>NC_087355.1:63122500-65570000 GCF_030014295.1 Loxodonta africana
AATAATTTTGTGGTGGTATAGACAAAAGAATATTGAACTTAATGCAGGACCAGAATTCTATTCCCATATGAAGGAATTGCTCTTCCCAGAAGTGGTGGCAATGCTTTCAGTGACTGGATTGTCATTAGATCAACTGTGGCAGTTGGCCTATTTTGATAAATTGCCCTGGTAGGTTTTTAATTGGATGTGAATAACAGAGAAAAGCAGGTCTTTAACTGCTGGGAAGCAGATGTACAATAGTTGTTTTATATTATGCTTTGTGTATATATATGGGCTCTTCTCGTAAAAGCAATATAATTTTTAAAAAAATTTTAAGCAAAGCTTAAATAAACAAAATCGTCTATGGACAAATTTAAAATCAATGTAACTTCTTAATGCAAAATTTCATGTTTTGGTTTTGGAATATTTACTTTTTTTTTAATTTTAAGAGTAAGGACCTTGTCTATTTTTCACATTTATGTATGTTACAGGAACTTTTCCATGATTTTGCCCTTGTTGACAAAATTGATATTTGTATAAAGGTATGCAAATAAATGGGGCATTTCCTGTTGTCTCAGTTTTACTTAAAGCTTCTAAGTTTATAACAAATGGGGATTGTGCTCACTCATTCTAGAAAGGAGTGCCAAAGATCTGTACAAAATTTGATAAAGATCGGATCAGAAAACTCATGTAGGGCAATTAGCGTAACACATAACAACTCCAGGATGGATGTATCAGAGGATGTAAGGACACCAAGTAATTAAAGATAGATATAATTTCCTTGGAGTTTTTTTTTTTTTTTTTAATTTATTTGAAGCGCTTAAGTGGGTACACCTTCCCCCTACCACCTCAACCCAATAAGGAAGAAAGTTTCAAGAAGACAATTCCGAGAGTAGGTGGGGGAGATTGATCTTTTACCCTTTCCTGGATGTTTGCTAAATTTCAGAAATACAGGGGCTCTGTTTCCTTGAAGGAATGGAGCATACCTTGAGGAAAGAGCACCAGGAGAGCTTGCCATGGGTTACTTTATATTTCTGGGACAGAGATTGGCACTTCAATCCAAGAATCTATTCAGCTTTCATAAGAGGTGGTGATTCATTTTTATCTGCCACACAGAGGATAATTTTCCTTTGAGAGGGTGAAGGACCAGGAATATAGAATTAACAGTTAAGTTAACCAGTGATTAAAAACTTATTGCTTAATAAACAGGTGATTTAGTTTTTGCCGATGATTTTTATTCCTTTACCTCTTTTCCCTTTCTTATTCTTTGGGATACATGTCATAGCCTTTCTTATGAGAATGGTTGTTCTATAATTTTAAATCACATGCAAAGTTTTTCTTCTGAAATAGATCAGTCTACAAATACTCCAGCTACTGCTCCTGAGCTGGTGATATATTTACAGCTGCAATCAACCTTGAAAAGCAATCTAATCCACTCCCCTTGTAAAGGTCCAGAACTATACCTCTGCTTGAAGATTTCTTTGTTCCAGATCCATGTTTCTAATCTGTATGCCTGGAAAAATTACTAGCAATTCCCCCAAATGCATTGAGCTTTACCATGCCTTTGCACGGACCATTTTATGTTTATATCTGGGCATCTCAGTAATGCTAGATACAAATCATATAACTAGGCAGATTCATTATCAGCAATTTCAAAACAGTACTCAAAATTACTTAACTGGCGACATTTCTTCATGAAGTCTACTCTCCCACTCTTGGTAACAACTGTTTCCATCCCTACCCCTCAGTCTTAAACCTCCTTTTCTTTCCTTACCCATCTCCTCATACACATTTTTTCATCTGATGGCTTTATTTGATGCAGCATTAAAACCCATTGCTATTAGTCAACTCTGACTCACAGCAACCCTGAAGGACAGGGTAGAATGGCCCCATAGGGTTTCCAAGGCTGTAATGTTTACAGTGAGTCGGAATTGACTCGACAGCACTGGGTTAATGTTTACGGAAGCAGCTGTCACATCTTTCTCTCATGGAAAAGCTAATAGGTTCAAGCCACTGACCTTGCAGTTAGCCATCGAGCACTTGACCATTGCACCACTAGGGCTACTTTGATGCAGCATTACCATGATAAAAATTATTGAAGAAGAGCTCTCTCATTTTCCCATCACAAAATCTGCAAGCCTAGCAGCACCTGCTTTCCATTTCACTATCTTCCTTCCTATTACAGTGAAAATAATTTTTCTCTACCTGCCCTCTGGATCCTGTCAATTGTCTTCTACAAAACTGTCTTCCTTTCCTACATCAATATTTTCCTCTCTACAGGGTTATTTGCATCAACCGACAGCCATGCTCTGGTTTCTTGCATCCTAAAAGAAAACCTTTCTCTTGATCTCCTAATGATTACACAACAATGCCCCATTATTCTACTCTCTATGTAACTAGACATCCCAAAGCTGTTACCAATCTGAACTGTCTCTTTCCCACTTCAACCTGCAATGTTTTGTCTTCTACCTCTGTCACTCTAAAGTAACCACTCTTGTCAACAACCTTCATGTTATCCAATTCAAAAGTTCTCTGTCCTCATTATACTCCATTTCTCAACAGCATTCAACATTCTCCCTCCTTTAAAAGTGCTTCCTTCCCTTCCTTCACTCATCCTCTAGCATGTTCCCTTTTTCCTCTGACCACTCTTAAGTATGATTTGATAGCTCTTTTTATTCCCTCAGATCAAAAAATATATCATAGATAAATCTTTAAGATTCTTTTGTAGGTTCTCTTGCTTTTCTACAATTTCTAACTAAGTAATGCCATTGCTCATGTTGTTTTAACATTCTTTATAAGACCTACATGCTTATGGTTCAATCATGTTCACCTAACTACTTACTATAAAAAAAAAAAAAAAAAACTGAAATCTCTAAAGCACCTCAAGCTTTACAATGACAAATCTGAACTCTGGGGATTCTCCCCAAACTTCTGGACTTCCCAAGGTTCTTAAATGATATGATCGTTTACTCTACCATCATGTTGTTTGATTCTAGAAAATTGAACATCATCCTTTATTCATCTGTCTTTTGTACTTTTCACACTGACTTTATCACTGGCCACTAAGAGTTTTATCTTCAAAAGACATAGTTTGCTGCTGTTACTATAGACCTAGTCTTCATCATATTTCATCCAGACTACAAAAAAAAAAAAAAAAAAAAAAAATTTTTCTTTGTTTTTCCACTGCAATAGCCCTCTACGTAACTCTTCTGCTTTTATCAAACCATCTACCAGAAACAGAATGTGTGATACACTGAAAATTTTAATGGATCAGGTCATTCTCCTGCTTATCACAGCTTCCCACCATAGGTGGGTGACATAAATGAATGAAGTAGTCCAGAGTGGTGATGGCGGCAAACCCGACAGTCTCCCAGCCTAGGTGGAACAGCTGATAATTGGTTCTAGCAGATGTTGCCATGGAGGAACTTTGGCTTGGGTTGTTAAATCTCACAAAGAAAAACAATTTGCATGTGCATGTGTGCAGTCTCCTGATTTTTAAATTCTGGTTTCTATTTCTTTTAAAACATTGTTTTTGTGTGTCAAACAAAGCATATCTTCAGTCCAAATTAGACTGAATAGATGTCAGTTTGCTTCTTCCACAGAACAGATCTGGCCTCTCCTCTCCTCAACTTTACTCTGGTCTTTTCTCTCCTCTTTACATTCTATAATGCAGTGTCACTGATTGTTGCTTTCACGGAACACCTCATTTTCATCAAACTTTCCTCAATATAGGGCCTTCAAGGCTACAGCTATGTCTTCCTGACATACTACCCACCTCTCCCTCCCAGTTCTTTCCCTGTAGGTTGGATGCATATATTTTTTCCCATCTCAGTGAGAAGGGAACCTATTTGAATTGGGAGACTCCCCACTCTAGGACATATTTATTTTCTCTCACAGCATCTCGGTTTTTCGAATGATTTTTTCCCACTTTAATTTCACAGTACTTTTCTAAATTTGTGACTACATCTGCATGTGCTCATTTAATTTCTATTATCTTTCTGCCATTAGATTCTAAAAACTATGGCAAGCATACGCTATGTCTGCTTTTGTTCATTTTACAGGCTCCTAGCATAGGACAAAGCATGTACTGTGCAAATAATATATGTAAATTATGAGTGCACAAATGCTTTTCTCTCTATCTAGATTTCCTTTTCCTCTAGATACTGATTTCTAATCATCCTCTAAGGCCTAGCTCGAACGTTAGCCTTCTGAAACAATCAGTCCCTAGCATTTAGGAGTCTCATCACTATTTCCTCCTGTGAATCCATAATATTGCACACATTCTTCAATTCTAATACTTAAAATATTATGTTTTAGATTGCCTGTGGCCTTCCTGATGTCTAACATTTACTATGGTTTTGAAGTATGATGACAAGATATCTTACAATTTGAAATCTACTTTACTTAAGGTAATTTAACTAACTGTGTTACTCTTACATTTTTTTCCTGTTTCCAATAAGTCATTCATATAATTTTGCAATTTTTACTACATATTAATATTAATAATAATTATTTGATATATCATATCCTAAATAGTGGCTAGCATTTATTGAATACTTAGTTTTTCTCAAGCTCTGTGACAACTATCATGAATACATTATTTCAGGTAATCTTCTCCTTAACTATATGATATAATTATTATCAGATGCATTTGTAGATTAAAAAAAAAAAAAAAAGACAACTTGTGGAGAAGGCAAGACAGTTAATGGCAGGGATGGGATTTGAATGAAGTCTGTTTGATTGCAAAGCCTAACCTAATATAGTGATTAAAAAGTCAGGTTTTGAGGGATTCCCTTTATCACCACTCCTATTTAACATTATGCTGGAAATCCTAGCTAGAGCAATAATGCAAGAAAAAGAAATACAGGCATCAAATTGGAAAGGAAGAAGTTCCCAGAAGTTCACATCTTATTCACAGATGTTTCACAGATGATATGGTAATATACATACAGAACCCTACTGGAACTAATAGAAAGATTCAGCACAATAGCAAGATACAAGATCAACATAAAAAGAATCACTGGATTCATATACACCAGCAAAGAGAACTTCTAAAAAGAAATCAGGAAAACAATACCATTTATAATAGCTCCTAAAAAGGTGAAATACTTAGGAATAAATCTAGCCAGGTATGTAAAAAACCTATAGAAAGAACACTACAAATCAGTACTGCAAGAAGCCAACAGAAAACTACATAAATGGAAAAACATACCATTCTCATGGATAGGAAGACTCACCATTGAGAAAACTTCAGTTCTACCCAAAGCTATCTGCAGATATAAAGCCATCTTTACCCAAATACCAATATTATTCTTCAGTGAGATGGAAAAACTAATCACAAATTTTAAATGGAAAGGAAAGAGGCCCTGGATAAGCAAAGCATTACTGAAGAAGAATAAAGTAGGAGGCCTCACACTACCTGATCGCAGAACCTACTATACAGCTACAGTAGCCAAAACAGCCTGGTATTGGTACAATGACAGACACATAGACCAATGGAAAAGAACTGAGAACCCATACATAAATCCATCCACCTATGGTCAGTTGATCCTTGAAAAAGGACCAAAATCCATTAGACGATCTCTTTAACAAATTTTTTTTTTTTTTTTTTTTTTTAACAAATGGTGCTGCAAAACTGGAGGTCCATTGGTAACAAAATGAAACAGGACCCATACCTCACACCATACACAAAAACTAACTCAAAATGGTTCAAAGACCTAAATAAAAAACCTAAAACTATGAAGATCAACCATGGAAGGAAAATAAGGACAATGTTAAGTGCCTTAGTACATGGTCTAAAGAGAAAAGAAACCATAACTAAAAATACACAAACACCAAAAGATAAAGTAGATAATTGGGAGCTCCTAAAAATTAAACACTTATGCTCATCAAAAGACTTCATCAAAAGAGTAAGAATGGGGAAAAAAAATGGATATAATGTATCACACAAGGTTCTAATCTCTAAAATCTATAAAAGACTTCAATACCGCAATAAAAAAAGACAAATAATCCAATTAAAAAATAGGCAAAGGATACGAAAAGACACTTCACAAAAGACATTCAGGCAGCTAACAGACACAGGAAAAAATGCTTGCCAACATTAGCCATCAGAGAAATGGGAATCAAAACTACAGTGAGATACCATATCAACCTGACATTACCAGCACTAATCAAAAACACAGAAGATATCAAATATTAGAGAGGTTAGGGGAGACTGGAACTCTTATGCACAGCTGGTGAGAATGTAAAAAGATATAATTTCTATGGAAAGTGATATGACACTTCCTTTAAAATCTAGAAATAGAAATACCATGAGATCCAGCAATTCCACTCCTAGGAATATATCCTAGAGAAATAAAGCTGTCACATAAATAGACATATGTGCACCCGTGTTCATTGCAGCATATTCACAGTACCAAAAACATGGAAAAAACCTAAGTGCCCATCAACAGACAAATGAATATACAAAGTATGGTACATGCACACGATGGAATAATATACAACATAAAGGACTATGATGAATCTGTGAAACATCTCACAACATGGGTGAATCTGGAAGGCATTATGCTGAATGAAATAAGTCAATCATAAAGGACAAATATTGTACGAGACCAATATTATAAAAAAATCATGAAAAAATTTACATGCAGAAAAAAACAATTTTTGAAGGTTACGATGGGTAAGAAAAGATGGGTAGGGAGGGGAAATCACTATCTAGATAGTAGACAAGTATCAACTTTGATGATCGGAAAGACAACACACAATACAGGGGAAGTCAGCATAGTCTGACCAAGACAAAGTTAAAGAAGCTTCCCAGATACATCCAAATACCTTGAAGGACCAAGATACTGGTGCTAAAGGATGGGGACCATGGTCTCAGGGGGATATTATGTCAGCTGGCATCATATAGCTCATGAATAAAATGTTCTGCATTCTATACTGGTGAGTAGCAACAGGGGTCTTAAAAACTTGCAAGCAGCCATCTAAAATACATCTTTTGATTCCATCCTATCTGGAGCAAAGGGAAATGAAAAAAAAAAGACACAAGGAAAACATTAGTGTAAAGGAAGAAAGGATGACATGAACCACAGCCTCCACCAGCCTGAGCCCAGAAGAAATAGATGGTGCCCAGCTACCACCACCAACCACTCTGAGAGGGATAACAATATAGGGTCCCAGACAGAGTGGGAAAAAAATGTAGAAAGAAGTTCGAATTCACAAAAAAATACCAGACTTGCTCGTCTGACAGACACTGTAAGTACTCTCGAGACTATGGCCCCCAGACACCCTGATAACTCAGAACTGAAGCCAGAAATAACCCATGGTGGAGACAAGATGGCAAACTAGCCAGTAGCTTCTGTCAATCCCTCTTACAACAAAGACCAAAAAAACACAAGTGAATTGATCATATCTATGATTTTTTTTTTTTATTTTTATGACAAGCTAGTAACCCTGAGCATCAAAGGCAAAATTAAGGAATCAGTCTGAACGATGGGGGAAGGAGAGATGGTGCAGAAACACTGATGAGTTGCCGAGCCCTCACAGTGCCTTTGCTCTGATTCCTTGGCACAACTTGGCAGTTCTTTGGCATGACTGTGGTGGGGCTGATGGTAGTTCCCTGAGACACGGTAGATACAGTGAAAGAAGGCAAGCAGAGTGGCACATCTCTGACACTGTGGTGTGACTGTAACTGTTTCAGCTATGCAGTGGAGAAGCAGATTTTGGAGATCCGATACTGTCTGCCAATTTTTTTCACCTACCCACAGCAGGGGCCTGAGGGCTAGAGGCTCCATACATGCCACCTAGCCACCAGCAAAAAGATAGTGGTTCCTATCAGTCCTAACAGGTATAAGCATTGGGTGCCTAAGGTACAGCTGCAAAGCCTACCCACCAGAGTGCTCTAAAGAACAGAGATGCTCCTTCTTCATTGACACTTGGGAGGAAATCTGTCAGCCCCCTGCTTTCCTCAGAGTGTGACAACCTGCCACTAACAGAAACAAGGGCATACACCCATAACCACTGCTCCTTGAGGACACTAAGTGAGAGCCTACACCACACACTAGAGGACTGACTATCAGGGCACCTAAGCTGAATCTATACAAGAATAGTGAATGGATTCCTCGGCTCATATACCTGGTAACAGCTCTAGCCATCTCGTAACAGGATATTAGTTCTTCAAAGGCTCCAATAACCAAGATAGCTCACTCTAGTAGCCTATTTAGCTGTATCGAAACAAAACAAAGCAAGAAACCAGGACAGAGTGAGCAAACATAAAATAAATTAATACCATAACTTATAGATGGCTCAGAGACAACAGTTGATGTCAAATCACATAAAGAAGCAGACCACGATTGCTTCAACAAACACCCAAAATAGAGAATCAAGGATTCTCCCAGATGAAGAAATATTCCTGGAAATACGAGATATAGAATACAAAAGATTAATGTACAGAGTTCTTCAAGACATCAGCAAAGAGATCAGACAACAAACAGAAAACACCAAGGAAAATACAGATAAAGCAGTTAAAGAAATTAAAAAGATTATTCAAGAACATAACGAAAAATTTAATAAACTGCAAGAATCCATAGAGAGACAGCATTCAGGAATTCAGAAGATTAACAATAAAATTACAGAATTAGACAAGAAAAAGAAAGAGAAGCAGAATTGAGGAATTAGAATGTAGAATTTGTGACATTGACTACAAAGCACTTGCCACCAATATATTTGAGAAAAAATCAGGTAAAACAATTTTAAAAAATGAGGAAACCCTAAGAATCATGTGGGACTCTATCAAGAAGAATAAATTGTGAGTGATTGGAATACCAGAACAGGGAAAGGTAACAGAAATACAGAGAGAATTGTTGAAGATTTGTTGGCAGAAAACTTCCCTGATATCGTGAAAGATGAAAGAATATCTATCCAAGATGCTCATTGAACCCCATACAAGGTATACCCCAAAAGAAAGTCACCAAGACATATTATCATCAAACTTGCCAAAACCAAAGATAAAGAGAAAATTTTAAGAGCAGCCAGGGATAAACAAAAAGTCACCTACAAAGGAGAATCAATAAGAATAAGTTTGGGCTACACAGCAGAAACCATACAGGCATAAAGGCAATGGAATGACATATATAAAGCACTGAAGGAGAAAAATTGCCGACCAAGAATCATACCCAGCAAAACTCTCTTAAATATGAAGGCAAAATTAAGACTTCACAGATAAACAGAAGCTTAGGGAATTTGCAAAAACCAAACCAAAACTACAAGAAACACTGAACGGAATTCTCTGGATAGAAAAGCAGTAATATCAGACATCCACTCAACACTAGATCTTCCATATGGAAAGGAAATCAAGGCAATATAGGGAGATAGGTTTAAACTTAGAAAAATAGGAGTAAATATCAAGATAACCACAAAGAAGGCTAACAATCCTACACTTCAAAATAATAATAAAAAAAGATACACATAAAGACTCAGCAAAAACAAATTCAACCACAATGAAAAAGAGGCACACACAATTTACAAAGAAAAACTTCTCAGCACAAAAAAGTAAGAGGAAAAATGAAACTGTCAACATACAAAAAAAGGCATCAAAATGACAGTACTAAACTCATTCCCGTAAATAATCACACTGAATGTAAATGGACTAAATGCACCAATAAAGAGACAGAGAGTTATAGAACAAATAAAAAAACACAATCCAGCTATATGCTATCTGCAAAAGATGCACCTTCAACTTAAAGACACAAACAAACAAAAATTCAAAAGATGGAAAAAAAATATATCAAGCAAAAAACAATCAAAAAAGAGTAGGAGTGGCTATACTAATTTCTGACAAAGCAGACTTCAGACAAGTCTACAACAAAGGATAAGAAAGGACACTATATAATGATTAAAGGGACAATATGCCAGGATGATATTAACATATTAAATATTTATGCAACCAATGACAGGGCTTCAAGACACATAAAACAAACTCTAACAGCACTGATAAGTGAGGTAGACAGCTCCACAATAATAGCAGGACACTTCAACACACCACTTTCAGTGAAGGACAGAACATACAGAAAGAACCTCAATAAAGACATGGAAGAGCTAAATGCTACAATTAACCAACTTGACCTCATAGACATATATAGAAGACCCTACCCAACAGAACCCAAGTACACTTTCTTTTCTAATGCACATGGAACATTCTCTAGAATAGACCACATATAAGACCATTAAGTAAGCTTTAGCAGAATCCAAAACATTGAAGTATTACAAAGCATCTTCGTTGACCATAAGGCCATAAAAGTAGAAGTCAATAACAGAAAAAGCAGGGAAAAGAGATCAAACACTTGGAAACTGAACAATACCATGCTCAAAAACAACTGGGTTATAGAAGACATCAAGGATGGAATAAAGAAATTTATAGAATCTAATGAGAATGATTTTGAATGAAAACATTTCCTATCAAAACCTTTGGGACACAGCAAAAGCAGTGCTTGGAGGTCAATTTATATCAATAAATAAAAAAAAAAATAATAATAAATGCACACATACAAAAAGAAGAACAGGCCAAAATCAAAGAATTATCCCTACAACTTGAACAAATAGAAAGAGAGCAACAAAAGAAACCGTCAGGCACCAGAAGAAAGCAAATAAAAATTAGAGCAGAATTAATGAAATAGAAAACAGAAAAACAGTTGAAAGAGTTAACAAGACCAAAAGCTGGTTCTTTGAAAAGATTAACAAAATCAATAAATCATTGGCCAAACTGACAAAAGAAAAACAAGAGAGGAAGGAAATAACCTGAATAAGAAATGATAGAGGCAATATCACAGCAGACCCAAATGAAATTAAAAGAATCATAACAGAGTACTACGAAAAGTTGTACTCTACAAATTTGAAAACCTAGAAGAAATGGGCAATATTTCTAGAAACATACTACCTACCTAAACTAACACAAACAGACACAGAACTAAATAAACCTATAACAAAAGAAAAAATTGCAAAAATATTCAAAAAACTCCCAACAAAGTAAAGCCCTGGCCCTGACGGCTTCACTGGAGAATTATACCAAACTTTCAGAGAAAACACCACTACTACTAAAGGTATTTCAGAGCATGGAGAAGTGTGGAATGATCTGAAACTCATTCTATGAAGCCAGCATAACCCTGATACCAAAACCAGGTAAAGATGCCACAAAAAAAACAAAATTACAAGCCAATATCCCTCATGAACTTAGACGCAAAAATCCTCAATAAAATTCTACCAATAGAATTCAACAACATATCAAAAAAATAATTCAGCACAGCCAAGTGGGATTCATACCAGGTATGCAGGGATGGCTCAACATTAGAAAAACAATCAATGTAATATATCATATAAATAAAACAAAAGACAAGAACCACATGATCTTATTAATTGATGCAGAAAAGGCATTTGAAAATGTCTAAAAAAAAAATTTTTTTTTTTTTTAAAACCCATTCATGATAAAAACTCTCAGCAAAATAGGAATAGAAGAAAATCCCTAAACATTACGAAAGGCATTTATACAAAGCCAACAGCCAACATCATCCTAAATGGAGAGAGATTGAAACCATTCATATTGAAAACAGGAACCAGGCAAGGATGCCCTTTATCACTGCTCTTATTCAACGTTGAGCTGTACGTCCTAGCCAGAGCTATAAGGCTAAATAAAGAAATAAAGGGCATCTAAATTGGCAAAGAAAAAGTAAAAGTATGTCTGTTTGCAGATGATATCATCTTATACACAGAAAAACCAAAAGAATCCTTAAGAAAACTACTGAAACTAATAAAAGAGTTCAGCAGAGTATAATGATACAAGATAAACATAAATAAATCAGTTGGATTCCTCTACATCAACCAAATCAATACCATTTGCTATAGCCCCTAAGAAAATAGGGTACTTAGGAATAAATCTAACCAGAGACGTAAAAGATCTATACAAAGAAAACTAGTAGACAATACTGCAAGAAACCAAAAGAGATTTTCATAAGTGGGAAAATATACCTTGCTCATGGATAGGAAGACTCAACATTGTAAAAATGTCTATTCTGCCCAAAGCAACCTACAGATACAGCGCATTCACAATCCAAATACCAGTGACATTTTTTAATGAGATGGAGAAACAAATCACCAACTTCATATGGAAGGGAAAGAGGCCCTGGAAAAGTAAGCATTACTGAAAAAGAAGAACAAAGTGGGAGGCCTCACACTACCTGACTTTAGAACACATTATACTGCAATGGTAGTCAAAACAGCCTGCTACTGGTACAACAGACACATAGACCAATGGAACAGAATTGAGAATACAGAGATAAATCAATCCACATATGAGCAACTGATATTTGACAAAGGCCCAAATTCTGTTAAATGGGGGAAAAGACAGTCTTTTTAACAAATGGCGCTGGCATAACTGGATATCCAACTACAAAAATATGAAACAAGACCCATACCTCACACCATGCACAAAAACCAACTCAAAATGGATCAAAGGCCTAAATATAAAATCTAAAATGATAAAGATCATGGAAGAAAAAATAGGGGCAATGGTGGGAGCCCTAATACACGGCATAAACAGTACACAAAACATTACTAGAACTGCAAAAACAGCAAAAGAAAAATTAGATAACTGGGAGCTCCTAAAAGTGAAACACCTATGCTGATCCAAAGACTTCACCAAAAGAGTAAAAAGATTACCTACAGATTGAGAAAAAGTTTTTAGCTATAACATCTCCAATCAGCAGCTGATCTCTAAAATCTACCTGTTACTGCAAAAACTCAACAACAAAAAGGCAACCCAATTAAAAAATGGGCCAAGGAGATGAACAAGCACTTCACTAAAGAAGACATTCAGATAGCTAACAGATACACAAGGAAATCTTCATGTGCGTTAGCTGTTAGAGAAATGCAAATCAAAACTACAATGAGCTTCCATCTCACTCCATCAAGGCTGGCATTAATCAAAAAAACACAGAATAATAAATGTTGGAGAGGTTGTAGAGAGACCAGAACATGTATACGCTGCTGGTGGGAATGTAAAATGGTACAACCAATTTGAAAATCGATTTGGCGCTTCCTTAAAAATTTAAATAATAGAACTGCCATATGATCCAGCAATCCCACACCTTAGAATATATCCTAGAGAAGTAAGAGACATCGTAGGAAAGATATATGCACACCCATGTTCATTGCAGCACTGTTTATAATAGCAAAAAGATGGAAGCAACCAAGGTGCCCATCAACGGATGAATGGATAAATAAATTATGGTACATTCACACAACATGTCTGTCAGTTCGTCTTACTGTGGGGGCTTGCGTGTTGCTGTGATGCTGGAAGTTATGCCACCGGTATTCAGATACCAGCAGGGTCACCCATGGAGGACAGGTTTCAGCTGAGCTTCAAGACTAAGACAGACTGGGAAGAAGAACCTGGCAGTCTGCTTCTGAAAAGCATTAGCCAGTGAAAACCTTCTGAATAGCAGCAGAACATTGTCTGATATAGTGCTGGAAGGTGAGCCCCCCAGGTTGGAAGGCACTCAAAAGATGACTAGGGAAGAGCTGCCTCCTCAAAGTAGAGTCGACCTTAACGACATGGATGGAGTAAAGCTTTCGGGACCTTCATTTGCTGATGTGGCACGACTCAAAACGAGAAGAAACAGCTCCAAACATCCATTAATAATCGGAACCTGGAATGTTCGAAGTATGAATCTAGGAAAAATGGAAATTGTCAAAAATGAGATGGAACACATAAACATTGATACCCTAGGCTTTAGTGAGCTGAAATGGGCTGGTATTGGCCATTTTGAATCAGACAATCATATAGTCTACTATGCTGGCAATGACAACTTGAAGAGGAATGGTGTTGCATTCATCGTCAAAAAGAACGTTTCAAGATGCATACTGAAGTACAATACTGTCAGTGATAAGATAATATGCATACGCCTACAAGGACCAGTTAAAACGACTATTAATCAAATTTACGCACCAACCACTAGGGCCAAAGATGAAGAAATAGAAGATTTTTATCAGCTGCTGCAGTCTGAAATTGATCGAATAGGAAATCAAGATTCATTGATAATTACTGGTGATTGGAATGCAAAAGTTGGAAATAAAGAAGAAGGATCAGTTGTTGGAAAATATGGCCTTGGTGATAGAAACAATGCTGGAGATCGAATCATAGAATTTTGCAAGACCAACGACTTCTTTATTGCAAATACCTTCTTTCATCAACATAAACGGCGACTATACACATGGACCTCACCAGATGAAACACACAGAAATCAAATTGCCTACATCTGTGGAAAGAGACAATGGAAAAGCTCATTATCATCAGTTAGGACAAGGCCAGGGGCCGACTGTGGAACAGACCATCAATTGCTCATATGCAAGTTCAAGCTGAAACGGAAGAAAATCAAAGCAAGTCTATGAGATCCAAAGTATGACCTTGAGTACATCCCACCTGAATTTAGAGACCATCTGAAGAACAGATTTGACGCATTGAACACTAGTGACCGAAGACCAGATGAGTTGTGGAATGACAGCAAGGACATCATCCATGAAGAAAGCAAGAGGTCACTAGAAAGACAGGAAAGAAAGAAAAGACCAAGGTGGATGTCAGAGGAGACTCTGAAACTTGCTCTGGAAC
The DNA here is from genome assembly GCF_030014295.1 of Loxodonta africana. Lineage (NCBI taxonomy): Eukaryota > Metazoa > Chordata > Mammalia > Proboscidea > Elephantidae > Loxodonta > Loxodonta africana. The sequence continues at coordinate 63,137,136 of NC_087355.1, forward strand.
ACTGAGCAGCTAAAGCAAAAGGAAGAATTGATGAAGTAAAAGAACTGAACAGAAGATTTTAAAGGGACTCTCGAGAAGACAAAGTATTATAATGACATGTGCAAAGAGCTGGAGATGGAAAACCAAAAGGGAAGAACACGCTCAGCGTTTCTCAAGCTGAAAGAACTGAAGAAAAATTCAAGCCTCGAGTTGCAATAGTGAAGGATTCTATGGGGAAAATATTAAACGATGCAGGAAGCATCAAAGGAAGATGGAAGGAATACACAGAGTCATTAAACCAAAAAGAATTAGTCGATGTCCAACCATTTCAAGAGGATCAGGAACCAATCGTACTGAAGGAAGAAGTCCAAGCCGCTCTGAAGGCACTGGTGAAAAACAAGGCTCCGGGAATTGATGGAATATCAATTGAGATGTTTCAACAAACAGATGCATCACTGGAGGTGCTCACTCGTCTATGCCAAGAAATATAGAAGACAGCTTCCTGGCCAACTGACTGGAAGAGATCCATATTTATGCCTATTCCCAAGAAAGGTGATCCAACTGAATGTGGAAATTATAGAATAATATCATTAATATCAAACCCAAGCAAAATTTTGCTGAAGATCATTCAAAAACGGCTGCAGCAGTATATCGACAGGGAAGTGCCAGAAAATCAGGCCAGTTTCAGAAGAGGACGTGGAACCAGGATTTCATTGCTAAGGTCAGCTGGATCCTGGCTGAAAGCAGAGAATACCAGAAAGATGTTTACCTGTGTTTTATTGACTATGCAAAGGCATTTGACTGTGTGGATCATAACAAACTATGGGTAGCATTGGGAAGAATGGGAATTCCAGAACATTTAATTGTGCTCATGGGAACCTTAACATAGATCAAGAGGCAGTTGTTCAGACAGAACAAGGGGATACTGTTTGGTTTAAAGGTGTGCATCAGGGTTGCATTCTTTCAGCATACCTGTTTAATCTGTATGCTGAACAAATAATATGAGAAGCTGGACTATATGAAGAAGAATGGGGCATCAGGATTGGAGGAAGACTCATTAACAACCTGCATTATGCAGATGACACAACCCTGCTTGCTGAAAGTGAAGATGACTTGAATCACTTACTAATGAAGATCAAAGACCACAGCCTTCAATATGGACTGCACCTCAACATAAAGAAAACAAAAATCCTCACAACTGGAGCAGTGAGCAGCATCATGATACTCGGAGAAAAGTTTAAAGTTGTCAAGGATTTCGTTTTACTTGGATCCACAATCCACAGCCATGGAAGCAGCAGTCAAGAAATCAAAGGAAGCATTACATTGGGTAAATCTGCTGCAAAGGACCTCTTCAAAATCTTGAAGAGCAAAGATGTCACCCTTAAGACTAAGGTGCGCCTGACCCAAGCTATGGTATTTTCAATCACATGATATGCATGTGAAAGCTGGACAATGAATAAGGAAGACTGAAGAAGAGTTGACACCTTTGAATTGTGGTGTTGGCAAAGAATATTGAATACACCATGGACTTCCAAAAGAAAGAACAAGTCTGTCTTGGAAGAAGTGCGTCCAGAATGCTCTTTAGAGGCAAGGATGGCGAGACTGCATCTTACATACTTTGGACATGTTGTCAGGAGGTATCAGTCCCTGGGGAAGGATATCATGCTTGGCAGAGTACAGGGTCAGCGGAAAAGAGGAAGACCCTCAACAAGGTGGATTGGCACAGTGGCTGCAACAATGAGCTCAAGTGTAAGAACAATTTTGAGGATGGCTGAGGACCAAGCAGTGTTTCATTCTGTTGTGCATAGGGTTGCTATGAGTTGGAACCAATTCGAAGGCACCTGACAACAACAACAACATATTCACAACAGGGAATACTAAGCATCTATAAAGACCAACAATTAATCTGTGAAACATTTCATAACATGGAGGAAACTGGAAGTCATTATGCTAAGTGAAATTAGTCAGTTGCAATAGGACAAATACTGTATGAGACCACTATTATAAGAACTCAAGCAATAGTTTAAACAGAGAAGAAAATATTCTCTGATGGTTACGAGAGGGGACAGAGAGATAGGGAGGGAGGGGGAATCACTAATTAGATAGTAGACAAGAACTAATTTAGGTGAAGGGAGGGACAACACACAATACAGGAGAGGTCAGCACAACTGGACTATACCAAAAACAAAGAAGTTTCCTGAATAAACCAAATGCTTCAAAGGCCAGAGTAGCAGGGGCGAGGGTTTGGGGACCATGGTTTCAGGGGACATGTAGGTCAACTGGCATAAAAACTGTTAAGAAAACATTTTGCGTCTCATTTTGGAGAGTGGCATCTGGGGTCTTAAATGGTAGCAAGTGGCCATCTAAGATACAACAATTGATCTCAGCCTACATGGAGCAAAGGAGAATGATGAACACCAAAGACACAAGGTAAGTATGAGCCCAAGAGTCAGAATGGGCCACATAAATCAAAGACTACATCAGCCTGAGATCAGAAGAACTAGATGGTGCCAAGCTACAACCAATAACTGCCAGACTTTCTGTTAGCCCAAGACAGGAACCATCCTCAAAGCCAACTTTTCAGACAGGGATTGGACTGGACTACAAGACAGAACTGGTGAGAAGTGGGCTTCTTGGGTCAAGTAGACACATGAAACTATCTGGGCATCTCCTGTCTGGAGGGGAGACGTGAAGACCGAGGGGGACAGTAGCTGGCTGAATGGACACGGAAGGACAGGGTGGAGAGAAGCAATGTGCTGTTTCATTAGGGTGACAGCAACTAGGAGTATACTGAAAAGCAAACATTCCCATTGAGTCAATTCTGACTCATGGCAACTCTATATAATAAAATAAAGATAGCAAGGTGTATATAAGGTTTTGTATGAGAGACTGACTTGATTTGTAAACTTTCACTTAAAGCACAATACAAAAAAAAAAAAAAAAGAACTGAAGCCACTCCCAAAGTCTACCTTTCAGCCAAAGATTAGACAGGTCTATAAAATAAACAGTAACACACATGAGGAATGTACTTTTTAGTTCTATCAAGTGTAGGAGACCAAATTGGCAACACCTGTCTGAGAACAAACACTAGAAGGCAGGAAGGGACAGGAAAACTGGATGAATGGACATGGGGACCTGGAGTGAAAAGAGAAAGAGTGCTGACACATTTGGAGGATTGAAAGCAATGTCACAAAACAGTTTGTGTATACATTTTTGAATGAGAAAAGAGAAGTCAGGTTTTGGAGTCAAGCAGTCATGAGTTCAAATTGCAGCTGTATCTAATTATTAGCTGGGTGATTGGAACTTCAGTTTCTTCATTTGTAAAACAAGGGTACAATAATAAATATCTTACAGGGTATGTTCTTGCTATTGTTAGGTGCTGTCAAGTTGGTTCCGACTCATAGCAACCCTCTGTACAACAGAAAGAAACACTGCCTGGTCCTGTGCTAGCCTCACAATTGTTGCTGTGCTTGAGTCCATTGTTGCAGCCACTGCGTCCATTCATCTCGTTGAGGGTCTTCCTCTCTTTCACTCACCCTCTACTTTACCAAGCATGATGTCCTTCTCCAGGGACTGATTCCTCCTGATAACATGTCCAAAGTATGTGAGACCTAGTCTCGACATCCTCGCTTCTAAGGAGCATTCTGGTTGTACGTCTTCCAAGAAAGATTTGTTCATTCTTTTGGCAGTTCATGGTATATTCAATATTCTTCGCCAGCACCTCAATTCAAAGGCATCAATTTTTCTTTGGTCTTCCTTATTCATTGTCCAGCATTCACATGTATATGAGTCGATTGAAAATACCATGGGTTGGGTCAGGCACACCTTAGTCCTCGAGGTAATATCTTTGCTTTTCAATACTTTAAAGAGATCTCTTGCAGCCGATGGCCCAATGCAATGCGTGTTTTGATTTCTTGACTGCTGTTTCCATGAGTGTTGACTGTGGATCCAAGTAAAATGAAATCCTTGACAACCTAAATCTTTTCTCTGTTTATCATGATGTTACTTATTGGTCCAGTTGTGAGGATTTTTGTTTTCTTTATGTTGAGGTGTAATCCATACTGCAGGTTGTAGTCTTTGATCTTTATCAGTAAGTGTTTCAAATCCTCTTCATTTTCAGCAAGCAAGGTTGCGTTATCTGCATAATGCAGGTTATTGATGAGTCTTCCTTCAGTTCTAATGCCCCATTCTTCTCCATATAGTCCAGCTTCTCAGCTTATTTGCTCAGCATACAGATTTAATAGGTATGGAAAATGGATATACCCTTGACACACACCTTTCCTGATTTAAACCATGCAGTATCCCCTTGTTGTGTTCAAACAACTGCCTCTTGATCCATGCACAGATCCTTCATGAGCACAATTAAGTGTTCCGGAACTTCCATTCTCTGCAATATTATCCATAATTTATTATGATCCACACAGTCAAACACCTTAGCGTAGTTAATAAAACACAGGTAAACATCCTTCTGGTATTCTCTGCTTTCAGCCAGGATCCATATGATATCAGCAATGATATCCCTGGTTTAATGTCCTCTTCTAATTCCGGCTTAAATTTCTGGCAGTTCCCTGTCGATACACTGCTGTAGCTCCTTTTGAATGATCTTCAGCAAAATTGTGCTTGTGTGTGATATTAATGATATTGTTCAATAATTTCTGAATGCAGTTGGATCACCTTTCTTGGTAATAGTCATAAATATGGATCTCTTCGAGTTGGTTAGCCAGGTAGATGTCTTTCAAACTTCTTGGCATAAATGAGTGAATACTTCCAGTACTGCATCTGTTTGTTGAAACATCTCAATTGGTATTCTGTCAATTCCTGGAGCCTTGTTCTTTGCCAGTGTCTTCAGCGCAGCTTAGACCTCTTCCTTCAGGACCATCAGTTCCTGAACATAGGCTACCTACTGAAATGGCTGAACATCGAACAATTCTTTTTGTTATAGTCACTCTGTGTATTCCTTCTGTCTTCTCTTGATGCTTCCTGAGTCGCTTAATATTCTCCCCATAGAATCCTTTAGTATTGCAACTCAAGGCTTGAATTTTTTCTTCAGTTTTTTCAGCTTGAGAAATGCTGAGCGTGTTCTTCCTTTTTGGTTTTCTATCTCTAGCACTTTGCACATGTCATCATAATACTTTATTTTGTCTTCTTGAGTCACCCTTTGTAATCTTCCGTTCAGCTCTTTTACTTCATTTTTTCCTTTTGCTTTAGCTACTTGACATTCAACAACAAGTTTCAAGTCTCTTCTGACATCCATTTAGGTCTTTCTCTTCTGTTTTTTTTACGATCTCTTGCTTTCTTCATGTATGATGTCCTTGATGTCATTCCACAACTTGTCTGGAATTGGCTCTCGTCAATTGGTTCTAATTTTCTTCAGTTTCACCTTGAACTTGCATATGAGTAACTGATGATGTGATCCACTGTTGGCCCCTGGCCATGTTCTGACTAATGATATTGAGCTTTCTCATCATCTCTTCCCACAGATATAGTCTATTTGATTCCTGTGTATTCCATCTGGCAAAGTCCATGTATATAGTTGCCGTTTATGTTGGTGAAAAAAGGTATTTGTGATGAAGTCAATGGTCTTGCAAAATTCAGTCATGCGATCTCCAATATTGTTTCTATCACCAGGGCTATATTTTCCAACTGCTGAGCCTTCTTCTGTGATTGCATGTTCTATCAATTTCAGAGTGAAGAAGCTGGTAAAAATTTTCAATTTCTTCATCTTTGGCCCTTTGGTTGGTACATAAATTTGACTGGTCCTCCTTGTAGGTTTATGGATATTATACTAGCCCTGACAACATTGTACTTCAGGATAGATCTTGAAATGTTCTTTCTGACAGTGAATGCAATGCCATTCCTCTTCAAGTTGTCATCCCTAACATAGTAGACCATATGATTGTCCAATTCAAAATGACCAATACTTGTCCATTTCAGCTTACTAATGCCTAGATTATTGATCTTTATGTGTTCCATTTGATTTTGGATGTTTTCTAATATGCCTAGATTCATACTTCGTACATTCCAGGTTCTGTTTATTAATGGATATTTATAACAGTTTTTTCTCATTTTATGTCGTGCCACATCAGCAAATGAAAGTTCCAAAAGCTTGACTCTATCTACATCATTAAGGTTGACTCTACTTTGAGGCCTGGTGGCCCAGTGGTTAAGAACTCAGCTGCTAACCAAAAGGTTGGCAGTTCAAATCCCCAGCCACTCCTTGGAAACACTATGGGGCAGTTCTACTCTATCCTATAGGGTCACTTTGAGTTGGAATCAACTCGGCAGCAATGGGTTCTACTTTGAGGAGGCAGTTCTGCCCCAGTCGTATTTTTAGTGCCTTCCAACCTGAGTGGCTCCTCTTGCAGTACTATATCAGACAATGTTCTGCTGATATTCATAAGGCTTTCACTGGCTAATTCTTTTCAGAAGTAGACCGCCGGGTCCTTCTTCTTAGTCTTAGTCTGGAAGTTCAGCTGAAACCTGTCTACTATGGGTGATCCTGCTTGTCTTTGAATACCAGTGGCACAGCTTCTAGCATCACAGCAACACACAAGCCCCCACAGTACAGCAAAGTGACAGACATGTGGGGGATAGGGTATATTGTATAAGTATTATTAGTTTTTTAATATCTCCTTTACCTTATACACTGTGCTATATATCTATTATTTATAGGTTATATGCATAAGTATTAGATTATAAATGAACCAGATATATAGCACAGTGTATAGGGTAAAGGTGATATTAAAAATAGAATCACTTAGCAAACTGACTACCATTTGGTACTCTATAAAATATATATTTTTTTATAATTAAGACTGAGAGGTTTAATTGATTTTAATAGTCACTTATTGGACTAGGGTTGGAGCTTGACTAGATCCCAGGTCTTTTGAGTATCACTCTGGTGTGTTTCTTCAAAATATCTGTATTAAATTTGGTGGGGTAATTAAACAAAGTTCTCCAATATTTCAGAAAATTACGTGTGTATTCATGTTGCAATAATATTATTTTTAACTGTAAGTATAGTAAAATAAAATTTCATGTCATCTTAAAAGATTTATGGGGACAGAATTTTTACAGATTTATATTTTAAGAACACTTTTTTCCTTCATAGGGATATTCTTTAGAGTACCACCTGTCTCTATGCAAAAAAATATAAAGAAGTAAAGAATAAGTTTGAAACTTAAGTAATGTCATGAAGATTGGAAATGTGTGTTGTGTGTAAATATAACCATTATCAATAATTACAAATTATAATTTAATATACCGTAGATACTTTGTAAAAATAAGTAGCTGTGAATTGTAGTTAATTTGTCTTTTAGCATTTTGATAGAATTTCTTCTATTCTTTGTTTGTAAAATGCTATAACCCAGAACCCAGTGTCATCGAGTTGATTCCGACTCACAGCGACCCTATAGGACAGAGTAGAACTGCCCCATAGAGCTTCCAAGGAGCACCTGGCGGATTTGAACTGCCAACCCTTTGGTTAGCAGCTGTAGCACTTAACCACTATAGTCAGAGGAATAATAATAATTTCAGATTATTTTTAATACTATTTGATAGTTAAGCAAATTAACTGCTGCCAAGTATACTACATACATCCTGTAAGTCGTTGGAACTTTAATTTTGAAATAATAAATTCTACATTTAAGATGGAGCTAAAACTTATGTTCAAGTTCTGGTAACTTCTAAAAATTCAAATAAAATGTTTATAGCACATCGCTTGAGGGTTTCACAGGCTCTATGTCCTTTGGAGCGCACCATTATGAGATAAATTTGATTTACAGTTTACAGGAGAGGAAACTCAAGTAATCTGAATTTGAGCCACTTACCCAGGATCAGAGAATTAGTAAGTAGAAAAATTTAAAGTCGTGTCTTTAAAATCCTAACCCATGATTTTCCAATTGTAACATGATAAGAAATTAAAACTCCACAAAAAGTCTTGATAAAGTTGATACGTTATTCAACTAGTCACTTCAAAATAATGAAAAATTATTAATAGCAATGTACAAATAGAAAACCTAGCTACTACCATTCTATGTTTTAATTCATCAGGCCTTCATCTTCATATTATTAGTTATTTATAAAATTTAAATTTGACAAAGTAAACAATGGAATAAATGATTGAAAACATTACCTAAAATCTGATCCAATTCTCTTCCCATTTTCTGGTTCACCTGGATCTGGGCATAAATTGGAAGCTGTTTTAATACCTCCTTCATTTACTGTAACAATAGGGGGGAAAGAAAAAAAAAAAACACAATTAGAAAATCAAGTTTTATATTAATTAAAAAATTTACATTATATGTATTCATATATTTTCTTACAGTCACTATAGTTCACGTATAAAAAGATAAACTGTAATTTTATAACCCAATAACTAAGACAAAACTTTTTTTTTCTATTTGTGGACCCATAAGGAAATAAATTTTAAATTTAAGGTTGATATCCAATGACCTGTACTATTCTGAATATGACACATTAACATTTTACATTTCATCTTTAATTACTATCAAATTGCAAAATCTCTTGAAAGGGCATTCCCAGGTTATCAGTGCCATAGTTTCTATTAGCCATCAGCTATAGTCACTACCTGTTATGCCTGTATCATATGAGTTATTGTCATTTTTAAAGTTGCAATAAAAAAATAAAACCTCTGGAAAAAGTTTAAAGTTATTAGCAATTTTGTGTCTGCCGATGGTAAAGTAAAACAAAGGTGCAAATTACCATCGGTGCATGTCACTGAATTATAATATAATGCTGAGAAACAAGCACCCTAGCAATTCCCATGACTGTGTTTTACTTTGCCATTGTACACATTTTTCAGCAGTTCCTTCAGAGTACCCAGTTAACGAAAGATTTATTAATTTTATCAGTGAATGTGATCACACTGGATAAATGAATTTCCCAAGATAGAGTTTTTAATATGAAGATTAACATACCACATAGTTCTGAAATATCTTAGTGATGTTGTTTTGTAAATCCAATCTTATTGTGAACTGAAGAATAACTTCTATATTTGCTCTTTTGAAGAATGTAACAGTGCCTGAATAGAGGCTCCAGAGAGGAAATAACCTAAATCTTGCAGTGGTTCTCATCTCACACTATGCATTCAAATCATTTGTGATGCTTTAAGGAATAAAGATGCTTAGTTCCACCCCTACATAGTCTAAAGCAACTAGCCTAGACAGGGTCCAGGGCATCGTTGTGTGTGTGTGTATTTCTCTTCAAGGTGATTTTAACATAAAGTCAATGTTGAGAGCCGCTAGATTTCAGCATCAGTTAGTTTACATGGGTCAGTGAGTTCAAACTGATTCATTTGAATAGAAACATAGCTATTAGATAATGGTCTAATAGCAATGGCCTGGCTAAAGTTGCCATTTTTTCAATTAGATATAAAATTTCGCCTCTATCATTCTTTAAAATTACTTTCATAAATATCACCAATGATATCCTTGTTGTCAACTTTACCACAAACTCTTCAATCCGTCTAAACAAGTGATATTTTTGCTTTTCTAGGTCCATTGATTTGCTATTTAATTCCTCTCTAACTTTCTGCTTTGTGGATATTCTTTTGTTTTGGCAATTCCACATATACTGGACAAATTTAACGGCACTGACTGCAGCTCTTCACATTTTATGTTTTCCTTTTGGCTTGAAAACTATGTCTTCGCTAATGACTTCCAGTCTATGATTTTGTCATGTCTGCCAAGCTTCTTTCTGCTATTTCAATAGTCCATTACAATGCCATCAAAATTCCTATTATCACCTGCTGTGGGTGTTCAAGTTCAACCTAATCACTCTGATGCTTTTGTGACTACATTATCATTCACCTCCAATCTATCCTGAATACTAGAGGAAGACTAAACTTTCTAATATACAATTTTTATTGCTATTAATGCCTCCTATGATTCTAAATTTGTTAGTATATCAAATGAATTTTCCACTAGTCAACAAGATGCATCCATCACTTAATACCAACTGACTCTCCACTGTTCAGCTTATTGCTTAGCCATGCTTATTTCATTCATTTATGTTTTCTCCATGTTTCTGTTTCCCTTTCACCTGTCCAAATCCTAACCTTGACTTGACTCAGGTCAAGTCCATTTCTTCGAAAAGGTAACCTGCAATTTTTGCAGAATATTCTAACCCCTCTTTTATTACATAACTCGGAGTATTTTCTTTGGAAATTTTATATTTAAACTTTAAATTGTTTTTTATTACATTATAATTAATAGTTTCATATACCTTAGTCTTTTATACAAAGAGATTATAAACTTGATAAAGAGGGAAAAACTTGTATTTATTTTAATGTACACACAATGCTTAGACAGGGGTTAATAACTTAATAAAGATGTGCTAGTCGTTTAACTGATAGTAATATCTTAGATATTGTCATTAATGGATTGAGCATTTTCTAAGGAAAGTACATTTTCCTATCTTTTAAAGGCTTTTGAAGATATTGTATTATATTTTATTAAAATCTAACTTTTTTAACATGAAGTAGAGAAAAGGAAAAGAGCTGGCATGAAGGAGGTTTAACTATTTTATTCTATTACAATATATAACACAAATTATAGGTTAGTATACAAATTATAGGTGTGTGAGTACCTTAGAAAATAAAAGTAATAACAATTCATTTTTTTTTTCCATTTCTTCATCATTATCTTCTCAAAAATTGAGACTTGGTTAAATTTTCTATATGAATGATAACAATAGCTAACACAGTACTAACCCTGTGGCAAGCACTATTTTATATCATTTATAAATATCAAATAATTTAATCCTCACAACAGTACTAAAGTTAACTACTATTATTATACACCCAGAGGTGAGGAAATAGACTCAAAAAGAGGGTAAAGAAATCTACCCAATATCATATTGCTAGGTAGTACCAGAGTCTGGTTTTAAACCCAAGCAGTTTGATTCAGTAGACTATAGTATTAACCCGAGTCCTACGTTCTCTCCAGAAAGCTAAACAAGGCAGAGAAGTAGTCATTAATTAAAATTCAAAATACTTTTCCAAACTACCTAACTTAAAATGCAAAACACATTTATTTATAATTCTCACCATTTTCACCTATTTAATCCCAGATTCTATGGTTTTAATCATCAAGATTATTTTAGTCTGTTTGGAAATGTCAGATGAACCAGTGTTTCTGGATATCTGCACTCAAAGAAAGACTTCCCAATTTAAAATGTAAGGATAATGGCACAGTCTGCATAACACATGTATTTAATATTTTTTAGTTAAAAATATTTAAAATAAAAAAAAATTAGGGTCAAAGTATATAATCCCTTGCATCAGATATTTAGATATTTCAGGATTATTCATACCTAAGTGATGCCAAACATTCAAGTAAATTTGTATTTATTCAATCAACTATTCTCACTGCACAATGCCAAACAAACAACTTATCACTTCTGTTTCTTTTAATTTGAACAATAGCTTGCAGAGTGGTAAAAACATAAGTGTTCCTTAAAAGTTTAACTGCGTGGAGCATGGTGCTGTCTCTTAAAAAAGAGCATCATATAAGGGGAATACTCTTTTTGTTATGATCTTTAAGGGTATTATTATTATATTATTTTTACTAATGAAACATGAGTCCTTTTTTTCCACATAATTACTTAGGAGAATAAAGAAGAGGTATACAGAACTACACAATTTTTAAATGAATTGCTTATTTCTTGTAACATCAGAGTATCTTTGTTACATGTGTTTATAAGACATGCTTTAGGAATCTTAATTACTTTAAACATTATTGTATTATCTAGCTTTTAAAAATGCTTTAAAATAAAACTCAAAGTGTAATATTGTTATTATAAGTATGTTTTCTTAAGACTTCTGATTTTACATAGTTAATAACCTACTCTTTAAAAAAATAAAATTAATGGATTCTGACTAAAAGGGATCCCCACATTAACTTATACAACTGGTTGCTTTGCCATATTTGTTAAAAAAAAAAAAAAAAAGGCTTTTATTAGATTTCTCACTTTTATTATTTCTTATGAAACGTGCTTTTCCATCCTGTTTTAACCTCAAACATTATGTGTTGATAATGTTGTTTTATACTAACACAGTTTATGTTTTACAAAGAGTTGCCTCTTAACTCATTTAGCTTCCCAGTATAATGACAAATCCTTGAGGGCTAGGACTATATTTTATTCATTCGTCTATCTTCTCAGCTTAACGTGGTGCTGCCATGAAGAAGTAGCTCAAATAAAGTTGTGGAATGAATGGGTAATGTGAATGAATGAAACTATGGGTTTGAAGAAGAGGAAAGGAAGGAAAAAAAACATTTTGGGAACTCACAGTTTCTTTGTAATTCCACTTCAACATTCTAGAACTAACTAGAAAATTGGTAAGGCTAGTAGTTCATTCCCTCCACCATTTAAAATCCTAAATACTTGTTATTATTTTTTAAATAAAAAAAAAAATACTTGTTTTTCTCTTTAATGAGAAACCTACTCTTTCTAATAAAGAACAACAGGAGCAGATAGGAGTTATGTAAGTTCCTAGTAGTAAAGTAAAAAAAAAAAAAATCTAAATTAGCTATTTAAACAATCAAACTCTCCCCATAAAGACTACTGCAGGTTCCTGAATCTCTTAATTCATTTTTTAGTTAAACTTTAAAGGTGCCAGCATAAGAAACATGTTTTGGGCAGTGTGTATATTTCACCTCCTCCACAATTCTGCTTACTTCTGGCAGTGGCAGTGATAGAACTTGTTGTTTTTCAGGAGCATGTGCTTTGATTTTTTTTTTTTTTCTTTTGAAAGGGAAATGTCAGCTAAACATAGCCTCTTTTAATTGTTTGTCCTGCGCTAAATAGGTGATATCAAAAAAAAAAAAATTTCTTTTTTTAATCAAAAGAGATGAAGACTTGAGTGATTAACAGATATGTAATAATAATACCAAATTAAAACAATATAGCCTTTTGTTATCTTTTACATAAAATACAATGGATTACTGCAAAAATTATTTTAAAATTATGAGGCAAATTACTAATACTGCTGTCTCATAATTAACATTTTAGCCTCATATTAACATTCCCCTAGCACTCTTAAAACAAATGTTCTTTAAATTGTATATATATATATATACATATTTGCATACATACATATATATATATATTTTTTTTTAATCAGGCTTCTTTTTTTGCCAGGTACTGTGATATCTAAGTTCCCTCTCATAACCCATGTGCAAGAACAATGAAAATAATGCAATAGTATAGTTACATACTTCTTATAATTATTCAGATAAATCTTGTATTTCTTAGTATAAAGTCTGAATTTCTCAGAATATTTTGCAAGTCTGAAGCATGCAACATATAAAATGACATTTGTGTAATCAAAATGAGAAAATATATATAAGGGCCAGATATTCAGTCTCATACATAAGCCTGTAAACATTTAACTTTGGATATTGTTATTTTATGTATGCATGATGGAGTTGAATCATTCTGGAAAATTTTTTCCTATTTCTATTTTCTATTATGGGAAATATGTCTTTCTCTTCAAGATGTATCAAATAATATCACATATGAGTCAAATATTGTAACATTATTATTTTCCTTAAAAAAGTTGACAATATCAGTCTTGCAAATATGTTTTAATCCCAAAACAATATATCAGGAAATAATAATTATACAGCTAAATATTTGAAAGTTAACTGTTCGGTACTTTCAAAACAGTTAAAACAATTTGACCAATGATTTCCTTTTGGTATCTGCCACTATTGTTTTAGTATTCTCAAATCTAAGTAACAAGATCACTTTTTAAAATTTTGGCCTCTTAAAGAATTTGATAACATACATGCACCAAGTTTGTTTCTTTATAATTGAAGTTACTGCTTAATTTGTTCATTTACTGTTTTATGTACAAGTGGATAAACATATAGGTAAAATCCTCTTTCTGATATAACTAATAAATGATTGTTATTTTAAAGAAATAGCTATAAACTTATTTCTTCACATGATTTTGAATTAAAGAAATATAACAATGCTGAAAAACAGTCTTCCTGAAAAATTATTGATATAAAAATATATATGTAATTTATAGGAATGACTGTCTTATTTTCTAAGTGTCATTTTAAAAATCAGGTATTGTGCCATAAATGTCTTCTTTCAAAGTATTTAATATTCACGTTAGGAAGAGTGAGGTAGGAAATTTCTTCAAACTGCTGTTTACTTATACCACTCACTCAAAAAAAAAAATGCATGATTCTTCTAAAAATGAAGCTATGTTTGTTCATAGTAACATAGATTAATGGTCTAATTAGGGAGTTCTTAGTCTCTGATTCATAGATGGATTTCACATTATCTGCAAACCCCTGAATTTTAAGCACAACTGAATTTGGGCAGTACAAAAATATGTATATTTACGGACATCATTTCGTGAGATTTTGAAAAGTGAGTAAAAAAAAATTAATTCAATTCCCAATGACTTTTTTTTTTGACTTAAAGATCTTGACTAAATTAGTTCAAATTAATAGTACTTTTTAAATTAAAAACATTATAAAATAAATTCCTACTTAGAAAAATTTTATTTATGATGAAATTTAGATACGTTTACCCATTTTTCCCCTCATATCCTAGAATCACAAACCTAGAGTAGCAACAACATTCCAGTGTTATTTTTAGATATTGAAAAATGGGATAAATTTTAGCAGAAACAATCTGAGGTTGGGAGTTTACCATACTAATCCATAAACTGGATACACATTTAAATACAATAAAATATTGAATAATCACCATGCATGTTATATATAGACATTAATGCAGTTAATCTGGTAAATACAAAAACATTTTGATAAAACACACACAAACAACACAGACAACACAAACTTTACTCTTGCACTAGAAGAAGTAACAAAAAGGGGTACACTCACAGATAGAAAACTTGTTGCTGTTGTCTTTCCCTGGAAACAATTTAAATCCTCTAGATTTAAAATCTATGGCCTTTTTCACTAGTTAAGAAAACAAACAAAAACATGTATCAGGAAATACAATTTTAAAATGATGATAAAGTTAACAAATTTTGTTAGCATGGAAGTATGCAAGTTAAAGAAATTACTTTCTTAACCCTGTCATAGGGTACTCATGATAATTAAAAAGAAAAAAAAAAAGAAGCAAAATAATCACTTAGTAGCAAAATACTAAGTAGTATAAAAAATCAGAATATTTTATAGAAAGAAACCTGCATATACATATATATTTTAATACTATGCAAGTTTTTGTATAAAAGCAAAATATTAACATTTTGTTTATCATAAACCACTTAAATTCATGAAAATTTAATGGACTAACCAACATTAGAAAAAGAAAAATGTTGGGACATTAAGAACAGTGGGAAGCATTTAATTGGCTTAGTTTTCAAAGTAAATAAATATATTTTTAGGTTATTTAGCCTAATTGTAATTTTAGGGCACATTTTAAAAAATGATCTAAATCAGAAAAACTTAAAATACCTTTTAAAATTTCCACCTGTAATCATTTCCTTTCATTAACAATGTTCTTGACACTATTATTAATGTCAGTCAATATTGTACCAAATTTATGAAAGTGAGTTGCAACTATTAGGAGTCTATCTAAAATATCCTGTTAATATTTTTTCTCTTATGATATTAGCGTATTTCATTGTGCACTGATACAACTGGATAGTTAAAGAAAAAGATAAATATAAATTAATGAAGTAGTTTAGAAAACTTTTTTTTAAACTTGAAACTTAAGTTTCTTCAAGCAATCTGGATGGAGAAAAAAGATGTCATTCCATTTAAATATAAATTATTTGATTAACTACAGTTGGTATAGATTTTTTATGAGTCTAGTTCAGAAGACTACTTTATTTAAATCTTTAAATAATACCAAGTGAAATGAAGAAAATATATTTAATTGTAAAACCACTAATTAAAATGTTATTCAATCTGACCTAATGAGATATTTAAATTTTAATTATTTTCTCAAAAAAACCAGCCAGCACGAATCAAGAATGCAAGGGATATATTTAAATTCTTTAAGAGAATTATAATTGAAAATATTTCACATATTGCTTTTTACCAGATTTATAGTGAAGGATGACTGGTTGAAACTTATTATTCAATTAGGTTTTGTTCATGCTATGCATATGAAAAAAGCAAAACGGATATTTTTTCTTAGTTTAAAATGATCATTTCACTAATCCTGAATTGCCAGTGTAACCAATTATTTCAAATTATATATATATTATTGGTTTTGAAATATTTTTAAGGCGATTTTTTTCTCTTTTAGTTAGTGCCTCCGATAGTAAGAGGGTAGAGACAATGTGGTGGTTTATGGGATACACTGTTATGAACTATCTATACATGCGATATTTGGAGAAAAAAAAAAGGAAACCATCGCTGGAATGGTGTTTGAAAGACCTTATTCTTGACAATCATTTGTGTGATTTTGACAAGAAGTTGTCTTTTTATTTCAGTCTCTTTTAAAATAAAGCTTGAACTAGATGATCACACAGTCTCTTTACAGTTCTGAGATTCTTTATCTGTGGCCACTTAGTTACAGTGAGAGAAGGGCTGCATCCCTCCAAAGTGATGCTTTTTGTTGAAATTCCACTTCCCCCCCTCCATGGTAATCTAAAGTTTAATTCTACTGAAGTGCTCAAGTGTTCTAAATTTGCTTCCGCCACTTGTGAATTTTCCTGCTGTTTCAAAATTCTTTTTAACAAAATTTGCATTTTGTACTTTGTGGCATCATTCCAGTCTCTCCAACCAAACATGAATTGTAAGTAGGGATTCTACCTCTAATTTCCTGTGCGTGTTAAAATTTGACTTTTTAAGTATTACAGATGAGTTTGAAGAATTCATGGTAGTTTTAAAATAAATTTGGACTTCTAATAGGATGAAGAAAAAGAAAAGATTGAAAACCTAAAGAAGAAAATTTCAGAGGAAAGAAGAAAATTTTACCAAGGAGTTCAACACTATCAATAATGTCATTAAGAAAAAAGGATGTTCAATATCAAAGCAGCTTTGTGTGAGTGTGTGGCAGGGGTGGGAGGCGAAGGTATTTATTATGTAAACTCTAACTTTGATTGTTTGAGTGAGGTCAGAACAACACCTTAAGATAACAATACATGAATATCTCTAGCTGGAAGCCTGTCACATCCTATGAAGGACTTTAAATGTTGTTTAATCAATGCTAGTTTCCCGGTTCTAAATGGACAAAAGTTTTTTTTTTTTTTTTTTTTTAAAGCACCTATATGTCAATTTCAACTGAAAATAGAAACATCAATAACTCTTAAGGTAAAAAACATAAAGATTACAATACAAATCCAGAAAATTAAGGTCAGGAGAATATCCATCTTAAGTGATTAAAAGGCGTGGATGGAAACTGATATAAAATTTCAATTCATAAAAAATTTAAAATATGGTAAGCAGTTAAATACTTCAGAACTTTTTTATAATTTAAACAGAAAGAAGACACATTGTATATATCCCTCTATAAATTAACTGAAAGGATAAATATTGCAGGTACTAAATGCAAAAGCCTGATCTAAACCATGTGTCAATAAAAATGCCAAAACCTAAGTACATGCCACAAAAATATAAATTTACTTTGTATTGCAAGGTATGTGCATTCAATCCTAATGTGCCAGCAAACACTAAGTGCTTCTAGTCACCATATTTAGCTTATCAAATCAACTTGACCGTTGTAACAGGTGTATTTCAGTAAAAAGCAGATATAACTCATTTTGTTATAGTGAAAATTAAAATGTTAAGCTATTTTATTAGAGTTTACGATAATTTTAAAAGACGATGTCTGTTTGAGGTGATTCTTTCCGCTATATGATGAGCTTCTCAAAGGCAGGGATAATATTCTATTCATGTGGTACTTGTTGTATGGATATATGATTGAATGAATGAAGTGAAATGTTATAAATTCTGGGTCACTTAATTGAAGGCATTTGGTTGGGCAAATCTTACATAAGAATTAATCAAGAAAGGAGGATGTGATCAAAGAATTAATGTCAAGATGAAGCATTTTCATATGTAAAAGCTGGCTATTTTTAAATACATAGTAGGTTTTTATAATTTTAGAAAATGTTAAATGCAAGATTTATGGTCATATGCATATGGATATTTCCTTTGCCGTGATGTGCTCTCCACATGCTAAATAATTTTTCCTCATTTTTTTGTATTACTTTTATGAAAATTTTGGTTGACTCATGCTTTTTTTTTTTTTCCTTTTTAGCTTAATGGAACTACTTTACCTTAGAGGAAAGATGCAGCAGAAAGAATATCAGGTCAACAATGAAATCCACCTTTCACTAGTTGTAAACTCTTGGGACAAGGAAAACCACTTAGTTTCTGTAACCCTTAGTAGAACACAGTTTTAATCCACAATAGTGGATCATCTCTATAGTGTCTTCTAGATCAATACGTTTGTTTTCTTCAATGCCAACTTGAATCGTAAATTGCATTTAAAAATTTACGAAAAGAAAATGCTGTTGATTCAATGTTATTTTTAAACCTCATCCAACTTCCATGTTAATCAGCTAAACTCATATATTTGAATGGCATGGCACAAAGGATTAAGCATACAGCTGCTAAACAAAAGATAGGTGGTTCGAACCCACCAGCTGCTTCACAGGAGAAATATATGGCAGTCTGCTTCCCTAAAGATTTACAGCCTTGGAAACCATATTTGTCATTTCTACTTTGTCCTATAGTGTCATTAAGGGTCAAAATCAACTTGAAGGCCACAGGTTTATTATTATGATAGGAATTAGCCATATCTGCACACATATGAACAGAGAGCTTAATTTCGTTACAAGTATCAACATTTTTGGTTAATCAGGTAGTATCTGACTTTATTTTTATGTTGGAGAATCTTAGTGTAATATGAGAACATGTGGTATTAGTAGTAGAAAATAGATTGGAGGTAGTAGATTAAGTTTTGGGTATCAGTCTTTAATGTTAGAAAAATTCATCATATTACACAGAGGTCATAGAGAGGATTCAAACATCAATTGGATGTTTGGAAAAGATGACATTTAAGTGGCCCTTCTATCATTGAGGAAGCCCTGGTGGCATAGTGGTTAAGTGCTATGGCTGCTAACCAAACGGTTGGCAGTTCGAATCTGCCAGGTGCTCCTTGGAAACTCTATGGGACAGTTCTACTCTGTCCTATGGGGTCACTATCAGTTGGAATTGACTCGACCGCACTGGGTTTGGTCTATTACTGAGTTTCTATAACTCAGCCATGAAAGGTCTTCAGGCTTCGAGTTCCTTATTTGAAAATTGATGGGCCCTTTACTACATAATCTTAAAAATCACACATCCATAATTTATGATCCTATGTCACTGCTATGTATATTCAGTAAAAATTTGTTACTTTGAAGAGCATTTTTTTTTTTAAACAGGACATGTTTAGTATTAATGAATTGTAGGTTTTATTGGAAATATTTACTTTTAAATTTGTAGGGGCTCCTGTAGAAAAGATCAGCAGCATTACTTATTAAATGTTATCTGGAAATCCCGGAACCCCTCTTTGTCTACTTAGATTATATTGTAACACAACAATGAACATAAAATGAATGCAATATTACAACTTTGCATTTATCTTAGTTTTCCAAGGTTATAGTACTTATTTTGACAATAAAGTATCGTGTAAGTAGCAGTAGCTACATTATAAATTTGTTCTTAAATCAGATTATGATAATTTGTTTGAAAGGGAAAAGTAACCTCTATTTTAGCAAGTTAACCATTTGCATTTTATTGATAATAAAAATATTTAGTTTGGTTTATTTTTGTTTCATTTCAACTTTTCAAATGTACAGTAATGCCTTTCTCTTTTTTTTTTGTATTGTGTTTGATATCATGAGGCCAGGATATATAACTTCCAGTTTTTACCTAGAATTAGTAAATTAAAATATCTTGACATTCAATACCTACAGTAATAACAACATAATTTCCTTTAGTTTTTTATTATATTGGAAATTGAAAATAGCTATTGTGTGTGTGCACATTTGATTTTAAGTATATGGCACATCTCACTATGAGAGTAGACTAATAGTTATTCTACTAAAGAATAAGCAGAATTTAGAGGACTTACATTTTATTCCCACAAAGCAAGTTTGTTAACTTATCTATTCAATTTTAAGAAAATTATTCATTTCCCTGCTCACCAAAAGGTTGGATGTTCAAGTCTAACCAGAAACACCTCTGAAGAAAGGCCTGAAGTTCTGCTTCCAGAAAAATCAGCTATTGAAACCTCGTGGGTCACAGCTCTGCTCTGACGCGCGTGGGGTGCCATGAGTGTGAGTTGGCTTAAGGACAACCGATTGGATTACATTTAAGAGCAGAATTTAGACCAAAAGAAGGAAAGACTAACATTGCAAAAATTGTTACATCTATCTCAGAGGTTAAAATGTGTTTAGGGCTTGTGAACGTATTTAAATTTGTTAAGAGAACAGGTTTTGTATGTTTGTTTAAAGGTAAGCGGTGGCTCCATGTGCCAACCTTAAAAACATTAAAATTTAACTTTTTTTTCCTCTACATTCTTTAACAGCCAAACAAAACACTTCTTGAGGACATACTTCACATAAACCTAAAAAAACAAATCTATTGCCAGCGAGTTACAACAGAGTAGAATTTGCTTCTGAGGCTGTAACCTTTTGAGGGAGTAGACTGCCACATCTTTCTTCTGCTATTTAGCATAGAAGTTGCTCATTAGTTAAAAATATTAAAATTTAACCTTTTTTTTTTTTTTCCTACATACTGCAATGGCTGAACAAAATACTTTTGGAGGACATATTTAACATGGAGCGGCTGGTGGATTCAAACTGCTGACCTTCTGTTTAGCAGCCTTAACACTTAAAACCACAGTGTCACCAGGGCTTCATATTTAACAGAGATGCTGCTAATTAATAACTTCTTCCTTACCTTGCTCAGCGCAAGAAAGATCAAGAAATTGTACAGATGCCAGAGTAAAAGCATGTTACTTCTGCTGTATATGCTTTATCATCTTTCATATAATATTTTCCACTTGTTTAATAACATACATTTCTGATCAAAGCATATATACTTTACATGTGTTTTTTTTCAGCAATTTAAAAATGATTAGATATATGTTACAACTAGATGATAGTACATAGGAGAACAATATGAAAGAAAATTCAGGAGCATACTATTAAGTGGCTCATGATCTTTGTGTAAAATCTTCCATTTCAAAATATATTAAAATCAATGCAAATAAACTCAGCATAAAGAGAAATAATACTTGCCACTATTTGATGAGAACAGTAGTAGTGCAACTAAATATATTCAAAAGCACAGAGAATTCATTTGTAAAGAAATACATATCAAGAATATGTAAGAACCAAAGTATTTTAAATTTCTTAGTGATAGAATTGGACCAATTAAGTTTATTAAGAAATGCTGCATATTCAATTCAACAATTATTTAAAAGCTTAATGGATCTGCCCATTTAAAAATCATTACAGTTAAGTAATATGGTTCAGTTACCCTATTTTTTAAGACCTAAACTCTTTGTGCTACCATAGCAGTTTGTGGCTAGCACTTCTTGCATATAAAATATATAAATGTAAACTTTATGTGATGTCCAAATGTGTAATTGAAAGAAAATTCATAATTACACACTATACTACTGTGCTTAAATTCTACAATAAATTATAGTACCTAACATGTAGTAGGAGTTCAGTAAATTTCAGTAATTTTTACTATTGCTATTATCAGCTATAATATTAAGTTGGTTTCAGAAGCCATTCCAATTTGTAATGTAATATACTCAAAACTTTTCAACTATTTTGTGTTAAGTCTTTTTTGCTGTGTAGGGATAAATTTAATCATCTACTTTCCCTGGATTTCTGTTAGAAAACTCCCCAAATCCTTGTTCCAAAAGAGTAAATTTAGTAGAAATGTATAGAAACATCCTTAAATAATTGATCACATTAGGTCTTTATGACCATATGTTTTTAAGGTCATGCTCCCTTAATAGGCCCATTTTCCACTTTACAAAAGAACATTCTAAAGCTATAGGTCTTCAGAGTTAGAATGAGCTCTATCTAGGCCCCAAATCTTTGGACAGTTATTTTTCAACAATTTGA
Organism: Loxodonta africana; assembly: GCF_030014295.1. NCBI lineage: Eukaryota > Metazoa > Chordata > Mammalia > Proboscidea > Elephantidae > Loxodonta > Loxodonta africana. The sequence continues at coordinate 63,159,214 of NC_087355.1, forward strand.
GACTAAGAAATAAATGTGTTTTTGTTTGTTTGCTTTTAATTAGAGGAACCTGAACAAAAAGTGGGGGACATGAAAAGGAGACATCATGTGTTATTAAATTAGCTTGTTAAATTTCATAGGCCTAATAGATTGAGCAAGGAGCCCTGGTGGCAGAATGGTTAAAGCCTCCACTGCTAACCTAGAGGTTGGTGGTTGGAAACCACGAGCAGCTCCATGATAGAATGATGTGGCAGTTTGCTTCCGTAGAAATTTACAGCCTTGGAAACTCTATAGGTTCGCTGTGAGTCAGAATCAATGATCTGTGGGTTTGGAATACATTGAATTATTTTGCTACTTATTCAGGCACCAGTGGATGGACTAAATAACTGTTGAAAACCACACAATTAATTATTGGATAAATACCCTAAACTTGGTACATGGACTTTCCTTCCCCTCAGAAATGGAACAAATTCAGGAATTCATGAGATTCATGTAGATATCAGCAGTTACACCAGCAATGCTTGGTGTAACAGGTCTTACATTTATAGTGTGCTATAAAATGTCAAGTTTATATTTAAAAAATTGGGATTTTATATTCTTTTTAGGGATTCTTATAATTGGCATGATAAAAGTTACCATATAATTGCCATTGGTATTGGTCACAGATACTTTTAACACTTTTAGAACTGTCTCAGCCTTTAATTTAATTAAATTTTTAATCCTTATTGCCCAACAGCTTCAAATTAACTTTCATATTACATTGATCCAGAAGCTGAATGTTAAGATCCACTCCATTCATTTTCTTACTTTTTCTTTTTTTTTGGATTGGATGTATCATACTCTTCAGAACTCAAATGATTTTTTGTTTTTGTTTTGTATTATTTATCATTTCTCTTTCCATGAATTAATTTAATCATAGAACATTCCACTAACAAATGTAACATGTCAACTGGTATCATTTAAATTTTCCTACTCAAAATAAACAAAGTAATTTTATGTAATATATTTGCCTTACCCTCAATGTCAGACATCACCTACATACACTATAATGTTTTATAAAATGGGACAGCTCTAATTCCTAAAAAAGCAAGCACTTGAATATCAGTGACCACAGTTAATAAATTCCACTAGATTCAGAGTGTTGGGTCATACTCTTCAACTACAATTTGAATTAATGCAGTAAATAATTTCAAATTAAAAAAAAAAAAAAAAACAGGAAAAATGGCATTACTTTAGTAAGAACCAGCATTCCTTCATCCCTGTGAATTCAGGTTATTATATTTTTTCCAAGTTCTTTACAAGAAACCTTTGTATCATTACCTGGAATCTGTTTAAGACAAGCATAGAGGGGCTCTGACAGTTATATTGGATTGAGGGTTATGCTGCTAAGTGTAGGTCTGTTAGGACAGCAAAGCACTTTAAGCAGAATCTCAAGCACCACCCCAGACATATTTAATTAGAATCTACAGTTTACCAAGATCCCCAGGTGATTGCTATGGACATTTAAGTTTGTGAAGCACTAAACTTTATCAACAGGCCCCCTTCTCCTCTGGGGAACTTTGGTAAGAGGCTGGGGGAGGGAGGAGCATAAGATCAGGATTTTTATTCCCCAGGATTCCTCACTATTATGTTGACTGGAGTTGGCTGGGACCCTTAAGAGAAGGACCCTGGTCCTTTCGTGCCAGCGTGCTATATGTGATTCTCTGTCCAATATCCTGTTCCTCCAACCCAGCATGCTAGAAATAATGATGGCTCAGCTATTACTACTCAAGGTCACAACATAGTACCTTCTGGTTCCTTTATAACAACACATTTAGAAATAGTTACTTTGTAAGTAAATCCTTCTTAAATTAGTCCATATTCCATTGTTTCCTTACGGACTCTGATGGGTATGCCTAGGTAAATGGAAATCATTAGGGATTTGATTTAAATACAGTTTTCAGGCACTATATTCAACAACATATCTTAATTTGTCTAGTGATCCATATTAAACTTCAAAAGATAATATCCAGGTATCATTATGAGTGGCTGTTGGTTATTATCCTACTATTGGTTGTTTACTTGTTTCCTAGGGAATGTTTTAAAGATCTAGATCACATAACTAAGCGATTTTCTAGGAATTTTCTTCCAAAGAAGCATGGAAAATTCACAAGAATAGAGTACATAAAGGGAAAACTAATTGAGGTGGCTGTATTATGGTTGGAGAGTTGTTGAATTAAGGGTAAAACTGGCAAGAAAAAATATGGGATAATAGAATACTGAGATTAATAGATTGCTATACATTACTTTGGTATAACTTATACATGAGATTAATATGGATAGTATTAAATAGGCCTGCACATATCAGTCATTTTAAATATTTGCTATCAATATTGCATTAAACTCTATCCTTTATTCCTAAGGAAATGAGCTACTAAGAAACTTAAAATTCTGTGCTAATCATTTTCTTAATTTATTCACCTTAAGAGATTTTTATACAACCAGAGTATGTTTTCTTCTTGTAACCAAAAAAACAAACAAACCTAGTGCCATCAAGTCGATCCAACTCATAGCGACCCTATAGGACAGAGTAGAACTGCCCCACAGAGTTTCCAAGGAGCGCCTGGCGGATTCAAACAAAGGCTCCAGAAATGGGCAGTATCATTTATTGGTTTTGTGTCTGAAGCCTCTGTGCCTACTATCTTATTTAAACCAACACAACACCCAATCAAAATGGGGTTATTTCTCTCCTTCCTACAGATGTGAGAAGGAAAACGGGCTATGCAGATTTTCCAAGGTCATACATTTGTTAGTAAATGTGATCATTCATTAGACTCTAAAACTTGAATCCTAGCATCTACAGCACCACCTAATTACGAACAACCGCATTCATATTGCTACAATATTCAATCAGAGCTCCTAAGTATATATCTGAGAAAGCTACAAAGAGTTAGGATCAGAATATCCTATCCCCATTTATTCTTTTTAATGTAAAGCTAATAGTTTAACCAACAATCTCTCTCTTTAAGTACATTTTACTTTACTACTGAGCATAACCAGCCTTGTTTACTGAATTTGATATTGAATAAAGACTGCAAATACCAGTTGACAGTGCTAACCATAATTTCATGGCCTGAGGCCTTTAATACTTTATTTTAAAAGTACGAAGAGATGAAGAAAAATGATGTAACAAAAGCTATATGTAATCAGATTATCATCTAGTCTTTCTAGTAAAATCATTTTGGCTGCATTCTTTTCTGATGGGAAAGTCCAGGATAGTTGACGATGTTTTTTTTCTTCCTTAATCCAAGTCCTTTCAGTGAAAAATTTCTAAAGTCTCTGGACTCTCCATAAAATCAACCTAGAAATTTCTATCACTTTAATCCCATTTGGTATTACCAAGAAATGTCATTTGAAGAATATTTTAAACAAAGAAAAATCAAGCATCAACATTAAAAAAGCAATAGCCCATGATTTAGAATACAAATGATGTAATTATGAAGAGAAAAATATCCTATGCAATGCACCCCAAACCTAACACCATGCTGCTCTGCTATATATGAAAGCTCTGCTCTTCCTAAAATTGTAAAGCTTAATTGTGTGATTTCACTCTGTGCACAGCAGGGCAGCCATATGCTCTAGAAAACTACATGCAAAAGAAGCAGCTTGTTGCAAAAGTGGGTGAAAATGCCCTGAGATAATCCTGAAGTAGATAAAAAAAGTCTCTAACACAGGCGCATTTCTTCATACTCCAAAAGGGAGAGGAGTCCACTTTGGCACCAGCTTTGAACACGGATAGAAAGTCTAGCCCCTTCAAATTATTTTAATAAGGGAAAAGATTTAAAAATCACATACATCACATTCACTGTGACCAGGTCATTCAGAAGTAAAAATAATAAGCTATGGTAACCATCTGGGAAAAATCAGCTGCGCATAAAACCATTTCCGTCTCTGATCTTTAAAGTTAAGCCTTCCCTTATGAGCTGCCTGATCAGCGCAGGATAAGTCATTATCACATTATTACTAGTGTACCTTGTTTACGTGCTCCATAAAAAATGAGAAATAGCGTGTTAAAGTAAAGAATAAACTGTCAAAACATCTGATTATTCATTACTGGTGAGAATAAGAATGTGGTTGAAAATCTAAAAAGTAGCATTTATGAACTAATATAAGACCATTTTTTCTAAGGAAATAGCCCCACTTAATATGAAAAGATACAGATTTCCTAAATACCTACTCAAAGGAAAACAAAAATATAGCGTCACCAGAAGTTCTTAAAAACTTTGTATAGGATTAACTCAGGAGCATGACTTGAGGGGTACATTGGATAAAAATGTTAAAATGGTCACTTACAGATTTGGCATTTGTGAAAAAACAAAATTTCGTTGCTTAACACTGTCATAAAAATCCTCAGTATTTTTATCTAATACCATTTTAAAATGCATAAGTCTGTTAACAAGTATATTCTAACATTTTTTTCTCTTCCTTCTTCCTAAAAGAAACTTATTCGACAACATGCAAAATAATTTGATATATAAAAATATATTTACTGCTATGAGTGGCATTGTTTTGACAATTTCATATATGTGATGAAATGTGGTATAAGAATATACCGTGAGATGATATTAAAAAAGTAATTACGTATTTAGATAATAAATTGGTACATTTCTGGACATGGATTTTTAAAGTGCTATAAATGCCAATGCTAAACACAATCTTCCACAAAATAATATAGTTAGGAAAGAGTCAAGAAAACAATGAAAGAAAAATAAATGATAGGATATTGATAAGGCATGCAATAGTCAATATCTATATAAAACACTAAAAAGAAAATTGGAATCTCCTATCTGTGAAACATATATTTACTTTATCAATATCAACATTCTTATATCAAAATAATATTTAGTTAAATAAATTAATGGAAAAATCTTACAAGAATCATTCATAGATAAATGTTTAAAAGGTTATAAATTACCTATTCTAATTTACACAGTAAATATTCTATAGAAATCAGTATGTCAATTAATCTCAAAAATTAGAAGCTGGGAATTCAAACAGGCAAATGCAGTTTCACCATATATATAAATTTTGCAAATAATGCTTAAATATTCATTCATGAAACTTTTTTATTTTGCAATAAATTTTTTCATCATTTTCATTAGGTTTTTGCCTGGATCCATCAGTTATCCTTCCAGAGATTTGAAGCATGGGAAGCAAAAGGAAACTAAACCAGGTGTTTTATTTGTTTTTTTGTTTTGTTATTTTATTTTGCTCTCTGATAACACATTTAAAATTTGTTTCAATGTGTGAAATTTAGGCTAAAGATAAAAACTCTTAAATGAGCTTAATTTGACTTGGATATTCATCCATTCATACTTCTAATAAAATCACAACGAATGCCATTACCTCAACCATTCTTAAGGGTTGACAAGAGTTTGTTATCTTCATTATGGTTGATTCAGAAAATATCTCATCCACTTATGAACTTCCCACCATTAGAGACACTCTTATATAAGTTTAGATTTTACTATATTATCTGAGATAGCTTATCAAGTTTGTGGTTATTCTCGTGGAGAGCAAGAGTTCATGGGGAATAGATAGAGAGCTGGGACTGTTTGATATGTTCCTCTCACTCTATGATAATCACCCTGGTCCAAAAGTATTCTGATGCTCAAAGTGTCAGTGTAACCAGGATACTTGTTGGAACTGCAGAATCTTAGATGCCTCCATAGTCTCATCAAATAAGAACCTACATTTAAACCAGACTTTTTTTTGCCAGGTGTTTGTCCATACTCAGTTCTGAGAAGCATAGTCTAAGACTGAAACTCAAATCACTATCGACTGTTAATTGCACTTTTGTAAAGCTTACCAATTTGTATCCCACCTTCTATTTGTTTATAATTTATTCTTCAAGTTCTAGCAAAAGTAATCTCTTTAAAAAATGCATAATATCTCTTCCATGCAAAAGCCACCCATGGTGTTCTCTTTTATTTAGATTAAAATACAGCTATTTACCAAGGCCTCACAGCCTACATTGTCTAGCTCTTGCTCAAGTTTCCCGCCTCATCATACCATCATTCCCCTTGCCCACTAAACTTCAGGCACACTGGCCTCCCTTGTTTTTCTCGAGTAAATCTCAAACTCTTTCCAACTACCCGTTTTCTTTGACTGAAATATTTTGCCCTTTAATCTTAACATAACTCTCTTCTTCTTGTTATTTAAGTCTCAGTCTAAATTTTAACTTCTCAAAAATGGCTTTTCTGACCATTCAACTAAGGTAATCACCCATTCAGCACATATTCCATTCTAATTTTTTCTCTTCACCCCTTACTACCATCAAATGGTTACTTGTTTCTTGTCTTTTTCTCTCCAATTGAATATAAGCTTAATGAAGCAGGATCTACTCAGTTTCATTCAATGCTGTATGCTCACCAAAAGAAAAAGAGCCTGGCAAGTAAATACTCAGTATTTATTGAAGAAAGGAAAAATAAAAAAAAGAGAAGAGGAGAAAGTGAAAAGAAAAGAATGAAAATAAAAAAAGGAAGTAAGAAGAAAAGAAAGGAAAAAAAGAAAGCAATAAGAAAAAAATACATATATACATGCATACATGCACACATGGATACACTGTGAAATGTGATAGTGAAGAAAGTAAGAATAATTTCATTGTCTTGGGCTTTGCCTAGAAAAGCAAACTAGCTAGACCCCAAAATGAAGAGTAGTTTGGAATTTAAGGCAAAAATATGGGCATTGGGCCCTGGGAGAAACATATGTGTGATTGAGTTCACATTTACTGGAATGAGAAGAGTTTCAATCTCTAAATTTCTTCATGACAACAATGGCCACTTCTGTTATTGTTTGGTTATAAAATTAAATTGCCATGTCAATTCAAGCACCAAGAGAATACAGATCATGATAAAGTACATCAGTTAATATAAAATATCTTCAGTTAGAAACATAGATTCTTAGGACTAGAAAGGAGAGTAACAATCATACATTTGAAATATTCTTTGATGTGTTAATGCTTTCTAAACACTCAGTCTGTCCACCAAGCTATGTTTGTATGTCATTACTGATTCAGGAATTCACTGCCTCAAGCACACAATATATACGTAAACAAAAATGATGTTAGAAGAATCTTCTTTATAATAAACTGTTTTGTATTGTCCAGTGGTTCCACAGAGTAAGTCTACAATTTATGCTAGAGGACAGGTTTGCTCTCTTTTACATACAACAACACGCCACATGTTTGAAGATGGCTATCATTCATTCCCTATCACTTATCATACTCATTCTCTGGTAATTCTATCTCTCATAATTGACTAGGAATTTTTCTCTGCAGTCTTAGTTTTACAACTTTTCCTTTGAGAATAGAGACCTTATCTGACCCTATCAAAAGAACTTCTTCTTTTGAATTCAACACATTTAGCACAGAGATTAAAACCTTGATACTTAATGGACAGATATAAGTATTGACAAAGATATGCGTATCTAAGAAACCACCCATAAACTCACTTACCGTGAAAATGCTTATGAAGATTGAAAAATAAGAACTGAAATGACATAAATTTAGATTTATAGATTCATGCCCTATGAAAGTATTTCTACAGTTTTTGAAAACAGTATTGTTTGCTTATGATTGAAAAATATTTAAAATTAGTTTTACATGTGGCCAAGTAGGTTATTAGCGACAGGCATATAGTAGATGCCTAAGAACCTATAGAACAATAGCACGTCTGTCATATTACAATGTTGATCCATTTTTTTTTTTAACAAAATTGGTATATATCAGAGAATATTAGCCTCTAAAATAAACTGAAAATCTGTGTGGGTTTATATCTCAGAGTCTGATATTTTTCCATTTTTTTTGAACTATGTAAATGTTCAGGTGAGGTTACTAGAGGAAAACCGAGCTTATGATAAAAAAAAAAAAAAAATTGCTTTAGTTTGGATTAAAATTGTTGACTGAAGATGTATTTTTTATGCTGAATTTAATAATACTTCCCATAAAGCTGCAAAAATGAATTATTTAGTTCTTATTTAAGAACTAATGATTAAGTTTTCTTTTAAACTCCAGTTTTGAGAGGAAAAGTCTGCATTATATCCATTCTTAGTTAAATATAATTTCACGTTACTTTATATACCATGCTAAAACCCTGCTAGATTTTTTTGTTATGATTACTAGCTATTAAATACACCATGTAAGAATTCACTACACTATGCCAAAACAAACAGCAGCAATGACTATAAATGTTCATAACACATATTTGACCCACAAAATATTATAGAAATCTAAGTTAAATTTCCACTGGGAAGGATAATAACAGAGTTCATAATTACTATATATATATATATGTACAGGAACTTTTTCAGAAGATTATATCCACACTTTATACTTGAAAACAGCAACTATCAAGGCTGTTCATTAACAGGTGACAGAACTTATCTACGCATTAAAAAAATAATAGATATATCAATTTACTATATTATTTAAGAAAAGCTATGTCAAGATAGGTTCATGTGGAACAGAACACAATTTAAGGATAATTTAAAATGGTATAATATTAGACTATGAACTTCATGAGGAAGAAAACTCAATCTTGCTTCTGTTCATATACTTTAAACTTTAATAGCACCTAATCCAGGGCTATATATACATTAGGCCTTAAATGAATGAAAAAATGAACGAGCACTAGTCTAGCAATAAGAAAACTAAACCATTATAAGGCCACTGTGTTGTAGCTTTAATTTGCTGTCAAGTTGATTGCAACTCAAGGTGACCCTGTGTGTACACAGTAGAGGTGCTCCATAGAGTTCCCAAGGTTGTGACCTTGCAGAGGCAAATTACCAGGCCTGTCTTCTGAGTACCTCTGGATGTGTTTAAACTACAAAACTTTTGGTTAGTAGTTGAGAACTTAACCTTTTGCACCACCCAGGGACTCCATATGGTTTCTACCAGACCAGCTTCTACTATAAAATAATGGTGTCATACTAGGTGATCTGAAAGGTTACATCCAATTTTAAGATATGTAATTCTAGTAATACAGGACCATATTATTTTCTGAACTATAATATTATATAGGTCCAGCTATTTCAAGTCAACTTTGAGTTGGGATCCCTTATGGCTATAATATTGAACTATAGGGTTTAGAGTTTGTTGAAAAAGTTTTTTTAAATGTATATTAAGATAATTTCAAAAGAGATCTTATAGTTATGCTAATAAGTTATTATATTTAAATGTAAAATACAACTGTTATCTAATTTTAAACGTACTTTTTTTGTAAACTAAAAATATCAATTATTTGTAGGCTTCCTTATATTAACATAAATCCACTTTCTTTAAACGTAGTTAAGCATTTCATTCCTTTACTTATTTGTGTGTTTGATTGGTTATAGACTCATATTTCTATTTAGAACAAGTACTTATTCAAATATTTTTTTGTGGCTCTTAGTGACATAAATGTAATTTAGTAGTTCCAAACTTTTATTCAGCCTTCAAGAATTAGTTCATATATCCTTTGCACCACCTTCCTTGACTTTTAAAAAATATGTATTATTTGGAAATAATTCCTCCCGTGTACTTCATAGCATCTGAAAACTACTGCTATGGCAGTGTTTCTCATGGTAAATTATAATTACTCTTTTTTATGTTATTAGCCATGACTCCAAAATGTCATGGGCTGTACTGTTCATTTTTATAGCTCTAATACTCAGGATAATGACATGAATATAGCAAGAATTAAAAACATATTTGGTGGATAATATACAAATAATAATAATTAATACTTGTCGCTAAGAGTGAGGATCAACTACGACAGTGGGTTTGGTTTTGGTTTTTAGTACTTGTTGAACACATACTCTGTCAATAATTGTGCTACATTTGTTCACACAATGAGCCTATAAGTCAGGTACTCTCAGTTACTAAAAAATTGCAGCTTTGGAAGTTGAAATCGTTGCTCAATTTGATGTATTTAATAAGGGCAGAGTATAGATTCAGCCTACGTCTCTTACCCCAAAGCTAAATATTGATGATGGGCAACTGGGTTCTATTTCTCCACTGAGATGAAATACCTAGCACTTTTTGGCACTTACACTCGATATTAATCCTCACAATAATCTAATTGTAATACTGATACTATTGTAATTATTTTACAAATATGGAAACAACTCTAATAGTTCATTCAACCTGCACAAGATCCCACAGGTGACAAAGTGAGCTGAAACTCAGTCAATGGAAACTGAATTCATATTCTGAGCCCTAATGGACAATAGTATAGTAAACTATTTGTGTAAACTATTTGTGGTGCTAATACATAGAAGGTCTAAATCACCCTTATTCATTATTATTTTCTTTCTCTTCTACTTCTTTTAATCTCAGTATCCAAAAATTATTTTTAATTGGACGAAATCAGAGATGGTATGTATAACTGAGAAACAGTAGAAAGTGAAAAAATAAACTTGTTTTAATGGGACAATTTAAATTGTATTACTGATATTTTAACTATAGTATAATTGTAAAATTAATTGAACTAGTGCACTATAAACCTGTTGCCATTGAGTCAATTCTGACTCATAGCAACCCGAAGAGTAGAACTGCCCCATAGAGTGTCTGAGGAGCACCTGGTGGATTCAAATTGCCGACCTGTTGGTTAGCAGCCATAGCTCTTAACCACTACGCCATGAGGGTTTCCATAGTATGCAATAGAGGACTGAAAATAATCTTTGATTAAACATCTTAAGATTGTTCAGGTTATTAACTAATTTTAGAACTGTGTTTATAATAAAATAGTTATACTGATATAATAAAATACTTATCATAAATTAACGTGAATTTGAATCCACAAGCACACAAGTACAAAATACCGTGTACAAACTCAGAGTCCCTGTGTTTTTTGTGCTCATAATAATACTGTTGTCTACTAGAAATGATTTAATTTTCCCAGGTTATTGGAAATGGATAGATTGAGAACCAGTGATGATCAGAAGATACTGTAAAAATGAAAGTTTAACCGTAGTGTGAATAGAGAAAAGTAATGAGAAATAATTATCACACGGCACAAAGCAGCACAGACTTTCCGATGTCAAAGGAATCTGTGCTACAGGAACTATCATATTTTTGCTCTAAACTCCAATTAATTCTATCAAAATAATATCTGCTGTATGACATTTAATTTTTGTTCGTATAAAATATAATGATTTTATAGTTTTATTTGTATTTATAAAATTCCTTTGATTTTACAGATGTATAAGGATTATAAGCAAGGCATTTACAACTCAGTTTACATTATGATTTTTGAAGTAGTAATGTAAGAAAAGTAATGTCAGTGGGTGTTCATAAAAGTATTGTTGCCTTTAAAAGCAGTTCATACATTACCAATATTGAAAAATATTGGTCTTTTTATAACAATGACAAAACGAAATAGTTATCTTTCATATTGAAATATCTTGATATTCTCTTTACATTAAAGATGATAATTTTAAGCCTTTAGGTAATCTAGGTGAATATTTTAGCTAATGAAATTGTAAATATTTATTCATTAATTTAGCATATATTTTCTTAATACTTCTATGGGTCAGAAACTGTACTATGAATTGGGAATGCTGTCTGAACAAGACCCATCCACCCCTACCTCTAGGAGCTTAAAATCTACAGGTGAAGTCATAGGACTCATAATTACAGGTATAAGAGAAGAGCAAGGTACAATACTGGGTTATCAGAGGAAAACCTAAACTCTCTGGAGGCAGTAACAATTAAGCCACCAAGCTACAACCTGAGGAGTGAATTAGAATGATTTGGTTGAAAGGAAGAAGGAATAGCATGTGAAAGTGGCAAAGGAGAGAAAAAAAGCATGGTATGTTTGAGAAACTAAAAATAAAATTCTCTTTAGCCAGAAATTAGAGAGTGATTGTGAAAGTGACATGAGATGAATTTAGAGATATGGGCAAAAGCCAAATCACACAGTTTCCCATGAGTCATCACCAACTCTTGGCTTTCTTCCTAAGGTTATTGAGAAATCATAAAAGATGTTAAAACAGCAAAATTATGTCATCAGGTTTTCAATTTTCAAAGAACATTCTGATTACAATGTGGGGTAATGGGTTAGAAAAATAAGAATTTTTTTTTTCTCTGATATATCTAGAAAAATTAGCAATTGTTTTTGGGTTATATTTATATACTCTTATTTAAAAAGTCACAAATTAATTGCTACCTGAGTAACTTCTTTAGCCCTCTGATTAGCCATAGCTCTACAAAATCTTCCTTGTACTTCCAGCATGGGTTTCTTTCTGTCATCCACTCTATTGCAATCTCTTGAAAGAAGGGCTCATGAATTACTGATCTTAGTTTCCCCTAGAACATTAGCCTGGCACAAGGAAGGCACTTCGGGCATGTTGCCTGAGCTGGAATTATTTCAAAAAATAACATCATTTTGATGCCAGCCCATTTGATTTTGACATCTGGCCCTGTTAGGAGTCAAGTCTTTGAATAATGTTTTATGTTTGAAACCTTCGAACTACATCTTGAAGGCTTTTTAAAGCATTGAGCAATATATATATATAATAATGGGCTTCCTTTACCTCTAAAACTGACATTATTTTTTTGCATATGATGTTAATAGTTTGCTTTTAAACATAATAGTTAATGGTCAACTGAAATCATAAAATAATAGTAAGATACTGAAGACTAGCCAGAAGGCCCAATTTTAATTAAAATAGAGATTTCACAATTACATAGTGAAAATTTAAGTCATTGATAATAATAATGAATATAACATTCAAAATGCTTTCACACGAATGATTTAAACATCAATGACTGAACAATGTTTATTTCCAAGGTAGATGACACTGAACTAATAGATTATATTCAGAAACACAATTATGTAAGATAAGGAAACTGAAACAGGTGTTGGTTCTCAAATAGCATTAGAAAATTATGATAGTAATTAAGGAGAAATTTGAGCATTCAACTGGAATTTACCAAGGAAGAAATTTTGATGCAAAATTGAGATTGATTTGAATATACTTAAAAATTTAGATTGAGTCTTCTACAAATTATTTAATCTAATAACCTACTACTGCTTTTCTCTTTTCAGTCTGAATTACTTTTCCTAGTTCTACAAAATATTAATGTAACCCCAGAGCTTTCATATCATTTGATGACAAACTTGGGTTAAAACATTACTTGCGTTTTTAGTTGATTTCTACAATAAACTATGTCAGAAAATCCCTCTTTGCAGGGGTGTTTGTCAATTTGAAGTTAGCTCATGAAATTTTCCAAAGAGAGTAGAAAAAGAAAACTAAGTAATTTTTCCCTTAATCAATATTTTACTATATTTTTACACATTTTTATTTCCTGACAATAAGAAGACATAATATACTTAATGAAGCATACTATAAGTTTTGATATGATCCCTGTATTCTGCTAAGTGGGAATACTGATGGTAGGAAATAAACTGATGGTGTTTTAATTCTTTAAAAAGGAGACTATCACATGTTAATAATTCATTTTAGAATGCTTATTAGAATCAAAGTACTTTCACTATGAATTTGAATGGAAATAAGCTTCTGAGATATTTCTGCATGATTTTCAATTAACTTATGTAAAGATGTCTTGATTTCTCTCTTCAGCATTGAATGGTTTTCCATTACTCACATCATGCTCTGTATAAACCATACCTAATCACACTACATAAACCACAGCAAATTTACAGAATATATGACAATGAGCTGGAAATGGAGTAGATATTTTGGATTTCAAATATGTTCAATTAATTAATTTTTCCACTGATGCATATATTGATATAAATGAAATCTTTTTTATTTTTTGACACTACATGCTTTTCTTCCTAAACTGCTCTATGAAATTTACCCACCAAGAAACACATTTGCTACACTGCCTGATTTAAGGTAGGCTTATTTAAAAAAAATACTATTTTATTTTTTTATATTAATTGAGTAGAAAATGGCTATATATTATTTGGCTTCATGGTATTATTTTTCTTTAGAAAGTTAAGGAATATTTATATTTTGGAGCCATATCCATCAACAGCTGTTGCATTTTCAAAATGAGGAATTGGCTCTCAATGAAATCATATCAGTCAGGCAATAACTAATTCAGAAATAGCAGAGCAAAGTATATAAAAAACAATCACCAGATATAATACTTCCATTTTCCCCAATCGAATTACCTATTTTCTCAATTTTTAGGTAGCATTTGTATAACACAAAAATCTCATGCAAATACTGAAAATTACTACATGGGATAAATCAGTATAAACAGTACAATTATTAATAGAAACTGGCTATTTTTCTTTTCATGTTATCTCAATATCATATCTGATATGTAAAAAGCAATAAGTCTCTAAGATTGTTACTATCCCTTTTATGCATTCTTTTCCTTCTACTCTTTACCCCAACATTTGCATTGCTCTTCGATTTTATTTTTTTATTTCTGTGCTTTCCAATTACGCAAGTGTTGGTAGTTCCTATCTATACTTTACAGGTTTTTATTTTAACTCTTTCTTTCATTTTCTATATCTTGGCTCTCTTTCAGCTCACTTTCTAATTAGAATCATTACCAAAACATAGCTTTGGCTGTAACTAAATGGGCACAAGTAAAATAACATCCAATACCTCTATGAGTAACAACTGCAAGCTCTTTAGTTCTTTCTATCTGTTCAGCATTTCTTGGTCTTCTGCTTGTACTTTGTGTATCTGCTTGATGAGGAGATAGCCCGTCCTTGGACGTGTTGGGGTCCAGACCTGAATTTCTGAGATTCGTAACTTGCACTCGCTGTTCCTCGGTAAGTCTATGGATGGTGACAGCTGTAACACTGGATACAGTAACATCTGCAGATGTGCTAGCAACAGCAATAGCACCAGTGGTGGTCCTGTTATGCTCCTCTAACTCACCAGTGGAGGTAGTGTGGGTCAATGTAGAAGAACCTGTGGGACACAGTAGCACTAGATGCTAACTTTTTCTTTTAAATTTTGTTTTTTTTCTGATCATTTTAATAAATTATATTCCCTTCTATTACCTTAAGGATAATCAACACGAAGAGGCAAAACACAAACACACCCCTAAAATGTGAAGCACACCAGATCTTTTTTTTGTTGTTTTGTTTGTACCAATAAACCTACGGATAGATATTATGCACAAATGTACTACATTTTAAAAAATGTGACACAGTAAACTCTTTTTTGTGAGCCTAAATCAGTCCTTCTTCTTAAAAAAAAAAAAAAAAAAATCAACAAGTGAATTTTAGGAACAAATGCCTGGCAACCGGCAAGTTTTGACAGAATGGGTAACTATGCAGCCACACTTTTCTCAAAAGTATGCTTTGAATAGTCCATACCATATTTCTTCACAATTTCTGGGAAAAATATCAAAATTGTCTATTTTAAGACAAGCAACTGAAGAAGAGAGAAATTAAAATCAAAGCCAAACAAAAACAAAATAATGAAAAAAAAAAAAGACTGAATTTACTTTATGTAAATATCTATCTTAACCTCATTCGCCAGAAATCTGCCAACATGATAAAATATTCGACATCATGAGCTGTGTATACTTTAGGATTTCATACTTTTTTTTTAAATCGGCTAATATTTCTTTATATTTTAAGTAAAATTGAGATTAGGCAATTTTCAATAATAAAAATTTTAAAAAATTACTTCATTTGCAAGTGTTGCTAATTAACTGTTAGTCACTGTGGAACTTTTATTCATATAATCCTAGCTTGAACAAATTGTTGGGGAACTTTCAAATAACTCATAAGCATTTGGTGGTACGTTTATGTGCAATAATATTACCACATTCTTAACCTTATTAAGGTTTCATTATAATTTAAAATATGTACTCAAGTTGCTAAATTAGAGTTTTCTTCTTCCCTTCACTTAAACTTTTTAAAAGGTTGTTCTTGATAGTACATAATTCTAGGCAATATAAAATGTAAACATATAATAGAAGCATGAAACTGAATACGGACGTATTTTAAAAGTTCTTGACAGTTAAAATGCTTAACAAGAAAAAATGTTACTGAATTTTTGAAGCTGCAATTACTAATTAGGAATAATAAGTCCTGATTAGAAGTCTTCTGAATATTTTTTAAAGACAATGATTGCTATAATGTATGATTTATACATTTGCCTTCTCAATAAACTGCATTTTGAAATTATTTCTACAACATTTAATCAGATATTTTATACAAGAATACATTGGGATATCTTTACCATCCATAAAGGAAAAAATACTCATCACTTAATACGGTTTGAGAGTGATCTGCTTTTATTTAATTTTACTTTTTCTCTTGTGCTCTAGGTAAGTAATTAACAGGACTTGTAATTCCAAATACAAAAAGGAAACCAAAAGCAAGGCCCCTCATTCACAAGCAAGAAAAGGAACATATGTCTGCTACTTATTCTTGTAACCACATTTGTCTTATCGTCCTTTAATTTCAGACATCAGTTTAAAAAGAAAGAAAGAAAGAAATGACAATTGTTTTTTTGAGGGGAGTCAGAATCGACTACACGGCACTGGGTTTGGTTTTGGTTTTTGATGTAAACGAGGTATGACAATTGTCATCAGTCTGTTTTAAAGGTTTTACTATATTTTTGAACACTAATCAGGGAAAGATACTATTGAGTATTCAAGTTATTTTGTGAAAATTGAAATCTACTAATTTTACGTTGGTCATGCAATTACAGGTTACCCTGTAATATTTACTAAACTAATATTTGGTAAGGATTTCTTTCTTTTTTTTTTTTTTTAAACCATATGGTTAAGCAATACCTACACATATACTACTAAAGCCCACTAACTGCTCTCATTTTAAGTCATACATTAGGGATGCCCTTGCGCTCATTGCTATTTTATTCTCCTGGGGAATTTAACTGAGTCTTCCATTTTTGAGAGGAAGTACAAATCCAGGTTAAAAACTAATACTTTTAAATTTTTCATAACTTCTTTATAATTTCCAGGCTTTCAAGTATAGTTTGAAGAAGTAAACTATTTAGCCATAAACACATGTTACTAAATAGAAAACTATGAAAAACAATGGAATGTGTACTCTGACTCAAGTCTAACAAGTAAATTGAAGAGCTATTTATCTTATTGCATCACTGAGATAATTATGACTAATCCCAAATTATAGCTGACACTCGAGTCAATAATTCTGGGGCAATTCTTGGGAATGGGTTTAGGTTGCTTCATAATCACCCCAAGACCTGCAGACCAATTCCAAAATACCCATTTTCTTGAAGATCCCAGAGAATAAAGTTTCAGAACTATTTTGGAATTAAAACTGATCTTTGGTAGCGATTATCCCAGGATTTGCAAGCAATGCTATTTAAAATCTTCAGTAGTAGAGCTATACTTCAGCTAATGGTGGTGGTGATTCAGTACAATTCCCTTAATCTGAATGCAGTAATAAAGCAATGGAAATCCCATTTCTTCAATAATTATAGTCTAACCAGATATGTACTTCCAGTAGATGTTGTATTAACTAGTTCTTATGCTTTAGTCACATATTGTGTTCATATTGTTTCCTCCCTATTCTAGAATGTAAGCTCCCTGAGGGCTGAGATTTTTGTATATTCTGTTCACTGTTGAAACCCTATTATTTTTAACACACAGTAAATGTTCAATAAAAAAAATAACTAATCATAAATGAATTAATGAATTTAATAATAAGGCTAAAATAATAATTTGGCTAAAATTTTGCAAATAAAATATAATTATCACTTATACCATGGCAAAAGTCACTTCAAGAAGTGACATGAATAAAGAGCAATTCTAAAGAAAACAAAATAATTTTCTTTTTAACTTTCAAAAACATCACTTTGAAAAAGTGTGGAATCTGAAGATTTACTTGCATAAGTAAGAATTTCTTCAAGATTTTTGTTATCATTCCCAAAATCTGAAAGCTTATTCCACTACCATGAAAGTGATTTACTTAGAATGTTCAAATTTTTATGTAGTGGAAAGTAGTTATGTCTCAAATTGGCAGCAAATAGAAATGCTTCTAAATTTAGTTAGATATGATTGATACATATAGTGGAATTATATTTTTAAAAAATTATATCCTATATGCAATAATATATATCATATAATATTTTTTGTTATCCTATACAGTTATATCATTTATATGTATAAACATTTTATTTAAAATATATACCAATTTAGAATGCTGATACTGGTACCACTTTAAATTGGCAGTGTATGAAACACAGATTTTGAAATCATCAAAATGCATCATTTAACAGTTTAAAAACACTCAAAATCTTTGGATGCATAAGTGTTTTATGATAAAATTGCCAATGTTGGAAGAAGTCTTAAAATTATGTATAGCAAATGATCATAATCCAATATTAGAATATAATATTTTACTTTCTTTTTGAAATTTTTAAGTATGCTGCACAATTATGTAAATATTGTCTTTGCATGTATTACAGGAAATATAACTTAATTAAAGGGAGATATTTTACATTCAGAAAATCCATTCTTCATTTGAAATCAAACCATGTTTACAAGGTATAGTTTATTACAGATAAATTATTCTACTGTTAAATTACTCCAGATATATTCAGTAATAAAATGCTTACAGTAAATCATTATCTGAAATGTACTTTTATTTGCTATGTAACACTATATATCCCAATATAATATAAAAATAAGATGAAATGATTTACATACACATGCTTTGAAAAACCGTATGTCATCTTTGGAATTATAATGGAAAATAATGCATATTGCACATGTTAATTGGAAAATTATCTAATAGTAATGTTATCATTTGAAATTTAGATTTCATTATGTATTATAATGAAAATTCATATTTTGAAGGCTTTTTCATTTTAGTACTGTATCTGCAAGAGACTAAGTACAATTCATGTAAAGCCATGTATATATGTATCTTTTAGAAAAGTACCAAATATAACTCAATATCATAATTTGAACTTCTTTATTAATAGATATTTTGTAGGTTTTATAGATTATTTTAAATTTTATGCTATTTGGTTTTTTATTTACTATCTAATTTATCACATAAGTAAAGAATGGAATATATTGCTGGAAATATGAGCAGATGGCCCAATACATATACAACTATATAAGTTTATGTTAAACATATTTCAATATTCAAAGTAAGATTTAACTATTTATATTTTAGATATTATTTTATGTAAATAAATTTTATATATTCTGTTCCTTCCTTTAATTTTAGTGTTTCATATGGAACATTTAGGTGAAAGTTAAATCAATGAAATAATTCTAGGTGAATTATTTTATGACATTATGATATATAATAAAGAAAAAATGCAATAAACATATTTCACATGAAATCATGCAAAAGATAGGTAATACACAAATAACATGAAAATAAAATCTAAATACTATTAATGCAATAATCCTATTCAAGAGGCATGATTGAAATATTCCATGAATTTTAGCATACTCAATTTAAATTGTACGTTGTGTTTCATCTTTTTTTAATATTACTTACTTGAAACGTAGTAAAGCATGTCATTGAGTGAGAACTCTTGTAAACTAATTGCAATGTAAGGGGTGCACGGAAACAAAGTCACTGTTTTGTTATGTGCTACATGTTACAGTTGTCAATAAGCACACTGAAGTTGGAAAAATTACCAAAGTGTTTTTGCATTTTAGACATGATCAATTCCAGATATCCTAATATCTGTATAACTTAATGTTTAATAGTTTAAATTGGTGTATATATGCATACTATGAATATTCAACCTAGATAAACAAGGAAAAGTGATAAAGTAGTCCTTAAAATTGTAAAAAAATGTAAATTTTCTACATTTGATTAAGTGTTATTTAAATTAAAATTATTTCTATGACCAAGAAAATTTTCACTTAACAAACCCTGAAAAAAGATAGTTTGCTTGTAAGCTAATTTTAAAGAGTAGGTCTATACTGATTGTATAAAGTTTTTATTTTAAAATAAAATGCTGCATTTATGTTGATCCTACATAAGGTTATTTTTTTAAAAACATTTTATTTAATATAGGTACCATAAAAAAAAAAAATACCCTGGATTATAAGAAGCATCTCTAAGAAAGAAAACGTTCTGCCAGTTAAGCTATGACATGGCAATGCAAAAACGCTATTACCTATATCCAGATTTCTGAGACGTGAAAATGTGATAAAAAGTGCATATAAACGGAGTAAAAAAAAAAAAAAAGGTAATCCATGTAATGAATATTCTAAGATCACAAACTTACTGAATTAATTACGTGCTATTTTAAAAATAGAAGAGTTTTAAATATATATTGTCTTTCTAAATTTGTTGAAATATTTATATCTATATATATATCTCTTCTGTTTTTGTGATTTATTTCTATTTTCACTTCTAAGCATTAAATAGGGAAACCAATACAAAGTTTTGTGAGTGGATTTGTTTTTCTTATCAAGTACAAGTGATCTTAACTGATGTTATATGCAAAATGAATGGATAAACAAATAAATATTTGCAATCAAACTGAAATTGATATTCAAATTTGCCTGGAAATGTAGTGATACATCTGTATCACTTGCTATGTATAAACAATTATTAAAAACAAATATTAAACAATTTATACACTAATGCCAAGTTGTTTACATGCAAGGAAAAAAAAATATTCTGAATTGTTTGAAATATTGATAAACCTACATGCCAAACAACCTCAAAAATCTTTTTCTAAATGAAATGTGAAAATTCCCATACTTTCGGTAAGAACATTATGGAGACTACTGTGTTAGTCAATAATCACAAAAAAGTATGGATCTTATACTAAATATTAGCAGTATTTTGTTGTAAAAATGTAAGAGAATAGACATACCATTTCTGAGTACTAAAAAGAGAGTAAGAACATGCCGGGGAAAATCTTTTAAGCAGAGGGCTATAAAAATCCTGAAGACACTGTCTCTCTCTCAAAAGACCATGTCATGCTTCATCCAGTTGACTAGAGTGAAGGTGCAGAATCAAGCTTCAGCATCTTGTCATTTTCCTTTTCAAACATTTTGGAAGTCCCCACTCTGTATAGTGGTGGATCCTAGGTGCCACGTCTTTCTTTTAATGTGCACACCCACAAGCAAACACACCATTCACAGGAATAAATCTCAGCGAAATACAAACTGAAGTATTTCTTATGTAACTAAGCACAGTGTTCTTCCATAAAGTCAAAATATAGGCAATAAAATTTGAAGACCTAAGTTCTGAAGCAAAATTTATGGTATCATTATCAAGTCTCATAAGGATTAGAGAAAGGTATACAATGCCCCTCCATCTTTTCTACAACCATCTCTGAGAATTCTGCATTTTTGACCTCTTTATTGTAGCAGCTGTTCTCACTTAGCTAGAAGCATTTGTCATTCTGCTTCCACCAAATAAACAAAATGAAACTCAGCATACACTTTTATTTCCTCGTGTGCAAAGTTTTGTGGAATAGCTGCCAGTTCTCATGGAAGATTTAAAGGCTTTAATAGGAAAAAGGGATTCTATCTATCATCTATCTGTCTGTCTATCTATCTATCTAAAAACCAAAAAAGAATATGCTATATATATATAACCAAACCCATTGCCATTCAGTCGATTCTGACTCATAGTGAGCCTATAGGGCAGAATAGAACTACCCCACAGGGTTTTCAAGGATTCATACTGCCGACCTTTTGGTTAGCAGGTGAGCTCTTAACAATTGATCCACCAGGACTCCAATACAGTAATATGTAGGTATTCTAAGGAGCAGCTAGTGGATTTGAACTGCTGACCTTTTGGTTAGCAGCCAAGCTCTTAATCATTGTGCCAGCAGGGCTCATATATATATACGTGTATGTGTATGTGTACGTATGTGTATATATATACACATATATGTATATATGTATGTGTGTATATGTGCGTGTATATATATACATACATATTTTGATGTGTATATATGTATATATACGTATGTATTTTTTTATATATATTTTTTTAAGGAGCCACCAAGGCATATATATATATACATACATACATAAAATTTTCTTGCATTACACACTCAGTGAAAAATTTTTAATTCTATTCCAGCAAATTAATTAGTATAGGTATGATCAGGTTTGAAAATAAATACCAAACTTGGCTTAGGAAAATAGTAGAAATGGTAAGAACTTATAGTTTATCATGAAAGGCCATTTTAATCTTCAAGGAAATTATACTTTTTGTTTTGTTGCATTACATACAATTCTGTGTTGGGATATTTAAAAGATATATGCCATTATATACTTTTACATAAATTATTATACCAAATTACCACATATTTAGAGTTGAACCTTTATATTTCTTCACGTAATTAATCTGTCTGACAATTTATTTTTAATTAAGAATGCATTTTACATGAAGATGACTCATAAAAAGACTGTCTTTTAATATCATCCAAAAATGAATGTATGGGCAGTGTAAAAATAATAGCTGATATCTGGATCATTGGCTTCAATGTGAGTTTTGGTTCTTTAATTTTGGAGCAGATGATCTTAAAATTTAGGAATAAACTGTGGAAAGCTAACCTAGGAGGATTTGAGAAAGCACCTATTTTCACATTGTGACATCTTGCCAACTCTTTATGACCCGTTCTACTCTAGAACTAGAGAGTTTGATCCTCAGGGTCATACAAATCAGAAGGTTAATTAGAGCTTCCTTCACTCCAAAAAAAAAAAAAAAAAATTGTTTTTTTTTCACTCAAATCTTCCCTGGGGAAGAGAGGTAAGTTTGGGATTTAAACGTAAATTCCATCTCATTTAGAACAGGGGGAAAAAAAAAATGCCATTGAGTCTATTCCAACTCATAGAGACCCTTAACGAAAGAACAGAACTACCCCACAGGATTTCTAAGGCTCTAAATCTTTATGGAAGACTGCCACATCTTTTTCCAGAGAAGCAGCTGATGGATTCAAATGTTGGACATTTAGGTTAGCAGTTGACAGCTTTAACTACTGCACCACTGGGGCTCCACTACTTAGAACAAAAGTTACTTGAAAAAACGGGGAAAAAAAAAAAAAAGAATGAAATAAGAACAAAGAGATTCTGTAAAATCCCATTTATCCCAGAAAAAACAAATGTTAATTATTAATGAATCTTTCTATTCACTCTCTCTACACCAATGAGAGTAAGGATTTTTCCCTTTTCTGTTTCAACAACATTTTAAATATTCTGACTGTCGAACTTACTACATTCCATCTTCCCTTCCCCTCCTTCCCTCCTCCTTTCCGTTTCACAAACATGAATTAAATGTTTATTATGTGTCAGATAGATATGCCTTGCAGGGTATCAATGTTGAAGATAAACAGTCATGAATAACAAAAACAGTAATAAATCAGAGCAATGTTCAATATAGGTTGCACATAAAACTATGAAAACACAACTGGAAAGGTACTCAGCTATGCTCACAGACACCAGGAATGACTTTCTGGAGGAAGGAATATTAGAGTTAAGCTTAAGGGATGAGCAAATTTTGCTTGAAGCATGAGTAATAAAAGATCTTCTAGTCAGAGGCAATGACGAAAAAAGTGTGGTCGAGAAAAGGTAAGACATCCCAATTATTCATCATGGAATGAATGAAGAGAGAGGGATAGCAGATTTGGTAAGCAGGGACAAAGCTTTAAAGAACCAAGAAATTTCAGCTTAGGTTGAAAAGATGAAGATTTGCTGAAAGCTGTTAAGCAGTGAATTGATATGAAAAGACTGACATTTTAGAAAGATTGTCGTTGCTGTAATGTGGAGAAGGTTTAATGACATATACAGACTAAAGTTAGGGCAAACCTTTGGCTGACTCAACCACATGACTAGAACACCTTGAAATAGGGTTGCCAGATTTAACAAATAAAAAGATAGAAAGAAAGGATGTTCAGTTGACTTTGAGTGTCAGATAAATAACAAATAAACTTGGGCATATTCATACGAGAAAATTATTCATTGTTTACCTGAAATTCAAATTCAAATGTGTATCCTAGCTAAAAAAATATCCTACCTATCATCTGGAAATTCTACCTTGAAAGTTATTCAAACTTGGAAACTCTGAAAATCTCCTGCATACCAAGCAAGTAGAAACTAGCAATAAATATTGATCCCTTTAATACAAGTGTGCTTTGGTTGATCCTGTGAAAGCCTGTGGAATGACAGAGTGGACATAATGATATCACAAGGAAATCTAGACAAAATTCATGTGAGCATCTTTTTATTAAATAAGAGATAAAAAGAAGACAAGTTGAATGAAGTATGCTAAGGCATTTTATTCTATACTTATTTAAATTTTATATCCCTCCATTTAGTATTAAAAACAGTTAATACTCTGCAACCAGCCTCTATTCATTATGAAAATGTATATTTTATACCTGAAGAAAAACACGTACTGAGAACTAAATCCACAGATGACACATATAACAAGAAAAGAGCCAGCTTTCTTATCAAAGTTCCAATCATAGAAATTTGAATTTCAAATATTTCCAGCAATAACTTACTGGTCTTTAAGTTGTATCCAGGCACCAGAAGTGGCAATAAATATTAAATAAAGTTACCCCATCTCAAATTGTCAAATAAGGCTTTTTGATTTGTAAAGTCTTTCCCCATACTTGTTTTTTTAGGTGATACTGTATATGTATATATTTATATATACTGTATGTGAAAAGTAGAAAATTCATTTATCTCTATCTGAGAGTTATGTGTAGATGTAAATGTAGATGTAGATAAAGGTATATAGGTCTCTGAAAAGGCTTTTAAGTAAGAGCATTCTATTTGTTCAAGATTAGCATGTTCTATTTGATCAAGATCATATATACTTTATTTGGCTTGACTTTTTGATGAAAAAGATGAACTGATTAGTGGAAAGATTAATTAAAGCACAGGAAACTTTTCTTTGCAATTAAAATGGTTATAAATCCCTTCTGGAATGTTTTAAATATCACGTAGCTTTATATCCTTCTAGATGATTTTGGTATATTACAATGGCAGGTAATAATATGCATATTCAATTATTTTTCTGAAGTATACTTGTAACCTTTGTAAAGTGAGGGAGAGTTGCTCCACTGATCTGTGAGTGGCAGCTGTGCATTTCCCAAAATTTCTGTATAGATGTGTTTAAGACACTACAAAAGTACTTGGCACACCAAAATGTTTACTTCAAATGACTAGGTAACAGATTTAAACAAACACGGTCGAAAAATAACAAGCATTTATTGAGCATTTACTATGTGACAAGAACAGTCCTAATTATTTAATCTTCAAAAGAAAACTATAAGATGAGAATATTGAAGTTCAGAACAGCTTCAAAATGTACTTTGAGTCCGAGTCAGATAACTAGAAATTGGCAAGAGCCAGAGTTTGGACACAGCTGTGTAATTTCAAAGTCACAATCATAATACCTGTGAAATCAGTACACCTCTACTAAACCACTCAATACAATATAGCATGTAAAACCTGTGTTCGACTCAACATGTAAGTTATTTATTTATTTTCATTGTATTTCTTCCTCATCACCTCCTTACCCAACCACACCTGATTGTTTTCAGACTCTGCCTGAAATCCCCTTGCTTCAGGGGAGGTTTGTTCTACAGGGCTAAAAGGGAAATTTGCCCCTCTGTAAAGTATCTCCTAGCTTTCGTTTCTTGACAGCTTAGGTCTGCTCCAGGTATTATATCTAATAAAAGGAGAGGAACAATGTCTGGGGTAGGGGTTGGGGGCAGGGGAGAGACAATGAAGATGACATACATACCCTCTCCCCTGTACCACAAGAAAGTGGTGGAGTCCAGGCATCTGAACTATCACTCTTGTCAAAGAGTCTTCCACCCAGGTTTTTCATGAGACATACAGGGTCATCTGCCTTCATTGAATTTGTGGGCTTGGAAAAAGATTTCTAGCTTTCTGTCTCCCCTTTTACCAGGCTCTATAAAGATTCCCTGGATTCTTGTACTTAAGAGGTTATTGTTGTTGTTGTTAAGTGTCATCGAGTCAGTTCAGACTCATAGCAACCTTATGTACAACGGAACGATACACTGCTCAGTCCTGAGCCATTCTCACAATTGTTGTTATGCTTGAGCCCATTGTTGCAGCTACTGTGTCAATTCCTCTTTTTCACTGACCTTCTACTTTACCAAACATGACATCCTTCTCCAAGAATGGTCCCTCCTGATAACATGTCCAAAGCACGTGAGAGGAAGTCTTGCCATCCGTCCTTCTAAGGAGCATTCTAGCTGTACTTCCAACACAGATTTGCTTGTTCTTCTGGCAGTCCACGGTATATTCACTATTCTTTGCCAACACCATAACTCAAAGCCATCAATTCTTCTTCAGTCTTCCTTATTCATTGCCCAACTTTCACATGCATATGAGGCAATTGAAAATACCATGTCTTGGGTCAGGCGTACCTTTGTCCTTAAAGTGACATCTTTGCTTTTTAAAACTTTAAAGAGGTCTTTTGCAGCAGATTTGCCCAATGCAGTGAATCGTTCAATTTCTTGACTGCTGCTTCCATGGATGTTGACTGTGGATCCAAGTAAAGTTAAATTCTGGACAACCTGATATTTTTGCTATTTATCATAATGTTGCTTATACTTAAGAGGTAGATGCCAAATATTTCTTCCAACTTCAACTCACAATAATATGGATTGAATTTTCCTCCTATTAGATACCATGGGTTCTCTCAAATTTATTTTAAGAGAACAAAGTGACTTTCCTTAACACCCCAGTCTGTGGATTAAATGTTAACCTGTTTCGCTTGCAAGTACTGTGAAAATGCATGCCTCATCCCAATAGCTTGTCTTGATTTATTTAGTAATTTAGTTTCAGTTTGACAGATTATGATGATTCTGTAAGTCTTACTCCGACTCATAGTGACCCTATAGGACAGAGTAATACTGCCCCGTAGGGTTTCCACAGAGAGCCTGGCAGATTCAAACTGCCAACCTCTTGGTCAACAACCATAGCACTTAACCATTACGCCACCAGGGTTTCCTATGAGTTGGAATCGACTTGGTGGCAGTGGGTTTGGTTTTTGGTTTTTGGTTTGGTAGTCTTATTATTTCATCTACTATTTTAGTTTTTCTCTTCTATAGTTTTTTCTTAGTAATATAATTTCACTTATAGTTGGAAATGATCTTCTGTTCAGTAGTTATAAGACTCATATTATTATCTTGAGGTTTCTTAAAATGTTCCTAACTTGTGTCATTCTTGTCCTTTTGAACGTGAACAAAGTTTCTAAAAATTTCTAGCTCCTAACTTTTACCCACAGTGCTTTCTCCAAACTTCAGAAAATCCCGGGGGAACCCTTCACACATTAATTTTATCGTTGGTGGAGAGTGGATGCTTCCCTATCAGGGTGTTTTGCCCTATTGATACAGGAATCAGTTACTGTTCAGCAAGTATTCCCTACTGAATAAAATCCTATTGATCATAAAAAAAAAAAAAATCATAGCCCCTAGAAATTATTGATCATTTACTTCATGCAAGGTTTCATGATGAACACTTTACATTTAATCTTCATAAAAACTATGTGTAGCAGATATTGTTATAATTCCTATTAAAAAAAAAAATTGTCACCAATTCATAGCGACCCTATAGGACAGAGTAGAACTGCCCTATAGAGTTTCCAAGGAGTGCCTGGTGGATTCAAACTGCTAATCTTTTGGTTAGTGGGCATAGCACTTAACCACTATACCACCAGGGTTTCCATAATTCATATAGCCAAGGGTAAATAACTTGATTTAAGTCATTTATTCAAGTATTCATTTAACAAATGTTATTGATTTAAGTAATTCATTCATTCACTCAGGTATTTATTTAACAAGAATTTATTCAGTGCCTTTTTTTTTATTATTATTCTATGCTAGACACTGGATGTTACAGAGGTAAACAGTACAGAATGTTTCCTAAGAAAGATTACATTAAAGTGGGAGAGGCAGACAGAGAAGAGGCATATTAATATAATAGTAGGTGATGAAACATAAAATGACATTTAAGCTGAGGACTTAGGAAAATGAGAGAATGGAACATAAAAAATA
Source organism: Loxodonta africana (assembly GCF_030014295.1). Classification (NCBI taxonomy): domain Eukaryota; kingdom Metazoa; phylum Chordata; class Mammalia; order Proboscidea; family Elephantidae; genus Loxodonta; species Loxodonta africana. The sequence goes on from NC_087355.1 coordinate 63,187,186, forward strand.
AATAAATAAATAAATCTGGCACTTTTATTCAGACTGTCAGATTCCATAGCTCGTATTCTTAATCTTGGTGACATACCGCTTCCCATTCAGTTATCACTTGAGCATATCACTTTATTTCTCTTTAACTACATTTCATGGTTTCTTGTCCTTTTATGTTTCTATGCAATAATATTTATTTTCAGAGTAAATTTAACATTCGAATCCCAGGTTTCAGGAATAAAAATTAAATCAATAACAGTAACACTAACTTTCTTTCATTCAGTGTGCACATACATATTAAGTTCTTATCCTTTGCTAACCGCTATAACACCCTGGGATGGACAAGACAGACAATGTAAGACAGACAAACAATTTAACAACAAAATGCAATTTTTCTATGTTGGTATATTAGATTAAATATGGACACAAATGTCTTGCAACTCTTGCCACCAAGAAGTAGAATCTTCTACTCCTTTGCATCTGGGCTGGCCTCATAATTGCTTTGACCAATAGAGTGTGGCAGAAGGGATGTTGTGTGAGTTCTGGAGACGTGGCCTCAATTGGCCTTGTAGCTTTCACATTTGCTTTTTTAGAATGCTTCCCTAAGAGTTCATATAAAGAACCTTGTCTAGGCTACTGGAGGAAGAGAGTTCACAGGGAGGAGAACTGAAGCACCCACTCCAGCTACCAGTGTGTGAGTGAGGCCATACTAGACCTTCTAGCCTGATCACCCCTCCAGCTGACTGTGCCACATATATGAACCCAGCAGAGGAAACATCCTGCTAAACAACGGAATTGTGAAAAATAAGGCCTTGCTATTTTAAGCCACTAAGACTTAGGGCATCTTTTACAATGTATGGTTAACTGATACAATGAGTAAAATGCTTAGTGACATAAGAGTATATAACAGAAGCACTAATCTGGTCTTGGGAGTGAAGTTAATAAAGAGAAACTTTCTGGCGGAACAGGTCCCCAGGTGGCACAAAAGATTTACCCTCAGCTACTAACCTAAAGCTTGGTGGCTCAGACCCACTCAGTATACCATGGAAGACAGGCCTGGATATCAACTTAAGTAAGATTACAACCAAGAAAACCCTATGGAGCAATTTTACTCTGTAATACATAGGATCTCCATGAGTGGAAATTGACTGGAGGGAAGCATTTTTTTTTTTTTTTTCTGGAGGTAATGATGTTTACATGAAACTTGAAGGATGAGTAGATTCCCAAGGTGAAGGGAAAGAAAGAGATACATAAAGACCCTGAAGCCAAACGGGTTTTGTTGGATTCTAGGAATTAGAGACTTTTTAAGTTTGAATAGATGTAAGTCACAGGCAAGAAAATCACAAGATTTTAACTTGATATTAAAGGTAGAGGGCAGATTATGAGAACATGGCACAGCAGAATATGGTACAAACCATAATAACATATTAGGATTTTGCCATGAAGCCAACAGAAACAATCCTTTAACCCCATTCACTCCTCCAGTTATCACCATGTTTCTCTCATCCTTTTTCAGAGCCCAACTTGTTTGTTAAAAAAGAGAAGGTAGATTGTAAAAGGATGACTGTCTTTCCAGTGATGGAAAACTTAAGGAACATTCTTGAGATTAAAAAATAAAATTTTAGTTATGTGGTTTAGTGAGTATGGTTACCTGGAGTCAACTCTAAAGCAAAATTGAAAATTAAAAGGTATTTGACTTTGCAGTTCACAAGTCTTTCTCAGTCCACATTCATTTTCCCTGGGTATTATTTTCTATTTCCCAATGTGATACCTGTGGGCATCTACTTCATCAAAATTTTTAAGATGGTAGCTAGGCTTCTTTACTCAATTAAAAATATATATTGTAGATAAAGTTTTTCGTAGAAAGGTCAACCATGATCTTTCATCAGAAGATGAAACTCATGCTATAGAATTCAATAACTAGATAGAAGATTGAACTGGATAACGTAGAACATCAGGGATTCTCAAAGCCCCCAATCACGCCATATGGTCAACTGCAAGAGAGTATCTGAAAAGATGTCCAGATGCAGTGTAACTTTATGTGTGATTACGTTTCAAAATGTGTTCTTCAAAATTGCATTTTCCTTTGAGAAAGATGAATTTTGTTATAAAAAGTCAATGAATCTGTGCAGTTCTGACTTTCTGGATAAGTTTAGATGCTTCTTTTACATACAGGTGAATAACTTCTAGAATTTAATTAAAAGGAAACCTAATATCATATGCCTTGAAACTGAAATTGGAATGAAAAAGTAATATGCCAGTCAGTCAAGAACATCGACTGAGGTTTGCTGTGTAGAAGACAAAGGAGTATATACAGAAAAGATCTTTCTGTGATTCTAAAACTGTATATGTAAATTAAATGTGATGAGTTTTCTTGAGTTGATTTAGTGAAGTGATGTGTATTGATTAAAAATATTTATAATAAGACCACACCTATAGTGTTGCTTTTCGTACAGCTGATTATTTATAGTATCTTTAAAACTACTTCACACATGACCTATACATTGTATGAGAAAGAATACCAGTTTGAAATTAGTCCTTAGTTTTCAACACTGGCCATGCTGAAAACTGGGAATTGTGAGTAATTTGCCTCTGTTTTCTGACTTATAATATGAAGAGTTCGGGCTGATTTAGTGGTTCTCAAATTTTTCATCATAAAATGTCTCTTTCATTTTATTTCTCTAATGAGCTTATTTAATTATTTGGAAATCTATCTTACAAATAAACTGCATCCTTTCTTTCACATAAGAAAGTCATGCTCTTTTATAAAAACCAATCACAGCATCTAATCACCACGTGGTAACCAATATAACATGGAGTTAATTTAAGTACATTGCTAAGCAAAGAAAATTAATATTTTAGTTAGCATGTGAAGCCCTCTGATGGGTAAATTATAATTAAGCTTTTGAAATAGTGAAAATAATGGGCCATCATTATTCTTCCAGGGAATCTCAGAAAGAAATCACTGGCCTAGAAGATGTTTAAGGTCCACTGAAGCTCTAAAAATCTATAAGAACACAAAGTTGAATTAAATCTCTCTTAATATATTTATCTTAATAAATTCTTCCTTCCTTCCGTCATTCCTTCTCTCCATACTGTATCAAGAATTTACTGTATTCCAAACACTGCATTAGGTGCTAAGATGATCAAGAGAGTGAAGAAAAGATATAAAAAAGAAAAAAAAAAAAAAAGTAGGCACAGTGATGGCAGAAATGTTAATGCTATGATGGCACAAATTTAGGAGGCAGCAATAATGAATGACTGGGTTGTTGAGGGTAGCCTACTTCAGATTGGCTTATCCTGCTGACTCTGAATGAAGAGAAAAAATCCTGTCATGGGAAGATTTGGGAACACAAATCTCCACTCAGACAGAATTGGCAAATGTAAAGGATGAAGGGAGAAAAGCAGATAATATGTCCCAGAAGGCAGTGAAAGAATGCTGTTGTTGTTGTTGTTGTTAGGTGCCTTTGAGTCAATTCCAAATCATAGTGATCCTATGTACAACAGAAGGAAACACTGTCCAGAACTGTACCACCCCACAATCATTGTTATGCTGAAAGAATGCTAAGCAATAAGGAAATTATGACCTTATAAGTCACTGTAAGGAGTTAGAGTTTTATATTCTAATGTATTCTAAGTTAGCAGAATAGAGAGATTTGATTAATATTTTAATTTACTTTCTGTCAATGGATGGTGCTGTGTGTGCATGTGTTTTAATGCTATGTATGTGCCTGTGTGTGTGTGGCAGGGAGGAGGGAATTGATGATGGTAGTAGTTTGGTCCTATGAGGAGAAATATGTGACTTAGTGGCATGTGGAAGAAAATAAGGCAGAGTTCCTGGCTCTTTTCCCAACTAGAGAGTTACAAAGACGAAAAAGTTCTAAATTGCTATTACAGAGCTTTTGCACCAGAATGCACATTTGCAAAGGCTGAAAAGGTAAATACATCAGACCACAGACTCCAGATTAAGAGCCAAAGGCAGGATCCATGCAGAATGAGGAACTGCCTGAGATGATAGGGGAAGTATAATGAGAGCTGAGGCTTAAAAAATATCCAAATGGCTAATTGAAACCAATGTTCCAAATAAATAACAGACCAAGTGATGAGAATGCTAAAAGCTGAGGAGCACAGTCTCTGAAAGAAACAGATGCTGTGAGCAGCAGGGAGATGCCAGCATAACTGGCACAAATGTGACTGTGAATAATGCTCTCCTGTGACCCCTGAAGCCTATCACACAAACTGGAAAAGTACATCCAAGAACCTCAGGAAATTTTCATTTCTTAAGTTTTAAGAAATAAGTAAGTTGCCACACCTAAAATGGGACATAAGTAGAAAATAGGATGATACTATTCTACATAATATCATGTGAATTGTATTGATTACAGAATTAAGAAAATGAGCTGATGTCTCTAACAAAAGGAATAAATTTCTTTGTCTGTTCCTTTAATATATATTTACTGAGTATTTACTATGTTCTGGGCACTATTATGCTGAGAATATAAAGGCAAAAAGCATATAAAGAGTTCCTTTCAAAGAACTTACATTCTTAGAGGAATAGAAATACAAAAAAAAAAACTAGGCGGGGCCTAGATGGCAGAGTACCCAGATGCTCCTGGTAGCCCCTCTTACAAGAAAGACCTGAAAAAGAAGTGAATCAATCATATATATGACAAGCTAGGAGCCATGAAAATCAAAGGCAAAGTTAAGAAATTGGACTGAGTGCCAGGAGGAGGGAGAGACAGTTCAGAAGCCGTGAGAAGTTACCAAACCTGACTTGGCGGGAACTGACGCCCCATAGACCCAATTTCCTGGCACAACTGTGGTGGGACTTGTGGCAGCATTCAGGACTTGGTTTCCTCAGTAGAGGAGAGCAAGCAGTACAGAGTGTACTCACGCCTCTGGAATCAGTGAAGTACAGCACTCTTAGAAAAAAATAAGTACTTGTGTCTAATTTACTGTGTGGACCAAAAAGCACCCCTTTCAAAAGAATTCTCTCCAATTTGTCTGATCCCTCCTCCCGCTGCTCTAGTTCCCGAGTTGGCTTCAGTGGTGGTTGCTTTTCCTGGGGCCTGAGACAGTTCTTGCTGTATGCTCTGAGCCATTCTCCTGTACTTGGAGAAGGCACAAATAAATAAATGGGGAAAAAATAATCTACCGGCTCCCCTAAGTTAGGAACTCAGGGCTGAAGCGGATCTTTTGCCTGGGCAAAGGCGTAAGTGGTCCATGGATTTTGAATGCCTTTCACCTCTGCATGGACCTCTGTGGGCCCATTTCAGTAGCTTAGGCCCTCATTGGCACAGTGCAATGGTGCACGTGCCTGAAGACTGACTTCAACTGTTTCAGCTGTGTGGTGGAAAGGCACGTTTTTGAAGTTTGACACTGCTCTGCCTATTAATCAGGGTCCTCATCAACCCACATCAAAGTCCCGAGAACTGGTAGCTCCACCCAAGCTACCTAGCCACCTGCGACACGTGTCCAAGGATAAGCGATGCCTCCCAATCTTTACAGCCAAAAACACTGGGTACCCATGGTCCAGCTGCAAAGCCCAATCACCTGGGCACTGTAGGAACAGGGATGTGCTTTCCTCAAAGACTCTTGGGGAATGGTTGTCAGCCCCCTGCCTTGCTCAGAGTGTGACCCCATGCTGCAGCCAGATACCTGTGCCTGCACCAATCATCCCTGCTCCTCTAGGGCTGCAGGTGAGAGCCTGCACCACACACTTGGACAACTGAGCTGAATCCACACAAGGAAAGTGACTGAACTCCTGGGCTCATACACCTGGTAACAACTCTCGTCATCTGGTGAAAAGAGGTTAGAGCTTCAAAGGTACCAATAATCAAGCACCCTATTTGGGCATATCAAAACAAAACAAAGCAAGGAGCTAGGACCCAGTATACAAAACAAATTAATGCAATAACTTATACATGGCTTGGAGACAAATTTCTAAAAGCACACTACATACCTAAACTAACACAAACAGAAGTAGAACAACTAAATAAACCCATAAAAAAAGAAGAGATTGAAAAGGTAATTACAAAACTCCCAACAAAAAAAAACCCTGGCCATGACTCCTTCACTGGAGAATTCTACCAAACTTTCAGAGAAGAGTTAATGCCACTATTACTAAAGGTATTTCAGAACATAGGAAAGAGTGGAATACTTCCAAACTCACTCTATGAAGCCAGCATATCCTTGATACTTAAACCAGGGAAAGACGCCACCAAAAAAAAAAAATTACAGACCTATATCCCTCATGAACTTAGATGCAAAAACCCTCAACAGAATTATTGCCAATATAATTCAAAAACGTATTTAAAAAATTCACCATGACCAAATGAGCTTCATACCAGGTATGCAGGAATGGTTTAACATTAGAAAAACAATTATTGTAATCCATCATAAACCAGCCTGAATTTCAGGCTGGTTTTAGAAGAGGATGTGGAACCAGGGATATCATTGTTGATGTCACATGGCTCCTGGCTGAAAGCAGAGAATACCAGAAAGATGTTTATCTGTGTTTTATTGACTATGCAAAGGCATTTGACTGTGTGGATCATAACAAATTATGGATAACATTGAGAAGAATGAGAATTCCAGAACACTTCATTGCGTTCATGAGAAACCTTAACATAGATCAAAAGGCAGTTACTTGGACAGAACAAGGGGATACTGAGTGGTTTAAAGTCAAGAAAGGTGTGAGTCAGGGTTGTATCCTTTCACCATACCTATTTAATCTATATGCTGAGCAAGTAATCAGAGAAGCTGGACTATATGAAGAAGAATGGGGCATCAGCATTGGAGGAAGACTCATTAACAACCCACATAATGCAGATGACACAACCTTGCTTGCTGAAAGTGAAAAGGACCTGAAGCACTTACTAATGAAGATTGAAGACCACAGCCTCCAGTATGCACTGCACCTCAACATGAAGAAAACAAAAATCTTTACAACTGAACCAATGAGCAACATCATGATAAAAGGAGAAAAGATTGAAGTTGCCAAGGATTTCATTTTACTTGGATCCACAATTCACAGCCATGGAAGCAGCAGTCAAGAAATCAAAAGACACATTGCATTGGGTAAATCTGCTGCAAAGGACCTCTTTAAAGTGTCAAAAAGTGAATATGTCACCTTGAAGACTAAGGTGCACCTGACCCAAGCCATGGTACTTTCAATCATGTCACATGCATGTGAAACCTAGAGAATGAATAAGGAAGACCGAAGAAAAATTGACGCTTTTGAATTGTGGTGTTGGCAAAGAAAATTAAATATAACATGGACTGCCAAAAGAATGAACAAATCTGTCTTGGAAGAAGTACAACTGGAATGCTCCTTAGAAGCAAGGATGGTGAAACTGCATCTTACATACTTTGGACATGTTGTCAGGAGGGATCAGTCCCTGGACAAGGACATCATGATTGGCAAAGCACAAGGTCAGCAAAAAGCAGAAAGACCCTCAGTGACGTGGACTGACACAGTGGCTGCAACAATGAGCTCAAGCATAACAACGATTGTAAGGATGGCACAGGACCGAGCAGTGTTTCATTCCGTTGTCCTTTGGGTTGCTAGGTTCGGAACCTTTTCGACGGCACCTAACAACAACAACAATACATCACATAAATAAAACAAAACACAAGAACCACATGATCCTATCAATTGATGCAGAAAAGGTATTAGACAAAGTTCAACACTGATTCATGATAAAAACTCTCAGCAAAATAGGAACAGGACAGAAATTACTCAGCATAATAAAGGACATTTCTACAAAGCCAACAGCCAATATCTTCCTAAATGGAGAGATTCTGAAAGCATTCCTTTTGAGAATGGGAACCAGACAAGGTTGCCCTTTATCACCACTGTTATTCAGCATTGTGCTGGAGGTCCCGGCTAGAGCAATTAGGCAAGATAAAGAAATAAGGGGCATCCAAATTGGTAAGGAAGAATTAAAAGTATCTCTATTTGCAGATGACATGATCTTATACACAGAAAACCCCAAAGAATCCACAAGAAAACTACTGAAACTAATGGAAGAGTTCAGAAGAGTGTCAGGAGACAAGATAAACGTACAAAAATCAGTTGGATTCCCCTATACCTACAAAGAGAACATCAAAAAGGAAATCAAATCAATACCATTTACAACAGCCTCCAAGAAGATGATATACTCAGGAATAAATCTAACCAGAGGAGTAAAAAACCTATATAAAGAAAACTACAAGACATTACTGTAAGAAACCAAAAGAGACCTACATAAGTGGAAAAATGTACCTTGCTCATGGATAGGAAGACTCAACATTGTAAAAATGTCCATTCTACCCAAAGTGATCTATAAATACAATGGAATCTCGATCCAAATTCCAATGACTTTTTCTAATGAGATGGAGAAACAAATCACCAACATCATATGGAAGTGGAAGAGGCCCCAGATAAGTAAAGCATTACTAAAAAGGAAGAACAAAGTGTGAGGCCTCACAGTACCTGATTAGAACCTATTATACTGCCACAGTAGTCAAAACAGCCTGGTACTGGTACAACAACAGATAAACAGACCAATGGAACAGAATTGGGAATTATCTGACAAAGGTCCAAAGTCTGTTAAATGGGGAAAAGACAGTCTCTTTAACAAATGGTGCTGGCATAACTGGATATCCATCTGCAAAAAAATGAAACAAGACCGATACCACACACCATGCACAAAAACGAACTCAAAATATATCAAAGACCTAAATATAAAATCTAAAATGATAAAGATTATAGAAGAAAAATTAGGGACAATGCTAGGAGCCCTAATACATGGCATAACAGTGTACAAAACACTAACAATGCACCAACACCAGAAGAGAAACTAGAAACTAAGAGCTCCTAAAAATCAAACACTTATAGTCATTCAAAGACTTCACCAAAAGAGTGAAAAGACTACCTACAGACTGCAAAAAAGTTTTTGGCTATGACAAATCCAGTCAGCATCTGATCCCTAAAATCTACATGATACTGAAAAAACTCAATGACAAAAAAGACAAATAAGCCAATTAAAAAATGGCCAAAGTATATGAACATGCACGTGACCAAAGAAGACATTCAGGTGGCTAACAGATACATGAGGAAATGCTCACTATCATTAGCCATTAGAGAAATGCAAACCAAAACTACAATGAGATACCATCTCACCACAACAAGGCTGGCATTAATTCAAAAAACACAAAATAATAAATGCTGAAGGGGTTGTGGAGAGACTGGAAGGCTTATACACTGCTGATGGGAATGTAGAATGGTACACCCACTTTGGAACTCGATTTGGCGCTTCTTAAAAAGCTAGAAATAGAAAAAAAAAAAAATAGAAGTACCATAATATTCAGCAATCCCACTCCTTGGAATATATCCTAGAGAAAGAACAGTCCTCACACAAACAGATATATGCACATCCATGTTCACTGCAGCACTGTTTACAATAGCAAAAAGATGGAAACAACCAAGGTGCCCATCAATGGATGAATGGATAAATAAATTATAGCGTATTCACATAGTGGAATATATGTGATGGTTAAGAACAAAGATGAATCCGTGAAATATTTCATAACATGGAGGAATCTGGAAGGCATTCTGAGTGAAATTAGTCAGTTCCATTAGGACAAATATTGTATGAGACCACTATTCTAAGAACTCAAGAAAAAGTTTAAACACAGAAAATATTCTTTGATGGTTATGAGGGTGGGGAGGGAGGGAGAGGAGTATTCACAAATTTGATAGTAGACAAGAACTATTTTAGGTGAAGGGAAAGACAACACACAATACAGAGGAGGTCAGCACAATTGGACTAAATCAAAAGCAAAGAAGTTTCCTGAATACAACTAAATGCTTTGCAGGCCAGAGTAGCAGGGACAGGGGTCTGGGGACCATGGTTTCAGGGGACATCGAGGTCAACTGGCATAACAAAATGTATTAAGAAAACGCTTTGCACCCCACTTTGGTGAGTGGCATCTGAGGTCTTAAATGCTAGCAAGCAGCCATCTAAGATGCATTGATTGGTCTCAACCCACCTTGAGCAAAGGAGAATGAAAAACACCAAAGACAAGGTAAATATGAGCCCAAGAGACACAAAGGGCCACATAAACCAGAGACTCCATCTGCCTGGGACCAGAAGAACTAGATGGTTTCCAACTACCACCAATGACTGACCTGACAGGGAACACAGGAGAGAATTCCTGATGGAGCAGAACAGTGGGATGCAGACTTCAAATTCTCATAAAAAGACCAGACTTAATGATCTCATTGAGACTGGAAGAACCCCAGAGGTCATGGCGCCCAAACCCTCTCTTAGCCCAAGGCTGGAACAATTACCAAAGTCGACTCTTCAGAGAGGGATTGGACTGGACTATAAGACAGAAAATGATACTGGTGAGGAGTGACTTCTCGGCTCAAATAGACACAAGAGGCTACACAGGCAACTTCTTTCTGGAGGTGAAATGAGAAGGCAGAGAGGGACAGGAGCTGGTTGAATGAGCACGGGGAATACAGGGTGGAGAGGAGGAGTGTGCTGTCACATTAGGGGGAGAGCAGCTAGGGTTTCACAGTAAAGTGTATATAACTTTTTGTATAAGAGACTGACTTGATTTGTTAACTTTCACTTAAAGCACAATAAATTAAAAAAAAATACAAAAGTGACAAATAAATAAAACATTCGTTAGTTAGAGATATTTAAACAAAATGACAAAATAGAGAGTGCCTAGTACTCAGTCAAAGGAGGCCCCTCTGAGGTGGGGACATTTATATTATTACTTAAAAGGCGAAAAGACATTCAGACACTTGAAGGCTAGGGAAAAAGCACCCCAGAAATGTTTGTGTGCCTGAAACATAGGCAGAGAGAGAGGAGAAGGTAGAGATGAAGTTGGTGATACAGGCGAGGGTCAGTTAAAAACAAAAAAACCAAACCCAGTGCCGTTGAGTCAATTCCGACTCATAGCGACCCTACAGGACAGAGCAGAACTGCCCCATAGAGTTTCCAAGGAGCGCCTGGCGGATTTAAACTGCTGACCCTTTGGTTAGCAGCCATAGCACTTAACCACTACTCCACCAGGGTTTCCTATGGGTCAGTTATGTAGACCTAAATAGTCAAGTACATCAACTTTTTTTTATTGCAACAGTAACAGGAAGTCTTGGTGAGGTTTTGAGCTTGATCTGGTTTGTATTAAAAAATTCACCATGCTGTTGTCTAGTGAATACATTACAGAGTGGCAATAGAATTAGAGAAGACCAAGGAGAAGGCTAATGCAGTTATAAAGGACAGAGATGATATTTCCTGGGAATATCAATGGGACAATGGGTTGATTCAACAGGTAAGTAAATGAACACAGTGTGATTACAACTAACATGAAATTTTAAATGGATCATATCTTGATTTTGCCCCAATGTCAAGTACAGATGTGTGACTGTGTTAGTTATATCTATTAATGAAATTGTAAATGCAAACATTCTTCATCCGACAAGTCTAACTCGATGACAATGTAGAGTTTCAGCTACTAGCAGAAACAGAACTCTTGTAACGACATGAAAGGCAACTGAGAACTGCAAAGGGCCATAAGCAAACACTTCATTATTACTGAATAAATGGAAAAAATGAATAAATATAATAACAGAAGATATACGAAGTTATTTTTCAAGAAAAATAATCTTACAGGAAATTAGCTATGTGAGTTCTTAACAAGGTACATTAATAGGTGTTTCAAAAATACTATAGAATATAATTATCAAAATAATACACTTGAAATTATTATTCCTTTGCTATAGTTGATAAAATTGGTTTTGACTACAAGTCCAATAAATGCTCTTTGTTCTATACTACATTGACTTCCTCCATCTTCACAGTCAGCCCTTCTTCCCATTACACTGCAGATCAGTGTAGAATTATTACACATGCTTATATGTGCCATATTTATTTTAGAAATTAGACTACTCATACAAGCAGCTTTAGTTACTTTCCACTGAATGATGGAGAATATTGACACAGTGATTTAAAAATAGTAAAATTAGATATCGACAATTGTAAGAAAGCCTTTTATTATTATATTTGAAACATGATATCTTTAAGAGTCTGGAAATATATAAAATATAACCAAAAACGAAACTCACTGCTGTCGAGTAGATTCCAACTCATAGCAATATAAGCAGTATAAAATATGTACAAACAAAATATATAAATAAAATTTCTTACATGCACTCATTTTGTAAGAGATATGTTCTAGATTTATATTTCCAAGGCACTATTCTAGGTCAGAAGAAGAATATAAAAATTAAGTCATAGGTTTTGCCTTAAAGGAACTATAGAATATATACAAAATGAAAACAATCAAGGGAAGAATGGGGTAAAAGAGAGATCATATCTGAGCAGCTATATAAGGAAAAATACAGAGAAGATTGCATTTGAGAGATGTAAGCAACTGTGGGAGTGGGTAATTCAGTTGAAAGACAACCTTATGAAAGGATGAAGAAGCATGAAAAAAATGTAAAAAAATTACAGTTCAGTTTTGGTACAGATAATGTGAGAGGAATTAGTAAAGGAGAAATACATAAAGAGTGGTTTGAAAGATGTTATACAGTTTGAAGTAGACATTTTGGGCTTTTTGGCCACTGGAAGCCATAACTCTAGTAACAGAGGTTTATTTGAAGCCCATTTCTTTTAGTTTTTACCTCTAATTTCTAACTCTTTTTTAAGTTACACTTGGAGGTAAGAAGAATATTCAATTGAAAATTTGCGTTAAGAAATTTTAAGCACCTTAGGAGGTTAAGTATTTAAGTTCTAAATAATTAAAGTATCCAGCATAATCATGTCTTAGAGTTTTTATTCATAAAATGTTTTATGAAAGCACGAGGATGGAAGCAGAAATAGCCAAATGAAAGGGAGAGCCCTTGCGTATTTTTTAACTTTCCACAGAGCCCTGGTGGTGCAGTAGTTTAGAGCTTGGCTGCTAACCAAAACATTGGGAATTTGAATCCACCAGTTGCTCCTTGGAAGCCCTACGGAGCAGTTACACTCTGTCCTATAGGGTTGCTTTAAGTCGGAATTAAATCGATGGCAACCTTTTTTTTTTTTTATTTTTTAACATTTCCAAGGCTGAAATTGTGTTCAGATGATTTGACCTGTAAAATGTAATTTTAGGTTTTCACTGAATTTTGCTATTTAAATGCACTTATGTAGTTATCTTTATACTTCTGAACTAGAATGACATAATGAAAAATAAATCCTGTCTTTTTGAGGGAATGGACAGTTAATGTTGTCTATCTTTTCAAGTTCAGGATGTAATTTAAAGAAATCTGTGAGGATGAAAGAGGTTTTGAAAGAGGCTATGTAGCGACTTAAGAGTTCTGGAAGAGAGATATATAGGCACAGGTGGAGAAATACCAAACTCTCCCTCATATTTAGTGGGAAACACATCTCTAAAGAAATTCAAATTATGGTTCATACATTGACAATAATTAATTATTTTTGGTATAGCTAACACTTAGATATTTTGAAGGTTGTTTTTTTTTTAAAATGAAGAAAGCTGTTTCAAATAGATCTATAGGAAATATCCAATACTTTTAGATAGCAGTTTTTGAAGATATTTATTCAGAATAGGATTGAATATAACTAATACATAGGCATAATAATAACAACTGTAATTCATTGCCATCAAGTCGTTTCTACTCATAGCGACCTTATAGGACAGAGTAGAGCTGCTCCATAGAGTTTCCAAGGAGTGGCTGGTGGGTTCAAACTGCTGACCTTTTGGTTAGCACCCAGAACACTTACCAATATGCCACCAGGGTTTCCCAATATATAGGCATATAGGCATATAGGCATAGAGAGCTTTAACACTATTTTGTAATCTTATCCTGTGGGCATTTTGAAATTATTTTTAGAGTTTTGCTTAATTGCAATATTTTCCTAATGATACAGAGCTGCAACAGGATCTTAAAATTTCCCGTTGTTGAGTTTTGGCCAAGGACTGAAGGTAAGAAAAATCTCCTTGTTTTAATGAAAAGTGCTAAACCAGTTCTGCACGACTTTGTAAAGGGTGTGACCAAAGTGATTTTTTCATCTTTTGCCTTCACCCACTCTCAGCTAAAGTACAGGATGCTAAGAATTGATTAGGAAGTTGAAGATGTAGGAGTTATTAGAAAGCTATGGCATTCCCCATCATCATCACAGAAGGATGGAGGTGAGGTAGGAGCTATATTAGGAAAAGTCAGAGACCTTTGTCTCTGTCCTTCTGCAGTGTGGGTGATTTTAGTACTGTGCTTAAGTCTATGGCCAGGCTTACCTATGGAAAACAATTAAATGGATTTAATGAAAATCCTAGATTTGGAAACAAAGGTCTAGGGGCCTCGTGAGGACTTGTAGAAAAGAGAAGATTACATATGAATCACACACACACACACAAATCAGGATCTAGGACAGAGCATAAGGGAAAGATGACGTAGCTTGCTGAATAGATAATATTGCTCTATAAAACAGTACACTTTTTTTGCAGATGTTGATGGACCTATGATATATTCCTTATTCTGCATGAGCTGCTGACAATTCCCAATGCCCTGGGCATGACCCTAAAACTCCAGAAGCCGGCTAGCCTAGATGTTTTCTTTGCATGTATAGATGTCATTTTGGAAGTCCCATAGACCATGGAGTAGATCTTATCAATATCCTTAAACTTCATTTTGGCCAGCCCTGGTCTTTCTGGGTTTAGGATTAAGACAAACTGGCATTGTCCATGTGTACAAAGGCTAAGAGATGAGACTTCACACAGTGGCGTACCTAATTGCAGAAGAAAAGACCGGGCTTTTTCCTCTTGTAAAAGCATACAGGAAAGGATGATTTGGCTGGATAAGTTTGAATATTTTATATTAGATTAAATTGGACTTTTAATACCTCTATAAATTGCAATATTTGTTAGGAGAAGAGAATGTCTATAAAGGCTTTGGTATATGCAAAATGAACTTTTAGAGGTGGTAGTGGTTGGAGCAGGGAAGAAACAGTTGATGGGGTTTATTCAAAGGCAGTGATGGGAAAGGCAAAATTCCTTTCTTCTTTTATAAATTAGAATCCAGTTTTTCAATAAAATTGCTATACAGTTAAAATCTTTTCATTAACTAAAAACTCAATTTAAAAAATTATTTATTCTTAAACATGCTTAATCTATCATTTCATTCTATCAGAGGTGTAATGTGCATTAATGATTAATGATACTTTGATGAATACCTGTTTTCCCCATAGGACAGTCTCTGTGAGATTTTAGTTGAAGATGTTATATGCATTTATGAATAATACCTAAACACGATTTGGCAGCTAATTAGTAGCTAAAAATTTTACAACCTACAGATTAATTATAACAGAACTCCAAAATTATGGTATTATGGATTTATGGATAGGATGGCAATTTGATGATCAAAAGGGATAGTATATCTGTTCTTTTAAAATTTTTGTATTAAGACAACACAACAGAAAACCTCTGATGGAGCAGGAGAACAGTGGGATGCATATCTTAAATTCTCATAAAAAGAGCAGACTTAAAGGTCTCACTGAGACCGGAGGAACCCTGAGGGTGATGGTCCCCAGACCCTTTGATATCCTAAGATTGAAACCAACGCTACAGACAGGGATTGGCCTGCACTATAAGACAGACAATGATGCTGGTGAGGAGTGAACTTTGTGGCTCAAGTAGACACATGAGACTATGTCGGTGACTCCTGTCTGGTGGCAAGATGAGAAGGAAGGGGGTACAGGAGCTGGTTGAATGGACACGGGGGATACAGGGCAGAAAGGAGGAGTGTGCTGTCTCATTAAGGGGAGAGCAGCTGGGAGTGCATGGCTGGATGTGTATGGCTTTTTGTATGAGAGACTGACTTGATTTGTAAACTTTCACCTAAGGCACAATAAAGAAATTTAAAAAAAAAAAAGTATTAGTTGACAACATCAGAAGTCAAATACTAATTAATTGAAGATATATTTACAAGTTTAATAATTCGATCCCTATATGGAATCTCTCTTACCCTTTTGGTCATCACAAAATATTAAAGAGTAACAATAAAGGAGTTAAAATATATTTTACAAGTTCTGATGTCCTGTTTTTTCCTTCCTTTTTTTAAACTTCTTTTACCATATTATTTTTTGAAAATTTTATAGAAATACTTTACAATACACAAAAAAATTAATGAATTATATAGTGAGTCATATTAGACAGAGCACAAGATTCAGAACAAGAAGATTCACTCAAGTTTTGTCTGTATTTGCTTTAGGATTTCTTTCCCAATTTCTCACCTACCACTTTTATATCAGTCTTTACCCATGTTGGTCAATAGTAGTCTCTTTTCCTTCATCTTCCCTGTCAGTCTACTAAGTTTTTTTTTTTTTTTCTTTTATAAATTGAATTATTTTAAGCTTTTACAATTGTGGAAATTCAAACTCTCCTCAGATTGAAAAAGTCTAAAGTTATTACAATGATTATTTGAGAAAAGGGGAATACATGTTTATTTAAATGTATATTTAAGAAATGCTACTTGTTACTATTGAAGAAATATTTCTTCTCTTACCAAAAACCCACCCACCCACTTGTGTTCTGTATTACATCCTATGACACCTGAAACTCTGCTACTATGGATATCTTCTTTGCTTTCCTGCATCATTGATTTCTCTTACTCTACGTGATTATTTCCATCACTGCACACATAGGCTCTAAATCTTCAAAGCTGGAAAAAAAAGAGAAAAACATTTCTTGACCTTATACATCCTCCCTAACCATCTTTATATATCTCTCTTCTCAGCCAAATTTCTTAAAAGGATTGTTTACACAACCTATTTTCACTCCTTCACTTCACATTCATACCTCGAGCTAGTGTATTTAGGCTTCTTACCACTGCAATAAACTTCACATTACAAAATCCCATTCTGTGTCCTAATCTTATTCATTTGACAAAATTATTGGGCACTACTACTATTTTTTTTTTACTAATATGCCAAGAACTATTCTAGTCACTCAGTATACAGAGTTAACAAAACGGTCAAATATGTCTCTTTATGAAGATTTTATTCAGATGGTGACTAGCACTATGAAAAAAAAGTAATGCAAGGGAGCATTATTAAACACCAAGAAAAAAAAATGAAATTTTAAATAGGGTAGTCATGAAAGGCCTCACTGAGAAGGTAAGATTTAAGCAAAGATCTGAAATATATCAGAGAGTGAGGCCATGCAAATAGATAAGAGAAGAAATTTTCCAGACAGGGAACAACAATGCAAAGGCCCCATAGTGGAAGCATGGGTGGCACTTTGAGGTCCAGCAAAGATGCCACTTTAGCAAGAGAAGAGGGATTATAGAGAGAATAGATTAGCAGGATATGTAGTCAGAGAGGTAAAAAGGCTAAATCATGTAAATAAACTAGCTTAAGATAGGCTATTAGTCTGAATGAGATGGAACTACTGGACAGTCCTGCACTGCAGAATGACACTATCTGACTTAGATTTCAAAACAATCATTTCGGCTGCTGTGTACACAATGAACTATGGAAGGCCAAGGGTGGAAACGGGAATCTTTTAGGAAGAAATTGCAATGATCCAGGCAAAAGAAGATGGTGGTTAGAAATTGGGTGTTTGAATGGAGATGGAGGGAAGTAGTCAGGTTTGGGATACATTGAAAATAGAGCTGACAAGACTTGCTGATGAGACATATGAGAAAAAGTAAGAAGTCAGGATGATTTCAACATTTTTGACCTGAATAACAGGAAAAAAAAAAATGTCATTTGCAGATATGAGGAAGACTAGGAGTACTCTTTGTGAGAAAATATCAGGAGTTCAGTTATGGAGATGTTTGAGAAGTATATTAGAAATCTAAGCGTCTCCACATGCACTTGGACTTATGAGACTGGAGTCTCAGGGAGGAAGATCTTAACTAGATACACAGCTTAGGTAGTCATCAGCGTAAGAGTATTTAAACCCACAAGACTGCATGAAAATGACCAAGGACTTTGAACAGAAGCCGAATGTACATCAGAAACTTGAGAGACCAGCAAAGGAAACAGAATCACCAGAGAAGTAAAGACAAAGCAAGAGACTAGCATTCCAGAAGCCAAGTACAAAATGTGTTTCAAGGAAGGCAAAAAAATCATTCGTGTCGAATTCTGTTGATTGGTTAAAAACTGTAAGGAATGAGAAATGGTGACCTACGCTGATCATGGATGTGGATACAGAAAGGAAGGGGTCTAAGGGAGAATTATGGTTGTTAGGTGTCATTGAGTTGGTTCCAACTCATAGCAATGGAACAAAACACTGCCTGGTCAAAGAAGTGGGTACAATGAATACAGAAACCTCTAAAAATTTAGTATAAAGGAGAGCAGGAAAAACTGTCATGGCATTCTATATATTGTCCATTCTCTTCTTTTTGAAATATTCTCTTCTCTGGGCTTCAACAAACAAACTCAATTTTTAGTTTTCCATTCCCATCTACCTTACTGATACTTGATAGATTTTTTTTTTTTTTTCCTCAATCTCTGATTGTCTTCTGCTCCTTTACGTAAGATCCAAATAATGAGTTTCTCAGAGTTCAACTCTGGGCTTTCTTTTCTCTGACTTTATACTCAGACTGTTTATAAGCAACTCAAATCACATGGATTTGAAAACAATCTCGAATCTCAGAGGGGATCTCCAATTTAGAACTTTTTCTGAACTCCAGACATAGATACCCATCCTCTTGACACCTCAATCAATATACTCTAGAACTCAAACATAATAGGCTTCAAATAGGCCTCCTCCCCCACATAAAAATCTTTCTTTCTAGTCTTTTCTATTGTACCAAAGTATTCAAAATCAGAAATTTCAAAATCATTCATAATTCCTTCTTTTCCTCATATCAACTTCCAATAAATCAGAAAAAATCTGTTCATTTCATCTCACATTTATATCAAATCTGCCTTCTCTTCATTTCTTTTAAATTTTATTGTGTTTTAGGTGAAAGTTTATAGCACAAATTAATTTCTTATTCAAAAATTTATACACAAATTGTTTTGTCACATTGGTTGCAATCCCTGCAATATGTCAGCACTCTCTCCCTTTCCCTTTCCACCCTGAGTTCTCCTTGTCCATTTGTCCAGTTTTCCTGTCGCTTCCTGCCTTTTCATCTTTGCCTTTGGGCAGGTATTGCCCATTTGGTCTCCTATACTTGTTTGAACTAAGAAGCATGTTTCTCATGTGTGTGATTATTTGTTTTATAGGCCTGTCTAATCTTTGGGTGAAAGGGGACTTCAGGAGTGACTTCAGTTGTGAGTTAGGAGGGTGTGATGAGTCCACAGTCTCAGGGGTTCATCCAGTCTCTGTCAGAGCAGAAACCTGGTCTTTTTTTGTGAATTTAAATTTTGTTCTACATTTTTCTACTGGATCCTTCGGACTAATATTTTCCTTGTGTCTTTGGTTTTCTTCATTCTCCTTTGCTCTTAACATGATGGAACCAATAGATGTATCTTAGATGTCTGCTGTAAGCTTTTAAGACCCTAGATGCTACTCACCAAAGTAGGATGAAGAACATTTTCTATATGAACTATGTTATGTCCATTGACCTAGATATCCCCTGAGCCCATGGTTCTCACCCCTCAGCCCCAGTAACTCCGTCTCTCATGGTGTTTGGATATATCCAGAAAGCTTCTATGATTTTGCCTCAGTCATGTTGTACTGACTTCCACTATATTGTATGTTGTCTTTCCCTTCTCCAAAGTTACACTTGATTACTATCTAATTCGCGATTTTCCCTTCCTTGCTTCATAACCATCAAAGATTTTTTTTGACCGTGTAAACCTTTTCTTGGGTTTTTATAATAGTGGTCTTGTATAATATTTTTCCATTTGCAATTGACTTATTTCATTCAGCATAACGTCCTCTAGATTCACCCATGTTGTAAGATATTTCACAGATTTGTCATTGCCCTTTATCATTGTGTAATATTGCATTACGTTTATGTACCATAATTTGTTTATCCATTCATCTGTTGATAGGCACTTAGGTTGTTTTCATCTTTCTGCTATTGTGAATAATGCTGCAGTGAATATGGGTATCTACATGTCTATTTGTATGACAGCTCTTATTTTTCTAGGAATGGGATTTCTGGATAGGATGGTATTTCTACTTCTAGTTATTTTAGGAGGTGCCACATTGTTTTCCATAGTGGTTGTACTATTTTAAATGCTTTCTCTTCACTTTGAAGCCCTCATCATACTCCAGACAATCATCCTTCCTCATCAGGACAGTGTAAAGCAACCCCATTTTTCCCACTTTCATTCTTTCCCCTCTGTTGAACATTTTTCACTAATGTGAAGAAAAATCTCAAAAATTAAATAATATTGCATTTCTCCCCTACTTAAAACTCTTTTTTTGTCTTCCTTACCATGTCCCAAGAACGCGGTTCTACAACTTTGCTTTAGGTCAGTCTCATTTTATCCCTCTATACTTCATCCACATGGGTAGTTCTTTTAGGTTTATAAAACATATGAATCTTTTTCTACCGCAAGGCCTTTGTTTCTTCTGACTGGACTGTTCTGTTCACTCCTGTTGCTCTGACACTGTCCCCAGCCCACTCATCTCATGGCAATCTTCTTCAAATCTTTTAAATCACCCCATCAGGGAGGTAATTTCCCTGGCCATCTACCTAACCTGCACCCTACATCCCCCTCCATGTTTTTCTTTATAGCAGTCATTGGAACTTATAGTTTTTATTTTGCTGCTGTTTTTAATGCACATGTATGTCTAATTTTATTTTACTGTTTTACCAACTGCAATGCAAGATCTATCAACACAAGAATGTTGCCATCTTCCTTTACAATCTTATTCCTTAGCAAATCCCACAGAACATCCTCGATAAATGTTTGTTGAATTAATTAATGAACAAATGAATGAATTATTAGTATGGGCAGATCACAGTAGGAAAATGGGAATGAATCAAATGGGGTCCCTTAAGGAATTTCATTAGTAAGAGTGGGGACCTACATATAACTATGAGAGAAAATGATCCAAGCAGCATATAGAAGTATAACATATCTGTGGAGAAATATATAATGACAAGAGTTAACATATTTGAGCTCTTACTATGTGTGAGGCAACATGTTAATTCCCTCTGATATAATTTTATTTAATACTACAACTCTTTGAAATAGGTTATATTAACCTCTCTATTTTCCAGTTGAAGAAACTAAAGTTTGTGAGGGTCAGAGTACACCTAAAATGTGAAAATATAATTTGAATCT
The DNA here is from genome assembly GCF_030014295.1 of Loxodonta africana. NCBI lineage: Eukaryota > Metazoa > Chordata > Mammalia > Proboscidea > Elephantidae > Loxodonta > Loxodonta africana. Next base: position 63,208,416 of record NC_087355.1, read on the forward strand.
AGGCTTGCTTTTTCCCAAAGTCTGCATTCATAATGACAGATTTTATAAAAGCCTCCATCACTCACAAATTATATTTAAATTCTACTTTTTTTTTTCTAATACATTTATCATTTTTATTCTCTTATTTTAAAAATTGTTTTAATAAAAATATTTTTGTGAACATAGTAAAAACAAATGCTAATCACAGAGAAGCAAAACCTGGAATCAGAACTATGGGCCTTCCTTTAGTGTGATATTCAGCTTCAATTAAAGAGAAATTTTGAAATAATCACATGGACCTAAATTTCTTTCTTTGCCCAAGTATTATATTGAATGTGCCCTTGCTGTGCTGATGAGAAAGCTGAAGATCAAAATTTAGGGAGCTTAAGAAAAAAAAAAAAAAAGACTCAATTTGCTTATTAATCAAATTGAGCTGAAATTCCCAAGAAAAATTTAATTTGACTAGGTTATGCCTTTCATCATATGTTACACAACTTTCCTGTGTGTCCTGACATTTATTGTAAAGAGATTCAGAATCTCCTGTCAACTTGTTTTACCACAGAACATGTCATTATTTGTCTGACATCTAACACAATTGACCTCAATGTTTATATGGATTTCGACTAGGTGAAAAGTGTTTAAATATTACATGAGGTTATAAATCATGGCTAGTATGGGAGATAGTGGTAATTTAGAAACTGAATGTATTTTTAATCACTTAATATGGAAATTTAAAAAAAGGTTATGCTAAAGTTACTAATTTTTCTTTTTCTTTGTTTACCTCATTGTTTTTCCTCTAAATTTTTGTCTTTCAAAAGCTTGATCCTTCATTTCATACCCTATAAAAGATAGAGTAACCTATGGTATTTTAGCAAGCACTTTCTTTGTTAGTGTCCTCTCTGCGGTATTTTATAAGCAAATATTTTGTCAATTTCCTAATCTTAAATACATCTCAATAACATTATTTTATCTGAAAAAGGAAATAATCTAGTCAAATACTTAGAAAACCTTAGCAATGATATCTTATGGAATAATAGACAACAAAATGGGCTCTGAGAAAACAGAACATGGAAGTTTTGATAAAAGGGGAGGGAAGAAAAAAATTCAAGAATCTGGGTTCTGAAGATAGTGTTTTAGCAAAGAAAACAAAGAAAAAAGCATATTCATGGAAAAAATATGATTTTACCCCCAGACAATCTGATTCCAGGAGCACTATTTACTACTATGCTATTAGAGCCAGCATTGCTCTAATCTTCGTAAGAAACTGCATATGCCACATGTATAAAGCAAATCCTAAAAAAATGATATACACCATGTAAGTACAGCCTTAACAATGTATACCTATTTCTTCTGTGAAGACACTGGCCTCAGCCAACAGAAAATATTTAATTTTCCAATTAATATATTAAGCTACTCTCCCCACTGCCCCCCCCCAAAAAAACAGTGAAAACTAATGACAGAAATACATACTAACAATATAACTCATTTTGAAAGGTTTATCTTTTTTATGACATCGTCTTGATAAAAGAGACTCTCTAGGTAAAGACTTTTTTGTAAACGTTTCTATTAAAAGAGTGGAATTTGGTCCATTTTTTAATGTGTTATTCTCTAAGTACCAGCAAAATCCTAAGAAACAGAATTCTCTTGTAGGAAATGAAACAAATTGGTACCAATGAGATTCAGACTGATTTTGTCCTACAGTCCTAGTTATCATTTAATGAAATGGGAATGCATTATGCAGAGCTATTAAATAAGTTGTATAGCAAAGGAAGCAAAGAAATGTAGCATGAAAATACATTATTATTATTATATAGAAAGAATTCTCATGAGAAGAAAAGAATATTTTAGGGTCATCTATACACAAAGGTATACTAAAAGTATTCAGCCTCCAAAGAGATTACACGTAGAAAATAGAAAAATATTGAACGATGTAGAGCCAGCTTAAAATACTGTTATTTGCAAACTAAGATTGTCATTAAAAAAAGGACCTTGACATTTTTTTATTTCCCCTCTAGTCAGTGGTTGTGCAAAGATCATTCCATTTCAGAGCATTTAGTACTAGATTTACTGAGTGTCTTTTTTCCAATCTAATTTAATAGCTGTGGAATCAATAGTCTAGCTCAATGGAAAAGCTAAAAATTAAATATGTGCACACAGAAAGAGCTTTTATTTATTTTAGCACTTCTTATGCAGAATTTTACGGAAAAAAGGTAAATGAAGCAGAGACCAACTTTTCTATTCTTTTAATTAAATTATTGATTTCTGTTTGAAAATATTTAGCTAAAACTTTTTTAAAAGGTAGATTAAAATAATTTAATAACAACATTGTTATACGTTTATTTTTAATGCTAGGGAATACTTTCTGCCATGCCTAAATTTCCATGGATGAATAGTTTAACTTACATCTAGTAATACATGTAGTGGTGACCAAAGTAAACTCTCATCTAGAACTACTACTACTATGGGTCTACATAGTGGCTGATGATCACCTAGGAGGAGGGACCACTTAAATTCAGAGGTATAGACTTGAGAGAAGGGAACTGCAGGAGAGGCCCAGCTGGAATCTTCACCAAGTCCTCAGGACTGCTCATGAGAAAGACAGCCTGAATATCAGGGCCAGAGAGCATGAAATTGGTTTAGGATTTAGGCCCAAACCAGTCTCTTTACCTCTTTTCCACTCTATCTCTGTTAGATTCTAGAGAGTTCTATAAAGAAGCATGTAAGGAGTTTGGAGAAAAGAGAACACAAAGCAGAGAACAAAGAATAGTCAATCACCTCCTTCCCTGCCTTTACACAAGTTCCCTGACTGAGAAGGCTGAGGATGGGAGAAAGAGAAGAAATATTTGATATTCAATCAAGTTTAGTGTTTTGATTAATATTCAGGGCTGGGCATTGGATATGAAAACTTATATAAAACTGAGTTTACTTATTAGCATGTATCGGTATGTCTAGCTCAAAGAACGAAGAGATATATGAGGCTTTTATTCATGTATCTGCCATGCTGGTGTAATGGTTAACTGCTAGCCAAAAGGCTGGCAGTTCAAATCTACCTGGTGCTCCGTGGAAATGCAGCTGGGCAGTTCTACTCTATCCTATAGGGTCATTATGAGTTGTAATCAACTTGAAGGCAATGGGTTTTTGTTTTTAATATGTATCTTTTTTTTTTTTTTTTTTTAATACAGTGGCCACACTTTGTGAATCAAAGAATGACTACCCTTTGGGAATGTGAATGTGAAACATAAGGAATGTTTGAAATCAGGGCATACTATCAATTCTCTTCTGCAAGCTCATGTATAATGGACTCTGGCAGAAACCTTAAGTCCTTTTCTTATTTTCTTAGCTATAGGTTCAACCCGCCTCAATACCATTGCAGTATTGCAAAGATAGGTCTATGCTACTTGCCTAACACAATGAGTATTAGTTTAGGCTTTCAAAGAAGTTAATATTTTAAAAAAAACCAAGTTGGGAAAGTTAGAATTTTGTTGAATGCCCATATTTTATACATTTATTTTATAATGCATGTAGTAGGGAAGGAAACTGTAATTTTCAAAGTTAATTATGGCTTCTAACTTCCTGAAATTAAGGCAGATCCTGGAATACAACAATCATACATAATAAATCGTAAAGGGTGAGTGGACAATAACAAAAAACTAAGCAACAATGAGAAAAGATGATACTAGCTCCCTCAACATATTTCCTTTTTTTTTTTTTTTGAAACAAATTTCTTACTTTCTTATAACTGGTGTGCACTAGCTTAAAAAAATTTTTTTTTTTTTTTTAAGCTTAGCTGCCACAATAGGCTGCTCGCCTTAGCTGCTGAGGCTGCATAGTCCAATATGATAGTCACTAGCCACTTGTGGCTTTTGAGCACTTGAAATGTGGTTAGTATGAATGAAGAAGTGAATTTAAAATTTTATTTAATTTTAAGTAAATATGATTTTAGAAACAGGCCATTGAAAATAATTTTCTCTTATTTTTTTTTTTTTAGTGCCCTAAATTTTACTTTAGCTGTTGTATTCTTGGAAACCCTGGTGCACGTAGTGGTTAAGTGCTACAGCTGCTAACCAAAAGATTGGCAGTCCACATCCACCATGCACTCCTTGGAAACTTTATGGGACAGTTATACTCTGTCCTGTAGGGTTGCTATTAGGCAAGATCGCCTCAATGGCAATGGATTTTTTATGCATTGCATTGTCAAAATATGGTTGTATTGTAGTGAACATGCTGAGTAACTACATTCTTTCTAGTGTTATGTGCCAGTGAAATACTGCAATGTGTTTATATGAATATTTATATAGGCAGAGAGAATTACAGTGATACATAAGCAAATCAAAATCACCAATAAAAGTGAAATGCTTTTTATTTTAATTATAAGTAAATTATTCTTCTAGTCTATAAAAAGTTAAACTGTATAATGAAAACTAAACTTCCAATAAGAAATATGCAGTAAGTATATACACTGGATCTTCAAGACTTAATATAAAAAGTAGAATCACTAATAATTCTTTCTGAATATATATTGAAATATTAATATTTTAGATATAGATAGGTTAAATAACATGTATAATTAAAATTAATTGCACCTATTTATTTTTACTTTTTATGTGGCTTCTAGAATATTTTACATAGTACACATGGCCCACATGATCATCGTCATCATTATTCATTATTATTATTGTTATTTGAGGAGGAGAGCTTGTGCTGTGCTAAGGGATATAGGACCAGGAGTAGGGTAATTAGTCAGTGAGAGATGCTGAGGTCCTCGACAAAAGTAGCCGTTGGGTGACACTTCAAACCACTCCCAACCCAAACTATCATAAGAGCAATTTTAATGAGTTACCGCCATTGTGAAGCGTAGATTCGGGACTTTTACCTCCCAGGGCTCCAATGTATCACTACCTAATGACCACAATGTCCTGAGAAGTTAATGATTCATCCATGGTCACACAGTGGAGTCTCCAAACAAAATGACAAATTTTTAGTCTATTGCTCTTTCTAGAACAATACTTGTGTGCAAAAAAATTTAGTCTTGGGAGTCTCTGCCACTCTCTAGTTTCCCAGCCTTAACTTCTACTGCCATTTCCTATTTAAACATCTACATCAGAAAACAGTTTACTGGCTTTTTGTTATATTGAGGAACTAGAAAATAAGTATTCACTTGGAAATCTGCCAGACGTGTGTGGCTAGAAAATCCGGAGGCTTGTGTTAATTGTGGAAAGTAACTAAGGGAATAAATTCAAATAAATTCAGATCACAAATATAATGTTTTAGTATGACTTTTTCCAACAAAAGTGCACTGGGTATTATGATACAATTACCTTTCCTAGTAAGGGTCTTATACTTTTAACTCAAGCTGTTTTGTAGCTAGAGATTGCTTCTTGGATTTTCCAAGAACAGTCAATAGTACCCAACTAATAAAAAGCTAAACAAGCCTATAACAGCAGGCAGTATTATTACTTGTTTCATCCAGTAAAAACACAGTAGCAAGGAAGATAACTCTGCTGATAACTTACATGGTTAATTTATCTCTTAAAGGTTTGCTACAGTTTGTCTGGAAATAAATTTTTATTACAATAACTACTGTGTTTTTTTTTTACTGTGTTTAAACCTGTAATTAAATGTAGAAGGAATGATTTTTTTTTTCTTGGTCAATAAACACAAAAGTACTTGTATTATGTAATGAAATAAATAAAAAATAGCCCCCGCATAATTGACATGACTTTTGCAATATTCTTATTTCAAATAATGCTGCCATTACCCATAATATGCTTGAAAATGCCTTCCATCTCATTTTTAGCTAATCAACAGGTGTAATGATAGTGATAATAGTAGAAATATTAGTAGTGGTATTAACAACAATAATAATAATAATGGTAATAACTATACTTACTCTCTGACAGACACTACTCAAACCACTTCACATATGTTAACTAAGTTACTGATGTCATCATTTTAAGAGTGCATGACATTTTTAATTAAGAGCAGTGTATCAACATCCAAAAAAGCCAAAACTAAACCTGTTGCCGTCGAGTGAATTCCAACTCATGGTGACCCTATAGGACAGAGTAGAACTGCCCCACAGGGTGTCCATGGAGCTCCTGGTGGATGTGAACCGCAGACCTTTTGGTTAGTAGCCATAGTTCTTAACCACTGAGCCACCAGGGTTTCTGTATCACCATGTTTCACTTTATTCAAAAATTAGATTATCAATGGAATTTTTAACTTTTTATTTACAAAAAAAATCCATTCTAAAATTTTGTAAATTTGAGGGTAGCTAAACCTTGGTGGCGTAGTGCTTAAGTGCTACTGCAGCTAACCGAAGAGTTGGCAGCTTGAATCTGCCAGGTGCTCCTAGGAAAGTCTACAGGGCATTTCTACTCTGTCCTATACGGTCGCTATGAGTCCGAATTGACTCAATGGCACTGGGTTTATTTATTTATTTATTTTAGGATGGAGTAAGGAGTCCTGGTGGTACAGTGGTTAAAGCCCTGGGCTGCTAACTGAAAGGTCAGCAGTTTAAAGCCAACAGGTGCTCCAAGGGAGAAAGATGTGACAGTCTGCTCCCATAAAGACTGCAGCCTTGGAAACACTATGGGGTAGTTCTACTCTGTCCTGTAGGGTCCCTGTAAATCAGACTTGTCTTCATGGCAATGGTTTCTTTGGCTTGGGTTTAAGGCTGGAGTTGCTAGTAGTACAAGAAGTACCACTTGCCTTAGAAGCAGAAGGCTGTAAGGGTTAAGATCTAGTTCTCCATTTTCTACTGGGTCTAACATTTTTTTATCAGGGCTGTTGTACATATACAAACCTTTTCTAACTTGTGACTGTAAGGACAAGTACAAATAGCAAATAAACAGGTAAATTCCCCTGGTGAAAATAGGGGAAGGCTCTCCCTTTCTCCACTGCCTTCTTTAGAATTCATATTAGACAATTTGTAAATTCTTTGTCTTTCTAAAAAGTATGTAAATGTTACTTCAGGGGATCCTTTACCTTCCTGTTTTTTTTTTTTTTTTTCCTGGAAGGAGATTAGCATGATCTCAGGTGGCCCAGCCATATCTCCAGGACAGAAAGATTAGAAAATCCACAATTATCTTTAAAATATGAATGTACTGATGGTACCCCCTTACCTATACAATGGTTAAGATTTCTTTTTGTCTACCCAATCTCTTTAGTGGATTATATCAGATTCTGGTTTAAAAACTTTTCTTTCTCTTTTAATTTTGTGGAGAGGTTTTCTGGGTTGGGAGTAGATTTTATTTTTAGTAACTTTTCCCAGCTGGAGATGAGGATGGGCTAGTCCAGCCGTTCCTGAATTGAGCAGGCTAGCTGGAGGTCTTTGGCCACATACAGTCAAGTAAAAAAAAGTAAGAGTCCCTGAATTGTAAAAAATCTTCCTCTAGCTCTCAGCTTTTTTGGAATACTAGTCAGACCAACCAACCTCTCCAAATTCAAGATTTTATTATACAATGAGCATAGGAAATTCAAAATCCTGTCAGGAAAACCATATGGTTGGAAAATATGGGAAGCCAGAAATGTTGCCAGGAATGTTATCTGCAGGTCCTTCTATTAAAGGGCTAGTGTCTACCACATTTGGAATAGGAATTTGTGAATTCAGTCTTGCAGTGTACAGAGGAAGGTTCTTTTGATTTGGAAAAATTAGCAAATTTTGTGGGGGTTTTAAGCAGGATTCCTCCCAAATAAATGAATTACTGGTAATTATGGGATTAATGGAGCCCTGGTGATGCAGTGGCTAAGTGTTCAGCAGCTAACCAAAAGGCCGGCGGTTCAAATCCACCATCTGGTCCTTTAAAACCCTATGGATCAGTTCTACTCTGTGCTGTAGGGTTGCTATGAGTCAGAATTGACTCAAAGGCAACAGGTTTTTACAGGATTAATAGTATTCCTGGAAGAAAGGAAAAGAAATGATTGGTTAAGCCAGAAGAAAAGATTGTGAACAATGGAAGAGGAAATGCAAGAATTAAAGGCACTTTTTCCTCCTTTCTCTTACTCCCTATGTTCCCTCTGGGTCTTTTGGTCCCTTACCGCCTCAAATTGACTCTGGGAAAGGGGAGGTGATGTTCTTTTAGATGGGTGGTTCTCTTCATGATTTCCCTGCAAAGGATGAGGAAACAATTTCTTTAGTTGGTAATGAATTGCTTCTTTGGGGACACAGGTCTGTGTTCATCATGGCCTAGTCCTGTGTCCACTTCATGTCTTGGCCCAGATTCCACCTCCAAGAGTCCCTTACCGCTCACAAACCACATTGCTAAGAAAGCAGGAATGTTAAAGAGACCTGATCAGGGAATATTTGAGAACTTGGGTGAAAGACTATCCCCATATGAAGGCAACTAAGCTGCACTAGTCACTTAGAAAAAAGCAAATAATCAAGGTGCTAGGCTGATAAATATTCACATAGGAAGAGAAACCAAAGTACCACATAATTTACATTTTTCTTGTTTCAATGTTAGGAAAGTCAGTCCTTTCTACTTCAATCTCCAGCAAGGCTGATGCCTTTGGGACACTACACAGACCTCCCAGGTGATGCACATGTCTTTCTTGCCAGCTTTATCACTCATTTAAAGGCTTCTTTCCCTGTGCCACAGACGGTTGCAGAATCACTCCACAGCATGCTCTCAGTTTTCAGCTCTACACATGGGGACGGGTACTGGCTGCTGTGTGGCATTCTGCAACAGGCCAATTTTGCTCCTTTGGAGCAAGTACGTCAGGGCCCAGAAGATCACCACATCAAGGGGTATGTTGGCCAAGGGAAGTAACTCACCACCACCCTACCACTACAACTACGGAACAGCTAAGGAGTTTGGACATCCATCAAGAGGGGTTGCTAAGAGCTGTACTTGAAGCCTTTCTGCAAAGGTGAGCTGGGAGAAGTTGCAATGGAGTGCCCAGAAGATAGTTGAGTCCCCCATTGATTTCCATCAGTGGTTTGTTGAGCCTTTCTAAAAATGTATTGATATGGATCTAACGGCAGATCAAAATTGCCCTCTGACACTAACTTGCCTCAGCATCCTTGCCAACTATTCAAAGCTAAAGAAAAGCGTAAGCACAGACTATTAATCAAAACTTAACAGCAGCTACTCAGCTTTGGTACAATCTAGAGAAAACAAAGAAATGGGAAAAAAAAATTAAGAACTTCTGTGTTAACAGTTCATTTAAAACTATTTGCTAAAGGCAATAATCCCTTAGGGCAAACCATAAGGGAACAAAGGAAGAAGATAAACTGTCATTGCAAAAAGCTAGGACTTTTCAAGATGGATGGTAAAAAGAGAGTGGAAATAGTATGTCATTATTGAAAGAAGTCAAATCATGCAGAAAGGAATTGTAGGAAGTGACTGAAAGATGCATAAACCGTAGGAATGAAGGAATAAGGAAGTCCCGAAAGCTAAGTAGTAGTTGACAGGTGGTTCAAAATTGACAAATTTGGAGAATCTCAGAGGTGGGAACTGGTAATACTTATTTCAAAATTTCCTCAGGAATTTCTAACTCTTCATCTGGTCAATATAGGTTGTTAGTGTTTTGGGCCAGCCTTCTTCCCGTTGTGAAGGAGTCCCAAAAATCTAGGTGCCAGGAACAGGGCAAGGTTTCTGCCCAGATTGTATCCTGAACTCCATTTTGTTGTTTACTGATCATTCTGAGCTGACTCTCAAAAGTCAGAAAGCCAGAATACTTCAGGAAGACTGATGCATTCTCACAGAATGCTCCCAATAAGGATACCTGCTCAGGCTGGCCCCCCCAAAAAATCCATTGATTAGCAAGAAGTCAACTGACTCAAACTTTATGATTAGCAAAAAAGTGTTTAAGGGATCTCATAATTACCTTGTGTCTGGTAAAGTTTGATTTTGTAAATGTCAGCCAATCAGAATGTTTTCCTTGCAAGTTCCTGTATTTTCTGTATTTAAACTGTGAAAAATTCTTTTAGCTAGAGTGCCTTTGTGAATCCTTATGAACTGCTGCCAGATCCAGGTTGCTCTATTCCTTCAATAAAACTCTTTGCTTTAATTTTAGCACTTTTTCTCTACAGTTTCCACGTATATATATCCTCTGAAAACATGCTTTACTTGTCCTGATTCTCCTGTAACCCATTAATGAGAGAGCTGCTGCGCAACTTACAGGCTACCATATTCTATTCTCCTGAGGGTATCTGTGGAGCTCCAGGGAATAGACACTAATCTGGCTACTATGTGCCTTTTGAGGTAAATGGGGTATGGCAGAGAGTAGCAGTCTCATACTGTGCTGTTTAAGCACCCCGAGCTGGAATGATCATTTTGGGCCCTAGAAAATAATGGTACAGGTTTAATTGGAGATATAGAACCAATAATAATAATAATAAAATTACAAAAAGAATAAGTCATGCCTGTGTGAAATGCAAATCCTTGTGAAGAGATAAATTAGAAAGAATAAAACAAGTTATAAGATATTAGACAATTTAGAGATGACTTAAAAATAAATAAGATAAAGTGTCAGTCACCCTGTAATATGCCTATACTTCCAGTATTAAAAAAAAAGGAAGGTAAATTTAATAAAGATAATTGACCATTATATTTGTTCAAGATCACAAAGAAGTTCCATTTACCCAAATAGTTCCTCACCCTGAAACCTTTGTGACTTCTGACTTCTGTACTGTCTGTCCTCTCCTCTGCAGTATTTTCCTGTTTGATCTGTTTTACTTCTTTCTTTTTGTCCTAGGGGATAAGTCTAAATTCTTGTTTGTGTTTGTTTACCAAGGAATTTAGTATTTGTGATAAAAATTCCATAAGTATTTTGGGAGTCTTACTATTTTCTCCGGTCATTTTCATAAAACTTAGAGAAATTTGTTCCACCAGAAAAACCTATTATTATTCAAAATGTAAATGATTTTCTAGTGACCTAAAAAAACCTTGGAAACCCTGGTGGCGTAGTGGTTAGGTGCTACGTCTGCCAATCTGCCAACCAAAAGGTCAGTAGTTCAAATCCACCAGGCACTCCTTGGAAACTCTATGGGGCAGTTCTACTCAGTCCTATAGGGTCATTATGAGTCGAAATCAATTCGACGGCAGTAGGTTTTTTGTTTTTTTTTTACAATTGTTTGCTCAGATATCAGTAATTTATTGTAGCACTTACACAGGACAAAATTTGTAAATTACAAAATTTCTAAAGGCAATGGTTTTGCTGACAGAGCCACAAAGGCTGCTATTACGCCATGGCAGACACCAACTTAGAAGCTCTGCTTTTAATGCAACAGAAAACTTGTTCATTCCCATAAGTATGCTTCACAAAAAGAAATGGTCAATTGGATTTAAAAGGTAACAAATGATATTCTACTGGACTATGGGAATTACCTAACAAAATATTTACTGTACTATATATTTTATTTCCTTGGTTAAGCATTGTGTCATCAACAAAATCATGAATAAAAAGAATTTAAGAGCACTGGACTCTATTCAAAACTTACTAAAAAGATGTATCTAACAACATAATATTTTACAGAATTCTTCCAAGCTAAGCGCAGGAAGTTTTCCCTGACCGATTCTACAAGGAACCTTGTCACAGTTAGTTTCATAGAATCAATGCCTGTGGAAGGTAAGGAATTTTAATCTACTTGTGTGTATGATGTCTGAGTGACATAAAGTCTTGCTCAGACAATAGTGTAAAGGCTCTTTCAGAAAAATGTAATTCCCACTCAAGATACCAGAACATAAAATCAGACAGAAGAAGTCATTTTGTTTCACCTGTTGTCCAGGAACTGGGCAGATGTCTCTATGTTCTGATAAACTATCACACCCCCAACATCCTCAGTTCTCCAAACAAGTCAAGTGGATGAACTGAACTTTAAAAAAATTAATTAGCAAAAATTCAGCAATCTACCAAGTTGAAATGGCCCAGAGCTTTACCACTAGCCTTGTTAAAATTAGAGCGACACCTGCAAGCAAGCATGGCTGACCCATGAATCTGAGTGGGAAGCAATGATCTGTGCCGGATTTAACTGATATTTCTCATAATCATGTTCAATACTTAAAAGGGCTTCTCTTTCTTCTCTGGAAGCCCTGAGACTTAAAGTCATAAGTCATAAGGACCTGGAATAAACTGCTGGAAGAAACACCTTTCTCCACTAGATTTTATTTACATAAAGGTGTTGGCGGGGGGAGCTGTCACCTCATTGAAAAGGATCTCTTCAAAGATATGTTGATCAATCTTTTGGCTATTAAAGTAAAAGAAAAACCCTGCTGAATTCATGCTTTCCATGTGAAGCCAGCTCCAAAGGAGGACTGGACTGTGGTTCCTAGGAAAGTCACCAGTTTTTTAAGGCTGATAGATCTCGGTACTGAACTAAACTGAAAGGAGGTAGTCTAGGAAGCTTACTAGTATTTTCATAGACAGCTTTATGCTCCCATTCATGGTAATGGTTAAATTATGTTAAGAATCACATCTTATTTTTATTTTTTTTAAAGAGCAGATTATTTGTTAAAGTTTGGAATTATAATGTTTGGAATAGTTTAAAAATTGTAAGACTTCTTATAAGTAGAAAAGAATTATAAATTGTTCATATTTAAGGCAACAATTGAGTACTGAAGCTATGACTACATTGAAAGGGATAGACAAGAGAAACATCTGATTTATAGACCAACAGAAATCTATTATTCAGATAAGAACTGCAGAAGATAGGTCTAATACCACATGATTAACTTTGGGATGTAAGCTGTCTGGAACCTAATACAGATAAATAAATAAAGACTAGTATTATGTAGTTTTAGTTGGTTGTTAAAATAATATAACTATTGACTGCGAATAGCAGCCCAACAGAGGTATTTGGCCTCGAGACAATTATAATTTAACAGTGTGTTAAACATCGAAAATTCAATATGTACTCTTGAACCAGTGCCTCATAATAAGACTAATACTAGATAATGGCCTGGGTATCTTTATATTTCCAGCTAAGAAATATTATTTGGCAAGATGAAACAATTACTAAAAGGCTTAAATTATGTAAATTTGTTACTTATATGATTGACCAAAACACAGGAGAAATTCATTAGGCCTTACAAGAAAAGCTCTTAGCTAAAATTTTAGGTTATCAGCTCTAGAGTTGTTACTTCTTAGGCTTGGACTGCATAAAATTGAAATTAACTACAAAAGAATAGAGGCAATTATTTGAAGCACAGTAATAAGTATGTCACGACAGCTAGTAAAATTAATGTGTGACTAAGAGAAAATATTTGGTGCATTGATAATGAAGAATTTGGTTTAAGAATTCACCATAAACCAAAAAAAAAAAAAAAAAAAAAACCAAACCCATTGCCATCGAGTTGATTCTGACTCATAGTGACCCTATAGGAGTCACCATAAATAGGTATGATATATTCAAAGATTATTCTCCCAAGGCAAAAAATCATGCTGAATTTTCAAATTCATTCTATTGTACTTTCGTAATTGTTTTGCATTTTACTATGGACTTGCTGGATATTCAGAGGGCTGAAACTTGCTCAAAGAAAAGTAGAATCAGCAATAGAGATCATTAGAAAGTTGTAAAGTTACTATTTTATAATAACCATGGGGAAGATTATAAGGACAAGTACAAGTGGAAAATAAACAGGTAAATTCCCCTGTTGAAAATGGGGGAAGGCTCTCCCCTCTTCTATTGCCTTCTGTAGAATTCATTTTAGATAACTCATAAATTCTTTGTCTTTCTAAAAAGCATGTAACTGTAACTTCAGGTAATTCTCTTCTACCTTTTGTTTCCCCTAGAAGGAGGTTAGCATGAATTCAGGTGGCCCAGCCTTCTCTCCAGGCTAGAAGGATTAGAAAATTAACAAATATCTTTAAAATATGAATGCACCAATTGTACCCCCTTACCTATATGATGGTTAAGATTTCTTTCTGTCTTTACAATCTCTTTAGTGGATTGCCTGTGATGCATTACATTCTGGTTGAATGCTTATTCAATAAAAAAAAAAAAAAAATTCTTTCTTTTCTATTTTTGTCGAGAGATTTTCTGGGTTGGGAGTAGACTTAGTTTTTAGTAACTTCTCCCCAACATGACACACATATGAATGTGGAATGTTCAATCACTCCTTTAAAATTTATTGGGCATTTATAATCCAGTACCCTCTGAGAAACAGAAATTAAAATATAGGTCACTGTCTTTAAGAGAAAAAAAAAAACATTTGTCACTGAGTCAAATCTGACTCCTAGAGACCCTAAGTTTCGCAAAGTAGAAATGCACTTCAAATGCCAAAAGGGTCTTCAAGGCTGTGATGATTCAGAAGCAGATAGCCAGGTCTTTCTTATAAGGCACCTCTTGGTGAATATGAACTGCCAATCTTTTGGTTTGTGAAGGAGCCCCAAAAAATCTAGGTGTCTGACATAAGGAGAGGCATCTGCCAAGATGTAAGCCAGACTCCTTTTTGCTGTTTACCGCTCAGTCTGAGCTGACTCTCAAAAGTCAGCTAGCTAGAATACTTCAAAAAGCCTGTGGGCTCCCCTCCCCTCCTCTCACAGCATGTTCCAAGGAAGAACAATTACTCAGGCTGCTTCCCAGAATATCCGTAGGTTAACAAAATATTAACTGACTCAAACTTTATGATTAGTGAAACAATGTTTAAAGGATCTTGCAATAGTCTTATGTGTCGTAAAGCATGATTTGTAAACATCAAGAGTCATGGATTGAATTATGTCCCCCCAAACCATGTGCCAACTTGGTTAGGCTATGATTCCCAGTATTGTGTGTTCATCATCCATTTCACGATTTTCCTATGTGTTATAAATCATAATCTCTGCCTGTGGTTAAAGAGGATTAGGGTGGGTTGTAACACTCTTGATCAAGTCACATCTCTGATCCAATATAAAGGGAGTTTTCCTGGGGTGTGATGTGCACCACCTTTTACCTTATAAGAGATAAAAGGAAAGGGAAGCAAGGAAAGAGTGGGGCCTTCCCCTGGAGCTGATGCCCTGAATTTGGACTTTTAGCCTACTTTACTGTGAGGAAATAAGTTTCTCTTTGTTAAAGCCATCCCCTTGTGGTATTTCTGTTACTGCAGCAATAGATGACTAAGGCAGAATTTGGTACTGAGAGAGTGGGGTGCTGCTCTAACAGATACCAAAAATGTGGAGGCAGTTTTGAAACTGTGAATGGATAAAGGAGCAGCAGCTGCTGAGGACCAGCAGCAGCAGAGGACCAGCGGCAGCAGAGAAGTGACAGCTGCAGAGAACCTGCAGTGGCAGAGAAGTGGCAGCAGCAGAGAACCAGCAACAGCAGAACCAAGAGAACAGAGCCCATTTCCCTCTGATCATTTTTCTTGATTTCCTGTAACCTTATGGGCCACCACATTTACCACTGTGGGGCAAGTTTTATCAGAAGAATACATTAAACTTTAAATAAATACGTCCACAATTTTTGCCAAAGATTCTCCAATATCCTATAAGAAGCAAAAGAAGAGCTAAGTCCTATAATTTAAAATTTTCTTTCTAAAGGGATAATTATTGTATCCAACAGTCCCTGTAACTCCCTTGTAAGAAACCAAATAACAGAGACCGGAGGTTTGTTCAGGATTTACATGCAATCTACTGCATTGTTATTCCTAGATTTCCAGTAGTTCCAAGCCTTCATTTACTCTTTTTTTAATGTTTCTTTGAATGCTATCTATTTTACTGTAATTTTCCTTTGTATTGCCTTTTTAAGTATACCTGTCCACCCTGAGAGCCAGTATTTATTTTCCTTCACATGGGAAAACCAACAATTTACTTGGACAGTGATGCCTCAAGGATTTACTGAAGCTCCCACTTTTCTCAAATATTTCAGGTTGGTTGGAAGTTTTTGCAATTTAAATATGAATCCAAATTACTAAGATATGTCGATGATTTGTTAGTGTAGTCTACCTCCTACCTCCTTGCACCAAGGATAGTATGATTTTACTGCAACATTTAGCAGCTGGTGGATATAAATTTTCTAGAGAAAAAGTATAATTGACCCAGTTTTTTTTTTTTTTCTGTTAAGTATTTAGGTCATTTAATTTATGGAGAATGCATTTAAATTTATCCTAAGCAGAAAGAAGCTATTTTTGTTTTTTCCAATCCCCGAAACAAAGAAAAAAAATATGTGGGTTTCTGGGACTTTACAGCTACTGCAGAACTTGGATTCCTAATTTTTCCTTGTTAGTCCAACCCTTATGTAAATACTTCAAATTGTACAGGAGGATCAGGATGTCATAACTGAAATAAAAGAAGCTCTAGCGAACACACCTGCACCAGTTGTTGTTTTTGGTAGGTGCCATCGAGTCATTTCCGACTCATAGAGACCTTATGTACAACAGAACCAAACATTGACCAGTCCTGCACCATCACCATAATTGTTCTTTTGCTTCAGCCCATTTTTGCAGCCATTGAGTCAATTCATCTCATTGAGGGACTTCCTCTTTTTCACTGACCCTCTGCTTTACTTCTTCCAAGACCGATTTGTCCATTTTTCTGGCAGTTCATGGTATATTCAATATTCTTTGCCACAACCATTATTTGAAGACATCAATTTATCTTTAGTCTTCCCTATTCAATGTCCAAATTTTGCATACATATGAGGTGATTGAAAACATCAAGGCTTAGTCAGGTGTACCTTAGTTCTCAAAGTGTCAGCTATGCTTTTTAAACACTTTAAAGAGGTCTTTTGCAGCAGATTTGTGCAATGCAATATGTCGTTTGGTTGACTGCTGAATCCATGGGTGTTGATTGTGGTTCCAGGAAAAATGAAATCCTTTACAGCTTCAATCTTCTCTCTATTATCATTATGTTGCTTATTGTTCTAGTTGTGAGAATTTTTGTTTTAGTTGTGTTGAGTTGTAATCCATACTGAAGGCTGTGGCCTTTAATCTTCATCAGTAAGTACTTGCAGTCCTCTTCACTTTCGGCTAGCAAGGTTGTGTCATCTGCATATCGCAGGTTGTTCTCCTCCAATCCTGATGTCACATTCTTCTTCATATAGTCCAGCTTCTAAGATTATTCACTCAACATTACAGATTGAATAAATATGGTGAAAGGATACAACCCTTGATGCACACTGTTCCTGCCTATAAACCATGCAGTATACCCTTGTTCTGTTTGAATCACTGCCTTTTGGTCTATGTATAGGTTTCCTATGAGCACGATTAAGTGTTCTGGAATTTCCATTTTTCTCAATGTTATCCACAACTTCTTATAATCACACAGTGAAATCCCTCTGCATAGTCAATAAAACATCTTTCTGGTATTTTCTGTTTTCAGCCAAAATTCATCTAACATCAGCTATGATATCTCTCATTCCATGACCTCTTCTGAATCCAGCTTGAACTTCTGGCAGTTCCCTGGTGATGCACTGCTACAACGACTTTTGGATGACCTTCAGCAAAATTTTATTTACCTGTGATATTGATGATATTGTTCAATAATTTCCACATTCTGTTGGATTACCTTTCTTTGGAATGTATACAAATATGGATGCCTTTCAGTTGGTCGCCCAGGATGCTGTCTTCCAAATTTCTTGGTATAGACAACTGAACACCTCCAGTGCTATATCTGTTTGTTGAAACATCTCAATTGGCATTTCATCAATTCCTGAAGCCTTGTTATTTGCCATTCCTTTCAATGCAGCTTAGACCTCTTTCTTCAGTACCATTGGTTCTTGATCATATACTATCTCCTAATCTTGTTGAATGACAATCAATTGTTTTGTACAGTGACTCTGTGTATTCTTTATTCTTTCCATTTTCTTTTGATGTTTCCTTCATTGTTCAATATTTTCCTGTTAGAATCTTTCAACATTGCAACCTGAGGCTTGAATTTTTTTCTTCAGTTCTTTCAGCATGAGAAATTTTAAGCATGTCCTTTCCTTTCGGTTTCCTAACTCCAGATGTTTCTACATTTCACTATAATACTTTACTTTGTCTTCTTGTGTTGCCCTTTGAAATCTTCTGTTCAGTTCTTTTACTTCTTCATTTCTTCCATTTGCTTTACCTATTCTATGTTCAAGAGCAAGTTTCAGAGTCTCTCCTGACATCCAGTTTGGTGTTTTCTTTCTTTCCTGTATTTTTAATGACCTTTTGCTTTCTTTATGTATGATGTCTTTGATGTCATTCCACAACTCGTCTGGTGTTCAGTCATTAGTGTTCAATGTATCAAATCTCTATTCTTGAGATGGTCTCTAAATTCAGGTGGAATATACTCAGGGTTGTATTTTGGCTCTTGTGAACTTGGTCTCATTTTCATTATCCTCAACTTGGACTTGAAAATGAGCAATTGACAGTTTGTTTATCAGATAGCCCCTGGCTTTGTTCTGACTGATGATGTTGAGCTTCTCTATCATCTCTTTCCACAGATGTAGTCACTTTGATTGATATGTAGTCCATCTGGTGAGACCTACGTGTATAATCGCCACTTATGTTGTTGAAAAGCGGTATTTGCAATGAATAAGTCATTGGTCTTATAAAACTCTAATACATGATCTCTGGCCTCATTTATATCACCAAGGCTATGAAGTGCTTCTTCTGACTGCACCTAATATTAGCCCATATTTTGTGGCTTGTTTAAATCCTGCCCCTCTTCTTTCAGACATTGATAATTAGGATTGCCCAACTCACAAATGCTTAAATTTAAGTGAATAGCTCCTAAGTGCCTGAAAAGTTTTAAGAGAAACTCCTTTGGCTAATCCTGATTTAGTTCTATTCATTGATGGATACTATTTGAAACCTATCAAGCTGGATAAGCCATCACAATCTCTCCTGAGTTCTTGAAAGTCAAACCCTTCCTGAGGCTACTTCTGTCCAACAGGCTAAATTCATTGCTCTTAAGAGAGCCTAATTTTTAAAGGTCCATAACTGTTTACATGGATTCTAAATATGATATGGGAGTGATCTATGATTTCACATGTTATGGAAATAGGGTTTTCTGATTCCTGCACTGCCACTGCCATAAAAAATGAAGCGTTAGTAGTAGGCATTTTAGACACTTTATTACCCTGACTTGTTCACACATAATCATGACCTTAGCGAATTAACTTTAAGAAAAAAAATAAAAACCCATAATTAATTAAAACTGAGGAAATTGCAAAATGGAAGAAATCAGATTGTTTTCAGGATCCCATAACCAAATTATACTTAGCGCCTGACCAGAAACTTGTCTTACGTAAGACATTTTATGTTGAAAGCTTTCCATGAAATATTCCTATTTAGGACATGATAAAATGATTGAAATTTTGAAGAAATACTAGTTGGGGCAATTTTTTGAGTCTGCTGAGCAGGTTTCCTGTCATTGCTCTATTTGCTCACAGAATAACTCAGGCAGAGCTTTTAAAGTTTCACCTGGGAAATATCCATTACCTTCAGGGCCCATGCCTGAATGGCAATTAGATTTTATCCAGCTCCCACTTTCAAATGGTAATAAATATGTATGAGCGATGATTTGTAGATTTTCATGTTGGGTAGAGGCTTTCCCTTGTCCCCATGCCACTGCAACATTTGCAGCTAAGAAACTTCTTGAAAATATAATCCCCACTTGAGGAGCACCAACAATTACTTTCAGTGATGGGGTGACCCATTTTACTAGACAAGTAATTAAAGAAATATGTAAGATTTCTCCTATTTTTAATTGGCCTTACCATCAAAATCTTCTGGGCTAGTAAAAAGAACTAATAGTATAATAAATCCCAGTTGGTGAAATTTTCTGAACCCTTAAATTTATTTTGGATTAAGATCCTCCCTTAGTCCTTCTAAATTTGAGATCCACTCTGTCCGGGCCACATAAATTAACCCTGCATGAAATTATTACTGGAAGGCCAATGACCCTACTTTATTTCTCGTCTGTAGGAGAGTAAATTCTAATTTAGATCAACCTGAATTACTGAAATATTATCAATCTTTGATTCAGTACTCTAAAGAGCACCTTTCACAAATTAAAGAAGCTTATAAAAAAAAAAAAAATTACGGAAGCCAAAAATCAGAAATACAAAAATTAACTACTATTGAAGCAGATTTCTATGTATATTGGAAGAGGTACCAATGAAAAGATTCCTTAAAGCCTGGTTGGAAAGGAATATATTTGGTCCTTCTCATTAACCCTTGTGCTGCCAAATTACAGGGAGTTGAAACTGGGATCCATCTATCCCAATTTAAAAAGATTAATGCACCTTCCTGGAGCCCCGATGGCACAGTGATAAGAGCTCAGCTGCTGACCAAAAGATTGGCAATTTGAATCCACCAGCCTCTCCCTGGAAACCCTATGGGGAGTTCGACTCTGTCCCATAGGGTTGCCGTAAGTCAGAATTGACTCTATGGCAATGGAATGTGCCTTCCTGGGCTGCTCAGTCTACAAAATGACTTAAACTGAAGTTCGAATGCCCTAATGGCCAGAAGCAGGCGATGTCAGAAATGGACAACTTCTCTTAAGATCACGGGGCAAGACTTCATGAAAGCTCTAGAAATTATTTGAGATTGTCTAATTTGTAAGCTTGGGTTTATTGACTGGTAAGAACTTTTTATGCAGGCTATTGTTCATTGTCATTTTTGTGATTTTGCTTTGTACTTATAATTATCCTTCTGTTGATGGTTGTACTACACTTTATTGGTATTATCCCTCACTTTAATATCTCTTTTTTCATGCAAGTAACTGAAAGAGGAATTTTCTTTATCATAGCTATTATTTTTATAAATTTTTTTCATTACTTTTTAGTTAGTATTTTTACACTATGCAGCCATTCTTAATCATTCTTTTATTGTATATCATGATTCTTGCTGATGCCTGGCATAATACTGCCTTTGTTAGATTAGCTCAGTCAGTAGCTAGTGCTAGTAATCTGACTGACTATTGAATTAGTCATCAAATCCCTAAATCTGTGACTTACTAATTCAGACTTTTAAGTATGCCTGTGTTTAACTGTAGCTCTGTATGTGATTCTATTTTTAAATCCTAATATTTCCTTTAAATGGGCTATACCTGTCAGGTTGTGGTGCCCTCCAGAATTATTAACAAGTCTGCTGGAAAGCTACTTGGCTTCAACTACCCCCTATGTCCAACTTCCATTTTCTTGATATTTTTAATTGGCTACATACTGAAATTATTCCTTGGCCACATTTAGTTTTACAAATTGGATTAATTCCTTTAATCATTATAATAATTGTTATATGATTAATCAAATGCTTTATGAAATGTTTTTAAATTACCTCTACTCACAATGCACCACTACTTGCTACACAAAAGATCGTGTATTTTGGTATTTTAAAGAAATAGCAATTCCTAACAGAACAGTTCGGCTCTTCACTTTGGCCAATGCCCCTCTCTGCCAAGTATTCCTATTAATTCAGCCCTGCTCTTATACAGCCCTTCTTAAAATATCACAGAAGCAGAGGTCCATGGTGAAGACGGAACAGATGGTGCTCAGCTAACTTTCATGAAGAATGTCTGGGGTCTTAAAAGCTTACCTCAAATAGGCAGCCATTTAATAAATGCAAGGAAAACAAGTCCATGCAGAAGAAGACAGTCTTATAGAAGTGATCAGCAAATTTCTATAGAAATTATTGATCAAAAGGGGAGTGTTGTTCTCAAAGCTTTTTTTTTTTTTAAGTCCTTGGCTCCTACTGCCATACAAATACAAACTTAGAGAAAATCTTAAGTTAAATAATATCTTCATCATTTGAATAAACTTTGCCTAAGTTGCTTTCCACTATTTTCTGGATATTTGTGAATTTGAATTTAAAAGTGTAGTGATTTTTGTTTCATGATGCTATTTTCAAGTGGTATGGTTAAAATATGCACAAAATAAATGTAAAAATAAGTAAACCACATGGTTTACTCTTCAGACTTGATTTTTTATATTGGCATGGAGGAATCAGTCACATATGGTTGAGTTTGACTGCCTGTGCCTGTGAAGGTCTTCACAGGATGTAGTAAACCACATGGTTTACTCTTCAGACTTGATTTTTTATATTGGCATGGAGGAATCAGTCACATATGGTTGAGTTTGACTGCCTGTGCCTGATGGAAGGTCTTCAGAGGATGTTGTTTTGTGCAATTATTGAATCAATACTAAAAGCAAAATTGCTGGCTTAATGTGTTTGTTACCTCAACAGAATTTATAAAGCACATTTGTTTGTTTATGAAATACCATCTTAATCAATTATCTTTTGTTTTGGGCTCATCCTCAAGGTGATGTAACAAAATTGCCCTCTGGATAAATATGAACATTTAAGACTTCTTAATATGAATGAAACTCTGCCATATATATTCATATACAAATGAAATCAGATCGAACTATACTGAATCAATATAAGATAATACCACAAAACTATGGCTATTTTTTAATCTACCAGATTTATTTTCAAATAGAAGAAATTTATAGAGACTAGAGACTACAAAAAGTGTCTCTAATGTTTGTAATAATTTAAAATGCTTGGTACAGACCATGTTACCTTAAAAAGGAAGTGCTAGCCAAAAGTTGGTAACAATAATCACGGGGGTAAATACTGAAGACTGATATTTTCTAAAAAGGCAAATGGTAGGTGTAAATGTAGTGTGAACACTGTTAAATTAATACAGAACATATACTAGGCTTTTGTAGAAAAGACAACATGTGCATTTCTTTGACATAATAGATTTCTCACTTACTAGTATCTAGGCTGTTTTGAAAATCTTAAACGTGTATTAACCTTCACACTGTAGAATAGTCCAATGATTTCAGTTCCTTGGATCCCTCTGCTTTCTGAGAGTTTTTGCACAACTTTGAAAATTGCATTTAAAAAAATTTATATTCATATATTAGTTTTGACGGTTATGTTTAGAGACATTAAGGAATATCAATTCAATTTTATATCAAGAGGCAAGCCTACAAGGCTTAGTTAATAGAGTTTTAAAAAGTCCTTATTAGGGAGAATTCAGAACATGACAAAAGACAAGCTCTCCCAGCTTCTGATGGGAAGTACACGCCTGAGCTACCCCTTTCTGTAAAAACTCTCATAGAGGATGGAGAGTAGAGGATAGTATAAGCACCTATACGGAGAGGTTAAACTACAATTGCTAGAAAAATTTCTTCTGAGATCATATGACATTGCCTTATGGAAAACTGAAAGCCCCCTAAAGACACAATCACTTTCGACATAACATTAGAACAACATGTGCCCATTTAGTTGGTAGTTTATGATTTTCTGAAGGATGGGCTTCAGTTACAGATTGGAGTTAGTTAACAGAGAGCCAAAAGCCTACTCTGAGGCTACTATGGAAAGAGTAAGAAGAATTTGTTGCAGACAGTGTAGCCTAAATATCTTTAGCTAAGGAGTAAATGAAAGACTCTGTAAAAGTTGGCATGGAGAGGAGTCAGCAAGGAGAACTATTGACATGCTAATAGAGCAGACCACAAGTTGTCTTGTACTCACTGGCAGTGGTTGCCTGCAGGATTCTCAGTTACCAGAGAAGAAGTGGTATCACCACTGAATGTCCCTAATATGTATGAGTGAGAAGGTTTTATATATGGACCATTTGGTTACATCCCGTCACCTTTAGGACTCAGGCTATCCCTTATTTCTAGAGGCTTTCTTTAACAAGAGAAGGGGGAAGTGATCTGAAACCTAGAAGTCTGAGCGTTTATCCAAAGAAAGCTGAGTTAACACAAAAGAGATTTCTATTCCAGCCTAGAAGAGATTGGCAAATTTATTCTATCATAATCAGAAATGTGTTAATCAAAAAGGTTATAAGCAATGATTTGTGTGTGTGTGTTTCATCTGTAGAGTGTTAAATTTTCAATGTACCGTATATTACAAAAAATGTATTCCATATTACAATTCGATATCTGATAATCTGCTTTTCATAGTAGTTGGTCTTTTTGAAGATAATTTAAAATGCAATAATTTCATTATATCTAGATTCTCACAAATTCCATGATATTATAACATGAGATTAATATAATTTGCCTTTGACTTGTTAAGGTACATCAATCAAGGTTTTATATATATGAATTAAACACTGGTTTAAAAAACAAAACTAGCAAAAGTAAGCATTAAAGACTTCTCAGGGAAAAAACGAAGTAATCAGTGATTTTTTTTTGCCAATACACCAGATTCACTCTAGTGTCAGTACTTTGGAGACTGATACACTGCGCCACCAAACAACAAAAATTTTATAAACAGAATCTCCACCCAATCTCCAATGTGTTGAACTCTATGACTGTTTCTTAGATTCTTACATTCTTTATCCTTATATTTTCTGGATGTATTTTGCTCAAAAGCTTATTATCATCTGATTTTAAGCATCCTCCTTATTAGAAACCTAAATTTAATGCTTTAGAATTTACTTTTTGTCATGAATGATGTCCATCAATAATTCTGGGTAGCTTTTTTAGTGTTAATACATATTTTTAACTCAGAACCAGAAAAATAAGCACTATAAAACAGCTAGGCAAAATAAAGAAAATAAGTGTACTTAATATTGTACTTTCTTTCTGAAAACCTCATTTTGTATATTAAAACTATATTTCAGCTCTAAATTCAGTAACATGATTTTTAATACACAAATGTTAAAAATTTTAGCAAGAAATTATTTTACTAGAAGCTATTATATCTAACAGTGAAGTAATGATGAATCAGTAGCACTGTGTTTCTGATGTATAATACTTTGCTTGATTTTCTAGGTTGTGCTTCACAATGGAATTACTATTTCAGGAAACTTGAAATAAAATGATAATTAGCTAGTTTATTGTCAAACATATCCACAGTTTATGAAACAGAATTTTGAGCTGAGAAATACACAGGAAAACTGGCAAATAATTTTGAAGATTGTAATTCTTCTAAAAAGCTAGTATTTTATTTAAAATGTAGTAAAAATTTCATTTTCAATACTGTTATACATAAAACTTACCCTATTCATTTAGAAAATTTCTAGTGCTATTTATTGACTTAAAATGTAAACTGAACTCATGGACTTTGTAAAATAGGAATGAAAAATAATGTGGCTAGTAGAAGTTATAGAATTATTCTAGTTAATTACCAATTAATGAATATGATAAAAGGACTTACATTTTATATTGGTATGACTATGATATATATATACATTTTCATCACAGAAGGAGTGCTCTAAGGAAATTTTCAATGGTTTTCTGTAACCGATTTACTCAGACAGATCATTTTGAATAATCAATGTCTTCTTTTGATTAACTCTGTTTTTTGTATAAACAGTGTACTAATTAAGAGGTTGAATCCCATGGACGAAGCAGAAGTTTAAAAAAAATTCTTTTTTGTTCTGCAACAAAATAAAAAAAATTTGGATAAAGTTAATTATTTAGATTTGAAGAGGCTTTAATAATGAAAAGTGGTAATAATAAAATCTAAAGGTAAGTAAAGCTACAAGAAATGATTCTCAAACACTACACTAATGAAACTCAAATTCCTATTTTCTGAAAACATCAGTAAGTGAAAATATCTAACTTACTTCATAAGCTTAAAATACTACTGTTTTTCTATACGAGAAAATGAGGGTTATTTTGAGATAATAATTTAAATATTTTTAATGAGTTTTTCCACTGTGTGCAAATACTAAACATTAAATAATGCCAACCATAACATAAAGAAAACAAAAATCCTAACAACTGGACCAAGAATCAACATCATGACAAATGGAGAAAAGATTAAAATTGTCAAGGATTTCATTTTACTTGGATCCACAATCAACGCCCATGAAAGCAACAGTCGAGAAATCAAAAGATGCATTACATTGTGCCAATCTGCTGCACGAGACTTCTTTAAAGTGTTAAAAATGAAAGATGTCACTATAAGGATTAAGGTGAAACTCACCCAAGCCATGCTATTTTCAATTGGCTCATATGCATGAGTAAACTGGACAATGAATAAAGAAGACTGAAGAAGAATCGATGCCTTTGAAATATGGTGTTGTGAAGAATATCGAGTATGTACCATGGACTGCCAGAAGAACAAACAAATCTGTCTTGGAAGAAGTACTGCCAGAATGAATGCCCCTTAGAAGCAAGTATGGCAAGACTTCGTCTCATATCCTTTGGACATGTTATCAGGGGGGACCAGTCCCTGGAGAAGGACAGCATGCTTGGTAAAGTAGAGGATCAGAGAAAAAGAGGAAGACCCTCAACGAGAGGGACTGACACAGTGGTTGCAAAATAGGCTCAAGCATAACAACAATAGTCAGGATGGCACAGGACCAGGCAGTGTTTCTTTTGTTGTACATAGGATCTCTATGAATCTGAACCAACTCAACGGCACCTACAACAACTTAAACAACAACAACAAAAAAAATAGAATATTCCTTAAATATTTGAAATGTGCTTGCAAAGTCTTATAAACTGTTTATTGTCTGCCAGAAAATTAGCTTATGTTGTGATCACGTCCAACATTCCCATGACAAAAACTTCACCTAAATTGCCCATGGATACGTAGTTGAACATGAGTATAATGGTTTAACTGTATACTGAATCAAATGTTTTGGTCTTCTCCTATCACGAGCCGAACCCACCTTAGAAATATAAATATGACTCACTTTAAGAGTTATAAGATTAGTAGAGGGCCGTCATGATTTGGAATAGTGGGATATATGACTCCCTGTCTTTTATTAACATTGGGTATGTGAAAGTACACGAAACACTATGTCTAAACACAATTAGGGAGGAAAAAAATATATATATATAATTAAATAGATTGTCAAAAGCAAAGCTTAGAACACCATTCAGGTTTCAATTACTTTTACAGGATTTTTCTTTGATTTTATGCTCTATTTTTAAGACCTGACTGTATTTATGATTAAAAAACTGCTTATAAAAATTCTATTTCAGGGGCCAAGATGGCTGATTAGGTAGAAGTTACCGCAGATCCCTCCTGCAACAAAAACTTGGAAAAACAAGTGAATCTATCACATACATGACAATTTATGAACACTGACCATCAAACACAGAACTAAGGAGTTGACCTGAGTGACAGGGAGTGAAAAGCCACGCGGTGAAGCAGCGACTGCTTCTGGAACTGGCGTCCCCTGCCACAGCCTTGAGCCCTCACGGCTCCCTAGTGACAGAGTGGTTGGCCTGATTGCAGCTTACTGAGACAGGGCAAGCATGGGATGCAGCCCTATCCCCTAACTCCCTGGAGTAACCTTGGCAGAGACTCAGCCAGTGCAAGCAGGCTGCACACCGACACAGCTGACAGGAGAAGGAGAAATCATGGGGAAGCAATAACTGGTTTTGGAGCCTGGAGCGCAGCATCCCAGCTAGAAAACCTTGGCACTGGACTTTGGACTAGGAGCAGAGGAGATGATCACGACTTCCTGAGACAGTGCAAGCACAGGACACAGGCCTGACCCTCAAGGGCAATCTGGACCCAGCCAGCGTACACAGGCTAATGTCCCTCTGGAATCTCAGATAAAACAGTCTTCACCAAACAAGATAAGTAACTTTGTCTACATTGCCACGCTACTCTCTCCTATCTATCTGATCCCTCCCCTCCCTGCCACAGGTGGCTTCATTAATATTGGAATTTCCTGGGCCAGTGAGTGAAGTGCTCTGCGGGTTTTTTTTTGTTTTTTTTTTTTCTAACCCATTCTCCTGGTCTGAGAGAAGCAGCAATTAACAATCCGGGAGAGAAAAATCCTTCCCTGACTTCCTTAAACTGGAATAATAATGCACAACCAGCTCCAGGCAAGGAAAAGAGATCCACAGTCTCTGGCTTTCATCTCTACAGGGAACCAGGTAGCTATTATAATGCAAAGGCAATTCTGATAAAGATTTGACTGTAATTGTTTTAGTGAAGCAGTGGAAAGACAAGTTTTCCAGGTCCTACACCTCTCTACCTATTAAACAGAGCCCTCACTGATCCACAGCAGGGAACTGAGGGCTAAAGCTCCACCCACACCACCTAGCCACCTGCTAAAGGGGTCTGAGGATAGTGACACCTACCAATCTTTAGAGGTACAAACATTGGGTGCCTAAGTTACAGCAGCAGAGCCCACTCACCAAAGTGCTCTGGGAATAGAGACACTCCTACCTCACTGGCATGTGGGGGAAGGCTGTCAGCAGCCTGCCCTCCTTATAGTGAGACCCCCTGCAGCTACTAGAATCTGGTGAATACAACCATCACCACTACTCCTCGAAGTTAATAGGTGACAGCCTACACAACACACTAGGTGACCCACAATCAGCACACCTAAGCTGATTCTGTTCAAGAATAGTGCATGGACTCATAGGATCATATATCTGGTAACAGCTCAAACCAGCTGGTAAGAGGACATACATGATTCAAAAGCTACAACAATCAAGATAGTGCAATCTAGTAGCCTATCTGGGCACACTGAAACAAAACAAAACAAGAAGATAAGATTCAGTGAGCTAATATAAAATAAATCATTACAATATCTTATAGATGGCTTGGAGACAGCAGTCGATATCAAATCACACAAAGAAGCAGACCATGATTGCTTCTACAAACCTCCAAATTAAAGAATCAAAATCTTTCCCAAATGAAGATATGATCTTGGAATTGCCAGATGTAGAATAAAAAAAAAAAAAAAAAAAAACTAATATACAGAATGCTTCAAGACATCAGGGATGACCTGAGAAATGAAATAAGGCAGTCTACAGAAAAAGCCAAGGAACACACTGATAAAGCAGTTGAAGAAATCAAAAAGATTATTCAAGAACAATTAATTAAAGAATTAAAGAAAAATTAATAAGCTGCAAGAATCCATAGAGAGACAGTATTCAGAAATCCAAAAGATTAACAATAAAATTACAGAATTAGACAACTCGACAGGAAGTCAGAAGAGCAAAATCGAGGAACTGGAATGTACAGTGGGGAAGTTAGAGGATAAGGCAATTGAAGAAAAATCAGATAAAAGAGTTAAAAAAAAAAAATGAAGAAACCCTAAGAATCATGTGGGACTCTAACAAAAAGAGTAACTTGTGTGTGATTGGAGTTCCAGAACAGGGAGGGATAACAGAAAATACAGAAAGACTGGTTGAAGATCTGTTGGCAGAAAACTTTCCTGGCACCACGAAAGATGAAAGCATATCTATCCAAGATGCTTATCGAACACTATACACGATAGATCCCAAAAGAAAATCACCAAGGCATATTGCCATCAAACTTGCCAAAACCAAAGATAAAAAGAAAATTTTAAAAGCCGCCAGGGATAAATGAAAAGTCACCTGTAAATGAGAATCAATAAGTTCAGACTACTTGGCAGAAACCATGCAGGCAAGAAGGCAATGACATGATATATATAGAGCACTGAAGGAGAAAAACTGCCAGCCAAGAATCATATATCCAGCAAAACTCTCTCTCAAACATGAAGGTGAAATTAATACATTTACAGATAAACAAAAGCTTAGAGAATTTGCAAAAACCAAACCAAAGCTACAAGAATTACGAAAAGAAATTCTTGGGTCAGATAATCAATAATATCAGATACCAATACAACACACAAGGTCACAGAACAGAACATCCTGATATCAACTCAAATAGGGAAATCACAAAAACAAAATAAGATTAATTTAAAAAAGAAAAAAGTGCTCAAAACAGAGAATCATTGAAGTCATTATGTAAAAGATTACAATAACCAAAAAAGAGGGACTAAATACAAAAGGCATAGACCTTCCGTATGGAGAGGAAAACAAGGCGATATAGGACGATACAAGTTAGGTTTTTACCTAGAAAAATAGGGGTAAATATTAAGGCAACCACAAAGAGGTCTAATAATTCCATACTTCAAAATAAAAACCAAGATAAACATAATGACTCAGCAAAAATAAATTCAACTACTATGAAAATGAGGAACACACAATTTACAAAGAAAAACTTCTCAGCACAAAAAAGTAAGTGGAAAAATGAAATTGTCGACAACACTCAAAAAAAGGCATCAAAACGATAGCACTAAACTCAAACTTATCTATAAATTACGCTGAATGTAATGGACTAAATACACCAATAAAGAGACAGAGAGTCTCAGGCTAGATAAAAAAAAATTCAATTTCAGCGTTAGATCCCAAAGAAAAGAGCATTTTCCCTGGAGAAACATGGACGTCCTCATTTGTGATAATGAGAAATAGAATATCTAAATTTTTCCTTTTTAACTCTGGCCTCTGGGTGGCACAGATTCAAATTTTATATTTGATCACAAAATTCAAATTATTTCTTATGGTTGGAATATGTGCTTTGTCATCCATATTGATTAGCTCGTTGCACTGAAGCATCTTATTCAATGTTTGAAATTTACTGAGAAGTCTGAATATCTTTTGACTCACACAACAGTATGTGTGATTATTGTGCCTGTTTTTACTGATAAGAAAACTAATACTTAGAGAACTTGGCAATTGTTAACTTCATGACTCAGTGTGCATCTTCTGACCTCAAATCCTATTCTTTCCAAAATATGGTGCTGCCTACCCAATGATATTTTTATTTTTATTCAGTAACTTTCTGTGTACACATTTATGTCAACAACATTCCAAATATAAAAAACGGAGTAACTGTTTCCACAGTTTTTTGTTTTGTTTTCAATACTTATGTGTATCTAAAATGCCAAGGGCCTATGTATATCTGAGGTTTATGGCAGTGCATTTTCAATACAGTCTGAAAGTTCTGTCCATTATATATGTTTTTCTTGTAAAAAAGGATGGCCATTTGATTGAAAATACATGACAACGTGGCATAGTGATTAACAGTTGCAGCTGCTAACCAAAAGACTGGCAGTTCAAATCCACCAGGCATGCCTTCGAAACCCTATGGGGCAGTTCTACTCTGTTCTATAGGATCGTTATGAGTTGGAATCGACTTGACAGCAACGAGTATGTTAAATATTTTATTAATCTAAAATAGTATGTTACTCCTGATAAGATTGCATTACACGGAAAATGAGAGTCTATAAAACATTTACCAGCATAAGAAGAATTATATACAACAAAATTATGGAAGAAAAATAAGCGAAAAATCAAAGTGTGAAAAAATCTATAAGGATTTAGAAGACTCTATCCAGAATACAAGGAGTCCTGGTGGTGCAGTGGTTAAGCGCTCAGATACTAACTTAAGGGTCAGCGGTTGGAACTCACCAGCTACTACTATGTGAAAGAAAGATGTGGCAGTCAGCCTCCTTGAAGATTACAACCTTGGAAACCCTATGGGGCAGTTCTACTCTGTCCTATAGGGTCATTATGAGTCAGAATCGACTCAAAGGGAGTGGATTTTCATATCCAAAATGTGGAAATAGTCATATATTTAGATACTTTGAATTAATCAAATGCTGCAATTCCTAAATTTTTATGCCAAACACGATAGGATGGACAGCTATGATTGCACATTTTAAAGAAAGTATGGAATGTTGAGTAACAAAATAAAAAATGTTTCATACCATTTCATACTTAAATAATTGAGCCTTACGGATTAAAATTAATACTTTTAAAATAAATATCTTCTAGAGGTAAAATTTTCTATATTGGACAATTGAGTGTTATCTGAACAGTCCCTCCTGATTTATAAATGAAGAGAACATCATTCTATTCAAGAAAATGAAAATGAAATAGATTTTAGGTTTATAATAGAAATCAAGCAAAAATAATAAGATTTAACAAATACATAAGAGGACTTTCTAGCATCACAGTTAAAGAAAGTTATGTTATTTATATGAGAAGTAGCACAATTCAAGTTCTCATCGGAAAAGCTCTAATGGAGCTTGAAGTAAGTACAACATTGAAAAGCAAAGACAAACAGTGCAAAATAATATTGAAATGACTTTCTTTGGTGGGAGTTCAAAATTAAAGAGAAAAATGCTTATAAATCAAAGAAGAGATAATACCAGAGTTTTAAAATAAGAGATTCCTCATACAAATAAACTCAGGGAAAAATAAGATGCATTTCTTATTTTACACAGGTGTGGACATATTTAATGTAGGACCTGAGAGAAGGAAAGCACTTTACATATCAAAGGAATTTCATTTAAAATTTTTTCTCAGTATTTTTGAGTTGTACTACAAACCTGTATTTGTTCTCTTGTTATTCTCAGCCTCTACTTAAATTTATTTAAAATTATAATATCTAAACCAATAAGAAAGTAATGGACATATAACATATCTTAAATGTGGTTCTATTTGGGAAAGCACACCAGTGAGTGTCTGCTTACCTATTCCGTCATTATGGACCAAACTATTAAAAAAGTAGCTAATGACAGTCACTGAACCCTTCAATAGCCTGCAGTCGATTTTCATGGTATTTTGTAAAGGGCGGTGATTAAATAGATATACTATGTGAAAAATGATCCATGTTTGAAAACCTGGTGCTCCATTATAACATTAAATAAATTAAAAATAATAGTTATATCAATAATAATTACTGAGTAGTCAATAATTATTTGAGTGATTAAGAAACTGAACTTCATGGAGACTTGGTTTGGGACTGTTTTATAGTACATATGTCAACATTTTCCATCTTGAATTGGTTTTAATTTAGATATCACTGAAATGAAGTGGCAGCATGGAACAATGAAAAATATCTAAGTACCATTTCATGCTAGTGCTTATGTGTCAGCATGATACAATCATGAACTTCACAGTCACTTATATCCGCTTACTAGTGTTTTTTTTTTTTATCCGAATTTTTTTCATTTGACTATAGCTTCAAAATTAACTTCTCCAAATGAATTTATATTGTCTACTGGGTTATGTAAAATATTATTTGGAGGTACTACAATTAGAATAACCAAACCTGAATCTGGAAAGCTTTTAAAAGGATACAATGTAAAGGCATATTTTTATATAATAAATCATTCCCTTGATAAACCAAAAAATCTGCTGCCGTTGAATCGATTCTGACTCATAGTGACCCTATAGGACAGAGTAGGACTGCCCCATATGGTTTCCAAGGAGCACCTGATGGATTTGAACTGTTGAGCTTTTGGTTAGCAGCTGTAGTTCTTAACCACTACACCATCAGGTTTACATTCCCTTGATAATATCCTTAAATAATAGCTTCCATTCTCTTAAGCTGCTTTATTTCTACTTTGCTGCATAGATATACATCATACCAACGATTCTCTCTTTTTGAACTCCTTTTCTAACTGAAAATAAGTTGTACCCCATAAAATATTTCCTTTCTATTTAACTATAGTAATTCATTGAAATGCTATTTTTCAATAATGAAACCAGATAAGTAAAGCAGGAAAATCAAATTAAATCTTGGAAATACTATAAAAGTCAATTTAAGACCAACTGGTAGACTATTGGAAATAATAATTAAATACACAAATCTACTGGCAGCTTTGTGCCATTGTCTTACAATGCAAACCAATCATACTACATTAAAAAAAAAAAATGAAATACCATTTAATTTTTGAAACAGGAGGTGTATTTTTTTCCCCTCCAGGTTGTATATTTAAATGTATAAAAACAAAAAAAGTGCTACCTTATTTCTATTCAGATAGAGTGAAAGAAAGTTTTCTGACTGAAAGTTTCCATGAATCTAGTAGCAAAGATCAGCACACAAATCAGAGGATAGTCTTTTGAATTTGTGCCATGCCATCTGCCTTGTAGAGTGGAATCAAAGCCATGAAATCATTTAGTCAGAAAACTCCACAAGAGCATCAACCCAGATATTAAGAGGCTCCATAACAATTACTTGTTTTTCAATAAAAAGTCCTTTGATTTTGAAGCATACTACAATTTCAGAATTTGAAATTGTAAACTGGACATAAACATTATTGCATATTTATAACTGACACTGGCTTAAATTGGCAAGAATCATATTACCATACCCATGACAGCTGATTTAAGACTTGAAAGTATAAAATTAAATTTTCCTTTAAATACTTATTTTAAAATAATTTTAAAATATGTTGTTTTATAATGGGTAATACTTTTTATCATGAGTTAATAACATGTAGTTATATAAGCTGATTGCATTCATATTTCCATTACAATGAACTAATTTTATAACTAGAAGTTATTGTAGATTTTTCAACAGTGGATTTTGTTTAAAATCTTTACTTTGTAAGTTACCATCCTAGGGATTTTTATTATAGTGATACTCATTTTATGATAATAAACATAAAATTACAAATCACATGAATCTGTTGCTACTCTTGAGAGAAAACTTATTGACAGGACAGCTGTAAACAGATTACAGGTTTTGAAAATAAAAATTAATGGTTGAAAACTGTATTTCTAAGAAACAATATATATGGTCTATTACCATTTTAGGTACTAAATATAAGTTGCCTGAAGTCATATTTAATTTGCTGATACTTAAGACTGAAACTACTAAACAGGAAAGCATTAAAAAAAAAAAAAAAATACATGGAAAAATATAACTGTGGCAATGCTCACTATTTCCTGAACAGTAGCTGATACATTACCAAGAATAGAATGAATTATTTATAAAAGTAGTCTGAGGATAAAGTATGCTGAAACCCACACAATATTACTAAATATGGTAGAAGCCACATTTTCATTACTATTCTATTTTCATAATAAACTTGTTCCAAAAAAGAGTTTTTCAAGTTAATGCCTCAAATATTATATCCCACTTATCCAAAATTATTCTAACAAGGTTAATTAAACTAGCAAAAATAAACACAGTGTATATGAAAATGGATTTCAATTGATTAAGAGCATATTTACAACCGCAGGTATTCTGTACTATTTTGTGGTTACAGCTTTAGGTAGCATGTCAAACTGCTGAAGCATTTCATTAAAGTAAAATATTACATCTGTAATATACAGCCCTTTAGAAGTCATAATTTTTTTTTATTCTGAACATTGTGCTATAAAAATCAACTAATTTTTTGTAAGGTAATTTAGCTATGATCACATTATTGCCTCAGCAAGAGAATGATCATTTTTGTTTATTCAAATTACCACTTATAAATGTTAAAGATATTTTTCTTCTATCAAAAAATTCAGTTGTGTATACTAAAATTATTTTACACATCAGAAGAGGCAGAAGTATTCATTAAACATACCTTGATACGGAGCACTAAATCCACGATATCGGTGATTGCTGTCTGTAACAAAATGGAGTCGGAGCCAGTTTTTGTTGCTGATAATTGGTGGTGGTATATTCATTCCAGATAACCTGAATTATGAAAGACAACCAAAAAAGATTTTAAAAACTTTTCAGTGGTAAACATTTTCATTGAATCGGGACCAAAGGTCTACGTGAATACAATACTCATGACTTTGTACTATTAACTGTTTAAGCACAAATTAAATAATTATTTTATGCACAGAAAAGGTATTCACAGAATAGTGTAATTCAAAACATGTGATGTTCCAGTCAAGTTGAATATATCAAGTGAAAAACTGCATATGATTTATGATATACCGAAATTTATTGCTTTGAAAATAATAAACGTCATTGATGTTGAGCTGATGTTACTGGTCATTGTGCACTCCAGGTACATAGTTGCATAGTTCCAAAAAGGAAAGGCTTCAAAGAAAACGATACTTTTATTTTCTATATCTGTGTCAGAATGAGATTGCAGTTATTTTCTTGTATTCCCTGCTATCCACCTAACGTAATTTCAATATTTTAATGAAAATGGAGCATAACTGAGCAGCATTTTTTTCTGTTATCCATGAAGTCACCAGGAATCAAAGCCAACTTGACAGTAACTACCAACAAAAAAAATGGTAAATCTATGCATAATGAAATAGAGTAAAGAGACAGGGCAAACAAGGGAAGTATGGTCTAGTGAACTTTTCCACCTCCGTTAATACTCTTGGGGAACGGGAAATATTCTGTTAGGGGGATTTGGTGTGCCTTGTTCCCAGAAGGAGCTCCAGGAAGTGTCCAGGGGAAGCGTTTACAAGCTCCAAGGTAGAGCTTGACTTCTGACTGAGGACTCCCTGCCACAGGTACAACTCCCACAACTCAGGGGGGACATAATATAAAACTCCTCCTATGCAGCATGCACTTGTTTCTAGATTTTCCCCTATAAATAGGTCTCCAAACTGAAATAATTTATAATGGTTAGAATAAGAAAACGATTGCTTTTCTTCTTCTTTTTTTGATATTTTATTTTTCTTCATCTCATTACTTTTTATACATTGTTAAAGTTAATAACTATTAAAATGACAAACTGTGAATGAATTCTTTTGTTCTATATCATATTTCATCCTAGATATAACTTAGTTCCTCAAGAGTTCTCTAAATATATTTTTAATATAGAATATATTTAAAAAATGAAATTTTTATTATATAGTTCCAAGAAATCCCTTGAATTACGACCATTCACTGATTTAATATCATGGAAGAATTATTTCACAGTATATTAAAAAACCCAGGGACGTCGAGTTGATTCCGACTCATAGCGATCCTATAGGACAGAGTAGAACTGCCCCATAGGGTTTCCAAGGAGCGCCTGGCAGATTCAAACTGACGACCCTTTGGCTCTATGAATTCCTCTGAATAAGTAATGGTCACTAAATAAATATCATAGTAAAAAAAATTGAGTAAAATTTATATACGTTTTTCCATTCTATCAGTTTGAGTTAAACATGTGTTTATAAATGTGAATATAGGTATTAAATTTATGGTAAGGATCCTGAATATATTTGAGTTTATAATTGTGTATGTTATTATAGCCACACTGCCAATAAACAATGTTCAATTAGAAGACCCTCTTTTAAATGGACTGCTTACTTCATTTTTAAAGAAAGTTAAGTTGTGGTATGAAACTGGCTTATGAGTCCATGTGGAAAATATATTTAAAAAAAAAAAAAAAACTTTTACTTCATATACACTCTTGCACACACACACACATAGAGCCAAGCATATAACTAGGAAAAAATTAATTATGAAATTGCCCCCTCTTAGGAAACTGATCACATTAGCTGTACTTCTTATGGTCTCGACACACCTTGATTTTGATTTTGTCTTCTGGGAAGAGAAGTACATTGTTATGTGTATAAGTGTGGGAGAGTGGGGATTGGTTGCTGAAAGTGAAGGGAAAAGAAAAAGAAAAAGTATATCATGAACCATGTATTATATCCGAGGTATGGCAGACACAGAACTTTGAGCAGGACTCCGTGCCTGTGGAAACCCTGGTGGCGTAGCAGTTAAGTGCTATGGCTGTTAACCAGAAGGTCAGCAGTTCGAATCTACCATGTGCTCCTTGGAAACTCTATGGGGCAGTTCTACTCTGTCCTATAGGGTGGCTGTGAGTCAGAATTGACTAGATGGTGGTGGGTTTAGGTGGCTGGAGTGGAGTAAGAGAGAAAGACAGTGATCAGAGATGAAGCTGAGAGATGGCAATCAGCCAGGCTGTGTAGGGCCTTTTAAGATTATTGTACAATTTTGGTTTTGTATACTCCCTAATGTGGAAGTCATTGCAAGCTTTTTAACAGAGGAGTATCAGTGTCTGACTTGAATTTATAAAGAACTGAGGTGGCAAGTGTGTTGAGAATAGGGGGTAGGGTTGTTACCAAAGACAGGGCCAGTAAAGGTTACTGGAATAATCAGGGGATAGATGATGAT
Source organism: Loxodonta africana (assembly GCF_030014295.1). Taxonomy (NCBI): domain Eukaryota; kingdom Metazoa; phylum Chordata; class Mammalia; order Proboscidea; family Elephantidae; genus Loxodonta; species Loxodonta africana. Next base: position 63,245,861 of record NC_087355.1, read on the forward strand.
GGAGTTAGGGAACAAAGCTGGTGGCAGTGGAAGAGGATAGAGATGATGCTTTCTGATTTAATTTTGATACAATGGTCAATAGAGTTTCCTATCAGACTGGATTTGGGAAATGTAAGAAACAAGAGTCAAAAATAACTCTAATTATTTTGTGTATACAAACTGTCAGTTTGTCATGCTGTGGTGGCTTGCATGTTGCTTGAAGCAAGAAGCTGTGCCACCAGTATTTCAAATACCAGCAGTCACCCATGGTGGAGAGACTTCAGAAGAGCTTCCAGATTATAGACTAAGAAGAAGGACCTGGTGATTTTCTAAAAAAAAATACTTAGCCAGTGAAAACCTTAAGAATAGCAGCGGAACATTGGCTGATACAGTGCCGGAAGATGAGCCCCTCAGGTTGGGAAAAAAAAAAAAAAAAAAAAAACAGGTTGGAAGGCACTCAAAATATGACTGGGGAAGAGCTGCCTCCTTAAATTAGAGTCAACCTTAGTGACGTGGAGAGAGTAAAATTTTCGGGACCTTCATTTGTTGATGTAGCATGACTCAAAATGAGAAGAAACACCTGAAAACATAGATTGATAATCAGAATGTGGAAGTATGAATCTAGGAAAATTGGAAATCGCCAAAATATAATGGAACACAAAAAGATTGATATCACTGGCATTAGTGACCTGAAATTGACTGGTATTGGCCATTTTGAATCCGACAATCATATGGTCTACTATGCTGGGAACGACAAATTGAAGAGGAAAGGCGTTGCGTTCATCGTCAAAAAGAACACTTCAAGATATTTCTTGAAGTACAGCACTGTTAGTGATAGGATAATATCTATATGCTTACAAGGAAGATCAGTTAATACAACTATTATTCAAATTTACTCACCAACCACTAAGGCCAAAGATGAAGAAACTGAAGATTTTTACCAACTTCTGCAATCTGAAATCAATCAAACATGCAATCAAGATGCACTGATAGTTACTGATAATTGGAATGCAAAAGTTGGAAACAAAGAAGGATTGGTAATTGGAAACTATAGCCTTGGTAATACATATGACACTGGAGATGCCAAAAAAAAAAAAAAAAAAGTTGATAGAATTATATTTTAAACTCACAGAACTTGATTTGAAGTCCTACTGTTTTTGTTATCAATAAACCCTTGTTATCAATAGATATGAATTATTTTTATACAAAAGTGTTGAATTTTTATTATATTTCCCCAGTTGGTTGGTTGCCTTTTAATGTCTTTTCAATCAGAATAAAGTGTATTTTTATTTGTAATTTTCTAAATTGCTTTCAGGTTTAGAAAGCCATTTACAATCAGAAACTAAATGAATCTTCATGTATGTCTCCTGTATTTTTGCTTTTATGTTTTGCATTTAAATCTTCAATCCCTTTAAGATATATTTTGGTATTTTGGTGCAAAATGGAAGGTAAAATACATATTTTTTTTTTCCCATACAGTGGCCAATTTTCCCAGTACCCCCTGAAAACGCTCTATTCCACACTTTCTTATCATACATGCCTTATCAAAACCTATGTTCTAATATATACTGGAATTTCTGCCTTTGTCCATTGATCACCTCTATTTTCATACACACCTATCACATTATTGTAATCTTGTATCTCTTTGCATTTCTATTTCTATGACTGGTAGGAAAGTCTACCTTCATTATTATTATTATTATTTTAGTTTTAGTTATTTCCTCTTGTATTTGTTTCCAAAGTTGTCATCAGGTTCATGAAAATGAACTTTTGAGGTCCTGGTTAGGATTGGATTATTTTCATCTGAGAAGAATCGACAGTCTGGACCATGGTTAAGAAGAGCCAACAAATGGTACAGCAGAATTGCAAATTAATTAGAAGAGACTCCATGACCAAGCAGAACACACACGAGCTGGACAAATAAAAGATCAGCCTGGTTCTGTCTCTCCAGATATGTCTGCATTCTTTTATATCTTCCAGTGAAATTATGTCATTTTTCTTATAGCTCCTGAACATTTCTTTTAGGATAAATCCTTATAATATTTTTTATTTAAAAAAATTATTTTTTACAGTAGTTTTAGGTTTACAGAAAAAAATTGCAGAAAGTACAGAGAGTTCCCCTCTCCTGCCCCTGCACACAATTTCTCCAATTATTACCATCTTGCATTAGCGTGGTAAATGTGTTGCAATTGATAAAACAATACTGATACCTTATTATTAACAAAAGTCAGTAGTTCACATTAAGGCTCATTCTTTGTGTTGTACAATGGCTTTTGACAAATGCATAGTGTCACGTGTCCACCATTAGAGTATTAGGCAGAATAGTTTCATTGACTGTAAAACGTCTTCTGTCTTACTTACTCAGTCCTGCTCTCCTCCCCTTGAACTCCCCAAAACCACTGATAGGATTACTGTATAACTTCTTTTTATATTTTGGAGAGAGTCCTACTTTACCCTCATAATATCATCTAACTGCTTGTTGCTTCTGAATTTTGTGTATTATCTTATGCCTATTTAGTTTTTTCTTGTGTCCTATTAACTCAAATTTTCTTTACTTAATTAACCTGCCTTTTCTAGATTTATTGTCTACTCATTTCAAAATCAAAGCACCTATTTCATCTTTATATTTTATTTCTTTAAGCACAACTTCCAGAACAATGTTAAATGCCATATATACTTTCAAATGGAAAATGTAGGAATAGGAGTGGAACTAGAAATATTTCATTGAATATAAAAAGAGAAGAAAGCAAAAATGAGAATACTGAAGGAGAATATTACAGAACAACCAACTAGTTGGACCTTAAATTTGCTTTTCCTGACTGTCCTCTAGCTTGGTGACAGAAGTCAACTTCTGCACTAATCCTCAATCCATCAATCTGGGAATCACTCCAGAATTTTCATTTCCACCTAATTCTGAGTTACCTATTTTGTTTACTGTTGTTAGCTGCCAACAAGTCAATTCCAACTCACGGAGATCCCATGTGTACAGAGAAGAACTGCTCCATAGGGTTTGCAAGGCTCTGATCTTTTGAAAGCAGATCCCTAGACTTGTTTTCTGAGGCGCCTCTGGGTGGGTTCAAAACCCCAATCTTTTAGCTAGTAAAAAATTAGCTAGTAGGTGAGCAGAATTTGTACCACTCAGGGACCTGTTGTTGTTGTATGCTGTGGAGTCAATTCCAATTCATAGTGACCTTATAGGACAGAGTAGAATTGTCCCATAGGGTTTCCTAGACTGTAATATTTTATGGGAGCTGAATCTAAGGTCTTTTCTCCCATGGAGCCACTGGTGGTTTCAAACCTCCAACTTTGGGGTTAGCAGCTGAATGCTTTAATCACTGTGCCACCAGAACGCCTTCCCAGGGACATACTACCTTGTAATACTCTCTTTCTCAACTTCCAGGATTTGACTAAAATAGATTCCTAACTAGTTTTCATTCCCCAGACAAAATTCTTTATCCAATACACTGTCAATAAAGTGTTTCTTCTAAAAAATCAAAGCTGTCATATCATTCTCTTGCTTAAAATCTTTCAGTGGTACTCAAACACATATACAATATATTTCATCCTCAAACATCCAAGGTTCTGCAAGATTGGAATTTTATTTATCTATTACTTTTTTTTTTTTTATTACATTTAAGTCTCTCAAGTATTCCCAATCTTTATTTATTCTTGCATAGTGAATTTCTTGCACTTCCATGAAGTCATCCTTTGTGTATGCTTTCTCCTTTTCCTGGGATATCTTCTGAGTTCTTTCCTTTCTATTTCACAATGGCTTGTGTTTAGAGCCTAAGGCCAAGCATCATTATAACAGGACAGTGCTTCCAGAAGTCCTTCAGGCAGTCTTAACTATTCCTCTTCAGAGTTCCTATTATTCCTTCAGTATTCTTTGATCATAACATTTAGTACAATGTATACGAAACTAGATGAGGAAATTATTCTCTCTCTCTCAGTCTGTCTCTTTCAGTCTCTCTCTTTCTTCCACATTTTTAGAATTTTGTCTGACAAAATTGTTCTCAAAAGATGTTTACCATTAAATATGATTAGAAAACTTGTGCTAAAGCAAGAGCAGGCATTTACTGGAAGTCTGAACCCCACAAAAAATGATAAAATATAGCCACGTTTAGTTAGTAATTTCATCTCTAATAATTTGGAAGATCAACAATGGAAACTATTTTAGTTTTATTTTGGAAAAAAACTTAAGAACTCTTTGAGAATAAAGCTGTGATATAAAATTAGGCAAACATGATCATACAATCACAGAGATGAGAAATACCAAGGAAGAAACCTAGCATATTCAGTTATGTATTAAATGTTTTTAAAAAGCAGAAACCAAAAAGTTAAAATATAAGTAAAATTTTATAATAACATAAATTCATTTCACTATGCTCTAATTTTTTTTTCTTCTACATCAATGGCTATTCAAAAAAATAATAATTTTTTTAGTGTTTATTATATACAGTTGTTGTTGGGTGCTTTTGAGTCAATTTTGACTCATGGTGCCCCCATATGACAGAGTGAAACTGTCCCATAGGGTTTTCCAGGTTGTAATCTTGACAAGGGCAGATCTCCAGGTCTCTCTCCTGCAGAGCCACTGGGTCAAATCACCAACCTTTCAGTTAGTTATGGAGCACTTAACCGTTGTGCCACCATGGTAAAAAACTTTTATTATATACTAGACACTAAAAGTACAAAGTAATGCCATCAAAAAACTCTAATAGAAAAGCTGAAGAAATTTGAAAGATTAATAATGGAGTCATATTTGGAGGTATTCTGATATTCTGACTTTGGAGGACAGTTGAAAGTTTTATGAGCAGAAAATCATATTGGGAATAAACAATAAATTTTGTTTTCGTGTTCTTTTTAAATTCCACTTTTCAACAGGATTTAACCTTCCTTTAAAGGAATATTGACTTAATGTCATCTTTAGTGTCTAGAACAATGCCTAATACATAGTAGACACTCAATAAATTCTGCTACATGAATACATGAATGACTGGTAAACATTTTTTTCTATGTTGATCTTTTTACCATTCATAGTCTAAACTCATGATTCACAACACCACCACTGAGAGACATGGTGCACAGATAATTGTATGGTATGCCTAAAAGTAATTTTACTACTAAAGATTAAAATGTCAAAGTTTTAAAGTAATTTCCTTCAAATAAAATTTAGAGAATTCTCCTTCCCTTACTCGTGTGCCTTCTTGGGTAGCTAAGGAACTGTTAGTGTTAGCACTACTGTTTTGGAACTGGCCCATAACTGTGAATGCATCAACACAAATGTGTCCCGCATGTGTCATCAAAGTTCAAAATCCACCGATTTGCACCATCCTATGAAGTCTTTTAAAGGGTTCTTCTGTCTTTGGTTTCTCTGTAAGCAGCCCTTGCATTGTATTATCTGTGCTCTTCTTTATGTTCTTCTCTCTGATGTGCTATTCCTGCCCACTTGACTAAGTAAATTGCTACCTATCCTTCAAGATTCAGCTTATATGACACTTCTCTGTGAAAGCTGTCTTTCTTCCTGACTCCACACTTTGTACTGCCTATATTATATGAGTAATTACCGTAGAATTACATAAGTATTTGTCTTTATGTCTTACTATTGCTTAAGGGCAAAGAAACAAAGTCAAGTAAAAAGTTACAGTGTTAGCACTCTCTAAATCTTTGCTGAATGAAGGGTCTAAAAGAGTGCTCATGACATCTAGATCAGCCACCTTCTGATGCTTATTTGAATCTTGGCGACAGCACCATAATGTAGTTATTTGAACTTGTATCTGCAAATATTATTACTAAACCCTTTTGAACAAATCTCCTTTCAGACGTTTGCAGTTTAATTTTACTCATTTCAATCAAAATGTCTGACATTATTGTCTACTATTTTATCCTAATGCAATCTTTTACCCATTTGGAACAAGTTTAACATTTCCTCTACATATATGGTTTCAGACATGTAAAAGCAGTTGGTATATATGCCACTAAAATCTATTTATAATCTAATATATGATATCTAAATTAAAATTATTGATCCCATTCCTTTCATTCAAACAATAAACATAAAACAAATGTAAGTATTAAATAAGGCAATGATTAATACACCAATCTGAATAATTTATATATTATATCTTAAAGATTGCTCCCAGCATATGAACTAGATCCTGGGAACTTGAAGCCTCGGAGTGTGACTTACAGAAAGAATACTCTGCTGATATTTGCATATCACCAGCATGAAACACTGGCCACATCATTTTGCTTTCAGTTAAACAAACAGAAAAAAATTTCTTAGATGAAAAAGAAGAGTGCAAATTCTAAATATTAAGTTTTGACTTAGCATGTCCTGAAAAGGATTATCTTCATAAGACATGTTTCATTTTTTCATGCCCTTTTGCTAGTCTTAAACCAAAACATTTGGAAAATCTACAACTGATGATTCTTACTTTTGCCTGCCTCTAAATGACTGAAAGGATTTAATTTTCAGTATTTTATAAACAAATCAAAAACAAACAAAACATTTTTTGAAGTACTTCCAAGAAATTCTAGATCCTCAGAACATGTAAACTGTTGGTTCCATCACTCTGGAGAGTAATTATGCCAAATATCTCCAATGCACAACCAATTGCCTCCTTCAAGTCTTTGCACAGATATCATTGTCTCAGTCAGGCTGAACCTGATGACCCTATTTTAAATTATTGGTCACTCCCACCCCCAAACCAGGCACATCCTATCACCTTTACTCTGTTTTATTGTTCCCCCAATAGGCTTTATCACCTTCTATATTTACCTTGCTTTTACTCATTTATTTATTATTTATTAAGTTTGCCTGTCTTTCACCTAATACGTAAGCTTCTTTAGGCAGATATTTTTGTCAGTTTTGCTCGCTGATGTATCCCCAAAATCTACAACAGTTCCGGAAACAAAAAGGTGATTAAAACATCCACTCCTCTCTTATCTACATGATTAGGTTCCAAGATCAGGTCGTTATGGGAAAATTGGCATCATGTGAAAATGAAGGATTTTTTTTTTTCCCAGACCATCCATTTGTCTGATTTTTTTTTTTTTTTTTTTAATTTAGAAAATGTGATCCCAGAAATAATAACAGCTAAGATTTACTGGGAAACCCTGGTCATGTAGTGGTTAGGAGCTACAGCTTCTAACCAAATTTCGGCAGTTCCACCAGGTGCTCCTTGGAAACCCTATGGGGCAGTTCTGCTCTGTCCTATAGGGTTACCATGCGTCAGAATTGACTGGATGGCAACAGGTTTTTTTTTTTTTTTTTGAGATTTACTGATGTGCTCATCATTGTGATGAGTCCAATTATGGATTATTTCTCTCTGGAGAAGGCTTGGAGGAAACAAAGCTAGATAAAGACGGGCTGTGTGACTAGAGGGCCCAAGGCTTAACAAGGTTCACCTTCCGCCATGTGCTGGGTCAGAGCTTCCCTCATGGAGCCACCTCCAGGGCTCTACTCCCACCCCTGTAAGCCCTGCATTCACAATCCTGGAGCCTGTTCTGTCCTCTGGACCTGGACAGTTACCAAGGCTTTGGGCTTCCTATGAGATTGCTGGGAGCCTGGCTGAGCATCCAGCCCTCAGCTGGGCCCACCAAGCTGGATGCCTCAGCTCAGTTCAGCTTACTTTGGGATGTTATTAAACTTGCACACACTTCTTCCAAATACTCTCTCTAATGTCTCCTTCCTTCCTTCCTTTCTATCCCACAGCAATTTTAAGCTGCAGGACCTCAGGCTGCATAGGAACTGGGAACCCAGAATAGATGTTCTCTGGCCCTCTCTGTTGCTCAGTGCTGCCTGTGTTTCTGCCCAGAGGGCATTGCCAAGGACGAGGCTGGCCTAGAGTGATAGCTGGAATTGGTGTACCCTTCGGCAGGAGGGAGCAGAGGGCCTGAGGCAGTGAGGCCCAGCTTCCCAGAGGCTGCCCAGAGACCCTCCACGAGGGAGGGGATGCTTGGAAACCATTGCTGCCATGTCCACCACCTCTTTAATGTGAAAAATAGTCAGATAGTAGATATTTCACTATTATTGAAAATGTGAAATACAGGATAACAAGATAGTCGATAAGTGAGGAGTAGGTGCAAATATTTTGGAATAAATTAAGCTAATAGCTTATTGGTTTTCATGGAAGTCAAGATTAAATATATTAATTGGCTCTAGATACCAAAGTCAACCCCAGAGACAGTACATTCTTTTTAAATCTTGTTAAAAATTTTCTGAAAAGTCAGGTTTTTTTTTATTTTCTATTTTTGAATTTACCATAATGAAAAGCCAAACATGTTGAATTATTAAATCCCACAGTTTTATGCTCACTAAACTGTCTAATTGGAAAAAATGAAAAACAACTAAAAGAAATGCAGCATATACTATGGTGACGGTAAGCATAATTATCCACAAAATTTTTAAAATAAATGATCTTTAGTTATCAGGAATTATAATTTCTATTTAAAAAACTGAGTACTCTTGACCCCTTAATTACATGGTTCAAGACTGTTACAGACTTATTGCTGTTAGGTGCCATCCAGTCCCTCGACTTACAGAGACTGTGTATACAATAGAATGAAACACTGCCCATCCTGCAATATCCTCACAATAGTAGCTATGTTGAGCCCATTGTTGCAGCCACTCTGCCAGTTCATCTCATTGAGGGTCTTCTTTTTTTCCAACCCTCTACTTTACCAAGCATGATGTCCTTTTCCAGGGACTGGTTCCTCCTGGTAACATGTCCAAAGTACAAGTGACAAAGTCTCCATCTTTGCTTCTAAGGAGCATTCTGGTTGTACTTCTTCCAACGTCATAACTCAAAGGCATCAATTCTTCTTCAGTCTTCCCTATTCATTGTCCAGCTTTAGCGTGCATATGATGTGACTGAAAATACCTTGGCTTGAGTCAGGTGCACCTTAGTCCTCAAAGTGATATCTTTTCTTTTTAACACTTTGAAGAGGTCTTTTGCAGCAGACTTGCCCAATGCAACAGGTCATTCAATTCCTTGACTGCTACTTCCACAGGCATTGAGTGTGAATCCAAGTAAAGTGAAAGCCTTGAAAACGTCAATCTTTTCTCTGTTTATCATGATGTTGCTTATTTGTCCAGTTGTGAGGATTTTTGTTTTCTTTATGTTGAGCCTAATGAAGGCTGTAGTATTTGATCTTTATCAGTAAGTCCTTCAAGTCCTCTTTGTTTTCAGCAAGCAAGATTGTGTCATCTGCATATCACAGGTTGTTAGTGAGTGTTCCTACAATCCTGATTCTGAGTTCTTCTTCATATAGTTCAATTTTTAAGATTATATGCTTAGCATACAGATTGAATAAGTATGGTGAAAGGATACAACTCTAGTGCACACCTTTCCTAATTCTTAACAACACAGTGTCCCATTGATATTTTCGAACCACTGCTTCTTGGTCTGTGTACAGGGTCCACATGAGCACAATTAAGTGTTCTGGAATTCCCATTCTTCACAATGTTATCTATAATTTGTTATGATCCACACAGTCAAATGCCTTTGGGTAGTTAATAAAACACAGATAAACATCTTTCTGGTATTCTTGGCTTTCGGCCAGGATCCATCTAGCACCAGGAATGATATACCTTGTTCCACATCTTCTTCTGAATACAGCTTGCAGTTCCCAGTTGAAGTACTGCTGCAACTGTTTTTGAATTATCTTCAGTAAAATTTTACTTAAATGTGTTATTGATGATATTGTTTCATAATTTCTGCATTCCATTTGATCATTGTTATTCAAGGTGGGCACAAATATAAACTTACGGACTAATTAAATGAAGTATGACTTAGGAATGTGCATTTGGCTCTATCAATAATCAGCATAGGCCTGGACATGTATTATATGTACCTTAACAGGTGCAACCAATTGATACAGGGCCCGTAACTGATGCAGCGAATCCAGATAATTTCATATTATTGTTTCAGAATATTACCATGATTTTATTTGAAAACAGATTTGTATCTTATGAAGTCATTATTATTATTTTTTTAATTCATACTTATGCAGCATGCAGAAGGAAAAAAAAAACAGACTTCCTAAGAAAACAAGGCAGCACTGAAATAATGGCCTATTGAGGGTCTTGCACTATAACATAGTTCGATGTAACTACAACTCTTTACTGACAAAAAAGAGGCATGAAATGAATACATAAATGAGCCTTGTCTATAGATACTTCCTTTTACAGTACAAAATAATTTATTTTTGTCATACTTCTATTAAAGTTTTTAAGAAGCAGTATTACAGGACATCAGCAATATTTTTTGAAAGGATCCCCTGGATTCTGTTTTAAAAATATCACTAAATGCTGGCTGAAAGCAGAGTAACAGAAGGATGTTTACCTGTGTTTTATTGACTATTCAAAGGCATTCGACTGTGTGGGTCATAACAAATTATGGATAACATTGCAAAGAATAGGAGTTCCAGAACACTTAATTGTGCTCATGAGGAACCTGTACACAGATCAAGATACAGTTTTTCAGACAGAACAAGGGGACACTGAGTGGTTTAAAGTCAGGAAAGGTGTGTGTCAGGGTTGTATCCCTTCACCATACCTATATCAGGATTGAAGGAAGACTCGTTAACAACCTGCAGATGACAAAACCTTGCTTGCTGAAAGTGAAGAGGACTTGAAGCATTTTCTGATGAAGATCAAAGGCTACAGTCTTCTGTTTGGATTACACCTCAACATAAAGAAAATAAAAATTCTCAAAACTGGACCAATAAGCCACATAATGATAAACAAAGAAACGATTGAAGTTGTCAAGGATTTCACTTTATTTGGATCCACAATCAACCCCATGGAAGCAGCAGTCAAGAAATCAAAAGACTCATTGCATTTGGCAAATCTGCTGCAAAGGACCTCTTTAAGTGTTGAAAGCAAAGATGTCGCCTTGAAGACTAAGGTGCACCCGACCAAAGCCATGGTATTTTCAATCACTTCATATGCATGTGAAAGCTGGACAATGAATAAGAAAGACTGAAGAAGAAATGACACCTTTGAGTTGTGGTGTTGGCAAAGAATATTGAATATACCATGGACTGCCAAAAGGATGAACAAATCTGTCTTAGAAGAAGTACAACCAGAATGCTCCTTAGAAGCAAGGATGGCAAGACTGCGTCTTACATACTTTGGACATGATGTCAGGAGGGATCTGTCCCTGGAGAAGGACATCATGCTTGGTAAAGTGCAGGGTCAGCCGAAAAGAGGAAGACCCTCAATGAATTGGATTGATACCGTGACTGCAACAAATAGGCTCAAGCATAATGATTGTGAGGATTACACAGCATCGGGCAGTGTTTCATTCTATGGTACACAGGGTCACTATGAGTCAGAACTGACTAGACAGCACCTAACAACAACAACAAATTTAGATGTTCCTTTAAATATTTTTTTCACATTCATGATTATATTTATTCTTTTTAATGATTTTACACTTCAGGTAGAATCACTGGATCAACACTATCCTTGTGACGGCAAGGAAAGAAAATACCAAGGTTGATTTGAAAGTATTCTTCTGTCTTGTCCTAAGTGTACTTTCATTTTGTACTATACATAGTCAACTAAAGTCATGTGAATAAGTACCTAAGTCAAGTTGAATTAATGATCTTCAAACTCTACAAGTGTGAAGATTTTCATTATCAAAATTTTTCAATTAGACTTATACAAAGTTTAGTGATTTAGAAATCTCTGATACAAGTCTATATGCATTCTAACAAAGTGCGGAGAGCTTATATTCCAGACACCCCTGATACTGAGTTGCAGCCTTTGATTTTCTCTGTTCTACTAAAAGAAAGCACTTGGGGCTTCTAATTTGTGAGTCAGTTGTGCTAATATTAATTATGAGCCCTGCACCGGTCAGTACGGAATTAGTTTTAACCTGATGTTGACAGATCAACCAGCAAGACCAGTTTTTTTTTTTAAGAACAGGAAACATGCAGACACATACCAGATAACAAAAACAGATCAATAAATGTGAAGATCCCAGAAATAAAAGGGCAAACTATATTGTAAATTTACACGTCATGGTTTTATGTTGACATTTTCAATTGTTCAAAGATTTTAAAGTAAGCAAGATTTGGTGCTAACATATTTAAAAAAAAATGAATTTAAGAAAGAATGTAAAAATTTAAAGAAAGCAGTTGGAATATTTCCTATAGAATGTTTCGTACTATGCCCAGCATCACAGCATGTCTCATCATCTTAGAAAAAACACTAATGCCCAAACTGACATTCTCACGAGAGGATTTCTCTTTTTATTTATTTATTTTTTAAGAAGAAGATATAATCAGTCATCCCTAGGGAAATAAAACAGTGATGCTCCTTTAAGGAAATCACCTTAAACTTTAATGCAAATAAAAAATTAAACAGATTTTTGAAGCATAATATTTCTAAAGTGAATTAAGGCAAATCTTATACATCTCAGAAGGCATACATCTGAGTAATAATATGTACATCTGACTTGCATGATTGCATGTAATCTAATACACACACATGATTGATGAGAGGCAAAAGGATAATAAAACAATTAAAATAAGAAATCTTGATTAATTTTTTAAAGTCTTCAGCCCATCAAATATAAAATGTACACAAATATTGTTTGGAACATGTTTATATTCCACACTGCACGGTCAGTTACCTACGGAAATAAATTATGTATGGTTGGTGATCTGATTTATAAGCTTGCCAGCAGAGTTCAGAGGCAATGTATCAGAAACTTAAAGACTGCCACATCTTAAATAAGAAAATGGCATTAAAGCATTAGCCAACTCTTCTAGTGACATAAGAAAATACATGTCAAAACTAGAATAAGTTTACGTAAAGTTTTAAAGAGTACTAATAAAAATTAAAGAAAAAACTTTTAAAAACTATACATAAAAAAAATTTTTTATATGTATAAATATATATATATATACACGCACATATTTATTTTAAGCTTTTAAATTTGAGAGAGCATATTCAGGATCATGACTTGTGCCCAGTAGTGACTGCTCTATAATTGCTGTTCTCTAAGGGGGAATTCAGTTTAAAGGAATTTGCATGAAGAGGTCATTTTAAATATAAAATATTAAGCATGTGAACCAACCTATTTAAATATCTCATAGATATAAAAATACATTTCTATACACAGTTCCATGATTACGTATTATTTCAGCTACAGGTAGTTCCCAACTGATGATGATTCTGAGTTAAGAAAAACTGCATTTGCTATCAACTACCATCCTTTTTTTTTTTTTTAACATCTTATCATTAGTAATAAGTACTATATGTTGAAGCATATAATTTACCGATGTTATCATTCTCATGCCAACCCCCAAAGACAAAGATTGCATTTACAAAGATACTGATAATAAAGGCCAATAATAATGAAAACTAAAAAAATAAGATATTCTATTTACATCAAAACAAATTTAGGACAGAGTCATTGGAATGGAACCCTGTCGTAAGATGAGGACTACCTGTGTATGATCTCAAAATAAAATTACATATTCTCTATTTTAGCAATTTAAAAGTCTCCAAAAGATCGAAGCTCCCAGGTCTAGCAACTGTGATGTGTACACATGCTGGAAGGGAGAGTTATGATTTGGGATTATTTCCAAATTGTCATCTTCCAGTATCAGTTAAACACTTTAACAAAGAGTCAACATGTAAAGTAAAAAACAAAACAAAACAAAAAACTCTAGTAACTATTTCACAATGTATGAAAAAACAGTAATTCTTTTGAAGCTTACACTTTGAGAAGCAAATGTTGCATTTCTCTCTTATAATGAAAAATATGGTGTTGACTGCATCAGCCTGCAAGGCTGTTTTAAGGGTTATTTCATTCCACCTACTGCTTGCCGTCAGAGAGGCCTATAGTTTGGACAAATTATTGTCTATTCTATTTATAATTTCCAAATACGGTAATTTTCTAATAAAACTTGCTGATGTCTCCACAATCACTATCTTAGATATTTCCCAAAGTATACATGCATTTCAAGTATTTCCACTGTGTCAAAAATAAAGGATTTTCTATAAACAGATTATATTATTTTTTCACATTAATGAGATGAATCAAATGAGTATTTTTTCCCCTGAAATCTCTATTAGTCAACTCAAATTTTACTGTCTCATTTGGATCTCCTTCAGTCACTCAACTTTGCCACAAAAATAAAAGATTTTCAGATGCTTATTGTACACCTACTATATATATACATAGCATACAATGTAAATATATATTTCTAGAATTTTAAGGTTTCACACATTAACTTCAGTGAAAAATGCTGCATTTATGAAAAAAACACTGCCAACCACTTTGGCCACTCAACTGTATCAGAATTTCCCGAAGGTCAGGTCTTCATTTGAAATTCTTCATAGTGATTATAACACCAGCACATAACAGGTGCTCAGTAAATGTGTCGAATTGCATTAAATGTCAACACCTAACCTTCAAGAAAAAGTCATCACTTTTTCCCTTCAAGAAAAAGAGCAAATGTGCCAAGATGATATGTCAATAACATACTGTAGAAGGAGGGAATTTTTTAAAGACTTCACTCTAAACTTATCTTTACTTTTCATATTATAATGAATTTGGAGATCAGTTTCTGGTGGTACCTTTTCAGAAGTTACTTCAGTGATCTATTTATAGGGCAGGATATTGTAACTTTAAAATGTAAATATCTAGCCTTGTCATGATTGCAAAGGGGAATTTTGAAAACATTTACCAGCACCACCTTGGAAAATATTATCCATAAAGGCATATTTCAACAAAATCTTATCATTTGAAAATATTATTACACAAGACTCATTCATTCTTACCCTCGTGATACAAAATATTTTAAATTAAATTGTTTATATACTTTATTAAGCAATCCCACATTTTCATACATCCAGTAAAATTTTAATAAATACTAATTTACAATAATTATGTAAGTACAGAGTAGCCAAGTAAAGCTTTTAAAAATATGTTATCTATGAGTTTTGAAGATCTGGGGTTTTCTACCACAGATGGGAAATTGTTTTTTCATGAATTTTCATTCCTTTAAAAACGTGCCCAGAGGAGGACTGTAGATATTTTAGTTACTCCAGTTAAATAAGAGATAACATTTTCCACTGGAATAAGTAAATTAGATTTTGCTCCATCCTAATTTTTCAATCTTAAAATCCAGCACCTCTTATGTTAACAAAAAAACCAAAATAAACAGGACTTGGGAATATGTAAGTAAAGGTTACATTCAATAGGATTTGAACTTTTTTTTTTTTTTTTTAATTCTGTAAAAATTAGCATAGTGTGCTTACAAAAATACCTGGGGGGCGGAGGGGCACATTTGGCAAACAGATGTAGAAGGCTGGAGTTATTTGTGTAAAATATGGTATTTTGCTAATTTAGTTATTTTAAGGCCCCTACCCTTTTAATTGCTAACCAAAGGGTTGGCAGTTCGAATCCGCCAGGTGCTCCTTGGAAACTCTATGGGGCAGTTCTACTCTGTCCTGCAGGGTCGCTATGAGTCGGAATCCACTCGACGGCACTGTTTTTTTTTTTTTTTTTCCCCTTTTTAATAACAGATTTACAGAAGCAGAGGCCCTACCTATCTTTTTCAAAAATCTACCTTAAAACTGTAGAATAATACAGAATCCAATTTAGACAAACTTCTAAAATTGGATTGAATGGAATCGTTAACAAAAATTAATGTTAAAAAAGGGAGAATTTAGTTCGTATGCTTCAGTGGAAAAACTATCTTCATTAGCGGTTCCAGGACATCAATATTAGGCCCTTTAGAGTTCAAAAAATACCAAAACATGAATTTCCAACTTCTAAATATTTGGGAACCCTGGTGGTGTAGTGGTTAAGAATTTGGCTGCTAACCAAAAGTTTCGCAGTTTGAATCAACAAGCACTCCTTGGAAATCCTGTGGGGCAGCTCTACTCTGTCCTATAGGGTCGCTATGAGTCAGAATCAACTTGCTGGCAATGAATAATGGGTTTTAAATATTTGGGGAATTAAATTTTTGGCCACATGTTTATCATCTATTATTATCCAAATCTCAAATGTAGAAAACACACAATGAAGTTATCATTCAATAATTTCATTGGAAATAAGCATAAGACAATTTCTAGTTATGTCATATTAATAAACATGAATTAATTTACCCATGACAACAAGGAACCCTCGAATACTCACAGATAAAGTTGAAATTGTTTTCCTTTTTTAAATTCTACTCACTTACATATTTTTTGATTAAAAAAAAAAAAACCTACTACCTTCTAAAGCAATGGGATGAATAGCATTCAAAATGTACTCCAAAAGTCTATAAGTAGATGTGAAACTTTTTTTTTTTTTTTTTTTAATACTGGTCAACTCTGTTGATAGCTAAAGTATTGGGCTAGATTATAATACACATTTCTTCAATGCATTGGAGATAAACAACTAAATAGAATTTTCCAAACGTTTTCTTTTTTCCTATTATAGGACTGCTAAAGAAAAAAAATGCTATTTTTACCCATTAAGTAGAATGTTGTAATGATTTGAAAGATTTTTTTTCTTAAATGAACTCATTGCTCATTAATTGAAAATTGAAATCCCATTTAAAATTCACATCAGTGTGTACATAACCTTCATTTAAATAAATCTCATTACTTTTTTACCACAGAACTTTGAGAATCATGATCTACTTTTCTTGCTTTTTCCAATTATTTTTAATTTTCAAACTATTTCTTCCATGTATTAACCAGTTTGGAATATCAAGTATCGTAGGTTTGGGTTAAGACATGACTTGAGCTTTAAATACTTCCAACCAAACATTAATATAATATCTATACCATACAGCAACATCATGACTCCCCAAAGACATTCATATGGATTAAAATCTAAACAGTTTAGAAACTGACAGTAAAAATAGGTACAAATGCTCACTTCTCTTGGCATTTCCAAGTAATTTGAATGATTTTATTTTGTGTGTTAGACTATAAAACCAAAATTTTGTATTCCTAGCACTGCATGGGACAAAACTTATCAGACCTATGTTTTAGGACACAAATTTAGAGCCTAGAAAAGTAGAGAAACATTTGTCTCTCATATTCTTGGCTTTCATTTGGAACTATCCATTTATTCCTGTTGCTGCCAAGTCAATCCTGACTCACAGTAACCCTACAGGACAGAGTAGACCTGCCCCATAGGGTTTCCAAGGAGCAGCTAGCAGATTTGAACTGCCAATATTTTGGTTAGCAGCCTGAACTCTTAACCACTGTGCCACTGGGGTTCCATCCATTTATAGTGCCCTGATAAAAGCTGTCCTTCAATTACTGCATCCTACATTCGTGGTCTACAGTCCATCCATTTTTCCTTGTATACTGTCCTTGTTGCAGAAAAATACATTCTAATATAGAAATCAAATTCAATTTTTCATGTGAATATCTTCACTAACCACTGATTCACAAACTCATAAATTCTAGAAGTGGCTAAAATATTGAAAAAAATGAAGTTACAGCTGTATGTAGAATGTAGACAAAAAGAAAAAGACCATTTCCATCGAGTTCCAACTCATATCACTTGCTAATTAGCTTGAGTTTCAGAACTATGAGCCTCTTCAGCGACAACAGTTATTCATATCGGAGTCTGACAACATTGGAACAAAGGGGAAGGAAGATGAGGTGTTGGGGATGGGGTTACTACTTTTGCTTCTGGGTTTTCACCGAAAATATCTGGTATGGAAAAGAATAGCCCAGGAATTTTCTGTTTAAACTGCAGAGGAAAGCAGAAGACAGTTATGGGAAGCAGCCAGAGACTTAGCAGAAGATGGGTTGCTCTGTGAGTTGGAATCAATGCAAAGGTGATGGGTTTTCTCTTTTCTTGGAGGTAAGCCTAACACATTTTTTTTCTTCTTTTTGTAAGATACCCATGTTAACTAGGGGGAGTTAACCTTGTGGTAGGTACTGAAGACAAAGGGCCTTACTGTTATGCCAAAATTTATGTGGGGCTCTGTTAAGCTGCAGGTCCTTGGAACAGAATACCATACACATGAGATTACTTAACTGGTGACGGATACCTATTAACTAGAGAAACCAAGATAATATTTCTATTTGTTGCTTATTTAAAATCTTTGTTTTATGTTTTGGTATCCACCTACTTTATGAAAAGTAATATCTATGACAAAGAAATGCCATTAAAGTTATACAGTTGATTCTGGTTATTCATGGTAGTTGTGTTCCACAAAGTACCCATGAATACTGAACCATTGCCCTTGGGGGAAATACAAGATTAAGTTTCTGCAAGTCTCTGGTCAGAATGTGTTTGTGAACCAATTTAATACAACACCTTGTTTTATGTGTGTTTCTTTAAAAAAAAAACAATACATATTGCTGATTCATTAACATTGAACTCACAGTTAGCATCCCTATAGCTTATGCCTGCATGAAGCTTATCTAACACTTGCATTTTTTGTACATCACAGATGCTGGCATTTAGGAACAGTATGCAGAAAGTCCTGGTAGCACGGTGGTAAAGAGCTCAGCTGCTAACCGAAATGTCAGCAGTTCAAATCCACCAGCCACTCCTTGGAAACCCTACCGGGCAGTTTTGCCCTGTCCTATAGGGTTGCTACGAGTCAGAATTGATTCGACGGCAATGGATTTGGTTTCAGTGCTGTAACTGGGGGCCATTGTAAAACAGCAACATCACCAACAAAAAGCACCGAAATGAGAAAATCACAACACTAAACAGACTGAAAAAAGAGCACACTTGTTTCCAGTATGAGAGCTGAAACAAGAAAACAGAGCTTTGTGCTCACCTAGAAATATGTGTACCGTGACAAAATTTTTGCCGCTCTTCATGTGTCTATGAATGACTGCAAAAACACCACAAGTATTGATCTTAGAGTTACCAACAAATCTTAGGGAATAGGTAAATTCACAAATATGGAATCAATGAATAATACATATTGACTGTGTTTATTTTCAGGGAAAAAAAAAACTGAGAGAAAAGAGAGTTGTATCAAAAACACTGCAGAAGTTGCACGTCTATTCTGTACAACAGGCAAAACAGCTCAGAGCTGGTGAAAACCGTAAGCCCAGAAATTAGCTGAGGTTTAGGAAGTGTTAACTCCACACTGAAGTTCCTTGACATGCTATATCAAGGAGAAAAATCGCTACTGTGATTGCCAATACCAATACTAGCCTTGAAAACATGGTTCATATTCATCATCCTATTTCTTTTCTATTCAAATCTCTCCTCAATTCAATGTAATCTGACTTTCAGTAGGAACACTCCACTGGAATCTAGTTTGATTACCATCAACTAAACACACAAATCCTTAGAAACTTTTGATGGCAAAGTTTCTTGGCTTCTCAGAGCATTTGGTTATCTGCAACCCGCACCCCCACCCATCCAGTCTCTTCTCTTTGATGAAGCTATAACTCTGTTGTCTCTTCCCACCTCTATGGCTGCTATATCTCAGGTCCTTTAAACCACTTACCATCCAGTCAGTTCTGACTGATGGACACCCGACATGTATCAGAGTAGAACTGTGTTCCATAAAGTTTTCAATGGCTGAATTTTCAGAATTAAATCACCAGATCTTTGTTCCAAGGTGCCTCTGAGTGGACTCAAACCTCCAACCCTTTAGTTAGCAGTACGGTGCATTTACTGTTTGTTTGCACCTGGTCCTTCATGGTTCAATATTTCTCAGCTAGCTAGTGTTGTCACAATTGCCACGCTCATCACTCTTCTGTTTTAGAAGGTACATGCTGTCTGAAAAACGTTAGCTACTTCAGAGGTTTCTGTTATGTACAGAAGGAGCATCAGCTTTAGAGTTGAAAGGCTTTATTAGGGTGTTAGAGGAAACTGTTCACATGGACACTGAAATCATCCAAAATGATAGTTTGAATTATAAAAACCAAAACCCATTACCATTGGGTCGATTCCAACTCATACTGACCCTATAGGACAGAGTAGAACTGTCCCATAGGGTTTCCAAGGAGTAGACGGTGGATTCAAACTGCCAGCATTTTGGTTAGCAGCTGAGCTCTAAGCCACTGCAGTACCAGGGCTCCAGTTTGAATTATAGTGAAGAGTAAATGTGTGAGTCATGAAGTTAAGTCCTACATGAGGACCTAGCAGCATGACCTGGATAACTTGTAGAAGATCGATAAAGTAATTAAGGTTGGTAGACCAAACTGTAAGAGCCTCAAAATGACACTTTTTTGAGAGCAGAACTAAGAAAACAACCTTTCTCCCTCTGAGTAGAAGAGAGCTACTATAAAAACACATTCCACAAAAAGTACTGTTTTGAATTGTTTTCTTTTTCTCATTTTTTTTTTTTTTTTGAAGACTTTGGAGGAAAGAGAAATAAGCTTAAAAAAAAAAAAAAAAACTAGTCAGGGAAATAGCATCTCTCTACTTGCTGAATCTAGGGATATGTTTCCCAGCAGAAAATTAAAAGAAAATACAAGCTTTTACATTAATGTTTTCCAGGTGAAGTGATTCTTATAAGTGAAAATCAAGGCATTAATTACAGGTAAGACAATATGAGGCTGAAAGCAGAAAAATAAAGTATTGATTATGGAAGGGCCCTGATATTTTTAAGTGTTTTGGAATTGATGAGAGGAAACATACAGGTGGAGTTAATTGTTCACTTGCTTCCAAATGAATTCCCATAAGGTTCTTTTGATTTAATAGATGGTTTAGTGCTCCATGTATTTTTGACACCTGGTTGTGGTAGTTCTAGAATTTTCTCTAGAATTTATTCCTCTAGAATTTCATGCATGTGTTACAGTAGATGCACTTTCATTAACACTATTTGGACACATACGTGACAGGTTAATTAAAAAAAAAACAAAACAGTAAGATCAAAGTATCACTCAGTAAAATGATAAATAAAATTTTAAAATATTTATGTCATCTTACAATATGTAGATGTGTAGTCATTCACTAATCTTCTGATATACATCCCAGGAACTTTTAAGTAAATACCTAAGAATTGCAATGGCAGTTAGTACTTTTCTTTTTTCATACATGATGCATACCTTCTTATCATTTTAATTTCTTAAAAATCAAATAAAAATTAAAAACACCTATTAAGCTATATCAGGTTTAATATCCATTATTTTTTCTTTTGTCATTTCTATTATTTTCTGTTTTAACTATTTTCTGTTAATATTTTCCTATCTTTAAAGATATTTACATCTAATTCATAGGAATGTTTTTAATGACACATCCTATGAAATTTTTCCAAAGCTTTCAAATTGGTTCTCATATAAGCAGCTTTCATTGTTTATTCATTTATATTTCAGCCAGTTATGTAAATACATATTCAAAATAATTTCAACAGGCATTAAAAAAAAGCTTGGACTAAGTACAATAGACACTAGATGAGCATGGAACTGAACTATTGAGAACAGAATTATTCAGACAAACTGCAGAGATGCCTGCTAACCAAAACAGCTCAATGAATCATAGAACTCATTCTGTATATTTTATCAAAGAAATGGGAAATGTTTGCTAATCCAGCAGGTTAATTAATTGAGGATTAGTGAAAGACAATTTCTACTCTGTCTGATGGTTTCTATAACTGAAAATGTTGGTTTCTATAACAAATAAAAAAACATAAACACAGAAGGATGCAATACTTATCAAAAAGCAGTTGAATAGATTTCTAAATACTTCCCGTCATGGACTGAATTGTGTTCCCCAAAGATACATGTATCAATTTGGCTAGGCCATGATTCCCAGTATTGTGTGATTGTCCACCATTTTGTCATCTGATATGATTTCCCGATGTGTTGTAAATCCTATCTGTATGATGTCGAGGAGATGGGATTAGCAGCAGTCATGTTAATGAGTCAGGACTCAATCTACAAAATTGGATTGTGTATTGAGCCAGTCTCTTTAGAGATACAAAAGAGGGAAGCAAAAAGAGAGACATGGGGACCTCCTACAACAAAGAAAGTAGTACCAGGAGCAGAGCATGTCCTTTGGACTCAGATTCCGTGTGCTGACAAGCCCCTAGACCAGGGGAAGATTGATAACAAGAACCTTCCTTCAGAGCCAACAGAAAGAGAAAGGCTTCCTCTGGAGCTGATGTTATTGTTGCATGCTGTCGAATCAATTCCAGCTCACAGAGACCCTGGAGCTGGCACCCTGAATTCGGACTTTTATCCTGCTACACTGTGAAAGAGCAAACTTCTGTCTGTTAAAGCTATCCAATTGTGGTATTTCCGTTATAGCAGCTCTAGATGACTAAGACACTTCCTATCCCATGTACACGTTTTATCCCATGTATCTAAAATGAAAAGACTGGAAACATGGGCTGAATTACTAAAACATTGCCTACTTATTTAATATTCAAATATTCCTTTTTGTTAGCAAAAGTTTAGGTATAACTATAGGGTCACTATGAATCGGAATTGACTTGACGGCAATGGGTTTAACAGATTGATTAAAAAAAATAATAATTATCCAAAAGTCTTTGATGATTCCAATTACGAGTAACTTATTATGAACAGAAAATGCAAATTTTACCAAAATTTGGAGAAAAAAAAGTTTATTAAAAAATGTCTACTTTCTGAAAGTTAGTTTAGCATCATAAACAATCATATTAACACTATTGAAAATAATTTAGATGACTATATTATGAGATGATGTTAGCTGCCACTGAGTCAGCCCCCAACTCATGGTAACCCCGTGTTTTTCAAAATAGAACTGCCTCATAGAATTTCCTTGGCTGTAATCTTTATGGAAGCAGTTCTCCAGGTCTTTCTCTCCCACAGCTGCTTTGTGGGTTTGAATCACCAACCTTTCAATTAGTAACTGATAGCAAACTGCTTCCACCACTCAGGTCCTATTATCAATTTATAGTCTGTAAACTCATTTTACAGTACAATGTCTTAGGTAATATAAAAAGTATTAAGTTAAGTGATATTCATTTTCAGTTATGTGAAACATTTGCTTCTATTACAACTGTCAAATGAAAAGAATAATATAATAAAACATTTATATTATCACTTCTTAAACTGTGTCTTGCTTCATCATT
Source organism: Loxodonta africana (assembly GCF_030014295.1). Taxonomy (NCBI): domain Eukaryota; kingdom Metazoa; phylum Chordata; class Mammalia; order Proboscidea; family Elephantidae; genus Loxodonta; species Loxodonta africana. The sequence goes on from NC_087355.1 coordinate 63,268,850, forward strand.
TGAGCCTTTTAATACAAGTATGATGTAACCTATGTTGGGGAAGTTTGTTTTGCAAAGCTACATATACCCCCTCATTTAATTCATCTGAAACTACACAAAAGCATTTCCTGCTTTTGTGAGTGGTTAATATGTCAATATGAAAGTAGTTATAGTTTATAGATTTAGTAATTTCCCATTGTTTTGTTAAAGGTCCACTTACAAGTAAGAACAAATTTGGATAATAATTTTGACTATTTACATTTTTTTCCTTTTTTAGTACGGATTCAAATGTTTCAATCATATTTTCTATATCAATGTTTTACATTCAAAATTTTCCTTTATTAGTAAAGAACCTGATTAGAAAAATAGAAAAAAGAAAACAAACTATACATTATAAAGTTATAGAATTGAGATTCGAATCCAGGTTTCCTGGCATTTTTTTTTCTTTATTTTCCTAGCAGGACAGAAAACTCTGCCTGCTTCCATCATAGCTTCCTATTCAACCAATGTTAAGTCATTATTGTGAGATAATAAGTTATTTATTCAAAGTGTATCCTCACTTTATGGACACTGAAATAGGTATTAGTTTATACTAAACATACCATATTCAACTTTTAATGTATAGTTTGTTTACTGTATTATCAGGTTTACATTTAATTTGCTGATGAAATAACAACTCAACCTACATTGGACTCACTACTTATACACTTGATTTCCTTTGAAAATTAAAACACTGACCTAAAAAGCAAGCATACTGTTCAGGGATGCCATCTTATAAGTCTAGTTATTAGCCACCCACTGTTCTCAATAAATCAGTCTGCAAACTACTGATCCATGTCCTATTTGTTGGAAACAAGTGCCTACAAACCAAACATTTTTCCACTGAGTTTATTCAGTTAAAGATACTCTACTTTATGTAGGTATAATTTTTGCTTAGAGATTTTAAAGCAGAGTAAATATCTGTGAATGTAATATGAAAATTGTGACTCAAAAATGGTATATTAATAGATGGTTGAGCACTGTTATATTTTGTAGTACATGAAAAATACATTTTGAATATAATTAGCATACATAATTAACACCCCATTTTGTCAATTTCTCTCAAAAATATATAAATTATCCTTTTTTTTTTTCCTCTGATTGATGTCTAATCTACTCAACATGTTTACAAAGCAAGCAACCCAAGGAGAAATGAGAATAGTAACCAAGTCATGTAAAACTTAGAATTCTTTAAAATAATAATAACAATTGACTTATTTAAGCTCCATCTCATCTACAAAGGTATTCAAGTCCTATCAAAAAAATACAAACAGGATAGAAATAAGGAATTGAAGAAATTAATAAAGGGAAATTAAGAGAACAAGATAAAGCCACCCAGTGGTGATCTTACGCCTCTGTGGACCAGCTTTCAAGAGTCAGTTCTGCCCATCTCTTCACATCTCCATGTTGAAGGATAGCATGTGGGTAGTGTGGTTGGCCATGGAATTGGAACATGCCACATATTAGGGTTTCTTTTTTTTTCATTTTGGGAGAGGGAGCTTAGCAGCACATCGCTGAAGCTACTCCACTTCTGCAAATGTGTAGCACAGGAATATCTATGGGGAAATGTTCCAGTTCAACTGTACTGTACAGTTGCTCAATATGACAAAATTATGAACCTAGAGCATAACCATAATAATCTAACTTCATTATTTAAAAACAGTACAATTTAAAGATTTTAATTAAATGTTCATGGAACAATCATTTTTCAGTTGTGTGGTTTCTTGGTGTACCCTCCTGGATAAATGAGTGAAAATACACAACAATTTTACTGGCTGATATTGTTGGTGATATAGAATTTTTGGATATCCGAAAGCCTATCAGTCCAAAACACTGCATTTGGTACATATTTATTCATACATAATCCAGTGCTTTGAGCTTGTTGAGATTATATGAAACTATTTTTTTTAATTTTCTTTGGCAATAAATAAGTAGCAGGATAAACTCTTTATTGAGAACACCCTTAGTGTGTGGCAATAAAACCACAATATTTGTTTACGGAATATGTGCCTTGTTACTGTTACTTTTACCTTCAAGTGCATCAAAAAACTGTTTCAGATCACTAAAGTTCAAATTAGAGACAAAGGATGGAGAACAAAAACAGATCTGTCTCTCTCTTTATTTTCAGGTTCTTACATCACTCCTTCTGACCCTCCATTATGATGTTGATGAGGGTCAGGAGTTACTATAGAATGAACAGCTGAAGATTAAGTAAATTAAGTTCACAAAACTTAGAATAGCTGTTGCTAAGTTGGAATGCATATGATATAGTATTATTGGTATCTATTAATATTGTCATATATCCTAATATATGAATATATGTTATTGTTATACTTTATATTACATACTATATTATTCTATGGTACATTATACTGTATAATATGGTGTATATGTATATATATATGAACATATACGTGTATACTTTATAACTAAACACAAAAGTAGTGATATACTCATAATGCATGCTCAAAATGTTTATCCTGATAGGTGAGCAAAATTAAAAGTTTGAAGACTTTGACTAGTTCTTGTCTCAAGGACAAAGAACAAGGAAAAGGAAAAAAAAAAAAAAAAAAGCTAATTGTTCCATATATTCTGGTATAGAGAAGATTAATGATCAGTGGTAGAATGGCCAAGTCTAAATTTCACCTGTTCATTGTATAGCATGTTAGAACAAAAGTCCAAGACTTGCAATGTCTTAGGGAAGATATGGCAGTCAATTTCATCAGTGCAATTCAGGGTTTGAGACCATGTGCTCTGGAATCAGACTGACCTGGTTTCGAATTCTAACTCTGCCACTTAATAAATGGGTGATCTGGAGAAGACAATTAATATTTTAAGCTTCAAATTCCCCATCCATAAATTGTGGAGGAATATTAAGATTGTTGTAAGAATTTTAAAGCTCATGGTATAGGTCCTGAAGGAAAAAAAATGCTTAAATATTAATTCTACACTATGACTATAATTTGGTGTAGAGGACGTGAATAGAGAGCGAAAGGATGAAGGTAATGGACAGTATTTAAAAATTTAAAAACAAAGAAGGAAAAGTGAGATAGACTGACTACAAAGTGAACAAAGCTAAACCAAGTGTTTGGCTAGTTAGGGAAAACTCAGCATTTTTCTCAACTTTCTTTTAGATTCAACATTCAATAATTCTTAGAAGAGTCTACAATATACTTAGTTTGAATTGGCTTTCCTGTCATATATCTTGGGAAACCTGATGGTGTAATGGGTAAGAGCTATGCTTGCTAACCAAAAGGTTGGCAGTTCAAATCCATCAGGCGCTCCTCGGAAATCCTATGGGGCAGTTCTACCCTGTCCTTTAGGGTCACTATGAGTTGGAATGGGCTCGACAGCAACAGGTTGGTTGGTTGGTTATTTTGGGAGGACAACCCTCACAAACATCAATCATGCACATTATATACGGATATAAACCAAAATGTGCAATGTGCCCTCATTCCTGATTCTAATGGCCAGGTAAAATTTGTAGTGTAAGAAAAAGATCTGTAGGCAAGAGTTGTCTAAAATCATGAACTATCTTTAGGGAGAGTCAGAAAATAAACAAAGACACTTTGTTGGTTCAAATTCTCAAACAAGACGAAAATAAAAAAGTGTTTCATAAGGCTGATATGTTGTTCCAAAATAGGTATGGAGTGAGATGAAAATGTTTCCATTTGTTTATGTCTGATGGAAGAAAACAACCTAAATTTATGTAAGTCAATATTAAGGACTATATTTTGAAGGATCACCTTTTAGGCCTCCCCTCCATTCTCCCAGTAATACAAGGATGGTATCTGCTCCCTGTTGAAATGACAAGGATTCTAACACTGGTTGTTTTCTTTTGCTCCAAGAGTTTACTTGGAGATGCCAGGCTATAGAAAAATGGTGAAGTAGGAAGTTCCAGTTTATTTTCATCCTTACATTCTACTGGGGCTCAGATTTCCCAACTATGATGCAATCTGAATGGGAGTCCCTATCCTTATACTAAAATGACATTCTAAAATTCTAGTATACTGTTCTTTCTGGTCACCTTATTCTTGTCTCTCAATGAAGGGTCAACATTAGATAAGAATACTTTTACAATCACACAGGTAAGGAAGGTAGTCCAAAATGGACTTAGAAGAACGTATTTTAATCTAGACACTGAGTTACATGCCTTTTACAGTTTACATTTAAATAAAGAACAATTCTATTACCATATCATTTTTCAGATGAAGAAAAGCTTAAAAAGTTTAACTAGATTGCTTATGAACACATGGTTATCAATTGGCAAAGAAGGGCTTGAAACTTGTCCTACTAGTTTCCAAAACAGTGGTACTTAAAACTACTATACTACTTCTCTTTCCGTAAGTATTGATCAGCAAGTTCAATACTGCCTTAATCCTCTCCAAAGTCTACCAAGCTCTTCCTCTTACCATGTAACATTTTATTTGCACAGACTGCCCTAAATCCAGTAGCTGTTTACACCCAAGTCTGTGCAATTTATCTTTTTTCTTCTTATTGCAAGTATATTTATTTCTTTATATTTTGAACTCTTTTGGCATACAGAAGTAATTCATGTAAAAATTGTGTTAATGCAAATACATAAAGTGGAGATTTAACACTGCTTGCAAATCACTCATTGTGTGGCCAGAGACTGCTTTTACTGAATACTGCTTGCACCTTGGTCAAGTATCTCAAAAGGGTAGACAGTATATGTTTTTCTGTATGAATATAAAAAGGAGACGAATATAGGAACGAATAAACAGCAGTGTGTGTGTATATGTACGTGTGTGTGTGTGTGTTTGATTTCAACATAAAAGGAACCATGCCGTTTTGAAGAAAAAGATCTGTCATCAGCAAATGTGTGGCAGGTGAAATTAAAAAATATATATATATATATATGCATGGATCTTTGTGATTTAGCAAGATTTTTATTCTGTGAATCTCTTCATCACACCAAGATAAAAATTTTGCCAAAGCTAACATAAGAATTGTTGGAAGATCTTAAGGAAGTTTGAGAAATTGCTGCAAAAACCACTGGAGGACTGAAGGTGGGCCCTGTTTTTATATTACAGCCATTAGGAAAAGGCAGAATAAGAAAAGAGAGAAGAAATATATAGAATATTAAGATAATAAACAATATGATTGCAGGGATAATCATAAGCAGACTAAACCAATATCAAAACGTTGTTGTTGTTGTTGTTGTTGTTGTTGTTGTTGCTGTTGTTAGGTGCCATCGAGGCAGTTCAACTCACAGTGACCCTATGCACAATAGAACGAAACACTGCCCGGTCCTGAGCCATCCTTACAATCATTGTTATGCTTGAGCTCATTGTTGGAGTCACTGTGTCAATCCACCTCATTGAGTGTCTTCCTCTTTTACACTGACCCTGTACTCTGCCAAGCATGATGTCATTTTCCAGAGATTGATCCCTCCTGACAACATGTCCAAAGTATGTAAGACGCGGTCTCGCCATCCTTGCTTCTAAGAAGCTTTCTGGTTGTACTTCCAAGACAGATTGGTTTGTTCTTTTGGCAGTCCATGTTATATTCTTCGCCAACACCACAATTCAAAGGCATCAATTCTTCTTTGGTCTTCCTTATTCATTGTCCAGCTTTCACATGCATATGATGTGATTGAAAATACCATGGCTTGGGTCGGGCGCACCTTAGTCTTCAAGGTGACATCTTTGCTCTTCAACATTTTAAAGGTCCTTTGCAGCAGATTTGCCCAACACAATGAGTCTTTTGATTTCTTGACTGCTGCTTCCAAAACTGTTGATTTTGGATCCAAGTAAAATGAAATCCTTGACAACTTCAATCTTTTCTCAGTTTATCGTGATGTTGCTCATTGGTCCAGTTGTGAGGATTTTTGTTTTCTTTATGTTGATGTGCAATCCATACTGAAAGCTGTGGCCTTTGATCTTCATTAGTAAGTGCTTCAAGTCCTCTTCACTTTCAGCAAGCAAGGTTGTGTCATCTGCATAACGCACGCTGTTAATGAGTCTTTCTCCAATCCTGATGTTCCATTCTTCTTCATATAGTTCAGCTTCTCAGGTTATTTGCTCAACATACAGATTTAATAGGTATGGTGAAAGAATACAACCCTGATGCACACCTTTCCTGACTTGAAACCAATCAGTATCCCCTCATTCTGTCCGAACAACTTTCTCTTGACCTATGTAAAGCTTCCTCATGAGCACAGTTAAGTGTTCTGGAATTCTCATTCTTTGCAATGTTATCCATAATTTGTTATGATCCACACAGTCGAATGCCTGTGAATAGTCAATAAAACACAGGTAAACATCCTTCTGGTATTCTCTCCTTTCAGCCAGCATGGATCTGACATCAGCAATGATATCCCTGGTTCCATGTCCTCTTCAGAAACTGGCCTGAATTTCTGACAGTTCCCTGTCCATATACTGCTGCAGCTGTTTTTGAATGATCTTCAGCAAAATTTTGCTTGCGTGTGATATTAATGACACTGTTCTATAATTTCCACATTCGGTTGGATCACCCTTCTTGGGAATAGGAAGAAATATGGATCTCTTCCAGTCAGTTGGCCAGGAAGCTGCCTTCCATATTTCTTGGCATAGATGTGTGAGCACCTCCAGCACTGCATCTGTTTGTTGAAACATCTCAATTGATATTCCATCAATTCCTGGAGGCTTGTTTTTTGGCAATGCCTTCAGAGTAGCTTGGACTTCTTCCTTCGGTACCATTGGTTCCTGATCATATGCCACCTCTTGATATGGTTGAACATTGACTAAATCTTTTTGGTATAATGGCTCTGTGTATTCCTTCCATCTTCTTTTGATGCTTCCTGCATCGTTTAATATTTTTCCCATAGAATCCTTCACTATCGCAACTCGAGGCTTGAATTTTTTTTCTTTTCTTTCAGCTTGAGAAACAGTGAGTGTGTTCTTCCCTTTTGGTTTTCCATCTTCAGCTCTTTGCACACCTCATTATAATACTTTTGTTTTCTCGAGACACCCTTTGAAATCTTCTGTTCATTTCTTTTACTTCATCAATTTTTTTTTTTTTGCTTTAGCTGCTTGACTTTTGAGAGCAAGTTTCAGAGTCTCCTCTGACATCCATCTTGGTCTTTTCTCTCTTTCCTGTCTTTTCAATGACCTCTTCTTTTCTTCACGTATGATGTCCTTGATGTCATTCCACAACTTGTTTGGTCTTCAGTCACTAGTATTCAGTGAGTCAAATCTATTCTTCAGATGGTCTCTAAATTCAGGTGGGATATACTCAAGGTCATATTTTGGCTCTCGTGGACTTGCTCTGATTTTCTTCCATTTCAGCTTGAACTTGCATATGAGCAATTGATGGTGTGTTCCACAGTCGGCCCCGGGCCTTGTTCTGATTGATGATATCGAGATTTCCCATCGTTTGTTTCCACAGATGTAGTCAACTTGTCTTCTGTGTTTCCATCTGGTGAGGTCCATGTGTATAGTCCCCGTTTATGTTGGTGAAAGAAGGTATTTGCAATGAAGAAGTCATTGGTCTTGCAAAATTCTATCATTTGGTCTCCGACGTTGTTTCTATCACCAAGGCCATATTTTCCAACTACTGATCCTTCTTCTTTGTTTTGCTGGAAGCTATGCCACTGGTATTCAGATACCAGCAGGGTCACCCATGGAGGATGGGTTTTAGCTGAGCTTCCAGACTCAGACAGACTAGGAAGAAGTACCTGATAGTCTACTTCTGAAAAGCATTAGCCAGTGAAAACCTTATGAATAGCAGCTGAACATTGTCTGATATAGTGCTGGAAGATAAGCCCCCCAGGTTGGAAGGTACTCAAAAGATGACCAGGGAAGAGCTGCTCCTCAAAGCAGATTCGACCTTAATAATGTGGATGGAGTAAAGCTTTTGGGACCTTCATTTGCTGATGTGGCACTACTCAACATGAGAAGAAGAAACAGCTGCAAAAATCCATTAATAATTGGAACGTGGACTGTGCAAAGTATGAAACTAGGAATATAGGAAATCTTCAAAAATGAAATGGAACGTATAAACATCGATATCCTAGAAATTAGTGAGCTGAAATGGACTGGTGTTGGCCATTTTGAATCAGACAATTATATCTTCTACTATGCTGGGAATGACAACTTGAAGAGGGATGGTTTTGCATTCATCATCAAAAAGAACGTTTCAAAATCTATCCTGAAGTACATTGCTGCCAGTGATAGGATAAGATCCATATGCCTACAAGGAAGACCAGTTAATACGACTATTATTCAAATTTACGCACCAACCACTAGGGCCAAAAATGAAGAAATAGAAGATTTTTATCAGCTGCTGCAGTCTGAAATTGATTGAACATGCAGTCAAAATGCATTGATAATTACTGGTGATAGGAATGCAAAAGTTGGAAACATGAAAACATTAAAAGCAAGAATTTAATAAGAAAAAAAGCTAAAATGGATGAAGAAGTATTCTGAAAATTAAAGGAATTGTTTGTTAAATTTAACTAAATTATTTTTCTGCTCTTCTTCTTAATTCATTTCTCTTTAGAGATATTTTATATTCTTTTGAATATAACTGACTTTAAAAAGTTTAAAGATTGTTACTGAGTCAATATTTCCTTTTATGTTTTTCAAAATAAACATGTTTACTTTCAGATTTCTTCACATCTCTCTTTTCACCAATTTTTTTTTTCCATATTCTGCTTAATTTTCTATGTCTCAGAAAATGTAGCAATCAATGCTAGAGACAATGTTCTGGTTGAATTCCATCCTCTTATACAATTTTACTTTACAATTGAAAAAAATATTTCTGTTTACTATTTTATTCAACTGTTTTTTTTTATTATTATTTTATTGTCAGGATGGTTCCTTATTGAATTGTACCTGTTCAGTATATGTAAGTCGTTTCTTAAGTACTCCACTCTCACCTGGAGACCTTGTCCTGCAGAATGTATATATTCTGAGGGATTATTGGGTTTTAAATAACAACTTTGTCTTCTATTTTAATATTAAAATATTTTAGTGGTTTATTCCATTCATCTGTGTTTGTTATCAGACAACTATTTTAACCACTTTTATTTTCACTTTATTGACCAAGTTTTTTGGTGTCTTGCACATAGCAGATATGGTATTCTTAAATGTTTACTGGAAATTATAGAAAACATTATTAGGTTAGATGGAAGACAGTATCAAAACTCCGAAATGAGTTACTGAAAAGATACATGTTTAAAAGACTCTTTGAACATATAATTTTTCCTCATTGAGTAACTCCTTAGTTTAAGTTGGCAGAATGCCCAATTATTGGTAAATTTGTAAAGATTATTAAGGCAGGAATAAATAAAGTGTGAAGTGTTGAAATTTATATATTTATATTCTTAAAAAATGTAAAATGCATCCTAGTTGGATGCATTTTTAGCAGAGTTCCAGGAAAACTGGACACTGAAATATATGTAAATTCATAGAAAATATTATAGTTGGAACAAACGCTAAGAAATTACCTGATTTATCTCATTGCTTTCCAAAGTTATTAAAAAGTATTTCTGATATGTTTGTTTTTCTAATAAATTAGGTACCCAGGAAAAGATTGCTAGTACTAGTTCATACATGGTGTTCTTATGGTTTGAAAGAGTCAGTATGGCTCTTTAACTTGAAAGTAATAAATGGCTTGAGTAAATCTCCCACAGCACTACCCTAAAATCACCAGGGCAACATTCTGCTTCAGTGGTTTAAATGTGCCCTGGTGGTTTGAAACATAATTGTACTTTTCTGGACACCTAATTGACTACAAAGGACTGAGTTAGGTACTTTGAATAAAATTTCATGACTTTAATTGTTGTTTAGAGAGGTGCTCCAATGTTTTAAAACAAACTATTCATGTGAAATCTCATTATCAGAAAATAAAAAAAAGGAAAAGAAAAAAAAAATACTATCTAATTTTTTTTTTAAATACAACCCAAAATTTACCTCAAAGTAAAGTGAAAATTGTGGGTAAATTTTCAGTGAAATAACCTTTATTTATGAGAAATATTTAGTGAATGTGAATGATCCTCACTGTGGTACAGTAAAAGGGAAATATTTGCAAAAATCAAAATAATAGCAATAGGCAAAATGTATTGAGTGCTGATGGTGAGCCTCAAGCTGAGCTCTGCATAACCTCATATTCCTGTGAGGTGGGCATAAATGCCAGGCTCATTTAGACATAAGAAAACTGCAGTATAGAAGATTTAAGTCAGTTGCCCAAGGTCCACAGCTGGAAAGTAGTGGGAGCTGGAAGTCAAAGCCAGGGAGTTCGGCTTGAGTGGTCTTTACCTATTACACTATTAACAAAATATAGACTAAAATAACACTAACTGCAATGGCAACACTGCTTCCTACTTAGTATGTGTCATGTACTCTGCTAAACATTTTTTATACATTCTCATCTAACCCACACAAAAAGCTTTCTTCTCTTCACATTTTCACTTATAGGAAAGGAATCACTTCCCCAGTAGTTCTTGCATTCCCTCTTCATGTAATTTTAGCTCTCCTGCACAAGAGAATTGTTGCAAATATGATTAGACACTTAGCCATTTGTTGGGCCACCATTCAAGAATGGGCAGAATAATTATGACTTAAAGGCCGGAAGCAGTCTTCATGTCCCCCCCGCCGCTTTTGTTTCCACATGTTAAACACACCTAGTCTTTAGGATGGAGCCCTGGTGGTGCAGTGGTTAAAAGCCCAGCTGCTAACCAAAAGGTTGGCAGTTCAAATCCACCAGCTGCTCTTTGGAAACCCTATGGGGGCAATGCTACTCTGTCATAGGGTTGCTACGAGTAAGAACTGACTAGATGGCAATGGGTAGTCTTTAGGACTGGATCAACCATCATCTTTGTGTGCCTGGTTAGAAAAGTCAACAAAGAATCTTCTCTACAAACACTAATTGTATATTGTAGACGTACAGACTAAATGGACAAATTAGACTTTTAGGAAAAAGACTCCTGCACCAACCAGCTCCCGCTTACATGTGAATGCATCTGAGTCTTTCCCAATTGTTAAAAAAAAAAAAAAAATGTATTTTCTATTTGACTATTGAAGCTCTTACTATTGATGCTTTCATGACTGGCAAATCCAGGGTGAAAAAATGTGAACGCAAACATTCTAACAAGAAAATATCACTCCTAAACCTTAATAGTTATGATGTGCGCCTCACTGTTTGTGCTGTTTTACACATGAGAAAATTGATGAAGGGATTAAACAATTTACCAGGATCTCAAACAAACAAAAATAAGTACATAAATAACACACAGATAGAGAAGAAAAAGGATTTTTGGATATCTATGAACTTCCTCCCTGCAAAAATAACCAAATCAATTGAATTTTATTAAATGTCCTAATTTGCTTCAAAGTAGCCTTCAGTTTGTACTTTAACCTAGGCTCTGTTAAACTTGGCATGTCTCATAATGCCATCTCGTAGTTTAGAGTAGAAATATATGCCTAATCTATTCTAGGGAAGTCTTCTGGTCTTACAGTGAAGGGAACAAACACAGTATAGTATAGCAATTCTGTGGGTCATTACAGTCTGAAAGGTTGGAGTATAACACCCTTCCCCATTTCAGTATCCACTCAGCTCTGCTGCAATCCCTGTCTGCTCAGCTTTATGGGAGTAATATGGTATTTGAACTCAAAAGACCTAATTTATTTTAAATTCCATAAATGTAAACCAGTATTTATCTTGAGAGCTATTTTAAAGTAAATTGAATGTATATTTTCTTGAATCTGTTAGCATTCTGTTTGGTTGCAAGGAACATAAAATCTGACTTATGGTGGCTTTGACGAATAGCAGTGCATTGCTCTTGTACAGTAAGAAGTACAGAGGTGGTATAATTGTTCAAGTGTGTTGTAGAAGACTACTAGTATTCCCTACTTTCCAATATTCCTCCCCATCCAGGCCACATTGAAGACTGTACTTTCCTGCCCTCTTAAAGCTAGGTAGGTCAAGTGACTAATGCAGGCCAATAGACTGAGAGTGGAAGACTCTACTGCCCTCAAGCTAATGCACTGAAAGTCTCTTCAAGATGTTGTTTCTCTCTCTTCCTCTGGCTCCCTAACTTGGAACCTATATGCTGAGATATACTGCTTGTAAGATAGCCTAGATCCCTGAGTAACTGCTTAAAAAGCAGTTGCCCTGAAGAAGGTATACTGTAATTGACTTTGCTTGTGTAAGAAATAAGCCTCTGCTTTATTAAGCCACTGGGTTGCCAGGGCTAATTTGATTCACTCCATAGCCTATCCCCTGCCTGATCCATATGGCTTTCATCACCACACTTGCAGGAACAACTGCTACCATTCTAGCCATCACTGCCACATTTCAGACAGGAAGGTAGGGGGAAGACGAAAGAGAAATAAACAAAGGAAATTTTAGCCAAGTCTGCTTTTTCAAATTGCTCTCCCAGAAGGCAAAATCAATGACCTCTATATAAATTCCATTGGTCAAACTCTTTCACATGGCCACTGTGGCTGCATGAGACTGTTGAAAGGTGACTATCTTTAACTGAATACTCTGCCTCTACCCCAAATATTATCGTTCTGGTGTTAAGAAGCAAGAGAGAATTGATATTAAGCAATCAACCAATAGTGTTTCCCATAATTTTATTCTTCTGGAAAAAAGCTGTTTCTAAACTTTTCAAGGTTCTTTTAATCTCCAAGTATTTCTAAGTACTTATTCCTTCATCACTCTGAATTTTTAACTCTCATGGCTATTACTTCCTCTCTGAAACTATCTCCTCTCCATGTCTACCGAAAACCTCTCTTCTGGGTTCTTCTCTATCATCTCTCACAAATTTTCAATTTTGTTCACTGATTACTTTTCAAGTCCATATCCCAAGGTTTCTCCACCTTCTTTGTTCTTATTATTTCACTAATTTACCTGTATCTCATCTATTCCTATGTTTCATCTAAAAATTACTCACAGTCTTTCCTAAATTCTAAACTTTTTGTGCCAATAATTTCTTGTTTTACCCTTTGGAAAGTCAATATTTAAGGATCTAAATGTCTTCCCCGTCAAATTTCTCCTTTTTTATATTCCTCGTTTCATTTAGAATCAAAGAAACTTGCTTAATTTCTCTGTTCAATTTCTCCTGAACCCCTGACCCCACCTTACTTTCAAAAAATTTCATCTAAATTAAATTCAATCCCTTCTCTTTACCTTCAATCTGACTACAACTTGATTGAGTCTCTCTCTTGCGATCACTTACAGGAACCAATTATTCTAAGCTTCTGAGCTGTCTGTCATCTTTGCCTGCCTTCTCTCTATCTTCACTTGACTGCTACAATGGTCCTTCCAATAGCAATTCTGATTATGTTACTTGCCTCTTAGGAATTCTTTGGCAACCCCATCCCTCCAATTATCCTTCAGAATAAAAGCTAACCATATTATCAAGATTTCTTAAGTTTCCTGTAATCAGTAATGTCTCTGTAACTTTCATTTACCATGAACCAAAGCATTCACCATCCTTTAACTATATGAGACTTTTTGTGCTCTCTGGGTACAGCATGCTATTTCATCTCTGAGCCTTTACATTTCTCTCTGGCTTGTTGTTTGCTCTCCATGGATTGGTCTCAGTTTAGCAGTCTTTGTAAACAGAGACACAGACTTTTTTTTCCAGACTGCCTATTCAAGGGGCTCTTTATTTTTTAAATCATAAATCACAATCAGTATTCCCCTGGAGCAAAGGGCAGGTTTGCTTGTAGACTTGGGCAATAGAGACAGTGTTTCACTTCAGTTGTTGTTGTTGTTAGGTGCCGTCGAGTCGGTTCCGACTCATAGTGACCCTACGCACAACAGAACGAAACACTGCCTGGTCCTGAGCCATCCTTACAATCGTTGTTATGCTTGAGCTCATTGTTGCAGCCACTGAATCAATCTACCTCCTTGAGGGCCTTCCTCTTTTCCACTGACCCTGTACTCTGCCAAGCATGATGTTCTTCTCCAGGGACTCATTCCTCCTGACAACATGTCCAAAGTATGTAAGATGCAGCCCCACCATCCTTGCCTCTAAGGAGCATTCTGGTTGTACTTCTAAGAAAGATTTGTTCGTTCTTTTGGCACTCCATGGTATATTCAATATTCTTTGCCAACACCACAATTCAAAGGCATCAACTCTTCTTCAGTCTTCCTTATTCAATGTCCACCTTTCACATGCATATGATGTGATTGAAAATACCATGGTGTGGGTCAGGCGCACCTTAGTCTTCAGGGTGACATCTTTGCTCTTCAACACTTTGAAGAAGTTCTTTGCAGCAGATTTGCCCAATGCAATGTGTCTTTTGATTTCTTGATTGCTGCTTCCATGGCTGTGGATTGTGGATCCAAGTAAAATGAAATCATTGACAACTTCAATCTTTTCTCCATTTATCATGATGTTGCTCATTGGTCCAGTTGTGAGGATTTTTGTTTTCTTTATGTTGAGGTGCAATCCATCCTGAAGGCTGTGGTCTTTGATCTTCATTAGTAAGTGATTCAAGTCCTCCTCACTTTCAGCAAGCAAGGTTGTGTCATCTGCATAATGCAGGTTGCTAATAAGTATTCCTCCAATCCTGATGCTCCGCTCTTCTTCATATAGTCCAGGTTCTTGTATTATTTGTTCACCATACAGATTAAATAGGTATGATGAGAGAATACAACTCTGACCCACACCTTTCCTGAATTTAAACCAATCAGTATCCCCTTGTTCTGTCTAAACAACTGCCTTTTGAGATATGTAAAGTTTTCTCATGAGCACAATTAAGTGTTCTGGAATTCCCATTCTTCGCAGTGTTATTCATAGTTTGTTATGATCCACACAGTCGAATGCCTTTGCATAGTCAATAAAACACAGGTAAACATCCTTCTGGTATTCTCTGCTTTCAGCCAGGATCCAGCTGACATCAGCAATGATATTGCTGGTTCCACGTCCTCTTCGGAAACCGGCCTGAATTTCTGGCAGTTCCCTGCTGATATACTGCTGCAGCCATTTTTGAATGATCTTCAGCAAATTTTTGCTTGCGTGTGATATTAATGATATTGTTCTATAATTTCCACATTTGGTTGGATCACCTTTCTTGGGAATAGGCAGAAATATGGATCTTTTCCAGTCAGTTGGTCAGGAAGCTGTCTTCCATATTTCTTGGCATAGATGAGTGAGCACCTCCAGTGCTGCATCTGTTTGTTGAAACATCTCAGTTGATATTCCATCAATTCCTGGAGGCTTGTTTTTCGCCAATGCCTTCAGAGCAGCTTGGACTTCTTCCTTCAGTACCATCGGTTCCTGATCATATGCCATCTCTTGAAATGGTTGAATATCAACTAATTCTTTTTGGTATAATGATTCTGTATATCCTTTCCATCTTCTTTTGATCCTTCCTGCATTGTTTAATATTTTCACCATGGAATCCTTCACTATTGCAACTCAAGGCTTGAATTTTTTCTTCAGTTCTTTCAGCTTGAGAAACACTGAGTGTGTTCTTCCCTTTTGGTTTTCCATCTCCAGCTCTTTGCACATGTCATTATAATACTTTGTCTTCTAAAGAGGCCCTTTGAAATCTTCTGTTCAGTTCTTGTACTTCATCAATTCTTCCTTTTGCTTTAGCTGCTCGATGCTCAAGAGAGAGTTTCAGAGTCTCCTCTGACATCCATCTTGGTCTTTTCTCTCTTTCCTGTCTTTTCAGTGACCTCTTGCTTTCTTCATGGATGATGTTCTTGATGTCATCCCACAACTCGTCTGGTCTTCGGTCACTAGTGTTCAGTGCATCAAATCTATTCTTGAGACGGTCTCTAAATTCAGTTGGAATATACTCAAGGTCATAGTTTGGCTCTTTCTCCACTTCAGAGGAATGGACAATTTTACTTTCCAGTATAAAAAATGTGGGTTCCTTCAATACAAGGTTTCTCTTCTGTAATGCAACCCACTGCATATGCAGGTGTCACTTTGCCCTTTTTGTGTTACCCTGAGGGAAATAGGGTGACCAAAATCAATACAAACCTGGTGTTCATTAATGGTATGATGAATAAATTCCTTTGTCTCTGATGTAGGTATTTCATGTCTTCCCTGCATATCTGAAATTGTGGTAGGCTAACTTGTTACCTGGCAAGTAGGATACAATCTATAAATCTTCACAGTTTTTTCAGTGTCTTCCACTGAGAATGTTGTCTAAATTTATTTCCTTATCTTCCTCAGTCTGGTTGCCCTAATTAAAAGGTTTCTTCAAGACTTTGCTGAAATGCACTGCCTCTGTGAGTTTTCCTTAACTCCTTAAGCCAGTTTCCTCCTCCTTTGTTGCTCCGGATATGGTTTATACATATCTCTATTTTTTGTTTGTAGATCTATCTTCCTTGCCAGGTTGTGATCTTCTTGATAAATCTAATGACTGTTTATACCTGTTTTATGCCCTGCATAGTACCTGGTATGTAGTACATAATAGGTAACTCTGTCTGAATAAATGAAATTATCTATAGATTATCTAACATGTGCTCTCTCCAAAAATTTTACTTCAGGCCATTCTTAAGTACACACAAAGAGAACAGCTTTCTTTCTGTTGGCCTATCTTCTCTAATCTCTCCTTCCTACATGAACAAACACTTTGTTCTCACTGTTTCTCTAAAATTGTATTGCATTATTAATTCCAATCTCTGAAGCAAGTTGCCTGTAATTATAATTGTCTTTCTAAAAAGAAAATGCAACAGCTGCACCTACTCTGAAAATGGGTCCTTGGAGAATGTAATTAAGTTATTTCAATTTGGAAACTGAATATTATCAAGATCTATGGGATGTATAACCTTAAGGCAGACCTTTCCACTAGGCTTTTAATAGTATGTCATTTACAGAAACCTAGGTAAGTAACTATGAAATAAGAATGTAAAATTTTTGCATGCTCCAATCAGAGGCTTAATAAACAGAATAAGGCGTCACATAATCTTATACTGTGTGGTTAGTTAGAACACTTGGTAGACCACAGAGCAAAGAAGGTTAAGGCCATGTGTTTATCACCTTTGTGACAATCCATATAGTCTTACATAATTTGTTTTATGGCTATGGAGTTTCCCTATAACACATTATATACAACTGTGTTATGTTTAAGTCGCAATCTTAATCTGAAAAAATAAAGCCACTATAAATTTCTAATCTCTTCAGCAAAGTCAGTTCCAAGGGCATAAACCTTTATATATGCAAACAGAGTTATTTTTATAATTGGGAATTATTTCTAGGGGAAATAATTAAATATCATTTACAATGTTCAAACATTTGAGATACTATGTTAAAATAGTGTCCTCAAACATTTGCTGGTTCTTATTTCTTAAAATTTTGCTTTTGATAATGGCCTACATTTTATGCTGAAAAAAAAAGATCAACATATAGTTAAAAATTGGTTTTAGCAAGCATTGTGTCTAAGCAAAATGTAGGCTAGGTGTAAAAATGGCAGGCAGGGATGTCTGACCTTCTCTGTCTTCAGGAGGGGGAAGGAGAATCAAGTTCAACAACTCAAGGCAGATTCCTAAGAGGTGGCTGTTACACATGCGTCTACCTTACATCCTTTTTACTAATTCTGACACCAACTGTTCCTCCCTTGGCACTCTTTACTTCTCTGCTGGGTTCTATAATTTGTTGCAATGGCCACACGGAACTCACAGACAATACCCACAGTCACGGGATTTATTAGGGAAGTAACAGGTTACAATTCAGGATCAGAAATGACTCAAGACACAGTTCTTCAGCCAGGATAGCTTCTCCTCAGTCGTGCCCGCAGGCATGTCTTTCTCTGGCCACTGGCCTCTGCCCTGCTCAGGCAATTGTCACAGAGCCAATAATGCCTGGAGGCACCACAATCTGCCAGGAAGCCTCTTGCCCAAAAGTGCTCAGCTTTCTCTCTGTGTGTGCTTGGAAGCCACAGCACCTCTCCTGCTGTCCTCCTGGTTCTGCTGACTCTGCCACCATTGCTCCTCACTTTTGTGCCTCTGTCTCTCACTGTCCTATGTGTTACATTATCTCTCTGTCTCCTGGATCTAGGAGGTTCACAGCTCAGGAATCCCAGCTCCAAAGAAGCATTCCACTCCTGGCTTTTCTATCTGGGTTGTCTTTCACCTTTGGGATGGCTTATTTTAAGACTAGTGAATAGCAAAACTAACCAATCCCCTCGCTAGGGTTGCATACATCTTATTTGCTTGGTCCACCCCCACAAGGGCTCCATGCACAGTATTTGTATTATAAGTAAGCTATCTAATTCCCTTGGTGGGCCACAAGCATGTCATTTGCATAGTCCCACTCAGTTATTTGATGGGAGTTACAAGACCATGGCAGGAAAGGTCATATAAAAGTAGTCCATTGTACTGGACTACGTAAATTTTTATTTGATGAGCACACCATTTATTGTTAATTATACTTGAAAATACTGATGAGAGTGTCAGTGAAAATAGAAGTCTGGTATTAAAATATATTTTAATGAATCATCTAGTTTAATCACTATTGGCTACATTAGTCTTCTACTGCCAATAATCAGTGTCTACTCTCTGAACGAGTTTTTTTCAAAGGTAAGATTTTACTACCTTATCAGGTATCATTTATATTTTGCAAAGCACTAATCATTTAAAATATCTTCTTATCTTGAGCCAAATTTTCTCCCTTTATAATTTATTACTATTAGCTCTACATTTCCCACTATTCAAATAAACTAAGTATAATCCCTTTTACATAATCAATTTTTAAACATCTGAAAAAATCTCATATGACTATTCAAAGTGTTGAAGTTTTCAAGCTTAAAATCCCCATAAAAGAGCATTGATATACATGTAAGACTTAATGGGGACATGGCTAATTCCTTCACTGTAAGACCCGAAAATTGAACATTTGGAAAAGTTTTATTAAAGATAAGCGTGGTGAAATATGCTTACAGAATTCAGGGTAACCCTTCTATCTCAAAATATTTTAGTGTTACCCAATATTATTAAGAAAATTAAGGCTGCTAGTAGTCACACTCGCATGAAAACATTTGCAGAATATTCCACTGTTGTAAATGACAAAATACTTACAGAAGATATATATAACATACCAGTGATATCCTGCAAATGTCAACATTTGTATTCAGAAACAAAACAAAACAAAACTGAATGCCCTTGTAAATTCTGCTACTTACTCAAAAGATGGTTTGACAGAGGAAAATATTGGATACAAAAAACTGAATCAAGCAGTCACAATTTTTTCTGGTATCTTCAAGTATCAAATCCTTATATAGCATTTTCTCTAGAAGTCGTTTTGAAACTTGAAGAACTTTAAGGAAAACAAAATTAAACTGAAGGTATTACTTTATAAAGTTAAGTGTAAAGCATAGGTTCATTATTTGTGATAGAGAAACAAAAACATGGAAATAAAAATGTGTTCAAATGGAATATAAAAAGAAATGCGTGGATACTAGATATACAGCAAGTTATCTACATAGATATCTAGATTAAGAATCCTCATACACACAACTAAACTTCTGAGTTCATGCCTAGTCATAAAAGTTGCCCATAATATATCATTTGTTGTCACTGTCAAGGGCAAATTCCTGGGCTAATTGAATCATTGGTTTAATCTTTCATAATTTATATCCTGAATTAAATTAAATAATAAACATGAAAGGCAATGTCATAATGTCCATAAAAGCATCCTTACAAAGTTGTCCAGTTAGAGGTAGTTGTACAGTCATAAAATGTAAAAACTGTTCTGAAGAAATCTGTACAAGCATAAGAAAAATATAAGACTCAGAAATATTATATTTTGCTTAATATAACCCAACAATTTAGAACATGCTGTATGCATGAATGTGTTTTATTAAAAAATATTTAAATGATTATTTTTAATTTAACATTTTATAAATAAAAATTAAGTAAATAAGATCACATTAAAGCGTACCCCAGCTAAAATGCCATAATGGATTCCAAACAAAAGGATGACAATAGAATTATAAAACTATGGAAAATAATGTGGCCTGCATTTCTTTTATATGGGAAGGACTAAATAAACATTATTTATTTACAATTTTATTGTCACTGGAAGCACAAAGATAACAAATTATTAATCAGTCAACTAAATTCATCATATTATTTATCAAGAGATGGTTTGAAAAAACAATTATATAATTCTTGAAGTGACAAAATTAAAGAAGTTGTGACAGTTGTCAGGCATTAGGGAGAA
Organism: Loxodonta africana; assembly: GCF_030014295.1. Lineage (NCBI taxonomy): Eukaryota > Metazoa > Chordata > Mammalia > Proboscidea > Elephantidae > Loxodonta > Loxodonta africana. Next base: position 63,289,005 of record NC_087355.1, read on the forward strand.
AACAGGAAGAGAGGTGACAGTGGGTATAAATAAGTAGTACAAGGGATCCTTATGATGGAACTATTCTGTCTCTTGACTTTGGTAGTAGTCACATAAGTCTATACATGTGATTAAAATGAGGTGAGGATGGCAAGGGTTCAACTCACTTACTTTGGAAAAATCATCAGGAAATACCAATAACTAGAAAAGATATGTTCAGTAGAGGGCCAACGAAAATGAGGGAAACCCTCAATGAGATGGATTGTCACAATAGCTGCAACAGACTCAAAACCAATGATCAAGAAAATGGCACAGGAGTGGGCAACACTTCATTCTGTTATAAATAAGGTTGTCATGAGTTGGAGCTGACTCAATGACAACTAACAACGACATGTGCACACTCACACAAATAAGTATGGGCAAAACTAGTGAAATCTAAATAAGGTTGGTAGATTGTATCAAAGTCTATTTTCTAGTTGTAATATTGTACTATGGTTACATAAGACATTAACTTTGGAAAATTAAATAATATAGGGAATAAAAGATATATTCTTTAAAAAAAAAAAAAAAAACTGTATGCCAAACAAATCCTGTTAAGACAAATTTGAGATCACCAGTCTACATAATCTCTCTCTGTTTCTCTTGTGAAAAGTCTATAAGATCTCTCTCTATTGTTTCATAAAACTAGATGTGAATCTGTATTTATCTAAAAAAAACTTGCAGATAAAAGACTAAAAGCAAAACAAACGAACACACATACAAATAAAACACCTGCTATAGTAAAAGCAGTATGCGAGTAAAGTATATTTAAAAAGCTATAAAATGCACTCTATTGAAAAACACTAGCATTCAAGGTTTAAAATAGGAACTGAATTGGGTCTCAAAAGAATAGAGCTTTTTAGGGAAGAAGACTATTTCAAGCAAGTGAGACAGTATGGAATATGCAACAAGATGATTTGACTTGCACAGCATGTCTAAAAAAATATGTACATTGCTTTGATGATAGTCAAACGATTTTACAGTAACAATTAAAATCTGAAAAGGAGAAAGGAATCCAAACTATGTAGAGATTTGCATGTCAACCTAAAGAGTTTGAAATTAGTCCTCAAGGCAAAAGAGACCAAAGATTTTTGCCACGTGCTAATATGTGCAAAATATAAATTGATCTAACATTCATGACAACAAGGGGTGAGACAGTCTTAAAGACTAGTCAGAAAATGATTTCAATACACATCAAAGAGAGGTGAAGAGGTTGAAGAGAATGTGTCCCTGGAAATGCAAAGAAAGGAAATAACAGGAAAGAAATGACAAGGAAAGGGCTGACTGATTCATGATTATCTAGATGAAGCAGGCAAAAGTGGAAGTCAGAAATGGCTAATATTTGAAGGTGAATTTTGGAATTATAGCATTCTTCATATGGGAAAGACCAGTGGGAATGCATATCTCCAGCACAAGATCATGTCTTTGGTTTCTAAAATGTCAAATTGGAGCTACTAGAGAGAAATTTATAACTGGGGGGGGGGGAGAAAAAGGTGGGAGGATGGAAGAAAAAAGAGGGACGACACTAGGGGAACTAATACAAGGCATAACTAACTATAAAACAAACCATAACTAACAATGCACAAACACCAGAAGAGAAACTAGATAACAGGGAGTTTCTAAAAATTAAACACTTATGTTTATCAAAAGACTTCACCAAAAGATTAAAAAGAACCTATAGACTGGGAAAAACATATTTGGCTACTACATATCTGACAATGGCCTAATTCTAAAATCTGTAAAACACTTCGACACTTCAACAACAAAAAGACAAAAGACAAAAAACCTACTTAAAAAATAGGCAAAAGATATGAACAGTTACTTCACCAGAGAAGACATTCAGGCAGCCAACAGACACATGAAAAAATGTTCATAATCATTAGCCATTACCTGTTGCCATCGAGTTGATTCCGACTTATAGCGACCGTATAGGAAAGAGTAGGATTGCCCCATGGAGTTTCCAAGGAGCACCTGGTGTATTCAAACCACCAATGTTTTGGTTAGCAGCAGTAGCACTTAACCACTATGCCACCAGGGTTTCCACAAACATGCTGTCATTAAGTCAACTACAACTCAAACTGACCCCGTAGAACAGAGTAGAACTGCCCCACAGGATTTCCAAGGAGCAGCTGGGGGAGTCAATTCAAACTGCCAACTTTTGGCTTGCCTCTAAGCTCTTAATCACTGCCCCACCAGGGCAACAGTCATTAGCTATTAGAGAAATACAAATCAAAACTACAGTGAGATACTATCTCACCCTGACATTACTGGCACTAATCAAAAAAAAAAAAGAAACAGAAAATAAAAAATGCTGGAGAGGTTGCAGGGAGACAAAAACTCCTATGGATTGCTTGTGGGAATTTAAAATGGTACAACCACTATGGAAAACAATATGGTGACTCCTTAAAAAGCTAGAAATAGAAATACTATCCGATCCAGCAATCCCACTGAAAAAAAAAAAACAAACCCAGTGCTGTTGAGTCGATACCGACTCATAGCCACCCTATAGGACAGAGTAGAACTGCTCCCATAGAGTTTCCAAGAAGAGCCTGGCAGATTTGAACTGCCGACCCTTTGGTTAGCAGCCGTAGCATTTAACCACTATGCCACCAGGGTTTCCACAGTCCCACTAGCATGAATATATGCTAGAGAAATAAGAGCCATTACACAAAGAGACATGTGCACACCCAGTTCACTGCAGCATTATTCACAATAGCAATAAGATGGAAACAACACAAGTGCCCATCAAGAGATGAAAGGATAAACCCATTATGGCACATACACACAATGGAATACTACAAAACAATAAAGAACAATGATGAATCTGTGAAACATCTTACAACATAGATGAATGTGGAGGATATTATTATAAAAACCCAAGAAAAGATATACATATAAAAAAAAACAAAACTTTAATGGTTATGAGGCAGGGGTAGTGGTAGGAAGGGGAAACCACTAACTGTATAGTAGAAAAGTATTAACTTTGGTGAAGGGGAAGACAACACACAATTTAAGAGAAGTCAGCATAACTTGACTGTGATGGATTGAATTGTGTCCCCCCAAAATATGTGTCAACTTGGTTAGCCCATGTGTGGTTGTCCTCCATTTTGTGATTTTCCTATGTGTTATAAATCAATCTCTGCCTGTGGTTAAAGAGGATTAGGGTGGGATCTAACACCCTTGTTCAGGCCACATCTCTTATCCAATGTAAAAGGAATTTCCCAGGGGAGTGGTCTGTACCACCTTTTCTCTTACAAGAAATAAAAGGAAAGAGAAGCAAGCAGAGAGTTGGGGACCTCATACCACCAAGAAAGCAGTGTTGACAGCAGAGCACATTCTTTGGACCCAGGGTTCCTACTCGGAGAAGCTCCTAGTCCAGGGGAAGATTGACAATAACCAACTTTCTCCAGAGCCAATAGAGAGAGAAAACCTTCCCCTGGAGCTGACACCCTGAATTTGGACTTCTAGCCTACTAGACTGTGAGAAAATACATTCCTCTTGTTAGAGCCATCTACTTACAGTATTTCTGTTATAGCAGCACTAGATGACTAAGACATTGACCAAGGCAAAGTCGTAGAAACTTTCTAGACACATCCAAATACCTTTAGAAACTGAGTTGCTGGGGCTGAAAGCTGGAGACCATAGCCTTGGGAGATATTTAGGTCCATTGGCATAACATAGTTCATAAGAAAATATTCTACATCCTGCTTTGATGAGTAGTGTCTGAGGCCTTAAAAGCTTATAAGTGGACATCTAAGAAATATCTATTGGTCCCATCACATTCGGAGGAATGGAGAATGAAGAAAACCAAAGACACAAGGAAAATATTAGTCCAAAGGACTAATGGACCACATGAACCCGAACTTCCACTAGTCTGAGCCCAAAAGAATTAGATGGTGCCCAGCTACCACCACCAACCTTTCTGACTGGGATCACAATAGAGGGTCCTGCAGAGAGAGGGAGAAAAATATGGAACAAAATTTAAATTCACTAAAAATCGACTCGGCGGCATTGGGTTTAAATAAGACCAAACATACAGCTCCGACAGAGACTAGGGGAACCCCTGAGACTGTGTACCCCAGACACCCTGCTAACTCACAGCTGAAGCCACTCCCAAAGTCCACCTTTCAACCAAAGATTAGATAAGCCTTTAAAACAAGCAATAATACATGTGAGAAACATGCTTTTTAGTTCAATCAAGTGTACCAGACCAAATAGGCAACACCTGCCCAAAAACAAAGACGAGAAGGCAGGAAGCCACAGGAAAATTGGATGAATGGACGAAAGGATCCCAGGGTGGAAAGAATGAGAGTGGATTACAACCAATGCCACACAGTGATTTCTGTATAAATTTTTGAATGAGAAACTAATTTGTCCTGAAATTTTCACCTAAAGTGCACACACACACACACACACACACACACAACCACTCAGAGGTAGTAGAAAAGCCGCAGTGGCCGCTATAGCTACTGTGGTCAGGTACTACCAGGCACCTGTGGAGTTCTCATCCTCCTGTACCTTCTCTGGAAGGTAGGAATCACTCTTCTCATTTATTTTATAGGTGAGGAAGTGGAGTCTTACACATGCCACTGATTGTGCTCCTTCTAGGCCTGAGCTCTCCAATAGGGTACCCATGAGCCATATGTGATTTCTGAACACTTGAAACATGGCTGGTCCAAACTGAGATGTGCCCTAAGTGAAAAATACACAATCGATCTCAAAGACACTGAACAATCGTAAAAAAAAAAAAAAAGTGAAATATATCATCAATAACTTTTTTATTAATTACACGTTGAAATGGTAACATTTGGAATTTACTAGGTTAATTAAGACATTAAATTTTTTTAAAAAAGTGGGAAGGGGAGAGAAATTAGGGAAGACGTCCTTGCATCCATCAAAAATAACTAAATGAGTAAAAACCTTTTTATTCATGAGTACAGCCTGGGCAGAATAATCCCTGGCAAAGTCAGGGCTGAAGCAGCAAATAACATCTGGACATCACTTACAGTCACACAGCCTGTGCATGATACAGCAATGGAGTACCATTGCCACAAACTATAATGATATTGCTGTCCCCTGGAGCCGTACATTGTACCACCTGCACACCTGTACTTGGTGGTCCTGGGGAATAAAAAATAAATTCTTAAAAAAAAAAATCCCTATGCTGTGCAAACGCTGTTAAGGCAAATTTGAGATCAAACAGAGGAGTTATTAACCTCCATGGTACCTATTCTTATAAACACCCATTGCCTGGTATGTAGCTTCTGCCCTGTAAATAACCTCAATTTAGCAAACTAAACATGAAACCTTCTCTATGTCCTTCAATTTTCTTACACTAAAATTTTTTTTAGAAGTTAATCATATGAAAGCTCAGCCTACTATTCATTAAAATACATGAGAATAAAACTAAAATTGTATGATGACTTCTTTAGCATTATCTTAGACATTTTTACTTTTGTATAAATTTGATGGGTTTAATAGCTTCACTTGCGGTTAATTTTTGAATGCCCATGTTAGCTTCGAAAGAAGGTGGAAACCTTCATTATGAAGTTCGTGGTTTCAGTTTTCTTTCTTTTTTTTTTTTTGATTTCAGGAAAGCTAGTCTGAAAATATGTTGAGTTAGATAAAAACACTGCACCATTTTCTTATTCAAAGAGTAAAGGTGTGATCACTCCTAAGAATTCCACTTACAGCTGCAGAGAGTAGCTTTCACAGAACACAGTCAGGATTATGCTACTACATGAAACACTATGCAGTTTCACCAAGTACTAGTTAATTTGCAACTGCTATTTTTTGAAACACCTGAAATTATTAAAGCAAAGACAGTGAGAAAATATTTTGTTTCACAGATAGAATATCCTTCAGCCTAAAGAAATTGTTGCTTTGGGCAAAGATTATTATAGTTTTTTAGCAACCTGGATTCAGAGGAAAAAAGTACATTTGAATGTAATTTTTGTCATTCATCTTTTTCTTAAACATTAATTATACTTAATCATTCTAAACTAGCCATCAAAATTGAGTAATAAAATTGAACAGGTCATTGAGTTGTTAAAAATAATTTGGAATTTCTCTGGATAAATACTATTAGTCAATACATAGTAGATAAATAGTCTGGAAAATACATTCTTAAGAAACCATAAAATTAACAAATTTATAATTCTTGTGTTAGTATATAATCCACATTTATATTTCTTCCAAGGTAATTTTATTGGCCAAATGAACTTGTTATCAACAGTGAGACAATGATCAAAACAATATTTCCCAGCATCAAACTTTGATTTTTCTTCCCTTTATCTTAGTTTCACATTTTTTCTTCATAAGCCAAGGAAGTCTTACAGGTTCCTACTAAAATTCAAATTTATAAAAAATTTACACCATAGGTAGCATAGTGAGTTTAAATGATTTGATATTATTTGATAGAGTTTAAAACTCTTAAGTGTTTGGGACTGGAACTCAACTTCCTTCACTCTTGTACAATCTTACCCAAACCCAAACCAAAACCATTGCAATCCAGCAGATTCCAACTCATAGCAACGCTATAGGACGGAGTAGAACTGCGCCACGGGGCTTCCAAGGCTGTAGTATTTACAGAAGCAGACGGCTACATCTTATCCCATGAAGCTGCTGGTGGGTTCAAAAAACCAACCTTTTGGTTAGCAGCCGAGGGCTTAACCACTGTAACACCAGGGCTCCTCTATACAATCTTAGATAAAAGCAAGTCATGTACATGGGACATAGCTAGAGAACAGCGTACTAGAAGGAAAACAAAACCAAACCCAAATCTTTAACTACTAAAGTACTCAGAAGTACATCTCCCCTTAATATTATTCTTTTGGAATTCTTTCAGCAATCCCTGAAACCACTGCTTCAGTTTTCTGTTACATTCTGGTTATTCGATGATTTGAGACAAGACACTGTTTAGATGCACTGTCACAATGAAACCTGGAGTAGTTATTTTCCAGACCATATAGACTAGATCTTAAAGTGTTTCATTCACAATAAATTGCATTGGTATTTTATTGTACATTAGATGAAGGTGTACTGAACAAACTAGCTTCTCATTAAACAGCACACATACTGTTTTATGACATTGGTTAACAACCCCATGACATGTCAACACTCTCTCTTCTTGACCTTGGGTTCCCTATTACCAGCTTTTCTGTCCCTCCCTGCCTTCTAGTGTTGTTTTATGAGCCTGTCTAATCTTTGGATGAAGGGTGAATCTCAGGAGTGACTTCATTACTGAGCTAAAAGTATGTCTGGGGCCATAGTCTTAGGGTTTCTCCAGTCTCTGTCAGGCTAGTAATTACGTCTGATTTTTTTTTTCTTTTCTTTTTTTTGTGAGTTAGAATTTTGTTCTACATCTTTCTCCAGCTCTCTCTGGGACCCTCTATTGTGATTCCTGTTAGAGCAGTCAGTGATGGTAACCAGGGACCATCTAGTTGCACCAGACTCAGTCTGGTGGAGGCTGTGGTAGTTGTGGTCCATGAGTCCTTTGGACTAATCCTGCCCTTGAGTCTTTTGTTTTCTTCATTCTCGCTTGCTCCCGAAGGGGTGAGACCAGTGGAATATCTTAGATGGCCCCTCACAGGCTTTTAAAACCCCAGACATTACTCACCAAAGTAGAATGTGGAACACTTTCTTTATAAACTATATTATGCCAACTGAATTAAATGTTCTAGGAGACAATGTACCCCAGCCCTCAGCCCAGCAATTTGATCCCTCAGGGAGTTTGGATGTGTCTCTGGAGTTTCCATGACCTTGCCTTGTACAAGTTGCGCTGGCTTCCCCAGTATTGTGTACTGTCTTACTAAAGTTACTAATTACCTATTAGTGTTTTTCCATCCCCACCTCTTCCCTCCCTCTTAACCATCAAAGATTATTTCTTTTTGTGTGTAAACATTTTCATGAGTTTTTATAGTTGTGGTCTCATACGATATTTGTCCTGTTGTGATTGACTTATTACACTTAGCATAATACCCTCCAGATTCATCCATGTTGTGAGATGCTTCGCTGATTGATCATTATTCTTTATCGTTGTATGGTACTCCATTGTGTGTAAGTACGATAATTTTTTTACCCATTTATCTGTTGATGACCATCTAGGTTGTTTCCATCTTTTTGCTATTGTGAACATCGCTGCAGTGAACATGAGTGTGCATTTATCTATTCATTTGACAGCTCTTATTTCTCTAGGACGTATTCCTAGGAGTAGGATTGCTGGATCATATGGTATGTCTATTTCTAGCTTTCTAAGGAAGCACCAATGAGCAACATCATAATAAATGGAGAAAAGACTGAAGTTGTCAAGGATTTCATTTTCCTTGGATTCACAATCAACAGCCATGGAAGCAGCAGTCAAGAAATCAAAAGACGCATTGCATTGGGCAAGTCTGCTGCAAAGGACCTCTTTAAAGTGTTAAAGAGCAAAGATGTCACCCTGAAGACTAAGGTGCACCTGACCCAAGCTATGGTATTTTCAATCACATCATATTCATGTGAAAGCTGGGCAATGAATAAGGAAGACCGAAGAAGAGTTGACGCCTTTGAATTGCGGTGTTGGCGAAGAATATTGAATATACCATGGACTGCCAAAAGAACGAACAAATCTCTCTTGGAAGAAGTGTGGCCTGAATGCTCCTTAGAGGCGTCTTACATACTTTGGACATGTTGTCAGGAGGGATGAGTCCCTGGAGAAGGACATCATGCTTGGCAGAGTACAGGGTCAGTGGAAAAGAGGAAGACTCTCAACAAGGTGGATTAACACAGTGGCTGCAACAATGAGCTCAAGCATAACAATGATTGTAAGGATGGCGCAGGACTGGGCAGTGTTTCGTTGTGTTGTGCATGGGGTCGCTACGAATTGGAACCGACTCGACGGCACCTACCAACAACAAGGAAACACCATAATGTTTTCCAAAGTGCTTGTACCATTTTGCATCCCCAACAGCAGTGCATAAGAGTTCCAATTTCCCTACAAGCTCACCAACATTTGTTATTTTCTGTTGTTTTGATTTGGGCCAGTAATGCGGGGGTGAGATAGTATCTCATTGTGGTATTGATTTGCATTGCTCTAAGGGCTAGTGATCACGTGCATTTCCTCATGTGTGTGTTAGCCGCTTGAAAGCCTTGTTTGGTAAGGTGTCTGTTCATTTCCTTTGCCCATTTTTAAATTGAATTTATTTGTCTTTTTGTTGTAGAGGTGTTGGATTTTCCCATGTATTTTAGAGATTAGACCTTTGTCAGATTAGTAATAGCCAAATTTTTTTTTTTCCCCCAGTCTGTAGGTTCTCTTTTACCCTTTTGGTGGAGTCTTTTGATGAACGTAAGTGTTTAATTTTTAGATCCCAGTTACCTAGCTTATCTTCTGGAGTATGTGTTGTTAGTTATGTTTTGTAACCAGTTAATGCCATGCATTAGGGTCTCTAGCATTGATCCTATTTTTTCTTCTATCACCTCTATAATTTCTGGTTTCATATTTAGGTTTCTGATCCATTTTGAATTAGTTTTTGTGTGTGGTGTGAGATATGGGTCCTGTTTCATTTTTTTGCAGATGGACATCCAGTTTTGCCAGCACTCTTTGTTAAAAGGCTGTCTTCTCCCCATTTGATGGACTTTGGGCCCTTGTAGAAGACCAGATGACCATAGGTGGATGGATTTACATCTGGGTTCTCAATTTTGTTCCATTGGTCATTGTATCTGCCATTGTATTAGTACTATGCTGTTTTGACTACCGTAGTTGTATACTAGGTTCTGAGGTCAGGTAGTGCGAGTCCTCGTACTTTATTCTTCTTCAATAGTGATTTACTTATCTGGGGACTCTTCCTTTTCCATATAAAGTTAATGATTAGTTTTTCCATCTCTTTAAAGAATGATGTTGGTATTTGGATGGGTATTGCATTGTAAATTTTTTTTTTCTTTTTTGGGTAGAATTGTCATTTGCACAGTGTTGAGTCTTCCTATCTATGAACATGGTATATTTTTCCATTTATGTAGAACCTCTTTTGGTTTCTTGCAGTAGTGCTTTATAGTTTTCTTTGTATAGATCTTTTACATCCCGGGTTAGATTTATTCCTAAGTATTTTCTTTTTTTAGGGGCTATCATAAATGCTATTGTTTTTCTGATTTCCTTTTCATCATTCTATTTTTTGGTGTATAGGAATTCAACTGATTTTTGTACATTTATCTTGTTTCCCACTACTTTGCTGAAGGTTTCTATTAATTCCAGTAGTTTTCTCATGGAGCCTTTTGGGTTTCCTACAAATAGCATCATATCCTCAGCAAACAGGGACAGTTTTACTTTTTTGTTACCACTTCGGATGTCTTTGTTTCTTTTTCTTGAAAAAAAAATTTTTTTTTTATTACTGCTCTAGCTAGGACTTCCAGCACAACGTTAAATAGGAGCGGTGATAAAGGGCATCTTTGTCTTGCTCCTGTTCTTAGCCTCTCTCCGTTAAGAATGATGTTGGCTGTTTGTTTTGTATAACATGCCCTTTATTAGGCTGAAGAATTTCCCTTCTGTTCCTATTTTATTGAGAGTTTTTATCAGAAATGGGTGTTGGACTTTGCCAAATGCCTTTTCTGCATCAATTGAGATGCTCATGTGAATTTTTTCCTTTATTTATGTGGTGGATTGCACTGATTGATTTTCTAATATTGAACCATCCTTGCATACCTGGTATGAATCCTACTTGGTTGTGGTGTATTATTTTTTGATATGATGCTGAATTCTATTGTCTGGAATTTTGTTGAGAATTTGTGCATCTGTATTCATGAGAGATATTGGTCTGTAATTTTCTTTTTTTGTGGTTTCTTAGCCTGGTTTTTGGCTTCATAGAACGAATTTGGAATTATCCCTTCCTTTTCTATGTTCTGAAATGTTTGAACAGTACTGGTGTAAGCTCTTCTCTGAATGTTTGGTAGAATTGCCAAAGTCATCTGGGCCAGGGCTTTTTTTTGTTGGGAGTTTTATTACCTTTTCAATCTCTCCTCTTGTTATGGATCTGTTCCAATTTTCAACATCATTTTGTGTTACTTTGGGTAGGTAGTGTGCTTCTAGAAATGTGTCTGTTTCAGGTTTTCAAATTTGTTGGAGTATAATTTTTCATAATACTCTGTTATGACCCCTTTTATTTCATTTGGGTCAGTTGTAATGCCCCCCATTTCATTTCTTATTTGGGTTATTTGTGTCCTCTCCTGTTTTTTTTTTTTTTTTTCCTTTTGTCAATTTGGTCAGTGGTTTGTCGATTTTGTTGATCCTTTCAAAGAACTAACTTTTCATTTTGTTGATTCTTTCTATTGTTTTCTATTATCTATTTCATTTATTTCTGCTCTAATCATTATTTCCTTTCTTCTGGTGGCTGTGGGCTTCTTTTGCTGTTCTTTTCTTATTTGTTCAAGTTGTGTAGCTAATGTTTTGATTTTATCCCTTTCTTCTTTTTTGATGTGTGCATCTATTGCTATAAATTGACCTCTGAGGACTGCCTCAGGTTTTGGTATGATGTGTTTTCATTCTCATTTGATTCTAGGAATTTTGTGATGCTATCTTTGATTTCTTCTATTACGTAGTGGTTTTTAAGCAGGATGTTATTCAGTTTCCATGTAGTTGTTTTTTTGTTTTTGTTTTTTTTTTTTTACTTGTTCTTCCTGTTATTAGTTTCTACTTCAATGGTGTTGTGGTCAGAAAAGATACTTTGTATTATCTCAATGTTTTGGATTTTGCTGAGGGTTGCTTTGTGGCCTAAGATGTGTTCTGTTCTGGAAAACATTCCATGTGCACTGGAAAAGAATGTGTACTTTGCAGCAGTTGGGTGGAGTGTTCTATGTATGTCTATGAGTTCAAGTTGGCTGATTGTGACACTTAGATCTTCTGTACCTTTGTTGAGTTTCTTTCTAGATGTTCTGTCCTTTACCAAGAGCGGCGTGTTGAAGTCTCCTACTATCATTGTGGAACTGTCAATTTCTCTTTTCAGTGCTGTTAGAGTTTATGTATTTTGGAACCCTGCCATTGGGTGCACAGATATTTATTACGCATAAGTCTTCATAATAGATCATCCCTTTAATCATTAGATAGTACCCTTTTTTGTCTTTTATGGTGGGTTTTATTTGAAACTCTATTTTATCTGATATTTGTATTCCCACTTCTGCTCTTTTTTTGCTAACTGTTTGCTTGATATATATTTTTTTCCTTCCTTTGGTTTTTAATCAATTTAAGTCTGTGCTTCTAAGATGTGAGTCTTGTAGATAGCATATTGATAGATCCTGTTTTTTTTTTTTTTTTTTTAGTCCATTCTGTGACTCTGTCTTTTTATGGGTGCATTTAGACCATTTACATTCAGTGTAATTATTAATAGGTGTGAGTTTATTGCTGTCATTTTGTAGTACTTTTTTTTTGTGGTGCTGACATTTTCTTTGTTCCTTTTATTCTTCTGTGCTGAATTTCTTTTGTTTGTCGATTTTTTTCATTTCTTTTGTTTTTGTAGATTTTGTTTTACTGAGACTTTATTATTTTTTTTTCTTTATTTTGAGTAGATTTGTTGACTTTCTTTGTGTTTATCTTAAAACAAACTCTTATTTTCCTAGATTTGAACCAATCTATTATTACTCGGTATCACCTTGCCTTCCACTCCTTTGGAAAGTCATATAGCTACACTGTTTATTTCCTGTTTTATTGTTCAGACAGTGTTGTCATTTACAGAGTAAACTCTCTGGTTCCCTGTCATACACCTTTTGGTTTTGAATAGTCCTTGAGAGTTTATTTGCTAGGTTTGCATCTGGCTGATAGGATCTTGCATCCTAGATTCAGGGTGTCACCTGATGATGTTTGTTCTCAAGACAAAGCATTCTCTTTAATAATTTTTGTAAGTTTGGTTTGGTTTTTACATATTCCCTTAATTTCCGTTTATCTGGAAATGTTCTAATTTCACCAACATATTGGAAAGAGAGTTTTGCAGGATACGTTATTCCTAGCTGGCAATTTTTTTTTTTTCTTTCAAGGATCTGTATATGCCTTTCCCTGGCCTTCGTTCCTGCATAGGTTCTGCCAAGTAATCAGTGCTTACTCTTATTGTTTCTCCTCTATATGTGACTTTTTATTTCTCCTGAATTGTTCCCAGGATTCTTTCTTTGTCTTTGGTTTCAGCAAGTGTGATTGTGATATGCCTTGGTGATTTTCTTTTGCGGTGTATGCTATATGGTGTTGGTTGAGCTTCTTGAATGGTCAGCTTTTCATCTTTCATGATATTAGGGAAGTTTTCTGTCAGCAATTCTTTGATGATCCTCTCTGTATTTTCCATTTACTCCCCCTATTCTGGAACTACAATCACTCGCAAATTTTTGCTTTTGATTCTATCTCACATCATTCTCAGTTTCTTCATCTTTCTTCATTCATTTTTCTGATTTTCCTCAAACTAAGTGATATCCAAGTACTTATCTTTAACTTCACTGATCCTGTCTTCCATTGTTTCAAACCTGCTCCTCAACCTTTCTATGACACTGTCCATTTCTGAAATCTTTTGGATTTCTTATTGTGTTTTTATATGAATTCTAGTTGTGAATTTATTTTGACATTTCATTTATTTGTCTGCCTTTTGCATGATTATGTCTCTTTTTTCTTCATTTCTCTCTGTTTTTTTCCTTCAACTCTTGGATAGCTCTGAATATTAGAGATTTGAATTCCATATCTGTGCCTTTTCTTCTACTGTAAAGTCATCTGAAGTTGATTTTAGGTGTCTACCGGCACCATCCTGTCCTGTTATTTTATGTGTTTTGATATTTTCTGCTGTCTTTGAGACATTCAGTAGTTACATCCTTTGTTTATTAGTTATAGATTTGTTTGTTTCAGAGTGCTTTTATTTTTTGTTTTAATTGGTTATGTCTGAGCAGGCAGGCTCTGCACTCTTTGTGGTTTCCTAGTCTGTAGACACAATAATTTTCACCTCATTATTCAATGGCCAGGGTCAGTCGCTAAGCTATGGTACAGCTGGGCAGGTCCAGCAGGTGCTCTGTCTTCTGCTGGTAGCTCCATGAAGCTGCTTTCCCATACTCCCTGTCTGCTAATCTCTGATAGATTCCTATGGAAAATCTGTGCTGCGTTAGCTCATAGGAAACCTTCGTTCGTATCTCTCCTGACTCTCTGTTCTCTGTCAGATTCTTATTTCGTTCGGTGCTTGGTTAAATTCTTTACCTCTTTATTTGACACCTAGGGTTCCAAGACTGACGTTTGTCTCTGTTTTACTTAGTTTGTCAAGTCTTTGCCGTGGAGGGACAGCATGGTGCTTTTGTCTATAGTGCCGTGTTGGCTCCACCTCCCTCTGCATTGGTGTTTTTATTTATTTTTTTCTTTTCACACTACACTACTGCCAGATTGAGATGCTCTTTTTCTGGGGTTGCATGGTATCTTAAAAATACCTCTATGATATCATAAACCACATTTTACCAAAATTGTCACCCTTCTGTCACTGATGAGTAAGGGAAAGGTCTCATTTATTTTTCTTTAGCCCTTACCTTGACGTCTGGTACATATACTGAATGAAGTTTGTTGAATAAATGGACTTCGGTACTTCTTCAGGAAAAAAAAAAAAAAAACCTTGTCAACTCTCTCAACTGTACACAGGGAAGACTCTGAACTAAAACCCCATCACAGAACAATTAATTAAATTATATTGCATCTTCTTACTTAAAGACCAGTTTTAAGGTTTTTCTTATTTGTCAAAAATATGAAAATAAACCATACCTTGCATACATGTAGCTATCCAAAGCTGTGAATGTCGTAACTATATCAATCCACAATATTTACAATTCATCTGCAACCAGAATGTTCATTACAAGGCAGCATGGTGAGACTTCTACTTGAATACTTTAGACATGTTATCAGGAAAGATGAATTGCAAGAAAAGGACATCATGTAGAGGGCCAAAAAAAAAAAACCAAACAAACCTTCAAAAAGATGGATGAACACAATAGCCACAATGGACTCAAACATGCCAATGATTATGAAGATGGCACAGGACTGGACAACTTTTTATTCTGTTATATGTAAGGTCACCATGACAGCCAACAACAACCACTACCGTGTACCAAACACTGTGCTAAGCATAATAAATACACACATGAGTAAATAATTGCATTTGTTTTTGAAATGTTCACTATCTTGCAAGAGAGACAAAAAAAAAAAATCACAAATGTATTGTGATGATAAGTGCTACAATATTGTTGTGTGTGTGTCTGTATATATGTGTGTGTGCATGTGTGTGTGTGTTTGAAATACATTGGAAACCCAGATAAAGAAGCCATTAATCTTTTGGCACAATAAGAGCTTTTACTACCATGAATATTTTCATTATAAAAAGCATCTGGTCAGGAAGAAAAAAAATTGTATCTCTTTACAAAGTTTACAGAGAATCTATTTCATTATGAGTTGGATGGCAATGGGTTTGGTTTTTTTGTTGGTTTGTTTTTTGTTTCCACAGGTGTGGTTTCTAGCTGGACAAACAAATTTGAATGAAGCAGATAATCCACGCCATAGAAATGTATTTCCTTCAGCTCCAATTAAGTGAGATTCAACACACACACACACACATACATCCTTAGTCATATGTTCACCTCAATATTATTTCTTTCCATTTATGTAATTATTTTTAAGCAATGGAAGAGAAAATGAGTAAAAACCTACTTTTATTTCTTCTAGTTCAGTTATTTGAATTGGAGGATTTAAATATCTTTTCTCCCACAACCATCTTACATGAATAGTATATAAATATAAACACCATTTTTATCATATTGGTCTACGTCTTTGAATCCTTGAACAAGTATTGTACACTATATGAAAGAGTTTAGCTACCACTTAAAATGTTCTCTGCAAATCAGATTTTCAGAGCTGGTATTGTGGGAACACAGGAGTGGTAGCTTGGAATGGAAACAGCATGGAAGATCTAGGGGAACTGGTCAAAAGTATACCACCTACCAACACCCAGCTCAAGCTCTACCATTTCTGTAGCTTTCCTTAACAACACAATCTGAATAATTTTCCATTTTCTGAACTCCTAAACCCTGTAGATTTTATATGAGACTTTTATATAATTTCTCCAAGAATATGATAAGCCCTTATATATAAAGCTACAGTGTACCCTTGTTTTTCTTTTCTGTCTTTTTAAGACATTGGAAGCTTCTAAAATAATGGCTTAAATATTTAAGAGATATTTAGTCAAAAATCTAAATTTTCTACTATATATTTTTAGAAAAATTAGTATGTATATGGCTACAAAACCAGAGATATTGGAAAAATGCCTTAAAATCACAACATTGTATACATACAGAAAATTAAGTGTGGGGCAAAAAAGTGTCAGAATAATTATAAGTAAAAGGTAATGCACTTTACAAAAAAATAATGTAAAGGATATTCTAGAATGCTTGTTTTTAAGTTTTAGTATAAAATTTTAAGTACATATAATCAATGTGCATATGTTATGAAGAATATCCAGAAATACATTGCATTATAACAAGAATTACTTGGAAAACAATATTAAGTACTTTATTCTACATAAGTCGTATCCAATGGTATGTCTCCATCTTTTATTTCAGTTCAGGAGCTTTCAATAGCATAAGGTATATGGAGAAGGCAACAGATAATAAACTCCATAAGAGCAGAAATCATGTCTATCTTGTTAACCAGTATAAAACTAGTCCACACCACAAGGATATTTTTGTTGAATGAAGACTAGATTTTTCTTTTAACATCAAATGTCTGCCAAGGCTTATGCTAAATTAATTTTCCTAAGCAAGTCATAGTCTTTATATGTGTATCTGAAGAGTTAAGAAACACTCAATCTTCAATCATGACCTATGAAAAATCTTAATGAGGCAGAACTGGAATATGAAAAGTATGAAGCAGAGCCTAATACAGAAAAAAAAAAAATACAGAGTATAATAAATTGCCCAGTATTACACAGTTCAATGATAGGAAGCACCAAGGACAAGACATCAACAGAATGGAGCATCCCTTCAGCCAATGGACCTGATCATTCTTGTCCCTGGGGCAGGCATGTTACTCTGGGGATGCCCAAAATTGGCTACCGTAGCCTAGGGATGTTAATACTAACAATTATCTCCTGCTTCTAATTCTGTGTTCATCAAGCAGACTTCTACTGAAGATATGACTTGCCATAAACAAAAAAAAACAAACAAAAAAAAAACCTGTTTTCTCATGTTGACACAAGTTTTCTGGTACATGCTGTTGTTGTTAGGTGCCATTGAGTCAGTTCTAACTCATAGCAGTCCTATGTACAACAGAACAAAAAACTGCCCAGTCCTGCACCATCCTCACAATCATTGTTATGCTTGAGCCCATTGTTGAAGCCACTGTGTCAATCCACCTCTTTGAGTGTCTTCCGCTTTTTCTCTGCCCCTCTACTTTATCAGGCATGATGTCCTTCTCCAGGGACTGATCCCTCCTGATAACATATCCAAAGTATGCAAGACATAGTCTCACTATCCTTGTTTCTCAGGAGCATTCTGGCTGTACTTCTTCCAAGACAGATTTGTTCGTTTTTCTGACAGTCCATGGTATGTATATTCAATATTCTCCACCAACATCGCAATTCAAAGGCATCAGTTCTACACCAACACTACGGTTCAAAGGCATCAATTCTTCGGTCTTCCTTATTCATCATCCAGCTTCCACATGCATATTAGACAACTGAAAACGCCATGCCTTGGTCAGGCGCACCTTAGTCTTCAAGGTGACATTTTTGCTTTACAACATTTTAAAGAGGTCTTTTGCAACAGATTTGCCCAATGCATCTTTTGATTTCTCAACTGCTGCTTCCACGGATGTTGATTGAGGATTCAAGTGAAATGAAATCCTTCACAACTTCAACCTTTTCTCCCTTTATCATGATCTTGTTTATCAGTCCAGTTGTGAGGATTTTTGTTTTCTTTATGTTGAGGTGTAATCCATACTGATGGCTGTGCTCTTTGATCTTCGTCAGTAAGTACTTTTAAGTCTGGTATGACTACATCCAAATGTCATTCTTCCATTCAACAAACATTGAGTCTGTCATGTACTGAGTGCAAAGTCCTAAGGTTATCAGCTAACTAAACATGGTACTTGCCTTTATGGAACACACAGAATACAAGGGATATAGGCATCGAACAAGCAATTGTAAAATTATGGTAAGTGTTGAATGATGTAGACATGACTGTGGTTGAGCACCTGGAAGATTTTACCTAGTTTGGAGGCACATGTAAGATATACCAGAGGAAGTGATTTTTAACCTGTGGTCAGAAAATGGAAACCCTGGTGGCGTAGTGGCTAAATGCTACGACTGCTAACCAAAGGGTAAGCAGTTTGAATCTGCCAGGTGCTCCTTGGAAACTCTATGGGGCAGTTCTACTTTGTCCTATAGGGTCGCTATGAGTTAGAATTGACTCAATGGCAGTGGGTTTGGTTTTTTTTTGGTCAGAAAATGGACTAGGTGAAAATGTTAAAAAAAAAAAAAAAAAATTTTTTTTTTTTTTTAAATGTTAGCCACCTTAAAATAGAGAGGGGGAGGTAGAACATTTGAGGGAGGGAAATAATACATGCAGAAGACTTTGTATCATCATGTTCTAAGAAACTGAAGGAATGCCATTATGTTTGGAGCATGAAAGCAAAGGCAAGAGCAAAGATGAGAATGTGGTGAATACCTAAAAATGTGTCTGTCTCACACAAATCCTGTTATTTTGGTTAATGTGTATCTGCTCTTAATAAATATAGTTTGTGAAGACTGTTAAAATCCCTTTTATCATTCTGTGAAACTTCTTGGTAGCTAGTCATAACTCACTAGATTCCCAGTTACCCCATCTTGTCATACTTCTTCAACCAAATTATAAAAGTAGGAAAAAATTTCAAAAAGTGAAATCCATGGAATTTCAGAGTTTATCACTCTAAAAGGTTAAAATCATTGACAAATTGGGCTTTTAGAAAAAAGGAGAGTTAAAGAAGACTAGTTATATTAAAAGTAGATAATACGATAGAGGCAAATTAAATAAAAAATGTTACTGGAAGCATGTATGATTGTGTATGCAGTTTTAACTTATTATATTAATATGAAAAATATATTGTGAATATTTATAAAGAATCAGGTGCTTTCAGCAAGATGTATCTACTTAATATAATGGTGCTGAATCTGGTTTTACTTATGCTCATTACCTATACTTGGTATTTTAAAAAAGATCTTGAAAAATTAGTTATTCAATTTTAAAATATGCTATTGTTCTAGACTTTCCTTGAGTAATATTCTACTCTATTTATCTAGCGAATTGATAGTATGACTCATATTTTCCTTGATACACAGTTTCTAGTTTGAATACATATTCTTTTTTAGACTTTAATGAAATCTAATTTAGTTGAAAACATTGCTTAAAAAAAAAAGCAAAACAAATAATTTACAACAAACTTTTCCTAGTCTCCTGTCCTTTATAACAAACCCTTAATATATGTAGTTTTACTTCTTTGTGCCCTTCCCACAAAGCAAGTGCAGTCCAGGTGTGATCTAGGATCCGGTTCCTCTTTATTTGAGATTGAACCCCTCCGCACACCCTGGCAGTCTTCAGATTTCTTCTCTAACACATCTGCAAATTCCTGAGGAGTTATTTTATCAGCGGTGCTTTGTATTCCAAATTTCTCTTCTGAGTAATTTCTTGATCTTTCTTGAGGCATCTCTATGGTTATATCTTCTAAAGAATCTACCACAAACTTGATACATTGAATGCAACACCTTTTTCTTCAATCCACCTCACCACACACTCAGAGCAGTAATGTGTGATAGATGTATGCTGACAATTCCTCCACAAAACTTAAATTAAAAATTAAATTTAAACTCATCTAAGCATATATCAATATTGAACCTTACACATGCCATTTCTTTGATAACTCACTGAGCTATGGCTCCCTGAGAGTATCTTTTGGTGTCCAACTTTCGCTTCTCAGCTTTCTCCAGTCTCCCATCTCAGTGCATAATTTTCACTCAATGCCATCCTTTATTTTTCCTCTTCTATTATTTTTTATTATATCATACTGTCCTTAGTCATCCTATTCCTGGAAATCTTTTTCTCAGTCTCAGCTAACCCCTGCTATTCCCGAAGGTTGTCCTCTTTTTAACCAATATTTAAGCCTAAACAAAAATAATTGTTTCTCAAGAGGAATTCTGGAATTAGCTAAGTAGTTCTTTTTTTTCTCATTTCTACAAAATAATTTCGACATAACACATGAATTATGTTCTCTAAGTCATCGAGTTAACAATATATTGGCTATCGACATGTTATCTTCTGTAAAGCAAAATGAATATACAATTATTTTATTGAAACATGGATGAAAGCAACCCTGAGGATTTTGTTTTTACTTATGAGAGATAATAAATGCAGTTAATAGTCAAAAACTCATTATTTTCTGAATGCAATTAAAATTACTTGGGTTTTTGTTATTGTCGTTAGGTGCTATCACGTCAGTTCAGACTGATAGTGAGCCTATGTACAACAGAACAAAACATTGCCCAGACCTGTGCCATGCTCACAATCCTTGTTATGCTTGAACTCATCATTGCAGCCACTGTCAATCCATCTCCTTGAGGGTCTTTCTCTTTTTTCGCTGACCCTCTGCTTTACCAAGTATGATGTCCTTCTCTAGGGATTGATACCTCCTGATGATACACCCAAAGTATGTGAGACAAAGTCTCACCATCCTCACTTCTAAGGAGCATTCTGGCTGTACTTCTTCCAAGACAAATTTGTTGGTTCTTTTGTCAGTCCATGGTATATTCAATATTCTTCTTCAACACCATAATTCAAAGGCATTGATTCTTCTTTGGTGTTCCTTATTCGTTATCCAGTTTTTGCATGCATATGAGGTGATTGAAAACACCATGGCTTCAGCTGGGCGTACTTTAGTCCTTAAAGTGACATTTTTACTTTTTAACACTTTACAGAGTTCTATTGCAGCAGATTTGCACAATAAAATGGGTTGTTTGATTTTTTTTTAAATCTCTGAGAAAAAGAAGTTCTCTCCTTATTTTTTTATTGTAATTTAGGTTAAAGTTTACAGAGCAAATTAGTTTTTCATTAAAGATTTAATACACAGGTTGTTTTGCATCATTGGTTGCCAAACCCACAATGTGTCAACACTCTCACTTTCTCTACCCCATGTTCCCTACTTCCATTTGTCTAGATTTCCTGTCCCTGCCTGCCTTCTAGTCTTTGCTTTGGGCTGGTGTGCCCATTAGTCTCATATAAAAACCCAGTGCCGTCGAGTCTCTTATACATGATGGAATTATGAACCACATCCCTCATGTGCCTTATTGTTGGCACTATAGACATGTCTCATCTTTGGCTAAAAGGTGAACCTCAGGAGTGACTTTAGTACTCAGTTACAAGGGTAACTGGGAGCACGTCATTTGATTTCTCAACTGTTGTTTCCATACACGTAGATTGTGGATTCAAGTAAAATGAAACCCTTGAGAACTTCAATATATCTTCATTTATCATGATGTTGCTTATTATTTGAGTTGTGAGGATTTTTGTTTTCTTTACGTTGAGTTATAATTCATACTGAAGGTTGTAGTCTTTGATCTTCATCAGTAATTGCTTCAAGTTCTCTTAGATTTCAGCAAGCAAGGTTGTGTCATCTGCATATTGCAGATTGTTGATAAGTCTTCCTCCAATTCTGATGCCCAGTTCTTAATATGGTCCGGTTTCTTGGATTATTTGCCCAACATAGAGATTGAATGAGTATGGTGAAAGGATTTAACCTTGATGTACATCTTTCCTTATTTAAACAGCACAGTATCCTACTGTTCTGTTTGAACGATTCCCTCTTGTTCTATGGACAGGTTCCTCATGAGTACAATTAACTGTTCTGGAATCCCCATTCTTTGAAATGTTACCCACAATTTTTTTTTTTTTTTATGATTCATGCAGTTAAATGTCTTTGCATAGTCAATAAAACACAGGTAAACATCTTTCTGGTATTCTCTACTTTCAGCCAAGATACATCGGACATCAGCAATGATGTCCCTTGTTACATGTCCTCTTCTGAATCCAGGTTGAAATTCTGGCAGTTCCCTGTTGATGTACAGCTGCAACCACTTTTGAATGATGTTCAGCAAAATTTTACTTGTGTGTGATATTAATGATATTGTTCAATAATTTGCACTTTATGTTGAATCACCTTTCTTTGAAATAGACATAAATATGGATCTCTTCCAGTCAGTTGGCCAGGTAGCTATCTTCCAAATTTCTTGGCATTAACAAGTGAGTATTTTTTTTTTTTATTTCTAGAGCTGCATCTGTTTGCTGAAACATCTCAGTTGATATTCTGTCAAATCCTGGAGCCTTGGTTTTCGCCAGTGCCTTCACTGCAGTTTGGACTTCTTTCATCACTACCATTGGTTCTTGATCATATACTGCCTCCCGAAATGGTAGAACGTCAACCAATTCTTTCTGGTACATTGACTGTGTATTCCTTCCATCTTCTATTGATGCTTCTTGCATAGTTTAATATTTTCCCTGTAGAACTCTTGAAAATTGCAACTCAAGGCTTGAATTTTTTCTTTACTTCTTTCAACTTGAGAAATGCCACATGAATTCTTCTCTTTTGTTTTTCTAACTCCAAGTCTTTGTGCGTGTCATTATAATACTTTGTCTTTTTGAGGCACCCTTCAAAATCTTCTGTTCAGCTCTTTTAATTCATCATTTCTTCCATTATCTTTAGCTAGTCTGTATTCAAGAGCAAGTTCAGAATCTCTTCTGACATACATACATTTTGGTCTTTTCTTTCTTTCCTGTCTTTTTAATGAATTCTTGCTTTCTTCATGTCTAATGTGCTTGATGTCATTCCACAATGCATCAGGTCTTCAGTCATTAGTGTTCAATGCCTCAAATCTATTCTTGAAATGGTCTCTAAATTCCAGTGGGATATACTCAACTTCATATTTTGGCTCTTGTGGACTTGCAATTTTCTTCAGCTTCAACCTGAACTTCCATATAAGCAACTGATGGTTTGTTCACAGTTGTCCCCTGGTCTTGTTCTGACTGACAACTGAGCTTTTCCATTGTCTTTTTCCACAGATGCAGTTTATTTAATTCCTGCGTATTCCATCTGGCAAGAAGAACATGTATAGTTGCGATTTATGTTGTTGTAAAAAGGCATTTGCAATGAAAAAGTCTTTGGACTTACAAAATTGTATCATGTGATCTCCAGGTTTGTTTCTATCACCAAGGTCATATTTTCCAACTACCGTTGCTTCTTCTTTGTTTTCAAATTTTGCATTCCAATCACCAGTAATTATGGATGCACCTTGATTGCATGTTTGATCAATTTCATACTGCAGAAGTCAGTAAAAATTTTCAATATCTTCATCTTTGGCCTTAGTGGCTGGTGCATAAATTGTTATCCTATCACTGTTGTCCTTGTTATCCTATCACTGACAGTGTTGTACTTCAGGACATACCTTGAAATGTTCTTTCTGACTATGAATGCAATGCTATTCCTCTTCAATTTATCATTCTTGGGATAGTAGACCATATGTTTGTCCAGTTCAAAACGGCCATTACAAGTCCATTTCAGCTTACAAATGCTTAGGATATTGATGTTTATGCATTCTGTTGCATTTTTGAATATTTCCAATTTTCCTAGATTCATAGTTCATACATTCCACACTCTGATTATTAATGGGTGTTTGAAGATGTTTCTTCTCATTTTGAGTCATGCCATATCAGCAGATGAATGTCCTGAAATCTTGACTCCATTCATGTCATTAAGGTACAGTGTACTTTGAGAAGGCAGCTCTTCCCCAGTCATATTTTGAGTGCCTTCCAACCTGAGGGGCTCATTTTCTGCACTATATCAGACAATTTTCTTCTGCTATTCATAAAGTTTTTTATTCATAAAGTTTTCACTGGCTAATTTTTTTTCAGAAATAGACCACGAGGATCTTCCTCCTAGTCTTAGTCTGGAAGCTCAGCTGAAACCTGTCCACCATGGGTGACCCTGCAGATATGTAAAATACCAGTGGCATAGTTTCCAGTATCTCAGCAACATGCAAACACCACAGTATGACAAACTGACAGATGCGTGGGGGACTGACAGATCAGTGAGGTTTTTGTGGTATACTACAAAAAGCTCCACAAGTCTTCATTGTTCTTATATTCATATCCTTTATACCATTTTGCAGTTCCTCTCAAGAATCTCTCACCTGTTTTCTCTTGAAGTGAAAAATTTATATCATACTTCAAGGTTATTCTCTCTATTGTCCTATGTTTAATCTAGAAAACAAAACAAAATAAAGAAGGAGGAGAAGGGAGGAAACAACTAACTTTCTTAATAAGTATGGCTATTGGTTATATTTAAAGTATGTGGGGTAATGTAGACTGATATAAGGAACAGAAAATTATTGTTCAGTAAGGATTTTAGAGTTGCTGTAGCAGAAAAATGCATTGTAAGGGCAGTAGTGATTTATAAGCAAGGTTTTCCATTGCTCAATTAGAATTTATTTCAAAATTAGGCTTTCAAGTTTAATTTTACACTTCAGTTTCTATTTAAATAATTCTACATTTACTGGCTAATTATTTTGATTCAATGGCATTAGGCCACTTTTGGAATAAAAATATGATTATAAGAATTTTTGAGAATATAAAATCCTTTTCTAATTAAGCAAAATTAATCAAGTTAGAAATACACTAGTTTTGTGAAAATTGTTATGGCTAAAGGAAGGGAGTTACTGAAGATGATCTTCAAAATGATTAAATCAAGAATAAGAGTTTAACTTTATTTAACTAAAAAATGAATGTCTTCAGGATATCATCTTGTTGATATTAATGAATTTAATACATTTCAATATTTATAAAAAAATTAAATTAATGATATTTGCATATTAGAGCTTATAACAGTATCTGATAGAAGTTCTATTATTAAGACTCTATATTGCACCAGATATTCTATATATATATATTTTTTTGCGGGGGGGAGCCCTGGTGGCACAGTGGTTAAGAACTTGGCAGCTAACCAAAAGGCTGACAGTTCAAATCCACCAGCCACTCTTTGGAAACCCTATGGGGCAGAACTACTCTGTCCTATAGGGTCACTATGAGTCAGAATTGAGTCAATGGAGAGCTTTTTTTTTTTTTTGGTTTTTATTAGATATTTTTAGATTATCATTAGCATTTGTTTCTTTTTATGCTAGTTTTATGTATAAAGTGTTTATGCTGTGCTAACATACAGATAACAAAGAATATGCTTAAAAAAAGAATATGCTTAGAAGAGGCAAAGTCCGTTGAAAATCCCTTCCTTCCTTATTCTGTCTGTATTCTGCCATTATCTTCAAACTCCTTCTCCATTGTCTTAACATCCTATGACCCAGCAATTCCACTGTCTGTCTTTTTATACCTAAGTAGCTGAGTACTTTTGTAGAAATATTACTCAACCTCACAATATTTGCCACTATAAACTCGTGTTGTGAAATCTCAACTGGATTGAAAACAATGCCCAGCAATCCTTCTATTTCCCTACTTTTTTTTTTTTTTCTCATCTTCTCCATAGTAGATATTTCAAATATATCCCGTTGTCCTCAAATATTCTAACTTACTACCTCCCTTCAACTTCACCCAATGACCTTGCTGCTTTCTCTAGACAGAAAACAGAAAATACTAGAAGAGAGGAATCTCAATTTATGGGTATTACACTCATCAGTTTAAATGCAGCTACATCTTTTCTTTCAGACTTTCCTCCTACCAAAATCAAAGTGATGTATCCTGGCTAAGGCTGAGACATAGGTTAATAAATTGCAGGAAAAGAGATGTATCAGGCACTGGAGGTTTTACTGAAATTAAAAAAAAAAAAAAAGACGAAGGGAGTAAACAACTGTAAATTCTAGGAGATTAGTGGATTATAATCAAAATGAATACTGGAGTTCAAACTATCGGAGATGTAATGTTTCTAGGCAATACTCTTGGGAGTTCTTGATTAAAATAGAAAGGCTCTAAGGAGACCAAGGAAGTACTATGCAAATTCCATATTGGACATCCCCATGATGATGACAGTGTTTGATTTACATCGATTAGATATAATCAGGAAGCTAGTCATATATTGTATATATTGTAGCTTTAGCTTATCTATAGTGTTTTTGTGCTTATCTATAGTGTTTTTGTACAGTTAGGGTCTTTATGGAAGATCACAAAAGATGAAAGTAATGTGGAATCATACATGATATTTTTCCCTTTGAAATATAAACATATCTTTGAATAATTTTACCAATTAAAATATTTATTTCATAGGTCAATGTCTTTCTTTTAAATTTAAAAGCAGAACAGGCATTCATTTTCTCCTACAGCTATAGGTACCTTTATAAACGCAATTTGTTTAATGTAAAAACAACAATGAACTTAAGTTCTAGCTCCCCAAGGTATGAAAACATCGCTAAAGAGTTTTTTCTTCTCTACACTTGTATTAAGGATAATTTCAAATTTGCCATAAAATTTTATGTATGTATAATATATAAATATATATGAAAATTATATATTCAAATGCATATATAATTGATTTATAACAAAGATGTAATATTTTATACAAAAAACTTATATTGTGTACCAAAAAAAAAAAAAATCAGAGATAATTTTGCATTTAAATGAAATTGGCCTGATTAGAAATCTTCTGAAAGAGTTCTTTCAGTATTTACCTGGTATTTGTGGCAATTCTAGTTTCATCCGTTGTTTAAACTCTTTTTTTTTAATGGATTTGTAGTCTTACATACATTGTTAACTGTTCTCATTACATTGCCACATGACTTTCTTAAAGTAGGAAAGAATATATTTAAAGGGCCTACGAAGTATAGATTAACCATATGAGACTATTCTCAGATTTTTAGGAGAATTTCTAAAATTTCACAGCAAAATTAAATATAAACATTGAAAATTTAGGTTAGCATCTTCAGGCTATATTTAAAAACATTAATCTATACTATGATATTTATATATCAAAGTTTCAGTTCATTAAACATTTGTACTGAGACAGGAAATTCATTAGATTCATGTAAGTCATAATTTTATGCAAACTAACTAGACATTTTTTGTCAAAAAGCACACTGCAGCAGGTATTAAAGATTTAAGTTATGCTGGATTTTCAATATACAAATTGAGCTTCAGGTTTCCTCTCCTTCAAAAGGGAAAAACTTGACAGCAGGATCCTTAAAATTTCTCTGGCTCTAGTATCTTGTTATTTTATTAGGCCCCTATTTAGTTTGTCTAAAGATAAACAACCATAATGAAGAAGAGTAGTTCAAAATTATGGAATCTTAATAGATGCTTATCAAGTTAATTTACCACCTTTCATTGTAAGTCATTTTCAGAACCATGGATTTATTGCATTTTTAGCCCAATAATTATCAGAACAATAAGGTTGTAAACAGGAACACCTGTTTGATAGGATTGGTATCTGTGATATTTATCTTTATGCAGTGAAGATTATGGCCAGTCTCCTCTGGGTAATTTATCCTGTTTAATTAGACCAATTTGCTAATCCACTAGCATAATCTTTGAATTAATGAATACATGCATTTATAAAATATATATGTGCACACATAATTAGCTTGATAAATTATGCAGATTTTTCCTTCAACTTTTTAAGTGGTAAGAACTATTTCACTTCTTGAAGGATGTTCATAAGGCTGTAAGACGATTTACTTACAATATTAACGAAAACAAATTATTACTTTAATTTATATAGCAATAGTTGAACTTTACTATGCATTGAAATCACCTTGTTTCCAGATTTCTTGAATTCATATCTACGGAATGGAAATCAGTAGATTTGTATAGGCGCTGGGGAATACTCACTTTATCAAATACCACTATGTTTGCACTTCTGATGTAGGCATGATATGAATACCATTTGAAAAATACTGCTTGGTATGAACTTATAGGTATAGGAGACCCTGAGTAGCAACTGGTTAACATGCTAGGCTACTAACTGAATGGTTGAAGGTTTGAGTCCACCTAGAAGAGCCTATGAAGAAAGGACTGGCAATCTACTTCTGAAAAATCAGCCATTGGAAACCCTGTGGAGCACAGTTCTACTCTGACACATATGTGGTTACCATGAGTCAGAGTCGACTTAACAGCAACTGTTTTTTGTTTTTAATCTATATCTTTACCTGTATCTATACATACTACCACAGACACACATAAACATACACGTACTAATATTATATTTATCTACATGTAAAATACCAGTCAATATACACCTTCCCTCGTGGGATTGAATCAGTAAAAACAGTGTGGCAGAGATTGCTTGTTATCTCCTAATATCTCTTCTCCTTTTTCTTTCACAATAATAGAATTCCAGCTGAACAACAATCGCCCAGAATAAAGATTGAATCTTCCTGTATCTGTCTTAAACTCAAATGGACATGTAACTAAAGTTCGGATATAAGTAGAATTGAAATGTAGTAGAAGATGTAAGAAGCCAGCAGAAGCTTCTTTAAGAGAGAGTTGATGAGCGATCTTTTCCCCTTCCTTTCCCCTTTCCTTCTTTGTACTGTCTGGAGTTCAGACTTAATGGTTAGAGCTTGAACATGATATGATCTTGGGAATGAAAGCTAGCTACAAGTAGAGCAATAATATAAAAGGATGCTGAGTGCCTGATACCAGGATTTCTCACAACAGCCCTGTACACCTATACACTACCTCCAGAATTTTACACTGAAACAAACAAAATTTCAATTCTGTTATTCTGTCCAAGATTATTGGCCTTTTTTTTTTTGGTTTGTTTGTTTGTATTTTAGCTTTTCTTTATTCACAGCAGAGCCTCATCCAAACTAATGCAAATGGGTTTAGTCAAATCAAATATAATCACAGGGGAAAAGAGGTGAAAGCACATGGTAAACTGATATCCATTTTTATATGAAACAAAATTATATATTCGTTTCACAAATGTATATTAACTTCCTAGGATGTGAAAGGATCAGTGGTGGGCATTATGTATAAGCTGAGATCTAAGCTATTTTTAGCATTCTATTACTTTGATAAATATACGTGCACAAAACAACAAATAATTAGTAACATGAGAAAAATTGGAAAGTCTTAGGAGAGTGGGAGCTATGGGAATTTATGCAAATTTCAATGTAGAGTGAACAGAAAGAAAGAAGACAACAAAGGCCTGGTGGCTGCCAACCAATAAAAAAGAAATGAAGGGAAAAAAAAAAAAAAAGCAACCAAAAAGACTCTGACAGAAGATAGAGAATAACAAGGAAAGGTAGAATAAATTACTACATAGCAAAAAAGAGAGAAAAATGTTCTGGAAAAGAGGAAGTGATCAATAAAGCTGAATTATACTGAAAAATTTAGTAAGATGAGCACAGAAATAGGAAGTAAGAGGTCATTGTTCATTTTTTGGAAAAGGCACTTCCAGAGAAATGGTGGGACAAGTCAAGTCATAGCTGGTTAAAGACGGATCAATCAAAGAGTGAACTACTGATGTAAGGGAGAGTTAAAAAAAAAAAAAATTGAGGGACTGACACTCTTGAGTAAGTGAGAAAAGGTGGAATGTAGTACACAAAAGAAGAAACTGACTTTAGATAGGACCTAATCCACAATGGAAATTTGTGTGACTGAGTTTAACATTTTAAATTAAACATTTAGAATTACTTCAACACAAAAAACGATGACAAATAAAACAAATTATCTTACACATTTTCTTGCATTCTTAATTTGAATAAAAATAAACATGCTTTCCTAGGTTATGTCATTCAAATGATAGGTTTTTATTTATATTCTGATATTGATAACTGTGTTCATTGCCTTGACCTTGATCAATGCTTCACTTTTAATAACTTCTAAATTCTTATGCCCTGCCTCAAACTATCCACCACTTGCCCGTCAGTTTGACATATTGTGGTGGCTTGTATGATGCTGTGATGCTGGAAGCTATGCCACCAGTATTTCAAATACCAGCTTGGTCACCAATAGTGGACAGGTTTCAGCAGAGCTTTCAGACTAAGACACTAGGAAGAAGGTACCTTGTGATCTACTTCTAAAAAAACTTGCCATGAAAACCTTATTAACAGCAGCAGATCATTACCAGATATAGTGTAAGAAGACAGGCCCCTCAGGTTGAAGGGCATTCAAAATACAACTCTCCTCAAAGTAGAGTTGACCTTAATAATGTGGATGGAGTAAATCTTTTGGGACTTTCACCTGCTAATGTGGCATGACTCAAAATGAGAAGAAATAGTTGCAAACATCCATTAATAATCAGAGTGTGGGGCGTATGAAGTATGAAACTAGGAAAATTGGAAGTTGTCAAAATAAAACGGAATACTTGAAAAGAGATATCCTAGGCATTAGTGAGCTGAAATGCTGTGGTAACTGACATTTTGAATCGGACAATCACATGGTCTATTACGTTGGAAATGGCAAATTGAAGAGGTACAATGTTGCATTCATTGTCAAAAAGGACATTTCACGATCTATCCTGAAGTATAACACTGTCAGGGATAGGATAATACGCATACCCTGCAAGGAAGAACAGTTAATGTTTCTATTATGAAAATTTACGCACCAACTGCTAATGCCAAAGATGAAGAAATTGAAGATTTTTACCAGCATCTGTAGTCTGAAATTGATCAAACATACAATCAAGATGCAATGACAATTACTGGTGATTGGAATTTGAAAGTTGGAAACACGAAAGGATCAGTAGTTGGAAAACATGGCCTTGGTGATAGAAACGATGGCTGAGATGACACAATAGATTTTTTTCAAGACCAATTACCTGTTCATTGGAAACACACTTTTCAACAAAATAAACAGTGACTTTTATACAAGTAGACCTCACCAGATGGAAAACACAAGAATCAAATCAACTAAATCTTTGAAAAGAGAAGATGGGAAAGCTCAATATCATCAGTCAGGGGCCGACTGTGAAACAGAACATGAATTGCTCAGATGCAAGTTCAAGCTGAAGCTGAAGAAAATTAAAAGAAAGTCACAAGAGCCAAGTATGACCTTGAATATATTTCACCTGAATTTAGAGGCCATCTCAAGAACTGGTTTGATGTACTGAACACTAACGACCAAAGACCACATGAGTTGTGGGATAACAACAAGGATACATGAAGAATGCAAAAGGTAATTAAAAACACAAGAAAGAAAGAAAAGAACAAAATGGATCTCAATACTTCTTCTTGAATGCAGAGTAGCTAAAGCAAAAGAAAGAAATGATGAAGTAAAAGAACTGAACAGATGATTTCAAAAGGTAGCCTGAGAAGACAAAGTATTATAACTAAATGTGCAAAGAACTGGGATTAGAAGACAAAAGGGAAAAACTTACTTGAAGTTCTCAAGCTGAAAGAACTGAAGAAAAAATTCAAGCTTCATGTTGGAATACTGAAGAATTTTATGGGCAAAATCCTGAACAATATAAGAAGCATTAAAAGAAGGAATACACAGTCACTATTTTTTTTTTATACCAAAAATAATTGGTGGACATTCAGTCATTTCAGGAGGTAGCATATGATCAAGAACTGATGATCAAGGAAGAAGTTCAAGATGCACTAAAGCCACTGGTGGAAAAACAAGTCTCCAAGAACTGATGGAATACCAGTTGAGATATTTCAACAAATTGACACCATGCTGGAAGCGTTCACTCATCTATGCCAAGAAATTTGGAATACAGCTACTTGACCAACCTACTAGAAGAGGTCCATAGATGTTCCCACTCCAAAAAAGGAAAAAACAAAATAATCCAACAGACTGTGGAAATTATCCAACAATATCACTATTATAACATGCGAGTAAAATTTTGCTGAAGATAATTCAAAATGGGTTGGGGCAGTATATCAACAGGGAATTGCCAGAAATTCAAGCCAGATTCCGAAGATGGTGTGAAACAAAGGATATCATTCCCGGTGTCAGATGGATATTGGCTGAAAACAGATAATACCAGAAAGAAGTTTACCTGTGTTTTATTGACTAGGCAAAGATATCCAACTGTATGGATCATAACAAATTATGGATAACACTGTGAAGAAAAGGTATTTCAGAACACTTAATTGTGCTCATGCAGAACCAATGCACAGACCAAGAGATAGTCATTCAAACAGAGCAAGGGGAAATTGCATGGTTTAAAATAAGGAAAGGTGTGCATCAGGGTTGCATCCTTCCACCATGTTTATTCAATCCGTATGCTGAGAAAATAACCTGAGAACCTGGACTATATAAAGAAGAATGCAGCATCAACAATGGAGGAAGACTCAGTAACAACCTACAATATGCAGATGACACAACCTTGTTTACTGAAAGTGAAAAGGACTTGAAGTATATATTGATGAAGATCAAAAACTATAGCCTTCAGTATGCACTGCATCTCAGCATAAAGATAACAAAACTGCAAAACTGAATCAATAAGAAACATCATGATAAATGGAGAAAATTTTGAAACTGTCAACAATTTCATTTTACTTGGATCCACAATCAAAGCCCATGGAAGCAGCAGTCAAGAAAATCTGCTACAAAAGAGCCCTTTAAAGCGTGAAAAAACAAAGATGCCACCTTGAAGACTACAGTGCACTTGACCCAGGCCATGTTCTTTTCAATTGCGTCATATGCATGCGAAAGCTGACAATGAATAAGGAAGACCGAAGAAAAATTGATGCCTTTTAATCATGGTGTTGGTGAAGAATATTGAATGTACCATGAACTGCCAGAAGAACAAATAATTCTGTCTTTTAAGAAGTACAGCCAGAATGCTCCTCAGAGGTTTAAGATGGAGAGACTTTGTCTCACAA
Source organism: Loxodonta africana (assembly GCF_030014295.1). Taxonomy (NCBI): domain Eukaryota; kingdom Metazoa; phylum Chordata; class Mammalia; order Proboscidea; family Elephantidae; genus Loxodonta; species Loxodonta africana. Next base: position 63,321,833 of record NC_087355.1, read on the forward strand.
ATGTTAGAAATGTGGTCAGGAGGGACCAGTCCTTTGAGAAGGACATCATGCTTGGTAAAGTAGAAGGTCAGCGAAAAAGAGGAAGACTCTCAGTGAGATGGACTGACACAGTGGCTGCAATAATGGGCTTATGAGGATGGTGCAGGACCAGGCAATGTTTAGTTCTGTTGTACATAGGGTGGCTACGAATTGGAACTGACTTGACAGCATGTAACAACCTAACAAAGACTTCAATCTATTTGTCATATTTAATTCACACGTTTCCAACTTCTGATGTAATATTTTCTTGTATAAGTCCTGTTTAAAAATTAACTCTCAAACCTACATCTTATAAACATAATTCATCATTTCCTCCTTGGTCCCAATATATTAATATGTTTTTCTGACTTTTTTCTATTCTTTGTATCTTTTCTGTTATCCAATCTGAAAAAAAATCACAATTATTACAAAATTCTTTATCACCGTCTTTAATATTCTGTTACACTCATTCCTCTTGATTCTAGTCTTTGATAGTCAGTTGTAGTCGTTTTATTTCTGTATGCATAGCAGCCAAATTTTAATTAAACTCCTCGTAACTTTGGCATAGCGTAGCCCCCCAAATGGTCTGTTAAGCTTTTTTTTCTTTGCCTCACTTTCTAGTTACTGCCATTTTTACTTGCTTCCTTTGACAAACAGATTTTTAACAAGGGGTGATTACTTTCACTATTTCTTCGCTTTGCTCGAGGGATTCCCCCTACTCTCCTACGCCACCAGTTTTTCACTCTCTGTTATGTCATTTTCATCAGCATTTAAACATGGTTTTACTTCTCCCAATTGCCATGAAAACAAGTAACAAAAATCAAGTCTCTCGATCCTACTTCCTCCTTTAACTATTGCACCAATTCTTTGTCCACCTTTGTTGAAATTCCTGTGAGATTTATTTACACTATCTTCAGTTTCCCTTCTCCCATTCTCTCTTGAAAACACCATTAGGCTGTCATTCTCAAAATTCCTTTCATCAAAGTTACCATAAACCAAAAAAAGCAACCCAGTGCCATCGAGTTGATTCCGACTCATAGCCAAGATGTTCCTAAATCCAGTGATTAATTTTGAAGAGCATCTTACTTAATCATCAGCATTTGACACAATTGACAAGTCCCCTCTCTTTGATATATATTTGGCTTCCAAAAACCCACACTCTTGGTTTTCTTCCTATATAATTGACTCTCCTTATCAATCAATCTCCGGGGCCCTCGTGGCACAGTGGTTAAGCACATGGCTGCTAACCAAAAGGTCCGCAGTTCGAATCTGCTAGCCACTCCTTGGAAACCTTATGGGGCAGTTCTACCCTGTCCTATAGGGTTGCTATGAGTTGGAAGAGACTCGATTGCAACAGTCTTTTTTTTTGTTTGTTTTATCAATTCCTAAATTAGCTCCTCCAAAATTTGCTGTCTCAGTGTTGGAATGCCCTAGGGCTCAGCAATTATCCCTTTCCTTTTTTTTCTATTCTTTTTTAATTTACAATTCCTCTATTAATGATCATACCTACTTCTAACACTTCACAACTCATCAGTGAGCAAATCTTGTCAACTTTATCTTGAATTACCCAACAACTTTTCATCATATCTACTGTGATAATAACCTCATCCTAACAACTATAATCTCTCACTTAGGCTATAGCAAATGATCTTTCCCTCCTATTTTTGATCCACACAGCAGCACAGAGAACCTTTTAAAAGATAAGTCGGATCATGTCACTACTCTGTTCCAAACCTTACAATGACTCACCATTTCACTTGAAGCAAAGGCCAAAGATGACTCTTGGGGCTCCGTAATTCTGTCTTTCTCTCCAAGTACTCAGAACCATGATCATTCATTTGCAGTCACAATGTCCTTCATGCTGTTCCCCAACATATTGACACTGCTCTATTTTAACGTGTTTTGCTCTAGGTGTTGTTGCTGCCTAAAATGCTTGATGCTGAGATATCTGCTTGGCTAAATACTTCACTTTTTTCAATACTTTCCTCCAATCTCAGATTTTCAATTACATACCCCACACTCCATCACCTTACTTCTGCTCTCCTGAACTCTTCTACCCTGCTCCATCTTTTTCTTTCATATTACTCTCTATACAGAATATGCAATCTATCTTATTTACGGAAAAAAAAAACAAAACAAAAACAAAAAAACTTGTTGCTATCGAGTGAATTCTGACTCACAGTGACTCTTTAGGACAGATTAGAACTGCCCCATATGGTTTCCAAGGAGCGCTGGTGGATTCAAACTGCTGACCTTTATGGTTATTAGCTGTAGCTCTTAACCGTTATGTCACCAAGGTTTCCTTATTTATGCTAGTTACTGCTTATTGACTTTCTCTCTCTGCTAAAGTGTAAATTCTGCAGGAACAAGCCTCTTTATGTCTTTAGTTACTGATATATCACAAGCACTTAAGAACAATGTCTGCTGTGTAGTATATACCCAATAAGTACTTGCTGAAATAACACTGAATGAAAGGAATTCTTGTAAGAAGATAATTAAGTTTGGAAGCCTAATCCAACTCTCCCTCAAGGCTTTGTAAATAAGGCATTATCTAGTGTAAAAAACTGTGCGTCTGACCTCCCCTAACATCACTTAAAACCAAAAAATCAAACCCATTGCGTCAAGTCAATCCTAACTCAAAGCAGTGCTACAGGATACAGTAGAAATGCCCCATGGAATTTCTAAGGAGTGCCTGGTGGATTTGAACTGCCGACCTTTTGGTTAGCAGCTGTGGCTCTTAACCACTATGCCACCAGGGTTTCCAACATCACTTTGGGGGAGGAAAATCAAGATCACCAGGCCAAGGCTGATTCCCGTGAGGCAGAGGTCAGACATGTCTTCTCTCTCTCTACCATCTTTATCATCTCTGCCAACAACCATCCCTCCCACAGCGCTCTCTACTTTTCTGCTGGGTTCAATAGTTCATTGAAGTGGCCATACAGAATTCACAGACCATATACACTATTATAGGGTTTATTAGAGAAGTAACAGGTTACAACCCAGGCTCTGGAACACTCAAGGATACAGTTCTTCCATCAGGACAGCCCCTTCCCAGCCATGCTCATGGGCATGCCTCTCCCTGGCTCTAGGCCTCTGCCCAAAAGTACTCAGCTTTCTATATCCATGGGCCAAGAAGCCTAATATGCTGTTCCCTGCTGCTGGGTCTGTACTGCCACTGCTTCTCACTGTCTCCAGGGTAGCACCTCACTCTGTCTCCTGCTTCCCAGAGCTTCACAGTGCAGGGTATACTGGGTCCAAAGAACAATCTCTCCCTTCCTGGCTGTTCTTCCTTGGTGGTGGTAGTATCTTCTCTTTCTTGTCTCTGGGATGGCTCATTTCAAACCCAGTGGAATGGTAAAACTGACCAGTCCCTTTGGTGCGCCAAGATTACCTACAGCACAATCCTGTCCAATCGCTTGGGTTGGACTTACAAGACCATGGCTAGAAAGGCCACACAAAAGTTATCCATCATACCGCATCTAGTTACGTCCATCCCCATGCCCTCACCATACCTCTTAAGTAGATAATGCCATACCATATTAGAGTTGAGAGAAGCCTTGAATGTTACACATGAGGAAACTGACATCTAGGAAGGGGACATGACTTATCTAATTGTTACCCATCAAAAAGAGTCAAAAGCTGAAACTAGTACTCAAGCTTCTTTATCTTATGTTATTTTTCATCTCACCACACTACAATCAGATGACATTTGTCTGGCGTCATAAAGTCTCGTCATGCAGTAATAACTGAGTGGATCCAGTGCAGTCCTTTTGGATCATGCAGAGCTACTGCTTATTGTTTTGCATTGAATAAGATACTACTGGTTTAGCATATCCAGCTTGCAAGTGAGTCATTGACTAACTATTAATGTGGCTTGTACAGAGTAATTTTTGGACTGGCTTTGCCTGTGTTGACAAAGCCAAATACAGGCTACGTTAAGCTTTGCCACATTGTTTTAGTTTCAGGAGGAAAACAGTAATGTACAGTATTTAGTGGCAAGATCTATATCCTTCAATTCTAGGTCTTCAGTGGTAGCTATGAAGTCAAAGCAAAGCTTGTAATTTTAATCAAAAGAATGTGAATGTTTACCCAGTTTAAATTCCTCTTTTGAATCTCACTGCAAATTGAAAATGGTATATAAACATTGTAGTAAATATGAAATGAAAAGGCCTAATGTAATGTCACCTGAAATAAAATGTCTCCTTTTGACCACCACATCTTTAGAAAGATACAAGAGCATGAAAGGATTTACAGGGACTGGAATCCCACAATGAAATTTAATAGTTATTTTAATTATTCACAGATCATTTTAACTAATACAATTTAAAAGGAAGGCTATTTTATCTGACTTTTTAAGGTTATATACGTGACTATATACAATATTAGTAAATTACTGACACTATGTATCTTTAAATTAAACTTCATATAAATATAATACAGTTTACACATTTGCATCAATTTTCTTGAAAAGTGTTAAATGACCCAGTTGTTGATTTAGTATATATAGATAGATAGATAGATAGATGCAAGTCTACCTAAACATTTATAATAGTAATTTATAAAGCCAATAAAGCAATGAATTTCTTAGCTGCTTTTTCTTCCTGAGGAAGAGGGAAATAAGTGAAGTGACCCAGTGTCATTTAAGGAGAAAACAACAAAAGCAGGAATATGTGTACCTGGTACTATTACTGGACAAGCTACATTGTTCTAGCTACTTACATTGGTAAAAAACCATTGAAATTATTACTGAGAATGTTTATTTAACAAGAAGAAAGTGACTACATTAACATAAATGGATAATATCATCCACAGACTATAGGGATTAGATTTGGATTCTACAGTTCAATGGTAGCAGGAAAACTGAAATTACAAAACAAACTCTTCTAATTTCCTTCATTTCACATTTAATGGTATCACTTGTATATCAAAAGATGCTATAATTATTAGAAAATTCATGGCATTATCATCTCCTCACTATAACTCAAATATGTATCACTGAAGAAGTAGCAATTTCTAAAACAGTAGTTACATAATTCTTAAACGTTTAAAACCAGAATTCTGATAAGTTTCATTGAACCTAGGCATGAAATGGAATGATCTAAAATTTTATAATGCTGAGTACTGAGGACCTAAATGTAGGGAAGGTCCCTGAGTGGTACAAACGGTTAAGTGATCAGCTACCAACCAAAATGTAGTTCAAATTGACGCAGGGGCACCTTGGAAGAAAGGCCTTGCAATCTACTTCTGAAAGGTCACAGCCATTAAAACTCTATGTGCTCTTGTACTCTGAAACACATGAGGTACTACGAATTGAAATTGGTTAAATGGCACCAGATTTTTTTTTTTTTTTTGTAAGTGCAGAGGAAAAAAAAAAAAAAAACAAGCTCAATGTGGTTTTAGCAAACTTTGTTAGTTTTTGTCTTATTTTAAAAGGTAGATAGTAAGGTGATTAAAAACACTTGGTACTTTTGCTGAAGCCCAGCCCAGTATGCTTACTATGAAAACACTTTTTTTTTTAAACATTTAGCTAGTGTCCTTCCAGCAGCACTTCACGCTGTTGTTTACTCTTTATTTTCCAAACTCCTGTTTGTGGTATCTCATTCCATTATATTTTCTCCTACCTCTCAGAATCCATTTCCTCAGTTTCATTTGCTGACTCATCCTCCTCAGCCGGGTACTTACATTTTGCTGACCCTCAGACTCAGTCCTAGTCCCCCTTGGCTTCTCATTTCATTCTGTATCTAGCCAATATTCTTGCTGCCTAATGCTTCAATTGCCATCAGTATCAAATAAATACCAAAGTTATGCCTCTACTCTCATCTTACAATCATACGATAAGTAGATATAAATGATAGATAAATTTGTCTATCTGATGGCTCCAACTGCATGTCCTAAAAAAACTTCATGCATACAAAACTAAACTCAATATTCGTAGCATCCCCACTCCACACTTCACCATTCTTCAGTATTTCCCATCATAGGGAGTATTGCTATCATCTTCATCAATTTGTGTAAATCAGAAACCAGATTTTATTTTAATGCCAACTTTTTTTTATCAGTCCCCAGTCCAAAGCGGAGTACTTTTGATTATATTTCCTAAATTACCAATCCAGCTCTCTCTTTTATCTCCATTGATACCCCCAAACTACCATGATCTTTTCTTGGATTACTGCAATTGCCTCTTAAGTGATCTTCCTACAGCTAATTGAGTCTCACTTCAAATCAATCTCTACACTCTAGTAAGAATAATCATTTGAAAATGCAAAACTCTTCATATAATTGTTTTGAATAAAACAATAAATTCCCACCGTTCTTAGCAAATTCTTTATATGGCTTAAAATGCCCTTCTTGATCTAATATTTACCTGTTTCTACACTTCACCAATCTCCTTTTATCATTCTTTCATTTACTAAATTTATGATTCAGCAAATTTAGGATACTCAAATAAGAAAAAAACAATACAAATATTTTCTTTTTAAAAATACTATGACCTAAAATACATGTTCTGAAAACTTCAGTTTTTATGAGACCATGTCATGAGCCTCTAAAAGAATAGATCATACCCACAAGATCATACTATTTAATTTTTGCCTTAGGAGGACCCAAAACCAAAAACCAAACCCAGTGCCGTCGAGTCGATTCCGACTCGTAGCAACCCTGTAGGACAGAGTAGAATTGCCCCAAAGAGTTTCCAAGGAGCGCCTGGGGGATTTGAACTGCTGACCCTTTGGTTAGCAGCCATAGCACTTAATTACTATGCCACCAGGGTTTCCATACATAAAAGATTTGTTTACAGAAAAAAAAGTATTGCTTTCAAGACCATTCGACCAATTTGAAAGGAGTCATCAGGTGCGGACTGCCGTGCTAAGGAGCACAACCATAGATCACAATAGAACAACTTTTTAAAATTTTGCAAAAATGTTGATAAATTCACGGGTCACTTCTCAGTGATTGAGTGATAAAGAAATACTGATAGAATGCTCCATATTTCAAAATCCGAATGTATTTAATATATTAGTACTCCAATTCTTAAAAACATTTCACATCTCTAACAACTGTACCATATAACGTTCATGTAACCATAGACTTTAAAAAAAATATCTAAACCTTTAAAGGCTCACAGTAGTTTGATCCCCAGTCTGCCTCAGAGAATGACACTGAAGATAGGCAAATAGAAACGATCTACTTACCATATTGTAGGTGGCTCAGAACCTTCTATCTCTAAGTAATCATATTTTTCTTCCATTTGGAAATCAGTAAATATGAGCGAAATGGTGTCCCCAGGCTCTGCGACAATGGTCCAAGTGCAATCAGCATTGTTATGGTACTCATTTGGAAAGCTAGGGCTGGAAACGATGCCGCTGGATCCTCTCATTGTCCCTCCACACGCATCTTCAGCTGTTTAAAACAAGATGTTCAGCTATAAGTTATGAAGAGAAATGCCATTAAAGCAATTCTGTTAACATGTTTTTTTTGATAAACAGAAGTCTAAATGTGATTATATTAAGTGCATAATGCACTGGTAGAAAAGATTAAATGAGACTTCCATGAAGAATTTGCAGGCATATATATAAATATAAAATCTTGACAATTTTATAACAATTGGTTGAACTAACAATGAAAGCGAGTAAAAATCTAAGCTCTGAAATTAGACCTCAAGGTCATAGAACCAAGATTTGCTTTTCATTAAGTGATGAAGTGAGTAACAAAAAAGAAACATTATTCCTAAGGTCTATGATGGGAAATCCTTAATCGTTCTGTGCATGTTTGTTGATGGCAGTGATTTGTGTTTATTTATTTTAATGCAGGTAGGTACAGAATAAATAAATGATTTAAGCGAGAATATACTACAGTTTGTGTCAGTGACATATCTTAATAGCTAATGAAAAATGTTTGTGGAAATGCAATTCAAATAAAAGTATATCACATATCCAGAATACTTTAATTAGATAGAAATGATATAGTAAATAATACATCTTCAGCAGTATTTCCCTGCAACTCCAAAAAACCATGAAAAAATCTTTTTGAACTATTCATATGGTGTATGTATATGCAGTATTATGAATACACTTTCTAGTAACCAAACTATTAGACCTATGTTTTTGATTTTCCAATCGGGGTGATAGGTCTTCTCTAGTTTACTTTTGGTCAGTGATGTATGTTTGCATAGTGATTACATGAGCAGATGTGTTTAGTATGAATCTATAATATATGAGAAAGCTCTTTGTGTCATAAATGGACTTTAGTTATAACATTTGTCTTGTTAGAAAACTGCTTAGGCCATCGACCTAATAGGTTACAAGTTTATTTATAGAATGACTTGTCTCAAGATTTGTGTTGTTTCTTTGAGTCACTCAGGGAATTTCTTCAATTCACATAAACGTTTGGGGAAAAATATGGCTCTATAATGACAAATTATTATTTGATGTAACAGATAGCTCCATACTCTTACTGAATAGCGATGAGTAGCATCTTTTTATTTCACTCCACGATTGATGGAGAGCAGGAAAAGGCTTTGGTATCGGAGACAACTTTATTAATATATCATATTTGCCAAATTGCATTAGTTTCTTTCAGTCATTATTTATTCAACTCCATAATTTATAAACTGAAAGCATAAATATATTTTTCTTAAAAGATAGATAACTTTCATCACATATTATAATAAATACGATAATTGTTTATTCTCATCAAATGCCCTCTTGATTTCTTAACTTGCCCTCTCCATTTCAAAGAAGCGCTTACGGCACAGTGTTTAAAGCACTCAGCTGCGAACCGAAAGGTCAACCGTCCTAACCCACCAGCTGCTTTGCAGGAGAAATCTGTGTTCGTCTGTTTCTGTGAAGATTTACTTTCTTGGAAACCCTATGGTGCAGTCCTACTCTGTCCTATAGGGTTACTATGGGTCAAATTTGACTCAACAGCCATGGGTCCTCTCTATTTCTTAAGTTGGTTTGGTAATTAGAATGAATTAGTGGTACTGTCTAAACAACGTGGCATCTTATTACAAGCATTTTCTTACCAGAATAAATAATATCCTCAGTACTTTAACCTGGTAGACCTATCCTGCCACCTCCATTTCCAACGAAGAATTCCTTAGTCTTGTCATGTAACAACACCAAAGTTGAACACTGCTTTGGAAATAAAATTTTATACTATCATACATTAATAATATAACTGGCATATAGAATTTGTTCTCACCTTTCCAAGGGGAACCCTTGGAAAGGCAACTGCATTACTTAAGAGAATCAAAATACACATGGATCATACTGATTATTTGTATAAATTTTCTGAGAATTTAAAATGTATCCCTTTAGTCATCTATTCAAAATATATTCATTGAGTAGGAACCATGCCAGTATCTCAGGCCATAATGAAGATCAAAGTAATCTTGATCTTTGCCCTCATGGAGCATCAGTCTAGTAGGTGAATCAATATCTAAACAAATGACATAGTACACATGGAAAATTACATTTCTGGAAGGTACCAGGAAGAAAGGGCATTTAGTACTGACGGCCCATGTTTGGGGTTCTTGACATGGTTAGGGAATTCAGAAACACTTCTCTGAGGAAGTGATGCTGAAATAGACACCTGAAGGATGAATTGATGAGAAGTGTGGAGTCCCTGTGTGAGGCAAATGATTAAGCACCTTGGCTACTAACCTGAAGGTTGGTGGTTTGATACCCAGAGGCACCTTGGAAGAAAGATTGGTGATTTACTTCAAAAGATCGTAGTCATGGAAAACCCTATAGCACAGTCATCATGTATAGGAATCAATATGATGGAAACTGGCTTGTTTTTTTTGTTAGTTTGTTTTTTTAGATGAGAAACAGAGGGAAGAGTATTCCAGGCAGAAAGAACTATAGGTGCAAAGGCACACTTGCTGGAGGGACACAGGACACTGAAAAGAAAGCCTATGTGCCAGAGCAGAGAAAGTAAGGGGCTATGTGGTTAAAATAGCAAGTAGGGACTGGATCAATTTTTGAGACCAATACTTGTTTACCTAACTGCTAAAACAATGTCATTAAATATCTTCTTAGGCTTCCCTTGAAGTTAACTAAAATCTGTAACTGCGTCAAAATATAGTTACTTAACCAATAGGGATATAGTGGGTGATGAAAAGGTAGGCAGCTTCTCTACTCTTAGCCTAAGGAAAGTATATAGATTTCAAGAGGGTTAAACTTTTACATACATATACTCACTCACAGATGGGCCTGATGATTGAAAGTCCCATATTAAGAAGCTTGCAGAGTCAATTTGTTGTAAAACATGGAGAAGACAACCAATTCAGCCAACGGGATTAGTGAGGGCAATGTGAGACTTTTAAAAATAAAAATTAAAGCAAAGCAAAAATATCAGTATTTTTGGATTTGGTATTTACACCAAATGCCTGAAAAAATGTTACCGACTTTCTCTTCAGTGTTTAATGTACTCAGATCTATTTGTAATAACTATGACTGCATTATGACTGCTAAATTTAAAATGTTATCGAATCTGACTTTACAGGTTTACAGTAATATAATATGAACTATCATAAAATAATTTCTATTTCTATAACTTTAAACTGTAAAACTTTTAACTCTAAGAATACCTGAATTTTAGTTATAACAACCTCCTTTTATCTTTTGCCTTTAGAGGAGGGAGCAAGCAAAAGTCATAAAATAAATCGAAATTAGTGTCTATTTTGTAGAAGTTGAGGTGTACTTAAGTATAAAGATTAAAACAAGGTCAGTACTTTTTCATAAGTGTATTTTTCCTAGAAGTAAATTTTTGTTTACATTTAATTTTGTGGCACTTTAGAGACTGAAAATACTTGCATTTGTTTTGGCTTCGGGTATGAGATCATATATTTCATTTAAGAAAATGTAATTGGGAACTGCCCCCAAAGCATTGCTGTTAAAAAAAAAGAAAGAAATTGCTTCAAAACCACCTAAAAGAGTTTTTTTGTAGCACATCTTTTCAGATACTGATCTCATACTGTGCTATGCCCTACTATTAGTTTCTTCTGAAATAGCTTAGGGGTGGGGAGTTAGGTGTGGCAGGAAATAGGCTTGTTTATCACCAAAGAGAAATGAACTGTAAATTGTGGGAGATGAGTACACTCGGTCAATTCCAGGTGCTAAGCATTCAATAGAATTCCAAACTTTATCATGAGACATTTTTCTGCAAATCTCCCTTGTTAAATCTGAACCTTCCATCAGCACTCAAGTGTAACTGGCATCTATGTGGAAATTTTGGTTTCTTCCCAATACAGGCATCACTATTGTCTGCCTCTTAATTAGACAAACCACTTAAATATTATACTTTTATTAATGAATCACTGTATTATATATAACAGCAGCAGTTTTTTTTTTTTTTTTTTTTTACAGCTTTCTATATTTACATTTAATTTTTTGGACTTATTCATCTTTGTGTTTAAGGAGAAATTATTTTCTCATAGAGAAGAAGATCGAGTTATCAAATAGCACGTCTTCTAGATTGCTAGCTTTGTTTTATGTTTGTCAGTACATAGCAAATAACACTGTTCCAAGTTTTGAAGATAGAAAAAGTGGAGTTTTGATGATTATGAAGGAAAATTAAAGGGTTCTTGTCATGCTCATTTCTCAATCCAATTCCTTCAGCTTCATTCATACTAAGAGAAACGGAATTAAAAAAAAAAAACAACAAACAGATTTATAGCAGCTCAAAGAAAAATACTCATCATTCACCCAAATGAACATATCAGAGAGCTAACTAAAGCTAAGTACAGTGGCAGCTCAGCATTTAAAGTTTATTCTTCAATACCAAAATAAACTTCTGAGCAAATATCCCCTTAATTTCCATCTACCTTTCTGAGAAACGTGTTGAGAAATGAGAGCGTTAATTAATACACTGAGGAAAGTAATCAATAAATAAAAAAAAAAAAAAATACATGAGTTTATTTTCTTTTTAATTCAGCTTAAAACATTTGTCATTATTTCCAAAAAATACAAATACTTATTTAGTGACACCGAAAATTATTTAAAGATGCGGGGTGTCTTTCTATTTAATCAAGGAGCAGCCATGACAGCAACAGTGAGCAAATTTACCTTCCTGCCTTAAAAAAATAAAAATAAACAAAATCTATGAAACGATTGGTTTCAAACACTGAAGCAGGCCCATGCAGACCTCAGACAAAGAGAGACCAGGGATCTGTGAGCTTTACATTTCCTAGAGAACACACAGGGCTGAGAATTGTTCAAGTTCCAACAGCCAGGGCTGAAAGCCTGCTTTAAATAACTGAAGTAGTCAGTGGAAATCCTGGAAGGGCTACCCTTCAGTAGAGAGAGCTAAACTATCCCTAGAGTAAAGGCTACACTAGAACTGACCTAACAAAGCTTAAAACAAACCTCAAAAGAAACAAACTGAATCAAAATTACCTTCACTGCATACCACAACAAAGCCCGACATCAATTATGGGAAAAGTAAGTCCACTCTATAACTTAAAATTCACAATTTTCAAAATCCAGTAAAAAAAATCACTAGTCATGTCAAAAAGCAGAAAAAATGTGATCTGCAACCAAGAAAAAAATCAGCCAATAAAAATCAGGGGTTCAAACTGGTTCTTCCTGGTTCAGTCATGAGGAGCAAGAAAAACAGGAACAGATCCAGATTTTTAAAATTTGGGTGAACCAGAACGATAAGCAGAAAGGGAAAAATTACAGGCTGAGGCTCTGCTAGAAATCTAATTTCCTCCTTAGAAAACGAGGACAGCTTAGCAACCAAATCTCTTCCCTGTGGGATTTTGAGCAGTCGGAAACAGAGGGGCCCCTCAAAGATGGCAGCTGATCGCACCACTTTGAAGGTGTGTTCCTCTCCACAGTCCTGCCAATAATCCAGTCTCAGGCATCAGGACCCTGAAAGAGCTCACTACGTCTCTTCCAAGTCTCCCATTCCAGGGCTTCAAAGCCCTGATAAAAACAGACCAGAAATTATACAGATGATGAAATTAGAAGAAAAAGATATTATAACAAATATTATAACTATGTTCAACTATTTAAAAAGAGGTTGGCAAACTGTAGCCAAAGTTAAATCTGGTCTTTGGCCAGTTTTTGTATTGATTAAACTAACAATTTTTAAAAAATACTTTTAAAGGATTGTGAAAACAAAACAAAACCAAGAACAGAGACAAATATGAGTTAGAAACTGTATGTGGCCTGAAAAGCCAAAAATATTTGCTATCTAGCCCTTTAAAGAAAAATAAATATTGTGAGCACAATGAGTAAATGGAAAATATATGTAAAAAATAATCAAATGAAAATTTAAAAGATATAAATTACATTATTAGAAATAATTATAATAATAATAAATCACTCTAGGGCCTTACAGCAAATTAGACACTACAGAGGAAAAGACAGTAAAACGGAACTCACGAACTATTCAAACTGAAACAAAGAGAATATAAAACCTGTGGCCATCACGTTGGTCCTGACTCATAGTGCTCCTATAGGACAGAGCAGAACAGCTCAATAGGGTTTCCAAGGAGCGCCTGGTGGATTCAAACTGCAGAACTTTTGGTTAGCAGCCATCTTAACCACTATGCCACAAGGGTTTCCTAGAGAATATAAGGATTTTAAAAAAACAAACAAAAAATAGAACAGATCTTACCCTGTAGAAAAATATCAAGCAATTTAACATAAGTGTTATTGAAGTTCCAAAAAGGTTTTGGGGGTGGGAGTCAAAGAAAATTATTTGAAGAAATAATGGCAAAAATATTTTCCAATTTGATGAAAACTACAAACTCACAGATGCAATAAAAACTCAGTGACTCTCCAAAAGGATAAAGTAAATTAGGGAAAGCAAATAAAAACATTATTGCTCCCCTCCAGGTTTACTGAATAGGCACATCATAGTCGCTATGAGTTAGAATCGACTCTACCGCAACAGGTTTTTTTTTGGTAATAGAAGACAAACAAATTGCTAATGAACAGATTAAAAAAAGGTGCTTAACCCATTAAGCATCAAGGAAATACAGATTAAAACCACAATGATTCTCTCTGACACACACACCAGAATGTTTAACAAAGATTGATAATGTAAAAAAAGTTTAACAAGCATATGAAACAACTAGAATTTCCATACACCCCTGCTCTGGTACAACCACTTTGGAAAACTGATTTGCAGTATTCAGTAAAGCTATGCATATCCTATGTTTTAATATTTCCACTAACAAGCATTTACTCAAGATATACACCAAAAGACAGTTATAAGAATGTTCACAGAGACATTAGTTATAAAAGCCAATCCTGGAAAGAACCCAAATAACATCAGCCATAGTACACATAAATAGTGGTATAGTTCTACAATGCATAACCATCCAGCACTGAAAATAAAGATACTGCTACTACGAGCACAGATGTGGGTGTATCTCACAAAGAGTAATTCTTACTAGAAAAAGCCAGACACAAAAAGAGTACATATGTAAAATTCGATTTAATAAAGGCAAACATAATGAATGATGTTAGAAGTCAGAAGAGTGTTTCCTCTTGGGATAAGACAGGGTAGCAACTGGGAATGAGAGAGTACAAGGAGAAGGGGGCTTCTGACATTCTAGTAAGGTTCTTGATCTGGGTGCTAGTAACAAGGCTGCGTTTATTTTGCAAAAGTTCATCAAGCTGTACACTTAGAAGTTGTGCAACTTTCTGTAAGCATGCTACACTTTAATTTAAAACATTATGAAATGAAGAGGAAAACCCCTAAAAAAGCACACAGTTACTGTCCAAGTTAGCTAATATACTGGTGAAGCAGTGGCTAAGCACTTGGCTGCTAATTGAAAGGTCAGCAGGTCAAACCCACCAGCTGCTGTACAGGAGAAAGATGTGGCCGTCTGCTTCTGTGAAGATTTACAGCCTTAGAAACCCTGTGGGGCAGTTCTCTGTCCCATAGGGTCACAATGAGTCAGAATTGACTCAATGGCAATGAGTTGGCTTAGCTTTTGACCTGAATCTTTGAGAAGCTCTGGTGGCACAATGGTTAGGTGCTCAGTTGCTAACCTAAGGTTGACAGTCCGGACTCATCCAGCTGCCACACAAGAGAAAAACTTGGCTATTAGACTGTAATCCTCTCTAAAGGTTACAGCATAGGAAACCCTGCAGGGCAGTTCTACTCTGTTACGTGGGGTCACTACGAGTAGAAGTCAATTCCATGGCACCTAACAACAAACCACAACCTGAATATTTGAGAGACTGGCCACATCTGGACCTCCTCTTACTGAATTCCCTCAGATGATAATTAGAAACTAAGCATGATCCAGACATTTGGAATTTGTCTAGCTCAATGGTTCTTAAAGTTTAGCATAGATCAGAATTACCTGGAAATCTTGTTAAAGCAGTGATGGCTGAGCCCCAACCTGGAGTTTCTGATTCAGCAACTACAGGGAAGGGCCTGAGAACCTATGGTTTAGGTAAAGATAATAGCCATCATTCCTGTCTGTTTTTACTTTATAAAAAGCTCTTTCCTTGTTTACGCTTTCTCTTGTTCTTAAACATTATCACTTTCCTTGAGTCTCCCATTCTACTTATCACTCTCAGAAGACAAGCTTTAAGGTGCTTCATAGAAGAAAGTGAGGATAATCAAGGTCAACTTTCAACCACTTCAGGAGGTAGCATATGATCAAGAACCAATGGCACTGAAGGAAGAGGTCTAAGCTGCACTGAAAGAACTGGTGAAAAACAAGGCTCCAGGAATTGACGGAATACCAACTAGATGTTTCAACAAATCGATGCGGTGCTGGAAGCACTCACTTATCTATGTCAAAAAATTTGGAAGACAGCTACCTGGCCAAGTGACTGGAAGAGATACATATTTATGCCTATTCCCCAAGAAAGGTGATCCGACAGAATGTGGAAATTATCAAACAATATCACTAATATCACATGTAAGTAAAATTTTGTTTAAGATGATTCAAAAGCAGGTGCAGCAGTACGTCCACAGGGAACTGCCAGAAATTCAAGCTGGATTCAAAAGGGGACATAGAACCAGGGATATCATTGCTGATGTCAGATGGATCCTGGATGAAAGCAGAGAATACCAGAAGGATGTTTACCTGTGTTTCGTTGACTATGCAAAGGCATTCGACAATGTATGGATAACATTGCAAAAAATGAGAATTCCAGAGCACTTAATTGTGCCCATGAGGAAACTGTACATAGATCAACAGGCAGTCATTGAAACAAAACAAGGGGATATTCCATGGTTTAAAGATAAGAAAGGTGTGTGTCAGGGTTGTATCCTTTCACCATACTTATTCAATCTATAAGATAAGTAAAGAAACTGAGAAGCAGGACTATACAAAGAAGAAAGAAGCATCAGGATTAGAGGAAGAATCGTTAACAACCTGTGTTGTGCAGATAACACAACCTTGCTTGCTGAAAGTGAAGAGGACTTGAAGAACTTACTGATGAAGATCAAAGACTACAGCCTTCAAGATGGACTACACTTCAACATAAAGAAAACAAAAATCCTCACAACTAGACCAATAAAAAACATCATGATAAAGAGAGAAATGATTGAAGTTGTCGAGCATTTCATTTTACTTGGATTCACAATCAACACCCATGGAAGCAGCAGTCAAGAAATCAAAGGACACATTGCATTGGGCAAACCTGCTGCAAAAGACCTCTTTAAAGTGTTCAAAAGTGAAGATGTCACCTTGAAGACTAAGGTGTGCCTAACCCAAGCCAGGATGTTTTCAATCACCTCAAATGCATGCGAAAGCTGGAAATGAATAAGGAAGACCAAAGAACTCATGCCTTTGTATTATAGTGTTGGCGAAGAATATTGAATATACCATGGACTATCAAAAGAATGAACAAATGTACCTTGGAGGAAGTACAGCCAGAATGCTCCTTAGAAGCAAGGATGGTGAGACTACATCTCACATACTTTGGACATGTCATCAGGAGGGATCAGTCCCTGAACAAGGATATCAGCCTTGGTAAAGTAGAGTGTCAGCGAAAAAGAGGAAGACCCTCAATGAGATGGTCTGACACAGTGGCTGCAACAATAGACTCAAGCATTACAACGATTGTGAGGATAGCACAGAACTGGGAGGTGTTTCATTATATTGTACATAGGGTCACCATGAGTCGGAACTCACTTGACAGCACCTAACAACAACAATTTCCTTCAAAATTTTTGATCTTATTCTCCTCTGTTTCTAAACTGAGGATATACATCAGAAACCACTAGAGAGCATTTTAAAAATGTCTGTAATTTTGCCCGGGCTCCTAGATTCTTATTTTGTTGTTCGGTAATGGCTTCTGTAGCCAGGCATTTTTTATTTAAAAAAAAAAAAAATTAAATTTTTTTTTTTCTTTTTTAAGTGATATTAATACATACTTAGGATCAAGAATCACTGCAGTAATCCATGCATAACAGCTGATTCATTCACTTGGGTATATGACCCATTCTCTCCTATCTAACCCAGAGCCCTGGTGGCACAGTGGTTAAGAGCTACAGCTGCTAACCAAAAGTTCAGCGTTCAGATCCACCAGTCCCTCCTTGGAAACCCTATGAGACAATTCTACTCGGTCCTATAGGGTCGCTATGAGTTGGAATTCACTTGATGCCAACAGGTTATTCATTACCCCCATTACTCGTACCTAATCACCCCCATTTTTTTTAGTGGGTTTACCTCCTCAACTATCAGCTAACACTCCCTACCCAAAATATCAAGACAAACTAAATTTTCCTTGATCTATTAACTGTACCTTTCCTAACAGTCAGTAATTTTTTCCCCTCCCTTTTCATATTCCTCAGAACACTTGTCTTCCATTATTATTTCTATTTATTTACCTCTCATTCATTCCTCAGTTGACTGAAACCTTGCTTATCTTCAGCCTTTCTATTGAAACCCTTTTTCTAAGTTCACCAATGACTTACTAATGAACACACACTGGTGCAGTACTTTTCTTATTGGATCTGTCTGTGATATTTGGCATTATTATTAATTTATTGCTTTTGAGAACTCTCCTCTATCCTAGCTTCCCTGTGGAATATTTTACTGATCCCCCTTGCACTTGTCTAGCCACTTCTTACTCATCGACCTAATTATCTCCCCTTCCTCTGGTAGTTACTTCAACATGAGTGCCTCCCTAGGCTTCCACTTCACAGTGTGAGTTCTTACACCAACTGTATTTTCTCCCTAGGTGATATTATTTCCTTTCTTTATGTTAACTATCTTTCTGTTATACAAATCATTCTGCAATCTGTCTTTCAGCTCAGTCTTCTTCAATAAGGTTTAGAATAATCCATTCAATTGCATAAGAAGAATCTTTAACATTTATAAAACATAATAACTAGTTTGGTATAGCAATTATCTTTTACCAAAGTTTTGTTCACTTCAGAGTGATTGCATAAATTGTGGAAAGGGTTACTCATTCTCATCTGAATAGGGAGCTCTCAGAAACTCTAGTAGTTTGAGACAATGGCTTACAAGAAGTTAAACAGAAGAGATGGTTATTATTTAGCCATGGGAAATCTTCACTTCCAAGACCCTGATTGAATAGATGCAAATATTGTAAGGTAAAAACAGTATTATGTGTTCACCTCTATTTCCTCAGCAAGACTATGCATGTATGTTAATTTATCTCTAAATGTTTGACTGATTCATTTGCTCACACTCCATCATTTTTCAACTAGACCAAGTCAATGTTCTATCAACTTCAGTTCCTTCTCCTGTCCCATTATAATTATTCTCTACATCAAAGCCAAGAGTATATTTCAAAAGTGGAAATTAGATCATGTTACACACACTTTCTTATTGTAACATTCTAATGGCTTTCCTTGAATTAGGCATAAAATCAATATCTTTACCACGCATGGTCTTAAGGAGGCCTGGCGGTCCAGCTGGTAAGTGCTTGGCTGCTAATCATAAAGGCTGGTAGGCCAAACCCATCTAGCAGCTCCGCAAAAGAAACACCTGGAGATCTGCTTCCCTAAAGATTACATCCTACAAAACCTTATGGGGCAGTTCTACTTAGTCACTGCAGTCACTATAAGTCAAAAATTGACTACACAGCACCTAACAACAACTATGGCCTTAAATGATCTTAATCCATAGACCTCATAGTAAACTCAAGTCACACTGGTCTTCCCCCAACCTCCCCCTCCCCCGCCATTTTCTTCAAGTACATAAAGTTCCTTCTAACTTTAGAACCTCTGTTCTACTATTCCCCAGGCTGGTGACTTCTTCCCCATGATCTTCCCATGGCTGGCTCCAGATGTTATTCAGACCAATGAAACCTTCCTTGATTAATGACTATACCAACTAAAACAGTCTCCCATCAGTATCATAATCCTGTTATCTTTTCTTTATAAAATTTATCACCATCAAATACGATTTTTTTTTTTTCTTCATTTACTTGTAGACTATTAATGCCATGAGATTTTGACTACATAACTAATACATTAGTCACGGGTCTGTTACAAGTACCTAGAACAGGTATGACTTATGGTACATACCTAAATAATACATGATTCAATTAAATATGTTTTTACTCCCCACTATTTTATGTATGTATGTAGAAATCCTGGTAGCGTAGTGATTAAGTGGTTAAGTGCTACAGCTGCTAACCAAAAAAGGTCAGCAGTTCAAATCCATCAGGTGCTCCTTGGAAACTCTATGGGGCAGTTCTACTCTGTCCTATAAGGTCACTATGAGTTGGAATCGACTTGACAGCAATTTTTTTTTTTTTTTTAATGTTTATAAAGTGGAGGAAAGATGTGATGGTTGGGTTCTATAGAGACTACAGCCTTGGTAACCCTATGGGGCAGCTTTGCTCTCTCCTACAGGGTCTCTATAAGTCTGAATCGACTTGATGGAATGGGTTTGGTTTTGGATTATGTTCATGAAATGTGTTACACAAATATTTGAGGGGTGATATTACACTGAGCTTAAAAGTGACAGTTCAGAGAGACCTGACAAAATCTGCCACTTAACTAATTTACTTAAAACTCTTGTTTATAAATTATTATTTGCAAAATTAATATTATTTTTTATAGTTTATGTTTATCGACTTTAATGTTGCCAGCAGTCTCTCAGAGTTTCAGTTTTCTTTATCAGTAACCTAGAAGTTTTATTTTTGTAGGTGACGGGAAGGTTTCTGCAAGGTGATGGCACAATTGACTTGTTACTCCTTCTGGCAAAATTGCCGCAGCAGGGGGATTGAGAAGTCATTCTCAGTCCCACATATTTCATTTCACTCTAGCCATCTCTACTAGTTAAATGACAGGTTCACTGATGCTGCTTGTTTCTCATTTTCTGCTACAAAATAAAGTAGTAAAAAGAGAATAGAAAGTGAGAAAAATAGCAAACCTTTGTGCATGCAAAAACCCGATGAGGAAAGCAGGGAGTTTGAGCTCTTTTAGTATGATTTCTGGAGTTCTACAAAGCCTGATTGCCTAAAAATAGGCCTCATCTCAACTTGCTCTTGAATCCTATATTTTAAGAAACAGTTTCGTTTTTTAATTTTTTTGTCCTTAATGAAATTCCAAAAAAAGTATTTAATGTAACATAAAGTAGACTAGATCATTTTGGTTAATGATGTCTGATATTATAAATGCACAAATTTATTGTAAACTTCTAAGCCTTTAAATCAATCATCACATTTAATCCTAATAAGAATGCCATGAGAAAAACAGACCAATTATTGCTCCCACTTTACAGGTGAGGAAATTGAGGCACAGACAGATCAGGAACTTGCCCAAGATCTTTGTAAGTAGGGATATCAAGTTTCACATGAAGCCACCTGACAAAAGGGCCTTAAGTACTGCATACACTCAGCAATTTAATATTAAAAAAAAAAAGTGATGAAAGATCAAAAATATAGTTCACCAGCTATTGTCTCTGAGGAGACAACATGGGGATGTAAAAGGCAGTGCTCAAAGAGATAAACAAAAAGAGACATTGAAAACAAGTATTGTTTTTCTTCTTTTTTCTAGAAAGTTCTTCCCAACTAGGCCAAAGCACACACAACCATGATAAACATTGTTTATAGCAAAGTTATATCTAAATTTGTCATCTTCCATATTTGAATTAGAATCAATAGGAAATTCAAATTATTCACTTCAAAATCTGTTACTGGGTAAAAAACATTGGAAATGTAGAATACGTACAAAGTTTTAGGTTTGTTATTTATTAATGAGTTATAATTACAGCATTATACTGATTAATGAAAGTAAGGCTATAATTTTATAATTTTTTTTAAATTAACCTGTATTATTCTTTTTTTTCTTTTCAAATAGATGAATTTAAAGAGAATATGTTAAATTTTCATTCAAATATTAAATAATTCAGATACATCATTTATATTCATTACACTCATAGAACTTATTTTAATAGCTGTTTTTAAATTCACAATTGAGAAAGTGTCAGCCTGAAAACATAATGTAAAATATGTGCGTATTTGTGTATATGCACTCACACACATATACACGACGCACATGTATTCTTAACATTTTTTGTAAGAAAATGAGGTAATATTGAATACGTCCACAACCTACTTCTAGTACCATGATTTTTTTTTAAGTTTTCAATGTGATTATGCAATATGACATACAAGATAATGTTGTGAAAACTCATGATTGTACTACACCAATGTAGAAAAAAATTATAAAATATTTAAATATTTCAATTTAATGAAGAATTCCAAACTTCCAATGTGCATCCTAAAATTCATTCTTACTAAAATTAAATGCACTAAATAAATCTCCGCCATGCTTCTGTCAGTTTATTGTTCTGTGGAGGCTTGTGTGTTGCTGTGTTGCTGGAAGCTATGCCTCTGGTATTCAAATACCAACAGGGTCACCCATGCCTGACAGGTTTTAGCTGAGCTTCCAGACTAAGATAGACTAGAAAGAAGGACCTGGTGGTCTACTTCTGAAAAGGATTAGCTAGTGAAAACCTCACGAATAGCAGGAGAATATCATCTGATATAGTGCTGGAAGATGAGCTCCACAGGTTGGAAGGCACTCAGAAGACGACTGGGGAAGAGATTCCTCTTTAAAGTAGAGTTGACCTTAATGAAGCGGATGGAGTCAAGTTTTCAGGATCTTCATTTGCTGATGTGGCATGATTCAAATTGAGAAGAGCTGCAAATATCCATTGATAATAGGAATGTGGAATGTACCATGAATGAATCTAGGAAAACTGGAAATCATCAAAAATGAAATGGAACACATAACCACATCCTAGGTATCAGTGGGCTAAAATGGGCTGGTATTGGCCATTTTGAATATGACAATCATATGATCCACTATGCTGGGAATGACAACTTGAAGAGAAATGGCATTGCATTCATTGTCGAAAAGAACATTTCAAGGTCTATCCTGAAGTACAATGCTCTCAGTGATCGTATAATATCTATACGCCTATAAGGTTGGCCAGTTAATATGACTATTATTCAAACTTATGTACCAACTACTAAGGCCAAAGATAAAGAAATTGAAGATTTTACCAGCTTCTGCAGTCTGCAATTGATGGAACATGCAGTCAGGATGCACTGATAATTACTGGTGATTGGAATGCAAAAGTTGGAAACCAAGAACAAGGATTGGTAATTGGAAAATATGGCCTTGGTGATAGAAATGATGCTGGAGGTAGCATAATAGAATTTTGCAAGATTGCAAATACCTTTTTTCTACAACATATACAACAATTACACACGTGGACATTGTCAGATGGAACACACAGAAATCAAACAGACTACATCTGCGGAAAGAGAAGATGGAAAAGTTCAGTATCATCAGCTAGAACAAGACCGGGGCTGACTTTGGAACAGATCATCAATTGTTCATATGCAAGTTCAAGTTGAAACTGAAGAAAATTACAAGTCCAGAAGAGTCAAAGTATTAACTTGAGTATATACCACCTGAATTTAGAGATCATCTCAAGAACAGATCCACACATTGAACACTAATGGCCAAAGACCAGATGAGTTGTAGATTGGCATCAAGGACATCACGCATGAAATAAGCAAGAGGTCATTAATAAGACAAAAAGAAAGAAAAAACCAAAATGGATGTCAGAGAAGACTCTGAAACATGCTCTTGAACGCCGAGTAGCTTAAGCAAATGCAAGGAATGATGAAGTAAAATAGCCGAATAGGAGATTTCAAAGGGCAGCTCAAGATTACAAAGTAAAATATTATAATGACATGTGCAAAGACCTGCAGTTAGAAAACCAAAGGGAAAGAACATGGTCAGCATTTCTCAAGCTGAAGATCTGAAGAAAAAGTTGAAACCTCGGACTGCAATACTGAAGAATTCTACAGGAAAAATATTAAACAACACAGGAAGCACCAAAAAAGATGGAAAGAATACACAGAGATACTACACCAAAAAGAATTGGTCAATGTTCAACAATTTCAGGACGTAGCGTATGATTAGGAACCAATCAATGGTACTGAAGGAAGAGGTCCAAGCTGCACTGAAGAAATTGGCACACACACACAAAAAAAAAAAGTCTCCAGGAATTGACGGAATACCAATTGAGATGTTTCAACAAAAGGATGCTGCTCTGAAAGTGCTCACTTACATATGCCAAGAAATTTGGAAGACAGCTACTTGGCCAACTGACTGGAAGAGATCCATATATATGCCTATTCCCAAGAAAGGTGATTCAACCAAATGCAGAAATTATCCAGCAATATCATTAATATCACACCAAAGTAAAATTTTGCGGAAGATCATTCAAAAATGGCTGCAGCAGTACATCAACAGGGAACTGCCAGAAATTCAAGTCAGATTCAGAAGACAATGTGCAACTGGGGACATCATTGTCAGATGGATCCTGGCTGAAAGCAGAGAATATCAGAAAGATGTTTACCTGTGTTTTATTGATTATGCAAAGGCATTTGACTGTGTGAATCATAAAAAATTATGGATAACATTGCAAAGAATGGGAATCCCAGAATACTTAATTGTGCTCATGAGGAACCTGTACATAGATCAAAAGGCAGTAGTGGGAACAGAACAAGGGGATATTGCATGGTTGAAAGTCCCTTCAGTATGGATTACACCTCAAAATAAAGAAAACAAAAATTCTCACAACTGCACCAATAATCAACATCATGATAAACAGAGAAATAATCGAAATTGCCAAGGATTTCAAGTTACTTTGATCCACATTCAACACCCTTGGAAGCAGTAGTCAAGAAATCAAATGACACATTGCATTGGGCAAATCTACTACACAAGATCTCTTTGAAATGTTAAAAAGCAAAGATGTCACTTTAAGGACTAAGGTGCGCCTGACCCAAGCATGGTGTTTTCAGTTGCATTATATATATAGGAAAGCTGGACAATGAACAAGGAGAATGAAGAATTAACGCCTTTGTATTATGGTGGTGGTGAAGAAAACTGAATATACCATGGACTGCCAAAAAAATTGAACAAATGTGTCTTGGAAGAACTACAGCCAGAATGCTCCCTAGAAACAAGGATGGCAAGACTGTATCTCACATACTTTGGACTTGTTATCAGGCAGGTTCAGTCTCTGAGCAAGGATATCATGCTTGGTAGAATATCAGCGAAAAAGTGGAAGACCCTCAATGAGATGAACTGACACAGTGACTGCAATAATGGGCTCAAGCATAACAAGGATTGTGAGGATGGTGCAAGACCCGGCAGTGTTTCATTCTGTTGTACATAGGGTTGGTAAGAGTCAGAAGCGACTGGACATCACCTAACAATAAATAAATCTGGCCACTAAAATAAAGGGATTTTTTTTCTTCATGTTATTATATATTCTAAACTAAGTGTTTAGCTTTTGTATTTTCAAACACATGTATGTCTATTCTGAACATCAATGACCAGGATGTATTTTCAGGATGGTTTAAAATGGTTGTTACTTTTATTTCTTCTCTTTTTCTAAATGATCTACTCTATGATTATTTGATGAAATGAGAAGGTATAAAATAGAAATTTATAAGATAATTTTTGTGTATTTTTTTGTTCAAAATTGCCCTTAACCTATTATAAACTTTGTTTCTTTCCAAATAATTTTTTTATATACACGTAAATATGATGATCTAAATTAGACTTTCATCTAAATATATTTAAAATTCAAAGTTAAGAAATAAAATGAAAATGCTAATATCTCTAGTCAATGACACGGTACATGTAAAAATAAACAGTATCTTTATTCAGTAGATAATCTGAGCACCTACAGGTACAGGCATTACTATGGGAAATAAGTATCAGATTCCAATATAACAAAACTTACTAAAGCAAAAATGCATTAATCAAAATATAGCTTATCTATAGCTTGGCTGTTTAAATTACGTATTGTTCATCCAAAATCTTTCTACTTAGTACTTAAATGGGTCACATTTCCACAAAGTTAGTTGTCATGTGGTTAGGGAAAACGAACTAATTTTTATAGGATCCAATTCCAATTATATGAGGGAAAATAAGTCAGAAGCCAATTGTAAATGAGTTTTGATACTGTGCCCTTTTGGATAACTTCTCTGTTGGCGTGATTAATGCGGAATTGGCTGCATAGTCATACAAGAGGTGAACAGTGGTATAGGAAACCCACACTTAAATGCTGGGGCCCAGGAGGAGCAATACAAAAGTTTTCCTAAACAGTTAAATTTAGCATCCAAAGAAATGTCAGCGAGCCGGTTAGTGAGGTGAAGCAGCACTTTAAATGATGTTCAATGGCTTTTTTATACTGCGTTAAAATTTGCAAAAAAACAGCTTTTTTGTGCCTTGTGTTTCCAAATCAATTTATTTTCATAGGCTAATATTTTACTAGAGCCCTGGAGATACAAAAGCATGCAGGTCAGCCATGTGTGCTGCTAAATCCCTAAAGGAGACCTCCACTAAAAACCAAAAGATTGACACCAGACGAGATAAGCAAAAGAATTAGTCATGCACAATCAACTGTATTAAATACTGGGGGGTGAAAGGGGTAAAAAAAAAAAAAAAAAAAATCTGCTTCTCTTGTCCTTCAGGAAAAGGCTGTCAGGGTAGAGTGTTAATGATTCTAGAATATATTCTTATGTGCTCCTTCATGTACCATTGTTTTCTACAAAGATGGAGTTGGTATGAGCAACTTCCACAGCTACTTTAAATGCTTCTGAGGTGGGCAAGTAAAAGCATCAATGCCCTGTGTTATTTAATTCCCAGGCCTAGGCCCAAAGAACTTCTCCCTGAAGACAACGATTCAGTCTCTTCATTGGGAGATGCTGACTAACATCAACAATGCTACATAATGGCTGGAAAATTCCAAACCAACCAACCAACAAACAAAAAATTTAAAGAAGTAAATCCTTTCCCTAAAGGGCTTGTTATCTACAATTGTTGATTAAAACGTAGGAAGAAAATCCTACCAAATAGCTAGAGAGAGTTAAACTTCAACTTCTGGGAAAAAAATGGATTTGCTCATAATTTTTCTTCATTTTTTTTTTTAATGTGCTAAGTTTTAAGATCTCAAAAATAGACATCCTAACTAAAATAGAAAGACTTTAAAATAAGTGTTAGTTCAAATACTTCTCATACTATATCACAGTATTTCAAAACTGGATTATTTGGGGAAATAGTTTTGTTTTTACTACTAAGAAATAAACCAGTGAATAGAAAAGAAAATAATGTATAAAAATGAATTTATTATATAGGGTTTTTTTTTTTTTTTTAATTCTTGCCATCACCTGCCCTTGCTAGGTCCATAGCAAGACAATGAACCATTTTAGTTGAGTTATTTATGTCAATTATGTGGTTTCTTCTTGAGTTATTTTTCTTTCTATGTGAAGGCTAGGAGGACACAGCTAATTCTTATGTTATTTTGGGTTTCGTAGCTTCATTTTTTGGGCATATATATTATGCAAACCATCTGTTAGACAATTCACTTGTATTGTTTTTTTAAAACCTTATTTATAGGCTTATTTTATAGATGAGGATATTAGCTCAGAGAGGTTAAGGAATGCGTCCCTGCTTACAAAGATAATTAGTAGAGACATCTGGGTTTCAATAAATAATTTTAACAATATGTAGTAGGCACTCTAATGCCTTCCCCCAAACAAAATAATATCCACATCATAATCCCTGGAACCTCTGAACTCTTTACCTGGCAAAGGAGAATTAAGGTTTCAGATATAATAAACGTTAATAATCAGGTGACTTTTCAATGATAATGGGATTATTCTGGATTATCCAGGTGGGCCCAATTTAATTACATGATGCCTTTACATGAAAGAAGAGGCAGAATAAAGGGTCAAGGAAAGATATGACATTGCTGGCTTTGGAGATGGAGGAAGGGAGCCAGTGGCTTTTAGATGCTGCAAAGGCAAGGGAATGTATTCTCCCCTAGGATCCCCAGAGAGGAACACGGCCTGGCTAACACCTTGGTTTTAGCTTTGTGAGATCTGTGTCAGACCTCTGACCTACAGAATTGGAAAGTAATATATTTTTGTTGTTTTAATCCACCAGGTTTGTGGTGATATATTTTTAGCAGCACTAGGGGAAAAACCAAAACAAACAAACAAAAAAGGAGCCCTAATGGCACAGTGGTTAAGTGTTCAGCTGCTAACCGAAAGATGGATTCAAACCTACCAGCCATTCTGCAGTAGAAAGACGTAGCAGTCTGCATCTGTAAAGCTTTATAGCCTTGGAAACCCTACTCTGTCCTACAGGGTCACTATGAGTCAAAATCAACTCAACAACAATGGGTTTAGTCTGTTTTTGTTTTAGAAAACTACAGTGAAACCTGTGAAAGCCAGAACTGCCATGTTTTTCTGGGTCTCGCAATTTTTCTGCCTTTGACTGGGTGCAGTCTTACCACTTTTCTGTTGCTCTCTCTATTAGTGGAGGATATTTGAGTTTTTCTTCTCTGATAGGTTTCAGCCTTACATAGGTTCTGACTTTCGAAGGTTTTATTGTAATATGCCTTCTGCAAGGTTTAATGATTTACTACTTTCTGAAACACCTTGAAATTTCAATATTGCCAGGCAACAGGAATCTAGAAAATATGGCAATAAACAAATGAAAAGTTGACGCATGGCCTTTCAACGAAATTAGCTCAAGGCCTACCCAAGACCCATCATTTACCTTTAGCTAGATTCACTGTTTACAATTTAGTAAATGTCCCAGACTTAGTGAAGTCTCATACTAAGTTAATTTCTGTCTAGTGAAAATGTCAGTATGTTATGTATGCTTTCTATATGCTTTCAAATCACAACTAATTCTGAAATGTTCTTAAAACACATATGTGTAGGTCACTATTATGTATGCTTCTATAATGCTTTTTCATGTTTTTAACACCTATCTATAAGTCATCTATAATGTGAAGTATTAAACAGAGAATTTCTGAACTTAGAAACATATGTATTTCTATATTGTTCTGCAACCATTAGCTATAAATTGTTAGCAAGTTGTTGTAACCTTGAGAACAAGGTAATAGAAGTATGTGAAGTAGGTCGTAAATAACTTTCCTAAATTGGGCTGTGTGCTTGCATTCTGTGATAACAGAATGCAACATTATTCAAATCTCTATAAATTAACAAAACATAAATATGTCACTAAACAATTTCCTTAATTTTTTTCTTTTTAGAATTATTTTATTATGATACATATACAACAAAACATTTGCCATTTCAGCACTTTTTTTTTTAATTAATTTTTATTAAGCTTCAAGTGAACATTTACCATTCCAATCAGTCTGTCACATGTAGGTTTACATACATCTTACTCCCTTCTCCCACTTGCTCTCCCCCTATTGAGTCAGCCCTTTCAGTCTCTCGTTTCGTGCCAATTTTGCCATCTTCCCTCTCTCTCTATCTTCCCATCCCCCCTCCAGTCAAGAGTTGCCAACACACTCTCCAGTGTCCACCTAATTTAATTGGCTCACTCTTCATCAGCATCTCTCTCCCCCCAGCTGACCAGTCCTTTTCATGCCTGATGAGTTGTCTTCGGGGATGGTTCCTGTCCTGTGCCATCGGAAGTTCTGGGGAGCATTGTCTCTGGGATTCCTCTAGTTGCATTCATAGCATTAGGTATGATCTTTTTATGAGAATTGGGGTCTGTATCCCATTGGCCTCCTGCTCCCTCAGGAGTTGTCTGTTGTGCTCCCTAGCAGGGCAGACATTGATTGTGGCCGGGCACCAACTAGTTCTTCTGGTCTCAGGATAATGTAGGTCTCTGGTTCACGTGGCCCTTTCTGTCTCTTGGGTTCTTAGTTGTCGTGTGGCCTTGGTGTTCTTCCTTTGCCTTTGCTCCAGGTGGGTTGAGACCAATAATTCAAAACTGGATTATTTGGGGAAATAGTTTTGTTTTCTAAGATACAATTGATGTATCTTAGATGGCCGCTTGTTGGCATTTAGGACCCCGGACGCCACAATTCAAAGTGGAATGCAGAATGTTTTCATAATAGAATTATTTTGCCCGTTGACTTAGAAGTCTCCTCAAACCATGTTCCCCAGACCCCAGCCCCTGCTCTGCTGACCTTTGAAGCTTTCATTTTATCCCGGAAACCTCTTTGCTTTTAGTCCAGTCCAATTAGGCTGACCTTCCTTGTATTGTGTGTTGTCTTTCCCTTCACCCAAAGCAGTTCTTATCTACTGATTGATCAATAAAAAACCCTCTCCCTCCCTCCCTCCCTCCCTCCCTCCTTTGTAACCACAAAAGTATGTGTTCTTCTCCGTTTTTTCTATTTCTCAAGATCTTATAATAGTGGTCTTATACAATATTTGTCCTTTTGCCTCTGACTCATTTTGCTCAGCATAATGCCTTCCAGATTCCTCCGTGTTATGAAATGTTTCAGAGATTCGTCACTGTTCTTTATCGATGCGTAGTATTCCATTGTGTGAATATACCACAATTTATTTACCCATTCATCCGTTGACGGACACCTTGGTTGCTTCCAGCTTTTTGCTATTGTAAACAGAGCTGCAATAAACATGGGTGTGCATATATCTGTTTGTGTGAAGGCTCTTGTATCTCTAGGGTATATTCCGAGGAGTGGGATTTCTGGGTTGTATGGTAGTTCTAACTGTTTAAGATAACGCCAGATGGATTTCCAAAGTGGTTGTACCATTTTACAATCCCACCAGCAGTGTATGAGAGTTCCAATCTCTCCGCAGCCTCTCCAACATTTATTATTTTGTGTTTTTTGGATTAATGCCAGTCTAGTTGGTGTGAGATAGAATCTCATCGTAGATTTAATTTGCATTTCTCTGATGGCTAATGATCGGGAGCATTTTCTCATGTATCTGTTGGCTGCCTGAATATCTTCTTTAGTGAAATGTGTGTTCATATCCTTTGCCTACTTCTTGATTGGGTTGCTTGTCTTTTTCTGATTGAGTTTTGACAGAATCATGTAGATTTTAGAGATCAGGCGCTGGTCTGAGATGTTATAGCTGAATATTCTTTCCCAGTCTGTAGGTGGTCTTTTTACTCTTTTGGTGAAGTCTTTAGATGAGCATAGGTGTTTGATTTTTAGGAGCTCCCAGTTATCTGGTTTCTCTTCATCATTTTTGGTAATGTTTTGTATTCTGTTTATGCCTTGTATTAGGGCTCCTAGTGTTGTCCCTATTTTTTCTTCCATGATCTTTATCGTTTTAGTCTTTATGTTTAGGTCTTTGATCCACTTGGAGTTAGTTTTTGTGCATGGTGTGAGGTATGGGTCCTGTTTCATTCTTTTGCAAATGGATATCCAGTTATGCCAGCACCATTTGTTAAAAAGACTATCATTTCCCCAATTGACTGACACTGGTCCTTTGTCAAATATCAGCTGCTCATACATGGATGGATTTATATCTGGGTTCTCAATTCTGTTCCATTGGTCTATGTGCCTGTTGTTGTACCAGAACCAGGCCGTTTTGACTACTGTAGCTGTATAATAGGTTCTGAAATCAGGTAGAGTGAGGCCTCCCACTTTCTTCTTCTTTTTCAGTAATGCTTTGCTTATCCGGGGCTTCTTTCCCTTCCACATGAAATTGGTGATTTGTTTCTCTATCCCCTTAAAATATGACATTGGTATTTGGATTGGAAGTGCATTATATGTATAGATGGCTTTTGGTAGAATAGACATTTTTACTATGTTAAGTCTTCCTATCCACGAGCAGGGTATGTTCTTCCACTTAAGTATGTCCTTTTGAATTTCTTGTAGCAGAGTTTTATAGTTTTCTTTGTATAGGTCTTTTACATCCTTGGTAAGATTTATTCCTAAGTATTTTATCTTCTTGGGGGCTACTGTGAATGGTATTGATTTGGTTATTTCCTCTTCGGTGTTCTTTTTGTTGATGTAGAGGAATCCAAGCGATTTTTGTATGTTCATTTTATAACCTGAGACTCTTCCAAACTCTTCTGTTAGTTTCAGTAGTTTTCTGGAGCATTCCTTAGGGTTTTCCATGTATACGATCATGTCGTCTGCAAATAGTGATAGCTTGACTTCCTCCTTGCCAATCTGGATACCCTTTATTTCTTTGTCTAGCCGAATTGCCCTGGCTAGGACTTCAAGGACGATGTTGAATAAGAGTGGTGATAAAGGGCATCCTTGTCTGGTTCCCGTTCTCAGGGGAAATGCTTTCAGGTTCTCTCCATTTAGAGTGATATTGGCTGTTGGCTTGCATAGATGCCCTTTATTATGTTGAGGAATTTTCCTTCAATTCCTATTTTGGTAAGAGTTTTTATCATAAATGGGTGTTGAACTTTGTCAAATGCCTTTTCTGCATCTATTGATAAGATCATGTGGTTTTTATCTTTTGTTTTATTTATGCGATGGATTACATTAATGGTTTTTCTGATATTAAACCAGCCTTGCATACCTGGTATAAATCCCACTTGATCAGGGTGAATTATTTTTTTGATGTGTTGTTGGAATCTATTGGCTAGAATTTTGTTGAGGATTTTTGCATCTATGTTCATGAGGGATATAGGTCTAAAATTTTCTTTTTTTGTAATGTCTTTACCTGGTTTTGGTATCAGGGAGATGGTAGCTTCACGGAATGAGTTGGGTAGTATTCCGTCTTGTTCTATGCTTTGAAATACCTGCAGTAGTAGTGGTGTTAAGTCTTCTCTGAAGGTTTGGTAGAACTCTGCAGTGAAGCCGTCTGGGCCAGGATTTTTTTTGTTGGAAGTTTTTTGATTACCGTTTCAATCTCTTTTTTTCTTACGGGTCTATTCAGTTGTTCTACTTCTGAATGTGTTAGTTTAGGTAGGTAGTATTTTTCTAAGAATTTATCCATTTCTTCTAGGTTTTCAAATTTGTTAGAGTACAATTTTACGTAGTAATCTGAAATAATTCTTTTAATTTCATTTGGCTCTGTTGTGATGTGGTCCTTCTCGTTTCTTATTCGGGTTATCTGTTTCCTTTCCTGTTTTTCTTTAGTCAGTCTAGCCAATGGTTTATCAATTTTGTTGATTTTTTCATAGAACCAGCTTTTGGCTTTGTTAATTTTTTCAATTGTTTTTCTGTTCTCTAATTCATTTAGTTCAGCTCTAATTTTTATTATTTGTTTTCTTCTGGTGCCTGATGGATTCTTTTGTTGCTCACTTTCTATTTGTTCAAGTTGTAGGGACAGTTCTCTGATTCTGTCTCTTTCTTCTTTTTGTATGTGTGCATTTATCGATATAAATTGGCCTCTGAGCACTGCTTTTGCTGTGTCCCAGAGGTTTTGATAGGAAGTAGTTTCATTCTCGTTGCTTTCTAAGAATTTCCTTATTCCCTCCTTGATGTCTTCTACAACCCAGTCTTTTTTCAGGAGGGTGTTGTTCATTTTCCAAGTATTTGATTTCTTTTCCCTAGTTTTTCTGTTATTGATTTCTAGTTTTATTGCCTTGTGGTCTGAGAAGATGCTTTGTAATATTTCGATGTTTTGGATTCTACCAAGATTTGTTTTGTGACCTAATATGTGGTCTATTCTAGAGAATGTTCCATGTGCACTAGAAAAAAAAGTATACTTTGCAGCAGTTGGGTGGAGAGTTCTGTATAAGTCAATGAGGTCAAGTTGGTTGATTGTTGTAAGTAGGTCTTCCATGTCTCTATTGAGCTTCTTACTGGATGTCCTGTCCTTCTCCGAAAGTGGTGTGTTGAAATCCCCTACTATAAATGTGAAGGTGTCTATCTCGCTTTTCAATTCTGTTAAAATTTGATTTATGTATCTTGCAGCCCTGTCATTGGGTGTGTAAATATTTAATATGGTTATATCTTCCTGATCTATTGTCCCTTTTATCATTATATAGTGTCCTTCTTTATCCTTTGTGGTGGATTTAAGTCTAAAGCCTATTTTGTCAGGAATTAATATTGCTACTCCTCTTCTTTTTTGCTTATTATTTTTTTCCATCCTTTGAATTTTAGTTTGTTTGTGTCTCTAAGCCTAAGGTGTGTCTCTTGTAGGCAGCATATAGACGGATCGTGTTTCTTTATCCAGTCCGTGACTCTCTGTCTCTTTATTGGTGCATTTAGTCCATTCACATTCAGCGTAATTATAGATAGATAAGTTTTTAGTGCTGTCATTTTGATGCCTTTTCATATGTGTTGTTGGCCTTTTCATTTTTCCACATACTTTTTTGTGCTGAGACGTTTTTCTTAGTAGATTGTGAGATCCTCATTTTCATAATGTTTAACTTTATGTTTGTTGAGTCGTTACGTTTTTCTTGAGTTATGGAATTGATATTCCTTTTTGTGGTTACCTTATTATTTACTCCTATTTTTCTAAGTAAAAACCTAACTTGTATCGTTCTGTATCGCCTTGTGTCACTCTCCATCTGGCAGTTCAATGCCTCCTATATTTAGTCTCTCTTTTTGATTATTGTGATCGTTTATCTATTGATTTCCATGATTTCCTGTTATGTGTATTATTTTGTTTCTTTATTTATTTTTTAGAATTAATCTTACTTTGTTTTTGTGCTTTCCCTATTTGAGTTGCGTTGATATCAGGACGTTCTGTTTTGTGACCTTGTATTGTGCTGGTACCTGATATTATTGGTCATCCGGCCAAACAATCTCCTTAAGCATTTCTTGCAGTCTTGGTTTAGTTTTTGCAAATTCTCTAAACTTGTGTTTATCTGTAAATATCTTAATTTCGCCTTCATATTTCAGAGAGAGTTTTGCTGGATATATGATCCTTGGTTGGCAGTTTTTCTCCTTCAGTGCTCTGTATACGTCGTCCCATTCCCTTCTTGCTTGCATGGTTTCTGCTGAGTAGTCTGAACTTATTCTTATTGATTCTCCCTTGAAGGAAACCTTTCTTTTCTCCCTGGCTGCTTTTAAAATTTTCTGTTTGTCTTAGGTTTTGGCAAGTTTGATGATAATATGTCTTGGTGTTTTTCTTTTTGGATCAATCTTAAATGGGGTTCGATGAGCATCTTGGATAGATATCCTTTCGTCTTTCATGATGTCAGGGAAGTTTTGTGTCAGGAGTTCTTCAACTATTTTCTCTGTGTTTTCTGTCCCCCCTCCCTGTTCTGGGACACCAATCACTCACAAGTTATCCTTCTTGATAGAGTCCCACATGATTCTTAGGGTTTCTTCATTTTTTTTAATTCTTTTATCTAATTTTTTTCCAGCTATGTTGGAGTTGATTCCCTGGTCCTCCAGAAGTCCCAGTCTACATTCTAATTGCTCGAGTCTGCTCCTCTGACTTTCTATTGCATTGTCTAATTCTGTAATTTGATTGTTAATCTTTTGGATTTCTACATGCTGTCTCTCTATGGATTCTTGCAACTTATTAATTTTTCCACTATGTTCTTGAATAACCTTTTTGAGTTCTTCAACAGTTTTATCAGTGTGTTCCTTGGCTTTTTCTGCAGTTACCCTAATTTCATTTGTGATATCTTGAAGCCTTCTGTAAATTAGTTTTTTATATTCTGTGATAATTCCAGGATTGTATCTTCATTTGGGAAAGATTTTGATTCTTTTGTTTGGGGGGTTGGAGAAGCTGTCATGGTCTGTTTCTTTATGTGGTTTGATATGGACTGCTGTCTCCGAGCCATCACTGGGAAACTGGTACGCTGGCTCTTAGTTCTGAAAACGATCGCTGTCTGCCCGTATTTGTTCGTTCTCTGTCTCTAAGTCTGTGTTTGTTGTTCAGAGTTCGTAGATTGTTATATATGTGATCGATTCACTTGTTTTTCCAAGTCTTTGTTGCAAGAGGGATCTGCGGTAGCATCCACCTAGTCCGCCATCTTGGCCCAGCCCCAATTTCCTTAATTTTTAATTCATCAACTTGGCCTTGATACATGTAGCAAACAAGAATACAAATATGTCATACAACAATTCCCTAATTGGCAGTGAAACATAACCCAAATTAACAAATATAAATATATCATAAACAATTCCTTAACTGGCAATAAAACATACCAATTACCCACTCCTCACTTATTGACTGCCTTGTTATCTAACCTTTTACATTTACGGAATAGTAAAAATATCTACTGCCCAACTACTTTGCGCGTTAGCATCATGTGTCTGGCAGTAACGAATGCCAATGTATGAGGCGAGAGTAATACTGGCTGTGATGGTTAAGGTTATGTGTTATCTTTCCTGGGCCATGGGATTCTCAGTGGTTTGGAGGTTATGTAATGATGTAATTTAGCAGCTACATAATGATAATCATCTTCCATGTCACATAACATTGATTTTAGCATAATACCCTGGTCTTTGGGACTTAGCCATATTGGTAAGGAGTGAGTGTATAGTTGAACATGACAGTACACAGGGTATATAAAACCACGGACTTCTGCTCATTTTCAGAGAAGAAGACAGAAGCAAAAGGTCTTTCTGACTCTGTCTGAAGACTAGAAGCCTTTTGAGACACTGGTCGCCACAAGAGACCTCAGATCTAGCTACTAGGGACCTCTTCTGAGCTCAAAAAATTGAGCTCAAGGGGTGAACAAGTCTCCTCCCCAAGACCACTCATTAAAGGTAAAAGCCTGAAGTCTAGAGATTTGGACTCTAACTTTTAGACTAATATTGTAATTGTTAATTCTGATTCTCCAACGCAAAATGAATGTCTTGAGGTCTTGCTTGCATGCCTTGCCATGGCCACCCTGCAATAAGCTAAACAAGTTTATGTGTGACAAACCTGAGCATTTCTGTATGTATTCTTAAGATAAACTCCTCCAGGACAAAATCATTTCTCTACAATGCAAAATATAACTCCAAAGTTTATGGTTAATGACACTTTTAGCTATTAACTCAGCAATCTTGTCCTAAAATTGCCTTTAAATACCTACCTTCTCAAATGTTTTTTGGAACAGCTTTAACATCTCACTGATTCCCTAATTAATTAATGTGCTGAATAAAATGTTTGACATGTACTCAATTTATATCTGCATAATAGCCATGATTTTGCCTTTTCAAAATTGTGCTTTACCAATATCAGTTAAACCAGTAGTCAGCAAACTATGGCTTGTTAGAACAGAGTCATCCCTCTTCACCATTTACGGTCTGTCTTCTTTTGTACTAAGATGGCAGAAGTGAATAGTTAGAACAGACACTCTATGGTCTGCAGAACTGAAGTATTTACTATTTGTCCCTTAACAGAAAAAAGTTTGTCAACTCCTGAACTATACCAGAAATTAAAATTTGCATAAAATTATTTAAAAAAGGCTAAATTGATGCTTTACACACAGACATTCTTTCCTAAGTTATTAATGTAATTTCACATACGCACTTATCAGCACAATAGTAGATTGGTCCCTAAAATTGTTGACCAATCTCCTATATTTTAGGCATAGAATCAAGGTCCATTTTATAATTTCCACTTATTTATTTATTTATTTTTATCTTGTGGATTATCAGCATATCAGGGAATACAGACATGCATTGCTCAGCTAGCACAGTGTTGCTGAATTTTTTGGAATTGAATGCCCTCTGTGTTTGTGGGGTGTTTGTATGATAGTAGGGAGTGGATTATACTTAAACACAGCTTCACTATCTTTTGGGCTATAGACCCCAGCTGGTTTATCTTAAGTACAAATCTGTCTCTTGAGCTCTGGATCCATTTAACCAACTATTTACTGAATGTCTGCTCAACTTCAATGCCCTAAAGG
Source organism: Loxodonta africana (assembly GCF_030014295.1). Classification (NCBI taxonomy): domain Eukaryota; kingdom Metazoa; phylum Chordata; class Mammalia; order Proboscidea; family Elephantidae; genus Loxodonta; species Loxodonta africana. Next base: position 63,358,865 of record NC_087355.1, read on the forward strand.
CATCTCACTGTCAAAAAGTCTACTGCAAATTTTACCCTCCCAACCCAATGTAATACCACACTGTGTTTCTTTTCTATCTATGAGAGCCAAAAAATACTATTATCCAAAACAAAAAGTTGAGCATTACTCTACTTCCTCTCTCTCCTTTCTTTGTGTCTGCTCCAAAGGTGGCTTATACTTTCCTGGAGAAACCCTGGTGGCATAGTGGTTAAGTGCTACAGCTGCTAACCAAAGGGTCAGCAGTTCGAATCCGCCAGGTGCTCCTTGGAAACTCTATGGGGCAGTTCTACTCTGTCCTGTAGGGTGGCTATGAGTCGGAATCGACTCGAGGGCACTGGGTTTTTTTTTTTAATACTTTCCTATCTATTTACTTATTATTTTATTAACTTCCTTGTTTATATAAATGCCACAAGACTGAAAAGAGCAAATTGAGGCAAAGAAAAAGTAATAGAAGCAGTAAAGTGAGGGTAAGTAAGGTTGTTGTAAAAAATGGATACTGCAAGGTCCTGTATTGCTTGCTAAAGAAGGATCGCATCATAAGAATCAACTCAAAGGAGGAAAAATAATCAGTTCGCATTATTTATAGAATCCATAAGATATATTGCCCATACAATCATTGCTGTTTCTTAGACTCAAGATACATTTTTCTCAGATTATTTATAAAGTTAATACCATACCATAAAGATACTGTACTAGAAAATGTTCATGAGATTGTTACTCCTTATATCTCCAAGGTACAACTGATGAAAAAAAATAAAAGAAAAACAAACAATCAAACAAAACAAAACTCTATCAGATTGCTTTCAGTGATGATGGTAATTCATGCATTCCCAGGTTATTCCTTATTCCTCCATCAATGCTATCTTGTTTTCAGTGAAATGTTTCTTAAGTAATGAGAGACTAAAGTTTAGAAGTCAAAATCCTTGAAAACTGGCTAGATTGCAAATATTTTAGGAAACATATTGATATATACAGTGACCAGTCAGGGCTGTTGTGATAATTAAGACGTTTTATAAGGGCACTTCTCTGACGAAAGATCATGTCATATTAAGCCCCGTCATATTGGCCATCTCTCATTTCTGTTTCAACCCCTATACCCCCATTATTGCTCTTATCTCAACTGAGAAACAACAGATACCCTGTTTAAAATGTTCCCATCAGTCTACTCTCTAAATCTACACTAGAGTTGTATTTTTAAAATGCATATTTGGTTATGTTATTACCTTTGAAATTGTTCCTTGGTTCCCAGTACCTGCAGGTCAAAGCCTCTGAACAACATCCAAAGCCTTACAAACATACTGAAATCCTTGTTTCCAAGCACAGTACGCTGTTCCATGCCTGTGTTGTTAGTCTTGAGTGCTTTGTTCTCTTTTTACTTGGTAAAGCTTTCATCATTTTTCATGGCATTACTCAAGAATCTATTCCTAAGCAAGGAGCGACCACAAAATTTATCCTCTAAACAGACTTTTTTTTTTAGAGTGACAGGAGTTGCCCTTTACAATTATACAAGGCCTACAAGCAGAATATAAGACTGTCCTGGCCATACTTGTTTGTATGATCCCCCATTTGTGCTACCTCTCTATCTCTATGTATGATCACATTTGTAATACATATTTTTTCTAACCATAGACTACATATTTCTTAAGTACAGTATCATCTACAGTTCACAGAAGAGTTCTGGAAGGAGATATAAATTTAGGAATTGTCAACAAAAGATGGCATTAAAAATTATATCGTGTTGGGAATGAGTGTTGAAAGAGAAGAGTAAAGAATGAGAGGGGAAAAAAGGGGTGGGAAAAGGAGTGAAGGAGGAGGAAGTAAAGATGAGAGCAGGCCAACAATCTTTGATATCACAAAGTTGACAATTCAGGAATATGGGAGGTAAATGGTAAAGAAGGGTAGAAGGAGTGACCAGAGAAGTGAAATTAAACCAGGGTATCAAGGTGGTTTAAAATTAAGTGAAGGAAGTGTTTCAAGATGAAGACTGAAAATTGAATATTGGTAAAAATTAAAATTGGATGGAAAATGAAGATCTAGATGAACTGATTTGAATTTTTATATTAAATATAATTAAAATAGATTTCAAAACATGAAAAATAATTTATTAAACTACAAAAGATGTAGTTAAAAATGCTCAAGAGAGAAGCATCCTTATTTAAACTCTGAAAATATTTTAATATATAAACCAACTCCAATAACTGTTTATAATTTCAAAAAGAATTTCAAAATATTGTTCTCACTGTCTATGTTTTCTTACTTTCAAATTAATCTATAGCTACATATTGAATGCTTATGAGTATGGTGCTAAGTGAATACAGTTCCAGAGGTGTACTGAAAAAGTCAACTAAATGGCATAATTTTTCATGTCAAATTGGGTAAGATGATATTGTATCAAATCTCAAAATGCAGTTCTGCTCAAAATACTCAGTGTAATGAAACACTTAGACATATTTAAGAAAGTTAGTGAGTTGTACTACACTGTTTTCCATTTGAAAGTAATCAAGCAATGATAATGGTGTGTATCAACTGCTGCATACAGAAACAATATTAAAATGCATAATAAAATCAGATTTTCACATATGTGCAGTTTAATTTTATGCACAAGTTTAGACTTGTTTGCTTTTTCTTATAGCATAAAATAATTTCCTTTCCATGAACTTGGGTAACAGAAATTCAGTGACTGTAATTCAATAGGCTTGAGATGCCTCTTGATGGGGGTGTAACGGTGAGAGGCACCCCTACCCTTTGAATACCTAGAAAGCAGTAGGGTGAAATTCAGGGAATAAAAGGCACAGAAAAATAGACCAATTTTGTCCAAGGATTGGGGGAAATTGCTCTATTTCTCTTCAAAGATTTATTACTAAGGAATGTACCTAGCCAGAAAGATTCAAGAGCAAACCATACAACCTCCCCTGCTGACCAGAGCTAAGAATGTGAAATGAAGTCCAGCCCATCTTATTAACATGGCAAACAGAGAGATTTGTGATGGAAGTTGCATTCATTCAAGAAAAAACACTGTGTAAGGCATTAAACACAGAAAGATGAATGAAGTACAATATTATCAAGAAGTTCTGTGTCAAGTAGGAAATTATAAATAGCATTTTAAAAACACAAGAGATTATGGAGATATGGAGGAGTGGCAGGAAACCAAGGGAAGGCTTCATGGAGGAGTATGCACATCTGTGTAACATTAAAGTATAAATATAAAATTAACCAAGTCAAAGAATGTAAGGAAGAGTAGAGGGCATTTCACGCTAAGAAGGTAAAAGACAATGGGCGGTAGGTGTCTTGATCATCTAGTGCTGCTGTAACAGAAATACCACAAGTGGGTGGCTTTAACGAACAGAAGTTCATTCTCTCACAGTCTACTAGGCTACAAGTCCAAATTCAGGGCACTGGCTACAGGGGAAGGCTTTCTCTCTCTGTCAGCTCTGGAGCAAAGTCCTTGTCGTCAATCTTCCCCTGGGCTAAGAGCTTCTCTGTGCAGGAACCCCAGGTCCAAAGGATGCGTTCTGCTCCTATAGCTGTTTTCTTGGTGGTATGGGGTCCCCATGTCTCTCTGCTCTCTTTTTTCTTTTATATCTCAAAAGAGATTGGCTTAAGACATTATCTAATCTTGTAGATCTCATCAAGATAACTGCCACTAATCCATCTCATTACATCATAGTGATAGGGTTTACAACACACAGGGAAATCATATCTGACGGCAAAACAGTAGACAATCACACACTGGGAATCATGACCTAGCCAAGTTGACAGATATTTTAGAGGGACACAATTCAGTCCATAATACCAGGTAAGAAAATAAATATCTGAATGGGGAAGTTCAACCCATAACTAGAAATAAAAATTGCATACACACAAAACCCAGTGCCGTCGAGTTGATTCCGACTCATAGTGACCCTATAGGACAGAGTAGAACTGCCCCATAGAGTTTCTGAGGAGCGCCTGGCGGATTTGAACTGCCGGCCCTCTGGTTAGCAGCCATAGCACTTAACCACTATGCCACCAGGGTTTCCACAAAAAAAAAAAACAACAAAAACAAAAAAATTGCATATTGGCCTTATTTTTCATCTATATTGATGAAATCTCTCCAATGAGACTTGCCACATGGTGGAACCTGGAATATGGTACCAGACCATGGATTTGTTCTCTCAGAGATAGACAGCTGGATACAGTCAGTAATTTTATAAAGATCTTTTAGTTTATAAATGCTTTGTTTTAAGATATTTTAAATATCTAGCATTAATAAATATATAATAGCAATATTCAATATAATTTATATACTCTCAAAATAATTACTATGGTTAAAAAATAGCAGCTTACATTTGTTGAGCACTTTATGATGGGCATTGTACTAAGCTATTTGTATATATGATAATTGTATTCCTACAAGGGAAGTGAAAAAAGATTAATTTGCATACAATAGTGATAGACCAGACTAAGAAGAAGCCAGGATAAAGTTGCGAAGGCTTTACTGTATCAGCAGGAGTTTGCCAAAGAGAAGGATGAAGAGCTTTCCAAAGAGAGAGCATATGAAAGTTAATGGGAATAAGCAAGACATACTCTGTAAACAGAAAGAGTTCAGTGTGGCTGTGCGTTAGGAACAGGAAAGGGGGCTTACATGGATTGAGGTTGAAAAAGCATTCTGAATCTGAACTATCAAGTTATCTGCCCTTGTTGAGAAGTGTGAACTTGATCGTGTAGCCTCAAGGTTTTTTTTTGTTTTTTTTTTTCCCAAACAGTACATGACTCACAACAAAGAAAAGATTAAAAATCATTGTGATATTTCTAGCTTAAGTAGCATAGAAACTTGATGGTGGATAAAGTTTCCCACAGTGTGTTCTTGGAACTAAAACAGGGCCAAGATGGCCAAAGTATGCAATAGCAATATTCAAAGAGCAGGCAGTGGAGTAACAGCAGCAAAGGCAATCGAGAAGGAATAGCCAGAGTGACGGAAGAAACAAGTTGGAAAAAAAAAAAAGAAAGCCCAGGTTGGGGAAAGTTTCAGGAGTGTCAAAGATTATACAGAGAACATACAGGCTGATGATGAAAAATACTGAAGTCTAATTAATAACTTATCAATCACAGTTTCGGTAGAATGTCAGGGTAGAAATCAGATTAGAGTGACTGGGAGAGTTAATAAACTTGCATATGATCAAATACCAAAATATTTTTGTGACTTGAGGTCAAATTGGAAAGAAGGCAGTCTTTTTTTTTTTGTTTTTTTTACCATTTGTCATGGATCGAATTATGTCCCCTCAAAAATGTATGTATCAACTTAGTTAGGCCATGATTCCCAGGATTCTGTGGTTGCTCTCCATTTTGTGATTATAATTTTACGTTAAAGAGGACTAGGTTGAGATTGTAAAACTTACCAGGTCACATCCGTGATCCAATGTAAAGGGAGTTACCCTGGGGTGTGACCTGTACCACCTTTTATCTTACAAGACATAAAAGGAAAGGGAAGCAAGCAGACAGTTGGGGACCTCACACCACCCAGAAAGCAGTGCCAGGAGCAGAGCATGTCCTTTGAACCCAGGGTCCCTGCACAGCAAAGCTCCTAGTCTGGGGGAAAGATTGATGAGAAGGCCAACAGAGAGAGAAAGCCTTCCCCTGGCACGGACACCCTAAATTTGGACTTTTAGCCTACTTTACTGTGAGAAAATAAACTTTTCTTTGTTAAAGCTATCCACTTGTGGTATTTCTATTATAGCAGCACTAGATGACTAAGACACCATTTTTCTACTTTACCTTCTTCTATCCTTTAAGCATAGTGTCACAGTCTCAGCTCTTGGAAAGAATAACTCATATAGCCTTAAGCCTTTAGTATTAGGGTTAAAAAAAAAAAAAAAGTAAGCACTTTATTTAGTGCCCTATATAGCCCAATCTGCTATGTACATTGTGTACATTTTAGTTTTAAAAGCATTATTTCAGATGAGGTCAGTGGTCATCCATCATATCCCCAAGCATTCAGAATGCCAATCCTGGACACAGACGATCTGCTTTGCTACAGGACAGTAATTACAGAGGTCAAAGCCTTGACTAGGAAATTACTGTTAGAACATGGTTAGCCATTTAGAAGATGTAAACTGTAAATGACAACTGTAATCCCATTAATGGGGTTATAAAAAAAAAAAAAAAAATTTTTTTTTATATGTATATATATGTGCATGTATACATACACTTGTATATGAAATATTTGTAACTTTATAATTTTAGTAAGGAGGTTCCCATGACCTTTATATTTAAACACACACACTCTCTCTCTCAAGGGAGAGCTTCAACTGTGTTTTTAGAGCAATTGATGGTATTTACTACCTGATCGGTATTAGGCTGTACATTATAATTTCCATAGTGGATATTCTATATGTACACACAAAAGTAATAGGGATACCATTTCTGAATTAGTTACAAATAGTAATGAAATAAGTAACAAAAATTATTTCCATTTAAATGCAGGCAGTGAAAATATAGATAATATAAATAATCTGCAAGCTAATCGCTGGATGGTAAATCCAGCTCTTTGGCCTTAGTTAAGTTTCATTAGCATGAAAAAAATGTTCTTGGCTACTGACACCAGTTAATATGTATTTTGCTCCTGTTGGGGAGTTGGCTCGATATCAACAACAGACTTGAAAAACTCAAAAGAATATTGAGTAGACTATTTCTAATCACCATATAATTTAGCTGAGTTTACAATATAAGAGAATTGGATGTTATATTCTAGTGAGGATATGTCAGTTCCTGCTTGTTGTAGATTTAAAATCTGTATTATTTAAACAGTAGAAATCTGCAAATGCTTAGTCAAAAATAAATTAATTTCAACTGCATTTATGTGTTTGCAGCCAAATCTATGTTTTCTTAGAAGAGTCCTAACTTGAATACTTCCAAATCAAGGACTTTCAGAAAATCTTCCAAGGCAACTGGCCCTTTTCCCCATAGGCCACTACTGGATAGACTTCTGTAAAAACAAGTACTGCTAAAATTGTATTAAACTCTAAAAATTAGGGTGACTTAAATTGAAACATGTATTTTATGTCTGAATTTAGCTGAAAACTCTGAATTTGGCTGATTGGTGTTGAATTTATTCTTTCATGAAGCAGTATTTTGAGGATCTACAATGTATCAAATGCTGTATTAGAGACTGAAAATGCAAACAGAGGTAAGGTAGCAGTTAAAAGCGTACAGGAACTGTCAGAAGGAAGACATTTGACCATAATTAAGGAAAATAAGTGCTATGAGAAACAATAAATTTATGAGTATAGTTGGGGAACAAAGGAGGAAATGGTCAAGTATCTCTAGTATTGGGAAGCAATATTAGTGACAAAATATTGAGAGATGTTGAAAAGTGCTCTGAGTCATAGGTATTTGCTACCATCTGCATTCTCCCCTAAGGTAGCCACTAGCCATATATAGCTATCAGGCACTTGAAATGTGGCTAGTGTGACCGCTTAATGAATTTTTAATTAATTAATTAAAATTCAATTTGAAATAGTCATCTGTGGGTAGTGGCTACCATATTAGGTAGCATAGCTCTAAAGAACTGTGAGAAATTTGGTGTGCTATAACATTTAGAGGTCATGGTGAAAATAGGATGAAAAGAAAGACAAAGGCAAGATGTTATAGAATCTTCCTTGTCATGGTTAAGTAGATAAGTAATGTAATGACAGAAAAGATGGTTTATCCTAGAGCTTTGGAGACAGAAGCCAGGTTTTAGTGTATTGAAGGGGTTAATAGGATGTGAGAAAGTAAAAACAGCACTATACTTTCAGATATGATGACTATAAAGGGAAAGAAAAATATAGGCAAGTGGGCTTGAGGGAAATAGGGATGTGAGAAGGGTTTTTAAGATCAGGGATGCTATAGCATGTTTACAGGTTGTGGGATAAGTCAGAAAAAGGAAGCATTTCAATTTAGGTCTTGATCCTAGGAGACAAAAAAAGGGCAAAGGAAGTCAAAATTAAGTGATCAGCCTAGAAGTTGAAGAGGCAACTTCCTATGGAAGAAAGAAAATGAGAGTGAATGCATATATAAATAAATTTGTGGATAGATATTAGGTGAGAAAGTTAATGGAGCTCATGATGCTAGATTAGATTTTCTCTGTGATGCAGAAGGCAAGTGTTAAGGCCAGCTTAGCAAGATAGGATAAGGCTTAGAGTGGTAGGCTACAGGGAGGCAATGAAGACTCAGGTAAAGTTGCCAAGAAAGGAAGTGGAATTAATCAGCAATGTTTAAAAGTGCAAGTGTACAAACTGCTCAGCTGAGAATGGAAACTAAAAATGTGTAGTATAACCAGAATACAAGATTGTATAGTTTTATCTAGTGCTTGACATTCTGATTACAGAAGGGGAAGCTAGAGAAAACTAAATTCAAGGTTTGGTGTTTGCCAGAAGGATGTAATAGGTGACTGTTGAATATAGAAGTTAGTAAGTGATCAAAGGTTTGGGTATGGCTTCTGTACTAAAAAGGCAAAACATGAAGTCCGAGGGGGTGGAGGAGGAGGGTGGAAACAAACTGCTGAAAAGGGAGGGTCAAGGTCAAAGGATTCATTGTCGGGATAAAGCTGAATGCAGGAGACCTAGGATTATGGATTTGAAAGAATTTGAAGGATGGGAGGTTTTACTTGGCATTGTCTAAAGATGGAGTTAGTTTATAATTAGTATACTGCATATGCCTATTTTTTTTATTGAAGGTACAACACCTGGCTTCTTTTTCAAGTTGTTTCTACGTAGGAGGCAGTCAGTTCTCCTAAGTAGCAACAGTTTTAATTCATTTGGATTCTAGATGGAAAAATGCTACTCGTGGGAAGTCTGGACCTTGCTTCTAGTTTGCTGCACTTTTTGACAGTGTGTAAGTCTAAAGGTAGGACTACAACAATTGCTTGTCATGTTTAAAGTGTGGAAGTATACAAACAAGCAAGAAAGCAGTAGAGCTCTTTTTTTCTTTGTCTTGTTAGGGTAAGTGGAGAAGATCTTATGGACCCTCATTAAAGGTTATTTTTGAACGTTGAATGTCCATACTACTTGCTTCTTGTGTGCCTTGTGGAATTATTTTAAAACATGCCACAGTTGTCTGACCTCTAGCAATTGCCTTCTTTCAGCTCTCAGGAGAATATCTTGTGAATCCTGGTTGCTTGGTACTTGAGTGTTATTCACACGCAATCTGGTACAAGTGGGAGAAATGATACTAATGATTATTTAACATATAATTATTACTTAAGATATTTTACCACTTCATGAAGAGAGTGCTATAGAATTTAAGCTTTTTTTAATAATTCCTCAGTTCAGACTCTATAAGTACTTTGATTTGTCTTTAATTTCTTTCCAGTGTAATCAACCCTTTACACCCCATTCATATCACATTCAATTTCGTATCAGAATTAAATGCAAACTCTATAAAATGGCAAAACTTGGTTCCAAGATAAACCTCTAAGTTTCTTATTTTGTACTCTTCAGTGCGAATACTTTTTTCCCCACAATAAATTTACTTAATATTCTCTGAACACAAATTGCAATTTTCTGCCATATAAGATATTATTTTGCTCTATTCCATAAAATACCACAAATTGACTTAATTTACTTTTCACTTACCAAAAACATTCTTATTTATCATTTAATTCTACATAAAACCCCATTTTGCTTGGCCTGTTATTTTTTTTGTCATTTTAGAGGCATTTTTCATCCCAAATGTTCCTGTAGTCTGCTGTACTATTTGACAGCTTTAAAGAATAAGCTCTCTATTAGGGGTTCATAGCTTAACTATCTCTCAAGTAGGTTGTAGGGTTTTTTGGTTAGCCACGGTGGTGCAGTGGTTTAGTGCTAAGCTGCTAACTCAAAAGTTGGTGGTTCAAACCCACCAACTGCTCCACAAAAGATTTACAGCTTTGGAAACCCTGTGGAGCAGTTCTACTCTGCCCTATAGGGTCACTATAAGTTAGAATTAACTGGATGGCAACGGGTTATCACCTGTAACCGATGTTTTTCCTCTTTGTACATAGAGCATTAAAAAATATGTTAATTCATTCATTAAAGGCAGAATACTGATCATATTTTAACTAGGAGTAGAGCATTGGTAAATTTTTGCAAGTGCCCACCAAAAAACTATCTGGGCCACAATCAAAATACAATTTGATTACCTATGGCTATAAACTTTTATAAATTCAGTCATTTTAGGTCAATTCAAATTTCTGTATTTCATGTAAGAATAAAATTCATTAACTGTATTTCCATGGTCTCTTATCAAATTCTGGGATAAAGTATAACATTTAGTATTGGCACTGGGTTGTTTTTTGGGGCTTGGAAAAATTTTTAAGCAGAAAAGTAATGATTTTTTAATTATTTATGCTCTTCCTATCAGTAGTCTTTATATGAACTGACAATATTAAGTCACTTATAGCAATAGACACATAATTTATGGACTATAAATTTGAAAACAACTGCATTTCTTAGACAACAGTAATAAGAATGCAAACTATTATATAACAGAATTCAGCCTGACACCTTTAATAAAGAAGAAGTGAAAATGCAAATGAATAAACATCACTGACAAAATTAACTCAAATTAATTGCTGTTGCTGCTGTTGTTGTTTGGTGCCATCACGTCAATTTTGACTCATATTGACTCCATGTGACCGAGCAGAACTGCCCCACAGGGTTTTCTAGACTATGATCTTTATGGGAGCAGATCACCATGTCTTTTCTCCAGTAGAGTCTCTGGTAGGTTCAAACTGCCAACCTTTGGGTTAGCACCTGAGTGCTTAGCCACTGAGCCAGGGCTCCTTCTGCTGCTTCTAGACTCCATTAAAACGGGCAGGCCTTGTCACAGTACCAGGTTCCTTCCCCAGCACCTTAGTGACCAGGGCCTAGGTTTGGCATATAGCCCTCCAGGAGCCCAATTTATAGAGACAAATGCTGGTTTAAGGTGATGGTGGGTTGGAGGTCAGAGTCTGTGCTGGAAATTAACTGCAATGAATAGAAAACATTAATATAATAAAAAAAAAAACACATAAGAATAACAAATTACAAGCTCACATATCACAAAGAATATTCAATTAATGAATGATGACATGTCCATATGTGCTGAAACAAGTTAATGTTTTACAAAAAAAGGTCAAGCCTGATTTTGTAAAATAGAAATTCTGATTTTAAATGTCCCTGTTCTTTTTGTTTATGATAAAAACTAATATAACAAAGCTTAAATTAAATTTTGCCTTGATATTTTTATCTACACACAATTTAGATTTTCTTTCAAAAAATGTAAAATTTGTCATTAAGTCAGGCAATTCACAATCTTTGTCGAACTTGTGGATCTTAATGGCTTTTTTAGAGCCATTACTATCTACACTGTAAGTCACACATATTGGTACTACGTGCCAAAAGCCTTTGTAGAATTACATAGTACAAAATAGTTGGAACACAAGCACAGTTTTCTAATTTAAGTCTCTTTTTTTATTGACCATCTTAATTGCCTTGCTCCAGATTTCTAAAAGTAATTAGACCATATTAAGGATTAATCACTTGCTATTAAATGTTTAGTGCTTGAATTTAATCTCTGAACCTGTTTGAACCCCTATGTCTCTGATAACTACCATCATGTGTCACATTTTTTTTTTCTATTTAAACTTCATTCCACTGATGGCAGATATAGGACAGCTCACATACTCCATAAAAACAAATTGAACCTGGTTCTGACTCATAGTAACCCTATAGGACAGAGTAGAACTGCCTCATAGGGTTTCTAAGGAGGGCCTGGTGGATTTGAACTGCCGACCTTTTGGTTAGCAGCTGTAGCTCTTAACCACTGCGCCACCAGGGTTTCTGCTCACATACTAGCAAGGAAAATTTAACTATTATATGATGCTTAGTCTTTTATAACATAGCCAGATAATTTTGTTTACATTTAAAATAAATCCATTAAAAAAAGAAACATGACCGAGCATTTGTGAAAAGTTCTCTATGTATACTACCCCATTAGTCTTGACAATAACATTGACAGGAATTGAGATTCAGAGTTGCTAAATAATTTCCCAAAGAGCACACAGCTGAAATTCAAATATAGCTATCTCTCATTCTGAGGCCTATTTTTTTTTTCCCGTGTATCCTAAATCCCACCACATTAATGTATCCACACTTAATTAATTTGGGATATTCCATCACATCTTTTAACCAATCCCTATCATTATAGTACATAATTGTACTTATGGTGAATATGAGAGTCTCAGATATGTATGCATGGGGGAATTCTATTTAGAGAGATTATTTAAAATCAGTTTCATGATTAAGACATCCAATGAATCTTAAGGGTTAGGATTATCCTGTAAGTGTTACTGCAACCCACTGATTTATTTGGTGGGAACTACATGTTAAAATGCCAACAAAATTACTCACATAGGAATTTATATGTGTGTGCTTTCAATGGTAACTACCTTTGATATCCAATCCTATGTTTACTGTTTTCTCCTAGTTCCCAGTAACGTGCCTGGCACATACTAGACATTGAATATATCCTTGCTGAGTGGAAAAATTTTGGTAACTTTTATTTAAAACACATCCAATGAATAAAGAAACTACTTTAAAGTTATTGATGTTCAAAATAATATAATGTAACTGCTGCCAGGAAGATGTAGTAGGCACATATTTCCCTATTGCTCCTAGTAAATATAACAAAAAATATTGGACATTGCATATGAAACAAATGTAAGAGGACTATGAAAGGCTGAGAGAAGAAGGAAGATCATATTGGGATCTCAAGACCTGAGGAGCAACATGATTCCGAATTTTTTGTTTTGTTTTATTTTGTTTGTTTGTTTTGTCTCATAGATCCCAAACTTGTTGCTGAAGAAGCTGGCAATCCAGAAACACCAACGGATGCAGACAAAAATGTCCCAGCTAAGTCTACTCGCTTTATGCAAAAAAATAAGAAAAGGGGCAACATAGTAAGAGAGTAAAGTTTTACATAACAACCACTCTACTCCTGCCAAATAGACAAAGAAAGCTGTGGGCCCACATCACTCATGCCAGCAAAAGCTGAATGGTGAGCCTCGACTTTCACCCTTACCAGACTGTAAATAAAGAGCCCAACTTTTCCCCTTAGAATGGTGTCAGAAAACTGAATAGAGAACTTGGGTTTTAAACCCTAATCCTCAAAGTGTCTGTGGAGTCCAAGTGGGAAGCCTGGGCTTTCAGCTTCACAATGCATTAACAAAACACTCTTCTTTTTCACCACTTGGGTAGTGTCAGAGAAAATGGTCTTTTACCACAGCCCAGCAGTAATGAGGCAACTTCTCAGTGTGGTATCAGTGGAAGCCACATGGGAGCAGTAACGAGACACACCTAACCCTTTCAACCACAGGGTATCAGTTGGGTGCAAGACTTCCAAAGGGAGGTGGGTGAGAAAGAGAGAAAAGATAAATTATATACATCAGAAATAAAACATGAGATATCCCTAAAACCCTTGCAGATATCAAGAAGAAAATAACAACTCTATTTGAAAATTTGACAGCTTAGATGAAATGCACTAATTTCTCAAAAAACACCATCTTTTTTACCGGCAATAAGTAGGCCTGGTGGTGCAGAAGTTAAAAAGCTTGGCCACTAACCCAAAGGTCAGCAGCTCAAATCTGCCAGCTGCTCCTTTGAAATCCTATGAGGCAGTTCTACTCGGTACTATAGGTTCACCATGAGTCAGAATTGACTCGACGGCAACAGACTTGGTTTTCAGTTTACCAGTCATCTACCCCATATGAAATATATAATATGAAGAATGCTATAACAACTAAGGAGCCATAGCGGTGCAGTGGTTAAGAGCTCAGCTACTAATAAAATGTGGGAAGTTTAAATCCACCAGCCAGCCGTTCCTTGGAAATCCTATGGAGCAGGTCTACTCTGTCCTATAGGGTTGCTATGAGTCGGAATCAAATTGATGGTAATAAGGTTTTTTTTTTTTTTTTTTTCGGTTGATAACAATTAAGGAAATTGAAATTGTAATTAAAAAAAAAAAAAACTGCTAAAATAGAAAACTCCAAGCCTAAATGGTCTCACTGGAAAATCCTACCAAATGTTTAAAGAATTAAAAACAATTATACACAATCTACTGAAGAAAATAAAAATGGAGGGAACACTTTCTAACTCATTTCATAACTAACATTCCTGATACCAAAACCAGAAAAAAAAAGCCAAAAGAAAAAAAAAAAAAACAAATAACAACAACAACAACCAAAAACAACTGAGCAATACCCTTCATGAATATAGACACAAAAGTCCTTAACAAATAATTAGCAAACAGGACTCAGAAACATATGGACATGACAGCATTACACCATAACTAAGTGGAAATTGATGGAATACCAACTGAGATGTTTCAACTCAATTCAAATGGATGCGGTGCTGGAAGTGCTCATTCATCTAAGCCGAGAAATTTGGAAGACAGTTACCTGGCCAACCTAATGGAAGAGATTCATATTTATGCTTATTCCAAAGAGAGGTGATACAAAAAAATGTGAAAATTATTAAACAATATCATTAATATCACACCCAAGTAAAATTTTGCTAACGATCATTCAAAGGCAGCTGCACCAGGAAATTGACAGGGTACTGCCAGAAATTCAAGCCAGATTCAGGAGAGGACATGGAACGAGGGATGTCATTGTTGATGTCTGATGGATCCTGGCTAAAAGCAGAGAACACCAGGGAGATGTTCACCTGTGTTTTATTGACTATGCAAAGGCATTCGGCTGTGTGGATCATAACAAATTATGGATAACATTGTGAAGAATGGGAATTTCAGAACACTTAATTGTGCTCATGAGAAACAAGTACATAGACAAAGAAGCAGCCACTGAGAGAGAACAAGGGAATACTGCATGGTTTAAAGTCAGGAAAGGTGTGCATCAGGGTTGTATCTTTTTACCATACTTACTCAACCTGTATGCTGAGCAAATAATCTGAGAAGATGGATTATATGAAGAAGAGCAGGGCATCAGGATTGGAGGAGGACTCACTAACAACCTGCATTATGCACATGACACAACCTTACTTGCTGAAAGGACTTGAAGCACTTACTGAAGAAGATAAAAGACTACAGCCTTCAGTATGGATTATTTCTCAACATAAAGAAAACAAAAATCCTCACAACTGGACCAATAAGCAACATCATGATAAACAGAGAAAAGACTGAAGTTGTCAAGGATTTCATTTTACTTGTATTCGCAATCAACATCCATGGAAGCAGCAGTCAGGAAATCAAAAGACACATTGCATTGGGCAAATGTGGTGTAAAAGACCTCTTTAAAGTCTTGAAAATCAAAGATGTTACCTTGAAGACTAAGGTGAACCTGACCTAAGCCATGGCATTTGCAGTTGCCTCATATGCATGCAAAAGCTGGACAATGAATAAGGAAGACCAAAGATGAATTGATGCATATGAATTATGGTGTTGACAAAGAATGTTGAATATACCATGGACTGTCAAAAGAATGAACAAATCTGTCTTGGAAGAAGTACAACTAGAACCCTCCTTAAAAGCAAGAATGGTGAGATTCTGTCTCACATACCTTGGACATGTTATCGTGTAGCTGTCTCCCAAATGTCTTAGCATAGAAGAATAAGCACTTACAGTACTGCATCTGTTTATTGAAACATTTCAGTTGGTATTTTGTCAATTCCTGGAGCCTTATTTTTTGTCAATACCTTCAGTGCATCTTGGACCTCTTCCTTCATTACCGTGGGTTCCTGCTTATATGCTACCTCCTGAAATTGTTGAATGTCGACCGATTCTTTTTGGTATAGTGACTCTCTGTATGCCTTCCATCTTCTTTTGATGCTTCCTGCAATGTTCAGTTATTTTGCCCATAGAACCTTTCAATACAGCAACTCAAGGCTTGAATTTTTTCTATAGTTCTTTCAGCTTGAGACATGCTGAGCATGTCTTTCTCTCTGGTTTTCTATCTCCAGGTCTTTGCACATGTCATTATAATACTTTACTTTGTCTTCTCCAGCTGCCCTTTGAAATCTTCTGTCCAGCTCTTTTACTTCATCATTTCTTCCTTTTGCTTTAGCCACTTGATGTTCAAGAGAAAGTTTCAGAGTCTCTTCTGGCATCCATTTTGGTCTTTTCTTTCTTTCCTATCTTTTTAATGACCTCTTGCTTTCTTCATGTATGACGTTCTTTATGTCATTCCACAACTCCTCTAATCTTTGGTCATCAGTGTTCAATGAGTCAAATCTATTCTTGAGATGGCTCTAAATTCAGGTGGAATTTACTCAGGGTCGTACTTTGGGTCTCATGGACCTGTTCTAATTTTCTTTACTTTCAGCTTGAAATTGCATATGAGCAATTGGTAGTCTAATCCGCAGTCAGCCCCTGGCCTTGCTCTGACTGATGATTTTGAGCTTTTCCACCATCTCTTTCCACAGATGCAGTCGATTTGATTACTTTGTATTCCATCTGGTGAGGTCCATGTGTACAGTTGCCACTTATGTTTTTGAGAAAACGTATTTGCAATGAAGAAGTCCTTGGTCTTGCAAAATTCTATCATCCGATCTCTGGCATTGATTCTATCATCAAGGCCATATTTTCCAAATACTGATCCTTCTTTATTTCCAACTTTCACATTCCAATCACCTGACTGCATCTTCTATCAATTTCAGACTATAGATGTTGGTAAAAATATTCAATTTCCTCATCTTTGGCCTTAGTGGTTGGTGTATAAATTTAAATAAGAGTTGTATTATCTGATCTTCCTTGTAGGAGTTTGATTTTATCACTGACAGCATTGTGCTTTAGGATAAATCTTGAAATGTTCTTTTTGATGATGAATGCAACACGATTCCTTTTCAATTGCCATTTCTGGCATAGTAGACCATATGATTATCCAATTCAAAATGGCCAATACATCTGTTTCAGCTCACTAATGCCTAGGATATCAACGTTTTTGCATTCCATTTCATTTTTGATGACTTCCAATTTTCCAAGGTTCATACCTCGTACATTCCACATTCAGATTATTAACAGGTGTTTGCAGATGTTTCTTCTCATTTTGAGTTGTGCCACATCAGCAAATGAAGGTCACAAAAGCCTGACTCTATCCATATCATGAAGGTTGACTCTGTGTTGAGGAGGAAGCTCTTCCCCAGTCGTCTTTGGAGTGCCTTCCAACCTGATGCGCTCATCTTCCAACACTGTACCAGACAATGTTCCCCTGCTCTTCATAAGGTTTTGATTGGAAAATTCTTTTCCGAAGTAGACCTCTGGGTCCTTCTTCCTAGTCTATCTTAGTCTGGAACCTTAGTCTGAAACTTGTCCACCATTGGCGACCCTGCTGGTATTTGAATACCGGTGGCATAGCTTCTAGCATCAGAGCAACATGCAAGCCCCCATGGTACAACAAACTGAGAGATGCATAGGGGGAGACATATCTCCTACTGAAATATATACTGATTCAGAGCAATGATAGGTTCTTAGTCAAATCGGCATCTTACCCAAAAGTATAATGGCATTTCTACACATAGTTGATTAACAAATCTTACTGAAATGAATAAGTGGGGTCCAAAATATTGTCCACTACATATTTATGTTTTAAATGCCTATTTTTCCTCTGACTAGAATGTAAGTTCTAGAAAAGCAGAACCTTGGCTTGCTTTATTTATAATAAATGTACAGGTTCTAGAATAGTACATGGACCAAAGTAGGTACTTAATAACAATTTGTTAATTGAATTAATGAACATCCTAATTTTACTGAGGGTAAAACTGAGACCTTCTTTTGGCCATAGAGGCACAGATAGTGGAACACAGTTCAGACTTAAAATATGTTTTCCTTCCATTTTTATAACTCTTTTATTCATTATTTAATAAAGTATTTACAGAGCATACTTCCGGTGCTAAATTCCAAAACACTGTGACCACATTTTCTTGGAAGAGATATGCCATATTTATTTCTCAGTAACAGAATCTGAAACATAGCATAAAATGTTGATGGTGGCACTCGGCTGCTTACCAAAAGGCTGGTGGTTCAAACCCACAAGCTGTTTTGTGGGGGAAAATATGACAGTCTGCTTCTGTAAAGATTTATAGCCTTGGAAACCCTATGCGGCAGTTCTACTCTGTCCTGTAGGGTCACTATGAGCCGAAACCAACTTGACAGCAATGGATATTCTTGGATTCATTTGAAGTAAAGTGATATATCCACTAACATGTACAAAAATATATTATTATTTAGAAAATTATTGCCAAAAAGCAAGATGGTGAAAGTTGATTATATTTTTTACAGTCAAGTATTCAGGAATATAAAAATGAGTGTACACAGCATTTTTAAGCTTCAACACAACTATTTACTGCTTTGGGGGAAGGGGGTAACAATATTAGAAGACACTGTTTACATATATTATAATGTGAATTGTGCCCTCGGTTGCTTTGCATTTCAGAGGTATCATAGACAAAGACACATACACACATTTTAAGTGATCAACATGTCATTTGATTTATTTAACAGAGAGGAAATTTTAAAAAGCTTGACCAGAGTACAAAAACAATGAAAGAATTTACATCAGGATTGGGGAACTAATTTGAATAATTCCTAATATGAGACATATTTTATTCAGCATTAGGAAGGAGGCAAAGATAGGGATTAGCAAAGGAAAATATAGAGGTCATTTTTGGAAAGATATGCAAGTGAGAATGAATAAATAAGGCTTGGCACCATAAAGAATTAATAATAATAGTAATAATCTGATTGGGAAAGAATAGCTAGACATTATAAATAAAAATGCATCAGAAAGCTGACTGAAGTTATTCATACATGGAAATATTTATTAAGTTTTCATAATGTAAAAACCTTATATTATAAAGTATTAGTTAGGAATATCTAAAAAGTTATTAACATACAGCCTGGAAGTCTTCAGAACTACTGAGTTAGAAGGGATTAAAAGTGTTCCCTGCTAGGTGTTAAAAAGAAATTCATGTATAATAAAAACCAGCCAGGGTTAAAATCACTATGAATTTAATTGATAACTAAATTGGGCTTAGTGTACTTAAGAGATGGTATGCATAGAGCACTTGCACTGTGAACTGCTGGAGTGTTTAATTTTGTAACAGAACAGAAATATAACATGAACTATTATATATTTCATGCCCTTAGTAGCCTGGTCTTTAGTTGGAAATACTTTAGCATGATTAAAATCATTCAGTAATAAATAATAAGCCAAAGGTGGCACATGGAAGTACTTTTTCCTTACACAGAAATAAAGGGATCATGATTTAAAGAACAGCTTTCCATGATTATAAACTATTTTTTTAGTCTACTTTAGTAATCATTTATTGAGCTTTTTAAGAGATGACGGGGGTAAAGAAAAATAAGATATAGCCTTTGCCCTCAACACCTGTATACTGCACAAAATTTTCCATCTCTTCATTCACCTACATAATTATAAAATTTAAACTTAGCATTTGATAGTAACCACATCTTTCTTTTCAAACACTGTCCTTTTTATTTCCAAGATATTATATTCGACTGGTCTTCCTGTTACGTGTCTAAGCTTTTTGTACGTCTCCTTTCTTGGATGTCCCCACTCTTGCAGATGTTTATACAGTTGAGTGTCTCTGGGCTCGGTCTTGGATTTGTTCCTCTTGCTATTCCATGCTTCTCGCCACCTACCCCCCGCCATTTGTATTCTAAAGGTGCCCCAGGATTATACTTCAAGCTCATGCTCTCTATGCTGAGTTATAGATCCATATGTCTTAGTATTTTTTGACTTTGCTACTTGGATGTCTCAAAAATATTAATAAAAAGAGGTACCTCTAAACTTAAAACATACAGAACTCAACTTGTAATCTTGACCCTTTCAAATCTGCTTCTCGTCCATCATTCCTCATCTCAATAAATGGTCCTTTTACTCCATCCTCCATCCTCTTTGATAACTTCTTCCTTACTCACTCACACATCTATGAATAAGAAATCTCTATCTCTGTTAATTTTCCTCCCAGATATACCTCTAATTCAACAAATCACTACCTCTCCCCTCAGAACTTTTTCTTGGACACTACAATAGCCAGCTCTCAAAACCTATTCCTACCTATTCTTGGCCAAAAGAATCTTCTTTGAAAATGCAGATATGATTCTGTCACACAACACCAGCATACTCCCATTGTCCCAAGACATTTAGTGGCTTCCCATTGTTCATCCAAAAAACCAAACCAATCCCATTGTTTCAGAGTTGATTCTGACTCATAGTGACCCTATAAGAGAGGGTAGAACTGCTCCATAAGGCTACCAAGGAGCTACTGGTGGATTCGAACTGCCAACCTTTTGGTTAACAGCTGAGCTCTTAACCACTGTGCCACCAGGGCTCCCCCATAGGTAGTTAAAAATCTTTAAAATGGCTTTCAATGCCCTGGAGTATAGTCTCATCTCTAAGCAGTTTTATATCTATATCTTCCATTCCACTTCCTCTCACTTACTATATCCCAAACACACCAGAATTTTTTTTTTTTTCCCTATCCAGAAGTACCACGTAACTTTCTTCATCATATGTTTGACCATTTGTCTCATCTGTTTAGAATGCTTTCTTCATCACCCTACTTACCCACCTGGCAGACTGCCACTGTCTTCACTTTATCCACTTTTAACATTTTAGTAAACATGAGATTCTCTTAAGATGCATTTCTTAAATCTGTGGATCAGTCCTATGTTCTCATAGTACTTAAACAACAATTTTAATTGTATCTTGTGTATTTATCTGCCTCTTTCACAGGTCTGTCAAGTCCACAGGTGCATGGAATGTGTCTGTTATGTTCATAGCTGCATTTCCAGTTCACAGCACAGAAAAAGTACTCAATAAATACTGGTTTAATGAATGAATGAACCGATGAATGAATGCAGATTCCACTCAGCGTGGAATCTACTGTTGCCAATTGACCAATGCCACATCTGCTTGGAAGAGTTGACAGAAGTACATATTTTCATGGTTTTTGAAACAAACTAACAAATAGAGCTCTGTTGGTTTTCTTTATGAATGTTAAAGTTGTACTTTCTAACTTGGTAAAAATAATTCATATAGTAGTATATTATGAAAAAAATAAAACTAAACAGAACACTAAGTTCTCCCATGAACCATTAGTATTTGTTGATGTGTTGTTATTGTTGTTAGGTGCCCTCCAGTTGGTTCTGACTCAACATTGCCCAGTCCTGTGTCACCCTCACAGTCCTTGCTGTTCCAATCCATTGTTGTAGCCACTGTGTCAAGCCATCTCATCGAGGGTCTTCCTCTTCTTTGCTGACCCTCTACTTTACCAAACATGATGTCCTTCTCTAGGGGCTGATCTCTCCTGACAACATGTTCAAAGTATGCGAGATATAACCTCACCATTCTTGCTTCTAAGGAGCATTCTGGCTGTACTTCTTTCATCACAGATTTGTTTGCACTTTTGGCAGTCCATGATATATTCAATACTCTTCACCAACACCACAATTCGAAGGTTTCAATTCTTCTTCAGTCATCCTTATTCATTGCCCAGCTTTCACATGCATATGAGGCTATTGAAAACACCATGGCTTGGGTCAGGCACAGCCTTAGTCTTCAAGGTGACGTCTTTGCTTTTAGTTTAGCACTTTAAAGAGGTCTTTTGCAACAGATTTGCCCAATACAATGCGTCTTTTGATTTCTTGACCGCTGCTTCTATGGTTTTTGATTGTGAATCCAAATAGGATGAAATCGTTTCCAATGTCAGTCTTTTCTCCGTTTATCATGATGTTGGTTATTGGTCCAGTTGTGAGAATTTTTGTTTTCTTTATGTTGAGGTGTAATCCATACTGAAGCCTGTGGTCTTTGATCTTCATCAGTAAGTGCTTCAAGTTCTCTTTGCTTTCAGCAACCAAGGTTTTGTCATCTGCATAGCACAAGTTGTTAATAAGTCTTCCTCTAAAACTGATGCAGCATTTTTCTTCATGTAGCATTTTTCTTCTCCAATTATTTGCTCAGCATACGGACTATGTATTGTGAAAGGATACAACCCTGATGCACACATTCCCTCACTTTAATCCATGCAGTATCCACTTGTTCTGCTTGAACAAATGCCTTTGATCTATGTACAGGTTTCTCACAAGCACAATTAAGTGTTCTGAAATTCCCAATCTTCACAGTGTTATCCAAACTTGTTATGATTAACAGTTGAATGCCTTTGCATAGTCAATAAAACATAGGTAAACATCTTTCTGGTATTCTCTGCTTTCAGCCAAGATCCAACTGATATCAGCAATGATATCCCTCATTCCACATTCTCTTCTGAAACGAGCTTGAATTTCTGGCATTTCCTTGTTGATGTACCACTGCAGCCACTTTTGAATGATCTTCTGCAAAATTTTAGTTGTATGTGATGTTAATGACATTGTTCATAATTTCCCCAATCTGTTGGATCACCTTTCTTTGAAATAGGCATAAATATGGATCTGTTCCAGTCAGGTAGCCAGGTAGCTGTCTTCCAAATTTCTTGGAATAGACAAATGAGCACTTCCAGCAGTGCATCCCTTTGTTGAAACATCTCAATTGATATTCTGTCTATTCCTGGAGTCTTGTTTTTCACCAGTGCCTTCAGCGTGGCTTGGACTTCTTCCCTCAGTACCATCAGCTCCTGAAATGGCTGAATATTGACCAATTTTTTTTTTTGGTATAGTGACTCTGCATATTCCTTCCATCTTCTTCTGATGCTTCCTGAGTCAATTAATATTTTCCCTGTAGAATCCTTGAATATTAACACTCAAGGCTTGAATTTTTTCTTCAGTTCTTTCAGCTTGAGAAATACTGTGTTCTTACTTTCTGATTTTCTATCTCCAAGTCTTTGTGCATGCCATTATACTTTACTTTGTCTTCTCAAGCTGCCCTTTGAAATCTTCTGTTCAGCTCTTTTACTTCATCCTTTCTTCCATTTGCTTTAGCTACTCAAAATTCAAGAGCAAATTTCAGAGTTTCTTTTGACATCCATTTTGGTCTTTTCTTCCTTTCCTGTCTTTTTAATGACTTTTGCTTTCTTCATGTATGATGTCCTTGATGTCAGTCCAAAACCTGTCTGGTCTTTGGTCATTAGTGTTCAATGTGTCAAATCTATTCTTGAGATAGTCTCTAAATTCGGGTGGGATATACTCAATGTGGTACTTTGACTCCTGTGAACTTTTTCTAATTGTCTTCAACTTCAACTTGAATTTTCATACGAGCAGTTGATGGCTCGTTCCACAGTCAGCCCCTGGCCTTGCTCTGACTGATGATATTGGCTCTTCCATTGTCTCTTTCCACAGATGTAATTGATTTGATTCCTGTGTATGCCATCTAGTGAGGCTTATGTGTACAATCACCGTTTATATTGTTGAAAAAAGGTATTTGCCATGAAGAAGTCATTGGTCTTGCAAAATTCTATCAAATGATCTCCATCATTGTTCCTATCACCAAGGCCATACTTTCCAACCACTGCTCCTTCTTCTCTGTTTCCAACTTTCACATTCCAATCACCAGTAATTATCAATGCATTCTGATTGCACGTTCCATCAATTTCAGACTGCAGAAGTTGGTAAAAATTTTAATTTCCTCATCTTTTGCCTTAGTGGTTGTGCATAAACTTGAATAAGAGTCGTATTAACTGGTCTTCCTTGTAGGTTTATGGATACTATCCTATCACTGACGGCATTGCATTCATTGTCAAAAGGAACATTTCAGGAGAGATTTGAAATGTTCCTTTTGACAATGAATGCAATGCTATTCCTCTCCAAGCTGTGAGTCCCGTTGTAGTAGACCATATGATTGTCTGATTCAAAATGGCCAACACCAATCCATTTCAGCTCACTATTGCCTAAGATATTGATGTTTACAGGTTCCATTTCATTTTTGATGACTTCCAATTTTCTTAGATTCATACTTTCTACATTCCACATTCTGATTACTAATGAAAGTTTGCAGCCCTTTCTTCTCACGTTGAGTCGTGCCACATCAGCAGTCCTGAAAGCTTGGCTCCATCCACATCATTAAGGTCAACTTTGCTTTAAGGAAGCACCTCTTGCCCAGTCATATTTTGAGTCTCTTCCAACCTGAGGGGCTCATCTTTCAGCACAAAATAGACAATGTTCCACTGCTATTCATAAGGTTTCACTGGCTAATTCTTTTCAGATACAGACTGCTGGCTCCTTCTTCCAAGTCTATCTTAGTCTGGAAGCTCAGCTGAAACCTCTCAGGCATGGAAGACCCTGCTGGTATTTGAATACCGGCAGAGCTTCCAGTATCAGAGCAATATGCAAGCCCCCACAGTATGAGAAACTGACAGATGTGTCGGGGACATTAGTATTTAGGCTATAGTTTTCTAAAGATTTCTATAAGTGTGTTCAGTGACTTGAATTGTATAACACTTAAAATAAATAAATCATGTCTGGTGATGCATGGTGCAAAATTCTGAAAATGTACCTTTTGTGGAATCAAAATCTGAGGCTCAGGTTAATATTTCAGAGTTTGAATAAATGGTGAAACTTATGAAAAAGATAAAATCCAAAATTTTACACTAAATTTAATCTCTTAAAAACAACTTTTTCTATTTTTATTCCCATTTTCCTCAATAGCTAGAGCATGCAAAATGCTTATCACATTTGTGTAGCCTCTGACTAAACAGATTGCTTCCTCACTATTACAACAGCCAAGTCTCCATCTGAGGAATGTGGTTGAGCATCTGATTGCCCATCTTTCAGGTTTCATTGTCTTCCCTCTCTGCCTCCTTATGAAGAATTAATATAGCCTGCTTTGCAATCATTTCTTTTCTACTCCTAAAATCATACTGCTTGTTGAAAAATCAAAAGTCACTGTTCAAGACAGTATTAATCAAATTCAAGCCCTTCATTTTAAGCTACAGGGCTCTGTTTTGGTTTGCTTGACATGTATGCAATTCCTCACATTTCCAAAGCCACAAAATACATTTCCACAGAGGAAAGGTTTAAATATTTCCTAAAGTCTGATTGTGCAATGTAAACACAACACTTGTCCTGGGGCTGGAGAATGAATATGTATCTATGTTTCCCTAAAATCTAATTTAACCGTTTAGGAGGGCATAAACTCCTTTGGAAATAACTTGACTTTTCACATATGTTATCCTTCAAAGGCTCCTAGAGTCTCCATGGTGTAACAGCTGTGTAGCCATCTGTGAGCTGAATCAAGTTCCAATAGCAAATGCCCTCAACACAGAATTTAAGCCAAAAAGTTATGACTGGGTCAAAACTCATTAGTAAAACATCGTTAGGAAGCTAACAAATAGGTCAATCTGTACTCAATACTCTAAAAATTATTATGTGAGAAAAAATATTTGAGCAACAGATATTTTATGAGAGCAGTTGCAAAATTACTTAGCTATAACAAGGTTCCTTCATTCATTCAATCATTCATTCAAGCAAATATTTAGCAATGACACCATGATAGGCACTTTGGCTACAATAACAAACAAGGCAGAAATGTTTCCTGCTGTTTCACACTTCTGTATAATCTCCACCTCTTGCACGTGGGTGGGGCCTCTCAACATAATGGGATATCATTCACGTGACTGTGTTGGAGCATATGGTAAAAAAAAAAAAGCAAAATTTTGCTGAAGAGCATTCAAAAGCAGCTGCAGCAGTACATGGACAGAGAAGTGTCAGAAATTCAAGCCAGATTCAGAAGAGAACATAGAACCAGGGGAATCATTTTTGGTATTATGTGGATCTTGGCTGAAAGTAGAGAATATGAGAAAGATGTTCACCTGTATTTTATTGACTACACAAAGGCATTTGACTATGTGGATCATAACAAATTATGGATAACATTGCAAAAAATGAGAATTCCAGAACACTTAATTGTGCTCATGAGGAACTCGTACATAGATCAAAAGGCAGTCATTCAAACAGAACAAGAGGATACTGCGTGGTTTAACGTCATGAAAGGTGTGCATCGGGGTTGTACTCTTTCACCATACTTATTCAATCTGTATGCTGAGCAAATAATCAGAGAAGCTGGACTATATGAAGAAGAATATGGCATCAGGGTTGGAGGAAGACTCATTAACAACCTGCAGTACGCAGATGACACAACCTTGCTTGCTGAAAATGAAGAGGACTTGAAGCACTTACTGACGAAGATTAAAGACCACAGGCTTCAGTATGGATTACACCTCAATGTAAAGAAAGCAAAAATCCTCACAACTGGATAAATGATAAATGGAGAAAAGACTGAAGTTGTCAAGAATTTCATTTTACTTGGATCCACAATTAACGCCCATGGAAGCAACAGTCAAGAAATCAAAAAATGCTTTGCACTGGGCAAATCTGCTGCAAAGGACTTCTTTAAAGTGTTAAAAAGTGAAGATATCACCTTGAAGACTAAGGGTGCGCCTGACTCAAGACATGGTGTTTTCAATAGCCTCATATGCACGCAAAAGCTGGACTATGAATAAGGAAGTCCGAAGAAGAATTGAAGCCTTTGAATTATGGCATTTGCAAGGATATTGAATATACCATGGGCTGCCAAAAAACAAAAAGTACAGCCAGAATGCTCTTTAGAAGGAAGGATGGTAAGACTATGTCTCACATAATTTGGATATGTTATCAGGAGGGATCAGTTCCTAGAGAAGGGCATCATGCTTGGTAGAGGGTCAGTGAAAAAGAGGAATACCCTCAATGAGATGGGTTAATACAGTGGCTACAACAATGGGCTCAAGTATATCAATGATTATGAGGATGGCACAGGACCAGGCAGTGTTTAGTTCTGTTGTGCAAGGTGAAGAGACTTGACAGCACCTAACAACAACACCATCGATATGGCAAAAATGATTTTTCACATATAATTATGGTTCCTAATCAGTTGACTGTGAGTTATTGAAATAGAAGATTATCCTCTTTGGCTCTGACTTAATCAGGTAAGCTCTTAGAAAAGACAAAAAGCAGCAGCAGGTACTGTGCTGTTTAACCTGAAGAAATAAACTGCTGTGTTGTGAAGAACAGCATGTGGCGGGGAATGGAAGGCAGCCTCTAGGAGTTGAGGGCCTCTGCCCTAAACTGCAAGGAACTGAATTCTGATAACACCCAATGAGCTTGAAAAATGAAATCATATCCCTGGTCAACACTTATTTCAGTCTGGTGAGGTGGTGAGCAGAGAGGATCCAGCTAATCCAAGCCCAGATGCCTAATCCATAGGAATTTAAGTTTCTATGATTTTAAGCTGCTAAATTTACAGTAATTTGTTATGTAGGAATAGAAAACTAATACAGGAAGGCAAATTGCACTTTTCACCTCTTTAACTGCTGAAGAATTCATATTAAATATCTCCAAGTTACTACCAGACTTCACAAATGTAAATATGCCCTCTTCTGCCTATTTCCCTATAGTTCAATTCTTTCTTATTTCGATCTCTGCTTTCATGTAATTTGTAAACTTCCATATGAAACTAATTTTGTGTACACATATGAAGACATGATTTAATTCTTTTAAGAGGAATATTATCTAAAGAAGTAATTACAAAACAAAACATTTTCATAATGGTGATTACTGACAGGGCACTAATATGAAACCTTGCTTCAGAGCATTGCGAAAGTGTTGGTCAATGAAATTTATAAAAGCAAACCCAACCCAAACTGACTGCAGTCAAGTCAATTCCAACTTATAGTGACCCTACAGGACAGAGTATAAATGCCCCATACAGTTTCCGAGGCTATAAATCTATATAGAAGCAGACTGCCACACCTTCCTTCCATCGAGTGGCTGGTGGGTTTGAATCACTGACTTTTGGTTTAGCAGCTGAGCACTTTAACCACTGCACTACCTGGGCTCCCTAAAAACAAAACATCAAGTTTTAAAATTGAAAATAGAGGACCCTGACATTTTATAGTCAGAAGACAGAAGTATACAGTTCAGCACTATCACCTAACAAATGTGTTCTTTGTAAAATTCTGTCTCTTGATCTCTGAAATTCATTTCAACTCAGTAAATATTTATTGAGTGACTACCGTGGGACAAACCCTGAGCATATAGAACATAGTCCTAGGGAGTTCAAAATCTTATTGTGTGGCTGCCCATGTAAATAAATGCTGAACTCAGGGCATGAGAAATGAATAATAGATGTAAATACATTGCACAGTTGCAGCAGAATGAAGAGATAAACGGTTAGAGAACTGGATAAGGGAAAGGAATACTGAATATAGCAATACCTACTTCAGAGCTTTGGCTGAAGGATGAAAAGAGATAAGGCATGCTGAAACATCCTGTATACTGTATGTTTTTTAGTTTTATTTTTTCGATGGCATAATTTTAGTATGTACAATATTTGTCACTTCCTTCTTTCTATACCCGTTGCTACCATACCTTGTTAGGCTGTTAATCACTTTCATGTGGATTTAAGGAAAGATAATGTATCTCTATTGTGCACTAAGGATGGGGCATTTTATTTAGAAAAAAAAGAATTTTTTTTCTCTCTTTTTTTTTTTCTATTTAAAGCTACAGTTAAAATAAATATATATATTTCATATGAACAAATAAGTTAGTTTGGTGCCTTGGGATAAGGAGAATAATGGAACCTGAAGTATGATGAACTATCTTCTAGAATTTTGCCTTTGATTGAGCATGAGTGTAATTAAATGAGTAATAATTACTGGTAAATCAACAAATAAAGAGGGAAAATCATTACTGGAGTGGAGCAAGCCTTCCCACAGTGAATGATAAGTCAGTCAGAAAAGATTCAGATTTAAGTATCCTGTTGAAAATTGCCCAAATTAATTACTGTGCTAGGATTTTATGACCCAGGAACATCCTACAGCTTCTCCATCTTAAATAAGAATGATAATCCCCTTTATACTACTCATGTTTTAGATCAAATACAACAAGGGTTCATTGGAACAAGGGTTCAATGGAACAGCCATTGTCAAGCACAGTGCCCAATACAAAAGTTGAACACAATAAAAATTCCTTTTCTTGGTCTCTATTTCTTTGTTTTTGTTAAATTAATTATTGTACATATCCACGGTACTTTTATCTATGAAATAAAGGAAAAACAATCTTATAAATTTAAATAATATAAACTATTGTTTTAAGTTTTTTTTTTTTTTTTATTGTTTGAATGGAAACCCTGGTGGTATAGTGGTTAAGAGCTACAGTTGCTAACCAAAAGGTCGGCAGTTTGAATCCACCAGGTACTCCTTGGAAACTCTATTGGGCAGTTCTACTCTGTCCCATAGGGTTGCTATGAATTGGAATTGACTCAACGGCTGTGGATTTGGTTTTGGATTTTATTGTTTGAACGGGGAAGCGCAATACATCTGGATATTTTAACTTACTACTACCCTTTGGGCAGAGACTAGCAGGGGGTACCAGAAGCTAGAGTATTCAAGGAGGACCTCATGAAAAAAGAGGAATTGGAGTAGAAGTTTGACTAGAAAATTCTGTGTATTCTGAATCTGTATATTTTAAAAATTAATTCCACATCTACCCTGAGACTAGAAGAACTAAATAATCCCTGGGTACCACTACCAAACATTCTACTTGAGGCCACAATAGATGAACCCTGAAAGAATGGGGGAAAATGTGGAACACAACCTAAAATTCCTTTAAAAAAAAAAAATACAGGTCCGCTGGACTGGTTGAGACTGGAGGACTCCCAGAGACTACTGTCCTGAGATACTCTTCAAACCTTGAACTGAAATTAACCCCTGAGGTTACCGTGTAGCTAAATAATAAATTCACTAAAAAAAATTGAATATCACTCATAAGCACTGTGCTCCTTAAAAAAAAATCACGTATATGATTCCAAATGGTCAGCAATTACTTTCAACCAAAGATGTGAATGTAAGGGAGAAGGGAAAGTAAGTTAATGGAAATAGAAAAAACAAGCTGGATAATGAGAATGTTTGCACATTGTAAAGAATATAACCAACGTCACTGAACAACTTGTGTAGAAATTGTTGAATGGGAATCTAACTGCTATGTAAACCTTCACCAAAAACACAATAAAATGTGATTTAAAAGAAAAATCCCAAATGAGGAATCCTAAGAATGTAAATTTTGAAATAAAACAAACAGCTTAATAAGTTGAACAAACGCGTAACTAAAATCACACTGTTATGACAATAAACTTGAACTTAATATATATTGTGGAAACCCTGGTGGCATAGTGGTTAAGTGATACAGATGCTAACCAAAGGGTCGGCTGTTCGAATCTGCGAGGTGCTCCTTGGAAACTCTATGGGGCAGTTCTACTGTGTCCCATAGGGCCGCTATGAGTCGGAATCGGCTCGACGGCACTGGGTTTTTTGGTTTGGTTTAAATATATACGGTAGGAAGCTTAGTGTAGATATGGTCAGAATATATCTGTATACAGAGTGATTGATGACAAAGTTTAGACTTCTCAGTTCTCCAACTGAAAGATGTGTAGGTGATTTAAGACTTGTTGGAAGGTGGGTATTTAAAGCTTCCCAGCTACTGTGGTTTTCTACTGTGAGTTTTAAAAGATTCTTTTATTTCCTGGAATCAAGGGTTAGAGAATCAGGGTTATGGGTGGTCATTCATTTTCTGGATATGTTTTTTCCCCTTTTAGTTCCCGTCATTAAGTACTTTCAGACTGGCAGCAAGCCATCAATCAACATTTGGAGCTTAGCAGCCTAAACAGGGCTTAGATTCAGAAGGAAAGGCAAAAATTGTTAAGAAAGGTAAATTATTAATCTTTTAAGAAATTTAAGTGTATCGATTATCTCTTTTTTCAGGTTCCCAGAGTGCCAAGTAGAAATATGTTGCAAGTCAAATCAGATGTAGTAGAAATATCTCTGCAAAATTTATGATCATATGGAACAACTTGAATATTTCCTGCCAAATGTCAGATATGTATTGATGATAACCTATACTTTTTATAGAAGTTTCCCTTTATAGCACCCATCGTAATTTGTATTTATATATTTCTTTGTGTGGTTATTTACAAATATCTATCCACTTCACTAGACTATTCTCTTCGTGATGGCAGAACCCATGTTTGTTGTTGTAGGTGTTTGTTTTATATCTGTACCCCCAGTACCTAGCATGCTTTAAAAAATAAATTATGAGTAAATTGTCAGAAACTTCTGTCTAGCCTTAACTTTTTACTACTGCATTTTCACAATGCCTAACATTAAAAGCAGGTTCCCATACTCTAAAGGATGTTAGAGAAAGAAAATAATATTATAATTGTGTTATATTTTGGTCTTTTAAAAAGGGGTTAAGGGAAACTGATTTTATGTTATTATACAACAAGGAAGTATACTAAGAATGTTTGTTTTTGTCATGGCTGTTAACAATCTTTGTAATAATTTGGAACTTGAAGTCATAAGCTTTAACTTCCAAATGTAAGGACTCCTTAGCCTCCTTCCAGGGGCTTTGGGAAAATACCAAATGTCATTACTGAAGCAAAAGAACCACCAGAAGTTCCAAAGTGCATATAGAGCCCTAGGGTGGCACAACGGTTAAGTCCTCAATTTCTAGCTGAAAGGTTGGCGTTTCAAATCCACCCAGAGGTGCCTTAGAAGACAGGCCTGATGATCTGATTCCAAAAGGCCACAACCTTGAACTTGAAAATGCTATGGAGCAGTTCTACTCTGCACACATGCGTGACAGTGAGTCAGAATCAATCTCAGCAAATAACAGCAGCAAAGTACATCTAAATGGTTTCGCCCAAAGCTCATGATCTCTCAAAGGACGGAAGACTTTGTGTTCCACTTTTTACCCATTAAAAGTACTGGAAAAGTTTGAGAAACTCTAAATCAGCTGATTTTTGTCAAACTTCTTAGAATCTCCAATATAAAGTATGATGCATGGTATGATTTATCTAAAAAGTAATCTTTTGGAAGTGTTTTAAAACTTCTTTTATTTTTTTTTTTTTCAACCACACAGGCTGATTAAATATGAGAAGTAACAGAAATCTGAGAACAGTTGTACGAAGTTACATACTATATATTTCTATGTCTACCTGCCTCTCTATCTAATCATGTGCCTACCTACTATATACTAAGGAGCCTTGGTAGCACAGTAATTAAGCACTTGGCTGCTAATCTAACGGTCAGTGGTTCAAACCCATCAGTGGATCCACAGGAGAAAGATATGGCAATCAGCTTATGTAAAGATTACAGCCTTGCAAATCCCATGGGGCAGTTCTACTCTGTCCTACAGGGTCACGATGAGTCAGAAGCTACTCAACAGCAATGGGTTTACTATATACTATAATTGTACTATTAAGGAAAGCACCAAAATATTTAAATTCAATTTTTTTTTTTTTAAAAAGTAGTAGATCTTGCAAAGAATGTCTTTGGATGTTAGTACAAATCCACCTTTGGAACAGAATTTAACCTTATCTGTCAGAGGCATTTTGAAGCCAAAAGCAAAAGCTAACGTTAACTTGTGTTTGTTAGATGACAATACTCTGTGGCATTTCTGAACTTCTTATATCAGCTTTTGCATGGCTGGGACTGGAGCCTGGTAAGAGAAGCACTAACTTCTGGCACAGTACGTTAAAGCCAAACCAAACCCGTTGCTGTTGAGTCGATTCCGACTCATAGCAACCCTATAAGACAGAGTCAAACTGCCCCATAGGGTTTCAAAGGAGTGGCTGGCTGATTTCAACTGCTGAACTTTTGGGTAGCAGCCGAGTTCTTAACCACTGCACCACCCATAAATCCCAAACTGATTACCTTCCAAGTGATTCTGAGTCAGTTCCACCAGGGCTCCTAAAACTGCTATGCCTCCCACTGTTATAATTCAAATTTAAAAATTAAAAATTAATACAAAAATTATATGATGACTAAGGTAACATTTTAAATGAAGACAGAATCGATGTTTTTTTTTTTTTAATTTTTTTATCATTTTGTCTCAGGCTCCAATGCTCCAATATAGCTTGGCAAAACACTGAGCTTTTGATTTGGACTGTCCTGTTTATGAACAAAAAATGGACAGAGCCATTTGTATAGCAAACAGTTTTGGGAATAAAGATAGTATCTCCCTTTGGAACAAAGTATAGACTTTTTTACCAGTGCAATTAAAATGATGTCTCCTTTTGGGACAAAGATTGGGCAGATAGGTTAGAAGCTCCCCACTTAGCAGATTAACTAAAAAGATTGGGATTTCCTAAATTCGGGTTTTTCTGCAGTGACATTAACTCACTGGATTACATCACATTGACCTTAGGTATTAGAAGAGCAACTCGTGGAAGAGGGACTGATTTGACTATGAAGCTCATGCTGTTTGTTGTGCCATAATTAATAAAATCCTTTGTCTTGGACTCAGGAGTTTCATGGCTTCTGCTGGCATCCATGGGACTGTGTTAGACTAACTTGTTAGCTCTCAAGTAGGGCAAAATCTCAGACCCTTCACAGGTTTTGGTGGTGTTTTATATATTTATATTTTGGGTATATATATATATCTTTTTTTTTTTTTTTACATTCTAAGGTAAGTGAAAATCTAGGAATTTTTTTATGCTACAATGTAGTGCAATTTTTCATCTGATATGCTTTATTTCTGCCAAAATAATTAACTTTTTAGGTAGTTTTCTGGATTATTGATACTTAAAGTTTCATATGTGTATTTTAATCAAACATATTTATGCTAAATACATTAGTTAGTCATTGATGGAATTGAAGAAAATAATGCTGCATTTCACATGCTTTCTATGTTTGTATTCAGTATTTTGGAAATAGAGGCCCAAAATGCAGAGGTAGTTAAATTTTCAGAAGATATGTATGATAAGCACAATTCTCTGTGAATACATAACTTCTCTATGCTGATTTTAAACCTAATTTTGTGACAGCTGTAAAAATGGCTACCTCATAGAGAAAAGGAAAGATATCAAATTTATGCTAGTCTCTGAAAAGTTACAATGCTAAATAAAGCATTGTTCTGAATTTTAAACCGTAACATTTCCTCCTCTAGTGTGGTTCCTGGGAAAATGCAATTCTTCAGAATATATTTATAAATCACCTTTCATCATGAAGAATTTTGAAATCATTTCCAAACATAAACTCAAAACCCACTGCTGTTGAGTCGATTCCGACTCATAGTGACCCAATAGGACAGAGTAGAACTGCCCTATAGGTTTCCAAGGCAGTAAATCTTTACAGAAGCAGACTGCCACATCTTTCTCCCACGGAGCAGCTGGTGGGTTTGAACTGTTGACATTTCAGTCAGCAGCTGAGTGCTTTAACCACTGCACCACCAGGTCTCATTCCACATATAAGTAGGTAGGAAATGTAGGGTAGAATCTCACATAGGTTGTATTTGTTCACAAACATCTAAAGCAGAAAAAATATATTGCTGTCACCATTAAGTATGCTGAAAATTACGATTGAATAAATCAGGATTGTTCTAAACCTACATGATGCCAACACTTCCAGACAGAAAAGGGGGGTGGGGGAAGCAGTAGAAAGAAAGGCTGACATCACCAATTCTACAATGAGTATAGGGACACGAACAAGAGAAAGAAATATTAGTGAACCACATGTGCCATAACGGAAGGTCCCCCATAAGTTACTGCTGGTTTTTCATTTTAGTTTTATAAAATGATAAAAGAGGACAACATAATAGAATAAGGTTTAATCCTACTCCTTGAATTGACCCTGCTTAAGCTCATAGTTTTCAAATGGAACAAACTGAAACAGTGAGTTTTTTTTGTTTTTTTCTTATCCTTTCAAATGCCTAAGAGCCTATCCCTGAGTATAAATGCAAACCTAAGCTTAGAGTCCTTTGTAACCATCCACTTTGGGCATAGCATATAAAATAGTATACCATGAAAAGATATTTTCTTAGCATATATATATGTGTGTGTGTGTGTGTGTGTGTGTATTATACACACACACTTGATAAAAACCAATGATATGGAAAACTTTTCTTACATTTGGAGTAGTAATCTTTCTTTTTGTCACTGTATTTAGGAAGAAAAAGAATGGTAGAAAAAAACCAAGAAGATGGTGTCAAAAGACCGCTTAAAGTTTGAAAGATTTTCGAGAGAGTAAATCTCTACGTTGCTCAGGACTTTGGGAAAGTTTTCAGTCTGTTAGCCAATAGTATCACTTCATTTTAACTAAGGAAAGGGGGTACCCTTGTTAGGAACTTTATAGCAACAATAGCTGTTCCTTGAAGCCATGCAATGAGCCTTATAATTGTTTACCAGAATTCTAGTACTTCTTCTGAGCTTTGGTAAGTTTAAACTTTTAAATATTACTGAAGTTAGCTGTTGTCATGTGACTTATTTTGGACAATGAAATATAAATGGATGTAGCTTGTGGAACTTCCTGCCTGAAATTTAAAGAAACAGTTCCTGCTTGCCATGTGTCCCCCTTTATTTTTCCCCTGCCATAGCAATCATGAAAGGGCTTCAGCTAACTTGAGTTGCCTAGTGACTATGGGAAAGAGATCCCAACTGCCAGCTCACATTTGTTTTATGAAGCTACTGTGTTGTAAAGTTTGTTGTTGTTCCCAATTCATACAAATCAATTTTTTATATAGTAAATAAAACATAGACTTTCAAGAATTCTTCGTATTTCTCTAGCCTTTATTTTTTTCCTAAAGTCAATTCATCTCAAACATTTCCAGAGAAACCCACTATAACATTTTCCTTGAGCTGATATTCATGAAGGTAGACGGAATTAACCTAAATTTCATTAAGAGAAATCGATGAAATAGAATGAGGTTCTCATTAAATGATTAAACTACTCCTCACCAATAATTTGTTCTAACAAAATAATAGAAAATACACTTAAAAGGCACTTTATTAACTCTGTGGGATTTAAATTGATTACGTTATTGTTCAAATGATGGAAAACAATGGAAATGGCTTCTGCTAACTACTCCTGCTAGCTGCTAAGTCAGGGTATTATAGATGAACACCTCACCTCCTACAAGCTAATAAAACCAGTAAAGTTCAGGAAAAACAACACACAAAAAGTTATATTTCTGAGAATGGAGAAATGATGGTAATTGACAAGTTAGTAAATGACTACAGGTGAGTATGATACCTTACTTTTTTCTGAAAACATGTATTAGTAGAAATAGTCTTTAAAGGTATGGAGTAGAACACTTTCTATTTGTGCATAAAATCTGGTAATTTTTGAAGGGGAATAATTTAGAAAATCATAATTTATATTATAACAACATGAGATATGATCTTACTAAATTTTTCTACCAGAGTCATCCAGAAAAGACTCAGGTAAGTTGTTTAATATTCTTGTCATTAATGATTGCTGAAAAAGCAAAACTCACTAAAGCATGTTAGAAGATTTGTATTGATTCAGTAGAAAGAGTGAATATAACTAACTTTTTTAAAGAAGGTTTAATTCAATAAGAATAATGGTGAAGATACTCAAGATTTTCACACCTTCTCTTTTTGGCTTTTTCTTTATTCCTTTTTCATCTTTAATTTTGTTTTTAATTCCTGCCCCATACATGGGTTACATGTTGAAACTAGGAAAAACTTAGTTTTTATAATTTGCAGGAGAATGTCACGCCAAGGAACAAAACATTTTTTCCAGGATTTTGTGTGTCCATAGAATGTAAATAAAAATGAAACATGACTCATGCTATTCACTTTATTAATCTAAATTTGTATTAGTTAAATTTTAGAAGGATGCATAAAGATTTATAAATTATTCCTAAAAAACTGAATAGCTTTCCCTTGTTATTACAGGGTATCACTAAGGAAGGAAGTTATAAAACCATCCTCATTGAATAATATCTTCCTACATGCCACATAACCCCCTTTGGTCTCTATTACTTGGAAATTCTCTCCTTTGTCCTTAAAAAGTTATCTAAAATATGATCTGGGAGTATAATGAGTAGGAACCATATGCCCTATTTATGGAATAGATGTTGACTCAAATCAGACCATGAACGGAAGACGCTAAAATTTATGAGATGGAAAAATAATCCCAGAATTAATCCAAAATGGTCTCTCTGCTACAATGCTTCAGGGCAAACTGCATCATGTTCCTAAACTTCTACTAATTGCAAAGATAGATAACAAAAGACACTCCCACTTTTCCTTGCTAACAGAAATTTTAGTCTATCCTCTGAGCATTCACAAATGTGCAAGAGGTTGAATCTTGATTGGTAAAGGATGGTGATCTCACTCCGTATTAAAAATGAGTGGTATGGTCTTGGGTCTAGGGCACAATTCTGGCCAAAGAGATGTGGGAAAAAAGCAAGGCAACTCTCTGGGGCTTGGAGGATTTTAGAAAGGTCTCCTTTGCTTTTAAAAAGGGGAACAAGAAAAGACCACTCCCTTTTCTGCCTCTGGATAGTGTTGTCTGTCAAATCCAGGAACCCTGGAAAATATATTTGGGCCATGAGGAAAACAGCCGAGGAAAAGAAACCAATAAGCAAAGAATAGTAAAGATTGAAGGAAATGGAAACCTTTGAGCTGCTGAATTAAGTGAATCTAGAATCACTCTACCACCAGATTTTATGTTTTATAATATAATAAGTCTTTATTGTTTAATCCAATTTTAAGTAGGTCTGTAGCTTGTAGATGAAAGCATTCTAATGATAAAGCCACTGAAAGATCTGATGCATCTGAGAAGCAGAATATGGGCCTTTAAAAAGTTTTCGCTATTAATAATCATGAAAATCAGGCAGTGGATTAATCTAATAACATCCCATGCTGCGTGTCTATCGTATGCCAAGTATTAGGGATACAAAATCAAATATGACGTAGTCCTTGCTTTCAGTGAGTCCAGAACATCATTTAAAGGAAAAATTACCATCACTGGAACATTGCAAAGTGTCTAGAACCTTACAAAGATGTTACATAAAACAGTTCTGGTTTAGAAGGTTTAGTCAATAGTAATGATGGCGTAGGACTGGTCAGTGTTTTGTTCTGTTGTATACAGTGTTGCTATGATGGACTATCAATTGAGATTTTTCAACAAATGGATGCAGCACTGGAAGTGCTCACTCATCTATGCCAAAAAATTTGGAAGACAGCTACCTGGCCAACCGACTGAAAGAGATCCATATTTATGCCTATTCCCAAGAATGGCGATCCAACCGAATGCAGAAATTATAGGACAATATCATTAATATCACACACAAGCAAAATTTTGCTGAAGATCATTCAAAAGCATCTGCAGCAGTGTATCTACAGGGAACTGCCAGAATTCAGGCCAGATTCCGAAGAGGACAGGGAATCAGGATATCATTGCTGATGTCAGATGGATCCTGGCTGAAAGCAGAGAATACCAGGATGTTCACCTGTGTTTTACTGACTATGCAAAGGCATTCGACTGTGTGGATCATAACAAATTATGCATAACATTGTGAAGAATAGGAATTCCAGAGCACTTAACTGTGCTCATGAGGAACCTTTACATAGATCAAGAGGCAGTTGTTCAGACAGAACAAGGGGATACTGATTGGTTTAAAGTCAGGAAAGGTGTGCATCAGGTTTGAATTCTTTCACCATATCTATTCAATCTGTATGCTGGGCATATAATCGGAGAAGCTGGACTATATGAAGAATGGGACATAAGGGTTGGAGGGAGACTCGTTAACAACCTGCATTAGGCAGATGACACAAGCTTGCTTGCTGAAAGTGAAGAGGACTTAATGAAGATCAAAGACCACAGCCTTCAGTATGGATTACACCTCAACATAAAGAAAATAAAAATCCTCACAACTGGGGTAATAAGCCACATCATGATAAATGGAGAAAACATGGAAATTGTCAAGGATTTCTTCTTACTTGGATCCACAATCAACAGCCATGGAAGCAGCAGTCAAGAAATCAAAAGATGCATTGCATTGGGCAAATCTGCTGCAAGGGGCTTCTTTAAAGTGTTGAGAATTAAAGATGTCACTTTGAAGGCTAAGGTGTGCCTGACCCAAGCTGTGGTATTTTCAATTGCATCATATGCATGTGAAAGCTGGATGATGAATAAGGAAGACCGAAGAAGAATTGACGCCTTTGAATTCTGGTGTTGGTGAAAAATACTGAATATACCACAGACTGCCAAAAGAATGAACAAATCTGTCTTGGAAGAAGTACAACCAGAATGCTCCTTAGAAGCAAGGATGGCGAGATTGCATCTTACATATTTTGCACATGTTGTCAGGAGGGATCAGTCCCTGGAGAAGAACATCATGCTTAGCAAAGTACAGGATCAGCAGAAAAGAGGAAGACCCTTAATGAGATGGACAGACGCAGTAACTGCGACAAAAGGCTCAAGCATAACAACGATTGTAAGGATGGTCCAAGACCAGGTATTGTTCCCTTCTGTGGTACATAGGGTGACTATGAGTCCGAGCCAACTCGACAGCACCTAACAACAATCACAATTTCAGTGTGGATTTTCACAGGATTTTAACCTTTAATTGCCTCAGTTTTGATAATTATAAAATGGAAAAAATCATATTACCTAATTAGTAAGCATTTATAAAGGTGAAATGAAGTCATTTTTGTACAAACACTTAGAACATAATTTAAAAAACCAAACCCATTGCAGGTGAGTTGATTCCAACTCAGAGCGACCCTATAGGATACAGTAGAACTGCTCCATAGGATTTCCAAGGCTGTAAATCTTTATGGAAGCTGATTACCACTTCTTTCCCCCACAGAGAGTGGTGACCTTTAGGTTGGCAGGTGAGCATTTTAACTACTGTGCCACCAGAGGTTGTTCAGAACATAACTAGGACCTGATAAATACTAGCTATGTCATTATTATTGTTGATATGGAAAACAGAAGCTTCCCTCAATTTTTCTTCAATTCTGTTTTGTGCAAAATGGAGGACACAAACCTCCAAAGGATCGCTGACAGTGTCTCCCTATAATGGATACTTTCACTTGACCAGCATTTACCATATTGTCAGAAGAATATGCTTGACATCTCGAAAAACTTTTGATTTGCTGACACCAATTTACAGAGCTTCTGCTTTGGCCAGCAAAGCTTCCTCCTTAAAACTTTCTTCCTCCTAGGATCCAAGTAGAAATCTACCCCTACTTCCTTATTCCCCAAAATGATCTTTCCAGTGAGTTGTTACATGGACATGGCTTACTGCCCAATCAAAATTTGAGATCACAGTCTGGATAATACCTTTGCCCTTTCGAATATACGTAAGGGTTTATATCTGCCTACGGGATACATTTTAAAATATTTAATATGGCCTTCAACTTTCTCCAAAAAATGATTGCAACCTGCCTTCTTAGTTGAAACTGTCACCCCTCCTCTCTATATTCATCTCCACCAATGAAAGCCAACTCACTTTTAGTTTCTCCCAGTGAGATTTACTTGACTACAACTATAAACCTTTACGTGACTATATTTTTTTATACATTATACGACCAGTTGCCATTGAGTCAATTCTGACTCACAACAACCCTATGTTTATCAGAGTAGAACTGTGCTCCATAGGGTTTTGAATGGATGAATCTAAAGTAGATATCCAGGCTTTTCTTCCGAGGTACCTCTGGGTGGACTCAAACCTCTAAGATTATGGCTAGCAGCTGAGCACATTAATGGTTTACATCACCGAGGGACTCCGTACACATTATATATGACCAAATATATTTGTGCACTAACTCTAGAAAGTACTATCTCTAGTTTCATCAAATAAAATATCTTGAAAAGTTCAGAGAGAAGCAACAAGGAAAGACAATTATTAATACATTTGGAATTGAAATAAAGGGATAGAAAAGACAGTGGCTCAAGAGAGTAGGCTGTTCTAGAATTAAGAATATTTATTTTGTGATTTGTTGGATTTTATGTAAGAAAAAAGTGTTAATTATTTACATATGCTAAAGTTAATGAAATATTGGAAAAAGAAAGTTTTATAATCAAGACATTGGAAAAGAGAACATGATATAGTGGTTAAGAATATGAACAATGGAATGAAATTGTTTGAATTCAAATTTTAGCTTTACTTTTTACTAATTGTGTGACCTTATGAAATTGTCTTAACCCTTCTCTGTCTCAGTTTTCTCATCTATTAAATGGAAATCCACTCTACAGTGTGGTTCTGAAGATTTAATAAGTTATCACCGGTAGAGTGTTTCAAAGCTGTTTCTGGAATAAATAAAGTACTTATTAAATGTTAGGGGAAAAATTAAAGAGGCAATAAAATATGAACATATGTTATTCTTCAAGTCTCCATCCAGATTAATCTCCCTCCTCCCAAAACAAAACTCTCCACTGCCTCTGACCTTCC
Source organism: Loxodonta africana (assembly GCF_030014295.1). Lineage (NCBI taxonomy): Eukaryota > Metazoa > Chordata > Mammalia > Proboscidea > Elephantidae > Loxodonta > Loxodonta africana. Next base: position 63,400,046 of record NC_087355.1, read on the forward strand.
ACGACATTTTAATTGTACTTTTCTCAGGAGTGGTGTGGAAGAGGCTCTCTTGCATAGATATCTATGCCCAAACCCAGTGCCGTCGAGTTGATTCCAACTCATAGCGGCCCTATAGGACAGAGCAGAGCTGCCCCATAGCGTTTCCAAGGAGCGCCTGGCAGATTCGAACTGCTGACCCTTTTGTTAGCAGCCATAGCACTTAACCGCTACGCCACCATAAAAAAAAAAAAAAAAAAACGCCACCATAAGCTGCTTAAAATCAGAATCGGTATTGTGCCTCTTCTCTGTCACTGTCAAACAATAGCTCTTTGTTAAGTGAATATAAATATAAATACAGGAATGTTATCTCTCATTTAATATGAAAATCTAGCATAATCTTGACATTTTATTTTTAACACTTTATCCATCATATTTTATGTCTTTTGAATAATACTTAGTGCTTGAGCAACAAAATGTCTGATATTTCCTCTCAGGTACAACACTTCATAATGTGATAATTTTCTAAATATGCAAGTGAATTCACAATGGACTCATCTTCACTGTGTAAAATAGTTTTTTTTTTTTTTTTAAGGTTCAAAGATTCAGCAGAAACAGCCATTCCATAAAGAGTTATGATATGATAAATATAATATATAACAATTTCAGAAAAGCTAGACAATAATATGTAATATATATTGCATTTATAAATAACAGGTAGTTATAGAGTATTGAGGGAACCCGGGTTAAGCACTATGCTGCTCACCAAAAGGTCAGCAGTTGGAGAAAGATGTAGAAGTCTGTTTCTGTAAAGATTGCAGCCTTGGAAACCCTACGGGGCAGTTCTACTCTGTCCTATCGTATCACTATGAGTCAAAATTGACTCGGTAACAACTTTTTTTTTAACAAATTATTGGGAAATCTTAAGATCTTATTTGTTATATTCGTATCAAATTTCCTGTATAAAATGAGGAAATATAGCAAACTAACTTATTTGGGAAAATTTATTAAACATCCATTGAATGATAAAATGTAAAAGAAAATGTAAAGATATTATGCATTTGGTTCTGTTGTCAGATGATTAATTTGCACGCCAGATATCAGATTTACAAGCTAACAAAAATATTCAAATTTTGTAAATATGTGAAAATTTGGTCAGAATTAAATCTAGACAGTTCAGTTTCTATATCATTTAAGACTTTGCCAGTGACATTAGACCATATGTCTTTTATTATACTAACTATATGAATACAGGAAACCCTGGTGCCATAGTGGTTAAGAGCTACAGCTGCTAACCAAAAGGTCAGCAGTTCAAACTCACCAGGCACTCCTTGGAAACTGTATGGGGCAGTTCTAGTCTGTCCTATAGGGTCACTATGAGTCAGAATCGATTCGACGATAAGAGGTTTGGTTCTTATATGAACACGGTGCTCTTATATGGTATTCAGTACTGTGTCCTCATGTATCTATTAATAAGGAAATGTGATGAAGCCCTGTGAAACTGATTCCCTGAGCTCATAAGTATAGATATTGTAGAGGATTTAGTGCATTGAATTATACTAGATCTTTCTTTGACACACTTACATAGGCCATATCTCATTCTAATCAGTAAATTTGGTTTTCAATCACAACTTGTTTGCTTCTATTTTGTTGAAGACCATAAAATAATGATAGTTTTCAGATTTGTGTAGGTTGCTTGATAGATTAGAATCAAATTCAGTGTTGTTACTAACAAATATTTAAGAATCTAGGACATAACTTTTGCATATTAACCTGTTCTTGGTTCCATCTTACTCTCCTTCTGTTATTTTTCTTTAACATATTACTTATTTTGCATTTAATTTTTTTCATTTTACTCTGTATGTGATACATACGAGGAGCAGCTGGTGGATTTGAACTGCCAAACTTTTGGTTACAAGTCGATCTCTTAATCACTGAGCCACCAGGGCTCCATAAATATGGTGTAGTAGTTAAGTGCTACGGCTGCTAACCAAAGGGTCAGCAGTTTGAATCCACCAGGTGCTCCTTGGAAACTCTATGGGGCAGTTCTACTCTGTCCTATAGGGTCGCTATGAGTTGGAATTTTCTACACAGCACTGGGTTTGGTTTTTGGTTTGGTATATATATATATATATATATATATATATAAATATATGATAAATAGTCTTAAAATTTTGAATTGAATGTTATGGCAACTTTGATAAATATAAAGAGCAATAAATGAAGAGATTTGGCCAAAACCCTAGAAATTACTGACAACAAAAACATCCTATAATTAAAATTATAAACAAAATACTTTTTTCAATAATCTTTCAAGATTTAAGGTATTTGATGGCAATGGATTTGGTTTTTTTGACTGTCAATTTTACATATATAATAATTATATAGAAAATTAAAATTATTTCTATTCTTTTTGAGTTAGGCCAACCATTGGGCAAAGCCTTTATAGAGTGACTATAGAGAAGTTTTAAATTTCAAGTGCACTGAGTACAAGCCAAAAAAGTAGAATTTCAGAAGGGGTCCAAGTTTCGGGACTTAACTTTTGTTCTCCAATAATAACTGTATGAAAGATCTTTCATCAATAAAGAGCTCAACTAAATATCATCTATGTAACATCCTAATTTAGTGGGTAACAAATTGAACTGCACTGGGGACAACGAGTCCAACATCAAAAAAGTGTAAATTGTCCTCCTAGAATGACTCTAATAAAAATGATTATTCCTGCGCTTTCTTGGCACAAAAAAGGGCGGCGGGGCAGGGAGGCTTTTCAGTTTGAGTTAGTCTACTGAAATACATATTACATGACATGACTCAGTGTCCTTGGTGGGCTACCATTCTCCTTTCTCGATCATTTATCCTAAATTATTTCACTTCATCTTTAGAGAGGTGAGTTTACAAAAAGCAGAATACCAGATGGTCATTGCTGTGGTTCACTAAATTTGTATCCTAGCAGAAAGTTAGATGATTGCTTTTCAAGGTTCTTACCCTGCATTGAACAGTCTATTTCACCACAGGGGATGATGAAGCTGTCAATATATTTCAGACTAAGCATGCTCCATGCTTCTTTTTTTTTTAAGTCATAGGCCTGTATATTTGAGTGCCTTTTTAGCACTATGATGATATAATTTATCTTTCTATATAGTTGTTGTGAAATGTTGATTAGTGTTGGAAATGAATATTTCTTAATGTTTAATAAAATTGTTTTTATTTTGGGAGAAACATTATGGAACTACTTGTTACAGTTTCTTAAAAATACAAACTTTACCAAAACAATCTGGATCTGGCATTTAGAATAAATGCTTTTTATATTCTTATTTTTCAAAAAAACAAAAACGAACAAGCAAAACAAAAAAAGAAAAACAAAACAAGCCTCCACAGGAGCATGTGGCTCAAAGTTAAATGATTTAGGAATAAACAACTAAGACATGGTGTTTCAAACATAAATTATTTTTGTCTTTGATTTTCAAAATACACATAATCAGCATTTTTTAGAAATTGCACGGAAACAGAAGTGGAAATCATTCTACTAAGGGGGAAAAATCTGTAAATTAAAAATATATCTATTATCATGACATGTAATAAATAATACAAACTTTACAAAGCTGGGAAACCCTGGTGGCATAGTGGTTAAGAGCTAGGGCTGCAGTTCAAAACCACCAGACGCTCCTTGGAAACTCTATGGGACAGTTCTACTCTGTCCTATAGGGTTGCTATGAGTCTGAATCGACTCAATGGCAATGGGTTTTTGGTTCTTTACAAAACTGAGTCTACTGTCAAAGAAAATTAATTAGTTTAACATAAGAATAGCAAAAGAATCAAAATTTGGGCAACAGAGTTAACAAAACAAAACAAAAAAAAGTTTGAGTTATTATATACACCGTGGGGAAGTAAATTGTTTCTTGAAGGGAGAAAAACGCAACTATGGAGTAAAAATGGGAAAATAGTATGTGAGTTGAAAGTTAAAGAGATGGCAGATTTTAGTTGCAGCAGCTAAGTAAGAACAGTACACACGGATTTTCTTCTCTGCTTGACACCAGAAGGCCAGCAACTATTGGTTACACAAGGCTGCCACTATATCTTTTTGCTTGAAATTAAAAGATGAACATTTGGGGATTAACCAGGTCACCAAACACAGAGGTCACATATCCAATAGATCAATACATTAAGTTCTTTGAGGCCCAGGGCTACCTTTCATCCATCATTATACTTAGCAATATGACCCATGGATAGTGAGTTTTCATATATAATCAATTTACTTAGTATACTTCAAATTTGGGATCATCTGAAATGGACAACTCAGAAATGCTATAGTATCCTTGAGAAACACATTTTTTCACTGTGTTGTTGTTGTCAGGTGCCGTCAAGTCGGTTTCGACTCATAGAGACCCAATGCACAACAGAACGAAATACTGCCCGGTCCTGAGCCATCCTTACAATGGTTGTTAAGCTTGAGCTCACTGTTGCAGCCACTGTGTCAATCCACATCTTTGAGGGTCTTCCTCTTTTCTGCTGACCTTGTACTCTGCCAAGCATGATGTTCTTCTCCAGGGACTCATCCCTCCTGACAACATGTCCAAAGTATGTAAGATGCAGTCTCACCATCTTTGCTTCTAAGAAGCATTCTGGTTGTACTTCTTCTAAGACAGATTTGTTCATTCTTTTGGCAGTCCATGGTGTATTCAATATTCTTTGCCAACACCACAATTCAAAGGCATCAATTCTTCTTTGGTCTTCCCTGTTCATTGTCCAGCTTTCACATGCATATGATGCGATTGAAAATACCATGGCTTGGGTCAGGCACACCTCAGACTTCAAGGTGACATCCTTGCTCTTCAAAACTTTAAAGAGGTCCTTTGCAGCAGATTTACCCAATACAATGTGTCTTTTGATTTCTTGACTGCTGCTTCCATGGCTGTTGATTGTGGATACGAGTAAAATAAAATCCTTGACAACTTCAATCTTTTCTCCGTTTATCATGATGTTGCTCATTGGTCCAGTCGTGAGGATTTTTGTTTCCTTTAAAAAAAAAAAAATTTTTTTTTTTTTTTTTTTTTTATGTAGAGGTGTAATCCATACTGAAGTCTGTGGTCTTTGATCTTCATCAGTAAGTGCTTCAAATCCTCTTCACTTTTAGCAAGCAAAGTTGTGTCATCTGCATAACGCAGGTTGTTAATGAGTCTTCCTCCAATCCTGATGCCCCGTTCTCCTCATATAGTACAGCTTCTCAGATTATTTGCTCAGCATACAGATTGAATAGGTATGGTGAAAGAATACAACCCTGACGGACACCTTTCCTGACTTTAAACGAATCAGTATACCCTTGTTCTGTATGAACAACTGCCTCTTGATCTATGTAAAGGTTCCTCATGAGCACAATGAAGTGTTCTGGAATTTCCATTCTTCTCAGTGTTATCCATAGTTTGTTATGAGCCACACAGCCGAAATCCTTTGCATAGTCAATAAAACACAGGTAAACATCCTTCTGGTATTCTCTGCTTTCAGCCAGGATCCATCTGACATCAGCAATGATATTCCTGGTTCCATGTCCTCTTCTGAAACCGGCCTGAATTTCTGGGAGTTCCCTGTCAATATATTGCTGCAGCTGTTTTTGAATGATCTTCAGCAAAATATATCAAATTTTCACTATATATATATTTATTTTGTTGTTGTTTCAAATATCATGTCATTTAATTTAATCTCTTGCAGCTTTCTGAGATAAGAGAAATTATTCAGTTTTTGTCGTAAGAAACAACACATGCATACCTGAAGGAGAGGTAAATCCACTCAGAGATCTTGTGTTCTCAAAGACAAACCTTGTGCCCTTTGGTCATCATGACGGACACTATTAAGTCAATTTAATCAGGATGTTTACATCATTTGATCACACAAATGTACTGTTCAAAACAAGACTAGGGTACATGAGAGAGCAATTGAGTGTTGACCTGATTATTGATGGAACAGCTAGTGTTTCCCAGGGAGTGATGAAAAAGCAGCTACTGACCTATAACACTTGTACATTTTTCCTTGTGGCTGGACATCACTGAAATTTTGCTCAAAGGCCTTGAGGAGTTAGTATAACCCCGTTACCAAGTGATTCATGCTTAACTTGTTGGTTATTAAAAAGTATGTGCAAAATGTTTGCCTCATTAGGATCAAATATAGCTGTTCACATAAAGAGACTAGATCCCTTCTCATGAAGTGATAGGGCTAATGAAAGTCAGTTGCTGTGCCCAACTATTATTGCTGAGATAATGATTTTAAGTGTGGTGGAGGAACTCAAATATCTTTCACGTCTGTGCCCAAACATTTCTCGAGACAATATTTATACCCTTTTGTTACTATTTTTTTATTAAAAAAAAAAAAGTTTTTGATGGCACGTGTTTTCCATATTGGAATGCATGCTACTAATTATGTTTAATGGCGGCGCTGGAGGGCCACTAGCCTCACTGGTGAATTGTATTACCAGATCATATTTTTGAAAATCTGTTTTAATACAGATTGTATTACCAGATCATATTTTTGAAAATCTGTTTTAATTTTTTTAAAATTATTTGTTTACTTAGGTTTTATCAATAATCATGGGTATTCTTTAGTTTGGAAACCCTGGTGGCATAGTGGTTGAGTGCTATGGCTGCTAACCAAAGGGTCAGCAGTTCAAATCCACCAGGCGCTCCTTGGAAACTCAATGGGGCAGTTCTACTCTGTCCTTTAGGGTCCCTACCAGTCGGAATCGACTCAAGGGCAATGGGTATTCTTTAGTTTCAGATTCCTGAATATTATTTCTTAGTATTTATGCATGAATAGGAAACCCTGGTGGCATAGTGTTAAGTGCTACAACTGCTAACCAAAAGGTGGGCAGTTTGAATCTGCCAGACACTCCTTGGAAACTCTATGGGGCAGTTCTACCCTGTTCTATAGGGTCGCTAGGAGTCGGAATCTACTATGACGGCAGTGGGTTTGTTTTGGTTTATGCGTGGATAATTATATATATATAGAAGAAATGGTATTTTCTGTTTTTAATGCCTTTCCAGAATACTGAGTATGGGACCGTATAAATAAAATAAATATCCTCCATTAGCCCTTTCATCAGCTTCAACAATGTGTCCTTTACAAATATTACTTCTTTTTAATACCCCTTACTAGATTTGGAAATCCTGGTGGCATAGGAGAAATCCTGGTGGCATAGTGGTTAAGTGTTATGGCTGCTAACCAAAAGGTCGGCAGTTGGAATTGACCAGGCGCTCTTTGGAAACCCTATGGGGCAGTTCTACTCTGTCGTGTAGGGTAGCTATGAGCCAGAGTTGACTTGATAGCAGTGGGTTTGGGTTTTTTTTTGTTGTTGTTGTTTACTAGATTTAAAATATATACTTTTTATTTCTAACCCCTGATTAGAAGTCACTTCTTCTTGGAAAGCTTTTGGTATAATTTGCATATAGGAAACATCTGGCTAAGTCTTCCCTCCTATTTCCCCTTTTATAGGATAGCTATGAGTCATAATCAACTCCACGGTAATGGGTTATTTCCCCTTGTCCAACTAGTACCTTTAATTGCTCAGTCCAATTTCATATTTGAGTATTAGACTTTTATCAAGAATACTTGATCAAGGTTTTAAATGGGGGAATAAAATTATATTCTTACAAGACAGACTACTACTCATTTTTTATCAGCCATTTTATCTTCCATGTGGTAGTGGAAGGCAGTCTTATTACCAAGAATAAAACTTGGAAGACCTTTTTACTCCACATTGCTATTTTAGCTAATTGGAGTTTATCTAGTTTTATCAAAGGAAAGATTTCCCTCATTAGGCCTTTTGCTCATCTGTACTGTCAAATATTTGGTTTAGATCACATACAACCAATTGACTATATGATGTGTACCTCACTGATACAGGAGCCTTCCCACAAAATGATTTTACCTGTCAGATCAAAATAAACTCCACTAGCATTTTATAGAATCATATCCCTTCATTGATTAGTGCTTCCCCTAAACCCTCACATGGAATAAAAGACCTTTACTTTTTGCTATAAATACAATCAAAACATCAAACCAACAAACATCCTTGTAAAATTTTCTTTAGTTAACCCAAAGTTCGTACACACATACAAAGTTAAATAAAACATTTTTTGTCCAGCCAATTCCAACTCATGACAATCTATGTGTGTCAGAGTGGAATTGTGTTTCATAGGATTTTCAATGGTTGAATTTTTTTGGAAGTAGAGTGCCAGGCCTTCCTTCTAAGGCGCCTCTGGGTGGACTAGAACTACCAAGCTTTTGGTTAGCAGCTGGGCGTGTTAACTCAGGGATTCCACATTCCTAATACAACCTTGGAAACACTGGTGGCATAGTGGTTAAGTGCTATGGCTGCTAACCAAGAGGTTGGCAGTTCGAATCTAACAGGTGCTCCTTGGAAACTCTATCGGGCAGTTCTACTCTGTCCTGTAGGGTCGCTATGAGTTGGAATCGACTCAAAGGCAGTGCGTTTAATACAACCTTAAATTTTCTATGACTAACTACTTAAATGTTAATATGTTAATTCTTCCATCAAATCGATTTTTAAAAAATCTAGACCCATGTTTAGGTGCTTTTATAACACTAGAATTTGTATGTCCCTTTTACATACATTTCAGAAGTTTTTTCCCTAGATGTGTATTTCAAAATGCCATTCTGAATATGGAATATCCTCGCAAATTTAAAATGTTTTGTGTAGGGATGGTATATTCATTTCATCTTGTCTGCCAACTACTCTTAATTAGTACTGAGTATTGTGAGCACAGGGTTGAGAAGAACTCTAAGACCACCTCAAGGCTCAGTGGGAATACAGGTCATGGCAATGTCTGTCAAAAGATGCAAGGAACAGCATGTGTGTCAGGTATTTTCCTTCCAGCCCCAGACCAGAGGAATTAGATTTTACTTTTTATAGGATATTGCTTAGCCCAGCATCAGGCAGTAAGTCTCCTTTTACAAATACTAGCAGATGGTGTTGATAAAACTCATTCTGCCTGTAAACAAGCACAAAAACCCTTGCACCATACCCTCTAGGTTGAAGTGACATTCATTTTTTTTTTCCTTAATTAAACTATCATTGTTAGAAGGCATCAAAGGAATTCTCTCAAAGCAAGGGTTTCATCAAGGAGGGACTCTATGTAAACTCCAGGGAAAGCAATAAGCAGATCATTACAGAGTTATCAACCTCCTGCAAAGTTATAAATTAAAGAATCAGAACGCTATTAAGTGCCAAAGAGCAGAGGAGATAAGGTGTGGATTCTTTTATGCTTAAGGACAATTAAACAAATTGCAAATACACTATTTACCTATTATTTAAGTTTTAATAGAAATTTGGCAAGTAGAGGATAAATTGCTTCTTAGAAAATTAGATCATGTGCTCTATGAAGTATAACTTCATAGATTCTACCTTTAAGCCAGTGAATATTAGTAACACATGAGAACCATTTTTGAGGCTGGAAAGGAAAATTTGTACTTGCTACATGAATTAGTGCTTCATTCAGAATGTTCTTGTTCTGTATCGTTAGTATTTTTAACAAGTCCTCTGTGAAATTGTCTCTTAAAGTGTTGTTCTCCTCTGAATTTCCTTCCACTCAACTGGGAGGAGTTAGTATTTTCCTTATAAAAGTGTCTATCATCCTGTACATATTCTTCTAATAAAGCAAGTATTAGTTATCATTGTAATTATTTGATTTCATTATGATCTGTCCCACTATACCATATGTTCTTAAAAGTTGGAATTATTTCGTAGTAATCATTTGACTTTCGGCATATAACATAATGGTTTGCACAAGATAGGCCCTTAATAGATACATTCCAATGAATAAATTTCTTCATCAGGACTATCACTGAACAGAATAGGTGAACTTGTCAGACTAAAGTTGAGTAGGCAGCATTTCCAAAAGGAGTGAGGACCACAATTTGGTAGATTAAAATCCACAGAGGTTAGAATGGAAGTTGAAGGAAATAAGCCTAAGGGACTTAGAGATAAGGATTTGGGAAGTAGGGAATAATCTCTGACAGAAGAAATAAACCAATAAATAAGCAAACAACAATAAAAAGTAGAAGTGTTGGCTTTTGATTTATACCTGGATATAAGAAAAATCCATATTATTCATTTCAAATTGGTCCCTATCAACTCTATGTTCTTCCTTTAAGGAGGAGATGGCAATAGGTGATAAGGAAAAGTGGGAAGACAGAGCTATTAGTATGTTCCTAGCACTTTATGTATTATCACGATGTTGTTGGTTTCCGTTGAGTCATTTCCGACTCTTGCCAACCCCATGTGTTACAGAGTTAAACTGCTCCATAGTTTTCTTGGCTGTATACTAAAAGAAGCAGATTTCCAGACTTTTTCTTCTGGGGCACTGCTGGGTGGGTTCAAACCACCTACCTTTAAGTTAGCAGTTGAGCACAGTTTGTACCTCTTAGGGTCCTTATTATCACATTAAATTCTAACAATACCATAGTTTTTATATTTTGTCTATCTATTCATCCTATTATTATTTTTTTTTATAGCAAAAGAAATAGTTTCCAAAGTAATACAACATCTGTTTCAAGTCCTTAGTAAATGAAAAAATCAGAATTTAGATTCAGGTCTTTCTGACTCCAAAGGTTCTGATCTGAACTGAAACAGAGAAGAAGGGGCTCCACAGAACAGATAAATTTTCAGGTAGTGTTAGAAATATTCCATTCCAAATGCTCCTTTACTTAGTGTTGAGTATCTGAAGATGTCTTACATGAACAGAAATATGCATACCCATGTTCATTGCAGCACTGTTTACAATAGCAAAAAGATGGAAGCAACCAAGGTGCCCATCAACAGATAAATAGATAAATAAATTATGGTATAGTCACACAATGGAACACTATGCATCCATATAGAACAGTAGGGATGAATCTGTGAAACATTTCATAACATGGAGGAATCTGGGAGGCATTATACTGAGTGAAATTAGTCAGTTGCAAAAGGACAAATATTGTATAAGACCACTATTATAAGAACTTGAAAAATAGTTTAAATAAAGAATAAAATATTCTTTGATGGTTACGAGAGGCAGAGGGAGTAGATACTAATTAGATAGTAGATAAGAACTATTTTCAGTGAAGGGAAAGACAACACACAATACAGAAGAGGTCAGCACAACTGGACTAAACCAAAAGCAAAAAAGTTTCCTGAATAAACTGAATGCTCCGAAGGCCAGTGTAGCAGAGGCGGGGAACCATGGTTTCAGGGGACATCTAAGTTAATTGGCGTAATAAAATCTATTAAGAAAACATTCTGCATCCCACTTTGGAGAGTGGCGTCTGGGGTCTTAAACACAAGCACGCACCCATCTAAGATGCATCAATTGATCTCAACCCACCTGGTGCAAAGGAGAATAAAGAACACGAAAGACACAAGGCAATTACGAGCCCAAGAGACAGAAAGGGCCACATAAACAAACCAGAGACTATATCAGCCTGAGACCAGAAGAACTATATGGTGCCGGGCTACAACCGATGACTGCCCTGACAGGGAACACAACAGAGAACCCCTGTGGTAGCAGGAGAGCAGTGGGATGCAGACCCCAAATTCTCATAAAAAGACCAGACTTAATGGTCTGAGTGAGACTAGAAGGACCCCGGTGGTCATGGTCCCCAGACCTGTTAGCCCAAGACAGGAACCATTCCCAAAACCAACTCTCCAGATAGGGATTGGACTGGACAATGGAATAGAAAATGATACTGGTGAAGAATGAGCTTCTTGGATCAAGTAGACACTTGAGATTATGTTGGCATCTTCTATCTGAAGGGGAGATTAGAGGGTGGGGGGTGGTCAGAAGCTGGCCGAATGGACATGAAAAGAGAGAGTGGTGGGAAGAAGTGTGCTGTCTCATTAGGGGGAGAGCAATTAGGAGTATATAGCAAGATGTATATAAATTTTTGTATGAGAGACAGACTTGATTTGTAAACTTTCACTTAAAGCACAAAAAAAATTTAAAAAAAAGGTTTTCCTAAAGTGGCTAAAAAATGGTAAGTGAGGGAAAAATGAGTACACAGAATGAAAAAGAAAAAAAATTGATGTATGTCTTTTTACAGGTTTATGTACAAAACTCCTTTTCCTCTCATCATAATCAAATATGTTTTTAAAAGAGAAATGAAATGTCAAAATGGTCAAGTGTCAAAGTGATTACAAGCTCAGGCTCTAGAACCAGACAGAATTTGGCTCAAAAGTGACATCCCTCTTCCACCTTCCCCCTCCAATTACTGCTGTGAAACAATTCTTCATGGGAGTCTCATGTTTCTGCACATCTTTGTTCAGAAGTTCTGATCGCCTCTTGTTCCAAACTACCTTTTCAAAGATATTTGGATACCAGATAGCCTTGTAGGATAGTAAAATGTCTTCCACCAAAGCAAAAGGAAAGTGTGCTTACAGCTTTGGAGATGGTGTCTCTTTCCATTCAAAGTTCATCCTCACTGCCCATTATGAAGGACTAAAGTTACCTAAGCTCAGGGTTCCTCTCCTGCAATATAACCTGATACATGGGCAGGTACTATCTCACACTGTTTATGCCATAATATGAGAACTGGGAATTGAGAAACTAGTGCAAAGTCTGATACATTGGCTCCTGATATTCCTAGGAGTAATAAGCTGTCTTTCCTCTCTAACTCAGGAATCTTGTATCTTCTACCATCATCCACGAAATGGTGGCAGAAAAGCTTGTTACCTTGCAAGTAGAGTAAAACCTCAGACCCTTCATGGTTTTTGGCATTTACTTGCTGTGTAACCTTGGGCTATTATTTTTAAATCTATAAGCCTCAGTTTCTTAGTCTATTGTTGTGAACTTTAAATACGATGATGCTTATAAAGTACTTAACAGGCTGTAAGTGCCCAAATAAGCGGTGGCTAATTAATTTTTTTTTTTTTTTTTTTTTTTTAATAATAGTAGTAGTAATAGTAGCAGTAGCACCAGGAGTGGAAGCAACAGCTGTGAAGGGAATTAAATTGTAAGACTTGAGAGAATGTCAATACATGGCAGATATCTTACTACGTTGCTGGCATGCACTGTCTTACTTAAACTTCAGAAAAAAGGGAAGGGAATTATTTTTTCTCTCATTGGTTAAATGAGGAGAATGAGACTCAGAGAGTTGATATGATTTGCCCAAGGCAAATGTCTAAACTGTGATAAGAAGTTACCAAGTCTAACTTTCAGAGATTTCTACCACATGAATTTGCAGCCCCATGTTTGAAAGTAATTTACATAAGTAATTGGACATTCCTATACCTCATTCATAGAGGAATTACAGGAGCACATGTCAATTATGATATAACTTATCTTTCGTTTGTTAAGAAAGAAAAGCCAGAGAGAAAACAATGACAGCTCCAAAAATTTTGTAGGCAAGCTGGTATTGAACATGTTCTATCTGCCAGGCTCTATACCTTGGATCTTTGCCTGCACTGCTATATTATTGTATTTTTCCCATAACACAAATAATTGTTACCAGTATCTATAATAAACTCCACAGTATTCTTAATTTCACAAATTCCCATGATAAATCCTCTACCAGAAATATTTAAAAGATTCATAGATCCACTCAATATTTCTCAATAAATATTAACAACCTTGACAGCCTGACTAAATTTCTAAACATCATAAACTACATATATTTTCCTAATATAAATATGCAGATATATGTATACATATACAATGGATGCACAAATATATGTATAAACCTAGAGATAAATTTTATGGTTTCATTTCACAAGTTATGCTGCTTTATCTTAGCAAGTATTGTTCTATATTTGTTATGTAGTATTTGATATACATATTGATACATATATCTATATCGATATATATATATTCTTTTTTTAAGCTTCAGGTTCTATAGAAGGAGCAAGCAATAAACATGTTTCATAAATAAACTGGCTGAATACAATGCTTACCTTTAAATTATTCTCATGTATCAAACAAATATTCAATGAGCATAAAACCAACATTTTTTTTTTTACCTCTACAGATGGGAACAGGAAAATCCCATGAGGCTGTATTAATTGAATTGGCGATGCAGGTAAGTTGAGGGTGGCCATCAAGGATATAGCCAGTTACACAGCTGTAGCGAATCTTGTCTCCAACGTCGAACCTTGTACCGTATAACACACCTTTGGGTGGAACTCCTGGGTTTCCACAAGAGCTACTCTGCAATTCTACAGAAGAGGGGGAAAAAGAAAGTCATTTTAATATATATTTTAATATTTTATGATTATAAATTTATATGTAGATATGGATGTTCCCTTTTTTTGGAGATAAGTCACAAAAAAGAAAAGGTCTTTTACTTTAACACATGAAACAAAAAACTATAGTAAGAGAACAAAATTTCCCTAAAGAGATACCATAGGTTGTATGTTATTCTTTTTGCTAGAAAATTTTAGATATTTTATATTATTTAATCCCCATAAAAACCTTTAATTATTATTCATATTTTACAGATATAATTGTAGTGTACCAATACATTGACGTACAAATCATTTAAGTGACTTATTCAAACTTACATTCTCATAACATGGTAAAAAGCAAATTTACTTTCATCAATACCTTCCCTATTAGTTTGTAAATAAAGGCCCTGGTAGCATAGTGGTTCAAAGCTTGGCAGTTCGAATCCATCAGCTGCTCCTTGGAAATCCTATAGCGCATTTCTACTCTGTTCCATGCGTTCTGTATGAGTTGGAAACAACTGAACTGCAACTTTTTTTTTTATTATTAGTTTGCTGCTTTGACTTAATTCCAAAACATGAGCGTTTATCTAGAACAAATACACACTTTGGTTTGAATTTTTTTTTTCATTTAAATGAGAAAAAAGTACAGTGCAGTGGAAATGAACATTTGTTGAAGTCACAGACATCTGGATTAATTCTCAGCTTTAAAATGTCCAACTTTGGTTGTATAATAAGAATTATAATAATAAGTACATAGAGTTGTGAAGTTTTAATTAGATCAATATGCAAAACACCTGTAAATGTTAAAATATCAGTATATTTTAGCTATTGTATTGTTACTTTATTAATTGATGCTTAAAAGTAAACAAGCATACAAATGTAAGAGATGTTTAATAATATTAATTTCATAGAAAAATCCAATTCACTTTAAATGAACAAATGTTAAGAAAAATAATTGAAAGAAAATATATTGAAATAGTAAAACTTACAGACTTTAGTGAGGCTAAGGTTGAATTGGAGCCCTGGTGGCGTAGTGGTTAAGAGCTATGGCTGCTTAACCAAAAGGTCGGTAGGTTGAATCCACCAGCACTTGACTTGACTCCAACAGGTTTGGTATCGGGTAAGGTTGAATTATTTTCCCTTAAGTTGCTTCCTAAATTTTTTATTGTATGTTTATATTTCTTTTATACTATATACAGTAACGAATAAAAATAGAAACTAATACATTAATGTGTTAAAAATATATTTTAATTTTAATAAAGTCTGTAGTTTCCTTGGAACCCTGGTGGCTTAGTGGTTAAGAGCTCGGCTGCTAACCAAAAGATCAGCAGTTCAAATTCACCAGCTCCTCCTTGAAAATCCTATGGGACAGTTCTACTCTGTTCTATAGGGTCACTAAGAGTCAGAACCTACTCAATGGCACTTATCGACAACAGTAGCTTCCTTAATAAAAATCCATTGCCATTGAGTCAATTCTAACAGTGACCCTATAGGACAGAGTAGTACTACCCCATAGGGTTTCCTTGGCTGAAATCTTTAGGGAAGCAGATTGCCACATCTTTCGCTGGTGGGTTTGAACTACTGACCTTTCGGTTATCAGCTCAGAACTTAATTATTGTGCCACCAGGCCTCCTTATTTCAGTTAATAGTATTACCCAAATAGTTAACAGTATTACACAAATGTTAACTTCCTGGTTTTGAAAACTGCACTATGGTTATATAGTTAATACTAAGGAGAGCTAGATAAGAGTACAGAGGGACTCTGTACTATTTTTACAACTTACCTGTAAGTCTAAAATTATTCCAAAACAAAAAATTTAGAAAAGGTATTCCAGTGTAAAAAATATATATATTTCCTTCTTGCCTTGTTATATATTCAAGGTTAGTAAGTTCCATGTGATAATTTATAATAAACCAAATAATTATAATCCACTGTAATACTGAGTAATTCTGAAAATGTCCATGACAATATTAAGCAAAAATATCAGTAAAAGTAAAAATTACTAACTATATGTAAATGCAACTTTACAAAAACAACAGACAGTTATGGATAAAAATTGTAAATGGAGATGAAATTTTGTCTTTTTAGGCTTACAGAAATTGAGGTGTTTTTGAAACTGCTTTAATTTTGCTCTAAAAAATTTCTCTATTAGCAAAAAATACTTATGGAATTTCAAATACTAGGTCATTTTAACAAGTGAAAAATTTGTTAAGGGCAGGACATTCATAGAACTTATATTTTAGAGAAAAAATATTTACTTTTAGTTGATAACATTTAATTATTTTAGATTTCTCAAAGCAGGAAAATGAAGATCTTAATTAGTATTTATTAAATATAAATGTTCTCTATTAATAACAGTTTCTTTAAGCTTTCTCAGTATTTAGTAATATATCATAATCTAATACTGCAAAATATTTAAGGTGTCCATAACCAAGGGTAATGATCTCTAATATTTCACTTTAGTATTTCTCCAAGGCATATGGCATAAGCTTATTTCCAGTAAAATTTAGAACACATTCATTGTCTTTAATTTTTAACATTTCTTCAAAAAAATGCTTTTGAAATGAACAGTACTTCATTTTGAAATACTTAGTTTTTAGAAAATTCATTTGATGAATAGATGAGGGTTTCGCTTCAATAAACTGAGTTTAATAAGTTTTGATAACATGAATTAGAGTTCAATCCCCTTAATATAGTAGTAACAAAGGAGATACTTTTAATGAAATAGCCACTTGTAACCTTAAAATCAATCTGCTCCTCTTCTCCCAACCCCCTGAAAAATAATTAGGGTCAGGACTTCAATTACCATAAAGTTCTATATCTAGGAGGAAAGTAGTTTCCAAATTATTTCACAGGAAGTAGTTAGATGGGGAGAAAAAGAAACAAAGAAAAAATCTCCAAATAATTGTTATACTCAGATTTAACTTTGATTTAAATGAACAAAGAAACATTACCCAGGTAAAGTACCTAAAACAAAAATAGAAAATATATGAAGTAAAGCAGTGAATGAATAAGAACACTGGAAGGAATTTTAATAGGCTACCTCATCTACTCTCTGCCTTGTGGCTGAACTATTTCTAAACCATCATACAGATAAAAATTTAGTCTGTTTTAAAATGAAACTGACAAGGAAGACAATTCCAAAGCGTATCTGGTTCTCACCTTCAGGAAATTCCTGCTACTACTTGCCCTTGTTTGTCACTTTCATAAATAAGAAAATCTACCCATCATCTTATGTAGATTTATTAACTCATGAAGGCACTTATTAACATGTTTTACATTCACACTTAATAGATCTTGATTGTGTAGTCATTGCTCATGGATTCTATTTTTTCCCTCTCCCAACCTTTTAATCTGAGATTTCTCTCTGAGCTATTTCCATTTGAAGAGGCAGAGTCAAAAAGGATGTATTATTAACTGGCAAAATTATATCCCTCACCATCAAAAGAATAAGGTCCTCTTTGAACATTCACTTTTTAATGCTGATTTAAAAAAATATAAATAAACCAAACCAAAAACTGAACCCAGTGCTACTGAGTCGAATCCGACTCATAGCGACCCTATAGGACAGAGTAGAACTGCCCCATAGGGTTTCCAAAAAGCGCCTGGTGGATTTGAACTGTCAACCTTTTGGTTGGTAGCCATAGCACTTAACCACTACACCAGTAGGGTTTTAGAGCTGCATATTTCAACTTTTGAATTAAATTAGCTATTTTCAATAAATAAGAGAGTTTAAGAAATTGTTAGGTTAGACTAATTTTTAGACACTGTTTCTACTAACAATCAAGGCAGTTTAAATTTTAGGGGCACATGAGAACACAGTAAATATTATATTTAGTAAAAATTCAATAAATACTATATTCATCTAAACAGAATGTAAACTAATATTCACAATAAATGGTTTTGCTTGGCCACTATATAATAAATTTTTAAGGAAAATACATATTTAAGAAATTCAATGATTTTCACAGAATTCATTAAAGGTACACACAAGGTAACCATATTGTGCTTGTCATTTCAATGTGTTTTTGAGGCAAATATTTATGTATAAAAGCAAAGATGCTGAATAGCCTAAAATTATCTTCTTTCACTAGCAAATGACACTAATATATTGATAAAAAGTTTAGGTTATTAAAATAGTACAATTATAGAATCTGACATAGTCTCTCCTGATATTCCACAATCCAAAGATAAAATGGGATTGGGGGGGGTACTTTTTTTTATTATTATTTTTACAGTAGTGTTGGTTGAACATTGATCGTGTTTTTGTTTGTTTTTTAATGCTAAAAAATAAATAAATAACATAAACCCCATATGTACTGCTGCCCTATTTGAAGTCTATCCTTGGAATCAATGCCATGAGATCATGTTTGTAGATAAAACAGAAATAGAGTGGGCAGTTCGGTGAATTGAGAAGATCACTGATAAATGAGCCTGAAGACAGTCCACTCAAATATAAATCTGAAAATGTCAGAGGCCCTTTATGTTAAGTTTACTGCCTACTCCACAAGTAATTGAGTCAAAATAAAATTCATTTGCTTTCTGCTTGAAAAATGTGTACTTTATTGATCCTCTTTTCTCAAAGATGTGATTATTAGCAAATAATGTGAAGGCTTTTTGACAACATAAACCATTCTAAAGTGTAAGGAACTGTTAATACAGCAATAAAATTCCTTGGAAAAGATCCAAGGTAAATAAAAAAAATCCAATTGTGTTGCAGGGGGTACAGTTTAATGATATTTTCCTATATTAATCAAATGAGAACATTAAGATAAATACTTGGTAAGTGATAGAAACTAATTTATTCATCAAAAGCTCTTAACAGTCACTATTAACATTGCTCTGTTATGTGCACCACCTTAAAGCGATACCACTTCCTTCGATTTCTAAGAGTTCAAAATTTAATAAAGTTAACGCCTTCCTTGTTGACTATCACCTCTGTGCCATACTCTGTTCTAGACACTTTGGAATTAATTTTCTCAATTACATCTCACAAAACACCCAAAAATGTGTATGATTTTCCCATTGCATGAAAAGAGAAACTGGAACTCAGGTAGATTAAATAACTTTCCTAAAGCCATCCAACTAATGAATGATAGACTTGGAGTTCAAGCCTACATCTCTCTAATTTAAAAACCTTGGATCCTTTAACAAGTGCATGTTGCTACACACGACAAGCAATAAAGAATGCAGATCTTCATTCCACCAGTAATTAAGCATCTTTCATGAACAATACTCTTGGGATATAGTTATACAAAAGACAGACATGGCCCTGTCCTCATGGTGTTTATATTTTGATTCTGACCAAAGCCAATAAACAAATAAATGATTATAGAATGTTAATTAAAATGTGACAAATAGAATAAGGGAAACATATAGGCTAAAATGAAAGCCCATAATGAAGCAATCTTAATAAGTCTTTGTTAAGAGGAAGTCTGGAAAGAATTTCCCAGTAGAATAGGCTTTAAATTGAGATCTAAAGCACAATCAGGATTAAGTTAGAATTTTAAAAAATGGGAGAAGGGCTAGCAACTATATTCAAAACTGAAAAATACAACAATTGAAGCACTACAATAGTTATTAGATTTGGGATTAAAAACAGTTTTTATGAATGCAATAGAGTAGAAACTGGATTGGGGAAAAAAAAAATGTCAAAATTTTTGGTGAAAAGGAATGACCTAAGATAGTTTCATGGAGTATATGTACATCCTTTGCATAGGCTCATGAGTATGAAGGGAAACAAATTCAACCATTAAATGTTTGGAGGTTTCTATAAGCTGTCAACGAGGGAGTAATTGAGAGTAAATAATTGAATTCCATTCTAAAAATATGTTGGAGATTTTCATAAGCATGCATAATATGTACTGGTCAATTAATTTAATTCTAAAATTACTCTTTAATACTAAGACAATCTTCAATATGAATAACTGTGTTGAAAAGGATAATTGAAATTAATTTTTAAAAAGGACAGTAGCCAAAATAAAATAAGGTATATATAGACTACTTGAATATAAGAATATCAGCTTCATAAGACTCCTGATATAATTACATAAAACAATATATGTAAGTCATTTATATGCTGAACAAGCACTCAAAACATGCAGCGATTATTATTATTAGCTCAATAAATTGTCACTTTATTATCATTATAAGGATTTTCAATTCGAGATATCTAAATTAAGTATAGCTAAGTTTCAGTCTACTAGAGGCTGTGTCATGTGTATCAAACCTTCATTAAGTGCTAATTAGCTATGTTAAATCATCCCTGATATCATAAAAACTAAGCAGAAAATAATAATTTAGTCAAAGCAAAATGTGATTGCTCTTCTCTAAGTCATAAATGAAATTCCATTTCTACAGTTGACATTGGTAGAAGATTTTTACAGTCAAGTTCATGAAAATTTCCCGTATTTGTCATTAATCTATTCATACTTTTCATTTATTGATTGATACCATATATCGTATACCATGCTGGGCACATTGGATATAAAAAAATAGCTTTGATATTTTGCAGCCTAATAAAATCAAGACAAGTTAAAAAAAAAAGAGAGAAGAAACAATCAAAATACAGTTCATTTTCTGAAAGAGAGTGTATATACAGGACAACAGAGGTAGTTTTCAACCTTGGAGAAATTCATTAAAACTCTACCAAACATTTTACAAAAAGCAGAATAACTTACACTAATAAACCTATTAAAGCTACCTTGTTTCTCTGAAAATTATTCTCCAATTTGTTGGGAGCACACAAATAGTTGTGAAAGGCAAGATGTTGGGCAAATTATCCGAAAAAAAATATGACCTCGAAAATTAAAACGAAAAATTAGATGAAAGGATAATGGATACCATGACTACAGAATTGTGTAATTATTCAGTCAAGTAGATGAAGCATGATCCTGCTGAGATCAATTAACAGTGCTTTAAAACATTGTAAAATGATGTCTACTAAGGGAAGTAAAATCAAGTTGTTTGTACTTCTTACAGAAAATTAATCTCAGTGTTTTATTTCCCAAATGATTAAAAATAATTTAGGAGTGCATAACATTAAGCTGAACCAAAATGTTTGGCACCTAGGACCGCTCATCCTGAGATTTCAAAGTGGTTTCCAAACTATTACATTTTTTCAGCTATTTTTAGTGGCACAGGATGTTCCTATATTACAGAGGCTGAACCATTTCATTTACATAGGCCATGAATGGTATAGTTTGACAATTCCCTTGGGACTTTGGTTTGATCATTTGGAGACTATCTGGAATCACTTATTGCATCCATCATGTCCCCACAGCCTTGTCTTTCAGTACATATTACTGAATGACATTTATTTCTTTGTACATTTGCTTCCTCCCTACAATAACCACCTCAAGAATAGGAGCTCTAATTTATCTTTATGTATCAATGCAAAGTATGTGACATGGTGCTGACAAGCCAAAAAAGATTGCTAGCAAAATTCAGTTATCTTCTTTTGTAGAAAAATATAAAAGATGACCATCACATTTAAACACAATAGACTGGAACCTGAGGATTCGACCAGACCTGTAGCCATATCATGAATTAAACCTGCATCATAATAAATGCTGTACCATATTGGCAACAAGTGATCTTGAAGGGGACAAATTTTGAGAGTCAAACTGAGACTAATCAAATATAATGTAGAAAGGCCCCTTTTACAATATACAAGGATTAGCAGTTATTAGATATATAATTTTGATCTGGTAGTAGAAGGAAATTAATGTTCTTCCAATTTCCAATATTAATTTTTTTTTGCAAAATAAAATACATTTATGAAAAATAATACTGTATTTTTATTTGGTAAGCTATTAATATATGAAGATAGCTGGTAGAAAGGTCATAAAAAAACAATTTGAAAAACTGATCATTTGAAACTAACCATCTTCTGCATGGCTGTCAGAATATTATTAATGCAAAAGAAATAAAAATACAGAAAGGAGGCATATTAGCAACTATCCTCACTTTAAAGTTTCTAAAAATGGAATGATGTTGCATCTGGCTTGGAGTAGCATTTGATAGCTTGATTCATTAGAAAAATATGAATAGATTAGCCTCTCCTTATGACAGAATTGGGACAAGTCTGTATTGAGAGTTTTAGAAAAATATTATTTAATTCTTTAAAAGAATGTGTTAGGCTGATGGTGGATAATTCACTGGATTATTTATTCACTGAATATGATCAGTGTGAGATGATAAGGTATTTCAGCAATTAATCAATCATCAATTACTGAAACCTGAGACACAAATGCCAAAGGATATAAAAAATACAACACTGTTTCTATCCTCTAGAAAATTATAACTCAGTTTGAAAGGTAAGGCAAACATAGTATGACCTTCTGGCAATTAAATAATAAAATTGATTTCATAAACCAAAAATTTAAAAATATGCATTTCTTTATTATATATTTATACAAAAGGAAGACCACTGTATCAAATGAGCTAGGTAGAATTTTAGTTGGAGGAGGGTCAAGGGAAGAGTCAAACAAATCATATGAATAAAGGCCCAGAGAAACGAAGGTGCCCAATGGGGTCAAGGGCATTATGCAAAACAGGTCTGCTTATGTGGAATATCATACAGATGAGGAAACAGAATGAAACTTCAGAACAGCATGTTAGGTTCACACTTTAGAAGGCCTTGAAATTTGCTGTTTTAGGTTAAATGCTAAGCTGCTCCTGCCAAGATCCCCACAATTAAATGGCTTAAATAAGACAGCAGTTTACGTCCCTCTCTGTGGCACTCTGACTGGTATAGGGTAGTGTTAACACCTCATTGCCAGCGCCAAATATTTCATCAGTGCCAAAAGAAAAAGTAACCTTTTTTTTTTTTTTTTTTTAGCAGAAAGTGAATTAACACAGTCTCTCTGGGAACAGATTCTCAGTTGAGCTTCTTGAAGAATACAGAATTATCACACTAAGGCAACTGCTACCTGGAGGCCACCAGTGGAATTAAGTTCACCTGGAGTCACTGCCACTGTACCACCAGCCTCTTGCTAAGAGTCACTTGAAACTACAGCTTAGAAACCAGGTGGAGCAAAAGGCAACAACTATGACCACTATGCTTTCCACACAAGAAGTTGTAAAATACTGGACTCTACTGTAGTAAAATCCCAGCAGAGCTAATGAAATCAACAGACAGAATCTGAAGGAAAATAATCTGTGCCTAAATTCGTGTTTAAAACTGGGGTGCATCTAGATAGGGGAACTTAGTTCATATTCACTACAAGGGAGTCTCAGAAATGTGATTTTGTTTATTTTCCAGTTTTCAAATAGAAAAATAGTGAAATGGAGGTTTGTTTTTTTTTTTAATTGTGCTTTAAGTGAGAGTTTACAAATCAAGTCAGTCTCTCATAAAAAAAAGCATATACACCTTGCTATGTACTCCTA
Source organism: Loxodonta africana (assembly GCF_030014295.1). NCBI lineage: Eukaryota > Metazoa > Chordata > Mammalia > Proboscidea > Elephantidae > Loxodonta > Loxodonta africana. The sequence goes on from NC_087355.1 coordinate 63,423,613, forward strand.
GCTGCTCTCCTCCAACGAGATAGCACACTCCTCTCTACCCTGTATTCCCCTTGTCCATTCAACCAGCTTCTGTCACTCTCTGCCTTCTCATGAGCTGCCCACATGGTCTCATGTGTCTATTTGAGCCAAGAAGCTCACTACTCAGCAGTATCATTTTCTGTCTTGTAGTCCAGTCCAATAGTTTTCTGAAAAGTTGGCTTTGAGAATAGTTTCGGTCTTGGGCTAACAGAAGGTCTGGGAACCATAACCTCCAGGGTCCCTCTAGTCTCAGTCAGACCATTAAGTCCGGTCTTTTTATGAGAATTTGAGGTCTGCATCCCACTGTTTTCCTGCTCCCTCAGGGATTGTCTGTTGTTTTCCCTGTCAGGGCAGTCACTGGTTGTAACCAGACACCATCTAGTTCTTCCTATCTCAGGCTGATGGAATCTCTGGTTTATGTAGCCCTTTCTGTCTCTTGGGCTCATGTTTACCTTGTGTCTTTGGTGTTCTTCATTCTCCTTTGCTCCATGTGGATTGAGACCAGCTAATGCATCTTAGATCGTCACTTGCTAGTGTTTAAGACCCCAGAGGCCACTCACCAAAGTGGCATGCAGAATGTTATTTTAGTATACTTTGTTATGCCAATTGACCTGAAACGATGGTCCCCAGACCCTCTTCCCCTCTACTCTGGCCTTCAAAACATTCGGTTGTATTCAGGAAACTTCTTAGCTTTTGGTTTAGTCCAGCTATGCTGACCTTTCCTGTATTGTGTGTTGTCTTTCCCATCACCTAAAATAGTTCTTGTCTACTATCTAATTAGTAAATACCCTTCTGCCTTGTAACTATCAAAGAATATTTTCTTCTGTGCTTAAACTATTTCTTGAGTGGAACACAAGTTTTTGTTTTCTATTGTGTTCGTTAATCACTTATTCATACACATGAAGACATCTCATTTGCCACATTTTTTTTTTTTTTAATTCTACGTGATCTTTAACTTTTAATGTGTAAATACTCTGCTTCCTTAACTGATACTGACTGTAATCAAGGCAGATATTTTGTTTTTAATGTGCAACATTTAAGCCCCAAACTCTTCAATTCAGACATACTGGGTTCCCAATGATCTTTAATTAGTTAGGGAATTAGATTTACTCAAAGAAAAACTGGACAGTTAGGAAAATATGAGAAGTCCACATAATTTCAAATCTCCTTAGGAATTCAGTCCTCTTGGTGAAAAAAATTCTCAATTCCATATCAAGGAAAAGACAAGACAATAAGTCTTGTGGGAGTCTTATGAGAGGAATGGTGTTGAGAGTAGGAACCAGAGTCTTGAGAGTTTCCTGGATGACTGAGTACAATGAATCCTGCCCATTTTACCCTTCCAGAGTAATGCCCAACCTTTCCTCCATTTGGGCAACTCTAAAAGTATGAAGAAAAACCTAAACCAAGTAAAGGGGTTTATTCCAATTGGCTTGCATTTTTGCAGCTCACCTTATCATGGGACAACGAAATATAGTGAAAAAAAGCTCCAGCAATAAAGTCAGATAAACCTGGCCTTGAATCTTACCTCAACCATTTGCTAGCATGTGGCCAAGGAGACTTTTAATACTTCAGTTTCTTGTTTAGTACCATTTTTTTTTATACTACCAAGACTTATTTTGTATTACTTAAACGAATTAATAGGACCTTAATTGTGAGTTGCTTGATTTCACCATATTCTAACATTCATTTAATGGTCACTTAAAAAAATTTTTTTTGTTGTTTCATAGTGGAAAGATGGCTATTTGCACATGAGCTCACTCTCCTTGGAATATATGTGTGTGTATACATATATATATGTATATATACATAGAGAGAAAGGGAGAGAGAGAAGCCCTGGTGGTGATGCAGTGGTTAAGAACTCGGCTGCTAACCAAAAGGTAGGCAGTTCGAATCCCCAGCCACTCCTTGAAAACCCTATGGGGCAGTTCTACTTTGTCCTATAGGGTCTCTATGAGTTGGATGGAGGTGATTTGATAGCAATGCATTTGGTTGTTGGGTATATATACATACACATGAAGGTTGAGTTCACTGAATATGTCTGATTTCATTCCATTCATAACACACGACATTTAACAATGCTAATGTTCCCCAACAATACATTTACATTTATCTTTACTAGGATCTTAACATTTAGAATCTATTTTACCTTTTTAAGTGTTGACAACCACTAATCATGCTAGCTAGTTTTGTTTCCGGTTATAGTTCATAGAATAGTACAATAAGAATTGCTTCATCAAGGCTATGAAAAACTAATTAAAACCACTTATATGACAATTATCACTCTGTTCAATTTCTTGCTCTAGACTCTTCCCTCATTTCTTACTGACAGACTGTAGACAATTTTCTCTGATGTGACCTATCCAATTGCATTTCAGGCTTTATTCAGTGAGCGTGCATACCTCTGATTAAAATTAATAGGAGTTATGAGTTGGAATTGACTCGATGGCAGTGGGTTTGGTTTTTTTGGTATGCATGGATTGAGTGAGGACTGGAGTTATTAGGGTTGTAATAGGAACAGAAGTGAGAATTAAGTATCATTGGACCTTTTTATTTTAATTAAGTATACCCCAAACACCCTTAATCAAGCATATAATTAAATTTAAGAGGAAGTGCATTGTGCGCTAATTGCCATTGATTACTAATAATATGCTTATTTACGCATGCAAACTCTATAATGCCATATATTTTCAAACTGTTTCTGAATGACAATAACCAAGGCCTGCATAAGGAAACAATTAATGAAACGGGATTCTGCAATAGATGTCAGATGGGGAAAAAAGCTCAGTCTCAGAACTCTTCTTCCCCTATCCACTCTGAAAAATAAGAGCAAATCACATGAACTCACACAGGAGAACCTCAAGAATTATACTCTGCTTCTTTTTTCCAACTATATTCTGTTTTCTGGGACAATATATAAAAAATTTTGGGGAATATTTCCTTGAAACATAAGAAATTCATGAGCACTAAAATACATAATTAATGCAGCCTTTTTTTTATTTTAGCTTTTAAAAATGCCATTTGTTCTTTGACATTGCCATTATATTTATTTATTTATTTTCATTTAATATTATCTGATGATCACTTTATTAAGCAACTGTTACTTCCCATGTACAGTATAGACACTGTGAGGGCAACAGTGAAAAATATACCCCTGTCCTCATGACACTTGTGAACTCAGCTTGTCAACAAGTGGTGGGAAAGGGACCCAGATGATAAGTGTCAAAGAGAGATATAAAGTAGGAAATGGTAAGTTTCAGTGTGGACATGGAAATTTTAGATATATTAGCTAGGAAAAGTCTCACTGAGATGGTGACATTCCGGTAAAGACCTGACTAGAGGCAAGGGAAATAGCAATGAAGATTATGTTGTGGAAAAGCATTCCAGTAAAAGGTAAGTGCAAGTACAAAGATCTTGAAACACAGAATGTCTGGTGTGTTAATGGAATAACACAAGTGTGACTGTAGTTGGAGTGGGCTAACAGGAAGACTGGGAGAAAATGAGGTCAGAGAGATAAAATGGGGCCAGACTGTATAGGACTTTGAAATCATTGGGAGCATCTAACTCTCATTGTGAATGACATGAGAACCAATTGGGGGATTTTGAGCAGAGATGACACATCACCTGATTTTCATTTTAACATGATCATCTACCTAGCTACTGTCCTGAGGACAGCCTGGAGGTGCAAAGACAGAAAAAGGAATTAAGAGGATAATGCAATAGTCCAGCAAATAGATGTTGGCAGCTTAAACACAAGTGTTCTCAGTAGACATGATGGAAAGTAGTCAGATTTTTAAAATATATTTTCCAGATAAAGCCATCAAGGTTTGCTGACAGGCAAGATGTGACATAGAAGAAAAACAATGGAATCTAGAATGACTCTAGGTTTTTTTTGTCCTGAGAACTGGAAAGATAGAATTGCCATTTACAGACATGAGGAAATCTGTAGGAACAAAATATTCTGGGGTGAAGATCAGGGGTCAATTTTTGACATAATTTTGAGATATCTGTTAGAGGTTCAAGTGGAAAGAAATGTCAAACAGGAGTTGAATATATGAGTCTGGAATTATGGGAGAGGATAGCACTGGACCTCTGGCAGTCACCAGTGTATAAATAGTGAGAATCAAACAGGTGTCCTATTCCTCTATTAAACGATAATGAAATCAAACAAAAATAACTTAGCTTCTTGTTCTGGGAAACATTTGGTCTAGAAAGACAGACTATAAAACAACTAAAATACTTTATGCATCAAGAGTGACATCTTGCTAATCAGAACTATTCTTTTTTTAATTATTTTTAATTTTTCATTCAAAGATTTATACACATATTGTTTTGTGACATTAGTTGCCATCTCCACAATGTGACAGCACACTCCCCCTTTCCACTCCAGGTTCCCTGTGTCCATTTGACCAGCTCCTGTCCCTTCCTGCCTTCTCACCCTGCTTTTGGACAGGAGCTGCCCATTTGGTCTCATATATCTGATTAAACTAAGAAGCACATTCCTCACGTATATTAATTTTTGTTTTATAGTCCTGTTTAATCATTGTCTGAAGAGTGGGCTTTGGGAATGGTCTCAGTTCTGGGTTAACAGTGTGTCTGGGAGCCACAGTTTAGGGGGTTTCTTCAGTCTGTGCCAGATGATTAAGTCTGGTCTTTTTACGTGAATTTGACGTCTGTTCTACATTTTTCTCCTGCTCTGTCCAGGACTCTTTGTTGTTTCCCTGTCAGGGAGGTCACTGGTGGTAGCCAGGCACCAGCTAGTTCTTCTGTTTTCAGACTGGTGGAATCTCTGGCTCATTTGGTCCTTCAGTCCTTTGGGCTAGTATTTTTCTTCTGTCTTTGGTTTTCTTCATTCTCCTTTGCTCTGAATGGGATGGGACCAAGTGATGCATCTTAGGTAGCCACTAGCAAGCTTTAAGATGCCAGATACCACTCACCAAAATAGGATGTAGAATGTTTTATAAACTATGTTACATCAACTGATCTAGATGTCCCCCAAAATTATGGCCCCCAGGCCCCAACAGCTTGCTTATCTAGAATCCTTCAAAACCCTCTTTTTCAGCACCTACAAATTCAAAGAAGTAATGACATATACATTTCCCAGATCCATCCAGTTCCCTCCCTTGAAACATCTAACTTAAACTCTCCCAGTCTAGGCTCTAAATCTTCATAAAATAGAATTTTCTAACTTCCCCTTTTTGACACACTTCTATGTCAATGTGTTATTATTCCTTGCTGCAGTTAAGTTTAAAAATTTGTGCTTGATCAACAAATTTTTCTGGTGGTCTTTGCGAGGAGTTTTAGCCGTGCTATCTAAAGCTACAAAAATAGATTACATTGGATATTATCATCAAAGAAATGATGGTAGGTAAGAGGCCAAAGATCTGAGCCATGGAGTATTTCAAAGTTAAAGGCCATAGCTATACAGAGAAGCCAACAAAGAAGACTAAGACATGGCTACCATTTTTTAAAGATTTGGCTTTTAATTATATCAAAATTGAACAAAATTATATTTTAATGCATCGAATAATTCAACAAAGCTTAAAATAAAAATCATCTGTACTCCTCTTTCTCCTCATTGCACTTTTTGCTTACTACAGGCAAATATTTTAAATTTTCAGCTCATTCTTTTGATGTGTACCTATGTTTCTTAAAAAATATATAGATATATATAGTTGCCATGAGTTGGAATTGACTCTCGTTTTATTCTCTCTCTATATATATTTGTTTTTGTTAGTTGCTGTTGTGCTACAGCCGCTAAACCATAGGTCAGCATTTCAAATCCACCAGCAGCTCTTTGGAAACCCTATGGGGCAGTTCTACTCTGTCCTGTAGGGTCACTATGAGTCAGATTCAACTCAATGACAATGTTTTGTTTGTATTTTATGTATATATACACATACACACACACACATATATATATACACACACATAGACACACCCACTCCTCACTTATCAACATGGTTAGCTTCCAAAGACCAGGACATTATGGAAAAATTGACATGCAAAAATGGAGGATGACCACATCGGATCACAAAATGGAGGATGACTACATCATTAAATAACTGCCAAATTACATCATTACATAACTTCCAAATATTGAGAATCATGGCCCAGGCAAGATGACACATAACCTTAACCATCAAAGCCAGCATTACCCTCACCTTGCACCTCAGCATTCGTTATTGGCAGAAGTATGCTGTTAATGAGCAAAGTAGTAGGATGGTAGATTTTTTTACTATCTTTCTAAATGTGAAATGTCAGATAACAAGATAGTCATAAGTGAGGAGTAGGTGTATATACATTTCCTGATTTTGTTTTTGTTTTAGGTATATAACTTAACTTCTCAGAATAGAAAATAAAAATTTACCGTCTTTCACCATCTCAATCTACCCCCCTTCCCACCATACACCTTTCCCATAATAATTTTGGTTGAAATGTTTAGTATTAACTTTATAACTGTGCAAGTGTTATTCATGATACTATGATTACTTTTGTTTTCTACATAAGCTTCTGTTTTCCTAGGAGTTAATAATTTTCACTCATTTATTTTCTTTTTTTGCCCAGCATTGAGTTCAACTCAACCTCAGACTTGTTGCCAATTGTCTGAATCTCCTCTACATGCATTCAGAGGCATGAAGCATCGCATTTAATTTACATGAAGAAAATTTTCAGAACATTCTGGTCTTCTCATATCTGGAAGAGTTGATGTCTATTTTATGCTTTTATCACCAGGAATTATTCTGGAGATTTCATAAAACCATCTTCTCAATTTGACCCTCTCTTTTCTGTATTCCATATTGTTCCCTTTCTTTGTTATATCTAAACACAAGTAGCTTTCTGAGAATGGGTGCTTGGAGGTTGATAAGTAATGCCCTCACACTCCTTCATAATTTCAGCAGCTATAGAATTTTCATATGGAGATCATTTTACCTTAGGTTTTGGAAAGCAAGACTTTGTGCCAGTGTTAATGTTTTGGAGACCAATGCCATCCTAAATTTTGGCACTTTGAATTTGAAATTCTTATTTTTCTTTCTTACTCTTGCTGAAAATCTGTATATCATCTCAGTAGCAATATTAAGCTGGGGTAGGGAAAGGGAAGGTTCCTGGCTGCATGTGTTTCATCCTCTCACTACTTCTTAAGAGAATTTTCAAGCAATAGCTCTGTTTTTAGCATGAGCTGCACCTCCTCTTTTCGAGGTTCCTGGTGCCATCAATTCATTTTCATCCCGGGCATTCTGAGTGTGAGCTGGGTTATTTCTTGGGTTTCCCCTGGAATGACAGTGACTTAGACACAATCTTCTTGAGACTGCTAAGTCAATATCACTGGTCAATATCACTGGTTCATTTGCTTACCAGCTCCCAAAATAGTGTTTAATTTTCTTTCTTTAAGAAACAGTACTGAGAACTATTTCCCAGATCACTGCCTGTTTCCTTAATGTTCTTGAGTTTTCAAATATCAGGTCCTTGTGAATAACTTTTGTATTTCAGGACAAAAATGAGAGGTTGTGAAGTATCTGGAACACAAGGAGATATTTGAGAGGGTGAAACTGTAGGAACCATGGTCTCAAAAGTCATAAGAAAGAGCTTTGGAACTGGTCATTCAAATGGAATTTGTGGGCCAGAAAAAAAATAAGCATCTCTTTGGTAATTATGATTTTATTTTTTGAGTAGAATGGCCAGGTAAAATACAAGAATACCAGTTAACTTTTAATTTCATATAAATACTAATTATTTAATATACGTATGCCTCAAATATTGCATCAGTTTCTTGAATTTTTATTTGCTAAATCTTGCAACCCTAATTTTGGGGGACCACGTAAGGGCTTCTTCTGATAAATAGAATAGAAGGGCTCCCGAGTGCACAACAGTCATGAAGAGACGAGACTCAAAGCCTGATTTATCTGATTAAAGGTTAGAAAAATAATATGAAAGTATATTTTGTGAAAGGGTCAGGGTTTGGGAACAAATCCATATTCATCGTAACTGAATTTTTTTTTAATCTTAGCCTCTTTTCCTCCACTTCCACTCAGGGAGATTTATATTCTCAGCATACAGATATTGGAGGATAATTTATACTACAGGAAAACCTTATCTTCCTCTCCAAATCCTGTGAATCCATTTATTAGGAAAATGCCACCCTCTCGTAAGTATTGGGGAGAGATTTTCAGTCCTTTTATTACTCTATGGGAGACTTATTTAATCGTTCACCTGCAGAATGGCCTCTTTTGTTTCTTTCTTCCTTGAGCTATTTCTCTGCACACTTTCTACATACTCCTCTCTGATTTTTCCACACCATAACTCACTGTGGCAGGCTCTGGCCCTAAAGGTGAGCCCTGTAGTTTGCCATCTGCTCAGTCTGTGGTTGAGTAGATGTGTTTGTGAGGGGCTAAAAATGGAAGGCTGAATGTAGGCTCTGAGCTCACTGTAGCCTCCTCTCCATCTTTAGCATAATAAAACTAATATTTTGATTTGAATTTTATTACCAAGACAAATTGCAAGTGGTTCAAAATCCAGACAGAAGAGGTGGGAGAGCAGACTACTTTTTAACTCCTACATTTATATTTTTCTTGTTTCTCCACATTTGCAAAATATTAATATATTCTCATTCATTCATTCATTCCTCAGTAACTGGATTTCTCTGTGCTCTGCATGGTGCTATGTCTGTCTAGAAATGCTCTCTGCTCTGCAGGTACTCTCTTTCTAGTACAAGAGGTCTCACTGAACAGTTGATTATAATATTATGTGACAATGAGGTCATACACAAAGGGTCATAGGAAACAGAAGAAAAGAGAGAAAAAGCAACTAATTTTACTTGGAGAACTCAGAAGAAAATATATTTGAGCTGGTTTTTCAATTATGCATAAAAACTCAAACTGGTGAAGATAGGTTGAAGGTTGTTCAGAAGAAGGCACATTTGAAAAACCAGTAGGCATGAATAAACAATAATTGCTTGGAAGGTAAGAATACTGGAGTGATTTGAGTTCAGCATATGCTTATGTGGGCTAATGGCAGAGAAAGCTATAACTGGGGCCAGGTTGTAAAGAACCTTGTAAGCATTGTTGATTATTTTAGATTTTGGCCTACAACCGGTGGAACTCATGTAGGGCATGATCAGAATTATATATATGTTTTTAAATACATCTATGACAACAGGATCAAAGCTGAATTGAAACAGATCGAGAGAAACTAAAGACATTGGAATCAGCTGGAGACTTTCTCAACTAGAGAAAATAAGATCTTGAAGCTAGCATGTACAAACAATAACCTAACTTCCTATCGATCAAAGTCATTCCAACATTCAGGAATATATTATGGTTCTTATTTCCCATTGGAGGAAGCCTCATAACTTCCCTAGCATTAATGACACCCCTTACTCTTTATAAGCTCACTCTTCTTATATAATCATTTCCACTTTACTGGTTTGACCAAAGGTGATCCTAAAACTTTTAGCAAAGTGATTTAAAGAATATGTGAAATCCATCTTGGGTTCTAACCCTGTCTGCTTGTGTGACCTCAGGTAAGTATCTTAACACCACTGTGTTAATTTCCTTACCTGTAAGCCCCATGAGGGCAGGGACCGCATCTGCATTGTTGTTGTTACTCTTGTTAGGTGCCGTCGAGTCAGTTCCAACTCATAGCGACCCTATGCACAACAGAACGAAACACTGCCTGGTCCTATACCATCCTTACAATCTTTGCATTACCCATTATTTTATTTTAGAGCTTAATAGGTACACAAAAATCATATACTGATTAAATTGAATAACAATAATATCCACATAATATTATTGATACCATGATCAGTAATATAATGATAATAATATCCTATATTAAATTGAATGATAATAATGTATCAGACAGGAGTCCTGTGAGGACCAAATCAAGAATGCAGGTTGTAAACATTTGTAAACAGTAAAACTATGTTAAAATATTAGTATGATTATTATTTAGATCCAAATTATACATATATATTTGTAACAGCATACAGTAAATAATAAAAAGTATCTGCTTACAAAAGTACTGCATAGTTACTGCAGAAAAACTTTAACTTATAACAAATCAAAAAAATAATATAATGATCCATATTGTTACGCCATGCAGGGAAAATCATCAAGATGGATTTAATCCAGGCTTTTTCTATGAAAATATATACCTTAAAAAAAAAAAATAAGGCACAGAATATTATATACTGTATTTTTCTATTAATACATTGTGAAAATTTTGCATATTATTAAATGCATTTACAACATAAGCTTACTAGTGTAAATTATTCTGTTATATATATGCATATATATATTCTATGATTTATTTGCAGTGGTTCTTAGCTGTTGTTGAGTCCATTTTGACTCGTGGTGACCCTATGATGGAACTGCATCATAGGGTTTTCAGGACTGTGACCATTTAAAAGAAGATTGCTAGACCTGTCTTCAGAGGCACCTCTAGGTCGGTTTGAACCACCAGCTATAATTTATTGAAAAACACTATTGCTGTTCTGTGTGGACAGAGTAAATGGAGAGATCATTTTTACATCAGTTATTGAACAAAACCCTTATTAATGGGGACTTTTTTTTTTTTCAGCATTGGTGTCACATGACTATAATTGGTAAGCCTATAGAGGTTTTACCAATATAGTTATTTCCACAATATAAGCAATTAGACAAATGAAAGAATTAATGGAACACTGTTGAAAGAATCAATATATGATTGGCTATGTATTTCTACTATATGCCTAAAAAGATCAACATAACCTGCAAACCATTATTGCATAGCAGTTACCAGTGTGGACTTGGAGTTGAGAAAAACCCAGATTCCCATCCACACTCTGCCAGTTATTGGCTGGATGACCTTGAGAAAGTCACTTAATCTCCATGAGCCTCAATTTTCTCATCTGTAAATTGGATATAATAATGACTACCACACAGAGTTGTTTAAGGTGTGGTATTGTGCTGATAAAATGCTTAGCACATTGCCTGACACATCTGAGATATTGAGTATGTTATTGTTAATCATCATTATCACAATTATTCTGCACACATGTCATCATCTTGATAAATTTCAAAAAAGCTCCAGAGAAATTTCCAGAATCGTCTCCAGTGACTCATCTTAATACTCACCTGTCCTAAATAAATGAGTAGTATAAGTTATAATAAATAAAATAAGTCATTTGTAAATAAATTTTACAATGGAATAAATTCATTCAGTATAAAAAATATGAAATTTTGCAGAGAGGTAGAGCTCTTTTTTTTCCCATTTGCAAATGGTGAATCAATAAATAGGTTTGTGTGTGTATGTGTATCATACACACAAGGATGCTGAGACTACATCTCACATACTTTGGATATGTTATCAGGAGCGATCCATTGCTAGAGAAGGACATCATACAAGGTAAAGTAGAGGGCCAGCAAAAAAGAGAAAGACCCTCAATGAGATTGATTGACACAGTGACTGCAACAGTGGACTCAAGCATAACAATGATCGTGGCGATGGTGCAGAACGTGGCAGTGTTTCATTCTGTTGTACAGAGGGTCATCACTAGGAGTCGGAACCAACTCGAGGGCACCTAACAACAACAACAACAACATGTGCTTCATTAATATTCTGAACAAATAAATTTAAATTTGGGTGATATTATCATGGCAAAATATGCATTTTTTTTTCATTCAAACTTTGAATTTTATCCTTTAGAAAACAACCCATAATCTGTTCCAGAGCTGGTCCATTGCTCTTGAGTTCCTAATAGAAGGAAAGTTTGGATACACATTATTGTTGCAGTGATTCTCTGCAAATCGGAAAAATAAAATACTTATCTTGGGACAATACCAAAGTTTCTACTATATAATCTGTGTACCAAATTGACAAAAAAGTCCAGAAATAGTATTTTTAAATATCTCTTCCTTTCCTTCCATTTCATACAGTTAATTCAAGACAGGTTATTTTTTCCCTGAAAGAACTACATCACTACATCTTTACTTAGTGTCATGCAACTTTTTACAATAAGCTAACTAGTCTTTTATATTAGTTTTCAATTTTAGTTATTGACATGATTTAATCATTACTTCCTTGCAGAAGGCGAGACAGTGTCAACCTTCGTATCCTTACTGAAGCTCTCTGCTGACCAATTCAGAAACTGAAGCTTGTTCCCTGATTCTGCAGTAAACCAAGTTAATACCTTGTTTTCTTTTGGAGTAACACATAGCATTATCAAAATCCTCACAGTCATTAAACTGGGTGAATATTAAAGACACTGTAATCTGAAATAACTTTAAAAAGGCAACTTGGCCATGTAATTTTCTTACTGTAATAGATCTTTTTTTTTTTTTTTTTGTAATTTTCAATTTCCAACAGATGCTGAATAACAACTACGAGTCTCATCATGAATCAGGAATATAATTACTGAGAGAATGATATTAGTAATAAATATATGTGTGTATATATATATTATATATATATTTTATTAAAACAAATCTATTACAGCCAAAGTACAACACTGAGTATATATCTCACCTGAATTTAGAGACCATCTCAAGAATAGATTTGATGCATTGAACAATAATGACAAAAAACCAGCTGAGTAATGGAATGACATCAAGGATATCACACATGAAGAAAGCGAAAGGTCATTAAAACACAGGAAAGAAAGAAAAGACTAAAATGGATGTCAGAAGAGACTCTGACACTTGATCTTGAACACAGAGCTGCTAAAGGGAAAGGAAGAAATGAAGTAAAAGAGCTGAACAGAAGATTTCAAAAGGAAGCTCCAGAAGACAAAGTAAAGTATTATGATGAAATGTGCAAAGATCTGGAATTAGAAATCCAAAGGGGAAGTACATGCTTGGCATTTCCGAAGTTGAAAGAACTGAAGGAAGAATTCAAGCCTCCAGTGGCAATATTGAAGGATTCTATAGGCAAAATATTGAACGACTGAATGATTGAACGATGCAGGAAGCATCAAAAGAAGATGGAAGGAATATACAGAGTCACTGTACCAAAAAGAATTGGTCAACTTTCAAACATTTCAGGAGGTAGCACATGAGCAAGAACCGATGGCTCTGAAGGAGAAGTCCAAACTGCAGTAGAGGCATTGGCGAAAAACAAGGCTACAGGAACTGATAGAATATCAAATGGGATGTGTCAACGAATGGAAGCAGCACTGGAGGTGCTCATGGGACTATGCCAAGAAAGTTGGAAGACAGCTATCTGACCAAACCAACTGAAAGAGATCCATATTTGTACCCATTTCAAAGAAAGCTGATCCAAGAGAATGAAGAAACTATCAAACAATATTATTAACATCACAGGCAAGTAAAATTTTGCTGAAGATAATTCAAGAGTGGCTGCAGCAGTATTTCAACAGAGAACTGACAGAAATTCAAGGAGGATTCAGAAGATGACATGGAATGTTGCTATCATTGCTGATGTCAGATGGATCTTGGCTGAAAGCAAAGAGTAACAGAAGGATATTTACCTGTGTTTTATTGACTATACAAAAGGCTATGTGGATTATAACAAATTATGGATAAAATTGAAAAGAACGGGAATTCCAGAGCACTTAATTGTGCTCATGAGAAACCTGCACATATATCAAGAGGCAGTTTTTTGAACAGAACAAGAGGGTACTGTGTGGTTTAAAATCAGAAGTGGTGTGCCTCAAGATTGTAGCCTTTCACCACACTTATTCAATCTGTATTCTGAGCCAATAATCTGAGAAGTTGAACTATGTGAGGAAGAGTGTGGCTTTAGGATTGGAGGGCAAGGAGGAAAACTCATTAACAACCTGCAATATGCAGATGACACAACCTTGCTTGCTAAGATCTAAGAGAAATTGAAGCACTTACTGATGAAGGTCAAAGACTACAGCCTTCGATATGGATTACACCTCAATACAGAGAAAACAAAAATTCTCGTAACTGGACCAATAAGCAACATCATGATAAATGGAGAAAAGACTGAAGTTGTCAAGGATTTCATTTTACCTTGACCTGCAAGCAAAGCCCATGGAAACAGAAGTCAAGAAATCAAATGATGTATTGTGTTGGACAATTCTGCTGCAAAAGACCTCTTTAAAGTTTTAAAAAGCATAGATGTCACTTTGAGGACTAAGGTGTGTGCCTGACCCAAGCCATGGTATTTTCAATGGCTTCATATACATGTGAAAGTTTGACAATGAATAAGAAAGACCGAAGAAGAATTAAAGCCTTTGAATTATGGTGGTGGCAAAGAATATTGCGTATATGGACTGCTAGAAGGATGAACAAATCTCTCTTGGAAGAATTACAGCCAGAATGCTCCTTAGAAGCAAGGATGACAAGACTATGCCTCATATACTTTGGACATGTTATCAGGAGGGACCAGTCCCTAGAGAAGGAAATCATGCTTGGTAAGTAAAGGGTCAGCGAAAAAAAGGAAGACCCTCAAGAGAGATTTACATAGTGACTACAACAATGGGCTGAGACATAGCAACAATTGTGAGAATGGCTCAGGACCAGGCAGTTTTTCATTCTGTTGTACATACGGTTGCTATGAGTCAGAATCAACTCAACGGCACCTAAAAACAAAAACATGTATAGATATAAAATCCCTGGTAGTTCAATGGTTAAGTACTTGGCTGCTAACCAAAATGTTGGTGCTAGAACCCATTAGCCATTCTGCAGGAGATAGATGTGGCGATCTAATTCTGTAAAAATTACAACCTTGGAAACCCTATGAAGCACTTACATAAGGTTGCTCTGAGTCAAAATTGACTCGATGGCAGTGGGTTCATATATAGATATTATATATATATATATATATATATATATACACATATATATGATACATAGATGCAACTGAAAAAGAACAGCATCTTGACCATAGTCCACTTACAGTCTCTTTTTCCTAATAGCTATTTACAAAAATATCAATGATAAAAAGAATGATCATTCAAGTGAGTTAATCTTTTAGATAAGAGTCAAGGTCAACTAATGTGTGTATGCTTGTATAAAATTTAGATTTGAGATTTGTAGGCAAGAATCATCAGATTGGTAGCTTTTATGGGCAAAATATTAGAAAACCCTGCAATTCCTGGATTGCCATGACTGCAGTATTTACATAACATGGCTTCTAACATCCAAATGCAATCTGAGTGGCATAACATTTTAAACCATGGCCATCATTAACATATTAGTTAACACATTATTAACCCATCAGTCACTCCTCACGAGAAAGATGCAGCAGTCTGCTTTCCAAAAGATTTACAGTCTTGCTGAAACACTTATACACTGCTGGTGGGAATGTAAAACGATACAACCACTTTGGAAATCGATTTGGCATGTCCTTAAAAAGCTAGAAATACTACCATATGACTCAGCAATTCCACTCCTTGGAATATATCCTAGAGAAATAAAAGACTTCACACAAATAGATACACGCATACTCATGTTCATTCCAGCACTGTTTACAATACCAAAAAGATGGAAACAACCAAGGTGCCCATCAGTAGATAAATGGATAAACAAATTATGGTATATTCACATAATGGAATAGCATGCAACAATAAAGAACAATGATGAATCCATGAAACATCTCCTAACATGGAGGAATCTGGAAGGCATTATGCTGGGTGAAATTAGCCAGTTGCAAAAGGACAATTATTGTATTAGACCACTATTATAAGAACTCAAGAAAAAGTTTGAACACAGAAACAAATATACTTTGATGGTTACCAGGGTGGGGAGGGAGGGAGAGGCATTTTCACTAATTAGATAGGAGACAAGAACTATTTTAGGTGAAGGGAAAGACAACACACAATACAAGGGAGGTCAACACACCCAGACTAAAGCAAAAGCAAAGAAGTTTCCTGAATACAATCAAATGCTTCAAAGGCCAGAGTTCCTGAGACGGGGGTATGGGGGCCATGGTTTCAGGGGACATCTAGGTCAATTAGCATAATGAAATGTATTAAGAAAATGTTCTGCATCCCACTTTGGTGAGTGGCGTCTGGGTTCTTAAATGCTAGCAAGTGACCATCTAAGATGCATCAACTGGTCTCAACCCACCTGGAGCAAAGGAGAATGACAAACACCGAAGACACAAGGTAAATATGAGCCCAAGAGACAGAAAGAGTCACATAAAGCGGGACTACATCAGCCTGAGACCGAAAGAACTAGATGGTGCCCAACTACCACTAATGACTGCTCTGACAGGGAACACAACAGAGAATCCCTGATGGAGCGGGAGGTCAGTGGGACGCAGACCTCAGATTCTCATAAAAAAACAGACTTAATGGTCAGACTGAGACTGGAGGGACCCCAGAGGTCATGACCTCCAGATCCTCTGTTAGCCCAAGAGTGAAAACATTCCCGAAGCCAACTCTTCAGACAGGGATTGGACTGGACTGTAAGAAAATGATACTGATGAGGAGTGAGCATCTTGGTTCAAGTAGACACATGAGACTATATGGGGGAAAGATGAGAAAACAGAGAGGGACTGAATCCGGTTGGAGAGGAGAAGTATGCTGTCTCATTAGGAGGAGAGCAGCTAGGGTTACATAGCAAGGTGTGTATAAGTTTTTGTATGAAAGACTGACTTGATTTGTAAACTTTCACTTAAAGTACAATTAAAAAAAAATTTACAGTCTTGGAAACCCTATGGGGCAGTTCTATTCTGTTCTCTAGTGTTGCTATGTGTCAAAATTCGACTCAAGAGAGTGGGTTTTTTATTTTATCATGGAGGGTGGGAATATGGAGGCCTAGAGACATTAAGCAGCCTGCCCAAAGTCACACTGTTAATAAATGATAGATGTAAGTTTTGATGTGAGGTGAATCATTTTTTTCCAATACACCCTGCTGCATCTCATCATCATAATAATTTCCATAATATTACAAAACTATGGGAAAATGGAACAAATGATAAAACAACTTATTAGAGGTAAAAAAAAAAAAAAAGGAAAGAAATACCCAGAGCTGAAAATGCTGCTTCCTTTATCTGAAGCTGCTCTTTGAGATCAAGGACCATGGTTTTCAGAACATGAGTAATGAGAACAGTGCTTGATTACATGCTGACAACTCACACGATTATATCCAGCCCAAACCTCTTCTCTATGCTTCAGATTTGTACACACAACTGCCTATTTAACATCTCCATTTAGATGCCTCATGGACATCACAAATTTAACATGTACAAAATGGACTTCTTGCTTTTCTTCCCAGCCTTTTCCATCTTTAGTACCTGACACTGCCATCTTCCCAGTTGCTCAGAAAAAGGGGTTGTCTTTATTTCTTTCATGCTTCTCATTCCTTTTTTGTCTATCCTCTACCAAATTCTTTTTTATCCTCTACCAAATTATATTCAGTTAATTTAAATTAACTTTTATAAATTTTATTTCATATCTGATCTGTTCTTTCCATCTCCACTGCTACCAACATATCAAAACCACCAAATTTCTGGCCTGCATTGGCACTAGTTTTTTTTTTTTTTTTATGTTGTCTTACACTCAAACCCATTGATTCTGACTCACAGTGATCCTATAGGACAGAATAGAGCTGCCCCACAGGGTTTCCAAGGAGTATATAAGTGACACACTATACTTCAGCTAAATGAGCCTCCTTTCAGTTACTGTACACAAAGTCCATTCTATACGTCTTCCCTCCTTACCTTAAATGTCACTGCCTCAAAAGAGGCTTCTTATTGATCTCATATCTTTAGTAGCATTCATGCAAAATAATTATCAAAAACTGACAATTATATATATATATATATTTTATAATTTATGGAGAATATAAATGTCTCGAGGGCAGATGCTGTAACTATTATGTTCATCAATGGTACCCAGTGCAGGATGCAATTCCTGGTATCTAAAAAGTGCTAAGTAAATGCTGGTTGAGTTAATTAATTAGATTAAAGGAGAAGGGTTTCCATAGTAAATGCTAGTTGAGTTAATTAATTGGGTTAGAGGAGAAATTTCACAAAGAAGCACGGTTCAACAGCAGGTTGAAAGAGGTGCTATAAACCATTTTTATCACCTTCAGAACTCTTTGCAGAGACAACTTAATGTTAAAGCTCTCTTTGTATTATATTGATCTAGACGGCATTGTATGTGGTTCGCTTATGGATTTAAACCTTGCTTCCTACGATCCTAGCTTGGCCAGAAGGATTTGGAACTTCTGTTATAATAGATCCTTTTTATTTCAAAGCTGGGTTTTGTTTGCCGTTCTTCAATTTCTGAACCTCTGCTGGCATCATTTCAAGGACGAAATGAAGTTCATTGAGAATGCAGTTACTTGCACTTTAAAATAGTTGTCCCTGTATATTATACAACTTCAAAATCCTCCTCTCTCCCCCATCAAACTTTAATTTAAATTGGAAATACCAAATTTCAAAATTTTCATACTAGGCTCTACTTAAAGGAATTTTTATTTTTTCAGAATGATTTAAATTATATATTAAGTATTGAGTAAATTGATTAATGATCTGGTCATTCATTTGATTTGTTTTGCTTGCCTGATAAGAATACGATACATCACCATGTGATGCACCATAAAAAAATCTTGCACATTTTCCATAAAACCTGTAAGCATTTAAAATTAAGTTTTTACCAGACTTACAAAGTGTTATAATGTTTCAGAGTATTCCTGCCTCTCACCTTTGGCTATTATCCCACCCTAAGCAGTATGCAAAGAGACGGCTTGTGATTTTTTGAAAAAAGAAAAAAAAAATTGTATATTTATTTGAAAAACAAATGCTTAAGCCTTTATAGCAGGAAGTTCAGGATTTTTTTTATTTGTTTTTGTTTTTAACCCATGCAAATTAAATTATTACATGACTAGCTCAAAATACAAATACATTTAATAAACGGCACTAGAGAAACAGGAAAAGTTAGCTATGTAATATGTTCACATAGTTTTGCCTCCAGTCAAATGACATTGATTTTATTTTATGAAAAGAATTTCAACATAGATTTCTTGGTATTACATACCCTATTTTATAGCTATAGTCCAAATTGCCACAGCTAAGATGCCACATGTTTTGTTACTAAAACAGAGCCACAAAGCTGAAGATAAGAAAAGTAAAGCAAAAACAATGCTCTGTTGACGGCGCTTTCACAAAATTGTAAATTTACTGGAACCATGCCAAATCCTAACACTTGACATCATATCCATTCTGTTGCTATAAGCCGGGGCTAGTATAAAGCAACTTCCCAGTGCATAATGGCTGCTGTTTTTGCTTAAAATTAATTGCACATGTGTTTAATTATATAGAAGCTCTTGAAAGTGATTATGTAAAATGTTATTTCTTCTTGGTCTTGCTTAGATCTCTCAAATTATAGTTCTCCAACTCTGGAAGCAACAATGAATTTTAATAAAGGGCAGGGTTTGCAGATTACTGTTGCCGGTTGCTGCCAGTGACTGAAAAGCCTCTTTTAGTAACTCAATGGAGTTCTATTGCCTTTGTTCACTTGCAAGTGAAAAAGAACTGGAATTACTTGACTAGGCCACCAGAGGGCACTCTGATGATAACCAGATGATAGTCATGTTCTGAAGACGTCACTGTCTGCCATAAGAGTGGTCTGAAGAACCTCTTTCAAGCTGCCTTTCATTCTGAAAAATTTCTATCCCAAACTTCCAAAGTAATCTTCAATGAACAAGGAGTATTCTTGGTAAACACTAAAGTCAAAGTTGCTTAGTATTTCCATCATTCTCAGAACCTGATGTGATTCGGGGACATGTCTGCGTAAATACCAGGGCTTCCAACTGGTTCGATCCAGTTTGAACCCCTGCGGAGAACTGGTATTTCCACCCCAGATATACTGAGTCAGAACCTGCATTTTAACAAAGTCCCCAGGTGATAAATTTGGAGAACCACTGCTACTAGCAGTTCTCAGAATTGGTCCCTGAACAACAGCTTTAGCATCCTCTGTTAACTTGTTAGAAATGAACCTGTTCAAAGCCCTGATAAGGACTGATTTAGGTGGTTCTCTTTGGTTCAAGCTGTCAAATCCAGCTGTATTGAATTGGTAAGCAACCTTCCATAAGGGCAATATAATGATTAAGCAATTTATTTACAAGGGTAGGCTTTATACTAGCAAGTAATATTGTTGTTATTGTTGTTTGGTGCCATCGAGTCAGTTCCAACTCACAGAGACCCTATGTACAACAGAACTAAACACTGTCTGGTCCTGCGTCATCCTCACTATTGTTATGCTTGAACCCATTGTTGCAGCCACTGTGTCAATCCATCTTGTTAAGGGTCTTCCTCTTTTTCGCTGACCCTCTACTTCACCAAGCATGATGTCCTCCTCCATAGGGATTGAATATATAGCTCTACACAAAGTTCAAATAATAATGCGTACACTAATCAATGTTCAAAATCAATATGGTTTTCACCTGAGCAATTAACCAAGTGTAGACACTTTGTTAGAACAAATGTAGGTCTTGACAATTTATGGAATTATACAAGAATAAATTGTCATTGGTGATCCCATTTTGGGGGGGAAACTATGTTTGTCAATTGAATACTTACTTACAAGCAATAAAATGATGTTTTTTATAATGCTGTTTATGGTTTGGTTTTAAATCTATACTTTTATTTTTATATAAGTAGTTTTTATCTGATGCATGTAATCAAAATACCAAAGATCATTTAAAAGTTTATTATGAAAAATATCAGTCTTTTTCTATACCCTCATAACCACTTTTGCTCTGTAGAGCTGAAATATTTTAACCCTTTTAGCTTTTTATACTCCGGTCATGTAACTGCAGATTTGTAAATAATGCATACAAAGTGATCTTTCTTGTTTTATGTATTATTAGACCCACTGCCGTTGAGTTGATTCCGACTCATAGTGACCCTGTATATTATTAGACATCAGCAATTGACTTCCCATTATGATAGATGATGGTTTCACTCCCTTGAGCCTTACGACCTCCTCTTTCCCAAATTTTTAATATAGCTATATGCCTATTTTTAGTTAAATTAATGATAGGTGTTTCTATTAAGTTCGTGGGGATATTATTTACCAGAGATTCAATTCTTTTGTGGAGTAAACATTTTTTCCCACTATTTATATTGCCTCATTTTTCACTTGCCTAACATTCTATATCTTTATCCCTTTTTTTTCTCCCAAATGCTGTCTGTTTTGTCATCCATAGGTAGATATTTTAGACTTTCCAAGTTTTTCACCTTTCCAAATTTTTCCGTTCTTCTCCAAACTCTTCCAAACAATTTTGGATAGTATTATTTCACTAGAGTAAACTAATACCCTAGATAGAATAGAAATTGTCAACATTTCACAGACTAGAGGAGAATCAGAGAGCTTCTAGGAATTGCCTTATTTCATGGAGACTGAATTATGACAGAGCTGATAAAGAATTCAGGATTTCTGACTCAACCCAGGGCACTACTCATTATTGAACAAAATAAGGTAGGTATATTTTCTATTTGAAACCATAGGAACCTGAATTTACTAATAAGTTCCTCTAAGACATTCAGAGAATTTACTTTATAAAACTTATTTAAAATGGAAAATATTTAAATTCTCAGTGATTAAAGCAATATTAATAAACTGTGTAGACTGAATGATCCAAACAAGCAGACAACCTTGGTATCTAATAACTAGAATTTTAAATGAAAAAGACACAGGCAAACTGTCATGATTTTTCTATGTCCTCCCACAAAGTCCGAAGTGCAATGACTATATTAATTCATAAAATTAATGATATAATATTCATAATTTTCTGCATTATTATTTCAGTTTGCAAATAGAGATCACTTATATTAGTTCCTCAGCACATGTGTTGGGGGTTGAATGTGGAAAAATCGTCTTCTCTTACTTTTTGTCACTGTAGAACAACAATAACAACAAACAAACCCATTGTCGTCCAGACAATTCAGACTCATGCTGACCCTATGTATTACAAAGTAGAACTGCTCCATAGGATTTTCTCGAATGTGACCTCTCCGAAGCAGATCTCCAAGTCTTTTTTCTGTGGTTCAAACTGCCAACCTTTAGGTTAGCAGTCCAGCATAAACCTTTTTTGCCAGCCAGCGACTTATGTCTGTACAATAGAGGTTAGTAAACTATGACTCTTGGGCTGTATCTCACCTGCTACCTTTTTTGTACATACAATGTTATTGGATCACAGCTATGCTTATTTGCTTACATATTGTCTATGGTCCTTTTAGGGAAATCCTGGTGGCATAGTGGTTAAGAGCTACGGCTGCTAACCAAAAGGTCAGCAGTTCTAATCCACCAAGTACTCCTTGGAAACTAAGGGGCAGTTCTACTCTGTCCTATAGGGTCACTATGAGTTGGAATCGACTCGATGGCAACTAGTTTAGTTTTTTTTTTGTTTTGTTTTTTCTTGTTTTATGGCTCTTTTACACTACAAGGGCAGAGTTGATTAGCTGTGATGAAAACTCTATGGCCTGCCAAACCTAAAATACTCTCTCCCTGGCTCTTTATTAAAATGTTTCCTTACCCTTGTGAAGAAGATTGCAAAGTTTTAAAATTATCTTACATATTGATTTTTATTTCTTTCTAAATACTTAAAAATATTTTATAATACATAAATATATATGTGTTATATTTTGGATTAAGTGACTATTCCACATATGATGACTTCACTACTATTTCCATTGATTGAAATTCCATTCTTTTTCAATTTTGTTTTAAAAATTATTTATTTATTTTTTGCAATACCTAACAAAGTTACCGAGCTCCCACCTTAAGAGCGAAATAATGTTTCCTTTTCATATCTTTGATGTCTCTGTCCATGTGCATATTCAATTTTACCAATTTCACAGGTAGAGTTTCATATTCTTTATCTTTATAATACCTCTCATGTTTTTGCATTGTGCTATGATTTTTATGATTTCCTCTTATATCCTCCTGTATTCTCGAAAACCTTCAACCGTCAATTCCATGTTGTCTTTTGTTTTGTTTTTCAAACATACTGCCAACTCTTTCCTAAATTTTATATCCTTTCAACCCTTTCCCTAGGCTTGTGTAACCGTAAACAAAGACATACATACATATATAGGAATTCTTAGCATTTCCTCATAAAACCATACTACTTGGAAACCCAACCAGACTAATATAGAAATATTTGAGCCAAAAGTTGGCTAAAAGGATGGATAAAAATGTATTCAGTCATCTCTCTATTGATGCATATTCAGGTTGTTGTAAACTCCTCAATTTTTGAAGTACAAAAAAAAAAAAACAAATGCCATGTGAGGATTACCTAAAACCAAGGAACCAGGGAAAGCCAGGGACTACCTACAAGGAAGGGCCTGACGTGGCTGAGATCCTGATTTGGACTTAAGCCTCCAGAATTGTGAGCAAATAAATTTCTGTTCTTTAAAGCTACCCACTTGTGCTATTTCGTTACAGCAGTACTAGGAAACTAAGAAACCTGTATTCCACAACCAGAGATTCTGACATCCCAGGCATGGAGCAGGGCCCAGTTTTCTTCATATTAACAAACTTCCCATGGGATTTTAATGTGCTCTAAGCCTCAGTTGGAATCAACTCGATGGCAACGGGTTTGGTTTTGGTTAATCGTCTTACAAACAACATCTCACAGTTCTTTCCTAATAACTTTCATCTGGATGTAAGCCTGTTCAGAACCCACTTTGTTTTGTCTTGATATCTCTCTAGGGGTCTTTATTGTTCTTATTCATATTTTTCTCAGACAACTCAAGACTGTCATTCACAATTTTTTTTTAAACTTCTTTAATGGGCATTCTCTTCAAACTTCGGAACATTTTTTTTTTCCTCTAGAAATCTAACTAATTCATAGCATCAATTCATTTAACAAATATTGACGTACTGTCAACTATGTGTGGATGTTCTTCCAGGCTCTTGTGGTTTGAATGTATGTAAATAGGGAACATAAAACCTCTATATTTATTGAGCTTATAGTCTAGGGAGGGATCAAGCAAAGACAAACAACAAAATAAAACAAGTGTGGAAACAAATCAATATAAGAATTTGTAAATAATTACGGTAGCTGCTACATAACAATACACTACATGCCATGACATTTCCCTGTTTGACTTCAGAGTGGTGAGAGAGGAAAGACGATATCTTTCATCCCATTATTGCCAATGACTAGCTCTGTGCCTAGAAAATATGTGGCACTCAATCCATATTTATTGAATTGAAATCCAAATAGAAATTTGAGGAATTCAAATTTGCCAAATTATATGGGCACAGAGATGGCTGAAAATACATAATTATTTCTGATTTTGCCTTTAATTTGTTACAGAATTACATATTAAAAAAAAAAAAGCATATCTAAAATTGTGTTATCATGCATTAGTTTTGTAAAGCTTTGAAAATGTTTCAATTAATCAAACAGTTATTCCTCTGTGGAAAAAGTGCCCAGAGATCCAACAACAGATCCAATCAATAATAAAATGTTCAAATATTGTGAAAAATATCACATATTAAGATGAGCTTATCTCAAAACATTACTGACAAAATTGTAGAGGCCAAGGATGGAATGCTTTATAAAGTCTTAAGGACTAGGTTTAGTATTAGCTACAAGCAATAACTACATTCGGAGAGTTCTGAAACTCTATTTACTTTGGAAATACCATTTAACAAAAATAATACAAATTTATGAATGAAGTCTTATGGGAAAATTATGTGCATTCCTTACAACACACATTCAGCTAGCCAGTTGCCATGGAGTAGATTCTGACTCATGGCGACCCCATGTGTGTCAGAGTAGAACTGTGCTCCATGGAGTTTTGAAGGGCTGATTCTTCAGATGTAGATTGCCAGAGCTTTATTCCAAGGTGCCTCTGGATGGGCTCAAACCTCCATCTTGAGGTTAGCAGCTGAGCACATTAACCATTTGCACCACACAGGGACTCTATAACATAATAAATCTCCATGCATTTCCATTAATGATGATCATAACATCTACTTTGTTCATTTGTTGCATGGAACAAATGAAATAAACCATGTGAAAGCACTGTGTACAGCATTTGGCACATAATAACTAGTTAATAATAGTAAACTCACGTTCGTGCAATGTTTATTTTCTACGTCCACATTATATATCAGGATACATAAAATTTATTCTTTATTTTAATCTACTCCTCACATGTAATTTTGAAATGTTACTCCAAAATTTGCCAGCACAATTTATAGACTATATATAAAGGTAAATAAGTAAAACATGAAAGAATATGAATATTAAAATAAGCACATGAACAGACTGTTTACTAAACTAACTTTTCTATACACCAATATCAATTTATATACATAAATTTATAGATAGATGGATACTGTAGTCAATGTGTATTTCTGCATATATACGTATTTAAGCTGATTTCCATCTCTTTAATTAAACTTAGATATTAAAAATATTAATGAGAACAAAATAGTCTTCCACTTACTAAATTACAGAGTCCTTTTAAAATCATCTAAGGAAAAATCATTTGTAATCACAGTCTTCTATAAAGTGTCTTAATAAATCCTGCAATAAGCCTATATTATAAAATCTTTTATAAGATTGTTTCAAATAATTGAGGAACAATAGTAGTTGATGTTACTAAAAGAAAAAGCTTAGCCACTTTTCAAAAGGACAAATGTTGAAAGGAATCTGCTAAAATTCATAATGTGCGACAGCTTTTTCTTCACACTTTCAATAAGTATGAGGCACCTACACAGTACCAGGTTATATGTTTGTCACTTGTGATACAGTGTGAGCAAATACCTGTGACCTCTGGTCTCTCAAATGTTACAATCTACTTTGGGATATCTGTAAGTAAGATAGTAATTTAACTATAATACAAAGCTTATTTTAAAGATATAAACTGCTTTATTGTATCCTAGGCAGAAAAAAATTCGGTAATTCATCTAAGTTCAGTGAAAGCATAACAAGTGTTGTTACAGCTATAAAAAAAAAAAAAATTACAGCTATACTTAGGAAAAACACTTTGCCGTCAGACTTGTAAATTCAAGGAAGTCTCATAGTGCTCAGTTGAGATCTAAATAATAAGTATAAATTGGTCCGAAAGCTGATTTTACATAATAAATAAAATACAATTTTTACTAAAATACCCTAATCTGAGGTTTGGGTAAAGGATTAATAAGAGTGAATAAAGTGTGCGTGTGGGGTGAGACTTTTTATAGTTCACATTTATGCCCTTGTTGATGAAACAGAAAGTAAAGGAGATAAATGCTGGACAAAATTTATTTTCTCTATTATATTCAGTTACCATAAGAGTCAAAGATAATTAATGTTCAAGAAAATGCAGCTTTTATCCAAAATGATTGTGTGTCCAGAATAGTCATAGTTTAGTTAATCAGCACTATATGCATTCATTACATGATTTTTCTTTTATTTGCTTGTCTCTTTGTTTTTACATTAAAACGCTTCTTACTTTCTCTCTTCCCTTCATCTTCGTAACACAAGTGACTAAGTGACTGTTAATGAGGCTAGCCACAGTTTTGCTTCAACAAAAGGCATATACACACACACACAGATTTCTATCCCATGATGTTTTCAAATTTTAAACCACTTATAAGGCACTTTTGGATTGGGAAAGATCTAGGTACTAGAACTATCATATTTTGATTTATACAATTAATCACCATTCCAAAAACAGAATCGTATCTCTGACTTTTATAAATACCCATCCCCATTTCACACATGAGTTTTTTAACCACAAATTGAAGCCAGATCTTGAATCCTTCAGTGAAATTGTAACGATACATGAAGTATGGGGAATCGAATATTACAATTTCTGCTACAAAATTTAACGGTTTCAATCAGAAAATTTAGAAAAAGGGATTGATTTTAATTTTATTAAATCATTCTCTTCATCAACTAAATATGTCTAACATTTGTCATTTCCTGACAAATATGAAAAATACCAAAAATAAAAATAAAGACTATTTTATCAAGTAAGTGTGTTGAATATATAAAATTACTACCAGAATCACCCAAAATAAAAATTATTATTTTTCTTATACATTTAGGAGAAAATTGAGTATCCAAATGGTCAAATAACTTGACCAAGATCTCACAAGTGGTCAAAGCAGACCCTGGATGAAACTCCGTATCTCCGGCTTCAAGCACATGTTGTCTCCACTACACTGCCCTTTCAGGCCAGATGTTGCATGACCAGCAAACCCCAGTGATGCATGGTATTAGGTCATAAATACAACTTTAGTACCTTTCAAATAGAAGGAATGATTATCCCCCTGGGTTTAAAATTATCACTCATTTAAGCTAGAATGCTGAAAGCTGTATCAATTTCTTAGACAATATGCTCCACTTTCTACAAATTTATTAAACAGTCTCGGAATCTTAAACTTCATTCAGAAGTCCCTAACAATGGCCAGAAAGTGGCCTAGGTCTCAGGCGAAATAGATTCAAAATACAAAAAAGCATTAATTTCATCTCTAAATCCTTAAAAGTAATTTAAAAAAAATACAAGAGAGAGGATTTTTTTTTTTTCCTATGAATTTTAAAATCTCTATTGGGGTTTTCTGAGCCCTGGCGACAAAGTGGTTAAGAGCCTGGCTGCTAACCAAAAAAAGTCAGCAGTTGGAATCCACCAGCCACTTCTTGGAAAACTGATGGTTGCAGTTCTACTCTGTCCCATAGGGTTGCTATGAGTTAGGACTGACTTGAAGGCAAGGGGTTTGATTTGGTTTTTGGTATTTGAGTTTTCAAATTTTCAATATGCATAACGGCCATTTGAACTTTCTTATAAAATATTTTAAGTACCAGAGAAACCTGAGTGAAAACTTGATCTATAAGTCACTAAAGCTCATTATTTATTTATTTTGTCTGTAAAATAAGGACCACAGACCTATCACTGCTGAGTCAATTCTGACTCACAGGGACCCTACAGAACAAAGTAGAACTGCCCCATAGGGTTTCCAAGGAGTGGCTAGTGGATTTGAATTGCCGCCCTTTTGGTCGACAGCGGAACTCTTAACCACTATGCCACCAGGGCTCCAAAATAAGGACATAATACCTAACTCAAAAAGTCTTCGTTAGAAGTAAATGGAATATGGTATATAAAGCACCCATCCACCTAGACACTAGTATTAAATAAAAAATCCCTAACTACTTATTTTTATCCTTTAGTTGTTTTTCAAGAAGAAAATTTTAGGTTAAAAATATAGGTCAGATCATTCAGATATGGAAAGCTTAGGTTAGTCAGTAATGTATAATTTTAGAAATATATAAAATAGCATTTTCCTGATTTTTAGAAATAATCCATTTTCACCTATCTTGATAATTATGACATTAAAATACCTTGCATATACACTAAAAACCTTTACACTAGAAACTACAGGAAAGAATTGTAGTGATTTGGCAAACACACAAAATATTTCATCTGCAGGTGTATTTAAGGAGAAAATTTACACAAATTACCCTAAATGATTCCAGGTTTCATATATTAGCTAGAAATTTAAAAGCAGTTGTTGTTATAGCAATTACAGAAAATTTAAAAGTAAAGTAACATTCAAGGTATTTGTAATGCCAAGGAGATGGTTGTTATCTAAGGTTATTATGATACTGAAATGAAAATTTTTTTTGCCAAGATTTTTCAAACAAGACTAGTAATGTATTTAGCCGTCATGAAAAACATACATCGTAAACTCATTGCTGTCGAGTCAATTCCAACTCATAGTGACACTGTAGGACAGAGGAGAACTGCCCCATAGAGTTTCCAAGGAGTGCCTGGTGGATATGAACCACCAACCTTTTGGTTAGCAGCTGTAGCACTTAATCACTACACCACCAGGGTTTCCATAGGAGGTTTAAATAAGGAAATTCATGTTGCCCTCTATTATCTCTCTATTTCTAAGCTAAAATTTAAGGTAAATTATAAAGATATACTACTGGCAAAAGTGGGATGGCCTTCTAGTTCTTATCCACCTTAAAACAAAAACTTATTGGAAAGTAATGTGATGCAGTCATTTAGAAAAAAAAAGTAAGTGGAATTTTATATTGTTTCTGTGCATTTGATCCCAAATGATTAATTCTCATCTGTCAATTTACACTTAGATGAACAAATATTCATCAACTGTATTTCTTAAGTTTCTATTAAAATTTATCAAATATCTACTATGTTTAACAGAGTATGGCTTGGGTTATTACTGTTACATCCACCACTAATGCCACGATCCCTAGAACTATTCCGTAAAAATAACAGCTAATGTACAAAAACCTTACTATATGCCAGGTCCTTTGTTAAATGCTTTACCTCATGCTCACTTAATCTTTTCAACTACCCAAAAGTTAGCTATTATTTTTAATTGTGTATATATGCATGTTGTTGTTTTTAGGTGCCGTCAAATTGGTTCTGATCATAGTGACCCGATGCACAACAGAACAAAACACTGCCCAGTCCTGAGCCATCCTTACAATCGTTGATATGCTTGAGCTCATTGTTGCAGCCACTGCATCAATCCACCTCATTGGGGGTCTTCCTCTTTTCCGCTGACCCTGTACTTTGCCAAGCATGATGTCCTTCTCCAGGGACTCATCCCTCCTGACAACATGTCCAAAGTATGTAAGACACAGTCTTGCTATCCCTGCTTCTAATGAGCATTCTGGTTGTACTTCTTCTATGATGGATTTGTTTGTTCTTTTGGCAGTCCCTGGTATATTCAATATTCTTTACCAACACCACAATTCAAAGGCATTAAGTTTTCTTTGGTCTTCCTTATTCATCGTCCAGGTTTTGTATGTTTATGAGGCAAATTAAAAACACAGATTGAATAAATATGGTGAAAGGATACAACCCTGAGGCACACCCTTCTTGACTTTGAACCATACAGTATCCCCTTGTTCTGTTTGAACGACCGTCTCTAGGTCTAAGTACAGGTTCCTTAGGAGCACAATTCAGTGTTCAAGGATTCCCACTATTGGTGTCTGGGGTTTTAAATGCTAGCAAGCGGCTATCTAAGATGTATCACCTGGACCAAAGGAGAATGAAAAACACCAAGGACACCAGGTAATTACAAGCCCAAGAGACAGAAAGAGCCATATAAAACAGAGACTACATCAGCCTGAGACCAGAAGAACTAGATGGTGCCTGGCTACAACCAATGACTGCCCTGACAGGGAACACAACAGAGAACCCCTGAGGGAGCAGGAGAGCAGTGGGATGCAGACCCTAAATTCTCATAAAAAGACCAGACTTAATGGTCTGAATGAGACTAGGAGGACCCAGGTGGTCATGGCCCCCAGACCTTCTGTTAGCCCAGGACAGGAACCATTCCCAAAGCCAACTCTTCAGACAGGGATTGGGCTGGACAATAGGCTGGAGAGGGACGCTGGTGAGGAGTGAGCTTCTTGGATCAGGTGGACGCTTGAGACTATGTTGGCCTCTCCTGCCTGGAAGGGAGATGAGAGGGTAGAGGGGGTTAGAAGCTGGTGAAATGGACATGAAAAGAGAGAGTGGAGGGAGGGAGCTGGCTCTCTCATTAGGGAGAGAGCAATTGGGAGTACGTAGCAAGGTATACACAAGTTTTTGTGTGAGAGACTGACTTGATTTGTAAACTTTCACTTAAAGCACAATAAAAATTAAAAAAAAAAAGAATTCCCACTATTTGCAACGTTATCTATAATTTGTTATGATCCACACAGTCGAATAACTTTGCATAGTCAATAAAACACAGGTAAACATCTTTCTGGTATTCTCTGCTTTCAGCCATGATCCATCTGACAACAGCAATGATATCCCTTGTTCCATGTCCTCTTCTGAATCTGGCTTGAATTTCTGGCAGTTCCTTGTCGATGTACTGCTGCAGCCACTTATGAATGATCTTCAGCAACATTTTACTTTTCTGCGATATTAATGGTTAAAAAAAAGTTACCATCGAGTTATTCCAACTCATAGAGACCCTATAAGACAGAGCAGAATTTCCCCACAGTGTTTCCAAGGAGAAACTGATGGATTCGAACTGCCAACTTTTTTTGGTTAACAACCACTGTGCCACCAGGGTTTGATAATTTCTACATTCTTTTGGATCACCTATCTTTGGAATGGGTACATATATGGATCTCTTCCAGACAGTTGGCCAGGTAGCTGTCTTCCAATTTTCTTCCCACAGACAAGTGAGTGCTTCCAGTGCTGCTTCTGTTTGTTGAAACATCTCAACTGGTGCTCCATCAACTCCTGGAGCCTGGTTTTTGCCAATGCCTTCAGTGCAGCCTGGACCTCTTCCTTCAGTACCATCAGCTCTGGATCATATGCTACCTGCTGAAATGGTTGAACATCGACCAATTCTTTTTGGTACAGTGACTCTGTGTATTCTTTCCATCTGCTTTAATGCTTCCTGCATTGTTTAATATTTTCCCCATAGAGTTCTTCATTATTGTGCAACTCGAAACTCAAATATTTTCTTCAATTCTTTCAGCTTCAGAAAAGTCGAGAGTGTTCTTCTCTTTTGGTTTCTAACTGCAGGTCTTTGCACATGTTCTTATAATACTTTGTCTTCTTGAGCTTTTTGAGCCACCCTTTGAAATTTTCTGTTTAGCTCTTTTTCTTCATCATTTCTTCCTTTTGCTTTAGCTACTCAACCAGAATGCTCATTAGAAGCAAGGATGGCGAGGCTATGTCTCACATACTTTGAATATGTTATCAGCAAGGATCAGTCCCTGGAGAAGGACATCATGCTTGGTAAAGTAGAGAGTCAGCGAAAAAGAGGAAGACCCTCAAGGAGGTGGACTGATACAGTGGGTGCAACAGTGAGCTTAAGCAAAACAATGATTGTAAGGATGGCACAGGACCAGGCAGTGTTTTACTTTGTTGTGCATAGGGCAGCTATGACTCGGAATTGACTCGAAGGCACCTAACAACAACTCAAAGTTCAAGATCAAGTTTCAGAGCCTCTTCTGACATCCATTTAGGTCTCTTCTTTCTTTCCTAGCTTTTTAATTACCTCTTGCTTTCTTCATGTATGATGTCCTTGATGTCATCCCACAACTCATCTGGTTTAAGTTATTAGTGTGCAGTGCATCAAATTTATTCTTGATATGGTCTCTAAATTCAGGTGGGATATACCCAAGTTAGTACTTTGGTTCTGGTGGACTTGTTGTAATTTTCTCCAACTTCAACTTGAACTTGCATATGAGCAATTGACAGTCTGTTCCACAGTCACCCCCTGGCCTTTTTCTGACTGATGATATGGAAGTTTTCCATCCTCTCCTTACACAGATGTAGTTGATTTGATTCCTGTGTATTCCATCTGGCAAGGTCCATATGTATAACCCCTATTTATGTTGTTGAAAAGAGGTATTTGCAATGAAGGAGTCGTTGGTCTAGCAAAATCGTATAATGGGATCTCAGGTATCGTTTCTATCACCAAGGCCATATTTTCCAACTACCAATCCTTCTTTGTTTCTAACTTTTGCATTCCAATCGCCAGTAATTATCAATGCATCTTGATTGCATGCTTGATCAATTTCAGACTGCAAAAGTTGGTAAAAATCTTCAATTTGCTCATCTTCTGCCTTTAGTGGTTCATGGGTAAATCTGAGTAATATTCGGCATAGCAGACCGTATGATTGTCTGATTTAAAATGGCCAATATTTGTCCATTCCAGCTCACTAATACCTAGGATATTTATGTTTATGTGTTCTATTTCATCTTTGATGACTTCCAGTTTCCCTAGATTCATACTTCTTACATTCCACATTCCAATTATTAATGGATATTTGCAGCTGTTTCTTCTCATTTTGAGTCGTGCCACATTCATCAGGAGAAGAAGGTCCTGAAAGTTTGAACTCCATCCATATCATTAAGGTCTACTTTACTTTGAGGAGGCAGTTCTTCCCTAGTAGTATTTTGAGTGCCTTCCTACCCAAGGGGCTCATCTTCTGGCACTATATCCAACAATGTTCTACTTCTATTCATAAGTTTTTTACTGGCAATTTTTTTTCAGAAGTAGACTGGCAGGTCTTTCTTCCTAGTCTGTCTTAGTCTGTAAGCTCAGTTGAAACCTGTCCACCAAGGGTGACCCTGCTGGTATGTGAAATACTGTTTGAAATTTCCAGTATAACAGCAACAGGCAAGCCACTGCAGCATTACAAACTGACAGACTAGTGGTGGATATACAATAATACATACATATGTAAGTATACATATGAATTGAGGCATGTGGATATTTAAAAACTTGGGGAAGTCTCAGCTAAGTGAACCAAAACCTGCGTTTCTTGACACCAGACTCAACTTTGAACTGCCAAGCTATGCTACCTCCACAGATTACACATTCTTCTCTGTTCCAAGGAACTGGAAAGGTTTAATATTTGAGATTAGATATCTAAACCCAAGAAGCAAACCCACTGCCGTCAAATTAATTTGGACTCAAAGTGACCCCATAATGTTTCCAAGGCTGTAAATCTCTATGGAAGCAGACTGTCACATCTTTCTCCCATGGAGCCACTAGTGGTTACAAACCACTGATCTTAAGGTTAGCAGTCAATCACTTTAACCACTGCACTATCAAGGCTCCTAAGGTTAGGTAAAGCTTTTATATTCTCACAACAAAGTATAATGTGTACAAAAGGTATTTCAGTACTATATCTTTAGATGACAGTCTATTTGGCAAATATTCAAATGTATGTAAAGAATAAAGTAGAGCTTACTTTATATGACCAAAAGACTAGAAATTGAGGCACTGTTACTTCAGATATTTTGAAGCTAGACAACTATAACTTGATATATTGGATATTACAAAACTAAGTTAAAGGAGATCAAATTTTTAAAAGTTTATGGAGTTGTTAGAATATGATGTGAACATCTTATATGCAGAATGTATTCATGGGAGGAAGCATGAAAACACATTACAGGAAGAGTGGGTTTACAACCAGTTATCACAGAAAGTAGATGGAGGAAATTTTTAATAAAAACGATAAGAAAATATGCTATCAGAATAGACACATTCATATAAACGATAAGGTATATACTAGCTTTTATTCAGTGGAAAAAGAAAGCACACTGGTAGAAGACGTTAAACATTGACTGAATTTGTTTGTAAATTAACAACCCCCCAAAACTTGCCCCTGTTATTCCTACTGCTCAAATGAATTTTGTGAACCACTTTTGCCAGGGATGGACCATGGATACACATTGAACTACAGCTCTTTCAACATATATCAACTACTGATCAAAATAAAACTAGACAGAAGACTTGAGAAGTTACTGTTGCAACACTCTACCCCATTTGCATGCAACAGAGTTTAACAGAACCTCTAAATTATATACTTCATAGAATGATTTACAAATCTTAGGTAATTTTTATAATCCAAAATAATTTTTAGAAATGCAATAGGACCTAAATTCTACTTTTGCTTCCTAGAATATGGGACTTAATGTTACATTATTACCTCAAAAGACTTTACAAACATCAGCTATTCTGGAGTAAGGCAACCCAAAGTCACCCCTGAATCAGCTGTAGGCAGGGCATGAGAAATCATTGAGCAGCCTCTAAATGTGGGTAACATGCCAGCATGAAAACAGTCTAATTTGTACCTACATTCTAAGGAAATAGGGGATGATGGACACACCACACCTACTTGATCTTTGGCTTTGATCAGATCAAAGTGAACTCTTATTAACGTTGTCTAGAAGACAACAGTTGCAAAAGAATATTTTCAGGTAATTACATCCTTCTTTAGTGTTATTTTTACAGTCCAAGTTGCAATGTTTAATATATTATATGATATCTAAATATCTCTTTAATTTCTGATCAGAGAATAAATTATTCTTTGTAAAATTACAATGAAAACAATCATTTCCTTTTATTATAGCCTGAAAACTAAGACCAGGTAGAAACTAGTGAAGTCAATATTGCAACACTGGGGGAAATACACAGTGATTTTATAATAACAATTAAAAAAAAATCAAAGAGAAAATCTAACATCCAAGTCAATTGGCATAATAAAATCTATTAAGAAAACATTCCGCATCCCACCTTGGAGAGCGGTGTCTGGGATCTTAAATGCTAGCAAGCAGCCATCTAAGATGCATCAGCTGGTCTCAACCCATCTGGACCAAAGGAGAATGAAGAACACCAAGGACACAAGTTAATTACAAGCCCAAGAGACAGAAAGGACCACATAAACCAGCGACTACATCAGCCTGAGACCAGAAGAACTAGATGGTGCCTGCTACTATCAATGACTGCACTGACAGGGAACACAACAGAGAACCCCTGAGGGAGCAGGAGAGCAGTGGGATGCAGACCTCAAATTCTCATAAAAAGACCAGACTTAACGGTCTGACTGAGACTAGAAGGTCCCCGGTGGTCATGGCCCCCAGACCTTTTGTTAGCCCAGGACAGGAACCATTTCCAAAGCCAACTCTTCAGACAGGGATTGGACTGGACAATGGGATAGAAAAAGATGCTGGTGAAGAATGAGCTTCTTGGAATAAGTAGACACTTGAGACTATGTTGGCATCTCCTACCTGGAGGGGAGATGAGAGGGCAGAGGGGCTTAGAAGGTTGTGAAATGGACATGAAAAAAGGGAGTGGAGGGAGGGAGCGGGCTGTCTAATTAGGGGGAGAGCAATTAGGAGTATATAGCAAGGTGTATATAAATTTTCGTATGAGAGACAGGCTTGATTTGTAAACTTTCACTTAAAGCACAATAAAAATTAAAAAAAGAAAGAAAGAAAACCTACTTCGAGTAAATACAAGGTAGTGTCCAAGATTCAGGTTAGTAAAAGAACAAAGAATTAAAAAAAAGCAAGCAAACGAAACACTTTGTAATGATTAAGAAACCCTTTAGTTTCCTGACTGAAAGTTTTTTATAGATATTTCAAGTGGTCACCAAAAAGTGTCTATATTGGGGCAAGTGAGTGTGTGGGTCTTTTGATGTATGATCTATTTTTGTTTTCTATCAGCTCTGAGATCACTCAACAGAAATGGAAATTTGGGAGAGTGGTGAGCTGAGAGGACAAAAGATTGAAGGAAATCACCCAAGCACGATGTATATATAGGTGAAGTCATGCCAATCAGTTTAGTGATTTACCAAGTGATAGTTTCTACTGGTTGAGTACTTTTGCTTAAAAGTATTCATTCTGTTTTTGAGTTATGATATGGGCATAAATGAAATCAGGCTTTTCAAACATCATTGCAATAAAGTAGATAACTCTTGTGAACCTTTTTTTTTTTCTCAATCTTAGTTTGGGTCTGTAGACTTTTAGCCAAATTAGGGGATATGTAACATCATATATTAGATACTTTGCAGCCAGCATAATATATACAACACAATAAAATATGTTTTTCTTAAAAAATAGGGGAAAAAAATCACAAAATGTTGTAACTGACACCTGTGTTTTCACCAAACACATCTTTCCTTTGTTTTGTTTTTGTTTTTAATAAAGTAAAATGAACCCACCACCCAGTGTCGTCGATATATATAAAGTTTAATCCCCTTATTCCTCTCCCCATGTCTACTCCCAATCCCAATCCCCATGTCTACTCCCAATCCTTACAAGATAGCAACAGTGTAATTATGGCTGTATCCACTTGTATCAGAGGCATAGAGGAGGGAATGTATAGAAAGGTGCACATTCCAAGGTGTCACAAGTATGGAAGGTGCCTGACTATGGCAGCCAGATAAGGGGAGAAAGATGTTTCTGCTAACTCATTGTCAACTACCAATGTCTATTCATCTTGAAATTGGGTGGGGGGAGGCACGACTTAGAAACTGCCCCTCAGTGCTCAAATTGGGGTGGGGGGCATAACTTAGAGATTTCCCCTGGGTGCTCGTTACTCTTGCTATGTCCCTGACTTTTATGTATATATATATATATATACACACACATATATATACATATATATACTTAAATAATATGTAGCATTTTAATTTTTTAATCACAGTATTGATAAGTATATTTCACAGTTTTATTTTTTCCCAAATAATGTTTTCAGACTTCAGACATATTTTTTATATATTACTCTAGGCCACTCAGCTTTGCCTCCTTTTTCACATGTGCAATATTTTTTTTGTTTTTCTTCTAGTTAAAGTGACATTACAACATTTAGAGTTTTATATGTGTGTGAAACTAAAACCAAACCTGTTGCCATAGAGTCGATTCCGACTCATAGCAACCTATAGGACAGAGGAGAACTGCCCCATAGAGTTTCTAAGGAGTGCCTGGTGGATTCAAACTGCCGACCTTTTGGTTAGCAGCCATAGCACTTAACCACTACACCACCAGGGTTTCCATATGTGTATGAGGTTATACCAAATTTCTCTCCAAAGTTGTTGGAACAAATTATAATTTTGGAACAGTGTTTAAGGTCTTCTGTATCCCTATGTCATTCCAAATATTTGGTATTATTAAAATTATTATTTTTTCAGTCTGATGGGTGTAAATGATATATATATTTTTTGTTTCCAAAAGTTCCTCATATTAACCAAATAAGGTTGAGCAGAGTTTCTGTTATTTATTGGGCATTTAGGAATTTTATTTTATTAAGTGCCTTCTTATAGCCATTCCCTCTTTTTAAAATATGTTGTCTTTTTTTTATTGATTTGCAGAAGTTGTTTTTATAATATGAATATTAATTTATTTAGTGTTTCATATTGCTATATCTTCTCTCATAAACATTTATTCAGCCTGTACTGTAAGTCAGACAATTATGTAAGTACTAAAGGTACGGTGACAATAAAAATCTCTGCCCTCAAAAGCATCTAAACAAATTCTATATTATATACATAAGTAATAAATGCTCTGAAAATAAGTGGTTCAAGACTACTGTATGACACCATTGTAAAAATGATGGTCAGAAAAGTCTTCGAGAGGCTGAGACTTCAGTAGAAAACAGAATAAAGTGAGGCCTTAGCGCCTTCCTATTCTTGTGGGGTTCTTTTCCTTACTGGTCAGTAGGAAAGCTACGTCTCCTTCCATATTTATTTTTCATTTTACTTGTTTCTTGCCATGGGTTTGGAGACAGCAAGTGTGTTTGTAGTATGCATAATTGGAGAGTAGATGTAGGTTATTATGCATATTCACAGTAACTTCCTGACCCAAAACCCTGGCAAGTTGTGAATAGATGTTAAACGATTTGAGTATGTAGAGACATCATTACATTGTATTTATGGAGATCCTACAAGAGACATGATTCTGTTCTGGATACAGTGTATAACAAAGATACATCTTCTAATCTGGGACATCCACCCTTTAGTCGACAATGCATTTCTAGGGAACCTCACTGTCTATCACCCTCACAATCTTCAAAGTTGTTACACTCAATAGCACTTCTTTCAATGTCTACATTATCATCATTTCACTCTTTCAGTCCTGTAACATAGCTTAATGCAGGAAAAACTAGATGAATGCCCGAAAATGCTACACTAGATACATGTTCTTATAAAGACATGCTCACACTAATTTGATTGTTTTGTACATTAAGGTGAATAGCACAAATACTAATAAAATGTTATTTTATAAAACCAAATCTTAATATATATCTCTAGTCTAATATATAGATTTAAAAAAAAAAAAAAAAGAACCCATTACCATTGAGTGGATTTCAACTCATAGTGACCCTATCGGACAGAGTAGAACTGCCCCATGTGGTTTGCAAGGAGCAACTAATGAATTTGAACTGCTGGCTTTTTGGTTAGAACCATAGCTCTTAACCACTACGCCATCAGGGTTTCCAAAATTAGATTAAATATATTGTTTGTCCGTCATTTTAAAATAATAAACTTCTGACTACCTACAGCTCTTGAAATACTGCAAAACTCTATGTTTAACAAGGTAATAGCCACAAGATATGTAACCAATAGGAAACTCTATGAATCAGATAATTTAGACTCTGAAAACATAAGCACACTTTTAAATCTTTCACACAAGTGTGATATGGAATATGGAACCACATGAAAAACTCATATGTTCTTAATAAAATGTCATTTTCATGGTTTTGAAGATGAATACTTTGAGTTCACTGATCTGCTTTTATTGACAAATGTGCTTTGCTTGTGATTTTGATGACAAAATTCAGTGACCTCTGTTTTGAGCTTCAAGGGGTAGGTAAAGCTGACAATGTATTGGTTGATGATTTTCAAATTTAAACTGGAGCAGTGATTGACATAGATTTCAAAATTCTATTTTATACTTCCATTTTTTATATAGGAAAACCAAAGATTAATAAAACAGATTCAAGTTGTTTCTTAGATCTTAATAGATTGGCAGATTTAAACTTTCTCAGGCTGTTGGACCATTTGCTGTTAATGATGTCGATGAAATTGCTAATCAAAATGGAAGTGCCTTCAAATTAATTGTAGCTGACCTTGGGAAAAAATCATTATCTTTTAAATGGACAGTCAACTGAAGGTAAAATAATTTCACTCAGACTTTGGGTCATTAACTCATGACAGCAAATCTGCCCTTCTGAAAGTTGTTTCCTCTCAAATAAATATGTCAATGAATCAATTTCACACTAAAATTACATTCCAACATTAAATGGGATAATGCAAGCAGATGTAAAACAAAAATAAACCCTTGATAAATCCTATCATGTTCACATTTCTCTCCTGTGTTATACATTTTTGTAGTTTCAATCTATACTAGATTAATCCATGTATTGTTTAAAATGTTCACATTTATTTGTGAGAACATTTTATACCTTTTTTTAAACAATTCAATGTACTTGGAACAACCTTTCATTCCACATCAGTCAAACTCAGCCTTTGTAAACACTTTCAAAAGAAATTTGGTAGGACAGAAATATGTTCAACTTCCTAACTGCCGTTTGGCAAGGAGGCAGGGAAACTAGCATTCTTATATTTTACTGGTGGAGGAAAATGACATATACTTTTTCAGAAAGTATTCTGGAAATGAATTAAATTTTATGCATTGACCCAGAAATCCCACATGAAGGAATTAAGGTTCAGAAAAAAAGCACCAAGAACAACATGCTAACTGAATATGTTTTGTGATGATAGAAATATAAAATTCCTATCCATTGAGAAATAGTTGAATTATTTATAGTTTGGTCACACCATGAAAGTTAAATCCATAAGTATTGTTCAAGAGTGATGCGCATGATATATTGATTGTGATAGAAACTATCTGCAAGTTATATGTACTCTATGGTTGCATTTAAAGCACACACACACACATGCACACACACAAAACCTAAAAAAATGATTGTTGTAAAGAAAATGCATGGGAGTCAAAGTACATCACTGAAAATAACTGACATGTCTGGTGGTAAAAACATAAATTTAAAAAATGTGAATTAAGGGTATTTTTTTTTTTTTTTGAGCACTAATAGAAAGTTAACAACTAGAAATTAATATACAACTTTCTAAATACCAGTCCTTTTTTTTTTTTAGAAAAAGAGAGGACACGCCTAGTAGAGAAAAGAAATGCTATAAATAATAAGATACTAACTACACGCTAAGATAATATGACAGATGAAATCAAACATAATCAGATCAAGAAATATGAGTGGTTTCAACTTGTCTATTAAAAAAAGCTTCCAAATTGTCATGATAAGGCAAAATCCATTTCTATATTTTATACAAGAGAAATACTCAAAACCCAGTGATTCAAAAGGGCTAAAAATAAAAGAATGGATGGAGATTTACAAGGTTGAAAAACGAGGAAGAAGAGGACGTAATCCTGATAGAGAACTAAGTAGACTTCAGTCCAAAAAATGTTCAATGAGACAAAGAAGACTTTCTAAAATGCATATTTACAAACTAAGTAATAAAATAATCATCTAAATAATTCAAATACTGACTGATATGAAAGTAGAAATGGAAGCACACTATTGAAAGGAGACATGCCGCTCTCACTTTAAAAAAAAAAAAAAAGAAGTGTCAAAATAAGTAATGGTATAACCTATCTAAACAACATGAACATTTACAAAAACTGCTCATATACCAGGGCAATTGAACCAACCAACCAACCAACGACCAACATTACAAGGTGCCAGAATGTACAGCTATAACAAACAAAGCTCTCTGATCAAAACACATCTATAAAAGTGGAAAAATGAATTGAAGCAACTCATCAGTGAAAGGTGAAATACAAATTGAAGGTACAGAATTTCTGAAAATATGAAAAGGAACAGTACATATGAGAACACATGTGATATATTTAAATCACTGACAAAAAAAATCATACCCCACTCATATAAGTAAAAAGCAAAATAATAAAAATAAATAAATTATAACCCAATTGATAAGTTAGCCAAAGAACAACAATGAAAACAAAAAAAAATATGCAACAATAGAAAGATTTGGAAAAAAGAATCAGGTGAAGAATGCTTTAAAAAGATTAAAAATGATAAATCAAAGTTGTGTTTAAAAAAGCAAACAAAATAGAAAATATAAATAAAAATAATACATGTTAAAGAAGAGATAATCTATGAAAATAAATTTGAAAACTGAGAAGAAATAGATAAAATCTTAGGCAAATCCAATTATCAAAACTGATGTCAGTAGACATGGAAAGCTTAAATAGGCCAATTTCCATAGAGAAAAACAAAGCAAACAAACAAACAGAAAACCCCAATGAAGTCATCACATACTACCCCACAAAACAGCACCATACTCAAATTGTTACACAGGGGATTCTAGAAAAAATAGCTCTAATTTCTATGTAAACTGTTTTACATTACAGAGAATAAAGAAAATTATTCTTTTTTTATGAAACAAGTACACCAGTGATACATAAATGTGTTGAAGATAACAGAAAATGAAAATTACAGATCAATATCATTTATGAATATTGAT
This sequence comes from Loxodonta africana, assembly GCF_030014295.1. Lineage (NCBI taxonomy): Eukaryota > Metazoa > Chordata > Mammalia > Proboscidea > Elephantidae > Loxodonta > Loxodonta africana. The sequence continues at coordinate 63,465,357 of NC_087355.1, forward strand.
TTTAAAATCTTAAATAATGTATTATTGAAGTAATTCAAAGCAACATTACAAAAATAATACACCATGAGTAAATGGTATTTATAACAGAAATGGAAAGGTGACTGGATATTAGGAAAACTATTAATACAATTCACAATATTAATAGGTCTATAGGAGCCTTGGTAGCACAGTGGTTAAGCATTCGGCTGCTAACCAAAAGGTCAGCAGCTCAAATTCTCTAGTTGATCCTTGGAAACCCTGTGGGACAGTTCTACTCTGTCCTATTGGGTAGTTATGAGTCAGAATTGACTCAACAGCAATGGGTTTGTCTTTTTTTTTTTTTTTTTCTTTTTGGTAGATGTTCAAAGCTGCATTGACATAACTCAAAACTCATTCCAAATAAACACCCTTGAAAAAAGAGGAATGGATGGATGTTCCCTTAACATAATAATGTATATATAACTCAATCCTAAACCCAGCATCTAATTTAAGGGGAAATGTAAAGGGAGAAGGCCACTTCCACAAGAGTCAGGGAAAAGGCAAGGATGCCCATTATCTCTACCATTATTTAACACCATGCTGGAGATACTAGCCAATTCAATTAGGAAAAAGAAAGTTGTGAAATATAAAAATTAGAAAAGAAGAAATGAAATTTCTATACAGATGGCATGGTAGTATACCTGGAAAATCCTAGAGAAGCAATGATAAAACTAATAGAAAAAAATAAAAGATTTCTGCAATTTAGCAAACTTTAACATTAAAATATAAAATACCAATAGCATTGACACACACAAATGATACCAGTTAGAAGACATACTAAATGAGAAAACATCATTTACAAAAGCAACAAGCAAGGAAGTCCAGATATAGACCCAACTGTATCCAGCATGTCATATATGTGGTATCTCAAATTACAGGGACAAAGGTTGTCTTTAGTAGATCATGTTAGAGCAATTAAATAGCTACTTGGAAAAAGATCAGATTATTTCTGTTCTTCACACAATAGCTAAGAATAAAATTCAAATAGATCAGAGGTCTAAATGTAAACAATAAAGCTATTCAAGTATTAAAATAAAATATGAGTAAATCTCTCTGTAATCTTGATGTAGGAGAATGTTTTCTGAATATACCAGAAAAATCCAGCTGCAATAAAATATTAATGCATTTGAGCACATCATAATAGAGTAAGTTTGCACAGCAAAGAACACCATAAATAACACAAAACACAAATGACAATGTGGGAAAATATGTTAGAAACATATTACAAGTAAAGCATTCTTATCCCTAAATTATAAAGAACTTTTTAAAACAGGGAAAATTACTATAAATCATATAGAAAACTGAAAAAATTCATGTAAAAAAGGTGCAAATGGCCCTACGTAAATGAAAAGATGTTCAACACTATTCATAGTAATATAAATACTCACTACAACTGTACTGAGATACCATTTCTCACTCATCAGATTGGACAGATTAAAAAGTTGTCTAGGTGAGGCTGCAGAGAAACACGCACTCAAAAATTACAGGTAAGAATGTTAAAAATCTTAGCTGTCTATTGAAAGGCCAAGAAGCAGAAACACCCTCATAGTAATGAGCACAACTACTACCCAGACTTTGTACTCTAATAACACTTCCCAGTAAAATGAACCAGGGATCTCTGGGGAAATGGATGGTTCCAGGGCTAAACCTACGATAGGTCCAAGATGATCCTGGAACATCTTGTTATGCTGAGAAGTATTGAAGTTCTCAAAAACTAGTTAGGTATGTTCACTTAGAAACAAAAGGTTGAATGGGATTCCAATTGTCTAAATTTGGGGCAATTTGAGAACCGAAATAATTAAGCACTAAAATAATTAAGTATAACAAAGTAATTCATGGGCCTATACACATATCATGGAAAAGAGGCCTGACAATCTACTTTCAAAAGGTCATAGGCTTGAAAACCCTATGGAGTGCAGCCCTACTCTGCACACATGGGGCCCCCATGAGTCAGAATCAACTCACAACAATACACCTATCAAAAAAGATAAATAACCATGAAGGAATGCCTCTTAATTATAGGAGAATGCCAAACATCAGCTGGTAGACAAGATATTGTTATTATAGTAAAGATTGAATCAGGCAAAAACCATCAATGGATTCAAAATTTTGATGAGGAGCAAGAACTTTGCATGGTCAGACAGTGCCTCCCACAAGACTGCTTATTAGTTGTAAGGGAAAATAACCCTAATTATAGAGAAATTGGATAACACTTTTTTCAGGAAATCAAAATTAACATTGCTGATAAGGGACCCAAGTACATTATATACATCCAGATGCAGTACCCTAAAAAGAGCAAACATTGCTTATATAGTATTCCAACTGAGAATTTAAAATCATGAGAAAACATTAGACAAACCCAAAATGATGAGTTATATTTTTAAAACAGCAAGGGAGTGGCAGTGTTATATTCTTCTAAAATATCAATGCCGTGAAAGATAATGAAATCTGTGGAAATGTTCCAGATTAAAGGAAGCTAAAGACAACTAAATGCTATACCTAACCCTACATTAGATCTTGTACTGTGAAAATTTTCAGTGAAAGACATTATTGGGTCACCTGACAAAATTGGAAAAGAAAGAGTAGATTAAAGTATTGAATCAATTTTAAAATTAATGAAGTTGAAAATTCCACTGTGTTTATATAAAAGACTATTCATAAGAAAATATGCATTAAAGAACAGGGGTAAAGAACTACAGTGTTAATAAATTACCCTCAAACGATTTATGAAAAAAAATACACAGAAACACGCACAAGGAGGAGGGCAGGAATAATAACGTGAATGGGATTAAACGTTGATAATAGGTCAATCTAGGTAAAGGTTATATGGCTATTCTTTTTACTGTTTTTATTTTTGCCTCGTTTCCATAAGTTTGAAAAATATAAAGCAAGACCCAGGTAATCTTGCAACTCCAAATTTCTCATCTCTTTTCCTTATCTTCTCAGTCTTGTTTACTACACAGGTCTACTTGCTGGTTTTTACACACCTCACGCATATTGCTATCTCAGGGCCTTTGCACTCACAGTTGCCTTAACTTATAAGGTTCATTCTTTAGATATTTACATATGTTCTTCCCTTATCTTTCAGGTCTCTACTCAAATGTTGTCTTATTAGAGAGGCATTTCCTTATTAATCTTCCAAAAAAAGCACCCTCTTACATCCACTTATATCCCCCAAACCTGCCTGCTTTATTTTACTCAAAGCACTTACTACTACCTGATATATTTGTTAATTTTGTTCATCATTTGTCTCCACTTAGTAGAATGCCTGCCAAAGAGAGCAGGGACTTTGCATTGTTCGCTAATACAGCTCCAGAACCAAAAAGAATTCATGTGGCAACATAGATATCCAGTAAGTACGTGTTTAAAAAAGGAGTAAATGAATGAATGGACAAGAATTTGAAACAAAGAATACGAGCTTATGAAGTTTGAATAAATAATGAAAGTAGCATAAGAAGGAAACTGTACTCAAAGATTTTTAAAACACTATTCTAATTCAGAAAGATTTTGGAAATTAGGTCGACAGAGTTCCAAAAATTCCTATATTCTACTGTTTTATGTTGGAATTTGTTCACTTTTACTTATTATAAACAGCTAAACAAATAATTTTTCAAAATTATTTTACCTATTCAAAAAAAGAGCTGTGATTGCTAACCAAAAGATCGGCAGTTTGAATCCACCAGCTGCTCCTTGGAAACCCTGTGGGGTAGTTCTACTCTGTCCTATAAGGTCTTACGAGTCAGAATCAACTTGACAGCAACAGGTTTGTTTTCGTATCATTCAATAAAAAAGGCAAGACTCCACTTCTTCTGTTTGTTTTTAAAAAGAAGGAAAGAAAAGAAAATACTGTAATATGTGTCTTTGGAATATCTTAAAGAGGTATCCAAAAATACATTTAGGCAAGATCTTGACAAACACAAATTACATTTGATAACATTTTCAAAATATACATTTACCAATAATTAAATGAACCCAGAGAATTGTCATACATCACCATCATGTAGGTAAGAATTGTGCATAGTACAACAGACAACTCCTGAGGGAGCAGGAGGCCAATGGGATACAGACCCCAAATTCTCATTAAAAGACCACACCTAATGGTATGATTGCGACTAGAGGAATCCCAGAGACAACGCTCCCCAGAACTTCTGATGGCACAGGACAGGAACCATCCCCGAAGACAAATCATCAGGCATGAAAAGGACTGGTCAGTGGGGGGGAGAGAGATACTGATGAAGAGTGAGCTAATTAAATCAGGTGGACACAGGAGAGTGTGTTGGCAACTCTTGACTGGAGGGGGGATGGGAAGATAGAGAGAGAGGGAAGATGGTAAAATTGGCACGAAACGAGAGACTGTAAGGGCTGACTCAATAGGGGGAGAGCAAGTGGGAGAAGGGAGTAAGACGTATGTAAACCTACATGTGACAGACTGATTGGAATGGTAAATGTTCACTTGAAGCTTAATAAAAATTTAAAAAAAAAAAAAAGAATTGTGCATAGTTATTTTGTATGCTTGATTTATTTTCAGACAAAACATATACTGTAGTATAAATTAAAATATTAAATGCATCCTCTGCACTTCTAATTTTATGTTGCTTTCATATCATTCTGCCTAATGGAAACGTTCAAAGCAACTCATATGGAAATAATTCACTTGGCCCTTTTTATTAATCAAGCATAAGGCTGAGATGCAAATATCATTTATATACCTTCACACGGCTTAATAGACAGTATGACATACTTTGAAAGAAGTAGGAAGGTTCATTTAGCCTTATTGTTTTTGTGGTGATGGATTTTCACACAATGATTCCATTTCTTTTAGGTTTTCTTGTAGGTATGTGCAGTACTGTGAAGATGAGCTCAATTTTTGGTAGTTATTACAGAAATATAGAACAATTTTTGAGATTATGTTCTTCCTGTTTACTACTTTCTGACATACATTTAACCTTGCTTTTTCTTAAAAAGGGTATTCAATATTATTGAATTGTTTTAATTTTTTCAACAACTTCCTTTACTGAACAGGTAATTTTAATTTTTATTCAAGACTGTGCTAATGCTAAACTAAAAAAAAAAAAAAATCAAGACAGATTTTACTGTTGTCTTCACAAACCTTTTCATAATGGTTTTCATTTTAGTCTAGTATAGTTTTTAAGATTGTGTCTTCTCAAGCCAAATAATCTGTTTTCAAAGGCAGGGTCTAAAACTTCCTAGTTTTGTGACCTTGAGAAGTTATGAAATGCTCTGTGCACTAGTTTCTTCATTTATAAAATCAAGACAACAGTAGTACCTGCCCAATATGATTGAAATAATGATTAAATAAATTAATGATTATAAAGCACTTAGAAGAGAACATGATACAGCAAAAAATGAATGCTTGCCATTATTATGGTATTAGTTATTTGGCTTTTCTTACATATGCTAGTAAGGAGAAGTTTCAGAAGATTTCAATAGCATTAGAAATTTAAAGTCTATTTATACATATTTATTTAAAAGTCTTAAATATTTTTTCAATATATATTTATTACTTTATTTTGTAGTTCATTCATTGAGTATGTATTAGGCACTTTCCTAGGACAAAGTTACGCTAAGCTTTGTGTGTGTGTGTGTGAATGCATGCATTTATTTATATGTCCTTAAAGGTGACAAATATAAAGGTAAAAAAAAGATTACCACTAAGAGTTTTTCAATATTATTCCCTGCCATCGATTAGGAATGGAAGCCAAATGCACAAATAATCTCAACAAAAAAGCTTAGGGAAAGAGTGAAATGCCTGAATTTGGACCAAACATTAAAATAAGCATCCACATGTTTTCTAGACGTTTACATACATAAGAGTTTAATCTCACATGGAGCCAAGTGAGTGGTAATAGCATATATATTCCATACATACCACTATCCATACTACCCATTGCCGGTGAGTCAATTCCGACTCATGGCGACCCTATAAGACAGAATAGAACCGCCTTGTAGAGTTTCCAAGGAGCGCCTGGTGCATTTGAAATGCCGACCTTTTAGTTAGCAGCCATATAAAAAAATTTTTTTTTTTTTTTTTATAGATAGCACTTAATCACTACGCCGCCAGCATTTCCAGATGCCATACACGGATGTCCTATAATTTCATGCCTTCAAAGATCTACCTAGAACTTTGCATATGCTATTGCTTTTGGACAAACCATACATTTCTTCTGGATTCTGTGTTTTATATCTTTTTAGGTTCTGCTTTAAAAAAAAAAAAAACACACGTTTTTAATATAACTTTGGCTTTTATGCTAATTCTGGATAGGTTTATGTACCAGCTCATTACTGAAACTGGTCATTCTATCTGTATTTTGCTTCACCAATGCACGTAGTCATCAACCGAGATCTAGCTAACATTTTGATATATTGACATCTATAAATTAGGGCTCTGTATTCCCTGAAAATAACAAATATATTTCATAAAAATATGAATGGAATAATGACTTGAATTATTATTCTCTCTCTCACTAGCATCCTTTTTTGTCCATATCAACCTCAACCTGAAAAATATGTATGGCATTCTTCATTGCCATTGAAGCAACATTCTAATTGCTGGATGAACTCCTATCATATGATTAATAATTTCACCTACCCCGTACACATGTGAAAGTTAGCCCGGAATCTTGTTTGTGCTGATTAATAATTATATATCAAGTATTCAAACCCCTTTTTTAAATAATACTTTTTTATTTTTTTCAACTTAGAAGTTCGATGAATAGCAAATGTATTATTTGAGACAACTAAAAACATGCTGTTACATGGATTCCACACTCTATTAATAATTAATTTAAATCATATTTTACAGTGTGCTCTTAGAGAACATTATAATTACTATAAAAGCAAAAACTCACTGCCATCAAGTCAATTCCGACTCGTAACAACCCCATAGGGTTTCCAAGGCAGACTGTCACTTCTCTCTCCTGTGGAGCCACTGGTGGTTTCAAACCACTGACCTTTAGGTTAGCAGTCCAGCACTTTAACCACTCTACCACCAGAGCTTCTTATAATTACTATAAAAATCTTATTTTGTTAACTACCTCTCCCTTCCAACTTGCATAGAGTAGAAGCATTTCATGTGGATTGGAAAATGACTAAATTCTGAATCTTGTGAGATTTTTCCTTTAAATTCCTGGCTCTCCTTATTTTTCTTGTCTACTACTGATTCTCATTTTGATCTAAGGGAAATGAACTACCTTTTGATATCTGAGTTTATTTGCTTAGTGTAATAGAATGTAAACATTTGTGTGTAATTACTTAAAAGTTGACCTCAAAAGTAAAATTTTTCTACTTTAGCAATATCGAGCTGAAAAAAACAAGTATTACTATTTGCTCTTTTTATTCTTACTATGAATTTGAGTAACATGTGAACTATGGAAGTAATGACTCCAAGGCAGTCAGGTCTAAACACCATGTTCTTTTCCAATACTGGATTAAAAATATGTTTATATTAATCCCAAAGAAGGCAAGGAGAAGCATTGCTGTCTTATTACATCGAATCCAAAATTGTCAAAATTGATCACCAACGCAGCTAAAAGGGATTGGGGAGAACAGAAGAAAGACTAGTTCCTTGAAGTAGCTCACTTAAAATGTATAAGGAGAATATCCAAGAAAAGTCTCATTGTGTGTGTATGTGTTCTTCTTTTCTTGTTCTTTATTGTCTTGCTCATTTTTCCACCCATCATATTTTCAATCTCTTCTATTTGATCGGTAAGAATTTATCTGAATATGTGAAGAAGTCTAGGTAGTTTGGTTTTAAAGAAACACATTCTACTCTGGTTTACTTATGATCCATTGACTAAAAAACACGCTATGTTGAAAAGATACAATTAATTATGTAGACAAATTTCTATGAGACTACTTTACTGAAATCATTTGGTAGGCATGTTAGATTAGTAGATTTATAATTCATCCAAAAAAAAAAACTCAGAAAAATAATGAAAATCCTGAATTTCCACTGCGTGTGGAAGTCTGCAAACCAAGATTTATCAGGTTAGAGTTAGTATATTATTATAGTACAGCCATGCATCACTTAACGTCCACAATAAGTTCTGTGAAATAGGGCGTTACATGATTTGGGCACTGGGCAAACATGAGATTGGATGCTGCTGCCTATGAGTTGAAGCATACACTATTATACCACAAACATTTTGTTTTCAAGAAGAAAAGTTCACATTAAAATAACTACAGAAAGTACAGTACAGTTGGTAACATAAACATTTATTATGACTATCAAGACATATGTATTACAGGTTATATATGTACCTAAGTTATATATGTACTTACACGCCTGGTACAGCAATTGCTTTGTTTACAAAAGACATGAGATACATGTGCTGCGTGAGGAAAGCTGTTGTCTTCACTACATGTGGTTACTTCCGCTACATCCTGTTCTCTGATTGGGATTTCTGAACTCTGTTATAACTGAATAGGACCATGGATGTTGTGCGGCGCGTGACTATTTAATTCTGTTTCTTAATTCTTAGCAATAAATACAATAGTATTTTCCTCATGAAAATGGAGTTGGAACCTAATATAAATAAGCCCTTATGTTAAAAATGTTGCAGGGACACGAGCTGTTGAAACCACCTCCCCCACAATATTAAAATCCACAGGGATTAATAGAACCACAATATCATCTAACACACAGTTTTTGTGTTTATATAATGTTACCTAAGCATATAAAACTTTACTTCGTATATACATTATCTTTGGAATTCAAAAAGCAATTCCACACATGGCATTTAGGAGCCTGTCTGAAAAAGCAGATATTTGACCTGGAGTCATTCTCATGACACACATCGTCCAACCCTAAGTTAGTTTCTCTGTTATTGCTGGTTAGTTTGACTAGCCAGTGTTCTACAATGCCTTAGCCAAAATTAACTCACTCACTTCTGACTGTTTGGAAGGATGAAGTGTTGTTTTTTTGGCTACCAACACACAGCTCACTGTGTAAAATATGAACACTCAGTCATCGGAAGGAAGCAGTCCTGCAAGAAGATGAAGGTCATGTTAAACTCAGATGCCTCAAATTCTACTACTGCTTCTGGAGCAGTCTTCTTTGATGCTTTGGCAAAAACAATTTACCTTCCTGAGATATTTCCTCATCTGTAAAACGGGTGTAATAATTATCTTAAATATCCCATAAGGGTGTTATAAAGATCAAATTTGATATGTTTAGGGAATACCTTGAGAATTTTACCACTATACCAAGTATTGACATCATCCTTAAAAGATTGCTTCTGTCCAAATTTATCTACATTTTTTTTTTTTACTCAGAAAATTAGATATTTTACGAAGATCATTCTGTTTTACATAGAAAATAAGACATAGTAGAGATCGGATTTAAAATAGACGAAATAACTTGAACTTGCTTTTTTTCCTTCTCTATATACTCTCCACAATAACTTTAATTTCTTTTACCTCATTATCTTTCATCTTTTCCACAAAAAAGGGAAAAAAAATGGGTCAAAAAGAGAACAAAGGAAGATTAGGAAAATAAAAGAAGTCTTGTAGAAAAGAAGGAGCAGGAACTATGGAAGAGATCTATAGTAATTACTCTTATAACATGACGGTAACAGAAAATTCTAACGCCAGCTATGGAAGATGATGTTGACCGTCCATTCTAGGACATATATGTTACCTCATCAAATTGCCTAGAGTGAAATAGATTCACAGAAAATGACTAGAACTAATGTAACTCAAAAGAGAATTAACTATTTGCCAGGGTTCATATTCACTAATCCAAAGATAAATACAACTTTCAACAGAATTAGGCATGACTATTAGGCAACCTCTCTCTAGACACCTTCATGGAACAGTAAAAATAGTAGTTCAATAATAATGACACCAGAACAAAAACTTAATGCCATTCTCTCAAAATTTGTCTACCAAACAGACTAGATAGATATTCAAGTCATCTTGACAAAATGGTCTTTCACCTGGCAGGTGCTCTTAAGACGTATTCTAAATTTCACCTCTCTGACAGCAATGATTCTGTGCTATTGTGTTACACTTTGCCTTTTTTGTTTGTTTGTTTTTTGGTATATTATTTATATTGTTTGCTAATGTTGTAAACCGAGCTATAACTATGTTCTTCATGCTTCTCAGATAAAGATATTGTTTTGTCTTCTAAAAAAAAACTACTGCAGACATCTGTTTCTGCCACTCTATCTTTAATTAGTTTATTTAACTCACTGTTTTCAAGGTCCACCTTTTCTCATATGCCTAACTATACGAGTATGATTAAGATAGTAAAAATTTTAAAAAAGAAACCTGAAGCGTGATTATATAGTAGCAGAAAAGATGTCATTTCCAAAGAACATTCTGAGAAGTTGTTTTAACTTGGCCTTTTAAATATAATATTTCATTTACTCTTTGGAAAAAAGAGGGCCAAACATGTGGATAAACCCATATGCATATACTTCTGAGTCTTCCTACTAGGCCTATCACTACTCCATTTGTTGATACAGTGAACTCTGTGTCCTGGTCTCCCAAGGGCAGCTACGGCATGTGACAAAACCAAGGAAGCCACTGCTGATTGTTTAGTATTTATTGATGTGCATATAATAATTCCGAAGAACTCTATCCCAGCAGCATCACAGAAAGGTAGTGAAATTACTTGCTCTAGTGAGGCTGTGGAAATAAATAAGACATGCAAGGTCCTGAAGCATTTTCTTTCTACAGATATATTCAGTACCCATCCATGCAAAAGACTAAGAAAATTTTTCCACCTCTTAAAAGTCCAAGCACACAATTCAGTAAGTCCAAGGCCTTAATCATTTTGTTTGTATGTCTGTCTATTTGCATTGCATTAAGTCTTCTAGGACTGGGACATACACATCCACTGGCATTAACCATTCATGGGTGCTACATTCATCTATCTGTGATCAAACCAGATTCATGAGACACAGTGTTGGCACAGTAAAAATCTTATTATCTTTTATAGAAAGCAAACAGTGAACAATAATAACAGATGCTCAAAGGGAAAATACTTATTCAGTATAGTTAACCATACCCATTCTAACATTGCTGGGCAGATGCTCCATGGCTCAGGTCAGTTGCTGGGTTCACGTTATGGCTGCCTTTGATGACCACAAGGCTGCGTGAGGCTTCTGCTCTGCCACTGGACATCACTGAGCCTTGCCTCACTGGTGGGAAGATCCCTGCACAAGATCTCCCAAGCCTCTGCTGCTGGGCCCTTCTAAACATCTCCTGCCAGTTTCCACAACATTACTGGGGCCCCTGTTGTACAGGAAGGAAGCCATTCAGCCCTCTTCACAGGCACAGTCAGGTCTCTCTTGCCCTGAATAAGCAAGTATTACAACTCTTTTAGCTCCACCAGCAAGCCTCCTGCCCTAAGGCACTCTGCTCTCACTCCATGGGCACGTAAGCCCATTGTCATGGTCTCCTAAAGTCTTCAATGTTACAGCTCTCTCTTCTGATTCTAGGAGGTTCTCAGCACAGGGACCACAAGTACGAAAGATATGCTCTGCTTCAGACCCTGCTTGCTGGTAGTGATGTTCCCCTGAACCTCTGTGGGATTGGCCTTTATACAAACCTACTCCTTGTCAATTTCAAGGTATGGTCCTACCACCAGGACCAGGAATTGAGCAATCCCTTCAGTAGATCATGAATCACTCAATGTACATAACAATCAGTCATTCTCAGTGGACCATAAGTCATTCAATTTGCATAGTAAACTGACCAGATCTTGTGGCCCAACCAATAATTTAGTGGGAGTTATAAGACCATGGCAAGAACTGCCATATAAAAGCAATTCACTGCACTGCACATTCTTTTTCTCCTCATATGTGGATATACTTATATTATTAACGGCATATCTCCTTTTGGCGTTGTATAATATCTTCTAAATGAGGATTAAGAACAATACAACAAAAATCTCTAAAATTCTGAAGACATATCAACAGTGTTCTCTCTGTCTCAGTAATGTGCATGATGTCGTATTTGTCATTATAATTATGTTTGAAAAACCACCAATACTTAGAAAAGTATAAAATGAGATGCTGGCTGTGAGTCTATCCTATAGGTGTGCATATATATCAGACTTGAATTCTATTGGAGGTTTTGTTTAAAGATGTGTTGAATGATCATTTCTGTTTGCTACTTTCTTAATATACACAGAGTTTGTGGATATTTTCTTAAAAAATTTATGGATTTGCCATAATGAAAAAGTTTGAAATGCAATTTTCTGTATCAGTGAGTAGAGAGTCATTTTTTCCTACGCGTGTCAAAACCTGATTAAAAAAATAAAACGAGATCTGTTACATATACTTACTAGTATACAGGATTCTGAGAAAACATATAATGATAGTCATCAAGGCATCATTGAGACATCTTTGATATAACTCTTTTCCCAGGAGCAAAGCAAATATTTTTTTAACCAGGCTTTCTTTCATCAGAACTTACCCATCCCAAACTAGGTAAGAAATTAAGTATAAGGATACATGCAGACAGATATGATTCAGTGGTGATTCAAGAGGTAGATTCCTCACCATCCAAGTGGGAGACCCAGGTACAATTTCCTGCCAATGCATCCCAAGTACAGGCAATACCCTTCTGTTGGTGGAGGCTTATGTGTTGCTGTGATGCTGAACAGATTTCAGCAGAGCTTCCAGTCTAAGACATACTAGGCAGAGAGGTCTGGCAATCTACTTCTGAAAGATCTGGTAGTGAAAAGCCCATGGATCATAATGGTCCATTCCCATTGTGCATGGTATCACCATGAGCTGGGGGAATGGAGGCAGGTACAAACAACAGACAGAAAAATGATATTGGGTAAATTATTGCAGGAGGATAATAATTTGGAATATCCATCTATTTGTTGCTGTTGTTCCTGATTTATCTTCTATTTCCCGCCACACACACTTAACTGTTAGTTAGATCTGAACATCTTAAAAAAAAAAAAAAAGGAAGAAGAAGGAAGAAAAGAAAAATAGCTGGATCTCGGTCCTGGCCTCTGTTTCTAAAACAGTAAGTCCCAGAAAATGTAGAGAATCTTGGCTATAGATAAAGTGGCATAAATTGAAGAAGGTGAAAATCATAAAAAATATTTATGAAATATTCCACCAATTTGGACATTTGAAATAGAAATTAAGTTCAATTATAGAGAATTTTTAAAATGTTAGGTTTCAACTGAAATTCATATGCGTTCCTCTGTTTATTCATTTGTTATTCACCCACTATTATGTTACATTCGGTACTATCCCAGGTACATGGACATACTTTTCATAAGCATGGCAGATATAACCTAAAGCTCATAAAAAAATAGAATTCATAAAATAGTGAATTAAGAAAAAAGTAACCATGAATTGGCAAAAGTACAGAAAATGTATTTAAACGCATTACTCTGACATAGATTTCCCTTTCTAAAACCTCCAAGGCTTTGTAAACTTTAAGTGCATCAGATATAACACTGGCCCACTTGTTACAAAAATATTGCCTCTAAGTTGTTTCTGCGTAAAGTTTTCCTCCTCCTCACTCCTAGTTCTGGGTAGTTTACATGCCCTTTTTACATACACTGTATTATTGTTGATAGTTGCTGTTGAGTTGATTCCAACTCACGGCAAACCCATGTATGCAGAGGAGAGCCGCTCCATAGGATTTTCAAGGCTGTGACCTTTCAAAAGCAGATACCAGGCCTGTCTTCTGAGGCACTTCTGGGTGGGTTTGAACTAGCAATCTTTCTGCTAATAGTCAAGCACTTATCCATTTTTGTCATTCAGTGTCTCCTACATACACCTATGTTGTATGCCATCAAGTTGATTCTGACTCGTAGCGACCCTACAGGACAGAGTAGAACTGCTCCATAGGGTTTCCTAGGCTTTAATCTTTACAAGAGCAGGTCGCCAGGTAGTTTCTTCAAAGGTGGGTTGAACCGCCAAATAATTCTGACTGGGTAATACACATTGCACTTATAATTACTTTTTATGTATCTGTATTCATGGCCATTTGTCTAGAATCTATACCATGTGAAGACAGAGTTTGCAACTGCTATGTTTACCACTATGTGCACCACGCCTAGCATAGAGCTTACTACATAGTGGAAAACAATCATGATATTGTTCATTTGTGTTAACCATCTCCATGAAAGCATGCCTGTGGGATGCTGAGATAATAGGTTCTGGGTCTTTTGGTTTCTGATTTTTTAACCTAATATCTGAATAGAAATTAAGAGACTACCAGAATTCCCAGTGAATACCTCCATTAAACAGTTTGTCTCAATTGCCAGATGTTTTTAAATTGCCTTAAGCAGGTGCTGGATAGACAATGATAACATCTGCTGACTTAATTAGAGTAAGTTTAACTCACTTAATATCTCCTAACCTCAGTCTCATCCCTTGTAAAATTATGAGATTGGTTGAAACGATCTGTAAACTTCCTTTCAGTTTTAGAATTCTTCAGAAATTTATATTTTGCCCAACTACCTGTAAGTAAATAAATCTGCTATATACAATCTTCAAATCTTTGTACAGCTTCAGAGATCTTTTATCTGAAGCTAGGGGTAGTTGCCTTTAGAACCAAAAGGTTATAAAATCTTTAGAAATTCCGAGTCCAGTCTCCAGAGTCTCAATGGAAGAAACCTCTCAAAAAAAATCTTATTCAAGGGTAATACAAAGACCATTGAGCACTCCCATTTACAGAATACACACTACTTTAGTCCATTCCATTTTAAAAGATGGATTTGATTTAACAGTTTTAAATTACACTGAGTTAAATTCTGTTACCGTGTTATTAATGTCTTAGTAATGACTCCCACCAAGTTTAGATCTAATTCTGATCTTTAGTCTATTTCTACTTCCTTTTCCCTATGTCGGTTTTTCAGAAGTTTAAAAATGGCTATGAGATTATCACATTTTCTATAACATCCTCATTTATCTCCTTGAGATTAAATTTTCTCTGCTAATTTAATTTTTGTATATTCACAGGATTTACAGTATTTTTAATTGCACCAGTTAGCTTACATTTGACAGCTGTATTCATTTTTTCAATATAAAAATGTTATTAAAATTGGAAACTAGCACACTTAACTATATCTCCTCACCACCATTTCAATTTTGTATTTCTTTTGAAGACACACATACATGTGTATTTGCATGTGCATTTTTTTTGTTATATTTAGGATTCGTGCAATAGTTTTGTATTTTTCTCTTTTACTCAACATTGTATCATAAATGTTGCTTGAAGATTCTACACGCATCATAGCTATAATGTATTAGTCACATAAATTAGTCTTGGTCATTAAATACTCAAATTATTTAACTATTTTCCTAGAGTTAGGTCTTGTTTCTCAGCATTTTTGTTTTGCTAAACAGATACTTCTGAGTTATATTTTCACCTTATACTAATTAATTAATTACTTGAGGACATTTGTTGAACAAGTTGTAGTGCACACACACGCACACACACAGAGAGCTCTAGTGGCACAGTGGTTAAGAGCTACAGCGAACTACAGCTGCTAACCAAAAGTTCAGCAATTTGAACCTACCAGCTGCTTCTTGGAAACCCTATGGAGCAGTTCTACTCTAACCTATAGAGTTGCTATGAGTTGGAATCAAGTGGACAGCAATAGGGCTTTTTGTTTTCAGTATATCCATAAATATCTGTCTGTCTCTCTGTCTCTCTCTCTTTCAATCTACATATTGCTTTCCAAAAGCATAATTTCAACTCATGATAATAGGCATTGAGCACGATAAATGCAACAGTATTAAGGCTTCACTAATTTTGTTGCTACTAGCCTTGGTGGCACAGTGGTGAGCACTCAGCTGCTAACCAAAAGGTCGGTTGAAACCCACCAACCACTCTGCAGGAGAAAGATGTTGGCAGTCTGCTTCCGTAAACATTTACAGCCTTGAAAACCCTATGTGGCAGTTCTACTCCGTCTTATTGGGCAGCTATGAGTTTGAATCAACTCAATGGCAAAGGGTTTCTAATTTTGTTGCTAAATGGTACCTCAAGTAAGCTTCTGTGGAAATATTAAAAAATTAAACTAAGTTTGATTTTGTGGATTTTAGCCATTGTCAAATTTATTGTGTTCAATTTAAATTTTGAGTTCATGATGATGAAAGAAATTATCTAGGGACGACTTTTCTTCACTCAACTATTATTTATTAAGTGTTTGGGACTCCAGAATTATAGAAAACATACAAAAATATCTGCCTTCATGGAGCATACATTCTGATAAGGAGAGCTAGATAACAGCTTATTTTTACAAATAAAATAGGGAAAGGGTAAGAGCAGTTGGAGATCAGCTATATAAAAATAAATAAATAAAAACGGTGGGGAGAACTTTTTTCCTAAAATTGAGGTGAGGGAGAGTGATATTAGCAACTAATTTGATACACAAAGTTAATAATCATTTCAGATATAAGAATATGGTTGATTCACAATGCTGCTTACCAGTCAAATATCAAGCCTAGCAGTATATTTTTAAAAACGTGACTCATTTCACCAGTCACTACGGGTTGTTTGTTTTCCCCAAAATGATTAAGTGGAATTCAAATACGTAGTTTCAGTAATTCTCTACAAAAGTTTTTATCTTAGGTGAATGGCACTACTACTTACATAGAAATCAAAATGAACTCATGTTATTGAAATTTTATCTCATTTAGCTTGAGAGTTTCAAAAAGTCCTGAAGACTGCAATCTTACTAAATATACAGAACATTAAATACATTGCTATATAACTTCCATGCAATTCTAGACATTGTTTACTTACTTCCAGAGAATATGCATTTTACAAAGTTTCTTTTCTTAATTTCTTGGGAAAAATGTATTAAAGGACTAAGTCACGATTATCAAAATTTTCAAGAGATAATTAGGAAAAAACTATTAGTCTTCCAAGATTTTTTTTTTCCAGTGTGGTCGCTGTTCAGAGACATATTGCTCTTACTTTCTAGATTTTTTTTTCAGTGTTTGTAGCTATCTTTAGTTTGTCTAGACTAGCATATCTCAAATTTTAATGTGCATAAAATTATTTGGCAATCATATTAATATGTGCATTCTAATTTATTCTGAAATCGGAAGTTAGGTCTAATATTTTTCATTTCTAATAAATTCTCAGATAATACCAATGCTCCTGGTTCCATGAAGTACATTTTGAGTAGCAAGAATCTATATAGAGTGGCAATCAAAATGAAAGTGAAAACTTGAATTTCACACCTCTCATGTTTTCATGTTATGTTAGGAAAAAAAAAAAAAAAAACTCATTATTCAATCTTCATCAACTTCTATAGCAAGAGTAATGTCCGATGTGTTAGAGAATAATTTTAAGGTAATCAAATACCTTGCCTTCACTATGGTATTTGATCACTCATAAGTGCCATTTATTGGCTCATTGGCTCTTCCACGAACATGACTCTCATAAAAACTCAACCTAAGCTAAAATAAGGAAACAGTCTCTGGGACTATATTGCAAGTGTTCATTCCACAAATGTATTTCCAACTGCAAGAGATTTAATGTTTTGTAACATTATTCTTTTATGTAGGTAGAACATTTAGTTTTTATCCTTTTACTCTTTTCCCAAGCAATGTATTTTACAGTTGAGTTAGACTTTGTTGGTACAAAAATGTAAGATACACATTTCAACAAAAGATACCTACAAGTTCTTAATTTATTGCATTATTTACAAAATTTTGGTTGACTTAATCTTCAAATTTTCAAAAAAAAAAGTGGTATAATATTCGTAATGGATTGAATTGTGTCCCCCCAAAATATCTCTCACCTTAGCTGGGCCGTAAGTCCCAGTATTGTGTGATTGTCTACCATTTTATGCGATTTGTCTATGTGTTGTAAATCCTATCACTATGATGAAATGAGATGGATTAGTGGCAGTTACACTGATGAGATACACAAGATTAGACAGTGTCTTGAGTCAATCTCTTTGAGATATAAAAGAGAGATAGGAACAGAGAGACAGGGGTCTCATACTGCCAAGAAAGCAGTGCTGGTAGCAGAGCGCATGCCTCGGAACTGAATTTCCTGCACTGAGATGCTCACAGACCAAGAGAAGACTGATGACAAGGACATTTCTCCAGAGCCTACAGAGAGAGAAAGCCTTCTCCTGGAGCCAGCACCCTGAATTCAGACTTCTAGCCTACTGGACTATGAGAGAATAAACTTCCCTCTGTTACAGCCATCCAATTGTGTTATTTCTGTTATAACAGCACTAGATAACCAAGACAATATTTTAAAATCAGCAATGAACTTATTTCAGTATATCAGGAGTATTTGAAACCAGATTCAATAAACAGACCACTACTGAGTTGATTCATGGCAACCGTATGTACAATAGAACAAAACAGTTGCCCAGTCCTCCCTCATTCTCAAGATTGCTGGCATGTTCAAGTCTATCATTGTGACTATTGTGCCATTCCATCTCGCCACAGTTTCCCTCATCCTCACTGGCCTTCTATTTCACCAAACATGATGTCATCCTCCAATGATTGAGTCTTCCTGATGATGTGTTCAAAAGAAGCAAGTCAGACAATGGTTCTGTTGTGATTCATAAACTTTTAATTTGCTAATTTTTGGGAGCAGATAGCCAGGATTTTCCTCCTAGTCCAGAAGCTCCATCGAAACCTCTTTATTATGGGTGACCTTGCTGGCATTTGATATACTGGTGGTATAACTTTCAGCATAGCAGCAACGTGAAAGCCACTGCAGTACAGCAAACTGACAAATGGGAGATGGTTCAATTGATAATTATATCCAATTGATGCTAAACTATTAAACTGTTAATTCATGTTCAAGTGAACTCATATGAAATTGATAATTTGTATTCAATTGATGATTGCTAGGTGTCTTGGTCTATGTGCAACTCATTTATTTCTAAGAAATATCTTGGTTAAAGCTATTGTGTCATGCAAGTAGTAATCCTTAGACTCTATATTGATTATCTCGTTACTTGTATGGAACAAAAAAAACAAATTTTATAAATACATAAGACATCTTGAAATTAAACATATATATGTACACGTGTGTATATATATATATACACATAGGTCTCCAGATTTTAAAAAAAACTTGTACTTTTAAACAAAGTAGAAGATTAATTATGAATGGAATAGAAGTTTTCCATGGAAAAATCAAATATGAATGGAATGGAAAAACAGAAAAATATTTAATTTAAAAAATCAATATAGAGATGAAAATTTCAGATAAGCACATAGATAGAAAAGAAATATTTAAATAGTATAATGATATAGTAGATATAAACCCTAATATATAGGTAACTGCATTAACTAAAATAGCCTATAAACAGATGGCACAAAATAATATCCAACTACACATTACTTATAATAAATACATTTATATTCATGGCTTAAGAAAAGTTGAGACAAGACATACACCATGAAAATACAAATCAAAAGAAAGCTAATACATATTTACTAAGAGCAGGCAATGTTTACTTTAAGGGAAGAAGCAGAATTTATAAGAAGCTTAGTTATAAAAGGTTTAATTTTTCTATAAGATATAATAGTTCTGAATATGTATGAACCTAATAACATAGGCTCAAATATATAAAGCAAAAACTGATGGAAATGGAAATGGAAATATTCAAGCTCACAATTATTGATAGCACAAGTGTCGAGAACTATGAAACATCTAAGATTATTCTCTACTTGCAGACTAACAAGTTAGACTGCCATAGTTTCATGGTTGCAGAAGATGACAGATGCCTGAGTCAGATAATAAGAACAGACTACAATAAAAGCATAACAGTTTCTAGTATCAGCATTTTCCTGCACTGGCTTCTGAAGCCCAACTTCCCAACAGGTTGACATATAGAAGGCCAGCTGATATCTGCACTTGCAGTAGGTTGTATTACAATAAAGCAACTCTGAGATTAGAGAATCCAAATCTTTTAAAATGAACTATAAATATGAGTGTCCTTTTTTTTTTTCTCCAGAGGAAGACACTATATCTTCCAATACCCTTCATTAAATAAACATTTTTGAAAAGATAGTTTAGAATAAAGAAAGTCAGTACCACTGCTCACAAGACATGCAGAAACTCATGACACTCATAGAGAACTGTCTCCCAACATGACCTAGTCCTCATTTCTACATTTCACCTTACAACGAGTTTTTCCATGAGTATCTCCATTCTGTCCCCCAATCAGATTAATCTTATTGACAAGTATTGTTATCACATCCTTTCAATTTGTTTTGAGTAAAATTTTATTAACACCACTGACAACAGAACTCTTAGTAGAAAGATGGGACCAACTTGCAGCATTGACCTGAGTCATCCTCCTCAGGAGCCCAGACCCAACCAACTGTAGAAAGTCCCATAAACCATCCCGGACTACCGTAGAAAAAAAAGAAAAAAATTTTTTTTTTTAAAGCCAGGTGGAATTTTCCTCAAGTTTGTACATTGAATTTTCCACTATGTCCAAATCATTAATCCAGGTACATCAGGATACATTAGTGATTACATAGATTCTACTTTAGCACACAAGGAGGAAGTCTAAGAAAATTCTATCATCTGTAACAACCCAGGCCAGTGAGGCTGACATGAAGGGTATGTGGTTATATTTCCTTAAATACTTGAAGGTTAAAGATACAAGTTATTGTGTTTTTGGTTGGGAGGAACATTAATGCCTGAATTCCATATAAGAAGTATAGTCACTGGAATGCACATAGTGACTCTGGAAAGCAAGTGTTGACTCCAGCATAACCTACAGTACAACTGGCACATAGTAGGATTTCCAATTCAGTTTGAACATGAGTCTTTTAGAGGGGACTGCCTGAGTGCAGTCTTTTCTGTTCTGTTTGTCCATACCACCAGTTGGGTAGTAGTCATCTGTCCCACAGCATGATAAAGCTATAAGTATGTGAATAAAATTAGAGAGATCTGTTGAATGGTGTTTTTGCATGGGAGGTGCAGGAGCTGGGGAAATACCCTGCTGTTTTCGAAAGTCTTCTCTGTACATTTAAGGGGACTAGCTATCAAATCATGGACAGAGTCATCTGACAGGGGAGGGTAGATATAGTAGTCAGTTAAATTTGATGCACTGGTAATGCTTGAGAAGAAAACTTTCCTTTACAAGGAAAACTCCAGGAGTAGTTTTGAAAGACAACAATCTTTTATGTTCCTCCCTACCTCCCCTATACTTGTTAAGATCTAAGTCGCTCTCTCTGTGTGGCTGGGTTGGTGCTCTTCTTTCAATACCGTAGAAATAATTTGTCCAATTTCAATAGTTACAACTTCATCCTTTTATCAACCATTCCTCACTCACACCCAGATCTTTCATGAAAAGGGCAGTAAAAGAATATTTTTTATAAAGCTTACAGAGACCCGTTATGTCCCCCACTTTCACCTGTGTAGGCCTCTGTATGGGGAATTGGCAAGCAGTGACCTCAATCAACTCAGCCTTTATGATTAACGGGACATATATCTGAAAAGTGTATCCAGATTACTAAAGAAGGATACCTTTGAATTTCTTAAGACTCCTTTTGCAACAAGCTGATACACAGATGGTGTAGCTATCAGACAAACCTAGGGTGTCTGTTAGGAGAAGGAAACCAGCATCACATTCAGGAATTATCTGGGTAGAATCCCAAATTTTCAAATAATGTTGTTGCTGTTAGGTGCCATTGAGCCAGTTTCAATTCATTGCTACCCTATGCACATCAGAATGAAACACTGCCTGGCCCTGCGCCACCCTCATAATTGTTCTTATGCTTGAGCCCATTGTTGCAGCCACCGGTTTTGTCCTGATAATTGCCCAGAAAGTGGTCAACAGATGATCCAATTGTTGAGTGACTTATGTAATAAAAAACTGTAATTGGTTCACATAGCCAAGAACATAACACAAATTAGTTTCGAGGGTCACAATATTGGGGTTGAAATCAACTGATTTGACTGCAAGAGCAACACTGTAAGCTCAAAAGCTGTCAACAGTGGCCCCATAAATAACCCTGAGAAGAGGACAAAGGTCCAATGTAGTCAGTCTTTCAGAGGCAAGTGGATGCAATACTCTGTGCTATGTGGTCTTGCTCACCATGAAATAAATGGTCAACTTTTGGCAGAAGTCACACATCTTGCATGTAGTGGTAACATCTTTGTCAGAAACAGAGCCATTTAGTTTGTGCCCAATCTATAATAACAGATGTGTTTCCATGCCTAGTACAAAAATGGATACAATCAGAAATGGTGATAATCCAGGCTCAATCAGCAGCTTGATTCAACTTGGTCTCTACGTGAGTTACCCAGGTTTTTAGATTAACAGCCATTATTTGTTTCCATAGTCCATAGCTTTAAAGAATGGTGCATTTAATCTGCCAGTCTTTAGTTTTCCAAGTGGCAGAGCAAACAGCTTGGTCATTGGAAAGAGACCAAGAGTCAGTAAAAACTCAACAGTTTTCTTCAAGGGGAGTATTGGCTGAGCAATGAGAATAGCCTTGAGTTCTGCTTACTGAACAGAGAGACAACATCCATTTTCAGTTCTGCACATCTGGCACCACAGGTATAGAGCTACGTCAGCCCAATGAACACCATTGGGTTTTAGATTATCTATACCTTTTTTTTTTTTTTGGTTTTTATATACCATTAGCGAACAAAAACTAGGCTTTTATGGTAACCTTTATGAATCAAAGGCCCAAAGGAGCCACTGGTTTTGATTTAGGCAGTGGAGAAACTCTTCCTCAGAGAGATTCCTGAATACTTTTCATGTAAATATGACTTGCTGCTGGAGCCAGGACAGTGTGGTCTTGAATATGCCATTTCTATCTGACAGCTAAAATTAGTGGGGACTTACTGCCTTGTTAGTTTTCAAGTCTAAGTTGACTGGAATATTCAAGAGAGACTGGGTGAATGAAACTTTCAGTTTTTGAGATAATTTATTGAATATATAAAGTGCACAGAATAGCTGTTTCAGCTTACAAATTGTTCTCAAAGTAACAAAGGCTCTCAGCACAAAGACCAATTCCAGTGCATCATCTGCTAAAAACATCTTCAGGGTATAGTTGAAACCATGTGTGTGCGACTGCAAAACCCTGTTTTAAAATCTCAGAAAGATTTAAGATTGTCAAAAAAAAATAAAAATTAAAATAAAAAAATAATTTTTTTTTTTTTTTTTTAAAGAACCTGAGGTGCCACATGGATACTCTCAGTTAAACAATAGGGCTTCTGCATATTTTATGGATTTTTTTCTTTTTTAACTACATCACTATCACAGAAGCCAAAGGTTAAGGAAAACTTCAAAAGTTTTGTTTTTTTTGTCTAAAGAAGTGAACCCAAATGTGATTCATAGTAGATCCTCAAAGACTTTAAGGTACTTATATTGATGGAAGAACTGCCAGCTTACAATAAAAGAATCAGAGAAATAAAAAAAAAAAATGAAAAGAAACTTTTGAGCCTTCAGCCTTTTAGAGACAGGAAGCAAAGTTAGAAAAATACTCTTAAAAAAAAAAAAAAGAAGTAAAATTTTTATAGAAAAGGAAAAATAATCCAGGGAACAGAAGCAAGATCTCAAATGGTAGAGCAAAGCGTCAAAGAGAACAAAGTTCAGAATGCACTGATGAGTCTTAATTACAGAGCTGACTACATATTCCTGCCTGTTTTTTTTTTTTTTTTTATGGACGAGTTTTTGCTGTGTGTCTGCTTCAACCCACCTTTTTAACAGAAGTGTCTATTACAATTATATGATGTGTATCTTATGCTTATATGTTGCATATATTGGAATTAGGTGGGGGGGAGGGCAGCAGACAATTTATCCCCATAGTTCATGGTGTTCAGAGCCAGAGGAATAATTGTATTCGAATTGCTGTACCTGAGTAGCCTCATCCTCATGAGGACCTGTTTTAAATGTCAACATTGTGAACGTAATTTTTTTTTTTAATTACTGGTTTTGTGTGCATGTGTGCATGTGTATGTGTGTGCTTTACATGAAGGCTTACAGAGAAAATTAGTTTCCCATTAAACAATTAAAACACATATTGTTTTGTGAGATTGGTTGCCAACCCTACGACATATCAATACTTTTCCTTCCTTGACTTTGGGTTCCCTGTTTCCATTTGTCCAGCTTTTCTGTCCCCTCCTGCCTTTTCATCCTTTCACTTCAGCTGGTGTGCCCATTTAGTCATGTATACATGATTGAGCTATTTGCATTATTGTTTGTTTCATGGGCCTGTCTAATCTCTGGCTGAAGGGGGAACATCAGAAGTGACTTTACTACTGGGTTAAAAGGCTGTTCAAGGGTCATAATCTCTGGGTTTTTCCAGTCTCTATCACACCAGTAGGTCTAGTCTTTTTTGTGAGTTTGAATTTTGTTCTACGTTTTTTTCCAGTTTGATCTGAGACCATCTATTGTGATCCCTGTCAGAGCACTCAGTGGTGGTAGCCTGGCACCATCTAGTTGTGCTGGACTCAGTCTGGTGGAAGCTGTGGTAGTTGTGTTCCATTAGTCCTTTGGAGTAATCCTTCCTTTGTGTCTTTGGTTTTCTTCATTCTTCTTGCTCCAAATGGGGTGGTACCAGTAGAGTATCTTAGATGGCTGCTCACAAGCTTTTAAGACTCCAGATGCTACTTATAAAATATGTTATACCAATTGAGCTAGATGTTCCCGGAGATGATGGTCCCCAGCCCTCAGCCCAGGAAATTGATCCCTATGGGAGTTTGAATGTGTGTGGGCATCATTTCTGAGACTAATAACATGATGGTGGGGATGTTTGTGGTGTCTTAGAAGGGAGTGGATGTATTTTAATGTGGGAGTAATATAAACAATTTGTGGCCAGATGTTAGACTGAATCAATAAAAAAAAAATTGACAAGAAATGCTTTGATACTCCTTTTATTAAGAGGTAGTTTCTATGGCTGCTATACCCGAATCTGGGCAGGTTCACTACTGGCTTGTAAAGAAAAGAATGAGGTAGAAAATGCAGCTGCATGATTTCTAAGGCTAGAACAGAAAAGTAATACAGCTTCTACTTTGTAGAAAGTCCAGTATATGAGACTGTCATACTGGCGAAGCCATGTGTGGAAAATTCCCCAACTGAGCTCCACTTGACAGCCAGCACAACTATCACTCATGTGAGTGAAAAATCTTTGATTTCTAACTTAGTCAAACCTTCAGTTGACAGTACCTTCAACCACCATAGGACCGCAGTTACACAGGAAACCCTAAGAAAGATTTTCTTCACTGATTCTTCCCCAAATCCCTGACTCAAAAAATCATGAGCAAAACAAAATGGTTATTTTAAGCTGGTGAGTTTTATGGTATTTTTTTTAACACGGTAATAATAACAGGAATAACATGATGACTTGAAAAGAAGAAGTAAAACACTCATTCATAGAAAGGAAACCATGGTGGTGTAGTGGTTAAGAGGTATGGCTGCTAACCAAAAGGTGAGCAGTTTGAATCTGCAAGGGGCTCCCTGGAAACCCTACAGGACAGTACTACTCTGTCCTTTACAGTAGCTCGCTATGAGTTGGAATCAACTTGACGGCAACAGGGTTGGTATGGGTTGGATATTCATAGAAAATCTAATATATCTAAAGTCAGACTATTAGAATTAATATGTTTTAAAACATAGCTAGGTGAGGAATCAATCAATAAATGATTGTGTTTTAAATATTATAAAAAATAATTGAAAATAAAATTTAAAAAATGAGACTATTCAAAAGAATTCTATATGTATAAGTTCATGGCACTGTGTAGGGGTGGGGCCATTTAAATAAGGTCTATACCCTAACAAAGGCGGTCAGTTTTGCCATTCTGTTAGGCTTAAAATGAGCCATTCCAGAGGTGGGAAGGAGGATCTCACCACCACCTTGAAAGAAGGCACAGCTGTGGAGTGAGTCCTTTGGACCCAGGACCCCTGCTCTGAGAAGCCTCAGAAGCTCCTGGAACCAAGAGTTCAAGAAAGAGAGAGAGAGAGCTATAACACTGACGACAGTGAGAACCAGTCAGGAGAGACCGGTAGGAGATGGCACAATGGGCTTTCTGGCTCACAGAGCAAGAAAGCTGAATGCCTTTGGGCAGGAGGCTTGCTGGTGGAGTAGGGTGCCTCCAGGCACTTGGTAGAGCAAGGTTTGCTGGCCAATGGAGCTTTAGCTGAGTGCCTTCAGACGACAGGCTTACTAGCAGAGTGGGGTAACTCTGGGCACTTACTGGCAGAGCTAAAATAACTTTCTAACTCTTGCTCAAGCAGGGCAGAGGCCAAGAGGCCAGAGAGAGCCTGGCTGCAGACACCATTAGGAACAGGCTGTCCTGATGGAAGAACTGTATCCTGTTACATCCCTAATAAACTCGAGAATCGTGACTACTGCCTGTGAGTTCTGTGTGGCCATTGTAATAAATCATGGAACTCAGCAGAGAAGTAGAGAATGCCCTGGGAGGGAACGTTAGTGTCAGAATTGGTAAAAATGGCAGAGGAGGCATGTTTGACCTCTGCCTCAGAACAATCAGCCCTGGCACTTAATCTTGATTCTCCTTCCCCCTTGTGTAGTTGATGAGGTCAGACATTACCCCCATGCCATTTTTACACCAACCAAAATTCCACTTGGCAATTTTGAGGGGAGTAGGATGTTGCAAGTTGCCAAGCTGATTCTCAAATGTACTAGGGAGTGCAAATATCATTGCTTCCATTTGATGAAAGGGAAAGAGGAGAGGACTGATGACGATGCAAATGATTTATTCATTTAATGGTGGGAATTTGAGGGCACTCCTTTCTAAAAATAGTTTATTATCTGAACTTTAAAGGCATTAGAGTTAGAGGTCATAATTTGATGAAAGTAGAGACTTTGAAATAGCTAAGAAAATTTGTAAACTCAGTTAAGAATAATATTAAAAAATATTCTGAAAAATTCAAATATTTAACATAAGGTTCAGGTTAAATCTTCTAAATTAGTTGTAGTCATTAAAATGATATTCAATTCTAATTGACCCAGCCATTCCGATAGTTTAAACATTACATTCCAAATAAGAGAAATCTTTCGTGCTAAAAATGAAGTATTATGCAAACAGGAGAGACTTCTTAATTTTTTACAGTGTATATTTGTAAAAGTATGTGAGTAAAATATATCATAAATTTTGAATAACTTTAAGGAAGTAGAGTTTTTAGTGCTATCATTAAGACAAAAAAATATTGGAAGGATGAGAAATACATACAACCTTCAAATGAATAAAGACTAAGTCTGGTTATAATGTGGATATTCTTCGTCAGTTGCAAAACCTGTGGAAAGCCTGAATAAAAAAAAAGCCTGAATAGGGGAAATGAATTAAGTTTTTACCACACCAGTGGCAACAATGGCTACAAACATTATGTTCCTTTCACACCTGAGTTTGTGAAATGAGTTCCACACCTAATACACATATAAGGCACCTAGCAATGAGCCTCAGAAATGATAAGTCAAAAAAACCAAACCAGTTGCTGTCAAGTAGAGCTCTCCACTACTAAAATAGAGCAAACTAAGAAGTGCCTTGGAAGAAAGGCCTGGCAATCTGCCTTTAAAAGGTCACAGCCTTGAAAACCCTACGTAGCAAAGTTCTACTGTCTAAAACATAGCACCAGAAATAACAAGGGCAGAATAATAATAGCTATGCTTTTGTTAATCTCCCTATGAAGAAGTTCTACTCTGTAACACATGGGGTCCCCATGAGTCAAAATCTTCTGGAATGGTTTGTTTTGCTTTTTGGTTTTATGTCGATCTTTCTCATCACAAATATTTTTACACAAAACGTATTTGATAAATCTTAAATATTAAGAAAAACACTAGATCATACAAGAGGTTATAAATCATTTGAGACCTAAGAATGCTATTTGTAATGCTATATACTTGGATTTCTACTGTCCTTTTTTTTTTGTTTGTTTATAAAAGAATGCCTCCTGTACAAAAGAGTAAGTTTTAAAATGGGAGTGAGTAAGTAAAGTTTTTCCAAAAAGGAAAGCACTTTAAAATCTTTCAGTAAAAGAGGTTTCTCCCAAAGCATTATATATTGAAAATTCCAAAGAATGGATGTCACTTCAAAAGAAAAATAAAATTTGAGTAGGAGGATTGTATTCTGTCCTCTGACACACATCACCAACTTTCTCAAAAAAGTACTGTTGGTGACACTAGGAAAATGGTCCTGACGTTCACTGAATACCAGATTTGATGAGCAAAATCACTGTTTATGGGAAAAATAACTAAACATATACATGCAATTTTATGCAAGTAAAAAAGAAAATAGTTTCGATTTTCCTCATGTATGAGTAAATATATTGTGAATGTAAATGAATTTTTTTTGAATGTGGTTTAAAATTTTGAAGGAAGAACAATTATAAAAATTCCAAAAATAATATATATATAATGCATCATGTCAATATACTAAAAAGTTGTGCAGCCTTGTATCAAAAGAGAATATTATAGAGTTAGCCTTGCTCTTTTGCTCTTTGTGGAATACACATCTACATCTCAGTTCGATGAACACAATAAAGCATTAGTATAATAGATTTTCTTTTTCTCTCTCCAAGTGTCATATGAATTAAGAGGTTCAGGAGACATTTAATATTTTCAACCGCTTACATGAGGGTAACATCAAACTACTTACTATAAGTGGCTAAAAGTGCTGGGGACAACTGTCAGAATGGCTAAAGTTCATCCATCTTAAAATCATAAATGATACTAGCACCAAAGTACAGATGAGTGACTAGATCATCATCACACTGTGATATGTCTTCACTGTGTCATTAACAACACTTCTGCTGTAATGTGAGAACTACTGGGTTACAGAATGAAATTTGAGATTCTTTTGATTTTTTAAGGGAAATTACTTGAATTTTGGTACTGATTTGTGCTACAACCAATAGGCAGTCACTCTAACAGAACAAGGGGATAAGGCGCAGTTCAAAATCAGGAGAGATGTGTGTCAGGGTTGTATCCTTTCATCATATACACTCAATCTCTATGGTGAGCAAGTAATCTGAGAAGCTGGACTATGTGAAGAAGAACGTGACATCAGGATTGAAGGAAGACTCATTAACAACCTACATTATACGGGTGACACAAAAGGACTTGAAGCACTGACTGGTAAAGATCAAAGACTACACCCTTCTATATGGATTACACCTCAACATAGAGAAAGCAAAGCTCCTCACAACTGGACCAATAGGCAACGTTATGAAAAACGGAAAAAATATAGAAGTTGTCGAGGATTTCATTTTACTTGGATCCTCAATTAATGCCCATGATAGCAGTGGTCAAGAAATGAAATGACATAATGTTGTTTTTGTTGTTAGGTGCTGTCGAGTCAGTTCTGACTCATAGCAACCCTATGCAGAACAGAACGAAACACTGACCGGTCCTGAGACATCCTTACAATCGTTATTATGCTTGAGCTCACTGTTGCAGGCACTGTGTCAATCCACCTTGTTGAGGGTCTTCCTTTTTTCCGCTGACCCTGTACTCTGCCAAGCATGATGTCCTTTTCCAGAGACTGATCCCTCCTGACAACATGTCCAAAGTATGTAAGACACAATCTTGCCATCCTTGCCTCTAAGGAGCATTCTGGAGGCACTTTTTCCAAGACAGATTTGTTCATTCTTTTGGCAGTCCATGGTATATTCAATATTCTTCACCAATACCACAATTCAAAGGCATCAACTCTTCTTCGGTCTTCCTTATTCACTGTCCAGCTTTTCACATGCATATGATGTGAATGAAAATACCATGGCTTGGGTCAGGCGCACCTTAGTCTTCAGGGTGACATCTTGGCTTTTCGACACTTTGAAGAGATTCTTTGCAGCAGATTTGCCCAGTGCAATGCGTCTTTTGATTTCTTGGCTGTTGCTTCCAAGTGAAATGAAATCCTTGACAACTTCAATCTTTTCTCTGTTTATGATGATGAAACCTGTCCTCCATGGGTGACCCTGCTGGCATCTGAATACTGGTGGCATAGATTCCGGCATCACAGCAACACACAAGCCCCCACAGTATGACAAACTGATAGACACGTGGGGGGACATGACATAACGTATTGAGTAAATCTGCTGCAAAAGACCTCTTTTAGGTGTTAAAAACAAAAAAGTCATTTTAAGGCCTAAGGTGCACCTGACCCAAGCTACAGTATTTTCAATTGCTTCATATACCTGTGAAAGCCGGACAATGAATAAGGAAGACGAAAGAAGAATTTATCCCTTTGAATTATGGTGTTGCCCAAGAATATTGAATACGGCACAGACTACCAGAAAAATGAACAAATCTGTCTTAGAAGTATAGCCAGAAAACTCCTTAGAAGCGAGGATGGCAAGATTTTGTCTCATGTACTTTGGACATGTTATCAGAAGGGACCAGTCCCTGGAGATGGACATCATGCTTGGTGAAGTTAAGGGTCATCAAAAATTAGGAAGACCCTCAATGAGATGGATTGACATAGTGGTTGCAACAATGGACCCGAACATAGCAACGATTGTGAGGATGGTGCAGGACCCAGCACTGTTTCATTCTGTTGTACACAGAATAGCTATGAATTGGAACCAAGTTGACAGCACCTAACAACAACAATGACAGGAATGCAGATCATGTATGCAATTTTCAAACATGAATGTTACATGCATTTTTCTTCTTCATTTTGCATCTTGGATATGTGTGAGGTGTGATTTCTCTATTCAGTTGGAAATATCTTGGATACCAAAATCATACTAGAATATGATGCATGTTCTCAGTATTATCAAAAGGTATTCATTAGCTTGTTGGTTGGAACATGATTTTTGGGAGAAACCAATGAAAAGCTTTCTGCCTTCCTATAATTTTAGAAAGAAAGGTTTGGGGACTTTTATAGCTTATTTATAAAGTTAAGTTACTAAAACATTAACAAATAAAAGACAAATTGGTTGAAACCTATAAATAAGTGAATTTGAAAATGATTAAAGTGATTTTAAACTTGTATTTTTTTAATTTAATTTTGTTTTCATTTAACATATTTCTTCATCTTGATAAACCCCATAAATCATACATATTAAGTTCCACCTAGGGCTAACAAAGAGAAAAATATATTTTCATAAAATTTCCCATCCATAAGCTTTTTTTATAACACTTTTATTGAGGCATAATTCACATAACATAAACTTCACCCTTTTAAGGTGTATGATTCAGTGGTTTTTAATATTTCACAGAGTTATGAAAACATAACTACTGTCTAATTTTGTAATATTTTCATCATTCTAAAAAGAAGCCCCATACTCATTAGTAGTCACACTGTACACTCACAAACCCTATCTCTTACCAACCACTTACCTACTTTCTGTTTGTATAGATTTGTCTATATTATGTGGTCTTCTGTGACTGGTTTCTCTAAATACAATGTTTTCAAGGATCATTCATATTGTTGCATGTTTTAGCATGCAGTGATGTTTTATTTCAAATGCTATATATATACTATATATGTATACTATATACTATATATATATAATACATACTATTTCACATACTTATACTATATACTATATGTAGCAATCTCTATGCTGAACAAGTAATCTGAAAAGCTGGGCTATATGAAGAAGAATGGGCTATC
The DNA here is from genome assembly GCF_030014295.1 of Loxodonta africana. Lineage (NCBI taxonomy): Eukaryota > Metazoa > Chordata > Mammalia > Proboscidea > Elephantidae > Loxodonta > Loxodonta africana. The sequence goes on from NC_087355.1 coordinate 63,496,908, forward strand.
AGGATTGGAGGAAGACTCATTAACAAACTGCGTTATGCAGATGACACAACCTTACTTGCTGAAAGTGAAGAGGACTTGAAGCACTTCCTAATGAAGATCAAAGACCACAGCCTTCAGTATGGATTACACCTCAACATAAAGAAAATAAAAATCATCACAACTGGATCAATGACCAACATCATGATAAATGGAGAAAAGACTGATGTTGTCAAGGATTTCATTTTACTTGGATCCATAATTAACACCCATGGAAGCAGCAGTCAAGAAATCAAAAGACACATTGCATTGGGTAAATCTGCTGCAAAGGACCTCTTTAAAGTGTTGAAGAGCTAAAATATCACCTTGAAGACTAAGGTGCGCCTGACCCGAGCCATGGTATTTTCAATCACATCATATGCCTGTGAAAGCTGGATGATTAATAAGGAAGACTGAAGAACAGTTGACCCCTTTGAATTGTGGTGTTGGTGAAGAGTATTGAATATACCATGGACTGCCAAAAGAACGAACAAATCTGTCTTAGAAGATGTACAACCAGAATGCTCCTTAGAAGCAAGGATGGTGAGGCCGTGTCTTACTCTGGACATGTTGTCAGGGGGTATCAGTCCCTGGAGAAGGACATCATGCTTGGCAAAGTACAGTGTCATCGGAAGAGAGGAAGACCCTCAACAAGGTGGATTGACACAGTGGTTACAACAATAAGCTCAAGCATAACAATGATTGTAAGGATGGCTCAGGTCTGGTCAGTGTTTCTTTCTGTTGTGCATAGGGTCGCTATGAGTCTGAACTGACTCAACGGTGCCTAACAACAGCAACCAACTATATATGTATATACATAATATGTGAATTAAAACACCAAAACATGCTACAACATGGATGACCCTTGAAAACATTGTACTTAGAGAAACCAGTCACAGAAGACAATATAATACATTATTCTTTTATATATGTGTGTGTGTGTGTGTATATATATATATATATATGATATGTATTCATAAGTTGATGAACATTTGAGTTGTGCCCATCTTTGGCTATTGTTGAACAGTGCCACTATGAATTTTTGTATACAAGTTCTTGTTTGAACACCTGTTTTAAAATCTTTTGCATATATACCTAGAAGTAGAATTCCTGTATCATATGGAAGCTCTATGCTTAATATTTTGAGGAACTGCTCGACTGTTTTCCAAAGTTGCTACACCATTTTACATTCCCATCTGCAATGTATGCAGGTTCAAATTTATCCATGTTCTTCTCAATGGTTACTGTAGGCTTTTATTATTATTGTTATAACCATCTTACTGCATGTAAAGTGGTCTTATTTTGGCTTTGATCTGTATTTTCTCAATGGCTAATAATGTTTGAACATCTTTTTTTGTGTGCTTATTGATCATTTAACTGTTTTCTTCATAGGTATCTATTTATACTTTGCCCATTTTGAGAATGGGTTATCTGTATTTTTATTGTTGACCTTTAAGACCTCTTTCATACAGCCTTGATACAAGTCCCCTATCAGATATATAGCTTAAAAATATTTTCTCGAGGCAGCGCCAAGATGGTGGAATAGACAGACACTTCCGGCGAGCCCTCTTTACAACAGAGACCTGAAAAAACAAGTGAAATGAGTATATTTATGACAATCTAGGAGCCCTGAACATCAAAGGCAAGCTTAGAAAATGAACTGAGGGGCAGGGGAAGGAAGAGACGCTTCAGAAGCAGAGAGGAGTTACCCGACTTGAAACCTGGGGAGCCCTCAGGCACTATTCCCAGAGCGGTGGCAGCTGGCTGGTACTAGCATTCAGCTGCAGTTTCCTCAGGGAGAAGCAGCCAGCCACACAGCCTACTCAAACCTCCCGAACCAGAGAAGAACGGTGCTCTCGGCAAAATCTAAGTACTTACATATAGTTTACTGTGCTCCCCCCGCCCCCAAGCCAGCTTCAGTGGCTGTTGCTTCCCCTGGGCCTGAGACAGGCCTGGTTGAGTACCTAGAGCTATCCTCCTGGCCTTGGAGAAGGAATAAATTCACAATTGGAGAAAAGATAATCTGCCAGCTCCACTAACCAGGGGGAGCTCAGGACAGAAGCTGGTACTGTCCAGGCATAAATGGTCTGTGGACTTTGAGTACCTTTCCCCTCTGCATGGACCTGTGTGGGCCTGTTTCAGGAGAATAGGCCCTTGTTGGCAGACTCCAATCGTTTCAGCTGTGCGGCGGAGAGGTAGGTGTTTCATGTTTGACATTGCTTTGCCTATTAAACAGTGTCCTCACCTACCCACATCTGGGGCCTAAGAACTGGTAGCTCTGCTCAAGTCACCCAACCACCCGCGACAGGGGTCCAAAGATAACCAGTACCTCCCAGTCCTTACAACCAAAAACATTGGCCATGGTTCGTCTGCAGAACTCACACACCTGTACACTCTAGGGAACAGGGACACGCTTTCCTCAGAGACACTTGGGGGATGATTCTCAGCCCCCTGCCTTGTTCAGAGTGTGACCCCCCTGCTGCAACCAGACACCGGTACCTACACCAATCACCCCTGCCACTCTAAGACTGCAGGACACAGCCTGTACCACACACCTGATGATCAGCTACCTGGACACGTGACCTGAATTCATACAAGAAAAGTGAATGGACTCCTAGACTGATATACCTGATAACAGCTCTAGCCATCTGGGGACAGGACATCAGAGGTCCAAAGGCAAGAATAATCAAGCTAGCTCACTCAAGCAACCCCTTCCAGCATATCAAAACAAAACAAAGCAAGAAGCTATGACACAGTAAGCAAACATAAAATAAACTAATACAATAACTTATAGATGGCTTGGAGCAGGAGTGGCAATATTAATTTCTGACAAAATAGACTTTAAAGTTCAATCCATCACAAAGGCTAAGGAAGGATACCATACAAAGATTAAAGAGACAATATACCAAGAAGATATAACCATATTAAATATTTATGCACCCAATGACAGGGCTGCAAGATAAATAAAACAAACTCTGTCAGCATTTAAAAGTGAGATAGACAGCTCCACACTAATAGTAGGAAACTTCAACACACCACTTTTGGTGAAGGACAGGACATCCAGAAAGAAGCTCAATGAAAACACAGAAGATCTAAATGCCACAACTGACTTGACCTCACAGACATATACAGAACACTCCACCCAACAGTGACCAAGTATACTTTCTTTTCTTGTGCACATGGAACATTCTTTAGAATAGGCCACATATTAGGTCATAAAGCAAGCCTTACCAGAATCCAAATCACTGACGTATTACAAAGCATCTTCTCTGACCATAAGGCCATAAGAGTGGAAATCAATAACAGAAAAAGCAGGGAAAAGAAATCAAACACTTGGAAACTGAACAATACCCTGCTCAAAAAAGACTGGATTATAGAAGACATTAAGGATGGAATAAAGAAATTCAGAGAATCCAATAAGAATGAAAACACTTCCTATTAGAATCTTTGGGACACAACAAAAGCGGTGCTCAGAAGCTAATTTATATCAATAAATGCACACATTCAAAAAGAAGGGCCAAAATCAAAGAATTACCCCTAAAACTTGAACAAATAGAAAGAGAGCAACAAAAGAAACCTGCAGGCACCAGAAAAAAAACAAATAATAAAAATTAGAGCAGAACTAAATGAAATAAACCAAAAACCAAACCCACTGCCGTCGAGTCGATTCCGACTCATAGTGACCCTATAGGACAGAGTAGAACTGCCCCATAGAGAACTAAATGAAATAGAAAACAGAAAAACAATTGAAAGAATTAACAAGACCAAAAGCTGGTTCTTTGAAAGAAACAACAAAATTGATAAACTATTGGCCAAACTGACAAAAGAAAAACAGGAGAGGAAGCAAATAACCCGAATAAGGAATGAGATGCGCAATATTACAACAGAACCAACTGAAATTAAAAGAATCATATCAGATTACTATGAAAAATTGTACTCTAACAAATTTGAAAACCTAGAATAACTCCAATAAAGCTGGCGTTAATCCAAAAAAGACAAAATAATAAATGTTTTAGAGGCTGTGGAGAGATTGGAACACTTATACACTGCTGGTGGGAATGTAAAATGGTACAACCACTTTGGAAATCGATTTGGCGCTTCCATAAAAAGAAATAGAACTACCATGTGATCCAGCAATCCCACTCCTTGGAATATATCCTAGAGAAATAAGAGCCTTTACACGAACAGATATGTGCACACCCATGTTTATTGCAGTACTGCTTATAATAGCAAAAAGATGGAAGTAACCAAGGTTTCCATCAACAGATGAATGGATACATAAAGTATGGTATATTCACACAGTGGAATACTATGCATCGATAAAGAACAGTGATGAATCTGTGAAACATTTCATAACACGGAGGAATCTGGAAGGCATTATGCTGAGTGAAATTAGTCAGTTGCAGAAGGACAAATATTGTATACCCTAAATTTTTTTTTTAAGACCACTATTATACGAACTCGAGAAACAGTTTAAACAGAGAAGAAAATACTCTTTGATGGTTACGAGAGGGGGGAGGGAGGGAGGGTAGAAAGGGGTATTCACTAATTAGATAGTAGAGAAGAGCTACTTTAGGTGATGGGAAAGACCACACACAATACAGGGGAGGTCAGCACAACTAGACTAAACCAAAAGCAAAGAAGTTTCCGGAATAAACTGAATGCTTTGAAGGCCAGCATAGCAATGGCAGGGGTTTGGGGACCATGGTTTCAGGGGACATCTAAGTCAATTGGCGTGAGAAAATCTATTAAGAAAGCATTCTGCATCCCACTTTGGAGAGGCGTCTGGAGTCTTAAACGCTAGCAAGCAGCCGTCTAAGATGCATCAGTTGGTCTCAACCCACCGGGATCAAAGGAGAATGAAGAACACCAAGGACACAAGGTAATTACGAGCCCAAGAGACAGAAAGGGCCACATAAACCAGAGAATACATCATCCTGAGACCAGAAGAACTAGATGGTGCCTGGCTACAACCAATGACTGCCCTGACAGGGAACACAACAGAGAACCCCTGAGGGAGCAGGAGAGCAGTGGGATGCAGACCCTAAATTCTCGTAAAAAGACCAGACTTAATGGTCTGAATGAGACTAGGAGGACCCAGGTGGTCATGGCCCCCAGACCTTCTGTTAGCCCAGGACAGGAACCATTCCCAAAGCCAACTCTTCAGACAGGGATTGGGCTGGACAATAGACTGGAGAGGGACGCTGGTGAGGAGTGAGCTTCTTGGATCAGGTGGACGCTTGAGACTATGTTGGCATCTCCTGCCTGGAAGGGAGATGAGAGGGTAGAGGGGGTTAGAAGCTGATGAAATGGACAGGAAAGGAGAGTAGAGGGAGGGAGCGGGCTGTCTCATGAGGGGGAGAGCAACTGGGAGTATGTAGCAAGGTGTATATAAGTTTTTGTGTGAGAGACTAGCTTGATTTGTAAACTTTCACTTGAAGTACAATAAACGTAAAAAAAAAAAAAAAAATTTCTCCTATTCTGTGGGTTGTCTTTCTTTTTTATTATTTTGGTATTTTTTGAAGCACCAATTTTTTAAACTTGATGATGTCTAAATTTCTACTCTTGCTTTAATGCTTGTTTTTTTGGCGTTGTATCTAAGAACCTTTTGACTAGCCTTGTAGTATGGATATTTACTCCCATTTTCATCAAAGAGTTGGGTAGTTTTGGTCTTATGTTTACATCTATGACCTATTTTGTGTCAAATGCTATGTTTGTTGTAATGTAGGAATCTAGCTTCATTCTTTGGCATGTGTATATTAGGTTGTCCCAGTATCATTTTCTTAAAATACTTTTCTTTCTTCATTGAATCGTCTGGATATCCTTGTCAAAAATCATTTAACCATGAATATAAGGGTTTATCTCTGGATGGGTTTATTTCCTGTGTTATTGGGTAGAGTCTTCTATTGAAGTCTGTTAAATCTTATTGGTTTATAGTGTCATTTAAGTTTTCTGTTTCCTTGTTTACTTTCTGCCTAGTTTCATCCATTTTCAAAATGGGATACTGAAGTCTCCAACTATTATTATCGCATTGTTTATTTTGCCTTTCAATTGTCATTTTTTGCTTCATGTATTTTGGAGCTCTGTTCTTAGGTGGGTTGATGCATATAATGGGGTTGAGGTTTTTCGATGAGCTTCAAACCTGGTCTGCCCCTTCTAGTGTTTGCTAGGTTGCTGTTATTCACATATCTTATGGTTTTGGGGCTGCTGTGAAAGCTACCATGCATCTGGAAAGAGGAAAATTGGAATAGTGCAAGTTAATCCACCAGAGAGCAAATAATTCTTACTGAAATTCAACTGTTTTTCTTAAATAACCACTCCTCAAATTGTTGCAAGACTTTGGATAATTTTCAGAGTTCTGGGAAAAAAAAATTAACAATTTTTGCCAGTACTTTTGTTGCATTTATGAGGGGTAGATTTCTGGAGGTCCTTATTCCACCATTCCAGAAGTCCTGTTTATCCATAACTTCTTGAACTGGTTTACATGAATTTAAGTGAAACTACACTTAACTGTGAATTCTTTGTTTTATGAACAAGCTCTTAAAAATTTATAACAATGCATATAATTTATATCTCTTCTGTTAATTTAACTAAATAAAACAATCTCAGTTACATTGGGAGAGTTACACCTTAACTTCTCATATTAATAGTCATTGATTTAATTGAGATATAGTAAAATCTATGATAAAATTTTGACAACTTGAAAATCAGTGGAGTCTTCTAGAGACAGGTCATATTGTCATTTGTGAATGTCTCACGATGTGAGAAATTGAGACTATAAATAAGGCAAAACTATAGTTTAAAGAGATTTACTGAAATAATAAAAGAAGGGAGCATATTGCATCTGACTATCAAAAGTTACTCATGGAACAAATACCAGAAATAGAATTTGTTCAAGTGACATCAGTTGGACTTGTGAAGTAGCTGATAATTTTGAAGATGTGGGGGAACTTACAAAAGAAGATAATTTAGTGAAACAAGTGGTTGTTTTTCTGAACTGGTGATCTTCAAGAGAACTTTTCTACACTGCTTAAAAATAGACACAAAATATACATCACTTTACAAAGAATAAGCCAAAACCAAGCAAAGGATGGAGTGGAACTGCCCTGTAGGGTTTCCAAGGAGCAGCTGGTGGATTTGAATTGCTGATCTTTTGGTTAGCAGCCTTATCACTTACCCACTGCCACCGGGACTTTATAGTAAAATTAACGCCAATTTGTTTTAAAGTCTATAACCTCTATTGTTCATATATCTACATGTAGAGAAAATGCTTGGTAATCATAGTTATTTTAAATCTTGCATGATATTCAAGAAATTCTTGAATTATCTTAAAAAAGCTTAGTCTTTTTTCTTTAAAAAAAGTAATTGTAATTGCTGAAAATGTTAACTAACAATGTTCTTACAAAAAACAGGTTATTCATCTTATGTATGAAGATACATTATATAAAAATGCTGAAGTATTTAGCAGTTTAGCTAAAGGAGAGTCAGGATTTGTGGTGGAAATATTTGACATTCACGTGTTCTTCCAAAAATGTCCATATGGTAGTGCAAAGGATGGTCCATGCAACAAGTCTTGAATACTAGCTATATGTTTCCCCTTGAGTTTTAGGTGTCTTTTGAAACAGGGTTATAGAAGAGGACTAATTTCCATTTTGATGATTTTTTCTACATTTTTGCCAGATTACAATAAGGTAAAAAAAATATATACTAGCAGGTCACCAATGATTTTCCATAGTTAACGTTTCATAGTACATATATGGAATTGGCTTAGAGAACATTGTTTGACAGGAATTTTTTTTTTTCAATTGCATTTGACTTCCTTTTAGTCAGATGAATTTTCTGATTCCACAAAACTACTTACCATAAAATGTCACTGTTATATTTCTCTCCTGGACCTTAAAGTATTTGATACAGCTACTCTTGCCAAAGTAAATGTCTCTGTGGGACTTGCTTGTGGCAAAAGCAGAAGTAACATATAACAGAAGTCCCTGGATTGTGTAAGCAGTTAAGTGCTTTACTTCTAGCAGAAAGGATGGCAGTTCAACACACCCAGAAGCACCTCAGGAGCCAGGCCTGGAATCTGTTTCTAAACATCACGGCCTTGAAAAACCTATGGAGTAGTTCTGTTCTGCACACATGGGGTCATCATGAGTCGAAGTCAACTCAACAGCATCTAACAACAACAACAAAGGTATGACAATAGTATTGAAGGAAGAAAGTAAAGAAGAATGGGCTGATAGTCAACCTGGAGACAGTACTATAATTCTGCATGTAGATACAGAAACAGGCTAATTATAACCGATGTACGGATTTAGCTTAAAAATATAACCAAAATTAATTGATAACTGTAAACAGTTTCATTTACTCAACAGATAACTGTATATACACTTTCATTCACTCAACAGATACCTATACATCAGGCCCTATGCTCTGTCCTGTTTTTGTTACCAGTGATATGAAATTGAGCAAAACAGATCAGGATAGCAATTTTCTGGGCTGGTGTCAGGGTATGACAGACAGGAGCAAAGGAAGCTTGGATATTATAATTACATCTCTAAGAATCCCTTTCTTACATCCTCCCTGCTTCACTGCAACATTGATAGGGTGGGAGGAGAAAGCCCAAACTGGGTTCACAATACTGTTTAAATTTAGTTGATTAAAAACAAATAGAGTTACATTTTGCAGACCTAAGTTTGTGGCTACTATAGTGAGAAAAAAGGCACCCTGGTGCCACAAGGGTTAAGCTGTTTGAACAGCTTGGCCGTTGGCTGTTTGAACACACTCTGCAGCACTGAGGAGAAAGACCTGGCAATATCCTTCTGTAAAGATTAACTCATTGCCATCGAGTTGATTCCAACTCAAAGCAATGCTGTAGGACAGAACAGAACTGTCCCATAGGCTCCCAAGGCTATAAATCTTTACGGAAGCAGACTACCACATCTTTCTCCCATGGAGCTACTGGTGGGCTCAAACTGTCAACCTTTCAGTTATCAGCCGAGTGTTTAACCCCTGCGCAATCAGCCCTCCTTAAAGATTAGAGCATAGAAAATCATATGAGGCAGTTCTGCTCTGTCACATGGGGTTGCTATGAATTGGAATTGACTCCCCGGCACACAACAACATAGTGGGAAAAACACTTCCTGAAGCAGAAGGGTGTGTGGTTCTCTCAGGAGAACTATAAAAAAGGCCAGAATAGATGCAGTACAGAGAGCTGGGGGAAAAATAAGCTCACGGTAATCAGCTATTGTAGGGGATTCTAGACCATGTTAAGCATTTTTGGCTTAAAAACCGACTGGATACTTTTGAATTGAGGTGACTTGGCGGGGCCACAAACAGATTTGCATTTTAAAAAGACCTCACTGGATGTACAGTGGAGTTTGGATTTTAAAAAAGAGGGTGTGGGGGGAGGGTACAGACAGTGGGAGACAAAGAGGCCAGATGTCTGATGGTGGTACGTACAGAAAAAATTCAAAGAATGCATTCAAAGCTCTTTTGGATATACTTATAATAGATTTGGCTATGACAGATGCGGTGCAAAGAGTTGTAAAAGGGAGCTCTCAGATATCACGAAGTTAAATGGTCTTGTTCATTGCAACAGAAACCATTAGAAAAGTAACTATTGCTCACAGCATCAGAACAAGAAGAAGAGGCTTACAAACAATGAGTAAAACCAACATAGAAGTCAGAATTGACCACTACAAAAAAAAAAAAAAAATTCTTAGAAACAAACTCATTGCAATCGAATTGATTCTGATTCATAATGCCCCTATAAGACAGAGTAGAACTGTCTGAGCGTTTTCAAAGAGCAGCTGGTGGCTTTAACTGCCAACTTTTTTGTTAGCTGTGGAACACTTAACTACTGTGCAAGTAGGGTTCCTAAGCAGAGGAGTTACCAGGTAATCATCAAGGTAAACAAGAAAAAAATCTGTTTACAAAATACTACATAAAAATACATAGGTTATCCCGTCATGCTTTGTCCTGGACAACTTATCTACTATGCACAAAATTTGAATCAACTATGAATTTTTATGAATTAGGCATGTCTCTTACCTTATGGAGCTTATAGCATTTACAAGGATACATGAAGAGCTCATCATTTTTAAATGAACAGATGTGCTAATTCATTCATTTTCAATGCACTTATGATAAAAAACCCATTACCATCAAGTTAATTCTGACTCATAGTGACCCTATAGGACAGAGAAGAACTGCCCTATAGAGTTTCCAAGGAGCACCTGGTGCATTCCAACTGCTGACGTTTTGGTTAGCAGCTGTAACGCTTAACCACTATGCTACCAGGGTTTCCGATAAAGGAGACACAAACAGTGAGCCAGTAGAAATCACAAAGCATTCCACAGGTGAAAGCAAAGTTGAGAGCAGACTCAAACTGAATTACACCTACCCCTCATTTATTGACTGTCTTATTATCTGACATTTTGCATTTACGACAACAGTAAAAAAGCTGTTATCTGACTGTTTCATGCATTAACGATATACGTTTGGTAGTAATGAACACCGAGATGCAAGATAACAGTAACACTAGCTGTGATATTTAAGATTATGTGTCAACCTGGCTGGGCCATTATTCTCAGTGGTTTGGCAGTTATGTAATGATGTAGTCATCCTCCATTTTGTGATCTGATATAGTCATTCTCCATTTTCAAACAATGACAATTTTTGCATCAGCCTGGTCTTTGGAACCTAACTATGTCAGTAAGTGAGGAGTGGGTATAGTTTTATTGATCTAAGCCTCTACTCTACAGTGTGACCTAAACCTCATATAAAATGTATTACTTTTATCTGATTTAACTTTCATTTATTCTTTTTCAAAGGAAGCATGTCTAAAGAATAGTAAAGTTAAAACTACCATCTTCACTAGGGGGAAAAAGTCTTTTTATATGTAACATCTTCAATTAAGAGAATTTCCCAAACCTGTATTTACTTTGGGATTTCCATCTTCTAGCTATAAGTTAAATAATGATTTATATAAATATTAGTTTAAATAACTTGGGAGTCCCTGGATGATGCAAATAGTTAATATGCTTGTCTGATAACCAAAAGGTTGGTGGTTCGAGTCCACCGAAATACACCTCAGAAGAAGTGCCTCGTGATCTACTTCCAAAAAACCAGTCACTGAAAACCATATGGAGCACAGTTCTACTCTGACACACATGGAGTCACTATGAGTTGAAATCGACTCCACAGAAACTGTTTTTTTTTTTTTTTAAATAAGTTATCTATCACCCAAAAACACTTATAAAAACTGCTGGGTATATGCAGAACACTTATTCAGGTAAACTAACATGCCATATTAACTTTTGACTCCTGTGCTAAAACCATGTGAGGAAATTAAGAGCACATAGGCTCTTGTGCTTTAATTTTCCCATGATGTGACCATTGACTTGAATCACTTAACAGAGATATTAAGACCTTTGTATGAAACTAAAACCAAATTAATTTTGTACTTTCGGGATCTCTCTGGATTTCATAATTATGTACATAAAATACTTTAGGTATGGTTTGGTCAAATACTGTTTCAGAGAAATTTGATGTTGAATCAGCACACATTATGTTGTACTCAACTGCTATAGTTAATTTTTTCATGGATATCATAAAGTGCAATTCACTCTTTTATCTTCTTTCATACTGCGCTATTAAACTTGAGACAGAAAAAAATTCCTTAAAAATCTGATCAATTTTCCAAAGACTATTCCCAATTTCTCAACAACTCTCTATCTGGTTTCTACCAATCCCTTATCTATTAGAGATCTTCCTTTCTCTGGCTCTATTCACTTGTCAAAACCAATAATCTCCAATTTCTTCTTGATGGAATAAGTTACCATAAACTATAAACAAAATGTCTGGAACACTGGTTTTTGTAGAAAGTGCCATTCCCAAAGTAACCACTGACAATATTATCCATCACCAATAATGAAGAATGATCCATGCAGTCTTAAAAACCATTTCTCATCATTTTTTCTCAAGTCCCCATGAAGCTGTAATTCTACGAAAAAAATACTATGCAAGCATCAACTTAAAATACATTAAACCCACTGCCGTTGAGTCAATTCTAACTCTTAACGACCCTATAGGACAGAGTAGAACTGTCCCATATGGTTTCCAAGGAGCAAATGGTGGATTTGAAATATCGACCTCTTGGTTAGCAGCTGAATTCTTAACCACTGCACCACCAGGGCTCCATTCTTTGTAATTTCATAAAAAACTTTATTTTTCACTCTTTCTTTTTTTCTTTAATCTTTTAATTCATAAAAATTTTAAATACCTCTATTTCTTATACAGATTAATATATGTGGGATTTTTACCACTAACTCAAACTTAATAGATCAAAGAAAACAACCACCTTTTTCATCTATGTTATCTTTTCAATTTGGCATACCCAATTTTATGGTTTATATCAAACTCCAAAATTTGTGAAAAGCTACTGATAGAAAATTGTTTCATTTAAAGTCCACCTGTTACTAAAATCTCAAGCTCCTTTCCTCAAAACCATAAACACCACAAAGAGATACACTACGTATAAACACAAGGATTCCACGAGTGGTGAAGCAAAATAAACTCAGAAAGGACAGCACCTATACTTGACACTAGCTCCCTAGATCATATCAGGATGAGAAGCCCCCAAAAGTAGGGAATCAAAGTACGCGTTGGAAGGTGAATAGACAGCAATAAAGGCATTCTATAAACTTGAGGGCATATGGAAACAAGTTTCTCACTCTCTGGGATCAAACTAGGAGATTTAAGGCACCCAGGAGACAGGAACTTAGTTTTCATAACTAAGCACAGATCAATAATATAGATGTCAAACTGAAAGAAAAGCCAAAACAGCAAGTCCAGACATGAACTAAATCAATGAATAGGCTTAAGTTTTCATGCCAGATTTTAGAGACCTGGGCTCAGATTGGTCAGATGTCCTGACAAAACCGATTTTTTTTTTTTTTAGTTATCAATCCTATGCGAAACTTTTCCTTCTGCTCTATCATCCTTTAACTGGTAATGACAGGCCTCAGCAGCTATAATTTTTTCATTAAGTACGAATGATAACCTTTTCATTGTTTTTTTTTCTGCCCCTATATCAGCATTGAGGTGATTGTGTTTCCCCCTCTACTCTATAATTCTTCATTTCTCACTACTTTATTTTCTAACTTTAAAACTCTGATAATGATATTCAACAAGGTTCAACAATTCCATATGTTTTCTGTTACTATCACTGGTTCATTTGCTCACCTCCATTCAAGATTTTCTTTCTATCTCACCTCTTCCTTTCTGTGTGAGATTATCATTGGTCCAATCATCTGCAACACATACTGAGAACACTCCTTTTCCACTGAAGTAAACCAGATCTTCCAAAGCTTATTCCTGTACGCAAAGAAAGCTAAAAGGTGCATTTGGCTCTTGCGTGTGGAATGAAACCTATGTCCTTTTTGTGCTAGTTTATGACCCTCCTATGTGTCTGATCCTAGGATGTAGTTAGAAGACATCTTACAGATGTAATTCTTCAATTCTTTTCCTTGTGCCTGACATGACCAGTTTCTCCTCAATTAGATATCATGCATTTCTATATAATTTGCCTAATTCAGACCTCTAAACTTCCAAATTGACACCACTACTCAGGATCCAAAATCCCTTTTAGTATCCTCCAGTATGACCTAACTTAACAGTCCATACCAAAGCTTGACTTGACACTGTCTGCTGAGCCACATACTGATTCTTGATCCCTCTCTTCCTTATGCTGAACTACCACTATGACTAAGCACTATTTCCTGAAATTGCCTAACATTTTTCTTTAAAAATTCAAATTCCTTCAGTTTGCCACACCTAAGTTTCTTATCCCACCTTTTTTTCAAAAAATTCAGGTCATTCAATAAGTTACCTTTCCTCCTCTTACTATTAAATTTCATATGGATTGATATTTAGTTAGGTCTCTTTTTACATCCAGAGGCTGGAAACATATTGAACCTTTTGAAGATTATAAAACTCATCAAGAGCAAGTCTCCAATATCCAGTCTGACTACTTTTGTTTTTAATTTTCTGATATATGACAGTTGACTGTACAATGAACTTTTAAAATATTTGTGAAACTTCAATGAGCTTTCTTCTTGATCTCATTCCTTAAGGATTAAAAATACACTTAATTGAATCATTTGTTAATAAATCAGATATTATTTTCTTCATTTTAAATAGGAATTTACAGAGACTTAGTAATAACTTTGTGTCCTATTTTATTTAAAGATAAAATAACGATAAGATATATTTCATCATTTTGTCATCCTGGAATTTTCTGAGAGTTCTTAGTGCATAATGGAGGATTTAAGTTGAAATATAGGAAATATTTCAGTTTTTTTTAAATGTAATCCTTTAAGGAAAAGAATGAAACCTATACTCAGATTAAGTAACATTATAGAAATTCTAGATATACATGTATTGAAAATGTTCCTAAAATACAGCTAGTCTCACCACTCAATAATTCACTACAAATTTTATAAAGTTACCATAAATACAGCTTATAATGTTCAAACACTGCACCTAAATTCAAATCATTTGTGAAGGCTGCTACCAGAACCTTCTATTCACAGGAGGCTAATGCCCCATTAATTTCAACAAAATGCCCCATTAACATAAAAATGAATTTGGCCATGGGAAAGGCTATTAAATTTCACCAGAGTTTTAAGTATGGATTTAGGTCCTCTTTACAACATTAAATAATGGAGCCCATCACTTGGCCAATGAGGGAGAGGCATAAATGGATTTTTTATACCTTTACAATGGAGTCAACTTCATTCCTTTTTTAAATGAAAAAAGTAAAAATGAAAATGGAGTAGAAATACTAAAAATTCTACTTTTCTGGAAAGTGTCTCTTTTAGGTATTCCTTCAGAGGCAATAATTTAGATCATACTTATCTTCTAGCAACATGCAATATAAAAGTCATCATGGATCAAGCTTGGCATTCATTTATTCATTTGTCCAAGTATTCTTCAAAAAAATTTATTGAGTGTCAAGTGAATGAAAGTATTACACATTTGAAAAAATATAAATAGCTCAAAATGGCTGGATTCTACATGGAAGTGGAAGAACGGGAGATAAAAAATGGGAGACAAAGTTGAAGAGGTAAGAAAGGGCCAGATTTTCTCCTTTCCCAATTTATCTAAGGACATGGGGGTCCCAGGAACATTTATTAGACAAAAGGCGTGATTCTTTTTCTAATGCTTCAAATGTTGTTGTTGTCTTTGTTAGGTGCAGTCAAGTTGGTACTTAGTGACAGTATTTTCGAATAACATAATGGCCAAACTGACATTTAAAAATTTAAAACCAGATATAAAAGATTCTGCGTCATGTGGCAAACGGTATGTGGAATACCAGAATTGGTACCTGGGAGTTTGTTAGAAACTCAGGAGCCTACGCCCCCAACCCAGGTGTGTGAATCAGAATCTGCATTTTAACAGAATTTCCAGGTGGTTCCTATGAACATTAAAGTTTGGGAGGCCCTGCTTTACACTAATGCTGGAGGGAAATGGGCACAGGATACAGAGAGCAAGGCCTTACGTCCAATAATCACCTGCCATTTACCGCTTTGGCCTGATAAATGCTTAACAAATGTGCTCTCTTAGGAAATAAAAAAGCTCTGCTTTGTAAAATGTGCTGATTTCCATAGTGTAAATAGTCACAACGCAGCTGATTTTAAGGTTCCAACATGAAAACACTGAATGCAGAAGTGGGAAGAGGATCACAGCGTGCAACTGGCTCTTATGGTTCCCTGCCAGAAGACTACAGCATCCTGCTGTTTGCAAGTCACATGACTATGTCACTTTGTTTTTATCGGGAGAATGAGAATAATATTCACCAGACAGAATTATAGTTAAGTTTCAATAAAAAAAAAAAAAAATGATGCTAGATGCTCTTGTAAGTTGTTGAGATAATAATTGCTTTTATTTATTCTTCTCCACAAAATCATGAGCAACCAGAAAGTCATATTAAGATTTCCTAACCCTTGCACAATGGCTAAAACACACACACAAAAAACCAGTTGCAGTAGAGTAGATTCTGATTCATAGCGACCCTATAAGACAGAGTAGAACTGCTCCATATCATTTCCCAGGAGCGCCTGGTAGATTCAAACTGCCGACCTTTTGGTTAGCAGCCGTAGCTCTTAACCACTATGCCACCAGAGTTTCCATAAAACATAGTAGGTGCTTAACACATGCTTTGGAATACGTTAATAATTAGACAAGACTGTACTCCAGGCCATTTTCATTGGTTTTTGTCGTTAGGTGCGGTAGAGTCGATTTTGACTCATAGCAACCAATGAGACAGAGCAGAACTGCCCTATAGGGTTTTCTAGGCTATATTCTTCACTGGTGCAGATCTCCAGGTCTTTCTCTTGAGCAGCCCCTGGGTGAGTTTGAACTACCAATATTTCAGTTAGTAGCCCAGCACTTAACCATTGTGCTACCAGGGCTCCTTAACTTTTTTTTTTGTAGAGCCATAATATTTTTATCTCTTTGAAACATTATTGAATAAGATATCTACTACTGCTTATTCTGACACTGTTGCAGAAATTTCAACTGCCTCCATGAAAATTTAGTTCATTTGGTAAATGTACTTCAGTGTCTTTGTAAACAACTGCTGGGGAAATGATACGCATACAGAGTTAATGAGAAAAATACAAGGTTTGAGCTACTGATATTGTTAAATTATTTCCCATTATAGCTAAAATTTTATCAGGTTGATTCAAAGAGCAAAATACAGTTAAAAAGGACCATAATTAAAAAAAAATAAAGATAAAAGTAGTCTAACAATCTTCAGGCTAATTCCTTAAATAAATTAAATCAATAATGTGGAGTATTTGAAACTACACTCAGATGGATCTGCTTTAAAAATTACAGAAAAATAAACAGAATTTACAAAATTAGTGAAATACGGATTCTTATTTATATTACAAGAGGGTTATGTGCTATCCATTATAAATCAAAACACAGCATCTGTTAACTTAGTATCAGGAATCTTTAACTTGCATGATCAGGAGAATTTTGTATATACAGACAGATAAATTCCCTCTTCTCTCATTAATCCACTCATATCTGAAAATTTTCATTTGATAATTCTCTCATATGAACACATATCTGTGCTCAATTGCCTTGATCTCATACTTCTTCTTCATGGTTATTAAATTCAAGAAAATCCTCTGTAATTTTCTGATATCCATGAGTCCAAAATATGTATAAGCCTAAAATATATGAGTGATAAATTTAAGTTAAGGGGGAAAATACTTTTAGTAAAATTTGCTGTAAGTAAGAATATAAATCTCGAACAAAACTATCCAGAAATTCTCTATAATATCCACAAAACTTCATTAACCCCTTCATCCTCCTCTATTTTATTCTCTAGGACTATTATTTGTTGTTAGCTGCTGTCAAGTCGGCCCTGACTTATGGCAACCCCGTGTAGTACACAGTAGAACTGTCCCGCCAAGCCCTTCTTCTATACAGCCTCTGAGTGGATTTGAGAATCCAACCTTTGGGTTAGGGGGCAATCTTAAACCACTTGCACTGGGTGTATTACTTAGAATATGTTAATCAAAAATTGTTCATTCACTTCCATTTATTCATGTTTTATCTGTTTTACAAGACATAGAATAACTACATACACATATATTTATATATGCAATTACAAAGGGTGTAATCATACTGATTGTGGAAAGTTTTCAAAATGTTTATAAAGATGAAACTAAAACTACCCATTCCAAAAAGCTTTTATCTGTTTAACAAAATACAGAATAACTGCACACATAGAATTACAAATTTTAAATCATACTATGAATCTAGTTTTGTGAGCTGTTCATCATACTTAACATTGAAGTGAATATTCTCCAATGCAGTAAAATTTCTTTCAAAATTTGATTTATAATGGCTGTATATTTATCTTATGAATATAACATTTCATTTTACCCTTACAAAGAGAATTTCCCATGCCAATGAAACTTATTTGAAAATTTTACTTTTAATGAATGTATAATATTTCATCTTATGACAGCACTTATTTGATATTTCCACAACTGTATCATGTTTAGTTGTTCCAACCTAAAAATGGCTTCCATGTTGAAAGTATTGACATGTTTGCCTTTGACACTTATTATCAACAATGCTTTTCATCTTTGAGAGTATAATCAGTTTATATTCCTACCAGATGCATATGAAACAGTGTTTTATTCTTGTCATTCATTTGAAAATTTGTTGGTAATTTTATTAATGAAAAATGTTAACATTATTTTTATTTATACACTTCGTTCAAAAAGCTAAACTTTCTCACATGTTCTCGGCCTGTTTTTTTAGTTCTTTAGAAGATTTTCAAGTTGTCACTTCATAAATTTTGTATCAAGGGTGATAGTAAGTTAGATGATAGACAGACAGACAGACAGATAGATGGTAGATAGATGATAGATACATACATACATACATACATAGACAGACAGATAGACAGATGATAGATAGTTTTTCCTATAGGTTGCAAATTTTCAACTCAGGTTTTCATTGCCTTTTAATTTAGAATTACTTTTTTTTTTTTTTTTACTTTCAGCAACTTTCGCTTTTTGTTTAGTCTAATCCATCAATCTTTTTTTTAGTGACATTTTCTCCTTTAGAATTTTGATATTACTAAGCTTTCCCTATCCCATGATTGGATAATATTCACCCGTATTTCTTTAGAAATAATGTAATTTCATTTTTGTATTTAATTGTCTACAATCATCTGGAATTTATTTTGTCACAAAACTCTGAGAAAATAAATTCGACTTGTTATCGAGCTAGTATTATACTCTGATATAAAACCAGCAAAAAATAGTATAAGAAGATGAAATGAGAACTTGATTCTTACTAATAAGTGTAGATGAACGAATCTTCATAAAATCATGATTCAGTGGGTGTAACCCACACTATAAAAAGACAGTTCAGCCAACACCTCTAAATATAAAGGTTGACAAAGAAGAAAAATAACATTCATTATTTTTGATGATATAATTTTCAAAAAATATCAAAAATTATATAGACAGCATTATAGTTTATTAATAGCTTTTTAAACAATAATACTAAATATGGATACTAAAATTCTTAAAGTTTTATTTAGATATTTTCTTCCCATTTGTAAGATCTTCATAATCAAAACCCAAACTTATTGTCATCGAGTCGATTCTGACTCATAGCAACCCTATAGGACAGAGTAGAGCTGCCCCATAGAGTTTCCAAGGAGTGACTGGTGGATTCAAACTTCTGACCTCTTGGTTAGCAGATATAGCTCTTAACCACTATGCCACCAGGGTTTCCTAAGATCTTCATAAGGGTGTCTTATATTTGGAATTTTAAATTGAAGCCGTGGTGACGTAGTGTTCAAGAGTTCAGCTGCTAACCAAAATGTCAGCAGTTCAAATCCACCAGCAACTCCTTGGGAACCCTAAGGGGCAATTCTACTCGGTCTTATAGGTTCACTACGAGTCAAAATTGACTTGACAGCAATGAGTTTTTTTTTTTTTTTTTTTAGAAAAAGACGAATTGACACCTTTGAATTATGGTGTTGGCGAGGAATATTGAATATACTATGGACTGCCAAAAAAAAAAATCTTTTTTTTTTTTTGCCAAAGAATGAACAAATCTGCATTGAAAATACAGCCAAAATGTCCCTTAGAAGCAAGGATGATGAAACTCCATCTCACATACTTTGGACATGTTATCAGGAGGTATCAGTCCCTGGAGAAGGACATCATGCTTGGTAAGTAAAAAAAAAAGTAAAGGGTCAGTGAAAAAGAGGAAGATCCTCAACAAGATGAATTGCCATAGAAACTACAACAGTGGGATCCAGCAAAACAATGATTGTGAGAATGGCGCAGGACCAGATAGTGTTTCTTTCTGTTGTACATAGTGTCACTACGAGTTGGAATCGACTCAACAGCCCCTGACATCAACAACAACTACGGCAAATGTCAGGCTTTCTTCCTGTCTATTATAAAAGATTCCAGATACTAAAGCTGAGAGTTCCTCTCCTGTAATGCAATGCATAGTATGTGTGTGGGTGTCACCTGGGCTATTTCTTGTCATCCTGTTGGAATTGAGGCTCTGGTAACCAGCACATATGTGCCTACTCTGGCTATTGCTGTTTCTGTATGCAATAATATTCTTTTTCCTAACTCAGGAATCTTGTGCCTCTGCCAGCAACCATGAAACTGTGGCAGGCTAACTTGTTAGCTAGGAAGTAGGGTAAAATCTCAGCACCTTCACGATTCTTGGCAATCTGTAGATATACAAACTACAAAGTATATATAGATGGGTCAGTAGTTTCTGCTATCTTATTGTCACTAAAGAACAAATAATTGTGTTTAATTAAAATGGCTACAGAAAATATTCTGTTATAAAACCCAACCAAACCCACTGCCGTTAAGTTGATTCCAACTCATAGCGACCCTCTGTTATAAAAAAAAAAAATTTTTTTTTTTTTATTGTGTTTAATTAAAATGGCTACAGAAAATATTCTGTTATAAAACCCAACCAAACCCACTGCCGTTGAGTCGATTCCAACTCATAGCAACCTTCTGTTATAGTTTGGCTAAATTATTACTTTGGGTTCTAGATTTCATCTCTTTTAGGCACAACATCCATGCAAAGTTGTTTGTTCCTTGCTTTAGGGCTCTCATAATTATCAATAAAAAAAAAAGAAAATTTTTTCATACTTATCAATAAAGGTCTTATGAATTTTTATTTATGCACTTAAGAGAATGTATTTAAATAACAAGTTTTTTTTTTAATTTCTACACAAAACTTGGCATTCTTCCATTATGTCCTCTTTTCAAGTCAATTGGAACAATTGTCTCATGCTTCATTTCTCTCTCTAGCACTGACCTATTAGTCAGAGCTGCAACTCTTGAGCAGGTTATTTCCCTTGAACTGTGTGTGTGTGTGTGCGTATCTGAAAAATGTCATTTTTCCCTTTGGTTCTAACTTAAAATGGATTACTCCATTGGCAGCACATTGCTTATTGGGCAAACCTAGCCAAGGTGTCACTGTCTAACTCCTTCAATACAAATATCCCTTCAGTAAATTGTCACATCCATTTTCTTATTTTAACAACCCCTTTAATAAACCAAAACCAAAAATGAAACCCAGTGCCGTTGAGTCGATTCCGACTCATAGTGACCCTATAGGACAGAGTAGAACTGCCCCATAGAGCTTCCAAAGAGCGCCTGGCGGATTCAAACTGCCGACCCTATGGTTAGCAGCCCTAGCACTTATCCACTACACCACCAGGGTTTCCCCTTTAATAAAGACATAAAAAATATCTAGATATCAATGTCACTTTTGAGAAAATGGAGATTCAGCAAGATTATATGACATGTCCAAATACATACTATATACGGACAATAATATGGCTAAAAGAAAAAGAAATATTAGTTAACATTTAATGAATGCTTCTTACATGTCAGGCACTGCTCTGGGGATGTTGCAGTATTAGCTCCCTTGATCTTCAAAACAATCTTGTACAGTCAGTATTATATTACCTATTTTACATTATAGAGAAGTGAGCCTTACAGTTTCAAAGCGGTAAAGCCAACATGGAGCACTAGGTCTTGTGACACTATGCCCAGCCTTTTTTTATTTTTTCCATTACTGTATAAGACAGGCATGTTATTAAAAAAAAAAAAAAAAAGTATTCATGTTAAAATGCAGGTGTCCTGAAAAATAAAGCTATGTGAAGCACAAATACATGATTATGATTGAATTATATCTAACCTATGCCATGACCGTATATATTATTTACTAATCTAAAAGAAATCAATTTACTGAACTCAGATTGAGGAAAAAAAGATACAAAGAATGCATTGACTATATCACTTTTTAGGTGAAAAATGGGGCCCATTTAGTTTGATTCATTATAAATGCCTCTTCTAATCTTCTGTTCTTTCTCTACATGTATTTTATATCCCATTTTGAACCTGTACCTAAATAAGTTACTCAAGTTGATGTCATAGGCTGAATTCTAAGATGTCCTCTAAGATTACCACTTCCGGCATACATACCTTGTATAATCTCCTCCCCTGGAGACTGAGTATGATGGGATATTTGCTCACTTGATTCAGTTACATTATATGGAAAATTTTAAGGGGGAGTCACTCCTGTAATTATGTTATATAAGACTCTTTAGTAACTGCTTGGAGAGGGAAGTATAGTTAGTGAGATGTGTTTCATCTGGCCTAAAAGAAAGCCATGTCATGAACTGCCCATGAGCTCTGCATTGCAAGGAACCACAGGCAGCTTCTAAAAGCTAAAAGCACTCCCTGCCGATAGCTATTAGAAAATGGGACTTCAGTCGTACAGCTGCAAGGAAATGAATTCTGCCAACAACCAGTGAGCTTAGGAGAGGACCTTAAGCCTTAGATATAAATGACAGCTTTGACCAAAATCCTGATTGCAACCTCGGGAGACCTGAGCTCAGAACTAAGCTGAACCTTGTCCAGATGTCTAACCTACAGTAATGTGAGATTCTAAATTTGTGCTGTATAACTCTTTAAATTTGTGGTAATTTGTTTCACAAAAATAGAGAACTATTACAGATGGAAATAATAAATTTGTGAAAAAAAATTTTAAATAAAAAAAATTAAACATTTCTATGAAAACTAATTGGTGACAGTGGTGGTGCAGTGGTAGAATTTTTACTTTCCTCTCGGGAGACCCAGGTTTGATTCCTGGCCAATGCACCTCAAACGCAGCTCCCATCTGTGTTTCAGTGGAGGCCTGCTTATCGCTGTGATGTTGCATAGGTTTCAGTGGATCTTCCAGACTTAGATGGAATAGGACGAAAGGCCTGGTGATCTACTTCTGAATATCAGCTAATGAAAACCTTGTGGATCACAAAGGTCAGAGCTGCAACTGATGACGGGTACAGAGCAAGGCTGGGCAGTATTTTGCTTTGTCCATGGAGTTGACATAAGTCAGGGCCAACTTGATAGCAGCTAACAACGTCAGTGATAATTAAGTACTATGACACGTCTGAATGGAAAGCCACAATGAACTATCTGAAGCATAATGAGTGCTCCATAAAGTTACTACCAAAAAGCACACTGTCAGAGACCTGTTTGTGCAATGTGAAATGAAGTCTTCAAATGGAAGCACAGCAGGAGAACCAAAAGTATTGATAAGCGACTTCAAAGGTAAAGATAAAGAACTTATTATAAATGCAAAGGAATATGAAGTAAAATGATTAATAATGACCATCCAACCATTTTAGCTACATATTTGGAAATACCATCATTAATGCACTCCTTAAATGAAAAGTGTAGTAATTATGAACATTTAGTTACCCAGAATAATAAAGAAAACTCATCCAGTGTCTTGATCTCAATTCACATTTCCTTACATGAGAAAGCAATACATTGTTCAATATGTACTATTGATTTATATTGCTGCAGATTAGCTTCGTACATTATTTTGCTTTTTTCAACAATTTCTATCTACTTTAACCTGTGACTGTGGCTTTGCAAGGACTAAAATCATACCCTCCCACCCATGAGCAAATGAAGAACATCCTTTTTTGGGGTCTTCTTTTCTCACCATGGCCTTCAATTCATTGAGATTTTGATAGCATCGTCCCACATTTTTTGCATCACAAGCTCACTTTAAAAAATGTAATTAAAAGCATATGCAAAAGCTAAAGAATATTGCAGACAAGATAGAAAATCACAGTACACAGGAAAAGTATAATTTTAATCAGAATACTGAATGTATTTCATAAATGATGTCCTATTTGCTACTTGGGTGATAACTGAAATCAATCTTATAGCTTAGAATTATACACGCAACACTGAAAACGTGATTCGATCACATAATTACTTCTTCCTGCAGAAAAATATTTTTATGTGATACATTATGTACACATATTGGATCAAAATGGATATTTTCTGCTTACTGCTTTTATTGAAATATTTGATTACCACACTTAATTTTACGTATAGCTATTCTTAAGATATTAAATGGTGTCATGATAAAGTAAATAATTATGTTTTTAAGGAAGGACAATTTAAAATTTGATTTTCTATGATATGCCACAATATTTAGAACTAAATAATAAATAGAAAATTAATTTTTGTCTAGCTTACCAAATTTTAGTAATAAGGGAAAATAAAGATAAATTTACAAAATAGTTTCTAAAACGAGTACATAGCATACTTTTAAATCACTACTTGTATACTATCAATTAAAACAATTTATCACAGTGGATGGCCACTGAATGCATGAAAAATAGAAAAACATCTTTGACATATAATTAGAATCTTGAATTAATCACTGTCTCAATTAAACATTCTAACACTCATATCAAAATGATGAACTGTAGCAGATGACAGATATGACACATTTAGCAACATACATGAAAGAAGAAAATTCAGTGTGAAATGAAATTAAATACTAAGTTTAATCATTATCTTTCAGGAGAATAAAATAAAACCTTTTATGCCATCTCAACTTCCATATGATGCCCAGAGATTAATTTGGTCATACGTCACTGACTTTAGCAATTTTTCATTTTCAGCCATTTTTCTTCTCGTGTCACATGAGCAATTTTGTATTTTTTAAATACTTCATAAAGAAACTATTTTCTCCACAGGAAGTAATGATTTTTAAGTAAAAAAAAAAAAAAAATACCCCATAAGAAATATAAATAAATTTCCTCAAATAAAATGCTAAAAATTGCCCTAAACCTTATTCATTTAACATAAATATCTATTACCTCAAGTTCTAAGTGGTTAAACATAGCCCATGTACGCCAGTGAGCACATTGACTGGAGTTTTAATTCTTTAAAAGTGAAATATATATCAATATTTCCTTACTACTGATTAAATTGTTAGATTTGCAAGTATCAGTTGAGTATAACAAGTGCCGACTCTATGCCAGTAATGTGCTAAAATAGGAGAGAAGGATACAAAATGGGTAAAACCCGTTCTCTATCAAGTTTCTCAGATTTGCATGTGAGAGAAAAATACAAAATGATAGAATATAGTATGTGGCGAGGTGTGGACACATCTGAGCACAGAGAGGAAGACCACTGAGCACTAAGCTCAATCTTGGGGATCCAAAGATGATATTCTAGACATGATTAAAGCCTACACAAAGTCTGGGAACTGGGAGGACAAGAATGAAATAGACCAGTCAAAAAGTGTGTGTACATGGTTTTCTGAGCAGAAGAGACGGAATCAGTTGGGATGTTGTTGTTCTGCCATAGAGTCAGTTCTGACTCATAGCAACCCTATGTGCAACAGAAGGAAATACTGCCCCGTCCTTTGCCATCCTCACAATCGTTGTTATGCTTAAGCCCATTGTTGCAGCCGCTGTGTCAATCCATCTCATCAAGGGTCTTCTCTTTTTTGCTGACCCTCTAACTTTACCAGGCAGTATGTCCTTCTCCAGGAAATGATACCTCCTGATAACATGTCCAAAAAAGCATGTGAGACATAGTCTCAGAGCATTCCAAGGCAGAGTTAAAAGAGATAAATATAGTATCATAATGAATATGTGGATTTAGTTGGATATACACAAGAACTTATTAATTTCTAACCTGTTTTACATCTATTACCCAGGAAGATATAAATCAGTTTTACTGTATTCTCAACAAAGCTTCTCAGCTATCAGGCTGCACTGGGGTCGAGTCATTTAAATAGCATAGTACAGGTAGAAATATATGTTCATATGATTGTTTCATAAATTAGACTAGCTGGAATCAAAGCTGGAGAGTTAGGTAGTTCTAGAGGTTGTATATGCTATGCTATGTTGAAATGTGAAGGATGTTTAAAATATTACTGCTTAATTTCTAAAAGCATTCAGAGTATTGATAATACCATAAAGCTTTGTTGAAAATACCGTGAAACTGATTTACATCTTTCTGAGTAATAGATCAACTCGATGGCAATGGGTGGTGGTGGTGGTGGTGGTGGGTAATAGATGTAAAACAAGTTAGAAATTAATAAATTCTTGTGTTTATCCAGGCAAAACCACATATTCATTTTGATACTATATTATCTCTTTCAGCTCTATTCTGAAAATAATATTCAAGAGAAGGCTGATTTGTGCTATTCTCTGGACTGGGATTTTGAAAATTTCCAAACGCTTAAAACGGAGAGAAGACTCTCATGACTTAGCTAGAGGGTCACCTTAGAATAGAATGTTTCAATTCCTAATTATGCTGGCTCTATGGAAACCTAAAGGCAAAAATATTTGGATTTTATCAAAGAGGCAAATGGTTATATCTTACATCTATGACATTTCCTTGTGTTGCATTATTTGAAATATGACATGTCATTTGTTCTTAAAAAATATTTAAGAGTGAAGATCCATTAACTTTATTTTCAAACCTAATCTATCCCTGTTGCTAATAACTAATGTATGTAATTTTATAACTCACATTTCTCTTGCTGCAATTCAACTGTCTTGCCATAAGCATAACTGGCTTGATTCCAAACTGTAAACTCTCTATTAAATTTCATGGCTCTGCAATTTAAATTTTTAAAGCTTAGGAGTTGAATGTAACCACTAAAATTAATAATCACTAAAATATTTGATGGTGCCAGTGGTTAAGCGTTCAGCTGCTAACCTAAAGTTTGGCAGTTTGAATTCACTAGCAGCTCCTTGGAAACCCTATTGGGGCAGTTCTACTCTGTCTATAGGGTCACTCTGAGTAGGAATCCACTTGACAACAATGGGTTTTTAGGGTAAAATAATTTGATGTTCTTGAGGATAAATTTTTAATAGATATATGTGACAGCTAAATACAAAATAAATAATATATTCTTCTGTATGTGAAGTATGCAAAATGGATAAAGAGCATAAAGGTCTCAATATGTGCAAGAATATATTTTAGCTTTTTCAGTTTCATAATTGTTTTAATACAAAGTATTTCAGTAATTTATCAATTATGTCTACAAAATTTGATTTGGACATACCTATTTAAATACACATGGAATTATGGTTAGACATAAATTAACTCTCCAAAATGCATAGTTTACATCTCTATGACATTTAAATAAATTTTTATACAAACTAATTAGAGTGCTTATTTAAAATCTTGCTCATTACAATTTTTCATGTAATTTTCTGGGGTGAGAAAATCCACGTGAAATGCTTAGCTCTGGGACTAGCACAAACAAATCACTCAGTTGTTACCTTTTAGTAGGGTTATTAGCCATTTCCTTAAATATTTGTGAATTAAAATGAAATAATTTATTAACAGCATATTTGTTAAAGGTAAATATTTTATCCCTATATTGTCTTAGTTATTTAGTCATATGCTTCAAGAGTTATTTTGGCATAGCGACCTTGTGCTTGAAATGGTTTTCAATGCTATATATTTTATATCTGCTCTCGCTAAATGAATTGGCTAACTGGATGTATGCTAAAGACTTCCATTGTGTTCCTCCCAGACATTACATGAAGACATTACGTGTATGTATATATGTATGTAGTGCCCTGGTGGCACAGTGGTTAAGAGCTCAGTAGCTAACCAAAAGGTCTGCAGTTCAAATCCACCAGGCGCTCCTTTGGGGCAGTTCTACTCTGTCTTATAGGGTTTTTATTTCGGAACCAACTCAACAGCAACTGACAACATGTATACATACATATATATATATACATATAAAATCCAATGCCATCGATTTGATTCTGACTCATAGCAATCCTACAAAAAAAAAAAAAAGGACCCTATATATAGTTCCCTATGTATATATATTGAGCACTGGTGGTACAGCGATTAGGAGTTTGGCTGCTAACCAAAAGGTCAGCAGTTCAAAACCACCAGCCACTCTTTAGAATTCCTATGAGGCGGTTCTGTTCTGTCCTATAGGGTAGCTATGAGTTGGAATCGACTTGACGGCAACGGGTTTTGTCATATATATATACACACACACACATATAGGTTTGTGTCATATATATACATATACACATAAACCCAGTGCCGTCGAACACATACATATATGTGTGTATCATATAATCGTATATGTATATATACGATTCACTATGCTTGAATCATATTTTATTTCCACAATAAATGATTCCTAAAATGGTAAGATATCTATAATCTAACCATATGTCCTTTCAACTATAAAGAATGATTACACAACTTTGAAAGTAAAGTGTAAAAGGACTCCATGTTAGAAAACTACTTTTGCCAGAAACTAGAATATAAACTGAATTCAGTTGGGTTGATCTAAAAACAAATATTACTCACTGCTTGCTCCATAGCATACAGATCCTACCAGGTGTACCCAGAACAAATTTTGAGAAATGGTTATATGATTATTTTCTGAATTTATTGCTTCACAGAACATGTTTTTTATTCACTTATTTTTATTTACATGAAAAAAATATATAAAACCAAAGCTCTGTGAAATGTACTAGATACAAATGGGAAAAACTTTGCACAAAAATTTAATAATTAATTTAAAAATACAGAAATGTGTCTATTTCAAGTTTTAACACCAAGTGATGAATAAATTGTGACTTTGAAAAGGTAATGAGTTTTCTGAAGACTAATACCGATAAATCTATAATTCTCTAATTTTATATTCAGTTTCAAAATTTAAGCATTTCCTTTTGGTAGATTCACAATAATATTCAGCTTAATAAATTCAATCCCTTTCTTGCCTTATAAAGCACCACCTAGGAAATCATGTCCTATTTCAATATAAATTATGTGTATTGTTGATTAAAACATTAACCAGTATTTCATACCAACTGATTTATGAGATTCCTATTTAGTGCTCTCTTTACACATCTCTAATTATGTAACAATTTCTGTCTTATAGAAACTGAAAAATGTTTTTTTCTTGCTTCCAATGCAAGATGTTTCACAGAAAAGTGTTCCAAATAAATACTTAAGAACTCTTAATCTTGACCAAAATTTTAAAAAAAAAGAACATTACCCTCAATAGTTTTAAAATAAATGGGCTGAAGTAAGCTAATGGAAATTTGTGGCAACAGAGTATGTCTTCTGTGAAGACCACAGACTGACCTACATTTATCAATTATTTACACTGGAAAAACTGAGTAGAGTTCCATGATAATTCAGTTCCAAGGAGTTGCAAAAGTATGCAGGGTAGGGATAGAATTTCATAATCAAATAGTTACCAGTTACTATGATATGATTTGATCCAAATAAAGATACAGGTATGTTTTATGATGGTATTTTACAAAAGGGACAGGCAGGACCTGAAGGAAGCATAAAGGACTGAATAATTATTTTTTGAGAAGCTACTGAAATAGTCATTTCATGAAATTTAATCATTTTAACAACCCTGTAATTCAAGATAAATGGAAAATTTAGATAAGTAAAAAAAGGATTACAAAACAACCACGATTAATAAAAGATATAGATTACAGAGATATTCTTTATTTTGAGTGGCTCTTCAAAAGGAACAGTTTAATAATACATCTTTTAGGACATAAAAAAACAAAAACAAAAAAAACACCTAGCAGTCATCAAACTTGTCTTGATGATCACACATTTGGAATTTTTCTCATTCCACTTGTTCATTTAAAAATATTTTTTGATTATCTGCTTTCCATATTTTAAGTTAGTTTTCGTTGTTTAGACATTTTTAATACTTTTTTCTTCTAATTGAAAAGTGAGTCTAATAAAAAAGTAGAATAATATTATTAATGAATTAAAAAAAAATTCTCTTGAAATTAGTTCTGAAAGTTAGGTACTCAAGCCTGAGCAACTGAATTTTGTTATGACATCATATGAAGCCAAGTAACAGAAGTTTTGCTTGCCCCCACCTCTTTATTTACCAACTAAAATAATCAAATGTTATCACAAAAAGATATAGTGAGGATACAAATATTGGTCTTAATTCATCCAGAGCAAAACACAAAGAAGGAAACCAAAGACTTAAAGAAAAAACTAGTCTACAGGAATAACAGTCCACATTAACCACGGCCTCATGACCCTGGAGCCAGAAAAACTAGATGGTGCCTGGCTATCACTACCCACTATTCCAATCAGGGACACTCTAGATGGTCCTGGACAGACAGAATGAGAGAAAAATGTGGAACAGAACCT
Source organism: Loxodonta africana (assembly GCF_030014295.1). Lineage (NCBI taxonomy): Eukaryota > Metazoa > Chordata > Mammalia > Proboscidea > Elephantidae > Loxodonta > Loxodonta africana. Next base: position 63,527,024 of record NC_087355.1, read on the forward strand.
CAAACTCCTAAGAAAAACAAAACAAAAAACAGGTTGGAGTACTCCGTGAGACTATTACCTTGAGATACTCTTAAAACCTTTTACCAAAACTATCCCTGATGTCACCTTTTACCTATTTAATGGATTAGCTCACAAATAAAGAACATCACCCATGAGTACTGTGCACCTTTAAAAAATCATTTATATGAGACCAAATGGGCAGCAATTACTTTAAAACAAAGATGAGCATGTAAGGGGGCAAGGGAACTAATTATGGAAATGGAACAAGCAGAATGGAAATATTGAGAATGTTCACACATAATGATAAACGTAATTAAAGTCACTGAACAATTGTGCAGAAATTGTTGAGCGGGAATCTAACTGCTGTGTAAACCTTCACTGGAAACACAATAACTACTCTAATGTGTAAGTTAATTTTATGTATCAGTTTAGATATGCTATGGTGCCTACCCAGTTGTTTGGCCAAACACTAGTAAAATGTTGCCCTGAAGACAATTACAAGTGATTAACATTTGAATCAACTGACCTTAAGTAAGGCAGATTACCCTCCACAACGTAGGAGGATATCAGCCTACAGTTGAAGGTTTTAAGAGCAAAAAACTGAGGTTTCCAGGTGGAAAAAAATTTGCCTCAGGCAATTCTGACAAAGACATCCTGCTGGAGTTTCCAGTCTGCCTGGCCTAAGAATTTCAGACTTCAGACTGTCAGTTTCCATACTGTTTCTTGACCTACTGATTTTGGACTTGCCAGTCCTCACAATTACATGAGCTAATTCCTTAACATAAATATTGCTGTTTCAATCTCTCTCAGCACCCTCATTAATAGAATTGATTTAATGAGCCTCATTTGTAGAGTTTTCTGATTTCTGATAGATTTTTACTGTAATATTATATTGTATTCTAAACTGATTGGCCATGGGAATGTCAGATGTAGATAATATAAATACTTCTGCTTACAGACATTTATAATTATGCTTTTATATTTTATTAGGATCTTTTTCACATTTTATAATTTGATGACAAATGGCAAGAGAAATAAACATACAAATTGTTAGAAGTCATGTGGTTTCTGAAACGTGTGATATAAAATATTAGCAAATTTGAAGACTGGTAATATATTAGAATTATTAAACATTTTGTGTTAGATTAAACAAATTGAAAATTTTCCCTATATTTAGAAATGGAACATAAAGATTTAAGATTTTTTAATGTCAATTAATTTCATTATAGAGAATTTCAAACATGGAATTATTACAAAGAGAAAATTATAAACACTTTGATTTTTTACTATTATTGAATATTGTATGAAATTTAATATGAAGTACTTGAGGAAGGCAGAAAAAGTAATGATAAACAATATTGCGAAATGCTCTGTACTGTTCTATGGAGGTAGAAAGCATATAATTCATTCTTAATATTTTACTAATACTGGAAAAATAGGTAAGAACTGGTCTGTGGACCAATGCCATTTTGTGAACTTTCTTTTACCGGTCCACAATGAAACTACTGTAGAAATAAAACACTATTTTATCAATCATATTCAGAAATCTGTCTGTCTGTCTGACTTCTATCTACCTACCTATCTATATGCTTTCGTGTTATGCAAACAAATCTGATAGGTTTACCTTTGGGGGCTACTAATCATGTCAACGACTCTCTGGGGAAAAGAACTAATCATAAAAATGAATTCATTTTAATGCTATGTTTATTGAAAGAATGTAACCTTTTTTAAGAAAGAATATTAACTGCATTATAAAAATTAAATTTGCACACACACACACACACTATCACACACTATCTTTTCCTGTAGAATCAAAATGTCCATGCATGAAGGTAATGCCTTTTCAATCACCATCATGAGGTTGACTATCATCATATGAACTACATTTATTGAGTGCTCCCTAAATTCTAGAACATATTTTAGGCACTCTCTGTGTATTATGCTACTTATTTCTCAAAACACTATGAAGTATGGAGAGTTATTACCTCAATTTTACTGATGAAGAAAATGAGGTTTAGATACATTTTAAGTCACTTGTCCAAAGAAATATACCTGCTAAGTGGCAGAGAAAAAGAACCAAACCAATGACGCAGATACCAGAGCCTACATTTTTATTCAGTACACCATAATCCCCATCAAAGTGGAGATATAAAAAGACACAACTTTATTGTCAGTATAATTAAAGGTATTAAGAGTGAAGCTTTTCCAACTAGCATACCTATCTTTATATTGCTACAAATTCAACAAATATTTTTCTTAACATCTCCTTTATACAATGGTTTGGTTTAGTTTCTTCCGGGGAGAGAAAGGTAGCTAACTAGTACTTATACTCTTAGTAGGCATAAGAATCACTGGATCTCTTACTACAATACATATTACAGGGCTCCGCCCCAGGTTCTGAGTCAAGATACATAAGTGAGCCAAGAATTCAACATTTTAACATATTCTCCAGATGAAAATGATGTATGTGGTCCCATTTGAGAAACAGCAATAAATGCATAAAATTTAGTAATAAAAATTTCATAACCTCTAACACACATATAAAAAGGAAAATTTAAAGAATGAAGAAAATAGTATTAATTGAATATGAAGAGGGAGGTGAAATAAATGAATTCAGATAGTAGAATCAGATTTAAAAAAGGGGGGCCTGCAGGTATAAAATTATAAAATTAAAAGAGATGATCAGATTAAACCAAAACCAAATCAAACTCAGTGCCGTTGAGTCGATTCAGACTCATAGAGACTCTATAGGACAGAGTAGAATAGCCCCATAGAGTTTCCAAGGAGCACCTGGTAGATTCGAACTCTGACCCTCTGGTTAGCAGCCGTAGCACTTAACCACTATGCCACCAGGATTTCCAATGATCAGATTAGTAGATCAATTTTTGGTGGCATGGGTAAGGCCCAGAGTTGTAGTCTAAGGAAGCTATGGGAAGAAAATCTGGATCCAGAACAGAGGCCTTTGAAATTCTAAGCCATGATTAATGGACTTTGTGATATACCAGGCTGGCCTCTAGAGTATCAATGACCACGGTTATAAAAATAAATGTTTTGTAGCTACTCACTCGCCAGCATGTTTTATTGAGTTGCACAACGATGTGGTAGACCAAACAATGCCCCCACCCCCAATATATCAGGAATCTTTGAATATGTCACATTACACAGTAAAAGCGATTCTGCAGATATAACCAAAGATAAGGACATTAGGATAGGGAGAGTATCATATATATATATATTTCAATCTAATCACATGAGCCCCTAATAGCAGAGATTTCCATGTGTGATAAAAGAAGGCAGAAGAGAGTTGTAGCAGACGTAAGTCATAGAGATCTCAAATGTGAGAAGGATTCAATGTGCCCTTGCTGACTCAGAGACGCTCACATGTACAGATCAGAGAGAGGCCTCTAGAAGCTAAATGCAGCCCCCAGCTGACAGCCAGCCAGAAAACAGTGATCTGAGTCCCACGACTACAAGAAACTGAATCCTGCCAATGACCAGAATAAGCTGTAAAGTGGATTCTTCCCAAGAGCCTCCTGAGAAGAACCTAGCCAGCCAACAACTTGATTTCTACTTTATAAGGCCCTGAGCAGAGAAATCAGCAGAGCTTACCCAGGCTTCTTGCATACAGAACTGTGCAAGAAAATATTTTCATTGTTTTGAGCTCTTAAGTGTTTGATCATCTGTTATGGTAACAATAGAAAACTAATACACATGGTAAAAGATACGCATCACAAATCAACATCTGAAGATGTTCTGTGGCACAATGTCCAATCCCTCAGTACCACATAAGCACTTAATACCCTATATTTATGTCAGGACATCCCAAATATACATTTAAATATTGTGAAAATGTATGCATCCATTTGCCCTGAAGCAGAAAAGACAGAAATTTAATGTTGTAAAAAAAAAGTCAGAAATATAAATTTACATATGTAGAAACAACAGAAATTTTTTTTAGTTATTAATTCATGTAATATGACAGTCAAGCCAAAAAAAAAAAAATGCCAGCATCACAATTCACCTTCCAAATGATAGCATTTTCACTACTTACTGAAGGAATAAACTGACCTAAATTTATCTTTATACTTTAATGAACAGAATGCAGGTTTTCTTTTAAACAGCCTTTATTGGAAAACTATTGCATTACTAACTCCTTCTTCAATATTGTGAAGATCAAACTTAAAATTAAACCTTTCTGTTTGTAGTGTTTTAAATTATGAATTAAATTGTCAAGATAAAAATATGGGACTACTATGAATCACTTTAGAAAAATAATATTACTATCACAAGGTAAACTATTACACTATCAAACAACAACAATCACAAAGGGGAATGTACCCTCACTTGCTAGACAAAAGAGAGTTGAGAAATCAATTTGGTAGAAAATGTTCAAAACTACTGCAGTATGACATTCTTAGGATATAAAATATGGAAATATTTTAGCTAGAATTTTTTTTATTGTGAGAAAGATAATGCTAGATGAAATAACATCTAGCTGAAAACTTTCACTGCGTGCAAACTGTTAACCTTTAAACTGTAAAAATTGTATTTAATATAACTGTTTTCTAGTGTGTTCTTTAAACATGTCATATTTTGAATTATTATGTGTTTTAAAGTAACCACCACTGTTAGTGTAGTAGAGTATCTCTTAAGACTATATTAGAGCTGGTGTGATTTATTATGGTAGTATGGTCCTGGGAAGCTTTGCAAAAAAATTGATATGGTATCCCCATTGGTCTGAAAGGGGTTCTTCTCTAATCTGTGAAGAAATTTTATCGTCAAATTGCTCCAATAAGAAATGGCAAATCCATGACCTCTATCTGAAAACCTTAGGAATATTTTTTTTTTTTTTTGAAATCACAATTTTCCCATTTTAGAAAGGTAAAACATGCAGATTCTATTTATTTTAATACTCCCTGAAGAGCCTAGGGTACCACCCTGTAATCAAACAATGTTTCTCTAGGGAAGCATACGAGTATTGATACTCGGTGGGATTAGTAAAGATTATAAATGGCCTCCCATTTGTTAACATCAGGTTTTAATGCCAAATGAGTTTGTGCCAAAATTCCAGAAAACAAAATGAAATAAAAACAACTTTGGTTTTAAGAGTTTTTTATAGTTTTCCACTGTGTGGTTAAGGGATTATGGATGTGTGGTACTGGAAATGCTGGTTTTATGAAATGAAAGCATTAATACTTAATCTCCTTCTGAACTTTTTCTCTTAGCTCTGTTTAGAGAAGGCAGATTCCTAGTTTTATTTTCTGGTAGCGAGGCAAAGCAGCAAGAAGAATAGCATAAATCTCTGACACCTGGATCACAAATCAGATATACTTTCCTCTTATTCTAACATTTAATTCCCTTTTGTAGATCCCTAATTTTATGTTCTCATCTCCTGAGAGGATTTAAGGGAAAATTTTTATTGTGTCTAGGCACACTGAGATGAAACATTAAAGCCAACAGAGTATAGCATGTTATTATATATTAATGGTTAATGAGAACATGAATCTCTGGAGGACAAGATTTAAGATAATACGACTAGCTTTATCTCCTTTCATGGTGATTGTTCTTCATTGCCACACTTGGTGAAGTTTGGTTTAACTGGGCAGTGTTTTCCTTTATATTGTTTTCACTTACCTTCATAATATACTTTAAATCCATGAGCACTAACTGCAAAATCACTGGTCAAACGTAGTGAGAACACAGACTTGGTACTTGTCACTGGTGGTGGCAGATGGAATCCTGTTAACCTAAAAATATAAATGGAATTAATTGTTAGTGCTATAGGCATTTTACCTAAAAGAGAGTTAATAGTCATTTTATCAATATCTAAAAAAGAAGATATTGCTAAGTATTAATATTTTTAATGTTATTTTGTTTAGGAGTCATTCATCAAAAGCAGCTATTGTAAATATTTAAAAATTTACATATATTGATATACCTATGGTTTTTTTTATGTTTATGTGCATTGCTATTTATATTATTGATCACATATATCAACTATAAGTAATACTGATTAATTCAAACCTTGGGAAATAATGAGAAGTTGTGACAGTCTGTTAGTGTGTATTTTTGGTATTGATTTCAGCAGCTAAACATTTTGAAGAAAGTTTTACCAAATAAGTTGTTTTCCTGATAGACTAAAATATAATAAAAAGAAGCATTTAGTGAAATTTAATATTGAAGCCAGAGATGCGATCTAAATAAGAAGTCTTGAAACATAAATATAAATGAGTAGTAATTTTGTTTTATTAGATTAGGAAGTTGTAGCGTTATATTAAAATTAATAGTTGAAAATTAATTTCTTTTTATTTCAAATAATAAAGATTTCCCTGATATTTTTTGCCCAGAATGTGTTTTCTATTCTGTTCATAATTTATTATTTATACATACAAGATTGAAATGTATAAAAGCTTATTTATAATTGACACGTTTTCTAAACCTGTAAATATAAAGTGAAAAAATAAACTATTGGAGTACTATTTTTTCTAAAGCTAGTGACGATATATGATTTTAATTTTTCCATGAATTGCCTTTTTTATATTATTTTCCCATGTTGTTGTTATACTGCTTTTACTTATGAATATGTAAGTAAGGATTGTTTAACATGAAAACACACTATTTTTCTTTATATAGTTGCTATACATACACATTATGTATGCAGAATTTACCCACATTGAGATTACCATATATTTTCATTGCTGTAAAGCAACAGTTCTCACATTCCTTTTGTTTCAGTTTCCCTTAACACTTTTAAAAATTATTGAGAATTCCAAAGAGATCTATATCAATATTTACTCCGTTAGACAATAAAACAGAAAATTTTTAAATATCTACTTATTACTATTTATTTTTTCCACCAAGCATCTGTCAGTTTGTCATACTGTAGTGGCCTGAATGTTGCAGTGATACTGGAAGTTTTGTAACCAGTATTTCAAATACCAGCAGAGTCACCCTTGGTAGACAGGCTTCAGTGGATCTTCCAGATTAAGACAGACTAGGAAAAAGGGCCTGACAGTCTACTTCTGAAAAAAAATGGTGAGTGAAAACCTTATGAATAGCAGCAGAACACTGTCTGATATAGTGCCAGAAGGCAGCCCCTCAGGTCCGAAGGCACTCAGAATATAACTGGAAAGAGCTGCCGCCTCAAAGTAGAGTCACACTTAATGACATAGATGGAGGAAAGTTTTTGGGACCTTCATTTCCTGATGTGGCATGACTCAAAATAGGAAGAAACAGCTGTAAACATTCATTAATAACCAGAACATGGAATGTATCTAGCATGAATTTAGAAAGACTGGAAATCATACAAAATGAAATGGAACACATAAAGATTGGTATCCTAGGCGTTAGTGAGCTGAAACAGACTGGTATTGGCCATTTTGAATCAGACAATCATATGGTCTACTATGCTGGAAGTGACAAATTGAAGAGGTATGGTGTCACCTTCATTGTCAAAAAGAACATTTCAAGCTCTATCCTGAAGTACAATGCTGTCAGCGGTGGGATAATATCCATACACCTACATGGAAGACTAGTTAACACAACTGTTACTCAAATTTACACATCAACCACTAATGCCAAAAATGAAGAAATTGAAGATTTCTACCTACTTTTGTGGTCTGAAAATGATCAAACATGAAATCAAGAAGCATTGATAATTACTAGTAATTGGAGTGCAATTGTTGCAAACAAAGAAGGATCGGTAGAAAATATTGCCTTGGTGACAAAAACAATGCCTGAGATCCCATGATAGAATTTTGCAAGATCAATGACTTATTTATTGCAAATACCTTTTTTTTCAACAACATAAAAGACTGTATTCACGTGGACCTCACCAGATGGAAAACACAGAATGTAAATCCACTACATCTGTGGAAAGAGACAATGGAAAAGCTAAATATTGCGTGTTGAAACAGGGACAGAGGAAACAGATCATGAATTGCTCATATGCAAATACAAGTTGAAGCTGAAGAAAGTTAAAACAAGTCCACGAGAGACAAAATACGACCTTGAGTATATTGCACCTGAATTTGGGGACCATCTCAAGAATAGATTTGATGCATTGAACACTACCCAAGAGCAGACAGTTTGTGGGAAGACATCATGGACATCACACATGAAGAAAGAAAAATGTCATTAAAAAGACAGGAAGGAAAGAAAAGACCAAAACGGATGACAGAAGAGACTCTGAAACTTGTGCTGGAATGTAGAGTACCTAAAGCAAATGGAAGAAATGAAGTAAAAGAGCTAAACAGAAGATTTCAAAGGGCAGCTCGAGAAGACAAAATATAGTTCAATGTGCAAAGACGTGCAGTAAGAAAACCAAAAGGGAAGAACACTCTTGGCATTTCTCAGGCTGAAAGATCTAAAGAAAAAATTCAAACCTGGAGTTTCAATTTTGAAGGATTCTATGGTCGGTAAAAAAAAAAAAAATTTTTTTTTTTTATGGTCAAAGTTTAGAATGACACAAGAAACATCAAAAGCAGATGGAAAGAATATACAGAGTCTCTGTGCCAAAAAGGATTGTTCAATGTTCAATCATTTAAGAAGTTAACATATGATCAAGAACAAATGGTACTGAAGGAAGAAGTCCAAGCTTCACTGGAGGCATTGACAAAAAAACAAGATTCCAGGAACTCGGCATACTTACTATTATTCACCATACTTATTCAGTATGTATGCTGAGTAAATAATCTGAGAAGCTATATTATATAAAGAAGAATGCGGCATCGGGATGGGTGGAAGGCTCATTAACAACTGTGTTATGCAGATGACACAACTTTGCATGCTGAAAGTGAAGAGGACTTGAAGCACTTACTGATGAAGATAGAGACCACAGCCTTCAGTATGGATTATGCCTCAATATAAAGAAAACAAAAATCCTTGCAACTGGACCAATAAGCAACATCATGATAAATGGAGAAAAGATTGAAGTTGTCAAGGATTTCATTTTACTTGGATCCACAATTAACACCCCTGGAAGCAGCAGTCGAGAAATCAAACAACACATTGCATTGGGCAAATTTGCTGCAAAAGACCTCTTTAAAGTGTTAAAAAGCAAAGATCTCACTTTAAGGACTAAGGTGCGCCTGACCCAAGTGATGGTCTTTTCGACTGCCTCATATGTGTGTGAAAGCTGGACAATGAATAAGAAAGACCAAAAAAGAACTGATGCCTTTGAATTATGGTGTTGGGGAAAAATATTGAATATACCATGGACTGCCAAAAGGATGAACAAATCTGTATTGGAAGAAGTACAGCCAGAGTGCTCCTTAGAAGCAAGGATGGTGGGACTACGTCTCACGTACTTTGGACCTGTCATCAGGAGGGACCGGTCCCTAGAGAAGAACATTTTGCTTCGTAAAGTAGAGGGTAAGTGAAAAAGAGGACGGCTCTTAACAAAATGGGCTGACACAGTGGCTGCAACAATGGGCTCAAGTATAATGACTATGAGGACGGCTCAAGACTGAGCAGTGTTTCATTGTGCTGTACATAGGATCACTACGAGTTGGAAATGACCGGACGACGCTAACAACCTAACAACATGTACTGACAGAATGCCAACTGAGATATTTCAACAAATGGATGCAACACTGGAGGCGCTCATTTGTCTATACCAAGAAATTTGAAAGACAGCTACCTGGCCAACTGACTGGAGGAGATCCATACTGGTGCACATTTTAAAGAAAGGTGATCCAAAAGAATGCAGAAATTATCAAACAGTATCACTAATATCACATGCAAGTAAAATTTTGCTGATGATCATTCAAAATTGGTTATAGCAGTACATCTACAGAGAAATGCCAGAAATTCAAGAAAGATTCAGAAAAGGATGTAGAATGAGGGAAATCATTGCTGATGTCAGATGAATCTTGGCTGAAAGCAGAGAATACACCAGAAAGATGTTTACCTGTTTTTTACTGATTATGCAAAGACATTCTGTGTGGATCATACCAAATTACGGATAACACTGCGAAGAATGGGAATTCCAGAACACTTAATTGTGCTCATGGGGAACCTGTACATAGACCAAGAGTCAGTTCTTTGAATAGAATAAGGGGATACTGCATGGTTTAAAATCAAGAAAGGTGTGTGTCAGGGTTGTATTATTTTACCATACTTCTTCAATACTAAAAGCTGGACTATATGTAGAAGAATGTGGTATCAGAATTGGTAGAAGGCTCATTAACAAACTTGTTATGCAGATGACACAATCTTGCTCGCTGAAAGTGAAAGCAAAGAGGACTTGAAGCACTTACCCAGAAACCCGCATTTAGTGATGATCAAATTCTACAGCCTTCAGTATGGATTATACCTCAACATAAAGAAAACAGAAATCCTCACAACTGTACCAATAAGCAACATCATAATAAATGGAGAAATAATTGACATTGTCAAGGATTGCATTTTACTTGGACCCTCAATCTATGTCCATGGAAGCTGCAGTCAGAAAATCAAATGACATATTTTATCAGGCAATTTGCTGCAAAAGACCTCTGTCAAGTGTTAAAAAGTAGAGATGTCACTTTGAGGACTAAGATGTGCCTGACCCAAGCTGCGATATTTTCAACCGTATCAAATGCATGTGAAAGTTGCACAGCAAACAAGGAAGACCAGAGAAGAATTGATGCCTTTGGATTACTGTGTTTGTGAAGAATATAGAATATACCATGGACTACCAGAAGAATGAACAAGTCTGTCTTGAAAGAAATACAGCCAGAATACTCCTTAGAAGCAAGGATGGCAAGACTGCGTCTTACATACTTTGGACACGTTGTCAGGAGGGATCAGTCCCTGGAGAAGGACATCATACTTGTCAAAGTAGAGGGTCAGCGGAAAAGAGAAAGACCCTCAACGAGGTGGACTGACTCAGTGGCTGCAGCAATGAGATCAAGCATATCAACGACTGGAAGGCGCAGGACCAGGCAGTGTTTCACCCTGTTATGCATAGGATCGCTATGAGTCGGAGCTGACTTGACAGCACCTAACAACGACAACAGGGTTGCTATGAGTTGGAACTGACTCAGTGGGACCTAACAAAAACAATACATTATAGCCATAATATAAAACTTAAATTTCATTGTTGAATAGGATTGTGTTTTATGAATATACCTGAATTTACTTATCTATTCCGTTGTTGATGGACACTTTTTTTCCCAGTTGGGGTTATTACAAATAGTGGTGCCATGAACATTTCTTACACATTTTTGTGAATGTACATACATATTTGTATTGGGAATATTCCTAGAAGTGTCATTACTGTGTCATGGAGTAACTAGTACATTACCAAATAAGGAGTTTTCTAGATCTTTTCAACTTCAACTCTTAATGTGAAGATGTAAAAATAAAACATTCCATGCTTTATATGTTCAGAGTTGATTTTGTTTTTCACAAAAAAATAAGAAACGTCAGGAAAAAAAAAAAAAACATTACCATTTTGTAACACACAAAAAAATTAAAACCTATTTACTTCATAACTAGGCTACGGTAGGCAGAATAATGCCCACCCTTCCCCCCACCCCAAGAAAAGTTGTTCATGTCCTTATCCATGAAATTTATGAATACACTGCTTTACATGTCAAAAGGAAAGTTGCAGATGTGATTAAAATTAACGGTTTTGAGATGAAGGAATGACCTTGAATTATCTGAATGAGCCCATAGTTATCACAAAGGTGCCTATAAGAGGGAGGAAAGATGGTTAGAGATAAAGAAGAAGATGTGACATGGAAATAGCGATTGGAATAAGGCAATTGCTGGTTTTGAAAATGTGAAACCATGAGCCAAGGAATTCAGGTTGCAGCTATAAACTAGAAAGACAAGCAACAGATTCTCCTTAGCGTCTCTAAGAGGAACACAACTCTGCTGACGCTTTGATTTTAGCACAGGGAAATCCATTTAGGACTTAAAGCCTCCAGACCTAGATAATAAATTTGTGCTATTTATTCCACGTTTGTGGTAATTTGTTACAGTGGGAATTAGAAACTAATAAAGTTTTTGTTTTTTTGCACTTCAAGGTATAATTTACCAAAAAAAAAAAAGGGTGGGTTCGAATAAATAATAATTTATTCTATAACTGAAAACCGGCATCTTGTAGAGCCAGCAAGTGGTCATTTGAAGTTACTGAGACCCATGTTGGTATGAAATCAAATTAGTAGAGCTGGGCCTATTTCTGCAATATTTCTTTGATTATAACTTTTTAACAAATTTCTCTATGTAAAGTAAAATCTACTATTCTATCCTTACATCAGAGATGACACTTGAGACTGAGAGAAATTAAACAATTTAGTCAATTTTACAGTAGAGCTAGGGCATTTTCTAGTGAACATGCTATTCAACTTCTCATTGTATTTTGGCACATTAGTTTTATAATCATAAGTTATTTGAAGTACAAATATGTACATATACATAGAAACTATTTTACTTGCAATCTCAAATTTTTAAGCTCACTTAGATATATAATTCCACATTTCTTTTCAGACAATGTTTAAAACACTTTACCATGAAGTTATCTAATAGAGAAGAACAAATGTGAGGCATTGTCCCCTTTGCAAAAGCTAGTTTTATGCAGGTATGTTTAAAAAACTAGCAGGTAGTGGCATGTAGTATAATGGAAAATTTATTTTTGTTTATTCCAATAAATGAGGAAAGAAGATACATGTCATTTAATTTACTTCATATGATAGTTGTATCACTACAGGGACTTGCAGTAACTTGTTTTACTCTCTCTCATAAAACATTTGTTAATTGACTTGAAAATAATCTCTAATAAATATGAATACCAATCTTATGAATCTTCATAAGACTGAATTATGTATTTTCATATTTGTGTTTGTGATTCTTTATTAAGCACTCTCTTTCTCCACTGAATAGTAGGCTTCATGAAGTCAGGAACACGTCTGTGTTTTCTCACTAGCCAATTGCCAGTGTTTCATGAAATGCGTACCATATAAGAGGCCTTCAATAAATACCTATTAATTTAAATTAATGAATTGTGGGTGGTTGGAGAATATGAATGACTTCAGAGCACTTTTTTTCGCCCCCCCAACTAATAAGATTTTGTTCTTGGAACAGTGTTCTCAAGAATCACATGAATGTAAAGTAGCTCCAAAGTTGTTTAAAAAATATATACTCTAGAGAAAAATATACTCTATTTAGAAAATGACATTTTTTCTCAATGATAATAACTTAAAAGTTAAAGGGAGATCATATATCTTATGCACATTTGTTTGAAATATCTTTCAGAATGTGTTGTTAGGTGCTATCAACTCAGTTCCAACTCATACTGACACTATGTACCAGAAAACCAACACTGCCTAGTCCTGCACCATCCTTACAATTGTTGTTATGCTTGAGCCCATTGTTGCAGCCACTGTGTCAATCCATCTCGTTGAGGGTCTTCCTCTTTTCCACTGACCCTGTACTTTACCAAGCATGATGTCCTTCTCCAGGGACTGATCCCTCCTGACAACATATCCAAAGTATGTAAGACGCAGTCTTGCCATCCTTGCGTCTAAGGAGCATTCCGGTTGTACTTCTTCCAAGACAGGTTTGTTCATACTTTTGGCAGTCCACGGTATATTCAATATTCTTTGCCAATCCCACAATTCAAAGGCATCAATTCTTCTTTGTTCTCTCTTATTCATTGTCCAGCTTTCACATGCATATGATGCTATTGAAAACACCATGGCTTGGGTCAGGCGCACCTTAGTCTTTAAGGTGGCATCTTTGCCTTTCAACACTTTAAAGAGGTCCTTTGCAACAAATTTGCCCAATGCAATGTGTCTTTTGATTTCTTGACTGCTGCATCCATGGCTGTTGATTGTGGATCCAAGTAAAATAAAATCCTTGGCAACTTCAATCTTTTCTCCATTTATCATGATGTGGCTTATTGGTCCAGTTGTGAGGATTTTTGCTTACTTTATGTTGAAGTATAAACCATACTCAAGGCTGTGGTCTTTGATTTGCATTAATAAGTGCGTCAAGTCCTCTTCACTTTCAGCAAGGAAGATTGTGTCATCTGCATAAAGCAGGGTGTTAATGAGTCTTCCTCCAATCCTGATGCCCCGTTTTTCTTCATATAGTCCAGCTTCTCATATTACTTGCTCAGCATACAGGCTGAATAAGTATGGTGAAAGGATACAACCTTGACACACACCTTTCCTGACTTTAAACCACTCAGTAGCCCCTTGTTCTGTCCGAACAACTGCCTCTTGATCTATGTAAAGGTTCCTCATGAGCACAATTAAGTGTTCTGGAATTCCCATTCTTCACAATGTTATCCACAATTTGTTTTATGATTCATACAGCCAAATGCCTTTGCATAGTTAATAAAACACAGGTAAATATCCTTCTGGTATTATCTGCTTTCAGCTAGGATCCATCTGACATTAGCAATAATATCCCTGGTTCCACATCCTCTTCTGAATCCGCCCCGAATTTCTGACAGTTCCCTGTCAGTATACTAGCTGCAGCCACTTTTGAATGATCTTCAGCAAAATTTTGCTTGCGTGTGATATTAATGATATTGTTCTATAATTTCCGCATTCGGTTGGATCACCTTTCTTGGGAATAGGTATAAATATGGATCTCTTCTAGTCGGTTGGCCAGATAGCTGTCTTCCAAATTTCTTGGCATAGATGAGTGAGCACTTCCAGTGCTGCACCCATTTGTTGAAACATTTCAATTGATTTTTTTGTCAATTCCTAGAGCCTTGTTTTTCTCCAGTGCCTTCAGTGCAGCTTGGATTTCTTCCTTCAGTACCATCGGTTCCTAATCATACGCTACCTCTTGAAATGGTTGAACTTCCACTCATTCTTTTTGGTGTAATAACTGTGTATTCCTTCCGTTTTCTTTTGATGCTTCCTGTGTTGTTTAATATTTTTCCATATAAACCTTCATATCGCAACTCCAGGCTTGAATTTTTTTTTCAGTTCCTTCAGCTTGAGAAACGCCGAGTGTATTCTTCCCTTTTGGTGCTCTATCTCCAGCTCTTAGCACAGGTTATTATAATACTTTGTCTTCTCGAGCCACCCTTTGAAATCTTCTGTTCAGTTCTTTTACTTCGTGATTTTTTCCTTTTGCTTTAGCTCCTTGACGTTCAAGAGCAAGTTTCAGAGTCTCCTCTGACATCCATCTTGGTCTTTTCTTTCTTTCCTGTCTTTTCAATGACCTCTTGCTTTCTTCATGGATGATATCCTTGATGTCATTCCACAACTCGTCTGGTCTTCGGTCACTAGTCTTCAATGTGTGAAATCTGTTCTTCAGATGGTCTCTAAATTCAGGTGGGATATACTCAAGGTGGTATTTTACTCTTGTGGACTTGCTCTGATTTTCTTCAGTTTCAACTTGAATTCTCATATAAGCAATTGATAGTCTGTTCCACAGTTGGCCCCTGCCCTTGTTCTGACTGATGATATTTAGCTTTTCCATCATCTTTCCACAGATGCAGTGGATTTGATTCCTGTGCATTCCATCTGGTAAGGTCCATGTGTATAGTCGCCGTTTATGTTGGTGAAAAAAGGTATTTGCAATGAAGAATTTGCTGGTCTTGCAAAATCCTATCATTTGATCTCCAGCATTGTTTCTATCACCAAGGCTATATTTTCCAACTACTGATCCTTCTTTGTTTCCAACTTTCACATTCCAATCAACAGTAATTATCAATGCATCCTGATTGCATGTTTGATCAATTTCAGACTGCAGAAGCTGATAAAAATCTTCAATTTCTTCATTTTTGGCCATAGTGGTTGATGAGTAAATTTGAATAATAGTAGTATTAGCTGGCCTTCCTTGTAGGTATGTGGATATTATCCTATCACTGACAGGGTTGTACTTCAGGATAGATCTTGAAATGTTCTTTTTGACAATGAATGCAACACCATTCCTCTTCAAGTTGTCATTCCCAGCATAGTAGACTATATGATTGTCCAATTCAAAATGGCCAATACCAGCCCATTTCAGCTCACTAATGCCTAGGGTATCGATGTTTATGGGTGCCATTTCATTTTTGACAATTTCCAATTTTCCTAGGTTCATACTTTGTACATTCCAGGTTCCGATTATTAATGCTTGCTTGCAGCTGTTTCTTCTCATTTTGAGTTGTGCCACATCAGTGAATGAAGGTCCCAAAAGCTTGAGACTCCACTCACGTCATTAGGGTCAACTCTACTTTGAGGAGGCAGCTCTTCCCTAGTTGTGTTTTGAGTGGTTTCCAACCTGAGGGGCTCATCTTCCAGCACTATATCAGACAATGTTCCACTGGTATTCATAAGGTTTTCACTGGCTATTTTTTCAGAAGTAGACTGCTGGGTCCTTCTTCCTAGTCTGTCTTAGTCTGGAAGCTCAGCTGAAACCTGCCCATGGGTGACCCTTCTGGTACTTGAATACCGGTGGCATATGTTCCAGCATCACAGCAACACATAAGCCTCCACAGTACAACAAACTGATACATGGGCGTCTTTCAAAATACAACTATATTATATTAAAAATTATTTTCTGGATAGAGCTAATATGATTTTTATTTTTAAAATGTTATGGATTTATACTTTTTGAATCTTGTGTATTTCATCAAAATTTAACAAGTATTCTAGGTAATGTAAAAACTTACATAGAGGATAGGCATAATGTTTTTCTAGAGAATGATTTCATGGATTCATATATCTGTAAAATTTAGTGTTTTGTATATATTTTGTATTTATTATTAAATTATGTTACCAATTACATTTCCTTCATATTTACCTATGATGAAACTGCATATTGAATGACATTATATGTGCCTTTGAAGAGTGTACTAGAGTGTAACACCTTACACTTGAAGAAGCCACAGCTCAGAAATGATCAGTAATTTGTTTACATTGATACGAATGGTAGGCAATGTAGCCATACATAAGCTCTTGTCTTTTGACTCCTGGACATATTCTCAATAATTTTTCTTTCCCCTCTCCACGAGGGCAGGATGCACAACTGATTCCTCTTTGTTTCCCCACAGTGCTTATATAAGGTCCTTAATAAGTATTTGGAATAGATAAGAACATAATATTATCCAATTAAGGCTGATAAATTGTACCAAGATTATAGAGAACCTTAAATTAAAGCCCAGGAAGGCAATGGGAAGCCACAGTCTGATTGACCTTGTTGATACCTTTATGGGAAAATCACAGTGGTTAGCAAAGACATTTCTCTACTTAGAAAACTAAATAAGATCAGCAAACAAGTTTATCAGGGAAAAATCCTAGAATCATGTAATGGAAGTGCCCTTCAGATACTACTAATAAAAGTTAAAAATTGAGAAGTGGACAATAAAGGGTTGGATGTATTTATCAGTGACTTTATTTTATGTCATCACAACAATCACTTCTCTCATAATAATTTGGTTTTTAAAAAATTACATAAAAGATTGAAGACAATCTTTCCTTTTTTAATACATTTAGCCTGGTAAAAAAATCACAGCATTGCTTCTACTTTTCACATCTCACTGTTACATGGTGAATATTTTACCATGTACCAGGACTGGTCCAGGGCCACTCTTCCAGTACATTTTCTCTCTGATGCGATGGTACAAAGAGTTGGATGGCTGGTTTTTCATCTCACATTTAATACTTTTTAACTTATAACCCTTACCTCCCTTTCCCCTACTCCTAATACATTCTCAACTATATCTTAGCATTTTATTTTTTTACTAGGCAAGAGACTCATCATAGGATATGTGATATATGTTTTAAAAATCAAACACAGCACATGATCCCATCATTCCTCATGCCTCCTTTTATATGAAATCATTCTTTCAGCATTTCCTCTTACAAAGAATCAGAAACACTGATGTTTTCTCATACTTCAATGAGTAACATTTAATGAGTAAGAGGAGTTAGAGAATTAACTGATAACTTTAATGGCTGGCATGAAAACTGTTAAAGAAATTATTCGGTAATTAACACAAAACTGATGGGAATTTAAATGACAAGAAAGTCATTTAAAATGTCTATGTGTATGCTCTTTAAGCGATAGGTCAGTCATTTAAAGTTTTTTTTTTTTTTTTTTTATTCACGGGAATGAACACAGCTTGATGGAATGGAAACACCCAGAGCATCAGAGCTTGTAGACAGGAATACTTGCCTATTTATCTAACTTTTAATTTTAAGATGTTACTATTTCCAGACAAAATGGTTTTACCTATGCTATCTCTAACAAGGTTAATAGAGGGCTCTTTAAAAATATTTTTCTGTTTTTTATTCAATTTACTTATCTGCTGATTATATTTTAAACTTTTGCTAGCTAAAATAATGTACATAAAAGTAATAGTTTTAAAAGACTATTACAATTTATAATGAGATAAAGGGAAAATAGATATGCAGAGAGAAACAGAGAGTGACCAAGAGTGTGTTTTTTTTGTTTTGTTTCTGTTGTTGTTTTTCTGAAGTGGTAATATTATCAAAATCCCAGATTTTTGTGGATATTAAATAAGAGGATTCATGTGTCATGGCCTTGGCATATTTTCTGGGACCTAAAAAATAACTACTAAATGTTAGTTACATTAGGGCTATGACTCATAATCCATTGCCATTTTGCCTGTACTCTGTGACATGTAACTGCTAAGATAAATTGTATTATAATATCAGCATTCTCACAGTGATTCCTCATTACTCATAGTAAGATTTTTGGATATGAATTATCCTAAAATTTTAGTTTTGTTAGACAGTTCTAAAAAACGATCCATGTGAAATACATGAAATTCCCCACTGAAACAAACCGTTAACCTATTTAATTTCAAAATGAATGGGGAACCACAGGTACAAGTTGATATTTAAAATAATGACTGTTCTGTGAGAATAAATCATGCATACTCTATTGATACTGGGGTACATGAAGCACAGCACAATAATTCATGGTTATGTCAAGATTTCAGTAATTGTAATATTAAAGGAAAAGATGTTACTAGCAATATTTGAATAATTATACCATTTGTTAAAAGTAAATGAACTGAAGCTTCTATCAAATATAAAACTCCAGAAAAGTGCACTATGTGTGAGAAAGGCAAATTCACAATGTTAGGAAAATGTGTTGGGCATAGATACAGATGTGAATATGGACACAGAAACAGATACAGATATAGATATGGGTGGTGAGTAGGGTAGGTAGACATCGATATGGCCCCAAACAGAATTTAGATAGAGACAGAAACGTAGGCAGCCAGAATTCATTCCCAGTCTTCTCTGTGCTCTTCATTGGATTGAAGAGCCTGAAAATCTTTGAACTGCACTTGTCAGAATACCTCACTTTGCCAGCAGTGCTCCCCATTAGATTTTGTCCATGAAAACACTCCTTCAGGATTTGAAATGGAAAAAAAAAAAAAGTGAGTCATTATTACATCTCTCACCCTAGCAAGAAGGTACACAGGCTTCAGCTGGTATTAGAGGTTAGATCTTTCTGTCAGCTTCACGAAATTTTTATTCAAAACACACATTTTGGTGCTGCAAGCAACTGAGGCCATCATTGGCATTTTTCTACAATTTCTAGAAATTCTTAATTTCCCAAAACTTAATGAAGACTCTCCCTGACCTTCATACTCTAGTTTTAAACTCAGAATTCCTGTTATTAAATGTCTTCCTGCTTGAAGTATTTGTTTTTTCTTCTTTGTCTAAACCCTGAGATATATAAAAAGGCTACAAAATCACTATCCAATGGAGGAAACATTTCCTTCCCTCAAAAACAGATTGTGTTTTTATGTGATACATTTGAGTATATCCTCAACTCACTACATATAGAGTCATCCTGCTTCCATAAAAATCATTTTTTTCTAGTGACTGGGTTTTGGTGTTCAGGACCAATATTTTATCAAAGACCCAGGCAATACATTAGTTGCCCTCAAGTCGGCTCCAATTCATGGTAACTTTGTAACAGAAAGAAACGTTTAAGGGTCCTGTGCCATTTTCATGATTATTGCTATGTTTGAGTCCATTGTTGTGGCTGTTATGTTAATCCATCTTCAATGAGGATTTTCCTTGTTTGCATTGACCCTGTACTTTACCAAACATGTCCTTTTCTAGCAATCAATCTTTCCTGAAGACATGTCCAAAGTAAGTGTGCCAAAGTCTTGCCATTCTCACTTCTGGTTGTATTTCTTTAAGACTTTTTCTGGCACTCCATGGTGTGTATATTCAATATTCTCTGCCAACACCACAATTGGAATGCACCAACTCTTCTTTCTCATTTTATTGTCCAAATGCATTACTAAAACTTTAAAATTCTTTCTTTTTAATTTGCTCTCTTTCAGCCGCAAATAGTGAAAGACTTCTATAATGCCTCCCCCTTTTTTCTTTAATTCATAGATTCATTGAGATTTTATGTTGTAAGTAACCATAATTCCAAAAGCAATCTACTTGAATGCCTTAATTTACCTTTGAGAAAACATGATGTCCACGGAAGATCATGTTGAGTAATCAGTGTAAGACATTTAAATCTATTTCACAATATCTCCACTTTGCATAAACACCTGCAAATGTGAACTAATATTTCTGGATTTTTAAGAAGCAGTTGAGACCAGCAATTACAAGCTTGGATTCTAGAGTACACAATTGGCAAGCATAAATTCTGCTATTTATTAGCAATTTAATGTTGGGCAAGTTATTTTATCCCAATAAACTAGGATAAAAATGATAGTAATAAGGAGCCCTTGAGGCACAATAGTTAAGCACTCAGCTGCTAATTGAAAGGTTGGTGGTTGGAACCTACGAGCTGCTCAAAAGAGAAAGATGTGGCAATTTGCTTGCATAAAGATTACAGCCTTGGAAACCCTACGGGAGCAGTTCTACTCTGTCCTACAGGGTTGCTACGAGTCGGAATCAACTCGATGGCAATGGGTTTGGTTTTTCTATACATACATAATAATTTTATTTGTTACATATTCTAGTGATGAAGACAAATTAAATTTTATTTAACCTAAAATGATAATAAAAAAAGTTTTAGAGATGCTATGCCACTCAACAATTGTATGGACTTAGATCTATTTAAAAAAAATGTATTACAAGGAAATATTATATTCTCACATAAAATACACAGAGCAGTGAAATTGGAGAGTTTTAAATAAAGACTTATGATGGTAATATTAAAGGTGTTCTGATAAAGATTTGATACAGTTTAACACAGCTATTCTAAACTTAAGGGATCAATACATGGCAGAAAGTGGGGACTGTTTTTAGAATTATTGCGACTCTATTTTTAAGTCAATATTTTGTTCACAAAGCTATTGGATAAAACTGATCAAAAATGTAAAAACCACTCTTACAAGCAATATATAATTTTTAAATTTCTCCAGTGTGCTCTAAACAAGTTTCTAATGAAATTTCCCACAACTTTTCTTTGGGAAGAGTATCTATCTCTTTTGTATGTAATTAAGTCCATATAATTTTTTTTTTTTTTTAATAGGTGAGTGGCATGGCATCCTGAAATGTTTTATTAATCATTGTTGGTTAAATAAAATTATAATTTTTCTTCATTATTGGAATGTGTCAGAAAGAAAACATTAATATGAGAGTATATGAACATAGAACATACATGCAATCATTTCTCTGCATAATTAATTAGTGAATTTGGACATGATTTATGAACTAATTTAGTTTTGTCAAATGGTCTTTTTTTCTGTCATTTGCAAATTCATTCAATTTTATTATTATTTTAAAATATTCATAAGTCAGAGTCAAACATTTTAAATTGGTTAACTGGTTAAAATTAAATAATGAATTACTTTACTACACTGTTATAAACTGCTTTATTCTCTATGAAGTATTTTTAAAAATCACCCTTTTACATGATCAATATAAAATTGTAAACTTTTCTACTTCACAAAACTAAAGATGATTAAGTTTAGTAAATACTAGTGAATATAATTAAATAATGGTATAAATATTCCATTTTTATGTTAGAAATAATGTTTTCATGTATTTTAATGTTGAATTTTTAAATAACCTAGGGATTCTTGTGTGATACTTACTAACATGAGAATAATCATGCTTTAATAAACTATAACAAATATATTTTTATTTTCATAAAACATGGAAATACAACTCAATGTTACAATAAATTTTGCACCATGTTCCTTCTTTACCTATTTTACGAAAAAAGTCTCCTATAGTGAAACAGAGGGATATAATGATGAGGAGCTTGCATCCTCAACGCCTAGATTAAGTGTGGCAAATAGTGGGCTCATGATAAATGCTTTTGAAAGAATAGATTTACTTTTTAATTTAAGGTAAATATTAAATCATCAGTGTTAATATACATGTCTCCTCAATAATTTTTGCACCAGTTAGTAGGGAAATAAAACATTTGTTAAACGACATTGCTCTGGAATGGCTATAGTGTTTACCACATAGATACATAGGGTAATACAAGCTAGCGTGATATAAAACAAACAAACACACACAAAAAAACCAAACCCGGTGCCATTGAGTCAATTCAAACTCATGGAGAGATACAGTCCATCGTAACTCTAAATAGTGTTATACGTTAAAATAGAGAAAAAATATATACATATAAAGTGAATTTCAAATCCACTCATTTCCATCCCCATTTTTGTTGTTGTTAGTTGCTGTGGATTCCAACCTTTGCATTAAATCTACCTAAATTTGGGCCTGCAACTTCTCTTACCTCAACTCCTTTGATGGTCTCTTACCATTATATCCTTCTGCTTCCAGTCTTGTCTACTTGTAATCTTAAAGTTCCCTCCATAAAAAAAAAAATAGGCCTCTGAAAGTTACAATTCGTATATATATTTGACCTTGTCACTACCTGGTTGTTGTATGTCATCGAGTTGAATCTGACTCATAGCAACCACATAGGACAAAGTAGAACAACCCCACAGGGTTTCCTAGGCTAGAATCTTTATGGAAGCAGATCGCCAAATCTTTTCTCCTGTGGAGCTGCTGGTGGATTCCAACCACTGGCTTTTCAGTTAGCAGCAAAGTGCTTAGCCATTGGGCAACCAGGGCTCTTGGCACTACTTTATTTTTTTTTTTCATAACACCTGATCACATACTGAATACAGCCCATGTCCTTGATTCAAGGGCATTTATCTTTGTACCCAGCCTAGCTTTCAGGTTATTCGTCATTCTGATTCTCTACATATAATATGAGCTCTATCCATTCTGTTCATTTTGCAAGCACGCCCCTCGACCAAAAAAAAAAAAAAAAAAAGACAATAAAAGCAAACAAACAAAAAATAAATAAGTAACTCAAATCTGCGTCTGTTATCCCCTCATCTACCCTTCTACCCTCTGCTCAGACTCCTGTGCAACTGGTTTCCTGATGGATTCTTCATATTAGGAGACACTGGTGGGTAATCAGAAACCAAAAAGCAGTGAGAAGATATTATTCCTCCTTTCTCTCATACTTCCTCTACTTTTGTTTTTGGCAGCAATTCGAAAAAGGCAGCATTTTTTGGTATCCCAGCTTTGGTGACAGCAGTCCCTCCTTGGTGCTTCTAGCACTGGGCATGTGGTTCCACTCCGCAGAGTTAGCATTTGCTAGGTGGTCCACCTCAATGACATCGGTATCTGCTAAGTGCCACCCTTTTCCATGGCAACAGCACTGTACATGACACCCTGAGGAGCACAATAATCCATGTATTTTGTGCTCTGGAAATTCCAACCCCCGTCTGTTTTCCTGTAACCATATTTTC
This sequence comes from Loxodonta africana, assembly GCF_030014295.1. Classification (NCBI taxonomy): domain Eukaryota; kingdom Metazoa; phylum Chordata; class Mammalia; order Proboscidea; family Elephantidae; genus Loxodonta; species Loxodonta africana. The sequence goes on from NC_087355.1 coordinate 63,550,695, forward strand.
TCCTGTAGTAAATAATCCCTGGTTACCTCTCCTTTTGCCTGAATTAGTTCCTCTGAATTTTTTGAATATCTAGTTCTCCGTATCAAATTTCTTCTGTATGTCTTACCATTCATATCCTGCCTGATACAAGAATTTAAGAAAGGGGGATATATATGTGTGTAGAAAACAATTTTTTTTCTCATTTTTTCACAAAAATATTTATCTAAGAATAAAATATAATAAATGAATTTAAAAACCCAATGCATTATTTTCAGTTACAGTTACCCAAGCCCTACCTTGCTGATAATAAAATTAGATAACTGTTTCAGTAGTATTTCTGTGGAATAAAACATATTTTCACATATGATATGCTATCTCCAATGATGCTAAATTTATATTTATGTGGTTTCAAAATAATTATGATTAATGTCTTACATATAAACTCACTCTGCTCCTGGAAAACATCAGACACATCTTGCTGCTGTCATGAATTAAATTAAGTGTATTATCAACACATGTACATTAAAGCCAAACCAAACCCATTGCCATTCAGTCAATTCTGACTCATACTGACCCTGTAGGACAGAGTAGAACTGCCCCAAGGGGCTTCCAAAGCTGTAATCTAAATGCAAGCAGACTGCCACATCTTTCCTGTGAAGCGGTTTGGTGGGTTCCAACTCCCAACCCTTCAGTTAGCAGTTCAGTGCTTAACTACTGCGCAACCAGGGCCCCTTACATGTATATTCCTGGCTTAACTTACTTTTAACTAACAAGGATAATCATAATACATTGCAATAGTTAATTCATGCCTTCAAGATTAAAATATTTGTCAACAATTTGTCTTCTTCGATATTCAAATCAGCAGAACTATTTTAACTAATGAAATAAAGGTGAATGCTACCAGTTATTAAGTCCCTACTATTAATCAGGAAACCCTGGTGGCGTAGTGGTTAAGTGCTACAGCTGCTAACCAAAAGGTCAGCAGTTTAAATCCACCAGGTGCTCCTTGGAAACTCTATGGGGCAGTTCTGCTCTGTTCTATAGAGTCGCTATGAGTCTATAATGAGTCGGAATAGACTTGACGGCAATGGGTTTTTACGGATACTATTAATCAAGTGTTTGACATATATGATCTCCTTATCCCCTATAACCTATATATGACTTTATTTTTATTATTCAATTTTGCAAATAGAGAAAACAAAAGTCTGAGAAGATAAATGACTTGCTAAAAGTCACAACATCAGAAATGGCAAAGCCAGAAACTAAGTCCGTGTTCTTTTTGCTATTCTTTGAGGACACTCAACTACTTTTGCTAAATTTTTAGTGAGCTGGTCAGTTTACCAAAATTTTTCTGACTTCAGAAGTTAATCAGAATACTTAACTAGTCCATGGAACTGTCAATTATATCATCTTGTCCTGAGTTGCTTCAGAGAGGTAGCAAATCAAATCTAGTAATTATTAATGGGAATAGGACAAGGGGATATGTAGAAAGTCCATACTGATTATTATCTTAGAAGCTTGGCTGTGAAAGGAATATGAGCTATAATGTGGTTGACATTTCCCTTGATATAGGACGATCTTGATTACAGACTTGAGAAAGGAAAATATGAAAAAAAAAAAAAACTTTTTTGGAAAATATGAGGTACTGAAAAATAATATCATGAGTATTAAGACTGAGTCACAGAGACCAAAATTTTAAAATATCATCACTAATGTTTATGGAAAACTGTTTTAATGCCAGGCATTGAGTTAATGCTTTACACATTTAATGCACAAAGCGTTATGAAGACGGCCTTATTGTATCCTCATTTTTCAGAAAGTTTAGAGAGGTTATGTGACTTGCACACATTCTCCCAGTTATATAGTGCAAACTTAGAATTCAACAAAGGTTTGTCTGACTCCAACGCACATGTTCCTTTTATTATCTTAACACTATGCCCACCACAACTTAGATGTAATTAGATGAAGAAGAATGAAACAGAGACCTTTGGAATTTAGTATTGGAAACATAAAATGCCTTCTTATCAAATATCATTAATGTAAGAATAGTGCTGTTGAACTAATAAACTCTTTAAAATAATTATATATAAATAAAAATATTAAAAATGGACCAATTAAATTGCTTGAAAATATAGTTGAATAAAAAGAAAAGGAAGAGTGGAAAATCAATAAAGCTTCCTCCAACTTCCAAGTAAAATATTCTCAGTAATAATACTGACAGTGAATATCGGCAGTAAATATGTGACAAGATTAAGAAGGGATTTCCATGAGAAAGACCAAGGAATTGAATTGAAAAGGGCAATTAGAGTCCCATGAATGTTATGCTGTCAGGTATGGAGAATACCAGAAAGCAGTTGGCGAGAAATTAAATAATATTTATGGAATAGTTATTCAATGGTATGCTGTCATAACAAAAACATGAAATACTTGGCATTAGCTTAAGAATTGGGCAGTGGGTGTTGAACAAATCTGAAGATTGATTTTAGGCAGTGGCACAGCATTTAGTAAAGTTTTTTGTTTTTTTTTTTGTCATAACTTTGAAGACACGTCACAAGCTTATTGAGGGTCTTGGTTGCAGGGAAAGTGGCCAAAAGATGGGAATGTTATTGAGTATGGGCTAATCTTGCCTAACTTTAGAGAAACAACACAAAATAAAAAAAAAGAGAGATGAGCTTATGCATAATTTGGCTGATTGTCATGCCAACATCAAAGGGAATAGATTTTAGAAATAACAGTCTTCCAGAGCTGGAAAAGCCGTCTTCTTCTAGACATGACTATAATTATAAAATAAGATTAAAAAGGGGTTAAAAAACAAGGGGACTCAAAATGATGAATGAAAAATCAGACTAAGTGTATCATCTCCTCACAAATTCTCATAGTTAGCTGCAAAGCACTTAACCACTGGGCCGCCAAGGCTGTTTGGTTTCAGGATAACCACCAATAAATTTGAGAGAGAAAAAAAGGCAAAGAGTAAAAAAATAAATAAAGCTTGTTTTGCAAATATGTTTAGAAAAGAAAACTAGAAATTTTGAATGTAGTAACTGACATGAAATTAACTGAAAGTAAACAGATGATGAACTCAATAGATTCATGAGGGAACTATGTTGCCTAATGCCTCACAAGCCATGAAAAGAATAAAGAAAAAAAACTTTTGATGAAGCCTGAACACAGATTTGCAACAGTATGAAACTCTGAAGCTCACAAAGAGGACATACTCCCCAACATTCACCTGAGATATGGCCGTATAGGCTAATGCCCAAGGATGTACCTCCCTATGGATTAATTATCCATTCTTCTAAATCCAATACCTCCCCTGTGCACTAGCCCCCAACTCTTCTCACTTAGAGACACATTATAGCTACTATTTCTTTTTTCTTCAGCATCATTAAAAAATTATTCTTTAATGAATTATTCTTATCAGTCTAAAACATGATTTAATATATCTCATCCAGTAAATATGTATAAATAAATACTTACACTAATTAAATTAATTCTTGTGTCCCACAATTTATGATTTTGTTGGCATTACATTAAACATTCTTAAAACAATGGTCTATAGTCATAATTTCCATTTTGTATCTTCTCATTCTCTCCTGAACTCATCCATTTCAATCTGGTTTTCCCCCCAACACTTCCCCCAAAACAGCTTTTATTAAAGTTTCAAATGACTTTCATGTTAACAAAATTTTATGGAAAATTCTCAACGCTCAGTGAACTTCAGGAAGTTTTGCCCTCAGCATTTGTCATAGAGGCTCATTTTGTGTTCTTCCAGCTTCTTTACCTAGCTTCTAGGATACCATGCTCTCTTGGTTTCCTCTTACTTCCCTAGCCCTTGGCTTTTACATTCCCCTTTATTACATTTCCTCACCTCCCTGATCTCTAGACCTGGAGCACCGATGCCTTAGTTTCCAGGCACCTTTTCTCTTTCATCCAATGTGTCCTTACCAAATTTCACCGTTTTAACATTTTTTTCTTCCCTAGCTCCAGACTTGCATTTCTAAATGCTTATCTGGCATTGCTACTGGTGTGTATAACAAGCATTTTACACTTAACATAGACAAACCAAACTTTTTATTTCAACCCCCTATTCCCAGTATCCCCCACATGTTTGTCAGTTTGTCGTACTCTTGGGGCTTGTGTGTTGCTGTGATGCTGGAAGCTACGCTACTTGTATTCCAATAACAGCAAGATCATCCGTGGTGGACAGGTTCTGCTGAACTTCCAGTGAAAACATTATGAATAGCAGCAGAACAATGTCTGATATAGTGCTAGAAGATGAGCCTCTCAGGTTGGAAGGGACTCAAAATATGACTGGAGAAGAGCTGCCTCCTCAAAGTAAAGTCAATCTTAACGATGTAGATGGAGTCAAGCTTCCAGGAACTTCATTTGCTGATGTGGCATGACTCAAAATAAGAAGAAACAGCTGCAGACATCCGTTAATAACTGGAACGTGGAATACAGGAAGTATAAATCTAAGAAAATTGGAAATCACCAAAAATGAAATGGAACTCATAAATATCAATATCCTAGGCATTAGTGAGCTGAAATGAACTGGTACTGGCCATTCTGAATCAGATAATCATATTGTCTTCTATGCCAAAAATGACAAATTGAAGAGGAATGGTGCCATGTTCATCTTCAAAAAGTGTATTCCCAGATTATCCTATCAATGATAAGATAATATCTATGCACCTACAAAGAAGACCAGTTAATACAACTATTATTCAAATATGCACACCAACCACTATAGCCAAAGACAATGAAATTGAAGATTTTTACCAGCTTCTGCAGTCTGAAATTGATCAAACATACAATCAGGATGCATTAATAATTACTGGTGATTGGAATATGAAGGTTGGAAACAAAGAACAAAGAAAATATTGGAAAATGTGGCTTTGGTGATATAAACAATGCCATAGAATGCATGATAGAACTTTGTAAAACCAATGACTTCATTGCAAATACATTTTCTCAACAACCTAAATTTTGGTGACCATACACGTGGACCTCACCAAATGGAATACACAGGAATCAAATGGACAATACCTGTGGAAAGAGATGATGGAAAAACTCAGTAACATCAGTCAGAAGAAGGCCAGGGGCTGAGTGCAGAACAGACCATTAAACTGCTCACATGCAAGTTCAAGTTGAAGCTGAAGAAAATTAGAACAAGTCCACAAGAGCCAAAGCACAACCCTGAGTATGTCGTTGCTGTTGTTTGGTGCTGCCCAGTTGGTTCCTTATCCCACCTGAATTTAGAGACCATCTCAAGAAGAGATTTGATGCATTGAACACTAATGTCCGAACACCAGATGAGTTGTGGAATAATATGAATGACATCATACACGAAGAAAGCAAGAGGTCATTAAAAAGACAGGAAAGAAAGAAAAGACCAAGATGAATGTCAGAGGAGACTCTGAAACTTGCACTGGAATGTCGAGCAGCTAAAGCAAAAGGAAAAAAATGATGAAGTAACAGAACTGAAGATTTCAAAGGGTGGCTCAAGAAGACAAAGTAAAGTATTATAATGACATGGGAAAAGAGCTGGAGATAGAAAGCCAAAAGGGAAAAACACGCTCAGCATTTCCCAAGCTGAATGAACAGAAGAAAAAATTCAAGCCTCAAGTTGCAATAGTGAAGGATTCTATGGGGAAAATACTGAAAAAAGCAGGAAGCATCAAAAGAAGATGGAAGGAATACACAAAGTCACTGTACCAAAAAGAATTATTCAATGTGCAATCACTTCAGGAGTTAGGATATGATCAAGAACCCATGGTACTGAAGGAAGAAGTCCAAGCTGCGTTGAAGACATTGTTGAAAAACAAGACTCCAGGAACTGAGAAAACACCAATTGAGATGTTTCAACAAAGGGATGCAGCACTGGAAGTGCTCAGTCCTCTGTGTTAAGAAATTTGGAAGAGAGCTACCTGGCCAACTGACTGGAAGAGATCCATATTTATGCCTATTCCAAAGAAAAGTGACCAACAAATTCCCGAAATCATCGAACAATATCTTTAGCATCACACAGAAGTAAAATTTTGATGAAGATCATTCAAAAGCAGTTGCCGCAGTACCTCAACAGGGAACTGCCAGAAATGCAAGCCACATTCAGAAGAGAACATGGAATGAGGTATATCATTGCTGATGTCAGATGGATACTGGCTGAAACCAGAGAATAGCGAATAGATGTTGGCTTGTGTTTCACTGACAATGTAAAGGCATTCCAGTGTAGGGATTATAACTAATTATAGAAAACATTGCTAAGAATGGGAATCACAGAATACTTAAATGTGCTCATGAAGAACCCGTACATAGAACAAGAGGCAGTCGTTCAAACAGAACAAGAGGATACTGTGTGGTTTAAAGTCAGGAAAGGTGTAGGTCGAGGTTGTATCCTTTTACCACGCTTATTCAATTTATATGCTAAGCAAATAATCTGAGAAGCTGAACTACATGAAGAAGAAACTGGCATCAGGATTGGAGGAAGACTCATTAACAACCTGTATGATGTAGATAACACAGCCTGCTTTGCTGAAAGTGAAGAGGAGTTGAAGCACTTACTGATGAAGATCAAAGACTATAGCCTTAAGTGTGGATTAACCTCAACATAAACAAAACAAAAATCCTCACCTGGACCAATAAGCAACACCATTATAAAGAGAGAAAATAGTGAAGATATCAAGGATTTCGTTTTACTTGGATCCACCATCAACACCCATGGAAGTAAGTAGCTAGCAGTCAAGAAATCAAAAGATGCATTGCATTGGGCAAATCTGCTGCAAAGACCTCTTTAAAGGGTTAAAAACCAAAAATGTCACATTAAGGACTAAGGTACACCTGTTTCAAGCCATGGTGTTTTCAATCTCCTCATGTGCATGCAAAAGCTGGTCAATGAATTAGGAAGCCAGAAGAGGAATTGATGCCTTTCAATTATGGGTTGGTGAAGAGCATTGACTATACCATGGACTGCCAAAGGAATGAAAAAATCTGTCTTGGAGGAAGTACAGCCAGAATGCTCCTTAGAAACAAGGATGATGAGACTTTGTCTCACATACTTTGGACATGTTATCAGCAGGAATTGGTCCCTGGAGAAGGACATCACGCTTGGTAGAGTGGAGGGTTATCCAAAAAGAGGAAAACCCTCAATAAGATGGGTTGACACAGTGGCTGCAACAATAGGCTCAAGCACAACGATGATTATGAGGATGGTGGGCTCAGGATCGGCAGTGATTCCTTCTGTTGCACTTAGAGTCCCTATGATTTGGAAGTGACTTGACCCCACCTGCCAATAACAACATTCCCAATAGAAGCCCTGGTGGTATAGTATTTAACAGCTCGACTGCTAATCAAAAGTTCAGCAATTCGAATCCACCAGCTACTCCTTGGAAACTCTATGGAGTAATTCTACTCTGTCCTGTAGGGTCATTAGGAGTGGAATCGACTTGACGACTATGGGTTTGGTTTGGATTTATTCCCAATATGCTCGTTCTTTACCTTCCTTATCTCAGAAAAAGACAACTAGTTTTTATTGCTGTTGTTGAGTTTTCAAGGCTATTTGAGAAAAGTACGTAGAAAATTATTGTATAAGTTTTCTGAATGCTTGAAATTTATTTTTGTCTTCTCAATTTTTAGCCTAAAGTAGTACCATAACCTTTTATAAAATCAAAGTAAATTCAAAATTTTTCAGAAAGCATTTTTGGATTTATATTAATTAGCTTGTGTTATTTTTTTTTTCTAAAAATAATACCATTTAAATATAACTAAATGCAATTTTAAATGTGCCTGATGTCCCTCTAAAGACAATCTTGGTGGCCATGAACTTAATCAATTTTATATTTTTTATGTTAATAAATTTAATTATTTTTTTTTATTAACTTTTATTGAGCTTCAAGGGAACGTTTACAAATCAAGTCAGACTGTCACATATAAGTTTATATACACCTTACTCCTTACTGCCACTTGCTCTCCCCCTAATGGGTCAGCCCTTCCAGTCTCTCCTTTCCTGACAATTTTGCCAGCTTCCAACTCTCTCTATCCTCCCATCCCCCCTCCAGACAGGAGATGCCAACACAGTCTCAAGTGTCCACCTGATATAAATAGCTCACACTTCATCAGCATCTGTCTCCTACCCACTGTCCAGTCCCTTTCATGTCTGATGAGTTGTCTTCGGGGATGGTTCCTGTCCTGTGCCAACAGAAGGTTTGGGGACCTTGACCGCCGGGATTCCTCTAGTCTCACTCAGACCATTAAGTATGGTCTTTTTGTGAGAATTTGGGGTCTGCATCCCACTGATCTCCTGCTCCCTCAGGGGTTCTCTGTTGTGCTCCCTGTCAGGGCAGTCATCGATTGTGGCCGGGCACCAACTAGTTCTTCTGGTCTCAGGATGATGTAGGTCTCTGGTTCATGTGGCTCTTAGTTATCGTGTGACCTTGGTGTTCTTCATTCTCCTTTGTTCCAGGTGGGTTGAGACCAATTGATGCATCTTAGATGGCTGCTTGTTAGCATTTAAGACCCCAGACACCACATTTCAAAGTGGGATGCAGAATGTTTTCATAATAGAGTTATTTTGCCAATTGTCTTAGAAGTCCCCTTAAACCATGGTCCCCAAACCCCCACCCTTGCTCCGCTGACCTTTGAAGCATTCAGTTTATCCCGGAAACTTCTTTGCTTTTGGTCCAGTCCAGTTGAGCTGACCTTCCATGTATTGAGTATTGTCCTTCCCTTCACCTAAAGCGGTTCTTATCTACTAATTAATCAGTAAAAAACCCTCTCCCACCCTCCCTCCCTCCCCGCATCGTAACCACAAAAGTATGTGTTCTTCTCTGTTTATACTATTTCTCAAGATTAATTCCTTTTTTATGTGGGCTCAAAATCTTTCAGATATCTTCAGAACATCAAGCACAAAACACCTATAAAGAGATAGTTATTTTTTTGACAATCATTTTTCTAACACGAATATATCTTTAGATGCATACCATCTAAGAACAGCAAATTGATTATTTAAAAAAAAAATGTGGTTCCTGATATATATTGGGCCCCATTATGAGATCTATTAATATCCTTGACTTTTTAATTCAGATTTAGTAAAATGACTTTAGAAAGTAAGTGGTTAGTAAAAGTCATCTGTTTCTACTGTTGTCTGGCTTAATATAAGTGAGTTTTCTAATCTGTCACCCCAAAAGGTAGCCAGGATATTGTAATTAATAAATCTAAGTAAATATAACCAATGAGCTTTACTCAAACCTACTTAGTTAGGTTCAAACTTCAGTCTCTTGATATTGGAATTTTGTGATCTTAGTAGAGTTATCCATATACCTGAAACTGAGTTCCCTTATCTGTTATAATAGGATAATTGTGAAGAGTATGAGAAAGGATTTTGTGATAATTTTATACAGTCTGACACAGAGTGTTACACAGAAAATATTAGTTCCTTACTGTAGTTACAGATAATTTTATCTTTCCATAGAATACCATATATTAATACATCTAAATGAATTCAAAAAGAGTCATTCTGGAATGCCTGATCTAAAATTTTTTTTAGGGTTTAGGTTGCTATATGAGATTTTCTGTTACCAAAAACATATTTATGGAAACATCAAGTTGTTCTTTATGAAATAATCAGTTCAGCATTTTAATTATTCCATTTTACAGATAAGAAAATGAGTTTATGGAGAGTAAGCAGCTTGCACAAGAAACATCTCTTAGTTTAACATCATGTTTAGTTTGCTTTCAGGGTATCATTGCTGTATTACTGAAAGCTGGCCAGCAGGAGTAAATTTTTTCACAGATTTGCTATAGAAGATTCAATAAATATAATCCATGGAACAAACAGTCTAAACTTGCTTACTGTCATTTCTTGCTCTATGCTTTCACCTCAGTTTTAATGCTTTTATTTGGTCAATTGCTTCACTAAAAGCCACCTCAATTCTTTTTGGCAACATGCCTGGTATAAGCAACAAATAGTTGTATATACTCATGAATTGTTGCCTTACTCAGGTCTGAAAGAGCCTTTGTGCTGACAAGAAGTTTAAAAACGCTGTTTGTCCTTAAGATCAATCCAGTGGTTAATTTGAATGCTCCAAAGTCAGGAATGATATCTAAAGAGAAGAATCATTAACTGACTAAGTTGCATCAAAATTTAAAAAGGCTTAGTTTGTAATTCACTTGCGTGTCCAATCCAATAAGTCTTTGGTAAAGTGTGTGTGTGTATGTGTGTGTGTGTGTGTGTGTGTAGTAGCAAGTGGTAAACCAGCCACTATATCACATCTTTTCAAAATTTGTTCGCAGGGGTTAAAAAAAAAAAGAAAACAAAAATTCTACAATTTATGTGAGTGCTGTGTTTTTTTCTACAAGGCTATTACCAAAGTTTTAACAGTAAACAAAATCCACTTAGCTATTTTGGTAGCTCTCATTAATATTTTAAAGAGATAAGCAAAACCGGGTATTACCCCCTTTTATTCATTGAGTAACACTTATCAATATAGCATGTGCCGTTTCTTCCTTTACCCGTCCTGAACCATCATTGCTGATAGTTCAGGCAGTAGGACTCAATAGATTTCGTGGTAAAGGTAATTACTGGGTGTGCTGAGGCACATAGTCAAGGCCTCAAACCACAATTCACTGAGCAACTTCTAGATATTTTATTATTTAAGAGAGAAAATCAGTGCACAAGAGCTGGTTTTGACTCAGAAAGCGAAAGAATTCAGAGACAGCAGTTGGCATTGTATCACTTTCAATCAAAATCTATGACAGGCTTACAATAGGAGCATGGAGGCAATGGCATCAAGTAGACTTGTATCACTAGCGAGCACTGTCATAAAGTATATCCCAGGGTCATTTTTTTCTGTGATCTAACAAGTAATTAAGATAATTTCTAATACTTTTTGTAGGAAAGACACTCTTTACCTCACCATAGTACCTAGAGGAAAGGAGAGAAAATTGTGTGTCCTTGAAAGGAGCAGCGAGTAGGATGGAGGTTTTAACGTGAGTACTAGGAAGCCATAGAATGAGTGAGGGAGAAAAGAGAGAAGAAAGCAGGCAAAGTTAATCAGATAAGAAGAAAACTGGAGTGGCTGCTCAAGAACATTCATGTAGATACTGCCAACACATTCTAAAGAGATAAAGTTGTACCAATTACACAAGTAGGAATTCTGGATAGAAATTGTTGTTTCTTCATTCTAATTATTATTCCTTAATTGTGCACTTTAGACTTGTAAAGCCTATGGATATGTCAAGAATATGGAGAGTTTATAAAAATAATCAAAATAATTGAGACACAAAACATTTTACATCTATTTTTTTTATATCCCTCATAGTTCTGAGAAAAAAAAAATACTGAATAAATAATTGGTATTCAATAATAATAAGGATGAATAACTCTTATAAAATTAACCTTAGTAATGAGGTGTAATTCAAGACCTTGACCAAGAAAAAATTATGCATGTTGTTGTTAGTTGCCGTCAAGTTAGCTCATGGTGACTTTCTGTACAACAGAATGAAGTCTTGCCAAATCCTGTGCCATCTTCATGATTATTAGCATGTTTGAACTATTGCTGTGGTAATTGTGACAATCCACCTAATTGAGCATTTCCCTTATTTTCACTGACCCTCTAGTTTACCAAACATGATGTTCTTTTCTAGCTATTGGTCTTCCCTGATGACATGTCCAAATTAAGCAAGGGTCAGTCTTTCCATTCTTGCATCTAACAAGCATTCTGGTTGTATTTTTTCTAAGACTGATTTGTTTGTTCTTCCAGCAGTCCACAGTATATTCAATATTCTGCCAACACTACAATTCAAATCCATCAATTCTTTTTCTACCTTCTTTTTTCTTTGTCTAGCTTTCACATATATATGAGGAGAATGAAAAGATCATGGCTTGGGTCAGGCACACTTTAGTAATCAAAATGACCTTAAAGAGGTCTTATGCAGGAGATTTGCCTAATGTAATAAGTCATTTGGTCCCTTGATTGCTGCTTCCATAGACATTGATTATTGATTCAGGTAGAATAAAATTGTTGACAACTTCAACTTTTCTCCATTTATTATGATGTAGTTTATTGATTGATCCAGTTGTGAGGATTTCTGTTTTATGCTCAGGCATAATACACACTGAAGGCTGTATTCTTTGACATCCATCAGCAAGTGCTTCAAGTCATCTTCATTTTCAGCAAGTAACATTGTGTCATCTGCATATTACAGGTTGTTAATGAGTCTTCCTCCAAACCTGATGTCACGTTCTTCATCATATATTCCAGCTTCTCAGATTACGTGTTCAGCAAACAGACTGAATAAGTAAGGTAGAAGGGTACAGCCCTACAACATAACTTTATACATTTGGAATCACACAGTACCCACTCATTTTGTATTAACTCCTGCCTCTTGATTCATGTATAGATACCACATGGGCACGATTAAGATTATTAATTATTATGACTATACACAGTTGCCAGGTTAAAAAAAATAAAGGGGAGGAGAATAATTTTATCATACAAATGAGGATAAAAAAATAAGATGACAGGTTTTATTTTTAGAAAAATTTAGATGATCAAGTTTTTTTAAAAACCATTTGAAATATCCTGCATTGTAACCATGCCCATAGGCAGTCAGCTGGGACGTATAATTCACTGAGTTGTCACTTCTAGGAATCTGTAAAAGGGAGGCAAATTCAATTCTTCACTATGATGCCTGTATGTAATAAAATGAACCAAGACATCCTTCACACCATACACAAATAGTAAATCATATTTCTTATATAAAGCCTAAATATAATTATATATAATATATGTAAATATATATAATATATATAAGGAAACAGAAACCCTGGTGGCATAGCGGTTAAGTGCTATGGCTGCTAACCAAAGGCTCGGCAGTTTGAATCCGCCAGGTGCTCCTTGGAAACTCTATGGGGCAGTTCTACTCTGTCCTATAGAGTTGCTATGAGTTGGAATCGACTCAACGGCACTGGGTTTGGTTTAAATCATTCCATCTTTCGGATGAGTAAATATTTCTCAGAAAGGACATAAAAACATGAATTAATAATAAAATCAAATATTAAAAATTGGACTTATACAAAATTGAAAATATCCGCTTATCAAAAGATAGTGAAAGAAAATGAAAAATCAAGCTACAGAATAGAAGAAAATATTTTCAAGGTATATATTAGTCTAAGAATGATATAAAAATTACATAAGGACTTCTACCACTCAATAATAAAGCCGAAGCAAACACTCTAATTAAAATATGGACAAGTGATTTGAACAAATACTTACTAAAGTCATAGTAAAAAATTGCCAGTAAGCACATGAAAAATTTCTCAATATCATATGTCATCACAGAAAGGCAAAATAAAACTGCAGTGAAGTATCACTAAACACCCACTGATATTATTAAATAAATATTTTTTTAAATATATAAATAAAAACTGGAGCCCTGGTGGTGCAGTGGTTAAGAGCTATGGCTGCTAACCAAAAGGCTGGCAATTCGGACCCACCAGCTACTCCTTAGAAACTTTATGGGGTAATTCTACTCCGTCCTATAATGCTGCTATGTGTCAGTACCGACTTAATGACAAGTTTGTTTTTGTTTGGTTTTAGTTTTATTAAAAGGAGGAAAAGCCTTGTAATCAACTTTTTAAAAATCAAGAAGACAAGCAGAGCTGTAAATAGCTGGAGTTTTAAATAATAGTTCAAAAACTACTGAAACTGTGGTTTTTCTGTTTATATAAGAATGATAAGACCCGAAATGTCTTTTCTGCATTATAGCAAGGCAACTATAACAAGCTATTTCAAAAAAAAAAAATTGTATTGAAGCTCACGGAAAGTAACAACATATAAGTATCAATTGCTGGAAGGAAAAGAACAGCAGACATACCATAAGGACATGCATTAAGTGAGAATGTGGTCCCATGTGAGAGAAACAAAAGCAAGAAAACAGTGAGTCAAAGGAGCAGACACAAAAATGAATCAAATTCTGCCAGCAGCAGTTTCAACTTCTAATCAAACGACAGACTTTGTACATAAACACAGTCTGGAAAGGGCTGTAGGTTGCACAGTGGATTTATTTTTACCAGTCTTGCTTACTAAAACCAGCTGTAACACTAGCAGCAGTACTTTGTAAGGATAAACCAAGAGATACATTAAGCAACCATATTGAGAAAGATACTATAAATTATTAAGATATAGCCCATGAAACACATGCCAAGACTAAATTTGTAGTTTATCTTTCTGGCTATATCTTATGCATTATACATGTTTGAAAGTGCTGTTTCTATTAATTTCTCTTCTTCATTACAAAATCAAATATTGCTAAGAAAATAGGTTTCTACTCATATATCAATATATAAGCCATAGATATAGTATATATCTGTGAATTGCTCTTAACACAGATGATATGTTACAATGATGGGCCTGAGGTTTGCCACTTTCAACAATGGTAACCTTGGGCAAGTAAGGTAAGCTTCATTTTTTCAGCTGCAAAATGATATTAACAATAGTAATTACTTCCAGATGCTGGCTATCAGAATAGTTAAATAAAAAAATGAAAGCAAAGTCCTTAGCACAGTGTCACTTACATAGGAATCACTCAATAAACACTAAGTGTTAAATTTATTGAGTTTTATGACATTGTAAACTTTGTAATACCTCTGTAAATTAACTGTTATTATTCCTATTTTAGTGGTTGGGTGGCACAAATATTTAAGCACTTGACTACTAGCCAAAAGGCTAGTGGTTAGAACCCAGCCAGAGGCACCTTGGGAGACAGGCATGACGATCTATCCCTGAAAGGTGACAGCCTTGAAAATCATACAGAGTAGTTCCACTCTGCACACACAGCTGGAAACACCGTGAATCAGAATTGACTCCAAAGCAACCAACAACATTCCTGTTTTGCAGATTAATAAAAAAAGGGAAAAAAAAATTTTTTTCCAGTCTTGTAAAGACTTTTAACCTCCCAGAGGCCATGATAGTTTTTTTAAAGGAGAAAAATGTAAAATAAAAATGTGTTTTCTCATTTTTAACAGGATCTAGAGAGAAATGGATCTGCTTGTATAAACAATATTAATAAATTTATACTTAGAAACTACAGATAACATTAAGAGTGGCTTATTTTGTTTTTATATTTGTACCAGTTAGACATCATATATTACTGGTGTAAAAAAAATATACAAAGGCCTTTGTAGTTTTTTTTTGTACACATCCTTTCAGTTATCTTGAAATTCTAGAACGTATGTTCTTTTTTCCTTTGCCCTCTAATCTGATTGAATGTGTACAGGTGGGAGGAATGTCCACACTCACAAACACTTACGCAACAAGCATGTGTGCACACAGTGCCTTCTGTTTTCTCTCCTGATTTAGGGTTCTCTCATTAACTGCGGATATCCAGCTTTTACTGATATTGGCAATGCTGATGAAATAGCACTATCAGAAGTGTCTTTATGAATGTATGGAAATTGAAGGACTTTAACAGTGTAAAAGGAAGAAAAATGATAAATTCTCAGTAAATGAATAAGGAGCTTCAAAAAAGAAGAAATAGAGCCTCACCTATAATCAGTCTAGTGACCTTAGTTTTGCACAGAAATGTGGTTTCAAACAAAAACTCAGGTATTTTTAACTGTCATTCTGAGTAAAAACAGACCAAATGGGAACTAATAGATTCATGTAGCAGTTTTATACACAGCTTCTCAGAAAATCATCTAAAGAGTGCAGTTAGATGGACAGTGCCCCCTTGTTATTTTCATCTTCCAGTTTAAGCACAAAGAGGTGGTCCTAGCTTGCTCATAATGAAACCCCTGGTGCACAACAAAGCTAACACTATAATGCAAGTCTTACCTCCTGGTCCAGGACTCTCCCCATTACAAACATGTTTTTCACTACCAAAAGTGGGAAGATGAAATACATATATTTTTTTTGTTTAAAATAGAAAAAAAAAATCAATGCAGTATAATATGGAAGGCTGATGAAAGTATAAAAACTTAATGTTGAAAATTTGTTTCCCATAGTTCAAAAAAGGAAGTCCAGGAGGCGGGGCCAAGATGGCAGACTAGGTGGACGCTACCTCGGATCCCTCTTGCAACAAAACTCGGAAAAACAAGTGAATCGATCACATATATAACAATCTATGAACTCTGAACAACAAACACAGATTTAGAGGTGGAGAACGAACAAATACGGGGAGGCAGCGATTGTTTTCACAACCTGGAGCCAGCGTACCAGTCAGATTTTCTGGAAAAACTAGTTTCCCAGTGATGGCTCGGAGACAGCAGTCCATATCAAACCACATAAAGAAACAGACCATGACAGCTTCTCCAATCCCCAAAACAAAAGAATCAAAATCTTTCCCAAATGAAGATACAATCCTGGAATTATCAGATACAGAATATAAAAAACTAATTTACAGAATGCTTCAAGACATCACATGCGAAATAAGGCAAACTGCAGAAAAAGCCAAGGAACACACTGATAAAACTGTTGAAGAACTCAAAAAGATTATTCAAGAACATAGTGGAAAAATTAATAAGTTCCAAGAATCCATAGAGAGACAGCATGTAGAAATCCAAAAGATTAACAATCAAATTACAGAATTAGACAACGCAATAAGAAGTCAGAGGAGCAGACTCGAGCAATTAGAATGCAGACTGGGACATCTGGAGGACCAGGGAATGAACACCAACATAGCCGAAAAAAAATCAGATAAAAGAATTAAAAAAAAGAGAAGAAACCCTAAGAATCATGTGGGACTCTATCAAGAAGGATAACTTGCGGGTGATTGGAGTCCCAGAACAGGGAGGGGGGACAGAACACACAGAGAAAATAGTTGAAGAACTCCTGACACAAAACTTCCCTGACATCATGAAAGACGAAAGGATAGCTATTCAAGATGCTCATCGAACCCCATTTAAGATTGATCCAAAAAGAAAAACACCAAGACATATTACCATCAAACTCGTCAAAACCAAAGATAAACAGAAAATTTTAAAAGCAGCCAGGGAGAAAAGAAAGGTTTCCTTCAAGGGAGAATCAATAAGAATAAGTTCAGACCACTTAGCAGAAACCATGCAGGCAAGAAGGGAATGGGACAACATATACAGAGCACTGAAGGAGAAAAACTGCCAGCCAAGGATCACATATCCAGCAAAACTCTCTCTGAAATATGAAGGCGAAATTAAGATATTTACAGATGAACACAAGTTTAGAGAATTTGCAAAAACCAAACCAAAGCTACAAGAAATACTAAAGGATATTGTTTGGTCTGAAAACCAGTAATATCAAGTATCAGCACAATACAAGGTCACAAAACAGAACGTCCTGATATCAACTCAAACAGGGAAATCACAAAAACAAACAAATTAAGATTAATTTAAATAAATAAATAAATAAATAAAATAATATACATAACAGGGAATCATGGAAGACAATAGGTAAAAGATCATAATAATCAAAAAGAGGGACTAAATACAGGAGGCATTGAACTGCCAGACGGAGAGTGATACAAGGCGATATAGAACGCTACAAGTTAGGTTTTTACTTAGAAAAATAGGGGTAAATAATAAGGTACCACAAAAAGGTATAACAACTCCATAACTCAAGATAAAAGCCAAGAAAAACGTAACGACTCAACTAACATAAAGTCAAACACTATGAAAATGAGGCTTTCACAATTTACTAAGAAAAACGTCTCAGCACAAAAAAGTATGTGGAAAAATGAAATGGCCAACAACACACATGAAAAGGCATCAAAATGACAGCACTAAAAACTTATTTATCTATAATGACACTGAATGTAAATGGACTAAATGCACCAATAAAGAGACAGAGAGTCACGGACTGGATAAAGAAACACGATCCATCTATATGCTGCCTACAAGAGACACACCTTAGACTTAGAGACACAAACAAACTAAAACTCAAAGGATGGAAAAAAAATATATCAAGCAAACAATAAGCAAAAAAGAAGAGGAGTAGCAATATTAATTTCTGACAAAATAGACTTTAGACTTAAATCCACCACAAAGGATAAAGAAGGACACTATATAATGATAAAAGGGACAATTGACCAGGAAGACATAACCATATTAAATATTTATGCACCCAATGACAGGGCAGCAAGATACATAAATCAAATTTTAACAGAATTAAAAAGTGAGATAGACACCTCCACAATTATAGGAGGAGACTTCAACACACCACTTTCGGAGAAGGACAGGACATCCAGTAAGAAGCTCAATAGAGACACGGAAGACCTACTTACAACAATCAACCAACTTGACCTCATTGACTTATACAGAACTCTCCACCCAACTGCTACAAAATATACTTTTTTTTCTAGTGCACACGGAACATTCTCTAGAATAGACCACATATTAGGTCATAAAACAAACCTTTGCAGAGTCCAATACATCAAAATATTACAAAGCATCTTCTCAGACCACAAGGCAATAAAACTAGAAATCAATAACAGAAAAACTAGGGAAAAGAAATCAAATACTTGGAAAATGAACAATACCCTCCTGAAAAAAGACTGGGTTATAGAAAACATCAAGGACAGAATAAGGAAATTCATAGAATGCAACGAGAATGAAACTACTTCCTATCAAAACCTCTGGGACACAGCAAAAGCAGTGCTCAGAGGCCAATTTATATCCATAAATGCACACATACAAAAAGAAGAAAGAGCCAAAATCAGAGAACTGTCCCGACAACTTGAACAAATAGAAAGTGAGCAACAAAAGAACCCATCAGGCACCAGAAGAAAACAAATAATAAAAATTAGAGCTGAACTAAATGAATTAGAGAACAGAAAAACAATTGAAAGAATTAACAAAGCCAAAAGCTGGTTCTTTGAAAAAATTAACAAAATTGATAAACCATTGGCTAGACTGACTAAAGAAATACAGGAAAGGAAACAAATAACCTGAATAAGAAACGAGAAGGACCACATCACAACAGAACCAAATGAAATTAAAAGAATCATTTCAGATTACTACGAAAAATTGCACTGTGACAAATTTGAAAACCTAGAAGAAATGGATGAATTCTTGGAAAAACACTACCTCCCTAAAATAACACATTCAGAAGTAGAACAACTAAATAGACCCATAACAAAAAAAGAGATTGAAACGGTAATCAAAAAACTTCCAACAAAAAAAAGCCCTGGCCCGGACGGCTTCACTGCAGAGTTCTACCAAACTTTCAGAGAAGAGTTAACATCACTACTACTGAAGGTATTTCAAAGCATAGAAAATGACGGAATACTACCCAACTCATTCTATGAAGCCACCATCTCCCTGATACCAAAACCAGGTAAAGACATTACAAAAAAAGAAAATTAAAGACCTATATCCCTCATGAACATAGATGCAAAAATCCTCAACAAAATTCTAGCCAATAGAATCCAACAACACATCAAAAAAATAATACACCCTGATCAAGTGGGATTTATACCAGGTATGCAAGGCTGGTTTAATATCAGAAAAACCATTAATGTAATCCATCACATAAATAAAACAAAAGACAGAAACCACATGATCTTATCAGTTGATGCAGAAAAGGCATTTGACAAAGTCCAACACCCATTTATGATAAAAACTCTTACCAAAATAGGAATTGAAGGAAAATTCCTCAACATAATAAAGGGCATCTATGCAAAGCCAACAGCCAATATCACTCTAAATGGAGAGAACCTGAAAGCATTTCCCTTGAGAACGGGAACCAGACAAGGATGCCCTTTATCACCACTCTTATTCAACATCGTACTTGAAGTCCTAGCCAGAGCAATTAGGCTAGACAAAGAAATTAAGGGTATCCAGATTGGCAAGGAGGAAGTAAAGTTATCACTATTTGCAGATGACATGATCTTATACACAGAAAACCCTAAGGAATCCTCCAGAAAACTACTGAAACTAATAGAAGAGTTTGGCAGAGTCTCAGGTTATAAAATAAACATACAAAAATCACTTGGATTCCTCTACATCAACAAAAAGAACACCGAAGAGGAAATAACCAAATCAATACCATTCACAGTAGCCCCCAAGAAGATAAAATACTTAGGGATAAATCTTACCAAGGATGGAAAAGACCTATACAAAGAAAACTACAAAGCTCTACTACAAGAAATTCAAAAGGACATACTTAAGTGGAAAAACATACCTTGCTCATGGATAGGAAGATTTAACATAGTAAAAATGTCTATTCTACCAAAAGCCATCTATACATATAACGCACTTCCGATCCAAATTCCAATGTCATATTTTAAGGGGTTAGAGAAACAAATCACCAATTTCATATGGAAGGGAAAGAAGCCCCGGATAAGCAAAGCATTACTGAAAAAGAAGAAGAAAGTGGGAGGCCTCACTCTACCTGATTTCAGAACCTATTATACAGCCACAGTAGTCAAAACAGCCTGGTACTGGTACAACAATAGGCACATAGACCAATGGAACAGAATTGAGAACCCAGATATAAATCCATCCATGTATGAGCAGCTGATATTTGACAAAGGACCAGTGTCAGTTAATTGGGGAAAAGATAGTCTTTTTAACAAATGGTGCTGGCATAACTGGATATCCATTTGCAAAAGAATGAAACAGGACCCATACCTCACACCATGCACAAAAACTAACTCCAAGTGGATCAAAGACCTAAACATAAAGACTAAAACGATAAAGATCATGGAAGAAAAAATAGGGACAACCCTAGGAGCCCTAATACAAGGCATAAACAGAACACAAAACATTACCAAAAATGATGAAGAGAAACCAGATAACTGGGAGCTCCTAGAACTCAAACACCTTTGCTCATCTAAAGACGTCACCAAAAGAGTAAAAAGACCACCTACAGACTGGGAAAGAATTTTCAGCTATGACATCTCAGACCAGTGCCTGATCTCTAAAATCTACATGATTCTGTCAAAACTCAACCACAAAAAGAGAAACAACCCAATCAAGAAGTGGGCAAAGGATATGAACACACATTTCTCTAAACAAGATATTCAGGCAGCCAACAGATACATGAGAAAATGCTCTCGATCATGAGCCATTAGAGAAATGCAAATTAAAACTATGATGAGATTCCATCCCACACCAACAAGGCTGGCATTAATCCAAAAAACACAAAATAATAAATGTTGGAGAGGCTGCAGAGAGATTGGAACTCTTATACACTGCTGGTGGGAATGTCAAATGGTACAACCACTTTGGAAATCTATCTGGCGTTATCTTAAACAGTTAGAAATAGAACTACCATACAACCCAGAAATCCCACTCCTCGGAATATACCCTAGAGATACAAGAGCCTTCACACAAACAGATATATGCACACCCATGTTTACTGCAGCTCTGTTTACAATAGCAAAAAGCTGGAAGCAACCAAGGTGTCCGTCAACGGATGAATGGGTAAATAAATTGTGGTATATTCACACAATGGAATACTACGCATCGATAAAGAACAGTGACGAATCTGTGAAACATTTCATAACATGGAGGAACCTGGAAGGCATTATGCTGAGCGAAATGAGTCAGAGGCAAAAGGACAAATATTGTATAAGACCACTATTATGAGATCTTGAGAAATAGTAAAAACTGAGAAGAACACATACTTTTGTGGTTACGAAGGGGGAAGGGAGGGAGCTAGGGAGAGGTTTTTTTATTGATTAATCAGTAGATAAGAACTGCTTTGGGTGAAGGGAAAGACAACACTCAATACATGGAAGGTCAGCTCAATTGGACTGGACTAAAAGCAAAGAGGTTTCCGGGATAAAATGAATGCTTCAAAGGTCAGCGGAGCAGGGGCGGGGTTCTGGGGAACACGGTTTGAGGGGACTTCTAAGTCAATTGGCAAAATAATTCTATTATGAAAACATTCTGCATCCCACTTTGAAATGTGGCGTCTGGGGTCTTAAATGCTAACAAGCAGCCATCTAAGATGCATCAATTCGTCTCAACCCACCTGGAGCAAAGGAAAATGAAGAACACCAAGGTCACACGACAACTAAGAGCCCAAGAGACAGAAAGGGCCACATGAACCAGAGACCTACATCATCCTGAGACCAGAAGAACTAGTTGGTGCCTGGCCACAATCGATGACTTCCCTGACAGGGAGCACAACTGAGAACTCCTGAGGGAGCAGGAGATCAGTGGGATGCAGACCCCATATTCTCATAAAAAGACCATACTTAATGGTCTGACTGAGACTAGAGGAATCCCGGCGTCAATGCTCCCCAGACCTTCTGTTGGCACAGGACAGGAACCATCCCCGAAGACAACTCGTCAGACATGAAAGGGACTGGTCAGCAGAGGGGGAGAGAGATGCTGATGAAGAGTGAGCTAATTAAATCAGGTGGACACTTGAGAGTGTGTTGGCATCTCTTGTCTGGGGGGGGGATGGGAGGATAGAGAGAGAGGGAAGCTGGCAAAATTGTCAGGAAAGGAGAGACTGAAAGGGCTGACTCAATGGGGGAGAGCAAGTGGGAGTAGGGAGTGAGATGTATGTAAACTTATATGTGACAGACTGATTGGATTTGTAAACGTTCACTTGAAGCTTAATAAAAGTTAATTAAAAAAAAAAAAAAAGGAAGTCCATATTATCAACTATTAGAAAGAATAACAGGATTACAGAATCATAGCCAAGTATGTGAGAAGTCATCTGCTTGGAATAATTTAAATTCAAAGTTTAAAATACTACTGTTAAGGAAAAATAGGCAAACATCAGTAAAAATCTTAGACTAAATGAAATCTGAATTACCTGGTATTTTGAACTTGACTTAATTATAATTGACTTATTTTAAAAAAAGAAATTTCTGTCAGACAGAAAAATATTTCCTATTTTTAGATAATCTGCTTGTCAAGAGGAAACTCTGAAGAATCACTTAAAATACAGTCAAGATGTCAGATAAGACTTTTTTTTTATAATTAGCTAAAAAAGCAAATTATTTGTATAGACATGATGTAATGTTCCCAGTTTGTACATGAGAGGGTCTACTATCCAAATTTTTAGATTTTTATGAAAGGAATTAATGTATTTCACTAGCATAGGAACATTCATTTTTAAGTATGTTTGCATATTGTTGTATAGTACTAAAATTTTATACATGCCACTAAAACACATATTTCTTGGTATGCTTTTGATTTACCAAAAGTTCATGCCTATAATAAATAAAAAATTGAGATAACTATTTTAAAAAGTAATGTACCTTCAAACACCTTTAAAATGGTCCTAATTCAATTTATATTCACCTTTGTGAGAGACAGTATGAATGTATTAGAATTATGAATTCAGAGATATTGAGCTAATTTGTTTATGAGATATTTCTAAATGAACATGAATTATATGCTGAATATAACTTTAATTCAGTTACACCACAGATGTTAAATGTCTTTTGAAAAATAAACATTTTACCCATATTTTCCCTCTGTTCTTTCATTCAAAATACACTAACCTTGTCCTAAAGTTTGCAGGATGAGGATGTCCATCGTATAAGGATAAGTAGTCATATTCTTCTTCTAGAGCAAACGACTGAAAAACAATTTGTATTCTATTTCGTTCTTCTGCTATTATTACCCATGTACAGTTTGCACCATTTGGATATCCATAGGGAAAACCAGGGCTTTCTATGGTGCCATTAAGTCCTTTTAAAGTTCCGCCACATGTATAAATAAATCCTGCAACAAGAGACAAATAATATATTAATATTATAAATAGCATATGAAACAATAACAGTGTAAAAGACAATATTTTTCAAAGTCTTTTGTTTTTCTAAGTCATACATTATAAAAATTTTATAGATATTTACTTAAGAACCAGGCATTACCTAAACTTAAGAAAAAAAAAGTAAAATATACTCATAAAATACTAGAATATTTATTTATCATCAATACTGAGGTTAATAATTACAAACCAGCTGATGAAATCATATCATGTACAAACATCTGATTCATAACATGTTACATGATCCAATAGACAAACACAATCCTAAAATATGATATCTACACTAAAGTACTTAAAAATCTAATTGTGGAAACAAAAAATGTTACCATGTATTTTGAGTCTCAGAGGATTAATTATCATTTTTCTGTGTAAAGGTTGCCAATTTTTATTTGAGTATCCTCACCTCTATCACGCAGCCCAAATGTCTTAGGAAAATCTGTCCCATTCAGATTCTAGGGGAGGGATGTATGATTCAGACCTAAAAACCAAAACCCATTGCTTAAGTCATAGCTCTTAACCACTATTCTACCACGGTTTCTGACCTAAAAATAGGTCTATATAATTGCTTTATCTTTGACCAGAGTGGTTGATCCAGGATGAGCACAATCCTAAATTGGACACTTCAGAGTGAAACCTAAGATTGGGGGATATATTACAAATATGGATGCTGGACAACTGACAGTTGCCATCTTAAGAACGTTAAACTAGTTCTACAGGATGTCCAAGTTATTGAGAGCATGACACCTAGAGATACCTAGAAAATCTACCATGTTTCTTGAGGAATTAGTTTATTCCTGAAAGCCTAAGACTGGCAGAATGGTCAGAGAATATGGTCTCAAGCATGTATCTAGACTAGTCCAAACAACCAAAAAAACAAAACCTGTTGTAGTTGAGTCTAATCTAACTAATGCAGACTACATGTGTGTCAGAATACAACTACCCCATAGGATTTTCTTGGACGGAATGTTTACAGAAGTAGGTTTCCAGGGTTTTCTTCTGTAGCCGCTCCAGGCGGGTTCGAGCCACCAACCATCAGGTTAGTAGCTGAGCACACAAACTGTTTATGCAACCCAGGAACCTCTTAGATTAGCCTACATGCTATTAAAGCTCAGAACCACGGGAAGGCCGCCAGGGTGTTAGAAATTCTGATGAGAACTCTTACCTAGATGATATCCAAATCTGTGGGCCTCATACGAAGTTTAAGTGGTAGGAAGATATACGTCCTTTTGGGATAATGTTTCTTATCTTTCTAACATATACTAGGCCTTTGTACAATTCAAACTTACAATTTAAATGTGCCAATGTATTGATTATGCAAAAGTGAAAGCAAAACTGAGATATCTTGTGTTCACACCAAATGTGTCCTGAATTCAGCTGGACTATCTAATTTATTACCTATGTAGCTTTTTTTTTTTTAGCTTGAAATTAGATAGGAAGTTTTTGTTACTGTTGTTGATTTTGTTTGTTTTTGCTTTGTTTTGTGTTTTTTGTTTGTTTTGTCCCTTGACAGCAAAATATTCCTTACTGACATCAAAATTTGTACTGGTGATACGTTTTAAGTGGCCGACCTCATATATGGAATTAGTTCAACAGTGTTAGGAAGTGGGGCAGGAAGGAACATGGCAATCCTTGTTATACAGCAGCAAAGTAGATTAGACTCTCACTATTGTATCTGGTATACAGAACTATGTGCCCACTGAGGCTGCAGCATTAGAAAACCTGCTAGGGAAAAATTAGGTTGTTGGCATATACAGGCTACTTTCACCCTTCAGTATATCTGAACAAGGAAAAGAAATTTAATTTTAAATTGGCTAAGACAGGCCCCCTTTTCCTGAAGCATTTCAAAATTAGCATAGAGTGAGAAATATGAGGCCTTGTGAGACATCCCTCTGCCTCTGTCACATTCCGTAAATATGCTAATATTGTACACTCCTTGGCAAGGGCAAGTGAGTGGCACTTCTTTAGCCCAGCCTATTGTTTTCAACTTCCACATGGCAGAGACCATTACACTGAAACTTAAAAAGGCAAAAAATTAAACCTGCTGCTGGGAAACACATTTCTTGACCAGAATTTAAAACCAAAACTATGTCTCATTGCCCTTGGAATTCACTGGAAGCAATCACTAAAATGGAAAGATAATGGTATCTTTAAAGAACCCCCAGAGCCTGACCCAATAAAGACTAGATAAAGTAATTTATCTTTTAGCCACAGGGCACTTGTACAAGAGGAAAAGGACTTCATTCCACTCAAAGCCTCTGTGTTTGAAACAGGATATAGAAATGTAAGAAAGTTGAGACTTCATTCTGGGAAAGAATGTTTATATATTGAATGTCGGTATGGTAGCCATACCCTTTTCACAGCAGCATCTTGCTTCTGTTTGGGGAACAACTTCTCTAAGCAACCATGTACTTTAGAGTAGCTACTCTCTTGGCTATACTGGTGAGGCCTGTGGCGCAGGACTGTGCTAATTAGTATAATCCCACCCTCCTAAGCCATATTTAATTCAGGGATTCTGCTTATATATATCATTTTTGGCAAAATCCCAAGCCTGGGATCTTCAGTATATGATATGAAACATAATTGGCATTAATTCTTATATTTTAAAAACCTACTAAAAATTTAAATCAGATAGAAGTTTTTAAAAATCAATATTTGTGTCTATTCACACGTTTTTGCTGAGGCACCAAGAGTCAAATAGGGCATTTTATGATTTTCAAAACAAAAAAAAGGAAAAGAAAAATGAAAGGTCTCTTTTAAATTGCTTCTTGTAGAGCAATTACTTTGAAGCCTTAGGTTAATTGGCTATCACCCATTTCTGTTAGTTTTCTGCCTGAACAGCTTCCAATTTGAACTTCATAACTAAATGCAAACATGAATCCCTTCAGCCCAAATCTGATCTATGGACTATTTTATATATTCTCAAGCCCTATAACCTTTTAGAAAAAGGACATATGTCCTAAAATAACGTGCTCAGCTTTGTCCACTAATTCTTCAAGGGCCTAGTGATTCATGCATTTCAATTTCTTTCTCTAGACAAATCAGGAATACACCTATTTTTAAGTTTCCTTATCTTTAGTATTCATTTTATTTTCATGTTTGTTCATCTATAAATTTGATTAAACATCATATTATTCATAAAAATAAAGCACATTTTTTCAACAAGTGGTTTCAAATTTTCACTACACAGTAACATATGTTTACAAAAAAAATCAAATCAGTAGTAAATAGAGTTTTTATAGGTAGAACAATATCTCCCCCATCTACTTGTTAGCAATTCACAGGGATTAAAAAAAAAAAAAAAAAAGCCCATTGCCATTCAGTTGACTCCAACTCATAGCAACCCTACGGGATAGTTACTGTTAACAGCTTAGTGTTTGTCTTTCCAGGTTTTTTCCTAGGCACATGTACACGTATACGTACTTCTACGCATTACAAATATTTTTTCCAAAGTGGAGTCAGTCATGTATTCATATTTTCATGAATCTTTCATTTTTTTTTTTTTTAAATATCACTCCTATTGTTCTGGGTCCAAATGTATATTTCAATTATGTTGTTGTTAGTTGTTGTTAGCTGCCATCGAGTGGGCTCCGACTCATAATGACCCTATGCACAACAGAACGAAACACTGCCCGGTCCTGAGCCATCCCTACAATCCTTGTCATGCTTGAGCTCACTGTTGCAGCCACTGTGTCAATCCACCTCTTCGAGGGTCTTCCTATTTTCCGCTGGCCCTGTATTCTGCCAAGCATGATGTCCTTCTCCAGGGACTGATCCCTCCTGACAACATGTCCAAAGTATTTAAGACTCAGTATTGCCATCCTTGCTTCTAGGGAGCACTCTGGCTGTACATCTTCCAAGACAGATTTGTTCCTTCTTTTGGCAGTCCATGGTATATTCGATATTCTTCACCAAAACCACAATTCAAAGACGGCGTCAATTCTTTGTAGGTCTTCCTTATTCATTGTCCAGCTTTCACATGCATATGATGCAATTGAAAATACCACGGCTTGGGTCAGGTGCATCTTAGTCTTCAAGGTGACATCTCTGCCCTTCAACACTTCAAAGAGGTCCTTTGCAGCAGGTATACACAATGCAATGCATCCTTTGATTTCTTGACTGCTGCTTCCATGGCTGTTGATTGGGGATCCAAGTAAAACGAAATCCTTGACAACGTCAATCTTTTCTCCATTTATCAAGATGTTGCTTATTGGTCCAGTTGTGAGGATTTTTGTTTTCTTTATGTTGAGGTACAATCCATGCTGAAGGCTGTAGTCTTTGATCTTCATTAGTAAGTGCTTCAAATCCTCTTCACTTTCAGCAAGAAAGGTTGTGTCATCTGCATGATGCAGGTTGTAAATGAGTCTGCCTCCAATCCTAATAACCCGTTCTTCTTCATATAGTCCAGCTTCTCATATTATTTGCTCAGCATACAGATTGAAGAGGTGTGGTGAAAGAATACAACCCTGACGCACACCTTTCCTGACTTTAAACCAATCAGTATCCCCTTGTTCGGTCACAACAACTGCCTCTTGATCTATGTAAAGGTTTCTCATGAGCACAATTAAGCGTTCGGGAATTCCCATTCTTCACAATGTTACCCATAATTTGTTATGATCCACACAGTCCAGTATCTTTGCATAGTCAATAAAACACAGGTAAATATCCTTCTGGTATTCTCTGCTTTCAGCCAGGATCCATCTGACATCAGCAATGATATCCCTGGTTCCACGTCCTCTTCTGAAACTGGCCTGAATTTCTGGCAGTTCCCTGTCAATATACTGCTGCAGCTCTTTTTGAATGATCTTCAGCAAAATTTTACTTGCATGTGATATTAATGATGTTGTTCTATAATTTTCACATTCGGTTGGATCACCTTTCTTGGGAATAGGCATAAATATGGATCTCTCCCAGTCAGTTGGCCAGGAAGCTGTCTTCCATATTTCTTGGCATAGAAGAGTGAGCACCTCCAGCACTGTCAGTTTGTCATACTGTAGGGGCTTGCATTTTGCTGTGATGCCGGAAGCTATGCCACCAGTATTCACATACTAGCAGGGTCATCCATGGAGGACAGGTTTCAGCTGACCTTCCAGACTAACAGAGACTAGGAAGAAGGACCCGGCAGTCTACTTCTGAAAAGCATTAGCCAGTGAAAACCTTATGAATAGCAGTGGAACATTGTCTGATATAGTGATAGAAGATGAGTCCCCAGGTTGGAAGGCACTTAAAAGATGACTGGGGAAGAGCTGCCTCCTCAAAGTATAGTTGACCTTAATGACATGGTTGGAGTAAAGCTTTTGGGACCTTCATTTGCTAATGTGGTGCAACTCAAAATAAGAAAAAACAGCTGCAAACATCCATTAATAATCAGAAACTGGAATGTACAAAGTATGAATCCAGGAAAATTAGAAGTCGTCAAAAATGAAATGGAACGCATAAACATCAGTATCCTAGGCATTAGTGACATGAAATGGACTGGTATTGGCCATTTTGAGTCAGACAATCATATAGTCTACTATGCTGGGAATGACACCTTGAAGAAAAATGGTGTGGCATTCATCGTCAAAAAGAACGTTTCAAAATCTATCCTGAAGTACAACACTGTCAGTGATAGGATAATATCCATATGCCTAAAAGGAAGACCAGTTAATACGACTATTATTCAAATTTATGCACCAACCACTTGGGCCAAAGATGAAGTAATAGAAGACTTTTATCAGATGCTGCAGTCTGAAATTGATCGACCATACAATCAAGATGCATTGATAATTACTGGTGATTGGAACGCGAAAGTTGGAAACAAAGAAGGATCAGTAGTTGGGAAATATGGCCTTGGTGATAGAAACAATCTTGGAGATTGAATGATAGAATTTTGTAAGACCAACAGCTTCCTCATTGCAAACACCTTCTTTCACCAACATAAACGGCAACAATACACATTTTTTTTTTTTTTTTACATGAACCTCACCAGATGGAACACACAGAAATCAAATTGACTACATCTGTGGAAAGAGACTATGGAAAAGCTCAATATCATCAGTCAGAACAAGGCCAGGGACCGACTGTGGAACAGACCATCAATTGCTCATATGCAAGGTCGAGCTATAACTGAAGAAAATCAGAGCAAGTCCACGAGAGCAAAATATGACCTTGAGTATATCCCACTTGAATTTAGAGACCATCTGAAGAACAGATTTCACACATTGAAGACTAGTGACCGAAGACCAGACGAGTTGTGGAATGACATCAAGGATATCATCCATGAAGAAAGCAAGAGGTCATTGAAAAGACAGGAAAGAAAGAAAAGATCAAGATGGATGTCAGAGGAGACTCTGAAACTTGCTCTTGAACGTGGAGCAGCTAAAGCAAAAGGAAGAATTGATGAAGTAAAAGAACTGAATGGAAGATTGCAAAGGGTAGCTTCAGAAGACAAAGTAAAGTATTATAATGACATGTGCAAAGAGCTGGAGATGGAAAACCAAAAGGGAAGAACACACTCAGTGTTTCTCAAGCTGAAAGAACTGAAGAAAAATTCAAGGCTCGAGTAGCAATAATGAAGGATTCTATGGGGAAAATATTAAACGATGCAGGAAGCATCAAAAGAAAATGGAAGGAATACACAGAGTCATTATACCCAAAAGAATTAGTCAATGTTCAACCATTTTAAGAGGTAGCGTATGATCAGGAACCGATGGTACTGAAAGAAGAATAAGTCCAAGATGCTCTGAAGGCATTGGCAAAAAACAAGGCCCCAGGAATTGAGGGAATATCAATTGAGATACTTCAACAAACAGATGCGGTGCTGGAGGTGCTCACTTGTCTAAGCCAAGAAATATGGAAGGTAGCTTCCTGGCCAACTGACTGGGAGACATCCATATTTATGCTTATTCCCAAGAAAGGTAATCCAACCGAATGCGGAAATTATAGAACAATATCATTAATATCACATGCAAGCAATATTTTGCTGAAGATCATTCAAAAACAGCTGCAGCAGTATATTGACAGGGAACTGCCAGAAATTCAGGCCAGCTTCAGAAGAGGACGTGGAACCAGGGATATCATTGCTGATGTCAGATGGATCCTGGCTGAAAGCAGAGAATACCAGAAGGATGTTTACCTGTGTTTTATTGACTATGCAAAGACACTGGACTGTGTGGATCATAACAAATTATGGATAACATTGTGAAGAATGGGAATTCCAGAGCACTTAACTGCGCTCATGGGAACTTTTACATTGATCAAGTGGCACTTGTTGTGACCGAACAAGGGGATACTGATTGGTTTAAAGTCAGGAAAGTTGTGCACCAGGGTTGTATTCTTTCACCATACCTCTTCAATCTGTATGCTGAACAAGTAACTTGAGAAGCTGGACTATATGAAGAAGAACAGGGCATGAGGATTGGAGGAAGACTCATTAACAACCTGTGTTATGCAGGTGACACAATCTTGCTCGCTGAAAGTGAAAAGGACTTGAAGCACTTTCTAGTGAAGATCAAAGACCACAGCCTTTCATAATGGTTTGCACCTCAACATAAAGAAAACAAAAATCCTCACAACTGGACCAATGAGCAACATCATGATTAACGAAGAAAAGATTGACGTTGTCAAGGATTTCATTTTACTTGGATCCAGAATCAACAGCCATGGAAGCAGCAGTCAAGAAATCAAAAGACGCATTGCATTGGGAAAATCTGCTGCAAAGAACCTCTTTAGAATGTTGAGGAGCAAAGATGTCACCTTGAAGTCTAAGGTGCGCCTGACCCAAGCCATGGTATTTTCAATGGCATCAAATGCATGTGAAAGCTGGAAAATGAATAAGGAAGACCAAAGAAGAATTGGCGCCTGTTAATTGTGCTGTTGGCGAAGTATATTGAATATACCATAGACTGCTAAAAGAACGAACAAATCTGTCTTAGAAGAAGTACAACCAGAATACTCCTTAGAAGCAAGGATGGGGAGACTGTGTCTTACGTACTTTGGATATGTTGTCAGGAGGTATCAGTCCCTGAAGAAGGATATCATGCTTGGCAGAGTACAGGGTCAGCGGAAAACAGGAAGACCCTCAACGAGGTGGACTGACACAGTGCCTGCAACAATGAGCTCAAGCATAACGACAATTGTAAGGATGGCTCAGGACCGGGCAGTGTTTCGTTCTGTTGTGCATAGGGTCGCTATGAGTCGGAACCAACTCGAAGGCACCGAACAACAATAAGGACAACATAAACATACATCTAGGTATAGATCTAGATATAAATATATTTCTAAAATGAAACAACTTAGCTTATTATTCATAGCTCATTGCTCTCAAAAACTTACAACTCCTTATTCTCTTTAGAGTACATGGGAAGCAGAATCTCCTTTTCCACTTACCTCCTTTGATGATTCTGCCACATCTGTCCATCTATTCATTACATGTGCTATGCTTTATTGACAAAATGATAAACAGGACATTATTCTAGACTGTCTTTAAAGAATTGAGGACTTAAAACATGAGACAGACTATTACTACAGAATGTGCTAAGTTCTACAATCAGGATAGCATATTTTGCTATGAGAACAGATGAAAACAAAATTAATCTAGAGAATGCAGTATTCTTCTCATTAATTATCATCATAACTTTACATAGATTCAGTCTTTGATAATTTCTGAATGCCTTTTTGTTGTATTTTTTTACACCTTAACTATTAAAATTAAATAGTTGTTATTTTCAATGAAAATAATTAAGTTGTCCATGAGCACAATTTCAACAAGAGTTTAAGTTAACCATTTATACTTATATTTTATATGCCCATATTTCACTTTTCCTATGATACAGAGTAATGCAATGACCATTTGTACAGTATTTTTATTGATGTTCTTTAATTCCTTTTTTTTAAAATTTTTATATTCTATTAGTTAAGGGCCATGACAGAGAACCTTTCAAATTTGCATTTCCTTTTTTTTTTTAGCCTTCTTCATAACACCCTGCAATTGTGTTTTTGTGCCCAATTATGTTGACATAGCTCTTGCAAAGATTACATGTGACCTCCCACTATCAAAACCAGTTTTTCTTTTTTTTTTAATCCTTCTTGTCATCTTTATGCATTTAGTGTTCCTAGTCATTCTTTCATATTTAGTTGTAGAATTCATCAGTTTTTGTATGGTGTGCAATAGGGATAAAGATTAGTTTATTTTCTATTGGATATCCAAATGACCCACCCCCATTACAGAAAAGACTAGCTTTTCCTAGCTCCACTGCAGCTTGTGATATATTAGAGTATATTTTTGTGAAGATCTGTTTCAGGATGTTCTGTTCCATTGTTCTGTTGTCTACCATTGAGTCAATACAACACAATCTAAATCATGTTCATAATTTATTATTACATCTGGAGGAACATTCTTTTCTGTTCCTTCAAGATTTCCTGACTTTTTTCTTTTAACATTTTGCATTTTCAAATAAAATTCAGTACCAATTTAACCATTTACAGAAAAAAAAGAAGCAATAGGATTTTGATTGGGATTACAATGAGCGTATAGATAAATTCATGGTAATTGACATTTTGAGTGCCATACTGAGTCCTTCAATGCCTTATTTTGGTTAATTTCTTCATTTATTTGGGCCTCTGTCAATTTAGAGATCTCTTTTGGTCACCTTATCTCCATCTCAGGAACTGTCATTTTACCCTGATCTACTTTTTGAAGCACTGAACACTAACTGAAATTATTAGTTTACTTGTCTGTTGTCAATTTTTCCCCCTAGAATGTTTAAGTTCTATAAGATTTGGGGTCTTACCAGTCTTTGTTTATTGTTTTATGCTCAGAGCCTAGTAGTTCCTGGTGCATATTGGACACTTTTCAATAAATAAATTAATGGATAGATAAATGGTTAAGTAAAAAGAACTAAAGGGCTCACATTACGTAATTGTTAGTCACCTAATATTTTCCTTTACCTCTAGCCTACAAAAATATCTATGGAATTAGCTGGTAATATAGCCTGCTTTGGGTGTCTGCTTAATATATTTGAAATCTAAAATTTATGCAATGCACAACCTAGTTCTGTATCTTTCAGGGTGAGGTTTACGTGAGTCTTGATTAACTCAAGGGGCCAAGTGTGTAAGTTTTACATCAAGTTTCAAAATTCCCACTGGCATTATTTCTAAATTAAGAGCCTAAGTATCATTACGAAAATTGTCTTTTTAATTAAAACTAAAAACACTATCCAGGGTCAAAGGAAATAGTGGAAAAAGTAACTTTTTATTACTGGTGTTCGCTCATGACTGTGTATATGTTGGATTATTTGTTCTGCCTGTATTTTAGAAATGAAAGAAAAGCACAGGCATAGAGTCTTAATTTGAATTGAACTCTACCAAATGTTTGTTTTCTGCCCTGAGGAAACGAACATAAAAGATAACATGTTCTTATACTGGAGATTTTAGGTATATTTTTTCAAAGGATTTTCCCCATCACTTTTCTGTTTTGATCACCATAACCAGTATTTCTCAATTTTTTCCTTAATACATTGGAGGAACAAAATGACTTCCAATAAATAAGTGGGACTCAGTTAGTTTTAGAACTCATTTCCCTGTTTATCCTATAACTCTCTAAAAATGAAAACAGTTCTAAGATGGAAAAAGTTTTATAATATGTATATGTATAATCATTGTAGAAAGCAGACTAGACCTGACAGACTATGTTTTAGGCTAAAGGCTCACTCTCTGTTTCTTAAAATGTTCTCCAAGACCTAGAGTTTTTCCTAAGTGAATATTCCATATTTCAGAGTCAAAATCTTATCCTAAGATTATCATAAAAGGAAGTAAGCAACATTGAGTGAAAAGTCTGTGCACCAGAGCTGGACTTGCAATAAACTCACAAAATCTGAGATTAAAAACCACATCGCCAAAGTTTCCTTCTCCTAGCACAAGATCTCTATGTAACAACGCCTGATAAGAGACATATATGAAAGCATAAGAACTCTATTAATTCAGAAAGAAGAATATAAAATATAGCTATTTAGAATAAGTTGTTTTTGCCAATGAATGTGACACCATTTTTCCTCTTCAGTTTGTCATTCCCAGCATAGTGGACCATTTGATTATCTGATTCAAAATGGCCAATATCAGTCCATTTCAGCTCATTAATGCCTAGGATATTGACCTGCAAGTATTCCATTTCATTTCTGACAACTTCCAATTTTTCTTGATTCATACTTCATACATGCCACAAATTATTAATGGATATTTTCAGCAGTTTCTTCTCAATTTGAGTTGTGAAACATCAGTAAATGAAGGTCCTGAAAATCTTACTCCATCCCTGTCATTAAGGTTGACACTACTTTGAGGAGGCAGCTCTTCCCCAGTTGTATTTTGAGCGGCTTCTGACCTGAGGGACTCATCTTCTGGCAGCATATTAGACAATGTACTGCTATGCTAGGAATGACAAACTGAAGAGGAATGGCATCACATTCATCATCAAAAAGAACATTTCAATATCTATCCTGAAACACAACACAGTCAGTGATAGGATAATATCCATACCTTTACAAGGTAGACCAGTTAATATGACTATTATTCAAATTTACGTACCAAGCACTAATGGCCAAAGATGAAGAAATTGAAAACTTTTACTAATTTCTGCTGTTTGAAATTGATCAAAAATGCAATCAAGATGCATTGATAATTACTGGTGATTGGAATGAGAAAGCTAGAAATGAAGAAGTATTTGTAGTTAGAAAATACAACCTTGGTGATAGAAACGTCACAGGAGATGGTATGATAGAATTTTCCAAGACCAACGACTCACTCATTGCAAATACCTTTTTTCAACAACATAAACAGCAACTATAGACATGAACCTCACCAGATGGAATACATAGGAATCAAATTGACAACATCTGTGGAAAGAAACAAGAAGCTCAACATCATCAGAACAAGGCCATGGGCCGACTGTCAGACAAACGAATTGTTCATGCGGAATTCAAGTTGAAGCTGAAGAAAATTAAAACAATTCCTCAAGAACCAAAATATGATGTTGAATATATCTCACAATAATTTAGAGACCAACTCAAGTACAGAATTTTCTGTGTTGAATAGGAATGACCAAAAACATAAATTGTGGGATGACATCAAGGACACAATACAGGAAGAAAGCATGAAGTCATTAAACAGACAGGAAAGAAAGAAAGAAAGGACCAAAATGGATGTCAGAAAAGATTCTGAAACTTGTTCTTAAAAGCAGAGTAGCTAAAGGGAAAGAAAGAAATGATGATGGGGTAAAAGAGGTGAACAGAAGTTTACAAAGGGCGGCTCAAGAAGAAGTATTTAATGAAATGTCCATCATTTCAGAGCAGAACTGTGCTCCTTAAGGTTTTCAATGACTGATATTTCCGGAGTAGATTGCCAGGACCTTCTTTCAAAGAGCCTCTGGGTGGGCTCAAGCCTCCAACATTTTGCACCACCCAGGAATTCTGATATTAAACATTCATTTGAAATATTCATTCTGGCAAAAAAAAAAAAACAATTCACAGAGGATTCACCATTTCAAGGAAATAGCATTCACTGAGCAGGGGCTAGGTTAGGTGCCAAACACTACTTGACACTGAGGTTTACAAACATTTTAGAACAATGTTTCAATCCTTAAAACTTTAGAATCTAATGTAGGAAACAGACACATAAACAAATTATTTATAAAGAAATGTGATGAGTGCTGGGTTGAGGAAAATTAAAGAAAATAAGCAAACTTGAGTTTATTCCTCAAGGAGTAAACTTCTTACTTGACGTTTCATTTTTACTCTAGTTTTGGTAACAAAAAAACCCAAACCAGCTGCTGTCAGGTCAATTCCTACCCATAGCAACCCCATAGGCCAGAGCAGAATGGCCCCGTAGGGTTTCCAAGGAGTGCCTGGTAGATTTGAACTGCCAACATTTTGATCAGCAGCTATAGTGCTTAACCACTACGCCACCAGGGTTTCCCTAGTTTTTGGAACAGTATAATTAACACTCTTGAGAAATCATCCCCAGGATGATCTCTAAGGTAAAAGATGAGATCATCCAAGGGATAATTTCTCAAGCGTGTTAATTATACTGCTCCACTGACGTGTTCTTGAGTGCTCTTACATTTCCAACTTTGCTATTCAGACCACTCTGCATATACAAAACATCTGTTCCTTGCTACTAGTTGGTGAGAAAAAGTACATACTTTTGCTTTCCTGAGTTTATTCAACTGTTTTATATTGTACCATCTGTATGTTGATTTGTCTGTCCAGTCAGGATTACCCAGGGTATTCACTTTTTCCGTAATAATGAAATTATTAGACTTGTGAAATAGCCAAAAAATTCCAGTACTATTTGAATGATTCTAAAGCAAAAACATCAAGAAAAAACATGGTGTAAATTCAGCAATGATGAAAGAACAGTTAAGGATAGGGCATGCTTCTCGAAAGTAGAAAAAATTAAGTAATGGAGGAAAGCCTACCAATCAGGCAAATGAAACTACTGTAGACAAATATCAGATTCCATGGAAACACTATCCTGTAATGTCAAAGGCAGGAAATCGATGGTCTTCTATTGCTTCCTAGCTTCAGCACAATTTTTTAATGCATTTTCAAAAGCATGAAACCACGGCCATAAATGAATATTCCAGCTAAAAATTCTGAAAGCTCAATTATTTCTATGACTTCACTTGTGAACTTTAAAACAGTTTATCAGGGCATTATTATAAAGACAAAGTAAAGAAAGTATTATAATAAAATTTCAATACAAGTAACTTTTACTCTGATCTGATGAACATAAAGACAGGTTGAAGGACAATTTGTTTAGTCAAAATAGCATTGTAGCCAAATGAGACATGTCAATCAAGATATATTAGCATGGCGAATTTAAAACTTTTAGAAATTGTGGGTTTTATCAGACATTGGCCACAAATGTCATATTTTATCACTAATTACAAATGCATTATGTCATTTTCCCCATGAATTAAAAGCTTGTTTTTTATAGAACTAGTTCATGAATATGATGCCCATCATCATATTATTTTGGTTACAAATACCTAAATTTTCTTTTGACTTTTAACCACTGAAATGAATGTTAATTACAACTAACCATGAACCTTATATAGTTTAAACTAAATGCGTTTCGGCAATATTCCAATGCCTTTTTTTAGAATAATCTAAAGACTTCAATAAAGCCCAGCCTCTCCAGATTGTTTCATGTCTTCTGAATAAATTCAAATATTGATTTTAGTTCATATGATTCGTTTCCTCTTTAATTGAAATGTCATCTACTCATATCTGTCATCTCAAAATCCTTAGTGCCTTTCACACTCAGCACCTTGGACTGTTGAGAAAGTTACCTTTGGATTTACATAGACCTGGCCTTTATCACTTAACAGATACATAATACTGAGAATCTCACTCCCCACCCCCAAGTCAATTTCTAGGTTTTTTTTTTTTTTTTTTTCCAAATTTCTTTAATTTTTCTCTTTCCAATTTTCCACAATTTAAATAGTTCTTGGCCTGTCTTACTAGAATATGTGTCTGAATTTCCAACCCCTTTCTTCTTTTAATTTCTTCTCTGATAAGAAATATAATATTTTTTTTAGACCACAAATGTAAGATGAATATGCTTCCGAGAAATTCCAGGGTGGAGGTTTAGAAGGCAGATAAAAACTAAGGAAGCAAAAAGTTCTTCTAATTCTTATGCCACAATTTAAATAAAGGTGTGTTTTTTCTGATTGTTGTAAAACTCAAATTACCTGCCAATTGCCAAGAAAAATTTTTCTATTTTATTTTTTAATGAAACTCTACATGTCTAATCAGAGTCTCTGGATGATGCAGTTAATGTACTCTGCTGCTAATGGAAAGGATGAGGTAAGTCCACCCAGAGGTGCCTCAGAAGAAATGCGTGGTGATCTACTTCCAAAAAAGAACAAGCATTGGGGCACAAAACTGTATGCAGCACAGTCCTACTCTATCACACGTGGGGTTGCCATGAGATGGAATCAACTCCACAACTGATTTTCTGTTTTTGTATCTCTAATCACATTCTAATAGGCAGGGTAGCTTTTTCAGAATATAGCTGTGATATTTAGGCAGTTATGACTTTTGATCTCTGTATTTTCACCCATCTTTTTAGAGTGAAATTTATACCATTTAATCTAGATATTATTTTATTTCTTTTATTCAATCAAGTATTAAAGTAGGAAAATTAATATAAGGAAAACACCTGAAAATCATACCAAAGCCTTGAAATTATAAATTGATTTGTAGTTATATGACAATGATCTCATACTTTGCCATGGTTAAAAATACAGATGTTATTTTTTCTATTTTTCAGAGCGAATTCACAGCTTTGGGGTACCAGTGAAGAAAATACTAAGAATTTACAGTGTATGATATGTAACTCACTTTTCCATCTTTTCTTCTGTATGACAAAATAAAGATACACCAGGTAATAACATTCTTCCAGATTATGACATTTGGGTGTGCTCTTAATTCAATAACCCTTCTCCTCACTCTACAAAATTCAGAGGTGTCTAATAGTCCTCTAGATATAAGCTGCCTGTCATATCTTATTGCCAGAACACTTCTATTAAAAAAAACAAACAAACATTGCACGAAAGCACTGAGCTGGAAAGAGCACAGAAAAGATTTCTGTATCAATAAAGTAACTGAAAGCCTTTTATGGCTGTTTTTTCCAACTTATCGTCCATTTGACACTTATTTTTCTTCACTGAAGCAGCAATAATATGTTTTTTTTTTTCCTTATTGTTACTCACCACACCTTAACCTAGTGCCAATAATAACTGTTCTGGTTATTATCTCTTTTCTTAACTCTGTAGCTCTTCCTTTAGGCCTCAAGTCACTGTTTGCTTTAGAAGGAGTGGTGCACTGAAGCCATAGAAAAGTGAAAATCAGGCTTTTGGGGGGGATTCCAGAGTGGTGGTTACAGGCCTTGGCACATTAGCAAACAAATCATAGGGACTTCTCAATTCCCTTGCAGGCATTCTTTCTTGCATGGTTTGCAAAGCAAGAGTGTGAGTGGCAGCTAAGATGACACTACCATTTGGGGCAGCTATTCAGCAGGTGACTTAGTACAGGGGAATAAAGGCAAGTGAAATATAAATTGTCATGGAATTGGTTTTCACACCACTGAAAGTGTATTTTAGTTTAACAGTAGTGACAGTCCAGCTCCAACCTGCTGACAGACGGCTGCTAGCAAGAAGAGATATCTGACGCTTACTGTCAAGATACAAGCTTTCATGTTAAATGGAGATCATTTTTTTTAAGAGTATTTCAAAGGATGATGAAAATAAAGAGAAATAATATTTAACACATACATTGTGAAAAGAGTATCTCAGAGCCCAAAAAAGAGCTAAAGTTGAAAAAAGAAGATAACTAAATTGCCTAGTGGTAAACACCTCCGGGAACAAATAAATCTTTGAGAAGAAGGCTGGATGTTGATCTTGTGCAATGTGTGGATAACAGAGCCCACCGAAAATGGCAAAGGTTACCAGATAAGTACAACTGAGAAAGACAGTTGCCTAAAGCCAGAAAATAAGAAAAAAAGGAGAGTGAGGGTAATTTTAATATGCTATGCATATTAACATACTATTGGGACCTTGAGTTATCATTAACGAGATTAATAGCTATGATTAATCGATATGTGTGCCTGATGCTGTTCCAAAGTATTTACCTGCATTATCTTAACCTGTATTTTATCACAGCACTTGGAGGTACCTAATGTTGTTATCCTCATTTTACAGAAAATGAAACAAAGGTACCAAGTGCTTACATAACTTCTCATGAGGATTTAATAGGGAGTGGAGCTGTGTGAAAACAGAAAGCTTGTTGGTGTAGTGTGTTAAGTGGTATGGCTGTTAATCAAAAGGTTGGCAGTTTGGGAGGCGGGGCCAAGATGGCGGACTAGGTGGACCCTACCGCGGATCCCTCTTGCAACAAAGACTCGGAAAAACAAGTGAATCGATCACATATATAACAATCTACGAACTCTGAACAACAAACACAGACTTAGAGACGGAGAACGAACAAATACGGGAGACAGCGATCGTTTTCAGAATGAAGAGCCAGCATACCAGCTGATTACCTGGAAAATCTAGTTTCCCAGTGATGGCTCAGAGACAGCAGTCCATATCAAACCACATAAAGAAACAGACCATGACAGCTTCTCCAACCCCCCAAACAAAAGAATCAAAATCTTTCCCAAATGAAGATACAATCCTGGAATTATCAGATACAGAATATAAAAAACTAATTTACAGAATGCTTAAAGATGTCACAAATGAAATTAGGATAACTGCAGAAAAACCCAAGGAACACACTGATAAAACTGTTGAAGAACTCAAAAAGGTTATTCAAGAACATAGTGGAAAAATTAATAAGTTGCAAGAATCCATAGAGAGACAGCATGTAGAAATCCAAAAGATTAACAATAAAATTACAGAATTAGACAACACAATAGAAAGTCAGAGGAGCAGACTCGAGCAATTAGAATGTAGACTGGGACTTCTGGAGGACCAGGGAATCAACTCCAACATAGCTGAAAAAAAATCAGATAAAAGAATTAAAAAAAATGAAGAAACCCTAAGAATCATGTGGGACTCTATCAAGAAGGATAACTTGCGAGTGATTGGAGTCCCAGAACAGGGAGGTGGAACAGAAAACACAGAGAAAATAGTTGAAGAACTCCTGACACAAAACTTCCCTGACATCATGAAAGACGAAAGGATATCTATCCAAGATGTTCATCGAACCCCATTTAAGATTGATCCAAAAAGAAAAACACCAAGACATATTATCATCAAATTTGCCAAAACCAAAGGCAAACAGAAAATTTTAAAAGCAGCCAGGGAGAAAAGAAAGGTTTCCTTCAAGGGAGAATCAATAAGAATAAGTTCAGACTACTCAGCAGAAACCATGCAAGCAAGAA
This sequence comes from Loxodonta africana, assembly GCF_030014295.1. Classification (NCBI taxonomy): domain Eukaryota; kingdom Metazoa; phylum Chordata; class Mammalia; order Proboscidea; family Elephantidae; genus Loxodonta; species Loxodonta africana. The sequence continues at coordinate 63,592,295 of NC_087355.1, forward strand.
GAGAATGGGACAACGTATACAGAGCACTGAAGGAGAAAAACTGCCAACCAAGGATCATATATCCAGCAAAACTCTCTCTGAAATATGAAGGAGAAATTAAGATATTTACAGATAAACACAAGTTTAGAGAATTTGCAAAAACTAAACCAAGACTGCAAGAAATGCTTAAGGAGATTGTTTGGCCTGATGACCAATAATATCAGGTACCAGCACAATACAAAGTCACAAAACAGAACGTCCTGATATCAACGCAACTCAAATAGGGAAAGCACAAAAACAAACAAAGTAAGATTAATTCTAAAAAATAAATAAACAAAATAATACACATAACAGGAAATCATGGAAATCAGTAGATAAACGATCACAATAATCAAAAAGAGGGACTAAATATAGGAGGCATTGAACTGCCAGATGGAGAGTGATACAAGGCGATACAGAAGGATACAAGTTAGGTTTTTACTTAGAAAAATAGGGGTAAATAATAAGGTAACCACAAAAAGGAATATCAATTCCATAACTCAAGAAAAACGTAACGACTCAACAAACATAAAGTTAAACATTATGAAAATGAGGATCTCACAATCTACTAAGAAAAACGTCTCAGCACAAAAAAGTATGTGGAAAAATGAAAAGGCCAACAACACACATGAAAAGGCATCAAAATGACAGCACTAAAAACTTATTTATCTATAATTACGCTGAATGTAAATGGACTAAATGCACCAATAAAGAGACAGAGAGTCACGGACTGGATAAAGAAACACGATCCATCTATATGCTGCCTACAAGAGACACACCTTAGACTTAGAGACACAAACAAACTAAAACTCAAAGGATGGAAAAAAATATATCAAGCAAATAATAAGCAAAAAAGAAAAGGAGTAGCAATATTAATTTCTGACAAAATAGACTTTAGACTTAAATCCGCCAAAAAGGATAAAGAAGGACACTACATAATGATAAAAGGGACAATTGATCAGGAAGATATAACCATATTAAATATTTATGCACCCAATGACAGGGCTGCAAGATACATAAATCAAATTTTAACAGAATTGAAAAGCGAGATAGACACCTCCACATTTATAGTAGGGGACTTCAACACACCACTCTCGGAGAAGGACAGGACATCCAGTAAGAAGCTCAATAGAGACACGGAAGACCTACTTACAACAATCAACCAACTTGACCTCATTGACTTATACAGAACTCTCCACCCAACTGCTACAAAATATACTTTTTTTTCTAGTGCACACGGAACATTCTCTAGAATAGACCACATATTAGGTCATAAAACAAATCTTGGCAGAATCCAAAATATCGAAATATTACAAAGCATCTTCTCAGACCACAAGGCAATAAAACTAGAAATCAATAACAGAAAAACTAGGGAAAAGAAATCAAATACTTGGAAAATGAACAATACCCTCCTGAAAAAAGACTGGGTTATAGAAGACATCAAGGAGGGAATAAGGAAATTCTTAGAAAGCAACGAGAATGAAACTACTTCCTATCAAAACCTCTGGGACACAGCAAAAGCAGTGCTCAGAGGCCAATTTATATCGATAAATGCACACATACAAAAAGAAGAAAGAGACAAAATCAGAGAACTGTCCCGACAACTTGAACAAATAGAAAGTGAGCAACAAAAGAACCCATCAGGCACCAGAAGAAAACAAATAATAAAAATTAGAGCTGAACTAAATGAATTAGAGAACAGAAAAACAATTGAAAAAATTAACAAAGCCAAAAGCTGGTTCTATGAAAAAATTAACAAAATTGATAAACCATTGGCTAGACTGACTAAAGAAAAACAGAAAAGGAAACAAATAACCCGAATAAGAAACGAGAAGGACCACATCACAACAGAACCAAATGAAATTAAAAGAATCATTTCAGATTACTACGTAAAATTGTACTCTAACAAATTTGAAAACCTAGAAGAAATGGATAAATTCTTGGAACAATACTACCTACCTAAACTAAAAAAAAAAAAAAAAAACTAGTAGAACAACTAAATAGACCCATAACAAAAAAAGAGATTGAAACGGTAATCAAAAAACTTCCAACAAAAAAAAGTCCTGGCCCAGACTGCTTCACTGCAGAGTTCTACCAAACCTTTAGAGAAGACTTAACACCACTACTACTGAAGGTATTTCAAAGCATAGAACAAGACAGAATACTACCCAACTCATTCTATGAAGCAACCATCTCCCTGATACCAAAACCAGGTAAAGACATTACAAAAAAAGAAAATTTTAGACCTATATCCCTCATGAACATAGATGCAAAAATCATCAACAAAATTCTAGCCAATAGAATCCAACAACACATCAAAAAAATAATTCACCCTGATCAAGTGGGATTTATACCAGGTATGCAAGGCTGGTTTAATATCAGAAAAACCATTAATGTAATCCGTCACATGAATAAAACAAAAGATAAAAACCACATGATCTTATCAATTGATGCAGAAAAGGCATTTGACAAAGTCCAACACCCATTTATGATAAAAACTCTTACCAATATAGGAATTGAAGGAAAATTCCTCAACATAATAAAGGGCATCTATGCAAAGCCAACAGCCAATATCACTCTAAATGGAGAGAACCTGAAAGCATTTTCCTTGAGAACGGGAACCAGACAAGGATGCCCTTTATCACCACTCTTATTCAACATCGTCCTTGAAGTCCTAGCCAGGGCAATTAGGCTAGACAAAGAAATAAAGGGTATCCAGATTGGTAAGGAGGAAGTAAAGCTATCACTATTTGTAGATGACATGATCTTATACACAGAAAACCCTAAGGAATCCTCCAGAAAACTACTGAAACTAATAGAAGAGTTTGGCAGAGTCTCAGGTTATAAAATAAACATACAAAAATCACTTGGATTCCTCTACATCAACAAAAAGAACACCGAAGAGGAAATAACCAAATCAATACCATTCACAGTAGCCCCCAAGAAGATAAAATACTTAGGGATAAATCTTACCAAGGATGGAAAAGACCTATACAAAGAAAACTATAAAACCCTGTTACAAGAAATTCAAAAGGACATACTTAATTGGAAGAACATACCCTGCTCATGGATAGGAAGACTTAACATAGTAAAAATGTCTATTCTACCAAAAGCCATCTAGACATATAACGCACTTCCAATCCAAATACCAATGTCATACTTTAAGGGGATAGAGAAACAAATCACCAATTTCATATGGAAGGGAAAGAACCCCCGGATAAGCAAAGCATTACTGAAAAAGAAGAAGAAAGTGGGAGGCCTCACTCTACCTGATTTCAGAAGCTATTATACAGCCACAGTAGTCAAAACAGCCTGGTACTGGTACAACAACAAGCACATAGACCAATGGAACAGAATTGAGAACCCAGATATAAATCCATCCATGTATGAGCAGCTGATATTTGACAAAGGACCAGTGTTAGTCAATTGGGGAAATGATAGTCTTTTTAACAAATGGTGCTGGCATAACTGGATATCCATTTGCAAAAGAATGAAACAGGACCCATACCTCACACCATGCACAAAAACTAACTCCAAGTGGATCAAAGACCTAAACATAAAGACTAAAACGATAAAGATCATGGAAGAAAAAATAGGGACAACCCTAGGAGCCCTAATACAGGGCATAAACAGAATACAAAACATTACAAAAAATGATGAAGAGAAACCAGATAACTGGGAGCTCCTAAAAATCAAACACCTATGCTCATCTAAAGACTTCACCAAAACAGTAAAAAGACCACCTACAGACTGGGAAAGAATATTCAGCTATGACATCTCAGACCAGCGCCTGATCTCTAAAATCTACATGATTCTGTCAAAACTCAACCACAAAAAGACAAACAACCCAATCAAGAAGTGGGCAAAGGATATGAACACACATTTCACTAAAGAAGATATTCAGGCAGCCAACAGATACATGAGAAAATGCTCCCGATCATGAGCCATTAGAGAAATGCAAATTAAAACTACGATGAGATTCCATCTCACACCAACTAGACTGGCATTAATCCAAAAAACACAAAATAATAAGTGTTGGAGAGGTTGCAGAGAGATTGGAACTCTCATACACTGCTGGTGGGATTGTAAAATGGTACAACCACTTTGGAAATCTATCTGGCGTTATCTTAAACAGTTAGAAATAGAACTACCATACAACCCAGAAATCCCACTCCTCGGAATATACTCTAGAGATACAAGAGCCTTCACACAGACAGACATATGCACACCCATGTTTATTGCAGCTCTGTTTACAATAGCAAAAAGCTGGAAGCAACCAAGATGTCCGTCAACGGATGAATGGGTAAATAAATTGTGGTATATTCACACAATGGAATACTACGCATCGATAAAGAACAGTGACGAATCTCTGAAACATTTCATAACATGGAGGAATCTGGAAGACATTATGCTGAGCGAAATGAGTCAGAGGCAAAAGGACAAATATTGTATAAGACCACTATTATAAGATCTTGAGAAATAGAAAAAATGGAGAAGAACACATACTTTTGTGGTTACAAAGGGGGGAGGGAGGGAGAGGGTTTTTTATTGATCAATCAGTAGATAAGAACTGCTTTGGGTGAAGGGAAAGACAACACACAATACAAGGAAGGTCAGCCTAATTGGACTGGACTAAAAGCAAAGAGGTTTCCGGGATAAAATGAAAGCTTCAAAGGTTAGCAGAGCAGGGGCTGGGGTCTGGGGAACATGGTTTGAGGAGACTTCTAAGTCAACGGGCAAAATAATTCTATTATGAAAACATTCTCCATCCCACTTTGAATTGTGGCACCTGGGGTCCTAAATGCCAACAAGCAGCCATCTAAGATACATCAATTGGTCTCAACCCACCTGGAGCAAAGGCAAAGGAAGAACACCAAGGCCACACGACAACTAAGAACCCAAGAGACAGAAAGGGCCACATGAACCAGAGACCTACATTATCCTGAGACCAGAAGAACTAATTGGTGCCCGGCCACAATCGATGTCTGCCCTGCTAGGGAGCACAACAGACAACTCCTGAGGGAGCAGGAGGCCAATGGGATACAGACCCCAAATTCTCATAAAAAGACCATACCTAATGATATGAATGCGACTAGAGGAATCCCAGAGACAATGCTCCCCAGAACTTCTGATGGCACAGGACAGGAACCATCCCCGAAGACAAATCATCAGGCATGAAAAGCACTGGTCAGAGGCGGGGAGAGAGATGCTGATGAAGAGTGAGCCAATTAAATTAGGTGGACACTGGAGAGTGTGTTGGCAACTCTTGACTGGAGGGGGGATGGGAAGATAGAGAGAGAGGGAAGATGGCAAAATTGGCACGAAACGAGAGACTGAAAGGGCTGACTCAATAGGGGGAGAGCAAGTGGGAGAAGGGAGTATGATGTATGTAAACCTACATGTGACAGACTGATTGGAATGGTAAATGTTCACATGAAGCTTAATAAAAATTAATTAAAAAAAAAAAAAGGTTGGCAGTTTGAATCCACCAGGTGTTCCTTGGAAACTCTATGGGGCAGTTCTTCCCTGCTCTATAGGGTCACTATGAGTTGGAATCGAAGCAACAGGTTTGGTTTTGGTTTTGTGTTTTGGAGCCATGTATCACCTAGAGCCAATCGGAATTCATGGACCTTGCCTTTAAACACTTCACTGCACCTTCCTGTATAAGATGTGAAATAATTCTAAATACTGAAATGTCTCTCTTTAGCAGGGCACACAGCTTTGGAAACAGGAGTGAGGATGAAAAAAGATATCTTGATTTTCAGGAATAACAAAATCAACCCTGGATATCCAGAAGGCAGGTGGGTGGGTGGGGCTACATCCAGATTCTCCTCATATTTAGTTAAAAATCTTTTAGTCTTCTGAATACACAACTAGACCAAAACAATCAGTCATGGAATCCTTCAAGTTACAGTTTGATTTTTTGATTTTTTAAAAATTTGTTTTTGTTCCTAGTGTTGCTGCTGTTGGTAGGGCTTGTATGTAACTAAAATCCATTCTTTTCAATTATAGGCTAACATATATTATGCATAGTTTTCAATGTGTCTATAAATTGAAATGTATTCATTTTAAGACCCTTTATACAATACACAATAAACTCTATATGATCCTGCCTCTTCTAAACTGATGCTTTTCTGTTCAACTATAAAATATATATCTATTAAAATTAGATTCTGAAGAATATTACCAGTTTACTAGTATTTGATTTATATGTATATGTAAATACACATATATGTTTGTACACACACATATATATACACACATACATACACACACACATACACACATACATATATATATATATATATATATATATATATTACACCATCCTCTGAGCCTCGTAGTTAAAAAATTTGATCTGGGGTTGTAAGTAATTCTTACTGTCCTAGAAAAATTAATGACTCCATTTTTTATCATTTGTTTTATCTACTCCATCTATCAGCTTTCTAACATTGTCTAGCACATGTACCAAAGAGACATATGAACCACTCCTTTTAATGTATCCAAATGGAAAATACTAGATTATAAGGAGATTTTTCTCTCTGTGTGAGATTGTTACAAAATTTGTCTTATAGCAAAAAAAAAAAAAAAAAAAAAAAATTGTTAGCTCATGAAATGTTATGATCACTATTGAAACTGGAGAACATACACTAAATTGCATAGATGCTTATTGTGTTTGTATAATTTTCTAAATCATGTGCCCCAAAAATAATTTACATAAATATACAGGCAAAAATATAATTTCTTACATACCTGTAAGAAATTGTTGTTTTGAGGAATGGCTAATTTCATAAGCATCTACATGGTACCATCAAAACCTAAAACCCAAATATATCCTTAAATTGTCATTTTCTACTTTAAAAAATATAAAAATCAGGAAAAAGAAGGCTATTTTCAGAAATGATTTCCAAGATGAAAATAATGTCAATAATCCCAACTATCCCTGTATGCTCATGCCACTTCTCCCACCAAGAGCTGAAATCTCTTTCTCCTTCTTAAATCTTGATAGGCAGGGTAACTTACTTTTTCCAATGGAATTCAGCAGAAATAAGGTTGTCCTCGTTCTGAGTCTGGTGGGGCAGTGGTTAAGAGCTTGGCTGCTAACCAAAAGGTCAGCAGTTTGAATTCACCAGCCACTCCTTAGAAACCCTATGGGGGTAGTCCTTCTCTGTCTTATAGTGTCCCTATGAGTTGGAACCTACTCAGTGGCACACAACAACAACAAGAAGTTCTGAGTCTTGCTCTTGAGAAGACTAAAAGTTTCTAATTCTAATCCTGGAGCCCTCGGCTACCATATCAGAATACCAACTTTTTGCTGAAGAGAGGCACAGCCAGCTCTAATTCCAGCCAGAGGCACTAGACACATGACTGAAGTCATTTTGGATATTGCAGCCCCAGCTGAAGTATAAGGCAAAGGTAGCCTCATAAGTGACCCCAATGAACATGACCTAGAAGAGATAAACCACCCAGTTGATCTCAGTCAGCCTAAAACGGTGAGAGAACACAATATTGTTGTTTAAGACAGGTTATGGGGATAGTTTTCTACACAGCATTAAGTAACTGAAACATATAGAAAACTAACAGACAAAAATTGAATCTAAAGAATTAACTTAAAACTCTTCTCAGCGATTGCACACTCTAAAATAAAGATATTTCTCAAAAGGCAACATGATAAGAACAAGTTACTGTAAGTTAAGAAGAACTCTATTTAGAGAGCCAACAATTACTATCCAAATGAACTTAAGCAAGTCATTTAACGTCACTGAAAAATGAAATTCAACTGGATGGCAAGTACTAAAAAGTCACTTTCTTAACATCACTTAAATCTATTACCTTTTTCCACTCTCACTTATGAGGCAGAGATCAGACTTTTCCTATTTCCCTCAAGGATTACAAAGAGATCCTGCTCCTTCACCTCCTTCTCTAGCTTATTTCTCCGATTTAATTTGAGACTTTCTAAAATGTTAATAGAATCATGTCACACTTTACCTAATCTTCTTCAAAGGTTTTTAATTAGGCTAGGAACAAGGTCCATATTCTTTAGCATGAGTATCTAGGACTCTAGGATCTGACTCTTATTCTTCTCTTTCTTCCCCATTCTCAATGCATGCTACATCTCTTCTTATATAACCAAACTTCTTATCTAACCGACTGTGGTCATATTAAGCCTGATGCCTTTACATCTGCTATTTCTCCTCCTTAGAACACCTTTTATACCTGAATAATTTCTATCTATTAAAAAACAAACATATAAACAGAACAGCAACAACAATAAAACTGATTTGTTGTCACTAGGCAGACAATCCCCTGCACTCAACCCTGAACCATTTACCTTGCCTTTAGACTAACTCAGACTAGGCACAGGTAGCCATCATATTCCTTACCACACTCCATTAGTGTACTACCTAAGAAATGGGAGATAGCTTTTATCTCTTTATCCCAGCACGAGATGATTGGGTAAATAATAGATGAAATAGATAATGCATGTGGAAGTACTTTATAAAGTTAGAAGTGTTTGGCAAATATTATTTTGATGATTTCTCCATAATACATTCTAAAAAAGTTCTTGTAAAAATAAACTTCAAAATATGCTAAGACAAATATATCTTGGGAGGGTGGAACAATGGATTACATACACATACAATCGAAACAGGCCTGAGGGTTGCCATCGCCTATAAAATCAATGTAGAATAATTTACACTGTTATTTAAACACACTAGCAGATAACAAAAGAAAAAAAAAAAGAATAAATGTTAGGGCTGGGAAATATCTTTTACCTTCACTCTATTTGTCCCTCCCCACCTCCCAAAAAGTATATATATACTGTTGCCATGCAGTTGATTCCAATTCACAGCAATCCTATAGGATAAAGTAGAACTGTCCCATACGGTTTCCAAGGAGGGGCTGGTGGAATTAGAACTGGTGATGTTTTGGTAGCACCCAAGTTCTTAACCACTGTACCACCAGGGCTCCTGTGTAGCACACGTGTGTGTGTGTGTGTGTGTGTTGTGTATATGTATAAAATCATGAGCCTTGAGTTGCAATATCAAAGGATTCTATGGGGAAAATATTAAATGATGCAGGAAGCATCAAAGAAGATGGAAGGAATACACAGAGTCACTGTAACAAAAAAATTTGTCAACTTTCAGTCATTTCAGGAGGTAGCATATGACCAAGAATTGAAGGTACTGAAGGAAGAGGTCCAAGCTTTACTGAAGGCATTAGTGAAAAACTCGGCTCCAGGTATTGACAGGGTACCAATCGAGATGTTTCAACAAACAATTACGGTGCTGGAAGCACTGACTCGCCTACGCCAAGAAATTTGGACGAGAGCTACCTGGCCAATTGACTAGAAGAGGTCCATATTTGTACCCATTTCATAGAAAGTGATCCAATAGAATGTGGAAATTATCAAACAATATCATTAATATCACACACAAGTAAAATTTTGTTGAAGATCTTTAAAAAGCAGTTGCAGCAATACATCAACAGGGAATGGCCAGAAATTCAAGCAGAATTCAGAAGAGGAAATGTAACAAGGGATATTATTGCTGATATCAGATGGGTCCTGTCTGATAGCAGAGAATACCAGAAAGATGTTTACCTGTGTTTTATTGACTATGCAAAGGCATTCAAATGTGTGGAGCATAAAAATTATGGAAAACATTGTGAAGAATGGGAATTCCAAACACTTAATTGAGCTCATGAGGAACTTGTACTTAGATCAACAGGCAGTCATTCAGACAGAATAAGGGGATATTGCATGCATTAATGTCAGGGAAGGTGTGTGTTAGGATTGTATCCTTTCACCATACCTATCCCATCTACATGCTGATCAAATAATCTGAAAAGCTGGACTACATGAAGAAGAATGGGGCATCAGGATTTGAGAAAAACTCATTAACAACCTGCAATATACAGATGACACAATCTTGCTTGCTGAAAGTGAAGAGGACTTGAAGCACTTACTGATGAAGATCAAAGATTTCAGCCTTTAGTATGGATTACACCTCAACATAAAGAAAACAAAAATCCTCACAACTAGACTAATAAGCAACAACATGATAAACAGAAAAGATATAAGTTGTGAATAATTTAATTTTATTTGGATCCACAATCAATGCCCATGGAAGCAGCAGTCAAGAAATCAAACAACAAATTGCATTGGGCTTCTGCTGCAAAAGACCTCTTTAGAATGTAAAAAGCAAAGGTGTCACTTTAAGGACTAAGGTTTGCCTGACCCAGGCCATGGTGTTTTCAGTCACCTCATATGGATGTGAAAGCTGGACAATGAAGAAGGGAGACCAAAGAAGAACCAATGCCTGTGAATTATGATGTTGGTGAAGAATACTGAATATACTATGGACTGCCAGAAGAATAAAGAAATCTATCTTGGAAGAAGTACTGCCAAAGTGGTCCTTAGAAGCAAGGATACTGAGACTCCGTTTCACATACCTTGGACATGATATCAGGAGGAACCAGTCCCTGGAGAAGGACGTCATGCTTGGTAAAGTAGAGGGTCAGAAAAAAAGGAGGAAGACCCTCAATGAAATGGATTGACACAGCTGCTGCAACAATGGTCTCAAATATAACAATGAATGTGAAGATGGTGCAGGACTGGGCAATGATTCATTCTGTTATACGTGGGGCAGTTATGAGACTGAACAAGCTCAAAGGCATGAAACAACAACATACATACATGGTAGCTTTAAAACGATGTGGAAAATGGAGTCAGAATAAAGACAAATTAAACATATTCAATAATAGGCATGCATTTAAATATATTATGAGATAACTTTGTTTTTTTTTTTTTGTTTAGTCATAGAATTAATTTTATTCACCATCAGAATGAACAATGTTAAGATGAAGCTGTTGAGTAGTTCCTAAACACTAGGAATTGTATTAAGTGCTTTGAAGACATTATTTAGTTTAAGTTTTAGAAAAACCCATAAGTCAAGGATTAATATTTTCATTTTAAATGAAGAATTTAATTTTGTCCATGTTGACACAGCTAATAAGTGGCACAGCCATTGCCAGATTTCTGGGTTGAGCCCATGGTGTCCTGCCACCTATGAAAATAATACTGTGCAATTTCCTGCATAAAAGAATCTTTAAGAAAAATAAAATGCCATTTCTCTCCAATTTCTTAATTATTTTATTACTAAAACAACACTAAACCTGTTAGTAGCATGGTATTCCTTCATGTCTAGCTTCCATGAATGCCTGCCACATCAAGAGTTGTATTACTGAGAAATAACAGGTACTCGTTTCATAATTCAGGGTTCACTGCTTGCCACTGGATTGCTACACAAAGGCGCCTATTTTCTATTTCCAAATAGGAAGTGCTATGCTTAATACAAAGAAGCAGGTGACTGCCTGAGCTATTTACATAGGTGGTTAGCGAAGGCTTACTTGAGGACATGATGTTTCAGGTAATACGAGATTGGGTATTCTAAGCAGAAAGGAACAGAAAATGAGAAGATTCAAAAGAACTTGGACTGTTTGCAGGGCATAAATGAGACCAGGATCTAAGCTGCAGTATGTAGAGGGCACAGAAATCAGGTGGGATGTAGAGAAGTAAGAAGTACCCAGATCATGTAGGTATTTGTAGAGCTGATCAAAGCATTTGGATTGCATTTTAATTTCAATGGAAAACCATTAAATGGTTTAATATTTGGGGTAGAGTGATAGCAGAAACAAGGGCATAATTTGCATTTAAATATTTGACATTAATTACTGACATGTGGAGAACAAACTGGAACCAAAAAGGGTGAAAGAAGGGAAAAAAAGAAATACAGCTTTTCAACTGGTGAGGAGAGGTAATGGTGGGTTTTCAAACAGTGCCAATAAAAATGGACAGGTTACTACTTAAAAAGAAATTTGTGGAGGAAGAACTTACTTGATTTGCTGATGAACTGGGTATAACGAAGGAAAAGGAGACATCACATCTCCTCAATATGATACTAGAAAGCCACAGGAAAAATATAAAAAAGGAGAAGGCTGGAGTGCAAGAATTGAGAACTGTTCCTCAAAGGAAGAGATTCTTGCATACATGAATAGTAGTGGTCTATCATCTTATTTGGAAACCCTGGTGGTGTAGTGGTTAAGTGCTACGGCTGCTAACCAAAAGGTCGTCAGTTCAAATGCACCAGGCACTCCTTGGAAACTCTATGGGGCAGTTCCACTCTGACCTACAGGGTCACTATGAGTTGGAATTGACTTGATGGCAACAGTTTTTCTTTTTTTTTAAATCATCTTATTTCTGTTAATTAAAAAAAATAAAGTCTATTCACATACGAATGTTTAAAACAAGAGGCTGTCTGGAAGAGAGCAGATATAAAGAATTTTTTGTACTAAATACTCTTTTAACAAGACCAATTTGCATTCGAGCTGTTTATATCTCTCTGACTTTAAAGAGCAGTAATTATATACAGCACTGAAACACTAAATTATTCAATTGCCTCAAATTTGCCAACCTCACATTCGTTTACCATGTGCTTGTTTTAGGTCCACCCTCTGCATTACGACATTTTTAAACTTGTTTTAAATCTGGTATTATTTTATTCAAAGTGAGTTTATTCAAAGCTGTTTCTACTTGATTTGGGGGAATATTTTCCCTTTTCTCACCAGTTCTACACGATGAGCTTCTATGAGTCTTGTTAAAGTGAATTCACTCTTTAGACAAGGTTTCTTATCAGTTTTTCAGGCTTACTACAGAGAACTTTTTTTTTTTCCTTAATCATGTACTGGTTCACTCTATAAATAGTATGCTGTGATTTTGAGTCTTATGCTATTATATATATGAAATCACTGGTGGGAGTACATCATTTAAAAATCACTTATTTTTAAAAAGATATTGCATATTTTGTGTTTGTCTCAGTGACCTACTTTGTTTTTTAAAGCTCTCTACTAACTTATTCCCTCTATTTCCTAGCATTCTCTTATTATCTACTTTCCTCTTGGCAAAGCATTCTTTTTGGTTGCTATCTTTAATAAAAGAACACGAAGTTATAAATATCCATAGGTTATTCTTTGCAAACATGTGAATTTCCTGTTTAAATTAATGAAACGCCACTGTATGTATATGAAAGAAGATGCCAGGTAAAATCACAACATACTGTGTCAAAGAGAGATAAAACATCCCTTGACTTCTGCTTTTTACATAATACTTACATCCCAAGGGCATAAAATGATTTCAATAGGGCACTTTTCAAAACTAGTCAACTTAGTTTTGTGCTTCTGAATTTGAATACCTGAATGTAATAGAGAAAAAATATGAGGGGGGTGGAAGCAAAAAAAAAAAAAAATGAGTTAGAAGGAAGGCAGAGCTTCAGCAAGAGTTTATTTTCTGTAAGGAAACTTTGAAGTTTTAAGGAAGAATATCTAAGGCATATGAAAGGAAGGACATGCCATGGAATTATTTTCCTGAAAAATAAATACAGACTATTTTAAAAGAATATCTCTAAATTATGAAAAGCTTATATAAATTAATAGATGATACAGGATGATCCTGATAAACAACGATGTTTTAAGAAATATCCCTACTTTTTTGAGGGGGGGGAGGGGTGATTTAACAACGTCAAATGCATCTCTTCAACAGAAAAATGCTGACCTCCTCTGTTTCACTCCCAATCCCACGTGCCTAACCAAGTAATCTCCATCTCAATAAGTGGAACACCATCCTTGGATTTGCACACGCTAAAACATCAGGAATCTCACAGTATATAAAACTGGATAAAAAATATTTTTAAATTAATACATTAATTATATATTATATGGTTTAAAATGTATGTATTACACATTAAAGGTTATATTGAGACACCTAAAAAAACCATCTTATTTCTAAAAGTTTATATCTATATCCATCTCAACAAAAAAATTATGGGAATTGCTTTTCAATGGGAAATGGGGGGGCATCTTATATGCCAGATTATCTTACACTTGCATATAAGCAATAGGTAGCCCATGACTATTAGCTGAATCTGAGCTGAGTTAGAATTATTCTTAGCAATCGATACAAAAAGCTTAAAATCATGGTAAAATTAGAACTCTTTATTCTAAAATTTAAATACAATACATAATAAATTTTATCTAATAAAGTTAATCCTTATGCTAACTTTTCCCCCAGATAACGCTCTCTGTATTACTACTAGTTTATCTGATACACTCATCATATTTGCAGGAAAAAAAAAAAAAAAGATGTCCTATAAAATATGCTTAGAAAATGCCAAGTTAAACATGTTTATAAAGGTTTTGTTACTACAGAATTTCTCACACTGTAAGTGCTAAGAGCCTTAATGAATAGTCAAGAGAGATACAGTATGTTGTGGTTTTCAAGTATATTTGACCATGAACTCTTTCTGAAAGTTTGATTCCTACAAAATCACACTCACACAAACATGACCAAGAGCAATTTCTAACACTTATCTACCGCTCAGATTTTCTAAAGGGTAAGTGGGGAATGGGATTGGAGTTGAGATGTATGAAGGGAAACTGTACCACGTAGGTATCTGTCATTTCTTGCACCGTCCTACACATGCTCTAATACTTATCCCCCTTGCCTGTCTGTTTTATGTTTTCTGTCTAGCACACATTACTTAATAAAAACTATGCAATACATTCATTTATTTTATGATCTGTGTTCTCCATCAGAACGTAAGCATCATGAGACTTTTGAACATTCTGTTCACTGATGTATCCCCCAGTTCTAGGAAGAGCTTCTTACACACAGTAGAACACTGAAAAGATAATTTGAGACATGGAGGGCACACTGAGAATCCTTAACATAAATCTAGTAGGAGTTCCTTACATAGATAATAGAGATAAGCAAAGAAGCACTATTTGAAACAATAATGCTAATAATTTTCCAGACTCTAAAAAAAAAATAAGTTATTAGAGTGAAAATTTATGTACAATCTGCTATTGTTGTTAGGTGCCGTCGAGTCTGTTCCGACTCACAGCAATCCTACGCACAACAGAACGAAACACTGTCTGGTCCTGAGCCATCCTTACAATTGTTATGCTCAAGCTTGTTGTTGCAGCCACTGTGTCAATTCACCTTGTTGAGGGTCTTCCTGTTTTCCACTGACCCTGTACTTTGCCAAGCATGATGTCCTTCTCCAGGGACTGAACTCTCCTGACAACATGTCCAAAGTATGTAAGACGCAGTCTCACCATCCTTGCTTTTAAGGAGCATTCTAGTTGTACTTCGTCCAAGACAGGTTTGTTCGTTCTTCCGACAGTCCATGGTATATTCAATATTCTTCCCCAACACCACAACTCAAAGCCATTGATTCTTCTTTGGTCTTCCTTATTCATTGTCCAGCTTTTACGTGTATATGATGTGATTGAAAATACCACGGCTTGGGTCAGGTGCACCTTACTCTTCAAGGTGACAGCCCTGCTTTTCAACACTTCAAACAGGTCCTTTGCAGCAGGTTTACCCAATGCAATACATCTTGATTTCTTGACTGCTGCTTCCACGGCTGTTGATCGTGGATCCAAATAAAATGAAATCCTTGACAATTTCAACCTTTTCTCTGATTATCATGATGTTTCTCATTGGTACAATTGTGAGGATTTTTGTTTTCTTTATGTTGAGGTGCAAGCCAAACTGAAGGCTGTGGTCTTTGATCTTCATTAGTAAGTGCTTCAAGTCCTTTTCACTTTCAGGAAGCAGGGTTGTGTCGTCTGCATAACACAGGTTCTTAATGAGTCTTCCTCCAACCCTGATGTCCTGTTCTTCTTCATATAGTCCAGCTTCTTGGATTATTTGCTCAGCATACAGATTGAATAGGTATGGTGAAAGGATACAACTCTGACGCACACCTTTCCTGACTTTAAACCAATCAGTATCCCCTTGTTCGGTCACAACAACTGCCTCTTGATCTATGTAAAGGTTTCTCATGAGCACAATTAAGTGTTCTGGAATTCACATTCTTCAAAATGTTATCCACAATTTGTTATAATCCACACAGTTCAATGTCTTTGCATAGTCAATAAAACATAGGTAAACATCCTTCTGGTATTCTCTGCTTTCAGCCAGGATCCATCTGACATCAGCAATGATATCCCTGGTTCCACATCCTCTTCTGAAACCAGCCTGAATTTCTGACAGTTCCCTGTCAATATACTGCTGCAGCCAATTTTGAATGATCTTCAGCAGAATTTTGCTTGCGTGTGCTATTAATAATATTGTTCTATAATTTCCACATTTGATTGGATCACATTTCTTAGGAATAGGCATAAATATGGATCTCTTACAGTCAGTTGGCCAGGAAGCTGTCTTCCATATTTCTTAGAAGAGACAAGTGAGCACCTCCGACACTGCATCCGTTTGTTGAAACATCTCAGTGGATATTCCGTCAACTCTTGGAGCCTCGTTTTTTGCCAAGGCGTTCAGAAGAGCTTGGGCTTCTTCCTTCAGTACCATTATTTCCTGATCATACGCTACCTCTGGAAGTGTTTGAACATCGACTAATACTTTTTGGTTCAATGACTCTGTATGTTCCTTCCATCTTCTTTTGATGCTTCCTGCATCGTTTTATATTTTCCCCATAGAATCCTTCACTATTGCAGCTAGAAATCTGAATTTTGTCTTCAGTTCTTTCAGCTTGAGAAACGCCTTCTTCCCTTTTGGTTTTCTATCTCCAGCTCTTCGCACATGCCATTATAATACTTTATTTTGTCTTCTCAAGCCACTCTTTGAAATCTTCTGTTCAGTTCTTTTATTTCATCATTTCTTCCTTTTGCTTTATCTGCTTGACATTTGTGAGCAAGTTTCAGTCTCCTCTGACATCTGTCTTGGTCTTTCCTTTCTTTCCAGTTTTTTCAATGACTTCTTGTTTTCTTCATGTATGATGCCCTTGATGTCATTCCACAACTCTTCTGGTCTTCAGGCACTAGTGTTCAAGGCATCAAATCTAATCTTGAGATGGTCTCTAAATTCAGGTGGGATATACCACTCAAGTTGGTATTTTTGCTCTTGTAGTCTTGGTCTGATTTTCTTTAGGTTCAGCTTGAACTTGCATATGAGCAATTGATGATATTGAGCTTTTCGTTGTCTCTTTCCACAGATGTAGTCAGTTCATTTCCTGTGTGTTCCACCTAGCAAGATCCATGTGTATAAAAAAAACCCAGTGCCGTGTATAGTCGCCGTTTATGTTGGTGAAAGAGAGTATTTGCAATGAAGAAGTCATTGGTCTTGCAAAATTCTATCATTTGATCTCTGGCATTGTTTCTATCACCAAGGCCATATCTTCCAACTACTGATCCTTCTTTGTTTCCAACTTTCACATTCTAATCAACAGTAATTATCAATGCATCCTGATTGCACATTCGATCAATTTCAGACTGCAGCAGCTGATAAAAGTCTTGTATTTCTTCATCTTTGGCCTTAGTGGTTGGTGTGTAAACCTTAATGATAGTCCTATTAACTGGTCTTCCTTGTAGGTGTATGGATATTATCCTATCACTGATAGCATTGTACTTCAGGATAGATCTTGAAATGTTCTTTTTGACGATGAATGTAACACCATTTGTCTTCAGGTTGTCATTCCCAGCATAGTAGACTATATGATTGTCCCATTCAAAATGGCCAATACCAGTCCATTTCAGCTCGCTAATGCCTAGGATATCGGTGTTTATGTGTCACTTTTGACAATTTCCAATTTTCCTAGATTCATAGTTCATACATTCCAGGTTCCAATTATTAATGGATGTTTGCAGCTATTTCTTCTCATTTTGACTAGGAAGAAGGATCTGGCACTCTACTTCTGAAAAGCATTAGCCAATGAAAACCTTATGAATAGGCGGAACATTGTCTTATATTGTGCTGGAAGATGAGCCCCCCAGGCTGGAAGGCACTCAAAAAATTACTGGGGAAGAGCTGCCTCCTCAGAGTAGAGTTGCCCTTAATGATGCGGAAGGAGTAAAGCTTTTGGGACCTTTATTTGCTGATATGGCACCACTTAAAATGAGAAGAAATAGCTGCAAACATGTAGAATACTAAACATGATAAATAAAATTCACACTTGAATACACCTTAGTTTAATTTAGATACCAAGGATAAAGAGAAAATCTTTAAAATGTTCAGCATTAGAAGTTGGAATCTATACAAAGAGATAATAATTAGACTGACAAAAGCCATTGCCCACAAAGAGACTCTTAGGTAATATCTTCACCAGTTCTGGAAAAGACATTTTTCTTTGAGGCACTCTGTTTTTACTTTGTTGAACATGAATGCCCTTTCCCTAATACTCTAATTTCCATGTGGAAAAGTTCTTCTATGTGCACATCTGATATATCTGTCCCTCTATACACTCCTCCAGTTGTCCCTGGTGGTGCAAATGGTTAAGCACTCAACTACTACCCAAAAGGTTGGTAGTCTGAACCCACCCCGAGGCAACTTGAAAGAAAGTCCTGGTGATGTGCTTCCGAAACATCTAGGCTTGACAACACTATGGAGTACAGGTATGCTCTGCAACACATTAGGTGGCCATGAGTTGAAGTCAGCTTGAAGGAAACTGGTACACACTCCTCCAGGAGTGAATGAGTTGGCTGTATATGGGAAGGGATCCCTGGGAATACTTCCATCATCACGTCTGTTCTAGGCACCTAACTGTCCATCTGGAGCATGAATGTCACTGCTCCTCAAGGTGCTCAAACTATCTTCAGTGAAGGAGAGTTTTTTTTTTTTTTTTTTAAATTACAATTGGGCCAATACTTTTATAAAAATACAATAAAACAAGTTACTATAAAAATAAAAAGATACACAAAATATAAGGCCAAATATTGTATTATTAAATTAAACATTCATAAAACTACCGTGTCAAACAGCTATACAAGTTTCTAAGTTCTACTCTCAGTTTGTTTACTTGCATTGTCAAAACTGGAACAAACAGTTTGCAAACCAGCCTGGTCCCAAGGATCACACTTTGATGACTACTGCATTAACATGTCTCTATCCCTCCAGTGATGTCTGGAATTCAGTTGGCGAGTTCAAGTGAGCTGATAAGTTTACAGACTCAGTTCAGAAACCTAAAACCATATCATCTGACCCAGGCTCTATCAGTTATAAAGGCACTATTTTGGTTTCCAACTTTACCTTTTATTTTCTTTCTGTATGCATTGGACAATACTATTTTGGAGGCTCCTCAGAGACCCACAGTAACTTGAATACCATTCAGAAATAATGAAGAAATACTGATATTTTTAGATTGGAAGATTTAGAGAGTTTGTCATTTACACTTAACAGGATCTCACTGGAAGAACTCTCAAAGAGCACAGTACAGTAAGAAAAAAAAAAGAAATTAACCTAGAGGGAAAAAGAATGCATGAAGCAAAGAGAAGAAACAAAATAAATGTTTTGAAAAATCTCATTAACTGTAACCAAAACCAAATATCAAACCCACTGCCATCAAGTCAATTTCGACTCCTAGCAGCCCTGTAGTACAGAGCAGAACTGTTCTGTATGGCCTCCAAGGCCTTAATCTTCGTGGAAGCAGACTGCCACACTTCTCCCACTGAGCCTCTGGTGGGTTCGAACTGCCAGCATTTCTGTTAGCAGCCAAGTGCTTAACCACTGTGCCACCAGGACTCCTTATGTTGTCTTTAAAAATATAAAAATAAACTTCAAATCAAGAATAAGATGGAAGGTAGAATGAGGTACTACCGAAGATAGTTATTCTACTGAATAAATTCAGATTTGCCAAGGAAAATACAACGCTTAAGCTATATCTAAAAACTTTAGAAGTAAAGATACTGTGGATACAGTGCAGTGCATAAAAACAACGAGTTTTTTTCTATATGTGATGCACTGCAAACATATCCATAATTGAACATCAAGTGAACAAAAGAAGTGTCAAAAGAGCACATAAATTTAAAAAACTGAGTTTTTCTTATCAAAACATCACTGAAAACAATTTTCAGTAAAGTTACCAATGACTTCCATGTTCATTGACATAATTATCAGAGTGCCCTAGGCACTCAGCAGCACTGGACACATTTGTTTATTTTCTCATTCTTAAAATGCTCTCTTCATTTGAATTCCAGGACAGCATATTTTCCTGTTTTTTTTTTTTATTTCCTCTCTCTCTGTCTCCTTTGCTATTATCAACCTCCTTTTCTTGAGCTCTAAATCTTGAAATAGCTCACAGCTCAGTCCTCAGACCACTTCTCTTCTTTATCTACACCAATTCCCCGGTCATCAGGTCACCAGCCTCAATAGTCTTCCACGTAAGTGTCTCCAGACCCTACCTTTTCCTCTAAACTCCAGATTTTTATATCCACTGACTGATACCTCTCTTTGAATGCCCAATAGGCATCTCAACCTTATCCTGCTGTACTTTACATACTAGTCTTAACAGAGTTGCCACTTTTGAACATGATATTTCTATTCACAGGAGTGCTCAGAACAGAAGCCTTGGAGTTGTCCTTCAGTTCTCTCTTTTTTTCTCACACCAAATCTTAAGAAAATATGGTCATCTCTATATTCTAACTATGTTAAATCATATCATCCAATCTCATTACCTCCAGCACTACCACTGTGGTCCAGTTCACTACCTGTGTTGTCTCTTAACCTTGATTGCTACAAATGACTTCCTAACTTCTCACCCTGCCTCCTGAAGCACCACTATAGACTCAAGCACCACTACAGACTGTTCTTTGCTCAGTAGCCAGAAATTTTTCTCCTGATCATGTTGTTGTTGTTAGGTGCCACTAAGTCAGATTCAACTCATAGGGACCCTATAGGAAAGAATAGAACTGTCCCGTAGGGTTTCCAAGGAGTGGCTATTAGATTTGAACTGCTGACATTCTGGTTAGCAGACGAGCTCTTAACCAGTAAGCCACCAGGGCTCTGCTTCTTTATATAAGACCCTCAAAATTTAAGTCCACAAAATGGCCTACAAAGCCATATGATCTGTTTTCTTGGTGGTCTGGAGTCCCTGAACTCCTCTTTTATCTCTCTCCTCTTCACTCTGCTTCAGCCATACTGACTTCCTTGCTGTTCCTAGAAAAGGCATAACTCCTCCCACTTTGCACTTGATGTTTCTTCGCCCTGGACAATTCTGCTCCAACATTCTCACTTTGGGAAGGTATGCCCTTCTCCCTCAGAATACAATAGTAGCCCCAGTCATTCTCTAACATTTTATTTTATTTTTTCATTTTATCTCTCCTGACATTTTATCATACATCTTTTTAATTTACTTTTTTTTTTTCTCCCTTTAGAAATAAGCTTTTTGAAAGCTGGAATTTGTTTTTTTTTTTTAATTGTTGGAATGCGGGGCCCAAAACAGCTCTGGGTACATGGTAGGTTCTCCATAAACACCTGACGAATTAATAAAATGATGGCCTCATTTTAATATGACTATATTCCAAAAAGATGTTTACCTACGTTTTACTGACTAAGCAAAAAGATCCAACTGAATGGATCATAACAAATTATGCATAACATTTTGAAGAATGGTAATTCCAAGGCATGAATTGTACTCATGAGGAACCTGTATATAGACCAAGAGGCAGTCATTTGAACAGAACAAGGGGATACGACATGGTTTAAAGTCAGGAAAGCTGTGGCCAGTGTTGTATTCTTTCACCAAACTTATTCAATCTATATGCTGAGCAGATAATCTGAGAAGCTGGGCTATTTGAAGAAGAACGGGGCATCAGGATTGGAGGAAGACACATTAACAACCTGTGATAAGCAGATAACACAACCTTTGTTGCTGAAAGTGAAGAGGTCTTGAAGCACCAACTGATGAAGACCAAAGACCACAGCCTTCAGTATTGCTTGCACCTCAACATAAAGAAAACAAAAATACAACTGGACCAATAAGCAGCATCATGATAAATGAAGAAAATATTGAAGTTGTAAAGGATTTTATTTTACTTGGACCCACAATCAACACCCACGGAAAGTGCAGTCAAGAAATCAAACAACACCTTGCGTTAGGCAAATCTGCTGCAAAAGACCTCTTTAAAGTGTTAAAAAGCAAAGATGTCACCTTGAAGAATAAAATACGCCTGATTCAATCCATGGTGTTTTCAATCACCTCATATGTATGTGAAAGCTGGACAATGAATAAGGAAGACCAAAGAAGAGTTGATGCCTTTGAATTATGGTGTTGTGGGAGAATACTGAATATACCATGGACTTCCAGAATGAACAAATCTGTCTTGGAAGAAGTAGAGCGAGAGTGCTCCTTGGAAGCAAGGATGGCAAGACTTTGTCTCACATACTATGGACATGTTATCAGGAGGGTCCAGTTCCTGAAGAAGGACGTCATGCTTGGTAAAGTAAAGAGACAGCTAAAAAGAGGAAGACTCTTGAGAAGACAGACTAACATAGTGGCTGTAACAATGGGCTCAAGCATAACAACAATTGTGAGAATGGCACAGGACCGGGCAGTGTTTGGTTCTGTTGTACATAGGGTCACTATGAATTGGAACCAACTCCAAAGCGCCTGGCAACAACATACTCACACATCTGTAATGAATGGAAAAATGTTTCAATAGATGCAAACTGAACTGCTATTGACAGGCATTTCTGGGAAGGGTGAGTAAATTGTTCAAATATTTCTGCAAGGAATACGCTTGTTACTTTTTTGTAAAGAAAATAAAATTAACATTCAACTACACATTAAACAAAAGCCAAAAAGCTGTGTTTTATTTACATAAAGGCCAAAGGCATAATTTTAGAACACTACCTGTGATTTATTTAATAATAGTAGTTATTAAACGACATACATGTTTTCTTTAAGGAAATTCTGGCAGCACAATGGCTAAGTGCTCTGCTGCTAACCAAAAAGTTGATGACTCGATCCCACCAGCCACTCTGCAGGAGAAAGATGTGGCAGTCTGCTTCTGTAAAGAATATAGCCTTGAAAATTCTTTGGGGCTTTCCAACCTGTCTTAAAGGGTGGCTATTAGTTGGAATAGACTCAACGGCAATGTTTACTCTTCTTTTTTTTTTTCATGGTTTCTTTAATAATGACTTATACAAATTGTTTCAAGCCCTGTGATAAGCACTTGATTTTTTTATATATATTTTATATTAAAATTTCTGTGAGTTATTTTTAGTTTTCACCACTGTTTCTAAATTCAAAAGCTGAATCTTATTAAGTTGAATTGGACCACTGACACGTTAAGTGGTAGAATTGGACTTGAATAGAGACATGCTCTAAACCTGAACTGACCATTACAGTAACCACTTGACACATGTCTTTATTAAGCACTTGAAATGCAGCTGTGTGACCAAGAAAATGATTATTTAAATATATTTAGTTTTAATTAATTTGAACTTAAATATAAAAAAACCATAAAGTGTCAAATAAATTTCCCACTAAACACAACTTTGTCGTGTCATTAAACTGTATTTCACTTTAACCACTGAACTGCTTAAAATACTATTAGATGTCTTATTGGAGTACGCATTTCAGGCAACTGAGTTGATTCTAGAATTTCACATAGACATCATGGATCTAGCAAGTGCCAATTGGTTGAGAGTCTGAATACTTATTATTAAGCAACAATGTAACATTTTAGTGTATTTATTTGAGTATTTGTACAAATAGATAAGTTGTAGTGATGCCTATGTAAACTATAAGTTGAAATACTTATTAAGTTATGTTATAATTAAATTATTTTTCTAGTTTAAAAAATAACTGTAGACTTTTTTTTTTTTTAAGCAAAAAACAAGGCAATACTACTGATGTAGAAACAGGTGGAAATGCAGAAGCTAGTGCTGCAAACCAAAGTGTTTTTAAAAAAGGCAGATGGGAAAGGAAACAGAAAGAGAAAGTGAGAGACTGTTAGAAGGCATGCAATAAATTGCTTGAGAACTGGGGATGGTAATTTGCTGGCACAGAGTAAAACAGAAGGCTATTGTGTTAAAAATATATGATAATAATGTGCCCATAAGGTATCCAAGGAGCACCTGGTGGATCAAGCTGCTGACCTTTTGGCTAGTAGCCACAGCTCTTAACCACTACGCCACCGGGGTTTTCATGATAAAACATGAATAATTTAACAGACAATTTCCAGCAAATACATAATGAATTTGATAAACAGTGTCCTCTCAATACTCAAAAAAAAAAAAAAGCCTGTGAAAGTAGTCACATGAAATCAGAAGTATTTAAAAAACAAAACCCACTTTTTCTAATAATTTTTAACAGGATCTGTGGCCAGCTATAAAATGGCTTTGATTCTTGCACAAGGTATTGGCCAAGAAAATCAAATGTTACTTTACGTTTTTAGTTCTCATCTTACAGGTTAAGGTTACCTTTCCTTAACTGGAAAAACACAAGTCCTGGATTTGTGCCTTGGCTCTCAGAGGTAGTCATTAGATCCCAAGTGAGCTTCAAGTTCTGTGTCTGTAAAGTACTCAAGGTTCTCTGGAGGTTTTTCCAAAGACTTAGGAAAGTAAGTGGGTGGTTTAATTCTCTAGTAAATAGAGAATTAAGCAAACCTTTTCTCTGGAGAGTCTGAGAAACTGTCAGACCTCTGAGGAGGAGATTGGGTGGTGTGCATAGATCAGAGGGAATGGGAAATGGGTTGGTCGTCTGGGAATGTAAGGCAGCTAGGGTAAGAAGGAGATACCAGCAAAGAGTTATCTAGCCATTGGTAGTATCTAAAACTTAGAAAACAGTAATCCACGTTTAAGGCCTTGCTTCTGAGGCAGCCATTTCCCATAATTCATAGAGGTTTTTGCAAGTAACGATTTGTCCCAAATTTGTAACACCTTAATCTTGAAAAGGACAGAACGTGTTTAGTCCCGTACTCTATTACTACAGAGGGAACTGAGGCTTGCTAGGTATGCTCTAACTTGGAGAACAAGTGGGAGAGATACATCCAAACTATATATTTAAAGAGTTTTCAAACTTAAGATCCTGAAATCAGACTACTATACTTTCAAAAGGGAATAGGCTGCTGTAGACTACCATTCTCTCTAAGTTCTGTATTTTAAGCCAAAGGTACAAATGGAAATTTTTATGGAAGGGGTTGTGAGAGGGTTTATGACAAACTGCTCATGTTTGCCTAAAATCTGCTCCTAAGGATCAATTTTTGGTTGGTCTTGTTTTTAACATCTTTCCATATATGTATATTGATGGTATGATTTTTCAGTATTTGTATAATGGCCTTTAAAGAAATCTCTTTCAGGTCTCCAGTAGAATGGAGAAGGTGGTGGGAGGGGACAGTGAGGCTAAATCTTACATAGGCAGTCTAGTGTTGGTACTAAGTTTAAAAAGTTTACTAGCTCTTAAATTAGACAGGCAAGTGTTTATATCCCGCTTTGGCCTCTTATTAGCTATATGACCTTGAACTTGTTCCTTAGCCGCTGTAATTCTCTATTTTCTCTGATATAAAAATAGAGGTATAATATTATTTATCTCAAAATGACTTTTTGTGTTTATATAAATTAGGATATGTAAAGATATTTAGGTAGTGCCTGCCAAATTGACTTATTTTGGTCATTACCACAGGGTAGAATACTATACGCATTTTGTGCTTGAAGTGATATATCAATAAACACTGGAACACATTTAAAATTGACTACATTGCAAGCATTGATTATCTAAATAGCAAAGCACTGATGAGTGACTTTAGTCTCAGTAAAATTTCCCTACATAATCAGCAATGCTTGGTCCTTGATGAACCCACAGAGATTAAAATATGTGTAATAAAAAGCTAAAAGAATTCAAATATTATTTCATAGAAACTAATCTAGAGTTTAGAAATAGTACCTGAATAGCTCTAATCAGAAAAGATGAGCATTTATAAAATCTATAAATATCTTATATTTTATTTTACATGGCAGCCTTAACTAAAGATTATATAACAGTAAATGAAAAGCTCCATCTGCTGGCTTTTGATTTCACTGCAAATCCATTTTGATCACGTCGATTTCTTATTTGATTGCCCTCCTCCCAAAGTTACTGTGAATATATTGTTTCTCCATTGCTAAAAACTTTAAATCTGTGTGCACTTTTATATTTCAAATTCAGGGAGCATACATTAATAAACATAAAAAACAATTTTTTTTAATAAACATAGTGACTAACAAATATTCTCAAACCATGATATAAACCAGATTTTGAGCATGTTGCACTTTATAACTAGGTATTAAAGCAGTAAAATTAATTATGTAAGTGGAAGAAGACCTTCTGATATATAATATGGCTAATTATTTTAAACAGCATTTTCTTATATTGTTCCTTGCATACCTTAATTATATTTGAATGACAATTCAGTCCTATGCTGGAGATAAAAATAATGTACTGTAAAAAAAAACCTGACTTCTTTGAAATGAAACATTTTTAATAAATAGTCATAAAATGTTAGGGCAATATATTTTTCTTCTAACTTGTGTCTTCATAAGATAATTAAAAACTAATGTAGTCAGAAATTATCAAACAATATCATTAATATCACATACAAGTAAAATTTTGCTGAAGATAATTAAAAAATGATTGCAACACTACATTGACAGGGAACTGCCAGAAATTCAAGACAGATTCAGAAAAGGATGTGGAACAAGGGATATCATTGCTGATGTCAGATGAATCTTGGGTGGGAGTAGAGAACATGAAAAAGGTGTTTACCTGTGTTTTATTGACCGTGTAAAGGCATTTGACTGTGTGGGTCATAACAAATTATGGATAACATTGTGAGGAATGGGAATTCCAGAACATTTAATTTTGCTCATGAGAAACCTGTATATAGACCAAGACGTAGTTGTTTGAACAGTACGAGGAGATACTGAGTGGTTTAAAATCAGGAAAGGTGACCATCAGGGTCGTATCCTTTCACCATACTGATTCAATCTGTATGCTCAGCAAATAATTCGAGAAGCTGGACTATAGCAAGAAGAATGTGGCATCAGCATTGGAGGAAGACTCATTAAGAACCTGCAATATGCAGATGACACAACCTTGCCTGCTAAAGAGGACTTGAAGTACTTATTGATAAAGATCAAAGACTAAAGCCTTCAGTATGTACTACACCTCAACATAAAGAATACAAAAATTTGCACAACTGGACCAATAAGCAACGTCATGATAAATGAAGAGAACATTGAAGTTGTCAAGGACTTCATTTTACTTGGATCCACAATCAAGCCCACGGAAGCAGCAGTCAAGAAATCAAACAATGTATTGTGTTGGGTAAATCTGCTACAAAAGACCTCCTTAAAGTGTTCAAAAGCAAAGATGTCTTTCTGAGGACTAAGGTGCGCTGGTGGTGAAGTGGTTAAGGGCTCAGGCTGCTAACCAAAAGGTCAGTAGTTCAAATGTACTAGCCACTTCTTGCTCCTTGGAAACCCTATGGGACAGTTCTACTCTGTCTGATAGACTCGCTATGAGTCAGAATTGACTTGACGGCAGAAAACAAGGTGTGCCTAAGCCAAACCATGGTATTTGCAATTGCCTTATGTGAATCTGAAACCTGGACAACGAATAAGGAAGATGGAAGATGAATTGATGCCTTTGAATTATGGTATTGGTGAAGAATATTGAATATACCATGAACTGCCAGAAGAATGAATAAGTCTGTCTTGGAAGAAGTACAGCCAGAATGCTCCTTGGAAGTGAGGATCACTTTGTCTCGTGTACTTTGGACACGTTACCAGGAGGGACCAGTCCCGGAGAAGGACATCATGCTTGGTAAAGTAAAGGGTCATCGAAAAAGAGGAAGACCCTAGAGGAGTTGGATTGACACAGTGGCTGTAACAATGGGCTCAAACACAGCAATTGTGAGGATGGCACAGGATCAGGCAGTGTTTAGTTCTGTTGTACAACTCAATGGCACCCAGCACACATGCATACAATGTAGTCCTGGTAATACCGTAGGTCATTTCAAATGTATACATGTGAAATTGTAATTTTAGGCAACTGAATATTTATCACATTTATAAGTGCTGTAAACATTTATTGCTTATGAAGCTGAGTTTACAATATAAACCGTAGGGGCAGGAAACTGTATTTCTAGTTCATTAATGAGAGGAAATATAATCCTAATACAAGCAAATCGTAATGCTTCAGTGGCCAATTTAAGTCACACTGTTTTTTTCCAATTTTACATTAATATGTATATTGAATATTATAGTTATCTGAAAAGGAAATTGATGTAGATTTTAATAAATGTATTTATAAGTTTCAGTTGGCTACAATCAATATAAATAAATTAGCCGGGAGAGTCTGTATTTATCTGAAGCATCAGAAAAAATGACATTTGTAGATAAAAATTGAAAAGGATACATTTGAAGTTAAACTGAGTGGATGAAAGCAAAAATAAGTAACAAAACAGCAACAGAATAATCAAAAACACAGGGACTTCATAAAACTAACAGCCAAAGTTGGATGGCATTTTTAGTAATGGGAGAACCAAAAGCCGGTACAGTCAGTAATCGTGATATTCAAGTCAGTCTCCCACCGCATCACACTACCAGTAAAGAGTGGTTCATTAACAACAATTAAAAAAAAAAAAAAGAAGACAGGGATGTTAACTCCTAAAACACAAACAAGTTACTTCAGAAAACTATATTTAACCTGAGCAGCAGATGCTTGCTAGTGAGCCACAGCATTATAAAGGAGAGCCAAGAATTTCTCCTCCTTTCAAAAAAAAAAAAAACACTGCCGTAACCTCCAATATATTTGGCTAGAAAACAGTGTGGTGCTGATTTCTCCACCACCTGCCTCAAGAATCAACAATGACGACAGGTTTGGGTTTGTTTGTTTGTTTGTTTTTTTTTGGTTTCCTTATAGACTTACATCAGTATTAAAGGACTTCATTTTAATAAACTCACTGTCCATGAAATGTACATATGACCTAAAAGATGGACTCATTTTCCTGGGTTCTAAAAAAAAAAAAAAATTTTTTTTTACAGGACACAGCTACTCAGTTGCCTAAAAAGCTTCCCATCCTTTGAGGAGTGCAGGCTTCCAGGTGCTTCACTGGCCAAGACACCTGCACTCCTTGGGGCAGGCATAGTTCTACTGCACCTGCAGAGTTGTATCTATATGCTACATTTGCTAAAAATAAGTATACAAAATGTGCAGGTGCATAGGTGAAGCTCCATCCTGTTATTCTCTCTTGATTCTAACTTTCTAATAGAAGGAACCCATGCGAATGGAATCCGAACAGTTTTACAGCTCTAATGAGCAACCCATCCACGCAGAACTAACACTTTTGATTCTTGAAATATAAACTCTGTTCAACAGATATTCATGGGAGGAACTAATTAACCTTTTTATCTTATTTCTAGTAGGTCAGTATAGAAATAAATGTAATTTAAATATTCATACATAAACTTTCATTGCCATGTCCTCTTCAATGGAAACATTAGAACAGATAGTTTTTATATTTGTCCCAGCAACTTGTGCTACCACTTTCATTCACAAAAGACTACTGTCTCAAGGCTGTCCTATTAAAGTTGGAACTTATGTTTGAAAATGTTTTCTGAGTTCAGAATGACTTTTTAAAATAAGATATGTATAGAAATTACAGCATCATTATCAACTAATATGTATCACATTCAGGTATAACAATAAATATAGTATTGATAATTTGAACAAAGGTAGGGTGATCTACCAAAAGCAGTTGAAAAGCCTATGGAGCTCAGTGGCACTCTGACCCACATGGAATCACTTGACTCAGAATCGACTCCACAGAAACAGATTTGGTTTGGTGCCAAAATTCTTATGTATGATCTTGTTTATTCTTCATAACAAATTCTCAATATAGGTGTTATTACATCTCTCTCTAGTAATTTGTAAAGGCCACATAGCAAGTAGGTGGTAGATTGAGAATTCAAATCCAAGTGTATCTGGATTCTAAGTCTGATCTCTTTACCATTAAGTTACATTGACTCTTACAATGTTGATCAATAAGTGTGACTTAATATAGTCTGAGTCATGAATCCTGATTTTGAATTTCACAGTCAAATTACACAAATAGTTTCTTAGATGTGATTAAACATCAAAAGCTCCTTTTATTGTTTCTTAATTATTTATATGTATCTTTGTATATTTTGAATACAAGTCCTTTATTAGAATAGGTATTTTGGAAATATTGTCTTCCAGTCTGTGCCTTATTTTTTTGTTCTTTTATCAGCATCTTTCACAGAGTGCATTCATTCCTGTGGCTGCTGTACAAATTACCACAAACTTAGTAGCTCAAAACGATAGAAGTTTATACTCTCCCAGTTCTGCACCTCGGAAGTTCAATATCAGTTTCACTGGGCCACAGGTTTCAACAGAACCACATTCCCTCCAGAAGCTCTAAGACAGAAACAATTCCTTGCTTCTTCCAGTTTCCAGTTTCTGGTGGTTGCAATCATTCCTTTACTTGAGGCCACATCACCTCAATCTGCCTCTGTCTTCAGGCTGCCTTCTTCTCTTCTGTGCCTCTGCCTCTCTCTTATAAGAACACTTTTGATTTGATTTAGGGACCACCTAGATAACCAAAAAGAAATGATAAAGTAAAAGAACTGAACAGAAGATTTCAAAGGGCAGCTCGAAGAGCTAGAGATAGAAAACCAAAAGGGAAGAGCACGCTCAGCATTTCTCAAGCTGAAAAAAGAACTGAAGAAAAAATACAAGCCTCCAGTAGCAATATTGATGGATCCTATGAGCAAAATAGTGAACAAGGCAGAAAGCAACAAAGGAAGATGGAAGGAATACAGAGTCATTACACCAAAACGAATTGGTCAATATTCAACTGTTTCAAGATGTAGCATGTGATCAGGAACCCATGATACTGAAGAATTCTAAGCTACAATGAAAGTATTGGTGAAGAACAAGCCTCCAGGAATTGACAGAATATCAAGTGAGAAGTTTCAATAAATGGATGCAGCACTGGGAGCACTCACTCATCTATACCAAGAAATATGGAAAACAGCTGCATGGCCAACCAAAAGGAAGAGATCCATATTTATGCCTAGTCCCAAGAAAGATGATCAAACCAAATGCAGAAATTACCAAACAATATCATTAATACCAAATACAAGTGAAATTTGCTGAAGATCGTTCAAAAGTGGCTTGAGCAGTATATTGACAGGGAACTGCCAGAAATTCAGGTCTCATTCAGAAGAGGATGTGAAACCAGGGATATCACTGCTGACGTCAGATGAATCCTGGCTGAAAGCAGATAATACCAGAAAGATGTTTACCTGTGTTTTATTGACCATGCAGAGGCATTGGACTGCATGGATCATAACAAATTATGGATAACATTGTGAAGAATGGGAATTCCAGAATACTTAAATGTACTCATGAAGAACCTGTACAGAAATCAAGAGGCAGTTGTACAAACAGAACAAGGGAATACTGTGTGGTTTAAAGTCAGGAAACATGTGTGCCAGGGTTGTATCCTTTCACCATACCTATTTAGTTTGTATGCTAAGTAAATAATTGAAGAAGCTGGACTGTATGAAGAAGAATGGGGCATCAGGATTGGAAGAAGACTCAGTAACAACCAGCTTTATGCAGATGACACAACCTTGCTTGCTGAAAGTGAACAGGACTTGAAGCACTTACTGATGAAGGTCAAAGATTTCAGCTTTCATTATGGATTACACTTCAACATAAAGAAAACAAAAATCCTCACAACTGGACCAATAAACAGTACCATGATAAATGGAGAAAAGGCTGAAGTTGTCAAGGATTTCATTTTACTTGGATCCACAATCAACACCCATGGATACAGCAGTAAAGAAATCAAAAGAAACATTGTGTTGGGCAGATCTGCTGCGAAAGACCTCTTTAAAGTGTTGAAAAGCAAAGATGTTACCTTGAAGACTAAACGTGCGTGTGACCCAACTCGTGGTATTTTCAATGGCATCATATGCATGACAAAGCTGGACAATGAATAAGGAACACCAAAGAAGAATTGATGCCTTAGAATTGTGGTGTTGACAAAGAATATTGAATATACCATGGACTGCAAAAATAATGAGCATGTCTGTCTTGGAAGAAGTACAACCAGAATGCTCCTTAGAAGCAAGGATGGCAAGACTATGTCTTACACACTTTGGACAAGTATCAGGAGGGATCAGTCCCTGGAGAAGGATATCAGGACCAGGGTCAGTGAAGAAGAGGAAGACCATCAACAAGATGGATTGACACAGTGACTGCAACAATGAGCTCAAGCATAACAAGGATTGTGAGCATGGCACAGGATCGGGCAGTGTTTTGTTCTGTAGTACATAGGGTCAGTATGAGTCCATGCTGACTGGACAGCACCTAACAACAAAAACAACAACAGATAACTGAGGATAATCTCCCCATCTCAAGGTCCTTAATTTAATCAAATCTGAAAAGACATTTTTTTTTTTCTTATAAGGTTACATTTGAAGGTTTGGAAGATGAAGACCTGTTATCTTTGGGTAGTTATGTGTTGTGCATTGAATTATGTTCCCCCAAAAGATCTTGAAGTCCTAATCCCTGTACTGAGGAATGTGACCTTGTTTTGGAATAGAGTATTTCTTTTGTTATGTTACTGAGGTCATACCACAGTAGGGTAGCTTCTAAACCTAATCCCTTCTGAGGGAAAACAGATAACCAGACACAGGGAGAAGAAAAACACCAGGTGAAGACACATCTATAAGTGGCAAAGGAATATCATGAAAAGCCTGGAGCTATAGAGGCTGAAAGAGACACTAATCTCCTACAGAGAACGAGTTTAGCTCTGCTGACACCCTGAATTAGGACCCATAGCCTCCAAAACTATGAGACAGTAACGTCCTGTTCTCTAAAGCTATCCATTTGTTGTATGTTTTGTTATGGCAACACTTGGAAACTAAGGCACTGTTGCTCAGACAACCATACAGAGCAGAAGTTTTATATTTTAACAACATCCAATTCATCAATTATTTTCTTTCATTCATTGTGCTTTGGGTGTTATATCTAAAAACATCATAAACCCAAGGTTACAAAGATATTTTGCTATGTGTTCTTCCACAAGATTCATAGTTTTGCATTTTACATTTAGATCTATGATCCATTTTGAGTAAATTTTTGTAAAAAATGTAAGGTCTGTACCTAAGCTTCTATTTTTGTTGTTGTTTTTCCTTTCCTTTCCTTTGTTTCTTCTTTTTTTTTTTTTTTTGGCTTATGGACAGCTAATTGTTTTGCTAAAAAAAAAAAAAAAATCCATGTGTACCTTTAGTAAAAGACTGGTTCTGGAAGTAACAGATTGCTTATCCTTATAAGATTTTGTCTTTAAAAAGAGCTGTTACAGATAATAGATAAAGTGTGGGTATACAAAGAGGAACAGAAATATCGTCAATCATATTTCCTTAACTACATTTGAGTTCTTCAAGTAATTGCTTCAAAGGGAACACAGAAAGGAACGAATATTTCTGAACGTAGAAATACAATTCTGGCCTTATAAAAATATTTAACTGAAACGTACACGTCGAACCCAACAAATTCTGTCCTTTTAAAGGGAAATATGTAGATTAAATTCTCATGGTGGACCCATGAAAGAAAGAAAATGGAATATTTAAAGTTGAATGAATTTTCCAAAAATATCAGCTATACTTGAAGCTTTCTTGTTATTAAAAGTTTGAATAATTTTCCTAATTGTTTTAAGTTTTCTAAAATTCATATGAATTCTTTTAAAATTTGGAAAAAGACAAAAATGCAATGAAAGGTTTTGTTTGTGACCGTGGTCCTTTTGTGCTAAAACTATGTTTTTAAAAAAGATGCATACAGAAAAAGCATCTGAGGTCAAATCACATTGAGAAAAATATAAAAAAAATTAAGCCAGTTTCTTTACCACTAATTCCTCAGAGCCCCTAATTGGTTATTATGATATGTGATTTCTGTTTGGTTTTTCCTGAAGTAGGAGTTAATCAGTATGCCATATTTCTTAAACTGACTGTCCTATAAATGTTTTTTTCGTGAAAAACCTACCAATACTTCTCAACAGACCAGTGCTCTGTAGAATGCATTTAGGGAAATGTTTAACAATGTCCAAATCAAGGACCCGAAAAGTTATTCTTTAGAGAAATGAGCAAAGGTTCATGACTTTTCATAGTATTTAGAGTGATAGTGAGCAGAAATGTTATTTTAAATAACTCATTTTAACATGGAATTTAAAACTGGAAGAAAAAAGTCAACTGAAATTGTTGAAGATTAACTATTAAGGATTCAGAAGTGTCAGACTCTAGATCATTAGTCTTTGAGAGTTACTTTTAGATATAAAGAAGTCATATCCAAAATAATATATTCTCATAATTTGGGAGTAAGGCTTAATTTAAAGAATTATTAAATGAACTGAAGATGCAAACCAGTAAAAGGAAGAAACAAATACTTTGGAGAAAAAGTTTTACATTAAAGTTTCGATTATACCTAACTCAGTGTAAATCTAGTAGGCAGGTTTCACAAGGAACTCATAAAAAAAAAAAAAAAAAAAAACTAACATGCCAAAATTCAGCATCACAAGAATTAATAATGTATGTTGTATTTTTGAATTTAAAAACATACATTCACGGACTTTTTTTATTCAATATTCAAAAGCCATAATGGTTGAGATTATTGCGTTCACTATGTTGAAATTTTCATTGCCAATAAACAAAAGATCAAAGCAGAATATGGGTATTCTGTCTGCAACGTATCTGGCTTTTCCACTGCAGCACATCTGCCCCACAATAACTCTATATACTGAAGTGTATTTGTAAAATAATGAGCATCTTTCTTATATGGTAATCAGCCTCGACGTTTCAAGATCGTGTTTAAATCAATCCAAGTAATCTGTAATTTTAATAATTAATTATTTTTATTTTATTATACAAATTGAATTCTAATGGAATAAATACCATATGTAGAGGCACAGTCAACATAGTACTATAGACAGAAGCAACATGCGATCCCTCCACAGCAAAGACCTGAAAAACTTAGTAAAGAAATAAACGTCAGTCTGGAACCCTATGTGTCAAATGAAGAGATAAAGAAGCACCTAATAGAATAAGAAACTAACAGAGAACAAGGAGCAAGAAGGGATATGAGTGGAGGTCCCCTATCAGCTAACACAGCATGGATTTGCCATCTTGAACTCCTGTCAGAGATCAGTGGACAGAGAGCATGGGAAATCAGCATCGTGGAGCTCCCAGCAGGAGACAAAGCACCCGATAACCAGCGATATAGGCTTTTCCACCCCCCATCATTCTTCACCACACTTGGCCTCCACTACTTCCTAGGTGACTGTGTTGGCTTGGCTGGCCGAGAGGTGTGGACCCCACGCTGCTCGGATTTACTCCTGGCACACTGAAGACCAGTGGGCAGGGTATATGGGAAAGCAGCTCCACAGACCACCCAAGCAGGAGACAGAGCACCCGGTAACCAGAGATATACACTTCCCCACCCACTCTTCATCCCCTTGCTTGGCCTCCGCCACTTCCCATCAGCCTCAGTCTCTTGGCCAGGAGGCACCAGCTCCATGCCACTTGGATTCGCCCTGCCCACGCTGCCCGACTCCCTCTGTGCCATTTCTTTGTTGCTGATGTTGTTTTTTTCGCTTCTTTTGGTTTCTTCCCTTCCTTTCACCTCCTCCCCCTGCTTTCTCTTGAATACCTCTCTCGTGCCATCTTTGCTTCTTCTTGACAGGCTGTGAAATGTCACTCAGCTAGGGAACTACTTCCCGGGTTCATGACACTAGGCTGGTGGGATCCCCAGGGCCTTTTGTTTTGTTCTATTCTGTTTGTTTGTTTTCCTTTTCTTTTCACAGCTTGGGAGCTCCTTCAAGCCAGGCTATAGTGTGCGGCTTGGAGCCACTTCCCCAGACTGTGCAACAGTGCAGATGGGATCCCTGGAGGGCATTTTTTTTCTTTTTCCTTTTGTCTTTCTTCATATCTCAGTTTCTCATCTCTTTATAGTTACCCTGTTTTCCTGTCTCCTGAATACCTGGCGCTGTGTGACATCTCTGCCCTTCTATCCAGGCTGTGCTGTGCAGCTTGGAAGCCACTACCTTAGTTTCATAGCTGTACCAGTGGAATCCCTGGGAGCCTTCCTTCCTTTCGTTTTTAATTTTTATTTATTTTTCTCTTTTTCCTTTTTGTTTTTCTCTATTTCCCACTTTCTTGTCTCTCCACTCCAATGACAAGCTCCCTTAGCATTCTTTTTCTGCCTCCTGTTCCTCTCCTCTCTCTCTTCCTCCCTATACCCATCTTAGCGCCACACATTACAACCTCTCCCCTCCTTCCTGCCTACCTACACCATGCACTGAACATCACACCCCCGAGCAGCACAGGTACTGTCTATGCAGCAACAACAACAACAACAACAAAAAGCCCTGGCCCCGATGGCTTCACTGGAGAATTCTACTAAACATTCAGAAAAGAGCTTACACTGGTGCTACTCAAACTATTTCAGAACATGGAAAAGGAAGCATTACTTCCAAATTCATTCTATGAAGCCAGCATAACCTTGATACCAAAACCAGGCAAAGACACCACAAAAAAAGAAAATTACAAACCAATATCTCTCCTGAAGATAGATGCAAAAATTCTCAACAAAATTCTAGCCAATAGAATTCAGCATCATATCAATAAAATAATACACCACAACTAAGTAGGAGTCATAGCAGGTATGCAAGTATGGTTCAACATTAGAAAATCAATCAACATTATCCACCACATAAAGAAAAGGAAAGAATCACATGATCATCTCACTCTATTCAGAAAAGGCCTTTGACAAAGTCCAACACCCGTTCCTGATAAAACTCTCAATAAAATAGGTATACAAAAAAAAAAAAAAAATAGGTATAGAAAGGAAATTTCTCAACATAACAAAGGCATCTATGCAAAACCAACAGCCAACATAATTCTTAATGGAGAGAGGCTGAGAACACTTCCCTTGAGAACAGGACAAGGATGCCCTTTATCACCACTCCTATTTAACATTGTGCTGGGAGTCCTAGCTAGAGCAGTAAGGCAAGAAAAAGAAATAAAGGACATCCAAATTAGTAACGAAGAAGTTAAGCTGTCCCTATTTGCAGATGATATGATACTATACATAGAAAACCTGAAATATTCCATGAGAAAACTACTGGAACTAATAGAAAGTTTCAGCAGGTTAGCAGGAGACAAGATAAACATAAAAATCAGTTGGATTCTTATACACCAATAAAGAGAACAATGAAAAGGAAATCAGGAAAACAATACCATTTATAATAGTCCCTAAAAAAATAAAATACTTAGGAATAAATCTAACCAGGGATGTAAAAGACCTATACAAAGAAAACTACAAAACACTACTCTAAGAAATCAAAAGAGATCTGCATAAATTGAAAAACATACCATGCTCATGGATAGGTAGACTCAACATTGAGAAAATGACAATTCTACCCAAAGCAATTTACAAATACAATGCAATCCCCACCCAAATACCAACAACGTTCTTTAAACAGATGGAAAAAACTTATCATTAACTTTATATGGAAAGGAGAGTATCCCCAGATAAGTAAAGAACTATTGAAGGAGAAGAATAAAGTAGGAGTACTCGCACTACCTGACCTCAGAACCTACTATACAGCTTTGGTAATCAAAACAGCCTGGTACCTGTACAATGACAGATACATTGACCAATGGAACAGAGCTGAGAACCCAGGTACAAATTCATCCACCTATCGTCACCTGATCTTCTACATGAGCCCAAAGTCTACCAAATAGGGAAAAGACAATCTTCTTAACAAATGGTGCTGGCAAAACTGGATGTCCACCTGAAAAAAAAAATGAAGCAGAACCCATACCTCACATCATCCACAAAAAACTAATTCAAAATTGATCAAAGACCTAAATATAAAGCCAAAACCTATAAAGTTCATAGAAGAAAAAAATAGGATCAATGCTAGAGGCCCTAATACATGGAATTAACAGGATACAAACCACAACCAACAACACACAAACTCCAGAAGATAAGCTAGATAACTGGGATCTTCTAAAAATTAAACACTTATCCTCATCAAAAGACTTCACCAAAGGAGTAAAAAGAGAACCTACAAACTGGGAAAAAATTTTTGGCTATTACAAATCAGACAAAGGTCTAATCTCTAAAATCTACAGAAAAATCCAACATCTCCAGAACAAAAAGACAAAAAATCCAATTAAAAAATGGGCAAAAGAAATGAACAGAAATTTCACCAAAGAAGAAATTCAAGTGGCTAACAGACGTACAAGGACAGGCTCACGATCACTAGCCATTAGAGAACTGCATATCAAAACCACAATGAGATACCATCTCACCCCAGCATTAGTGGCATGAATCAATAAAACAGGAAATAACAAATGTTGGAGAGGCTGTGGGGAGATCAGAACTCTTATGCACTGCTGGCGGGAGCACAAAATAATGCAACCATTTTGGAAACGATATGGTGCTTTCTTAGAAAGCTAGAAATAGAAATACCATATGACCCAGCAATCCTACTCCTAGACATAGATCCTAGAGAAACATGAGTCGTCACATGAATAGACATATGCATGCCCATGTTCACTGCAACATTGTTCACCATAGCAAAAAGATGGAAGCAACCTAGATGCCCATCAACAGATGAATGGATAAACAAACTACAGTACATACACACAATGGAGTATTATGCAACGATAAAGAACAATGACAAATCTGCAAAGCATCTCATAACATGAATGAATCTTGAAGGCATAATGCTGAGTGAAATAAGTCAATCATCAAAGGACAAATATTGTATGAGACCACTACTGTAAAAACTCATGAAAAGGTTTACACACAAAAAGAAACAATTTTTGATATTACGAGGGAGGGGAGGGGTGGAAATGGAAAAACACTGAATAGACAATACATAAGTGATAACTTTGGTGAAGGGTATGACAGTACACAATACTGGGGAAGCCAGCACAACTTGTACAAGGCAAGGTCGTGGAAGCTCCATTAAAAAAAAGAAAAAAAAAAAACCCAGTGCCATTGAGTTGATTCCGACTCATAGCGACCCTACAGGACAGAGTAGAACTGCCCTGTAGAGTTTCCAAGGAGTGCCTGGAGGATTTGAACTGCCGATCCTTGGGTTAGCAGCCGTAGCACTTAACCACTATGCCACCAGGGTTTCTGGGAAGCTCAACAGACATATCTAAATTCCCTGAGGGACTGAATTGCTGGGCCGAGGGCTGTGGGGACCATGGACTCAAGGAACATCTATCTCAACTGGCATAATAGCTTATAAAGAAAATGTTCTACATTCTACTTTGGCGAATAGCGTCTTGTGTTTTTATTGCCTGTAAGTGGCCATTTAAGATACTCCACTGGTCTCGCCCCTTCAGGAACAAGGGAGAATGAAGAAAATGAAAGACATAAGGGAAAGATTAGTCCCTAATGGGCCACAGCTACCATGGTCTTCACCAGATTGAGTCCAGTACAACAGATGGTGCCCAGCTACCACCACTGACTGCTCTAACATGTATCACAATTGTGGGTTCTGGACAGAGCTGGAGAAAATTGGAGAACAAAATTCTAACTCACAAAAAAAGACTAGACTTACTGGCCTAACAGAGACTGGAGAAACCCCAAGAGTATGGCCCCTCCAACACCCTTTTAGCTCAGTAATGAAGTCACACCCCAAGGTTCACCTTTCAGCTAAAGACTAGACAGGCTCATAAAGACAAAACAAGACTAACGGGACACACCAGCCCACGGGCAAGGACTAGAAGTCAGCAAGGTACAGGAAAGGTGGTAATGGAGAACCTAAGGTCGAGAAGGAAGAGTGTTGACATGTCATTGGGTTGTTAACCAATGTCATGAAAAACATGTACACTGTTTAACGAGAAGCTGGTTTCTTCAGTAAACCTTCATCTAAAGTACAATAAATAACACATGTATATTTTGTCCTAGGAAACCCTGGTGGCATAGTGGTTAAGTGCTACAGCTGCGAACCAAGAGATCGGCAGTTCGAATCCGCCAGGCACTCCTTGGAAACTCTATCGGGCAGGGGCAGTTCTACTCTGACCTATAGGGTCGCTATGAGTCAGAATCAACTCGACGGCAGTTGGTTTATATATTGTCCTTAGAACTTACCGTTTTCAGTTTAACCAATAGATTTTATGTTAAACCAAGAATACTTTTTATTCAAATGCTATAAAATTGGGATATTCACCATACTAACTTCTCCTCAGACTGCATCCATAATTCCATCCAAAAAAAAAGGAAGAGTCTACAATGATTTGATTCCAAAATACATCAGTGTCCCTGGCAATGGTGCCTTGCCCACTGTCATTAAGACAGCCAGTTGTCCCAGCTGTTATGATTTTGTTATGTATTGTTTGCTTTAGTTTTTTTACAAGTGACAAAATTTCTTTGTGATATCTTTGGCTTGCTTCTCAGATCTTACTAAAGAAATTTCTGAAAATTTATATCCTGCTGTGTGTAAGACAAGGATGAGTTTGAAGGACAGAAACTGCTCTCTAAAATATAAATTTTGTTTGTGTAAAGTTGTTCAATGCCCCCCTTTAAGTTTCTCTATTTATAAAGAAAAATATCCTGAAATATTATGGCCATAAAAACTCATCTACTCTTCTAGAAATTATCTTTCGCTGAAAATACTGTTTTATAAAACTGTTGTAGTCAATAACATGTAGTAGTGATAATAAGCAGTGCTACCTCATTTCCCACCCACTTTAATCATTTAAAATGCATGCTTCTTCCTTCTGGGCTCAGATCATAGTTGAGAATAGCTAATAATTTCTATGCATATGTGAATGTATTACTTGCCTCTAAAATGATTTCTTTAGAGTATTGAAGATTTCAGTGCTTAGCATGTGTGCTTAAGTTTCTGACCATGTTAGTTCACTGATTTGCAAGTTTTACAATACAATATAGAAATAAAACTAGAAGCTTTTTTAATATATTCTTCTAAACACAATCTACTACTGTATTTCAATATCAACTGCATCTTGGGATGATGTCTCCACTATGAAAAAATTATGCTTATACAATGATTATACTAAGAAGAACCAGAGTTATGTAAATCATTGATGTCGAAGTGAAGATGTTCTCTTTTCTCTGGAGTATTTAAATATACAACAAAACCATACTTATTTAAATTAAGTTATTCCCTCCAAGCTAATGCTTTAAAAGCAGCCATCCAAATAGGTTGATATGAACATGTTCTAAGGCTGAAGCCAAATTTCAAAAATCAATGCTTGACTGACTTAATTAATTCATATTAACAAGCCACTTCTAGTGAAGAATGAGTCTGGTTAATACATCCCTAAATTGAATGAATGCTTGCTGGTCAAATAACAATACTAATTATTATTATAATTATTTGTACTATCAAATCTTCAATATATGCCACTATTTAGAAACAATGGCACATTGTGTTTTCTTCATTATTTAATATTACTATTACCTCATCCAACCTGAGTTCTTGTATAAAAATTGTTTTTTGCAATTTCTTAATTTGCCCATGAAAAATTGAAGCTAATTTTAGAGAAAATAAAAT
Source organism: Loxodonta africana (assembly GCF_030014295.1). Classification (NCBI taxonomy): domain Eukaryota; kingdom Metazoa; phylum Chordata; class Mammalia; order Proboscidea; family Elephantidae; genus Loxodonta; species Loxodonta africana. Next base: position 63,633,776 of record NC_087355.1, read on the forward strand.
GAATCCTTAACAGAATTATTCCAAATTTACTTTATCATCTAATGTTTTTATTATTTATGTTATATATTTCATCTTTTGCATTCTCTCTGAACTCAGATGTTACTTAGCAATGTCTTGTACATAAATTTTACCAATTTTAATGTACATCACAATTGTTCTTCCAAGATATTGGAGATGTCTTCTGTAACTAAAATAAAGTCTGAAATCTTTATCGTGGACTAAAAAGCCTTTTCACAGACTGGATTCTTTTTATTCTTGCAACCCCATTTGCAAACACGCATCTTCTTGCTCTCTGTGTTTCTTGCACTTGGCCTCCTTTATGTTTCTCACGCAACCTAAGTTCTCTTATTCCCTGCCTTTGTGCTTGCTATTCCTTCTGCCTGGAACCATCTATTCTCCCAAACGTTTCATGGCTGTCTTCCTATAATTCAAGTCTCAACTAAAACCATCTCCATAAAGCCTTCCCTTTATTTATTCTTAGACAGCCCATACATAAACTGGTCGTCACTCACTCTCTGGGTGCTCTCTGTCACAGTCACCTCTTATTTTCTTTATGGTGATTACAATCTAAATTATTTTCTCTATTCATTAATTTACATATTTATTTTTCTTTTATCCACCCAATGAAATGGAAAAACAATAACAGTTGAGTCCTTTTTTCTACTTGCTATTTTCCTACTACTTAGCAATATTTGGTGATGCATAAATATTTGCTGAATAAAAAAATAGAAGAATGAATCACACTTCCTATTTGTTTTCCTTGGGATACCAGTCTACTGGAAATTTTCTTTCCTCACAACTGGCATAGCTCAGCCAATTGCCACACTCAACCAAACATCTAAGACAACATTCTCCTTTTGACTAACATCAGTATTATTACAAAAGAATATTTTCATTTAATTTATTCACCTATGAGATCAACATCAAGGGAGATATGTCAGGTCCCAAAACTGGATGATTTACCTATTTCCAAAAACATAATAGTTATGCTAGATCTTGTCTTGGATAAGCTTGGATTCTTTTAGGCTCGTCACTAGTCTTTAACTCAAAAGTTTCAGTCTTCAAAACACTAAATGGCATTACAATGTTTATGTCTGTATCATTTATGTATTATAATACTCATTTGTAGTAAATTTCCCAGTTGAATGTGAAAAAAAAAAAAAAAAAAAAAAAACCGTGTTGCTGTCAAGTCGATTCCAACTCATAGCGACCCTGTAGGACAGAGTAGCACTGCCCCATAGAGTTCCTAAGGAGCACCTGGTGGATTCAAACTGCCGACCTTTTGGTCAGCAGCCATAGCTCTTAACCACTATGCCACCAGGGATCTTTATGTATTAACTTTTCATATATATTATTTATCTTTCTGAACACTAAAAAAATAAAAATAAAAATTTTCAACATTTTGCTTTCTTTTGTCTGCAGTTATAAGGCTGAGGAAGAATGATAGTAAAGAAATGGTGGCCTGACTACACCATTGTTAGGTCAATACCCTTGCCTTTTAAAATTATACTATCAAGATCAGATTCTGTATCATAAAAATAGATTGATATATACTTTAATATTTTTAAATTTTCTGTCAATGCAAATCTTCTCTAGACAAATATCAAATTTTATTTTGATTATCCTCTAGGCATTATTTATCTGGTATGTACTCCAGTGAAAGCATTACTTGTGGGAAAATGGGCACTGAGATTATTGGAATCGATGGAGCATTATAGGGGATCACTAAGGAATGATTTTGCATTCCCAAAAACCAACCACTTGGGATAGTCATATTCATTTAAGTGGAATTTAATGAAAAATGTTCCACAAAACTTCATAAAGAGAACTTAATAATGTTCAATGATGGCAAGTAAGGCAAACAGAAGGTGAATTTTACTCATTTTCATTCATGGGATCAGTATCATTGCTTTTATTATTATTAATTACTCCCTAAAAAAAAAGATTTTTTTTTTTTTATTCATTACAGATTTGAACATGAATATCATGATTCGCATTCTTCCAATTTTGGTTAGTCAATGAATAGCAATCCCAGAGACTCGGTGTAGTAATAATAATAGAGATAGGATTAGGGTTTGATAAGAGTGAAATGGAAATGTGGTTGCTGGTTGCTGTCAAGTCAATTTCATTGAACTCATGGCAACCCCAAGTATGCAGAGTAGGACTGCACTCCACAGGGTTTTCAAGGCAGTGACCTTACAGAAGCAGAATACCAGATACTTCCAAGGCCTATCTAGGTAGATATGAACTGTCATCCTTTCAGTTAGCAGTCCAGTGCTTAACCAATTGTACCTCCTGGGATTCCCGGAGATGAAATTAAGGGACCCAAGTTCTCTGATGAATTCTTGCTGTCTATATTTATCTTGAATCTACATTTTTGTTGTTTTGAGATAGACAAGTTCCAATCTGAGAAACATATCAACGGATTATTGACATAAGGACCTAGACATCCCCAGAAGAGAGATGTCTCTTGGAAACATGAGATAGTAGAGCAAACTAAAGTGTCAAGTAATTGAACATGACTGGAACATAAGCTTTTTACTTGTCTTCCAGCCTTTTCTTCAAAAGCTAGGGTCTGATGGAAATCATCAATTTCTGCTTAGTTGTTTCATGTTACTCTGTAGACAATGTAGTTATGAAAGCTTACGTTCACAAAAAGGCATTTGTAAAAGAGCATTATAGATTACTTATTGAATGCATGTAAGAATTTTCCCCGAAACAGTGGCATTTTCCTATTAGACGGAAATTTAAATTCCAAGTATGGCAACCAAAGTCATCTAAAATTCTTTTCTACCTTTCAGTGTATATTCCCTGCTCTCTCTCTAGGCTTTAGTCTTCATTTCCTAACCATATTGTGTACATTCATTTTTCACAGATTTTACTATATTTTTCTCACCAGAAGTCTGTTCTACAACTTGCATCCCTATTCATACCTTCTCACCCTATGAAGTGATACCTCAATGTTTATTGACCTTTTTCCTTTAGGTGTACTCTAGTTCTCCCATGAAAATTATCCTTTTTTTTTTTTTTTTAATTTCGACAGCTTTAAGGGTTTGACTTTACCGTGAAGTTCCACCCAACCCTATAAAGTCATTGTTAGATTAGTAATGGGTTGTCTTTATTCCTGGGATTTTTCTTGAAATAATCTGTGGGAGGAGAACAATATTTACAAGTATACATAAAACAAGCTTGATTATAATTGTCTAACCTCGGTGATGGGTACATGAGAGTTAATTATATTATTCTCTCTACTCTTGTGTATGTTTGAAATTTTCCATATGTTATCTAAAGCATAATCTTCAAAGTGCGTATTATTTACAGCAATTTATATTTTTTAAATGAATGACTCATTTTTATTATAGTTAGTTGTTTACATATTTTTATTCTAGACTGTATTTCTCAACTATCCTCTTTGAGGATAAAGGCAATATTCTATTTATTTCTATGTTATTTAAAAAACAGCTCTTTCAAGTGGACACTGAATAATTTTTTATTAAATTAAATAATTACAATATCAATGTCTGACATCTTTAGTGATTGTCCCATATATTTCTATATCTCAAAATATAAATATTAAATATATATTAATCTCTGCAGAACCTTCTGCATACAGTACACTCTTAGATGCCTAAGAAAATCCCATGAATAAGCAAAAAAGGTAGAAGTACTAAGTTTTCTTGTTTGTTCACTTAACTATATATTCCATGCTTGGTTTGCCCAGTGTTACTATTTTATTTATTTATTTTGGTTTTCCATTGTTTGGATGACAGTTGCCCTGAAACCTAGCAGCAGTGTTCATAAATGGAATGTGATTAAGCCAAAGAGGACGGTTTTCTAGACAAAGAATAGTGGGATGCAGAACTACATATAAGAATTGTGAAGTAAACTTTTAAGCACGGGAGGATAGCGTCGGTTGCTAGATTTTGAAAGGAAAACGAACACATTCAAGAGATTTCAGAAAGATCAAAACAAATACTAAAGAATTTTAAAACAGACCCTATGAGGAACAGTTGAATGAATTTTGGTTATTAGCTTGTAAAGTAAAAAGCAGAGAAAAAAATCTATCATTTTTCACATATGTGAATAGACACTGCCCATATAAGAGTATTCCAGTGAGTGCAAAATCACAGTAAGGAGAATAAAATAAAATATGGAAAGAATATTACAGCCATATTCATATTAAGCAAAAGCTAGTAACAACCTAAAGATCCATATTAATCAAATAAAATTAATGTGAGGTCAAAATGATCAAATACACTGATTAATTTATCTCTCAGGGTTTGTAACTTTTCAAGGCCAAGTACAATTTTTTTTTCCTGATATTGAAAATATTTGGGAAAACAATTTATTTTCTATGCAGGAGGATGAGCTAGCTATTCAAGGTATCTGTTAAGTTTAAATTTCTATGAAGTACCATGACATTATTATTTTGAACATGTTCAGGCACGTACATCAAGCTACAACGTCCTTTGTTATTCTTATTACCCGTAGCTACCACATTGATTTGGCAAACTTTTGCTTGGCATGCCTAATCTAGTTTAGGCATTTGAAGTTACACTAGGTAAATACAAGGATGGGTCCAGCAATACATTGGGCCTCAGTTTCTTCATACATAACCTGAGGATTTGGATTGGATGATCCTATTTATTTTTTCTGAAAAGTTTTTAGTGTTTCATGAGTACTTTACACCCTGATTTTGATGTAAATGAAGCAGACATACAGCCAGTGGATGGAGTTCTGATCTTATCCCCAGAGTTATAGAACACCATAGATATTGGCACACTACCGTAAGAAATCTGGATGGAAAAAGTATATTTATGCCAAGCTTTTAAAAAGTAAAAAATTTAGAAATGTATTCTGCTATAAAAGTTCTCGATGATATAATAGAATTTTTAACTGTTTAAAATTAGCATTTTCATTTGATCTTCACCAGGATTAGCTATTAGTCCCAACAGCTACTCTGAAGCAGAATCAAATCCTCTAATCTTTCAGTAACAGGGAAGGAAAGATTTTGGCTAGAATTAGACACACAGAGATGGTATTCCTATATTTTCTACCTTCGTGCATAACACCTGCTTCAAATCTGTACTCAAGATCACTCAGGAAAATATATATAATTAAAAGCTTTTTTTGCATTGATTTATTGGAAAAATAATTTCTGTACTGATTTGGAAAATAAAATAACTGAAGATGTTATATTTTATTGTATGGGCACATGATTAGTTTATTGTGGCCTCTGTTTTAGTCTGTTTATACTACAAGTTCAACCTCCACATATATTTTAATTTCATGTGTGGATTTAAAGTTGTTTAAATATGAAGAACCCCTGGTGGCACAGTGGTTAAGAGCTTGGCTGCAACCTGAACAGTTGGTGGTTTGCTCCATGGGAGAAATATGTGGCAGTCTGCTTCCATAAGAGAGGACAGTCTTGGAAATCCTATGTCCTACAGGGGTCGCTGTGAGTTGCAATCGACTTGACCATGACGGGCTTGTTTTTTTGTTTGTTTTATGTGTACATTTGTGCATATACACAAACCAGTGCTTTCAGCTTTTACTTACACATTAAGAGAAGAAATAAACGTGTATTAATTAATTTTAGCCTTATTCTGAATCACCATCAACCCTTTTTCTGTTTCTTTTAAAATCTTTTCTCAATAATAATTACATTATAAAGCAGAAACTACCTTAGGCATTATCATTTTAAATCTACTCATGAAAGAGACAAGAGGCCCCAGCACATTTATTACTGACCTTTTTTTTAAGAGACCATGTGAAGTTGCTGAAAGAGACAAAACCATGCTCACATCTCCTTAGTGACAAACCAATGTATATCTACTACGACCACTTTTGGGAGAGTTGGATATGTTTCACTACATGTGTAAGAATGAAGGTACAGTTGGAGCCAAAAATTAACAACATTTAGCTGAACACTTCTTAAAAATTCATATCTAATAAAACATTTTTCTAGTAGTTTTAGCCTAAAATTTCTATTTGAATATTTCTGAGATATTCTGCCCATATAGATATTTCTATTTGAACATCAATATCTCTATATCCATGACTATATATAAAAAGTATTTATATAAATTAAAATAGTATATAACACAAAAACAGACATATATACATGCATAAACACATGAGTATATACACATGCACAGACATGCATGTATTCTTGAAAAAAATTACTGTCTGATAAATAGACCATGCAGGGCAACAGGCAAAGGATATATGGCAATATAAACTAGATGCAAAATATTATCATAAAATCTATTAAATAATACATCGCCAAATATTCCTTGCTGTTTTTAAAATGTTATTTTCATGAACGAAACAGTTTGAATTTTTATTCAGAAATACAGCTCCTACTCCCAACTTCTCTAATGTTCTCATAGAAATAACACAGGTGCTAGGCAATAGTAACAAGTTGGGAAGTTTGAATTTGCATTCTTCATCTGCCAACCTTTTACACTCCTTTCTTTGCTTTCTCTTTTTTCTTTGGCCCATTACAAATGAAAATAAATAGTTTTATATTTCATTTTTCTTAGAATTGCCTTGCTGACTGTTTTACTAACCTCTGTTAAAAAAAAATTAACATGTTTTTAGATCAATGCTTTATATCTCCAAGTTTTTTTTTTTTACTATTATTTTAAAAGCAAACATGACTATAAACCAACTAAATTTAACAGATGTACATAAAATATTCTACCCAACATGAGCACAATACACACCTTCATCTGTTACTGGTGGGAATATAAAATGTGCAGCCACTGTATAAAATCATTTGATGATTCCTCCAAAAGATAAGCATAGAATTGCCATGTGGCCTATCAGTACTACTCTTAGGTATATACCCAAAAGAATTGAAAATAGGGACTCAAAGAGATACTTGTACACCAATGTTTATTACAGAATTATTCACAATAGCTAAAAGCTGGGGAGGGGGGAACTTGTGTCCATCAACAAATGAACAGATAAACAAAACACTGTATAGCTGTACAATTAAATATGAAATGAAAAGAAATTCTGACATATGCTATGACATGGATAAGCCTTGAAAATATTATGCTGAGTGAAATTAGACACAAAAGGACATTGTTTGAGCCCACTTACATGGCATATCTGAAATAGCCAAGTGCATAAAGATAAAAGTTTATTGGCAGTTACTAGGGACTGTGGGGAACGAGAAATGAGGAGTTATTGATTAAGGGGTACTGAGTTTCTGTTTAGGGTGATGAAAAACATTTGGAAATGAGTAGTGGTAATAGTTGCACAATCTGGTGAAATGCAGTTAATGTCACTGAATTGTACACTTACAATTGGTTAAAATGACAAATGATTTATTATATATATTTTGCTACAAAATACAACAATAATAAAACAAACCTGAAAGCCAATGCAGTAACTCAAATATATGGTCCTTTGTACACATTAACATTCAATAAATTTGAATAAATGGATTAATGGTGGGAATTTCAGGCAAGTGGAAACTAATGAAGCATATATTTTTGTAACAGGACACTTCATACTGTTTGTAAAATCTGATGCCTGTATTACCTATGAATGTTTTGAGCTCAGCTGTGGAGGAATTGAAAGTCTGTGAAAGCATTCCTAACAAAGCTCACCAAGAATCGGTGATTTCGTCACTAAATTCTCCTTCTGATCCAACTACTTATTAAATCCTTCTTTGTGCACACTCCCAAATGCACTCCGTTGTTAAAGAGTGAAAAATGCTCTTGAAAAGAAACTTCACAATACAAGAAGGATTTAGCATGAGAGCAGGATCAATGCTGCTTATATCCTTATTCATCTCTGGACGTTATTCTTAGTGTTTTCACAGTTGGAGGACAGTGTTGACATGTAATACAATATTGACATGTAAAGCAATCTTTTTGAAAGTTGTGATCATCCATCTCACCATGTGTAAGAGAGAATGGGGCTTTAAATTATATATTAAAGCTTACCAAAAATATTTGCACGGCTTTGCCTCACGTACAAAAGCAATCTCAAGCCAATGGTGTAAAACAACGTCATTCTAAGAATGGAAAAATAATGAATAATAGAGATAGATAGCAGATATTCTGCCCAAGGAAATCCTTGGATGCTTCTCAAATCAGCGCTAATATAGCCCACAAATAAAAACGTTGCTGTACCTGAAGAGAAGCATTAACAGCATATAATGGTGCCCCATGTTGCTGTCAGTCGGTTGTTGAATAAATATATATTAAACCATGTGTATGTGCCGAGAGCAGACTTAAAATACGGAAAATCTAGTTTCAGTTTAGGCTATAATCTGGGAGTTATTTTTTCTCCATTGAAGGGAGCAGGAAGTGTTCAAAGATAGCAGGATATATAGATTAAAAACTGAAGACCATCATAAATACATGCAAGTCATGCCCAGGAAAATAAGAAGTTATCAATAAATATTAAAACAAACAAACAAAAGCAATACTTCTTAATGATATTGCTAAGATAGCTCTTTTTTTTTAGCCTGTTCTGGGAACAACTACATAAAGAGAATATTGAGCAACTGGACCCCCAGTGGCAGTGATTAAGACCTACAGCTCTAACCAAAAGGTCAGCAGTTTGAATCTACCAGCTGCTCCTTGGAAACCCTAAGGGGCAGTTCTACTCCTCTAGTAGTGTCGCTATAAGTCAGACTGGACTCTATGACAATGGGTTTCTTTGTTTTGGTATTAATGAGACTTGATTTAAAAAAAAATTGCCAACATAAATATGAGCAGCTTATGTAAGAATATTATATGATAAAAGTGGCTTACATAAACATTAGTAAACCTTAGTAGACCCTGGAAAAGAAACAAGAGCAAGCCAGGCAAGATCAGAACTAGGATAAGGGTGTTGTTGTTGTTGTTAGGCGCTGTTGAGTCGGTTCCGACTCATAGCAACTCTGTGCACAACAGAACAAAACGCGGCCCGGTCCTGAGCCATCCTTACAATTGTTGTTATGCTTGAGCTCATTGTTGCAGCCACTGTGTCAATCCACCTCATTGAGGGACTTCCTCTTTTCCGCTGACTCTGTACTCTGCCAAGCATGATGTCCTTCTCCAGGGACTGATCCCTCCTGACAACATGTAAAAAGTGCATAAAACGCAGTCTCACCATCCTTGCTTCTGAGGAGTATTCTGGTTGTACTTCTTCTAAGACAGGTTTGTTTGTTCTTTTGGCGGTCCATGGTATATTCAGTATTCTTCACCAACACCACAATTCAAAGACAGCGTCAATTCTTCGGTCTTCCTTATTCATTGTCCAGCTTTCACATCCATATGATGCGATTGAAAATACCATGGCTTGGATCAGGTGCACCTTAGTCTTCAAGGTGACATCTTTGCTCTTCAATACTTTAAAGAAGTCCTTTGCAGCAGTTTTACCCAATGCAATGCGTCATTTGATTTCTCTACTGCTGCTTCCAAGGCTCTTGACTGTGGATCCAAATCAAATGAAATCCTTGACAACTTCAATCTTTTCTCCATTTATCATGATGTTGCTTATTGGTCCAGTTGTGAGGATTTTTGTTTTCTTTATGTTGAGGTGCAAGCCATATTGAAGGCTGTGGTCTTTGATCTTCATTAGTAAGTGCTTCAAGTCCTCTTCACTTTCAGCAAGCAAGGTTGTGTCATCTGCATAACATAGGTTGCTAATGACTCTTCCTCCAATCCTGGTGCCCCATTCTTCTTCATATACCCCAAGTTCTCATATTATTTGCTCAGCATACAGATTAAATAGGCATGGTGAAAGAATACAACCCTGACACACACCTTTCCTGAATTTAAACCAACCAGTATCCCCTTGTTCTGTCCGAACAACTGCCTCTTCACCTATGTAAAGGTTCCTCATGAGCACAATTAAGTGTTCTGGAATTCCCATTCTTCACAATGTTATCCATAATTTGTTATGATCCATACAGTCCAATGCCTTTGCATAGGCAATAAAAAACAGGTAAACATCCTTCTGGTATACTCTGCTTTCAGCCATGATCCATCTGACATAGCAATGATATCCCCGGTTCCACGTCCTCTTCTGGAACCGGCCTGAATTTCTGGCATTTCCCTGTCGATATACTGTCATAGCCATTTCTGAATGATCTTCAGCAAATTTTTGCTTGTATATGGTATTAATGATATTGTGTTATAATTTCCACATTCGGTTGGATCACCTTTCTTGGGAATAAGCATAAATATGGATCTCTTCCAGTCAGTTGGCCAGAAAGCCATCTTCCATATTTCTTGGCATAGATGAGTGAGCACCTCCAGCGCTGCATCTGTTTGTTGAAATATTCTCAAATGATACTCCATCAATTCCTGGAGCCTTGTTTTTCACCAATGCCTTTAGAGCAGCTTGGACTTCTTCCTTCAGTAGCATCGGTTCCTGATCATATGCCACCTCTTGAAATGGTTGAACACCGACTAATTCTTTTTGATATAATGACTCTGTGCATTCCTTCCATCTTCTTTTGATGCTTCCTGCATAGTTTAATATTTTCCCCATAGAATCCTTCACTATTGCAACTTGAGGCTTGAATTTTTTCTTCAGTTCTTTCAGCTTCAGAAACGCTGAGCGTGTTCTTCCCTTTTGGTTTTCCATCTCCAGCTCTTTGCACATGTCATTATAATAATTTCCTTTGTCTTCTTGAGACTTCCTTTGAAATCTTCTGTTCAGTTCTTTTACTTCATCAATTCTTCCTTTTGCTTTAGCTTCTCGATGTTTGAGAGCAAGTTTCAGTGTCTTCTCTGACATCCTTCTTGGTCTTTTCTTTCTTTCCAGTTTTTTCAATGACCTCTTGCTTTCTTCGTGTTGATGTCCTTGTATGATATCCATGTATGGTGTCTGTCAGTTTGTCAGAAGTCTACTTCTGAAAAGCATTAGCCAGTGAAAGCCTTATGAATAGCAGTGGAACACTGTCTGATGTAGTGCTGAAAGATGAGCTCCCCAGGTTGGAAGGCACTCAAAAGATGACTGGGGAGAGCTGCCTCCTCACAGTAGAGTCGACCTTAATGACGTGGATGGAGTAAAGCTTTCGGGACCTTCATTTGCTGATGTGGCGCAAATCAAAATGAGAAGCAGCAGCTACAAACATCCGTTAATAATCAGAACCTAGAATGTACGAAGTACGAATCTAGGAAAATTAGAAATCGTCAAAAATGAAATGAAACACATAAACATCAATATCCTAGGCATTAACGAGCTGAAATGGACTGGAACTGGCCATTTTGAATTGGACAATCATATAGTCTACTATGCTGGGAATGACAACTTGAAGAGAAATGGTGTTGCATTCATCGTCAAAAAGAATGTTTCAAGATCTATCCTGAAGTACAATGCTGTCAGTGATAGGATAATATCCATACGCCTACAGGGAAGACCAGTTAATACATCTATTATTCAAATTTACGCACCAACCACTAGGGTCAAAGATGAAGAAATAGAAGATTTTTATCAGATGCTGCAGTCTGAAATTGATCGAACATGCAATCAAGATGCATTGATAATTACTGGTGATTGGAATGTGAAAGCTGAAAACAAAGAAGAAGGATCAGTAGTTGGTAAATATGGCCTTGGTGATAGAAACAATGTTGGAGATTGAATGATAGAATTTTGCAAGGCCAACAACTTCTTCATTGCAAATACCTTTTTTCACCAACATAAACGGTGGGTATACACATGGACCTGACCACACAGAAATCAAATTGACTACATCTGTGGGAAGAGATAATGGAGTAGCTGGATATCATCTGTCAGAACAAGGCCAGAGGCCAACTATGGAACAGACCATCAATTGCTCATATGCAAGTTCAAGCTGAAACTGAAGAAAGTCAGAGCAAGTCCACGAGAGCTAAAATACGACCTTGAGTATATCCCACCTGAATTTAGAGACCATCTGAAAAATAGATTTGATGCATTGAACACTAGTGACCGAAGACCATAGGAGTTGTGGAATGACATCAAGGATAAGGGTAATCAGGAAGTACTTAGATAAGGGAAAATGGCAAACGAATAACAAAATCGTACATAATTATATTTTGTTAAGGTATTGTAAGAATTTTTTTCCTAAAATTTAGAAATAAGTCAAAGAATGACTGGAAACTTGTGCTCTTTCAGTATCATATTGGAGTATTATCTATCCTGCCCACACAAAGATTATTTAATTATCTATGGGAATGTTCCTTTTAGTGACTCAATTTCCAAAGATTAAAGATCAGACTTCATGAAATTTTCTGATAAATGGTAGATTTTGTCTTGTAAAAATACAATTATTGTCTGTCTAGTTGAAAACATAACCTCAGAGGTGATACTTTTACTGCCCTGTTGGCGATTAACCCATTACCTTAACCTTGCAATGTATTTTAACATTTTTTCTTCAGCACCTATAAATTCTCAGCATTTTAAATGTATTTGAACTAGCCTTATCATTCTGTTGGTCTCCTCATTAATGAATTTAAATAAACTTTTGGCATATGTTTATTTTATACATATATGGGATCCATGTTAGGATTTTTTAAATTACACCTACCTTAAAGGTTTTTTTTTTTTAAGGGTTTGGTGAATTATATATTGTTGGTTTCATTGAATATACAGTGTCCAGTTGTGTTCTTTCAGACAACCATTTGGTTGTCTTCACACAGCCTACTTCAAAGACCCTTCCAAATGTTGTTATAATATTTGTCTTGGCTCTAATTCTAATAATGATTGCAGTCTGGTTCTTTTTTATGATTATGAGGAAACATACAAGCAACACCTCATAAAGAATTTTGTTTCATTGGGTAGAAGGTAAATTTTACTTCTTTTATAATAAGTTCTTAATTAGGACTGTATTATTAGTATTATAACCTAATATTAAGGTTAAAAAAGTATAAGGTTTATTAATTATATTTTACATATACAAGTGTCTAAGAGTATTTAAAACAACTTTAAAAATAAATCAAATATAAATTTAAAATATAAACAATCTTTGATCCAGGAATATCCTCTTATTTAAGATTTAAGCACATAATTTTAATGAGTTAATGCCTTTCATAAATATATGTATACATTTGAACATTGTTGCTGATATAATGGAGCCCTGGTGGTGCAGTGCTTAAGAATGGACACAGTTGCCGTTCAGTCGATTCTAACTCGTGGCGACCCCATGTTTGCAGGGTAGAACTGCTCCGTTGAGATTTCAAGGCAGTGAACTTTAAGAAGTCAGGCCTGTCTTCCGAGAAGCCTCGGGGTGGGTTTGAAACACCAGCAACACAGTAGTCCAGCATTTAGCCATCAGTGCCACCCAGGGACTTATAATTGAACATAGAAAATAAAGTTATATATATATATCTCTATATATAGAGAGAGAGATGGAGTCCTGGTGACACACTGGTTAAAATCTGGGCTGCTAACCAAAAGGTTTGTAGTTTGAACCCACCAGCTGCTCCAGGGGAGAAAAATGTGTCAGTCTGCTTCTAAAAGATTACAGTCTTGGAAACCCTGTGGTACAGTTCTACTGTGTCCTACAGAATTACTGTGAGTCAGAATCGACTTACCAGCAAAGAATTTTTTTTTTAAAGGCAGCATAAGGAGTGCCAAGAATGTAGGTTCCCAAAGTAACAGAAAAATACTGCCAAATAGAGTTCGAAATTTAAAATAATTTTATTTAATATATACAAAATATATATATATATATAATAATGGTAAATAAGCATATGTTTATGTTTTTAGAAATGTCTTTAGCATTTGAATGCCTTTTTTTCTTTAATGTGTAGGGAGGCATATAAAAATATATATCCTCTAAAAACAGCAACATATTTTGGTTAAAATAATAATAAGGCTAACAAGTTAATAGTTGGCAAATTCTGCCCTCCTATGATACTTTATTTGGTTTTAGTGTCCAAAAGAAATTAGTATACAAGAAACAAAATGTAAAAGAAGTAAAGATAATTAATTCAAAATAAAAACTTTTTATTAAGAGAAAAGAGACCTCCATCAACACTGATTTCTTTTTAAAATACAGGGAAGAATAGATTATCTCAATATACACACAAGTGGTTTGTTCGTTCCTTAACAGTTTTTTAGGAGATATCGACAAGTCAAATATGAGATCTGCAAACATTGTAATGTGAGTTTTGGGTTTTACTGTAATTTTGCTTTATGTGGTAGGTTTTTGAGAAATAAACTTTCAGTTTTTGGACTACATTTTTTAGTCTAAAGCACATATCTCAAATGTTCTACTTGAGTTTGTGTTACAAAAATTTTAGAAAACATGCATACATTCTTACAAAGGATAGAATCTCTGTTATGGAAAAGCACCAGATTTGGAGTTGGACCACCTGCATTTCAGCCCAATTCTGCTAACAGTCTTTGTAACCTATATTGGATTTAGTCTTTTCTGCATAAAAATAAAGCTTCCAACATAAAATTATTATACAAAGTTGTATTTTTTTTTTACAATACTTTCATGGTTTTACAAGTGTAAGTTTTTAAAACACGTTTTCTAAAGAATAAATGTAAGGAGCATGCCCAAAACTAAAGTATGTATGCTTTTGTGAAGGATTTTCAAAATCATTTTACTTTCAAAATACCATCTAAATTCATATTTGAATAGATAAGCTACCCAGGAAATAAAATAATTCCACAAACAAATCAATAAATAGACTTGATACAATGGCAACACTGTTTAAAATTAATAGCACAAAATTTCATATATATTCTTCTGGCTTCTCTAGAACATCCAGTATGGAAATAATAATACTTGTGCAGCAAAACGTTGTCCTCTAATGTAGGCATGGAAACCCTGGCAGTATAGCAGTTAAGGCTACAGCTGGTAACCAAATGGTTGGCAGTTCAAATCCACCAGTGCTCCCTGGAAACCCTATGGGGCAGTTCTACTCTGTCCTATAGGGTCACTATGAGTAGAAATCAACTCAACATCACAAATCTGCTAAGCACAATGAGCTATTTGAGAGCTTTCAAACATGGTGTCATGTGAAGACCTCAGCTTCTGAGAGGGGAGATCAACTTTCATTCACTCATTCAATAAATATGTATCTAGTGTCTCCCCTCTGTCAGTCTTGTACCAAGACCTGGATATACTATAGTGAACCAAACCAACATGACTGAGCTCTGTTTGGGGCACTAGTCTAGTTGAAACGGCATATATTAAATAAACATCTAATTAAATATAGTTGTACGGTATATGAACAAAAGAATCATGTTTCGTTATAAGAAAATAAGGGTGGATATTGTTTTTAGATTGAGTGGACACGAATAGCATCCCTGAAAAAGAAGAGTTTTGCTGAGAAGCAGCATCCATGCGTACAGCCCAGGTAGAAGCCTTGTTTATAAAGGAATCTCATATGGGAACGTCCAGCTAAAAAAAAAAAAAAAATGTTTGCTGCTTTACGGTTGTGCTTCTCAATGAGGAGAGTTTTTTACTCTGCCAAGGGACATTTGAAAATGACTGGAGACATTTTTTGTCATCACAAATGAGGCGGGTGGTGGTGATCTAGTGGGTAGAGGCTAGGAATGCTGCTGAACCTCCTACAGCACAGGGGACATCCCCTCATAAAGGGCAAAGGTTGAGAAACTCAGCTTTAAAAGAACTGGAAGAAGTACAATGTGACCCAAGTTGCAGTACTACAAAATGAAATTGAAGAGGCAGGCAGGGAAAAATTATGCAGGGAGGCTTGCAGTCCATGTCAAGGATTTTAGATTTCATTCTGTGAAAAACTACGTATTATCAATAGGTTTTAAGTATGATAATATTATTTACATGTAAAAATTATCACTCTGGGTAACACTGAGCAAGTGGAAAAGCCCCTCCGCCCCAAGAAAAAACATTTGAATGTACACATCAGGGAATGAAATAAATTACAATGACACTCTTCTGTTAACCATGCTAATATTATCTTTTGTTTGAAATTAAAACAAACAAACAAAAAAAAATTACAAACAACATGCTTACCCTATCTTGGTAATAAAGGGTTTTCTGAGAATTGCAAAATATATTTGACATTCTGAGTATTTCACAGATAATGGAATAAAGTAAGATAAGACTGAATACAAGAGTTCCAGTGAGGAAACTATTACAATAGTCCAAGAAGAATAAAAACAACACAAGCTTGGTCTAGGAAGAAGGCAATAACAACAAAGCAAATTGGTAGGATTCAAGACAAACAGTGGAGGTGGTATATGATGACTAGATGACAGGTTGGATATGTGGAATGAGGAAGAATGGCTGGTCAGTAAGAAGGGCTCCCAATTTTTTGGCTAAAGTACCTACACAGATCAGGTGCCAGTAACCAAGAGGGAAAAGACGTGGTTATATAACACCTGTGGTGAACAAGATAAAAAATGCCATCTTGTGTTAATTTTGAGCTACCTGTGTGATATCCAACCAGGTATCTAATGTAGGCAATTCAATATCCAAGTCTGGAGAAGAAGAAAGTCAGGTTCCTTATAGAGATCTGGTAAACATTGGCATATAGTTAATATTCAAAATCTTGGCAGTATCCAATACCGTCTGCAAAAGTAGTAAAAAGAAGAGAGGAAAGCCCTGAGGCAAATCTTCAGGGACTCTGAGGTTGGATTGAGGAGAAGAGCCAAGAGGGTAAAAGAACATAATGCACAATAGGAGTAGGAAGAAATGCAGTGGCATCCAGTCCGAGGGGAGAAAATATTTCAGGAAGAAGACAAATATCAACTGCACCAAATGCTCCTGAGAGAGCTACGTAAGATGGGACTGAAATGCTTGCACTGGATTTGGTAATATCAAGGTCGTTAGTGTAGACAAAGACAGTCATAATGCCAGAATCAAATATATATATATATTCCGAACTTTTACCCTTGTGCAATAAATTCCATATCCGCAAATGCCCCCACCTTGAAAATGCAATAATATTTTCATTTAATTGAGGTTTATTTTAATAATACAACCATTGTGTATTTTTTTTCTTTGAACAAAGATTAGGTTTATCTTATAGCTAAAAAACAGAAAAAAAAAACAAGGACTTTATACTTTAGTGGTCTCATACCTATAGGGAAAATCCGTGCTTCAGTGAAAAAATATGTATTTTTTATACCCCAGAGTACACTCCTCTGGTTAATCTAATCCCGGCTTAATGGAAGCTATTTTACAATTTTATAAATTTTAGATAACTGATAGCAATGCAAAACAATTTCTGTCTACAGACATGAAAATTCAGCCCTGTCCAGTTGATGTTCAATAGACTATCCAAGCCCATTGTGGAAGAAAATAATGTTACCTCCATTTGCACATTTATTTCAATATGCCTGATTCCTACAGGTTAACTTGCAAAAAAATCAGCCCTTGAAAACCCTATGGAGCACAGTTCTACTCCTTAGTGGGAATCAACTCCACAGGAACTGGTTTAATGGTGGATCTATAAACGTGTCTACTCTTTGAAGGATTTTCTTTTTAACTGTTTATAACTTCCACCTGGCTCTCTCATTGATTAAATGAGTAAAATAAAATATTTAACATTTGTTCATTTTTATATCTCTATGAAAGGTATGATTTTACCTCTTTAAAATTATCTTTTTACATGCTTATTTTATTAAATTTTAATTTAACAAAACTCTTTTTCCAGTGAAATTCAAGTTACTTAACATCACATCCTTAAATTTCTTGAAGTAGGAAATAAATAAAGTATAGCTGAAGTGAATATCGTATCTCTGAACTATATTTTCTTGAACATATTATTGGAATACTTGCATATAAAAAAATGCATGTTTGCTTTCTCCTTTTATTTATTTGGAAAGAGTAGAAATAATTAGAAAAAAAGGTGTGACTGTAAATGCCTTTATATTGAAGTGAATCTGAATACAAGCTTAATGTTCCTACACCTTGCTTATAAAAAATAACTGCTACCAGTTTCCTAGCGACTGCAATTTACTAACATCCAATTTCAGAACCACAGTGCTCCAACAATAATCTTCCATAATAACACAAAAGATGGCTTTAAACTATTTCTGTATTCTGTGAATCAAACAAACTGATATTTGACCAATTACTTTTAACTTATAAATGAGTCAGCAAATAAAGTTCCATTTTGCCCGAGAACGCTTTATATTCTCATGTTGTTTTTGATGTGTGCTACTCAGAGACAAAATGTTTTGCAGGATATACGATGTAGGCAGAAAACAGTCTCTTGAAGTCCTGCGGTCTGAAATAAAACAAACAAGCCAAAAAGGAAAGAAAAAAAGCAAGCCTCAGAAGACTACTTCTCACTTCTTCCCTCAGGCCTTTTCCAGGCACTCAGCTCTTTTAGCTAGGAATAGATCCAGACTTCTTCTCCGTACGTAAATGCCAAGTGTGCACAGTGTTTCTTGACTTCAAAAATAAAAGTTTCTCCTCAATAAGGTTGTCAAATTATTCTAGGAGATTTTCTTTTTATTTAGCACAACTGATAGAAACTTATCACCATAGGTTAACTAAAACGGTTTCCTAGATGCCAGTGGAAAGAGTAGCACAATTAAATATTTTTCATGGAATAACTAAGGTATAAAGGAAAAAAAAAAACTCAGTTTATACAGCATATTTGGGAATTACAGAGGGTTTTACAAATGAGACTTTAACACAAGAAAGAATTTTTAAAAGGATAAAGAATATTAAAGGAGTAGATACAGATCCAGGTTTTTAACGACCTGAAATTTCTTCTTTTGGGAGTCTCATTTTAAGAAAAAAGAATACAGAATTACAAGCAAAAAATTACTAAGGTCCCTTCTGGGTTTTTGAGGGGCTTGAGCAAATGCAAGTTTCTGAAACTTAAGCTTCACTAAAATAAATTTGCCTCTGTTGAAAAAGGAAAACTCTTTTTAAAATGAAATCCAATTATTCGTGTTTAAACAAATATTTAAAGCATCAATTAATGGCCCGTTACATGATAGTTTCTGGCAATACATTGATGAATTAAAAAAAGAATTGCTTCATGCCCTTTGCAGTCTATATTCTGGGATGGCAAAATATTACATGTATTAATTAAATAATCAAATGGCCATTTTGGTAAAGGAAATAAGATGTGACATTATGAAGGAGGCCATATTTAAAAATTCAGGAAATATATAAAAGTACAAAGAAAAAAGTATCCAAAATCTCACCACACAGAGTTAACCTTATGTTACTATTTTGAAATAGTCTCTCCTATTTTTTTCCTTTTCACAAATAGATAATTTTGGTTACTTATGGCCACTCTGTATATTCAGACTGACATCTTTTTATCTTATCTGCTTTAGTGTATCTAAAAATTCTTTAATAATATATTTTAAATATCAAATTACAGTTCTTGGAAACAAACTATATTTAAATATTTTCCTATTTCTAAAGAATTTTTGTTTTAAATATTTGCTCTTATGAATAATACTATAACAAACATCTGGGACTGAATATCTGAGCATCTCCTTAGATTAGTAAATGTAGAATTACTCATGCAAAAGTATGAACTTTTTTGGTTATTTGTGTATATTTCTAAGTTATTCTTAGGAAATACTTCAACAATGTAAACTTCTAAGAGTACTGACTATGACAAAATCAGTTTTACAACACTTATCATTGATTGTTGAGAATTACAATCAATTAAAAGTCACAGTCAAAAATTATTTCAGTTTTGCTTTGCCTAATAATTGAGTGGACAACAACTAACAACAGCAGGATTTATTTAATTGGGGTTGATAGTGAATGAGTTTTTATGATTGTTAGCCTTTTCTATTTCTTCAATGACTTGTCCGTTTGAGTCTTTTATCATTTTCTTCTTTGGTTTTTTTTTTTTTTAATTTTGAGTCATTTTTGTAAAAGAAAATGGAGTTGTTCATAAGTATTTTAACATAATAATTTTTTCCATAAATATACATACTACACACAGAATCTGGGGAATTATGACTATTTGAACCAGACAGTAATAACAGGTGAGGAAAATTTTGTGAATATATATTACAAGTCTCATAAGCCTATTGATTCTAGTCAGCAAATATTTATTAGGTACATTCTCTTCCTAAGAAAAACACAGTTGCTAAACCTAGAATTTCACAGATGTTGTTATGGTGAGATGAATCTTGAAAAAGGCTAAGACTGGGTTTTGTTGAGAAAAGAACACTTTACAGAGAAGAAAAGGAAATTAGGTAAGGACAGAGGGGCAAAAAAAGGATTCAAGTTTTCAAATATTCAAGTAACTGGCTATTGACAAATACTAGGTAAATGAGGAGAGGTGATGCATGAAAGGTGGCAGGGTAGTTTTTTGTTTATTTGTTCTTAATAGCTTTCAGTAAGTTTGTGAGAAAAGGGAAACCACAAAGATTTTTAAGAAAAGAAGTCATCTGTTCTAATTTGTCTTGTAGAAAGATAAATTTTCAAGGACTGAAAGAAAGATTTAACAAAAAAGAAAAAAGGAGAGCAATTATTTATGTACTAAAATGGTACACACTAGATCTGCGAGGAGAGCTTGACACAGGTACTCACAGTAGAAATGGAAATCAAAGAATGCATATTTGAAATACACAGAAGAAGAACCTGGATGAGTGGAATGAGACAAAGAGGTGACCTTCCTGGCCTATAAAGATGGTGGTACAATTAAACAAGCTGAGGGCTATAAGGAGAATATAAAATTCCAAGACAGGAAATGAGTGTGAGTTTCATTTTGATCATGTTGATTTTCAAGTGCCTTCAGGACATCCAGGTAGTGATGTCCAGTAAGTAAAAACTTCAGAGTTTTTGAAAAGCTGGCTTTTGATAATTGAGGTTTGAATAATTTATTATAGTTGAGTATGTTTCCAGAAAGTCAGAAAGTTTGAACCAGATGGGAGGTTTCTCACAGGCTGATCAATCCTGCTTTGCATAATTAGTAACCCTGGACTCTATCATTTTCTCTCCACCCCAAATATTACTTTCTTTACTCAGATCCTCAGTCTCTTAACAGCTGTACTGCCACACCTTCCTAACTGGTCTCTGGTTTCAGTTTTGCCCCTTTCAAACCATTCTCCAGCTGTTGCCAAGGGGCTTCTGTAATACATACAAGTTAAGATTCATTACCTTACTATTCCTTATAATCTTTAGAAAAATATCAGGAATACAAAACTTTACAGGGTATCTATCTTTTTACCTCTCAACCCTCCCACCTTACTTAGAAACATGCCTTGATGCTTTATCCAGTGTCCCTTCCCTGTGGCTGAAAGCCATACCTACTGTCATATTCTATATAAGTGTTGTCTTCTCTTTCTCCTCTACTAGGCTGTAATATGGTGATGAAAATTCTACTTACTCTAGCATTTAAATATCTGTAGCACTTAAATCTGTGCCTGGCATATGAGGGTGCTCAGAGTATGTTTGATAAATGAATTACACCTCCTCTGAGAGAAGATGCTATTTATTTTTAATATAATTTTATTTATTTTGTTTTTGTTGATGAGAATATACAAAGCAAAACATACACCAATTCAACAGTTTCTACATGGCCACTTAGTGACACTGATTACATTCTTCGAGTTGTATAACCGTTCTTACTCTCCTTTTCTGAGTTTTCCTCTGCCATTTTTTTTATTAATATATAAACTCACTGCCCGCTAAGGTTCTTATTTAATCTTTAGAGTTCCTGTTGTCAATTTGATCCCATATAGATAGTCCTTAAAAGAGCATAATGCTCAGGCAGACATTTTTTTTTACTAATTAAGCTAAACTATTGTTTGGTCTCAAGAAGACTTCAGAGGATATTTTTGGTTTAAGGTTTAAAGATTATCTCAGCAATAGTTTCAGGGGCTCATCCAACCTTCATAGCTCCAGAAAGTCTGGAGTCCATGAAAATTTTCTTTTCTGCATTTTCCCCTTTTGGTCAGGATCAAATGTTGAGTAATGGTAGCTGGACATCATCCAGTTCTTCTGGTCTCATGGCAAAATAGGCAGTTGTTCCTGGAGGCAATTAGCCACACATTCCATATCTGGCTCCTATTCCTGATTCTCCTTCTCCTGTTGTTCCAGGTGAACAGAGACCGATTATGGTGCCTTGGATGGCTGCTTGCAAGCTTTTAAGAGCTCAGGCACCATGCAGCAAACTAGGAGGTGGAACAAAGGCACTAAACATGTTACTTGGCCAATTAACTGGGATGTTTCATAAATCGTGACCCTAAACCAAGAAAACAAATCCCATGAGGATTTTGGTTGTACATAATCAGCCTCAGCATCTACACTTTCTTTTGTGCTATTTATTTTTGAAGAGGATTTTGGGTGGGAATCTATGCCATAGTGCATCAGTAGGGATCCAGTCAGAAACACAAAAATCACACTAAATGTTTCAACTGAAATAATTTAATATAGAGCATTGGTTAAACAGATGTTAAAGGACAGATAACATGAAATGAAAAACAATGGGGCATCACCCAGGAAATAACACATGAAGCAGCTCACATTCCTTGGGCTGAAGAAACAAAGGGAAGGATTTGGGTCTATGAGAATCTAGAGTCTCACTGAGGGGATCCCAGTGTCTTAAGAATCAGAACACAAAAGAGGGAGCATCACCCAGCTGGTGCTTCCACATGTGAGAAGGCAAAATGAAAGCAGGTTTGAGAAGTGCTGAAATAATTTAACGAACTGAATGAAGTGCAAATACTGGAGTTACAGTTCACACTGCAGCTACATCCCCAGGAAAGGCAAGCAGACAAGGAGGTGCAGTGCACCTTGCGAAGCAATAATACGTAAAGTTCGTGATAGGTGATAGGGAGAAAGAAGAACAGATCAGAAAAACTTTAAAAAAATGTGATTCAGGAAGATGAGTTCTAGTATAACACTGCTATTTTAGTTAGCTTTTATTTCCCTTTCTCCTTGCCTTTGCACTCTACTACCTAGTAGGAATTCAGCTGACAAGGGGGGAATTGAGTTTCCCTAGTCCCAGTCCCAGGGTCCAAAAGAGAGTATCCCAGTATAGATGGGTAAATATGGGACCTAGAGAATAGCTTAATAACCAACATGTGCATAAACTAACTTAAACTTAAAAATCTACTCGGGTTCCAATAGGTAAAATAAGTTAGAATAAACAAAAGAAGAATTAGAATAAAGAAAAAATAAAAGCCACACATATATTTATTTATATATAGAGATCTATATAGATATATAGATATAAAACCAAACCCAAACTGTTGAGTCAATTCTGACTCATAGAGACCCTATAGGACAGAGTAGAACTGCCCCATAGGGTTTCCAAGGAGTGGCTGGTGGATCTGAACTGCCAACCTTTTGGTTAGCACTTGCAGCTCTTAACCACTGTGTCACCAGGGCTCCGTATATATGTGTATATAAGTACATATGTATGTATACACACACACACACGCATGACTTACCAATGTCCTGGAATGTTAAGGACAGTTCCTGCTTATGCCCAGCTTTAATGGTGGGCATAATAAATGAGCTCACTGTTTTCATGGATGTACCCTCAATGGTGTACAAGTTTGTATTCTTGACTGAGAGTACACTATCCAGAAGAGGTACTCCATAAACCTTGTGCTGCTTCAAACCATGACTTTGCCTAACACTTTTTTTGGCTTTGATGGCTTTCCTTGGGGGAACAGAAGTGTTAAATATAAGTCTGCACCTCAGGGAAGGTGCCAGGGATGGAATTTGTGAATTCTTTAACATTTTTATTAAAACCATGGGAGAGGATAAAATCTCCCAAGGGGACTGTATAAAGAAAGACAAAGTACCCAAGATGCACTCGGGAAGTTATAATATTTAAAGTTTATGGCAGGAGTTGGGGGGAGAGAAGAAATTGGAAAAACATTAAAAGAATGCAATTCAGGAAAGATGAGTCCTGGTATCACAGTACTGTTTTAATTTGCATTTTTATTAAAATTAAATTGAACATTTTTCTCATATTTAGTTTTTTTTTTATCTTTATAGGAGGAGTAACTATTTATGTCCATTAAATTTTATTTTAGGATCTTGGTGCTTTTCTTGTAGATATTTGTTTGAACCTTTAAATATACAGTTAACACCATAATGAAACAGTATAAAAATCTTTTAATGAAAACATTTTAGCTTTTCTACAGAAACAGCTTTGCATGTTAGCTCCAGTTTAAGAAATACTGTGCCAAAACCTCATACTGTTTTGGAAAATCCCAAATATATGGAACTGCAGCAGGAGTTTTGTCAGTATTCTTTCCTCCTTTCTTCTCATGTCTTCTTTATTTTAGTTGGCAAGATCCAAACATAGTAATTAAGGGTGGGAATGCTGGGAGGATGCTCCAAAACAGACTTAGTGGGTTTCAATCTCATTTTGACCACATGCAGGCTATAGGCTCTTACGTAAATCATATACCTTCTCTAAACCTCACTTTTCTCTTCTAAAAATGAGGATGAAAAATATAGATTACTAAATATGGTGATTAAAAATGTTTGTGATACATGAGGACTGCTTATGTCAGTATCTGAACATAGGAAAGACCTAATAAATATCAGTTTTTACATTTATTCATATCTGTACTCTTTTTCATAATACTGGGACATACGTTATTGCATATGTGTCTCAGTATACGTGCGTGTGTGTCATTATATGTGTGTGTATATATATAATAAATCCACATTTTATGAATAAAACTCTGAGGCCTAAAGATATTGATAATTTAACCCAAGAAGCAACAAATGTACATTTTGATGCCATTCATAGCTATTAGGCTACATTCATTAATCTTCCTCAGAGTGTGATCCACAGTCCACTAAAAAAAAAAAAAAAAAATTTTTTTTTTTTTTTTACATAAGAACAATCTGCAGTGCTTGTTAAACAAGGAGATTCTGAGTCCCACTCAGTCTTACTGAACAACAATCTATGGGAGTTGATCTATGGGAGTTCAGTCCAGGAACTGCATTTCAAACTACTACTTAATATGCTTCTCGAGAATATTAAAATCAGAAGGTCTTTGTATAGCAAAAAAAAAATGTCATCCAAAATCTCTAAGAAAAGGAGGAATGATAGAAGAGAGTGTCCAGGGAAGGCATACATAGAACACATACATTATGAAATCTTTCAGATCTTTGTTTTTATTCTAAATACTGGAAATTTCCTCTTTTAATCCAGAAAGACAGGGAATTTTTGAAGTGCGAGTGTTTCTTTTCATAAAAAGGCCATTTTTTTTGACTCTTTAGGAACATTCTCAACAAATAGAGTGACCGGTTTGGATGATAAAATTCAAACTATTTGTTTCATTCATTAATTGAACACATAGTTGCTTGTTTAGTTGTTAAGAATCAAGCAGTGAAAAAAATAGACAAAAATCTCTCCCTTAATTTTATTGGAGTTACATTTTACCTTCAAAATAACTGACCTCACATCTCACATTCATGAGACAGAAGTGAGATAATGTCTGTAAAACCTTATTATTAGACTTTTATGAAGACAGCAGTACTTCTTCATCGCTTTCCCATTTTGTGTAAGTTTTTAATGATTAACAAAAACATTAGGAACCTACAGTGTTTCAAGGACTATGTGAGGCATTAGAACAAAAATAAACAAGACAAAATCCATGCCTTCTAGTTGTTCATGGTCAATTAAACAAAGGGTTTCCAAAGTATAACAGCATAACTATAATCATAAAGGTGATGAAATACACTGCAAGTACAGCAGACAGAAGGGGTCATTTAGATCTGCTTGGATACGGTTAGAAAAGGTAAAACGTGTCATGAAGGTGAAGAGAACCTCACAGTATGAATGTGACTGAAGGGGTAACAGAGCAGAGGAGAAGTAGCATACAGAAAGGATCAGAGGCATCTGAGATCATGGCATTTTTATAAAAACAATAGTAGCTGTTGGTCTAGAGTCAAAGATGAGCCTTGGCAGGTCAGCAACGAATAGATTCATTCATTCATTCATTCAACCAATATTTGAATATCTTTATATTATATGCTAAAGAGTATACAGGTAATACAGAACTTAGTGGGGGACATGCCACGATCAGATTTACATTTTATGTGCAAGATTGAAGAGAGACCAGAAGCAAACACAGTTATTCTCATGGACAAAGATACAAGCATGAATTGAAAATTACCACAGGAATATAATGGAGGTAAAAGATATTAATAAATTTGCACTCAAAAATGAGAGAAGACTCTAGAATAATTACCAGGTTTTTGGTTTGGATGAATGAATGAATAAATTGTGATACCATCCCCTGAAAGAACCATTCTGAATGGAAGATGATTAATTTGCTTTTGAATCTTCCAACTATCTGATTTGATATGCATCATGTAAAATTATAGTCCACACCTTTTCTGAACCATCTGACTGAGACTGAGTAGGAAACTGACATCTTTAACTTTTTTTTTCTTTTCTATTTATTCCTAACACTAAACCTATGCCTGGTACATAGTATGTACCCATAAGTAGTTGTTGTAATGAATTGACTATGTGTACTACGAGCCCTTGAAATAGACTACCAAACTAACAAAATTCTCATCAAGGAAATTCAATCCAAAGAGAAACATTTACATGATTACAGTTGCTAAAGTTCTGAATATACCAGCATGTAATCCTTTCAGAAAAAGCATCTTCAGCTATCTGAATTGCTCTTTTCACAATTTTAGCTTGATTGACTTCCATTTCAGAGATATTTTTAGCACACAGATATTAGCTACTGAGACATATTTGGTAATCAAATAAGATACCTGTTTATCATGAGCTTCTAAAACACCATGGGCATAATTACAGCATGAGTGTGTAAGCTCTGGAGGCTTCTGAGTTACAGCTGTCTTTGAGGACATAGTCACTCCTCTTCCTATTCTCTTTTTATTCCTATTCCTCATTACTGGTGATATTTACAAAAATGAATCAAGATGCAAAATAACAGTTTACCAAATCAAAGCTGTTAACAAAATAGAAAAAGTCCACTGAGATTAATACTAAGTTTATGTGAACCTTTTATTAAGACCTCCCCTCCTGCAGCTAATTCCCATTGTCAACAGGCTGGAATAGACTCAGAAAATATATTCAGGGTAAAGTGAATATTCTTCTGCACTTCAAATTTAGTATTTTCAACACAAATCTTATTATTTCTTACAAGTAAAATTTCCTCTTCAAGTTCTTCCTGAATTAATGAAGTTACTACCTGGTAAATCTCTAAAGCTAAAACCAATAACAACAACAAACATGGACCCTTAGTTTACTTTCTCTGTTCTCCATTATCATTATATTGTCTTATTTCCCCCAGAAAATATTCATACAAAAATAATGCAGTTGTTCATAAAGTTGCTAACACATATCGCCCACTTTTAAAATAACAAGCACTGGCCTAAGCATTTCTGCACATTGTCTCACTTTATTTTCATCCTCAGATAATGGGATAGAAATTGATATTTCTTCATTACTCAGTTGAAAAAAAAAAAAAAAAAACTGAACCATAAAGATACTAAGTAACTTCCCTAAGGTCAAATATGGTTCCGAAGTTAAGCCATCTGAATTTGAATTATCGTCTCACTATTTGCTAGCCATTTGACCCTTGTTGAATTATTTAATAAGTTCAAGCCCTAGGGTGAACAATTTCCTGGGGCATGGGATTCTCAGGGCTAAAAAGGAGACCAAAAAACCCAAACTAAACCCCCTGCTGTTGAGTTGACTCCAACTCATAGTGATCCTATTGGAAAGAATAGAACTGCCCCAAAGGGTTTCCAAGGCTATAATCTTTTCCGGAAGCCGACTGCCACAACTTTCTCCCATGGAGTGGCTTGTGGGTTTGAACCACTGACCTTTTGGTTAGCAGCCAGGTGTTTAACATCTGTGCCACCAGGGCTCCTTTAAAATGGAGACAGTCCTGGGCAAATTGGGATGGTTGGTAACACTCCATATTTAAAAAATAAACATAGTAAAAGTGTTTACCTCTAAGGGTTTAGCTGAGTAGTAAATGATAATCTGCAGAGTACTTAGCATAATTACTGACCCGTATCAATAACTTAATTCTTAAGCTTATTATGGTTGTTGCTGTTTTTCTCCATTACCTTTCTGTTCTTCGACTCCTTTGCTACATCCGATTGTATATATTGCTGTCAGAGTTCTCTTATAAAACATAGTGAATAATGTTACTCTTCTGCTAAAATTATGTGATGGCTAAACATTACCTATTTAATAATGTACCTGTTCTTTAAGATTCTTTGCCTATTCCTTCCAGTCTCTAGTGAACTCCTTGAGCCAGTTTGTGGAGCGGAAACAAATCAAGGGCTGTAGGCAAATATTTCAGACTTTGGCCCCAGTTCCAAAGCTTACTACCTGTGTGGCTGTGGGGTAATGTTAAACCTCTCTACATTTTAGGTTTTTCATTTTTAAATGAAAGGTAATAATACTGTCCTCATTGAATCTTTGTGAATATTACCTAAAATAATGACTGTAAGTTATTTTGTCAATTACAGGCCCCCCAAAATGTTCATTTTTTTCTATTCTCTTAAGGTCTACACCTTACTCGCTGAAAGTGAAGAGACTTGAAGCTCTTACTGATGAAAATCAAAGACTGCAGTCTTTAGCACGGGTTACACATCAACATAAAGAAAACTAAAATCCTCACAACTGGACCAATAAGTAACATCATGATAAATGGAAAATACTGAAGTTGTTAAGGATTTCATTTTACTTGGGTCCACAATCAATGTCCCGGAAGCAGCAGTCAAGAAATCAAATGGCATACTGCATTGGGCAAATCTGCTGTAAAAGACTTCTTTAAAGTAATAAAAAGCATGCATGCGAAAGCTGAACAATGAAGAAGGAAGACCAAAGAAGAATTGATGCCTTTGAATTATGGTGTTTGACAAGAATATTAAATATACCATGGACTGCCAGAAGAACAAACAAATCTGTCTTTGAAGAAGTACAGCCAAAATGAATGATCGCTAAAAGCGAGGATGTCAAGACCTTGCCTCACAGACTCTGGACATGTTATCAGGAGGGACCAGTCTCTGGAGAAGGACATCATGCTTGGTAGAGTCAGCTAAAAGGAAGACTGTTAAGATGGGTTGACACAGTGGCTGTAACAATGGGCTCAAATGTAATAACGACTGTGAGGATGGCACAGGGCTGGGCAGTTTTTTGTTTTCTTTTAACATTTTATTGTGCTTTAGGTGAAAGTTTACATAGCAAAGTAGTTTCCCAATCAATAATTCATATACAAATTGTTCTGTGACAATGGTTGCAATCCCTGCATTTTGTGTCAGCATTCTCCCCATTTTCTCCCCTGATTCTGCATTTCCATTTGTCCAGTTTCCCTGCCTTCCCATCTTTGGTTTTGAGCAAATGTTATGCTTTTGATCTCGTACACTTGATTGTTCTAATGAACACATTCTTCACCTGTGTTATTGTTTATTTTATAGGCTGGTCTGTTATTTGGTTGAAATGTGGCCTTCTGGAGTGTCTTCAGTTTCAAGTTAGAAGGGCAATAGTCTCAGGGGTTCTTCTAGTCTCTATCAGACCAGTAACTCGGCAACATTTTGTTCTGTTATACATAAGGTCACTAAAAGTTGGAACAAAGTGGATGGTACCCAACAAAAACTTTTTTTTTTTGATATGTATTTATTACAGAGCTTATCACAATTTCATTCCTTTTTTCCTGCCCTCCCTCCCTCCCTCCCTCTCTTTTTTCTTTCTTTTTCCTATAGTTCCTTCCGTAACCAGACTGTGTATTCCTTGAGAGGTTAACATGGTATTTTTTAATTATGGAAAAAAATACTCCTTTAGAACTCACTAAAATTAACTGATAAAATGTCCTGCCTCACTTTCTTTAGTATACATATTATGTTGAGCCAAGGATCTGGCCCTTAAAAAAGAGTTCATAAATTCTTAACCAATAATAGATGAAAGAGTATTATCCCCAATAATAGATGAAAGAGTATTATCCTTTGACTTTGCCCCTTTATGAGTTTATATATATATATATATACATATATATATATTTTTTTAATGATACATTTACTTCTCAAAATATATTGTAGAAGTTCTTTGGGATCTATTTGCTGATCCTAAAATTTGGAATTCTTAAAGGAAATCACTCCTATGACCCTAAAATAATATTTCTAAGAGAAACTCAATATTTGGATAAACAAAGGAAAATTGCCTTGTGTTGGCAACAGAACAAGGAAAGCATCTCATTTTTCCGAAGTTGACAAGCTTTCGAAACTCATTAGAGAAATATGAACTGTAAATGTGTGCAAAGAGCACTACCATCAAAGTATTGGCAAACTCCTTGGCATCCCATTAAAGTTATATACACTTTATAGGTTTTAACGTATAGATAGTGAGATAGTTAAAATCAACAAAAAGTTATATTGCAAATATTAAGACATTGGCCAAAAGAAGATTCAAGTGAAGGAAAAACTGACCTGGATATATATAGGAACTAAAAATAGGAACTACAAACACACATACAAGTGTTCAAATATCCAAAGTAGTTCTGCAAATTAGTCTGTTACGATGGTATGTTGTAATAATTAGAAAAGCAAATCAAATACGTATAAATGTTCTTGTTGGTTTCCCATGGTAGCAACATGGGATAATTAGTTTGAATATGAGAATTTAATAAATTCCTCATAGAATTCTATGGCTTTAGAAGTAATTATTTGTGTTAGAAAAGCAATGTCATAACTGTGACAATGAATGACATTAAAAAATTATAGGAAACTTTGACTAGTTTCGGGACTGTTTTAATTAGTAAATAGATCTCTAGATCAAATCTGTCAAATGTGGTTTTAATTATATAAAAACATGAAAGGAGTATATGGAATCAGTCCTGGAATCATTAAATAGGGGTCCAATATGAATGTCAAAGGTGGGAATAGATGGAGAATAAGTACGTGTGAAAAGATGCAATGTATACTTTGAATGGATAGTCTGTGGGATGTGGGCACAAGAAAAGATTCAAAAAAAGTTTCCAGAAAGAGAAAGAACATGAAAATGTTTGACAGAAGATGAGGAAGAAGAACAAGAAGAAAAAAGATGAGGATACTGAGGAGAAGTAAAATAGCTGGAGTAGCAGCAGCAGAGAAGCATATGTTAACATGTAGTGCTTAGTAGATATGTGGTACTAAGCTACATATGGAAATCCTGGTGGCGTAGTGGTTAAGAGCTATGCTGCTAACCAAAAGGTCGGCAGTTCAAATCCACCAGGTGCTCCTTGGGAACTCTATGGGGCAGTTCTACTCTCTCTTATAGGATCGCTATGAGTCGGAATCGACTTGATGGCAATGTGTTTTTTTCATGAGTAATCTACATATATGACTACCCTTTTCTCGTTTAATCGCCATATCTCATCTTTGAAGATGTACTTTTATTATGATCCCTAATATACAAGGAGAAAACAGAGTGAAGGATATTGCATCGCTAATCCATGGCAGAGCGAAGACTCAAGTTCTTGCTCAAAAACACTCCAAAAACAATGGATTATCATAAATTTTGACAATAAAGTACAATGAAACTTTTTCTCCAAAATGGTGGTTGCTATAGATCTCAGCTGAAGTAGGTACTGGCCAATAGATAATACAAAGTTATATAGTAAAGAGGTACCTGCTTCTTATACTAAACTAAAAAAAAAAAAAAAAGCTGATGTATTCCCTTCTGCTGCTCAGGAGTTGATAGAAGAGCAAGGCTAAGACAAGAAAGGAATGAATGTACAGAACTCAGGTGCCTTGAGGTTGTCTCAGCAAAATGGCTACCATTCAGACAGTATTCAGCCTGTCATTGGAACCAGCAGGGTTTTTTCCAGTGTATAACCCTAACTGGTTCATTTACTTCCTTGTGCCTCAGTTTTCTGGTATTAAAATAGAAAATTAAAAGTATCTTAGCTTGGAACATAAAATCAACAATATTAGCTAAGAGTTTTAGAGTGTTTATCATGTGACAGGGAGTCCCTGTGTGGTAAAAATGGTTAAGCGCTGTACAACTAGCCAAAAGGTTGACAGTTTAAACCCATGCAGAGGCACCTTGGGAGACAGGCCTGGTGGTCTGCTTCTGAAAGGTCACGGCCTTGAAAACCCCTTTTGAGAAGTTCTACTCTACATACATGGGGTCACCATGATTGGGAATTGACTCGACTGAAACTAAAAACAATAACCATGTGACAAGAACTTTTTTAAGCATTTTACTACATATTTATTTATAAAATCTTATAATCAACCCTATTAGGTAGCACAATGTTACTTTCATTTTATAGATGAGGTATTGGGCACAGAGAGATTGACTACTTAACAAAGGTCGGAGGTAGGATAGGAGGAAATCTGGCCTAGGATGCCACATTTTTTATGTATATAATATAGTGACTCCTAGAATAGTGTGGATCACTAAAATCTGAACTGTTGGAAGATGAAGGCAAAGCATATTCAATGGATCTTATCAGTGTAATGGCTTATTTGTCAACAAGTATTTGAGAAATGATTCATGGGCCTCTGGGAGATGATACTAACATTTTAAGTGTACACAGAACTTTATAGTTCAGAAAGCACTTTCCCATGTATTATCTCAACAAAAACTCCGGAAAAAAATTGCTTGGGGGTTCACAAACTGATGACTTTGATTGCACACTGAATATTTTTTTCTCTTTCTCTTTTGCCCTCGTTTTCATTACTTATTTCACGTGCTCAATACTTTCTAATCAGTGGCACAATTAATTTGTTGTAAGAATTGTGTAACACTACCATATATAATATAGATAGGGTTCAAAATTATGTATCTTATCTCTCCATCTAGGTTGGGAACAAGCCTTATGAATAATACTATAGCTCTGTATGCCATATCACCTAATGGGCATACTGTGTTTCATAGATGTTGATAATTTGTGATTATTGTCAAGATTATTTTGAAATCTTACTAGACAAAACCTTTTGATCTCCTTGGCCTTTGTACAACATTCAAAAAACCACTAAGTCTCATATACTTTGCACTGAAAAAAAGATTCCCGATACATAAAAATAGCTTATCAGGGGAAATCAAATGAACCCTTTTTTATTCAACTCATCCTTTACACTATATGAGATCCTTAGGTTGAAATGCAAGATGGAGCTGGAGAAATCATGATGAATATGTTTCACAATAACGTACCTACCATCTCCACTTCGATATATTCAGAAGAATTTCAAGTACAGTCTTACCAAGGTTAAAGTAGGCAAATAGTGCTTCTTATAGATTGGCAAATCTTATTAAGTTGTTAGAGAAGAAAAAAAAAAAAAAGAGACAGCTGTACAACAGTTTCACACCTGGTACAATTTCTTTTAGCTCTAAGGATAACAAACGTTAGGTTGGAGGCAGGCATACATTACAACAGATAACAAAGCTGTTAGATTTCTTTGAGTTAATTTTTTAATACACGAAAGATGAGAAGAACTTATGGTTCAAGACTGTTTATGGTCAAGAAAGCTATCATGAGAGGAGGGGGGCCAAGATGGCTGACTAGGTGGACGCTCCCGCGGATCCCTCTTGCAACAAAGACTCGGAAAAACAAGGGAATCGATCACATACAGAACAATATATGAACTCTGAACAACAAGCACAGACTTAGAGACGGAGGACGAACAAATACGGGCAGACAGCGACTATTTTCAGAACTAGGAGCCAGCGCACCAGGCAGGTGACCTTCGGAGCTCGATCTGGGGCAGAGCCCAGGGGGGCAGACGGCACAGAAAGGGGGCCCACCCCTTCCCCCCCGAACCCATCCCGGGAGGAAGCCTAGTAGGTTGGCGCGAGCGGCGTAGGGGCGCAGCCAGAGGGAGAAACACCCGGGAGGCAGTGACTGATCTGAGAGGGGGGAGAACAGCCTCCCAGCTGGGGTGCCGTCCCGCCGGGAGTTAGGCGAGAAGCCGACGGGGCGCGCGCGGGGGGGGGGTCAGCTGTGTTTCCCTGGAGTGACCCCAGGGCGGGGCCCACGCGTTCGTGTGGGAGGACACGCACCCAGTCCGCGCGTGTGGCACGGCACACCAGAGGGAGAAATCCCCGGAGGTGTCTGGTCTCAAAACAGGGAAAGCAGCATCCCAGACGGGGAGCCATTCCGCTGCGATCTGGGCACGCGTGCGCGCGCGCGCGGGCGGGGCATGAGCGCGGGGTCCATTTTTATTACCCTGAATTGACCCAGGGGGCGGGACCACCTGGTCGTGCGAGTGACGCCCTCCCAGTTTGCGCGAGAGGTGTGGCACACAGGAAGGAGAAGTCCCCGGGAGGAACTAATTGGTCCCTAAGCACAGAAAGTAGCGTCCCAGACAGGGTGCCATCTTGCCGGGGCTTGGGCGCGCGCACGAGCGGGGCGTGAGCGCGGAGTCCATTTTTATTGCCCTGAATTGACCCAGGGGGCGGGCCCACCTGGCCGTGCGGAGGAACTGATTGGTCCCGAAGCGCAGAAAGTAGCATCCCAGACGGGGTCCCGCCCTGCTGGGGCTTGGGCGCGCGCACGAGCGGGGCGTGAGCGCGGAGTCCATTTTTATTGCCCTGAATTGACCGAGGGGGCGGGCCCACCTGGCCGTGCGGAGGAACTGATTGGTCCCGAAGCGCAGAAAGTAGCGTCCCAGACGGGGTGCCGTCCTGCCGGGGCTTGGGCGCGCGCACGAGCGGGGCGTGAGCACGGAGTCCATTTTTATTGCCCTGAATTGACCCAGGGGGCGGGCCCACCTGGCCGTGCAGGTGACGCCAACCCAGTTCGCGCGAGAGGTGTGGCGCTCCGGAAGGAGAAGTCCCGGGGAGGAAGTGACTGGTTCCCGAACAGGGAAAGCAGCGTCTCAACCCGGAAGTCATCCCGCTGGGATTTGGGCGCGCGCACAGGCGGGGCGTGACCGCGGGATCTAATTATAATCGCCTGAATAGACCCTGGGGGCGGGCCCACCCGTTCGTGCGGGAAACGCCCACCCAGTGCCCACGAGCGGTGCCGCGCACCGGAGGAAGTCCCCAGGAGGAAGGGACTGGTTTCCGAGCAAGGAAAGCAGTGTCCTAGCCAGGGACCCGTCCAGCCCGGATTTTGGCGAACGGAGGCGGAGCGTGAACGTGGTGTTCAGCTCTATATTCTGTGGTGCTACACTCCTAGCTCTCAGATCCCTCCCCCACCCTCCCCAGGCGACCCCATTAACATCCGAATACCCGGAGCCAGAGAGAGAATTCAGATAGGGATCTGACTGCATTTTTTTTTAGCTGACTACTTGGAAAATCTAGTTTCCCAGTGATGGCTCGGAGACAGCAGTCCATATCAAACCACATAAAGAAACAGACCATGACAGCTTCTCCAACCCCCCAAACAAAAGAATCAAAATCTTTCCCAAATGAAGATACAATCCTGGAATTATCAGATACAGAATATAAAAAACTAATTTACAGAATGCTTAAAGATATCACAAATGAAATTAGGATAAATGCAGAAAAAGCCAAGGAACACACTGATAAAACTGTTGAAGAACTCAAAAAGATTATTCAAGAACATACTGGAAAAATTAACAAGTTGCAAGAATCCATAGAGAGACAGCATGTAGAAATCCAAAAGATTAACAATAAAATTACAGAATTTGACAACGCAATAGAAAGTCAGAGGAGCAGACTCGAGCAATTAGAATGTAGACTGGGACTTCTGGAGGACCAGGGAAACAACACCAACATAGCTGGAAAAAAATCAGATAAAAGAATTAAAAAAAATGAAGAAACCCTAAGAATCATGTGGGACTCTATCAAGAAGGATAACTTACGAGTAATTGGAGTCCCAGAACAGGGAGGGGGGACAGAAAACACAGAGAAAATAGTTGAAGAACTCCTGACACAAAACTTCCCTGACCTCATGAAAGAAGAAAGGATATCTATCCAAGATGCTCATCGAACCCCATTTAAGATTGATCCAAAAAGAAAAACACCAAGACATATCATCATCAAACTTGCCAAAACCAAAGACAAACAGAAAATTTTAAAAGCAGCCAGGGAGAAAAGAAAGGTTTCCTTCAAGGGAGAATCAATAAGAATAAGTTCAGACTACTCAGCAGAAACCATGCAGGCAAGAAGGGAATGGGACGACATATACAGAGCACTAAACGAGAAAAACTGCCAACCAAGGATCATATATCCAGCAAAACTCTCTCTGAAATATGAAGGAGAAATTAAGATATTTACAGATAAACACAAGTTTAGAGAATTTGCAAAAACTAAACCAAGACTGCAAGAAATGCTAAAGGAGATTGTTTGGCCTGATGACCAATAATATCAGGTACCAGCACAATACAAGGTCACAAAACAGAACGTCCTGATATCAACGCAACTCAAACAGGGAAAGCACAAAAACAAACAAATTAAGACTAATTCTAAAAAATAAATAAATAAACAAAATAACACACACAACAGGAAATCATGGAAATCAATAGATAAACGATCAAAATAATCAAAAAGAGGGACTAAATATAGGAGGCATTGAACTGCCAGATGGAGAGTGATACAAGGCGAAATAGAAGGATACAAGTTAGGTTTTTACTTAGAAAAATAGGGGTAAATAAAAAGGTAACCACAAAAAGGAATATCAATTCCATAACTCAAGAAAAAAGCCAAGAAAAACGTAACGACTCAATAAACACAAAGTTAAACATTATGAAAATGAGGATCTCACAAGCTACTAAGAAAAACGTCTCAGCACAAAAAAGCATGTGGAAAAATGAAATGGCCAACAACACACATGAAAAGGCATCAAAATGACAGCACTAAAAACTTACTTATCTATAATTACGCTGAATGTAAATGGACTAAATGCACCAATAAAGAGACAGAGAGTCACAGACTGGATAAAAAAACACGATCCATCTATATGCTGCCTACAAGAGACACACCTTAGACTTAGAGACACAAACAAACTAAAACTCAAAGGATGGAAAAAAATATATCAAGCAAATAATAAGCAAAAAAGAAGAGGAGTAGCAATATTAATTTCTGACAAAATAGACTTTAGACTTAAATCCGCCACAAAGGATAAAGAAGGACACTATATAATGATAAAAGGGACAATTGATCAGGAAGACATAACCATATTAAATATTTACGCACCTAATGACAGGGCTGCAAGATACATAAATCAAATTTTAACAGAATTGAAAAGTGAGATAGACACCTCCACATATATAGTAGGAGACTTCAACACACCACTTTCGGAGAAGGACAGGACATCCAGTAAGAAGCTCAATAGAGACACGGAAGACCTGCTTACAACAATCAACCAACTTGACCTCATTGACTTATACAGAACTCTCCACCCAACTGCTGCAAAATATACTTTTTTTTCTAGCGCACATGGAACATTCTCTAGAATAGACCACATATTAGGGCATAAAACAAATCTTTGCAGAATCCAAAACATCGAAATATTACAAAGCATCTTCTCAGACCACAAGGCAATGAAGCTAGAAATCAATAACAGAAAAACTAGGGAAAAGAAATCAAATACTTGGAAAATGAACAATACCCTCCTGAAAAAAGACTGGGATATAGAAGACATCAAGGAGGGAATAAGGAAATTCTTAGAAAGCAACGAGAATGAAAATACTTCCTATCAAAACCTCTGGGACACAGCAAAAGCAGTGCTCAGAGGCCAATTTATATCGATAAATGCACACATACAAAAAGAAGAAAGAGCCAAAATCAGAGAACTGTCCCGACAACTTGAGCAAATAGAAAGTGAGCAACAAAAGAATCCATCAGGCACCCGAAGAAAACAAATAATAAAAATTAGAGCTGAACTAAATGAATTAGAGAACAGAAAAACAATTGAAAGAATTAACAAAGCCAAAAGCTGGTTCTTTGAAAAAATTA
The DNA here is from genome assembly GCF_030014295.1 of Loxodonta africana. Taxonomy (NCBI): domain Eukaryota; kingdom Metazoa; phylum Chordata; class Mammalia; order Proboscidea; family Elephantidae; genus Loxodonta; species Loxodonta africana. Next base: position 63,671,524 of record NC_087355.1, read on the forward strand.
ACAAAATTGATAAACCATTGGCTAGACTGACTAAAGAAAAACAGGAAAGGAAACAAATAACCCGAATAAGAAACGAGAAGGACCACATCACAACAGAACCAAATGAAATCAAAAGAATCATATCAGATTACTACATAAAATTGTACTCTAACAAATTTGAAAACCTAGAAGAAATGGATAAATTCTTGGAACAACACTACTTACCTAAACTAACACATTCAGAAGTAGAACAACTAAATAGACCCATAACAAAAAAAGAGATTGAAACGGTAATCAAAAAACTCCCAACAAAAAAAAGTCCTGGCCCAGATGGCTTCACTGCAGAGTTCTACCAAACCTTCAGAGAAGACTTAACACCATTACTATTGAAGGTATTTCAAAGTATAGAAAAAGACGGAATACTACCCAACTCATTCTATGAAGCTACCATCTCCCTGATACCAAAACCAGGTAAAGACATTACAAAAAAAGAAAATTTTAGACCTATATCCCTCATGAACATAGATGCAAAAATCCTTAATAAAATTCTAGCCAATAGAATCCAACAACACATCAAAAAAATAATTCACCCTGATCAAGTGGGATTTATACCAGGTATGCAAGGCTGGTTTAATATCAGAAAAACCATTAATGTAATCCATCACATAAATAAAACAAAAGACAAAAACCACATGATCTTATCAATAGATGCAGAAAAGGCATTTGACAAAGTCCAACACCCATTTATGATAAAAACTCTCAGCAAAATAGGAATTGAAGGAAAATTCCTCAACATAATAAAGGGCATATATGCAAAGCCAATGGCCAATATCACTCTAAATGGAGAGAACCTGAAAGCATTTCCCCTGAGAACGGGAACCAGACAAGGATGCCCTTTATCACCGCTCTTATTCAACATCGTACTTGAAGTCCTAGCCAGGGCAATTAGGCTAGACAAAGAAATAAAGGGTAACCAGATTGGTAAGGAGGAAGTAAAGCTATCACTATTTGCAGATGACATGATCGTATACATGGAAAACCCTAAGAAATCCTCCAGAAAACTACTGAAACTAATAGAAGAGTTTGGAAGAGTCTCAGGATATAAAATAAACATACAAAAATCACTTGGATTCCTCTACATCAACAAAAAGAATACCGAAGAGGAAATAACCAAATCAATACCATTCACAGTAGCCCCCAAGAAGATAAAATACTTAGGAATAAATCTTACCAAGGATGTAAAAGACTTATACAAAGAAAACTATAAAACTCTGCTACAAGAAATTCAAAAGGACACGCTTAAATGGAAAAACATACCCTGCTCATGGATAGGAAGACTCAACATAGTAAAAATGTCTATTCTACCAAAAGCCATTTATACATACAACGCACTTCCAATCCAAATACCAATGTCATACTTTAAGGGAATAGAGAAACAAATCACTAATTTCATATGGAAAGGAAAGAACCCCCGGATAAGCAAAACATTACTGAAAAAGAAGAAGAAAGTGGGAGGCCTCACCCTACCTGATTTCAGAACCTATTATATAGCTACAGTAGTCAAAACAGCCTGGTACTGGTACAACAACAGGCACATAGACCAATGGAACAGAATTGAGAATCCAGATATAAATCCATCCACGTATGAGCAGCTGATATTTGACAAAGGACCAGTGTCAGTCAATTGGGGAAATAATAGTCTTTTTAACAAATGGTGCTGGCATACCTGGATATCCATTTGCAAAAGAATGAAACAGGACCCATACCTCACACCATGCACAAAAACTAACTCCAAGTGGATCAAAGACCTAAACATAAAGACTAAAACGATAAAAATCTTGGAAGAAAAAATAGGATCTACCCTAGGAGCCCTAATACAGGGCATAAATAGAATACAAAACATTATCAAAAATGATGAAGAGAAACCCGATAACTGGGAGCTCCTAAAAATCAAACACCTATGCTCATCTAAAGACTTCACCAAAAGAGTAAAAAGACCACCTACAGACTGGGAAAGAATATTCAGCTATGACATCTCAGACCAGCGCCTGATCTCTAAAATCTACATGATTCTGTCAAAACTCAACCACAAAAAGACAAACAACCCAATCAAGAAGTGGGCAAAGGATATGAACACACATTTCACTAAGGAAGATATTCAGGCAGCCAACAGATACATGAGAAAATGCTCTCGATCATTAGTCATTAGAGAAATGCAAATTAAAACTACGATGAGATTCCATCTGACACCAACTAGACTGGCATTAATTCAAAAATCACAAAATAATAAATGTTGGAGAGGCTGCGGAGAGACTGGAACTCTCATACACTGCTGGTGGGATTGTAAAATGGTACAACCACTTTGGAAATCCATCTGGCGTTATCTTAAACAGTTAGAAATAGAACTACCATACAACCCAGAAATCCCACTCCTCGGAATATACCCTAAAAATACAAGACCCTTCACACAAACAGATATATGCACACCCATGTTTATTGCAGCTCTGTTTACAATAGCAAAAAGCTAGAAGCAACCAAGATGTCCATCAACGGACGAATGGGTAAATAAATTGTGGTATATTCACACAATGGAATACTATGCATCGATAAAGAACAGTGACGAATCTCTGAAACATTTCATAACATGGAGGAATCTGGAAGGCATTATGCTGAGCGAAATGAGTCAGTTGCAAAAGGACAAATATTGTATAAGACCACTATTATAAGATCTTGAGAAATAGAAAAAACGGAAAAGAACACATACTTTTGTGGTTACAAAGGGGGGAGGGAGGGAAGGAGGGAGGTAGGGAGAGGACTTTTTATTGATCAATCTGTAGATGGGAACTGCTTTGGGTGAAGGGAAAGACAACACTCAAAACAAGGAAGGTCAGCCTAATTGGACAGGATTAAAAGTAAAGAGGTTTCCGAGATAAAATGAAAGCTTCAAAGGATAGCGAAGCAGGGGCTGGGGTCTGGGGAACCTGGTTTGAGAGGACTTCTAAATCAATGGGCAAAACAATTCTATTATGAAAACACTCTGCATCCCACTTTGAATTGTGGCACCTGGGGTCCTAAATGCCAACAAGCAGCCATCTAAAATACATTAATTGGTCTCAACCCACCGGGAGCAAAGACAAAGGAAGAACACCAAGGTCACACGACAACTAAGAACCCAAGAGACAGAAAGGGCCACTTGAACCAGAGACCTACAATATCCTGAGACCAGAAGAACTAGTTGGTGCCCGGCCACAATCGATGTCTGCCCTGTCAGGGAACACAACAGACAACTCCTGAGGGAGCGGGAGACCAATGGGATGCAGACCCCAAATTCTCATTAAAAGACCACACCTAATGGTATGATTGCGACTAGAGGAATCCCAGAGATAATGCTCCCCAGAACTTCTGATGGCACAGGACAGGAACCATCCCCGAAGACAAATCATCAGGCATGAAAAGGACTGGTCAGTGGTGGGGAGAGAGATACTGATGAAGAGTGAGCTAATTAAATCAGGTGGACACGGGAGAGTGTGTTGGCAACTCTTGACTGGAGGGGGGATGGGAAGATAGAGAGAGAGGAAAGAAGGTAAAACTGGCACGAAACGAGAGACTGTAAGGGCTGACTCAGTAGGGGGAGAGCAAGTGGGAGAAGGGAGCAAGATGTATGTAAACCTACATGTGACAGACTGATTGGAATGGTAAATGTTCACTTGAAGCTTAATAAAAATTTAAAAAAAAAAAAAAAAAAGAAAGCTATCATTCTGTTTGTCAATTTTTTTTTTTTTTTTAGATGACATGAACAATTAACTTTTCGTAGGTCTTTGTCAATGCAGCTATCTAAATGGAATCAGACCCACTGGTGAGCTGTGTTTCAGAATCAAATGAAGTATTTTCAAGTGTTTTAAAAGCATTTATATGATTTATTTTAACAAGTAAGATTGAGTATAGTAACAGGTATTTTCATTTTTAGAATTACACTGAGAATGTATGTAGGATTAGTACAAGAGCTGATTTTGCCACCAGATAACATGGTAGCAAGATATCCCAGTAGTTTTATAACTGTACACTAAGGAACTTTACTGGTTGTTGAATCACAAAAAGAGATTCATGTTAAAAAAACATTTGGGAAATGCTAAGTTATAGTCAAACGGGATTGTTGTTTACAGAAATCTTCAGAATCTCTTATTAATATACACTGTCTTTTCAAAATTAGGGGGGATATTTTATTGAATGTTTCTAAAACACGTGTCCACAGAGATCCTTTTTCACTGGATACCTATTAATTTTGTGCCCCATGGAAAAAAATTCAGGAAACACTGATTTGGTCATTTAACCATCTAAATTGAGTTTCAATCTCTAAAAAGTACAGGAAATTTTTGCTTATAATACCAAATAATGTAGGACTCTGAAGTATGGCCATTAAAGAAAAAAAAGTCTAATGCTGTACATCTAAACTTATATGAATAGCTTTTCCTCTTAAAAAAACATTTCCACTTTAGCACATCAAAGGTAAATTGTAAGCTAAATTTGACAAAACTGTCAACTACACCATGACCTTCTGTACCTTTGTGTTCTTCAAATTATATTTGTTTACCTATCAAGTGGAAGAAATTATGCTAGACACTGTCAATATGTAGACAAAAGGCATAAATTCTGTCTTAAAGAAACAGGGTGTTTTTGGAAAAAACAATTAAATATATCAAAAACTGTCAAGTTATAAACAAAGTGGCTGGAGTGATCTTGGAAGGTTTTACATATCATGAGACTTTTGAGTTTGGCCTTGAAAGATGACTTAGATTTTGGAGGCTGAAAAAGGTATAATAATACTCCATGCAGAGAAAAAAGAAAAAAAAGATTTTGAGATATGAAATACTATGGTATGTGCTCAAAGAATAGAAGAAACTATATAGTGTCCATATCCATTCCCTTAGAATATATCCCACGTGATACTGTTTCAAGATCCAGGTGGCCCAATGGTTAAGAACTATGGCTGTTAACCAAAAGATCAGTAGTTCAAATCCACCAGCCACTCTTTGGAAACCCTACGGGCAGTTCTACCCTGTCCTATAAAGTCACTATGAGTCAGAATCGACTCGATGGCAGTAGATCTGGGTCTTGGGATACTGTTTCAAAGACTAGGGCTGCTAACCGAAAGGTGGGCAGTTCAAATCCAACAGGTACTCCTTGGAAACTCTGTAGGGCAGATAGTTCTACTCTGTCCTATAGAGTTGCTATGAGTCGGAATCTACTCAATGACATCGGATTTTTTTTTGCAAACAAATGAATCAAAATCTGATTTCAAACACATATATAATGAATAGTTAATGCTTGTAAAATGATATCCATTTAGTTCATGAAACACTGTGCCATATTCACAATTAGTGGCTTATTATATTAATTGTTTATATCAATCACTAATTTAAGGGCTTATCTTAAAAGTTTTTTAAAAATGGATAAAATAAGAAAGGAAGGGTGATCTTGGTTTAATAAGCTATTTTTAAATAGCCACTACAGTCTTTATATTTCCAGGCACTTAGGTGGAGCAAATAGTTATGCACTCTGCTACTAACTGAAAGGTTGGTTGGTAGAATCCACCCAAAGCCTTTGGAAGAAACCTAGCAATATGCTTCTGAAAGACCACAGTCATTCAAAACTGTATGGATTACATTTCTACTCTGAAACACACGGGGCTGCCATGAGTCAGAACTGACTTGACAGCAACTGCTTCTTGTTTTTGTTTTTTGGTATACTTATCCAGTCTCACTCCATCATTATCACTTTCCCACTTTGAATCTTTGCTAAATAACATTTACTTTCTGTTGTTTTATTCAAAACTGCCTCTTAATAATTAATGCTTTCTTTTAACAATGTTCTTATTCTAAGAAGGTCCATTTCTCCACTCAGATTCAGTGGTGGCGGGTCATGGAAGAGAAACCAGCACGGGTATCAGCTGCTTATTTCCTGCCAACAATAACAATTGATTTTCTTCTTCCTAAATTGAAATCAGTGGGGAGAGGAGCTCCAAATGACAATCGAAGTCCACTCCACTAACCATGTCAATTAAATTAAATATGCTGTACCTCTGTCTTTTAAGCAACTCTCTAAGGGATAACTTGAAAAAAGATTTAATTATGTTTTAAATGCACCACATAGTGCTCATAGGCTTTGTAGTGGAATAAGATTCCCACTGAGAATCATTTATTAAGTGATTACTATATGGGGCATTGTGGGCTCTTCAATGAACCAGAAGACTTTATATTCTATACGAGAAATATGAATCACACAGGTAACTAAGTGCTAACATGTATTCAAGTTAGATACACTTAGCCACTTCAGGTACCATTAGAACATATTCTGGTCATTCAGGAGCATTTCAAAGTCTTAACAAAGCTTAGTGCTAGAGAACAACTAATCTGGATAAGTGTTTCTCAGGGTGCTAAGGTGCCAGCCAGTCCTGGCATGTGTAGACTTGATTTCAAAATCATATGTAAATTTCTACTTCAAATCTAGTACACAGGGACTTAATGTGCATTGCATTATTCAGCAATTATTCATCATTTAACATCTATAAACATGACTACTGAATAAATTATTGGGTACTTTTTTTTTTTTTTCTCACATACACTGCAAGATCCTCAAGGGCTAGGATCTTCTGTATTGTTGTATCTCTTACAGCACATACCTATATGAGTAAATATTTTTGATCAGTAAGTAAATTGATATCAAATTAAAATATTCCAAGGAATGATCTCTCTTTAAAGGGGCACTACAGAAATCTCCTCTATAACTGTAGTGTCAGGCAGAAACCATTTAACACATAAAACATAAGGGTTTCCATTACCCTCTATCACATCTCACTTTTTATTTCTTTATAACATTTATTACTATCAGAAATTATGTATTTATATTTTTACTTATTTATTGACTAGGCTTTCTGCTAAAATATATGCTTTATTAAGAAGATACTGTTTTGTTCATTATTTTATTATACCACATAAAACAGTGCCTGACACATAAAAGATGCTTAGTAAATATTTGTTGAATTAATAAATGATTATTGGATGAAACATGCCTATTTTTAATTTTTTATAGGAAATAGAAAATTTTCCTCTAGAACATTCCCCCGCCAGTTGTGTGCAATATGCTCTATACCTTACTTGCTATTCCAATAGCAGATTTTAACCCATCTTAAGATTTTGTTATTCTAAATAGTGAAAATACCTCCTTCTTTTAACTCGCTTTTCTCTGATTATTAATATAATGGAATGTCTTTTCATATATATTGTGGACATTTATATTTCTTCTTTATTAATTATCTCTTCTTATTTTTACATATTTCCCTATTGGTTTGGCTGTCACTATTTTATTTTGCTATGCTTTTATCTTAATAATTTTAGGAACTCTTTCTAGGCTGCTTATCCATTTTATGTGCTGCAAAGTTTTCCTTTAATTTGCCTTTTTATTTTATTTATATTATCCTTTAAACGTTTAAGTCTTTTTGGAAGTAAGATGCTGTTGTAGTTACGGGCATTGACTCTGGAGCTAGGCTGCTAAGTTCAAACACGAACTCTGTCTCTTACTGGTTTATGTGACCCTGAGTGAGGTACTTAACTGGGCCTCTAGTTTTTTTTTTATCTGTAATACGGGGATTGAAAATACAATTTCCAATCACCTCATTTGCACATGAAAGCTGGACAATGAATAATGGAGATCAAAGAAGAATTGATGCCTTTGAATTATGGTGTTGGTGAAGAATATTGAATATACCATGGACTGCAAGAAGAATGAACAATTCTGTCTCAGAAGAAGTACAGACAGAATATTCCTCAGAAGCAAAGGTGGTGAGACTTCTATGGACGTGTTATTAGTAGGGACCAATCCCTGAAGAAGGACATCATGCATGGTAAAGTAGAGGGTCAGCAAAAGAGAGGAAGACCTTCAATTAGTTGGACTGACACAGTGGCTGCAACAATGTGCTAAAGCATAGTAACGATTTTGAGGATGGGGAGGGACCTTGCAACGTTTTATTCTGTTATACACAGGATCACCAGGAATCAGAGTCAACTTGAGGACACCTAACAATATGGGGATAATTACAGAACTTTAGCTCATAGAGCTGTGAGAACTATACGAGTTGCTATTTGTAGTGTTCTTGGTACAGTATTTGGCACATAGTAAATGCTATTAAAAGCATTCGCTAGCCATTGTTTATGAGCCTGGCTTTTGTTATCTTGGCAGGCTTTCCTCAACCCCCAAAATTATAAACATATTCTTCTGTAATTTTTTTCTAGTACTTTCATAGTTTTATTATCTATATTTAGATTTTAATTCATCTCAAATTTATTTTGCTTAAGGTGTGAGACAGATATGTTTGTCTCCAAATGGATACCCAATTGCCTCAATTTATTTAGTGAATACATTATGCTGCTTCTATTGAGTTGGATGTTGCAACCTGGGTCTGCACCTGGATTCTCTATTCTAATTGCTCTTTGTATTACTATTGTACCAACAAAACAGTTTAATTATTATAACTTTATAGTAAATTATCTGGTAAAGCCAGTCCCTCCTTTATTCTCAATTTTTTTCATAATTGCCCTAGCTATACTTGAAAGTTGATTCTTCTGATTACATTTAGAATCAACATGTCAAGTCGACACCCCCAAAAATCCCATTGCTATTTTGATTGATATGGCATTCAATTTATGGACCACATGAGGGAGAAATGGCAAGGTTCCTAAGTGGCGCAAACGGTTTGCACTCAATGGCTAACATAAAGTGACACTGCAGAAGGAAGCCCTGGTTGCCTGCTTCTGTAAAGACTACAGCCAACAAACCCTACGAAGTAGTTCTACTCTGTACACGTGGGGTCTCTGTTAGTCAAAGCTCACTTGATAGCAACTAAAACAATACAATTTTTTTCACTCAGAACATGATATGCTTCTTCTTTCTGAACCACAAGGTACGAATTTCCATTTTATGCTGCCCATTGATTTTCTCTCCCATCAGCACTTCAGCTATGTAACAATACAGATCTCAGTAGATTTCCGTTATGAAACTTTATCAGGGTCAAATTTGGATAAAAAATATTTATGATTCTAAAAGAAATATATAATTTAAAGTTTTGAAGGGAAGAAGAGTAAACTTAGAGTTTGTGAGTGAATTAAGGGGTGGGAGGAAACTATTGGATAAAGCCTGAGTTTGAATGCCAAAGATGATCTCAGAAACTATCTTATTTTGCATATTCTTTTTATTGCGTAGAAAAAAGGAACACTACATCACTAGTCATTAGAGAAAATCAAGTCAAAGCCACACCTACTATGATATAATAATAATAAAAAAAATTATATTAAAAGACAGAGAATTACATGCATTGATAGGAGAGCCCTGGTTGTGTATGGTTAAGCATTTGGTTGCTAACTGAAAGGTTGGTGGTTCAAAACCACCCGGCCACTCCATGGGAGAATGACATAGGGATCTGCTTCTGCAAAGATCCCAGCCTATAAAACCCTATGGGGCAGTTCTATCCTGTCACATCGAGACTTTATGAGTCAAAATTGACTTGAGGGCACATAACAACATGTATTGGTGAGAATATGGAGAAATTAGAACCCAGATGCATTGCTAGAAGGCATGTAACATAGTACAGCTAGGTTGATAAATAGTTGGAGAATTCCTCAAAAAGTGACTCATGGTGACAGTAGAACTGTGTTCCACAGAGTTTTCAATGGTTGATTTTTTTTTTAGAAGAAGACCAGACGTTTCTTCCATGTTGCCTCTGGGTGAACTGGAACCTCCAGCCTTTCTGGTTTTCTGCCAAGTTGTTAACTGTTTGTACCACCCACGGACTCCAAAGACACCATGTTGTCCTGCAATTCTCCTCCTAGGTATATACCTAACAGAAGTGAAAACTTGCATCCATATAAAAAATTTGTGCACAAATGTCATAGCAGCATTGTGCATAGTAGCCAAAAAGCAGAAACAGACCCAAATGTTCATCAACTGATGATGAACAAATAAAATGTGGTATAATGGAATATTATTCAGCACCAAAAAGAAACGAGGTACTGATACATGCTATGATATGGATAAACCTTGGAAACATTATGCTAAGTAAAAAATGTCAGTTACAAAATATCATATATTATTTGTATCCATATATATAAAATGGGAACCCAGGTGGCATAGTGGTTAAGTGCTACAGCTGCTAACCAAGAGGTTGGCAGTTCAAATCCGCCAGGCTCTCCTTGGAAACTCTATGGGGCAGTTCTACTCTGTCCTGTAGGGTCGCTACGAGTCGGAATCGACTCGACGGCAGCAGATTGGTATTTTTTGGTTTGATATATATGAAATATACAAACTAGGCAATCTACAGACACAGAAAGTAGATTAGTGTCTTCCCAGGGTTGGAGGGTGGGAATAGGTGAGGAATGGTAACAAGATAGTCTAAAATTAGACTGTGGTGATGGCTGCACAACTCAGTGAATATACTAAAAAACAATGAATTTCACTCTTTAAATGGGTGAATCTATGGTATATGAATTATAGCTCAATAAAACTGTTTAAAAGAAAACATAGGATTTTGTTAAATACAACACAAAAGTGATTTATACCTTCTTGCAGACATTGTTGATTAGGTAGAATGGCTAAAGTTATATTTATCTCCATTCTGTGTCTAACACAACAGTATTTTAAATAACCACCTTTGCTAATATTCTAAAAGGTAATGATGACACAGCTTTGACCCTGTTTAAAATGTGCAGTGATATCTCTACTGGATTAGCCAACACTGTATTTCAGATATGAAAATATTTATTAATAGATAAATTACATCAGTGTAAAAGCTTTAGCCAGTTCACAATATACTCCTATCTTTGAGAAATGAATTTTCCTGTCTCAAATTACATCTGACTAAAAAGTTTTGATGCTGGTCCTTTCACATTAAAGCGCAGAAAAAAATGTAAAATGTACAAATAAATTCTGGGACCAATCATCACATATTTTTCAGAATCTAACAGGTTTTTGTTTGTTTATTTTTATTTTTTCCCTATGGCCAAGGCTGTCAAAGTGGACACAGAAAAAAAATCTTCCGGGCTAGAAAAGAATATTTTACCACTCTTCTTCTTTTTATTTCTGTATTTGTTTTTGATCCTCAGTTAAAAAATGGTATGAAGTTTTTTATATCTTTTGGCCACTACCTTTTTTTTTTTTTTTTCCTTTTTGAAGCAGCATCTCAATATTTCTAACATATGCAGTTATAAATTCCAAGTACTAGGGAAAAAATTAAAAAGACCAAGAGAAGAAGAGAAAGGGGTGGAGAGGGTAATCCACATACTGTCAGTTACCAGACAACAAATCATGGTAGATTACACCTACGTAAAAAATTAAAAACCAAACAAAAGGTAATCTGGATTCTGTGAAAAACACTGTCAGACAATAGAAAGGGAACAGTGCCCTAAACAACTAGAGGAAGAAGAGACTATGTGGATATTATAATTCATATTTTTCAATATAGTAACTTTCATTTTATGCAGACCACTCACTTTCTCTCCCATTAGCACTTCTGCTATGTGTCAATATAGATCTCAGCATATTTCAGTTATGAACCTTGACCAGGGTCAAATTTGGGGGGGAAAAAAAAAAAAAAACTGACATCTTAAATGAAACAGAAGCTGAAGAACATTGCAAGGAATATTAACAGAGGGCATCCTGCATTGGATGGGAAATTAAAGTAATTATCAGTTTAGATCTTTTTCAATCCTCAGATCCCATGATTCTATGAAAAGTGTGCCTTTTCTAATACATGGTTAACAGCTTTGGTTGGGGAAATTCCAAGAGATAATAAATCAAAGGAAACACTTAAAGATAAATCAATATAGATTCCACCAAGGTATCCACAATCTATTTTTTTAATTTAAGTTTTTAAAAGTGTGTCTAGTTTTATGTGTTTTATTCATGCTTTTAGAGAAAAAAGAGGTTGATATGCTATCAATAAGCATACATTAGCTTGCCTACATTTCACATATTTAACAGTTAAGTGATTTGAATACCAATAATTTCTTTATAGTTTCAATATTTGAAAATAAAATCTGAATCTTTATATGTTTAACATATTTATTTCATGTTTTCAAAGTTATATTAGGTCTTCAATAGTCTGAAAGGAAACATAACAGGAATTGTTTCATGTTTGTTTGCTTTTCTGCTCCAAAGCAACACGGAAAATGATTAAAGTACAGGTGTTGATACTCATTGCTTATTTAAGTATTTTAAGGCCTTATTTTAGGATGTGCCAATGAACAAAAGGGAAAAATAAGGCACCTACTGCAGGCTTTTTGGTTCTCAGGAGACAGTTTGCCCTGCCAATGCCATGCAAAAATCTGTGCTTACAAAATTATAATTTCATGGTACTCTACAATTTCCTGGTTTTGGCAGATTTCTTCCCTAATCATGTAGTTGAGCCAACAGTTGGTAGCATTATTCTTTTTTTCGGCAGGAGAATGTACCTTGTTTGAACTATGCAGAATCAAGTATTGTAGATATACTTTCATTGATATAATGAGACATAACACAACTAAAAAAAAACTATATACATATATATTTTTTTCTTTCATGGAGAAAGCTAAGAAATGAAATATCTACTTTTTTTTTCAAAGCATATTATTTGATATGTTTTATTGTAAATTCTTCAAGCTATAAAAGATATTGCATAAGAACATTTAAAACTGAAATTATGTGATACGATTTGTATCCTGCTTTTGCAAAATAAATTGACAATGTTCTGGTATTATGAAATTAAGATGATATAGCATATAAAGCTTTGAGGTGGCATTTCATATATAATGTTGTTTCACTGAGACTGTTCACATTAATAGCTCTTCTTTGGAGATATAATTTTAATACCTGCATGTACATCATCAAAGGCAAAAGTAATGATACCAGCATTCATTGAGTAATTATTACATATCAGGCACTTTACATGGATGGTTATATTTAATCTTCACAACAACCTTCTAATGTTATTATTATTGTGTACATTTTACGAATAAGAAAACTGAAATTGAGAAGATAGGAGGGAGAAATGTTGTTTGAATACAACCTGAAAGCCTACATTCTTGACCATTGAATTATACTGTAACTTAGTTTGAAGAAGTGTCATTTTAAAGATTAAGTAATATTTAAATAAGCTGTTGTATCATACTTTACTTAATTTTATCATACTTTACTTACCCAATACTCTGAGGTTTTTTGGACATTTAATTTAATTGCAAATTTTCCCCCAACTTAAATGACACTAGAATGTAATCTCCATAAAGACAGGGAACTTCATGTCTTTTATTCAGTACTGAGGTTCCTGCTTATACCACATAATAGATACTACATATTTGTGGAAGGAACAAATGAGTATCATTAAAAAAAACTTTGAGTAGAGTTTTTTTTTTTTACTTTTGTTGTTGTTCTACTAACTTCCAGTGAACAGAAACAACCGAAACATTGGTAGCAAAGGCAAATAAGCTCTAAAGACAATTTTAACTTGAAAGTATTTAGAAAGCAAAATATTGGCAATGATAGAAAAGCAGAAATGAATGGATCAAGTTAAAGTATGGGAAGTAAGTTGGGACTTTTTCCAATTTACTTTACATATGAGACAATAGGGGCTTAAAATAGTTTGAAGGATGTAAGAATTGAAAAACAAACAAGTTTTTCAATGAATATAACTAAGTTATTTTACAATAACACACACAATCACCAAATACCAGTGATGTACAATGGCAAAGATATATTTCTTCTGTGTACTACATGTCTCTCTGAGTTGGAATCGACTCGACAGCATTGGGTTGGGTTACTACATGTCTGTCATATGAAGATATTTCTTCTCCTCAGAATCACTCAGAAACCCATGATCATTTTGAACATTCCCAATAACACTCCCTGAACAAGAAACCATGCTCTTCATGATCTGGTAGCAAAGACTGAAGACACTGTCTCCAAAGTGACACACACACATAACTTTGACTCTAAACTCAGTTTCTTCACTCAACCACAAAGTGGTTAGGAAGCACAATACTACCATGTGCCCAGGAACAGGGTAAACAAGGATATTTAAAAGAAGAATTAGTGATTACAAAACAAGTAAGCAGAGGTAAGATTTGCAAAAGTATTTGGATACGGGGTAGAAGAAATTGGAAAAAATGAAGACAGTTTAAATTCTGAGTGACTAAGAGGATAGTAGGGCCATTATCAAAAATATGAAAATGGTACAAATTTATGAAAGAGGGATATATTTTTATTTGCATACACTGAGTTTGAGAAAACAGCTGAGCCTCCAGAAACAGGCTTTGAAAATGTTAACTATTAGAAAAGAGAGTGAAAGGAGAAAGAGAGAGTGAAAGACCATGAAAAAGGAAAGAGACAGAGCTTGGAGCACACCTGAGTTGAAAAAATGGTTATCTAGTGCTGCTATAACAGATGTACCACAAGCAGATGGCTTTAACAAAGGGAAATTTATTCACTCACAGTCTATGAGGCTACAAATCAGAATTCAGGGTACTATCTCCAGGGGAATGCTTTCTCTCCCTGTCAGCTCTGGGGGAGGGCCCTTGTCATCAATCTTCCATGGTCAAGGAGCTTCTCAGCCCAGGAACCCAAGGGTCCAAAGGACATGCTATTCTCCTGGCTCTTGTTTCTTGATGGTATGAGGTTTCCCCATATTTCTCTGCTCACTTCTCTCTTTTATATCACTAAAGAGATTGACTTAAAACACAACCTAATCTTGTGATTGAGCCCTGCCTCATTAACACAACGACTATTATTCCTGGTTCATTAACATCATAGAGGTAGGATTTACAAGACATAGAAAAATAACAGCAGATGACAAAATGGTAGACAATCACATAATACTGGAATCACCGCCTAGCCAAACTGATACACATTTTGAGTGGTCATAATTCAATCTAAAACACAATTATTAAAAGGAACAATGTGGTTGGAGAAATATTTTGAGGAGGTATTATAAAATATCCAGCACTTGGTAAGCCAAGGAGGGTTAGGACCTTCAATATAACAGTTTTACCCAAGTTGTGAGAGAAGCAGACATGCAGCAAGACAGTAAGGAGTGAGTGATAAGAAAAAAAACAAAACAAAAACAAAAAGCATTGGAAACAATTGGTGTAAACCACTTTTAAGAAGGTTGACAAAGGTGAGATAAGAAAGATAAACTAGCAATTTAACAGAATGATAGAATGAACTGTAGATATATTTGGTTTGGAATCCTAAACACAATCTGAAGAGGAGTTAATTAAGGGAGGAAAAAAGAAATAAATAAAGCAGAGAATATCATGAAAAGAATTATATAAAATAGAACAAGGTAACTGATAATTGTAATAATAAAAAGAAAACATTAAATTTGCTCTAAGGGGGGAAAATGTCCTTTTCAATGACAGAATTGAATTTTAAGAGATAACCAAGTTAGGAAGAAAAGTTGAAAAGGAACAAGAATATTAAAGTAGTTTTAATATTAAAGCATTAAACTGGTTTCATGGTACTCCCAACCCTCCATGTTCTGGCCACAATTTATTTATCTTTCCAGTCACACTAATATATTCCTCATGTTTCATATGCACTGCACTTCTCTGTGAGTCGGAATAGGCTCGACAGCAACAGGTTGGGTTTTTGTTGGTTTGGCACTTCTCAGCCATGGGAGGTTTTCTGCATTTCCCAGATCCTGAATGCTCTTCCTCATGTCTCTGTCTATGAAATACAACCATCTTTCAGCATCTTTCTCAAATAATATTTTCTCCGTGAAATTGTTACAGATTTACAGTATGTCTCTTACATTCTCTAATTCCTCTTTGCTACATTTGCATGACTTTCTCATTCATCTCAAAATGAGCCTTTAACCAAACAGTCTGATTTATTTTGTAGTTACAATAGAGTACAGTATATTACAGTGCTTAACTTATTAAATCGTAACCTGAAAAGCCAAGCCAAAAAGAAAATATTGCCTCAAATTTAAGGTTATTCTGAACCTCAGGTACACTCCTTACCAAACTGGTCTACACCATGCATAACTTAGGAAAAATATATAACATATTCAATAATAAATATATAAAATAATTTTAATATAAACTAAGTTGTAAGAAAAATTTTGCTGACATGCTAAAACTGCTAAAATTAATCAGTGTTCTCTTGTGATTTATAATCATAAGTAATTTAAAGCTGAAAAAGAATTATAAGGTCATGCAATTATAAATGCAGCTGAACTAATCATTTTATGTTTCACAGCCTGACCAAAATTTTATTCACTACAGTGCTTTTTTCCAGGCAGTAAGAAAAAAAAAATTGTTTTACTTTTTAATATTATTAGTCAGTTCCTTCTTAAAACTTTTTCAGCATCTAAAAAAAAAGTTTTACTGATAGGCAATGTAATCTCTTCACTGTGTTATCTTTAACAGGTTCATTATTTCCAAAATTAAATGAGTAGAATCTGATTTTTTTTGGGGGGGGGGCAAATAAGTTCATGAAAACATATTTTTTCCATATTTTATATTAATTTTAAAATGTTTATTTGTATTAAATACTACATAAATTAAAAGTATAAAAAGCTCCTTAACATTAGAATTTGAACAGTGGTCAGTTTTATTAAAAATTATTAAATCTTCTCCATCCTTTGACACCTACATAATGTGGTTATTATTTTTAAATCAAACTTAAAGAACAGCTATTTTTCTGAAAGACAGAAAAATTCAAAAGATATGTAAAATTTTAGCATTTTAACTAAAATTAGATTAATGATGTGCTTTGGGTTTAACATAAATCCCAAAAAACTCAATGGCATCGAGTTGATACCAACTCATAGTGCCCGTATAGTCAGCATTAAAAATAATTTGAGAACATGAAAATTTCTTGGAAGAAAAAAAGATAACAATTAAAAAAGAACATTTCATTCTCACCAATATAGAAAGAAATTGCAAATTAAACAAGATATAACCATTAGCTCATCAAACTGGCATACACACATTTCACTGCTAATACTTAATAATGAAGTTGCAAAAAAAAAAAAAAAAAAATGTACCTAATAAAAAAAAAAGAAAAAAAATACCCCACTGACTGGAAATAAATGCCAAGGGATTTAAAACTGGTTATTTCATGTGTCACAATCAGTTTTCATTGACAATTTTTGTCTAAGCAAATAATCAGAGAAATAGCTAAGGATGTTACATTTAAGATATTCTTTGAAGCAATATATATAATGGCAAGAATAACAACCTAAACATCCAACAGTAGAAGAATGTATGAAAAGAGATACAGAAATAGATATTATGGATACACATAACATAAAAATGTCACAGTCCTATGCCTTGCCCATTGCTGTCGAGTCAATTCTGACTCATAGTGACCCTATAGGACAGGGTAGAGCTGTCCCAGAGAGTTTTCAAGGAGCACCTTGTGAATTCACACTGATGACCCTTTTGGTTAGGAGCCGTAGCACTTACCCACTACGCCACCAGGGCTTCCATAGTCCTTATAACAAACCAAAAACCAAACCCAGTGCCATTGAGTTGATTCCGACTCATAGTGACCCTATAGAACACAGTAGAGCTGCCCCATACAGTTTCCAAGGAGTGCCTGGTGGATTCGAACTGCCAACCCTTTTGTTAGCAGCCATGGCACTTAACAACTACACCACCAGGGTTTCCATAGTCCTTATAGCAGGGTTTTAAAAAGATATTTAGTTCCAATGGTAAATACTCAGGGTACATTGACAAAGGAATGATACTGGCTACAAAATTGCATATACAATATGACACTAATTTTGTAGAAAAATATGCACTTGTATGCATGGCTTGTGAAGACATAATTAGGAAAAAATGATAATTGAGGCCTTCATATTCACTTCCAAATCTATTTCTATTTCTAGGGCATGGGTTGTTGGTAAGCTTTTTTATTTTCTTCTTTTCACTTACATAAAATTTCCAAAATTATTGTATTTTATATTCAGATAAATATGTTTTCACATACATTGTATAAACTTATGTATGTTTTTCCTCTTCTTAAAACGTTCTTTCCAAGGGCTCTTCATGCAGATAACAACTCACTATTTTTCATGTATAAGCTAAAATGTCTCTTTCTCAGCTGAGCCTTGCAAAATTACAAAGGACTTTATTTTTCCCTTGTCATTTTCTGACACATTCTTATCCTTCACAGCATTTACAAAATTTTATTAATGCTTATGTTTATCTTGGTTTTTCATTCACCAAATACTGATTTTAACACCTTTCCACAATTTTATAACATTGAACTCATACACTCTACTTCAGAAACGTTATAAGCTCAATAGTGAGAATTTAATTTTGAGTGAAAATTCATAGACAAATTACACAATATATACAGTGAATTTTCTTTAAAAGTTAATCTTACAGGTGTCACCAGCTTGAATAAGTATAAAGTGACAGAACAAGGAACCTTGATACAATGAAGAATTTAAGGAACTCAAGTTTCAAAGAAGTGATTAATGATCTACTTAAAATAAATGCAACATGGCAGTTGAAATAGAAAGATATGACATTTTCAGTGACTGATGTATACTTAAAGGCAATGCACAAAAGATAAATTGCCCAAAATCAAGAATATGCAAAGTAGACATTAAAATCTTTGAGTCATAAATTCAGATTTTAAAAGTATGTAACTTTGAAAAAATTGGGATAGTGGGGAGCAATTAAGAAATAGTGTGAAAAAAAATTTAATCTTCACTTTTCCTAAACTCAAAAAATAAGGCCATTTCTTATACACTTGCAACATGTAGAGTGATAAAAAAATTAAATTAATGAAGCTTGATGGCATGAATGGCTCCAATTCTTCATCCTTCTTGTATCCATGACCTTTGCTACGTGATTTTGAAGTTCCTCTCTGTAAAGACATAGGACTTATTTCCCTGCCTCTTGATTATGAATTTAGCAATGTGACTTTCTTTGGCCAATTGTATGTTAACAGGTTTGAAGCAAATAGAGACTTGTAAAAGCTCTTGCACATCTTCACTTCAGCTCTTGTACCTTGGCCAAGAGTACATGTGCAGTTCGTTTTGCTGGAGGCTGAGACACATGCATCAGAACCAAGTCAACACATTGTGTCTGCCATGGTCATCCCATTTCCACTGATAGCCAGCCAAGTCCAGAAGGAAAATCCAACTAACCTTCAAACTTTTGAGCTAAATAAATGCCTTTGTTTTAAGCTACTGACATTTGAAGTGGTTTGTTGCACAGGATTATTGTGACAATAAGAAAGGCCTCACAATCTATTTCCAAAAAATCGGTCATTGAAAACCCTATGGAGCACGGTTCTGCTCACACACAGGAGGTTGCCAGGAATTGAAATGTACTGGACAACAACCCTAGTTAACTAGTTACCTTATTAAATGTTAGATTCTATTCTTCGTATGTCATAAATGTAAATTAGGAGTTTATTCACTAGGGACACTGCAACCATAATTCATGAAAAAGAATTCTTGTAGAGTGTAATTAACTATATTCACCAACTGCCTACTGTATGCAAAGAACTGTGCCACTAAACATGGGTTATCTTGATAAATATAATGACTATTCTAATACTTCCCAGATTTTGATTTCGACATTAAATCCATTATAGCCACAGAACATTTTAGATATTAAAACTAAGGTAGGGGTCAAGTATATATGGAAAGAAAAGCCATATACACAGAAAAATATGCCTAAGGTAGTGTTCAAATTCCTGCTTTACTCTTCTGAAGGTAATGCAGTATTCAAGTTTAACTAAAATTTGCTAAAAAGACTTATCAAAGGAGTAAAAGAAAGAGGAGGAAGAGAAAATAATTCAATATAACTTTTTTTTTCCCTTAAAGTGCTGTCCTTGACTC
Source organism: Loxodonta africana (assembly GCF_030014295.1). Classification (NCBI taxonomy): domain Eukaryota; kingdom Metazoa; phylum Chordata; class Mammalia; order Proboscidea; family Elephantidae; genus Loxodonta; species Loxodonta africana. Next base: position 63,691,385 of record NC_087355.1, read on the forward strand.
AGTTTTGAGGCCCTGGCTAGAGGCAGGTCAATTCCTCTCCTTGATCTGTTGATTAAGTCTGCTCTCTAACTACTTACTTTATCAGGTTCTCAACTCCTAGGCAACTATTCAGCCACAATAATTGCCCTGGGACCAGGTACCCAACAACCAGAGATAGGCCCTATGTCCCAGGAGCCTGCAAAATTATTCAAATTAACCAGTCCACTGGGAGCCCAGGAAACCTAGCTAACCCCTTCCTGCTTCCCATGTATAAGTAATCTCCTATAATTCCAGCTCATTGTTACCTTGTCCCTGGGTGCAACCCCCTGTGAGGCCCTGCATCATTGCGTGCTGTGTCTCCCTGTCCTAGGGAACTTTGAGTATAATAAAATACCACTTTCAATGACATTAATCTCTGTGTCTATCTTACCGCACCTGACATAAATTAAATAGCAGGTACATGTAAAACAAATGAGAAGAAAAATAAGTTGCTATCAGTAAAAGTGTAATTTTTGAGATTAAAGAACAACCATCAGGATCGGGGAGATCTTGTTTTTCTTGTGGAAAATTTTAGAGAAAGAAAGGATCTGGAGAACATGACCCAAAAGGGGGAATGTTCAACATTTATCTAACTGGAAAAATAATTGAGCAGAAAACTGTGGAATTATCAAGGTCAGGGTGACACATCCCACTACAAAAGTAATTTTAAGGACAATTCATAGAAAAGTTATATATGCCAGTTCTAAAAACTTTCATACACACCTACACACACCACATATCACAAAGCAAATCACAGGAAAACAAATGAAAAATAGCAAAAACAGGTTAAGAGATTAAGAACAGAAAAAAGTCTAGGTGAGTGATCCAGTAATAGTAACTGACCCACAGAAGTCTGCCACATGATACAGAAGAAACCCTTGTCAAAGGTGAAGAAGAACATTCACCTTATATCTCATTTGTAAAACACAGGAACCTGGGAAGTGCAAACTGCTTGCTGATCTTTGGCTATCCTAAGGCTGGCAGTTTGAACCCTGCCAGCAGCTCTCAGAAAAATGGCCTGGTGATCTGCTTCCGTAAAACTGCAGCCAAGAAAACCCTGTGGAGCAGTATAGTTAAAAACATGATTTTTGATATTAGATCCTAGTTTGGAGATGGCTTTTTTACTGGCAGTACTTAGAAATATCACTTAAATTCTCGAACGCTAAATTTTGTCAAGTAAAGAAGGAATAAATAATGGCATCTGTTATTTCATGGAGGCATTGCATGTATTTGAGATTAAGGGCCAGCTCTGAACTGTGGCTGTGGTAGTTGTCGTAAAGAAGAGAAACTGAGTGCACAATAGCATGGAGGAAAGAGCACAGGCTTTAAAATCCACAGAATTTGGTTGATAATCTGGTTCCACCATACACTGTCTGCTACTCTTGGAATCAGCCCCAATTAAGAGGTAAACTACACCTGCGGCCGCCTGGATGCTAGGCTTCATGGGGCGCCAAATTCGATTTTTGTCAAAACACTTAATTTGACTAAAAAAGTATTTAAAAAAAAACTAAATATCAATTAGTAAACATACGTTTACATAGCTGTTCCCAAACTTATGCGCCGTGGAGCAGCGATGTAAGCTACAGTGTGTGAATCCCTGCTGTGGAAAATACTCTCGAATTTAAGACACTAAGTACTGTTTTACTCTCACAAAAAAAGTTTACCACTCTGCTAGGACGACTGCAGACAACTTACCAGGCGGCCCTCACAAAGTGGGAGCCCCATGAGGGCCTGGCAAGGGACTTGGACAGAAGCTGGCGCGTCACTGGCTGGCGTGGGCCAGGCGGCGGGAGCTCTGAGGCGGGTAAGTCCGCAAGGGCCCGCCGGCCCGAGGTCCCTGTTAGTCGCCACCTCAGCGACAGCAGTAACCTACTCTCCATGTGTCTCTGCTGATTCCTACTGCAGGACACCCTGGAATTGAGGACGACAAAAACGGCCGGAGCGTCGCTGACCAGAAGCATTTCCTCCTCACCAGTTCCATCGTGAACTTCGCTGCGTCAGTACTTCGTGTTTTTTTTTTTTTTTTTTTCTGGTGCTGTTACATGAAAGGGCGCCACGGACACCCTTTGCCCCTGACGAAAACTTTTCTTCCTACTTAGAACATGATGTAACCTCTCTAAATTCAGTGTGTGCTTCTTCAAAAAGATATAATATTTATTAATATTATATTATATTAATATATAATATTTCCTTTCTTACAAAAAAAAAAGGGGGGGTTCCGGAGAACGGGCTTAGAGAAAATGAATATAAAGTGCTTGGTTTAGAGCCTGACGTGGGTATCAGTAGATTAAAGCTCTTCGTGGCATTTCAATGAATTATGTATATTAATATCTAACATGTATTAAATGACTTAGTAAAAAAAAAACAGCTGCCATGTGGTCGACTCTGACTCGGTGACCCCAGGTATGTCAGAGTTGAACTGTGCTCCCACTGGTTTTTAATCGCTGATTTTTCAGAATAAGGCCTTTGTTTCTGAGACAGTGGACTGTGACCTTTAACCTTTCAGTTAGTGGCAAAATGTGTTAGCCATTTACACCACCCAGGGACTTTTGACTTAGTAAGGTTAAAAAGTGTTTATATTAGTTTAGCAAGCAAAAAGAAAATAGGAGGTTGTTTGGTGTCCTCTACTACATTGCTCTCTGGGTTGTTCCTCACTAAGACTTTTATGGAGGGATGTGTAGCATACCAATGAAGTTTAGCCCTGTAACAAAAAAATCTGACTCATGGAGACTTCGTGTGCTTCAGAAAAAAACTACTCTCTGTAGGGTTTTCAATCTCTGTGATCTTTTGGAAATACATCACCAGGCCTTTCTTCCAAGGTGCCTCTAGGTGTGTTCAAACCACCAACATTTCAATTAGTAGTCAAGCTCTTAACCATTTTACACCACTCAGGTACTTCTAGGGACTCCATAACCCACACCCAGTGCCGTTGAATGGACATTACAAAAGATAATCACCTTTGCTTCAAGCAGGTAGCACCTTGGGGCTTTGATTACCATTTCATAACATCTTCTTAGTTGCATCTGCTATTTTATCTTAATTTTTTTATTTGTCACCTTTTTGCAGACTAAGTATTGTTAGTCATTGTCACCAAAGAAAGATTATATTAATTTGCATTAGACTTCTTGGAAGTTGAGACAATACTCGCTAAAGGAACCCAAATCCCTTGCCAACATATCACTTAGACTTCAAATTAAAGAAAAAAAAAATTCTTTTAAAGTAAATAAATAGGAACAATTACTTGATTTTTATTTCCTTTAAAACTTAGATTCTTCCCAAGCCAGGGTTTATGTCCCAGGAGATGTTTCTTAAAAGTATATCTGTACCTTCTGTGAAATGTCAGTTTAGGTGCTGAGGGTGTAATGTTCCAGGATTTAATAATCTAGTGTGAATACGTATTAATACAAGTGAATATGTCTGGTCTAATTTCATTCCGTGTTATGGTCATCTTCATCATTTCAGCATTGTCATCTTCCCTACTGATAATGGTGCTTGAAGAAAATGTGATAGTATTCAGAGATTTCTCATCTTAATTCTGAAAAGCTCTGGTATCTCCCAAATGGATAGATTAATTACTATATTAAAATATAACTAAATAAATTTAGGGATGGAACGTGAGATATTAGTACAAAGAGCTAAACAATTTGTAAACAATTTGTCTTGCTAGTAAATGATTTATTTTAAAAAAAGTGGTAGTAAAGTATTTCTTTTAATTGGGTGATTTATATTTCACAGTTACCTTCTTTCAGAGAACAAGTTTTGGTTTTGAACATTAAGTTATAAACCAGGTGCACTATTGACTTCAAGATAGAATAGAATAACTATCCAAGCATTAAATACAATTGCACCCTCTGAATATAAAGGCCAATTTTTCAGTCCTTACTCAGGCAAAACTATCTTTAGAATCAGTGGGAGTTCTTGCTAAATTAGGAATGAATTGGATTTAATAAGCCCACAGCTGTGTCCATTTTAACATTGCTTTTTCTCTAAGATTCATGGTAGTTTCTTTATTTTAACTAATGATAAACTGTTTTGTATTAAAAATAAGATGAATAATTAAACAACCAGTGACTAATTTTAACAGCTCTATTCTGAAAGTCATCTTGAAAAGATATTATCACTAGAGTAACACAGAGCACCCATGCAAAAAAAGCAAAGCTTTAATCCAAAATCTAATAATTTAAATTGTATTTACGTTCTGTTTCTATGATACCATCTTTGATCCAAATAAAAAGAGCCTCTTCTCTAAAATATTTATTTCGAATAATAATCCAGAAATAAATAAAAGAAAATGTAAAGAGATAATCTGGCAATACCACCAGGATGAGGTTTGGGATCTTCCAATTGCCCTTTCTTTTTCAAAAAAAGGAAGAAGTAATAATTAAGCATGATTGCTTCCTATGACTATGACTATGAAGTTCTAAAGGAAGGGCAGTTTTTGCATTAATAGTGTGAAAAATCTTTCTGAAACACTTAGTAACAGCAGTTTTCAATTTATCCATAGCAAATGTAAAAGTAAGTAATTTCTTTTTGAAATTATGATGACAAACTTTCATCTCATCAGTCAAGCCATTCCTTACCTCCCCATGCCTCAAGCATTTGTGTGAGGCTGAAACTGGAAAGGCTTTCAAGTCTTAATAATCCAAACAATCACACTGGCTCTCATTCAGAGAGGTGAACTGGAATAGTTACTTCTGCAGTTGATGTTTCATGCATGGCCAAGTAATGCCTTATGAGCCATTCCCATGTAAAGTTTTAGTTTCACGCAAAAGGGACCGAAAAATGCAACTACCAGAATGAGCCCCAAAGCCAATTTACTGAAATAAATGTATGTATTTGAAACATTAATCACTTCCTTTAAATGTTACTTTCTCATTCTCTCTTACTTAGGATTGTTTCCTCTAGAATTAAATACAACACATTTCTTCCAGAGTTCAAATGGTGAGTTAAAAAGCCTTGTCCATATTTTAAAAATATATGGCTATATTTTCACATGCTATGGTTTTTTTTTTTTTTTTTATGGTTATAGGAATATGGCAAAAACTGTTAAAAAGCAAAGATGTCACCTTGAAGACTAAGGTGCACCTTACCCAAGCCATGGTGTCTTCAATTGCTTCATATGCATGCAAAAGCTGGACAATGAATAAGGAAGACTGAAGAAGAACTGACACCTTTGAATTGTGCTGTTGGTGAAGAATATTGAATATACCATGGGCTGCCAAAAGAATGAACAAATCTGTTTTGGAAGAAGTACAACCAGAATGATCCTTAGTGGCAAGGATGGCAAGACTATGTCTCACATACTTTGGACATGTTATCAGGAGGGGCCAGTCCCTGGAGAAGGACATCATGCTTGGTAACGTAGAGGGTCAGCATAAAAGAGGCAGCCCCTTGATGAGATGGACTGACACAGTGGCTGCAACAATAGACTCAAGCATAACAACAATTGTGAGGATGGAGCAAGACTGGGCAGTGTTTCCTTCTGTTGTACGTAGGGTTGTTATGGGTTAGAACTGACTCAACAGCACCTAACAACAACAATAGGAATAAAAGCAATGAAGACTTAATGCATGTCAATAGTTTATTTGTAAAATAATAAATAAAAATGTATAATCTGATATGAAATAATGTGTTACTATTACCATGACTTACTCTGAGTGGTATAAACAGTTATGGTGCTCAGCTAATAACTAGAAGGTTGGAGGTTTGAGCTCATGCAAAAGCACCTCAGAAGAAAGACCTGGTAATCTACTTCCAAAAAAATCAGCCATCGAAAACCTGATGGAGCACAATTTTACTTGGACATGAATGAGACTGCCATGAGTTCAAATCTACTGGGGGACAACGGGTTGGTTGGTTAGTTTATTACCACGACTTGGTTCATAGTAATCATGGCTAAATATGACATGGGCTAAGGTACAAATAAATAAATATACGTGTATGTATGTACAGAGGGTCAGAACAAAAAAGGAAGATCCTCAAGGAGATGAATTGACACAGTGTCTGCAACAGTGGGCTCAGACGTAGCACTGATTGTGAGGATGGTGCAGGACTGGGCAATGTTTCATTCTGTTCAGAGGGTAGCTATGAGTTGGAACCTACTCAATGGTCCATAACAACAACAACATATGTGTATATAGAGAGGACAAAGTATATGTGTTTGTGTGTGTGTATAATATATACACCAAAAACCAAACCCACTGTCCTCGAGTCACTTCTGACTCATAGCGACCCATAGCATTTCCAGGGCTTTATGGAAGCAGGCTACCATGTATTTCTCCCATGGAGTAGCTGATGGGTTCGAGCAGCTGACTTTTCAGTGAGCACCTGAGTGCTTTAACCACTGCACAGCTAGGACTCATTATATCTCTAACTCTTTATCCACAGGTAGTCCCCTACTTAGGATGGGGTTGAGTTCTGATGACTCCTTCGTATATCCAATGCCTTATTTATTTATTATCAGTATTTTTATAAATCTGAATTTTTTTTTGTCTTTGGGGGCTGGAAACATTACATAGAAACTTATGGATATGATGACATCGGCAAATTACACTCTACAGCGTCATGTATAGTACATATTACTAATGATAAGACGTACAAAAAAATAGATGGTTGTTAAGTGAGGTTTGTAATAACTCAAATACATGCTAAATTGGTGACTACCTGTATATCTATCTTATCTCTTTATCTATCTATCTATATAAAACCACTATATTATAATTCTAAAGTGGTATCTTGATAACTATCTGAATGGGATATCTGTTCATTCACTCATTCATTCAGCAAATATTTCCTCCCATACTCGCCCACTCCTGTCAATGTGTACCATTTATACCATATACCAGTACACACTTCTGTGTCCTTAAGAATAAAAGCCTGTCAGAAACCAGGTGGGAGAGGAAAAAAAAGACAAAAAGACACAGAATTGGAATAACATGACATACTGCTTATTGTAAAGTGTACAGCACAATAGCCTGAAGGGAGTATTTTCCTGTTGCAGGTTGAAAACTAAAGAAAAAAGCTAACAATCATTTGGTGGCTTAAAAAAATATATGTTTTAAGTATGCATTATGCACAGAGCATGGAGCTAGATCCTGGTTATATAATTCTAAGAAAACAGATCCCTGGCCCAATGAAGTTTTATGCTGCTAACGGAAATTTACGTTTTTTTTTTTTTTTTAGATATGCCAGGATTTTCAATGTGAATCAATGAAGATCATTTGATACATTATTGAAAATTCTCTCCCTTAGATTTTTTTTTTCTAGTATTGTCATGTATGTATCCATTCTATTAGGAAACTAAATTTACATACAATTAATGTTAAAAAAAAATAGCATATTTGCAAAACCTGAAACCAGGGGTAGCATTCTGTATCAGGAAATTTGTGAGATTTCACAGAAGATCTCAAGTTCGATGTAAGAAAGTATTTTTAAATAGTCAGCCAGAGCAACTGTTGAAAATATGAAAAATGTTAAAAAAACTTTTAAGAACACAAAATTAATCACTTGTCTTCAGAAATTCCATAGGAACATAGTGTATTTAGCATAAAGATGGATTGTCTAACTCACTGGTCTTCAAATCTCATTCTGTCTCAGAGCATGGGCATCAGAATTTTTTGAAAAGTCCCCAACAGTTCTAATCAGTAGAAATTAAAATGATTGACTGCTGAAATTCTGCAGAGTATTATTCTGTGATTCAATGTGCACTATTGTTATAAAGTTACAGAAAATTGTTGCTGTTGATAGGTGCTCTGTAGTCAATTTTAACTCTTAGCAACCCCATAGGGATTTGAAGGTTATACTCTTTACGTTACAGTAAATGTAAATCTTTATGGGAGCAGATGGTCAGGGGTCCCTCCCTTCGCCTCACCCCCGCCCCAGGAGCCTCTGGGTGTAACTGAACATCCAATATTTCAGTTATCAGCCTAGCATTTAACCATTGTGCCACCAAAGTTCCTCCACAGACTATTGAGCATAAATTAAAGATAAATAAATAAAACAATCTACAAACATGAAATAGTTTTCAGTCTTTAGAAGTCATAGTAAGGCCTTCTGCATGAACTTGAAAATAATGAAATCATCCATACTCAGTGAAAGAAATTGGCTCACCCAACAGAGTTAAAAAAAAAAAAAACTAAATAAAGTAAAAGGGCACACTCAAGAATTTCTTTGAATTAAACGATGTAGATGTAACGTTAAACAATGTGGAGCTGTCTTAGCATTCCAAAGTTTTTGCATAAACAATAAAAACTCAAAAACATGTATTTTAATCAATGATTGGTCACACAGATAGCATCGTTTTCTGATCCTTATGGCGCTCCTAATTCTCAGTGGGAATTAATAGATTGGAACTTTTGTGCCAAGCTTAATGTTGATGGCACTTAGTTACTCAAAGACATTTGGTCTCCCCTGCATTCTGAAGAAAGCAAAACTCCAGACCTGCCAGCTGAGACAAGACGTAGCCAGCCTTATGCCCAGGCAAAAACACATCCAGCTTTTCTACCTAAATAACTATAATATTTTCATTTTTACTTAGGACAAATCATTTCATATTTGGTCTCTTTTTCATTTATTCATGGTCTTGTATCTGTCATCACAGATGCTGATGTTTTCTCCAGATTCTATGCATGATAAATTTTCCCTCACACTCAAATAGACACAGGCACTGATACTTGTGGGGTTTGTTGTGCTTTTGTTTTTTTGGAATAAAAATCATGTATTTAAGATAAGTTCCAAGCATCAGTGCTCCAGTAAATCTTGTCCTAGTCACTCCTCCAATAGCCCACATGGTAGGCTCATTAGGAACACTGTGTATTTGTGTCTACTTTTTCTCATCACCTAGTATCTCCTTAATCCCTTGAAAATTGATTTATGACCCTACTACTCTACTGAGCCAGCTCATTAAAAGGTTATTTATCAATTGCCAAATCCAATAATCCTTCCCCAGTTCTTTTTTCCTTTAACTTTTAACCTTTAATGCCTTCAGAGTTGTATTCTTCCCCTCCTCCTTGAATACTCTTGTCTTCCCTACCAGTGAACTCTTAAACGTCTCTCTTCCAACCTCAATGAATTATTCTTCCAACCTCTATGAAAAGAAGATCCTCATCTGCTTTTCAATTTTAGAAATGAGGTGGTTCCCAAAGTTCTATTTTTGTCACTCTATGCTTTTTGCACTCCTTACACTCCCCTCTACTTAGGTATAATCAACAATAATGGTCATACAAAAGTCTCCAATAGGTAGGATTGGTGTGAAGAGTAAATGAGTTAATATATTTAAAGACTATTGAGACATGTAATACCCCTTCAATAGATGATAGCTTTTATTATCTTTTCCTAGAAACCAAAGACATATATTCTAGTGTTTACTGGATATAAACGTCAAGATGTCTTACTAACATGTAAAACCTAATTGTAAATATGTAGTTCTCCCCAACAATCAACTACTGCTTTTAATTATACTATTTTTATTATAATAATCACTATCTTGTTCTCATAGTTGCCATGTGTAAAACTATTCCCCGTAAAAATATCAATCTGTGGAGAACATAAGGTTTATTTAAGTCAATAAGGTCACTGTGTACACTATATCCAATCATTATACATAAAACGTTTAAGCTACAAAAGAATTTAGCAATCCAGCCCAACCTCTTCATTTTATAGAGAAGCCAAAGGAGGTCCAGAGAAGTTAAGTAATTGATAATAAGTAGCCTGCTGATGTTCACGCAGGTTGTTCCAGACAGATTTAGATTTGCATTTGCCAATTTATGCTCCCAAAACTTTTCAAGGGAAATGCCATTTTGAATGTATAAAATATAAAAATCAAATGCTTTGAAGGGGAAAGAAAACCGGGAGCCATTCATCAAATAACCTCTCACGGAAGGACAGTGATATTTGGTTATAAGGAAACATAAAAAGAAAAATCACTTTAGCTTAAAAGAGTTTGAGGATGATAAGGCAGGGAATAGTGCTCTTTGGCTACTTTTCCATATACCTGGAGTCAATTGATATCCTACTAAAGCATTATTCACCACAGACACTGAGGCCAATGTAACTTCAGTTAGGAACCTGTTAATTTAAAATTTCAATGGTAACACTAAATCTTCTGTGCTGCCCATTTTTTTTCCTGATCCTATGCCTAAAATCAAATAACTAGATTTACTTTAAAACTGAAACACTCTCCTTAAGAAAATAATTTTTTTTTCTTAAAATATGTGTGTGTGTATATATATACACACACATACATGTGTATGTATATAGAGATTATATATAGATAGGGTCACTATAAGTCAGAATCAACTTGACAGAAATGAGTTATACATATGTATTTTTTTATATTTACTAATTGAGCTTAAGATAATGTGTGTGTATATATAAATTATATAATATATATATAATTACATATATTAGTTCTAGGTCATGATGGAATTTTTTTAAAGTCTCAAACTTCATTAAGTATTTTGTTAGACTGAATTGACTGAGCCATATTTCTCATGTTTAGTACCCAAAACTTCTTAAATACCTACAAGCCTAAAGCTAGGCTTATGTGCAAAAAAAGAAAAGAAATACCTTATGATCCAGCAATCTTTCTCCTAGGTATATACCCTAGAGATCTAAGGGCAGTGACAGAAGCAGACATATGCACACCCATGTTCATTGCAACGTTATTCACAATCGTAAAAAGATGAGAACAACCTAAGTGCCATCAATGGATGAAAGAAATGTGGTACATTTCTATTACATTACTATGCAGCCAAGAAAAATAATGAAGAGTTCTTGAAACATTATAACATGAATGAATCTGGAGGACATTATGTTAAGTGGAATAAATCAATCACAAAAAGACAAATATTGTGCAATCTTACTTTTATAAGGTATATAAACAGAGACCAAGAATCATTAGTGGCTACTAAGGATGGGTTGAGTGGAGAGGGGGAATCACTCTGTATTTAGTAGATACCTGATGTTTTTTTCTTTCTACTGTGTGTTTTTTTTTTTTTTTTTTTTAGGGGGAAGGGATGGGAAAAGTAGCACTAAATGTGAGTGAAAAACACACAGCTTGACCAAAGTAAATAATGTCACTAAGAAGTACACAAAAGAAAATGTGCCATATATATGACACATGTAATCTTGCAACAACACCAAAAATATGTGTGTGGTTATGTATGCATATATGCATATACAAGTATGGGCATGTGTGTAGATATGTATGCAATATAGCTGTACATACATGTATGTGTGTGCATACATGTATATTCATATAGGTAATAACACATATAGGCAGCACAGTCACAGATACTTCTAAGACATATAACCAAACACCTCGAAGTATTGGTTTTCTAGGTTTGAGACCTTAGGACCATAGTCTCATGGGACAACTCAGTCAACTGGCATACTATAGTCCATAAAACCCATTGCCTTCCAATCGACTCGAAGGCAATGGGTTTTATGGGTTAGTTCATAAAGTTTATGTTCTACATCCTAGTTTGGTGAATAGGATCCGGTGTCTTAAAAGCTTGCAAGCAGCCATGTAAAATAGAGCTATCAATCTCTTTTTTTTCTGAAACAAAAGAGAAAGAAGGAAACTAAAATGATGATCAAATTTTTAAAAAAGGGAAAAAAATCAAATGCAGAGCCTAGAGTTTGTAAATTGTCTTCTAAATGATTGTTGTTGTTTGTGCTAAAAGAGAGTACAAGATTTTGCTACCTACGTATCGTATTTTTTGCAGCTATTTTATCCTACTTGCCAACGACATTAAATGTAACAGCACTTTCCACTAAGTAGTGTTAGACAATCTATTAAAAATCAGAAGTCAAAAGCTTGGGGTTGGAAAATACTGTGTCTCTAAAACAAAATGTCATATTCATGCTGTGAAAAACTATTATAATTCCATTACTCTAAACTATACCAGCCTTGCAAACCATCGTTCACCCATTGCATCCACCCTAAGCACTGAAGACTAGTCTCAGAGTTTTTGCATTCTCTGTGCTTTGTCACCTCAGGATTAAAGTCCTGCAGTGTACCACTTCCATCGCTTTCTGCTTCTTTCACGCTTAACCAGCAACTGAGTTGAAGCAGAGCAAGTACGGGGCAAAACCCCAAGTGAATGAATGTCTAAGCATTTTTAAACTATGTGATTGACCTATTGTAAACTATTTACATCCTTTTTTTTTTTTTAATATACATTTTACAGAAAAATGAGTCAGAATAAAAACTTCTGGTCTAACAAATAAACTGTCTCCATTGATTTCCACTTTAGCGCTTTTTAATAATTAAAAAAAAAAGCCAAAATTATAATCTGGCGTAAAGTATCAAAAAGACAGCATTGACTCATATTGTACACCTGTCAGGAAGGCAAATGGACTGTTGTTGTTGCTTTTGTATTAATCACTGGCGTTTTCTAATAGTTGCCTCAGCTTGCTAATATAAAAGTACATCACGGAATGATAGAGAGCTCTGATAGTTATCACAATATGACTGGCTGCTTAGACAGATGTCAGAGTGAGTAACAGGCATTGGTGCCTCTCAGGGAAAAACACATCATGTCACTTCCACTCCTCCTAAAAATCCCAAGCCCAAGAAACAGATTGGAATGAAACAAAAAATTTGTTTACATTCTTGAAATTGAGGTAATTTAATTTAATGTGCAAATTAAACTTACAACAGTATAAGAAGCCATTTTGATGAATCAAAAGTGACATAGAGATGCAAACTTTTAAAAATGCATGAGATTTTAAATATCTGCTCCAGCTCCTACAATTTAAATACGATATAAGGGAGACCCAGGAGGACAGAGACTTTACAATAAAACATTACACTTACAGTATAATTATGCCTTCAGTCAAGGCCTGTAGCTAATGACTGATTTCTCTTAAATCAATAATCCTGAATCTTGTAAGATTATTGTGAGATCAATTATGATAATACATTTGAACTACTTAGGTGCCATGCACATAGGAAACTATCAGTAAATGGACTCTATCATCATTATTATTGCTGTTATCATTATTATTGGTTACCAACCACCTGCTTTTTGCACAATTACATTGCTAGAACCTGTAAATATCTGATACAAATATGAATGGGCCTGATCTCAATTATTTAATAAGAATTTAAGAACACTTAAAAAGCACATACTACTGTACAGCAGATTCAGACTAACTGTACAAGTACTGCAAAGGAACTAAAACATCAGAGAAGGCTATAAGGATAGAATTGATGTGGTAGAAAAATAAATTAGCTATGCTGGGTTCGCTAACTTTGTGTATCCAATCTGCAGCTAAATTAAACAAATGGATGATGACAATGCAAGAGAAACATGACTAAAAGGTTTCTCGAACTGTGTTCCCAGGAAACATAGCTGTTAAATAGGTATTATAGAAAGTATCCTATAGTCAACAAAATATGAAAATGTGATTTAGCCCAATGTAAAGAAATATTTTTAATATCTTAATTTTTATTGTATCATTATTATGCTAATGAACATTCTAGCTCTCTAAAAGTTAGACTGTAGAACAATGTTTATCATAAATATACCAATAATATTGCAAACCTAGTATTCCACAGGATATATATTGGGAAACTGGAGGAAAAAAAGAAAAAAGAGAGAGATCCACTATTTGAGTAAATGGGATGTGAAAACAAACAGAAAATAGAAGCTATGAGAAATCATAGATTTTTTTTTTCTTTTTTTCAGTCAAGATGCTGGGAAGTTACATAAAGGTTGTTTCAAAAACAAACCTCAAAGATATCTTGAATGTTTCTCATTGTTTTATACCTCAAAGAAAAATATAAGGTCATGAAGATGGGAGTTTATGAATGAATTGGGGTGACACACTGACTTGGAGAACTGAAAATACCTAAGAGAAATAGATGTAGCACAATTCTACAACACAGATTACCTCACTCTTTTTTTTCTTTAAAAATGAGAAACCTGAAAAAAATGTATCCATGAATTTTCAGAAAGTCAAGGGGTGCTACAAGTGACATTTCAGATTGTAAAACAGGTAATACAAGCAAAAGGAAAAGAGACGTCAACAAATGTCCTTGCGGTTGTTGAATGCCATAGAGTCGATTCAGACCCATAACAACCCCATGTGATAGAGGAGAACTGCCCTGTAGGGTTTCCTGGATTATAATCTTATGTGAGTAAATTACCAGGTCATTCTCTTGTGGGGCAGCTAGTGGATTGGAACTGCCCAACTCTCTGTTGGCTGTTGAGTGCTTAATCATTGCACCACCAGGGCTCCTTTAACAAAGGACAGGATAAATTAAATCAAATGGTAAATTAGACAGCATAATGGAAGAATTAAAACCCAATATAACAAAAAATTAGAGAGAGGAAAATACAAACATTAATGCATTAATGATTTAATAAAATAAAATAATAATATTTAAAATGTCAGAAAATGGTAGGTAATTAATATTCTTTTCTAATTCAGTCTAATTTTAAGCAACCAACATTTATTAAGTTACTACCTTTGGAAAGCACCATGCAAGAAAACCCAGAGATATAAGATTGTTAAGAACACAGACATTGGCCTTCAGTATTTCTTCGTTACGTAAGGATATATATGCATAAATTGTGCATAATATATGCATAAATTACTTGAATATGAGGCAGTTTGTGGTAAGAACTATAACTCACATGCAAAAAACGTTTAAGGCTGATGTGAAGAAGAGAGTGTTTAACTGGAACTGGAGAGCACATAGGGAAATGTATCTGAGGAGGAGAGACAGTGTTACACCAAAGTGAAGGTGAAGGTGGTATACTTTAAGCTAAGGAACAGGTTAATGAAAATACTGCTGTGTTTAAGAATACATAAAGTCCACCACTGTGGCTACCATGGGGCTTGAGCAAGATTATAGTGATACATATGGGTTTTTTTTTTTATGGTTGGAGGGGTTGATAAGAGCCCAATTGTAAAGTGTATTTATTACCAGACAGAGGTGTTTAAAACCAAAGAATTGAAACTTCCCTCCAGAAAAACATAAAGAGAAAGCAAAACGAACATATACATATATTAAAAAAAAAGAAAAAATTATAAATTTATGGTTGGTGAAGAGAGAAATTCTATCAGTTATACTATTAAGTGGAAATTGACTCAATTCTATTCATTTAGAATCCCTGATATGTAGTGACTAAGTAAGAGAAGAAATTGGGAACCAAAACTAAAATGATCAAAAAAAGAAAAAAAATTAACAAGATTTTGTCCAAGGACTACTTAGAAAAAATGCTTTATGAACCATAGTAAGACAGAAAGAAAAATAGAAATACAAAATTAAATGTTTCTTCCTAAAAATTTAGAAGGTGGAGAAGCAAATAAAATGAAAATAATAAAAATAAAGAAGGGAAAATAGTTTTGATATTTAAGATTTTTTTCTAGAAAAACATTAACAAAATCCTTAAACTGTAGGTTCAACCTAAAAGAAAATGGCAAAGAAATGAAAATCAGGAACAAAAGTAATAATATGATGATGACTTGTGCGAGCATTATGAAATCATCTGGAGAGTATTATTTACAGAAATAAATGCAGACAACATTATAAATGCCAAAACTGGTGTAAAATATGATTAAACTAAAAAACAGAGTCTGTATAAAGAAATAAGCTAAACAAATATGCCTTTCATACCCAGAATTTCTAAAGACAAAAACCAAAATTGTTGATTTATGAATCCAGAGTTAAAATTCTGGATCAAATTTTAGCAAATAGAATGCAATCACACGTGAATGGAATATGGAGTAGGATTAAAACCAAAACCAAACCTGTTGCAGTAAAGTCAATTCCGACCGGACTGCAGTGGGTTTTTTTTTGTTGTTGTTGTTTTGTTTTTTTAAATAGGACAATGTATAACCCGCCCGCCATGGGGCTTCCAAGGAGTGGCTGGTGACTTTGAACTGCCAAACCTTTGGTTAGCGGCCATAGCTCATACCCACTGCACCACCGGGAATCCTCAGGTAGGATTAAGCAGGGTTTATCCCAAGATTGCAAGGCTAGCACTACCCAGGGAAAACGATTAATACACTTCATCATTTTAACAGAGAAAATAGTAAAACATATATAATTAGGCACATAAATCCAAGAAAATATTCAATAAGGTTTAATATTTATTCTTTAATTAAAACTCTAAAAATGTGTGGAGACAGTCTTCTCACTTTTTCATTGTAAAGAGCATATATTTTAGCAAACCCAGTAGATAGCTACTGTTGATTTACAAAACCTGTTATTTAGGTGTAGGGTGTGATTATGGAGGGATCTGCTGATTTACAGAAAAGAATATCTACCTCACAGCCTATATAAATACTACTTTATCCTAATGCATATAAAAAATGATTTAAAACATGAATTATATCACTATATTTGAGAAATCATTTCATTTTGTTCATTATTCAATACTTTATTGAGTAAAATGACGTAAGTTTGCTTAGCTATTTTTATATAAATAATAGAGTTGTTTTTATTGTTTTAACAATCATTATTAATGACAGTGGATAGTTCATAAAATAGTTTCTCATACCCTATCCCATTTGATATCACAGTTCTATGAAGTAAACAGAGAATGTAAGAAATGAGGAAATTGAACTTAAACACTGCAGTTAAGGCCACATGGCCAGTAAGAATATAGCTAATATTAGAACCCCAGACCTTTTCTACCAGATTAGAGATTCAAAGTAATCATAATAAATGGTTCCAAGTTAGTTTGCTAGCTGGTATATTCACTGTAATTTGAAAATATGTGCTGAAGGAGCCTCACGTTGATCAGTTATTTCTGATAACAAAAGGTTATTTATCAATGTTCAACAGGTCTTTGGGTCTGCGCTGTGACAATAAGTGAGGTAAAGATTTTTGAATCAAGAGATTTTAATATAGATGGTTGATTAAAAGCAACTGGATTATATTTTGAAAACTGAAAGTAGCAATGATGCATATTTTAATATACTGAATAAATAGTAATTTATATAACATTTTTATAAATTCCCTTACTTCCTAGAATATATTAGATATCCAAATATGTATCAGTAGGTACTCTTGCTGGAGTTAGAAATAATCGATATGTATAACAACTAAGGAGTCCCTGGGTGGTGTACATGGTTAAGTGCTCAGCTACTAGCTGAAAGGCTGGCAGTTTGAACCCACCCAGAGGTACCTCAGAAGATGGTCCTAGTGATCTGCTTCTGAAAGATCACAGCCTTCAAAACCCTATGGAGCAGTTCTATTCTTTGCACGTAGGGTTGCCATGAGTTGGAATCAAGTTGAGAGCAGCTAACAACATAACAACTAAAAGATTCAGGCAATATAGATTGATTTTCTACGGGTACAGTTTTGACCTAAAGTGAATTAGTGGCTTGAATTAATTACAATCCTATATAAGTCTCCAAATTAGTGGCTTGAATTAATTACAATCCTATTTAAGTCTCCAAATATTTATTGAGTATCTACTCAGCTTATACGGCACTGAACTAGGAGTAGGGGCCCCATGCCAGGTGATTTTAAGGTTTCTGATATTATTCCTTTTTACTCAATAAGAGCCAAACATTGAGGAAACATGTTTCTTTTTTTCCACATTTCTAAGAAATAAATCCATAGAAGTTTTCCATGAAATCTAGACTATTGAAAATAAAAAATAATATAAGTAGATATGAAATGAGACCTTGTACACATAAGTACAGTTATGGCTCACTTTCTATTTTAATTTGTTTAAAAAATAGAGTATCAGGCAACATTAAGCACAAAGCCTAAAAATATGTAAACACATATTTTTCATTTTAAGAGCAAAATATAACTTCAGGAAGAATTCAGCAAAGCACGTCCAAACATGAACGCGAGGCTCATCCTTCAGGCAACGTAACGAGGGTGACCTTTCTGCACTGTAACCCCTAACTTCTGTTTCTGTTGCATTCCCTTCATCTTGCAGCATGTGAAATAAATTGTTCTGTGTTCAGAAATACTCAATCCAGAAATAAAAATAACCTCATATGTGTGAAAGAATTCAAAATGTGTCTCAATCCATATAAAGCTATCCCCCCCCCCCCAAAAGTCCCTGAAGTCCTGTTTGCTGTGATGTAATGAGCAAGTGTTTTGAGGTAGGCAGGCCTGGTTTAAAGCCTGTTTTCTCCACATCCTAGCTAATTTTGTTTTTTTTCTAAGCTGTATTCTCAAATTTAAAAGGGGGCTAAATATACCAATAACTCCAGTCTTTGATGCTTAAATAAGATGCACACTGTGATTGGCATGAGGCAGAATGTAACTAGCATCAGTTTCTTTCCTGCCAGAAAGATGAGAAAAGAAATGAAAAATCAAAAGTAGAAATGCTTAATGACTTACCGAACTGAAGGAGTGTTTTCACAAATTCTTTATAGAAAAAACGTACTATTGTAAAAATTGAAATGATAACAGAGGAAATGTTGTTGTTGTTGTTAGGTGTCATCGAGTCTTCTGGCTCATAGTGACCTGATGTACAACAGAACAAAACACTGCCAGGTCCTGCGTCATCCTTACAATCTTTGTTATGCTTGAGCTCATTGTTGCAGCCACTGTGTCAATCCACCTCATTGAGGGTCTTCCTCTTTTCCACTGACTCTGTACTTTGCCAAGCATGATGTCCTTCTCCAGGGACTGGCACCTCCTGACAACATGTCAAAAGTATGTAAAACGCAGTCTCACCATTCTTGCTTCTAAGGAGCATTCTGGTTGTACTTCTTCCAAGACAGATTTGTTCATTCTCTGGCAGTCCATGGTATGTATACCCAATATTCTCCGCCAACACCACAAGTCAAAGGCATCAGTTCCTCTTTGGTTGTCCTATTCATTGTTCAGCTTTCATATGCATATGACGTGATTGAAAATACCATGGCTTGGGTCAGGCAGACCTTAGTCCTCAAGGTGACATCTTTGCTTTTCAACACTTTAAGGAGGTCTTTTGCAGCAGATTTGCCCAATGTAATGCGTCTTTTGAATTCTGGACTGCTGCTTCCATGGCTGTTGATTGTGGATCCAAGTGAAATAAAATCCTTGACAACTTCAATCTTTTCTCCATTTATCACGATGTTGCTTATTGGTCCAGTTTTGAGGAATTTTGTTTTCTTTATGTTGAGGTGCAATCCATACTGAAGGCTGTGGTCTTTGATCTTCATTAGTAAGTGCTTCAAGTCCTCTTCACTTTCAGCAAGCAAGGTTGTGTAATCTGCATAAAGCAGATTGTTAATGAGTCTTCCTCCAATACTTATGCTTCATTCTTCTTCATATAGTCCAGCTTCTCCGATTATTTGCCCAGCATACAGATTGAATAGGTATGGTGAAAGGATACAGCCCTGATGCATCCGAGCAAGTCCACAAGACCCAAAATATGACCTTGAGTATATTCCACCTGAATTTAGAGACCATTTCAAGAATAGATTTGACACATTGAGCAAAAGTGACTGAAGAACAGGCGAGTTGTGGAATGACATCAAGGACATTATACATGAAGAAAGCAAGAGGTCATTGAAAAGACAGGAAAGAAAGAAAAGACCAAGATGGATGTCAGAGGAGACTCTGAAACTTGTTCGCGAATGTCAAGCAGCTAAAGCAAAAGGAAGAAGTGATGAAGTTAAAGAATTGAACAGAAGATTTCAAAGGGAAGCTTGAGAAGACAAAGTAAAGTATTATAATGGCATGGCAAAGAGCTGGAGATAGAAAACTAAAAGGGAAGAACACGCTCGGCGTTTCTCAAGCTGAAAGAACTGAGGAAAAAATTCAAGCTTCAAGTTGCAATAGTGAAGGAATCAATGGGGAATGTATTAAATGACACAGGAAGCATCAAAAGAAGATGGAAGGAATACACAGAGTCATTATACCAAAAAGAATTAGTCAATGTTCAGCCATTTCAAGAAGTAGCATATGATTAGGAACCAATGGTACTGAAGGAAGAAGTCCAAGCTGCTCTGAGGGCATTGTTACAAAACAAGGCTCCAGAAATTGACAGAATGTCAATTGAGATATTTCAACAAACAGATGCAGCGCTGGAGATGCTCACTCATCTATGCCAAGAAATACGGAAGACAGCTTCCTGGACAACTGACTGGAAGAGATCCATATTTATGCCTATTCCCAAGAAAGGTGATCCAACCAAAGGTGGAAATTATAGAACAATATCATTAATATCACACACAAGCAAAATTTTGCTGAAGATCATTCAAAAACGGCTGCAGCAGTATATTGACAGGGAACTGCCAGAAATTCAGGCCAGTTTCAGAAGAGGACGTGGAACCAGGGATATCATTGCTGATGTCAGATGGATCCTGGCTGAAAGTAGAGAATACCAGGAGGATGTTTACCTGTGTTATATTGACTATGCAAAGACATTCGACTGTGTGGATCATAACAAATTATGGATAACATTGTGAAGAAAGGGAATTCCGGAACACATAATTGTGCCCATGAGGAATAGAGGAAATAGAGCTCATAAATTATGGTTATTTGTGCTTAAATATACAGTGAATACGCATTAAATCTGGGGTTTAAAAAGCACTATAGTGTGTGTAACAGATTTACTTCTTTTATGCAAACCCTCATCTCAAAGAGCTTGCTGAGTAGGCAAAGACAACTTGATCCAAACCTCACCCCATCTCAGAATACCAAGTATTGAAGTCAAAGCCAAGCAATGTTTTGTTTTGTTTTGTTTTAATAAGTTTGAATTAAGATAAGCAGAGACTGTGTGCTGAAATGAACCTTTTAGGTCATGTAGCATTGGATACAAAGGTGGTACCTTTGGGGCAGCATGGTACTATCCTCAAGCTGAAGTTGTGAAGTAGCAGAAACTAGAGCCTGTCTTCCAACACAGGCCTCAAAACAAGAAAAAAGCAGCCAGGCAGAGAAACTAAGCAAGTAACACAGTGGCCCCAGGGAGTGTAAGAGGGAGATTGTTGCTTAATGACTTTCCAGCGTCCATGAAGGCTGGCCATATATATTAAAGGTGGTTTCTCTGAGATTCTCTTATGCACTGAAAATAAACAAGCTAGCATGAGAGTCTCTCCCTGGCATTTTAAGCAAGCAGTTCATATTATAACACTGTTCTTATATGTAAATGATCAGTGTGGGAAATAAAAAGAGAATCAAGAAGAAAAGACAAAGTGAGTAAAGGGCAGAGGAGGGATATGTTGGTTGTGGTTGTCTGTTCTTGTAATATGGCCTCAGAAACAAAGGAACACTTTCTTCTTTGTTATGTTAAGGAAAAGAAGGATCTTATACATGAGTTTTGGGATGTTGATGGAACCAAGTCAGCATGTCCTGCAAATAACCTCACATGCGCTAGTATAGTGTTTAATATATAACTGGAACCAATGCTATGGATTGTGAAGTGAGTTGGAAATCAGCCTGAAAAAAAAAAAATTTTTTTTTTTTTTGTACGTGGAAATTTCTTTTTTTATCTGTATGAAGTTGAGTAAAAGAATGTGTGTTACCCAAAGCTATTTTATCTCAAGCTTCTACCTTTACTTTATTCACTGAAACAATCAATAAGGAAGGCAGCTATTTATAAAGATAATGAAAATGTGTGGTTTTGATTTTACATTAATAGTCAAGATTTTGAGGTTTAGAATTGGAACCTCTCCTTAATATTTTATATTAAGAACTTACTAAATCAGCTTTTTTTTTTTTTAACATATTAAACCAGCATTAAATCACCAAGAAGTGACCTTCATGGTGAAATGTGAGAAGGAAGATGGTTTGGCAGTTACGAGGTAGGATGTTGGTGTAAACATTATAATAGCATGAATCAAGGTTTAAAAATAAGCAAAATGGAAAATACAAGATAATTATTGAATTTTCTAACCATGTAAAGATAGGTCATCCCAATACATTTTTATGCAGCAAAATTGGCATCAAACCCATGTCAGTATTTTCTTCATAGCCATTCACAGGCAGGTATATTGCTCTTTACCTCACATTTTTAAAAGAACTTATTAAAAAGCTGCGTTTCACCAACACATATAAGTTTCCAACAATGCCAAACAAGTAAGAAATAGAAAAGTATGACAATATCTGTTATACTTACATGTAGTCATTTTTCTAGCCTCTTGCACATGTTGATTTTGATAGTGTGGCGCTTATTTCATAGTAATCATGACATTAAAGAGCAGAGACTTAAATTTAAATTTGAAAGTATTAAGAAGCCAGTGAAGAGTTCTGAGGCAGGAATTAATATGAAAAAAGAATAGGTAAGAGGCACAATTTGCTGATCACAAACAATTATATAACTGTACATGCCCTGTTATAGAAATACATGTGGGATCTTCTTTAATACTCGATAAACTAGTTAATATCAGTTGGCTGAACAGATGGGAGTCAATAAACATTTTAATTAAAAATTACAGGGGAAAATTACATTGGATTAGATAAAAGAATAATGGTTTTCATTGGAAAGTTTCAGACAGTGTCTGTAGGATGTTGTTATTTACCTGTGATGGCCTAGACTTTATAGGTGGTACATGTAGGTAGTATAGACTACACTTATATTTACATGGAGGCCTGGTGGCGCAATGGTTAAGAATTGCAGCTGCTAATCAAAAGGTTGGCAGTTCAAATCCACCAGCTGCTCCTTGAAAACTTTATGGGGCAGTTCTACTCTATCCAATAAAGTCACTATAAGTTGGAATCAACTTGACAGCAATGGGTGTATTTACATGTTCAGTGATGGGCAAAACTATTTCAAAATAACCAGACAGCTTTAGTATTGTTTACCGAAAGCCTACTTCAAATGAAACACTATGTTCTCCTAGTTGGTAGAGACTAAGTTTTCAATTCTGTATTTTCAAAGCATATCCAAGGGCCTGGCACTCAATAAATGATTGATGGCTGAATGAATGTGTGGACCAGAACTGATAATTTAGCCACTGGCTGTTTTTGCATAAATGAAGTCCACCTACTACTGTATTTAAGGAGCCTTGATGGTGCAGTGGTTAGGGTTCAGCCGCTAACTGCAAGGGCCACCAGCCACTCGGAAGGAAAAGATGTGGCAATCTGCTTCCATAAAAGAATACAGCCTTGGAATCTCCATGAGGCAGTTTTGCTCTGTCCTATAGGGCCACTATGAGTCAGAATCAACTGTTTTTTGTTTTTTAACCACTGTATTCAAAACTAATTTAAAATATGACAACAAGGAGATTCTGAGCATTTTAAAATTGGAAAACATGTGCAGTAGGGTTATATTTGTTCATCTTATTTATTCAATCTGGATGCTGAGCAAATAATCCAAGAAGCTGGATTATATGAAGAAGAAAGTGGCATCAAGACTGGAGGAAGATTCATTAATAACCTGCAATATGCAGATGAAATAACTTTCTTGCTGAAAATGAAGACAACTTGAAGCGCTTACTGATGAAAGTAAAAGACTACATGCTTCAGAATGGTTTACACCTGAACATGAAGAAAATGAAAATTCTTACAACTAGGCCAATAAACAGCATCATGATAAATTGTGAAGAAATTGAAGTGTCAAGAATAGCATTCCACTTGGATCAACAATCAATGCCCATGGAAGCAGCAGTCAAGAAATAAAATAATTCATTGCAATGGGCATATCTACTGCAAAAGACCTTTAAAGTGTTAAAAAGCCACGTTGTCTCTGATGACTAAAGTTTCCCAGACCCAAGCCATACGGTGTATTCAGTTGCCTCATATGCATGTGAAAGCTGGACAATGAAAGACCAAAGAAACAACTGATGCATTTGAATTGTGGTATGAACAAAGAATATTGAATATCCCAGGGACTGCCAGAAGAACTATCAGATCAGTCCTGGAGCATGTACAGCCTGAATGCACCTTGGAAAAGAGGCTGGCAAGATATAACCTCACTTACTTTGGACATGCCTTAAGGAGGGACCAATCCCTGGAGAATCACATCATGCTGAGTAAAGTAGGGTGTCAGCAAAAAAGAGGAAGACCATCAATGTGATGGACTGACGTTGTGGCTGCAACAATGGACTCAAACATAGCAATGATTGTGAAGATGGTGCAGGACTGGGCATACATCTGTTATCTATAAAGTCACTATGAGTCAAAGACAACTAGATGATGCCTAACAATAACAACAACAATGCCAAATAATTCTATTCTAATAAAAGAAATTATAATACATATTGAACTTTAACCAAAATGATATGACAATTAAATTACTATTTACATAGAATAGCACTGGATATAACCTAATCTTTTTAACAGCATAGAATTTCCTTTGAGACCTTTGAGAATTTTGCTTTTGAAAGAAGTACACATTTAGAATGTAAGGTCTTCCTAAATTAATTATTTTTTTAATAATCTATGCAAATATAAGTAAAAAATAAGCAATTTTCTTCAATTTATTGAATATTGGCTAAATTCTCAGATCTTACACATTGGTAATATTTAAAAATTAAGTGCATAATGACATTTCTGATTTTTATCTACTAATAAATAAATGAACACTGCCAAATTAACACAAATATTAAAGATTTTCTAGCACTTAACTATAACATTGATTTTAAGCGTTTTTATTTGACTTCCTTTAAAAAGATTTAGCAGATAAATAGAGCACTCAAGTACTGGTAGAATTTATAGATAAAGGTTAAATAAAGCCATAAGAAAAGGTTGCATATGAATTCAATACCACTAATTATGGACCCATCAGCATTTCTATTGCAAACTTCATTTAAAAGAGCTTATCATCTCCATCATCTTAGAAACTATGAAGCTGGAATTTGGCACACAGATTAGCAGCCTGGATGCAAATTTGTTTACACAAAACATTTGAATCAGTTCAGCTGTTTTGATTTAGACATCAGCCAAAAAACCTTAACTAAGGGTTCTCCATATATGTGAACACTGGTAAATATTTTGTCTAGACTATGTAGCTCAGTCAGTTAGAGCACAGAGCCAATAAATCCAAGGTATCATATTTCATCTCCAGGTGAACCAGTTGTATTTATTTTCTTAACTTGGATCTGTTAGCTTGCAAATACAACTTTTAGCAAACCAGAGCTCAGTGTTAAAATATCAGATCAAATCTGTTGCTGTCGAGTAGATTCCGACTCATAGTGACCCTATGGGACAGAGTAGAACTGTCCCATAAAGTTTCCAAGGAGCGCCCAGTGGATTCAAACTGAAGACCGTTTAGTTAACAGCCGTAGGTCTTAACCACTACACCACCAGGGTTTCCGAAAGATCAGCATCAATTCAATACTAACATGGGGCGGGGAGGGTGGATTTATATCACACTTTCCAATAATGGATTAAGAAGAGTCATCTCCATGAAAATATGGCTTGAAACTGTAAAACAGAATTATTTCTAATAATTACAAATTACCCAAAGTATTTTAACAGTACCTTATTATGCTTTTATTATGCTTTAAGAAAATAAGAACAGAGTAGACTTATAGTCATTTCTCTGTATCAAAATACTCATAATAAAATACATCTTAAAGTTATATTTTTTGAATTATGTGGTATTATAAGAGAAAATGAAATTAAAAAACATTATTTCTTTAGATTTCTTTCAACTCAGACAACCTTCAGAGTGTAAACAGACAAACAGTAGAAGTTATGTCCCTATGAAAAGCTGAAATAGGTATTTGAGACATTAAAATAACATTAAGCAATAAAATACAGCTGATAATTTTATTAAGCAACTATGAAAGGAACAAAAAAAATAGCTAATGGGAATGTGACCATGCTCAAGAAAAGGCATTTTGATGAGCCGTCTAATTTTTCTTCACCCTCCCTAAGATTATTAAAATGAAAAGTCAAGACAATTTGTGATTTAAAATTTTAATAAACTAAACAAATTATTACAACCATACTATCAGTTTTAAAACTGAGAACTTGGTTAACAATTAAGTCATTTCTCAACATTAAATTAAATTGCGGAATGCATAATTGTAGAAAGCAGACTTAGAGATAGTTTGTAAGTGTACTTTATCCCTGACTTTTACCAGCTGTGGAGAAACTTACATTTATCTGTTGCAGTTAAGATGATATGTATAAAACCATTTAAAAAATGTGTACCTCATTAAAAATGTTAAAATGTATTAAGTATATCCCATGAGTAATCCATAAAACAACATTTTTAGGGTATCATAGCTTTGGAATTTAAAAAGGTAGACTAAAATGACCTTTCTGAAATATGTTCATAAACAAATAAGTTTTTAATTCAAGTAGCAAAAGGCTAGTTTGTCCATTGAAATAGTCTATAAGTATAAAGTTCAGAAAGGACAGCAATAATAAATAGTTATGTATGAAAATGCATTTTATCACTTTTCAAAAAAAATGTCAGGCTAATATTTAAGCACTTACCCATTGCTATTGAGTCAATTCTGACCCATAGCAACCCTACAGGATGGAGTAGAACTGCCCATAGGGTTTCCAAGTAGCAGTTGGTGGATTCAGACTGCCAGCCTTTTGGTTAGCAGCCCATCTCTTTACTGCTGTGCCACCAGGGTTCCATTTGAGCACTTAGGCATAATTTAATGCATGTATTTTTTTTTTCTTTGCAGAAGAAGATGTATATTTAATGCACTTATTTAATTTTTGAATTAGTCCTTAGATTGCATGTTAAGTTTTCTGTTTATCTATATTATTACACTTATGCATCCCTGTCTCCTTACACACTTAGTTGAGGAAGTACTGTTTTGAGCCTCGTCACGATTTTGGTGCTGTGGTAATCACACTGGCAACTTCTCTCAAGAAACTTGACTCTAGACACTACTGAGGACTAAATAAGAGTCTCATAAAGAGAAGAGCTACTGGACAGGGAATTTATTTAGGTTTACGTTCTCTCCCTTGGCAAGTCATGTCATTTCTCTGGGTCTGTATGGTTATTTTATGCGAAGATTCTCAGCTACGCTTGTGTTTTAACCAGAGTTCACTTACCAAATGAAGTCGATTCTGCAGAAAGATATCCAACCCCCACCGTTGCAAGTAAATTTAATGTATATTCCCTGCCTGGCACATACTAGACTAGATGAGTTAATGGTCTTTCCCTTCCTTAAAACTGCATAGAACTAAATGGAAATGTAAGGTATTAATTGGAATAAAATTATCATGCCATATGATCACTGTTGTTATTAGGTGCCATTGTGTTGGTTCTGACTCATAGCAACCCTGTGTACAACAGAATGAAACATTACCCAGTTCTGCTTCATCCTCACAATCATTGCTATGTTTGGGCCCATTGTTGTAGACATTGTGTCAATCCTTCTCATAGAGGGTTTTCCTCTTTTTCACTTACCCTTTACTATAGTAAATATGATGTCCTTTTCCAGGGTCTGATCC
This sequence comes from Loxodonta africana, assembly GCF_030014295.1. Taxonomy (NCBI): domain Eukaryota; kingdom Metazoa; phylum Chordata; class Mammalia; order Proboscidea; family Elephantidae; genus Loxodonta; species Loxodonta africana. Next base: position 63,718,686 of record NC_087355.1, read on the forward strand.
CTCCAGATAACCTGTCCAAAGCACTTGAAACAATGTCTTGCTGTCCTCTCTTCTAAGGAGCATTCTAGCTGTACTTCTTCCAGGACAGATTTGTTCACTCTTCTGGAAGTCTATGATTATGTTCAATATTCTTCATCAACACCATAATTCAAAGTCAACAGTTGTTCTTCGGGCTTCATTATTTATCGTCCAGATTTCTCATGTATATGAGGCAATTCAAAATGCCATGGATTGAGTCAGGCATGTCTTAGTCCTCAAAGTGACATCTTTTCTTTTGAACATTTTAAAGAGTTCTTTTGCAGCAGATTTGCCCAATGCAATACGTCATTTCATTTCTTGACTGCTGCTTCCATGAGCATTGGTTGTGGAACCAAGTAAAATGAATCCTTGACAACTTCAATATTATCTTCATTTATCATGATGTTGCTTATTGGTCCATGTGTGAGGATTTTAGTTTTCTTTGTGTTGAAATGTAATCCATACTGAAGGCTGTAGTGTTTGACCTTCATCAGTAAGCGCTTCAAGTCTTCTTCACTTTTAGCATGCAAGGTTATGTCATCTGCATATTGCAAGCATATGGCAAGTTGTTAATGAGTCTTCTTCCAATCCTGATGCAGTATTCTTCTTCATATAGTCCAACTTTTTGATTGTTTGCTCAGCATACAGATTGAGTAAGTATGATGAAAGTATACAACCCTGACACATATCTTTCCTGACTTTAAACCATGCGTTATCCCCTTGTTCCATTTGAGTGACTGCCTCTTAGTCTATGTTCAGGTTCCTCATGAGCACAATTAAGTGTTCTGGAATTCCCATTCTTCACAGTGTTATCCATAATTTGTTATGATCCACAAAATTCAATGCCATATGCTAGAGTTGGTAAATATTTCTTACACTTCATGTATTTTTATATGTCAACTCCATAAGATTATATGCCTTTATAGCTTTTGCAAATTTTACTGGTTAAGGTGTAATGGGTTATAAGTTTTAATTCTGTTTCTTTGCTCTAAATGCACTAAATAAATAGTTTCATTATAGTGAACATATTTAAGTTATATATTATTATTTACTTTGCTTACTATTGCTTATAGAAATGGAAAATATTTCTCATATCTATCATGAAGAATCATTCAGAGAAGAAAGTTAGGCAAGTAAAGTGAAGCATGTTGAAAATTGCAAAACCAAAATGTTATGTATTACTGTATCTGTGCGGGAGATTAGATTTTATCAAACCACTAGCTAACCATATGATTCTGGCAAGCCAGTGCATTTTTTCTGGCCTCAGTAAAGTATGGATTATCTGTAAACAAAGATAATAATCTGTACCTGGGAAATAATAGCTACCTCGTAAGAAGGTTGTTAGCAGGAAGATGGTGGAGAGAAGAATGTTTGAGGTGTAAATGAGATACTTCATATATAGGGTTTAGCACAGACCTTGGCACACAAAAAGGGTATAACAAAAAACCCATCCAAACCAACTTCCATAAACATATTAAGTGTTTCATATCCTCTCTGTATTTCAAGCACCTCTATGCATTCTGGAGTCAACCAGAAAGGACTTGCATAATGGAAAAAATTAGTGAAGTCCTTGCGTTACAAAATCATCTAGGATTTAATAAATTCAACTCTATGAAATCTATTTCCATTTATAATTTTCCATTCAAAATGATATCTGACCACGTTTTTTTAATGCTGAAGTTTTAAAAAATTCTCACCATCATTTGAAACTATGTAATCTTAAATATTTCTTTAGACATTTCTAACATACAGCAAAGAAGAGAACTTTACAGACTCACTCAGCTTTTAGTGGAATTACTTATTATTTTTTATATATTTCAATCAATTTCTGATTATTTCATCTCCTTAGATTTATTAGCATTCATGTATGGTCACTGTCTAAAATATGGACCGTAAACTTGCTGATGTTTAAAACTCCTTCTAGTTTTGCTATTGCCATTATTTGTGAAAAGATGAATTTATAAATGTAGTACATTAATAAATCAATATAAAAATAAATAAATATTAGAATCCAATAGAAGAATCAACCCTGGAGCAGGTTAAATATTTTTCAGCTGTGGGTATGCCCCTGATTCATCTAGCTAGCACCCAAAGGAAATGTGCAAAAGTGATAAGCAGAAGTTGCAAAGTGTTTCTCAGACGTATAATAGTCTGGGAATTTAGCCAAAGTGAAACAATAGCCAGTGAAAAGCCTCTATATTTTTTGTTTACTATTATGGAAAAGTTAGGATAGTGGTGTTAGGAATGAAGAGTGGAGGTGGGGCTCATAGGCTTTGAGAGTAAAAGTATATTTTAATAATAGTGATGATAGCTATCAATGCCAGGCACTGTGCTAAATATGTGTCAAGCATTATCTCCCTATAGGCCAACTGTCTTAGTTTCCTAGGGATTCTATAACAAAATACCACAAAGCAGATGCCTTTAAAAACATAAATTTATTTTCTTACAGTTCTGGAGGCTAGAAATCCAAATCAAGAATACTGGCTGTGTTGATTCTTTCTGAGGGCTTTAAGATAAATTGTTTCATGCCTCTCTCCTAGCAATGCTAGGTGTTCCTTGACTTGCACATGCTTCCACAGCCACATGGCCATCCTCCTTCTGTCTATCTCTCCTTGTCTGTTATTTTATAAGATACCACTGGAATGGGAGTAGGGCTCACCCTATTTCTGTGTGATCTCATGTTATCTGAGAACATCTTCAAGGACCCTATTTTCAAACAAGGTCACATTCACAGGTACAAGGGTAGGACCTCAGTACATCTTTTTTAGAGATACTATTCAATTCATAACACAATGATATTTTAGTCTCCTTTTATAAATAATAAAACTGAAGTTTAGGTAAACTGAGTTGCTAGACTAAAGGTAATTACTGGCAAAGCCTTGTTTGACCTTATGTCTTGGTGGCTCCAGAGTCCTTGTTCTTTCCACCTTACTGTAGTAGAGTAGTTCTCAAACTTTAGAAACTACTTGAAAAACTTGTTAATTCACAGATGTCTGCGTCCAACTCCCAGGGCTTCTAGTTCAATAGACCTGGGATAGGGGCCTGATATTTTGCATTCCTACGAAGTTTCAAGAGGATGCTTGTGCTTTGAAAATCACTGCTGTTAAAACAAGCATTTAAGAGCCAGTAGAATAATATCAGAATGCATAATGCTATATGATTACTTTTAATATTCTTGTTATCTAATAACAAGGTATATGACACATATGCTAATCTTGCAACTTTATAGAAAAGATTTCAAACTGGGATCTGGGCAATAAGCCATCATTGTTTAGAAAAAAATCCATACTTAGGAATCCTCGTCTAGTACCAAGAAATAGCTTAGCAACATGCTTGATGATGTGAAGTACACTTGATGAGTGAATAATTGAGCCTTGAGAGGAGGAAAGATGACCATCAGCATCAAGACCATGAGTACTAGAAGGCATTCAAAAAACTTACTTTTCTCATTCACATTCATAAGAGGGATATTTCTGATGAAAATGAGGGTCTTACAAGGGACTTAATTCTGACAAAATTTTGTGGGCCTGGAGATATGAATCATCAATCTGCTCACTGTGAGTTTGAAGAGATGGATTTGATACCTTCAACAACACTTTCCAGACCTCCGGTTCTACAGTCCTTACTAGACCTCACCCAAAATCCAATTCAGAACTGCCACTGCATCCTAAACTTTTGGATTATGAGTAAAGGGAATGGAAGACACTGGGAGAAAAAAAAAAAAAAAAAAGCCAAACCTGTTGCTGTCAGGTTGAAATCCGACTCATAGCAACCCTATAGGTCAGGGTAGAGCTGCCCTATAGAGTTTCCAAGGAGCACCTGGTGGATTTGAATACCCAACTTTTTGGTTAACAGCTGTAGCACTTAACCACTACAGTACCAGGGTTTCCACACTAGAAAAAGCAATAGCTAAAAGCTATGTTTTAATGCATACATAGGCAGTGGTGGAGGTAGATTTTTTAAGTGACCCTGTAATTATTGTCTTAATTCTTATTTGTATCTCACACATTTTTCCTAATCTCTTTATGTGCAATTATTTTACTTCTAATCTTTCAAATATTAGAATCCAAAGTACATATTTTCTCAAATAGTTATAGGTATATTGCTTGGTGCTTTAAAGTTATTTTCTAAACTGCACAGAATACCGTGGGTGTTTGATTTTTCTGAAGCCCTTTCTGGAGACCCTGATGAGTCAGCTGAAGAAAGTGATCTATCTCTTGGCACACATGGAGGAGACTGAGTGTGTTTGGAGTCTGGGGAAATGAAGTCTAGTGCTTTTCACTCTTTAGTGTTTGAGGTTTTAGACAAGTGTTTTAACGTCAGAGTCTGTTTCTTCATGAATACAACATCATTTAACTGTTCTACCTTTCATACATTTCTTATTTAGTCAGATCCCCACTTAATGATAGAGTTTTACTATATTTAGAACCATGCTTAGGTTTTGCTCGCTACTAACTCATTTTATTATTTCATTGTTTTTGTAGATGCCAAATTTTATATTCAAGGAAAAGACATATATATCCCAATCCTACTCAGCTAGCCCACAAATAGAAATGCTAATGAATATCATGCACCGTAATAACAACTACTACAACTAAGACTACACTCTTTAATGTATTGGGTAATTCTACCCTTTTTCTCCTTAAGGATCTCAAAGGGAGCAGGCATCAGATTTTCAAGGTGCTGAAACCTGCTCCTCAATTGTCTCTTCTCACATACTTTTCCAACTCTCCCTTGAGGTAGACCGGGAACAACCAGCAGATTCAGGAAAAAATGGCGTCCTAAAAGAACGGTTCAGAATGCTTTCAACAAGGTACCTGTCTAGAGGAAGTTCAACTCCGAATTTTGGGAGCTGTTCATGCCTTGTCAGCGCAGTAAATTGGGTTGGTTTAACAACTCTGTGGTGTACAGCCTTCCTGCAGGCACCTTGCTCCCAGAGAAAGGAATCGGACTGCCGTCTGAGCAAATCGCCCACAGCTGCCACCCCTGCGGGGCTTGGGAGAGGACCTCCACTGACCTGACCCTGTGCTCTTTCATTTCTTCTGCTCTCTCACTTTGAGCGTGAGTAAGCCCTTGCAGGGTTTGAATCCTGGGGCTCCCCAGCTTTTCACATTTCCCCAGAGACCCCACTGTGTTGGAGAGGAGGGGTATCCCATAGGAGCAGCAATCCACATTTCTTCTCAGATGCTTTCCTAACTCCCTGATTGCCTCTGAGACAAGATGTTTGGGTGACGGAGTGCTGCTGTCAGCTTAAGGGCAGGAAGCTTCTCAGTGTCTCCACTGAGTCATGGACAGCAGTGGCCATACAGCCACAAACCATCTGGAGTTCAGGATATATAAAGGTACTGTCACCCGCCATGCGTTTGCGCCTCAGACGCACACACCGCGATCCCTGAGGCCTCTCAAAGTCTTCTCGGTGTCAGTTCCTGAGGACCCCCCATCTCGTCCCAGCAATACGCGCGCGCGCACCAAATCAGTCCCCCAGTTTCAACCGCGGGTACTGCATGAAAAGTCGAAGGAGCTTGGCCTTCCAGGAGAAATAAATATTGCCAGAGGAAATAAATGGGAAGGGCACCTGTCTAAACTATAGCCTGACAAGAAACCCGACCCCAAAACAAAGGTCACCTCCCAGCAAGTGTCCCAGTCCTGCTAATGCTAACCTCCAGGGAAAGATTTTTAATGGCTGTAGGGCGGTTTGGTAAGGATACACTGCCTCCCTCATCCCCCTCCTTTGAAAAGCTGTCTGAAGATGAGACATAATCCTTTTCTGTTGTATGAAGCCAGACTGTTGCCCTGAGGGACTAGGGTGAAGGTGTCAGTCTAGTTGGACTCTCGCCGGAGGGAGACCTTTGATCGCGACCACCTTGGCGTAAAAAGGTGCTAATAAGCACAGCCGGCGGCTCTCCTCAAAGCATTGACACTCGAGAACCCTTTTTAGTAGGAATTATCTGGGGGAGAGGGTTCGCACCCCACTCGTCCAGGAAAGCTCTTGTGGAGGGTGTTAATACCTCTTTGGAGCCGCAGAACACACGGAAACGTGAATCCTCCCCAAAGCCAGAGACCAGGCGTCTTGGAATCTGGCGAGAACCTCCGAAGGCACGCTCAAGCTCTGGGTGTGGGACGCAGCACCGGGGTTCCCACCTGCCGCATCTTCGGTCCCTTCGCAGCACTGTGTGTTGCTCCCTTGGGATCCCCTAAGAAGGATCGTGGGAAATCACCCCGAGCGCGTCTGTTTACGTGGGCGTGACGCTTAAGCACGACTTGCAGATTCACAGTTTCTATCTGGGTGAGACCTAAACAGACACTGCTGTTGGCGTCTGTATTTCAGACACCTCTGTCTGCCTTCCAGTGGTGTGTGTGTGTGTGTGTGCACGCGCGTGTGTGTGTTTCAGCTTGAAATAGGCATTCATCAAGTCTAAGCAGCCCTTACCCACCTCCCAATTTGGAGCCCTCCACCACATTTTATTTCACATTTTGGCAGTAGAGACAAAATGCCCAGGGAAGGTTGGCTCCCTTTTCAGCCCCACCCAAGTTCAGTCCTGGAAGACCACTTCATCTTGCACTCTGAGGCGTTTCCTCCCACTAAGCCTCTTTGTCATTGCTGTGCCACACAGAGGTGAGATGGTGGAAGGAAGAAAAGTGTGGCCAAATTGTAGAATTATCACGGCGAGAGCTGTTCATGTGGCAAATCTCGCGCCTTGGATTTCCTGAACCCTCCAGCTAGGTGCAAAACCCCATAGAAGGACGCCTCAAGCTGAGCTTTCCCTTGGGCCTGAGTGCCCAGAAGAAACTGTGGAAGACAAAAGCGGGCATAGACATTGGGGAAGCAACGTCTAAACCATTGCAGGATCTCAGTTTAAGCAAAACCTTGAGACTGGGGTGAAAATAAAATGAGACAGAACTGTTAAAGCTGGCACGACCCAGCAACTGCAAACAGGTCTAACGCACACAGCCTAAGCAAGTTTGTTTCTCAGAATGTGGGGACAGTATTCCAAGTTGTAAAATGTAGGAGAAGCCTTCCAAATGGCATATAAGTGACAATAAAGAATCTTATCACCGTTTTATTTATTTTTAACGGTCCATAGAAAATTGATTTTGGACGGGATCACAGCACAATGTGACATACCCCTTCTTCCCGGTGTTCCCAAAGCTGGAATATACTCAGTGGAAACCGATTATCTCAGCCCAAAGTCCGGGAACTGCGGGCAAAGGGGAGGGATCCGGTTTCCAGTATCATTCAAAGCAAATTAACGCGCCTTTCTTTTCCAGCGGAGCGTCTTGTTCAGAAAATACGGTAGGTGCGGGCATCCTGGGCTGTAATTGCAGGCGGCGCAGCTCTGCGTTTGTCAGGCTGGCGTGCTCGCCCCGCTTTGGAGACTCGCTCCCCTACATCTGCCCCCCGCCATGTGTTTTGGCTCAACAGGTATCACATGAAAACTCGCACTTCACCCTCGGTCATCTCCTTGCAGGAGCCACCCCAACGTTTTCATGCCAGGGACTGTCGGTCGCTCTTCACGCCTCCCCCCCGCGGAGCCCGCGCCTACCAGGCAGCCCCTGGGCCATCCATTAACTACAGACTCCCTGTAGCAGGCGAACTAAGCGTAAATGTGAGGCTCCTCACATGTCGAACCAGCGACGAAAACCCCTGTAAGCAGCCCGAGGCGCGTTTCGGGCACTACACCGTGTGGTTATGCCGTTTAGGGCAAGCGTTTTGGTTCAAGCTGCGCTGAGGCTTCACGAAAAAAAAGGAAAAAAAAAAAAAAAAATCAAGCCTTAAGGAGCAGGTTGAGATTTTAAGGCAGTTGCTGCCACAGAGACCAGGAGTGACTTCCTGGCGTGGCATGTAAATTAAAATTCGAAACATGCCACCCATCATTGGTCATAGTTGAGGGAGAGGTAACTCCTCCACCCCACCCCACCCCCACGAAACATGAATTATCATTTCCACTGAATGCAAATAGACTGCCTGGCGGGGGGCGGGGGGACAGCCAGCTGCAAGCTGGACAATAAACTGTTTCATAGAGACGCGGCCCGATTGCGGTTCAGAGAGGCACTCCTTTACAAAGGCAGAAGCGTCCAGTTTGTGTTGACAGCCTTGGCGCGCCTGGGCCAAAACATCCCCCCTCCAGGCACACACCGTGTATCCGAAACTGCCTTCACTGAAAGCGACATCCATCGCGTCTATTCGAGCTGCCTTGAGTATGGGGAGGCGATTGTTCAAAAAGGATGGCATAAGTCATAAACACCTCCTAAGTATTCTTTGCAGCAATTAATGGGCAGCAGGGTGCAGGAGAAGTTGTGGAAGAGAGCTGTGGGTCTCCTTTCTCTCTGAGGATCAGTCTCCTTCCAATGATCCTGACTGTCCCTTGCCTCCCTGCTTAGGATGAGATTTCACATCCCACCCACCCCCTCCCCTTGTCTGTGCATGTGACACTCACTCTACCTGTCTGAACGCTGAGACTTGCTGGAGATTTTCTTTTTGGTCGTCAGCTAATGACTTTCCTCCTACCTTCATTCATCCCCAAAGGTGGATCTTTACACTTAGTGGCATCTCAGACCTTTTTAAAGCCTCAGCTTTCGCCAAACCTCTATCACAGGACGTAGGGAAGCTCCCCTAACATTTATTAATGCATAGGAGGCCATGTAGAAATAATTCACGTATGCGTGCAGACACTCATATTGGCGTGGGGATGTTTGCAAGACCCCTGTGCCCTAACACATTGTAAATCAGCACATTGCTAGCACCTTGGCAACTTTCCTCCCTGAAAGGGTTAAAAAGCATTTACAGGAGTGTCTTCAATATAAATATTCCATCCAAAGCATCAAACCCGGATGGTTTGACTAGAAATCAAGGTAATAGACTAACCACCAAAAAAAGTCTTGCAGAGGAATTCTGCCTGGATATCCACTAGTTAGAGGGTATACGAATCAACTCACGTATTCGTTTGAGCATACTGCAAGAATATTTATTGAGCACAAGCTCAATCACCGCATTGAACACCAAATCTGGCAAGCAAAATGCATTTCCTATCTGAGAGGGGGAAAAAAAGCTGTGAATCAATTCCTTCTTCAGTATTATCATGATTATTTTATCGGTGCAAATTGCAAAGTAAGCTGCCAGCCTCTCTCCAGCGACAAGTCAGTTCACCTCCATCTAAAGCAGAGGGGACCCCCGAAAGCAGACCTACCTTTTACACATGACACCGTCAATAAAAAGACGAGGTTCCAAAACGTAAATCCACTTTTAAACCCCATTTTCTTCATCGGCATGAAGTCCAGGCGGCCACATTTAGCGCATCTTCTGGTGCCAGGCTCCTGGGGTTTGGATTCCTTTGCTTGGCTTTCCCCTTTGCGGATCCCTTTCATATTATTCGCGAGCTCCCAGTTCCTGCTCCTCAGCCCGGCGCAGTAGAGTTGTTGCTGTTGTTGGTGCGCGGTCACAGCTCGGAGTGAATGGTGTTTCTGGGATACCACAGCAACCTTGACGAGGACTCAACCATCTCTCCAACGGGGGCACAAAGTCTCCGCTACTCTGGATTCTGTCTTTTCTTGTGCGTTTTTTTTCCCCTCCACCAAAATCTACCCCAATTCTAGCTTGTTATAGCAACCACCAGAAACCACTAGTGAGCCTCTTAGAGCTCGGCTCCGCTCTCTAATAAACTCCCCATAATATTTGAAATTAAGGGTGCTTGTTTTTTTTTTTTTTTTTTTTCCGCGAATAGATCAATTCTGCCTGTAAAAGCAGCTCAAGAAATATTATGTTAGTGAGCTCTCTCCATTGCAGTCTGCAAATACAGAAACGTGTTAAGGGAATATTTTAATCGGAGAATCTGGGTTGCTTTTTTGGGAATCGTGATAATGAATCGGGCTCTATCAGTGCCCACGTCGTTATAATGGGACATGTGTTACTACTGTAGTTGCAGTATATTTCAGGCAGACTGCTCGCATTTATTATCCTGGGATTTAATTGAAAAAGAAAAGAAATCACAGAAAAGAATTTATTTGTACACATGCATTTGCATATTCAAATGCTTATGTGAAAACCGGTAACCGGGTTATTATGATTCGGTAAACCTATTTTAGGGAATGGGGTGGGGAGGGAGTCACAGTCGTTTCCCCAAATAGTTCGCCCTTGCATCCTCCCTCCCCCCTGGGTTTCACATTGCGTGTGCCGCAGTTAAACTACTTTATCTATGGTGGTTATCTAGAACAGACCCATTTGTCTTAATTCTGAATCTGCCCCAAATATTTAAATAGAAGATTTCTTTCAAAACAGAAAATGTATGCACCTTTTATACATCTAGATTTGGCCGCCCAGTGCACCACTCAAGGGTTAAGATTGTACAAGGGAAGAGTTCTTGCGCCATCTACTGGCTGTCTTCGAACCACCGACTTCTCCGTATCTATTAAAAAAAGGGACCCGGTATCCCGTGTGCCACTGTGTAGGGGAGCTGCGTCCCCTAGATCAGGATGTTCTGTTTCGGTGTGTCAATACTCTAGTATGTTTTCCTACTTGGTAGTGGCACATATCTTACAACGAACAAGTCTCTCAGGCTAAGCGTCGGATTGATGATCTGACCTTTTTGGGAGTCTGGTCCCATATCGGGAGGAGGGAGGGCTGCAGCCTTGGTTTTGTAATAGGTGATTGCCACAGCCTCTGACTCTACTTGCATGCCGAAGCCCATCCCGGGGCTGAGCATCCACCTACACGGCTTTGTCCAGAGGGGTGTCCAACATGAGTTTGCAGCTTCTCACATTGCTTCCAAGTGCTAAGCCCCATCCTGTACATCACAGGATTACTAAGGCTAGCTTTTGTCCCTGGGCTCACAGTGGAGCTGTCTGCTTAGAGCAGCAAGGCAGCTGGATCGGAGGGAGTTCTGCTCTAGAAAGTGGGCACAAAGCGAGCGTCTGTAGGCGTGTGTGGTGAATAGGTTCAATCTGCAGGCGTAGAAAGAATTCTGAGCTCTTTGGGTCCGTGTCGTTGTGTGTGGTTCTGTGATTATCCCTGTATGTGTGTGTGTGTTCGTGCGCGCTCTGGTGAGGGGTGAGTGTGCGTGTTTTTGGAAGATGACCGGAAGGTGTGATTTTCTATACCTGGGTGTTTTCCCAAGTGTGTTTTTGCTGTACATATGATTGCGTGTGCGTGTATGTACGCACGCGTGTGTGTTTTCGGGTGTATGTGTGTTAGGGAAGGACTCATTTTCTGAGTAGGCAGAACAGAGGCAAAAGCTATAGAAGACGTCCAACTGACCTCATTAAATTGGGAGATGTATGTTAAGTGAGGTGGGGCAGAAGATTGTCCCTTCCCATCAGTGTCCTCATTTATTGTCTCCATATGCAAATTTCCGGAGGGGGGTGGGCAACAAGGTTGGGACTAGACTAGAATTGGGAGGATCAACGTTGCAAACGTCATTAGCCTGTTCAGCCACCTTGGCAGAGGCTCTGGAATGCCAGTCAAGATGTCAGGGTGCTTTGCTGCTGCTGTGGCTTTTGCTGGGCTGGAGGGTTTAGATGTAAACAGGTCCTTGACTTAAGGAAAACGTTAAAAAAAAAAAAAAACCTTCCTTGCTTAGTGTGCCGGGCTTAGTCATCTCATCTGAATTTACTTTTTTATTGAGCTAAAACAAAAATCTTGATTTTGTGGAATCTATTTGAACACATGGCAGTATGTCCAGACAGGAGCACTTTAAACTCCCCTCCTCCCACCAAAAAAAAAAAAAAAAAAACCTTTATTTCTCAAAAGCCAAGGATATTTTAACAGTAATTATTGTCCACAAAATGGACTTTCAATAAGGCACCATAAAGACTACTACTAAGACACTAATATTTAATATTTATTTTCAAACATGCTAATCCTATAATCCAATTATCTTTCCCTAAATGAATCTTTCCCATCATTTCAATGTGAAGTTGTTAAAAGATTTATCTGGTAACTCATAATACATTGAACAAGACTATAGTTTCTAGTTTCCATAAAAAAAAAAGAATTTTTTTTTTAATAGCTCACAATAAATCACAATTTCTCACCTGCCTCTTCTAGCTGCTGCAACAGGATGGAAAATCACATTTTACAGCGGGGAAAAGTTAAGGCAGAGTAAAATAAAGTGGTTTACCCAAGGCCATCAGCAGGAGCACTGGGATTCAGTCCAGTGTAGGTAGTGCTGGATCGCCCTCTTGTCTTTCATGGTAAAAAGCCTCCTCTTCATTTCCAAAGATATTCCAGAAACATAACATTATTAGCCAAAGTCCTGGATAAGAAATCCCTTAATTTCTCCAGAAGGAAAAATACAAGTGTCTAGATTTGGGAGGAAGAGATTATCTCAGCTGGAAACAACACAGTTGAAAGTAGGTTTAAGGCCCTTAGAAAAGAATATAGAAAAAAATATATATAGCTAACATAATTGTAAATATTAAGCACTTACTGTGTGCCCAGCATTATGCTAAGTGTTTATATGTCATAACTCATTCAAGCCTCACGATTTGCTGAGACAAGTACTACAATTATCCTTATGTTAAAAAAAAATGTTAGAGAGGAAGAAATTGGTATGTGAAGAAATTAAACTACCGGGCCTTGCTGGAGGTTAATATCTTTAGAGATTATTGGAACCTCTGGTCTCTGACTCTTGAGCCTGTATGCTTGTCCACAGCACTACCCTATGCTAGTTCCCAGAAATGCTTGTTTTAAGATAAACTAATAATGAAAAGTGTGTTTTTTATAGTAAATTTACCTACAGAATTATAGAAAAGAAAGGATTTACAAGGTAATTTAAAAGTGATCAGATTTTAAAATATTTATTTTTTTTATGTACATACATAGAGACAAACTTTTTTTTTTCTCTCATACTTGGTTACTAAAATGCACTCCCCCCCTCCTTTTTTTTTTTTTTTTAACTTCTTGCAGCCTATTGATCTAGCATACATATCAAGTAAGAAAGTAACTTGGAAAGGATAATCAAGCCAATCGCTATGATTAAGTACCCTAAGAGCTTTTAAAAAAGAATTTAGATCTGAAATGGACAGATTCTTTAAACTGAAAGTTTCAAATTTCCACACCCCTTTAGTTTCTCCCAAAATAACTATGGGGTATAATAACTTTAATTTTAAAACAGGACTGAATTGACACTTAAAATGGAGAAAATAAGCCCCTTTCACAAAATTGCAGGATAACAAACTAGTTCTTCAACACTTATCTACTCTGTTTTAGTATCACAGGGAAAAGAGCACAGAAAATTTAATGCAATGATCAAAACAGAGTGAGTACACTGAGGTAATAAAACAAAGACATAAAGGCTTGGGAAGTGGTAAACTTGATAATTTTGAAAACGTGGATTAGATAGACAGATAATAGATAGACAGATATGGATAGACAGAGGTATAATCTTAGTGTTTTTCTTAATTCATGACAGATTTTCAGGTTCAAGCGAGGATCATTGCCCAAGTGCAGTAATAATTTTGTTATTGAAATATACCTGCCGGTTGGTGCTGAATGTCCACTGACTATAGATATACACTTTTTAAGTAAATGTCTCAAATTCAAATCTGTGGATCTGTGTATGGGGGAACTAATTAGAGTAAAATAATAATAAAATAAAAACTATTAATGATTAACAAACAAGCAGGCAGGCATTTCCATGCTCATGTACAGTTTTTATATAGAATTATTTGCTAGGAGACTCTACGGGGCAGTTCTACTCTGGCCTATAGGGTTGCTATGAGTCGGAATCGACTCAATGGCACTGGGTTTTTTTTTATTTGCTAGGAGAGTAGGTGAAAAAGAACAGGTGAAAAAGAATAACTCATTTTCTCGTCTTTCTATAGAATCGCATTCCTGGGTTCATCACGTCTACCTCCTACAACAACAAAAAAAAACAACTCCTTGGAAATGAAACACTTGAATTTAAACAGTGAATCTAGAATAATGAGGGGATTCTAACTCAAGTCTATAACATTCCCTTGATTTGCATTGGTTGGTATTTGGATGAGGAGAAAAAGGAAAGAGATCTAACCCTGAGGATAAGATAACTTTTTTTTTTAAAACACAATCGAATTTAAGAAGATGAATATCAAGCTTATAAAAGTATCTGTCCCTCCTGCTGTTGATCAGGAAGCATTGCTGAGAGGGGGAGACAGGCCTCTTGAAATTGTTACTAAGAGTGCCTTCCTAGGCAACCATTCCTCTTATGTCCTGGCTACTCTTTCAATTTTATTAATAGTGAGGCTTAACAGGCATTTCAGTCATTTTAAGCTTTTAACCACACTAAGAAACTCAGAGATTGAAGTTTATATGTCACGTAGTGTTATAATAATTTATTTTAAAGGAAGAGAGAACAGTAAAGCCTTATAACTGAAGGCAGTATCTATTGCCATATTCATACAAACGAACAATATTTAGATTAGATGAAAGACAAACACTTATTTTTGGTATGAGCTACAAATCTAATAAATTTGATACATTAGCATTCAAATATTCTAAGCTGGTGTCTTCCTAAATATATGTGGTTTAATAAACTTTACGAGCACCTTATCCTGAAAGAAGGGAACCATACTGAATAGTGGAGGAACATGTGGGTAGTGATCACCCTGGAGAAAAGAGCTAAGAATTAATAATCTATAAAGACCTTTCTGTTTATCTTGAGATGTGTTTCATTCTCTTGCTAAACTGGACATAATATAATTTAGCTTGTCTCTGCATACAGGAATAGAAATACAAAATTAAGCAAAAGCAAGCTTTGCTGAAAATAAAGACAACCTACATCTCTCTCTTTTTTTTTTTTTCATCAGTAGTAAAGTTGTTTGGCTGACATAATCTTAATAAATATCAATTTCATATCCTAGTGTTGTTGAACTTTTTGTCATTTCTTTAACTTTACTATAGTTATATAACACCAGCTTTTAATGCACTTGAGATTACACAAACATTTAGAATGCAAAAAATACTTAGAAATCAAAAGTGGATTTCAAAAGGTACCAATTCATCAAAATTCTTATGAAAATCTAGTGCATATTTGATTTCATACCCTGGAGTTATTTTAGATAATTTGCCAATACGCTCATTATTATCTCCTAAAATTTAGCACTCTGACTTTATTATCATCCACATATTTTCAGTCTTGAAAATTGATTGTAATTGCTTGAGTTTAAAGCATCCTTTCAAATGTTTGAAGTACAGTAAAAACACCAATACATTATATTTTGCAGCTTTCTAGTCTAACATAAATTATGTAGCATGAGTGAGACTGTCATTATATTTTGTTTTACACTTAAGCATTAGTTTCATGAAATTTTGCTGAGAATTTAGAAACTCACAGTAAATAATTTTACAATTGAGAGTCTGTTCTATACAGGTTCAAGAATTTGTTTTTAAATTATATTTGAGTATAATCCCAAGGAGCCCTGGTGGCACAGTGGTTAACCACTTGGCTGCTAACCTAAAGGTCGGCTGTTCAAACCCACTAGCTGCTCTGTGGGGGAAAGATGTGGCAGTCTGCTTCCATAAAGACTTATGGACTTGAAAACCCTATGGTGCAGTTCTACTCTGTCCTATTGGGTTGCTGTGAGTCATTATCCATTTGATGGCAATGGGATAATCCTGTAAGTCCCAGCTAAGCAAAGACACGGTCCAAATGTAGAAGGAAAGTGCGTGTCACCTGTGTTTGGATTTTCCATTTGCATGATAGTAAAGTAGCTTTTCTCATGAAAAAACAGAATTCATTAACTTTTTGTAAAACATGTGAGGTTATTTTCCTAAATATTTCCAAGCTCTTAAATTAGAACTAGTAATAATGGTATTGTAAGATGCTTCACAAATTTGGAGTCTATAATCCTCATATAAGCAGCTCTGGTGGTACAGTGGTTAAAGCGCTCCACTGCTATGTCAGTGGTTCAAAACCCCAAGGGGCTCTTCAGGAGAAAGATGTGGCAGTCTTCTTCTGTAAGATTTACAGCCTTGGAAACCCTATGAGGCGGTTCTACACTGTCCTATAGAGTCACTATTAGTTGGAATAGAATTGACAGCAGTGAGTTTTGTTTTGTTTTGTTTTGTAATCTGCATATGTGTATGCATGTATTTGTGTCTGAAATATATAAAGGGTATGAATATTTATCACTGTATAATTTGACCCAATTTTAAAACTTTTCAATCTCTAACAACTTTATTACATTGTTTGTTCACATTTATCTTAAAATTAATAACTGTTGAAATATTTCCCAAAATAAGAGAAGAAGAAGCCAAACACTATAAGCTTCCTTTCTTCAGATTGGAAGATAACAGTGACCTTGACTTAGAATGATCATCTTGGCCACCAAAGGAAAGAAAATCAATGCAGTTGATTTTTGTTTGGCTACACATAATTCAGTTTGGATTGTAAGTACAAATAACTGTTTTATCTGGGCAAGGATCAATTTCATCTCTGCTTTCTGTGTAGCAAGGATAATTTTTATCTGTCTGTTCATTCATTCATTTAAGAAATCATTTTGAACTATTTCAAGGAGATATTACTCTATCCTCAAGGAGCTTCCAATGTAATAAAAAGGGATAGGCTGTATTCTCAAGTAACAATAGTGAATGACAGTGTAGTATAACCACTTTAAGAGAGAGGTCTGTAAAATGCCATGATGTTGAGATGGTTATTTATAGCTAGGGTAATTGGAGAAAACTTCACGAAAATGATAAATTAAGATAGTGTAGAATCATCTGGGATTGCTTGGCAGGGACAGCTTAGTGGGGAGGTTGTTTTCCAGAAATATTATGAATAAAGGTTAAAAAAATACATTAAAAAAAACATATTTAGGACTTAATCAATTTGGCTAAGTTGTAGGTTTAGAAAAGACATGACAGATGAGGTTAGAAAGATAACATTAACCAGTGGGAAGTTGGAGACAATGAGAATCTTTGAAACGTTTTCTACTTTTTTTTTTTTGAAGTTTACCGGTGGCTTAGTGGTTAGGAGTCTGGCTGCTAACCAAAGGTCATCAGTTCCAATCCAGCAGGCATTCCTTGGAAACCCTATAGGGTATTTCTACTTTGTCCTGTAGGGTCGCTATGAGTCAGAATCGACATGACTGCAATTGATTATAATGACGAGTCAGTTCAGGTAAAACCTCTATTGGTATATTTTTTTAAACAACTGTACTGACGGCTTTTTTTTTTTTTTTTTTACTAAGTAAATCAATTCATTGCTTTTATATGTTGTTATCATAAAAACAATCAATTTTAACCCTTTGAGGTGATCGAAGTTATCAGGCTTTCAAACACAATGAATAAAGAAATTGAAACCAAACCTGCTGCCATGGAGTCGGTATAATAAATGATTATAAGTTATGGCACAGTAGTTAAACGTTCCGCTGCTAACCAGAAGGTCAGCAGTTTAAACCCACCACCTAACCTGATCCTTAGAAACCTATGGGACCGTTCTACTCTGTCCTACAGGGTCGCTGTGAATTGGAATGGACTTAAGGGCAATGGGTTTGGTTGATTTTTAATTAGTTTCAAAAATTATTTTGTCTCTGGTTATTTATGGTAACACTGTGAACACTTGTTATATTTACAAATGCGTACAAAATTTACCTTACTATCCAGTATACGGAGCCCTGGTGGTGCAATAGTTAAAGAGCTGGGCTGCTAACCAAAATGTCCGCGCTTTGAATTCAGCAGCCGCTCCTTGGAAACCCTATGGGGCAGTCCTACTCTGTCCTATGGAGTCGCTCTGAGTCAGAATCGACTCAACTGCAATGAGCTATCCAGTATATGAATACTAATCTGAATTTTGGGAGAGGTTGCAAGTCTAGAAAACCAAAAAAAAAAAAAAAAAACCAAACCCATTGCCATTGAGTCCATTCCGACTCATAGCGACCCTATAGGACAGAGTAGAACTGCCCCATAGAATTTCCAAGGAGCGCCTGGTGGATTGGAACTGCTAACATTTGGTTAGCAGCCTAGCACTTAACCACTATGCCACAGGTCTAGAATAGGCTTTAATAGCCATGTATCTAGTGCGAGTCCTAGTCTTTTTATAAGATTCAATACCAACATCCTGTATGGAGTTAAGCCATCCAGCAATTACAATGCGATCATCACTTAATTTACCCATGTCAGTTTTTACAACGTGCTTTTCCTGGAACCAAAACAATCCTGATCCCTATTTTGCCCAATTGGCTTTGCCGTTTTCTAAGTCAAAAAACAAACATAAAAAAAGGAAAAAAAAAAAAAACCAGAGACAAGCAAAAAACTCTCCCTGGTTAGAAATCTTGCATATTGAATGATTACAAGAGGGTGGGAGAGAAAAGAGTATGACTGGATGAACACAAATTCATTCTTTCCATAGTAAAAACAATAAAATAAATGATTTTCTTGGGTCTGATTCTGGGCCGGCATGCAGTGATGCCTTTAAGATTAACAAAACAAAAACTGGGAGTGAAAATGACTTTAGGTAAAACATCTTTCTTTTTTAGCTGATTTTTTTTTTAATAATGTTTTATTAGTGAAATTTTACACAGCAAATTAGGTTCCCATTTAACAATTTCTATCCATATCTTTCAATGACTTTGATTACGTTTTCACAACGTATCAACATTTTCATTATTTCCATTCTGGTTGTTTTGTTTCCATTAATCTAGCTTCCCTGCCCCCCTTACCTTCTCATGTTTGCTTTAGGAAAATGTTGCCGGTTTGGTCTTATATTTATATATATATTTAATAGCACTGTACTTGTTGTTCATTTTTTGAGCTAATCTCTTATATAACTGGAAGGTGACCTCCGGGAGTTGTTTCAGTTCCAGGTTTAAAGCGTGTTTCAGGGTGACAGTCTCAGGGGTTTCTCTGGTATCTACTGGTCCAGTAAGTCTAGCCATTGTTAAGAATTTGAGTTTTGTTCTTTGTTTCTCCCATTCTGTCTGGAAACATCTATTGTGTCCCTGCTCAGAATGGTAGGTAGTGGTAGCCAGCCATCATATAGTTCTTCCTGTCTCAAGATACATGAGGTTGTGGTTCCTGTGAGCTATTAGTCCTGCAGAGTAGTTTCTTCCTTGAGTCTTTTGTTTCCTTCTTTCTCTTATGCTCCAGACGAGTAGAGACCAATAGTTGTATCTTAGGTGGCCACTAGCAAGCTTTTAAGGCCCCAGATGCTACTCACCAAACTAGCATGTAAAACATTGTCTTTATGAACTATGTTATGCCAGTTGACTGAGTTGTCCCTTGAGACCGTGGTTCTAAGCCTTCAAACACAGTAGACCAATCCTGTGTGGTATTTCGTTACGTCTGGGGAGTATCCATAACTATGCCTCCTTTGTGCTATAGTATATATATGAATATATATATAGTGCAGACAAACATGTATATATAGCTATGCCTACAGATACACATGTGCGTGCACATGTATGTACACACATATACCTTCTTAAACATGTACATGCATTCTTATCTACCTATGTAACCACACGTATATTTTTATTTGATATCGCTGTTGCAGCAAAGTTGTATATGTTACAGCATTTACCTGAAAATGTCCTTTATTCGTGTGTACTTCTTAGTGTCATCATTTACTTTGGTAAAGTTGTACAGACTGCATCCACATTTGGTACTGCTATTTCCATCACCAAAAAATAACGAGTGTCTATTTTCTAAAAATTGATTCCACCTCCCTCACCCTCCCATCCCTGGAATGATGTTTTCTGTATGTACACCTATTCTTTTCTTTTTATGAAAGTGAGCTAATACAATGTTTTCCTTTTGTGACTGACTTACTTCACTCATGATAATGTCTTCCAGATTCACCCAGGTTGTATGTTTTGAGAACTCATCATTTTTTTATAGCTGCATAGTATTCCACTGCATATATGTACCACGACTTGTTCATGCATTTATCCATTGATGGGTACTTAGGTTCTTTTCATCTTTTTGCTATTGTGAATTATGCTGCAATGAACATAAGTGTGCACATGCCTACTTGAGTAACTGCTCTTAGGTTTCTAAGGTATATACCTTGGAGGGGGATTGCTGGGTCATAAGGTATTTCTTTTCTTTTTTGAACATTTTATGGTATTTTAGGTGAAAGTTTACACAGCAAATTAATTTCCCGTTTGACAATTTATACACAAATTGTTTGGTGACATTGGTTGCTATCTCTGCAATGTGTCAGCACTCTCCCCATTCCCACCCTGCCGTTCCCATTTCCATCCCCCCGGTTTTCCTGCCACTCCTTACCTTCTTTGTCATCTTTGCTTTTGGACACATGCCTGTTCGGTCTCATATAGTTGATTGTTCTAAGGAGCACATTCCTCATGGGTGTTATTGTTTATTTTTTAGGCCAGTTTTCTATTATTTGGCTGAAAAATGACCTCATGGAGTGGCTTCAGTTCCAGGTTAAAAAAGTATCTTGGGCCAATAGTCTCAGGGGTTCCTCCAGCCTCCATCAGTCCAGGAAACCTGGTCTTTTTTTTTTAATGAATTTGAGTTTTTTCTACATTTTTCTTACATTCTTACCAAGACCTTCTGTTGTGTCCCTGGTCAAAGTGGTTGGTAGTGATAGCCAGGCACTATCTAGCTCTTCTGGTCTCAGTCTAGAGGAGACTGTGGTTCATGTGGGTCACTAGTCGTGTGGACTAATTGTTTCCTTGAGTCTTTGGTTTCCTTCAATCTCTTATTTCAGACGGGAAGAAATTAATAGTTGTATCTTAGATGGCTGCTGGCAAGCTTTTAACACCCCAGACACTGCTCACCTAACTAGGATGTAGAACATTATCTTCATGAGCTATGTTATGTCATTGACCTAGATATAGCCCAATAATATGGTTCTTAGCCTTCAAGCCCAGTAACTCAGTCCCACGAGGTATTTGGATATGTCTAAGAAATTTCCATAATTGTGTTCCCATGTGCTCTATTACACATATATGAATATATTTGCAGCACATACAAATATATATAGACAAATGCCCACAACTAGACCTATGCATGCACTCGCATGTACTCCCATACTCCCTCTCATGCCTATACATATATAGCATACATATCTACCTACGAAATCACAAATTTTTTGTTATTACTGTTGTTGCAGAATTGTATATGTTATAACATTTACCACCCATAACCAAAACCAAACCCATTGCTGTCGAGTCGATTCCAACTCATAGTGAACCTACAGTTTTCCTTCCTTCTTGTGTACCTCTCAGTGTCTTCATTACATTGCTCATGTTGTACAGACTTCCCCCATATTGTATATTGCCTTTCCCTTCACCAGAATTAACATGTCTACTATCTAGTAACGGATCCTCCCTCCCTCCCCCTCCCAACCTGGTAACCATCAAAGAATGTTGCTTTTTGTGTGTAAACCTATTCTTTTTATAAAAGTGATATCATACAATATTTGTATTTTTGTGGTTGGCTTATTTCACTCAGCTTAATGTCCTCCAGATTCATTCATGTTATGTTTTGTGGACTTACCATTATTTTTTATCATTGCATAGTATTCCATCATATGTACATGCCACATTTTATTTATCCATTTATCCCTTTATGAACACTTAGCTTGTTTCCATCTTTTTGCTATTGTGAATATTGCTGCAATGAACATGGGTGTGCATATATCTTTTCGTGTCACTGTTCTTATTTCTTTAGGATATACACCTAGGGGTAGGATTGTTGGATCATATGGTATTTCTATTTCTAACTTTTTGAGGAAGTGCCATACCATTTTCCATCATGTTTGTACCATTTTGCAATCCCACCAGCAGTGGATTGTAAAATCCTCCCACAACCTAGCTAGCATTTGTTGTTTTGTTTTTTTAATCAGTGCCATTTTTGGAGGGGTGATACCATCTCATTGCAATTTTGATTTGCATCTTTCTAATGGCTAATGATCATGACCATCTTTTCAGGTGTTTGTTGGCCACTTGAATGTCCTCACTGGTGAAGTGTTTGTTCATGCCCTTTGCCCATTTTTAATTGGAAGCTTTGTAAAATAGTTTTTAATAACAGTATGGCAATAGGCATGTCATGTCATACTGACATTTTTTTTGAGTCTTTTTTTTTTTTAATCCGTAAAATGGGAATAACTGCTTTACAGAGTTTTTATGAACTCTTTCAAATGGTTTGATAATAGAACTTACCTTATAACCTTAATACTCCATGTGTTTTTTGTAGTACTTGTAGTGGGTCCAGTAGCGTCCCCTCACAAATTATATCTAAGTTCTAATGCCTGGAATCTGTTAATGTGACCTTATTTGGAGCAACGTTCTTTGAAGATGTGATTAAGGTAAGGATCTCAACATGAGATCCTCTGGGTTTAGGGTGGGCCTGAGATCTAAATGACTGTTGGCCTTATAAGAGAAAGGAGAGGAGATTGGAGACTCAGAGACACAGAAGGAATAGTAAAGAGAAAACAGAAGCAGAGATTGGAGTAATGGTTCTACAGGTTAAGAAACACTAAAGATTGCTGACAGTCATCAGAAGCGAGGAGAGAGGCATGGAACGCATTCTCCCTCAGAGCCTCAGAAGGAACTAATCTGCCTAAAACTTGACTTGGGAATTCTGGCCTAAAGAACTGTGAGACAGTAAATGTATGTTGTTTTAAGCCACCAAATTTCTGATAATTTGTTATGACAGGCTTAGGAAACTAACAGAGTACCTGAGACTCTTGATATCACTGGCCTTTTGAATATGATCACTGGGTTTTAATTTAATCTCTTATATCTGTTCTTCTTCATCTTCTTTTATATATTTATTTTTTTTAATTGTTTTGTTTTGTTTCTCTCTTCATAGGATATTTTTTCTAATCCCACACTGAGTGGGGGCATTCTTCACAGACACTTTTTGAAGCCTCAATAAGTTTTGTTTTTCTTTGTTAATAATATTCCTTTATTCAAAACCCTTATGTATTAACATGACTATCACCCCTTTTAGGGTGAGTTTTATAGAAATATCTGTGTGAGATCTAGTATTCTCAAGCCCTAGCTTGAGCCCTGGACATGTCCATTTTGTTTTCTTCCTAACCTCTCAAGCTCAATATAGCTAAAATTACACTCATTCTCCTCCATATACTCCTCCTGCCCCAGATTGGCCCCTTTTGATTGAACTTCTCTGTAATCAGTGCCTTTATCTCCTAAACTATTCAGAATCACAATCTCGTTTTTACAGTTCTCTCTTCCTATGCCTGTGGTAGAGTCAAACAATAATATCTGAAAATGTCTCCTATGTATTAGACTCCACTATAGCCCTGTGCATCTGTTCCATTGCCATCATCTGAGTCCAGGTCCTAATCATCTCGTGCTTGCGTTATTGCAAGATTCTCCCAGTTGCTCTGACTGTAATGCACTGAACATAGTCATTTTATCATGGAACTTATCTCCTCAAACATCCTCCAGGGTTCCCTATTAGTATTATCTTCAGCATATATTTATGGTCTTAAATCTCAGTCAAACTCTTTCATAGATATCTCCTCCTTCTAGTAAGTCAATTCTGATCAATGTGCACTGTAAATGTATTTGGATTTCTGCATTTGAGCCCTTGTTGATATTGCTTTTTTGGGCTTTAATGCTTGCTTTCTTTTACTTGCCTATTCAAATTACGTGTTTCAACGCCAAGTTCACGTCTAATTTTCTCCAGGCATGTTGTATTTGTCCATTCCAAGGGACATTAAGCATATCTTTTTTAAAGCCTACAGGTTATTTTGTAAATTTTATAGACTTTCTTTCATTCTTATTTTGTTATTTCTAGTTAATGTCTCACTATCTAAAGTGAAATATGGTAGGGTATATTTAACCCTTTATCTTTGAAATACCCACAGCTAACCTCTTTAATACTATAACTTAATATATATTTGGTAAACGCCTAATATACTACGTTTTAGCAATTTAATGGTTTAAGTTTATTATTCATTTAATTGATGCAAACTTCAGTGTGTGTATGTGCATATGAATATATGTGAGGGAGAAAAAGAGACAGGGATGGAGAGAGGGAGTGAGGGAAGGAGAGAGACACAAAGAAAGAGAGAGACAGAGAGGGAAGCAGGAGCAGAAAAGGAATTAGAAGAAAAAGGAGGAGGAGGAAGAGAGGAGAAGAAGAAAGGAGAAGGGAGAGGAGGAGAGAAGGGAGTAGGAGGAGGAGGAAGAAAGCACAAAGAAAGTAAGTGAAAGGGGAGGAGGTTTGTGTCCACTAACATTAATTATAATAAAAGGTTTGATAACTAATGCCAGAATGACAACTCTCAAATTTCTTCCTTGGCTCTGAGATACTCCAATTTCCCATGCAAAAGCAGTTCTGTCTAACTGTTTAGCAGATTGTTTGAGCTGGAATTAAATGTGCACAGCTGGTACCATCTGCTGTAGATTCTTTAATTCTTGTTATCTCTTGAACAGCTTTTGGTTTTGTTTTATTCATAATTCATGTATGGTGGATGAGGAAGATCTACTGAGGTCTTAATATTGTTTAATGGGTATATTTCTGCTTCTTAAATGAGTAACCTATAGTAGGCTCTGGTTTATCAATATTGGCTGTGTCTACCTAGCTTTACTGATGACCAGACTGGCCTTTGAATTAAAACCAAAGTCAGCTTTAAGTGGTCAAATAGAAAAGCTTGTTAAGACTAGGTGAGAGTAACAGTATTTCAAATGTTTCTCCTTATAATTTATCAGTTTACTTTCTTTTCTTAATTATTTTACAACTAAGTTTTAGAACTTTGAATCATAATTTTCTAGGCAGTAGCCCAAGCCAGAAACCTAGGTGTTATACTTGATTTCTCCTTTCTCTCACATCCTTCTTCTTCCATTTTCTTAATATCCCTCAAACTGGTGTCCTCCTTTGAATTCCATTATCAGTGACTCTGTGTATGGTCTCTACACTTTATACTCCCACTACAATCTGGATTACTGCAACAGCATCCTAAAAGGTCTCCTTGCTGTCATACAATGCATTCTCTACTCCGGACTTAGTGATCTCTCTAAAACATACTTCTGATCATCACACTGTCTTATTTAAAATTCTCCAAAGTCTTTATGCTTCATTCAAAATATGTTTGAAAAATCTGAGCATTCCTACCAGATACTGCTGCTCCCTCTCCCTGACATTCACTAGCTCACTTTCACTCCTACTTTGCCTGGAATACACCAGCATAGGTTTCAAACCAACATTCAGGTGACTTTTTCCCCCCATTTTACAGAATTCTTTTCTTATTTTCCTTGATCAGCAAAATGAGCTTCCTCTACGTTTCTATAGAAAACTGTGCATAATCCTATTGCATCACTTATCATAAGGTATTGTAATTTTTAATTTTTACATGTTTAGTCTTTGTGTTAGCATTTGAGACCCTAGCAGGCAGAATTTTTTTTTTTCTCCAAAATCCCAAGTTAAAGTCTAATGCCTAGCATATGACACATTTGAAAATTGTTGCATGAATGGATGAATGAACAACTAGATCTCTAGTAGAATTGGCAGGGAAGAATAATTTCATAGTGGGTAAGTAGAGGTCCTCTTGTAAATAAAGGCAAGAAAATTATTTTTTATGTGATAGCATACAGATGAACTCACATTAAAAATATTTTTTCTTATTAAAAAAATATTCTCAAGTGATTTCATCTTAATCGATCATAGCTCTTAAGCACCTTTAATCAGTGGAAATAAGGGCAGCCAAGGCGGCTAAACTTGGATCTAAATTTAGTTTAGTATTGACAGAATTCACGCTGATTGGTTTTCTTCACTCACTATTCTGCACAGAGGAGAGCAGCTGGCTTTTCCTTCAGTCTGACATTTGTCTGATCTGGCATAGATAAGATATATTATGCTGAAGGCTTCCTGCTTAAGTGCAGAAGAAAAATATGGGGAGTCTTGGGCAGGACAATAAACTGAATACATTTTTATTTAGAGTATTTGGTAAGGTAGAACATGTAAGGAGAAAATATACTGGAAAATACAGCACATTTTCTGCTATTGTAGAAGTGTTGAAAACCTTCCCTATATAGTCTGGTGAGATGTCTGCCAGTCATTCTGCAAAGTACTAGAAAGAGACTTTATGACAGTATCCCTGTTTTTTTGGCAGATCAGAATCTTGTTTTACTAAAATTCTGGTTGTGCTGAAAAGATTTCAATCTGAAAGTAGCAACTGGATTTTTCTGCCTCATGAATAGATGAATGTTTAAGATTTTGGTGTCCATCAAAATGACCTGAGAAACTTGTTACTGACACCCAGGTCACGACCCAAGTGTACTGAGTCAAAAGGGATGGGAGCAAAGCCTCTGCATTTCTAACACACTCCCCTCACAGTACTTTACCCAAAGCATCTGTCAGTTTGTCCTGCTGTGGTGGCTTGCGTGTTGCTGTGATGCTGCAAGCTATACCACTAGTATTTCAAATACCAGCAGGGTCACCCATGGTAGATAGGTTTCAACCAAGCTTCCAGACTAAGTCAGAGTAGGAAGAAGGACCTGGCAGTCTACTTCTGAAAAAATTAGCCAGTAAAAATCTTATGAATAGCAGTGGAACATTGACAGACAGGGCAGTGTTTCTTTCTGTTGTACATAAGGTGGCTGAGAGTCGGAACTGACTCGATGGCACCTAACAACAACAACAGCCACTTTACGGTAGAAGTTCAAAGGAACACTGACTTTCTTATTGGTCAATTTTCCCAAAGGAAAGAGCTGAGGCACCCAAGCTGGTTTATAAGATTTGTATAGGTGATTGGAAGAATGGAAAAGTAGATACAATAATACTAAATCCGAGAAACACATACCTGCTATTCTGATTACTTTAACTATGTCATATAGATAAAACTTGTTTTTTTCTTGACACGAATTATAAAATTAGATCTTTGACCTGCTGTCATGGTATCTGGAAATCATGCTAATCAGATAAAGCACACAGACTCTGGAGAACTAGGGCAGGAAGGGGCAGGGGGAAAGGACATACTGTTAAATTGTTGATAAGCAATTTAAGCTGCTGCTGAGATAGACAGTTTTTGAATCAGTGATTTGGTTCATAGTTAGATAACTTGCATGCAGAAGAATCCTGAAATTGACAGTCTTCATATTATTGAAAGTGGAGAACAAGCTGAATGTTTAATGCACCTGTAGGCTTTTATTTCTTTTTTCCTTTGCAGAGCAAACTTATTCTTATTCAGGAGTGGTAGGCAATCAAAAACTATTGGTATTTACATCAGTTAGAAATATTTTTATGTAATAATTTATTAGAAAATTAATGCATGTAGACTACTAAAAGTACACTGAACTCTAAATATTGAATTTCACTGTTATATTTTTTTATACTTGGGTAGCTCTACTAGTCTCTAATAATTTTATAGATCATGTATCCAATCTTGATATGGTAAGTTTTCAATATTGTATACGTATCATGCCAATAATACAATGATTTTTTCATATATTTATAACTGTGGGGAAAATGCTTGAATCACAGATTTTTCTAACTATTTGAGGATCTACTTAGTTAAATATCATTCAGAATAATTGTTTTGCACATAAACTGCTTCAAAATGCAGCATATACCTCTTGTACTTAGTAAAATTGTTAACTCAAACAGTAGGTATTAAGATGAATACCTATATGGTGGATTATGGATCTCTGATGTGACCCTTAGGTGTTGGTTGCCAAGAAGATTGAACTTAAATTGCAGCTCAACCCTCACAACAGTTAAGGGGCATATGTCTTGCTTATCATCCATGCTAGTTTGGTTCCTGGTCCTGACATGACGCTATGGGCATTATCCTCTCCCTGGACTGTTAGTGATTCCTGTCTAACCAACCCGCTCTTAATAGCTCATGAGGGACTTGTTTTAGACAGCATTGTTTTTGTTTGTTTCCTTTGACTTCATTTTTTAAATTTGTTTTTGATTTATTTTTATTTTTTCTTTACAACATAACCTCAATTTCTCCTTGTTATCACATCTTTCTTTGCTTTTCAGTTATAATCTCACCCTCATTGTCTGCAGTCCTTATGGAGCTGTCTGTCCAGGTTTCTGAACATCACTATCCGTAAGTGTGCACATGAACTAGCTTTGTTCCTTGTGATTTACCTTCAGTCCTTGGAATTTTGAGCAGAGTATGACAAAGACTGAACAATGAATGAGCTGATTTATCCCAGTGATAGAACACAAATGCAACTGTAAATTAATTCCCTCTAGATGAATTTGCCCTTGTTCCTCACCTTTCCAAGTCTTCTTTTTCACTTTATTTTTCGTTTGTTCGTTTTAATTTGTGAGTGACTTCAGGATCTCTATATCCCTATAATGAATTCACATTTTTACATCTTCTAGCCAGGGATGGTTTCCATTATTTCTTCCCAAAACAGTAACAATCTCATAATGTCTGTCATATCAAGATTGTAAAATAAAAAAAAAATTCCTGACATAGGAGAGTTTTACGCTTGAGCTTGAGTAAGACTTCATTTGCATCTAGGCCTTTCCTTAAGTTAGATATTCCCCAGAGGTCTTAATTAGATGGAATAAAACCTAAACCTCTGTGACACAGTTTTCCTTTTTTCTAAAGTTATGTAGTATTTTACTCTGAGAGCAAAACCATCATCCAATATCAATCTCATGGTTACCGGTCATTACCTAAGCATAATATATATTATTCATGCTGCAACCCACCACTTCTAATGCCTTCATCACCCTAAACTCACCCTCCATTGGCATGGCTCTGATACACATCCTCTAGCTATTAGTGCCAGAAGCATATATCCAGCTAGACCTAGTGATGTGGGAGGTGGCCTAGTGGTCTGAAGCATGGTGGCATGAGTTCCCACAGATGTGGATGGGAGGAATTCCTCAGTTCTGTGCAAACACATTTTCCTGAGCATGAGTAATTTCAACTCCTCTGGTTGATTATGTCTGCTCTTCTCCAAAGCCTTAGAATTTTCTATGTCATTTAAAAAAATTTCTTATAAGGTTCATGAAAAAAAATAATTAAATAAAGCAGATAATGTGCACACACACACACACATTTATGTGTGTATGTGTGTCTATATTAAAAGAGTCCAGGCTGATTTGAGAGTTGGGGTCTCTCATACGATTTTTTTCACTTTTGCATTTCATACCTTTCTGGAAGATGGCTACTTCTCATTTCTGCCTCTTCAGACTGTCTCTTCACCTGCATAGCAGGAGTGGTCTATCTCTCACCTTTTAATTTTGCAGGAGCTTGGAAATCACACAACAAAATTCTGTAATATTGGCTAATCATGTAACAAGAAATAGGATTTCAGAGAGGGGATGAGAACCACTACTATGAATAAAATGTATAGGTTTTAGTGTGTATATTTGAAAAAATATCTATTGAATTACTCAGAACCCTTTTAGCCTCACTTGCTCCTTCCTGTACCTGTTCTCTGTTAATAGACACTGTTAGATAGCTGAATTTGAGAATGGTCAGTTAATTTCTTACCTTTTATTTGTTATTTACACCAAACCTGTGAGGTGATCAAGATAGGTATTAACTTTAGGAAGTTTAAGTTGCTTGCCACAGTTCACAAAACAAGGGTGGTTGGAGTTGTCCTTGTTGTTGTTGGATACATGTATGGAAAACCTGAAGTGCCTGGAAATCTTTGCCCTACCTTCTCCTGGAGGCGGCCCATAGCCACTGCTTTGCTGGTATGGGGATATAAAAGCCCAGCCTCTTTGTCTCAAGATAGAAAAACTTTGACAGGTAATTTCTGCTCCAGCATTGCTCAAGCAATAAGCCTGGGTCTAGGGCTTTACCTGAATTTGCACCTTTTCTTAGATTCTTACCTTTCCTTGTTGTATCATGCTGGGCAATATTGGTGCCTGTGGTAAAAGGAAAAATGTACACCCATCCATACCCCATAAAAAAAATCCCACTGCCATTGAGTTGATTTTTTGTTTTACTTAGACACACGCAAAAATACATGGAAGCCTTCAGGAATTTGCATTTCATCCTTGTGCAGGGGCCATGCTAATCTTCTCTGTATCATTCCCGTTTTAGTATATGTGTTGCCATAACGAGCACATGTGCTGCCAAAGCAAGCACAGCTGCTGTGTCGATTTGACCCATGGTGGCCCATTGTGTTACAGAATAGAAATGCTCCATAGGGTTTTCATGGCTGTAATCTTTATGGAAGCAAATTGCATCACGGAAGAAAGGTCTGGCAATTTAGGTTAGTAGTCACCAACTTTTACGCTAGTAGTCAAGTGCAAACCATTTGTGCCACCCAGGCACCTATTGTGCTCATTCATACACTTATAAAAACATTCTTCCATATTTTAAAACAAGTGGAAGTAGTTAACATAAACTTTAGAATTAAAAAAAAATTAAATTGAAACATTAAAAAAATAAAAAAGAGAATATGACAATATATAAAGTCTCATGTTGTTCAATCTTTTTGAGCATTATTAACAACTATTATAAATCTACTTGGCAGGTGAGCCAGGTACCCTGAGCTGATTGAAAATAGCTGCTCCTATTGCATGATAACACAGGATCTTAAAACAAACAACAACACAAAAGCCCTGACCAGCTTTATTTAAACATTTGACATTTTTATAATCTGGATTTTTAAAATCAATTTTGATTTATATGTAATATTTCACTAATGTATTATTTATCTTGATTATTAAGTTTTTTGTTCCTCTTTATATTTTGCACTTGAAGTTAATGCCTCACTCACAGACCCTATTTTGCTGTCCTATTTCCTCCATTTCTTCTCTGGTTTCTACCAGAAACACTTCCATTATAAGTCTTTTGGGCTCAAATTCTTGTACAAGGGTCTGTTCTAGGAGGGATAATCTGACTTAAAGAGCTTATAAGTACAAACCAAAAATGAAAGCCTGTTGCCCTATAGGACAGAGTAGAACTGGCATCATAGGGTTTCCAAGGAGCAGCTGATGGAGTCCAAGTGCAAATCTTTTGGTGATCAGGTGATCTCTTAACCACTGCACCACCAGGGCTCCTTGTAAGTACAACATAGATTAAATCACAGATTGTGGACTTCTAGGCCAGAATCCTTTCCATTACAATTTTTTGTTTTTTTTTTTAAGAAGTCTACTATTTAAGGTTTACCTTAAATTCATATATCTGGCTAATTCTTAAAAGAAATAAATTCATATTTTTATCCAATTTATACTAATTTTATTTGCCATACATAGAACTCAGTGCTTATATTTTTGGCCCGTAAACACTATTAGTTATATACATTTAAATGCATTTTGTTTTGCATTCTATCGTTTGTATATTTAAAGTAGTCATCTCACAATAAATAAACATTTGCTGTTCTAAAATCCTAATCACCTTAGGCAAGATTAGACGCAAACAAACAAAAAATTATTGTTAGTCAAACTAGGGCATTTTATTTTTTACTTCAATGGAAAAATCAAGATAACGCATTAAAAAAAAAATCCATTTTTACTATCAAGATAAAAATTAAACCTACCATACCAAATCATGAGATAATATACTTTAGATTTCATGTCATTAAATAAAAAAAAAAAAACAAACATGCTAACTTTAGAAGAATTTGAGACCATTTTCAGAAACTGTGCCTATTCAATTGAGTTTAATAGAATCAAGTAAAACACTTATAAGCTATCTGAATTTCTTAGTTGTATGACACCAAATGATCATTTTGAGTGAATTTTAAATATTTCACATGGCTAAAATATCATGTTCAGCTTTACATGTTTAACTCGAAGGACACCATGAGTCTTTATTATAATTTAACCCATACACAAATGGGAGGACTGCAGTTTGTAAGTATCCAGAAGGAAGCCCAGTGATACAGTTTCCAGGAGGTGACAAAGTACAGGGTGCTTGGCCAAGCCCACTAGGCAGAGTTTTAGAGTTTGATCATGATGTCATGGGTCTTGCCATATCCTGAACTAGTCCAACAAGGAAAAAGTGTAGTGGAATTTGTCTGAATCTTCTAAGGTTTGATTTCTATGTTTTCGTTGCATTAACTGAAACTCTCAATTTATGTTTTGTTATATATATATATATAACAAAACATTTGCCATTTCTACATTCTATACATGCAATTCATTGACGTTAAGTATGTTCATTGCGTTGTGCAACCATCACCACAATACCTTTCAAAATTTTCATCACCCTTAACAGAAGCTGAAATGTTGACTCTATCATCTTTTCTGCATCTCACAATGAGTCTTTTCAAAAGGAGAAGAAACAGCTGTAAACATCCATTAATAATAGGAACGTGAAATGTATGAAGTATGAACCTAAAACTGGAAATTGTAAAAAATGAAATGGGACTAATAAACATTGATATCCCAGGCATTAGTGAGCTGAAATGGACTGGTATTGGCCATTTTGAATCAGTCACATGGTTTACTATGCTGGGAATAAAAAATTGAAGAAGAATGGTGTTGCATTCATTGTCAAAAAGAACATTTCAAGATCTATCCTAGAGTACAATGCTGTCAGTGATAGGATAATATTCATACAGCTACAAGAAAGACAAGTCAATGAGACTATTATTCAAATTTACACACCAACCACTAAGGCCAAAGATGAAAAAATTAAAGATTTTTACCAACTTCTGCAGTCTGAAATTGATGAAAGCTGCAATCAAGATGCACTGATAATTACTAGTAAGTGAAATGGGAAAGCTGGAAATGAAGAAGAATAACAGGTAGTTGGAAAATATGGCCTTGATGATAGAAACAATGCTGGAGATTACAGTATAGAATTTTGCAAGACTAATGACTTCTTCATTGGAAATAGCTTTTTCAACAGCATAAATGCCAACTATACATGTGGACCTCACCAGATGGAATACTCAGGAATCAAATAGGCTGCATCTGTGGAAACAGAGGATGGGAAAGCTCAGTATCATCAGTCAGAACAAGGCCAGGGGCTGATTTTGGAATAGACCATCAAATGCTTATGTGCAAGTTCAAGTTGAAGCTGAAGGAAATTAGAACAAGTGAACAAGAGCCAAAGTACAACCTTGAGTATATTCCATCTTGATTTAGAGACCATCTCAAGAATAGATTTGACATGCTTAACACTAATGACCGAAGACCAGGTAAGTTGTGGAAGGGCATCTAGAACATCATACATGAAGGAAACAAGGAATCATTAAAAAGAAAGAAAAGATGAAAATGGATGTCAAAAAAGACTCTGAAACTTGCTCTTTAATGTAGAGTAGCTAAAGTGAGTGGAAGAAATGATGATGTAAAAGAGCTGAAAAGATTTCAAAGAGCAGCTCGAGAAGACAAAGTATCATAAAGACATGTGCAAAGCCAGGAGTTAGAAACCAAAAGGGAAGAACATGCTCGACATTTCTCAAGCTGAAAGAACTGAAGAAAAAATTCTAGCCTTGCGTAGGAATATTGAAGGATTCTATGGGCAAAATACTCACTGATGCAGTAAGCATCGAAAGAAGCTGGAAGGAATACACAGAGGCAGTGTATCAAAAATAATTGGTCAACGTTAAAACATTTCAGAGGGTAGCATATGATCAAGAACCAGTGGTACCAAAGGAAGAAATCTAAGCTACACTGAAGACATTTGGTGAAAAACAAGGCTCCAGGAATTGACGGAGTACCAGTTGAGATGTTTCAAAAGACAAATACAGAACTGGAAATGCTCACTCGTCTATGCTGAGAAATTTGGAAGACAGCTACCTGACCACCTGACTGGAAGAGATCCATATTTATGGCTAGTCCAGAGAAAGGTGATCCAACAGAATTCATAAATTATTGAACAATATTATGAATATCACACACGAGTAAAATTTTGCTGAAGATCATTGAGAAGCATTACAGTAGGTTATCAATGGGGAACTGCCAGAAATTCAAGCCAGATTCAGAAGAGGATGTGGAGTGAGGGATATCATTGCTGATGTCAGATGGATCCTGGCTGAAAACAGAGAGTACCAGAAAGATGTTTACCTGTGTTTTATTGACTATGGAAGGCATTCGACTGTGTGGATCATAATAAGTTTTGGATAACCTTTCAAAGAATGAGAATTCCAGAACACTTAATTGTGCTCATGAGGAACCTGTACATTGACCAAGAAGCAGTCGTTCAAATAGAACAAGGGGGTACTTTGTGCTTTAAAGTCAGGAAAGCTGTGCATCAGGGTTATATCCTTTCACCACACTTATTTAATCTGTATGCTGAGAAAATAATCAAAGAAGCTGGTTTATATGAAGAAGAATGGGGTATCAGGATTGGAGGAATACTCATTAACAACCTGTGATATGCTTGCTTGCTTGCTGAAAGTGAAGAGGATTTGAAGTACTAACTGATGAAGATAGAGACTACAGCCTTCAGTATATATTGCACCTCAACATAAAAAAGACAAAAATGCTTACATCTGAACAAATAAGCAATATCATGATAAATAGAGAAAAAATTGAAATTGTCGAGGACTTCATTTTACTTGGATCCATAATCAATGCCCATGGAAGCAGCAGTCAAGAAATCAAGCAGCACATTGCATTGGGCAAATCTGCTGTGAAAGATCTATTTCAAGTGCTTAAAAGCAAAGATGTCACTTTAAGGACTAAGATGCACCTGACCCAAGCCATGATGTTTTCAATCACCTCATGCGTGCAAAATCTGGACAGTGAATAAAGAAGATCAAAGAAGTATTGATGGC
Source organism: Loxodonta africana (assembly GCF_030014295.1). NCBI lineage: Eukaryota > Metazoa > Chordata > Mammalia > Proboscidea > Elephantidae > Loxodonta > Loxodonta africana. The sequence continues at coordinate 63,753,270 of NC_087355.1, forward strand.
TTTGAATTATGGTGCTGGAGAAGAATATTGAATATACCATGGACTGCCAAAAGGATTAACAAATCAGTCTTGAAAGAAATACAGCCAGAATGTCCCTTAGAAGCAAGGATGGTGAGACTTGGTCTCATATACTTTGAACACATTATAAGGAGGAACCAGTCACTGGAGAAGGACATCATGCTTGCTAAAGTAAAGGGTCAGCTAAAAAGAGGAGGACCCTCAATGAGATGGATTGACATAGTGGCTGCAACGCTGGGCTCAAGCATACAGTGATTATGAGAATTGCACTGGACAAAGCACTGTTTTGTTCTGTTGTACATAGGATTGGTATAAGTTGAAACTGACTCAATCGCACCTAACAACAGCAATAACATAGTCTTTTAATTTATCAGTCTAGCACCGAGTTAATGCTAATTAATCTGTTAATTCATTCAATTAAAAAGTTTAGTGAATAACTTCTCTGTGTCAGAGACTGTAATATTACCTGAGAAACCAACAAATCAACAAAGTTTCTGCCTTCCGTGAAAGTACAATCCAGTAGAAGAAAAACATATAAACAGAAGATTATAATACAGCATTATAATAGCTTATAATAGGAAATTATATGATCCAATGAGAACATATTTAAGAGTGTTTTACTAAGTTTTGCAGAACCAGAAAATATATTTTGTCATAAGTTTATAGTATGCATAGACTTTAGCCTGGCCAAGGTGGATAGATAAATGGGAGCAGAGATACCTTATTAATTAAGATGAGAGTTCTACATGGTTAGACCAAAGGAATACAAGGAAGGGAAAATGGAGAACTCTGGACATTTTACTTTTTCAACAAAGTGATGTCACGCATACTGTATTTTCAAACAAAGTGATGTCACGCATACTGTATTTTCAAACAAGCAGCAAATGTCGTAGATTTTACCTTCAAGTATTTTTAGATTGCTGTAATAACTTCTTAATCTCCTTAAATTTTGAATACACAATAGATTTATGGATATTGGCAAAAAAAGGATCTGACTTGAAGTTCCATGAAGTTGGATGGGAAAAAGTCAAGGGTAGGGAGGACAGTGTAGAGAGGTGATGATTGAAAGTCTCAGTGGTGTTAAAGAAAAGGCATAACAGAATGGAATAAAATAGTTGGAGAATGACATGATTGGACTAGGGGGAGCAGTGGGTGATGATAAAGCCTAAGATGTAGCCATGGATGCAGGAAGTTTAAGTGGAAGGAAAAAAGCTTTTCCTAGAGATGAAGTTACAAACTGAGAAACGAGGGTGTTGGAGGATCGTCCCCACGGGCATTGAATCATCTGGAAGTAGGAGACTGGCAGCTTATATAAATGAGGGGAAGGAAGGTGGAAGAAAATATCTAGAGAGTGGTAATTGCATTATTTTATGTATTTGAACAAAGGCAAAATGCTTAAATTATAATTAATCTGTTATCTCTCAATTAAAGTTACTTAAGTCTATAAAAAGTTTAGGGAAATCCCTATGGCAGAAACTAGCAGCGTTTTTTTTTATCAGAGAAGAAATAGGTTCAGTCAATTTTTATTCCACTTCAATATTTATTTTCAAAATATTGATATTCCAGGTGTCTTCCACTTTGATTTCCATTCACAAAACCTTCTCTCCTCACAGATGCTTTTTCAGATAGACTTGTATTTTCAATACTTTCATTTTATTATTATTAACACAACAGCATTCTTCCTAGGTAACTTAAGTCAGGCAAATTCCTGAAAATAAATATTTAGATAATCTGAACCACGGCTTGATTTGAAAAAGCTTCTTTAGTATTTCCAAAAATGGATTGAGTAAGGTAAAACTACATTTGGGGGAGCCTTCCTTTGATGGTTCCACTAGTATCTGTGCTAATGAGATAGCACACATACTATTTTTCCATTTGTTTCTGTAAGAATATCATGCTGCTTCATTTCCAACAAACTGATCTGTTTCAGTGTTGCAAAAGAACCCATCCACTTTGCAATTAGAGGATTTATTACCATAAGAAGCTAGAAAGGAAAATACACTTTCTCTGCTTTTACTTTTCCCATTACAATATGAAAGATACTTTAGGAGGACACTTAATATTGAGATCCAGATTGGATTATTGAGGCCATTTCTAAGTTTTTCAAAATGGTGCAGTCAATTCCAACAAGGCACTTTATTTTCTGACATAATTTTTTCTTTCAATTAATACATGAAAAATCCCACCATAGGTAAGCACTCCCTTAAGTAAACTCTGGAGGGTATTGGAGAAAAATCAAAGAGGGCAAAAATACATATTATATCTAATACTCCTCCAGGAAAATAACAAATTCATCATCTCTGGTACATATAGTGCGATCAACTCATGAGAAATAATATGAAAAGAAGCATTAAAAATAATGTAAAACCATTTTAAACTAAAGGTAATTCTCTAAAAATGACAAGTTGACAGCTTAAAGAGTCTCAAGCTTATTCTTGCCAATGTTCTTTTCTGCTTTTTCCTTTGAAGATGCTTCTAAAAGATGGGCACCGTCAAAGTATTCTTGGCAATGCTAAGCACATCATGAGCATAAAAGTTGTCCTTGTATCTTAATTTTGGTTGAGTTATAGGATGTAAATTTTCTTATTTTCCTTTAAGGATGTACAACTAACTACTTATCTAAATACTGCTATCGTTAGAAGATATGATTTTCTGAAAATGTCACTTTCAAAATACCTTCTTTAACTTTGGCATTGTAGAATAAATTTATTTATTTTGGGAGCATAAACTCTTTTGGGATGATGAGAATGACCATAAAAACAAAAGTGCATATCTTTGAAATAAATAAACATGAAATATGAAATAAATATGAAAATGCATGTTTATCTTGTCTATGGAAGTAGAAGACAAAACAGTCATTTATATCAAAAATAAGTGACAAGTGTCCTCTAAACTATTTATTAAATTGAATTAATACAATTAGTACTGATTTCTGGTCATATTTGTTTTAACCAAAGTAAGAATAATCATGTTGTTAATTTTAGCCACTTTGATAAGCAAATATGGTTACCAATTATTAATTATTTTATTTTTACTGTATTTACTAGCCTATTTTCCTTTATGGATACTCTCCATTTCTTTTGCCCATTTTTCTAATTGGCTCTGTCATTTTCTTGCTAATTTATATTGGCAAGAGTAAATATATATATATGTATCTATATATGGTTTTAGATTTGGTTATATATGTATATGGAGCCCTGATTGCACAGTAGTTAAGAGCTCAGGCTGCTAACCAAAACGTCGGCAGTTCGAATCTGCCAGCTGCTCCCTGAAACCCTATGGGGAAATTCTGCTCTGTCCTATAGGAGACTCTGCTATGAGTCAGAATCAATTCAATGACAAGGGTTTGGTTTTTTGTGTAGGTTTGGTTTTTTTTTGGTTATATATATATATACACACACACACACACATATATGTGTATATATATATATATATATATGCTGTTGTTACGTGCTGTTGAGTCAGTACCAACTCATGGCAAGCCTATAGGACATAAAACTGCCCCATAGGGTTTCCAAGGAGTGGTTGGTGGATTCAAACTGCTGACGTTTTAGTTAGTAACCAAGCTCTTAACCACTGTGCCACCTGCCAATATATATAGAAGTCCCAGAGTGTTGTAAAAGGTTTAACACTGGACTACTAATTTTTTTTTTTACTAACCTAAATGATGGTGGTTCAAACCCACCCAGGGGTGCCTGGGAAGTAAGGCCTGGCAATATGCTTCCAAAAACCCACAGTTTTGAAAACTCTATGAATTGTAGTTCTACTCTCCCCACACGGGGTCACCATGAGTCAGAATCTACTAGACTTAACAGCAACTAACAACAACATATATATACATATAGATATATACTATATATAACATTTATATATTATATATATATAAAATACTGGTCTCGGTTCATGATTTCCTTTTTATCATTTTTTTATTTGCATTTTACTTTGTATTTAATGATGTGGTTGTGATGGAGCTTTATACTTTATTCCATTTTTTTATTTTTAGGAATTTCTAGTAAATGTTTTTCTATCTGTTAAAAATAATTCTAATATTGAATTTCACTCTTCTAATCTGAGAATGAAGGCAGTGCTATTCTTTTTTCAATACCAAAGAAAAATGTGTATATGTGCAGAGTTTAAAAAATGTTTTAACGAAACATTCTTCCCATTAATATAATATGAGAATGGATAAATTAGAACAGTGCTCTTTTCATTATATTAAAATTAAACTGTAATCTCTTCAAATGAAATATATTCATGCTACAAATCCATTAATTGTACAATCTTAATATTTTAAAAAGACATTAAACTAAATATCTCTACCTTTTAATTAGGTGGAAATGTACTTTGAAAATATCAATAAATAAAATAATGCATTATCTATTAAATTCAAGTTAACATATGAACACATTTCCCACTCTTCATAGCATATTGTATATGGGAAAATTTGTTAAAAACTAATTTTATACCAACTAAAACTATTTCATATTTAAAAAGTTAAATTTTATCTGACATCTAAAAACTTTCTTTTTAGAATTAGCCTCTGAACAAGTGTTGTTAGGTGCCATTGAATCGTTTCTGACTCATAGCAACCTTATGTACAACAGAATGAAACACTGTCTGGACCTGCGCTACCCTCACAATCATTGTTATGTTTGATGTTGCAGCCACTGTGTCAATCCATCTCTTTGAGGGTCTTCTTCTTTTTCACTGACCCTCTTGAACTAGTGTACTGAAATAAAATAATAATAATAATAATAATATAACCAGGTATAATCCTGTTTCAAATTATAATGGACAGCGTTGTTTAGGGAATTATTTACCACATTTGGCAGAAGATCCATAGAAAAGCCATGTGATGATCCTATTTCAATATATTTTATTAAAACAAGAAATGGGCACAATAGATTCACAAGTCTCTTCTATAAAAGCAACAGTTTGAAATTTGTGCTATTATATGAGGCTATATTTTTTTTTCTCACAAATTGCTCTTAAGTTATTTACCGTATAAGTTTAACAGGAGTTTTATGCAGTCTGAATTACATAAAGGTAAGATTTGGGTTGGACTTTCAGAAGAGTTAACTGTTCTAATGTATATAATCTAAAGAAGACAGAAACCACATCTGTGTATTTTACCAAGCCTGAGGGCATTCCAGAATGCCTAGTCCACCACACAAGGAGTCCTAGTGGTGTAGTGGTTAAGCACTCAGCTGCTAACAGAAAGGTCAGCAGTTCGAACCCACCAGCTGCTCCAGGGAGAAAGATGTGGTGGTCTGCTTCCGTAAAGATTACAGCCTTGGAAATCCTATGGGGTAGTCCCGTGTTATCCTATAGGGTGGCTATGAGTTGGAATGGACTCAAAGACCACAGGTTGTATTCCCCCACACAGCTGGAAGTCCACTGTGAATTTTAAGCATAGAAATTATATTTATCAAAAACATTTTAACGAGCTCTTAGCATAGTGTTAACTGCTATGCTAAACTTAGAACCCGAGCATTGGTAAATTGCAGGAATCTTATCAGTGATTAGGGTGATACTGATGCCACATATAATTAATTAAAAGTTAATTATGAAAGTAAAAAGGTGTTCTATCTACCTTTGAAAAAAGAGGTATAAGAGAGTCTTGAATAGGGATATATCAGAGGGCAAAGGATAGAATCCTGAGGAACATCAAGACAGTCCCAAACCAAAAAAACTAAATCCGCTGCATCAAGTCAACTATGATTTAGAGTGACCCTAGGACAGAATAGAATTGACCCATATAGTTGCCAAGACTGTAAGCTTTACAGAAGTAGATTACCACATCTTTCTCCTACAGAGCGGCTGGTGGGCTTGAAACACCGACCTTTTGGTTAGCAGCCTAGCACTTCAACCACTTTGGCAACAGGGCTCCCAAGAGGGCCCAAGAGATGAAAATAGTTTTCACTTCAAGGATAATGCATTTTTAGCCAAGTACATAGTTATTTTGTCATATCAAATTTGTTAAAAGGGGGATTTACCTGCAAAGATAATTCAGAGATTTAAGGAAGGAATTTTGCAGTATGAAGAAGGTTTAAAGATTTTATTCATGTACTTATAAACAGATTGAAAACATTGAATGAACTAAACTGAACAATTGAGTAAACCATAAGCTAATATTGCTTTGATGAATCTCTTCATTTCTGTACTAAATTCATTAAGTGGGAAAAAAAAGTCATATATACAGATAAGTTTTTTTCAAGAACAAATGCTATAGTTGAGATGTCATCTCATTAATTTCTTTTCTTTTTTAATTTCAACATAATTTTCATTGTAAACAAGTTGGTTTCATGATAGATTTAGTGAAATAGGTAAAAATCCACTAAAGGAAAATTGAGAAAAGCAGTGTTCAAATCCAAGTAATATCAGCTTTATATTCAGCTTCTTTCCTAACTTTTTTTTTCCAAGGGGCACTCTAAGTTTTGGATCACTGTGTAATTGTTGATGGATAAATTGCATATAAAAGTGAATTTGGGCTTTCCTCCCAAACTGCAGTGACCTTATGTTCCTATCAGTGAAAGCTTTTGGAATGAGATTGAAATAATTGGCAACTAAATTCACTCTAAGGCTTTCATACCAAGTATATGCTTGACAGCTGCATTTTGCTGGATTATTAACCATAAAACAGTGAATGTCTTGAAAAACAGATAAAAGAATTGTTTATATGAATGAGCTAGAGATCACTAATTAGGTCATTAAAGTAAAAAATGTGACACTAAGGGAATATATAATGAAATATGTTTATAACAGCATTGCTTATTTCTCATTCTATATCTCACTACAATAAATTCTGAAAAGAATTTAAGGGAATATGCATTCTTTGGGAAACCCTGGTGGCGTAGTTGTTAAGTGCTACAGCTGCTAACCAAGAGGTCGGCAGTTCAAATCCTCCAGGCGCTCCTTGGAAACTCTATGGGGGCAGTTCTACTTTGTCCTATAGGGTCGCTATGAGTCGGAATCGACTCCACGGCAGTGGGTTTTTTTTTTTTTTTTATGTATTCTTTTAAGTTCCTTTAAGGTGAGACAATGGTGTAAAGCATCCCTACTGTCTCTTCACCTTGCACATGGTAAGTATATGATAAACAATTGCTAGATTGAACTGTTATTAACAATGCCTTCCACTTTCCGTCTACTCTTTCCTCTTACTGCTTTTTCTCCAAGGATGCTTTGCTTAAGAGAACATTGATAAAGTTATTCAAGCATTTTTTTTTTATTGTGCTTTAAGTGAAAGTTTACAATTCAATCACTTTCTCATACAAAAACTTATACACACATTCTTATGTGACCCCAGTTGTTTTCCTTACACTGAGACAGCACACTCTTCTCCACTCTGTGTTTACCATGTCCAGTCAACCAGCTCCTGTCCCCCTCTGCCTTCTCATCTTGCCACCCGACAGGAGCTGCCCACATAGTCTCATGTGTCTACTTTAGCTAAGAAGCACACTCCTCACCAGTATCATTTTATGTCTTATAGTCCAGTCTAATCTTTGCCTGAAGAGTTGGCTTTGAGAATGGTTTCAGTTTTGGCCTAACAGAGTCCGGGGGCCATGGCCTCTGGGTTCCCTCAAAAATTTTTTAAAAATCTCATTATAATGCCTTATAGTTATCTGAACTCTTGAATATAATGACTTCTACTATGAGGCCTTGGGCTTGATTCTTTCACTAAAATAGAAAGTAAATTGCCCAGAGCATGGCTTCACGGAGAGTGTGTTCCATAAGCACAAACTCTGTCTATATTCGGGGAACTAGATCTCTAGAATACAAATCTAGAAGAAGTACATTAAATCTTTTTGATGACAGGCATTCTTGGAGTGAGTCCTGGTAACTGCATGTGTGATAGCTTATTTGATAGAAGTAAGTAGTGATAAGGAGAAGTTATTTCTTCAACATCATTTCTGATTAAAAAAAAACCTGTTGCCATTGAGTTGATTCTGACTCCTAGTGACCCTTATAGGACAGAGTAGAGCTGCCCCATAGGGTTTCCAAGAAGCATCTGGTGGATTTGAACTGCTGACCTTTTGGTTAACAGCTGAGCTCTTAACCACTGCACCACCAGGGGTCCATTATTTCTGATAGTGATTTTAAATCCTTGCTAAGTTATTACATTCAATTAATTTCTTAGCTGGGAATTTTTCCTTAGCTATGATTCATTCCCAAGGAAGTTAAAGTATACTCTCCTCCAGGTTGCACCATAATTGTTAATAGACATTCTCACAAATTACACACACACACACAACATTCACCCTTTTACCCTCAATATTCCTTGTTCAATTAAGCTTTGGTGACCTTAAGTTAAACTGAGTTAAAGAGGTGTCTTCATTGTAGGCCTCCTCTCATTCATTATGCTGCATATTCATTGTCAAATGAATTAAAAAAAAAAAAAATCGACTTTGATTCCAACTCAGCAGACCCTATAGGATAGAGCAGAACTGCCCCATATGGTTTCCAAGGAGCAGCTGGTGGATTTGTGTTGCTGACCCTTTGGTTAGCAGCCACAGCTCTTAACTACTATACCACCAGGGCTCCAGTGAATACAGGTTATGAAATATACAGTATTTCCAGGACTCCATAAAGCCCATAACACTATTACTTATTACACTTGCTAACAGTGTCTGGAAAAGTGTCCCATAAAATAATTGAAACAGATTTTAGATAAAGCTAATCTACTATTCTTTTAGTCATCTAGTGCTGCTATAACAGAAATACCACAAGTGGATGGCTTTAACAAGGAGAAATTTATTTCCTCACAGTAAAGTAGGCTAAAAGTCCAAATTCGGGGTGTCAGTTCCAGGGGAAGGCTTTCTGTCTCTGTCAGCTCTGAAGGAAGGTCTTTGTCCTCAATCTTCCCCTGGTTGAGGAGCTTCTCATGGGCAGGGACTCTGGGTCCAAAGGACACGCTCTGCTCTCGGTGCTGCTTTCTTGGTGGTATGAGGTCCCCAACTCTCTGGTGCAGGCCCTACCCCAGGAAAACTCCCTTTACATTGGATCAGGGAGGTGACCTGAGTAAGGGTGGTATTACAATCCCACCCTAAAACCCAGTCCCACCCTAGTCCTCTCAAAATAAAATTACAATCACAAAATAAAGGACAACCACACAATACTGGGAATCACGGCTTAACAAAGTTGACGCATATTTTGGGGGGGTACACAATTCAATCCATGACAACTATATACTAAATAAATAAAAATTCTTAAATATTTTAGGTAAACTTTTAAATTTTACAACAGTTTTACATTTACAAATTATGAAGGTAGCATAGAAACTTCCCATATTATGTATCCTATATTATTAATATCCATACGTTATTGTTAACTAAAGTCCATACTTTTTTCAGGTTCCTGTAGTTTATATTGAATATCCTTTTCTGTTTAGGATCCCATCCAGGTTACATATAGTCATCATGTTCTCTTGGGATCCTCTTGGCTGTGAGTGTTTCTCAGTCTTTTCTTATTTTTGATGACCATGACAGTTCTGAGGAGGATTGGTCAGGTATTTTTTAGAATGTCCTTAATTGAGATTTATCTATATTTTTCTCATAATTTCACTGAAGACCTCTTTTTCCTTTTGAGGGGAAAGGCCACAGAGGAAAAAGTGTCATCACATTATATGAAGGCTGTATATTATCATCATGACTTACCGCTGTCGATAACCTAGATTACCTGGCTGATGTAATGATTGTCAGGCTTTTACACTGTAAATGTACCATTTTTTTTCTCTTTTTCCATTTGGTATTCTTTGGAAGGAAGTCCTGTGTGTTTACGAGCATCCCACTCTTTGGGATTTGGCAGTTATGCTCCACCTCCTTGAAGGCAAAGTACTCATATAAATTATTTAAAGTTTTCCTGTTTGGAAAATGTGTCTTTCTCTCCACTTATTTATTTATTTATATGGACTCATGATTTTTTTTTTTAATACTTTGGGTTATTATTAAATATTACTTTATTTATTTTGTGACTCAAATTGTTCCAGGTTTGGCCACTAGGAGCTCTTTCAGTTGGCCTCTGTGCCCCTTTGATATGTCTCTGTCATTGCTGTTTTTTTTTTTTCCTGTCATTTTTTCCCCTCCACCCTCACCCACCCTTTGGAACAGTTTACTTTTTGACACTACAAAATGTTCCAGTCTCATCTTGTCCATTTCCTGTCCCAATCCTAGGTCCAGCCATTTTTCCAAAAGCCCTGGTTTCTTTTAGAGGAGAATGGTATTAGAAACCAAGGTCTGGGCTCTGGGTATACTTGTTGCTAGTGGATGTGACTACTTCTAGATGTGTTCAGCTGTCACTAACGAAAAGGATGGTAGATGTTGGGAGCCAGGTTTCTCAGTCTTGGAATAGGAGGTTACAGATAAGCAGTGGTAGAAGGCTAGAATGATGCATAAAGCAATGAATTAACACCAAAGGCATAAGTAAGACCTTCATATAGATACATATGGTTACATATAACAATATTAATAAATAATTCTAATTACCAGGGCTAGTATATATACATATACATTTCTTGTGATGTCAGGTCAAGCGTCTTATCTTTGTAAGTTCCGGAATTGAGAAGGAAGAAACCTGACCTTTTCTTGAGGGGATGTTGTTGTTGTTGTTACACGGAGTAACAACTCATGGAGACCCCACATGTGCAGAGTAAAAATGCTCCAAGGGTTTTCAATCCGTGACCTTTCTAAATCAGATCGCCAGTCCTGTTTTCCAGTGTGCATCTGGGTGGCTTCGAACAGTCAACCTTTTGACTGTTAGTCAAGCACTTAACCATTTGTGTCACCCAGGGACTCTGTGAGGGGTTGCTAAAGACCTTATAAAAACATTACTAAAACACTATATTTACTATCTACTATTAACAGGTAATGCAAACCCTGGTGGTGTAGTGGTTAAGTGCTACAGCTGCTAACCCAAGGTTTGGCAGTTCAAATCTGCCAGGAGCTCCTTGGAAGCTCTACGGGGCAGTTCTACTCTGTCCTGTAGGGTCGTTATTATTCAGAATCAACTCGACAGTACTGGGTTTGCGGTTTTGGGTTTATTAATAGGTAACAAGCCCTGGTGGCATACCGGTTAAGAGCTTGGCTGCTAACCAAAAGGTCAACAATTTGAATCCTCCAGCTGCTCCTTAGAAACCCTATGGGGCAGTTCCAGTCTGTCCTATAGGGTCAGTATATTCAGAATTGACTGGAAGCAATAGGTTTGGTTTGGTTTTGGTTTATTAGTAGGCAAAGGTATTTCTCTCTCTGTTTCTTTCTTTCTCTCTCTCTCTGTCCCTCTCCCTTTCCCTCCCTCCCTCCCTCTTTCGCTGTTCTCAAGAAAAAGCCTTGCCTCTTTCTGCTTCTGTAGTCCTAGGTAGTTCTTGGCATTCCCTAGGGGCTTGTAGATGTATCTTCATATGGTGTCTGTCTTCCCTGGTGTGTTTCTCTGTGTCTGTAGTCTCCTTTATAAGACACCATTTAAGTGACATTAGTTTTAGAACCCACTGTACTCTGATATGACCTCATTAACATAACAAAAGAAAATCCCTATTCCCAAACAATGTCATATTCAAAGTACAAGGATTATGACTTACACATGTCTTTCTTGGGGGTCACAATTCAGTCCATAGCAAATATTCGAGACCATCAAAGATTTTTGAAACTGTATCCCTAAGTTTGGAAACCCTGGTGGCATAGTGGTTAAGTGCTACAGCTGCTAACCAAAGGGTCAGCAGTTCGAATCCGCCAGGCGCTCCTTGGAAATTCTATGGGGCAGTTCTACTCTGTCCTATAGGGTCGCTGTGAGGTGGAATCAACTCGACGGCACTGGGTTAATTTTTTTTTTTTTTTGGTATCCCTAATTTTTTTTTTAAGTGGAATAAGTACATATTTTCATAATACTGTGATATTTCACAAGATTCAGTGAATAAAAGAGAGTAATAAATTTGTTTCATATTTATGTTCATGCTACATTAGACATCTCTTGATGCTTTTAAATGCAATTTTACATAATTTTAGATTCGTCTTCAAAAGTTTTAATATACACATAAAAGCATAAAGTATTCATTAAATTACTGTTATGGAAAGATTAAATGCAAAAGTTCAACATTTTGCAGAGACTAAGGTATGTCATATCTTCATGTATGATTTTTACATTCTGTGGGAGCCAATTGCATGACTTCAGCAGAGAAGTAGCACAAAAGTAACTTGATCTGGGTATCTTGGCAGAGAGAGAGTAGTATGGTTTTGCAAAATTTTAAAAAGTCGTTGGTTCTTTTGTTTGGCCCTGAATGTGGGCAAGATTACTGCATAAGGTTTGCCATGAATGTACACTGACAAAAACCATGCCCCAAGAATTAGCTACTTCAGATTCACTATATACCTCATGCTTGTAATACAGAAGTTTTTGTTTTGCTTGCTAAATTAGCTTCTGTAGGAAACCCACTTAGGGTCTTTATTACAACTTACTATGAAGTAGGCATTTGTGCTGGCATCACAGGGTGAATGGGAGTCAGTTCCAATAGTGCCTGATTTCTTCCAGTGAAAGGCATTTTGACCTGCATTACAGGAAGTTTCAGTTGACATATTTTTGAGGGGCTCAGCATTCCCAACAAAGTCTTTATCTTCTCTCACTTCATTCTTGAGCTCTAGCACTTCTTTTCATCTGGGATCATGGAAGTGATGCTTATTTTTTCAGCTCCCACTTGGCTTATCTCTTTTTGAAGCATTTCACCCAAATTTGAATCATTTTATATTGAAAGGAGCTCTATGTATTCAGCCCACCCTGACCCTTCTCAACTTAGAAGCAATATTTTTAAGCCATTATTATTATTACTTTTTATCATGAAAATGAGAGGAAAACGCCTTTTTCTTAAACTTGTTAATTTGAGGAGGGTTCAGATCCACTTCAAGGTCCTCCCTGCCCCTTTTATTCAATTAGCTTCAGAGCAGAGAAGTCATTTCCTCCCTAAGCAAAATTATATCAGATGTAGACATCAGCATGGTCACAAGAGTGTATTAAATCAGTATACTAAGAATTTGGACAGATTGAAAAAATTTTAGTCTGTATTTATTAAATGGAAACCCTGGTGGTGTAGTGGTTAAGAGCTACGGCTGCCAGCCAAAAGTTCAGCAGTTCGAATCCACCAGGCGCTCCTTGGGAACTCTATGGGGCAGTTCTACTCTGTCCTGTGGGGTTGCTATCAGTCAGAATTGACTCAATGTCAATGTTTTTTAAATATTTTTTATTAAATACACATTTAAGTGATACATCCCCTGGATTTTTTTTTTTTTTTTTAATTATGTGGAAGTACAACTTTTGCTCAGTGGCTGTGGGGCACTAAGTAACATCTTTCAGTGAGCAGGGAGCAGGGATCTTAATCATACTGTAATATGTGGAGGGTTCTGAACAATAAAGAATTGTAGTACGAGGATGGTAGCAATGCCACAGTTGAAGAGCATTGCATTCCCGGTCAGATCTCATGCATAGATCCAACCATATTTTAATCAGAAGTTTCAAAAAGAAATTGCTTTTTGCCTACACTTACTAATTAAAGTTTTGTGTCTCAATTAAGTACTTTTACATTTTCACTTGGAGGCCACCTGTTCTAATTAGGAAATTTTCTGATACCCAGTCCTCTGAATACCATTATTTGTAACCCAATTAGCTTGTGCAAATCACAGTGCTCCAAGGTCACTGCTCTCATTTCAACCTTGTCTGTAAAAGCAGCAACGTTAGCTCAAACATTTTAAAACAGAGTTATTCACAATTAAAAGTAATACCAAGACTTTAACTTACTTTGTTTCTATCCTGTGATCTGACCACTCCTGCATGCACACTTTTTTTTTCCCCGGCAGTTAGAGCTGCATCAGTAAGATTTAAACCACTTCTCAGCTCCTCTTTCACCCCTTTCCATATCTATTACCTCAGCAGTTTGCAAATTTTTGCCTATATAGTTGCTGCCTGCCAGGCTAGTGCCTGAAAGGCCTGCAGGCCCTCTGCCATTTACAGCACCACCATTACAGCTGTTTCCATTCCAGTCATCAGGAGCACGGTTTTAGTATCTGTCTTCTTGCCAACCAGACCATCGATCTGGTGGTTTCCTGTTTCTTTCTCTTTAGGAAAACCTCAAGTGCCTCATATATTGAGCTAATAAAAGCCACAAGGAAATTATACATTTTGCCTACTTCAGATTCTGGCTTTTATTTATTTGTTTATTTATTTTAAACCATTGCACTAAAGAGCCAGAAAGCCTAGTGTCAAGAGCGAAGAGAACAAACTTTTGCAACTATTCTTCTCAATTCGGCAGCTACACAGTGTCATTGTCTTGTACCAAGTAAGACTAGTAGTATATGATATTTTTTTTCTGGAATCATATCTTCTTAGTTCTTTTAATATGTCCCCAAGTCAAACACAGTGATTAGGGTGTCATGTTTTATATTAAACTTACCTTAGGCATTAATTTGCAAGGCTTGCATTATAAGCATGGTGCCAGAAAAATGGCCATAAATGACTCTTGCAGACACTAATGGAACTTAAAGTTATCCATTAAAGTTTTCCTGTTTAAAATTTCTATTATAACTTAATGGAAGACGAAAACTGTCGTACATAAGAATTTGTACTTTTTCTCAATATTTTTAATAAAAATGTTAAAATTTACTGTTTTTTTTTTAATTTTTTAACTTTCAAGAAATTTATCTTCCTTTTGGACAACTGAACTCCCATATGTTTGATGAATCCTTATTCTATGGTATTAGAGATATTTATGATTCTGTAACAATCATTCCAAACAACAACCATTTTATATGCTCAAAATTCTGAGGGTTGACTGGATGATTCTTTTGCTGGCATAACCAGGCCCAGTTATGCCTTATGTGTTCAACTGATGCTTAGACTGCTCTGAAAGGTCCAAGAAGGCATTTGTCTGGTTTCTCAGCTAGTCTCCACATAACCTTAGTGTAGCTAGGAGTTGGCCTAGCATTTATAACTAGGCTTTGCTATTCTCCATGCAATCTAAAAGTTTTCAGAGAATATCATCATCAGACAAAGACAGTCAATGACTATGGCAGATTAAGAAAAAAACAAGACCACTCTGTAACCATGTGTAAACAGAGGCAACAACATGAACATTGTCCAAACAAAATGACTATACATCCTCCTAACTTGGCTGATATGGGCCACTGCCGCTTCTTTGCCAATTACAGAGCCTGTGTCTAATCTTCCCTCCCTCTAATAAGATGTAATAAAATACCCTATCATAGAATTACTCCTTCTTCCTGACTGCATCCAATCCAGACCAATGTCGCCTATCGCAAGCCCAAATCCTAGAATAAGGGGTTTATAATAAATGGGAAATTAAAAGCCAGCTTTATTGTCTTTTGGTTTGTAATTCTACTTATTATGTCATGCCCATTGCTGTTGAGTCAGTTCTGACTGAGGGCAAGCCCACATGTGTCAGAGTAGAACTGCACTCTGTAGGGTTCAATGACTCTAATCTTTAGCTGAGCACAAACCTTTTGCTCTACCCAGGGAGCTATGATTTAAAAGATGAATGAAGAAAAATAATTATAAATTTATGTTAGCAGACACACAATGTATAAATATGTAATTTGTGACAAGGAAAGCTTAAACAGGAGGACAGGGCTGAATAGGAGCAGAGCTTTTGTATTCTACTGATGTTAAGCTTTTTTCAATTCAAACTAGATTTTTATACATTTCAGATGTTAAATATAAGACCCATGCTAACCAAAAAATAATCTAGAAATGTATACAAAAAGAAATGAGAAAGGAATCCAATGGTGAACCACAGAAATTCAACTATACTCTAAAGAAGGTAATAACGGAGTAAAGAGGAACAGAAAAAGGAATATAATGTACAGAAAACAAGTAATAGAAAGGTAGAAGTAAGTCTTTCCTTATAGCTAGTTAATTTAAATATAAATGGACTAAACTTTTCAACTAGAAGGCAGAGATTGACAGAATGGCTTAGAAAAACAAAAACAGTGACCCAATTTATACTGTCTACAAGAGACACGCTTTAGACCCAAAGACACAAAAATTAGAAAGTGAAAGAGTGAGAAAAAGGTAATCCATGTATACAGTAATCAAAAGACAGCTAGAATGTCTTTACTAATATCAGAAAAAAATAAACTTTAAGTCAAAAACTGTTACAAGAGACAAAGGACACTATTACTGATAAAGAGTCAATTCATCAAAAAGATAAAACAATTAAAAACAAATATGCTCCAAATAACAGAACCCCAAATCATATAAAGCAAATATTGACAAAATTGAAGGGAGAAATAGATAATTCTGCAATAATAGTTGGAGATTTCAATACTGTACTTCCATTAATGGATAAAATATCCAGAAAGAAAATAGAACTGAACCATACTTGAACCAATAGATTGTTGTATTTTGAACCAATAGATGACTGACAGACATATAGAAGATTTCACCCAAGAAAAGCAGAGTACTTATTATTCTAGAGTGCATATGGAATATTTTCTAGGATAGGCCATATATTAGGCAACAAAAGAAGTCAGAATAAATTTTAAAAGATGGAATTAATACCATGTATCTTCCCCAACTACAAAGGACTGAAGTTAGAAATTTACAACAGAAGGAATATAGGAGAATTAAAAATATCTGGAAATTAAACAACACACACAAACAAAAAATAAGATCAGAGAAGAAAGAAAAAGGTATATTAGAAAACATATATAAATGCAAAATGAAAACACAGAATAACAAAACTTATAGAATTCAGTGAAGTCAGTGCTCAGAAGAAAATTTATAGCTATAAACACCTATATCTAAAAGAACAATGTCAAAGCAACCACCTAACTTTATACCTTGAGAAATTAAAAAAAAAAAAGAAGAGAAAACTAAACCCAAGCTAGCAGAAAGAACGAAATAATTAAGATTACAGAGGAAATAAATAAAACAGAAGATAGAAGAACAATAAAGAGAATCAAGGAAACCTAAGTTTCTTTTTTTTTTTTTTTACAAATCAAAACAATTGACAAACTTTTAGTTAAGATAACTGAGAAAAGAGAGAAGAATCAAGTAACTAAAATAAGAAATAAAAGTGAGAACATTACAAACAACCTTGGGGGGGGAGAATTATAAAAGCAAACTGTGAACAGTTGTATCGGATATGAATTAGGTAACATAGACAAAATGTACAAATTAGTATAAACACACAGATTACCTAAATTGACTCAAAAATAGATAATCTCTAAAGACCTATAGCAAGAGTTTGAATCATTCATCAAAAACTTCCTCCCCTCCCCCCCCACAAAAAAAATTCTAGAACTAGATGGCTTACTGAGGAATTCTAAAAAACATTTAAGGAATGATTAACACATATTCTTCTCAAACTCTTCCAAAAGGTAGAAGAGAACATGTCTTCGTTCATTCTATGAGACTTGAATTACCGTGATACCAAAGCCAGATAAAGACACCACAAGAAAGAAAACAACAGACCAGTTTCCCTTATGAATACATATGCAAAAATTCTCAACAAAATACTAGCAAAATGAATCCAGCTGCATAATAAAAGGAGTATGTGCCTTGAAAAATTAAGCTTTATCAACAGGAATGTGAAGGTGGTTCAAGATAAAAAAAAAAAGCAATCAATGTAATATACCACATTAATAACACAAGGGAAAACAAACTCATAATCATCTTAATTGATATAGAAAAAGCATTTGACAAAATCCAACACACTTTAATCATTAAAAATAAAATAAATAAAAAACATAACTAAAAATGGAAGCAAACTTTCTCGACATGATAATGGTCACTTGTGAAAAGCACACAATTAACAATATACTTGTTGAGCAGATGTTGAGGTTGACAATAAAACATAATTCACACAGGCACTGGGCAGAACAGCACTTACTTACAGGGGAAGAAAAGCAGAGTAAGACAAGTTTGAAGAGTCGATGCTATTCCCCCATTGACAGTGGGTCCCTTCTCACATCCAGTGCTAAATGGTGAGCTGCACATTCCCCTCTTGTGCTGCAGGTGAGGGACCCTGTTCCCTCCTCCCCAGGACAAATTTAGAAATGGGGTTGTCCAAGTGTTATGGGACACACATGCGTAAGCAGAACAATGAAGTACTCGTTAGCTGCATGACAGGAACAAACCCCAAACAGGCTATCTCCCTGTAAGAGGCTGTTCCAGGGCCAAAGCCCTGATTGGGCTGCCAAGAAAAGGGATAGAGAGTCACCAGAGGGCTGTTCTCCCAACAATACTCAATGGTGAGAGGCCTAAAGCTTTCCTCCTAAGATCAGGAATGAGGGAAGAATGCTCACTTTCACCACTGCTCTTCAACATTGTGCTGGAAGTCTAGCCAGTGCAATTAGGCATGAACAGGAAATAACAAACTTCCAAATTGGAAAGAAAGAAGTAAAACTATTTCTATACATTGATGACATGATCTTAAATGTATAAAATCCCAAGGAATCTCCCAATACTAGTCCATTTCAGCTCACCAATGCCTAGGATATTGATGCTTATGCATTCCATTTCATATTCGAGAATTTTCAAAATTCCTAGATTCATACTGAGTACATTCGACATTTCAGTTATTATGGGTGTTTGCAGCTGTTTATTCTCTTTTTGAGCCATGCCACATCAGCGAATGAATGTCCTGAAAGCTAGACTCCATCCACGTCATTAAGGTCAACTCCACTTTGAGGAGACAGCTCTTCCCTAATTGTCTTTTGAGTGTCTTCCATCCTGAGGGGCTCATCTTCCGGCACTTATATCAATGTTCCACTGCTATTCATAAGTTTTTCGCTGGCTAATTCTTTTCAGAAGTAGACCACCAGGCCCTTCTTCCTAGTCTGTCTTAGCCTGGAAGCTCAGCTGAATCCTGTCTGCCATGGCTGCACCTGCTGGTATTTGAACGCTGGTGGCATTGCTTCCAGCATCACAGCAACAGGAAGTGAAATAAGGAAGACACAAAAGGACACATGTGTACTTCCACTGATATAAAATAATCACACTGGGCAAATTCACTGAGACAGAAAGTAGATTAGAATTTACCAGGGACAGAGGAGGCGGGTAATGAGGAATTATTGCATAACAGGTATTGAGTTTATGTTTGGGGTTTAAAAAGTAGATAGTAGTGATAATTGCACAATGTGAATGTGATTAATGCCACTGAATTACACATCTCAGTATAGTTAAAATGGCAAAACTTGTGTTAAATATTTTTATGCAAAATTCAAAGAAGGGCAAATAAGGCATTCTGTATTTTCTTGAAGCTTGCAATTACATAGTACAGAGACCAGTAGGAAAAAGCAATTTCACTACAACATTATATTATACAAGCCTTAAAAAAAGCATGTAGGAGAGATTTCTAATACAGTCTATCGGTGTCACTAAAAAATTACACGAATAAGCAAAAATACTGAAATATTAAATTCAGTTTTTAAATATGTCAATTGCTTTCCTCTTCTCCCCAGCATCCTCACAAATTCAAAGTGGAGATGTCAAGGAAGTGGGTGGTAAGTAGTAGTGTGGAGATGCCTCATCTTTCCCTTCATGAAGATACACCTGTATGGTATGTTTTGTCTGAGGATTTTCTCCTCTCATAATTAAAGTTTATGTTACCAAGTGTTGTTTATTCTCTTCTCCTTGAGTATGTTTGATAATAGACTAGTTTGTCTTAATGTGTTAAGTTTGGTTCTATCTTAATGTGTCAAAAGCATCTTTTGGAGAATTTGTATTATTTTTTGTTTTTTAATTAATCAAGGCATCGAAAGTATAAATAGATTTAAACTGTCAGTCCAAGGATTTTATTTCCTTCTTAGGAATGTGTCTTGAATTTTACATTTTAAAATAGATGCTGGTTTTTACTGATTGATTTTTCTTGCTGATGGTAGCATTCAGTGTTTAAAAAAAAAATCCATCTTTTAAAAATTTCCATTTCAGTGCTCTTCATTCCCAAACTTCTAAGGGGTGTGTGTGTGTGTGTGTGTGTGTGTGTGTGTGTATGCATGTGTGACCAAAAGTAAATGATAGGAGACGTTTACTTCTTTCAGACATACACCTGGAGTAATTTAGACTTCTGAATTCTCTTAAGAAGAAAAAATGGTAAGATGAAAATTCATTATAGTTTAAAATATGTTATTCACATATATTGGAATTTTAAAAGTTCTACTAATCAGAGGCAACCATTTATTGGAATACTAATTTGCATTAATAGTGTAATTCTTTAAATTTCAATATCTTTCCTCTTTAATCCTCTTTTCTCTTGATAAGTAAACTAAATAATCATGAATTATAAGTCTATAGACAGGTGTGCATATATGCATACCTGTTCTGCGTGTAAGAATAGAAATGAATTCTCTCTTAGAAGAGGTGTAAAAGTTTGGAACATTTTTCTTTTTATAACTAAATATTAGAGGTTTGATAAAGGGAGAGTGACTTAGAAATAGACACATCTACTCCAAACATTTGATTTTTCACATTTGATAGAGGAGGAAATAAATTTGTGGTTGATTTATTAATTCCATCATCGATTTATTCAATATTTGTAAAGAGCCAACTGCGTACACTGTTATAAGGTCTGGGGACAAAATGGTAAATCAGACAAGACTATTGCCCTCTAGGAATTCACAATTCAGTAGCAGAGGCAAAACTGATTACGTACTGCACTGCATTGTGATAAGTTCTATGAGGAGATATACATGGGTGCTGAGAGAGCGTAGAATTTACACAAGAAGTGTTTGGGAGAAGTGAAGAATGAGAAGACATTTGTTATGTATACAAGGGGCTAGACACTTCTGACATGAGAAATAGCATATGCAAGATTATGAAGGTGAGAAAAAAACACATTTGGGAGATTTTAAGCAGTTGGACATCACCGAAACATAGAAAACAAGAGGTAGGAAAGGTATTTGTGGACTAAATCACAAAAGGATTTTTATTCCATGCTAAGTTTTTGGAAACCCTGGTGGCATAGTGGTTAAGTGCCACGGCTGCTAACCAAAGGGTCGGCAGTTCAAATCTGCCAGGCACTCCTTGGAAACCCTATGGGGCAGTTCTACTCTGTCCTATAGGGTCGCCATGAGTTGGAATCGACTCGACGGCACCGGCTTTGGCTTTTTTTTGGTTTTTAAGTTTTTCTTTAATACAGGAAATTCATTAAAGCCTTTCAATCAAGAAAGTGACATAGTAGATCTGGGTTTTTTTAATGTAATTTATGCTGTAAAATGAAGGCTCCAAGAATAGGGGTAGGAAGTCTCAGTTAATCTAGCCAAGAAACCAGATAGGTCTGAAATAAAACAAGGTAAATGTGGATGGCAGGAAAGCATTTATTACCCGTTTATGAAGAAATTGAGAGGACTTGGAAGCCACATGAATAGTGGATAAGGAAAATGAAAACTCTCAAGTTTCTTAAATGATAAGAAGGATGACACACAAATCATAAGACAAGAAATCCAGATTGGGAACATGTGTAGAGAATGAGATGAAAAAATCAGCATGGACATGTTGAATTTATATTACTGCAGGATAAGCGAGTGAAGATCTAGAAGGCAATTACAAATGTTCATCTAAACTTAGTAAAAAGTCATGTGCTTTACTTATAACTTAGCAAAAGACACAGAGTTAAAACAGAACTCAGGCATTACCTTTCTTGAATCTCTCTTAAGTATCGTTCTCCGACACCTTCTCTAAACAGAATTGTTGTTGTTTTTTTTTCTGTCCTTCATAGCAATGACCATTCAGTTATGCAATTATGCATTTACTTGCATTAAACTGCTAGTTGTTTTTTTTTTTTTTTTTTGGTAACAGGAATAGTTTGTCTCACTGTATTGGACAAACAACGGACACTCACAAATATATGTTAAATTCTCTCCTTTCTCCTTCCTTTATTATTTTATTAGGTAAATATTTATTGAGCATCTTCTATGTGATAATATTACTGTATAGTAATCAGCTTCATAGATACTGTCCCTGACCCTGTTAAGTTTTCACTCTAAACAGGAAATAAGCCTGTGACTAACAAATATGTAATTTATTCTAAATTGTTATAAGTTCTATGAAGGAAATAAAAGAGTAAAGCCTTTTCTTGTAGTGTTCACTGCTATAATATCTGGCCGTCAGTACTCACTTTTGCATAGTAAGCATTTAGTAAATACGTATACATATATATATATATTTTGAATGAATGAGCAAAATATAAGTTCCATTACAGATGGATCACTGATGAGCAAATGACTAGAAGCCACATCTGACTCTGAATTCAGCAAATTTCCAACTATAGCTTGAGTTATAGCAAGGAAAATAATCACCTGGTTTTGTAATCTCAATTCAAGCCTAACTTGAAAGGTTATATTGATGTTGCTATATATAATAGTTCATTGAAATTGCTTTTAAATTTTCAGATTAAATATTACATTTTGTATATATATTTATCAATTTTTTGGTCATATAAAGCATATTTAGATGATTTCTAAAGTAGCCTGTGTAAATAACTCCCTCTCATTTCCCCCAGATGAACTTTGCTCATGTAACTTCTCACTGATATGCTCTTAATCCTTAATTTATTTCTAAATTTCAATTTTCTCCCAACTAGAATGCAATTCAGGAGAGCAGGAACTTTATGCATCTTCTAGCTCTTGGATTGCTATCTTCTAGAATTCTAAATAAGTTATAGTTGAATAAATAAATAAATGATTAGGAAGCATAATTTAGAGTTCTCCATACATGTTCTGGGGACTTTTAATTTAACAAAAGCAAAAACAAAAAAAACATTATTTTTGTGCTGCATTTTTTGGCTACCACAGAACTTCTGATTTCCGATCATGATCTCTGTCAGGGAAGTAAACGTATGCCATGTTGACAACCTTCTGGTATGGTACTGGAGTGGCAAATGCAAGGAGAAACTGTAAATCCCTTTATGGACACTTTTCTTTATATATAAATATTTTATTTTGCCTGGTCTCACTTTCGTGTCTAAATAATGTAGGTACATTTTTACTTTTAAATCTAGAATTAATATTTAATATCCCTCAGGCACTATTTCTTATAAACATATACTCATAATCAATCTCTTTTCCTTTGCTTTATTCCTTGCATCTAGGTCTTGTAGTTTCATTTTCAAAATACACCATTTTCAACAATAATTTTCCTTTCCCAAGCTCTCTTTTCTTCGGAGAAAACTTTGATCTGAAAACCTCTGCCTCAGAAATCTCTACTGCCTCTTTGGATTCCACATCATGTATTTTTCTCAATTCTGAGAACCTTTAAAACCTATTTTTTTTTTTTTAATAGGTTTAAAAAATCCTATGGCCAGATGTGTAATTGGAATCTGTGGTCACTTTCTACTTCTGTGAACTTCTAGACATTTTCTTTAGCTCAAGATAATACAATTACTTTCCGTAGTGGTTTATAATCTGTCAATAAAGATCACTGCTTGTGGTCTTTTGCAAGCCTGGAGAGTTAAAAAAATCATAGGAAATTCTTAATAGTATGATGAGTATATGCATGTTTGCTTGAGTCAGCTCTGAGAGCTTTGGGCTTCTGTGTAAATTAGGAAGATCAGCCAAGGGTCTGGAAAAAATTGCAAAATTTATTTTATCATCAGAGGTTTAATAATTCCTGAATATTATATTAAGTTTTCTTCTTTAATAATTAATTCCAAATTCTCTTCTTTCCCAATTCACTAATAAAAATGTCCCAAATTACTTTGTGCTATTCATTTTATGCTTTCTAACTAATATAATTCCTCCACAGACTATTTTTCAGAGAAACAATTTCTAATATGACTACTACTAATAGTAGTCATATTCACTGGTAGCCAATTTCAAGCATTAATTTCAGTGCCAAACTGTGAACATGAAAACCACAATCTTTCTTTTTTGTGTGTCTCATGTCCGATCACAGAATGTGCTGAAAAATGTCTCCATGGCCATCTTGGAAAGAGCGAGTAGGATTTTTATTTATGCCTTATGTGATGATTTCAGCTATCGACTATGAAAAAACAAATTCATTTAGTATACACTTATCATAGTTATATGGCAGATTGTTGGAATGAGGAAAAAATTAATAAAACTGAGGCAGCATATATAGTCTCCTGCTCATGTTTATTCCCCTTCCAAGTGTATTGACAACATGAATTCAGCCTCTCCAGTAAAAAAAGAGAAAAATAAACCCATTGCCACTGAGTCAATTCCAACTCATAGTGACCCTATAGGGCAGAGTAGAACTGCCCCATAGAGTTTCCGAGGAGTGCTTGGTGGATTTGAACTGCTGACCTTTTGGTTAGCAGTTGTAGCACTTAACCACTTCACCATCAAGGTTTCCAGCAATTCAATGGAAAGCAAAAATGAAGCCACACAAGCTTAAAAGTTACACAGACTTGGGAATGAAACATCACTCAGGCAGAGATAAATTGTTGAAATTTGGGTGATTTTTTTAGCCTCTATATTTAAGATCTACCACCCGTCTGTTAGTTTGTTATACTGTGGTAGCTTGTGTATTGCTACGATGCTGGAAGCTATACCACCGGTATTCAAATGCCAGCAAGGTCACCCATGGTAGATAGATTTCAGCATAGCTTCCAGATTAAGACCGACTAAGAAGAAAGGCCCCTTGATATATTGCCAAAAGAATGTAGTCAATGAAAACCTTACGATTCATAACAGAACAATATCTGACTTGCTTGCTTTGGACATGTTATCAGGAGGGATTAATTGTTAGAGGAGGACACTATATTGGTGAAGTAGAGGGCTTATGAGGGTGTGGGAGACCCTCAGTGAAACAGATAGATATGATAGCAGATCGATGGAATTGAACATGCCAGTAACAGTGAGGATGATGCAGGACCAAGCAACATTCTGTTCTGTTGTGCATGGGGTCTCTGTGAGTTAGAGTCGACTCAATGGCAGCTATCTATCTGTTTAAGATGGCCGCTGAGTGAGCTGTGGTATGTGGGGAAGGGAACGGAGATTTCAACAATATAATCCATTTCACCCTAACCCATCAGTAAGCAACCTTTTTGTCACACTTTTGAGGAACAAGCTATTCATTGTGGGTGAAGTGGAAAAAGTAATAGGAAATTGTCTGCACCCCTATTAATCTACTGTGGTGTCCAAGGTATAGTATACCTATAAGATGCTTATGGCTAGTGATGGATATGGTTGTGATGTGGGTGATGTGTCTTTTCCAGCACTTAGCTGATGAGTTCCCACTTTACTTTCTTGCTCCTGGAAACATGTGGGGTCAAATATTTTTCCACAGCGTCATCCGATTAGGAAGGTTGAATGTCTGGGCAGCTGCAGATTCCATTGCTTTAATAGTGGCCTTCTCTGGATCATGATATCAGGAGTTGAGCTGTTTTTCAAGGTGCATCTCCAGAGTTACTACATCAGATGATGGACCTATTTAGTACTAAGTTTCCACAACAAGACTAATGGCTCACTTCTCATTCCCTGAACTGTTTCTGTTGCTGTTTAGTACAGCATATCAAGAAATGGAGTTATTATTTTTATCTATTGTTCATTCCATCTCTTCTTAGCATTCCCTTGACATCTCTGCTGCGGGTCCTGCTGACTGGATTTTTGAAAAGTAAGTGGCTTATCTTTGATTCTATATGGTAGAACAGGCAACTCATCCTGTCCCACTAAAATTTAACTACCAAATTAATGGTAAAATATATAAAGTGCTAAAAATTCAGCTTTCCTATTATATACTATTTCATCAAACTCCTCCAAGAGAACAAAGAGAAAATTAAAGAAAGGATTATAGGTACCTCAATATACCAATTCTATAAGAAGTCATCCTGGTGACTTTATTACGGTTTCCTCATTGTGTGAAATTGCTAAAATATATACAACAATTTTAAGAAAGTACCTCTAGTGTTATTTACATAGAATGTTTTACTATCGACTTTCTTATTAAACAATCATTGGTTATTTTTCATAATAAGACCACCTACTTAGCACATAATAGCTGTTCAATGTGTTTATATTTTAATAAATGAAACTATGAATAAACTGATCTTTTCTATTAAAGAACTTGAAGTTACCAGGAGAACTCTATAACTTGTTACCATTCAAAAGAAACTTTTTTTTTTTTTTTTTAAGTCAGTGGACAGGCATGATATGCTTATCATAATCGTTTATTTGAATGTAGTATAAGAATAGTGGATTCAGGTCTGTTTCAATAAAAAACTTCAAATTAAGAGACATTGACCTACAGATTTACTATATGATATATCACTTGGAAAAAATTGGAATGTAGAACTGAAGTTAAAATTTAAAACAATAAGGAAAATTTTACCGGGTAAAATATATTAGAGACGTGGTGATTTACACTTCAAATACGAGATTAAAACCACTAAAGATGTTTTAATTCACTTTAACACTAACAACTCTAGTGACTAAATGATGAAAGTAAACTATACCTTATGATAAAGGAAGTATAGTCTATATGAAATCACATAATACATATTAAACTATGCAAAATAGCCTCATATTAAATAAACACAAAACCAAAACCCACTGCCGTTGAGTCGATTCCTACTCATAGCAACCCTATAGGACAGAGTAGAACTGCCCTGTAGAGTTTCTAAGGAGTGCCTGGCAGATTTGAACTGCACACCTTTTGGTTAGCAGCCATAGCACTTAACCACTATGCCACCAGGGTTTCCAAACAAACACAAATATCATTAAATATAGGACATTTAGATTTAAGTTTTATGAATATTAAATGAATCAATAAAAAAATATTCAGGAAGTACTATTACTTGAGGATAACGAAAAGCATAAGTAATGGCAAATTTTCTTATTTCTTTGCAATTGTATATTTTTCTTCTATTCCAAATACATTTGTGAATTCCTGAAGAAAATAAACTATGCCTCTTCTATATCGTAGTATGTAATTTAGGGCTTCATTTAGAATATATGTGTAGGATGCTTTGTGGTATTGTGGTACCCAGGCAAATGATTCAAGTTTGCTTTCTCTCTCTGTCTCTCCCATTCTTACTCTTATGTTGCTGGACCAGTTTACTGACCTGGGAAAAAGAACTGTATATATTTGCAGTTATTGCAATTTGATGGGCCATAAATATTCCATTTTCTCTAAATTGCCTTTCCTTTATCCATTTTGGTTATAAAACTGCATGTTTTTCCATCACTGACTCTCTCCAATTGACATTTCATTTAAATATTTTTTAATTAAATGCTAATGCTTTGCAAATAATGGAGGTCATGAATGCAAATAGATTAAAAAAAAAAAAAAACCTGGAAGAACAAGTATTACGGGGCATTTACTGCCTGAATTGACCAGCCATATTCTGAAGATTATACCTTTGCTTCTGAAAACCTATCTCTGGAGCTATATGATTTCTTTCATGGCTAAGCTGTTTGTGTATGTGTGGGAGTTCATAGCAATGTTGTGAATAGTTGAAGCCCTAGATAATTTGGTACAGATAGTGGTTATTTAAGGATAAAATAAATAAGCACTATTTAAACATGGGTTACCTTATTATATACTAGGTAATTTTTTTTAAATTATAGTGCATTACCTTAATATATCAATAAAAACTTGAAAACTTAGCTAAGTTTTGTATATAACGTATAAAATAAGATATCAACAGGTGACAAGAAAGTAGAAGGTTAATTGTAGCAAACATATTAGAAAAAGTTGTTTCTCTGAAAATACCAGTGATAGAAAGTTCTGGGATTTGCTTGCTTTTCTATACCTTGAGAGGAAAAATTAGTTCCAACTTTGGTGAGGGTCATGTAATAGAGAAAAGATCAAAAACACCTTGAGTAGAAAATGATAGTTTTGCCTACAACATTCATATCAGTTCAATAACTACTGGTAATCAAAGACCATTCATCCAGAGCTTAATTCAAATGAAATTTCCAAAGATCTTACATCAGAGAGGTGGAAAAAAAACAAAAGCCTTCTATGTGAACAAAGGAAGAAGTCCATGAAAAGTGAATCTTTGTGACATGGGTGGGAAGAAAAAAAAAAAAAAAAAGAATCAACCTTAAACTATCAAAAACACAAAACTAATAGCAAAAACTGAGAATAAATTGCTGTATCTAGGAAATGATCCTGAGACTAGTTCAGTAACATGATGTTATTGAACATAAAGTAGCCCTCGTGACATTGGCAGACATCTGGACCATTAGACAGACATCTGGACCAGATATTTTGACCATTCATTAAGTCGCATTATTTCAAAGTATTATATCCTCCATTGTCTCTTGATATTTCTCTTTCTACTCTATTCTCTGCTGTGATTGTCTGATACTCTGATATTTTAAAAGTATTTCTTGTACAAAGTTCTTTGAATTAAAAAAAATCTAAGGATGAGAAATAAACAACAGATGTCTAAAATCTGTTAACTGAATACATCCTAGGGCAGAGATTGTGCTATATCTCATGAATGAAACCCTATTAGTGCTATCATCTGTGATATTATAGTTGAGCATCAAGCAATATAAGAACAGAAGAGACGTATATACCTCAGTACAGGGACATCAAAGAGAAGTTCCTCAAGAGATGTGACTTGAGTTGAGGATTGAGAAAAGAGTGTTCATTTAAAGTAATATAATTAAAATCTACTATCATTATGCAGTAATGCTTAGATATATGACTCTTAAATTTAGTAAGTCTAATATAGGCCTTGGAGTCCTGGGTGGCACAAAGGCTACTAATCAAAAGGTGGGAAGTTTAATTCTTCCTAGAGATGCCTCCAAAGAAAGCCCTGGCAATCTACTTTTGAAATATCAACCACTGAAACCTCCATGGGACACAGTTCTACTCTGGCACATATGGGGTTGCCACAAGTCAGAGTTGATTTAACAGCAGCACGTGTATTTGTTGCTGTTGCCATCAGATTGATTCTGACTCATGGCAACTCCACGTGTACAGAGAAGGACTGAATTCCATAGCTATTTCGAGGCTGTGACCTTTCTGAAGCTGATCGTCAGCCCACCAAACTTTTAATAAGTAGTCCAGCACTTAACCACCTGTGTCACCCAGGGACTCCATACACATATATTAGTGTGGTTAAAATTGAAAGCCTGACAATACCAAGTAATGACAATGATATGAAGAAGATGGAAATGTAAAATGGTACTGTCATTTTGGAAAAGAGTTTGGAAGTTTTTTTATAAAGGAGTTGACTTTAAAGGGAGAACATGAAGGAATTTTGGGAGGTGAAGGAATTACCGTGCTTGAAAATGAAGTATTCACATGAACGTGGAATCATTGTGAGAAACGCAACTTCCAAATAACACGTGGGAACCCACAGATATACTTACAAGGCTTATCTCACTGTACAAAAGCCAAAAGAAAAAAAGTTCTGCACAGTCACACCTCCAGGATGCAATACCTCATACAATACCCTGTAAAACAGTAATTTGGTCACATGCCTATTTCTTCCATTTCAAACAGTTATACAGGTCCCCGTCTGGAAGCAGCATGCAATGAAAGTGGGAAAGCAACTTCCCAAGAAACATGAGTTGCAGAAAATGTAGATGGGTGAATGTATACACTGTTAGTCATGAAAGGGTTAATTGTAGTGGTGAATATAATATGACTCTATGAATTTTGGAAAAAAAATAGAACTGTATACATCGATGTGTTTTATTTTGTCTAAATTAAAAATAAAGACATTTTTAAAAGTTAAAAAATAAAAAAAGTATTATGGAAAGTCTCTGAAATATTTTCTTAGAGGGGCTGACATATCTGTTTGATATTTCTGAAAGAAAGATCACTTTGTAAATTGTGTGGAAAATGGAATGGATGATAGGGGTAGGGTTGTAGAACTAACAACCAGGAGACCAGTTTGGAAGCTATAGAAGTAGTAGAGACAGAGGTATTGAAGAATTGGATCAATGGTGATGCATGAAAATTAAAGAAGCGAACTAATATAGAGTGTGTTTTGAAGGTTGAATACCATGACAGACTGATGAGTGAAATATGAGCGAAGGGTTATATAAAGAAAGCAATCAAAAATGACTCTCTTGGCAGGCAGAGCCAACATGGTGCTATAGATGGAAGCACCATGCAGTTCCTCAGCAGCAAAGACCTGAAAAACTAAGTAAAATAGATACAAATGTCAATCATGGAACACTGTCTTAGTCTTCTAGTGCTGTTATAATAGAAATACCACAAGTGGATGGCTTTAACAAAGAAAAGTTTATTCTCTCACAGTGGAGTATTCTACAAGTCCAAACTCAGGGCGTCAGCTCCAGGGGAAGGCTTTCTTTCTTTGTTGGCTCTATAGGAAGGTCCATGTGATGCATCAATCTTCCCTTCGTCTGCGAGAATCTCAGCACAGGAACCTCAGGTCCAAAGGATGTGCTCTGCTCCCGGCACTGCTTTTTTTTGGTGGTATGAGGTCCCTACTCTCTCTGCCTGCTTCTTTCTTTTATATTTCAAAAGAGATTGGCTTAAGACACTATCTAATCTTGTTGACCTCATCAGTATAATTGCCACTAATCCATCTTATTGCATCATAGTTATAGGATTTACAACATATAGGGAAATCAAATCAGAAGATAAAATGGTAGACAGTCATACAATCATACAAGAGAATCACGACCTAGCCAAGTTGACAGATATTTTGGGGGGACACAATTCAATCTGTGAAAAACCTTAAGCATCAAATGAAGGAATAAAGAACTCATTTAAGCACCGAATGGAATAAGAAACTGACGGAGAACAAGGAGAGCTACGGAGTGGAGATCTCCTACCAGGTAACGTGGCATGGATATGTCATCTTGGATCTCAGCCACCAAGGAATGCAGACAGGAAGTACAGGAAGGCAACTTCAAGGGGCTTCCAACTGGAGACAGAGCACCCAGTAATCAGGGATATATGCTGTCATGATTGAATAATGTCCCCCAAAAATGTGTGTATCAACTTTGTTAGGCCATGATTCCCAGTATTCTGTGGTGGTCCTTCATTTTGTGATTGTAATTTTATGTCAAAGAAGATTGGGGTGGGATTGTAACACCCTTACCAGATCACATCCCTGATCCAATGTAAAGGGAGTTTCTCTGGGATGTGACCTGCACCACCTTTAATCTCTCAAGAAATAAAAGGAAAAGGAAGCGAGCAGAGAGTGGGGATCCTCATACCACCAAGAAAGCAGTGCTGGGAGCAGAGCGCGTCCTTTGGTCCTGAGGCTCCTGTGCTGAGATGCTCCCAGACCAAGGGAAGACTGATAACAAGAAGCTTCATCCAGAGCCAACAGAGAGAGAAAGCCTTACCCTGGAGTTGGCACCTGAATTTGGACTTCTAGCCTACTGGACTGTGAGGGAATAAACTTCTCTTTGTTAAAGCTGTCCACTTGTGGACACTAGATGACTAAAACACCAGCTTTCCCACCCCCTGTGGTTCTTCCCTGTACTGCTTTCCAATGGTCCACAGTCCCTTGGCCTGGAGAGACAGCAGCTCACTGCTGCCCAGATTTACCATCTTGGACCTCAGCCACTAAGAACTGTGGGTAAAGGTAAGAGAGAGTAACTTCACGGGCTCCCAACAGGAGACAGAGCACCTGATAACCAGGGATACACGCTTTTCCACCCCTCAACCTTCTTCCCTGTACTCAGCCACCACTAGTTCCCAAAGGGCCACAGTCGCTCCACCAGAGAGACACCAGCTCACGGCCTCCCAGGTCTACCTTTTTTTTTCTCCTTTTTTCTGTTTCTTCTCTCTCTCTCCTGTCCTTCCTTTCCTTTCTTCCATCCTCCTATCCCCATGCACCACCACCTCCCTTCTTGGTGTGCTGTGCTGTGCTGTATTGATTGGTTGAAGAGTCCCTGGCACACACACTGCCCCCCACCCCCAGGTCTGCACCACCCCCACAGGCCAACTCCCTCAGTGCCATATTTTTTTATTTTTCTTTATCTTTCTCCTTCTCCCTCCCACCTAGGCCCTGCAATGCCTCTGCCCCTTCCTGCCAGGCTGTGCTGTGCCTCCCAGCAAGAGAGATGTCAGCGCACCATCACCCAAATTTTACCCTTCCCCCAATGGCTGGCTACCCCACCACCGTATTTTTTTGTTTTTGTTGTTGTTTGTATTTTTTTATAATTTTTTCTTTGTTGGTTTCTTCTCTCCATTTCCCCTTTTTACTTTCCTTTCTCCCACCTACCTAGCCCTGTGCACCTCCCATGCCACCTTCTCAACAAGCTGAGCTGCCCTGCTTGCTAGAGAGCCACCAGCACATGGCCTCGTCAAGTCTGCCCCACTCCCACCTGCTGAATTCTACCATTCCGGCATGTTATTTCTTTATTTTTCTTTTTTTTTGCTTTTGTTCCTTTCCCATCTTTCTCATTTTACACTCACCCACTTAGCTCCATACATTACATGCTCTCCTTTCCCTCTTGCCTGTCTGCACCATTTGACAAGCACCAGTACCCAGCATGGCACCAACGCAGTCCCTCAGACCCTGCCCAGACTGCACACTGGACTTACCCCATTGGCCCCATTTCATGCCGCAAACTACTCATCCCCTCCCCTCCATCCCTGCTGGACTGGCCCTGCTGCATCATAGCTGAGTGATCAGCCCTACCAACCTGGACAAGGTGGTGAGAAGTATCATGCCCACAGGTGAGCAAGCAGCAAAACATACTCAGCCTACCTGCCCAGACGTAACAAAATAAAACCAAAAAGCAGGAAGAAACAAAACAAATCTACAATCAATAAAAAAAGAAAATAATTCCTGAATGTCCCCGAGACAGCAGACAATATCAAAACATATGAAAAAAAAAAAAAAAAAAGAACAGATGGCTCTAGAAAGTGACCGAAACGAAACATCAGATGACCTTCTGGTAGAAGGAAAGGCACTAGAACTACCTGATAGGGAATTTGAAACTCTAATATTTAGGGTTCTCCAAGCTATGAAGGAAAATCAGGCAAAAATAAGGAAAAACAGACAAAATCATGAAAAATACAGACAAAATCAGGGAAAACACAGACAAAGCAATGGAAGAATTCAGGGACAAAATGTCAAAAAAAAAAAAATACACAACTAGAAATCATACAAAACAGCAATTAGAAACTCAAAAGATAAATAACAAGATTTCAGAAATGAACAGTGCAACAGAAGGATTTAGGAGCAAATTTGTAACAATGGAACACAGTATCAGTGAAATTAAAGACAAATCTTTGGACACAACTTTGTGTGAGGAAAAATCAGAGAAAAGAGTGAAGAAACCCTGAGAATGATGTGGGATAAAATCAAAAGAAAAAGTTGTGTTTGATCAGAGTACCAGAACAGGGGGAGAAAACAGAAAACACAGAGAGGATCATTGAAGAGTTGCTGACAGAAAACTTCCCTGATATCATGAAAGATGAAACACAGGCAATCCGAGAAGCTCAAAGAACCCCAGATTGGGTAGACCCCAAAAGAAAATCATGAAGACATATCATAATCACACTCACTAAAAGCAAAGACAAAGAAAGAATTCTGAGAGTAGCTCGAGAAAAACAAAAATGTCACACATAAAGAGGAAACAAGAAGACTAAGTTCTGATTACTCAGCAGAAACCATGCAAGCAAAAAGGCAAGGGATGATATATATAAAACACTGAAAAAAAGACTGCCAACCTAGAGTAATATATCCTGCGGAACTCTCACTCAAATATGATGGTAAAATTAGGACATTTCCAAATAAACAGAAATTAAGGTAATAAGTAAAAGCAAGACCAAACTTACAAGAATCTCAGAGAACCAGCAACAAGAAAACAATCTGACTCCAGAACAAGACAGCATCAGCCAGATACCAATTTAGGTGTTGAACTCTCAAGAATAAAACAAAACTAAAAGATTAACAACAGGGTCAATCAGTAAATGACAACAACATCAGAACAATAAAGAGGGAATAAACAGTGTAGATATAAAACTTTCAAATGGAGAGGAAGTCAAGGTGATAGAAGACTAGTTTAAACTTAAGAAAAAAAAAAAAAACTTAGGAAGATAGGGATAAATTTCAAGGTAACCATAAGAAAGTCACCAAAAAGAAAAAAAACCCGCTAACAGAAGGAACTCAGCACTGAAGAGTAAGAGGAAAAAATAAAATGTCAACACCACAAAGAAAAACACTGCAATAAATTCACACCTATTAATAATCACACTGAACGTAAATGGCTTAAATGCACCCATTAAGAGACAGAGTGACAGAATGGGTTAAAAAAAAGGACAATATGCTGTCTATGTGAAACACACCTTAGAAACAAAGATGTAAATATATTAAAAATCAAAGGATGGAAAAAATATATCAAGCAAGCAGCAAGCAAAAAAGAGCAGGAATGGCAATACTAATCTCAGATAAAATAGGCTTTAGAACAAAATCCACCATAAAAGACAAAGAAGAGCATTATATAATGATTAAAGGGACAATTCACCATGACAATCTAACCATAACAATTATCTATGCACCCAATGATAAGGTTCCAAAATACATAAAACAAACTCTAACATCACTGCCCTTAATCACCACTCTTATTTAACATTGAGCTGGAAGTCCCATTTAGAGCAATAAGGCAAGAAAATGAAATAAAGGGCATCCAAATTGCTAAGAAAGACGTAAAACTATTCCTATTTGTAGATGATATGATACTAAACTTACAGAACACTAAGGACTACACAAGAAAACTGCTGGAACTAATAGAAAAATTCAGCAGAGTAGCAGGACGCAAGATAAATACACAATTAAAAAAATGGACAGAGGATATGAACAGACACTTCACCAAAGAGAGAAGACACTCGGGCAGCCAAAAGACACATGAGGAAATGCTTGCAATCACTAGCGATTAAAGAAATGCAAATCGAAACTATTATGAGATACCATCTCACCCTGACATTACTGGCATGAATCAAACAGAAAATGACAAATGTTGGAGAGGCTGCAGGGAGACTGGAACTCTTATGCACTGCTGGTGGGAATGCAAAATGATACAATCATTTTGGAAAACTATATGGCTCTTCCTTCAAAAGCTAGAAATAGAAATACTGCATAGTCCAGCAATTCCACTCCTAGGAATATATCCTAGAGAAATAAGAACCATCACACAAATAGGTATATGCACACCCGTGTTCATAGAGCATTATTCACAATAGCAAAAAGATGGAAACAACCTAAGTGCCCATCAACAAAATGGATAAACAAACTATGGTACATACATACAATGAAATACTTCACAACAATAAAGAATAATGATGGATCTGTGAAACATCTCACAACATGGATGAATTTGGAGGGCATTATGCTGAGTGAAATAAGTCAATCACAACAGGACAAATATTGTATGATACCACTAAAAACACATGAAAAGGTTTACACACAGAAAGAAACAAACTTTAATGGAGGGTAGGAGAGGGGAGGGAAAAACACTAAATAGACAATAGATAAGTGGTAACTTTGGTGAAGGTAAGACAGTACACAGTACTTGGGAAGCTGGCACAACTTGACCAAGGCAAGTCTTGGAAACTTCATAGACACATCCAAAATCCCTGAGGGACTGAATTACTGGGCAGAGGCGTGGGGGCCAATTTCTTGGGGTACATCTAGGTCTATTGACATAACATAGTTTATAAAGAAAATGTTCTACATCCTAGTTTGGTGATAGTGTCTGGGGTCTTAAAAGCTTGTGAGTGGTCACCTAAAATACTCCACTGGTCCCACCCCGTCTGGAGTAAGGGAGAATGAAGAAAGCCAAAAACTCAAAGGAAAGGACTAATGGGGGACCACAACTACCACAGCCTCCAGCACAACTAGATGGTGCCTGGATACTAACATCAACTGTTCTGACAGGGAGCACAACAGAGGGTCCTGGACAGAGCTGGAGAAAATGTAGAACAAAATTCTAACTCCCAGAAAAGACCAGACTTACTGGTCTGACAGAGACTGGAGAAACTGCAAGAGTATGGCCCCTGGACATGCTTTTAACTCAGTACTGACGTTATTCCTGAGGTTCACCCTTTAGCCAAAGATTAGACAGGCCCATAAAACAAAATGAGACTAAATGGGCACACCAGCCAGGGTAAGGATGAGAAGATAGGAGGGGACAGGAAAGCTGGTAATGGGGAACCCAAGTTCGAGGAGGGGAGAGCATTGACATATTATGGGGTTGGCAAACAATGCCACGGAATAGTGTGTATAAATTTTTGAATGAGAAACCAGTTTGCTCTGTAAACCCTCAACTGAAGCACAATTAAAAAAAAAAAAAAATGATGATCTATATTCTTTGTTATGTCTTTTGCAAATCTCTATATCGTTTTCTATGTCTTTTCCTCATGACCTGTAATCTGTTGGAAAGGAGAGAATGCAAGGGTGAGAGGAAGAAAACCTTTGCCTGGTGACTGGCACCTACTTTTCTCCTCTTGTTCTTTCTGAGAGCTCCCCCACCGCCTTCAATTCACTTGAAGGTGGTAAACCCAAACCAAACAAAACTCACTGCCATCAAGTCTATTCCAACTTATAGTGACCCTAAAGGACAGAGTAGAATTACCCCATAGGATTTTCAAGCCCACACATCTTTACAGAAATAGACTGCCACATCTTTCTCCCATGGAACGGCTAGTGGGTTCAAACTGCCTATCTTCTGATCAGCAGTCGAGTGTTTTAACCACTGCACCATCAGGACTCCGTGAAGGTGGTAGGGACAATTAGTGGACCATTTAGAGGCTGTCTAGGCTTTCAAGGTTTCTCACTTTGCTTTGGTGTGGCTATTGGTAATTGATGAACCTGAATGATCTCCAGTTTGAATTTTGTATTGATTTTTCTTGATAACAGAAAATTCTACCTAGAGTGCTTTGAAGTGTTTTGAAATCATATATATTCTCACTATGCTTTTGCTCATTATCTCTTGGTTTAATAGGTGATGTGATGGCTACTGTGCAATTTAAAGTGTCTGTCTTCTGTCTGTGATTTCAGTCTAACAACATTTTTTTTGAATTTTAGTGCTATAACAGAAATTCTCATTTACTGGTTTCAGATAATGTATCATGCCACCACAAGGACAGATTTTTGAGACGGCAAATCAAAGGCATTTGGCACTTATTTTCCCACTGCTGTTTCTTTTGGACACTGAGAGGAAATTCAAAAGAAGGAAGTTTATTTCATAATGATATTTAAGGATAAAGACCAATCCCATTAAAGTAGTGAATGGTTTGTGCTTCAAAGTGAATCTTTCTTTGCTGTCTCTCTGCAGTATCAGATTGCTTACTCCTTGGGCTTATAGCTTATGCCCCATTTAAGAAGAGAGCAATCACAGGCGAAAGCAGAATCACACAATGGTATTAAGGCAGAAACATGAAAGATCGTAAGTTTAGTGAAATATGGGACATCCTGTTTGAAAATGTATCCCGTATTCCTTGGACAATTAATGAAATAATGATATCTACTTGTATCCCAGACCACTCAAAAAACTGGGTACAACCTAAATTTAGAAATATGAGTCAGTATTGTAAAAAAAAAAAAAAAAAAATATTTTATTAAGTGCTGCATATACAGAACGGGTCTAAAATTTTTAGATAATGAAGTGGATTTTGCAGATTCTTTGAAACTAACACTTGTTTACGGTTTGATGCTAAAATATGTAAAATAAAATAAGTAAAATACATATATGTGCCTTCTTGTTTTACTTATTGAGCCAGTATAATTTATTTTACTTATTGAGACAGCGTAGTCTTTTTTTTTTTTTTAGTATAGTCTTAAGAGACTTGGATGTATTGATGAAAACTGTTCTCTAGCCTCTTCTTTATAGCTGCAATCTCCAAAAGTCACTCCACACACACAAATGACCATACATTTTTATTTGGTCTATCTTAATACCAAAATTAACTCCAAAATATACTTTAGTATCTACCACATGGTGCTTTTTTCTAAGTTGAAAATTTCTATACATTATCAAAGTCTCAATTTTTATTTAGCTCAATATTATCTTCTGTCCATTTCTATTTTGAACATGGTTGATCCTGACCAATCCATATATTTTGGTTCTATTATATTCTTCCCGCTCCAAAATTGTGT
This sequence comes from Loxodonta africana, assembly GCF_030014295.1. Lineage (NCBI taxonomy): Eukaryota > Metazoa > Chordata > Mammalia > Proboscidea > Elephantidae > Loxodonta > Loxodonta africana. The sequence continues at coordinate 63,791,290 of NC_087355.1, forward strand.
TGAAATTAAGTATGTTTTACTTAATCTTTTAAAGAGGTACATGTCTAATCACTTGTGTTCTCTGAGTTCGCCAACCAGTTCATACTATTGTGCCTTTCCATCTTACCATTTTCTCTGGCTGAAGTAACTTCTGCCTTCACTCCTGCACCTTTCAAAGCCCACTTTCTAGAAAAGTCCTGAACAAGTGTGCCCTTCTCTGTGGAAATATCTTTGCCTTTATGCCAATAGTGTGCTTTGCATTTGTTTCTGTTAAAGTTCCCATTCCAGTATATTAATTATCTGTTTACTTTCTGAATTCCCTACTAGATGTAAGACTGAGCTAAGACTATTTTATCTCCAGTGCACTGCTCTTTCCAGACATTCAAAAAAAAGTATTTTGAATGATGTGAAAAGTAAGGCCTTTATCCAAGCCAGAAAGCCATGATTTTCTTAGTTCCTCTCTGTGCTAGAATCTTTAGGCTTCAGAACAAGGCCTGATGTTTGTTAACAAGATTAAACAGATACAATTCTGGACTAACTACCTCCCCTTCTCAGGAAGTCAGGGGAGCATGATACAGTAAGATGAGGGCTAGCAGGGTTAAAAAGACATACCTAGTCACTCAGTTTGCAGGCTATAAAGTGCCTGGAAGAGGAAGTTTTCTTAGTTCCCTCAGCTATGGTGCAGGTGGGACGCACATAGCATAAGCTTACAGTTCACCTAAGTGGAACTACCTGGCCGGGGGAGACCAGTGGTAAGTAGGATTCCATTTAAGCCCCTCACACGTGGCAAAGTGGGGTGTCAAGGAAGAGTCAACATATGGGTCCAGGCAGATTTTGAGAGGGTACTGCTCATTATGGTACTTTTCGGGTTGTATGCTACTTGACTCTTGAAAATAATAAACGCTACTTTCCATGTGCTAACATGTTTAGGCTCCGTTTGGAAGGATGTGATGTTTATGGAGCAATCCATATTAATTATTGGTGCCCTTTTTCTCATGGCTTCCCAGTTATCTAGAAATTGGGTACAACCTATGAGCACCATACAGATTTGGAATGTTGTCTTCTAAATGATAGAAAGAATGAATAAATTGCTAAAAGAATGAATTTGTTTAAAGAACTGAGGATGATAAACAATCAACCATAGAAGCCAGAAATGTGCTGTCCTATTGACTGTGTGGTGAATTAAAATGCCAGCACTTTGGTGGAAATAGAAGACTGGATGATAGTGAAACATGATCTAAATAATGCACAAAAATTTGCTTTGGGTAGGCCATCTTTTGGAGCCAATTTGCAGTCATGCCTCCAATATGATCTGAATGAGGAAAGTCACAAAGATTGGATAAGAATGTTTGTAACCCCTTCACTACCTGGGACTACACTAATGGTTCCCAATCCTGAAGGAAAAAGAAACAAAATCATCCCTAAAATGTTATACTAATATACAAATTCATTATAAGCCAGGCAGGAACAATTTTCAACCTTTCTAAGGATTCTGTGGTCAATCTAAACTAGCGTACATGAGAAAGGATTCAGTTACAAAGGAAAGTATCATTACAGAGTTATTAGAAATAGATGCTCTAGGTTATGTAAAGTACGAACTTTCATCTACGGAAACTTTTAACTTTCAGGAAGTTTAGAAGTTTAATTACTCTTTTCTCATTACCAGTTCAGAGTTTTTTTTTTTTTTTTTCTTTTTCTGATTATAAGTTTCATTTCTGATTATAAGTGGAGGAAGAAAAGCAGTACTATGGATTAGCTTTTTTTTTGACTTTGAGCAATGGATAATTTACCTAGGGACATGAACCATACATGCTAGGAGAATTCAAACTGCCTCTTAAGTTAACACCAAGAGCTAGCAATCTATTTAATATCACTCTAGCTCCATGACTTGAGTCCTTCCCCCATGTTCCTACATTAATTCTCCAAATATTTATTGAATATTTACTATATGCAAACTAGTGTACTGGGCCATGGATTATTGGCAATGTTTTTAGACAAAAGTTGTGAAACATCTCTTTTTATGTCTCAAATCCACACAGGATTACTGAGAAATTTGTATTGCGAATAGTTATTTTACTGATTTTTGGAGTTTGAGAGCCATAGAGAAATAATCAGTTAAAGTGTAAGGAGTCAACATTCATCTCAGAGCAAGCTTAAAACCTACATCAAAATTCTTACAAAACCGGAGGAAAAAATGCAAAACAAGTAAATAACAGTGAACAGTTTCAAGGACGATATTTATTTAAGTATTTAAAAAATCTGTTTTTAAAATTATTTCTACAAATGAAGTATAGCTCAAATATTGAAAAAGTGGGAATAGTTGTTTCTGTAAACTCATTAATATTTCGTATTTCTGTCTGTATTTAACCACACATAGAGATAGATTTTTTTAACTAGATAGACAGACAAGTGTGCATTTAAGATAATACTGGTGAGCCATCAGAATTATATGTGGGTCTGTTTGTTTTTTCCACTAGTGGTTGTGATTTCCCATGAACTATTCACAATCTTTTTACTAATAACTGATAAGTTATCTGCGATAAGCAGTTACAAGAGGTCTGACTTAATGTATATTAAGTGAAATGATACAATATTGGAAGTAAAAACCCTAATTATCTCTTCTAGTGATGCCACCCATGACTTTAGCTTCATTAGCCATGTGTCCAGTGATAGAGAGCACAGTTTTTTTTTTTTTAAACTTTCACATTAATAATAAACTTTAATTCAAGACCAAACTCTGGTATTTGTTAGTTATATGACCAAGAATAAAGATCTAAATCTTCAGATTTAGGTAGATTACTCAGGTGTTGTAACCAGTCATACATTCTGGAAAAGCCCATATTATGCTTTGATTAAGGCAACTGATTGCCATTGACAGGTAGGGCAAACTTTCTTATCATGTTCACCCATTCATTTGACAAGTATTTAAGTGCCTATTCAATGTATGCGATGGTGTTGAAATCACACATGCATGTTAAAAGGATTATATGATCGAGCACTCCATAAATCCTAAAGAGTTATTTATACCTGTTATTGTTGTTAAGTGACTTCAAGTTTGTTCCTGCTCACAGTAACTCTGTGTACGACAGAACAAAACATTGCCTCGTCCTGTGCCATTCTCAGAATTGTTATGCTTGAGCCCATTGTTGCAGCCACTGTGTCAATCCATCTCCTTGAGGGTCTTTCTTTTTTTTTGCTGACCCTCTACTTTACCAAACATGATGTCCTTCTCCAAGAACTGATCCCTTCTGGTAACATGTCCAGAATATTTGAGATGAAGTCTCACTATCCTTGCTTCTAATGAGCATTCTGGCTGTACTTCTTCTAAGACAGATTTGTTCATTCTTCTGGCAGTCCATGGTGTACTCGATAGTCTTCCCAATACCATAATCCAAAGACGTCAATTCTTCAGGCTTCCTTATTCATTGTCCAGCTTTCACATGCACAAGAGGCGATTTGAAACACCATTCTTGTGTCAGGCACACCTTAGTCCTGAAAGTGATATCTTTTCTTTTTAACACTTTAAAGAGATCTTTTGCAGCAGATTTGTCCAATCAATGCATTGTTTGATTTCTTGACCGCTTCCATGGGCATTGATTATGGATCCAAATAAAATGAAATTCTTTACAACTTCAATATTTTCTCCATTTATTCTGTTGTTTATTGGTCCTATTATATATATATATATATATTATATATATATATGGAAACTCTGGTGGTGTGGTGGTTAAGAGCTATAGCTGATAACCAAAATGTTGGCAGTTAGAATACACCAGTCACTCCTGGCTCCCTGGGAACCCTATGAAGCAGTTCTACCATATCCTGTGGGGTCACTATGAGTCAGAATTGACTCAACAACAATAAGTTTTTTATTATATAAAATGAATTGCTAAAAAAATGAATTTGTTTAAAGAATTGAGGAAGAGAACCAATCAACCACAGAAGCCACCAATGTGCTCGCCTATGTGTGACTGTGTGGTGAACTGAAATGTCAGCACTCTGGGGGAGAGAGAAGACTGAATGATAGTGAAACACAATCTATATATATAAGTATTCATGGGGTAGCATGCTTGTAGATTTTCTACTCAAACAATAAGATCATCCAGTATTATGAATATAGGTGTTAGGAGGAGGTCTAGAAATGGATAGAGGCCTTGTCAAACATATTTACAGGTGAGTAGCACACCATTTTTAAACTCCTAAATTTTGTTTATTTTTATCAACTGAGCAAACATTCAACTCGAAGGCAATACATCCTGGACTCTAACATAAACAGAAGTAAATACAGACCATGGTGTTTTACTGCTACCATAACCTCTAGTTGAAGGGGACTGTGAAGCCTGGGATACAGATCCAGTTCTTTTTTAGGTTTGATAGTTAAAGGGAAAAGAGAGCTAAATTTTTTTTTTTTGTTCACTTTTTTGTTAGTTTTTCTCCCTGTCATTATTGTTGCTAGGTGCCATCAAGACTATTTGGATTCATAGATACCCTCTGTACAACAGAATGAAACAATGCCTGGTTCTGCGCCATCCTCACAATCTTTGCTATGTTTGAGCCCATTCTTCAGCCACTGTGTCGATCCATCTCATTGAGGGTTTTTCTCTTTTTTGCTGATCCTCTACTTTACCAAGCATGATATCCTTCTCTAGAGACTGGTCCCTCTTTATAGCATGTCCAAAGTATGTGAGACAAAGTCTCGCGTTCTTGCTTCTAAGGAACATCCTGTCTGTAGTTCTTCTAAGACAGATTTCTTCCTTTTTCTGGCAGTCCGTGGTGTATTTGATATTCTTCACCAATGCCATAATTCAAAGACATCAGTTCTTCTTTGGTCTTCCTTACTCATTGTCCAGCTTTCACATGCATATGAGATTGAAAACATCATGGCTTGGGTCAGGTGCACTTTTGTTCTCAAGGTGACATCTTTGCTTACTTTAAGAGGTCTTTTGCAGCAAAATTGCACAATGCCATATGTCATTTAATTTCTTGACTGCTGCTTCCATGGGTGTTGATTGTAGATTCAAGTAAAATGAAATCTTTGACAACTTCAATATTTTCTCTGTATTTCATGATGTTGCTTATTGTTCCAGTATGAGAATCTTTTTTTTTTTTTTTTTAATGTTGAGGTGTAATCCATACTGAAGGGTCTTTTACCTTCATCAGTAAGCGCTTCCAGTCCTCTTCGCATTCATTAAGCAAGATTGTGCATTCATTAAGCAAGATTGTGCATATCGCAGGTTGCCAATGAGTCTTCCTCCAACCTGATGCCATGTTTTTCTTCAGAAAGTCCAGCTTCTCGAATTATTTGCTTAGCATACAGATTAAACAGGTATGATGAATGGATACAAACTTGACCCACACCTTTCCTAATTTTAAACCATGCAGAATTCCCTTGTTCTGTTCAAAAGACTGCTTCTTGGTCTATGTACAGGTTTCCCATGAGCACAACAAAGTGTTCTGGAATTCCCATTCTTCTCAATGTTGTCCATAATTTGTTATGATCCACAGAGTTGAATGGCTTTGCGTAATTACTAAAACATGCAGTCAATAATAGTCAAGGGTGGAAATCAGGAAGTAAAAGAGCTGAACAGAAGATTTCAAACGGCAGCTCAAGAGATAAAGCACTGTAATGAAATGTGCAAAGACCTGGAGTTAGAAAATCAAAAGGGAAGAATACATTTGGTATTTCTCAAGCTGAAAAAATTGAAGAAAAAGCTGAAGTCTTGAGTTGCAGTTTTGAAGGATTCTATGAGCAAAACATTGAATGACACAGGAAGCATCAAAGAAGGTAAAAGGAATGCACAGAGACACGGTACCAAAAAAGAATTGGTTGATGTTCAGACATTTCAGGAGGTAGGATATGATCAAGAACCAATGGTATTGAAGGAAGAAGGCTAAACTACACTGAAGGCATTGGTGAAAAACAAGGCACCAGGAATTAATGGAATACCATTGAGATGTTTCAACAAATGGATGCAACACTGGAAGGGCTCAGTCATCTATGTCAAAAAATTTGGAAGATAGCTACCTGATCAACTGACTGGAAGAGATTCACATTTGTGCCCATTCCAAAGAATGGTGACCCAGTGGATTTCGGACATTATCGAACAGTATTATTAATACCGCATGCAATTAAAATTATGCTGAAGATAATTAAAAAATGGTGGTAGTAGTACATTGATGTGGAACTGCCAGAAATTCAAGCTGGATTCAAAAGAGGACATGGAATGAGGGATATCACTGCTGATATTAGATGGATCCTGGCTGAAAACCCAGAATACCAGAAAGATGTTTACCTGTGTTGTACTGACTATGCAAACACATGGTTTTCTCCCTAGGCATCAAAAAATAGCTTGCTGTATACTTTCTCAGCTGAGAGATTCAAGAGAAGGAAGTTATAAATGTAAAAGAGTTAGATTATTTTCTGTCAGATGCAAAAGAGGTGAGTTGAAAAGTGAGCTAGCAGGTATGCTTGGAAAGGTCCATGCCTTTGGAATAATGGAGGATTTGGGTTTGGACTAAATGGATTTTAAAAACAATAAAAGACGGATCTTTCACATGTGACTGAGAAAGCAGTTATTGTACAGGTTCAGCTCCCAGAGTGCTCTCTTTCCTCATTTTTCAGCTGTTTTGAACTGCTAACAAGTCCATGAAAACTCGGGACTTTTGAAATTGTATAGAATACCATCTCTCCCCTCATATTTCCATCTGCTCAGTGGCTACTCATTTGTTTTCAATATTTCATTACTTTTATAATAATCAGTATTAAATTCACATGGCATTTTGTTCTGAGCTTTTTGCTAATTAGACTTCATATGTTCATCCTTTTTCTTCCAAAGTCTATAATGTCATGGTGGTTAGTACTTCGAAGATGATACTTAAAAGTTTGCTGGGACAAATAAACCATTTATTAATTAATGAAGGCTACACAATATTTCCAGGGGGCATTATCATAATTAAAAATAATATTTAATACTTGAGGTACATATAATTTTAAATTGGAAGTGAAGATAGGTAGTAATTATACCACTCCTGGGATTATGAAATTCATTCCACTTTAAAACCATCCGTTAGGTTTTGACTTTATACCGTTTTATCAAAATATTTTAATTACCTCAGTACTCATGTACTTTGTGTTAACAAGTTTTCAGAAGGTCAGAACTATAATAAATAGGTCAAGTGATTTGATTTTGTCTGTCTATAGGAATGTTTAAGATTTATTTTTTTTAGAAGTAGTTATGGGGATAGTGTTGTTCAATTTATATGCCATCTTCAGACTATGAAATTCTTATTCACAAAACTCTTTGCACTGGTAAACCTTAATATTAATATGCTTTTCCAGAATGTTTCATTTGTTCTCTACATATTGATTTTTTACCCTTTCTTGAATCAAATTATGCCAAAATTTTAATGTCCTAAAATAACGTATTACAGTCTGAAGGCAAAATCTCAGCTTTCTTGTCATTTTAGGTATTTAATTATAATTTTTGCAATACAATAAAAAGTCACATCAAAAACGCTAACCAAACATTTAAAGAGAAGAAATACAAAAGAGAGATGTGGAGAAAATAATAGTACATCAATAAATTGCTCACAAGGAACAGTCATGAAAACAATAATACTGCTAATTGCATAGTAAAAAGGAAAAGCACCAGGAAGGTCAAGAATACAGCTTGCTTTCATTCTTGGCTGGTAATTTTCCATTAGTTTCCTCCACACACCATTACGTTCAAAGTACTTAGAAGGTAGATTACTCAAAGTGTTGTAGCCAGTCATACATTCTGGAAAAGCCTATGTTGTGCTTTGATTAAGGCAACTGATTGCCCTTGACAGGTAGAGCAAACTTTCTTATCATGTTCACCCATTCATTTGACAAGTATTTAAGTGCCTGTTCAATGCTAGGAATACAACCATGAACCACACAGTCTCTTTGAAGTGGTTGCTTTTACCATTACTTTTTTTCTCTTCCTCTTATAACGAAGATAAGTATTAAGGAGATGGGTCTCTGACTAGAATAAGGAGTCTTCTTTTGTAATCAAGTTAATCAATATAAATGGACTTAACCCTTAACATCATCAGAGTTATTCTAGTTGGGTGAGATTTTTTTTTTCTTTTTATTTCATGAAATGTATACATGAATTGGTATCAGATTTTTGTGGCTCCAGTCATCACTTGAGAATCTGGTTATAAATACAGATTTCCAAGACCCACTTTCAAAGATTTTTATTTAATAAATCTGGGATGATGCTTAGAAACCTGAATTCTTAACTAACACTCCAAATAAGTTCAATGTCATGGTCCATTATCCACATTTTGAATAAACCAAATCTTGATTTCAAGTTTGAAGTTTGAGTAGGTTTGGAAATATATTTCTGGATTTTAAAAAGTTATTTGTTGTTTGTCTTTCCTCTGTTACAAGATTTGGAATATTTTTATCTTGTGGCAATTACATGTCTGGGTATGAGATAATTTTTACAAAGTTTCTCTCTCCTCATGTGAATTCTTTTGTAAATTCAACAGAATTGTCCAAAAGAGAGATCAAACATATAGTATTTTGATTACATAAAATATACTGATGTGGTAGCTGAAAAAGGGTCAAAATGAGAAATACAGTGTAGAGAAAATCTGGAAGTCTTATAGTTTCAAATCAGGCAGTGGTAGAAACCAAAAAACTTTCTTTTTTCAATACTGAACTTCCAAAGTCGTGTCAAGCATAACGGATTTGGAATGTCAGCAAACTGATTAGCCCAGGTTGTCTGAATTGCAATCTGTTAAAGTGACTTTTCCTTTCTGTTGAAGTCTTGCCTTCCTTTCTATGGATAAAATGTTCCAAGTCTGGAGTGACCAGGCTAATTTTTCTGTGATCATAAAGACTCGGGTCAACAATGGATACTATAGGAATCTCTGGATTTCTACAGAATACAAAATATCATTTATCTCAAAGTTTAATCCCTAAATCCCTCTCTGGTATTTCTTGCAAAGACAAGGATTTCTCCTATTTTATCCAGCCTTGAAATGGATGACAATCATAGGTGCAGAGCTGCAGGTCAAACCATGAAGCATTAATGGTAGTGGGATGAGTGAACTTGGTTTGACAAAAATACCCAAGAAAATCAGCACACTCAGGTTTCCATTCCAGGTTACGCTTCTATCATCTTCCCCAAGTTGTTATAAAAACTTGATGACTGAGTTTCTCCAACTTAAATAGAAATGGTAATACTCATTTTAGAATCAGCTCAGATAAATGAAAGAAACTTGAAATGTTTTCATTCAAAACAAGAAATTGCAGAATATGACCCCCATGTGTCCTGTCAGTTTGTTGTACTGTTGTACTGTTGGGGCTTGCATGTTGCTGTGGTGCTAGAAGCTATGCCACTGTTATTCAAGTATCAGCAGCATCACCCGTGGTGGACAGGTTTCAGCTGAGCTTCCAGGTTAAGCCAGACTAGGAAGAAGGACCTGGCAGTCTACTTCTGAAAAAAACTAGCCAGTGAAAACTTATAAATAGCAGCACAACATTGGCGAAAAAAGAAGAAGATTGTCATCAAGATGGGATGACACAGTGGCTGCAACAAGGTGCTCAAGCATAACTATGATCATGAGAATGCCACAGGACCCAGCAGTGTTTTGTTCTGTTGTGCATAGGGTCTCTATGAGTTGGAACCAACTGGATGGCACCTAACCTAACAACAGAATACATAGAACTATATATAGATATATTCTGAAACACATACATACACAATATAAAATTCTGTATATATGCCTACATATTTTTGTCTCTTTGTATTGCTTTTAATGTAATGCAGGCATTTATAAACAGAAGTATTAAACTGGGAAAAAGTAATTTTACCATAAATTCTGCTATTCTCAAGGATTTTACAAATTGAGTGAAAAGTATTTAGTGTTGGTAATTCAATGTATTTAACTCTATTTAAGTTGCCCAAATTTTCTCTGTTTTTAGAAAGTTCTTTTATGAAAGCAATCCAGGAAACAATTGTTTCAATCTCTAAATCAGCTCTATTTCAGCAGTTCTCAATTTATATTGAGAGAAAATGGACTTAACTGAAGCATGAGTAATTTAGGTTAGATAGGAAGGAGAAATTCCTGACATAGGATTTTAAAACCTTGGAATGAATTACAGAGAGAAGTTATGCAATCTTTCCTCCACTGAGGTCTTAAAAAATGTACATTTTACATCTTTCAGTGATGGGTCTTAACTGAATATAGATGCTCTTGAATATACCCTCAGCAGCTATAGGATTATAAGGTTTGTGTAATTTTTTTCCATTTAAGAGATACGGATTTGCCCTATTACTCCTACAGCTGACTATTCTCTGTATGCTTAACAGAAATTCCTGTTTGCAACTTAATAGCATTTAAGTTAGAAAACATTTTTAATATTATTTCTGAGGTACTGAAGTTAAGCAACTGATTTCATTTTCCAAAAGAAACACTTAAATGCCAGAATGACTAGCATGGATTTCATAACTGATCCTGGGGAAAAAAACACTTAATTTATGTTGTTTTTTTTTTCCTCAAATACAATTCACATAAAAAAGAAATACACTATTATAATTGTTTTGAACTATGAGGGATGTAAATGTTTTACAAGGATCCCATTTAATAATTAATACTCTAATTAGAATTTTATATACTTTAGTAGAAACACATAATAAAGATATTTCTTCTGCTAGAATATGAATAGTAGGTCATATGATTGTTAAATTCAAAATGGCCAATACCAGTCCATTTCAGCTCATTAATGCCTAGGGTTTTTTTGTTTGTTTGTTTGTTTTGTTTTTTAAGCATTAATGCCTAGGATCCACCATGTATCTGTCAGTTTGTCGTACTGCGGTGGCTTGCATGTTGCTGTGATACTGAAAGCTTTGCCACCACTATTTCAAATACCAGCAAAGTCACCCTTAGTGAACAGTTTCAGCACAGCTTCCAGACTAAGACAGACTAGGAGAAAGGAACTGGCAGTGTACTTCTGAAAGAATTGACCGGTGAAAACCTTATACTATCAGAGGAACATTGCCTGACATAGTTCCAGAAGACGAGCCCCTCAGGTTGGAAGGCACTTATAATATGACTGGGAAGAGCTCCCTCCTCAAAGTAGTGTTGAATTGAAAGATGTGGATGAAGTCAAGCTTTCTGTACCTTCACTTGCGGATGTGGCATGACTCAAAATGAGAAGAAACAGCTGCAAACATCCATTAATAATTGGAAAATGGAATGTACAACGTATGAATCTAGGAAAATTGGAAGTCATTAAAAATGAAGTGAAACACAGAAACATATGTATCCTAGGCATTAGTGAGCTGAAGTGAACTGGTGAATGCAATTCTGAATCAATCACATGATCTACTAAGCCAGGAATGACAAAAGAAGAGAATTGCTGTTGTGTTCAACAACAGAAAGAGCATTTCAAGACCTATCCTGAAGTGCAATGCTGTAGTGATAGGAAAATATCCATACGCCTACAGGGAAGACCCGTTAATATGACTATTATTCAAATTAATGCACCAACCACTAAGGCCAAAGATGAGGAAATTGAAGACTTTTACCAACTTCTACAGTCTGAAATTGATCAAACATGCAATCAAGATGTACTGATAATTACCAATGCTTGGAATGGGGAAGTAGGAAACAAAGAAAAAGGATCTGTAGTTGGGAAATACGGCCTTGATGATAGAAATGACAGCAGAGATCACGTGATAGACCAATAACTTCTTCATTGCAAATACCTTTGTTCAACAACATAAACGGCAGCTATACACATGAACCTGACCAGATGGGATACACAGAAATCAAATCATCTACATCTGTGGAAAGAGATGATGGAAAACCTCAATATTATCAGTCAAAACAAGGCTAAGGGCTGATGGCTGAATAGACCATCAAATGCTCATATGCAAGTTCATGTTGAAGTTGAAGAACATTAGAATGAGTCCACCAGAGCCAATGTAAGATCTTGAGTATATCTCACCTGAATTTAGAGACCATCTCAAGAACAGATTTGACCCATTGCATACTAATGGCTGAAGACCAGATCAGTTATGGAATGACATCAAGGCCATCATACATAAAGAAAGCAAGAGGTCATTAAAAAGACAGGATAGAAAAAAAGACCAAAATGGATGTCAGAAAAGACTCTGAAAGTTGCTCCTGAAGGTAGAGTAGCTAAAGTAAAAGAAAGAAATGATGTAGTAAAATTGCTGAACAGAAGATTTCAAAGGGCGACTCAAGAAGATAAAGTATTATAATGACATGTGCAAAGACCTGGAGATAGAAAACCAAAAGGGAAGAATGCACTTGACATTTCTCAAGTGGAAAGAACTGAAGAAAAATTTCAAGCTTTCAGCTGCAATATTGAAGGATTCTATGGGGAAAATATTAAATGACACAGGAAGTATCAAAAGGAGATTGAAGGAACACGCAGAGTCACTGCACCAAAAAGAATAGGTCGACATTCAACATGGTAGCATATGATCAAGAACTGATGATACTGAAGGAGGAGGTTCAAGCTGCACTGAAGGCATTGAAGAGAAACAAGGCTCCAAGAGTTGAGACAATACCAATTAAGATGTTTCAACAAACAGACACAGTGCTGGAAACACTCACTCATCTATACAAAGAAATTTGGAAGACAGCTACCTGGCCAATCGACTGGAAGAGATTCATATTAGTACCCATTCCAAAGAAAGGCGATCCAACAGAATGCACAAGTTATGGAACAATATCATTAATATTTCACACAAGTAAATTTCAAAAGTGGTTGCAGCAGTATGTCGACAGGGAACTGCCAGAAATTCAAGAGGACATGAAATAATGGACATCATTGCTGATGTCAGATGGACCCTGGCTGAAAGCAGAGAATACCAGAAAGATGTTTTCCTGTGTTTTATTGATTATGTAAAGGCATTTGACTGATCATAAGTTGTGCCCATTTCCTTAATAAACCACTTAACTGTAAGTAAGGACAGTGAGTTCTGTGTGGCCATTGTAATAGATTAACAAACCGAGAAGTAAAGAGTGCTGTGTGGATGGGACAGCTGGTGTCAGATTGGTAAAAGGTTGGAGAAGGGAGGTATGCCTCACTTCCACCTCATAGGGGAAAGCCTTTCGATGATTTTGATTTGCATTATCCTCCCTTAAGTCGGAAACCCTCGTGAGGTAGTGGCTAAGTGCTACAGCTGCTAACCCAAGGGTCGGCAATTCAAATCTGCCAGACGCTCCTTGGAAACTCTACGGGGCAGTTCTACTCTGTCCTATAGGGTCGATATGAGTTGGAATCGACTCGACGGCACTGGGTGGGTTTTCCCTAAAGTTAGATATTGATGATACTGATGCTACTACTACTCCTACCATTTTACAGACTCCTTTGTATATTTTGGATCAAGTACTATATTTTTTCTCATCTTCTCCCTGGAAATAAAAACCAGGAAAGTTGGGGCTCCTTAACACTGACCCTGAATGTTTTTTTTAACTCTCAAGCTATTCACGACTCAGCCTCTAGGAATTCACCAATTGTCCCTTAAATGTTCCCACTAGCTTGTGGCTCCACAGGCTTCAGCTCCTGGTAAGATGCTCTCAGTTGTAATTCTCTGCATTTGCTTGTATCTCCAGTTTTCGTGGTGGTGGTTTGCCCTGTGACCTCAATTCTCTGAGGGATCTATGAAAAGTGAATGATTTAAGTTTGTTCAGCATTTTATTTGTGAGGATGGCGGTGATGACTTCCATGCCCTTTACATGTCAGAGCTGAAACTGAAAGTTTCAATTAAATTTTGGCATTTATTTAAAATGTATGCCTCTGTTATTCTAAAAATAAGTTATACACAACACAGATTCAGCAACAGTGAATGCTGAGATTTTTGGCAACATGGAAATGTGAGACGGCTGGATGCTCAGACCAAGTGGGTCTGTGTCAGGGGGAAACTGAGTTCATAGGAGGGGAGGTGATGGTTGGGTAGCTGTCAGGCACTCTAGTAGTAAATACTGGGCCAGTGAAAATACAAGCTTAGTTTTTTCACGTACCAACTAAGAAGTGGCTTATAGGGGAAGACAGGCTTTGCGAGGCTGAATGTGGCTGCCCTCCTGCTTTCTGTTAGTTCACTGTTGTTTCTGTTAGTTCACTGCTGGTTTCCAAGCTTCTGTTATGTGACCTTGCTGAGGCATGGACCCACCATCGTCCTTAATTACTATAAAACCTCATGCTGGGTATGGATATCTGCTTTGGTCCTCCTGCTGCCAGGGACCACTGCCTTTGTAAGTAAATCTCCCTAATAAAGACTCCTTCACCACCACATGGGAGTTTCCTGCCTCTTTCTTTGGTCTGTCAGCACCCTCCAGTTTTAGAGGCAAATTTCAAGTTACTGGTCCATGCCTGGACATGACTTTATCATAGTTGTTGAAGAATAGATTAAAAATAGCCCAAAATGTAGGTAAGCTTGTAGTGATTAAAGGCAACATCATGGACTGAATGATGAATCTTAAAAAAAAAAAAAAAATCACAGTATATAGGAATGATCCCATATCCTTCTAGTCTCTCTCACCTTCCAAAGAGTTTAACAAGAGCTAGGTAGAGTGTCAGCATCTCAGACAGATGGCCCAGGAGATTAGCACATGAAACAGGAAACGGAAGGAAAATTTAGAACAATGTCGTCGAGTATATGGACAATAGAGATTCAGAAAATAGAGATTTAGAAAAGCTAAAACTTGGTGATATTCTTGCGTAAATGGTCTAATGTGTAAAGGTCATATTAAAAAATTATTTCTACCACATCTCTGCTGGAGTGCCTGAACTATGGTTAAAGTGGGCTTGTGAAGTAAGTAAAACTGAGACTAACAGCAAAAGTATAGGTGAGTAGTGTTGACTTGGATTGATTGAAATAGGATTAACACTACTGTTTTCTTTGGTGCTTAGACAAAGTGTATTCTTCTTTTCTTTCTTTCTTTAAATAGAGCTTACCTTAGCTCCATATGGAAATGTTTAATTAGGAAACATGTCTTTGGTGATAGTTAGGATCATAAAATAAAGTCAAATATTTAGGATATCTTAATAGAAATTTAAAACTATAATCTGTCACATTGGAGGAAAAGAAGCCAGGTTATTACAATATCAATCTATGTCATTAAAATAATTAAAAATAATCAAATTGTCAACTAAAAATGTTGCAGATGTTGCCTTTGGGCATTTTAATGTCTTACAAATGTAAATAAAGCAAAGCAGCGTATTGTATTTAACTCTGAAATTTTTATAAAACATTTTCACTATAACTCAATAAAAGAGATCCTTCCAGATTTGTATTTTTCCTTTCCTTATGATTACATTTAAAATTAAAAAAAAAAAAATTCTAGTATTAATTGCACAAGGACAATGAATATTCTCCCTGTATCTTAAACTCAGTATTTTTACACCTTCCTGCTTGTCTTCACTGTCAAATTCACTGCTTTATTATTTTTCTAAATCTACTTTCAGACTAAGAATGAGTTTGTCCAGATTTGGGATGTACCTCTTTTTATTGAGTAGTATTTAATGCAAGAAAGGAAGTCAGAATAGCGGATCAGCCATGATGTGATAAGTTTAAAGCTTCTTTAAAATAGGAGCACCACTTGATATAGTTTAAGCAAGCTCTTATCTCTCAGCATTGAAAAGGGAGGACCAAAGATTTAAAATATGCGGAACATAGTGTCTAACTTCCTACCCCCACCTTTCTAATTTTATAATCGGTGAAGTAACACAATATGAGAGATTATAAAATCAGACTCTAAGATCTTACCCAGTATCAAATTTTACAAATTTGAAGGATGCCAATAATAAGATACAGATAAATTGAAAGACACGGATGAAACACGAAGAAGTAACAACAACACATCTTTGCAGGTGTTTCCTTGTTCTGTTTAAGTGCTGTGGTCCAGATTTAATTTATGAGGTTCTAGGTGGTGTATGCAGGATGTTACTTAACCAATGAAAGCCATTTAGGTCATCAAATAACAACATTTTATACTCTGATTATTACAAGTATTATCCTGGCGTTTTCCAGAGTGTCATGCCCCATAAATCCATACATTCCAGGTTTGTTTACTATAAATATCCTGCACATCAGACAAATCATGCCAACACATCCCATATAGAAGATTTCCCTTTATTTTTCTGTGAGTAATCATTGTGAGGAGGAAATTTGACCCTATTCTTTTTCTATCTCTCCCCAGGGGAGGGCGTTTTGGTTTCAGAACAGTTGTTAATCCTTGCCTTCACTGGAATGTGTGTAAGACATTGTAGATTGGGAGGATGGGAACAGAGAAAGGTAATAAGCAGTTGTGAGAAAATTTTGAAGCCCCAGTAAGTATGAGGATCCCTACTCTTAGGAGGGCACATTGATTATCCAAAATTTCTTTATACATTCTTATTATAGAAGAAAGACTATTATCTTTTGACTATTACAAAATAATACTAATGTTATTTGTAATACTAGTATCACAAAATAATGCTATCGATCTTCTGTTAAGGGTTATGGAAATATTTAGAAACAGATAGTGGTTGCATGACATGAAAAACATAATGTTACTGAATTATACACATAAAAATGTTGAAATAAATATTAATTGATCATGATACAAGAAATGAACTACAGGTTTTGGAGTAAGAGAAATCTGAGTATGAATTCTGTCCCTGACCCTTTCTAAAAGCTGTATAAATATGCCACTAACAGACAGCTTTTTGCTTAGCAGTTCCATCTATAAAATAGATATTATTATACCTTTCCTGCAGGACTCTTTTAATGATTAGGGATTATGTAAAGCACCTAGAATAGGACTGAGAACATGTTAGGTGTGGCTATTATTATATTATTATGCATATTATATTGTCCTTCATCTATGTAGGGAAAAAAAGCAATAATATAAAATACATTCTAGTTTTTTTTTTTTTTTTTTTTAAATAGCGCAATGATAGAATCAGGTTAACTTTAAGAAGTTATTTCCTAAAGGAGTTTTAACTTCTTAAAAAACTTCTCAGCCCATACAGAAAACCAGTCCAGTATAACATTACAGCTGGCATATTGAAAAAGAAAAATATTAAATGTAGGGATCTGTCAACAAGTAAGAAAGTGTACTCTGTTAAAAATAAAAGCAAAGAGATATATTGGAGGTTTGAGAACAGTTTGAACCAGGGACACGTCTGTTTTCATGAAGTGAAACCAAATGCTCCAAAATTGTAGAATTACAGAGGCATTTTTATAAGGTAAAATACAACATTCTGATTGGAAGCTGCATGATTAGGTAAGCAGGAAGTGGGACAAATTGAAGTGGGGGCTTTATAGTGATTAGATGACAACACGAGTGTGAGCTATGTGGATTGATTAGTTTAAAAACATGTCTAAGAAGAGCTTTACAGAGTGATCGAAAGATAATTATCTTAAATCATTTCCTGAGGGCTGCAGAAGAGATTCATAATAAGGATCTTGTGTCAAGATCCTCTCTTCGGAACATTCTTTCCATATCTTTAGTTTAACCGTACAGCCTTTGTTACATATTTAAGTCTATCTAAGGGTTTGATGGTTGCAGGGGAAATCTTTTGCTATGTACTTAGGTCTGACTAAGAATTTAATGGTTGCAGGGGAAATAAGCAAATGCTAAGATGGGATGGGGGCTCAGATCTGGGCCAGTCATTCTGATGTGAGTCAGGTGCCTCAATTTTGGGACTCTCAAGCATACCCTCCTTTTGATCGAGGACTTCAGTAACATCCTTTGATCACTATTATATGAATGCTTTCTTCTGCAGGGTCTTGCGATGATGACACTTGATTCCTTAAATGGCTGCTTACTTAGGTGGGACTTTAAGATTTTTGACGTTACTGCTTAGTAGTCAGGCACCATCTGACCTCTTCACCCTACCGTAGCTTAGCATTCAGCTTCTGTGATCATATGAGGGGGTCTGTGTGAAGTAAAGCCACATCAGAGGGACAGCTTGATTGTAAAAAACTGACTCAGGGTGTGAGCTTGAGTCCATTTGGAAAATGCGTCTCATCTATGTACATAATCCTCTTCATAGGTATTATATTGATCTTTTGCATAATAACATTGGTTATACCTTTCATGCAGTATTTCATTATTCCAATAATTATTACCCCAGCAATTAGGATCATTAATCCAGTTAGCAATACAGATCTAATCCAGGATCCAATACCTTTAGGTAATCAGCTGAAAATATCAATCCAAGAGGATTCAGATTCTGAGTCTTTTATATGTAACCAGGTATCTTTTCAATGAATTTTCTTGATATCTTGTTCAACCTCATGGATATTGTTAATCCAGATGCAATAAGAAGCATTGCTATAGAAGACAAGCTTCTCCTTGTTGAGCTAAAAGAAAATCTAAGTCTATTCTGTGGTCTAAAATAATTTTTGCAAGGGAGTTTAAGGATTTTTGCTGGGCTGCCATTTCATCAGCAATTTCATTCATGATTTGTTCCATGGAGGTGGATAAATTCCAGAGTGCCCACTCTAATTTGGATACTCCATAAAAAGAAAAGAATGATCTTAAAAATCTTTATCCTATCCCAGGTCTAAGTTGGATGGGGTTCTAATATCCACAGTAATCAGTAGATCTCTTGGTCCAAGTCAAGATTTTAAACTGTTGGCCCAATGGTTACTTTTTATTACAGGGATATATCTCCAATGGAATGCCTAAAAGGCCTAGAGTGCATTGGTCTGTCATGTTCCATCCATCTAGACAGCACAATGCCCAAATGTGAGATTCATCCACTAGGTTTGGTATATCAATACAAGGGTATTTTGATTCTCCACATAGAAGTATATGCCCATGAGGAGCAAAAATCATACTTTTTCTGTTGGTTGTAGATGGAGGGAGAATTGGTTTGAATGACCAGTTCAAGCCAATTATTTGTTAAAGAGTAGTTGAAAACAGGTAAGTGTTGTAATTCTAGAATTATTAGTTTCTAACAAGGCTCTTTTTTCTTGCTTTCTGGGCTCAGGTTGTTATTTATTTAGACTCACTTATGTTAGCTGTGGAGAGACTCATTTGAAATCTTGGGAACTTGGTATATGAGACTAAAAACTCGGGACAATCTTCAGGAGAGTTCCAAGCATCATCAGAGAAATTCTTATTTGTTAAAGCCATTCACTTGTAATATTTCTGTTATAGCAACACTAGATAACTAAGACAATTATTGAAAGCTTCTTGGATTTGGGAAAAATAAGTTTTTGAATTATGCATCAAAGATTGGCAGTATTTATGTGTATCTTGTCAAGTTGGGGCCTTTGTAAGCCATATATCAAGAACATGGATCTGCCAGTTACTATCTTATAAGAAATGAGTTTGTGCAAATAGAGTAGATCTCAAATTTAGGAGGGGACAGGGAAGAATTTTAATCCAAGGCAGGGTCAAAGATTCACAGATTTAGCTATTTGGGTTTTAATTACAACATCGGTTCTTTCCACGAATTCAGAACATTGTGGATGGTATGGGCAGTGCAGTATTCGATAAATTGAAAAAAAATTACGTACATATTGAATCTCTTGCCCAGTAAAGTGAGTACCCCAGCCACTACAGAGAATTTTTGGGTTTCCACAAATGGGGATGTTATTCTCTAATGATTTTTTGGCCACAAAAGTAGCAGTAGCATTTTTACATGGAAAAGCTTCTACACAGTGTGAGAATAAGCACACCATCACTAAAACACACTTGTATCCATTTGATGGTAGAAGCTGAATAAAGTCTAATTGCCAAGTAATTTCAGAATTTGGGTCCCAGAGGATATTAGGAGGCCCATATTTTTCCATAGCATATTAAAATCGTAAACAATCCAGAAACAATACCTAGAATTGTAAACAGTTACTGATCCTCCAGAAGCCAGTTTGCAAGCCCTCGTGAATGCAATCAGTTCAGCCTGTTGAGCTGAGGTGACTTCAGGAAGGGTATTGCTTTCAAGAACTTCAGTAGTTGTGGTAACAGCATAGCCTCCTGGTAATAAGAGCTGTAGGGGCTGGGTCTTAAATATGACCCAACCAAAAATAGAATCAAATCAGGGTTAAAAAGAGGAATAATTTCCTTCAAACGCTTTCTAGGAGACAAAAGTTGTTCAATTAAGTCTAAGCAATTGTGTAAGGGGTGATTTTGAGTGTGTAAAAGGGTTGCTAGGTTTAAGCAGGCTACCATATGTAGCTGAATGTTAGAGACAGCTAAGAGAAAGACCTCAGAAGTAGTCAGCCGGCTAGCTGATGGTGCTTTGTTAAAGTTTAGTTTAGAATAGCAGACACTGCATGAGAAGCATAAACATCCAGGAAGTTTCCTAAAACTATATCTGCCATTGCTTCCATTAGTCTGGCTGCAGAAGCAACTGCTCTGAGGCAAGAAGGGTAAACTCTGGCGATGGAATCTCATTGGAGCATATAGTAGCCAGCTGGTCTTTGTAGTTCTCCACGTTTCTGAATGAGGATCTGTAAGGCATTCCCTGACACCTCATGAATGAAAACTGCAAAATTTAAATGATAATTAGGGAATTCTAAAGTTGGTATATTAGTTAATGACTCCTTTGATGTCAATAGGGGCTTTTTGCCATCCCCTAAACTGAAAGGGGTCAGGCCTTGAAGCCTCTAGGTGTTGATACAATGGTAGAGCTAGCAAAGAAGAATTTGTTATCTAGGATCTGCAATAGCCAAAGTCCCCAGAATCTCCTTAGCTGCTTTTTTTTTTTTTTTTTTTTGGACCAGGGACAGGGAAAGCTAGGATGGTTTCTTTTCATTTATTAAAAATATATATATATATATATATTTTTTTTAATAGTCAATAGTAATTCCCTTTGTTGAGATTATATATTCTAAATATTTAACTCTTGGCTGAGCCAGTTGCAATTTCTCTTTAGAGGCTTTATGCCCACAATTAGCCAAATGTTTTAATAAAAGAATGGTGTCTGTAAGACAAGCTTGGGAATCAGAGCAGACCAGTAAATCATCAACATATTGTACTAAAGTGGATCCATAGGCAAATTGTAAAGGTTGTAGACCTGCATGTAATATTTGACAAAAATAAGTGAGGGACTCAGTGAAGCCTTGAGGCACCACAGTCCAAGTGTATTGCCAGCACCCCCCGCCCCCAAGTAAAGGCAAACAAATATTGGTTATCAGCATGTACAGGAACACTGAAAAATGCACTGCAAAAACCAAAAACTGTAAAATTGGAGGCTTCAGGGGGTATATTAGAAAGGTGTAAATGTGCATTAGGAACCGCAGAAAATCTAGGAACTGCAATGCAATTAATGGTGCATAGATTCTGTACAAACCTCCAGCCATGATTATTTGGCTTCTTAACAGGGAAAACAGGAGTGTTATAGGTCCTAGTACAGGGAATAATTACACCTTTAGGAAAAAAAAAAAAAAAAACCTGAATTATTGGAGTAAGTCCTTCTTTTGCCTCTCATTTTAAACGGTATTGGGGGATTTTAGGTAAAGGTTTGGAGGTATTAACTTGAATTACAATGGAGTCTTCTGACAGTACTCAGCCAACATCTGTATAAGTTGTGGTCACGGGTTTTTGATATTGAAGAGAGACAGTCTAAAGGAGGGAAAGGGGCAGAGGAGCTGCCTTCCTGTTGGGGAAAGTAACTGTTGTAAGTAAATAAAAGCCTCCTCTGTGAGGTTCCCTCAATTTCATGGTGTCTTAATCCAATCTCTTTTGAGATATAAGAGAGAAAAGCAAACAGACACGGGGACGTCATGTCACCAAGAAAGCAATGTCGGGAGCAGAACATGTCCTTTGGACTGAGGTTCCTGCACTGAGATTCTCCCAGATGAAGAGAAGGCTGTTGACAAGGACCTTCCTCCAGAGCCAACAGAGAGAGAAAGCTTTCCCTTGGAGCTGATGCCCTGAGTTTGGACTTACAGCCTACCTGACTGAGAGAATAAATTCCTCTTTGTTAAAGCCATCCACTTGTGGTATTTCTGTCATAGAAGCACTAGATGCTTAAGATAGCTGCTAACCACAAGGCTTGTGTTTCAAAACGATCCAGGTGTTCCATAGGATAAAGTTCTTGTGATCTGCTTCTATAAAGTTTCAAAACAAAAACAAAACAAATCCATTGCCATCAAAGTTGTTTCTGACTCATATCGACCCCACAGCACAGAGTAGAACGTCCCGTAGGGTTTCCAAGGCTGTAAGCTTTGCAGAAGCAGATTGCCACATCTTTCTCCCACGGAGTAGCTGGTGGGTTCAAACTACCAATCTTTTTGTTAGCAACCCTGCACCACCAGGGTTCCCTATAGGGCAGTTCTACTCTATCACTTGGAATAGCTAGCTATGTGCCGAAAAGCAACTCTATGGCAAACAACAACAACAACAAAAGGTTCTTTTATATCCCTATCTCAGACTGGATCTCTTACCTTATAAGTTGAATTGCAAGATATGTGGTAATTGCCAGGGAGAAGTTTGAGTAAACTGACCATTTTCTGAGAATTTTTATTTTCCATTATTCAAATTATATAAGCTGTTAGCAAAAATGCAAGCATGATCTCTAGTAGAAATACTAAGACTTAAACTTTAGGCTCATGGTACTTGGATCTCTGAAATATTGGTCTGTTTGCATCAAGGCACGTATTTTTAGGAAGGACAGTCACAGAATACTTGTTTTCAGTGAATGAAACCAACACTCCCCTCCTGATGGACCTTGAAATCATAAACATCATACTCTAAACAATAAAAATAACCAGCCAAAGCTGAAACAGGGCTGGGGGTGGTGGGGAAGAAACATTAATAAGCTTTAAATACGTGAAAAATCTGAGAGATGACTGTGAAAAGGAGAATTTTCTTCAAAAAGTTTTAGTGTCCTTGAAATGTATTTTTTTTTAAAGCAAATTATTTTTATCATTTAAATTACAAGTGAAGTTTTAAGAAAAAATGGACTGATAGAGGAAATTACTATCATAGTCTCAAGGCTGAGAAAATTGCTTAATTTCACGCTAAAGGGGGGAAGTACCAGATGGTAAATGCAACTCAAGTCAGAATATTCCACATATACAAGCTTACAATATAGGTCAAAAGGTGAGAAGCTCTGTTTTTAAGCTCTTCCGAGTCATGTTTGTATCAATGACAGATGTCTTCGACAGTTTTTAAAATATTTGGAAAGCATTTAGGAACATGTTGATAGAAATCCAGTATATATTAACATATATAATATACAGTAAGACATTAATATTTACAAGCCTAATATCCATGCAGCTACTGATGGAAGCAATTCAATAAATTGAGATTTCATGTATTACAAACATGTGTCCTTTCAAGATGAAGTTCTGCTTCTGAAAAATGTTGTAACTACATTTTCGAAAGACTCATTTCTACTTTTAACTTTTTTACAAGTCGATCCCCAAGCATGACTATTGTTTTTCCTAAGTTTTAAAAAATCGCATTAAGAAAGTACAAAGATTTGAGAATATGGAAACAGTGTAACTAAAGAAAAATAACCATCGGAAGAGTGTATTTTTTATAATTCTTACAATCATGCCTTATACTATTTAATAAAAAGTAGTGTTTTATTAAAGATATTAGACAATTCTGGGGGATAAAAACAACAAAAATTAATCTTAATCCTCTTAGTGCAAAGGTAATTTAAAGGAAAGATATTGGAATTGAATGTAGACTGGAAAGTAGGCTAAACCCCACAGGCAACCCCTGAGAATTAAAGCAGGATCATCATTAAGTTCTTAAACAAGAACACCTGCCCACAGGGGAATAATGAGGTTCTGTAACCCTTTTCGAGCCCAAGATTTGAATTCTAGAGAGGAAACATGCATAGGTCAGATTATGTGCCTGTTCCTTGACTTGCTCAATGGAAAAGAGGTAATGTTTCTAAACAGAGAGTTGGACTGATATTTGGAGGAAGAAATGCAGGCTGTGCAACCATAAATAAGCATATTTTCTCTAATAAAATAAGATAAAAATTTCCTATGCCAAGAATTGCAAATATTAAATTTTTTTCTTAGTGCCAGGATAGCCTGAAGATGTATAGACAGCACCAGGTTTTCCTTAGAATTATGTGTATTTGTTTTTAAAATTCCTTTACAAACGAAGAGGGCAGTTTTCTCAGAAGTTTTAACTTATTTGGACAAGATAAAAAGAGTGATCTTTATTACAGTAGTTCTCTTATATCATAACAATGGTGTACTGAGAACATCCGTATGTTAGGTCAGCATTATTGGAATTGAGAACTGAATGAAATCAGAGTGCTGTTTTCACGGAGCTCCTGATCAAGTAGGATTATAAGTATCTACTGCACTAAGAATCCAATTATCCCAGATTCTAAATCCATGCTCTTTTTCAGTTAAAATATTGAAAGCACATTTGATTTTCAATTTTCATTATAATGTGTCAGGTAGAACACTTGTAATTTTTGCAAGCCATAAATGCTGTAGACAAGCAATGTGAGGATAATACAAAATGGAGACTTTGATATTTTACTCTTAGAATATTTTGTTTGGTTCCATATATTTCAGTGTGATCCTCATTCTTTTTGACTTGGGAAGACTCTTCAAAACACCATATTATCTCAAGTCCATTGGTAATTTTAAAAAATACTTTTTTTTAATATGGTATCTGGTAAAAGTGTTTTGTAAAAGAAATACTTCATTTATTATTTGATATAACTAAATATTACATTGTACAA
Organism: Loxodonta africana; assembly: GCF_030014295.1. NCBI lineage: Eukaryota > Metazoa > Chordata > Mammalia > Proboscidea > Elephantidae > Loxodonta > Loxodonta africana. The sequence continues at coordinate 63,815,942 of NC_087355.1, forward strand.
TTCCTTTTAATACAGTCTTTATATTTTTATGTGTATGGTAGATGTTTTTGATTGCTTTTCCAAGAGCCATTTTCCTTTTCTTACTAACAGATCTTCAATAGAGCTTGTACAGTAAGGTACTCGGCCCAAGGGGTTGAATTATTTTTTTATCTAATTCTACAATAGCATCCTCACTCTTTCTTTCCAGGGATTGTTCCAGGGACAGACATATAGTATAGCTATGGCTACAGAGATGTAAGGATATTTGCTAGGGCTTACGGGAAACATTTTGTTCCCTGAAAAGAGAGAGGAGATTAAGAACTCTGCCTTTTTCTGTGGGGTGCTGTCTTGTGAGATGGCAATGCTTAAGATGCAACACTATATTGAGGGCAGGAAGGAAAGCCAAGAGACATTCAGAGAAGTGCCTACTTTAGACTTCTTGATGTATGCAACAATTAGTTGTCACAGTTCTATGTTTTATTACCCACTGCCAGAAGCAATTCTTTAGATACATAAATGTTTGTTTGTTTTACATTTAACAAATGATAAACTTTATTTACCTTAAATTATATAAGAAAAAAATGGGTTTTTTGACAACCATTCAAAAATTATACATATTCTAATTAGGTTTTTGGACTAAATAAGATCCATTATTAAAATAGGTTGAAAAGTGCCCTAAGTTACTATGTAAAAAATGGAACAAAAAATAAAACACAATTTTTATATTATAATATTTTTTTGTTGTTAAACGTTGAAATAAAAATGTACCATAGACTTCATTTTGCAAGCACTTATTTACAAAGTACACATTGCAAAATGCCTTTTATTCCAAATTAATAAAAAGCCTAATTGAATGTTATCTTTACCACTTGGGTCATATATTTATAATTTTCATTTTAACATTTGTTTTGACTTACTAGAAACATTGCCATGCTTGCTATAATTCAAAGTTATAACTCACATAAAGAAAAAGCAAAAATACTTATGCATACTAATCTTTAATGATGCATAGTAATTCCCAAAGTGTATTGCATAGTTATGATAACAATTCAACAAATATCAAGACAAAGTATAAGCATCCAAATCTTGATAAATGCACTGGTCTCTTCCTACCTCCCAGAAAATTTGACCAAACTCTTTACCACAGTCTTAAGAAATTACCTTTTCTGGTATGTGATGAACCACAGACAAGTCAGTGTAGTGTGTGCTTGAGTCTGGAGACTAAGGAGCCAGACTGCCTAAATTTGAGCCTCATATCTGCCTCTTCTTTGATCTGTATTGTTCTGGGTTGAATTGTGTCCCCCAAAAATATGTGAATCAATTTGGCTAAGCTATGACTTCCAGTATTGTGTGATTGTCCACCATTTTGTTATCCGATGTGATTTTTCTGTGTGTTGGAAATCTTAACCTCTATAATGTTAATGAGATGGGATTAGTGGCAGTTATGATAATGAGACAGGACTCAATCTACACGATTAGATTGTGTTTTAAGCCAATCTCTTTTAGATATAAAAGAGAGAAGCCATCAGATAGATAGCGGGACTTCATTGCCACCAAGCAAGAAGAACCAGGAGAATGTGCCCTTTGGACCCAGAGTCCCTGCACTGAGAAGCTCCTAGACCAGGGAAAGATCGATGAAAAGAACCTTCCTTCAAAGCCGACAGAGAAAGAAAGCATTCCCATGGAGCTGACACCCTGAATTTGGACTTATAGCCTACTAGACTGTGAGAGAATAAATTTATCTTCGTTAAAGCCATCCATTGGTGGCATTTCTGTTATAGCAGCACTAGATGACTAAGACATGTATCTTTGGGCAAGCTATTAAATCTTAATGTGTATTAGTTTCTTCATCTGTAAAGTGGGGAATATAATACTTGTTACAGAGAGGCTTTACAAAGATTAAATAGCTTAATATATTTAAAAGTCTTAGAAAAGACTAGTATATTTTCCCTATAGCAATTTGAGAAATCTCTAAGTTACACTGTTGTATTCCAAGGCACCCTAACCTCAGTATTATGAATATGATTTACACCTTGTGAATAATCCAGATCTCCTATTAGCCAGGGATATGAGCTGCTATCAAGATTCCTGAAATTCTAATACACTTTGAGCAGTTGACCTGTTCAACATTTTAAATTCAACAATAATATTATCTTTTTCTTAAGTATAAACTTCTTGCAGAACATTGACATAATCTCCCCACTGTGAGATTGCTGTGTGTAGATTCTGTATAGATTTTCCATACTTTATTAACTTTGTTAGTGAGAGCTCCATGACTGCTTGTTATTGAGGACATTTCTATCGGCAATGTTTCATTTAAATGTGATGAAATTCATTGATAAGTCTTATTGTCCAAGTCTTCCCCTCCCCCGCCCCCCGCCAAGGGAAGAATAAATATCCAATTCATTTAATTAGGATATGCTTCTGAAGACTTTCGTGATGAATGCCACATGTAAGGTGATGTTATAGCTTGTCGCCTAAGAAATTACCAAATGCTCAGCATTGGAAAAATTGATGCTGCCATTCTAGAAATGCCATAATACCTTTGGAAGACTGCAAACTTCATCCACAAAATTTAAATCTCTGAGGAATAAATGATAGCTCCTATTAGGAAATATCTAGCAAGTACATCATTGTTTTTCACACTAAGCTCGGGGTTTAGCTGAGTTCAATTTGGTTAATAGAATAAATCCCAGAATAAATTTGAAATACGTGAATTTTAAAAAGCCTTAATAAAGAGAACGTCACCTTTTTTTTTCAAATAAAGTGCATTGAATAATGTGAAAAACAGACATTTAAAACAAAAAAGTACTTAAAAATATCCTTATTTCCTCAATACCCTTGTATTTTTAAGCGTTTTCTGGTAACTGTGTTTAGCAAATTGTTCTAGTGATTTGTTAATACTCTGGGGAAGAGGAGGGAGATTATGCCTATTGAACACTTTTATTTTATAAATTGCCTATTGACATCGTTTTGGAATAATTACAATACAGTTTGTAAAATGCCCTTACAATTCTTATTGCCTAAAAGATACCTCTAAAGAGTAAGAGGAAAGTTACCTAAACAATCTTAATACTAAATTCAGAGACACTTTGTCTGAAAATCATTGCACTTAATGTATGTGCAATGCATAGAATAAATAAATACTATTTTTTTTTTATCATTGTTGTACGTATAAACATCAAATAGTCTTAAGTGATTCCTTGCCTATTCCAAAACCACAGTTGTTATATAAAACTGAATTGTCAGGGAAAAAAAAAATAATACTTTAATTCATTGAGTTAATTTGAAATTTTCCTTATTATTCTTTAGCATGGATATTATTCTGGCTTTAAAAAAATAACAAATAGTAGATCTAGGGTATTAGATTGGTTTGGATCATATTGTCTGAAGAAAATTGATTAATGAATAATATTGCTTTTCAATCATAAATAGTATACAAAGCTACTTATTAATAAAGGTGGCAATGAATCAAGTCATCATCAAATAAAATTAAGCAGTCATGATTCTACTTCCTCTTCATATTTTTCCAGCTGCTAAATAAATACAGTGTACTTATGAAATAATATAGATATATTATTAGAATAACATAATATAAAATAAATATATAAATATAATATAAAATTAATCATAAATATATAAATCAATATAAAGCTATTTCAATCCTTTACGACCAGATTGTAAAATTATCTGGATTTTTCAGAATTTTAGTGATATTAGCCAGATTTCTGATATAACCACAGCATATAAAATTAACCTTTAAAACTTGAGATGCATGTTCATTATATTTTAACTGAAAATATTACATATTTTGAGACTTTGCTAGACAACTCTAAAAGATATTAGTGAAATGTAAAGACTAAAAAGAGACAAGCTGTATGCTTTTAATGATGTTTAATAACCGAAACCTCGTTTCCACTCTTTAGCCCCAAAGTCTGTTGACAACAAGAGAGAAATCTTTTGGCACTCTAGTTTCAGTTAGCCAGTAAGTCCTTTGCAATGAAGCATAAATGGCCAATATTACCTGTAAATTTACCAGATGTTTGGGTTTCCTGTAGACCCAACTACAAAAACACTTATCTGCTTTTGATATTTTGAACTTTGGTTATCAATTTTACATTTTGTTTTAGAAGTCTGTTTCTTTAAAATGAATATAAACTTCAAAGTATGATTGGTTGCTTTTTTTTTTAAAATAAAATAGCTTTAAATTCATGTAACCAAGAAATGGTGATGCTCATGATATACTTATACACATATTGATTACAATATTTTATTCATGGCTTATCAATTTATCCAACAACTGTTTATTGAGTTATTACTTTGTGCCAGGTAATGTTCCAGGTATATAGCACTGAACAACACAAATTCTCTACTCTCATAAAGCTTCCAATCTAGTGTAGAAGACAGATAAGTAAAAAATGCTGTCAGTTAGTGATAAATATTTTAAACCTTCCTGCCCAATGTGGTAAATCCAAAACCAGTGGCCGCTGAGTCAGTTCTGATTTATGGTGCCTCCGTGTGTGTCAGCAGAGTAGGACTGTGCTCCATAGGGTTTTCAATGGCTGATTTTTCAAAAAGTAGATTGCCTGGCATTTCTTCCCAGGTGATTCTGGGTGGATTCAAACCTCTCACCTTTTGGTTAGCAGCCAAACACTTATCATCTGCAGTCCAATATAATAGGCATGTGCAATTAACTATAATTAACAAAAATAATGCAGAAGGTTCAAATGGACAGTTCTGTAATATCAAAAATATAAAGCATCGAGTCAGGATGGTAGACTAAAGAAAGGAGATCATGTTTTGTTGGGGGTGGTGATTCAAGGACATCTTCTATCAGAAGGTGATATTTGAGTAAAAAATTTAATGAACTGAGGGAGTGAGCCATGTGAATATTTGGGAGGCCTGTCCAGTCAGTAAGTGCCTTTTTTTCGTGTTCTCAGTAGTGAAAATGTTTTGCACTTTTATCAATTATAATTCTAATAGTTGTCCTCAACAATTTTGACCAATTCCAGGAGTCTAAATATCTGGAAAACTATTTGAGATCTTTAAAGTTTTCCTTAAAGGCATTATAATAACTTTTTCAATTTCAAAAATGATTGAATTACAATGTAAACATTTTAGTGTTTTATTTTACTGTAGCTTCAGCCTTATTATTATTCTAGTTCGGGGACTTTAATACTCATAAAAGATGTATCAGGCCAAATCAAATGTATAAGCAAAAGGCTATAGTGAAATTAATCAGAATTATAAGTGACTACAAATTTCTCAAGTTTTTTGTAACATAGCATTATATCTATAATGATGCATTTCTTCACTTTTACTCATTTTAAGAGATTGTAAATATACTGGTAAATTCATGGCAACAAATTCAGATATATTTGGGACCATACCACCTACTCACATGAATTCTTTTAAAAGGAACATCACTCACCCACCTATTGCCATCAAGTAGATTCCAACTCATAGCAACCCTATAGGACAGAGCAGAATTGCCCCATAGAGTTTCCAAGGAGCTGCTGGGAAATTCGAACTGCCAGCCTTTTGGTTAGCAGTTGTAGCTCTTAACCACTTGTCACCAGGGCTCCAAAAGAAACATAGGAAAGGAAAAGTTAACTTTCAAGACATCTATCAGGAGAAGAATGAGAAATAATGTCTATAAATTAAAAGGGATGAACGTAAGCCCTTAATTTCAAAGATGGTAGAACAGATATAGTTGTTATTTACAATATTGTAGAGCTTGGCACAAAATTACAGAGTGCAATGGAAAATGATGAACTGACAATTTCCCCTCATTGGCTTTAGACAGTGGAAGATATCTAAGTAAATTTATGATTTATAACATGATTTAAAAAATCACTTATAGTAATGTGCCCATGGAGCTACATCTACTTAACCAAACCGTTTTAACAGAGTTTTCTGAAGTTATAAGTAATTTAAGGAGATACTGTCTAAGTATCTAAAAACTTGTTTGCTAGAATTGCTAAACTTAAAATTTAACTCAGCCAGAAAAATCAATTTTGAATTGTATTATTCATCTGGACATTAAAAAATTAATTTATATCATTATATTCTGCATTAACTAAATGCAGATTTCACTTCTGTCACTTCTTGATAGGTTTATCTCACTAGCATGAGAAATAGAAATAGATTTTGGCAGAATCCTAAGCTCATCTGGATAAGTCAACATTATTTAAAAGCACTGGTTATGATTCTGCAGTTATTTGCTCTCTGCTTTTTGGTGTAGTGTTACTTCCTTCCTCTTATATACATATTTCATAAATTTATTTATATCTTTTTATATTCTAATCAAATGACATGAAATAACTTCTACTTTGAAATGCCATCCAAAAGTTTCACTTATTTAAGAAATGATTACATTTATTTCTTGTATATTTTAGAGCCTACCTAAATATTTTACACATACTGGGCTAGTTTCTGAGATTCTTAAGTTAGCATTATAACTTTTAATTACCTTAGAAAATAAATCTACGGACTGTGTCCAAGTCACTTACTTTAAAAAATATTTTAATTTGGCATATATTGCAAAGCATTTACTTTATATATTACAGAAATATATGTATATTTTCATATTACTGAATCTTAAACTTTACAGATTTACTAAGGTGGCCAGATAAAAAGGTAGGTAGCCACGGATACCTCATAGGAGAGGTGGGAGTTGACTTAAGTCTTAAGGATTACTAGATACTATAGGCAGAGTTTAGATGGCTAACCATCTTTAAAAAGTTGATTACTTTTTAAGTGAATTTCAATGTTTTGTGTGGGACTTTAATGATTGAAGTTGTTGTTGTTAGGTGCCGTTAAGTCAGTTCTGACTCATAATGACCCTATGTACAACAGAACAAAACACTGCCCGGTCCTGCGCCAGTCTCACAGTTGCTGTATGTTTGAGCCCATTGTTGCAGCAGCCACTGTGTCAATCCATCTCATTGCTGGTTTTCCTATTTTTTTGATAACCCTCACTTTACCAAGTGTCTTAGTTACCTAGTGCTGCTGTAACAGAAATACCTCAAGTGATGGCTTTAACAAACAGAAATTTATTCTCTCACGGTTTAGGAGGCTAGAAGTCAGAGTTCGGGGTGCCAGCTCCAGGGAAAGGCTTTTTTCTCTGTTTGCTCTGGAGAAAGATCCTAGTCATCAATCTCCTCCTGGTCTAGGAGCTTCTCAGTGCAGGGACCTCACATCTAAAGGACACACATTCCACTCCTGGTATGAGGTCCCCCTCCTCTCTGCTGTATTCTTTTCTTTATATCTCAAAAGAAATTGACTCAAGATAAATTTGAATCCTGTAGGTTGAGTCCAGCATCATTAACATAACTACCTCTAATCTTGCCTCATTAACATCATAGAGATTAGGATTTATAATATATAGGATAATCACATCAGATCACAAAATGGTGAACAACCACACAATAGTGGGAATCATGGTCTAGCGAAGTTGATACATGTTTCAGGGTGACACAAATCAATCCATAACATTCCACTCTTTGGCCCTCCAAAATTCATGTCCTTGCCACATCTAAGATACATTCACCCCATCATACCATCTCAAAAGTCTAAAATCAACTCCAGGTCCAAGTTCTCATCTTCTGCAAAATTCCTCTTCATCTGTGAAATCTAGAATACAAATTATCTGCTTCAAAAGTACAACGGTGGAACAGGCACAAGCTAGATAGACATTTTGATTACAAATGGAAGAAACTGGAGGCAAAGAAGAAGTAACAGGCACGGAGTAAGTTAGCAGAGCACAATATATTAGCTCTCAAGTCTTGAAAATAATCCTCTACTCTCTGAGACCATTTAGGCAATGCCCCTACCTCCAGACTCTGGGTGTTGGCCATACTATTCAAATTCTGGGTGGAAGCCCCTTAGCCCTGGGCTTCAGCTCTACTTTCCAGGCCTACTGGAGAGCAACTCTGCTTCCTCGGATTTGGGTGGCCCCATTCTTCTAGTCTGTCTGAGTGGTTACACCACTCCCTCAGCCCAGTCAGGCCCCATTATTCTGCCCCTTGGGCATGGCAGCCCCACCCTCTCAGCTTTGGGCAGCAGATCCAGCCCATCCTGCTGGCACTTGTGAAAGGCAGACCCACACTCTGGAACCAAGTTGGTGAAGATCTGAATCTGAAACCTAGGAAGCCATGGTTCTACCCTTTGAGATCTCAGAGGCCATGGCCCTACCCTTTGAAACTGAAGCAGCTCTGCTTCCTGTGTTCCTAGTCTCTTCAGCTTCTGTTTCCTGGTTCCTTGGCCTCTCTACCCCTTTTGCCTCTTGGGCCAGTCTGGCCTCTGCCCTGCTTGGGCTAGTGTTACAGACCTCTTTAGCTCTACTGTTAAGTGTCTCAAGGAACCCCACTCTGCCAGGAAACCTCCCGAGCAAAGGCACTCAGCTCTTTCGCTCTGTGGGTTGGCTCCCACACCATCCTGTGCTGGTGTCCTGATTCTGCTGCTGCTATATCTCTGCTGCTGCCTCTCATCATCTGTGCCATCACTGATGTTTCAGCTCTCCTCACTTCCTTCTGAGTCCTCATCAGAATTGTCTTTGATATCCATAATTCCACCAACAGTATCCTCAAAGCTATCTAGGTTTTTGCTATTAAAAAAAAAAAATAACCAAACCTGTTGCCTTCAAATCAATTCCAACTCACAGTAACCCTGTAGGTCAGTGTAGAGCTGCCCCATAGGGTTTCTTAGGAGTTGCTAGTAGTTTCAAACTGCCAACCTTTTTGTTAGCAGCCAAGCTCTTAAGGTACTTTAAAACTCTTCCAGTCTCTACCCATTACTCAATTCCAAAAGCACTTTCACATAGCAGGTATCTGCTACAGCAGCACCCTACTCTTGATTCCAAATTCTGTCTTAGTTATCTAGTGATGCTGTAACAGAAATACCACAAATGGATGGCTTTAACAAAAAGAAATTTATCCTCTCACATTCTAGAAGGATACAGGTCCAAATTCAGGGCTCCAGCTCCAAAGGAAGGCTTTCTTTCTCTATTCTCTCTGGGGAAAAGTCGTTATCATTAATCTTCATTTGGTCTAGGAGCTTCTCAGTGCAGCAACCCCATGTCCAAAGGACACATTCCACTTCCAACTCTTCTTTCTTGGTGGTACGAGGTCCCTCTCCTCTCTGTTCAATTCTCTGTTTCATGTCTTGAAAGAGATTGAGTGAAGATATAAACTAATCCTGTAGATTGAGTCCTGCCTCATTAACATAACTGCCTCTAATCCTGCCTTGTTAGCATCATACCCATTGCCATCGAGTTGATTCCGACTCATAGAGACCCTATAGGACAGAGTAGAACTGCCACATAGGGCTTCCAAGGAGTGCCTGGTGGATTCAAACTGCCAATCTTTTGGTTAGCAGTTGTAGCCCTTAACCACTATGCCACCAGGGTTTCCCATTGACATCATAGAGGTTAGACTCTATAACACACAGGATAATCACATCAGATCACAGAATGAAGGACAATCACACAATACTGGGATTTATGGCTTAGCCAAGTTGATATGCATTTTGAAGGGACACAATTCAATCTGTAACACAAAGTATGATGTCCTTCTCCAGGGACTGGTCCCTCCTAATAACATGTTCAAAGTATGTGAAACCAAGTCTCGCCATCCTTGCTTGTAAGGAGCATTCTGGTTGTACTTCTTCCAAGACAGATTTGCTCTTTCTTCTGGCAGTCCATGATGTATTCAATATCCTTCACCAACACCATATTTCAAAGGTGTCAGCTCTTCTTTGGTCTTCCTTATTCATTGTCCAGCTTTCACATGCCTATGAGGCAATTGAAAATACCATGGTGTACCTTAGTCCTCAGTGATCAAAGAGTGTATGTAAATATATGTATAAACTCTTAACTTGAGGAGTTTTTTTTTTTTTTTTTTCCTGCATGAATTGGGAGTTTCTTAAGGAGAGAACTTTTGTTGTCCCCCTGCATCTAACAGGGTAACTAGCATTTAAGATAAAGCTGATAAAATAATAAATAAATAGATACCAGATCATGTTTGTATTAGCTATATAGTACATTGATTTAGTTCCATGTCTTTGAGTACTCCAGTGCAGACTCTTTCATTCTGTACTTTGGGTAGAGAGAAATGATTTTTTTTTAATTCAAATTCTAAATTTCAGCAGGTTTCCTGTGCACAGAGTGCAATAGCCTACCTGATAAAGTGATAATGATGAAAACCTAGGGCACCAATGTATGGTACTGGTTACAAAATTCACCTACAGCCATAGTTTCCGACTCTTTTTCTCCTTTATATACTCAAATATCTAACACTCCCTTTTCCTTTTTATTTTTATTTTGTTAAAATTTTGCCCTTATATTTGACCACGTAATACATCTTAAATAATTAAATTTATCTCCTGCTCAGTCACTGAGTGCGCTGAACTTGTTCCCTCTGAAAACTGCCTTGGAGTTTTGCCTACTACAAAATAGGTGTTTTCTTGACTGGGATGAAAGGTTAATGATTCAGACTTAAGAAGAGAGTTCAGCACCTGCCTTCATTACAAGGTTACATTGTGTTAGGACCTGGGTTATCTACATTTATTATATCTTAAAGTACTTTCACTTCATTGACAATGTTCCTCCACTGTGTAAATTTCACATCTCCTCTGGCCACAGTGATCCTTCAGGCATGAACATTGTAGCCAGCCAATCCAATTATAAGGAATCTTATTACTATTATTGATGAAGTTTCAGGAAAATTACCTCCCTTTTCCTATTGCACTTGGAGTTGTGATAAGAGAGATTGTTAGTGCTGTAGCAACTGTCCCACAAGAGGGTTGATGATACTGGATATTGGAAACAACCTAGACGGAGGTAGAATCAGACGAGAGAGAGGACCAGGGCCTTATGCAATTATTCGATGCCCTGTGTTAAACTACATTTGAAGACAATTTTACCTTTAGTCTACTCAGTTAGGTGAATTAGTAAATCTCCTATATTCTAAAGACTCTTTGGAGTAAGTTTTCTATCATTTGTAACAACCTGAATCTGATTGATAAGAATGGTTAAGTGTGGAAGTCCTAACTCCATGCTCTGTCAACTCACTGCCAGTTTTAGTCTCCTTGTTGCTAATGCTCTGTATCTGACCTGGCACCATTTTACTCTATTTCTGGGTTCTGCTTTTCTTGTGTATGCCTTTCCTCCCCAACACTGTCTAAATGCCTTCCTTATCTTTTCTACTCCTGTTTTATTTCATTTGTATTCAAATGGTCCTCTCAGTTTATGACCTAACATTTGAAATTTGAATACCTCAGGGATTTTTTTTGAATATGCTCCCTGGAGTGACTTGCTCTCATGCTCCTAGTTACCTCTCTGCTTCCAAACTTTTTCCTGCCTTGTTAGTATTTATCATTGTCCTGCTTAAAATTTTGACTCCTGTGGGTTCCTCTTGCCTGCCTTTATAATTTCCAAAAGTTTGCTTCAGTGTTAAATGAAGTAGAGTTTTTGTATGGTAGTACACTAATATGTCAGTTTGCTAAGCATTCTCATAATATTCTATTTACCTTCAGCTTTATGATAATGCTCTAGCCTCACCTCCAATTCCAGTCATTATTATCACTCTAAACCAGTACACCAGGGTCCTCTGTGACTGACTCTATGCTCTTCAAAATATTCTACTCAAACGTTATCTGTTTTAATCAATGATCCACATCGCTATAGTTCATACTCCAGTCAAAGAAAATAACTTTGAATTTTCTTCTGAGTTTCCACCACCAGATGCCAAGGGGGTCAATTTAGTTCGATGAACCACACTGAAATGAAAATCAAGTCTTTATTCACTTACTTTGACAGTGTAAGCAAGAGGACAAAAAGAGAAGCACTGGCTCCCCAGCGTCCACTTTTCCTTATAGAATTGCACCAGACCAGGATCAGATGAATACAGCACACTTGGGGGAACTTGTCTCATTGCTGAGTAGACTCTTTCAAAAAGTTCTGCCTTTTTATGATCCTGGTGGTAGGGGTGATAGAAAGACAAGGGGAAAAGGGTAACAATGGAAAAATACTAAGTCAGAGTGGAATAAAGTGCCTCAGCCAAGGCCCCCACCAAGGAGACTTGGTATGGAGACACCTGGCCCAGGAATGCAACTATGCATGTGAGTGTGGCCAGTGAAGAAGAGGTAGGGCTCAGTCCTTGGCAGTAAATTGCCCATTGTCAGGCAGGAAACATTCTGCACAGGCTTTCAACCTGGAGTCAGATTCCTCATTGTCTGTTATCAAAATCTTAATTAAATTTCCAGTTTGGAGAACTGGTATTTGTGGATGGTTGTTTTAAGGAAGTTTATTTGAAAGCCATCCATTTTCTGAGAAACTCATGTATATATTCTTGGATTAAGGAAGATTACCCAAACTTCATGTTAATTAAGGCATATTAGTCTGCGCCTAATAGAATGCTTGCACTAACGTTGTTCTTAGTCATATGAAAAGTTTTCATTCTTTTGCACTGCTGTTGTCGTTGTTAGATGCCGTCAAGTTCGGTTCTGACTCACTGTGACCCCCTGTGTGCTGAGTACAACTGCTCCACAAGGTTCCCAAGGCTGTGACCTTTCAGAAGCAGATCACCAGGCCTTTCTTCTAAGGCACTTCTGGGTGGGTTTGAACCACCCTTTTGGCTAATAGTCAAGAGTTTAACTATTTTTTCCACACAGGGACTCTGAAAATTGTTTTTTTAAAAAAAAAAAAGCATAGAGAAATGCCAGAAATTAGTGTAACAGAATGTTTATTGTGAGTAGATATGATTTGAATCAGGCAGCATCAAACCAAAAGTATCAGGAAGTTGCTCTGAAAAGGGGATAGTGAAAACGGGTTTTATAGGTATAGTCTGGGCAGGGTAGTCTCCTGAAGGTCGTTGTAAATTTCTTTCAAGTTGGTTTCTCAGGAGATAGAGTCAGAGTATGTGCAGGGTTTCAAGGTCAGTCAGTTACAAAAATAGAGTCATTAAATACATGCCATATATCTTAAAATACAGCTTACAGTCAGACCCTGGAGTTCCTGTTTCTCTAAACTGACTGCCTGTAGATAACTCTCAAGAAGAGCCAAATGCCTAAGGCAAAACGGTCTCCAGTAAAGCTGCTTACTAGGCAATTGTTTGACTTGAAGGTGACTTTAGGAAAACCAGTTCATTAAAGGCTCCAGTTTCAAAAGAACACCTAAGAGTACATGGCACGGTTGGGTCATCCCAACTCCATGGACCCCTGAAATCTGAATTCCAGGAGAAGTAAAATGATTTCTCAAAATCTAAAACAAACAAAACAGCATGGAAAGCCTTATTTCCACTCGACTGTATGGATGTTGCTGATGATATTATTTGGTATACCATGTTTTTAGGTGCCATCCAGTGGGCTCTGACTCATAGCCACACTATGAACAACAGAACAGAACATGGCCTGGTCCTGCGCCATGCCCCAAATCATTGTTATGCTTGAGCCCAATGTTGTAGCAACTGTGTCAATCCATCTTGTTGAGGGTCTTCCTTTTTTTTGTTGACCCTCTACTTTACCAAGCATGACATCCTTCTCCAGGGATTGATATCTCCTGATAATATGTCCAAAGTATATAAGACACATAGTTTTGCCATCCTTGCTTCTAAAGTGCCTTCTGGTTGTACTTCTCCCAAGACAGATTTGTTCTTTCTTTTGGTAGTCCACGATCTATTCAATATTCTTCTCCAACACCACAATTCAAAGGCATCAATTCTTCTACCTTCCTTATGCATTGTCCAACTTTCGCAGGCACATGATGTGATTGAAAATTCCATGGCTTGGGTCAGGCGCACCTTAGTCTTCAAGGTGACATCTTTACTTTTCAACACTTTAAAGATGTCTTTTGCAGTAGATTTGCCCAATGCAATGCATCTTTTGATATCTTGACTGCTGCTTCCATGGCTGTTGATTATGGCTCCAAGTAAAATGAAATCCTTGACAACTTCAATCTTTTCTCCATTTATCATGACATTGCTTGTTGGTCAAATTGTGAGGATTTTTGTTTTCTTTATGTTAAGGTGCAATACATACTGAAGGCTCTGGTCTTTAGTCTTCATCAGTAAGTGCTTGAAGTCCTCTTCACTTTCAGCAAGCAAGAAACTATCATCTGCATAACGCAGGTTGTAAATGAGTCTTCCACCCATCCTGATGCCCTGTTCTTCTTCATATAGTCCAGCTTCTTGGATTATTTGCTCACTATGCAGATCGAATAGGTATGGTGAAAGGATACAACCCTGATGCACACCTTTCCTGACTTCAAGCCACGCAGTATCCCCTTGTTCTGTCTGAACAACTGCCTCTTGAGCTATGTACAGGTTCCTCATGAGCACAACTAAGTGTTCTGGAATTCTCATTCTTTGCAATGTTATCCATAATTTGTCATGATCCACACAGTCGAATGCCTTTGCATAGTTCATAAAACACATGTAAACATCTTTCTGGTTTCTCTGCTTTCAGCCAAGATCCATCTGACATCAGCAATGATATCCCTCATTCCATGTCCACTTCTGAATCTGCCAGAATTTCTCCCAGTTCCCTGTCGATACACTGCTGCAGATCCTTTTGAATGATCTTTGGCAAAATTTTACTTGAATGTGATATTAATGATATTGTTCTATAGTTTCCACATTCAGTTGGATCACTTTTCTTGGGAATAGACATAAATATGGATCTCGTCCAGTTTTTTGGAATTTCTTGGTGGAGACAAGGGAACACTTCCAGTGCTGCATTTGTTTGTTGAAGCATCTCAATTTAATATTCCTTCAATTCCTGGAGCCTTATTTTTCGCCAGTGCCTTCAGTGCATCTTGGACTTCTTCAGTGCCATCAGCTCCTGATCATATGCTACCTAAAGTCAGTGATACCCTGTAAACTTGAATTAGTCAGATTCAGAAATGTTAGTAGGGTTTTTTCTTAATCTAAATAGCGTGATTTCTTTAAAGAAGTGACATGTCTCCATCTAAGTACAGTAAAAATGATGTTACCATTCCCTTCGGATTTTCATTTTAGCTTCCAGGAAGCTCAGAGTTCTATCTGTATGCTTGTTGTAATAACACCTAAGTAACACTATGCGATTTTTACATTGTTGTTAGTTGTCGTCAAGTCAGTTCCAACTCATGGTGACACCATGGGTGCAGAGTAAACTACTTCATAGGGTTTTCAAAGCTGTGATCTTTTGGAAACCGATTGCCAGACCTTTCTTACAAGGCACCACTGGGTGGATTTAACTGCCAGCTTTTCGATTAGTAGTCAAGAACTTTCCCGTTTTCGCCACTCAGGGACTCTATAATTTACATTAAAAAAAAAAAAAGCTTTGCTGTCCAGTCATTCTGACTTATAGCGACCCTATAGGACAGATTTGAACTGTCCCATAGAGTTTCCAAGGAGTGCCTGGTAGATTCAAACTGCCAACCTTTTGGTTAGCAGTCATAACTCTTAACCACTGCGCCACCAGAGTTTCCTTATAATTTACCAGAGTATCCATATTTCCTATGAAAGAGGTCTTCCAGTTAAGAATTTTCCCTGGTATTTACCTGTTATTTATTAATCAAAGTTCACTATTTTATTATATGTATCTTTGAATGCTTGCTCAATATCAGATAGAAGGAAGTCAGATAATTTTTAAAAAAAGAACAAGTATAAATGTTTTAATGCACTCAAAGGAATGATGATATATAAGATCTGATCACCATACACTTCATCATGGAAAAAAAATTATTTTAGAACTCAAGGTCTGGAAGGATGTAAAGGGATTGTCTGAAGGAATACATTAAATATGTAATGGTTTTATTTTCAAGTAATGAGTGCATATAAAGTCCAACTCCATTATGTATTTTTTCTGTAGAATGAGGTCTTCCAAATACTACTACAAAGAGCATGCAAGAGGTCTGTCAAGTTAATTTTCTACAATAATTACTGCAAATATAAATCCTGTAATATCTGTCATTATGCAATAACTCCTATTAATATTAAAAGCATAATGAGATAATTATTATTTTTTAAAAAAGAATTAAAAAATATGTCTAATGTTTTATAAGACAGCTCAATACTTAAGTCATGAGACAAATAAAATTGGAAAAACTCATTACTCTAATTAGTCACCATTTATCTGTGAAAACAGCCATTTGTTAACATTCAAAAGAGAGAATCAGGTCCACAATGATTTGTTCAGAATCAGCTCAAATATATGCTTTATGCTACACATACCTGTAGACTTTGATAATATGAATATGTAGAAAATCAGCTCTCCCTTTAAGGAAAATAATAGAATGTGCTTCATTTGAACACACCAAAGCTTCATTATATTTTTAGAAATGGAAGGAATTACTTTGTAAATACTCATAATTGCCAACCATAGTGTATTTAAAGTTTGTAATTTATGTGTAATAAAAGATTCTAGCAAGTTCTCTTATTTTGTATTATGTATACCTATTCTTAGTTAATATTTATTACAAAACAATAACAATAATAGTAAATACAATGATAATACCCACTGCCATCAAGTCAATTCCAACTCATAGTGACCCTTTAGGACAGAGTAGAACTTCCCCATAGAGTTTCCAAGGAGTGCCTGGTAGATTTGAACTGCCAACCTTTTGCTTAGTAACCATAGCACTATGCCACGAGGGTTTCCACAATGATGATAAAAAGTAATATCTATTTTCTCTTGTCTACTTCTTATGAATCAGTTCTCTAATCCATACAAAGCAAAAAAATTCATATTATTACAGAAAACAAAATGATATGAAATGAAGTTTATGTATGTTATAAGGTTACAAAGCTAATAGTAGGGATTCATTTTGGGTTTCTCTAAATAATTTCTTTTATACTATATCAAACAGGTATATATGCACTATAAATAGTGGATATGGTAGATTTTCCAAAAACTAAAAACAACAACAACAGAAGCAGTATTGATTTTCAAATATTCAACCAGACTTGCATATCTAGAATACATCCTACTTAGTTGTGGCAATTAAATATTTTTATACATTGCAAGATTCAATTTGTTAATATTTTGTTGAATATTTTTTCATCTTTATGTTCATGAAAGATATTGGTCTGTAATTTTCCTTCCTAGTAATAATTCTTTGTCTGGTTTCCATATGAAGGTAATGATGGCCTCAGAGAGAGTCATAAGTGCTTCTTCTGCTTTGATTTTATGCAGGAGATTGTAGAGAATTGCTATTGTTTCTTCTTTAAATATTTGGTAGAATTCACCAGTGAAACCATCTGGACCTGGTGTTTTCAATTTTTGAAGGTTATTAATTTTTTATTCAATTTCTTTAAAACATACAGGCCGGTACAGATTATCTATTCCTTTTTGTAGACTATGTCTTTAAAGGAACTGATTCATTTCATATGTTATCACATTTGCAAGCTACTTAACATTAATAAGTATGATAATGTTAAACTTAAGGTTTTGTCTTCAAAATGCAGCTTACTTAGTAATCAGGAAACTGTGTATCAGGACAAGGAAGAGATATCACTTTATACCTATTGTTTTGTCACTGCATCATGAAGTTGAACATTCACATACTCTATGACTCACTTACCAACCTAAGTGTGTAACCAAGATAATTTTTTTTCATCTGTACCTTAGGTGATGTGTACCAAAACATATGCAAGAATGCTATGCACAATAAAAAAAAAAAAAAAATAGCATAGGCAAAATGAGGAAACAATCTAAAAGCCCTATGACTTAAGAGTAGATGAATAAACTGGAATGTTAATACATTTTAAAAAAAAACCCATTGCTGTCGAGTTGATTTCGACTCATAGAGACCTTATAGGACAGAGTAGAACTGCCCCATAGAGTTTCCAAGGTGTGCCTGGTAGATTCAAACTGCCAACCTTTTGGTTAGCAGCCGTAGCACTTAACCACTATGCCACCAGGGTTTCCATTAATACAATGGTATAAATTTAAAGAGTACAGTGTTTCTTACCAATTTATGAATCCCAGGAGAATAATAAATAAAAATAAACCCCAGAAAAATTACACATTTAAGGATGTCCTTGTTACATAGTTAAAACAACCAAAATAAGTTTATTTTACTTGTATTCACTACACACCCACACATATGTTGTTTTTATTGTTGTTAAGTGCCATCCAGACAGCTCTGACTCAGCAGCCTATGTACAGCCTAACAAAACGCTGCCGTGTCATGCGCCATCCTTACAATTATTGTTATGCTTGAACCCATTGTTGCAGCCACTGTGTCAATCTATCTTGTTGAAGGTCTTCCTCTTTTTCACTGACCATCTGCTTTACCAAGCATGATGTGCTTCTCCAGTGAAGGGTCCCTCCTGGTAACACGTCCAAAGTGTGTCAGACTAAGTCTCGCTATCCTTGCTTCTAAGGAGCATGCTAGCTGTACTTCTTTCAAGATAAATTTGTTTTTCTAGCAGTCCATCATAAATTCAATATTCTTTGCCAGCAACATAATTCAAAGGCATCAATTCTTCCTTGGTCTTTGCTATTCATTGTCCAGCTTCCGAATGCATATGAGGGTGTTGAAAACACCATGGCTTGGGTCAGGCACACCTTAGCCCTTAAAGTCACATCTTTGCTTTTTAACACTTTAAAGGGGTCTCTTGCAGCAGATTTACCCAATGCAGTGGGTCTTTTGATTTTTTTTACTGCTGCTACCATAGGCGTTGATTGTGGAAACAAGTAAAATTAAACCCTTGACAACTTCAATATTTTCCCCATTTATCATGATTTTGCATACTGGTCCAGTTGTGAGAATTTTTTTTTTTTTTTTGTATTGATGTGTAATCCATACTGAAGGCTGTAGTCTTTGATTTTCACCCATCAGTAAATGCTTCAAATCCTTTTTACTTTTAGCAAGGAAGGTTGTGTCATATGCGTATCCCAGTTTGCTAAATGAGCCTTCCTCCAATCCAGGTGCCACTTTCTTCTTCATATAGTCCAGCTTCTGGGATTACTCAGCAGACAGATTGAGTAAGTATGGTGAAAGGATATAACCCTGATTCACACCTTTTCTGACTTTAAACTACACAGTATCCTCCTGTTCTGTCCAAACGACTCCCTCTTGATCTAGGTACAGATTCATCATGAGTAAAATTCAGTGTTCTGGAATTCCCATTCTTTGCAATGTTATCCATAATTTGTCATTACCCACACAGTTGAATGCCTTTGCATAGTCAATAAAACACAGGTAAACATCTTTCCGGTGTTCTCTGCTTTTAGCTAGGATCCATCTGACATCAGCAATGATACCCTCATTTCAAGTCCTTTTTTGAATCTGGCTTGAATTTCTGGCAGCTCTCTGTTGATGTATTGCTGCAATGGCTTTTGAATGATCTTCAGCAAAATTTTACTTGCATGTGGTATTAACTTTATTGTTTGATTATTTCCCCATTCTGTTGGATCACCTTTCTTTGTAATGGGCACAAATAAGCATCTCTTCCAGTTAATTGGCCAAGGAGCTGTCTTCCAAATTTCTTGGCATAGATGAGTGAGCACTTCCAGTGGTGCATCCATTTGTTGAAACATCTCAGTTGGTGTTCTGTCAATTCCTGGAGCCCTGTTTTTTGCGAATGCCTTCAGCGCAGGCTGAACTTTTTCCTCAATATATATATTCGTGAGTGTAGTATTTGAAAATGAAAATAAGAAAATATTGAGTAAAAGATTCAGGGTGGTAGTTAGTTTGGGTAACTCTCATACATTTTTAAAAAAGTATCATTTAAAAATAATAGAAAATTTAAAGATAATCTTTATTTTCAAGTTGAGAATTTTGATATTTAATTTACCCATGGTGATTGGGTAAGAAAATTTGTATCTCTTGTGCTTAGATGAATCCACTAGCTAACTTAGCAGCATTTTTATTTCTATGTATCAATAATTTGAATCAATGTTTTGAGGAATAGTATCTCCTTTTGCAATATATTAATTTAAATAATGTAGTTCATTTCACAACCAAGTTTTGTAGACTACGTCTATGGGTTAATTGCATTAGAACTTCAGGACAGTTTAGATCAAGTTATTTTTTGTGAATAACTAATCAAATCATAAGTTCTCTTATCTAATGGAGTATTAATTTTCACTTTTAGTGGTCTATAATTTATAGTAACAAAAAGCAGATTTGCAAAGTTGACACTCATATATATTTTACATATATTGATTTTTTGTTTTTTTTTTGTATTTTTATCTCTGACAGTTGAAAGATACTGTTCTGTATTAATAAGAAAAAAGTAAGTGGATAAATAATCCAGTTTCCCCCCTCTTTTTTGCCCCTCCCTACTGCATTGCAAAAAACACTCTACATGTGTGGCCAAGGATATTGCAGGATATGTGAATGATTAGCAGGGCTGCAATGTCTGATGTGTTCTACTTGCACAAATTCCAAAATTTTACACCCTTTTTAGGTACCAATGAGACATTAAATTGCTTAGCACTGAAACAGCTTCACTAAATGGAATGTGATTAAAAGGTAAGTGTAGCTATCACATTTCCTTGATGCTAATAACAAAAGAGGAGCCCTGGTGGTGAAGTGGTTTAAGAGCTTGGCTGCTAACCAAAAGGTCAGCAGTCTGAATCTACCAGCTGCTCCTTGGAAACCCTATGGGACAGTTCTACTCTGTCCTATAAGGTCACTGTGAGTCAGAATAGACTTGAAAGCAATGAGTTTGGTTTTTCACGACGAAAGAAACTCTTCCATAGGCCCCCTAGAGGAAAATATTTAGCCTAGAATCTCCTTCACTTTTAGCCCCCAAATTAGCTGTTTGATGACTGTTCTGCTTTGTTTAGGACATTTTACCTTTTTTTTTTTTTTTAATGCTTTTTTTTTTTTTTTTTTTGACTCTTCTCTAGGGTAGATCTTTCATAAGGAAATAGCAGTGTTAATCTTAGATACTCTCAAATTTCTTGGCCTTTGATCCTTATTCAGGTACTGACATTTGGTTTATTTCACACTAATTTCAAAATCACTTAGACTTACCAGCACAGGACTTTTAATATGCCATGTGGTGATCAGTTACTACTTTTTCTTTCATTTAGTCCTAAATATTTTTAACAAGAAAATATTTTGGATGGTGCGTATACAGAAAATATTTTGGATGGACAGAAAATATTTTGGATGGTGTGTATACAGTGAAAAAAATGTGGAAAAGATGCATATATATACAATATATGTGTAGAATTTCCCTTACTGTATGTCGCCACCAATACATGTTTTTGAAAATAAACCGTCCTGACAGCTATTTATATATTGCTAAGAGCTTCTGACCTATCAGCAAAAAATTCTTTAAATGAAGTTCATATTTTCAGTGAACTATCTTAAGGTCCCTATTTTTCTCATATGGTTTATCTTAAGTCTAAGTTATTTTAAATTTTGTTTATATTCTCTTTCTTTTAAAGCAGTGAACATTGAGAGTTGATTACAGTGATGGAAAGAAGACCCTTTACCTGTCTTGCCATTTACAGTTATAGCTAACGGGATATATCACGCTTTTAAATTACTCAGTTGACATTTGTTAAATGAATGAGTAAGTGAGGCTGTCAGTATGTTGTGATAATATATCGATATGTTAATTTGTATTGTTCTTACTAGCATAGGAGTCCATTAATATGGCAGGATTTTTTTTTCTACTTTGAAGAGATATTTAAACTGAGTTTTTGTTTTCTCAGTCTAAAAGGGTATATTGTGTTGTAGAGTCAATATTTTAATACAACAAATAACCCTCCGATCCAGGCATTTGTTTTAAGAAAATACAGGCAGATGAAATGAGGCTGGTGATAAGCCTGGAAGAGGTAAATTTGTCCTGCCCAAGAAGATAAAAAGAAGGTCACTTGGGAGTGGGCATGATGGCAGATATTGTCAGTGGTGTAGGTGCTATGACCTGTACCTCGAGAGACAGACTCTCTGATGGCATGGCAGTGCTTTTTACAAGGTTGAACATTAATAGCATTTGCTCTTTGACAGTGCTCAGCATGGAGGGACAGGAGCTGCCCCTTCAAATTACCACACATGCTTGGAATAAAATTCCAGTGAATACTACTGATGGACTGCAAACTAAAGGCATTTCCTCTATTTCCAGGCATGTCATAAGCATCACACCCTCAAAATTCTTGTATAACCTTAGGAAGCAGGAAGCATCAAATAATTTTCCCACTAGTTCTGGTTGGATGAAGCTGAGTCAACATTTATTAACTTTAGAATCAATAAAATAATCATTCAAGCTCCTTGAATCTAAATGGTATTCAGTCTATTCTAACCATTACACAAAAATATGCCTGACGACCTGGCATAAAAGCAAGGTTAGGAAGACCATATTTGAGCTATCATCATATAGCAGTGAGTTCATCATAACACCTGAGTCATAGGCTTGATTGATCATTTTCGTACGCATTCCTCAAGAAGTACCATAAAGCCTGTCTGGGCATCCATTAGTGTCTACTTTACTTTTAAAAAATCATTATTTTTTTCTAGATGATGAATCTCAGATCAGATTCTTATTTTAATTAAAATACAATGTGAAGGAAAAGGGTACTTACACGCAAAGGCACATGCAATAAAATAAGGAAAACATGTTTTATGAAACTTATAATAAGTTCTTTCTTAGAACAGAAATATTAAACTTTTAAACCTATGTGTTTAAATTTTATATTTATTAAGGAAAATAGAGGATAATATAATAACACAAGATAATATAAGTGAGAATAGTTTAGGGAGAATGTGAAGAACTTTGGAAAGAGTTTAGAAAATTTAAGGTTGTTGTATACTATATGTTTCTAATCCAGGTAATTTGGTCTTCATTCATTTATTTATTTGTTCATTCAAATGTTAATAATGAATGTCACTTTGGTAGGCATTTTTCCCTCAATTAAGTAGCTACTTCTTCAATAGTATATGTTATGGATTGAATTGTGTCCCCCCAAAATGTGTGTCAAGTTGGCTAGGCCATGATTCCCAGGATTATGTGACTGTCCACCATTTTGTCATCTGATGTGATTTTCAGATGTGTTGTAAATCCTACCTCTATAATGTTAATTATAGACTGGACTCCACGGCACTGGGTTATAATGCTAATGAGGTGGGATTAGCAGCAGTTATGATAATGAGGAAGGACTCAATTTATAAGATTTGGCAAGGGCCTTCCCCCAGAACTGACAGAGAAAGAGAGCCTTCCCCTGAAGCTAGCATCCTGAATATGGACTTCTAGCTTCTAGGCTGCGAGAGAATAAATTTCTCTTTGTTAAAGCCATCTGCTTGTGGTATTTCTGTTATAGCAGCACTAGATAACTAAGACAGTAGAAAAATTCCAGGTTTATTTGTTTGACGATAAATTGCTTGAGATGGGATGAAAACAGAATAATACGAAGATGCTTTAGGCCTGTTGAGGCCCATTTTTAATAACATACTGATATTGGCCATTTAACTTCTATCCAGCTTTATTCATGTTACATCTACATTTACACATTTATTCATATTATAATTGTATATTACTTTTGGATTGCCACATTTGCTGAAGCAGAACTAGTTCTTGGTCAGAAATGAGTTGAAAGATGGGAAGAACTGGAGAAAGCTGGAACAACCTGGTCTGGTAAAAAAATGGAGACAAATGGGCATCTTGGATTTGATGAGAAATTGAGAAATTATCATTTTTTCTTTCAGCATCTGGCATTGGGGAAAAGAATTGACACCTTGATAGAAGTTATGGGAGCCCATGACGTAAGAAGGGCTGTTTGAAAACTAGCACAGAAAGTACGATGTCCACGAGGACAATAATGGTGAAAGGGGTAATGTTGGCAGAAGTGGAGTAGGAAACAAGACTAGCTTTGTTTTGGGCTCTATCCTAGGAGGCATAGAGTTAACTCAGTGCACAGCCCAAGAGTGGCAGAGAAACAAACTTATCCCATAAAGTGCCAGGCAAGTATAGCTATGATGATGTCCTCAGCTGTGATGCAGTGCCTAGACTACGTGACAGGGAGGTAGCAGCAACTGTAGTAATGAAAACCACTGGGTATAGTGTCACTAGATGCATGCCCAAGAAATACTATGTATTGACTTCAGAGGTTGATGATACTGATGTGTACAATTAGAATAAATTCTGAATATCTGCTGGAACACTCCTAGGGATAAAAAACAAGAATGGGGGAGCTAGATCCCAACAGTCAGACAGGCAGCACTAAACCTACATTACTTTCACTTAGAACAATCACACAGTCACTTTCCTCAGGCTGGAGTTTAAAGAAGACCCTGCTACTAATGGGCATATCTAGGCTTCTCCCTTTGAGGCCCTAAATACTATTCAGTATTGTCAAGACCACAGTGGCATTGGATCTACTGCTGCCAACTTTATGGCCCCCAATTTTCTGCCCTCTGTGTGCATGCATTTGCCTTTGAGACACATTTACAAGAGGCTACCTTCACTTCCTCAAGCTTGATTCCTCACTGACTCTTATTAAACCCAGACAATGGAGGAATTATAGCCTAACCAGTCTCATGGTGAAACTAGTCAGGTCACCCTTTGTCCCCACCACTTGTACTGAGCCTTGTAGTCAACCTGGTTCTCAAAGTAATCTTTGAGAAAAGGCAATGTCCAAGTCCACACTGCAATATTTAAGGAAGAGAGGGCAGTTCTTGTTCTAAATCATGTCAGGATGCAGATTTGTTCCTGGAATTTTCCACAAGAATGAAGCATACTTTTTTCCTTTTAACACCACTGACATTCAGACACAGTGTCATCTATCCTTCATGCAAAAGCAGACATAACAGATATTTTTGCAAGACTATTAGGGAGTAGTTTTTTCTGAATACTCTCATGAGTATGCAGAGTTTTTCTTGCCTTCTTTCTTCCCTAGTCTTTTGAATGTGTAAACTTTCTATGCACTCAGGACCAGTTTTGGCAAGAGAAGAATCCTGATAAGGACCTTAGTAGTATGACTATATTGCTTTCTACCTACTAGCTCCTGCTGGTAACTATTCTCTAACACACTGGCTCTGTTCTTGTTCTGCCTGTTTTTAGAGAAAAATCTTGGAATAATACCTTTTCATATCCAGCATTCTTTTCTGTTACTCTGCATTTCTGGACCTACACCTCTCTCTACTTCTTAACAGCAGATTTGTATTTTCAGTTAGGTTGAAAATAACTGGATGCTTTATGGCATAGGTCAAAATTGGCTTTGGAATGACAGTTCTCATTCACTAGGGAGAAAGGAAGAGAGGGCATGACTTTGTCCCCACTTCTCCATTTCCTCAGTTTCCTGATAATCTCCCCTACTCACAGCCTTGGTTTTTATTCTCATACAGCGTGTGTGGGAGGGAGGCATAAGGCAAATCTCAGCTGGAGACAGACCTTGACTATTTTAAAATCCAATGCTCTGGTATATGATATACCATGGGAATCAAATACCCCATTAAGTCCAAAATTTCTGTGTTCTATTCTGCATAGGTCTGTTAGTTCTGTGTTCTAAACAGATCTTTGGGGTATAATTTTTACTCATGTTGGATGCTGTCTAATACCTAAAGCAAGGCAGAATTTTTTAAAGCTGTGTGATTTTGATATGTAATTTTAAAAGCTGTTTTTCAGCTTACACTGGCCTGTTTCAGTTCATCAGGCAGCAGGTGTCTTGATTCCCTGCTGCCGTTTGGTCTCAGCACATGTTCTGCCCAGCTGAGTTATTTTTCAGCAGGCACTCCTACTAAGTATCAGTCAGAGATTTCCCAGGTCAGCTACCAAATAACAAGGTCAACCATGGGCTCCCATAGCCTGACTGCCACTTAGGGCTTAACGTCATGTCTTCAAGGACTCCTCTTTTACTTTTCAGGTAACAGAAAAGCCAAAGGAGCAAATTGAGACCTCGACTCTATATCAATATATTCTAGAGATATTTGATGTTATTTTTTGACATGTTACTTAAAACAGTGAATTTTAATAGAAATGTTATTGAAACTGTATTTTTACAAGACAATATGGCTAATTAAGCACTTTACTAGTCATCAGGACCATTCAAAACAAAAGCATGCAGCTTCATGTTGGAGAGATGAAAGACAAAACATGGAGAAAAAGCAATATATCATTAGGGAAAATCTCAAATTACATCTACTTTAAATTATATTAAAATGTGATACATAATAGATATATTAACTCTTTTAGGAGTTATTCTCATGAAAATTTACCATCAGTAGAGACATCTCTAGGCAAGATTTTCCTGTAGCGGATGTGTGTTTGTATTAGAGAAAGGCAGCAATGAGAATGAGGAAAAGGGAGATAAAATGGATGGCATAAAAAAGTAACATTTCTTGAGTTGAGTCTTGTTGTTGTTTTTTGTGCAGTTGAGTCAGTTCTGACTCACAGCGACCCTATCGAATAGAATGAAACACTGCCTGGTCCTGCGCTATCCTCACAATCGTTGCTATTCAGTCTTAAATCCCAAACCCAAACCCATTGCCATTCAGCGGATTTCGACTTACAGCAACCTCATAGATCAGAGTAGAACGGCCCTATAGGATTTTCAAGAAATGGCTGGTGAATTTGAACTGCTGACCTTTGGTTAGCAGCTGAGCTCAGCCAGGAGAGATAAAACTGAGTCAAAACAAGAAAGCTAGTGTTTTCTTGTCTGTTATCAAAGAATTAATATGAGTTGTAACATTTTTCAGGTTCAGAATTTCTGACAAGAAATTTGATGTAACAGTTGATTATACCTAAATTTATTTTAAAAGGTTTTAATCAAATTTCAGAGGACATTGTGTTGGGTGTTATAGCCAGCTTTCTTTCATTTTTATCTAAATGTGGAGAACAATATACCAATCAAAATAACTATTCATTTTCCTGATAAACTAGAATTAATAATTATGATTTCCCTTTGCATCCACTCTTACCATTCCTTTTACTTTCTCTATGTCACAAAATACCATGATATGGTCTGATGTCTTTAAATTAATATATAACTATTACGATTATTATTTTTTATTATTATTTAAACCTAACATAAATCCATGTAAATATTGTTCGAACTGGATTTTTAACTTTTGCTGTTTTATAAAAATTGGATTTTTTAATGTTCTTTTTAATAATTTACCTGAAATTTTATGGTATACTGTGAATAACAATAGATTTGATATTTGAAAACATTGTGTCTTAGTTATCTAGTGCTGCTATAACAAAAATACCACAAGTGGATGGCTTTAATAAAGAGAAATTTGTTCTCTCACAATTTGGAGGCTAGAAGTCCAAATTCAAGGTGCCAGCTCTAGGAGAAGGTTTTCTGTCTCCATTGGGTGTGGGGCAGGGTCCTTGTCATCAATCTTCTCCTGGTCTGGGAGCTTCTCAGTATAGGAACCCTGGGTTCACAGGACACACTCTGCTCCCAGTACTGCTTTCTTCGTGATATACTGGCTTCTCTCTTTTATATCTCAAAAGAGGTTGACTCAAGACACCAGCCTAATTCTGTAGATTGTGTTCTGCCTCAAGAGCGTAACTGTCTCTAACCCTGCCTCATTAACATCATCGAAGTAGAATTTACAACACACAGGAAAACCACATCAGATGATAAAATGGCAGATAATCACACAATATTGGAAATCATGGTCTAGCCAAGTTGACACACATTTTGTGGGGAGGCATAATTCAGTGCATGACACATTGGTTCACATTTCTTTGTTATGTTATTTTTGTGAACTCTGTGTCAAAGTGTCAACTTTTGTTTTTATAAAATGAAGTCAGTACATTTGATTTCCCTCCCCATATTTCATTTTGTTTGTGTGTTTAAGAAGCAATGTCAGTTCAAGTCTTCAGCTCCAAATATCCTCTCCTACAGGCAGTCAACTAAGAATCCTATTGTTTCCACCAAAGGTGTTCAGAGGAAGCCATTGAATCAAGTGGAGCATATAAATAGATTATCTGTTGCTTCACTGATGCTAGATTTAAAGTTTCTAGCACAGAGAACAGACATTTTATTATATTTATAGTTGTTCTTCTAAACCCACTTATTTGGCTAACAGTTGCAAAGAGACTTTTAGTATTTCACAGGTCTATTTGCATCAAGGACATTTTCTGTCCAAACCGCCAGATGGTCAAACATCAGAGGCATCTCTGTACCTGTAAAATAACTATACATTTATAAACACTCCATTTGTTATGCAAGTAATTTTAAAAGTTTTTATTTATTTATGGTGGTGTTCACTTAGTACATGAATACGGTGCATACATATTTTATATTGTTGACCTGACTTAACTGGCACTGTCGTTTCTTATAGTTTGAGAAATATTATCATCAGGTCAAAAAGTATGATTTTCATCCTTTGTATTATCAAGGTTTTCAAGTGAATATTTCATTTCACAGACTTCTGTGGTTGAAATGATTAAAACTCAGTAAGTTCAAATGGTATATAACAGTATATTGGGAGTCAAGAAGTTTTACAATAAGATAAGGACCAGAAGAAATACCCTTAGGTTAAAAAAAAAAAAAAAAAAATCTGTTCTTGGCTTGTGAAATTGTTATAAGACATAAAGAGAACTTCTGTGCCTCCTAGAAAAACCAACATAAATCTGAACCATATCCATTTTAAAGGCCCCTTAGTGAGGTCAAGGAAGCCTGGTGGCACACTGGTTAAGAACTTGGCTGCTAACC
The DNA here is from genome assembly GCF_030014295.1 of Loxodonta africana. Taxonomy (NCBI): domain Eukaryota; kingdom Metazoa; phylum Chordata; class Mammalia; order Proboscidea; family Elephantidae; genus Loxodonta; species Loxodonta africana. The sequence continues at coordinate 63,844,526 of NC_087355.1, forward strand.
AAAAGGTCAGCAGTTTGAATCCGCCAGCTGCTCCTCGGAAACTCTATGGGGCAGTTCTACTCTGTCCTATAGGGTCACTATGAGTTAGAATCGACTCCACAGCAACGGGTTTGGTTTCTTTTTTTTTTTTTATAGAGGTCAAAGCAAACTTGGCACCTAATGTACGGGTTTTCTTTCACCTCAGTAGTAGGCTGAGGATTTGGATCAAAACCAATCCAAGGATATACATAAAAGTGACTGAGAAGAAACATTTACAACATGCATACCTAAGGTTGGTATCTAATATTTTTGTGGACAAATTCAAATTATGAACAAAAGCGAATACTATATTTTAAACTGTTACATTAGGAAAAAAAAGGATTAATAAGATCCAGTTTTGCTAAAGATGTGAGATAAAAAGTACTTCTTCATATGTGATTAATGATGATGAGAGTGAAGTTTATTCCAGGCTCTTTAGAAGATAACTTTCTAATAACTATCAACTGTAAAATAACCCTATAGTTTGATACAATTTACATCCAAAGATTCTTTTTTTTGAAACAATGCTCACAAGCATATACATAAATGTAAGGATATGTGTTTGTGTATGTATATATATATATATATATATATATAGTTCAAATTTAAAAAATAATAATATGTATGTGCATAAATAGGTACAAGTGCTATTTCTTTTTCTTAAATATCTATTTCTCTATTGATAAACAGGGATATTAATAGCTTTGTGTCATGGAGTTGTGTTTGTTAAATGAGATAGTACATGTAAACTATTTAGACAATGCAGGACACAGAGATTCATAGCTGTTCTTATTATTGGGGGAAAAAGAGGGAGAATGGGAAAATTTCTCTTACTCTCTACAGTTACATACACGTGCACACAGAAATAGCCTGGGAAAAGTGTACCTTAAATTTTTAACTCTGATTATCCCTGGAGAGTGGGAGTTTGGAAAGTAATTAGGTAACAGAAAATTTTCATGTGATAAAAAAAATAGTACGTACTCATGTTTGGATAATTTTCAAAGAAGTATTTGCGATTTTTGCAAATTAAGAAGCAATTGCAATGATGCTGGTGGAGGTGGTGGGATGGTGAGTATAATCTAGAAATAAATTGCTCAGAAATCACTAGATTTGACTATCCTTATACGAAAAATCCTGTCTATTCTCTTTCCTCCTACTAAACTCGAATATTCTATTTACCCTCCACTGTTTCCACTGGAAACCCTGGTGGAGTAGTGGTTAAGTGCTATGGCTGCTAACCAAAAGGTCGGCAGTTCCAATCCACCAGGCATTCCTTGGAAACCCTAGGGGGCATTCTACTCTGTCCTTTAGAGTCACTATGAGTCGGAATCGACTCGACGGCACTGGGTTTGGTTTTTATGGTTTGGTCCTTCCCACAATCGCACCAAAATTTTCTTCCACTTGAAACCTCACCATTGGGTTATAAGAATTAGTCACCGGTACACATATTCTTTAGGAAGGAGAGCTTGTTGACAATGTATCAATAAAAAAAAAAAAATTGTTATATATAAGTAGTGGAAAACAGACATTAGGTGAGATATCAAGTTTAATCAATCTACTAAGCTTGATTTATCCTTGAAAGTTTTCAACTGACTAGTTCTTTGTAAAGTCTGAATGTTCAAAAGAGAAAAAAAGCCTCTGTAAAAAATCTCTAGTTCTCTTAAGCTCAGATCTGTGAGGTATCAATAAGAACTCATAATTTATCTCACGTATGCTGGAGTCCTGGTGGCACAGTGGTTAAGAGTTATGGCTACTAATCAAAAGGTCGTCAGTTTGAATCCAGCAGCTCTTCCTTGGAAACTCTAAGAGGGCAGTTTTATTCTGTCTTTTTTTTATAGGGTCACTATGAGTCAGACCTGACCAAACCTTTTTTTTTTTTTTAATGTTGGGCAAAAGGAGCCCTGGTGGTGCAGTAGTTAAGCACTCACCTACTAAACAAAAGCTGGGTGGTTCGAACTCACCATCTGATGAGGCAGTCTGCATCCATAAAATTTTACAACATTGGAAACCCCATGGGGCAGTTCTACTTTGTTTTGTAGGGTCGCTATGCCTCAGAATTGGACTTGGTGGCAATGGGTTTGGTTTTGGTTTATGCTGGAGCAAAGTACTGATTTCTCATGATTCATGCCTCTTATGTTTGATGTTGCTGCTTATTATGGTGTTGTTATTGAATGTGAATGAGCATGACTGATAAAAGCTGATGCAATTAGTCTTTACAAAAAACCTTCACATAATGATCCTTCTTTTTGTGGGTATTCATAATCACTCTTTAGCATGCTGCCCCTTCAACTCATAATTATTTTTCTCAAGATGACTCATTGCTTTTGAATTTTGCTTGAAAAAGTGTTTTATATTAGTATCTCTTCAGGGCATTAAGTGAGGCTTTCTTTTTACATTATGTCTAGAAGACTTTTTACTTTCTGGCATTCCTCATTGCTCTAGTCGTCTGAATCATTCAGTCACCAAGGTATCTAGCTGCCATCCATGTTTCCTGACTTGTACAGACCTAAAGATTTGTACCCTGCCTTCACCACTGCAAGGTCAATTGGTCTGACCCACAGGGCTGAATCTTCCAATTGATCAGGTATTAACACCATTTAAACTTGTATAAAGTGTTGTGAAGAAAGCTACACAGATAGTCAATTTATGGAAACAGCATTTGAACAAACTGGATAGCATTCATCATATTCAGTTACTTAACAGATACAATGGGGTGATTTCTACATGCTAGGCACGACTCTAGGCACCCAGAGATAGATATAAACATGACAGACAAAGTATATTTTCTTATAGAACTTACATTTTACTTGTAGGAGTCTACAAACAAAATTAATAAGCGAAATAATTAAAACAAACAGAAATATAGTTAAGTGCAATGCCAAAAACAAAATAATATGATCTTAAACCAACTTGGTAAAGGATGTATCATTGCTGTTTTATAGACAGTGTCATCTGCATGAAACTGAAGCCTAAAGTTAGTTAGCAAGTAATCCAAGAGCAAGAAAGTAATCAGTGGTAAAACCTCAGTTTGAATCTAGGCCTCTTACTCAACCAAATCAAGCCAATCCCAATGCCACTGAGTTGAATTCCAACTCATAGCAACCCTATAGACAGAGTAGACCTGCCCCATACAGTTGCCAAGGCTGTAATACTTATGGAAGGGTTTGAATTGGTTAGCAGTGGGTGCTTAACTACTGTGCTATCAGAGATCCTCCTTACTCAAGGTTATCTTTATTTATAATATGCCATATTGTATACTTCCCACCATCTTTATTTTTAGGAATTCGTGTTGGTATAAAACTTAACGACACAAACATCTCACACATCATCTTCCTAATTCTCAGTATACTTGATTTTATTACATGTTGTTAGGCAAGCCTTGATAAATAACATACTTAATTAGCATGGGATAACCAGTAGATGAATAAAAAAAAAAAAAAAATTTTTTTTTTTTTTTTGTAGATGATTAGGTACTTATTAAATCATAGTTCCCCATGTGTCTGTCAGTTTTCTATACCATGGGGGCTTGTATGTTGTTGTGATGCTGGAAGCTATGTCACCATTATTCAGATACCAGCAGGATCACCCTGGCTGACAGGTTTCAGCTGAGCGTCCAAGCTAAGACAGACTAGGAAGAAGGACCCTACAGTTGACTTCTGAAAAGAATTAACCAGTGAAAACCTTATGAATAGCAGTGGAACATTGTCTGATATAGTGCCTGAAGATGAGCCCCCCAGATTGGAAGACACTCAAAAGATGACTGGGAAAGAGCCGCCTCCTCAAAGTAGAGTCGACCTTAATGATGTGGATGGAGTTAAGCTTTTGGGACCTTCATTTGCTGATGTGGTACAACTCAGAATGAGAAGAAACAGCTGCAAATCTCCATCAATAATTGGAACCTGGAATGTATGAAGTATGAATCTAGGAAAATTGGAAAATGTCACAAATGAAATGGAACCCCTAAACATTGATATCCTAGGCATTAGTGAGCTGAAATGGACTGGTATGGCCATTTCGAATCAGACAATCATATGGTCTACTATGCTAGAAGTGACAATTTGAAGAGGAATAGAGTTGCATTCATTGTCAAAACGAACATTTCAAGATATATCTTGAAGTACAGAGCTGTCAGTGATAGGATGATATCCATATGCCTATAAGGAAGACCAGTTAATATGACAATTGTTCAAATCTATGCATCAACCACTAAGGCCAAAGATGAAGCAATGAAGATTTTTACCAGTTTCTGCAGTCTGAAATTGATCCAGCATGCAATCAGGATGCATTGATAATTACTGGTGACTGGAATGTGACAGTTGGAAACAAAGAAGAAGGATCATAGTTGGATATGGTCTCGTGATAGAAACAATGTTGGAGATCACATGATAGAATTTTGCAAGACCAACAACTTCTTCATTCCAAATACCTTTTTTCGACAACATAAGCAACAACTATACACATGGACCTCTCCAGATGGAATACATAGGAATCAAATCGACTACGTCTGTGGAAGGAAATGATGGAAAAGCTCAATATCCTTAGTCAGAACAAGGCCAGGGGCCGATTGTGAAACAGACCATCAATTGCTCACATGCAAATTCAAGTTGAAACTGAAGAAGATTGGAACAAGTCCATGAGAGCCAAAGTAGGACCTTGAGTATATCCCGCCTGAATTTAGAGATCATCTCAAGAGTAGATTTGACTCATTGAACACTAATGACCAAAGACAAGATGAGTTGTGGAATGACATCAAGGACATTATCCATGGAGAAAGCAAGAGGTCATTAAAAAGACAGGAAAGAAAGAAAAGACCAAAATGGATGTCAGAAGAGATCCTGAAACTTGCTCTCAAACATCAAGTAGCTAAAGCAAAAGGAAGAAATGATGAAGTAAAAGAGCTAAACAGAAGATTTCAAAGGGTGGCTAGAGAAGACAAAGTATTATAATGACATATGCAAAGAGCTGGAGAAAGAAAAGCAAAAGAGAAGAACATGCTTGACATTTCCCAAGCTGAAAGAAATGAAGGAAATTCAAGCCTCAATTTGCAGTAGTGAAGGATTCTATGGGGAAAATATTAAATGATTCAGGGAGCTTCAAAAGAAGATAGAAGGAATACATGGAGTCATTATACCAAAAAGAATTGGTTGATGTTCAACCATTTCAAGAGGTAGCATATGATCAGGAATCAATGGTACTGAAGGAAGAAGTCCAAGCTGCACTGAAGGCATTGGCAAAAAAGAAGGCTCCAGGAATTGATAGAATATCAATTGAGATATTTCAGCAAACAGATGCAGCACTGGAAGTGCTCACTCGTCTATGCCAAGAAATTTGGAAGGCAGCCACCTGGCCAACTGACTGGAAGAGATCCATATTTATGCCTAGTGTCAAGAAAGGTGATCCAACCAAATGTGGAAATTATCAAACAATATCATTAATATCACACTCAAGCAAAATTTTGCTGAAGATCATTGAAAATGGTTGCAGCAGTATATCTACAGGGAACTGCCAGAATTTCAGGCCAGATTAAGCCTGGGATATTATTGTTGATGTCAGATGGATCCTGGCTGAAAGCAGAGAATACTAGAAGGATGTTTACCTGTGTTTCATTGACTATGCAAAAGAATTTGACTCTGTACATCATAAAAAATTATGGATAACATTGTAAAGAATGGGAATTCCAGAACACTTAATTGTGCTAATGATGAACCTTTACATAGATCAATACACAGTTGTTCAGCCAGAGTAGGAAAGGTTTGTGTCAGTGTTATATGCTTTCACCATACGTGTTCAATCTGTATCCTGAGCAAATCTGAGAAGCTGGACAATATGAAGAAGAATGTGGCATCACGATTGCAGGAATACTCATTAACAACCTGAGATATGCAGATGATACAAGCTTGCTTGCAGTAAATGAAGAGGACTTAAAGTACTTGCTGATGAAGGTCAAATACCACAGCCCTCGGTATGGATTACACCTCAACATAAAGAAAACAAAAATCCTCACAACTGAACCAGTAAACAACATCATGATAAATGGAGAAAAAAAATTGAAGTTGTCAAGGATTTCATTTAGCTTAGATCCCCGATCAACGCCCATGGAAGCAGCAGTCAAGAAATCAAAGCACTCATTGCTTTGGGTAAATATGCTGCAAACGACCTCTTTATAGTGCTGAAAAATCAAGGATGGCACTTTGAGGACTAAGTTGTGCCTTACCCACATCATATGCATGCAAAACCTGGACAATGAATAAAGAAAACAGAAGAAGAATTGACACCTTTGAATTGTGGCGTTGGTGAAGAATATTGGATATACCATGGGCTGCCAAAAGAAGGAACAAACCAGTCTTAGAAGAAGTAAAACCAGAACGCTCCTTAGAAGCAAGGATGGCAACACTGCATCTTATATACTTTGGACATGTTGTCAGAAGGGATCAGTCCCTGGAGAAGGACACCATGCTTGATAAAGTAGAGGGTCAGCAGAAAAGAGGAAGACCCTCAACGAGATGGATTGACACAGTGGCTACAACAATGGGCTCAAGGATAAGAATGATTGTGAACATGGTGCAGGATCGGGGCAGTGTTTCTTCCCTTTGTGCATAGGGTCCTAAGAGTCCAAACCTACTCTACAGCACCTAACAACAACAACAACATAATCATAATAATGATTAGTTAACATATTTTTATCTTCTGTTGTATACCAGACCCTGTCTCCTTAATCTTTTGCATTCACTCTCACCTTTGTTCCTTATGAAAAAAATATATGTAATAGTAAATAGAACATGATCTCTGTCTGAGAGAAATTAAATGATCTTATTCCTTGAACAATCCGAATTCTTTCTGAACTTTGGGCTTTGAATTTGTTATCTCTGTCGACTGGAAATTCTCCTTCTCCTGCTCCCATATCCTCATATGTTTTCTCCATCATCAGCTCAGGCTCAACTCAAATATCATTACATACTGTTGTATGTTGCTATGACACTGGAAGCTATGCCACTGGTATTTCAAATACAATCAGAGTTACCCGTGACAGAAGGGTTTATGTGCAGCTTCCAGATTAAGGTAGACTAGGAAGAATGGCCTGGAAATCTACTTCTGAAAATTAGTCAATGAAAACGGTATGGATCATAACAGAGTATTGTCCAGTAGAATGCTGGAAGATGAGTTCACAAGGTTGGAAGTCACTCAAAATACACAGTGGCTGCAAAAATGGATTCAAGCATAACTATGCTCATGAAAGTGGTGTAGAACTGGGCAACATTCTGTCCTGTTGTACATGAGGTCACCGTGTGTCAGAACCCACTTGATGGCAACTGACCACAACAGACAAGAGGTTACTCCTTATAGCACTAACCACACTGGTTCCCCCAGGTCCGGTTTCCCTTTTCTGGTAAGATTTGATGAGAGCTAGAGATCATCCTACATGCACTAGTATCTTCACTGTAGTTGAGGAATCCTGAAAGTATTTATTTGGGAACTTATAAAATGTTGTCTCTCCCTCTCATTTTATGTGAGAGAGACAGAGAAGAAAAGAGAGAGGGAAACTTTTCTCTCTAATGTAACATATCCTCCTTTGAAATAGAAGGGAAAGGATCCTGGGTTCTTATTCTTTGGAATATAAATAAATATCTTTACGGAGAAGATAAGCTCTGCACCCTTGAGTTTACAAGCTACGATTTAATCCCCTGTGAAATGTAAATACTTACTTCCAGAAGGATAAATCTCTTCAGAGTTCTCACTATTCAGTTGTTATTTAATTCACAAAGCTTGTCTTTTAACCCAGGTCCCAAATTTCAGTAAAAGTTACTCAGAAATCTCTAACAGTACAGAAATATAAACTTTGTTTTTAATTCAGTCCCACGAGTGAATTTTTGTTGGTTTGTGCTTGTTTTAGTTCTGTTAGTTTGTATATTTTTGCATATTCTTAAGTCAGGGGATCCTAGAGCATTTGATAGAGGTGACCACTGAAAAGAGAGAAAGTGATGATTCATGACAGAACTGGTTCAGTTGCCAGAAAAAATTCCTTGAGGAGCCTAGAGTCGATGGACTCCAAGACACAAATTTAGGAGCTGGACATTAATTAAAGAAGATGATGTTCTTCCATCCATCATAAGAAGAGAGAAGGCAGAGAACATAGATATAAATGCTAGCAAATTAGTGGGGGTGGCATTGGGAAAATGAGGGAGTTTCTCTATGACTGCTTATTTTATCTTAATAAGTTTGATGAAAGTTTATCAACTATTAGTGGAGATGGAGATGAGAGTGTTTGGTTGGAGGTTAGAGGTGAGAAAAGCAATATGGAATATCTTGGTGATTGGGAACATAAATTTATGAGGTAAATATTGTTGGTAAGTAGCTGTAATAAACTAGGGTTGGACTTCTTCAGGGTAAATTTAAAAACGTAGAAGCAAAGAATTTAAGTGTACTTTCATATGAGCTACATTAAACAATGGACTCTGTTTTTTTGATAAAAAGATATGTGACAACCTGGAACAGGGATAGATAGTGATTATACATTCAGGTCAATAGGTTGAGGTTTACATAGCAGCTGAAGAAGAGGTGGAATGGTATGAAAGAGTTGATGGACATCAGAGAGTTTGCTCATGATAAACTGAGCTTCCAAAGATACAATAAGGAGTTTCTTGAGCGAGAAAGAAAAAGAAGATGGCTTGGATTATGAGATATAAAGTGTGACATGGGAATGACATCCCAGGTGATGATACACTAATTAGGGGATCTAGATTGCTGATACTGACTGAGTTAAACAAGCATATGGAGAATAATGGAATTAACCTTGATAATCTGTTCTGACTCATAGCGACTTTGATAGAACCTTATAATAATATGTGATCACTCTAGGTTGTTTTCGGAGCATTTCTCTAGAAGTTATAGTGCCCCTCAGCAACTGAAGTCTCTTGTAGGATGGCTGATCCTATTGTAATAATAATAATAACAAATAATACTAAGAAGAAAAAGAATAGCAGTTAATACTCTTTACTATGTACTATGCCCAAACACTCTGTGGAGCCATTTTACTCTGCATACACAGAGTCACCATGAGTCAGATTGACTCAATGACAACTAAGGACAATATGCCCAAGGCACTGTTCAGTGCACTTCCCATATGTTAATCTACTCTACCACCCTGTTAATTAGGTGAAAGAATCTTTCAGAGTTCACTGATGAGAAATAACTTTATCATAAGGTAAAACAAATAGCAAGATCTTGGACAAAAATTATTTTGTTCATTGCTTTTGTCATGTACATTATGGAGATAAATAAACTGGCATTTTAGGCTAACGCTGAAGACACACAGCTTTATCAAAGTAATTAGCCAGACAGGAACTCACTTCCTGTGTTAGAGAAATAGGAACCAATATGGACTAATAGTGAATATAATCTTATAGCTGATGAATAGGACCTTGCCCAAATGTGGAAATGCTGCATTGTACACGCATATGCGCGCACACACACGCACACACACATATCCCTCAAGTCATCAGCCATAGTTCTGGCAGGAAACGGAAGACACATAAACAGGGTAATCGAGGACAATTTAATTAAAACACACACACACACACAGCTATTTACAAGGCTGTGGGGAGAGTTAAGGGAAACAAACTGGATAGTTGTTTTTGCCTTTAAGCAACAGCTTTGAGCAATTATCACCCCATGGCCTGAAGAAGAAAAGTGAGAAGGCAACTACTACAACACAGAGTAGTTCTAGGAGAGAGCTTTTCTAAAGAAGTTGAGACTTCTGGTAGAGGGAACCAGTTAACTTGTGGCTCTGACCACTCTATCCTTGTACACTGCAGTCTTCTACCAGAAACTCTTATTGGTATAATCAACTACGAAGGCAGAGAGAAAGGGATCCTATTGCTCTAAGCCACAAAGCAGAGTGGAGAAGGGTAGAAAGTGGTTTGGAGAAGCAAATAGGGAATTTTCTGTAACTGAATGTCCCACCCAAATCCAAATTTCAACTATCCATAGATGGGGAAACTACATGTAATTATACTTTTGATTTCAAAATCATTTATATTGGAGAGAAAAACAAAAATAGAATGTCTTGAAAAACATTTTTGACAAAAAAAAAAAATTTTTACAAAGGAATGGAAAAATATGTGGTCTCTCTACAATTATATTAAGAATTCTCATATAAATTAAGAATTTTATACACTACAAACTACTTTAAAAAAAGAATATGAAAACTAAGACTATGAGAAGTTGGAGAAAATTACCCATTTTATGGTTACAAAGTGACTGAGGCAAGATGCAAGCCATCTTTCATTTCCTAAAGGCAATGATCTTTCCAGTACAATAGAGCTGGCTTCCACCATGAAAATCTTGTGCCCAGGCAGTGAGCCCTGCTTCTATCCATCTTAGTTTCTCACAGTTCATTAATCTAACTTCCATTCTCCTCTCTACAAAACATCATTTTTAACCCCTTCCTCTTCTCTCTTTGCAGGCTATTTTAATCATTGTGCTTTTTTTCCTATCTCTCTTGGACATAATTGAGTCTCAATTTTCTCTTACTAATGACCTTTCTTCTGCAAACAAACGTAATGACCTTTCTTCTGCAAACAAACGTGCTTAGGTCCTGCTGAGCCACAGTATCAGCTTCTCCTCTTTCTCCGCCCCATCCTGGTTCCCTCTCCTTCTCTCCTCTCCTCCTCTTACTCCTTCTTCTTTCTTGTCTAGATACCTCTTCAAGTTTCCTTCCTAGGTATTTCACAGACATATTTAAAAATTTGATAAACTGCCAACTCTAGTTATGTATCAAATATTTCTCTAGCCCTTTGGAATCTAAATTTTGGCTGCATCACTCTTCTGAAGCTTCTTTCTTTGAAACAACCAGAAACTTAAGAAAATTGATGTAAAAACTTTTTCTCAGTGTTCATTTCCTGCTACCCGTCTTCAGAATTTGATTTGTTACCAAGAGGATCTCTCTTGAAATCTTTGTTACTTTCTTGAAATTTTTATTTCCTGTAATGCCACACCATTCTGATTTCCTTAATTCCTGATTTCAATTTACCTGTATTACCTATGCTTGTCTTGCACTGTCTATTCTAATTGTAGATTTTTTCTTTTCTATTTTCAGCATTTGCCACATTCCAATACCATCTCTATAATCCAAATCTTTACCTTCAGCCACTGTCTTAGTCCTAATACACAATTCTTCAGTGTTAACACCCTACTGGAAAATTCTATAGCTATGTTTTCTAAAGCATTTTGTCTCGACTGTATATTACAGAAAATACACTGGAAAAAATTTCTGGAGTTAGACATTTATTTTCCTCTTAGATAACCATGTTGCTATGTACCTTTAAGTCAATGCTGACTCATAAAAACCCAATACGACAGTGTAGAACTGCTCTATAGGGTTTCCATATAACTGGAATCCTTCTATTAGACAAGAAACTATGATTATAAGCTATACAGGACATGGATTATGATGATGATTATACAGAACATGCATATAGTATTAACTGGTCATTCTCAGGAATCATTTCCTTATCCCCACCCATCTATGCACAAAATTAATTTCCTGGTTAGGTTGTACTCATTTGTCAAGACCCATCTTAGGCATTGTTCAACTTCCTTAACTCCCCCACATCTTTGTTAGATGAGGCATTCTAACTTAGTGGTTTAGACTTCACATTCCAGAATCAAACAATGTGGATTCAGACTCTGATTCTCTCTGTTACTAATCTTACTTTGAGTAAAATACTTAAATTGTAAATACTTTGCCTACTTTATAAGTGCTTGAAAATATTCTTACTTCAAAGGTTGTTGTGAGAATTAGATTAATGTATTTGGCATGTAATAAGGGCTCAATATATGTTACCAATTGTCAGGATTTCATTATCATACCTTATTCTTTTATCTCAAAGTTTTATTGACTTTGTTTTGTTACCTTGTGTGTTTTGCCTGTCATTCTTATAGCCCACTTTAAGGCATTGTATCATTTTCCTATTACTGCTGTAACAATTTATCACAAGCAAGTGACTTAAAACAACATAACTTTGTAATTCTGATGTCAGGAGTCCAAAATGATTCTTGATGTGCTAAACTCAGGGTGTGTGGCAGACCTGTGTTATTACTGGATGCCTTAGGGGAGAATCTGTCCTTGCTTTTTCCAGTTTCTAGAGGCCTCCAGCATCCCTTGGTTTGTGTTCCTCTATTTTCAAAGTCAACAGCATAACATCTTCAAATCTCTTTTTCTAACTCTGGCCTCCTTCCACTTATAAGAGCCCCAGTGTTGCACTGTGCCCACGTGGATAATCCAGAATAGTTTTCCTATTTCAGTATCCTTTACTTAATCACATCTGCAAAGTCGTTTTGCTATGTAAAGTAAAACATACACAGTTACCTGGAATTAAGAAGTAGATATTTTGGGGGATAATTGTTCTCTTTTCTACAGACAGAATCTAAAGGTTATGTTTTATTTGTTTTGTTTTTAGTTTCAACACTTACGTGTCTCCAGGGCTGAATGAAGGTCTAGTGAATAAATCAATCAGTAACTGGAAGAATAAGTGAGTGAATAGAAAAATCTCACAAATATCTAGATCATCTAATTTCTACTAAATATACTCCGTCATTCAAAACAGAATCTCTAGGACTTCACTAGAATAGCAAATAACTACAAGAAGTTTTAAGCTTACCTATTATAAGAGAAATCCTGGTGGTGCATTGGGTAAGCCCTTTGTTGCTAACCGAAAGGTTGGTGGTTTAAGCTCACCAGCCACTCCATGGCTGTTTGCTTCCGTAAAGATTACAGCACTGGAAACCCTAGGGGACATCTCTCTCTACTCTGTCCATTAGGGTCACTATGAATCAGAATCAACTTGATGACACACAACAACATCTCTTATAAAAAGGCTTACCTATTAAAAGAAGGCAAAGGTGGTTTAGTGGTAGAATCTTACCTCCGATGTGGGAGACACAATTGGATTCTCAGCCAATGTATCTCATGCACAGCCACCGCTCCCCTTTCAGTGGAGTTTTGTGTGTTGTTATTATGCTGAACAGGCTTCAGTGAAGCTTCCGGTCTAAGAAAGACTGGGAAGAAAGGTCTGGAGATCTACTTCTGAAAATCAGCTAGCGAAAACCCTGTGGATTACAACAGTCCAATACACAGTTGATCATGTGTATGGTGTGGGACAAGGCAGCATTTTGTTCGGTTGTGCATGGGGTCACCATGACTTGGGGGCCAACATGATGCCAGGTCACAACAACAACAGCCTATTATATAAAGCAGTTAGGGATGCTGGTTTAACAAGACATATACTCTTAGCACTAAATTCCATCATCTTGTTAACCTGACTGTCATCCATTTATGTAAAAAAAAAAAAAAACCTGATTATAATGGTAAGAATGTTTTGGATGAATGACACATGCCAAGTGTGTATCTTTGAGGAGGGTGAATGCTGGAGTTTGTGTCATAAAATGTGGTGCCATGTAGGAAGTTCTAAGGCTGTGATTATTACTTGAACAACATTTTACTTTGCAGGATGTTATGTTTTGTATATTAACTAAAAAAAAGGCATTTATCCTTAAATTCATGAAGGCTAAATACAGCATGTTTGATAATGTTATCAGCATAGGTGCCAGTTACATAGATTGTACTGTTCATTACACTTCAAAATGCTTCTTTAAGCTACAGTAGAAGAGCTTTGCTTTTGATTTTTTTTTTTCTTTTAATTTACAAACTACTCAGAGCTGTAATTTAACATTCAGTTTTTAAGGTTTCTCAAAGCTCAGAGGAACGTAGCTATCCATTTAAATTTTAATCATGGAAAAGCAGTACGTAGACAATGATTTATTACTTCAAAATACGGCCATGAAATGACATGAAAATGCTCATATTTTGATTGAAATATGAGCATTTACAAGGTTATTATATTTAATTCTCTTCATGTCAGCAGCGCCAATAGAGTTTTCAATGCTTTGATTCTGTATTTATTTGCATCACAGATGCTCATACTGAAGGTTGTTGTCTCAATCACTTCATATTGCTGCAGGCAGAAAATTCTGTATATCACATTCTTGACATCTATATTTCCTTCACAAATGTGTTTCAAATTTTTAAATTTGATAATCAGCCACATTTATTTGTTTAAAAGATCACTGCTTATACCATGGTGTTGATTTTAATATTTTCCAGTAGATTTGAACCAAATAAGAACTATCTTCAACAGAAGTTTTACTAACATTCAAACTTAACTATATGATGCATTCGTTTGAAATGTGGACTTTTTGGGGAAAATAATATTTATAATTGCAAAGAAAAAAATACTGCTAGATGTAGGTGCCTCAGCAGATTTTGTTATGTCGCTTCAGTTAATGCCTACTGAGAAGAGTAATAGAAGTGCCAAGAATATTGTTAAGCAGACCCAGGGGCTTATTCTCACATAAGTTCTCAAAACAAAAGAAAAAAAAGCTTGTTGAAGAATTGTGGAAGGTACCCTGATGGGAAACATTCTGGGGACTGACACTACATCAGGATAGGAAGTAAGAACCTGAAAATCTAAGAAAAATTTTCTATATACTCTTTAATTTAGATGTAGCCCTTTCAAGACCCAGTTATTTTCTGTTTTGAATTTTTTGTTGATACATGTGTTTTCTTTAATGGAAGCATGCTTAATCATAGAGTGTTGTTGAATTTTTGGTAGGTAGTATGAATTTTTTTTTTTCTTGTCCTGTCCCACAAACCTACCCTTGGAGTCCAGAGGGGCATACCTTTTCCCACAAATTCTACCCCCAGAGTCCCTTCCAAGTCCACTGGGATATATGTGTCCCAATATTTTTTTTCAAAATTCCTATTTTTCCTGCCAAAAATGAACACACCTCATATAACATCCTGTAGAAACAGTAATTTGTGAAACGTGCCCATTTTTTGCTTGTTTGTTTGTTTCAAACAGTCATAAAAACCCCTGCCTTGTGGCAGCATGCAAAGTCAGTGAGAAAGCAGTTTACCAATTAACCTAAGAGGCAGGAAATGTTGATAGGCGACCATATATTCCACTGGTCCTGAAAAGGCTTTAGCAGGGTAACCAAACATCCTAATTTTATTTGAACAGTCCAGTTTATAGCTATTGCTTCCTGTAATTATTAACAGCCCCTCCTGATACTATCAAAAATGTCTCATTTAAGGTGATATATGTATGCCCACAGGAAATTTAGAAAACCTAACACTTTAGAGTGTAGGAAGACTTTTCACTGTTGAGAAAAAACATTGCTTCCAAAACTAAAAACATTATTAGAATTTCAGACATCTTTTGCTATTCTACTGAAATAAAAAGTCATGAAGTTTGAAGTGGAATCTTTGAGAACTGGTCTCTTTGATGTTTATATTGCATGGTCTAGTCTGTGACAGTTTCATTAAATTGCTGTAATTTTCTTTGGCAGAAAAGTGATTTATCTAATTTCAGAGTCAAATATCTTGAGAATTCTAAGCTAACAATCACAATATGAGAAGCTTATCAACTATTTAAATTTTATGTTAAGGATTTGTTGTGCTTAGTGGAATTTTTTTTTTTTCATGATTTCAAAATTCTAGGGGAGAGTGAATTAGGAGGCATTTTCTTATAAATTACTGTTCTGAAGGAACATTATAAACCCCAATATTAAAATGATGATATATCCAGTATTTTCTTACCATTAATATCTCTGGTCTCATCTGTTTATTATCCTTTAATAATGTATAGAGCTTTTCATGACATGACCTTGCTGAAACAACATTAATAGCAATCAATTAAAACACAATTCATGTTTTTGTTTGTATATGCATTCTATTTTTAATAGTAAGAGCTCAGCTGCTAAGCAAAAGGTCAGCAGTTCGAATCCACAAGATCTTTGGAAACCCTATAGGGTACTCCTATTCTATCCTATGGGACCGCTTTGAGTTGGAATCAACTCAGTGAAAATGGGTTTTGGTTTTTCGGACTTTGGTAAAAAAGCATCATACAACCTGATTTTTTGCCCCTATGGAAATCATTGTGGCACCATAAATAACAAACATCATCATCATAATTAATAATAGTACCAGTAGGAGTCTTGGCAGGAAAGAGAAGTAGGATTCAAACCTGGTAATTTAAGGAGAGGGAGCACTTTTCAAAAAGTATAGAGGAAAATGTGGTCGGGTGTGGAGAAACCACACAGGATAGTGCATCTCCCTGAGGTGAGTAACGGAAGGACTATTGTGACTCCTAGACCCAAAAAAGCAAGTGGAAGAAAGAGCTACCAGAACCTGGAGACAGAGTGGCTGTGTGAAAAAGACCATTTCTTGAGCTACGACCTTTGTTGGAGCAGCATAGGCAGCTCACAGTAAAAGCCCCTAGGGTGAAAGCCAAGCAAATAACAGCCAGATCTTATTCTTCCTTCCCCTTACAATCTACTGCTTATGGTCCCCATTGGCTGAAGCCAACAAGAGGAGAAGGGAGGCCATTGGTGTAGTCCACGTAGGCTTCAGCCTCGCAGGGAAGACAGCGTAGTGGAAAGTATGGAGGATGCTGGAGAGTGCCTCTTGAGGAGAAAATGTAAGACATTCAGCATAACTGTTGCCATTATGACTGTCTTCTTCTGAACACTTACCAGCTATATGCCAAGGACTGACTATACATTATCTAATCTATTCAACAATGATATGAAATTGTGTTCCTCCAACTCCCTTTTATAGATGAAACTCATAGAATTTAAGTAAATCACCCATGATCATAAATCTACTAAGTGAAGTATTTTCATGAAACTCAAATTTGTTTAAGTTCTTAATCAAGTTCTTCACCACAGTATTCTGCTTCGTTAAAATTTGCCACAACAATGTACTCAAGCATACCAATAATCATGAATACGGTACCAAACCCGTCAATTGTGACTCATAGAGACCCTATAGGGCAGAGTAGAACTGCCTCATAGGGTTTCCAAGAAGCACCTGGTGGATTCAAACAGCCGACCTTTTGATTAGCAGCTGTAACTCTTAACCACTACCCTACCAGAGTTTCCAGAATATGGCACAGGTGGGGGCAATGCTTCCTTCTCTTATACATAAGTCTTTATGAGTTGAAGCCAATGCAATGGAAACTAATAACAATAACATTCATTCCAAAAATTTCTATAATATATAGGGAAGTAATAAATAATATTCAGGGAATGATAAGAAATCATATAAGGAAATATTGAATTCAGTAGTGATAAATCATGATATATAAAATGTAAGAGATAGCTTACCTAATGGAAATAGGCACATAATGAATTTGTATTGACCAGAGGTCTGACATTGGCTCTCCTACTGAAATGTACTTAGACTATCAGAGACAATAAAGACAGTTCAAAAAAACATCATATGAGAAAAATAAATAGCCAGTTACACCCAAATCACAATTAGCGAAACTCGAAGGTAGAAGATAGTAGGGAGGCCTGTATGATAGGACTGTACAATATGGAGCAGCAGGAAAGGATACAATGTTCCTCTCTGCTGGAAAAATCAGGGAGCAAGAAGCAATATACACTAAATACTGTTCCTCAAAGCTCCATCCTAGGAATTGTATCAAAACCCTTCAAATATTATCCCTCTGCTTAAGAATGTAGATATTCAAACCCTGTCAAATGTCCTCCCCCTACTTAGAAATTTGTTGGGAAATTAGCTTCTCTGAAGCTCCATCACCTCCAATACCTAACTGGTCATCTTTTTCTCTCATGTGCCAAGAATGTTTGATTATGGCTTTGTTTTCAGGGACAATTATAATACATGAGAATTGCAATAACCTTTTCCTTATCAATCATCGGTACAGATAGCACTTGGATTCCCTCTTCGTTTAACACCACGTATGACCCTTAAATGATAATTGTCCCTAGCCTTTCCTTTCACAGACCTGCATGTTCTAATCCTGTATACTTCAACTTATTTTTTTCTTTTACCTCATCTCTAGAGAGGTTTTAGCATGTACCTCCAGTGTGTGTGTGTGTGTATGTGTGTCAGACACACACACCTGTCTGACAGTTTGCCTTATTGTGGTGGCTTGTGTGTTGCTGTGTTGCTGGAAATAATGCCACAGGTATTTTAAATACCAGCAGGGTCACCTGTGGTGGACAGGTTTCAGCGTAGCCTCCAGACTAAGACAGAAGGGCCTGTCAGTCTCCCTCAAAAAAAAAAAAAAAAAGGCCAGTGAAAACCTTATGGATAGCAGGAGAACATGATCTGATACACTGCTGGGAGATGAGCCCCTCAAGTTGAAAGACTCTCAACTTACGACAGGGAAAGAACTGCCTACTCAATGAGTGGATGGAATAAAGATTTGGGAACTGCATTTGCTAATGTGGTATGACTCAAAATGAGAAGGAACAGCTGCAAATATCCATTAGTAACTGGAACATGATATGTACGAATTATGAATCAAGGAAAATTGGAAGTCATCAAAAATTAGATGGAATGCTTGAAGATTGATATCCTAGGTATTAATGAGCTGAAATAGACTGGTATTGGCCACTTTTAATCCAACAAGCATATGCTTTATTATGCTGAGGATGACAAATTGAACAGCAACAGCACCAATTTTATCATCAAAAAGAACATTTTAAGATCTATCCTGAAGTACGATGCCATCAAACCCATTGCTGTCATGTCTATTCCTACTCATAGAGACCCTGTAGGACAAATAGAACTGTCCACAGGGTTTCCAAGGAGTGGATGGTGGATTCAAACTGCTGTTGTTTTGGTTAGCAGCTGAGCTCTTAACTGCTTAGGATAATATTCATAACCCTACAAGGAAGACCAGTTAATATGACCATTATTCAAATTTGTGTGCCAATCACTAAGATCAAAGATGAAGAAATTGAAGATATTTGCCAACTTCTGCTGTCTCAAATTGATCAAAGATTCAGTCAAGGTGCATTTATTATCACTGGTGATCAGAATGTGGAAGTTGGAAACAAAGAAGCATCAGTACTTGGAAAATATGTCCTTAGTGATAGAAAAGAGGCTGGAGAGTGCAGGATAGAATTCTGCAAGACCAATGATATAGTAATTGGAAGTTTCAGCAACAAAAATGACAACTGGACACTTCGTTGTGGATTGAACTGTGCCCCTCAAAATGTGTTGTTAATCCTACTATACTGTCTTAGTCATTTAATGTTGCTATAATAGAAATATCACAAGCAGATGACTTTAACAAAGAGAAATTTATTCTCTCAGAGTCTAGCAGGCTAACAGTCCAAATTGAGGGTGACAGCCCCAGAGGAAGGCTTTCTTTCTCTGTTGGCTGTGGAAGAAAATCCTTGTCATCAATCTTCCTCTGATCAAGGACCTCTCAGCACAGGGACTAAGGGTCCAAAGGATGTGCTATGTTGCTGGGGCTTCTTTCTTGGTGATAAGAGGTCCCCCTGTCTCTCTGTTTGCTTCTGTCTTTTATCTCAAAAGAGATTGGTTTAAGACACGATCTGATCTTGTAGATTGAGTCTTGCCTCAAAAACATAACTGTCACTAATTCTATCTCATTAACATCATAGAGATAAGATTTGTAACACATAGGAAGATCACATCAGTTGACAAAATGGTGGACAATCACACAATACTGGGAATCATGACCTAGCCAAATTGATGCACATATTTTTGGGGGACACAACTCTGTCCATAACATAAAGTTTTTGTTATAATTCCATTTGAGCATAGGGTTTTCTTTGTTATGTTAATGAAGCAGTATTTGTGTAGGGTGTATTAGTGTATCCCTATCTCTTTAATAATATAAAAGAGAAGATTAAGCAAGAAGCAAGATAGCAGATATGGGGGAAGAGAGATGCTATGCCACATGAAGATCACCAAGGAGCCAAGGAGTAGAATCTGAAAAGAGACAAGAGTCTTCCACTAGAAGAGACACAGAGAGAGGGGAAAAGAGAGCCTTTCCCTAGAGCCAAAGCCCTGAATTCAGACTTGTAGCTTTCTAAACTGTGAAAAAATAAATTTGTTTCTCAAAGCCACTCAGTTGTGGTGTTTCTGTTATAGCAGCACTAGATAACTAAGACACATGAAGACCTCAGTGTATGAAACACACAGGAATCAAATCAACTACATCTGTGGAAAGAGACAATGTAAAAGCTCAATGTCATCAGTCATAACAAGGGCAGGGGGCGATTGTGGGACAGATTACCAATTGCTCATATGCAAGTTCGAGGTGAAGCTGAAGAAAATTAAAGCCAGTCCATCAGAGCCAAAGTAAGACCTTGAATATATTGTGCCTGAATTTAGAGACCATCTCAAGAATAGATCTGATACAGTAAACTCTAATGACCAAAAACCAGAAAAGTTGTGATGACATCAAAGACATCATACATGAAGAAAGCGAAAGGAAATTTTAAAAAATAGGAAAGACCAAAATGGATGTCAAAAGAGACTCTGAAACCTGCTCTTGAATGTAGAGTAGCTAAAGCATACACGAGCAACGATGAAGTAAAAGAGCCAAACAGAAGTTTTCAAAGGATTGCTCAAGAAGACAAAGTAAAGCATTATAATGAAATGCGCAAAGACCTGGAGTTGGAAAACCAAAATGGAAGAACACTCTCAACATTTCTCAAGCTGAAAAAACTGGGAAA
Organism: Loxodonta africana; assembly: GCF_030014295.1. Taxonomy (NCBI): domain Eukaryota; kingdom Metazoa; phylum Chordata; class Mammalia; order Proboscidea; family Elephantidae; genus Loxodonta; species Loxodonta africana. The sequence goes on from NC_087355.1 coordinate 63,865,124, forward strand.
AATTCAAACATCCAGTTGCAATATTGAAGGATTTTATGGGCAAAATATTGAACGATGGAAGAAGCATCAAGAGAAGATGGAAGGAATACACAGAGTCACTGTATGAAAAAGAATTGGTTGACACTCAGGCATTTCAGGAGGTAGCATATGATCAATAACCCATGATACTGAAAGAAGCCCAAGCTACACTGAAGGCATTGGTGAAAAACTGGGCTCCAGGAATTGGCGAAATACCAATTGAAATGTTTTGACAAATAGATCCAACACTGGAAGTGCTTACTTATCTATGCCAAGAAACGTGGAAGACAGCTACCTGGCCAACTGACTGGAAGAGATCCATATTTGTGCCCATTCTGAAGAAAGGTGATCCAATGGAATGCAGAAATTATCAAACAATATCATTAATATTATACGCAAGTAGAATTTTGCTGAAGACCTTTAAAAAATGGCTGCAGCCATACATTAACAGGGAACTGCCAGAAGTTCAAACCAGATTCAGAAGAGGACATGGGATGAGGGATATCATTGCTGATGTCAGAGGGATCTTGGCTGACAGCAGATAATACCGGAAAGATGTTTAACTGTTTTATTGACTACACAAAGGCATTTGACTGTGTGATCATAACAAACTATAGATAACATTGCGAAAGGTGGGCATTCCAAAACACTTTATTATGCTCATGTAGAACCTCTACATGTACCAAGAGGCAGTCATCCAGAAAGAACAAGGGGATTGAGAACAGAAACAACACAAGGATGCCCCTTATCATCACTTCTATTTAACATTGTGCTGGAAGTCCTAGCTAGAGCAATAAGGCAAGAAAAATAAATAAAGGGCATCCAAATTGGTAACGAAGAAGTAAAATTGTCCCTATTTGTGGATGATATGATACTATACAGAGGAAACCCAAAAGATTCCACAACAAAGCTACTGGAACTAATAGAAAGATTCATCAGAGTAGCAGGATATAAGACAAACATAAAAAAATCAGTTAGATTCCTATACACTGTCATGGATTGAATTATGTTCCCCAAAAATGTGTGTATTAACTTGGTTAGGCCATGATTCCCAGTATTCTGTGGTTGTCCTCCATTTTGTGATTGTAATTTTATGTTAAAGAGGATTAGGGTGGGATTGTAACACCCTTACCAGGTCACTTCCCTGATCCAGTGTAAAGGGAGTTTCCCTTGGTATGGCCTGCATGACCTTTTATCTCTCAAAAAAAAGGATAAAAGGAAAAGGAAGCAAGCAGAGAGTTGGGGTCCTCATAACACCAAGAAAGCTATGCCAGGAGCAGAGTGTGTCCTTCGGACCTGAGGTTCTTCTGCTCCCAGACCAAGGGAAAATGGATGACAAGGACCTTCCTCCAGAGCCAACAGAGAGAAAAAGCCTTCCTCTGGAGCTGACACCCTGAATTTGGACTTCTAGCCTACTAGACTGTAAGAAAATAAATTTCTCTTTGTTAAAGCCATCCACTTGTGGTATTTCTGTTACAGCACCACTAAATAACTAAGACATACACCAGTAAAGAGAATGACAAAAAGAAAATCAGGAAAACAATACCATTTATATTAACTAAAAATAGCCCCTAAGAAAATAAAATACTTAGAAATAAATCTAACCAGGAATGTAAAAGACCTATACAGAGAAAACTACAAAACAGTACTGCAAGAAACCAAAAGAGAGCTACGTAAATGGAAAAACATGCCATGCTCATGGATAGGTAGACTCAACATTGTGAAAATGACAATTCTACCCAAAGCAATCTACAAAAACAACACAATTCTGATCCAAATACCAACAGCATTCTTTAAAGAGGTGGAAAAGCTAATCATTAACATTATATAGAAAGGGAAGAGATGCCGGATAATTAAAGCACTACTTAAGAAGAAGAATAAAGTATAAAGTAGGAGGACTTGCACTACTTGGCCTGAGAACCTACTATACTGCTACGGTAGTCAAAACAGCCCAGTACTGGTGCAACAACAGATACATTGACCAAAGGGAGAGAATTGAGAACCCAGATGTAAATCCATCCACCTATGGTCACCTGATTTTTGACAAGGGCCCAAAGTGCATCAAATGGAAAAAAGACAGTCTTTTTAACAAATGGTGCTGGCAAAACTGGATGTCCATCTGCAAAAAAAAAAAAAGAAACAGGACCCATACTTCACACCATATACAAAAATAATTAAAAATGTATCAAAGACCTAAATATAAAACCAAAAACTATAAACATCATAGAAGAAAATATAGGATTGATGATAGAGGTTATAATACATGGCATGGGATCTTCTAAAAGTTAAAAACTTATGCTCATTAAAAGACTTCACCAAAAGAGTATAAAGAGAAACTATAGACTGGGAAAATTTTTTTGGCTCTGACAAATCAGACAAAGATCTGATCTACAGGAAAATCTAACACCTCTACAACAAAAAGACAAAGAATCCAATTAAAAAATGGTCAAAGGAAATGAACAGACACTTCACTAAAGAGGACATTCAAGCAGCTAACAGTCTGAGGAAATGATGGAGATCACTAGCCATTAAAGAAATGCAAATCAAAACCACAATGAGATACCATCTCAGGCCGGCATTACTGGCAAGAATCAAAAAAACAGAAAATAACAAATGTTGGAAGGGCTGCAGGGAGGCTGGAACTCTTATACACTGCTGGTGGGAATGCAAAATGGTACAACTGTTTTGGAAAATGATACGGTGCTACCTTAGAAAGCTAGAAATAGAAATACCAAATGATCCAGCAATCCCAGTCTTTGGAATATATCCTAGAGAACTAAGAGTCGTTACATAAAGAGACATATGCACACCCATGTTCATTGCAGCATTGTTCACAATACCAAAAAGATGGAAACAACCTAGACTCCCATCAACAGATGCATGGGTAAACAAACTTTTGTACATACACACAATGGAGTACTATGCAACGATAAAGAACAGTGATGAATCTGCAAAGCAATTCATAACACGGATTAATCTGGAGGATATTATGCTGAGTGAAATAAGTCAATCACAAAAGGACAAAAATTATATGAGACCAGTACTATAAAAACTCATGAAAAGGTTTACACACAAAAAGAAACAATTTTTGATGCTTACAAGAGAGAGGATTTGTGGGGATGGAAAAACACTAAGTAGACAATAGGTAAGTGATAATATTGGTGAAGAGTAAAACAGTACACGATAAGGGGAAGCCAGCATAATTTGTCCAAGGTAAGGTCACGGAAACGCTGTAGACACATCCAAACTCCCTGAGGGACCAAATTACAGGACTGAGGGCTGTGGGGATCATGGCCTCAGGGGACATCTAGCTAACTGGCAAAACATAGTTTATAAAGAAAATGTTTTGCATTCTACTTTGGTGAGTAGCGTCTGGGGTCTTAAAAGTCTGTGAGCGGCCATCTAAGAAACGCCACTGGTCTCTCCCTATTTGGAGCAAGAGAGAATGAAGAAAACCAAAGACACAGGGAAAGGTTAGTCCAAAGGACTAATGGACCACGACTGCCACAGCCTACATCAGACTGAGTCCTGTACAACTACATGGTGCCTGGCTATCACCACTGACTGCTCTGACAAGGATCACAATAGAGGGCCCCAGACAGAACTGGAGACAAATGTAGAACAAATTTCTAACTCACAAAGAAAGACCAGACTTACTGGCCTGACAGACTAGAGAAACCCTGAGAGTATGGCCCCCAGACACCCCCTTTTAGCTCAGTAATGAAGTCATTCCTGAAGTTGACCCTTCAGCCAAAGATTAGACAGGCCCATAAAACAAAAATGAGACTAATGGGGCACACTAGCCCAGAGGCAAGGACTAGAAGGCAGGAGGCAGGAAAGCTGGTAATAGTGAACCCAAGAGCTAGAAGGGGAAAGTGTTGACATGAGGTTGGTAACCAATGTCACAAAACAGCGTGTTTATTAATTGTTTAATGAGAAGCTAGTTTGTTCTGTAAACCTTCATCTAAAGTATAATAAAAGAAAGGAAAGAACAAGGGGAAACTGAGTGGTTTAAAATAGAATAAATTGTGTGCCAGGGTTATATCTTTTCACCATACATATATTCAATCTGTGTGCTAAGCAACTAATCCCAGAAGCTGGACTATATGAAGAAGAGCATTCCATCAGTATTGGAGGAAGGCTCATTAAAAAGATGCGATATGCAGATGACACAACCTTGATTGCTGACAGTCAAGAGGATTTAAGATGAAGATAAAAGGCTAGAGCCTTCAGAATAGATTACACCTAAACAGAAAGAAAACAAAAGTCCTCACAACTGGGCCAATAAGCAACATCGTGATAAACAGAGAAAAGATTGAAGTTGTCAAGGATTTCATTTTACTTGGATCCACAATGAATGCTCATGGAAGCAGCAGCCAGGAAATCAAATGATATATTGAATTTGGCAAATCTGCTGCAAAAGATCTTTTAAAGTGTTAGAAAGCAAAGATGTCAGTTTGATGACTAAGGTATGCCTGACCCAAGCCATGGCCTTTTCAATTGCCTAATATGTATGTGAAAGCTGAACAATGAAAAAGGAAGATCAAAGAGGAATTGATGTATTTGAATTATGGTGTTGGTCAAGAGTGCTGAATATACCATGGTCTTCCGGAAGAAAGAATAAACCTGTCCTGGAAGAAATACATCCAGAATGCTCCTATGAAGCAAGAATAGTGAGACATGGTCTTGCTTACTTTGGACATGTTATCAGGAGGGACCAATCCCTGGAGAAGGACATCATGCTTGGTAAAGTAAAGAGTCAGTGAAAAAGAGAAATACTCTCAATGAGATGGATTGACACACTTGCTGCAACAGAGAGTTCAAACATATCTACTATTTTGAGAATGGCTTCGTTCTCTTATACATAGGGTCGCTGTGAGTCGTATCCTACTTTAAGGCACCTAACAACAATACATACATACGTGCAAAGATATATACCTACATATACATAATAATGGTAGAGCTAAATTGTTGCCATTGAGCCCACTTTGTCTCATGGCGATCTCATGTACAATGAAATTGCCTGGGCCTGAATCATTCTCACAATCGCCCACATGTTAGAGTTCATCCTTTTGACTAGTGTGTCAATTCATCATACCAAGGGTCTCCTTGTCTTTGTTGGCCCTCTACTTCACTAAACATCATGTCCTCCTCTAGCAACTGATCTCTCCTGATGACATGTCTAAAGCAAGCAAGTCTGTGTTCGGTTCTGATCCATAAGGTTTCCATTGGCTAAATTTCAGAAGCAGATCACTAGGCCTTTCTTTCTAGTTTGTCTTCGTCTGGAAGCTCTGCTGAAACCTGTCCACCATGGGAGACCATGCTGGTATTTGAAATACCAGTGGCACAGCAACACACAAGTCACCACAGTATGACAAACTGACAGGTGGGTGGTGGGTTATAATAATAACCAATATTTATTTAATTCTTATTTTTTTTTTTTTATACTCCGGGACTGTTCAAAGGACTTTATATGTATAAATTTTTGTCCTCACAACAATCTCAAGTTTATAGATAAGAAATAACCCAGACATGGACATGGTAATACAAATTTTTGGAAACCACCTAGTCAGTAATTATGAGACACGGGATTAAACACAGTCACTCTGGCTTTGGAAATATCCTCTTTAACATATTGCCTTTATGAAGAAGCCCTGGTGATGCAGTGGTTAAGCGTTCAGCTGCTAACTGAAAGGTCGTTGGTTTGAACCCCCCAGCAACTCTGCAGGAGAAATATGTGGCAGTCTGCTTCCATAAAGATTACAGCCTCGGAAACCCTATGGGGCAGTTCTACATGGTCTTATACTGTTGCTATGAGTGGGAACTGAGAGGATGGTAAAGGGTTGGTTTTGGTTTTTATTGTCTTTGTGGATAATATTTATATATTACTGTCTTAATATACATTATTAATCCTTGGAAACTCTGTGGGGCAGTTCTACTCTGTCCTATAGGGTCGCTATGAGTCGGAATTGATTCGATGGCACCGGGTTTAATATACATAGCTGAATATATAATTTTTATTAAAATATATAATAATTCCAAAATTTGAAATAATAATAGAAACAAATATATTTTTAACTACTTCTTATACATTTCCACCTTTTTACAATTCCTTTCTTTGAAGGGTTCACAACTGATGTAACTCTCCTACCTCTCTTATGTGTAGGTTGAGCAATTTTAGCTTGGATGTTCATAGTGGCTTATTTTAGGTCAGGCAGGAGCTTGTGTTGGTGCAGCAGGCTTTAAATTGTTAATGCCAGGACAAGGGGTTTTAATCCTCAGAAAGTGTGCCATTTTGTTATTCATGGTTAACTGCAGCTTTAGGGGTTTTGTCTATAGAAGGATTCCTCAACCTTGGCACTGTTCACTTTTGGGGATCAAAATTTTTTTTTTGTTGAAGGTACTGTGCTGTGCACTGTATGACATGAAGCAGCATCTCTGGCCTCTACCCAGTGGGTGCCAGTAGCAGGCCCCACTGGTTGTGAGAACTAAAATTGTTCTCAGATATTGATAAATGTCTTTTGGGGGCCAAAAAGATCCCCCACTGAAGACCACTGATCTACACATAAAATTTGCCTTTTATAAATCTGGGGTTTATGTGCTCGTAGGATTTGGTGAGGGCTCATAGTAGAGTTGATGAACTGAGTTGAGGTGAGGCTGGATTTTGAAAGTAGCCTGAGCTGAATGGCAAGCATTCACAAAGACCCTGAGGGTGCAGCCCGCTGCAAGTGAAATTAAACCACACTTGGAGTATGGGGTGTGTGTGTGTTTGTGTGTGTGGGTGTGTGTGTGTGTGTGTGCAGATTAAACTAAAGTGTTCAAATAGCATTTAACATTGCTACAGAGTATCACTGAGGCACTAAAACTTTTAGTTTTCAGCACCAGGCATGCTTGGCCAGCTTTGGATGGGCTGGTTCAATTGAATTCTACATTAAAACTTAAGAAGGAAACTACAAAGGTGCTACCTAACTTTGGATTTCATGTTGTTGTTAAGCATCGTAAGCACTCCCCATCCCTAGGGCCCAAGGAGACTCTGGATTCTTTAATTATGTAAACTCTGATTAAATCCTAATTTTTTATGATTAGATATTATATCAATCAGAATTTTTGCGTTTACAACATAAAATTAACCACTACCTCATCAGGGTTTCCTAGAGTAACATACCCAGTCCCCTCAGTGGATTCCGACTCATAGCGACCCTACAGGACAGAGTAGAACTGCCCCACAGAGTTTCCAACTTATTGTTTCACACACACAAAAAATGGTAGATTGAAAAATAAATATTAGCAATAGCCTGTATATTAAAATAATATGCCATTTTTGTAACTTGAAATAAACAACATAAAGGAATTGTTGAAAACTGAGAAAGCAGTATTAATGTTCTGGGCCTGGAGTAGTTTGAGTTTTGGAGTCTGATTTGCTTAGAATCAAGAAGAAACTGGATTGAGAAGTGTGCTTCAGTGTGATGGTCAGAATAGAAGCAGTACAAGAATAAAAAGGAAATAAAACAAGTTAAGTTGATTGAACTGTAGGAATAGAGGTATTCTTGAGGAAGAGGTTAAGATCTTAATGGACAGATTAGAAATATCTAAGAGGAAAAAAGAGAGCTTGAAGTTCAGGCTATACAGAAAAGCACTGGCATCTAACTCTTCTTAAAAAGGCCATTAAAATGCAAGTGAGAAATAGTCAGTAAGGCACAAAGAACTTTAACAGGGAAAAAAAAGCAAAAGATCTCAGAATAGACTGAAATGACTCCCTGAAAAAAAAATCAGCGTTCAGGAAACCATTTAAAGGCAACTCTGAAAGCTGTTTTGAGTGTCCGTAATAAGAATTTATGAAATACCCATTAAAGATTATTACAACTATACCAAGTATTAAAAACTCTAAACATATTTGAGATAGGAAGGCCTGAAATATCAGAATATAGCCACTGATAGTAGAGATGCTGACGTTATTTGTACCCTGGAGGAAGGTGTCCAAGCAAAAAAGAAGGCACAACAAAGGTATCAATGACATATAATGTCTACGTCTGTATTAGATGTGGGATTAATACAAAAAAATCTGACTAGCATTATAGAACTGAGGAAAGTGAAGGTGAACTACATGTGTGGGATACGTTTGGCACTGAATGATTATAACTTTTGAGGCTCTGAAGTAATCATATTTATTCCCGTGAAAGACATTGCAGGGACAGCTACTGAAAGAATCTTAGGTGCACCCAGCTGCTGGAATTTCTCTAAGACGTATGACTTAGAAAGATGTAGCCTTAACTCTGATTCTTCTCTGCCTTCTACGCTCTTTGTGCAGATGCCCACAAGCCTCACCCTCTCAAGTCACCTACTAAAAGTCATGCTTAAATGGCACCTTCTCAAAGTGGTTTACGCTGACCACTCTATTTAAAACTCATCAACGGTCTCTACCCCAAAACTCCCTGTATACTTTATCCTCCATATTTTTTTCCAACTGCACTATCTAAAACTTTATAGAATTTAATTATGTATTATATTTTTTATGTTATCATCTCTTGACTATAAAATCTATAAGAGTACAGATTTTTGGTATGTTTTATTCATTAATATAGCCAAAGAATTTAGAAAAGTGCCTGTCACAAAGGGGCCTCCAATAAGTATTTAATGAATGAATAAGATTAAACTATTAAACTTGGAAATAAAAAAAGAAAAAAAATTTTTTTTTTTTTTTAGATTGTTAAATTTTCTGGAGCTCTGCAGGAAACAGACAATCCCAGAGTGGAGAACTTCTAGTTCCTACCAGACATCAAGAACACCTTTGATAAAGAATTAACAGAATTAAGATACTTGGGTGAAAAGTTTTAGGATTTAAATCAAGCCTTTGGAACTTTAATCATTAATTTACAAGGGCAAGATGATTTGATTTTATAGCTCAATTCCTTTGAATTTTTAATATGTTTGCAAAAAGTTTTAATCTTTGAACTTGAACTTCTCCACAAAAAATACTGAGAGAGGGTTAGTATTAAATTTTAAAGCATTTCTATGTTTTTGGCATAATTTTTGTTATCAGAGTATGTAATTTATCTTATCACTGAAGACTGTATCTTGATTTAATTTTATGTTGTAAACACAGAAATTCTGATTGATATAATATCTAGAAAATATAAAACCCAACCCACTGCCGTCCAGTCCATTCTAACTCATAGCGACCCTGTAGGACAGAGTAGAACTGCCCCGTAGAGTTTCCAAGGACAGCCTGGTGGATAGGAACTGCCAACCTTCTGGTTAGCAGCTGTAGCACTTAACCACTACACCACCAGGGTTTCCTAGAATAACATAAAACCACAAACCAAACCCAGTGCCGTGGAGTCGATTCCGACTCATAGCGACCCTATAGTACAGGGTAGAACTGCCCCATAGAATTTCCAAGGAGCACCTGGAAGATTCGAACTGTCAATCCTTTGGTTAGCAGCCGTAGCACTTAACCACTACCCCACCAGAGTTTCCTAGAATAACACACCCAGTGCCGTCAGTGGATTCCGACTCATAGTGACCCTACAGGACAGAGTAGAACTGCCCCATAGAGTTTCCAAGGAGCGCCTGGCAGATTTGAACTGCCAACCCTTTGGTTAGTAGCCGTAGCACTTAACCACTATGCCACCAGGATTTACATAGCTAGGCTTAATTTGTATTAATTTTCAGCTGATGGAAGAGTGATCTTAGAGTTATTTTAATGCATATATTCTTTGGACTCATTTCAGAATTTTTGGGGTACAAATTCTAAGCTGAACGCTGATGATCTCAGCAAGATACCCAAAGGAGCTTTGCGGCCATTTAGAGAGTTGATCCATGAAAATTAGATCAGAACTGTTTAGATAAACTGCTAATCACTTGGACCAGGGGAAATCCACAACCCTTTTTGACCATGGGCTTCTTTGTTAAGCCCAATGTGTCGAGGAAAAACAAAACAAACAAACAAAAAACTAAGAAAGGATATGGGGAAACCCTCATCCCCATACCTGATATTTCCTTCCTTTCAAGGGAGCCACAGCACTCCTTACACAGTCTTCCCTAGAGATATGAAGCAATTTACTTGATTGATAAATTTAAGAATAACTAGATATACTTAGCTCCTGCCTTTGCTTTTGGAATCTAGCATGTCTATGAGGAACGTAGTTTTCTCCGCTAACTCTCCCGAGAGGACCACCCAAGCCCAGCATGCCTATGATGTCTGGGTAATTTTGCCTCATTTAGGTGTGGGGAAGAAGTTTGCTATTTACTACCCTTCCCTTAAAGAACCCAACAAATATTTTCTTGCTGATTACCTAGTTGGTTGAGAGTTTCTCACTTTGAGACCTATGTTTGTGAGAAGGCAATTCTGTCTTTTGTTTTGTCCTGTATTTATCATGTTCTTTAGCATCTTGGATCTTACTTCTTTTGCCCTCTGGTACAGACATTTGATTTTCTAAGTGGGGTCAGTTCAGTGGGCTGATTTCCCTTCCTAATAAAGCCAGTAAAAATGGTGAGATAGTTTACTTCAGTCTTTGTAAGAATATCACATCTGATATTGAAAGTTTAAATAAAAAGTTTTACTTAATAGCTGGGCAACTGTATAATCAAATTAAAACAAAAGAAAGGAAAGGTTTAAAAATCTTCCTTTCTAAAGTAGTTTCGATATACTACTTTTGTTTCTGAAGTTGCACACGATTCCTTATAGAAAGGCCCTACTCCTACTGATTAAAAGGAATCTCAATCCCTGAATCGATATTCTTGCTCTCATGCAAGCCGCATATCTGAGACATTTAAAAAAATATGTGGGGTTACCTCGTTATCAAATTACCTGGCATTTTTGGCAAGCTAAAAAAAAAGCAAACCCATTGCCGTCGAGTCAATTCTGACTTATATTCAACAAAAGCAGTAGGGAAAAATCATGATAGTGACAGCATAGAACACTAGTGAAGCTTAAGCAGAAACTGATTGGGACTATTACAGAGCAAAACTCTACACAGGGCAATATATTAAACTAACTCAATTCTACGATTCCTTTCAGGCTTGAGATTCTTATAATAATAAAATGAAATATTTTCTCAGATTTTAAATAGCAGACTGAAGATGATCATAAAGCAGCTAAGACATGTTTCTCTTTATTCTTTTTGTTATTTTTCCTTACTTTTATGATATGAATAAATACAGCATTTTATTTCTTATGTTGATAATACTCTTTTTTGATTTGTTGGACAAACATGCCTGAAACTAAATATGTTTCTATAAAGTTAACATGAAAATGTCATGGGAAGGAAAAAAGCAACTAAACTAAAATTCCACCTGAGGACCAATTTACTTTTAAATCCTAGAATTCAATACAGCATCATTATAATACATTTTTTAAAAAGACTTTTACTTTTTCTCATCAGGTTGTTTTCCGGTTGCTCTCTAGCCTATGTGAGAATATTCCAAGTTCATCTATTAATTTACTCATTCAGAATTTACTTGTATTTTATTCCTGTCATCTCATGAGATAATTTGTATTATTAACCACTGAAGCCACAGGTATAAATGGTTGGAAACACTTCATTCTCTTTTCCCAAAAGTAACCTTTTCAACCTGATTTCAAGTGAAACTAGGACTTCCCTCTCCCAACTCTGATCAAAGAACTTTTTAGTGATGTAAAGACACAAAGAGTAGCTTTTAATACTCAGGGCTTCAACCAAAATTGAGAGATTCTCAGAGAGAGTGAACCTATTTTTATGATTAAACTAAGATCTTTAGAGAAAAAGCTCACTACAAAATTTAAAAAGGAAACATACTTTTTGCAATTTCTTCCAAATATTCTTTTTTAAAGCTGATCTCCATATGACTGGGTGTATGAACTGTTTTTTACATGAGAAAAGCCTTGCATGTCCTAACTATGTCAGAAACGGAGGTTAGCTGGCATTGTTCAAAGTATATGTCCCAGATGCTGTGCACAGTGAATTTCCTATGTTCTCTCTGAATCAGCATTTATATTTAAACTTATAGTTTGAGTTCACTTAAATCTTTCAGTTTGTCTTAACACTGCAATTTTCCAGCTTAATTTCCTATTACCTTTGTTGTAACACTTTATAGTATTTGTTCTTCTAATGTGGAATCAAATTTGGACTAAATTCAATCCATGAGACTGAAATATAAATGATATTTTAGTGTCTTCATAATGTCTCTCTTACTTTTACATTAATTTTGGTCAATGTTCTGAACATTTTCCAGGTAACGCACGTTTGAAACCTTGCAATTGTCTTTAATTCATCCTCAACTTCATTCTACTCATTTCAATGTTTAATTGCATTGTTATTGTTGTTACTTTGTTGTGATTTTTCTTTGCTTTTTTTTTTTTTCCTCTTCGTGTGTCTTGTTTCCTCAGACTGCATTCTACGTCAAATTCAGTAGTATATAATAAGAACAATTTGGTAAGGTTTATTAAATGCTAAGTATCCAACAGTGTACTCAAATAATATTATTTTATTTTATCATTACAGCTATTCTTAGAAGTGAATACTATTATTATTGCGGTTTTGCAAATGAGAAAACTAAGACTAGCATTTAGGAAATGCAAACCCAGATACTTAAATACTTACTATGTTGTGAAGGAACAATATTTTTCCCAAGGGCGGGGCGGGAGGGGAGGACTAGCTCTTTTGGGTTCCATGAGATAGAAAGATGACAGGTTCTCCCTTCCCCAGTTCAAGCCATCAAAATTGGGAATTTTTTCCTATCTTATACTTGAGCATAGAAATGCCAATATAGGTAAGAAAATTAAAAGTTTCAGAAAAGTGGGTAGCACACTGTATCATACTGCTAACAAGTTTAATTAGAGAAGATAACTATTTCATCTGAGGATAAAGGTACATTTGAGTCAATTTTTTTACAGCTGCTATTTGGTTTGTCATGTTTTAGAGCTGACCCATTGTACTTTAAGTGCTGAACAGCAGATATAATTGGTAAAGCTTATCTGGTTCTTAGAACGTAGAAAAAATACAGGAATCCAGAGTAAGCAGGAATAGCCTCTCCTTTTATAATGCATTGTCTTGGGAAAGTAGGAGAAAATCCAATTTAGCTTACTGAGAGATAATTTCAACTTCTTAGATAACCCAACTGTATTTCCAGTGATACAGCTTTTTAAAAAATAGATTTAAATTAATGTTAAGTTGTCCCATTTAAATGAATAATTATTACCAAAATCATTTAAATTTTTTGCCATCAATTTAAAATCCAGGAAAGTAAAGCTAGTGAGATCAAGGCCTTTATCTGCCAGTTGCTTTATCCTCTATAACCCTTACATGATTCCCATATATATACACATACAATTAAAGAATAAATCTAAAATCTTATAAGTGAATTGTTTTATGTAAAAGTAAATGTTTAAACCTTTCAAAAATGCAAAGGAATATAACAGAATTATAGGAAACAAAATATAGGCATGAAGGGGTATCTTTGTACTTATCTATCAACATGTCTCTGAAATCATTATTTTGATTACTGATGATGCCCCTGTTAGCAAGGCTGCCCTTTGGGATATTCTCAAATTTTTATAAATAAAATTTCATTTAATTATGACTTTTTCTAACATTAACTTAATTGCAAAAACAAAAATCATCATTAAACATCCTAAGCTTTGAATTATTTCTGTAGTTTAACCTCCTGTAGTTATTGATGTTTTGAAGAATTTGTTTCTTTCCTCCACTCTATTATAGTTAGAACAAAAAGTTTAAATTTTATTAAAATTTGAGAAAAAATATTTGGATCTGACATCAAATATGTTTCATAACCATATGATTTCTCATGCAGTAGACTGCAAAACGTTTTAATTTAGGCTGTGAGTACCACTTATAGTGCTTACAGTGGGGCTTACAGAAGCAATCCAAGAAATTAATCCTAATTATCTGCTGTCTCTTACACACCAGACTGAAGTTGTATTCAGAGGGTACCAGATCACAATTCAGCCTTGGAATTAAGTGTGTGCTTCATGTAAGGGGAAAACTATTGAAGAATCTTGTTATGACTGAAAAGCAGGGGAAAATATGGCTCACCATCAAGTATTCATTATGTCCCCTTCTTTAAATAAATAATGCTCTTTAATTGGCAGTAAAAAAAAAAATATGCCTCAGGAATGATTTACGGTTGTGGCTTTTGTAGATAATTAAATAGGTTTCGTTGTGAAGTTAACTATAACTTTCATCTATCCAATCACAAATTAAATTCAATGAATTTCTCATCTAATATGTATTTAAGTTCCACAAGGCAACGTTTCATTTAAATTTACTTAATGTTTAAAAAAATATTCTTACTCAATTTTTCAAACTGGAATAAAACAACCCAACACTTAGTTAAGATGTTCTCTTAATGACAGGCTGCCAGCTTCGCACTGTAGGTTTGTTAGATTGAAGAAGCATTTTTTTTTTTTTTTTAATTCAAATATCATAATTTAGTGGTTGTGCTGTGAATGCATGTAGCCCACAAATTGTAACTGTGGACTCTGGTGGCAGACATACTGAAATAGAATCCTGCCTGTGGCACTTTTAACTAACCCTTTCTCTTTTGTTATTACCCTTGCCTTCATGATGTAACATTTTATTTATTTTTTTTGTTTTTTATGTTGCAATAATAATAATATCTTCTTGAAGTTCTTTTACACATTTTAAAATAGGAGAGAATTGATTGCCTACCTTATAGCTAATTGGAAGACGTAAACTCATAATGAATATGAACTATTACCTGAAGAAATGGGGACACAAATCTTGTTCTTCTTTGTCTGAACTGCCTCCCTCTTTCCCTCCACCTCCCTAGCCGGATGAAGTACCTCACCATGAAATGTGGACCGAGGCTTTATGAGGCACTGCATGTTGCAACCTGTGAGTGTGAGGGAGTTTGCTCACCATGGATTGACACTTAATCAAAAAGAAAAGGCAGACTAGAGAAAGCTATGCATGTACATTGGTCTCTTTTTTCTCTTCTTTTGAGGATATTTTGGGATGTGATTCCTTCTTGCAATACTTCAAGAAAAGTCCTTAAAATTCTGAGTAAACACACTTGCTGAGAAACCTGCTGAGTCTGTTCCTGGCAACTGGTGAAGAAAAAAAAAAAAAAAAAGGTATCTACAGGGTAGTAAATCACATTATGTAGTTTAAAATCAAAGAAAAATGTCACTTTGATAACTCAGGTGTTTCTGACCCAAGTCATGGCCTTTTCAATTACCTCATATGCATATGAAAGCTGGACAATAAAAAGGATGATGGAGGAGGTGATGCATTTGGATTGTGGTGTTGGCAAAGAATATTAAATATACTGTGGACTGCCAAAAAATAAAATAAAACACAAGCAAATCAGAATGCTCCTTAGAAGCAAGGATGGGGAGACTTCAGCTTACTTTGCACACGTCAAGAATGACCAATCACTAGAAATGGACATCATGTTTGGTAAAGTAGAGGGTCACTCAAAACAAGGGAAATCCTCAATGAGATGGATTGAAACAATAGTCACAACAATAGAATCAATAATGTCAAAGATCATGAAGATGGCAGAGGACCAGGTCTTATTTAATTCTCTCATACATAGGTTACCGTAAGTTGGATCTGACTCGAAGGCAGCTAACAAAAACAGGGCAAATACTAAAGAATTTTAAGAAGTGAGAACTATTTTAGAATTAAGGCATCTGACTTAATCTCAGAGGTGTACACTGGAAGGTATAAAATAATCCAGAGGAGTTAAGCAAATAGATGAAAGTATGGGAAATATACTTAAAAGAAAAATTTCATGCTTTCAAATATAGCTTGCTATATAATGATTCATAATAATGAAATCCTGAAGAATAATTAATACAGGACAGCTTTTTTTATTTGTCTAGCTTTTGTAAAGTTAGACAAGCATGAAAATAACAATTTGCCTTCACCTAATTTGTCGTGGACTTACCTGTGCAATACATTCAGTTATAGACATTCCAATCCTAGAAATACAGAGATAAATGAAAATAGGAGCTGGCAGAAAAAGCAATATGAGAGATTAAGTGACTGGATAGATTGACTAATATGAAGGGATTAAAATATCTCAAATATTATGAGCTGGAGAGAGCAGTGTCTACAAAGGGACATGAAATCTACCTACGTATATCAGTACTTGCAAACATGGATAAAGGAAATAATTTTTAACTCAAGAGTAAAGACAGGAACACTGGATAAAAAGTAAGACAAAATGTACTGGATGTTTGAGAAACAATTGCATTGCTTCAGAAAGATGGTATGGTCATACCTTTTGATTGTTTTAAAATCAGCTTTATTCAGATGGTGGTATAGAAAACAACAGAATGGCTTAGATTAATCCCATTAAAGAATGCACTTTAGGAAAAACAAGAATAAATTTTTAATGAAAAAAGTAGAAGTCTAATTCTCTTCTTTGAGTGACAACAGACCTAGTTCCTTATATTTGGTATACATAAAAAAAAAAAAATACATAATAAGCTGAAAAATATTTTTCTCTAATTCTTTCTATGATTGGAGTCCCCAGGTGGTACAAATGGTTAACATACTTAGCTGCTAACCAAAATTCTGGTAGTTTGAGTCTACCTAGAGATATCTTGGAAGAAAGGCCTGGCAACCTACTTCCAAAATCTCAGTAATGGAAAACCCTATGAAACACGTCTGTACTCTGACACACTTAAAGTCACCAAGAGTCAGCATCTCCAAGAGTTGAAATTGGTTACATGGAAACTGTTTATTTGTTACCTATGATTATGTGTATTCAATTATAAGTAGAATATTTAGATTTTAACTATTTTTTAATGATAAAAAAGGAGGAATTTAAAGGCACTAGAAATTGACACCCCCATGATAACTGTAATAGATTTTTAACACCACCCTGCAGCAATTAATAGAATTAACAGACAAAAATCAGAAAAGAGGAGGCAGGGTCAAGATGGCAGAGTACTCAGAAGCTTCTGGTGAACCTTTTACAGCAACGACCTGAAAAAACAAGTGAAACATTACATTTATGATAAGCTAGAAGCCCTGAACATCAAAGGCAAAGCTAGAAAATGGAATGAGTGGGGGTGGGGGGAGGGAGAGAGGGTTCAGAAGCAGAGAGGAGCTACCAGAACCGAATCTCTGAGATCCCTCAGGCACCATTCCTGGGAGAGGCTACGGTGGGCTGGTAGTAGCAGTCAGACGCATTTTCCTCAGGGAGAAGTAGCCAGCCGCACAGCCTACTCACACCTCCAAAACCAGAGAAGAACAGCGCTCTTGGCAAAAGCAAAGTACTTGCATATATTTTACTGCACCCCCAGCCCCGAAGCCAGTTTCAGTGGCTGACGATTTCCCTGGGCCTGAGATAGGTCCGGTTGCATGCCTTGGAGCCATTGTCCCAGACTTGGAGAAGAAATAAATTCACAATTGTGGAAAAGATAATCTGCCAGATCCACCACACTGGGGAGCTCAGAACAGAAGCGGATGCTGCCTAGGCATAAACAGTCCATGGATTTTGAAAAACTTTCCCCTCTGCATGGACCTGTGTAGGCCCATTTCAGGTGAATAGGCCCTTGATGGCAGACTGTAACTGTTTCAGCTGTGCAGTGGAGAGGTGGGTATTTGATGTTTGACAATGCTTTGCTTATTAAACAGGGTCCTCACCTACCCACATCTGGGGCCACAGGACTGGTGGCTTCCACTCATGTCACCCACCCATCCACGACAGAGGTACAAGTATAACTGGTACCTCCCAGTCCTTACAACCAAAAGCATTGAGTACCCAAGGTCCATTTGCAGAACTCACCCACCTACGAGCTATAGGGAACAGGGACATGCTTTCCGCACAGACCCTTGGGAGATGCTTGTCAGCCCCTTGCCTTGTTGAGAGCGTGCCCCCGCTCCAACCAGATACCAGTACCTACACCAATCCCCCCAGCCCCTATAAAACTGTAGGACAGAGCCTGTACCATACACTTGGTGACCAACTGCCTGGACACCTGAGCTGCATTCATGCAAGAAAAGTGAATGGACTCCTAGGCTCTTATACATGGAAACAGCTCCAGCCATATGGTGACAGGGTGTGAGAGCTTCAAAGGCAAAAATAATCAAGCTAGCTCACTGAAGCAACCTATCTGGACATATCAAAACAAAACAAAGCAAGAAGCTAGGATATAGGAAGGAAACAAAATAAACTAATACAATAACTTATAGATGGCACAGAAACAATAATCAATATCAAATCACATAAAGACACAGACTATGATCACTTCAACATTCTCTCAAGACAAAGAATCCAGGGGTCTCTGGATGAAGGTGCCATCCAGGAATTACCAGATGCAGAACACAAAAGATTAACATACAGAACCCTCAAGACATCAGGAAGGAGATCAGGCAATATGCAGAACAAGACAAGGGACACACAGATAATGCAGCTGAAGAAATTAAAAAGGTTCCACAAGAACATGATGAAAAATTTAATAAGCTGGAAAAATGCATAGAGAGACAGCAAGCAGAAATTCAGAAGATGAACAATAAAATTACAGAATAAGACAACTCGGTAGAACGTCAGAGGAGCAGAATCGAGCAAGTGGAAGGCAGAACTGGTGAGCTTGAAGATAAAGCACTGGGCAGCAATATATTTGAAGAAAAACCAGATAAAAGAATTTTAAAATAATGAAGAAACCTTAAGAAACATGTGGAACTCTATCAACAGAAATAAAACCCTGAGTGATTGGAGTACCAGAACAGGGAGGGATAACAGAAAATACAGAGAGAATTGTTGAAGATTTGTTGGCAGAAAACTTCCCTGATATTATGAAAGATGAGAAGGTATTTATCCAAGATGCTCGTCAAACTGCACATAAGGTAGACTTTAAAAGAAACTCACCAAGACATATTATAATCAAACTTGCCAAAACCAAAGATAAACAGAGAATTTTAAGAGCAGCTAGGGATAAATGAAAAGTCACCTACAAAGGAGAGTCAATAAGAATAAGATTGGACTATTCGGCAGAAACCATGCGGGCAAGAAGGCAATAAGATGACTTATATAAAGGATAGAAGGAAAAAAAAAAATGCCAGCCAAGAATTATACATCCAGCAAAACTGGCTCTCAAATATGAAGGTGAAATTAGGACATTTCCAGAAAAACAGAACTTTAGGGAATTTGTAAAAACTGAACCAAAACTACAAGAAATACTAAAGGGTGTTCTCTGGTTAGAAATCAATACTATGAGGTATCAACCCAAGACTAGAACACTGGACAGAGCAATCAGATGGCAATCCAAAGAGGGAAATCACAAAAACAAATCAAGATAAAAAACTGCTCAAAACAGGGAAACAGCGTAGTCATAGATCTTTCATCTGGAGAGGAAGACAAGGCGATATACAAAAACAAAAGTTAGGTTTAAATTTGGAAAAATAAGGGTAAATATTAAGGTAACCACAAAGGAGACTAACAATCCTACTCATCAAAGTAAAATACAAGAAAAAATATGGACTCAGCAGACACAAAATCAACAATGAATAAAAGGAAAGAAAATATATAAAGAAAAACTACTCAGTACAAAAAATTAAGTGGGAAAAAGAAACTGTCAACAACACACAAAAAAAGACATCAAAATGGCAGCACTAAACTCATACTTATCCATATCTATGCTGAATGTAAATGGACTAAATGCACCAATAAAGAGACAGAGAGTGGCAGAATGGATAAAAAAACTGACCTGTCTATATGCTGCCTACAAGAGACACACCTTAGATGTAGAGACACATACCAAAACCAAACCCACTGCCATCGAGTTGATTCCAACTCATAACAAACTGAAAATCAAAGGATGGAAAAATATATATCAAGCAAGCAACAATCAAAAAAGAGCAGGAGTGGCAATATTAATTTCCGACAAAATAGACTTTAAAGTTAAATCCAACACAAAGGATAAGGAAGGACACTATATAATGATTAAAGAGACAATATACCATGAGAATATAACCATATTAAATATTTATGCATCCAATGACAGGGCTGCAAGATACATAAAACAAACTCTAACAGCATTGAAAAGTAAGATAGACAGCTCCACAATTATAGTAGGAGACTTCAACACACCACCCTTGGTGAAGGACAGGGCATCCAGAAAGAAGTTCAATAAAGACACGGAAGATCTAAATGCCACAATCAACCAACCTGACCTCGTAGACATATACAGAACACTCCACCCAACAACAGTCAAGTATACTTTCTTTTCCAACACAAATGGAACATTCTCTAGAATAGGTGACACATTAGGTCATTAAGCAAGCCTTAGCAGAATCCAAAACATGGAAATATTACAGAGCATCTTCTCTGACCATAAGGCCATAAAGGTAAAAATCAATAACAGAAAGATCAGGGAAAAGAAATCAAACACTTGGAAACTGAACAATATCCTGCTCAAAAAAGACTGGACTATAGAAGACATTAAGGATGGAATAAAGAAACATATAGAATCCAATGAGAATGAAAACACTTCCTATCAGAACCTTTGGGACACAGCAAAAGCTGTGCTCAGAGGTCAATTTATAACAATAAATGCACACATCCAAAAAGAAGAAAGGGCCAAAATCAAAGAATTATCCCTACAACTCGAACAAACGGAAAGAGAGCAACAAAAGAAACCCACAGGCACCAGAAGAAAACAAATAATAAAAATTAGAGCTGAACTAAATGAAATAGGAAACAGAAAAACAATTGAAAGAATTAACAAGACCAAAAGCTGTTTTTTTGAAAAAAACAACAAAATTGATAAACCACTGGCCAAACTGACAAAAGAAAAACAGGAGAGGAAGCAAATAACCCGAATAAGAAATGAGATGGGCGATACTACAACAGGCTCAACTGAAATTAAAAGAATCATATCAGATTACTATGAAAAATTGTACTCTAATGAATTTGAAAACCTAGAAGAAATGTATGAGTTCCTAGAAACAAACTACCTACCTAAACTAACACAAACAGAGGTAGAACAACTAAATAGACCCACAACAAAAGAAGAGATTGAAAAGGTAATCAAAAAACTCCAAAAAAAAAAAAAAAAAAAAAAAGCCCTGGCCTGGATGGCTTCACCGCAGAGTTCTACCAAAATGTCAGAGAAGAGTTAACACCACTACTACTAAATGCATTTCAGAGCAAAGGATGGAATACTCCCAAACTCATTCTATGAAGCCAGCTCATCCCTGATACCAAAACCAGGTAAAGAGACCACAGAAAAGAAAATTACAGACCTATATCCCTCATGAACGTAGGTGCAAAAATCTTCAACAAAATTTTAGCCAACGGAATTCAACAAGATATCAAAAAATAATAAGAAGAATTAACCATGACCAAGTCGGATTCATACCAGGTATGCAGGGATGGTTCAACATTCGAAAAACAATTAACGTAATCCAGCATATAAATAAAACGAAGGACAAGAACCACAGGATTTTATCAATTGATGCAGTAAAGGCATTTGACAAAGCTCAACATCCATTCATAAGAAAAACTCGCAGCAAATAGGATTAGAAGGAAACTTCCCCAAAGTAATCAAGGGCATTTATGCAAAGCCAATAGCCAACATCATGCTAAATGGGAAGAGTCTGAAAGCATTCCCCTTGAGATCTGGAACCAGACAAGGATGCCTTTTATCACCACTGTTATTCACTATAGTGCTGGAGGTTCTAGCCAGAGCAATTAGGCTAGATAAAGAAATGAAGCGTATCCAGATTGGTAAGGAAGAAGTAAAAGTATCTCTATTTGCGGATGACATGGTCTTATAAACAGAAAACCCTAAAGAATCCTCAAGAAAACTACTGAAATAAAAGAGTTCAGCAGAGTATCAGCATACAAGATAAAAATACAAAAATCAGTTTGATTCCTCTACACCAACAAAAAGAACATACAGGATGAAATTACCAAATCAATACCATTTACAGTAGCCCCTAAGAAGACAAAATAGTTAGGAATAAATCTTATCAGAGATGTAAAAGACCTACATAAGGAACACTAGAAGACACTACTGCAAGAAACCAAAAGAGACCTACATAAGTGGAAAAATGTACCTTGCTTATGGATAGGAAGACTTAACATTGTAAAAATGTCTATTCTACCAAGAGTGATCTATAGATACAATGCAATTCTGACCCAAATTCCAATGACATTTTTTGATGAGATGGAGAAACAAATCACCAACTTCGTATGGAAGGGAAAGAGACCCTGGATAAGTAAAGCATTACTGAAAAAGAAGAAGAAAGTGGGAGGCCTCACTCCACCTGATTTTAGAACCTATTATACTGCTGCAGTAGTCAAAACAGCTTGGTACTGGTACAACAGATACATAGACCAATGGAACGGAATTGAGAACATGACAAAAATCCACCCACATACTAGTAGCTGACTTTTGACAAAGGCCCAAAGTCAGTTAAATGGGGAAAAGACGGTCTTTTTAACAAATGGTTCTGGCATAACTGGATATCCATCTGCAAAAATGTGAAACAAAACCTATGCCTTACACCATGCACAAAAATTAGCTCAAAATGGATCAAAGACCTAAATATAAAATCTAAAAAGATAAAGATCATGAAACAAAAATTAGGGACAAAGTTAGGGGCCCTGATACATGACATAAACAGTATACAAAACATTATTAACAATGCAGAAGAGAAACCAGATAACTGGGAGCTCCTAAAAATCAAACACCTATGCTCATCCAAAGACTTCACCAAAAGAGTAAAAAGATTATCTATAGATTGGGAGAAAGTTTTTAGCTATGACATTTCCAATCACAGTCTGATCTCTAAAATCTACATGATACTTTACTGCAAAAACTCAACTACAAAAAGGCAGATAACCCAATTAAAAAATGGGCAAAAAATATGATCAGGCACTTCACTAAAGAAGACATTCAGGTAGCTAACAGATGCATGAAGAAATGCTCACGATCATTAGCCATTAGAGAAATGCAAATCAAAATTACAATGTGGTCCCATCTCACTCCAACAAGGCTGACATTAATCCAAAAAGCACGAAATAAAAAGTGTTGGAGAGGTTGTGGAGAGACTGGAATTCTTATACACTGCTGGTGGTAATATAAAATGGTACAACCACTTTGGAAATCGATTTGGTGCTTCCTTAAAAAGCTAAGAAATAGAACTACCATACGATCCAGCAACCCCACTCCTTGGAATATATCCTAGAGAAATAAGAGCCTTTACATGAACATGTTCATTGCAGCACTGTTTACAATAGCAAAAAAAGGGAAACAACCAAGGTGTCCATCAATGGATGAATGGATAAATAAATTATGGCATATTCACACAATGGAATACTACACATCCGTAAAGAACAATGATGAATCCGAGAAATATTTCATAACATGGAGGAATCTGGAACGCATAATGCTGAGTGAAATTAGCAGTTGCAAAAGGATGAATATTGCATAAGACCACTATTATAAATTAAGAACTGGAGAAATAGTTTATACAGAGAAGAAAATATTCTTTGGTGGTTATGCGGTGGTTACTATTTTAGGTGAAGGGAAAGACATCACACGATACAGGAGAGGTCAGCACAACTGGACTAAACCAAAAAGCAAAGAAGTTTTTGGAATAAACTGAGCACTTTGAAGCCATCATAGCAGGGGTGGGGGTTTGGGGACCATGGTTTCAGGGGACATCTAAGTCAATTGGCATAATATAATCTATTCAGAAAACATTCTGCATCCCACTTTGGAGAGTGGCTTCTGGGGTCTTAAACGCTAGCAAGCGACCATCTAAGAAGCATCAATGGGTCTCAACCCACCTGGAGCAAAGAATATTGAAGGACACCAAAGACACAAGGTAATTATGAGCCCAAGAGACAGAAAGGACCACATAAACCAGAGACTACATCAGCCTGAGCCCAGAAGAACTAGATGATGCCCAGCTACAAGCAATGACTTCCCTGACAGGAAGCACAACAGAGAACCCCTGAGGGAGCAGGAGTAGAGTGGGATGCAGACCCCAAATTCTCAAAAAAAGACCAGACTTAAGGGTCTGACTGAGACTAGAATGACCCCGGAGGTCATGGTCCCCATACTTTCTATTAGCCCAAGACAGGAACAAACCGTTCCCAAAGCCAACTCTTCAGACAGGGATTGGAATGGACTATGGTATAGAAAATGATCCTGATTAGGAGTGAGCCTCTTGGATCAAGTAGACACATGAGATTTTGTTGGCATCTCCTGTCTGGAGGGGAGATGAGAGGGTGGAGGGGGTCAGAATCTGGCCAAATGGACACAAAAATAGAAAGTAGAAGGAAGGAGTATGCTGTCTCATTAGGGGGAGGGCAATTAGGAATATATAGCAAGGTGTATATAAATTTTTGTACGAGAGACTTGATTTGTAACTGTTCACTTAAAGCACAATTAAAAAAAATCAGAAAAGATACAGAAGATCTGAACAACACTACCAGCTAGATTGATCCCGTACTCATTTGTAGAATACTACTCATTACAACTGCAAAATGCGCACAATTTTCAAGTTGATATGGGACATTCAACTCGACAAAACATATGCTGAGATATAAAGCAACTCCTATGACTATAAGAGGATCAGTACCACAGAGAATGTATTCTTTGACCATGGAAGCGTTAAATTAGATGAATAAATTTAAGGTGTCTAAGAAAACCACAAATGTCTGGAAATTAAAGAACAAATTTTAGATAACTCATTAATTAAGACAAATTCACAAAGAAAATTAGAATATATGTTGAACTAAAAAATAATATAAGTACATTGTCAAAATTTATGTTCTGCATGAGGGAATTTAGAGGGAAACTTAAATGCTTATATTAGATATAAGTTTTTATCTCTTTTATTCAATGTTATACTGTAAGTCCTAGCCATTATATGGAGGGAAGGAAAAGTAATATAATGAATAAATATTGTAATGGAAGAAGTAATAATGTCCTTATTTACAATTTTTTTTTTTACCTAGAAAATCTCAGATTGCCCAAACAAGTCATAGACCTAGTACACATTTAGTAAAGTCACAGCACCCAAGATAAATTAAAAAAAAGAAAATCTAATCAATTCATATATACTACGAGCAAAAAATTGGAAAATGAAGACTGCCTACCTATTTATCTACCTGTCATGTGTGTGAATGCCAAAGCTGTAAAATTTCTTACTAATAAATCCATCAAAATGCCTCTAAGACTTCTAAGCTGAAAGCTATAAGCCATTTCTTAGAGAAGTCAAAGAAGACCAAATAAACAGAGATAGATACCATGTTCATGGATTGGAGGAATCACTATTTTTAAAGTGATGATTTTCTTCAAAGTAATCTCAGAATCAGTGCAATCTTACTTAAAATCTTAGCTGGATTTATTGTGGAAATCGACAAACTGATTCTAAATTTATATCAGTATGCAGAGGACCTAGAATAGTCAAAGGGATTTAAAAGTGAAGACCAAATGAGGAGGTCTTATTTGGACACATTTCACAACTTCATATAAAGTTATAGTAATCAAGACATTTTGATGAAAAGGTAGACATTGTAGATGATGGAACAGAAAAGAGAGCCCAGAAATAGGCTCACACATTTATATTATCAATTAATTTTGACAAAGGTGTCATAGTATTTCAGTGCAGAATAGAAAGTCTATTCAACAAAGGGTACTGTATGAACATAAATGCAGACTATTACTTCACATCATAAACTAAAGATGGATTGTAGGTTTAATGGGAAACTAAAGGTATAAAACTTTTAGGAAAAAAAAAATTGAGAACATTATTTTTGCCACTTTGGAATAGGCAAAGTTTTCTTAGATATAACAGAAAAAGGAGGAACATTTAAAAAAATAAATTGGACTTCATTGATTTTTTATAAAGTTTAGTATTCAAAAGACATTATCAAAGAAGGAAAAAGGCAGCCATAGATTGGGAGAAAATATCAAAGCAGACACATTGGAAAAGAGGCTTGAAATAAAAACAAGAACTTTTACAACTCAATAATGCAGCAAACAGTTCAATAAAAAATGGGCAAAAGTGTACAGATACTTTATGAAAGAAGACATATGTTTGACCAATAAGCACACGAAAAGATGCCCTACATCATCCGTTGTCAAGAAAAGCAAATTAAAACCATCATGAGATACTATTACACAATAAATTTTAGTCACTGTTACATGACTGAAATAATCATAAATCAGAAACCAAAGTAAAACAACAAACAAAGCAAAAACTGACTATACAAAGTATTGGTAAGGGTGGAGAACAGCTAATACTCCCCTACACGACAACTATTTGGGAAAATATTTTGGCAGTT
The DNA here is from genome assembly GCF_030014295.1 of Loxodonta africana. Taxonomy (NCBI): domain Eukaryota; kingdom Metazoa; phylum Chordata; class Mammalia; order Proboscidea; family Elephantidae; genus Loxodonta; species Loxodonta africana. The sequence continues at coordinate 63,891,425 of NC_087355.1, forward strand.
TCTTGAACAGTTAAACATGCCCCTACAGATGACCCAGACCTTCTACTTCTAGCTCGTTAATTACTCAAGAGAAATGAAAGCGTATGTCCACACAAAGACTTTTACATGAATGTTCATGCAATTTTTATTTGGCAAAAGCCAAAACCCGAAACAACCCAAGTGTCCGTAAAAGGTGAATGGATAAACAAATTGTGATATTACAATGTAAAGGTATAAAACCAAAACAAAACAAACAAAAAAGCAAAACAAAAATGCATTGCAGTTGAGTCAATTCTGAACCATATCGATCCTATAGGACAGAAGAGAACTTTCCCATAGGATTTCCAAGGAGCAGCTGGTGGATTCGAACTTCCAATCTTTTAGTTAGCAGCCATAGCTTTTAACCGCTGTGCCACCAGGGCTCCATGTAATGCTATACTACTTAGCAATCAAAAGGAAGCAACTATTCATACATGAAACTACATGAACAAAACAAACACAGAAGCAAAAAACATGGATAATTCTCAAAATCTTTATACTGAGGGAAAGCAGCTAGGCAAAATGAGTATGTGCTGTGTTTATGTATTTACTCATGTATGAAATTTAATCTATAATAACACAAAGCGGATCAGTGATTGTCTATGGATTATGATAATGGGAAGAACAAATTACAAAGTGGCACTGGAAAGCTTTTGAGGGTTGGAGAAAATGTCCATTATCTTGATGTCTTGAGTCTCAGGTATCTCAGATATTTGACAAAATTCGTAAAATTGTTTTCTCTAAATGTATGCAATTTATTGTACTTCAATTTTACTACAATGTAAGCTTTATTTGTGTAAAGGATTATGTAAGAAATTAGCTTCTTGTTTTAATTTCTTCCTTTCTACACTGGGTTTTTGGGTTCTACACTGTATTTAGTTTAAAAACAGGAAAAGAAAAGAGCAATGATATTAATATTAAAAAGTACTCACCTATCTCCATGACATAATGTCATGATATAATGGCTATAGCCAAGGATGGCATTAACCATGGAATGGGAAGAGGATAAAAACTTCTTGCTCAAATGTTTCATCTTAACCAATAGTATCCAATGTATTTAAATTTTTAAATATCCAAGAATGTGGCAACAAATAAAAATGAACCAAGGTATTATGTTTAAAAAATAAATGCACACACGTGCACACGCGCACGCACCCTGCAAGAAAAACCCTGGTTTGTTCATTTCTCCTTGGAATTTCAGGGACTCATTTGAGTCAAAAAGAGAAAAGGTTATCAATAGGACAAAAAACAAAAACAAAATTATTCTCACAATGTAAATCCATAATCTCAACATGATATTAAGCTCTGCCTCAAGAAAACTGAAAAACCAACTATGCAAAGACCATTAGAAATAAGAAAACCTATGTGTAGTGGGAAGGAGCCCTGGTGGCACAGTGATTAAGATCTCGGCCACTAATCAAAAGGTAACCACTCCGTGGGAGAAAGATATGTGGCAGTCAGCTTCCAGAAAGATTACAGCCCTGGAAACCCTTAAGGTCACTCACTATGAGTCCGAATCAACCTGACGGCAGTATATATGTGCAGGGGGTAGAAAGGTTGGTTTTCTTTTTTTTTTTTTTTCCCTATGAGCCAATAAATACCGATTACATTCGTCTATAAATAATTCAAATTGCATGCATAAAAGGAAGGGTACTCAAAAAATTTTTAGCACATTGCTTGACACGTCATTAATTCTCCTAATACTCCTTCCAATTTTAAATCTCCTTCGCTTGATCTGCCTCCACCTTTAGACCTATCCTCAATTTTGGTAAGTGGGTAAGAAAACAGTGAGGACACCTGTGATGACTTGGTTTTCTATTTATGTGATCATTCTTTTAAGAGGGTTTAGCTTTCTTGACTGTACGATTTTCCTTGGCTACGGAGCAATAACGATGCACTGCTACACAGCTATGTCTGAATTACCTTCTCAATATTTTCAGTGTGGCACAAAACTCTTTTTGGATTATTAAAAATTTAGATTATTGCAAGTTTAGTCTTTTAGGTTATTAAAAATTTATTTATTTATTTTAATAATCTAAAACACTATGAACTTTGAGTTTTCAAGTGTCCTTTTTTGGCAGTAGATTATTTCTAACCCTTTAAAGAAATGTGAGTAAACTTGCTTGCTGTGCCAGAAATGCTATTAACCTCTGCTGAGCATAAGTACTTCTGCCTACTTTTTACCTACTGCTCCTTTCATTAAAGAAGCCAGCTTTAGTAGTTTCTTGTTCAGAGTATAAAATAGAGCAATGAGTTTGGTTCTTAACCTAATAACAGTTGTTCTCAAAAGGTGGACAGATTTAATCACTTCTAGTCACAATATGCTATGCTAAATTTGTTACATTTTGTGAATATTTAGAATTTTCTGTGTTTTCCTTGTTTGTATGTGGCCTAAGTAGGAAATCAAGGTCACAGGTATAGATTGAACAGCATATGAAACTGTCAGATATCAGAAAAAAAGTTTTCACTTTGTAGACTATACATTTTTGCTGTTATTTTTCAACACATCAGATTATGCATGAATTTTACTCATCAAGCATTCTCCTGAACATCTGTTTAATGTGTACATATTTCATTTGAACTCAACATTTCTCGCTTTGTTCCTACAAGTGTCACTGTTTTAAATGTAGATAACGTCAGTGTTCACATAGGTAGAGTCCTAATATCTTTATGTATTTCAATTGTCCCTTTAGTAAAAATATTTTAAACAGTCTTTAATCTTCCTTTGTCTTTACTACACAATTTTTATTTAGAATATTTTCTTATCCTTAAGTTTGTACTGCTCTCCAATGTTTCCTTAATCTTTTGCCCCCCAGCAATTTAAAAAATAATTTTCCTCATACTCATCATTCACCAGTGACTCTTTTTTACTTTCTTACTCTCAGAGAAGGTATTTTTTTTCCTCTTAACTTTACCTTCAAGATTTAAATAAAGGCTCTCATTTTATTGCCCCTCTTTGTGAGGTTTTTTTTTTTTTTTTGTATTTTTCAAAGTCTTTTGTCAAAGTTATAACTTACTAGGTAAGTAAGTCATTAAGGAAATTGCGTAAGGTGTTTGTATGAGCTACACCACCTACCAGAAAAATTATTCACTAAATCCCTCTCTCCCAAGGACACCTGAATCATTTTTTTTTTCCTTTTTGAGACCCTGGGGGAAAAGAATTTGATGTTTACTACTGGCCTGTGTGGATTTGACAAAAGGGCATTGTTATGCATTTTGCCTAAGATGTAAAATCATATTCATTCATTGTGTCAGCTGGACTCATGATTATACCCTCGCTCTTGAAGGCAGTGGTACTCAGGGATTTATAGTAAAGGACATGGAAGAATACCGTATCTCCCAACATGTTCACAAGAAGGGAGAATACATGTCATTTACTATTATTTTCCAACTCTAACATCATTGCTTTGTTTTTTAAAAGCTTATAAGCAAGTCACTTTGCTATTGACAATGTATCACTAAAATCCTTGTTTGCAAAAAATGGGTAAGCTGGGGAGAACAAGAGTAAAGAAAAGAAGAACCTCTGGTTATTTTGAGCAGTAAAAACAGTTTGTAAAGGAAGGGCAGGGAGCTTACAAAATTGAGGCACATGGATTCACTGATGCTAGGTCTCATGTGGAAACCCTGGTGGTGTAGTGGTTAAGTGCAGTTCAAATCCACCAGGTATTCCTTGGAACTCTACGGGGCAGCTCTACTCTGTCCTATAGGGTTGCTATGAGTCAGAATCGACTCAATGGCAATGTTTTTGTTTTTGTTTTTTTTTAACTCTCGTGTGCCAGCATCAGCTCTGGGGTTTCCTTGGCATAGTGAGCAGAACATATGCCTCACTCCTCCTACAAAATTGTGCTTGACCATGACCTTGCCTAAAGAATAGTTTATTAAAAATTATTTGGTAGAGTTCAAATGATAAAAATTAACAATGATTTTATATATATATATATTTTACAATTTTTGGAGACACTCATTTCTTTTAGTGACAAACCAGGTTGCTGAAATTAATCATTTTCGTATGCTACAGCAGTCATTCTTAAAATTCCATTGCTTTGTTTCAAAGAGAGGTATCTTTTAAAATTCTGTTTGAATTGTCTTTGGTTATAGAAAGCATCATGAATTTAACAAGAAAAAAAAATTCTTTTCCTATAATGTCACTACAATAAAGAGTGTTTTGGACTAGTCTATTGTTCTCAGCAGCTATATCTGCACAAGCAGGTAGAAGCAATGGTAATTTCTAGAACAATGGGAAAAAGGAAAACAATCATTATTAGAATTTTATATATCTGAAGCAAATGATTTATTTTTACCTAATATTTCTCTGTCATCAAATTTTGATATCATGTTTGTTTTTGTTTGTTTATTTTAAATAGTCATGATAGTTACTCTGTTCTCCTATCTGCAATGGTCTTGGGTTAGAAGTGACAATCTCAATTAAGACCAAATTAATTTAGCTTTTGGAGAAAGGAGAGCGAACTGAAAACAACAGTGTATGTATCAGAACAGCACACTGCAGGTTTAGTGACTTTCAGGCAGAGCAGCCATTGTTTCACTTCAAATGTTCGAAATCACAAGTCCGAAGGCTGAGAGTTTATGGAGAACCTTAGTTTGGGAAAACCACCAGCTCTGGGGTCACTTCTATTTTTATAAGTGGCCTACACAGGGCCACTTATACTCCAGCCCCCATACTCCAGCTGAGGTATATTAACACTGGTCACTCATGACTTGATCTGAACAATGAAGGGGTTGGTCTTCTAAAAAGTCCATAGCCAGATTCTCACTTATCTTGGATCTGGTATGTAACTCCTATAAAGTTTATAAATGAATATTACTAGGAAAACTGATTCCAACTCATAGTGACTCTATAGGGCAGAGTAGAAGTGCCCCACAGGGTTACTCAGGAGCGGCTAGTGGATTTCAACTGCCAACTTTTTGGTTAGCAGTCGAACGATTAAACCACTGCATGGCCAGGACTCCAAAGAGACCAAATCCTCAAGTGTCATTGCTGCTAGTGGAAAACCAAACAGCTGATAATTGTCTCTTCCAATAGCCCTAACTGAAATCAAAGAATGTATGTTGGCTCCAGTGTATAGTATTGCTTTTCTTTTCTCTCCGTGGCATTTATTCCAGGTGCTTTAACTTTTATTATTTATTTTTTAAATTATTTTTGCTTAATTTAGGACCTTGACCAACCTGTGGAGGATGTAGTGTAATGGATTAGGAGTCTGAATGACAAATCTAGTGTACAATGAAAAATAAAATTGTTTTTTAATCCTATAGTTCTCATATTTAGGATTTTATTAGTAAAATAATTTCAAAAGAGTCTTTATTTTTAATTTTTATATTGTAGTATGACTCGTTTTAGATAAGTTGTGTAAAAAAAAAAAAAAAAAAAACTAAAAAGGGTAGGAATATGTGGAGTAAAAAGTCAAAACAGATTTATCCCAGCCTCCTGTTCTCATGATTCCCTTTAAAGGTAACCAAAATTAATCATTTGGAAATATATCTTTAAGTGCTTTTTTTAGGCATTCACACACACACACGCACACACACACATATATATAACTCACTGCCATTGTGTCTATTTCGACTCATGGAGGCCCCATGTGTACGCACGCTGTCAATATGTAAATGAGATCGTACTGAATATAGCTTTTTTCTAGAAAATGCTTTTTTCCCCCTTTAAATGTCATTGAGCTCTTTTTAATACCAATACGTTGAAATCAGCCATGATTTCCTTTGGCTTCTCTATAGTAATTTGAAACCATAGTTTCAACACATACTGGCTTTATGATCTAAACCAAATCTAAACAAAACTAATCTCTCAGTTTCTTCACCTGTAAAACTGTACTTATTTCATGTGTACATTTTCATGGAATAAATGAATTCATAATTTTAAATAGATTGGCACAGTTCCTACCTTTTAGTTGGTGCTGAAAACATGATATGGAATATGGCCACTATTTCACTGTTTAACTATTTACCCTTGTACATAAACACAATGAATCTTATTTTTTTATTGTGGTTTTCAGTTTGGAAATTTCCTTTTGGTTTTTCTTTTAGACTCTGAGACTTTAGGTCTTTCCATTTATTTCAAAATATCTTCTCTTAATCCTTGGGGCATTTTTATAACAGCTGCTTTAAAATTATTGTCAGATAATTCCAGCATATGTGTTGTATTGGTGGAAGCATATGTTGATTGTCTTTTCCCATTTATGTTGTGATCTTCTTAGTTCTTCATATGCCAAGCAATTTTGAATTTTTTTTCTGGATATTTTGACTATCATGGTGGAAGACTCTTGTTTAAATCCTAGGAGATTGTTATTTTTGTTTTAGCAACCAATTGACCTGTTCAGGTACAGGCTGCAAACTCTGACCAGCCTTCTGTCTTTTGTAGGTTCAGTGACAGTTCTGTTGTCAAAGATTTTTCAGTGCTATTCAAATCTCTGACATGTGTGTGCCACTTAGTTGCCTGCCTGGAACCTGGGAGGTAGTCTATCTCTTAGATCTGTCTTCAAAGTCTAAGATACATATATAAAATTTATTTTGGCACAACTGAAAGAGTCAGCAATTACCACCAGATGTGATGTTAAGCTGAATTTGTCATGTTATATGTTGTTTCACAGGCTAAAACTACTAATAAAGGTATCAGCCAGAGTGTAAAGATAAGCCTATGCCAAAGATAATTATATGCACATTGTAACATTAAAAGGAACATTGCTTTATGAATGTAAAAGAGAACATATCAGGCTTAGCCAATTACACATGCTTAAGTAGTGACCAAGAAAACAGTGTAATAATTGTTGATATAATGTGCATTGCTAAATCTTCTAGTAATGAGTAGTTCAGTGACACAAAAAGTATATTAACAGCCTATGAAAGATTCAGGAATGTCTGACTTAGTGATTAAAGATGTGTGAAATAGGTGTGATATCATTGGTATTAACAATAGAAACAAAATTTTTTTTTTCAAATCTCTTTGGAAAGCAGTAAAAGAAATGGTTCACAAATATATGCATAGATCACTGCAAAAGTGGAAGGCGAATCTAAACATGTTTTAAAATTATTTTCTCTGGACAAGGGTATGAACCATGTAGGAAATCATACAAGTACATGGGTGTAAAATTATATATGACTCTTTCTGTTCTTTTTTGTTGCTTGTTGAGTAAAACATGTTTCCAAGCAGTACTTTGGGAAATTTTACCCTATATAAGTACAATTGTAATATATGAGGATTATTTACCCTTTTTAGCATTTCTTGAGTAGCAAAGTTTACAGTTAAGAGGAGACCTGTATTATATAGATAACTTAGCCATTTCTAAAAACAATATACAATATGCAATAGACTGTAGCCTCATAACTAGCAGTGGTTTAAACTTAACAGTAAGATGTTTCTGCATCTAAAACTCGTCTACACTTTTTTTAATCATTGAAATGTTTCAAAATTATGTGGTATGAGTTCACGTGAAAAACATAGCACCATTTCTTTTCATGATTGTGTCACAGCTAGAAACTAAAACTCAGATTACCTTGTAATAATATCACAACCTTTACAAACTTGTAAGCTTATTCTTCAATTAGTACTCAGGCAGAAAAAATATGAAAAGCTTCATGGTTCGGTTAAAACAAAACTTCTTTTTACTTTAGTTAATAATTGTTCTAAATTATACATATATATCACACCAAACCCACTACCATCAAGTTGATTCGGACTCATGGTAACCCTATAGGACAGAGTAGGACTGTCCTACAGGGTCCCCAAGGCTGTAAATCTTTATGGAAGCCAACTGCCACCTCTTTCTCCTGCACAGTGGCTATTGGGTTCAAACTGCAAAATTTTCAAATTCAAACTTCAAGCCAGCTAATTGAATGAATTACACAATTCAGTTGATTGAACTAGAAATTACATCAGGACACTAGAGAGGCCTGATTCTTAATGTAAGAAAAAATTAAAGTATTTTCCAAAGTAAATCTTAAGCCAATGCTGTTGTACAGAAGCACAGCACATATCCAATTTTTTTTTTTTTTAAGTTTGAGGAGTTCTGCCAAGTCATTAAATTCTAAGCATTAACTCCTTAAGATAGTATGCAGTTACCACATTTCTGCAGTTACCACATTTCTGTAGCAATAAGCAGCTTTGTTTGTTGTTATTGCTTGGATTCTCTTCAATGAGGATTCTTACCCATCACTCCTCTGTTTCTTTCACTTAAAAAAAAATATACTGCTAAGTGAAATCTTTTTAATTTTACAAGATCTTAGTTTTAAAATTGCAGAAAGAGGACAAATAACATGACCACAGAGAGATTAAAGAATGTTTTCATTATTTAAAAAAATAAAATTGGATACATTAAATGGAAATTTCATCAGATTTTACTAGATTAGCAGAAACTTTAATTCCGGTAAAGAATATTCCAGAATATAATCCGGCAAAGTTTTTTCTGCATGATACCAACTCAACATTCCATTTTTTTTTTTCATATTTTTAAGGTTTAAGGAGACTTTATTGGCAAATTTTGTAGAACATAACCCAAAAAAACCAATACTGTCAAGTTGCTTCTGACTCATAGCGACCCTATAGGGTAGAGTAAAACTGCCCCATAGAGTTTCTAAGGAGCGCCTGGCGGATTTGAACTGCTGACCCTTTGGTTAGCAGCCTTAGCACTTAACCACTACGCTACCAGGGTTTCCTGTAGAATGTATCTTGTAAAATTTATGTTCTAACAAGACAAAGCACATAATCTGTGAAATATATACCTTTTTGATTCAAAATTACATTTAAAATTTTTCCTCTTAATTCAAAATTAATAGCCATTCAAGAAAATTTTCAATATATTGAGAACAAGAATAAATCATAAATAATTCCACCATGAAGAAATGCGTACTTTAAATTTTTATTTGTTGTTAGTCTATATCTTGATGGAAGTGATAGTTACATAATGGTGTACATTTTTTGTAAACCTCAACAAATTCTACTTCCAGATATCATGGAATGGAACCTACATGAGAATATAACTGCCTTAAACAACTAAAAATCCAGACAAAATACATGAAACATGATTTTCAGAGTTAAACAAAAGTTAGCTCAGGGGAGTTATCACTGAGAAAATGAACTAGATGAAAATTATAGTTGTCTCAGGTTCTGGCCTGGAGAGCATTTCTGGAAAGCACAGAAACCCAAACAGAGCCCAGAGTTCCCCCTGATTTGATGATATAGAATTTAGAATTTGAAGAACCAAAAAAGTAGAGGACAGGATTCTGGACAAGAGAGATATGCACTGAGATAGAAAGAGAGAGAAAGAGTGCAAGGGCAGGTTAGTGAGTTCTGGGTGTCTGCATAGGATTTCCCTTGAGTCTTCAGTTGAATACTAATTAACACTGCACATAAAGAAACCACCTGAGGCCAAGGAAAGAAACATACACACACAAAGAGCAGGCAATAAAATCATCAGAAATCCTAGAGGGCCAAGAATTGTTCATGTTCTCATCAACTTGAGTGGAAAGTGGAAATATCCCCTAAAGCATGGAGCAGCAAGTAGAGTACTCCAAAAACAATTAGCTCAATAATGAGGCCAAATTAGCCATAGATTAAAGGTTCTGACTAACAGAAGTTTAAACACAAGCTTGGAAAAGATCAAATTGTTTCCAAATTACTTAAATGTATTTCAGAGTGAAGCTCGAAGTATTTAAAGGAATACAAAACCAAAAAAGAAAAAAATCAAGCATCCCAACATAAAATTTCAATGGCTAGCATCCAATCAAAATTTACCAGGCATACCTATAAGTAGGAGAATATGACCCATAATGCGAAGAAAAAACAACCAATAGAGATAGATCCAGAAATGACAGAGATGATGCAATTAGCAGACAAAATCAAACAGACATTAAATATGTATTCTGTATATTTAAGGAAGTAAATAGTGAGCACGAGAAAGAAGATACATTGAAGATATAATAGACGTAAATCAAACTTCTAGATTTAAAAATTACATCTGAAAAAGCAAATACACTAAAGAAAATGGACCCCTGGTGGCACAGTGGTTAAGTATTTGGCTGCTTACACTAAGATGACATTAATTGAAGGTTACGTACTGCAGAAGAAAAGTTAACTTGGAGATATAGCAAACACAATAGAAACACTACAAAATACATTTTCTCCTATTTACTTTTAGAAGTTTTATGGATTTAGCTCTTACTTATAAGTCTATGATCTATTTTATGTTAATATTGCATATGATATGAAGAAAGGGTCAAAATTCACTGAATTGTACATGCAGAAGTTGTGGGACTTGTGTATATTTTGCTGTGTCTGTTCTCAATAACAACAACAACAACAAAATAAACTGAATATTAATTTTGCATAGGGACGTCTATTTATTATGGCATCATTTTTCAAAACACCATTCTTTTCCAATTGAATTGCCTCAGCTACTTCATCAAAAATTGAGGGCTCATATATGATGGGTCTACTTCCGCACTAATTTTTTTCTATTGCTCTATACGTCTATATTTTATTTCTTATCACACTATCTTGTTTATTTTAGCTTTAGAGTAAGCCTTGAAATCATATGTTTCCATATAGATTCAAGGGTCAATGTATAAATTTCTGCAAAAAAAAAAAAAATGTTCTAATGTTGGTTAGAATTTCATTAAACCTATAGATTAACTTGGAGAAATCTCACATCATTAAAAATGCTGAATCTTCTACTCCACGAAAATAATATTTCTCTTCATTTTTTTTGTCATTTTAAAATTTTCTTCAACAATGTTTTGTAATTTTCAGAGCATAAGTCTCCCACTTTGTTCAATTATGTTCAGTTTATTTCTAAGTATTACATACTTTTGATGCTATGGCAAAAATTCTATTTCTAGTTGTATGTAGCTAGTATATAAAAATGCAAATGGTTTTTATACAGGCAGTTCTTTGTATGATAGGATGGAGCATAAAAATGCCTGTGAAAACTGCAAGTATGCAAAGCAATCTTACTAATCTGTGGGAAAAAGTATGTTTGTTATGCCCCCACAAAAGATACATTTCCATGGCTTAGCAATAGTCTTAAAAATACAACAGAAGGGGTCTTCAAGATCACCCTCAGGCTGGGGCAACATCTCTTAGGGTGAAGTTAGGTCACCTGGAAAGCCAGGGATCATGATTACGTGGGCCACCTTAGATATGGGCAACATGCCCCTTGGATGTAAGAGTAGGCCACAAGAGGTAGCAGTGGCCAGATTTTTGTCTGAGGATCAAAGAGCCACTGAGAGTCAAGACAATGGACTACAAGGAGAGCTGGTTATCCAGTTACTACCGCCTTGTTTGGCTGCAAACCACAACCTACCCTGAATGGGTGGAATGCCCAGTAGAAGGCAAATCCTTCAGAAATCTCTGTGAGCTGGATTCAGCTTTAAAGAAGAGCCTGGAACAGAAAACTACTTGTAACCAGTAACCAGATGACTTGCTTTATTTACAGGGAGACAAGCCTGCCAATAGTTAATTGCACAGACCCCTTCTCAGGGGTATCTAATTCTTTATGATTTCTAAAGTTAAGGACAGGGAGAAAAGAATAAGAGCCCAGTGACCTAGAATGAGGGTGCTAAAGCATCCTAATATTGTGGATATCACCTGAGGGCTTTGGGGAAAATTTCAGTACCTGTAGATATGCGGTAATACCTTGAAAGATAACTGATTCCACTTAAAAACCTGAAGGAATAGCTAAAGTCTTAAACGTTATGGCTAGCAGAAAAGTAGAGAGAGGTTTACATAGGAGGCTTCTAACTTAAGCACTAGACTGAGGGGCAAAGAGAGCCAATGAATTCAGGGAGCAAAAAGACTTCCCTTAGATGCTGATTTCATTTGAGGATGGCCTGTTATATTAGAAAAGTTCCCCTCCTGAATTATGGGGATGTCTGAGAGATTAATGTGTGCTGGCTCTGGGCCAAGCTCCTGGGAGTTTTGCCAGCAGCTGAAGTTCTGGCTGATTCAAAAACCAGATTGGATATGAAAGAACAGAAGGGAGAAAATTGTCAAGACTGGACAAACTGGGATAATGACGGGGAAGCTAAAACAATTGTAGGGAAAGAAATATCTGGAAGATAAATGAGAAGGGGAAAATATCATTAGGAAGACGTTGCACACGGAAGGCCTGTGTTAGTGGGATGCAATACTCTTTAGAGATCAGGGCTATTTATTCGCAACCGCAGCACAAAGCCTCTGAGTCTTCAAACACACAGAGTAAAGGAGGATTCCCTACCTTGTCTCAAAATACTTGAAAAAAAAAGAAGATAACAAAAAAACTTTCTACTAATTTGATTGCCCTCCTGTCTTCAGCCTTTTATGAGTCTTCTCAGAGGAGAAATAAGTCTGGAAACCAGGCCCACAATGCTTCCCTAGACAGTTACTATGCTGCAAAAGGAGGGTGCCACTAACATTCTTAAGTGAATGCCAGAGCCCTGGAAACTGAATTTTGGCTTTTTGATGGAGCTGCTATTCTTTCAGCAACAGCCAAGTAAAGCCTGTGCAGGTTGGCGTGTACAGTGTAACACCTGCTGACAGCTTTTCTGTTGATGGATGGATCAAATCGGTGTTCTTTGCAGGCTGGAATGCTGATGGAAATGATGCATCTAGAGAATAAGCATAGCTTTTCCTAAGAACCTCAGACTTCCAGGAAACAGGAAGTATGAGTACAATAATTTTCCACTTCAAATTTGACAGATAAATGCATTTACCCATGGATGAATCCCTGGGGAAAACAATAATAATGTGACAGACTATCTATATGATTTACTCCTGAGGGATAATAATCACCCCCAAATGACTAGACATAGACATAACCCAGCCTAAACAGCAGATGATTATTTGGAGTCAGGTGGAAGACAAAAAGCTCCTCTCTTTCTTCCTATCTCAGAATATGTGAAAGGCTCCTGAGTTAGGGGGTTGTGCTGGGGTGAAATGAGCAGAATTGTCTAAAAGCATCTCCAGGAGACTCAGGACATTTGGTATGCAGCTAGTGATCTAGCCAATGTGTTCCTCTCAATTTGTGTTCAGAAAAGTCCTCAAAAATATGTGTCTTTTATGTGAGATGGACAAGTTCACATTCATTCTTGCTTCAAGTATATATTCACACTCCTTTCTCTCGCTATATAGTCCACAGGGATATCCATGTTCGTCTTGATATAGTCCAGCTTCTAGGATTATTTGCTTAGCATACAGATTGAATAAGTATGGTGAAAGGATACAGCCCTGACTCATATCTTTTCTGATATTAAACCACACAGTATCTCCTTTTTCTGTTTGAACGATTGCCTCTTGATCTATGTACAGGTTCCTCAAGAGCACAATTAAATGTTCTAGGATCCCCATTTTTCACAATGTTATCCATAATTTGTTATGATCCACACGGTCAAATGCCTTTGCGTAGTCAATACAACACAGGTAAACATCTTTCTGGTATTGTCTGTTTTTAGCCAGGATCCATGTGACATCAGCAATGATATCCCTCGTTCCATGTCCTCTTCTGAATCCAGCTTGAATTTCTGGCAGTTCCCTGTTGATGTACTGCTGCAACTACTTTTGAATGATCTTCAGCAAAGTTTTACTTGCATGTGATACTAATGATAATTTCTGCATTCTGTTGGATCACCTTTCCTTGGAATATGCGTAAATATGGATCTCTTCCACTCACTTGGCCAAATTTCTTGGCATAGGTGAGTGAACATTTCTAGTGCTGCATCCGTTTGTTGAAATATCTCAACTGATATTCCATCATTTCTGGGAGACTTGTTTTTTGCCAGTGCCTTTGATGGTTTTTTTTTTTTTTTTTTCCGTTCAGCTTGGACCACTTCTTTGAGTACCATCGGTTCCTCATCATATGCTACCTCTTGAAATGTATGAATGTCAACCATTTCTTTTTGGTATAGTTACTCTGTGTATTCCTTCCATCCTGTTTTGATGCTTCCTGTGTTGTTCAGTATTTTGACCATAGAGTCCTTCATTATTGCAACTTGAACCTGAATTTCTCTTCAGTTCTTTCACGTTGAGAAATGCTGAGCATGTTCTTCCTTTTTGGTTTTCTAACTCCAGGTCATTACAAATATCATTAACTTCTTGAGTTGCCCTTTGAAATCTTCTGTTCAAGTCTTACTTCATCATTTCTTCCATTTGTTTTAGCTACTCTATGTTCAATAACAAGTTCCAGAGTCTCTTCTGACATCTTTTATGTCTTTTCTTTCATTCCTTTTTTAATGGCCTCTTGCTTTCTCCACGTATGATGTGTCATTCCACAACATTTCTGGTCTTCAGCCATTTAGTGTACAATGCATCAAATTTATTATTGAGATGATCTCTAAATTCAGATGGGATATACTCAAGGTTGTACTTTGGCTCTCGTGTACTTATTCTAATTTTCTTCAGCTTCAACTTGAACTTGCATAGGAGCAATTCATGGTCTGTTCCTCTATCGGCCCCTGGCCTTGTTCTGACTGACAATATTCAGCTTTTCCATCATCTTTTTCCACAGATGCAGTCAACTTGATTCCTGTGTATACCATCTGGCAAGGTCCACATGTTTAGTCACGGTTTGTGTTGTTTAAAAAAAGTATTTGCAACGAAGAAGTCACTGATCTTGCAAAATTCGATTGTGCAATCTCTGGCATTGTTTCTGTCATCAAGACTGTATTTTCCAACTCCAGATCCTTCTTTGTTTCCAACATTCACATTCCAATCACCAGTAATTATCAATGCATCCTGGTTGCATGTCCCATCAATTTCAGACTGCAGAAGTTGGTAAAAATCTTCAATTTCTTCATCTTTGGCCTTAGTGGTTGGTGCATAAATTTGAGCAATAGTTGTATTAACTGGCCTTTCTGGTAGATGTATGGATATTATCCTATCACAGCATTGTACTTCAGGATAGATCTTAAAATGTTCCTTTTGATGATGAATGAAACACCATTCCCCTTCAAGGTGTCATTCTTGACATAGTACCATATGTTTGTCTGATTCAAAATGATCAATACCAGTCTATTTCAGCTCACTAATGTGCAGGATATAGGTGTTTATGTGATCCATTTCATTTTTGACACTTTCTAATTTTCCTAGGTTCATACTTTGTACGTTCCATGTTCTAACCATTAATGGATGTTTGCAGCTGTTTTTCCTCATTTTGAGTGGTGCCGCATCAGCAAATTAAAGTCCCAAAAGCTGGACTCCACCCAAGTCATTACGGTCGGCTCTACTTTGAGGAGGCAGTTCTTCCCCAGTCGTGTTTTGAATGCCTTCCAACCCTAGGCTTTCATTTTCCAACACTATATGAAGCAATGTTCTGCTGCTATCCATAAGGCTTTCACCGGCTAATTCCTTTCAGAAGTAGACTACCTGGTCCTTCGTCCTAGTCTGTCTTAGTCTGGAAGCTCAATTGAAACCTGTCTTCCATGGGTGAGCCTGCTGGTATTTGAATATTGGCGGTGTGGCTTCCAACATCACAGCAACATGCAAGCCCCCACAGTATGACAAACTGACAGACATGTGGGGGTTATGTACATTATAGATCATTTATATAATAGAAGATTTTGCAGTAATTATTTATTATGCAATGATTATGTTTATTGAGTAGGCTTAATGTCAAAGATGAGCAAATCTGTCTTGGAAGAAATATATCCAGAATGCTCATTAGAAGGAAGCATGACAAGATTTTATCTCATGTGCATTGGATATGTCATCAGGAGGGACCTGCCCCTGGAGAAGGACATCATGCTTGGTAAAGTAGAGGTCAGCGAAAAGGAGGAAGACCCTTAATGAAATGGACTGACACACTGCCTACAACAATGGGCTTAAACATAGCAATGATTGGGAGGGTGGCAAAGGACTGTGCAGTGTTTTGTTCTGTTGTAGATAGGGTCACCATGAGTCAATGGAATTCATGCAAGGGTATCTAACAACAATGTAAAAAAAAGTGTAAAAAATGTTTCAACATTTTAAGAGATAAGTAGGATAAAAAATCCAGTCCAATATTATTTATATTAAAAATGATTATGCACAGGATAAAATATACAATGTAATTTTATTTTTGTTAAAAAGCATTAATAATAGAGTGAGATATACCAACATTAAAAATAAACTATTATTTTTCCGTTGTAATTTTAGGTCATTTTTATCTTCTTCACAACATATTTTTGTGTTCCACTTTCACAAAATGAGCATCTCAACTTCAGAAGTTTAGTATTATGTGACTAAATTTTTGCCCTTTGCTTATTTCCTCGGTAGGGAGAAAAGGCATGTAATAAATTAATGCTATCACCCTACAAGTTACTCTAGATATTCCATTTCTAGTAATCCATGGACTTTCATTTATTCTTTTTGGCTGTTGCATTGTTTCACATTTATTAAAATGTTAACCCAAAGCTTATTGCTCTATAGTCACAATCAATCCACAAATAATTTGCTTGATAAGGTTTTTGAAACTAAGGATAGGATTGTGCCCTGTAATCCTATTAAGTTTTGTATTTTTAGGTTCAGCATCAGCTTCCACATTCTGTCATCCCTTCCTCATATTCTGTCATCCATTCTTCAAAACTGTATTTCTCTGTCGATAGCTACTGTAATTTTTTTTCCTCAAAAAAGTCTTAGTATGATTCCAGATTTGCCATAAACTGGTCCTCCCAGGTTTATGGTGATGCATTAGTGTTCTCTGTTAGGTTCCTCAAAATTTTAGAAATTTGTTTCAAAATAAAGCTTTCTAGAAAGTTTATAGTTGTCAAACTGGTCCCAGAAATACAGCAAGAACTTCATAAAATAGCCAAAGTTCATTGAGTGATACGATGGTCTGTCAGGGAGTTCATAGAGGATGCATGAGATTACTATACCTTGAAGTATGACATATGAGAGATTTACTGGTATTTATAACATCTTAATTGGCTCATAGATCTACCATATGCAATGAATAAATAAGTGACCAACTGATCCATGACAAATAAATGTAAAGATACAAAGAATTAATAACATTTTTCCGGAGGTCCTCCTCCTTCTTTGTTGTTGTTGTTGTTTATTCCCTCTACATTTTAAGATCAGAGTTTTCGGTATAATAAAATCCAGCTTTACTTTAAGCTATGAAGGTGATTTTTTGTCTCCTTTTAGTTATTTCATTTTTATTCCTAAGTGCTTCCAAGTTTCCTAGTCTTTAAAAATTTGGATTCCTAAAATTCATGTATGTATCTTCTTTCCTGAATTTAGAAACATGATCAAATTATTGTTATTCTGAGAAATATTGCAATGTCTGATTCACTTTAAAAGTAAATGCTTCCTTATTTTCAAAATTGCTCATTTATTATGCATGGATAAGTACCAATCTAACTTTGTTTTATTCCTCTTATTTAAATTCCTTTCCCACCCCCTATATGCTAGGGCTCCTCTTGGTCTCTGCTTTTAAAATAATCTTGGAAGACAGTAGATTTTTTCTAATCTATTGTCTAAAATAATCTTCCCACTGTTCTATACTTATTGATTCTCATACTCTTAAAATCTCTTTTAAAAATCAATGTTTTGACCTTGACATGTTCTTAATTTGAGCATTAAAAATAAATTACTTACTTCAGTTTCTTTTTTTTTTTAACTTATTTTTAATTTAATGGCCTAAAAGTTATTAAAAAAAAAAAAAACTTTCTCTGAGCAATTTTTCTTGATGAGTTGTCATTATTTTGTTCAAATTATAGCATAGAGATTATTATAAAAACCAGGGCTTTATGCTATCTGGTGCCTAATGTATTTTGAGTTAGAAGAACATCTTCTAAACTTTCAAATTTATTGGCCTATATTCTCTTGTTTTTTTTTTTTTTTTTTTTTTTGTCTTTCTGCTCCATTATTGCCTATACACACATTCCTGGTCACTTTCTTTAACTGTCATATCTGACTCCTGTGCACACAGCTCTCTTTCAGATTAGGTAACAGGCCTTTTTAACGTGTACTTCTCTCCTTTTTTTTTCCAGTACCCTTCATTCATTCATTTTAAACCCTGCATTAAATCTTTCCTCCACTATCCCACTTCTTATTACTCATTCATTCATTTTTATTAACTGTATGTATCTAACTTCTTAAATTGTATTTAAATACAATCCCTTGTACAATAATTTGAATGTATCTAAATGTTTCATTTGCTTTCATGAGTTTTATATGTGCTTTCCTGTCCTTGTAATAAATCCCTTCCTCCTTTTCTGAAAGGTGGACTCCTGCTTGAGGGTCAAATTAAATGTTACCTCTTATTTAAAGCTTTCCTGTTTCCACTGAGAAAAATTAGTCATTTGATCACAGTGCCATTGAGTGACTATTTTATATGGATCTTGCAAAATACGAAGCACTCTAAATGCTAATTTATATCTTAATATTAAATAATTGTTAGTAAGGAATGAAGATGTATCTACAAGTAATCATTGATATTAAAGCTTTTCCTTTGCCACCAACCCTTCTTTTACTAAAGACCCCAGGATAGGGAAGTGATAGGAGTTAAGTTACTCATGTAAAGTATGAGCCATATTTTTGTACATTTCTTTATATCTTCCAAAGAGTAAAATATTCATCAAATAGATAGTAACATTGAAGCAATTTTGTAGAATGAAAGTTAAATGTCATTTGTCATCATACAATAACAGAAAAAGTAATTTTAAAGTATAGGTTATACACACGGATGCACACACTCATTCTAAGTTATTAGGTTCAAAGAAAATCATGAAAGTGAAATAGAGAATTAGAATTGTTAGGGGTCCTGCCTCATTATTGCAGGTTGTGAATGAATGATTTATCTCTTCCTGCAGCTATGGTGTGGGGACAAACACCCCACGCTATTGCAGAGAAAGTATAAAAGAGACCACCTGTATAGTCTCTGTCATCAGGGAGGGACATCATCTTGTTTAATGGGGAAGGGAAGGGTGACTAGGCTCTGCCCACAGTCTCTGCCCTTGATGAGAAGGAAAGTGGTACAGTACTTTTTTGGGGTGTTCAACTGGAGTAAGACAGGGATGGTCAAAATGTTTCTGTCTTGCTGTGCCACCCTTAGCTTGCCCTCAGTCTAAAGAGATTGGGCTTTATTTTTTTGTTGTTTGTGATTATTTTGTTTTTTGGTGCGTTCCCATTGATATTTCTGTTTAGTATGCCTCTCTTCTCTGGAGTATATAGAAGAAAAAAAAAAAAAAAACCTGTGGAATCTTTACTGGAACTTATCGATGTATTATTCCTGAAGTCCCAAGATCCCTGTCAGCTCTAGCCTTTCTTCTCCATCTTTGTAGCTATTATTAAATTGCTTTATTCATTCTGTCCAGGTGGTTTTTAGTTATCGGGAAGAATAAGGTGGAAGGTACTACTCTGTCAATTCCAGACCTGTTACCAGGAGGTTATTTTTGACATTTGTGAGGATTATTTTAGTTAAATTTTCAAGGCAAAAGAGAGATAAGAATAGGTTGACAAAACAGGTGGGATGAGGGGACAGAGAGTATGAACAGACATATACTCAGGAAATCTGGAAATTAAGGCAAGCCAACAGACAAGATGGTAGCAGAGAGACACATATGTTTATGGAAGGGCATTTTTTTCTCCCCAGAAGAGTTGACATGATTACATTTAAATAATGATGGGAATTAGTTTGTATAGGCACAATGGAATGAGAAGCAGAACCCAGACAGAAGGAACTTCACCCAGGAAAAGGGTCACATCTTCTATTTTAACAGAAGGGCATAGGAAAGTATAATGCCGTTGAAATTAAGTGTATTTGCTTGCAAGCCGTTAGAGGGAGTTCAAGTCCATAGTCCCTCTCAAGCTGGAAGAAATAATATTTTAAAAATTTAATATGCAGATAGGTCTTTAAATATCATACATAGAGAACTGGAGAAAGATAGAGAACAGACTAGGAAATTTAAAACTGAATAAAATTGGAGACATTTTCAAAAGTAATGGCATGCGGAATCTGGGAGGAATAGAAAAGAAACTGATGACAGGGAATGTGTAATAGGTGGAAATCTGATAAATAGAAGGGTCCAAATGCTGGAAGTCTCTGGGTTTGAAAAAGAAGTATAACTGGAGTGAATGTATCAGACATTTGGAAGGATAGGGGCTTCTAGTCAGAGGGCTTCAGGAATGTGAGAGGCTTCAGAATAATACCTAAGGATGCAGGATGTTTGTAAGATAGTGGTTGTGAGTATAGTGGTTACAAGTACAGCCTTGGCAGCCAGACTGAAATAAATTCAAATGCTGGCTAGTAGTGTTCAGCACCTTCAGGTTTATCATCTGTAATATGAAGATATATTATTGTTCACATTAAATGATTAAGCAAGTTGGTCTTTGTGTAGCTGTTATTAAGCTATTGTCTCTCAACTTTAAACTCACATTTCTATGCTCTACAGCAGCAATTACTCCCAGTAGTAGTCACTGCTTTCCCTTTACATGTTCTTTGGGCACTTCCGTAATTAACCTCATAGCACGCCATCGGAGAAGCTAGCACAAACCAGCTAAGGAACCTTTCTTAGAAGTATGACTCCCAGTTCTGTGCAATCATCTTCAAAATCCTGAGGCAACACCATAAGTCAGGCAGCACCCTCCATTTCTTTTTAATTATTTTTGTTTTCTTAAATTTTTAAAAAATTGGAAATCAAATTTGGTTATTGTATTGTATAACACTCCCAAGGGCATGGGTAATGCAAATTATGAATTTAACAGTCTGCCCTAAGAAGTAAGTACAATCATATAGATAAGTTCATATTTATATACTTCTGTTATGTTTTCTCTGAGGAATTATTTCAGAGTATTTAAAAGGATACATAAAATAATACACAGAAGCAAGACGAAAGAGAAGAAAAATCTATCAGGTATTGATACACATATAGATATATCTTTGACAAATTCAGAGATTTGTTTTAAAAAATACTTATTCTAAAGGAAGAAACTTCTGGAATAAAGACACAGGAAGTTTATATGTGAGGATGTTAATACCTTGTGATGACATTATATAACATGAAAGGTGAACCCAGAAGAAAGTATCTTGTTATATTTCTTTATTACATATGTTATTCAATAGTATGTTCATATATGCCATTAAGTACTCAACTATACTAGAGATGTTACCACATTCACAATGGCAATTGCAAAAATGTCAGGGTCAAGACCTATTAGTTGTAAGGGACCAGACTTACCTGAAGATCTGCTGTGAATGTCGTTTATCTCAAAAGTGTATTATATAAATGTGTTTCATCTTTTATTGGAAGCTTCACTTATGTGAAAGTCAAGGTGGCGAGGAGTAAACCAACTGATCTTTACCTAATTCAGACAAAGATATTTTGGTTCATGAAGTAAAATAATGGGAAACTTGGAAGAAAACAATTGCATCACTAAAGAGTTGCCAAAACAAACATGACTAATGGCAAAATTGTTTTAATCATTACTAAATTAATTTATTTGACCTAAGAATGGTGTTAAAGTAAAATTTTTATAGTTTAAATTTGTTTTGAAAGTCCAATATTTCATTAATTTTCTTAAATAAAATATCCCATTATTTCATCATTACCTAATAGTCAAATATGCGTTCCATGTGAAATGTTTGGCATTTAATAAATCTTTATTTCTATTTAGTTGAAAGTACATGAAAAGTCAGTATATCCAATGAATCATCACTCTACTACAAAGAAAACATATGCAATTCTCTATTTCAACTAATTAATGGTTATGTAAAGCAAAAGAGCTTGTTCATTTTATTTTAGAAACTGATCTAAATGGAATAGCCAACACACACATGTCAAAAAAAAAAAAAAGTCTCACAAGATAAACACAACCTATTTAGAATAAGTAGTTCAATCTACAACATAGATGCTTTGTCAATGGCTTTAATTGGAAGAAAGAAGGTTTGCAACCACTCACAGTAAAATACGATGGCTTGTGTCAGAGTGTTATAAAACACATTCCTCTTAAGAGCAGAGTGGGAAAAAGAATAAAAAACATGATGGACCTTGAAAGCAGCTCGACAGTAATGCTGTATAATTGCTTTTCACCCTTTCTATCAGCAGTGAAGCTTTAAAACATTGATCAAAGATGATGACTATCACAAAGTGCTTAAAGTGCGGCACATTGTTAAATTTCCTCAGCCTCTGAAATAATTATAGCATGAGCAAGCATAAAGATGATCCCCCTCACCTCCACCCGTCTTCCTCAAATGATTTTCCAGCCAAGGTAGATGGGATTAAAGAAATCTGACATGAATGAGCTATATTAGAACATCAATGTCAAAAGATATATCACAGATGCTTGCCTCAAAAGGATAAAAATAACGTGAACGTTTCACATTAATGTACACCAGAATTTAGTTGCTCACCTCAGTGACAAACCCACTACTGAAATAAAGAATGCAAAGCATACAGAATGAATGAGAAAATGCAACACAGAAAAACAAGATGTGTTTATTGATGATGTAAAGGCAATAACTGTTGGCTGCTAAGACTTTATATCTAAGAAATAATTCAGGGGAAAAAGGTTTTTATCCATTTATGGAAATATGAGGTAAAGGGCTTTTTTTTTTCCCCCAAGAATTTTGAAGTTTATGCCAGATTATTGTTTGAATAAATGGATTCATTAGAATTTAACTATTAATTAATCATTTGCTAAATTAACAAATAATTATTGGAATCCTACCAACCCCTTGACATTATGTAGGAGCACAAATACTGTGCCTTTGCAGTAGTTGCACTGCAGCCTCCACACCGTCTGATTTCAGAGCTGTTGAGATGGATAATCCCAGGCACCACTGCTGGCTTCCTACATCATGTGCTCACTCTGGTTTCTCTCTGCTGTGGAATGCCACTCAATTTCACAGCAAGGAATTAGGAATTGAGTGGAATTTAATGCTCTAGAAGGGAGTCTCAACCGATGAAGTAAATGCATAAGTGCTTCATCCCACATATTTTCTAGAAGGATAATTGCAAGGTGCAGTCTACATAGTTTGTCAGATACCATATTTTTATGCAAATAATGTGTACCTTCTTTGTTCGTTTGTCACTCATACCCTCCACCCTCCCCCATGAGTTTTTTTTTTTTTTTAATAAGCACGCTATGATAATTTTTTTTTTTAACAGCAACATGTGAAAAAAAAATTGGCATATGGGCCATTGTGAAGATATCTCATGGAGGGAAGACGTGGTTGACAAAGGTAGGAAAGTGCACATTATTTGTGTAAAAATACAGTAATTTCAGTGAGTTTGACTCCTCATTCTTCATAATGTTATTTTTGTGTGGTGTCGACTCTAATCCATCTCATAGTGACCCTGTAGGACAGAGTAGAACTTCACCATAGGGTTTCCTAGGCTGTAAATCTTTAGAGGAGCAGGTCTTTCTTTCCACAAAGCAGCTTGTGGGTTCCAACTGCCAACCTTTTGGTTAATAGCAGAGTTCTTAACCATTGCACCACCAGGACTCCTTAGAAGCTTAGTAGCCCTCACCATAGTAACCAATTTATCTTTTTTTTTTTAATCACTGACTTTTCCTTGTTCCCTGTCCCATTTCCCCACTCCCTCCATTTTATTACTTTACTCTCCTAAAAAACAAACAACAAAGACTACATGATTCCAAGTGTTTTTTTCAGGGTCTGTTTTCAGGAAGGAACCCAAAACAAGTGTTGGCACTGGAAGCTGCCCAAAGAAGTCCCACCTCAAGATGGGATTCTGGAATTGTTTCGTTCATAGGTCGAAAGGAAACAAGGACCCCATCGTTGGTGATAAATGAAGTACTTATAATCCTTGCTTTGCTTTACTTTTACATTTTTTAATGCTTTCCTGGGGTGATCTGGATGAAAATCAGGTGGAAGGAGATGCACTGGTTTATGCAAAAACTTTAGTTATTGAAAACTATGTGAGCATGGTAATTATAAGGATTGTGGAGTTGGCTTGCTTTTTTGAACTGTTCCAGAAGCCTTGAAGTAAAAGCATGGCAGGCTAAATTCAGAGTAATGTCAACTCAGGGCATGCCAGAAAATCAAGAAGTCCTTCATTGCAGTGTTCATTACCTGCAATTGGAGGACAGAAAGGATTTAATTTTAAGTGTGAGGAAAAATGTTAAACAGACTGAAGGCTTAGCCTCTGCAAGTCTCCTAACATCAAGAACCTGGAGTGCAGGAGTGGGACCCTGAGAGCTTGGATGGATCACTGGGAAAGATTGACTTAAGAATCTTGCACACCGGGTTTTCCTGATCCCTCAGAATTTTCCGAAGCAGCCCTGTCCCTGTTGCTAGAGGACAATCTCTTCTTGTCTGAAGACAATGTAAAGAACTTAGTGAATACCTTACAGGATGATATTTTTCCCTGTAAAGATCATCCACATCTTCAATATTTGACTCCAAATATATAAATAGGCTCAACTATCAGCATAGTTCAAGCAGGGAAATTTAGCTTCTGCTACAAATGAATAAAATAGACAAAGTGTACCTTAGAAAAAGAGTAATGCTTTGGATCATTGAGTATTGGATCTGTGCCAGCACTGATATCAGTGATACCTAATGCAATCACAGTTTCCCATTTAAAGATGTGCCTTTTGCAAGCCAGGTGACAAATGGAGATCAAGCCCAAATCCAACTGATCCACAGCTCCAACTTCTGGTTGTTTTCCCGATCTTTGAGTACATATTTCTGTTGGATATACTTAGCAACTGAAAAGTTCTTCACTATGATTTCCTGGACTCAGTATAAAAACCAATATAATAGTTTCAAAGGAAGACCTTGTAACTATCCACCACTGGCCAAGAAAGTCAATCGGTAGAAGCAGCACACTCTGAATACAATTGCTACATAGTCATGCTATCCTAAGGAATGAAAGAAGGCAGGGGTTGTAGACCCTATCTGATCTCAATTCACTTTTTTGACCTCTCCAAAAAAGTCAGATGAATCATGGCTGACATTGTACTACGTAATCTTAGCAAGTAGTTTCCCCAATAACTACCACTGTGTTGACTGTATTCTCCTTATTAGGAGAAATCAATATGGTCCCTGGAACATTTTATGTATTATTGATTTAGAAAATATATAGGGAAGAATTCAAAATCCGTTCAATGTTACTTGGGAAGAATAGCAATATGATAAAGATATCCTGCACTATCCTACTAGGAGAGTTGAAGTGCGGATCTCTAGGGTTCTGTGGAGTAAAACAGATCTCTAGGGAGTAAAGCAATGCCTTCTGAATGTCCACTGTCATTGCTTTTGTTTAACATTATATAGGTGGTCCTAGCCAGTGGAAAAAGGGAAGAAAAAGAAATAAAGCTAACATTTAAAAGGAAGTTCTATAATACAACTGCTTTTATTCATAAACAATATGATTGTGCCTGTAGAACATCCTATGAAATCTACAAACTAGTAAGAACTCATAAGTGAATTTAGCAATGTAGAAGTAAATATATAGAGACTATTTGTACTTGTATGTGCTAGATGTACGCAATTAGATAATAAAATTTTTTTTAAAAAGTACTATTGAGGAAAGTAGCATTAAAATATTAAATGTATGCAAATTCATTTAGCAAAATATGTAAAAGATCTACACAATGATAACTACAAAGAACTGCAAAGAGAAATTAAAGAAGAACTAATTAGTGGTAAAGTAGAGGGTCAGTGAAAAAGAGAAAGACCCTCAACAAGATGGATTGACACAGTGGCTGCAACGATGGGCTCAAACATAGCAACAGTTGTGAGGATGGCGCAGGATCAGGCAGTTTCATTCTGTTGTACATAGGAACCAACCTAACAGAACCAAACAACAGCAAATAGTGGAGAGTTATATTAGGTACAAGATTTGGAGGACTCAGTAATTTAAAGGAGGAAATCTCTGCAAATTATCTTTAGATTCAACACCATACTATGGCTGCCAATCAAATTAGCGACAGGATTTTTTTTGTTATTGATATTGTCAAGCTTATATAAAATTTATATTGAAATGCAACAGACCTAGAATAGCCAGAAAAATTTGGAAAAATTGAACAAAGGTGAAATACTTACACTACTTTAATACGTATTCCAACTTAAATTTTCATCAATAGATGAATTGATACGCATTTTTGTATATAAAAGATGGGAAAAAAATTCCAGCAATAAAAAGAGGAAAGTATTCATACACATAACATAGATCAATCTCAAAAAAATTATTTTGAGCAAAAGAAGTCAAACACAAACCTATATGATTTCATTTAAATGGCTTAAAAAGACTTCATATTAAATACTAGAATAGGCAAAACTAAAGTGTAAAGACAGAAAGAACAACAGTTGTTTCCTGGGAATTAGCTAAAATGAAACACTAGATAAGTTTTTAGGGAAATACAAGTGTATATACATGGAGTACACATTTGCCAGAATTCCTTAAACTGTACACTTAAAATTGCTGAACATAATTGTGTTTAAATTATACCTTAATAAAGTTTATTTTAACTAAAGGGTTGAAGAGAAATGAAATTTTACTCCAGTCAAGTAAGAAACAGAATCATTGGTTAATTGAGCTCTATGTAGTAATGGAATTGCAGAATGAGTATTAATGAAAGTTGATAAGTTACTAAATGAGTGTTACTAAAGTCATTTATGATCGTTGAAATCCATTTGAGATAACTTTCATCTTGAAATGTGATTTTAACTCCTGCAACTTTCCTTCTCCCACTATTGCAATCCTAAACCTCCCCTTCCTGCTATGAGTCTTTACATAAAAGTAAACATTTCCAATTATCAGTGAGTAGCACTTTATAAAAATAGAAATACAATGAAGTACAATAAAGAAAAATAAATACCTCTCCTTTTTTTTCCACTTAAGTGTAAGCACAATTATTATATTGGTATGTTTTGTTTACTTTCAGTCATCTATTAAAAAAAAAAAAAACATTGCCATGGAATCGATTCCGACTCATAGTGACCCTATAGGACAGAGTAGAACTAACTGCCCCATAGAGTTTCCAAGGAGCGCCTGATGGATTTGCACTGCTGACCTTTTGTTTAGCAGCCATAGCTCTTAATCACTACACCACTAGGGTTTCCCAATCATCTATACGTACATGTAATTTTCCAAACTTAAAATTGTGGTGTAATTATATTTTTAATCTTTTATTTTTCAAAAATATCATTGTATAATGTAAATAAATATATCTCTGGGACAGCCTTTTACTGAATAAATTACATCCCAATGAATAAATTGAATAGATGCATTATATTAAGATTCCCTTAAATTCAAAAAAATTTTTTTCCTGATGTTTTTCAAGATATCTTACTGGAAATGATAATGACATTCTTCCCACATAATATGGGAATAATGAAAATAAAGTACACTTCTACTAGTTTAGTTTATACATAATATATAAAATTAACCATCAGATGAAGTAAACCAAAGATTTTGTACAAAATATGTGACTGAGTGTGTGAGAACTTCCCAAATCTAGACCTGGTATGGGCCCAGACTGCAATGTGGGCAAAATTTAAAAAGATAACACATAATAAATTATATTGTACCTTACGCAAAGTCTGGATAATAGAGTTGGATTGGTGGAGTGCAATATTTAACAAGTATTGGCCAATCCAGCTCTCTTGCCCGAGATTTTGGAACTTAAGGAAGTGTTAAAAAAAAAAAAAAAAAAAAGGAGCTATTTAAAGCTTTTACCTTACAGCTTTTGTCTCCAAGACGGAAGCAATATGTGGAGAAGACAAATCCTTTGCTGTGATTTTTGCTGCCTTACTTTCAGATCTTGCTTGGATCCTGGCAGTTCCCTGAATCTTTCTTGTTGTAAGTCTTAATTCAATCTGATGTCCTGACGATAAATCCCTTGGTGGCTTTAGATGGTCAGATTCTTTTTCTGGCTGGTACAATTGAATATCTTTTTACTAAATTTCAACATCTTTAGGGTGCATAAAACACATTTTATTCATCTTTTTTTCCCAGTGCTTAATACACTATAGGCACATTGTCTATATTCAATAAACATTTGATGAATGGCTACGTGAAATACATATAAGAATGATGTGCATAGGATTTCCTTGTGGATCTATATGTTTTTCTGCTTGGTTGAAATGTGGGTGCATTAAAAAGAACAATGGGAAATGAACTGTAAATTATAGGTAAGAATCATAGTGTGGCTATATTTAAAAGCCACATTGAGATATTTATGCTTAATTTGTTGGCAGTTGTGAGAATTTTTGTTTTCCTTATGTAGAGGTATAATCCATACTGAAGGCTGTAGTCTTTGATCTTCATCAGTAAGTGCTTCAAGTCTTCTTTGCTTCCAGCAAGCAAGGTTGTGTCAACTGCATATTGCAGGTTGCTAATGAGTCTTCCTCCAATCCTGATGCGGGGTACTTCTTCATATAGTCCAGCTTCTGGGATTATTTGCTTGGTATACTGATTGAATAAGTATGGTGAAAAGATACAACAATGACACGTACCTTTCCTGATTTTAAACCACAAGAATCTCCTTGGTCTGTTCCAACAACTACCTCTTGGTCTATGTATAAGTTCTGCATAAGAACAATTAAGTGTTCTGTAATTCCATTTCCTTGAAATTTGATCCATAATTTGTTATGATTCACACCGTTGGATGCCTTTCAATAGTCAATAAAGCACAGGTAAGCAACTTTCTGGTATACTTTGGTTTCAGCCAAGATCAATTTTACATCAGCAATGATATTCTTCATTCTAAGTCCTCTTCTGAATTCGGCTTGAATTTCTGGTAGTTCCCTGTTGATGTATTGCAGCAAACCTTTTTGAATTATCTTCAGCAAGTTATTATCTTGGAAGAAGTACAGCCAGAATACTCCTTTGGACATGTTATCAGGAAGGACCAGTCCCTGGAGAAGGACATCATGCTTGTTAAAGTAGAAGATCAGCGAAAAAGAGGAAGACCCTCAATAAGATGGATTGATACACTGGCTGCAACAATGGACTCAACCATAGCAATGATTGTGAGGGTGGTGCAGAACCAGGCAGTGTTTCATTCTGTTGTTCAAAGGCTCACTGTGATTCGGAACCAACTCAATAGCATGAAACAACAACAACAATAATACAGAAACTCATGCTTGATCATGTTACTCCTCTGATTAATATCTCTTAATGTTTTCACAATAGTAACACAGTTAAATCCAACTGTTTTGACATTACATACACCCTTTGACATAATCTCCGTAAATTTGCATTTACTCACTTACTTTCCTATCTGACAAAACCATGAACTTCTGAAATAAACTTCTGAAATAAACCTCAAACCACTTTGATAGGTACAGTACTATTTAGGTTATGTATTTCTTGTTGAGTGAGTTTGGTAATCCATTTTATCTAATTTTTCTGACTCATAGGGATAGAGCGGTTCGTAATAGTCCCTTGCTGATGGCACAGTTGCTAAAGCAATCAACTGCTAACCAAATCGTCAGCTGTTCAAAGCTACTAGCAGCTTCAGGGAGAAAGATGTGACAGTCTGCTTCTGAAGGAACTTACAGCTTTGGAAACCCTATGGGGTCGCTCTGAGTTAGAATTGACTCCACGGCAGGGGTGTGGGTTTTTTTGTTTGTTTTTTTCTTTAATAGGAGCCATTGTGGTGGAGTGGTGAAGTGTTTGACTGTTAGCCAAAAGGTCGGCAATTTGAATCCACCAGCCACTCCTTGGAAGCCCTATGGGACAGTTCAACAAGCATATTTCAGTGGCAACGCCTTTAGTTTTTGGTATTCTTTAATGACTGTGGGATCAATAGTGATAACCTCTCTTTCATTCCTTATATTTCTGTGGAAACTTCTCTTTGACCCATGGGTTATTTAGAAATATGTTTGTATCTGTTTTTCCTGGAATAAAAATGCTCTCCTTATTTGCATATAGAATAACTGCTCAGAGTAAACATTATGTTCAAATTTTGTTGAATTTTGATTATTTTTAACAGCTATATAAAAAAAATTTATTTATTTTTATTTTTTTAATAATCACCAGCACTGTGCACATAGCTTGGAACATAGGTATTTTTGCTGAAAAATTAATCCATACGTTCGGATTTGTTTAAAGTTAAGAAGTAGGTAGTGCTCAGGAGATTTACCAGATGTCTTTTAGGTAGGAAAACCTATAAGAAGGCCATGATGTTACATGTTCTGGAACATTGTGCAAAGAAAAGAGCCATAATCCCCCAGCAGTAACTTTTCCTACCTGGAGACTTCTATGGAGTGAAGAGTATCTAACATAGGCTTTGCTGTTAGATAACTTTAGCTCTTTTCCTCATTTCTCTTGATTGCTATGTAAATTTAGGCATAAGATTAATCTCTATATAGCTTCAAATTTTCATGTCTGTACCTCCTAGAGGAAACCCTGGTGGCATAGTGGTTAAGTGCTACGGCTACTAACCAAAGGATCAGCAGTTGGAATCTGCCAGGCGCTCCTTGGAAACTCTATGGAGCAGTTCTACTCTGTCCTATAGGGTCGCTGTGAGCCGGAATCGACTCGACAGCACTGGGTTTGGTTTTTTTTTTTTTTTGGGCACCTCCTGGAATTCGAGAATTAAAAATAATTTCTGCAAATTTTCTGGTGCATAGTACTGCTTAATAAATATGAGCTATTATTTTGGAGACTCTGGTGGTTAGTGGTTGAAAGCTAAGGCTATTAACCAAGACGTTGGCAGTTAGAATCCACCAGGCGCTCCTTGGAAACCCTATCAGGCAGTTCTTCTCTACCCTATGGGTTCGCCGTGAGTTGGAATGGACTCAGCAACAAAAGATTTGGTTTTTGGTTATATTCTGAAAGTAGAAAAAGATACATTTTTTGACACATAGACATTGGTTCTATAGAGAATATGAATTATTTTGAAATCATAATTGATTTCTTGTGTGAACAGTCAAGGTGGTCAATTATGCTGAAAACTTTATATCAACCAATTTTGAAAACAAATGGGTATGCTTTGGTTCACCTCTGTAAGTTTTGTTTAAAGAGAGGTAAGTGTTAGAATTATATACAGTACCACTTCAAAACAATTGCGTTAGCACAGGTGTTCCCTACCTAGCAGTTAGAAGTCTGAATCAAATAGTCTCTCCAGATTCTTTCCAATTCTATGCTTCAATGATTCATCAGAATGTTCAGTATTTTCAATGGCTTTTTTTTTGTAATTCAGTGTTAATGCTCATGTTAGTAAGGACTGGAATAATATCAAGAAATTTTATAATATCTTATTCCTATATTGTATTTCTTTTTAACAGATTATTTTTAAAACTGCGATTAATTTCTTTAAAGCTCCATGTCTGTGGGCAGGTAGTTTAAATCTACGAGGATGAAATTATTAGCTCAGATTTATCACATGTTTCTGAATTATTAGGCCCAAATCGATCCAGTCAGTCAGATATGCAAACTTAATTTAACTAAAGTTCTACCACCAGAAGGACATGAAAAAAAAAGACATGAAGGACTGCCAAAATAGTCATTTTTTAAAAAAATGGGAACTGGTTAGGGAAGAAGAAATCTTTGAGCCTATGAGGATAAAGTTAATACTTGTGCCATTATGGAATCTTTATAGTCATAAACTATGATGGAGGCTGCAGAGAATTTTGGGGCTGATCTATTTCATGCCCCAAAGAAAAAATGTTAGCAGATTTGGGACAAACGTAGTTCTATTATCTTATAAAAGATACCCTTCAGTACCCAACACCTGACAGTTAAAAAATATCCATATATTTAAAGAAATCTGTTTTTTTAATTTGGCAAAAATTTCACTTTGTTTTCTTTACAGATAGGATTTTCTATTCATCATTAATATATTTTATTACCTTAGAGTTAATTAATTAAGATGGAAATTCTAAATTTTTCTTCTGGAGTTTATACCCAGAATAATACATTCATATAATTTTTTTTAACTTTTTAAAAATTTTAGTCATTGTTTTTGAATAACCAACAGTTCCTAGCTCTCTTTTCTTTTTTCGTCTGTTATTTTGCATGAAAAACATCGAAATCCGAAAAAAAAAAAAAAAGTATACGAGGCAGAAGCAGTTTGTGGAAAAAAGATAACTGGTAAACATTTGCTTAAATTTTTATAGTTTTCAGAGTGCTTTCTGTTTAGCTCTTCTATGTGATTCTATAAAGCAGGTAGATAAATAACTTATTCAAGACTTAGTAGCTGCCATCAAGTTGCCATCTGATTCGTGGCAACCCAATGCACAATGGAACAAAACGCTACCTGGTCCTGCAACATCGCCATGATCAGTTGGGAATCAGGTTATGTGTTCCATGGGGTTTTCACTAGCTGTTTTCCAAAGTAGATTGCCAGGCCTTCCTTCCTAGTCTGTCTTAGTCTGGAAGTTCTTTTGAAAGCTGATCATCATCATAGCAACACACATGACTCATTCCAGGGCTGGGTTCAAATTCTATACTTTATCCCTTAAATATATTTTTCATAACCTTTTACATTTTCCTATGTCGTCTTGGATTCTTATCAACCAAGCATTTGTCACAAATGCTTAACTTTTGACCTTTTATATTTGTTTTTAATATCTTAGTGAATTAGCAAGCTTCAGTATTAAAATATTTTTCGTAGTACTTTTTTTTTTCCCAAATCATCAAAGTCATAAGGTCATTTAAATTTAAACCTTGATCTCCAAGATATTAGAACAGAATACTGTTGACACATTCTTGGTTCTTTAAAAACACTGATTTCTTTAGAACATTAATCACTGTTACCAGTTTTAATGTGGGACTTCTGATGTGGAACTCTTTAGCTAGATTCTCATTCTTTCAGTTTGCCAAATACACACACACTCACATATATATTTTCCTTTCTTCTTCCAACCCTTCCTCTGTACCTCCATTCCTTCCTTCCTTACTTCTTGTCCCTTTGTCAAACAATATAATGTCAGTGCTTTCATGCAGTTTGACTTTAGAATCCTGTACTCTAGAATGGGTACTTATTGCACTAATCTCATAGGATATTCTGTTAGTATAATAAGAGAATAAAGAGTTCCACTCCGATGAGAAATAAATTGTGTGAGAAGAAACTTGTGGTGTATAAGTAGAAAATTATACATTTTATGCAAATATTCATTTTTGAAAGCTCTCCTTCCATTTATTTATTGTAACCATTGCTGAAATTCAAATGTGATTAGACCCTGGCTTACTTAGAAAATAATCCCGTAAGGCTAGCTTGGGTTCTTTTTTACAGCTTTAAACACAAAGACAGTTATTACAATTTAAGAACCAACATAGAAACCAACTGGAAAACATTGGCACTTATATAACCCTCATTTTTCTTCCTTTTCTTTCTTCTTGTAAGACTACAGGGAAAATATGTATATTCATTTTAATTGATGGAAATGATAGCAAACATTTTGTTCAACCCTTTGAAAAACAAAACCTATTGCCATCAAGTCAATTTCGACTCATAAGGATCCTATAGGCTTCTGTAAAATTCACAATGTGGCCTCTTATTATGTATAATACTGTCACAGGTTTGTCTTAAAAGATATCTGCATATTAGCAGGATATTATTTAGAAACCTAATGGCCTACTCTCATTTTACTCAGGAGTGCATTGTTCTCATTCTCAGAAATGACTCTTTAAAAGAAACATATGTTCAACATTTCCTCTAGTAAAGGACAATAGTTAAATGTCTGAAGGAGGAGAGAGTGGATCAAAGTGGAGAGGAAATAGAGATGGATGTGCTCAGTTGTTGCATTAGAGGCTCAGTCGTGAAATTTATCTGAAAAGCTTTCAAAGATAGAAAGTCTAAGGAGGAGTTAATTAAAATAAATGTAAGCATCACTGTTTAATTGTGATCATTTTCCTCCTGTACCTACTTGATCTCACGTTAACCCTCACAGTCTAGCTGTAAAATAATGGTCAGCTTTAGCAATTACTTTGCCAACACTAATCCGTCAGTGACATTTAGAGAAACCAAAGGATCTGGAAGAGATTTTGTTTTTGTAAAATAGAGATTGCTTCTTTACTTTTTAACCTTAAGCATAAATTGGACATTGACCCAACTAGTTTTATGGTTGGGAGATGAGTTTTCATTTCCCTGCAGTGTTACCTAGGATACCAAGTTCTCACTACGTTTAGCCACCTGTATAATTACTCTCTGTACGTTATATCAGGTAGCTTGTGAGGCAAATAAAAGAAAATCATCTAGATAAGTGACATTGTGATAAAATGAAGAATCACAATTATATTTTGAGGTTTTATGTTTGGGTAGTTTTAAATTACTCAGAAGAAGAAAAGCTACCTTTTCCCAGTATCATTTTTAAATCAACCATTTTTGCCCCAAATAATGTTTACCATTTCCAGCTTTTGACTTAAACCTGTTGCCAAAACACTATAACTGAGATTTATGAGACTTTCGTTGTTGAAAATGACACTTACATTGATGATAAAAAGTCTTAATTATAATCTATATATTGAAATTGAAAGTAATTTTTTAAAATAAGTATTTTTAAATATGATTTTGATATTTGTTATGTAATAAAGCCAGCAAACTAAAATTTTAATAGTTTTAATTGTAAAGATACATACATTTTATGTCAGAAATGTTCACTGTAGACTATCCAGGTTTTTCTTATTTATCTCCCTATCCTGCTGTTCTCCAGAGCTCTTCAGTAAAACGTATCTATGATTCAATTAAGTTTGAAAAAAAAGTCGAGTTAATTCCAATTCATAGTGACCCTGTAGGACAGAGTAGAACTGCCTCATAGGGTTCCCACAGAGAAGCTGGTGGATTTGAACTGCTGACCTTTTGATTATCAGCTGAGCTCTTAACCACTTTGCCACCAGGGCTCCTTCAATTAAGTACCTAAAAAAAAAAAAAAAACCTGTTGCCATTGAGTCGATTCCGAGGAGCGCCTGGTGGATTTGAACTGCTGACCTTTAGGTTAGCAGTCATAGCACTTAACCACTACGCCACCAGGGTTTCAAGCCTAGTCAATTTCACCTGAAACACATATTAACACTTCCTGAACTTCATAAAATACCACATCCAAGTCACAGACAACTCCTTTTTGGACTACTTCACTTGGCTTTAAAAGAGTCTTTCTGCTTCCATTCCCCTAGGAACCATCTTTATATCGCAAAGTGATCAATTCAAAAGGCAAATTATATTACATCCCTCACCTAGATAAAAGCCTCTGAAACGCTTCTCTTTGTGAGTAAGTAAAAACCAAATTCATTATCTTGGCTTATGAAATCCTAATTGCTCTGGCCTTGGATATTTCACTGCCCGCATTTTTACTATATTCCCTCTCATCTGTCATGCATCAGCCACACTGGTTGAAGTGCTGTTCTCATAGTGGCCAAGCATCATCAAATAGTTTTTTTCTTTCAGTAGATGTACTTTCTTTCTGGAAATCTTTTCTCCCAGATATTTCATAGCTAGCTTTGTGAATTATTTATCCACTGCTGTATAACAATTCACCCCAAAACTTAGTAGCTTAAAACAACACACACTGATTATCTTACAGCTTCTGTGGGTCAGGAACCTCTGCACAGCTTGGCTGGATCTTAAGGAGGCTGCAATCAAAATATCTTCCAGGGGAAGATATGGAATATGTGGCTAATTGCCTCCATGAACAACTACCTCCTTTGCCACGAGACCTGAAGAACTAGATGGTACCTAGCTACCATTACTGAACATTTAGATTAATGATTCTATAGAAGAATTCTGATCAAAAAGGGGAAAATACAAAACAGAACTTCAAATTCTCCTGGACTCTAGACTTCCTGGAGCCATAAAGTTTG
Source organism: Loxodonta africana (assembly GCF_030014295.1). Classification (NCBI taxonomy): domain Eukaryota; kingdom Metazoa; phylum Chordata; class Mammalia; order Proboscidea; family Elephantidae; genus Loxodonta; species Loxodonta africana. Next base: position 63,927,131 of record NC_087355.1, read on the forward strand.
AATCATCCCCGGAAACTATTACCCTGAAATAATCTTTAAAAGGTAAATCAAAAATACCCCCTGAAATCTTCTTAAAACCAAATAATAATTTAGCTTTACTAGTAAAAACTATCAGCCTTGAACATCATGCTCTTTTAAGAACTCTCTCTATGGGGTCAAAGTAACAGCAGCAACTCTAAAGATTAGATAGGAACCTTAGGAAGCAGTGAATCTATGTTGATAAGGAAGGAACAAAAGGAGCATCAGAATGGTTGCACAACCTAAAGAATGTAATCAATGTCACTAAATGATACATATAGAAACTGTTGGATTAGTGTATTTTTGCTGTGTATATTCTCAACAAGAAGATAAATAAAATTTAAAAAGAATATCTTGCAGGATTGAGGTGTCATCTAAAGACTTGAATATGTTTCCAATCTCACATGGTTGTTGGGAGGATTCAGTTCCTTGTAGGCTGTTCCTTGCTGACTGTTGGCTTCTCCCTTGACCTCAGTTCCTTGCTGACAGTTGGCTCTAGGCAGCCCTCAGTTTCTTTCCACATGGGTCTTTTCCAACATGGCGGCTTGTTTCGTAAAAACATGCAAGCTGAAAAGGCAATAGAGAGAGTCTTCTGGCAAGCTAAAAGATACAGTCTTTTGTAACCAAATCACAGAAGTGACATCCTATAACCTTAGCCATATTCTGTTGTCTAGAAGCAAATCACTAGATACGGTTTTCACTCAAGGGGAAGAGTAATTACACAAGGGAGTAAATACCAGAGCTAGGATAATGGGGGGCTAACTTAGAAGTCTGCCTATCAGACTTCATATTGCCTCTCAAAATTAAGTTTAGAATTCACCTACCCTGAAAAGTCTTTTTACCTGTCTGCTTAATCAAAAGTTGCTGCTCAGTCCTGTTCTAACATATCATCCTATTCTACTCCTTCTTAAAAAGAACTTAACATTTTGTCACATTTTTTTTTCAGGTGTTTTGTTTTCTGTGAATTCTACTGGAGTGTAAAGTATGTGAAAGCATGCATTTTGCCTGTCTTTCTATTTTGTTGTTTTCTCAGTATCCATAACAGTGCCTGATATAGCTGACACTAAATAAATGCTAATTAAATGAAATGAATGAATTGTATTAAGAAAAGGCTCTATACAGAGATGTGAGAAGATACTTTATAGTCTAATATCAATTTAGCAACATTCTGATTGGTAAATATATTAGAAACAATGAATTAAATGAAGCATTACTTTATATCTCTCAAATCAAATTTATTTATGATCGTTGAGGGAGTTGCATCTTACCCCATCCCTTCTACTATGTATTCATCCATTTATTCACTCAAGAAATTTTTTGAGAGGCTATCATCCTAGGCAATCTGCTAGGAGAACGTGGATGTAATTATTCTTGCCCTTGTGGAGCTTATAGTTTGGTAGTGGTAAGGAGAATGACTATTCAAATAATCATTAAAGCAAATTAATAATAACAATCTGGGATAAATGCAAAGGAGAAGAGCTTTAGAATGCAAGGGGAAAATGCCAATATCAGAATTTGAACTGGTCTGGAATGTTGAAGACAACTTCCAAGACGACATAGTATTTTAATTTATTCATAGTATAGTTAAGAGGTAACTTACGAAGAGATGAGGAAGAGCATTTTAGGCAGCAGAAGCAATCCCTATATAACCCTTGAAATGCAGAGTTTGGTCTTTTAGAGAAACTGAGGGAAGGCCAGTATGACTAGAACACAGAAAATGAAGAAGGGTTTTGTAAGAACAGGATGGTAAGAGAGTCATACATCTGATCTCACAGGGTTTTTGCTAGCAATCTTAAGGGTTTTGGCCTTTATTCTGAGAATGAGAAATATGCATTTATTACATAATTAGATTTGTATTTTGAAAAGATCACTCTGAAAAAAGTGTGGGAAATAAATAGGGAAAGAGTGGGTTCTAGGAATATATTAGGATGGCATTTTATTATTTTACAAAAAAACATATAAGAAACAACAACATATGAGGAGAGTGGCAGTGGTGATGGATAGAATTAGTTGAATTTATGAAAGATTTATGAGGTAACTTTTTTTAAGTCACTCTGGTGCAATGGGCACAATTCAAGCACTGTATTCATTTATCTTCACAACAACCACATGAGGTTATTGCTACCACCTTCTTATAAAAGAAGAGGCTGTGACAAAGAAAGGTCAAATGAAGTGTCCAAAGTTTCACAAAGCTAGTGACATGGAGTACAAGAGGCATGAACACACACATGTATACACACAAGGCACATACACAAACATTATGTCATAGAAGTGTAACTTCTGTTTGTTTAAGGAACATTTATGGGGGGAAGTACATGTATCTTCCACAATCCCGTCCCTGCTGGGCCCATCATCCAAAATCATCTTGTGCAAAGACATGCTGGTTGCACCATTAAAAATGCCCCAGAAGAGGAATCCTAACTCTGTAATTTTCCATATATTTATGAGAAGAATGTGAGTGGAAGATAGGATATCCAGTAGGCCAAGTAACTAAGGAAGTTTTCTGGCTTGGGAAACAGTATTGTTAGACTGGAATTTATCTAAGAGAATTTACATAGCAATACTGCTGATATCAGCTAGATACTTTTTTTTTTTCTTTCAATAAATTTATTCAGTCTTGCAGAGCAAGCTGTCTGCCAAACCATCGAAAGGGAGAAAGGGGAGCATTGCTATGGCCATCCATGCAACATGATACTTGTCTCTCTCCAGCAGAAGGGTCAAATCTTGGGCCCAGTTAACTTGGCTCTGGAACTGCAACCCTGTTATTCTGCTTTTTGATTAGCTGGAGGCCAGGAGAAAATGCAAATGTCAAAGGTATATGACTTTCTCCCACTAACATTGAGAATCAGGTAAAAGACACAAGTATCAAGCAAGTGGTATAAGAATGCCAACTTTATTGCTTTTTGCCCTAGATTGGAGATTGTGCTCTACAACTGTCATAGGTAATAGGAAAAGGAGGCTGAGGTGAAGGTTTACTTCTGGATAGTTTAAGAAACTGAGAAAAGGATGATGGAAAAAGGGAGAAGTTGAACTACAATACAATTACAACTGAGGTCTTATCCAATTCACTTCATTTGAGAACAGGTTCTCTGGGATTCTGACTGGTCTTTTTTTTTTTTTTTCTGGAAAAACTTTTAAGATGATAATTAGTAGAATAAATCGCAATTCCTGACATTATAGATTGTCTCAGGGCTCCGAATTACAAATCACCTCCCTTTTCATGACCCAGTCAAAATTCCTTTATCTAGTACTTCTGTTTGCCCAAATGGATATGGTCACCATATACTTCTTAGCCTGTGGCTGCTGCTCCTATTCATGTACCACTAAAATTTGGTAGTGGAATACTAGGAAGCACCCCAGTGGATTATATATATTAACTGATTAACAAATGCATACTTTTCCCCTATTGTGTAAAATCAGTCTTACTCCCCCCTCTGAAAATTAGGCAAGTGTGTAGCTCATGTTTTGGTTCCTAGACACAAAAAGGGCCCTGGTGGCACAGAGTTTAAGAGATAGGGCTGCCTTCCAAAGGGTCTTCAGGTTGAATCCACCAGTCACCTCTTGGAAACCCTATGAGGCAGTTCTACTCTGTCTTATAGGGCTGCTATGAGTCGGAATCAACTCAACAGCAACTGGTTTGGTTAGAGACAAGAAGTGAAAGTTACCAGATGGCAGCTGTGGCTTAACTTTTAATGGGACTCCTGCTATATCTTCTAGTAGAAGCGTTCTATCGCTAGCAGCCTAGAGCTCAATACCTGTAAAGCCTAAATCTGTAGAGACACAAAAAAAAAAAAAACACATTTGCTATGTGAATCGGGAGAAGTAATGGTCCTTGATTCCCTGACCCATGTATTCTACCTATTGTGGACAAAGAGCTATATGATTGTTATTAATTTAGAGTATATATTGCACCATGAAGGATAGTTTGACATCTTTGTGAGGTACTATATCCAAGCAGGAGTCTTAGCTGAAGCTTCAAAACTGTTCCATTTGTGTCTTCCCCTCTTTCCCCTGGTATGTGATGTTTTATGTTTACTAACTTGGAAGTATGGGTAGTTTCACAGACATTACACAATATCAGGGACAGATTGTCCAATAAGCAAGGTATGCACGGGATTACTTGTGCTTACTTACTAATCTGTAATGCACAATTTCATCTGTTTTCGATGTGGTGAACCCATGTGAAATTGTGCGTTACAGATTTGTAAATAAAAGCAATTAAGCCCGTGCATACTTCCTTGCTTTTAGTTAATCTGCCCCTGCTAAATGTTAGCTCTTATCACACAAAGGAAAAAATTTGGAGATTGGCTTGACAAGTATGTCCATTTAAGTTATGTTTGGAGATTGGGGAAATGAGCACAAGGTGGAAGTTTCTCCGTGAACTTAGTGGATGCCACTGTAAGCCAGTTGTGAGACATCTTCCACATTCTACCACTCTAAAAAGGGTGATGCTGCTTCAGGTACCATGTATCAGTGTCAACTAGGACTCTATGACCAATAATCTTTCAAATAGCTATGTATTCCCATTTCCTCAGTGTACTGTTCCTTGGGTAAATGACCCTTGATCTTTAATGGGAAAGGACTAGGTGAATCATTGCTATTCACACATACTGTGGTTTTTCAGGGCCCTTCCTTCAGGGTTTTTGGACCCTTGTTTATTCAAATAGTTACAGGCCTAAAAACTAGACCAGTACAAGAAAGAGAGCATGGCATCATGGCCCTTTTTGGGTGACTGGCCTCACTCCTGGTGGCACAGTGATTAAGAGCTATGGCAAGTTATCACGAGGTGTTGTGAGCTACAGCTGCTAACCAAAATGTTGGCAGTTCAAATCTACCAGCTGCTCCTTGAAGCAGTTCTATTGTCCTATAGGTTTGCTATGAGTCAGAATCAACTAGACGGCAATGGGCTGTTTTTTTTTTTTTGTTTTGTTTGGCTCAGCTTCCTAATCATGCATCCTTGACTGATCTTTATTGTAAGGCTGATTATAAAGATTGAGCCATCTCTCTTGCCCTGTATCTTCCCAATAAGGACATCACATCCTATTAAAAATCTTTAGAGTTGGGTGTCAACCCCCTACTTTGGTTTTGTTCTGACATGTTTGCTTATTACAATGATTGCACCCACCTTGTTTTTGACACTTAGGAACCATCACATGGCCTTCTTTCTTTAAGGATATTCTCATTACGATTTCCATTGCTGTCAAGAAGCCCAGTTCTATAAGTTTCTCCAGCTAACAGAATTGGCCTGCACAGTACAACCAATATTGAATTACTCACCAGGACATACTTTATTGATTGGTAAAATGGAATGCTTCTTGGGTCTTTTTGTGGAATACAGTTGACTAGTGATTGTTAGCCTTGTGTAATATATACCCACTCCAACATCCTATTTCATTGAGCCTCTTGATCTCTTTTATGGCAGTCATAATTTATACTCTTAATTTAATAGGTACCATTGCTTTCTTCAGATTTTCAACTTCCGTGCTAGGATGTTAGCAATGTTTCTTCCATGTGTAACAAAATTTTAAGTCCAGTATCATGGGAGAGTTCTCCTGATTTCATAAGCTCTCCCTTACCCAGTTTTATGTGATTACCCCTTGATATAAGACTTTTTTGTATTCAGTCCCTTACATAGTTTCCTGACTCCTGCTGGACCATGTTGACTGTGCACACTGCAGCTTCTGCTGGTTACAGTCTCTTTTCCCCCTTAGTAGACTCAGTGCTCTCTTAGCTGAGTTACATTGTCACTTAACCCTGTTTATTGCTCTGATGGCCAGAAAGGTAGGTGGGGTGTAGATTCTGATAGAGACATGTTATCTTTTAAAGCAGTGATTTGTTAGGTGTAGATTGTCTTCAAATAAGAGGGGTATGCAAGATTTTAACATGGAGGTACCCCATAGGATTCTGGGTATTCCCAAGTGTCTCAGAGGATTCAGGATATCATGCAGTCCCAGAAAGTTCAGGAGAATCTGGAGTCAAGATGTTCATGTGTACTGTCTCCATTCTAAGGTCAAGGTTACAAACATGGCCTATAACAGATTTGCCAGGTTTGAGACTTAAATCTTCTCTGGAGCTTCATTATCATTATAACTAAGTTCTGGCCTTGGTCCTCACTTTTGTGCCTTCAGCTTCAGGAGATGAAAGTCTTCAGCTATGTTGCCAAGGAGCACTACTGCTTTTAAACACATTAACTTAAATTGGTGATTAATTAACTCAGGCTTTTGTCGTCTTTCTCCAATTCATTGATCACCCTTAGCAACACCACTAGAAATTATGCTTCTCATAATTACTGCTTCCCCTGAAACTCTCAAGCACCTGAGATATTGATGCTTCAGCACATTCCTACCATTCCAGTTCACCGTTGTTGAGAGTATGAACAATAACGCTGTATATCATGCTATATACTATCAGTACTCCTATCGCTAATCCCTATTTTTAGAGACTGCTTCCTTCTCCTGACATCATCTGTCATACGTCTGGTTCCACAAAAAGCTGAGTTTGAGAAGTATTGGGAAATATTTTAGGGAACAATATCTTTAAGAGGGTGAAGGAAGCAGGTCTGGGCAGTGGAAAATGTTTATCCTTGTAAAGGTTAAGATTGCATGTCAACTTGGCTGGTCCATGATTCTCAGTGTTTTGGCAGTCATGTAATGTTGTGATCACTTCCCTGTTGAGATTTTATGTGTGATAACTGTCATGATGGGATCTTCTGTGAGTAGCCAAACACCTGAAAGGGAGTTTCCTTGGGCATGTGCCCACATTGAATACGTGCAAATGTTCTGGCAAGACTCTGGGCTTTTTGCTGCTGCTGGATCCTGCAGCTGGCTACTGTTTGTCTGACCTCCAGTTCTTGGGACTTGAGCTAGCAGCTTACCTGCGGTCTTGCCTGCCGATCTTCAGATTCATCAATCTTTGCAGCCTGTGAGCAAGAACCCTGCTGTCTGGCCTGTTGACCTTGGGTTTGCCAGCCCCTGTGGTTACATGAATGAGGAAAAGCCTCTGTCCTGACCAACGGACTTGGGACATTCCAGCCTGAGCCCTTTCCTTGATATAAATCTCTCTGTATATATTTATATACTTTAATCGTTTTCCTTCTCTAGAGAACTTAGCCTAAGACAATCACCAATGCAATTGCAAAAAAAAAATTCTCATCCAATCCCAGGGGATGAATAAAAGCCAGTGGCTCTCATCATTGTACTGCATCGAGTCAAAGGGTGAAGTGGGGGTGGTTTTGTACCATTGCATCAACAAGTCATTAGAAGCAGGCCATTCCTGAGAAAGAAGAGTAACTCCCTTTGTCTAAGGACAAAGTCTTGCAGAGGAGCTCATTGTAACTCATCAACAGGCAGTACTTTCATTTCTAAAGAGTGTAGCTAAGTGGTGCATCACATTAATCACTACAGTAAACATAGCAAAATGGATCTACTATAACTGATCTGTAACCTTTCATTTCTTTCTTGTCCTTTCTCCATGCAGGCCCTTTTCAGGAATAAGGCCTTCCCTGCCAATTTCCACATAGACTCTCAGAGAACTTGTGAATTTTAAAAGCCAAACCAAAACCAAACCCACTGCCATCAAGTTGACTCTGGCTCATAGAGACCCTATAGGACAGAGTAGAACTGCCCCATAGGGTGAACATCTTTACGGAAGCAGACTGCCACACCTTTCTCCCATGAAATGGCTGGTAGATTTGAATAATCAAACCTTTGGTTCACAGCTGAGTGCTTTTAACCACTGCACCACCAGTGCTCCTTGAATTTTAAAAACAGTTTATTAAAAAGATGAGAAAATGCAGCAAGGGACGCCTTACTTTTTTAAAATTCTGTCATCTTAGGTCTCTAATCATATTAAGTCACACCATTTCTATTCTTGGGGGAATAGCATTAGAGAATGGCTGAAAAAAAAAAAAATAGTGGAAGGAGACCAAAAAGAAAAACGAGAGCAGGAGAATGGATTCCTTGTGATATTTTGACAGATTCTTTGCCTTGACTCAGTGGTCCACAATCCTAGAAGCCCATTAGAATCTCCTGAAGTATATTGTAAAATATCCCCATACCTGAGGCAAAAAAAAAATAAGATAAATAAAAGTTATGTAAATTTGAAAGAAGCAAATGTAACCTTCATGATATATAGCACTATATATATTGTCCTATAGTTCTTTCATTATACATATACATAGGCATGCATAAAAATAGCTGTTTATATAGAGAAATAAAAACATCTACAGAGAAACATAATTTACATCTGAATTAAGCGAGTTTGCAGGAAAAAAAAAAGTTGACCTTCAAATATTAATTTTATTTTTACATGCCAGTAACAGACAAAAAAGAAACTGGGAGTCAAATTTTGATGTACAAAAGTCTTTTCCAATTCTGATGCAGAATTCTTCTTCATATAGTCCAGCTTCTTGGGCTATTTGCTCAGTACACAGACTGAATAAATATGCTGAAAGGATATGTACAACCCTGACCCGCACTTTTCCTGATTTTAAACTACGCAGTATCCCCTTGTTCTTTTCAAATTACTTCTTCTTGATCTGGTACAGGTTCCTCTTGAGCACACTTAAGTGTTTTAGAATTCCCATTCTTTGCAATGCTATTTGTAATTTATTATGATCCACACAGTTGAATGCCTTTGCATAGTCAAGAAAACACAGCTAAACAGCTTTCTGTATTTCTGCTTTCAGCCAATATCCGTATGACATCAGAAATGAAATTCTTTGTTACATGTTCTTTTCTGAAACAGTCTTGAGTTTCTGGCTGTTTCCTATAATGTACTGCTGCAACCACTTTTGAATTAGCTCCAGCAAAATTTTACTTGCCTGCGATAATGTTTTTTGATAATTTTTGCATTCTATTGGATCACCTTTCTTTGGAATGAGCAAGAATATGGATCTCTTCATTCAGTTGGCCAGGTAGCTGTCTTCTAAATTTCTTAGGCAAAGACAAGTGACCACTTCAGAGCAGTGTTGCATGAATTTGTTGAAACATCTCAATTGATATTTCATCAATTTCTGGAGTCTTGGTTTTTGCCAATGCCTAAGGTGCAGCTTGGATTTCTTGCTTTAATACCATCGATTCTTGATCATACACTACCACCTGAAATGGTTGAATGTGGACCAATTTTTTTCTGGCACAATGACTGTGTATTCCTTCCATCTTCTTTTGATGCTTCTTGGGTCATTCAGTATTTTTCCCACAGGATCCTTCAGTATTGCAACTTGTGGCTGAATTTTTTCTTCAGTTCTTTCCTCTTGAGAAATGCTGAGTGTGTTCTTCCTTTTGGCTTTCTATTCCAGGTCTTTGCACATTTTATTATAATACTTTATTTCGTCTTCTCCAGGCATCCTTTGAAATTTTCCTTTCAGCTCTTTTACTTCATCATTTCTTCCATTCACCCTTAGCCACTCTACATTGAAGACCAAGTTTCAGAGTCTCTTATGACATCCACTTTGTTCTTTTCTTTCTTTGTTGTCTTTCTAATGGACATTTGCTTTCTTCAGGAGTGATGTCCTTCATGTCTCATTGCACAACTCATCTGGTCTTTGGTCATTGCTGTTCAGTGCATCAAATCTATTCTCGAGATGCTCTCTATATTCAGGTAGGATGTATTCAAGGTGGTACTTTCTCTCTCGTGGACTTGTTTTAATTTTATTCAGCTTCGACTTGAACTTGCCTATGAGCAATTGATGTTCTCTTCTGCAGTTGGTCCCTGGCCTTGCTCTTACTAAAGATATTGAGCTTTTCCATCATCTGTGTATTCCATCTGGCGACGTCCACGTGTACAGTCAATGTTTATGTTGTTGGAAAAAAGTATATGCAATTAATAAGTTGTTGGTCTTGCAGAATTCTATCATATGATCTCTGGAATCATTTCTATCACCAAGGCCACATTTTCCAACTACTCATCCTTCCTCTGTGTTGCCCACTTTCATAATCCAATAACATGCAATCAAGATGTAATTATCATTGCATCTTGATTGCATGTTTGATCAATTCCAGGCTGTAGAAGGTGGTAAAAGTCTTCAGTTTCTTCATCTTTGGCACTAATGGTTGGTGCATAAAATTGAATAATAGCTGTATTAACTGGTATTCTTGTGTGTTGTTAGGTGCTGGCGAGTTGGTTCCGACTCATGGCAACCCTATGTACAGCAGAACATAACACTGCCTTGTCCTGTGCCGTGCTCGCAATCGTTATGCTTGAGCCCATTGTTGCAGCCACTGTGTCAATCCACCTCATTGAGGGTCTTCCTTTTTTTCGTTGACCCTGCACTTTACCAAGCACGATGTCCTTCTCTAGGGACTGATCTCTTCTGAAAAACATGTCCAAATTATGTAAGATGTAGTCTTGCCATCCTTGCTTCTAAAGAGGATTTTGGTTGTACTTCTTCCAAAACAGATTTGTTTGTTTTTTTGTCAGTGCATTGTATATTCAATACTATGCACCAACACCACAATTCAAAGGCGTCAATTCTTCTTTGGTCTTTCTTTTTCATTGCCCAGCTTTCGCACGCATGTGAGACGATTGAAAATACCATGGCTTGGGTCAGGCGCAACTTAGTCTTTGAGGCGACATCTTTACTCTTCAGCACCTTAAAGAGGTCTTTTGCAACCAATTTTCCCAATGCAATGTGTCTTTTCATTTCTTGACTGCTGCTTCCATGGCTGTTGACCAAGTAAACCAAGTAACCAAGTAAAATGAAATCCTTGACAACTTCAATCTTTTCTCTGTTTATCATGACGTTGCTTATTGGTCCTGTTGTGAAGATTTTTGTTTTCTTTATGTTGAGGTACAATCCATCCTGAAGGCTGTGGTCAGTAAGTGCTTCAAGTCGTTTTCACTTCAGCAGGTGAGGTTGTGTCTTCTGCATAATGCAGGTTGTTAATGAGTCTTCCACCAAACCTGATGCCCTGGTGTTCTTTGTAGGCTGTGGATATTATCCTATCATTGTACTTCAGGACAGATCTTGAAATGTTCCTTTTGGTGATGGATGTGACATCATTACTTTTCAATTTGTCATTCCCAGCAGAATAGACCATTTGATTGTCTGATTCAGGATGAGCAAGAACAGTCCATTTCAGCTCACTGATGCCTAGGATATGGATTTTTATGCATGCTGTTTCATTTTTTGACAGATTCCAATTTTCCTAGATTCATACTTTGTTCATTCCAGGTTCCGAGTAGTAACAGCTTCTTTCAGCTGTTTCTTCTCATTTTGAGATGTATCATATCTGTAAATGAAGGTTCCAAAAGCTTTACTCCATCCATGTCATTAAGTTCAACTCTATTTTGAGGAGGTAGCTCTTTCCCAGTCATATTTTGAGTGTCTTCCAACCTGAGGGGCTCATCTACATAGTATTTCTCTTTAATTCTTATTATCTTATTAGAAGTCCTAGACAAATTTAATCATCCATGATTACCAGTGGGACAAGTCAGGTACTATCATTTTTTATTTTGTTTGCATTCTTTTTAGGATTTGAAACACAGATAACTTAAAGTGATCCTTCCCAGTGCCTTTGCTTTGTTTTATCTCTTTTAGAATTAGAAAATAATATACACATATACATGCACATGTTAAAGAATGGCTCACAACAGTGAGTCTTAATTTCATAGTTCATATGCTATCTCTAAGTGATTTTTCTGGAGCATATTATTTCTTTCTGATGACACTCTCTTTAACAAAAAGTGTATTTTTATTGTATTTATAACAAGCTTTTGATTAAACCATGCAAATTTGTTTTCTACAAATAAAATAACACAGTGAAATGGTTGTTTTCTTCAGCAATTTATTTAATTACTTTATGTTCAGGCAAAAATACATGAAATATGAATTATTTCTTTAATTTGTGCTTAATTACTTGTTTGTCTAAATTGTTTCATAGATGATTTAAGCATATGCATACATGTATAGCTCTCTTTGTGTAATTTGTTTGAATATTTGTGTTTCCTGTATTTATACATGTGTTCTACACCAACTTTTGCATAATCCTTAAGAAGCAAGATGAAATAGGGAGGTTTTAGAATCAGAAGACCTAGGGTTAGGTCTTCATTGTATCTTTTAAGTTTATTATTATTGTCATTGTGTTCCATAAACGGTCTCAATGATCCTTATTTTCATGGATTTAGGTTTGATTTAGGTTTCTGTGGTCCAAAAAAAAAAAAACCTTGATTTATAAATTTTAAACTGCTTATACTGCTATGAGAATCCTGGTGGCATAGTGGTTAAGAGCTACAGCTGCTAACCAAAAGATCGGTAGTTTGCATCCACCAGGTGCACCTTGGAAACTCTATGGGGCAGTTCTACTCTGTCCTATAGGGTTACTATGAGTCAGAATTGACTCAGTGGCAACGGGATTTTGTTTATATCACTATGAGTTTATATCAGTATGAGTTGGAATTGACTCGATGGCATCATGTTTAGTTTTTCGGTTTGGTGTACATTAGCTGTTATTGTTATTATTATTAATGAGATCTTACAATCAATACCATATATTCCACAGTTACACAAATGAGGTCTGGCTATAAGTCCCAAAAAGTTTGAGCATTAAATTTATTTGAAGTACTTATTATTGCAGAATAGTTAAGTAATGGATGAGAAATGGAGAATTACTCACTTGGAGAATGGTAACTTAGGAAGTCTAAACGCTACTTGTAAAAGAATGAATAGTAGTGGTAATGAAGGATCAATTTCTTTAAGACCGTATGCTTGGAATACTTAACATGTATGTATTAAAACTAGTTGGCAAAATATGATGGGAACAAAGATTTCACAATGAAATGTGAAAACCATACTTTTTTATGTATTAAAACTAGTTGGCAAAATATGATGGGAACAAAGATTTCACAATGAAATGTGAAAACCATACTTCTTAATGTTCAATGTATGGTTTGATTGGATTAGATCATAGAAAATGAATGTCACACTTGTAAATTATAAACTGATAAATGAAAAAAAAGACCATAAGAGAGCCAAATACCTTCCATTAAAGCAAATACAGAAGTAGGAGAAACCAGAATACCAACAAATGTAATATCATACAAATTGACAGCTGGCAATGCCAGGCATCATTATTTACTGGATTTATTCAATTTCAGGTTTGTTATTGCCTCAAAATAACAACAGTTCCTCAACTTTTAGTTACATACAATCAACCTCATAGACTCAATAATAAAATGAGAAAACAAGGCATGTAAAATATTTTATTAATAAGTAGATAAATGAGCAGGTAGACAAAAGAATGAATGCAAAAATAGTTTGTGCTTAATTTCAACCAAAGTCAACTATCTGCATTTTGCTTATCCCTAAAAATACAATCTTGGCTCAGGAGCTGGTATGAAGATCATCTGTCATTTACTCAACAAATATTTACTTAACTTCCTATTTTCAAAGCTCTTTTCTAGACATTTTGAGAAAATAGTACAGAAATAATCACATCAAATGAGGAAAGAGGTTGGGTGAGATGCCATAGCCTAAATGAACTGCTTCTTTTCCTAGTCAGGTAATCTTATCTCATCCAATCTCTCTCACATTTTAATATGTCTTGTCACAGCAACCTTTCCTGAGTTCTATGAAAATACCAAACTTGTTTTCACCCCAGGGCCTTTCCATATACTTTGTCTGCAATTCTCCCCAGTTCTCACAAGAAATAAATGATACACCTTTAGTGAGACCTCTTATTATTCTCTACTATAGCACTTTTCATTTAATTCATATTTGCATTTATCTATTTGTTCTTGCTTATTTTTTTTCACTGCAACTAGACTATACATTTTTTAAGGTCATTGATTATGTCTGCAATGTTAGCACCTAACAGTGATTGGCACTTTGTAGGTATTCAAAAACTATTTGTGTAAATGAATTAAGCTATGTATTTATGACTTACCTTCTACATTTCCCTTCATGCCTTATCTACCTTGTTATTTAATATTGTCACAGGACTTCAGAATAGTCAAATCATATTTGATACAGCAAAAAGTTTAGTTTTCTCTTCTTCATGCAAACTAATAAACAAGTAAGTATAATAACACAACTTTTCTTAGGTATATACCCAGCAGGCATCAACTAAAGATTTAACCCACTTCTGTCAAGTCGATTACAACTCATAGTGACTCCAGGGGTTTCCAAAGCTGTAAACTCTATAGAAGCAGACTGCCACATCTTTCTCCCATGGAGCCACTGGTGGTTTTGAGCCACTGGTGGTTTTCAACCACCAACATTTTGGTTAACAGTCAATCGCTTTAACTACTGGACCACAAGGCTCCTAGAGATATTTATTTATACTTAAATAGTATTTGGTCCACTATTTCAATTTTCTACCCTGCCAAAGTATTAGTGTTAGTGCAAAGATGAATTGTTGAAACTAACATCAACTAAATGCTGCAGCTATTTTGGTACCAAAGGCCTATTAAAAAACAACACAAACCAAAAAAAAAAAAAAAAGTTTTTTCTATCAAGTTGATTCCCACTCATAGTGACCCTATAGGACAGAACAGAACTGCCCCGTAGAAAGAGCAGCTGGTGGATTTGAACTGCCTACCTTTTGGTTAACAGTCAAGCTCTTAACCACTATGCCACCAGGCCTGTAGGTGACTCCATTAGAAAGAATGGAGAAATTTTCACTACAGCATCAGTTAAATAAAATTAGCATACCAAACTACCTTTAATTAACACAATGCTTATTCATTATGCTAAATTTAACAACCACTGTTTCTTGAGTTTTTATTATTCTTACTTTCATAAAATTAAATGTGGGCAGACATGACTCAGTATGTAGTCTTTAAAAATTGTGAATGTTATATTGAAATAATCTGACTCATAAGGGAGTGCTTTTTTAAAACTAAAGTTTATTTCTTAGAAACCTGATATTTTAAAAAGTAAGAAAGTTGGGGTACTAAAATTTAGAATATTAATCAGATAATAACGATGGCACTGGGTTTTCTGGGTAATAATTTTTACTACTTTTTTTTGTCTTCCACTTTCAACATACTTATGTGCAGTCAATATTTTAACTAAATTATCTCTTTTATGCAGAATTTGTGTAATATAATATTGTTTTTACCCAGTCTGATTCTAAGCATGAATAAGAAGTAATCAAACTGATTTTTACAGCCATCTTTAAATAAATGATATTTTTATCAATTAAATTCCTAATTCTGAGATCTTGAGAATCAGACTGCTCAGCTATGCCCACCAGAGAACAAATTTATTTCCCACTAGAAAATCTATATAAATTTTTATATCATCACAGTTTTTTTAAATAATCATAAATTTAATTTCCAATATTCTTTATAGCAGTTTCTCAACTATTACATTTTTTGCAGGTTGTGCCATTATCACCATTTTACCTAAAAACAAACTGAGAATTACAGTGTTTTATTCAAGTAAAATAATCAAATTTTACACAGTGATTTACGAAAAGATAAGAAGGAACTCTGGTTAAGAACCATATCAAGTATTCTAAACACACTTTGCTCCTTATTCTTTAATATTTTCCCTATTAAATATACTTTGAAAGACTGTGAAAAAACTAACCGAACTACATTTTTGTGATTTGCTTAAAATATGTCATAACTGCTACGTATAACAGAAACTCTGTCAACAAAGCCTAACCTGATTTGAGAGGACATGTTTGAGAAATGTGTTAAAGATGAATAGATCAAATTCGGACCTGTAGCAGAAAAGCCAAACAAGTTTGAGGTTTTTAGAGATGTTCTTGGCAATACTATCTCTGACACTGAGAGCATTTCTGCTAGCTGACTTCAGTAAGAATCTAGCACACTGGGTATTAGCTGCTAATAAATTGTACAAAGCCAATACAAAATGTAGTATTGGAAAATAAGCAAAGAGAATCTTCAAAGCACTTGTCCCAGAACTCATGACCTCTAAAAGCACACAGAGAACTTACAGGGAAAATGTAGATGAAACTTTTCATATGGAGGGGATAAAGTACTTTTAGGGTTTGAATTGTGTCCCCCAAAATAAGGCATTGAAATTCTAACCCTTCTGTCTATAAATATGACTCTGTTTGGGTTTTCTTTTGGTATGTTGATGAGGTCATACCAGTGTAGGGTGGGTCCAAAACATAATCACTGCTGAGTTATAAAAAGACCAGAATATACACAGAGATACACACAGAGGGAAGGCAGATGATGCCTGTCTAGATTATGTTCCCTTCTCTTCTTTTGATCTCCCCTGGCAAAATACGATTATTTCTAGTATGCTTTTTATCACGCTTCATTGCCATTTACAGTTTATGTAGTTCCTCGATAGTACTGACTGCGACCCTTAAAGCAATTCAGTTCTCGGCCCATGGTAGGCATTTGATAAAAGTTCCCTAAATAGTTGAATATGTGGATAAGTAAACAAATAAAGAAGAATTAACAAATTAAGAAGAAAGAAAGAAATTAGCAAGTGAAAGAATGAATTAATTTAGTCGCTTTATATTTGGAGCATACATATTTCAGAAGGTTAAGAATTATGATTCAGTAGCCTCAGACTCTAAATAAGAAGAAAATTAGAAAAAGTTGGGAAGACTCTGGAAAAGATAACCTTGACATTAAAAGATGATTCCAATTAGAAAGAAAAAGAAATTTCTAAAAGAAATACATGTGGCATAAGATGCTCACTGAGGAATTCTTATTAAAAACAAACGAAAAACTTGGATGAAATTTTAAAAAATGCATAGTTATTCTTGAGAGGAAAAAAAACTAATATTGTGAAGAATCCATTTATGAATCCTTGTCATCAAAACATGCAAATATGGCCATAAAAATAAGAATAGAAATGAAACTTATTAGAATTCACTTAGGTTATTTACTGGACCACCCACCTAGAATAAAGAGACCCAGAAAAGGATTGTAGAGGAAGTTGGAATTTAGGCACAATGGCAGATTAATTCCAGGGAGACTTCGTAAAGAAGAAAAATGATGGCTTATTAAAGGCTTCTTTAGGACTAAGGTCAATTTTGGACTTTCTTAAAATTCTTAAAAAAAACTAGATTGGAAATAGTCCAAACATCTGAAGGTGACTGTATTTTTATGACATTACACGCAATGTACTTAGCTACAATATGAATATTTAAATATATATCCTCATGGATATATTTATTATGAACTCACAATACTGGATTTGTGTTTACTTTTACTTTTTTTCTCTATACTCTCAAGTAGCATTAAAAAAACAAAAGAGCAGTTTCAAACTATGATCTCTTTTCTAGATTTAGAATTAAGAAGTCTAAAGGCTTCTCTAAGCCAAGATAAGTTGCCAAGAATTACCACTCTCATCCTAAAAATTCAGTGAAAAAAAATCATATTAATAAAAGTTTATTTTTATTAATATCCAGTTCATTCATGGAGGAAGTATGAGGTTCATATTGTTGTATTTATTGTGATCTACAATTTCATATAATTAAAGTATACAAATTGCCACCTTCTGTACCTTTTGAAACACTTTGAATACAAGCTGTTTTGGCTATCAGGCCTTTGTTTTTCTCTAAGGTAAATACTAAACATTAAGAAAATGACTTTGTTATTAAAAAACCACATACTATGGAGTTCATGAAATTTAGAACTTGAATTATATTTTAGACCTCTTCTCTAAATACAAGAAGAATATGTCATTATGAAAATTATTTACAATAGGAAGCATTTATTAAATGGAGTGGAAAAACACTCAAGAAACAGCTAAAGTCTTGAAATAAGGCACTATGCTAAAAAAAAATACAAAGTAAATATAACACTGTTGGAAAATGGATCTTTGATCCATTTGATCAAGTGCTAAAAGCAACAATTTTAATCATTTTTCAAATAAAATAAAACTGAGTTTAGATGGTTCAAAATGTATATATGCTATAATTTATAATTTAAAATAATTTCAGGGTGATTCATGATGGAATCCATGATCCAGAGCAAAGCAGTACTGCAAACTCTATGTCAGTGCTGAATCCTTTCAGCATACTCATTCAATCTGTATGCTGAGCCAATAATCTGAGAAGATGGTCTATATGAAGGAGAATTCAGCATAAGGATTGTTGGAAGACTCATTAACAAACTGGAATATGCAGATGACACAATCTTGCTTGCTGAAAGTGAAGAGTACTTGAAGCACTTACTGATGAAGCTCAAAGACCACAGCCTTCAATATGGGTTACACCTCAGCATAAAGAAAACAAAAATCCTCAAAACTAGACTTATAAGCAACATCATGATAAACAGAGAAAAGATTGAAGTTGTCAATGATTTCGTTTTACTTAGGTCCACAATCAACACCCATGGAAACATCAGTCAAGAAATCAAATGACGTATTGCATTGGGCACATCTGCTGCAAAAGACCTCTTTAAAGTGTTCCAAAGCACAGATGCTACTTAGAAGACTAAGGTGTGCCTGACGCAAGCCATGATGTTTTCAGTCACCTCATATGCACGCAAAAGCTGGACAATGAATAAGGAAGATGGAGGAAGAATTGATGCCTTTGACTTACGGTGTTGGCAAAGAATATTGAATATACCATGGACTGCCAGAAGAATGAACATGTTTGTCTTGGAGGAAGTACAGCCAGAATGCTCCTTGGAAGCAAGGATGGCCAGACTTTGTCTCACATACTTTGGACATGTTATCGGGAGGGACTAGTCCCAGGAGAAAGACATCATGCTTGGTAAGTTAGAGGGTCAGCACAAAAGAAGGTCTCCGACGAGATGTATTGACACAGTGACTGCAACAGTGAGCTCAAACATATCAAGGATTGTGAGGATGGCACAGGATCAAGAAGTATTTCCTTCAGTTGTACATAGGGTTGCTATGAGTTGGAACCAACTCGATGGCACTAATGACAACAACAATTTATGTTATCTGTACCTTGCGTGCATATATTATATTTGAAAATATTTATATATATCTAAGTTTCATAGTAATGTTTGTCTTCTTAATAAAATATCCATAATTTGTATCTCAATCCCTGTGCCTAGAACACTGCATGTACCTAGTAGGTGCTCAGTAAATGTTTTACTGATGTAAAAAGTGTTAGGATTTTTCACAAATCCATTTACAAGAGAAAGAGGCCACTCGTAACTGGGGTGACCGGGAGAATATCACTGATTTTGAATTTAGATGGACTAGGATTATGAGTAGAATATTTAGTAAAAAGTATTAAACTTGAAATCAGAAGACTTAAATAAATTCTTGCCTTTTCACATGAAAAAAAAAAAAAACCCAAACATGAGGGCTATGGAAATTGAGGAAATTCATTTCTCTCTAAGCTTTAGTACTTTCATTTGTAAAATTGTGGCTTATACAACTCTGTTTAAATCATATGGTTATTTAGAGGAATCATGGGAAAATAGAGTAATATATTTAAAAATACTTGTGAATTGTAAGCCATTATATGTATCATTTCTATTATTATTCCAGGGAGAACAGAGACCTAAGGAAGATGAGCAAAATATAATGGGACTGCCAGATAATAATTTAGAAGAATGAAGTCCCAAGTTCTATCTTAACTGAACTCTTCGGTAAGTCTTCCAGAGATTCAGTGTAGAAATTTGTCAAAGAACTGTGGTTTACCCAAGATGTAATTGTTAGTGGCAAGCAATAGGCTGAACTTAGTCCTCCTCTACTCAGATAATCTCATCTGAAAGAAGGTTTTGGTCTTCCTACATTCCAAAATGTGTTCAACAAAGTAGTTACTAAGCTTTTGAGAGAAGAATAAAACAAAGACGATGTGGTTAGACTAATACAGGAATCTCTTCATACTGTATCCCCTTGTGGGAGTTCATAATATACATATTACAAATAAAGATTTGTTCATTGTTAAAGATCAGGAATTTTCAGAAAAAAAATTATGAATTTTATTTTAAGCAATCCTATCCTAAGTTACTATCCTACATAATACAGTTTGGGAAATATACATTTTTGAAATATTTATCAATAAGAGAGTAAAAGGTGAGGAAACCAAGCGTAGAAGACCAAGCATTACGGGGAATTTATTCCCAGCCACATATTATAATTAGGAAGGACAAAACAGCAAGACCCATGTCTAAAGTTTTTCCACCGAGGATACTTCGATTTTTAGCAATAATAATGAAAGTAGTAAAAGTGTTCTGTCAATCACGTATATTCTGCATAATCATCTCAAGATCTAGACAAGTCAACAGAAGCTATGTTTTATAAAAATTATATTCTTTTTTGATTATGGATTCCCTAGTGGATCGAAACTCATTGTGTGTTGTTTAATATAACGGTAGTTCAAGGGGCAAAAGAGAATACATTACTGGGTAGCAGCATATAAGGACGTGTACCTTTAGGGAGTAACTTTGTTACACGTTAACCTGGAAATAAGCAATGACTCTCTTAATACTTATTTATAAGAATAACTAATTCATGAATAGGAAATGATAGAATTTTTAATTGCCATGTGTAAGAAAACCCATGAGTAAGCAATACTCTTAGTAGAATAAACAAAGTAGACACTAAAACAAGACATTTTATTAAATTTCACAAGGGAACTTACAGTATACAGATGTAAGCCAAAACATAAGGATCTTTAGGTCAAATGTGAAAACTGTTTATAATTAATTCTTGGCACTAAATTCAAGTGACTTGTACTGAGATGTGTATCTATGCGTGTGTGTGTGTGTTTTAACTTTCATTTTCAATGGTTCTCGAACTTTAATTTCCAAAATGTGATACAGAAAAGCTTTTAGTATGCATTTATAGTAAATGCAAGCTATCTTTTAGCATTTTAAATCTCTTAAGAGGTCTTTTCTTTTACGTAGAACTTCACCAGCTGAATATTAATATTATCTTGGTAATGGGAAGAAATATGTACTGAAGTTTCTTTATCTGTTAATGTCTA
Organism: Loxodonta africana; assembly: GCF_030014295.1. Classification (NCBI taxonomy): domain Eukaryota; kingdom Metazoa; phylum Chordata; class Mammalia; order Proboscidea; family Elephantidae; genus Loxodonta; species Loxodonta africana. Next base: position 63,947,998 of record NC_087355.1, read on the forward strand.
TTTAACAGGAGTTTAATATTCAGAAAAAATAATTCAGCTTCTATTCCTACAACAACATCAGTGGCTGGAAGACTTATTAGACAAGGTAAAATGCCATTAGGTACTTTTGAAAAATTCACTTTGAAGAATATTACAAACTTCTATTATGAGATTTTACATTATTTATAATCAGTGTTATAAATGAAGAGAGTAAAAGAGACTTCAATTTAGATTTATATAGTTCTTTACAGGAATTGAAAAGCAGTTAAGACAGGAGAAATACAATACGTGAAAAGTTAACAATGGGATAAAGACTGAAAACAGAAATTGTAAAAAAAAATTAAATATATTCTAAGCTTTGGGGAAAGCTCTAGAAGTAATCATTAAAGAAATACGTGTCATCCTGGAAAAGAGTAATGATCACTAATAAATGACTGTTAAAACACTTGTACTATAACACAATTTCTTTCTTTAAAATATTATAAGACTAATAAATCAGAGTAATTTACAGATTCGTTCATAGACATACATGGGTGTCTGTTATTTTCTAGGCACTCCCTTAGATGCTGGGGACACAGGTATGAAAACATATTAGAAAATAAAGTTCATGGCCACATGGAGCTTACCTTTTAAGGAGAAGGAGTGATTGTCAAACAAATGTATAACTAAACATGGAAAATGTAAGAATGAAGAAAAAAAAATGTTTGTACTAGGAAATTCCTAGAGTAAAAAGAGTTACAATTTAAATAGGGTAACCATGGAAGCCCTCACTGAAAAAAAAGGGAATTTTGAACAGATGCCTGAAGGAAGGATGAATTCTTGAGTTATCCTGGAGAAGCCCATTAGCAAGGCCCTGCATGTACATTTTGCCTTGATTTTAGTGATGCTTGCAATAATGTAGATAATTTATGTTTTTAATATCTTTAAATGGTTATTAATATAATGAAAAATATAATCTCAAAGTGTTTATTAATATATTGATATACATTTATAGTGAAGCGCTGTGCCAAAAGATTCCGACCTCCAATCTGTACCCTTCAACATAGTCAATAAATGGAAATCAAGATATAGCAGTCATGTTTGAGAACAAATAAAAAATGGTAAGGCTAGTTAACACTGAGTAGATAAATAAATCTTCTGAAGAAAACTGAACTTATAATAACAATAATGAACATGGCAGGCATGATTATTAGGTCCTATATTGGATGAGAAAGATTAATTTTGTAAGTGCAGGAGTACTGGTGCCTCGTTTATTTAAACTATATGAAATGTTTAATTGACAACAAGCTCAATAAACTATGATGTTTTGTAGTAGTAAAATCAGTTACATGAAATTATTATGTATGGTAGGAAATAATTCATCCATTGTCTTCCCTAATGTCCATTATGTAAGAAACAATATATTGAACGTTAGAAATGGTATTTTAAAGAGCACTAAAATATTGAAGTTAGTCCAAAAAGAAACAATTACCCTAATGAAATATATAAAACTTGAAATATGTTCTCTAAAATACACTTAATACAGATCTGAGGATTGATTTAGAATTTCAGACAAATGCTTATTTCCTCAATCGTTGTCTTAGGCAGACTAAAAGATATTTATGCTGTTCACCTCTGGACTATTTAATGTTTTGAGAATGTATTGATTTTGATCAATGAATTGGGACTTACTCCAGGACAAAAAAAGTTACGAACGGTTGTTTCTCCAAATGAAATACTGGTTTTGGAAAAGGTATGAGCAAGAAAAAGAAGAGCACTAAAGAGGACTTTGAGATTATAATTTAAAGAAAATAGTTAACTCTGTGTGAAAAAGCTGTATAAGAAAGACTAGGAGAATTTTTTTTTTTTTTTTTTAAGTAAAGATTTCAATGAAATGCATGGTGAGATAGGAAATTGTTACAGAAGTTTAATGAACAGTATATGGTCAAGAAATGAGTGGAAAAGATTTATAGAATAAATTGATGTTCAATGGGAAAGGAAGCAAGAACATCCCGACAGTCCTAAGGATGAATGAAGGGTAACAATTTACAGACTAGAAATAAATTTATCAAAGCTCATCTGATTGGTGTAGCTTGGGTCCTGTGCTTTTTTCTTTCCTTGGCAATCTTGATTTATAGCTTCACAAAGACTGCATCCAATAAAGGAGGAAAAGCGATCCAAGACAAAATTGAAAAAGTGCTATACAAAAAAATAATGAATGAATTCTTGATAGATTAAAAGAATATTTATATTTAATACACATTGTTTGTTGAATTGTTTAAAACTAAGTTCAGATACACATGTCTATTCTTCAGGAAATGAAATACCCTATACAAATCAAAACTCTGTAAGATCAAAGTCACAACTTTACAAATACGTTTTACCATATTAGCTTTATCATTCTCTTTTATGCAGTTTCTTTCCATATACATGATTTTATCGTGAACCATTTGAGATTAAGTTCTAGACATAACGTTCCATTGCCTTAATATCAGTGATTACATTCTGTCTTGGTCATCTAGTGCTGCTGTAACAAAAATACTACAAGTGGATGGCCTTAACAAACAGAAGTTTATTCTCTCACAGTCTGGTAGGCTAGAAGTCCAAATTCAGGGCATCGACTCCAGGCGAAGGCTTTTTTTCCTCTGTCAGCTCTGGAGTAAGGTCCTTGTCATCAATCTTCCTCTGGACTAGGAGCTTCTCCACACAGGAACCACGAGTCCAAAGGACGCACTCTGTTCCTGTCACTGCTTTCTTGGTGGTATAAGGTCCCCAACTCTCTGCTTTCTTCTCTTTCCTTTTATCTCTTGTAAGATAAAAGGCAGTGCAGGCCAAACCCCAGGGAAACTCTTTAAATTGGATCAGGAATGTGACTTGAGCAAGGGTATTACGTCCCACCTTAATCCTCTTTAACCACAGGCAAAAACCAAAACCAAACCCAGTGCCGTCGAGTCAATTCTGCGACCCTATAACCACAGGCAGAGATTATGATCTATAACACATAGGAAAATCACAAAATGGAAGATAACCACACAATACTAGAAATCATGGCCTAACGAAGTTGACGTATATTTTGGGGGGACACGATTCAATCTATGACACATCCTAAAACAAGAATTTTCTTCTAAATAACCATAGTTCAACCACAGTAATACTTACACAATTCTATCATGTAATCCACAAATTGTTCAAATTTTTCCAGTTGTCCAAATAATGATGTGTCTGGATCCAGTATTCAGTCCAGATTCATGTATGGAATTTATTTAACATGACTCTTGTTTCCTTTTATATGGGGCCATTTCTTAGTTCTCCTTTCTCTTTCACAGCCCAATTACTTTTTAAAGAGATCTTTAATTACTTTGAAGAACATCCTTCAAATAGAGTTTGTATTTTGTTTTCTCAGGATTAGATTCAAGTTATGCAGCTGTATTTCTTAGTGATATTTTCTTAAGTGATAATTCTATATTGCATTTTTAACTGTTTTCAATCTTTGTAGAGTCAACATTTAATTACTTCAGGTAAAATATAATCCTTTTAACAGCATATTTTCAATTATTTTCCCATCTGTAATGTCTTTATTACATGCATATTTTATAGATAATTATATAATTATGTACCGTATAAATATATGCATAGACCTATGTTTATAACTATATATGTATGGTTTTCTTGATAGATGGATATAAGAAGTATAAACTATATAAGATATAACACCAATAGAAAGTTATATTTGTTTTAAACTGCTATGGTTCCTTTAAAGGCATCACTTAACATATCTGGTGTTCTTCATTCATTCCTGTAAATGTGAGTTGGAATTCTTCAAGATAGAAAGGTATCCTTTAATATTACTTGTAGTGAGGATCTATAGGTTATAAATTTTCTGTCCTTGTTTATCTGAAACTGTATTTTTTCTGTTTTTATTTTTGGAAGATAGTTTTATTGGATATATAATTCTTGGAAAGATATTTTTTTCTTTAATCATTTTGAACTTGTATTCTAAAAGCTTTCCAGCCTCCATTGTTCTGATGAGAAGTCAACTATAAGTCACATCGTTATTCACCTGTAAGCAATCTGTTCTTTTTGTCTGGTTCCTCCCAAATTTTTCTTTTAAATTAAGCTTTGAGTAGTTTGATGGTAATATGCCTAAGGTTTTGCCTTTTAAACGAATGCAGTTTATTGAGAATCTTGGTCCTGTTAGCTGTTTTCTACAAAATTTGAGACAATTTGGGACATTATTTTTTCAAAATTTTTTTTTCCTCTCTCTTATCTATTCTTCTGGGATTTCAATTACTCATGTATTACATTATTCAATATTATTCCACAGATTTCTGAGACTTTTTTTTTTTTTTTCAATCATGTTTTCTCAGAGAAAGAATGTTTTCTCTGAGAAAGTTTCTAATTGTCTTTCTTCGGGTTCACTTATTACTTTTATTTTTGTCTCCAATCTAGCATTGATCCATGTGGTTGCCATGCATCAGCATTAACTTGACATCAACTGGTCAGTTAATTTTCCACTGCAGTTATAATACTCTTTACATCAAGAATTTCCATTTTTTAAAAGTTTCATTTATCTTTCAGTTTGCTACTATTTACTCATTAAGATTATTCTCATTTAGTTGTATGTATTTTTCTTTAAATATCTAAATCCATTTATAATAGCTGTTTTGAAGTCTTTATCAATGAACCCCAACATCTGATTCCACTCTGAGTCAATTTCTATTGACTACATTTTTTCCTTAATATGTGTCACATGTTGCTATTTCTTTGTATGACTGATAATTTCTGGTTAAAAACTGGTCATTGTATTAATATCTTGTCCCTGGGTTTTATTATCTTCTTCTAAGGACTGTTGGGTTTTTTCTTCTAGTAGGCAATGAACTTGCCTGGGCTCAAGGTTTAAACTCTGTCTCTTCTGCCTTTTGTAGCAGGTGGTAGCACTACTTAGTCCTCATCATTTCTAGTTTCTGCTTTTTAGCCTGGTTTTTGCAGGTCCTCCCCGTGCTAGTGTGTTTTGGCAGTCCACCAAGTATTTCATCAGAGATTATGCACATATTTGGACTCATTCTTTCTATAGTTTCCTTGGTTCTTAAGATATTCCTCTTCTTTACATTTGATCTTCTAGCCATGGGTTTTATCCTTTGACTTCTTAAGGTAATAAGTTCAACTTTCTGCTGCCTGAACTGTGCATGGTTTTGGAGTGCACTCAAAACGTCCAGTGAATTACACATATCTCCCTGGTGCCACTCTGTCTGTCAAAGTTGATGCTTTTCTTTATTTTATTAACGGGATACCTGTTGTCTCCCCAGCACACACATAGTGTAGTAGTCAGCTTGAGATTTAGATAGAATTTATCTTCAGATTTTAGGTGTTATTCCTTCCATAGTTCCCTTGGTTCCCAGTTTACACCTTTAAGTTCCCAGTTGTACTGTCAGAGCTGAACTGTGTTCTCTGTCAACTCAAAACAGTAGTGTTATCTTTTCTGCCAACGTTTTCCTTTGACATAGCTATAGAGAGTTAGGGAGAAGACTCAGGCAAGAAAATTGCAAACTCATAATTCTTCATCCAATTTCAGTGTCTCAGGAGTAAACTATCTTCTGGGGTCTGTTTGCTTTTAGATGTTTTCCAATGTCTTTTACAAGACTTTATTTGTATTTCAAACTGATTTTGTAATTTATATATATTGGAGATTAAACAAGATCATTTTAACTGGTCTCTGTTATCCAACATTTAGATAACTATTAGTAAATTCTTACTTTTTACAAATCCAAAAACCTGTTGCCATCAAGTCAATTCCAACTCATGGAGACCACCTGTGTTACAGAGTAGGACTGCTTTGTATGGTTTTCTTGGCTGTAATATTGATAGAAGAAGATCAACAGGCCTTTATTCCACGTTACCACTGGGTGGGTGTGAACTGTCAACCTTCAGATTAGTAGTTTAGAACAAACCATTTTTACCACCTAGGGACTTTTTACATTTTGCTTTAAAAAGTTTGGTATTTATTTTCATATATACTAAAAACAAACAAACAAACAAGCAAAAAACATTGCCATCCAGTCGATTCCAATTCATAGCAACCCTATAGGACAGAGTACAACTGCCTCACGGAATTTCCAAGAAGCACCTGGTAGATTTGAATTGCCAACCTTTTTGTTAGCAGCTGTAGCACTTAACCACTTCACCACCAGGTTTTCCATTGCATATAACTGCCTCTAAATACGTGGATTCTTCTCTGTACTCACCATGAAGGCTGACTAATATCATCAGATACCAGCAGATATTCCGTGAGGTTAGGTGCAACACCATAGATTCATTTGTTGTACCATGGTTCTCTGTATCAGGTTCTGACAAAGATAAATGTTCAAAATTTGCTGGATTTAATTTGTTGGCATGCAATAGCTATTCCAAATTCTGTTAACTTCCTTTCTGTATTACAAACTCGAGAAAGTTAAACACTACATATTTTGAGCTTCCTTGATGCTAGAGTTGTAGATGAGAAGAAGCACATTTTCTTGGAATTTGCAAGTGGAAGATGGACACTCTTCCTGCTGCTGTTGTTGCTATCAAGTGAGGTTAAAGAGAAGTTTTTATAGAAGCTTAAATCAACATTCTAATAAGTAGCATTGAAATTTACTCCAAAGGTACAGCTCATATCTTCTGCAGTTTCAGGTTTTTGGAAGATGTGCCTAGCATGCTCCCTAGTGAATCAACACCCTTCTTTAATACCCTCTTTCTGTGCATGTACAGAATCTGTGTTTTTCTTCTAATCTACAGAATATGGTAAAGGACAATTATTCCCTTGATTATGTTTTGTTTTTTGGGAAAGGTAAAATATGTGAGATGTTACTCCCTTGATTGAGTTATATAAGTCTCCTTCTTGCCAAAATGAAGGAAAACGGACTCCTTTTCAGATTTAAAGAAGTAGGCTGCCCAGTTGTGAGAGGGCAATGTGGCTAGGAAGTATGAAAGACCACGAGGTGCTGAGATTTGATTGACCCCTGGCTGACAGCCACAAAGAAAACCACCTCAGCCATATGGTAACAAGGAAATTAGTTTCCCAATAATGTGAGGGAGCTTGGAAGTGGATTCTTCCCTATTTGAGCCTCCAAATGAAAGCATACCCTGAGTGAATACTCGATTGCCAACTTGTGAGAACCTAAGTAGAAGACTCGGCTAAGCTCTGCATGTATTCCTGACCATAAACTGTGGGAAGTTAATAATAACAATGAATTAATCTACTGAGGTACTGGAGGGAAGAAAAAAAAAGTTATATTCTTTACAATACTCATACATACTGAAATTTTACAATCAAACTTTAAGACCTTATTTCACTGATAGGTATTCAGCTTTACTATGATAAATGCTCCATAAGGGCATGAACTTAGTAAATCGTGTTCACCCCTTTATCTCCAGCTTCTATGTCTGGTGTATATTAGCCCCTTGACTATAATTATAAATTAGAAGATCATTTACTAACAAGGTGTTTCTTTTCAGTTACAGGAATTTCTATCATTTAAAGAAAAAAAAATGCATCTACTTTGAAAATGAAGGGCATCTACTTTGATTTGTTTGTAAAAATCCTGAGTTTACATTATGAAGCCACCCTGATTTCTCACATTTTTATACCTATGTATATAGTCTTCAAACATAGCATGTCCAATCCTAAGGCTATCATCTTTCACTCAAAACAGATTGTCCCTCTAGCCTTCCCCATTTTATTAGAGACACCACACTATTTCTAGCCATCAAATCTTGAAAACTTCTTGTAATTTTTAAATGTCTTCTTGAGCCATCACATCCAATTAATTGGCTTAGAATTGAGGGACATCTGTTATCCACATTTATTTTGATAACAACTCATTTGGACATTGTGGAACTAAGAATACAGATGGGGAGTTGGTGAGTCACTTCCCCAATGCAGGTTTAAGAAACCACTATTTAGGCCTAGATTCATTACCAACTTCCCCATTAGCTCCTTCTATAATTCACACTCACATTTTTTTTTTGTGAATATCCAATAACACATTTAATCTCCTGTATTTTAATTTTTTTTTAGTTTTTATTTTAATTTTAGGAACCTTGTGTTGTAGTTGAATTTTTTCACTTGTGCTTGTCATGTACCCACAGAGATATAGTAAGCTCTCTGATGTCTAAAACTAAAGACTCTCTGAGGGCACCTCTGAAAGGTGAATGCCTATAACAATTCCTGTCTATTGTATTTCTTCTGGACATCTTTTTCAGGGCAGCTGTTATACCCATTGTATCCCAGCCTTACGATTATAAAGAAATCTTTAGTAGGCATCTGTCTTAGTTATCTAGTGCAGCTATAACAGAAATACCACAAGTGGATGGCTTTCACAAAGAGAAGTTTCCTCTCTCACAGTCCGAATTCATAGCATCAGCTCTAGGGGAAAACTTTCTCTGTCGGCTCTAGAGGAAGGTCCTTGTCATTGATTTTCACCTGGTCAAGGAGCTTCTCAGAGCAGGGACCCTGAGTCCAGAGCACTTGCTATGCTCCCGGTGCTTCTTTTTTGGGGGTATGAGGCTCTCATGTCTCTGTGCTCGCTTCTCTCTTTTTTTATCTCAAAAGAGGTTGGCTCAAAACACAATCTAATCTCGTAGATCTTATCAGCATACCTGCAGTGCATTCATCTCATTATCATCATAGTGATAGAATTTACGACACATAGGACAATCACAACAGATGCCAAAATGGTGGACAATCACACAATACTGGGAATCATGTCCTAGCCAAATTGCTGCACATATTTTTGGGGGACACAATTCAATCCATGACACCGTCTACAAGATTATTTTTCAAGTATTCCCAGCACAGTAGATTTGTATGTCAAGCACAGTATACATATTAGGCTGAAACAGATTATAAATAATTCCCATGAACCTGTCAATGTACTGCTGGTACTGCTCTGAATTATCTTCAGCAAAATTTTACTTGTGTGTATATTAATGATATTGTTCAACAATTCTGCAGTCTGTTGGGTCACCTTTCTTTGGCGTGAGCATAAATATGAATCTCATCCAGTCATTTGGCCAGGTAGCTGTCTTCCATATTTCTTGGTATAAATAAGGGAACACTCACAGTGTTTCACCTGTTTGTTGAAACACCTGAATTGGTATTTTGTCAATTCTTCGAGCCTTGTTTTTTTCCCAGTGACTTCAGTGCAACTTTGAGTTCTACCTTCAGTATCATTGGTACTTGGTCTTATCCTTGCTGGTGAAATTGTTGAACGTTGACCAATTCTTTTTGGTACAGTTACTCTGTATATCCCCTCCACCTTCTTTTGGTGCTTCCTGCATCATTCAACTTTTCCTCAAAGAATTCTTCAATATTGCAATTCAAGGCTTGATTTTTTTCTTCAGATTTTTTAGCTTGAGAAATGCCAAGCATGTTCTTCCCTTTTAGTTTTCTAATTCTAAGTATTTGTACATTTCTTTATAATAATTTACCTTGTCTTCCCAAACTGCCCTTCGAAAACTTCTGTTCAGCTCTTTTACTTTAACAAATTTTCCATTCACTTTAGCTACTCTATATACAAGAGCAAGTTTCAGAGTTTCTTGTGACATCCATTGTGGTCTTTTCTTTCTTTCCTACCTTTAATGACCTTTTGCTTTTTTCATGTGTGAGGTCCTCGAAGTCATCCCAAAACTGGCCTCGTCTTTGGTCATTACTATTCTTTAGATGGTCTCTAAATTCAGGTGGAATATATTCAAGGTCATACTTTAGCTCTTACAGATTTGATTTAATTTTCTTCAGCTTAAACTTGAACTTGCATATGAGCAATTGCTGGTCTGTTTCACAGCTGGCCCCTGACTTTGTTCTGACTAATGATACTGAGTTTCTCTGTTTTCTCTTTCCACAGATGCAGTTTACTTGAATCTTTGTATTCCATCTGGTGAGGCCAAGTGTATAGCTGTCCCTTATGTTGAGAAAGTTATATCCGACAAATAAGTCACTGGTCTTGCAAAGTTCTATCATGCACTCTCCTGCATCATTTTATCATCCAGATCATATTTTCCAATTACTGATCCTTCTTTGTTTCTGACTTTTGCATTTCAATCCCATGTTATTATTAAGGCACCTTGATTGCATTCTTGATCAATTTCAAACTGCAAACATTGGGAAAAAATCTTCAATTTCTTCATCCTTGGCATTAGTGGTTGGTGTGAAAATTTGAATAATAGTTGTATTAACTGGTCTTTCTTTTAGGTGCGTGGATCCTATCACTGACAGTGTTGTATTTCAAGATAGATCTTGAAATGTTCTTTTTGATGATGAATGTGACACCATTCCTCTTTAACTTGTCGTTCCAGGCATAGTAGACCATATGGGTGTCCAATTCAAAATGGCCAATACCAGTCCATTTCAGCTCACTAATACCGAGAATATTGATCTTCCTGCATTTTATTTCATTTGTGATGACTGCCAAAGTTCCTAGATTCATATTTTATACATTCCATTTTCATTTATTAATGGATGTCTGCAGCTGTATCTTCTCATTTTGAGTCATGTCACATCAGCAAATGAAGGGCCTGAAAGATTCACTCATCCATGTCATTAAGGTCAACTGTACTTTAAGGATGCAGCTCTTCCCCAGTCATGCTTGAGCATCTTCCAACTTGAGAGGATCATATTCCGGCACTATATTAAACTATCTTCTGCTGCTATTCATAAGGTTTTCACTGGCCAATTTTTTCAGAAGTAGATTTCCAAGTCCTTCTTCCCAGTTTGTCTTAGTCTGGAAACTCTGCTGAAATCTATCTACCAGGGGGACCCTATTGGTATTTAAAATACTGGTGGCATAGCTTCCAGCATCACAGGAACACACAAGCCACCATAGTACAACACACTGACAGAAGAGTGGTGGGGTGAGAATTTAAAACCTCCACTGCCCTCAAGTTGGTTCTGACTAAAACAAAACCAAAAATCCAACCCACTGCCAGCAAGTCAATGCTGAGTCTGATTAGGGCTTCCTACCTTCTTTCCTGAGCATACACATGGCTCTGGGCATGACTTTAGTCTTCTATATTCCTGGGAATGTGTTGTAGCTGTTCAAAGACTTTACTTCCCAAAGCATCTTATTCCTCAGCCTTTCCTTCCAATTGTTTTGGTTAGTCTTTTGTTTGTGCTGTTATTAATTGCTCCAAAAAAAAAAAAATTGCTCCAGGCTACAATAAATAATACATTTGCATATTAATATGTTTGAGAAATGTCCCCAGGGTAGATGTCTCAGCATTGGGAAAGTTTCTAGTTAAGTAACATAAAGGCAAACCCTTTGAAATTGTCCTCCAGGGAGCCATCATAAAGGTCAAAACAAACAACTACCGTCCTGTGTGAGGTCCATCTGCTCCTTCCAGTACCAGTATCTCTACAGGGAGTGTGGGCTGTTATCCTCAAAGTCACAGAAAAGCTGGAAAATGAGTGATGTGAACAAAGTATGTTAAAATGCTACAAAGCTCTCCGATCTTACTGAGATTTCAATGGTTTTTCCTAATTAAACATTATTCCCTTTGTTGAAAGTTTTTGGTTAGTTTCCAGAGTTTCAAAAAAATTGACTCTGACAGTTTTACCTGTTTTTTCATTGCCTTTACAGAAGGATGGAATTTTGGAGTTTCTTGCGCCACCATTTTCACTGTTGTATAGGCAGCCTTTTAAGATGATGTTACACCTAAACTAGTTTTGAAAGAACCAGCAGGAGTTAGTAAGGTAGAGAAGGTGAGAGAATAATCCAGGAAGAGAGATCAGTGTGTAGAAAGGCCTGGAAGTACAAAAAGGAGCAAGGCATGTGGTGGAAAATGTCCCTAGTTTCGTGAAGCTGGATTACAGAGTGCAATTAACATGCATATTAGAGGAGAAAGGACACTCAGAGCTTTTTATGCCATAATATAATATTTGCACTTAATTTGGAAAATGTGGACCGAAGGTTTTTCTGCATATTTGTTAAATCATTTATGTAAGCATTATGGAAGATGCACCATTTGAGAATTAATTTCAGAAAGGAATATAGTTAGGAGACTAAGATATGAGCCAAGAGAATAGAGATAAACCAAATTGAGTATGTGACAGTAGAAATGGAGAAGACAGAGTATAGGGGAATATTTAGGATGTAAAGCTTAAAATATTGATCTCTGGTTATTTGATTATGTGTGTGGGGAAGGAGGTCATGACAGAAAGCAGAAAGGGTGAGGAAAATGTCTAGAATGATAGTGCTATTTTGGGATCTGAAAACTGAGAGGATAACGAAGTCATTCACTGAGATTAAGAATCCTGAACATTAAGTTAATTTGGAGAAGTACAGGAAGACTAGATAAATTCAGATTTGAACATTATAAGATTAATTTGCCCATGAAATATACAAGGTGTGATATTCAACAGATTCTGTGGGACATAAGTTTAACCAGTGAATAGAAAACTTATTAGTATTCCTTGTCAAGTGAAAACATATAATAACAATCTGCGAAAAAGAAGATTCGCACTAATGCGTGAAAGGTATACCATTCTTTCTTAGATGCATACCTTAACCCAAGAACTAGGAAAGGTTTCATATAGTTGATACGAAAAAGATTTTGACAGAAGAATAAGCCCAAGAGTAGAGAATCCAAAGTTATCATTTATTTTGTAGAGCAAAAGCTAACCTGGGTATTATGGATTGAATTGTGTCCTCCCAAAATATATGTTATAAATACCTAAGGATGTAATCACATTTGGAAACAAGGTTTTCTTTGTTATGTTAATTAGGTCATATTGGAGTAGGGTATATTTTAAACTAATCACCTTTGAGATCTAAAAATCATAGATTAGACACAGAATAGGAAGCACAAATGGAAGGGAAGATATATATGCTACATGAAGACAACCAAGGAACCAAGGAACAGAAGACGAAAAAAAAAAAAAGGACTTTCCCCCAGAGACAAAAGAGAGAGAAAGCCTTCCCCTAGAATCAGTGCCTTGAATTCAGACTTCTAGCCTCCTAATCTGTGAGAAAATACATTTATGTTCCTTCAAGCCACACACTTGTGTTATTTCTGTTACAGCAGCATAGATAACTAAGGCACTGGGAAAACCCAAAACTTTTTATCTAGGTAAGAAAAATGATTTTAATTTTAATATGTTCAACTATAAGAAAATTAAACTCTTCTAAGGCAACATGTCTAGACAGTCCCAAAATGTTGTGGAATGAATTGTGTCCGCCAAAATATCTGGCAACTTGGCTAGGCCATGATTTCCAGCATTGTGTGATCATCCACCATTTTGTTATCTGATATGATTTTCCTATATGTTGTAAATCCTACTTCTGTGAAGTTAATGAGGCAGGATTAGAAGCAGTTATGTTAATGAACGAAGACTCAATCTACAAGATTCGACTGTGTTTTAAGTCAATCTCTTTTGAGATGTAAAAGGGAGAAGCAAGCGAGTGGAGAGACATGGGGACCTCATAACACCAAGAAAGAAGAATCAGGAACGTAGTGCATTCTTTGTACCTGGGGTCCCGGTGCTGAGAAGCTCCTTGACCAGGGTAAGATTGATGATGAGGACCTTCCTCCAGAGCCAACAGAGAGAAAGCCTTCCCCTGCAGCTGGCGCCCTGAATTTGGACTTTCAGCCTCCCAGACAGTGAGAGAGTAAATTTCTGTTTGTTAAGGCCGTCGACTTTTGGCATTGCTGCTATAGCAGCAGTGGATAACTAAGACACAAAATATAATCAGGAAAAAAACAAAAAAAAAACACAATCACTGCTTCTGGGAAATCTGAGGTACAGTTAAAAACCCAACATTAGCCTTATTCCCAATTTTAGCATATTCCAATATAAGATATTTCAAAATAAAAAGCAATTACATGCAAAGACACGAGTCCATGTTTGGAGAAAGAAGTAATTTCCTATTTCTTCCTACTTGAAATGTTAAAGTATTTGAGGAGTTTTTTTTTTTTTTCTTCATCAATTTCATAATTAAATATATTATTGTTGTTAGGTGCTGTCCAGTTGGTTCCCACTCATAGCGACTCTATGTACAACAGAACGAAATACTGCCCAGTCCTGCACCACCCTCACAATCGTTGTTATGCTTTAGCTCATTGTTGCAGCCGCTGTGTCAGTCCATTTTGTTGAGGGTCTCCCTCTTTTTCACTGGCCCTCCGTCTTAACCAAGCATGATATCCTTCTCTAGGGACTGATCCCTCCTCATAACATATCCTAAGAATATGAGATGTAGTTTCCTCATCCTTGCTTTTAAGGAGCATTCTGCTTGCACTTTTTCCAAGACAGATTTGTTCCCTTTTTTGGCAGTCCATGGTGTAGTCATTATTCTTCTACCCAGTACCCAGTATTATTATTCTACAACACCAAAATTCAAAGGCATCAATTCTCCTTTGGTCTTCCTTATTCATCATCCAGCTTGCTCATGCATATGAGGTGATCCAAAACACCATGGCTTGGGTCAGGTGCACCTTAGTTTTCAAGGTGACATCTTTGCTTTTCAACATTTTAAAGACGTCTTTTGCAGCAATGCCATGTGTCTTTTGATTTCCTGACTGTTGCTCCCATGGGTGTTGATTGAAAATCCAAGTAAAATGAAATCCTTGACAACTTCAATCTTTTCTCCATTTATCATGATGTTGTGTACTGGTCCAGTTGTAAGGAATTTTGTTTTCTGTATGTTGAGGTGTAATCCATACTAAAGGCTGTGGTCTTTGATCTTCATCAGTAAGTACTTCCAGTCCTCTTCACTTTCAGCAAGCGAGGTTGTGTCATCTGCATATCACAAGTTATTAATGAGCCTTCCTTCAATCCTGACGCCCCATTCTTCTTCATATACTTTAGCTTCTTGGATTACTTGTCCAGTATACAAATTGAATAAGTATGGTGAAAGGATACAACTCTGACCCACACCTTTCCTGACTTTAAGTCATGCAGTATCCCCTTGTTCTGTTTGGTAAACTGCCACTTGATTTATGTAGAGATTCCTCATGAGCACATTTAAGCATTCTGGAATTCCCATTCTTCGCAATGTTATCCATAATTTGTTATGATCCACACAGTCCAATGCCTTTGCATAGTCAATAAAACACAGGTAAACATCTTTCTGGTATTCTCTGCTTTTAGCTGGGATCCACCTGACATCAGCAATGATATCCCTGGTTCCATGTCCTCTTCTGAATCTGGCTTGAATTTCTGGCAGTTCCCTGTAGACATACTGCTGCAGCTGCTTTTGAATGATCTTCAGCAAAATTTTGCTTGCATGTGATATTAATGATATTGTTCTATAATTTCCGCATTCGTTCGGATCACCTTTCTTGGGAACAGGCATAAATACATCTCTCTTCTAGTCAATTAACCAGATAGCTGTCTTCCAAATATCTTGGCATAGATGAGTGAGCATTTCCAGTGCTGCATCCATTTTTTGAAACATCTCAATTGACATTACATCAATTCCTGGAGCCTTGTTTTATGCCAATGCCTTCAGTGCAGCTTAGACTTCTTCCTTCAGTACCATCAGTTCCTGATCATATGCTACCTCTTGAAATGCTGAACATCAACCAATTCTTTTTGGTACAGTGACTCTGTATTCCTTCTATCTTCTTTTAAAGCTTCCTCTGTCGTTTAATATTTTCTTCTTAGAATTTCAATGTTACAACTCGAGGTTTGATTTTTTTCTTCAGTTCTTTAAGCTTGAGAAATGCTGAGTGTGTTCTTCCCTTTTGGTTTTCTACCTCCAGGTCTTTACACATTTCATTATAATACATTATCTTCTTGAGCTGCCTTTTGAAATATTCTATTCAGCTCTTTTACTTCATCATTCCTTCCTTTCTCTTTAGCTACTCAACATTCAAAAGCAAGTTCCAGAGTCTCTTCTGACATCCATTTTGTTCTTTTCTTTCTTTCTTGTCTTTTTAATGACCTCTTGCTTTCTTCATGTATGATGTCCTTGATGTCATTCCACAACTTATCTGGTTTGCAATCATTAGTGTTCAATGAACAATTGATGGCCTGTTGCACAGTTGGCCCGTGGCCTTGATCTGATTGATGCTTTTCCGTCATATCTTTCTACAGATATAGTTGATTTGATGCCTGTGTATTCCATCTGGAGAGGTCCACATGTATAGTCACTGTTTATGTCGGTGAAAAAAGGTATTTGCAATGAAGTCGTTGGTCTTACAAAATTCTATCACGTCATCTTCAGCATCGTTTCTATTACTAAGGCCATATTTTCCAACTACCAATCCTTCTTCTTTGTCTCCAACTTTCATATTTTAATCACCGGTATTTCGTATTTCAATCAATGCATCGCGATTGCATGTTTGGTCAATTTCAGATCGCAGAAGTTGGTAAAACTCTTCAATTTTTTCTTCTTCGGCTTTAGTTGTTGGTGTGTAAATTTGAATAGTAGTATTAACTGTTCTTCCTTGTAGGTGTATGGATATTATCCTATCACTGACAGCATTGTACTTCAGGATACATCTTGAAATGTTCTTTTTGACAATGAATGCAATGATATTTCTCTTTGATTTGTCATTCCAGGCATAAAAAAAAAGAAAAGGCATAGTAGACAAATAAATATAGGAGACAGTAATATCACATATTGTTGTTGTAGTGGTTAGGTGCTGTCAGGTTGAATTCAACTCATAGTAACTACATAACCCAACCATCATAAAAATGCAATATATTGGAAAACAGAAACATATTGTTTAAATTATTTTTAAATGACAAGTGCAATAATCAGCCACTGTCTCTGTTTATAATAGGCAGTTTCTGAATTTCTAATCAAGTTAACTAAGTTATTTACAAGAAAATATTGTCAATATGAACAGTTTCATTCATGGGATGAGATGATTTCATAAAGTCTCACTTATCAGCAGTTTGTTGAGGGGACAATAAATCTGTTGGCAAAGGTACAAGATAGTAAATATTTCAGGCTTTGTAGTCCAAGCCATCTCTTTCATAGCTACTCAAATTTATCCTGTAGTCCAAAAATAGCCAGAGATAAGACATAAAGGAATGAGCATGGCCTTGTTCAGACAAAATATATATATATATGTATATATAAGGCCACTAAAATTTGATTTCATGCAAGTTTCATGTGTCAGGAAATATTATTACTTTGATGTAAAATTATTTTTCTAAAAATCTTAGTTCCTCATGCAAAACATACCAAAATATGTGACAGGCCACATTAGACTTTTGGGTCATAGGTTTCTGTTCCCTGGTCTTGAATCTAGATTCTATGGATTAGTTTCTCAAACTTTGTATATATTAGCAATGTACACCCATGCTAGGATGGAGCTCAGTGGACTCCGAAAATCCTAAGGCTTAGGCAGTATGTTTTTTGTTTTTATCATCATTTAGTCTTCTTTTTTAACACAGGAAGGAGACCTGGTGGCACAGTGGTTAAGCACTTGGCTAGTAACGAAAAGGTCAGCTGTTTGCACTCCCCAGGTGCTCAGCAGGAGAAGGATGTGGCGGTCTGCTTCGGTAAACAGCTTTGGAAACCCTATGGGGTAGTTCTACTCTGTCCTATATGGTTGCTGAGTTGAAATCAACTCGAGGGCAACACTTTTTTTTTTTTTTGGTTTATTCGACACAGAATAATGGATTTTTTTCTTTTTTATTGTAGAATGCATGCATGTATGAAAGAATGAAAATATTGATGTCATTTGTATCCTAGTAGGGCACTAGAAAGAAACAATAATAAAAATGACTTAATTTTCTTTTTTTCCCAATATTTTTATGAAGGTTTAAGAAACCCACTTTCGTCATTGCTATTGGCTTAACTCACAATGTTTAAGGATTACCAGTTTTCAAAATTCCACGGCCATTTTAATGGTTCACAAAGAAACATTGTAACAGTGTTTATCAGAGACTCAAAACATATGAAGCACATTATTGCATGTTTGTTTACAAGGCTTAGGCATTTTAAAACCATAGAGTATTTTATAACTATTAAGCTGAGTTATTTTAAGTATGTTGTCGTTTAATGAGTACTTACAAAACAATTATCATTGGTTTTAATATTGAATTCTAAAGTATTCTAAATATTTGAAAATCTGTCTTCCCTACATTAGGTAATTGTACTAACGTATCAATATTTTTGGAAAACCTGGTGGCATAATGGTTAAGAGCTATGGTTGCTAACCAAAATGTTGGGAGTTCAAATCTACCAGGCACTCCTCAGACCTTGTGGGGCAGTTCTACACTGTGCTATAGGGTTGCTATGAGTCGGAAGCAACTTGACTACAGTGGATCTTGTTTTTTGGTTTATCAATATTTTTAATACTTAAATCAAGAACCGTTTGTTCCCAGACGTTGACAGTATTATACCATAACGGTTGAGAGTATAGGGTCTATAGTTAAATTAAATAACTACTCATCTAAGATTACTAGCTGTGAGACCCTGCACAATTTACTTAGCTGTAGCTAATTTTCCTCTTCTTTGCATGGGGATAATAACAGTTGCAGGCTCATAAGGCATTGCCATTTGAAAGAGCTAATATATACAAATCGTTAAAACAATTCCTGGTACATTTTAAGAATTCAATATATGTGAGCTTTTAACACATTTTTAAGTTGGTCAACAAATCATTGTCCTTAGTATGCTTATTTTTAGTTGTCTATTTCATCCTATCCAGCAATCATAAGATGAGAGAAAAAAATAGGGAGCCTATTAAAAAAGATTCCAAATACATTGGTAATGCATTAGGAAGAGTACACTTTTCACCGTACAAATAACCTACTTTGCCAATTTCAGAGCTGAAAGAAACTTTGTACTAACAGAAAGTAGCTAAAAGCATAGCCCAACATTTACACTAAAACATGGAACAGACAAATTCCTTTTCCTTTTTTAAAAACAAAGCAAAACAAAACAAAAACCAAACCTGTTGCCGTCAGGTTGATTCTGACTCATAGGGGCCCTATAGGACTGAATAGAACTGACCCATAGAGTTTCCAAGGAGTGCCTGATGGGTTCGAACTGCTGACCTTTTGGTTGGCAGCCATACCTCTTAACCACCACGCCACCAGGGTTTCCTTCTTTTATAAGGGTACACTCATATTCATCCATAGATATGCATTTATTTTATCATGCCTTTTTTACCCTCACATATTTTAAGTTAGAAGACATATCTGTCTTCTTTTTTATGTTACTAAATCCCCTTTAGGTGAATTCTGCCTTTCCTTTCACTGTAGCAGCATTATTAATGAGAAGGTTGTTCATACATACTCAATTCTCTTATTTCTTGGTCACTAGATTTAGAATATATTGTGAATCGAAAACTGAATGTAAACACTAAACTTGTTGTTGGGTCCCAGGGAGTTGGTTCCAACTCACAGAGACCCTATGTACAACAGAAAGAAACACGGCCTGTGTCCAGCACCATCCTCACAATCGTTGTCATCTTGAGCACATCGTGACATTCACTGTGTCTGTCTATCTTCTTGAGGGTTTTCGTCTTTTTCACTGACACTCTACCAAGCACGATGTGTTTTTCCGGGGACTGATCTCTCCTGATAACAAGTCCGAAGTCTGTGAGACACAGTCTCGCCACCCTGTCTTCTAAGGAGCATTCTAGCTGTATTTCTTCCAAGATAGATTTGTTTCTTCTTTGATATATTTAATGCTGCTTGGCACTGCCATAATTCAAAGGTGTCAATTCTCCTTTGGTTTTCCTTATTCATTGTCCAGCTTTGGCATGCATATGAGGCAACTGAAAATACCATGGCTTGGGTCAAGGGTACCTTGGTCTTCAAGGTGACATCTTTGCTTTTCAACACTTTAAAGAGGTCTTTTGCAGATTTGCCCAATGCAATGTGTCTTTTGATTTCTTGACTGCTGTTGATTGTGGATGAGTGTTGAATGTGGATCCAAGTAAAATGAAATCTCTGACAACTTCAATCTTTTCTCCATTTATCATGATGTTGCTTATTGGTCCAATTGTGAGGATTTTTGCTTTCTTTATGTTGAGGGGTAATCCATACTAAAGGCTGTGGTCTTTGATCTTCATCAGTAAGCACTAAACTAATATGTTAACATGGCTTTAAAGATGTTAACATAGATTTAGACATGCACTTTTTTTTTTTTATAATAACTTTTATTAAGCTTCAAGTGAACGTTTACAAATCCAATCAGTCTGTCACATATAAGTTTACATACATCTCACTCCCTACTCCCACTTACTCTCCCCGTCTTGAGTCAGCCCTTTCAGTCTCTCCTTTCTTGACAATTTTGCTGGCTTCCCTCTCTCTCTATCCTCCCATCCCCCCTCCAGGCAAGAGTTGCCAACACAATCTCAAGTGTCCACCTGATATAATTAGCTCACTCTTCATCAGCATCTCTCTCCCACCCGCTGACCAGTCCCTTTCATTTCTGATGAGTTGTCTTCGGGGATGGTTCCTGTCCTGTGTCAACTGAAGGTCTGGGGAGCATGGCCGCCGGGATTCCTCCAGTCTCAGTCAGACCATTAAGTTTGGTCTTGTTATGAGAATTTGGGGTCTGCATCCCACTGATCTCCTGCTCCCTCAGGGGTCCTCTGCTGTGCTCCCTGTCAGGGCAGTCATCGATTGTGGCCGGGCACCAACTAGTTCTTCTGGTCTCAGGATGATGTAGGTCTCTGGTTCATGTGGCCCTTTCTGTCTCTTGGGCTCTTAGTTGTCATGTGGGCTTGGTGTTCTTCATTTTCCTTTGCTCCAGGTGGGTTGAGACCAATTGCTGCATCTTAGATGGCTGCTTGTTAGCATTTAAGACCCCAGACGCCACATCTCAAAGTGGGATGCAGAATGATTTCATAATAGAATTATTTTGCCAATTGACTTAGAAGTCCCCGCAAACCATGTTCCCCAGACCCCCACCCTTGCTCCACTGACCTTTGAAGCCTTCATTTTATCCCGGAAACTTCTTTGCTTTTGGTCCGGTCCAATTGAGCTGACCTTCCATGTATTGAGTGTTGTCTTTCCCTTCACCTAAAGCAGTTCTTATCTACTGATTAATCAATAAAAAACCCTCTCCCACCCTCCCTCCCTCCCCCCCTCTTAACCACAAAAGTATGTGTTCTTCTCAGGTTTACTATTTCTCAAGATCTTATAATAGTGGTCTTATACAATATTTGTCCTTTTGCCTCTGACTCATTTCGCTCAGCATAATGCCTTCCAGGTTCCTCCATGTTATGAAATGTTTCAGAGATTCGCCACTGTTCTTTATCGATGCGTAGTATTCCATTGTGTGAATATACCACAATTTATTTACCCATTCATCCGTTGATGGACACCTTGGTTGCTTCCAACTTTTTGCTATTGTAAACAGAGCTGCAATAAACATGGGTGTGCATATATCTGTTTGTATGAAGGCTCTTGTATCTCTAGGGTATATTCCTAGGAGTGGGATTTCTGGGTTGTATGGTAGTTCTATTTCTAACTGTTTAAGATAACGCCAGATAGATTTCCAAAGTGGTTGTACCATTTTACATTCCCACCAGCAGTGTATGAGAGTTCCAATCTCTCCGCAGCCTCTCCAACATTTATTATTTTGTGTTTTTTGGATTAATGCCAGCCTTGCTGGTGTGAGATGGAATCTCATCGTAGTTTTAATTTGCATTTCTCTAATGGCTAATGATCGAGAGCATTTTCTCATGTATCTGTTGGCTGCCTTAATATCTTCTTTAGAGAAATGTGTGTTCATATCCTTTGCCCACTTCTTGATTGGGTTGTTTGTCTTTTTGTGGTTGAGTTTTGGCAGAATCATGTAGATTTTAGAGATCAGGCGCTGGTCGGAGATGTCATAGCTGAAAATTCTTTCCCAATCTGTAGGTGGTCTTTTTACTCTTTTGGTGAAGTCTTTAGATGAGCATAGGTGTTTGATTTTTAGGAGCTCCCAGTTATCGGGTTTCTCTTCATCATTTTTGGTAATGTTTTGTATTCTGTTTATACCTTGTATTAGGGCTCCTAGGGTTGTCCCAATTTTTTCTTCCATGATCTTTATCGTTTTAGTCTTTATGTTTAGGTCTTTGATCCACTTGGAGTTAGTTTTTGTGCATGGTGTGAGATATGGGTCCTGTTTCATTTTTTTGCAAAGGGATATCCAGTTATGCCAGCACCATTTGTTAAAAAGGCTATCTTTTCCCCAGTTAATTGACACTGGTCCTTTGTCAAATATCAGCTGCTCATACGTGGATGGATCTATGTCTGGGTTCTCAATTCTGTTCCATTGGTCTATGTGTCTGTTGTTGTACCAATACCAGGCTGTTTTGACTACTGTGGCTGTATAATAGTTTCTGAAGTCAGGTAAGGTGAGGCCTCCCACTTTCTTCTTCTTTTTCAGTAGTGCTTTGCTTATCCGGGGCTTCTTTCCGTTCCATATGAAACTGGTGATTTGTTTCTCTATCCCCTTAAAATATGACATTGGAATTTGGATCGGAAGTGCGTTAAATGTATAGATGGCTTTTGGTAGAATAGACATTTTTACTATGTTAAGTCTTCCTATCCATGAGCAAGGTATGTTTTTCCACTTAAGTATGTCCTTTTGAATTTCTTGTAGTAGAGCTTTGTAGTTTTCTTTGTATAGGTCTTTTACATCCTTGGTAAGATTTATTCCTAAGTATCTTATCTTCTTGGGGGCTACTGTGAATGGTATTGATTTGGTTATTTCCTCTTCGGTGTTCTTTTTGTTGATGTAGAGGAATCCAAGTGATTTTTGTATGTTTATTTTATAACCTGAGACTCTGCCAAACTCTTCTATTAGTTTCAGTAGTTTTCTGGAGGATTCCTTAGGGTTTTCTGTGTATATAATCATGTCATCTGCAAATAGTGATAACTTTACTTCTTCCTTGCCAATCCGGATACCTTTTATTTCTTTGTCTAGCCTGATTGCCCTGGCTAAGACTTCCAACACGATGTTGAATAAGAGCGGTGATAAAGGGCATCCTTGTCTGGTTCCCGTTCTCAAGGGAAATGCTTTCAGGTTCTCTCCATTTAGAGTGACATTGGCTGTTGGCTTTGCATAGATGCCCTTTATTATGTTGAGGAATTTTCCTTCAATTCCTATTTTGGTAAGAGTTTTTATCATGAATGGGTGTTGGACTTTGTCAAATGCCTTTTCTGCATCAATTGATAAGATCATGTGGTTTTTGTCTTTTGTTTTATTTATGTGATGGATTACATTAATGGTTTTTCTGATATTAAACCAGCCTTGCATACCTGGTATAAATCCCACTTGATCAGGGTGAATTATTTTTTTGATGTGTTGTTGGATTCTATTGGCTAGAATTTTGTTGAGGATTTTTGCATCAATGTTCATGAGGGATATAGGTCTATAATTTTCTTTTTTTGTAATGTCTTTACCTGGTTTTGGTATCAGGGAGATGGTGGCTTCATAGAATGAGTTGGGTAGTATTCCGTCATTTTCTATGCTTTGGAATACCTTTAGTAGTAGTGGTGTTAACTCTTCTCTGAAAATTTGGTAGAACTCTGCAGTGAAGCCGTCCGGGCCAGGACTTTTTTTTGTTGGGAGTTTTTTGATTACCGTTTCAATCTCTTTTTTTGTTATGGGTCTATTTAGTTGTTCTACTTCTGAATGTGTTAGTTTAGGTAGGTAGTGTTTTTCCAGGAATTCATCCATTTCTTCTAGGTTTTCAAATTTGTTAGAGTACAATTTTTCATAATAATCTGAAATGATTCTTTTAATTTCATTTGGTTCTGTTGTGATGTGGTCCTTCTCATTTCTTATTCGGGTTATTTGTTTCCTTTCCTGTATTTCTTTAGTCAGTCTAGCCAATGGTTTATCAATTTTGTTAATTTTTTCAAAGAACCAGCTTTTGGCTTTGTTAATTCTTTCAATTGTTTTTCTGTTCTCTAATTCATTTAGTTCAGCTCTAATTTTTATTATTTGTTTTCTTCTGGTGCCTGATGGATTCTTTTGTTGCTCACTTTCTATTTGTTCAAGTTGTAGGGACAGTTCTCTGATTTTGGCTCTTTCTTCTTTTTGTATGTGTGCATTTATTGATATAAATTGGCCTCTGAGCACTGCTTTTGCTGTGTCCCAGAGGTTTTGATAGGAAGTATTTTCATTCTCGTTGCTTTCTATGAATTTCCTTATTCCCTCCTTGATGTCTTCTATAACCCAGTCTTTTTTCAGGAGGGTATTGTTCATTTTCCAAGTATTTGATTTCTTTTCCCTCGTTTTTCTGTTATTGATCTCTAGTTTTATTGCCTTGTGATCTGAGAAGATGCTTTGTAATATTTCGATGTTTTGGACTCTGCAAAGGTTTGTTTTATGACCTAATATGTGGTCTATTCTAGAGAATGTTCCATGTGCGCTGGAAAAAAAAGTATATTTTGCAGCAGTTGGGTGGAGAGTTCTGTATAAGTCAATGAGGTCAAGTTGGTTGATTGTTGTAATTAGATCTTCCGTGTCTCTGTTGAGCTTCTTACTGGATGTCCTGTCCTTCTCCGAAAGTGGTGTGTTGAAGTCTCCTACTATAATTGTGGAGGTATCTATCTCGCTTTTCAGTTCTGTTAAAATTTGATTTATGTATCTTGCAGCCCTGTCATTGGGTGCGTAAATATTTAATATGGTTATGTCTTCCTGATCAATTGTCCCTTTTATCATTATATAGTGTCCTTCTTTATCCTTTGTGGTGGATTTAAGTCTAAAGTCTATTTTGTCAGAAATTAATATTGCTACTCCTCTTCTTTTTTGCTTATTGTTTGCTTGATATACTTTTTTCCATCCTTTGAGTTTTAGTTTGTTTGAGTCTCTAAGTCTAAGGTGTGTCTCTTGTAGGCAGCATATAGATGGATCGTGTTTCTTTATCCAGTCTGTGACTCTCTGTCTCTTTATTGGTGCATTTAGTCCATTTACATTCAGGGTAATTATAGATAAATAAGTTTTTAGTGCTGTCATTTTGATGCCTTTTTATGTGTGTTGTTGACAATTTCATTTTTCCACATACTTTTTTGTGCTGAGGCGTTTTTCTTAGTAAATTGTGAGATCCTCATTTTCATAGTGTTTGACTTTATGTTAGTTGAGTCGTTACGTTTTTCTTGGTTTTTGTCTTGAGTTATAGAGTTGTTATACCTTTTTGTGGTTACCTCATTATATACCCCTATTTTTCTAAGTAAAAACCTAACTTGTATTGTTCTATATCGCCTTGTATCACTCTCCATATGGCAGTTCAATGCCTCCTGTATTTAGTCCCTCTTTTTGATTATTGTGATCTTTTACCTATTGACTTCCATGATTCCCTGTTATGTGTATTTTTTTTTTTAATTAATCTTAATTTGTATGTGTTTGTGATTTCCCTATTTGAGTTGATATCAGGACGTTCTGTTTTGTGACCTTGTGTTGTGCTGATATCTGATATTATTGGTTCTCTGACCAAACAATATCCTTTAGTATTTCTTGTAGCTTTGGTTTGGTTTTTGCAAATTCTCTAAACTTGTGTTTGTCTGTAAATATCTTAATTTCGCCTTCATATTTCAGAGAGAGTTTTGCTGGATATATGATCCTTGGCTGGCAGTTTTTCTCCTTCAGTGTTCTGTATATGTCGTCCCATTCCCTTCTTGCCTGCATGGTTTCTGCTGAGTAGTCAGAACATATTCTTATTGATTCTCCCTTGAAGGAAACCTTTCTTTTCTCCCTGGCTGCTTTTAAAATTTTCTGTTTATCTTTGGTTTTGGTGAGTTTGATGATAATATGTCTTGGTGTTTTTCTTTTTGGATCAATCTTAAATGGGGTTCGATGAGCATCTTGGATAGATATCCTTTCGTCTTTCATGATGTCAGGGAAGTTTTCTGTCAGAAGTTCTTCAACTATTTTCTCTGTGTTTTCTGTCCCCCCTCCCTGTTCTGGGACTCCAATCACCCGCAGGTTATCCTTCTTGATAGAGTCCCACATAATTCTTAGGGTTTCTTCATTTTTTTTAATTCTTTTATCTGATTTTTTTTCAGCTATGTTGGTGTTGATTCTCTGGTCCTCCAGATGTCCCAGTCTGCATTCTAATTGCTCGAGTCTGCTCCTCTGACTTCCTAGTGTGTTGTCTAATTCTGTTATTTTATTGTTAATCTTTTGGATTTCTACATGTTGTCTCTCCATGGATTCTTGCAACTTATTAATTTTTCCAGTATGTTCTTGAATAATCTTTTTGAGTTCTTCAACAGTTTTATCAGTGTGTTCCTTGGCTTTTTCTGCAGATATCCTAATTTCATTTGTGATATCATTAAGCATTCTGTAAATTAGTTTTTTATATTCTGTATCTGATAATTCCAAAATTGTATCTTCATTTGGGAAAGATTTTGATTCTTTTGTTTGGGGAGTTGGAGAAGCTGTCCCGGTCTGCTTCTTTAAGTGGTTTGATATGGATTGTTGTCTCCGAGCCATCACTGGGAAACTAGTTTTTCCAGAAAATCCGCTGCGTGCAGTCCAAATCCCTGCGGGACAGTTCCCCGGCTCGGATGCTGCTCTTTCTGCTCCAAGATCAGTCACTGCCTCCCGGGGACTTCTCCTACCGGCTGCGTCCCACGCCGCCCGTGGAACCGGCTGGTCCCCCTCCCGGGGTTAGTTCAGGGGGGTGGAGCAGGTCTCTGTGCTTGTGCCGTACCTGACTGGTACGCTGGCTCCAGGCTCTGGAAACAATCGCTGCTTCCCCGTATTAGTTCGTTCTCCGTCTCTAAATCTGTGTTTGTTGTTCAGGGTTTGTAGATTGTTATGTATGTGATCGATTCACTTGTTTTTCCGTGTCTTTGTTGTAAGAGGGATCCGAGGTAGCGTCTGCCTAGTCCGCCATCTTGGCTCCGCCCCCTCGAGACATGCACTTTTTATTTTTAGAAATGACTACATTATATTTTATTTTTAATTTGCTCATGGAGATGCAGTATAAGGAAATTTAGTTTGTTTTCGAACCATTCAGAATAAGTGTTTAGATAAATAATCTCTGAATATCTTCCCATAGTAGTAGATTTTTATTGTTGTTGTTAGTTTGATTATAATTACTGTTGTTATGTTTCTGCTATTCTTGTCCTTTTCAAGTGCTTATGTCTCTTAGTGAGGGAGATAGTTGGCCATGGCTACTTTTAGATGTCTAAGATAAACACTGTGCCATCTCCAGGATACAGCATCTCTCAACATCCTAGAATTGGTTTCTATTTTATATTGTTGAGAATATCAAGCCAAATCTTCCAAATTTAAACAAAAATTTTGCATTAAAGACACAAATAAATTGCTTCAATTACTATTTAATTTAAATGAGCCTCATCAGAAATAAATTTTATCAAAAAAGTCATGTATTTTAATGAGTATAAATGAACTCACTTCCCAACTTAAGAACTAAAAAAAAAACTAGCTAATTTATAATAAAATATAGCTTGTCTATACTTTAACATCAACAGCCTGTCAGTTTGCCTTTCTGTGGTGGCATGCATGCCATCATGCTGAAGCTATGCTACTGGTATTTCATATATCAGTGGAGTCACCCAGGATGGACAGATTTCAATGGAGCTTTGAGACTAAGTCAGACCAGGAAGAAAAACCTGACAATCTCCTCAAAATTAGTCAGTGAAAACCTTACAGATCGTAACAGAATATTGCGCAGTGTAGTATAGGAAGATGAATGCCCTAGGTTGGAAGGCACTCCTCAACAGCTGAAACAATGGACTCAAACATACCAATAATCAAGAAGATGGTGCGGGACCTGTTGACTCAGTGGCAATAACAAAAACAGGATCTATACTTAGATGGTATATCCTTAGCAAATCCCATTCTCCTGCTTCTACTTAACACTAAAATAGCCCTTATTCTTATTATATTGTTTCTTTTTATATTTTCATCAGTTGATACGTATACCTAAAATTATTTAATTTAATGTTAGTTGTTGTGCAACTTTTAAAAATGATGCCAGGCATTGGCTTATGTGTTTCCTTATTTCTCTCAATATTATACCATCAAGCATAACCCTATTGATACAAGTATCAAGCATATATATACAGAGAGAGAGAGAGAGAATTTTTGTTTTTAAAGTATGTGTGAATCTAAGGTTTATTTGAATATTTAACACAGCTCCACTTGATATAAAAAACAAAAAATAAGAACATCTAAATAAGCCTATATGTACATTTCATTTGGTAAAATTAGTGATTCAGTGGTAGAACTCTCTTCTTTCATGGGGGAACCCAGGGGTTGATTCCTACCCAATGCACCTCAAGCACAACCACCACCTGTTTGTCATTGGAGGCTTGTGTGTTGTTATGATGCTGCACAGGCTTTAGCAGAGCTTCTGGACAAACTAAGAAAGGCCTGATGATCTACTACAAAAAAAAATCAACCAATTAAACTTTATGGATCACATGGTCTAGTTTCCTTGTGCGTGGAATCCCCCTGAGTCAGGCACCTGCTCCATGGTTACTAACAAAAACAACAACATGAAATAAATGTTATTTAAAAATTAACTTTCTACAATTCTTATTTACTCAGAATTTCTACCCAAGAAAGTACTATGCAACTAGGTGTTCTAAGTTATATTCTGGTAGGTGCTGCTAGGAGCCCTGGTGGTACAGTGGTTAAAGAACTATGGCTGCTAACCTAAAGGTCAGCAGCCTGAATCCACCAGCCACTCCTTGGAAACCCCATGGGGGCAGTTCTACTCTGTCCTATAGGGTTGCTATGAGTAGCAATCTACTCGACGGCAATGGGGAGTGGAGAGGTACTGTTAGGTTCAATGATATCCAATCTAGTTTTAGAAATGATATATTTATTATAAAAAAAAAAAAAAAACAGTGCCTTCGAGTCAATTCCGGCTCATAGAGACCCTATAGGACAGAGTAGAACTGCCCATAGAGTTTCCAAGGAGTGCCTGGCTGATTCAAACTGCCAACCCTTTGGTTAGCAGCCATAGCACTTAACCGCTACGCCACCAGGGTTTCCATATTTATTATATAAACAGAAAAGTTCCCAAGACCAATTAAGTTTTCCCCAACATTCAGCTTTCTTCCCTGTTGAATTAGGTAGAAATACCATTAACATATACAACCAAAATTTCTTTTGTTGCTTTTAGTTAGTATTTTCAGTGGGAAGAAACTAACACACTCAAATGCAAAAATGTGCTTTTAAGCTATATCAAGAGAAAATTTAATAAGTATTATAAAAAAATTACATAAAATGTTCAAAAATAATATAGTAATTATTTTTCTAACTTTACCTTGAGTACTTTAATATAAAGTAATGGGACTTCCAATGTTTTTTCAGACCCATGGTTCATTTGATAGAGTAAGATTTTGCCAACATGATCCAGTGAGAGATCTTTCTTTAATATACTATTTTGCAAATTTTGGGGTAGATGACAAACACCTGGGGTTTAAAAAAAAATAACATTCATGGACTTCACTCTTAGTGATTCATTTTTAGTAGGTCTGGATTAAGGCTAAGAGTGGCATTTGATGAGCAATCTGGAAGTTTTTTAATGCAGATTATTGAGCCATCTTACTTTGATAACCAAGGATAGCTATGCCTTTCCCTGGACTTGCTGTAGTTTAATTGTATTGTTGATGAGGAGTGAAGTACATGTTTCATTATTACGTGCTATGTTCTTGGTAAGGAAACAACATAGTTTTATGAAAGTTCAGGAACAAATTATATTATTTTTATTCTTCCTTGATGTTAGTAAAATTTCATTTTGTAAGTAAAATATCAGTCACATTGATTCGTAAGGAATAATCTAAACCACCTTTCATGTTCCTCTCTTAGATGATAAATTATACCTAGAATTCTTTACATATGGTTTTTTTCTCCTTAAGTTTATTAGTTGTGTTTGTTCACTCATCTATTATTTTTGCATAAATCATTCACACAGATTCATTTTTCATTCACCCAATAAGTATTGAGTATCTACAACATACCACGTACTATTTTTTGAGATTCTTGTAATACAACAATAAAAAAATTCTCTTTCTGGGTAAACTCTCTAAGAGAGTACTATCAAGTTGGGAAAAAGAAGACTATATTATACTATACTATACTATACCTCACTCTACAATATAATACAACAACATAGCATAGCACAACATAACATAATATATTACATATTAGATAGCAATAAGTGTTTAGGAGAAAAATTAAGCAAATTTGTTTGGATAAGAAGTAGTGGGAAGGGTTGCTATTATATAGAAAGTCATTAGGAAAATAATCTTTGAGGAAGTGACATTTTAGCAAATACCTGAATTAATAAAAGACAAACATTGTAGACATCTAGGCGAAAATATTATGGGTCAAGCGAGTGGCAATTGATGGCCTCTAAAAAAGAAATTCACTTAATAATAAAGATAAAGAGATGACATTGTAAAAGTAGTAAAGGAGGAGAAAGTGGTAGATAATGAATTCGGTGACATAGCTAGTGGCCTTATAGGCCGTTTGAAAATTTTGGAGTAATGTATGCGAGAGGAGATGCTACTTGTTTATTTTGAACAGAAATGTGGTATCTGATTTACTTATTTGCTGGATTGAGAATTGACCATTGAGAGCAAGGGTGGAAGCAGAACGCTGGATTGTAAGCTATTGCATTGACATGCTTAAGAGTTGACACTGTCTTACACTGTGGAATTGTAGTGGTGATTGTGGGGAATGTTTGGATTCTGATTTATTTTGAAGGTAGATTTTATAGGATTTGTTGATAGATTGGATGTGAAAGAGATGAGTCAAAAAGCCTGAAAAGTTTTGAGCCTCAGAAACTGAAAGGATAGATTTCTTTACACTGAGACGTGTAAAATTGCAATAGAAGCATGTTCAAAGTAGAGGAGTCAAGAATTTTGTTTTGTACATGTTGAGCTACCTATAGGCATCCAGGTAGAAACAACTGTGAGAAAGTCCTCTGGTGTGTACATGTTATATTTACTTTTTACTAGCTGGAGTTTAGTGTCCTTTACGACTTTGGATATTTAAATATGTAATAGCTATTAATGGCGATTTATAAAATTATTAAATACTTGGTCTTAGTCTCGATATGGAGGTAATCACCTTATTAAATTACACCTAAATTAAAAAAAAAAAAAAAACTTTTGTTTCTGTATCTAAATAACCTATCCAATAATAAAAGAACAAAATGCCACTTCTCATTCTTCTCTAACCCTTTCCCCACACCAAATACACACATACACATTCTTCCTCACATGTATTAAATGGTTTTTTTAGTAACAATTTATTGTTTTCCTACAGACAAGTAGATAACATTATTTTTTCTAAATATTTTTTATTTCATTTAATTATGCTTGTGTTCATATACAATTTTTTATTGAAACAAAAAACGATAAATCCTGTATTATGCTGCGCTTGGGAATTTTTCTAAAGAGGATAAATATATTTCTTATACCCTCTTTAATAAAAGTGAAGCACAGATTAGCCTAATGTTCAAAGAATACATGTAAGTAACTATGAAAGAGAACAGAGATAATTTTGTACAAGTCAGCTTGATCTAGCTAAAGAAATGTTTCACTTTCAAGCAGAGCAAACTTTTTAATGAAATAATACTAGTTAACATTTACTCAAAACCTAATATACATTAGGCATTTTGCTAAGGTCTTTATGTGGATTATTTCATTAAATCCTTAAAACTCCTATAAGGCTGATTCTGTTATCATTTGTCTTCTAGAATATAAAGAAATGGAGACACTGAGAAATTATGAAACCTGAACATGGTAACACAGTGTTAATACGTATGGCCTGAACATGATACCAGTTCTATCTGACTTCATAATCTGTTTTCATGTGCAATAAGCTATAGTTGAAGAAAAGCCTGATGATCTACTTCCAAAAATCATCAAATGAAAATTGTATTGTAAAAAATGGCATGGGGTGGTGTCTGACCTCCTCTAGTCCCTCGAGAAGGAAAGAGAACTGTGATCAACAGCACAAGGCTGACTCCCATGAAGCGGAGGCCAGACAAGCCTCCTCTCTCCTCCCTCTTTATCAATTCTGACACCCAACTGTCCCTCCCACAGCACTCTCTACTGGGTTTGATAATTCATTGCAATGGCCACACAGAACTGATAGTCCATACTCACTATTATGGGGTTTATTAGGGAAATAACAGTTACAACACTCAGGAACACTCAGGATACAGTTATTCCATCAGGAGAGCCTCTCCCCAGCTGTGTCCACAGGCACGCCTCTCCCTGGCCCTCTGTCTCTAACCAAAGGCACTCAGCTTTCTCTCTCCACGGGCTGGGAAGCCTACCACACCGTCTCCTGCTGCCAGGTCTCTCCTGCCACTGCTTCTCACCATCTTCAAGGTTATAGCTCTCTCTCTCTCTCTCTCTCTCTAGGTCTCCCACTTTCAGGAGTTTCTCAGCTCAGGGGTCCTGGGTCCAAAGGTTGCACTTTCTGCTCCTGAGTGTTCTTCCTCTGTGCCCTGGAATTGATTCTCTTTTAAGGCAAAACTGACCAATCCCCTTGGTAGGCCACAATTACCCTATCACACAGTCTGGCCCAATCACCTAGGTGAGAGTTACAAGACCACAGCTAGGAAGGCCACACAAAAAAAGTAATGTCCATCAAATGTATGGATCACAGTGGCCCTATCCGCAATCCATCACAGAAATGGCACAGGACTCAGCATAATTTTGTTCCATTGTGCATGAGTTTGATGACAGTTAAGATCAATAACATAATGTAGTTAGGCCAATGGGGAAAAAATACTTCTAAATGTAAACTTTTGATGTAATTATGTAAGTGAGTCCAATAGGCTAGTCTTGTTCTGATGGTTAGTAACTGGGCAAAGGCAAGGATGGGGTTTCAAGAAATACCAGTTGTAAGGTAAACCCAAGTATGCACATTTTCTTTGCCAGGATAATGATTTTAGACTCAACTCAGCATCTTATTCTATCATTGGAACAAGGCAAGACAACTAACATGGGTAGCAGCTGCTAGGCTTCATCTAGAAAACAACGTCATACATATAAGCAATATCGTGCTTAAAATACCATCCCCTCATCCTGATTTTCACTCATTTCCTGAATATGCCAAACTCTCTCTCTCTGGGGCTTGCACATGTTGTTCTCTCCTCTGAGAATGCTCTTTCCTTGGCTCATTCAATTTTGTATTATGTCCTTCTAATCTCAGCTTAAATTTCATGTCTTCAGAGAGGAATTTCCTGGACACCCCATTAAGAATTGCCCTTTCACCCACAGCATACACATGCATGATTCTTTATAATGGTTTTGTGTTTCTTTCCTTCACAGTACCACATGTGTTACTTACAAATTCTTTTGTTTGTGCACTTGTTGACTGTATGTCTCTCTTTCTAAAAGCTAGGTTGAAGAAGGCTTTCTCTATTTTATTTATCAGTGTGTAACAATTGCCTATCATTGTGTCCTGCACATCATGAGTACTCAATAATTACTAATTAAATTAGTGAATCGATATTGCTATTACTGTCTTGTAATCTTGCCACTGTATCCATAAAGAAGATTGCCTCACATTTCAGTGTCTGGTATTATAGAGTACTTAATTTGATGGACAGATGTGGGTCAGAACGTAAGAATTTAAACAAGCTTTCTGTAAATTAAGTTAATCCAGTAGCCATTTGTTGCAAATATGTTTGGAGTTTATGCTGAAATCATCCCAAAATGCCAGCTAAAAAAATTATTACTAAAAGGCTCATCATCACCTCACACTTATAATAATTAAAACAAGATCCACCATAGGAACCTAGTAGGTTCTCCTGCCTAATAAATTTGCTTCTGTCTCCCATTTACTGGGGCTCGAAATATGAATACCTAAGATTCATTTCTGAGTTCTCATTATTCCTTTCCCTATAAAGTCAAGTAGTTACCAAAATCTTAACCCATTTATTTATTCATCAATCTTTTACTGAGTGGCAAATGTGTACTACATGGTAGAATTTTGAAAAATTTAAAATCTTGTCTCTGAATACGGACAATCTTAACATCTCTGACGCTTGGATTTCTCATCCGTATAATGGGAATGATAATTGTCTGATTCTAATATGTGTTATAAGAATTACATAATAATGCACACTAGAGATTTGGAATCTGAAAGACTTTGGTTAGTGTTCCACCTCTTCTACTGAATAACTTTATATCTCTGATCAGAATTCTTATCTGTAAACCTGATATAGTAATAATATTTGCTTCCTAAAAAAATTTTTTTTATGGTAGTGGTATACATTCCATGTATATGAAGTGAAAGATAAACTTCCTAATACATGGTACTAAATAAGCAGTAGTTACTTAAGAGCCTTGTGACTTTTTTTTTTACTTAAGAGCCTTGTGACTGGCAGCAGCATACAGATACAAGTTCAATACAAGGTTATATGCAGAATGATAACTTTATTTTTATAGAGTGTGATTTTGCAAGAAGAGGGTAGGCAATTGTTCTTAGGGAGGGAATTTTTTACAAAGGTGATGATTCAACTTAATTATGAAAGATCAATGGATTTTCACCTGATGGATATGGGATAGAAATGTATTCTATGAAAAGGATGCATGATAAAGCCAAGAAGCAGTGAAGCATGCTATGATGATCTTAGACTGAATAGTGGCTGCTCAGCCTGGCTTGAATATTGGGTGGAACTGGAGAGGAAGAAAAAAGATGGCGAGGGCAAGTACATGTTTTTTGATGTAGGTAGGGACTGAACATGAAGGACCTTATGGGGAGGAATAAGAAGCGTGATTTGATTTTGTGTGTAATAGGAAGCCATTGGAAGGTTTGAGCAAGGGGGTCATACAGTCTCTGAGAATGTTCTTAAGGAGCCAAGCAGTTCCTAAGGCTACAGTTCCATAGATTCCACTAATTAGCCCATATTGGTTTAGAAAGAATGTTACAACAGGTAACATGAGATTCCCATTCACATCATTCTGATCCCAAGTCCATGGACAATGCAAAAGTGACCCCCAACAGATGCTGAACACACAGAGAGTCTGAGTTACAGCTGAGGAACACTGAGTTTAGGAAACTCCCAATCTCATAAAGTAACTGCTATCAAATTTACCAATATTCCCCTTCAGAAACAGACATTATCTTTATTACTCTGGAATGTAAGCACATTTTCTCTGGGGAGGGAAGGAAAAGATTGTTATCTTTGAAATCTTGGAATATATTTAAGGAGGGAAATATTTTCTGTCATTAATGTCTTTGTTTCCTAGTGCTGCTGTAACATAAACACCACAAGTGGTTGCACTTAAAAAACAGAAATTAATTTTCTCACACTTTAGAAGGCTAGAAGTTCAAATTCAGGCCACCAGGATAGAGGAAGGCTCTCTCTCTGTTGGCTGTTGGGAAAAACCCTTTTCTCAGCTTCCTTAGGGCCAGCATTTCTTGATTCTTTGGTGCTCTCCACATAGCATTTATTTTTTCCCCATTTGTGCTTGCTTGTGTGTCTAATCTGATCTTCTTATATCTCAAAAGTCATTAAGTCACTGATAAGGCCTCATTTACCAAAAAAAAAAAAAAAAAAGGACTTGTTTCCATCAAGTCGATTCTGACTTCTAGAGACCCTATAGGACAGAGTAGAACTGCCCCATAGGGTATCCAAAGAGAGGCTGGTGGATTTGAACTGCTGACCTTTTGGTTAGCAGCCTTAACTCTTAACCACTGTGACATCAGGGCTCCACACATCCACAGGTAGAGGGGTTAAAATTCCAACGTATATTTTTGGGGAACAAAATTCAATCCATAACAATTACAATCCCATGAGGTAATAAGTTTGAATAAATACGCTGTTAATACCTAGATGTAAAGAAACGTGAGAGACTTATAGAGAATTGTCTTCTAACAAAGTGAGCCGTTGAGCATAGGCTTGAGTCAAAATGAGGAAGCTGGCATTAGAAAATCTGTAACAGAGTGTTCTAAGAAGTGGGAAAAATAAAAGCAAAGATCTGGAGTCACAATATTTATAGTGTATTTGAGAATAATGGGACATAAATTTTTTTTTTTTTTTTTCTAAAGCAGAGTAAATAAAGCATGCAGTGGTAAAGAATTAAGTCAGAGGGGAAGGAATGGGCCAAATAATATAGAATATTTATTTAAATTTGAAATTAATCTTGTGTATAATAGGAAGCCATTTAAGAGTATGAGCAAAGGGTAGGCAAAACTTGATTTAAAGTTTTAGTAAATTCACCCTGGATGTAAAATTTGAAGAAAGAGGACCAGTGAAATAACATTGTGAGCCTTAGAAACACAAAACGATTATGGCTGTAATACCTTGATTAGATTTGGTATATATTTTGAAAACATTATAGAATTTTCTGCAGATGGGATATGAGAAAACAAGAGTGGTCAAAAATTAAAAAGTAAGATATAAATGGGCATAGTGCATTTTGGCTGTGTGTATGCTAGCTGTATAATGATAGGCTCAAGTATGACTTTATAATTGTCTTTATTTGGAGGTTATGTATGGTTTAAGGAGATGTGTACAGGTGCACGTTGAGAAGGGGTGGACTATGATGCTTAATGTTATGTATCAAATGGTCTAGACCATGATTCCCAGTATTGTGTGGTTTTCCTCCATTTTGTGTCTGCTATAATTATCCTCCATTTTATGATATTATGTAATTTTCCTCCATTTTATGCATTGTAAATCCTAACCCTATATGTTAATGAGGGAGGGTTAGTGTGGGGTCTATTTTGTGTTACAGCCTTACAAGAGGTGTGACTCAAGTCACACCCTTAATGAAGTCACACCGTTATTCTGATACAAGAGGAGTTTCCTTGAGGGAAGTGACTAGCATCCAGTACAGTCAGTCTCCAGATTACCAATGAGTTCTGTTCCTAAGTCTGTCTTTAAGTCAAATTTTTACATAAGTTGGAACAGTTAGGTATGGTTCATATCTAACATCAGCTAGTCAAATGTTTGTCTCAGTATATAGTATATACTGTACATTTCTATGCATAAAGAAATCATTAAAGAAACACTTCCAGATACAATAAAACATCTTTAACACAATAATACAGTAATAATAATGTTTTGATGTGTGTCGCAAAGTAACACCCATTTGTTATTATGAACTATTGTATGTACATTGGGCAGGTAAGATGCAGGTCGTTGTGACCGGCTGCTGCCGTGGTGAGCTGGACAAGATATGAGATACTGGTTCTAGTGGAGTGGTGAATCCCAGGCCTCGTGGATCTGCTGCTGTGCTACAGCGACTTCCAGGCTGTGTGCAATGAGGCAATGAGGCTTGCCTGCACTGACTGCATAGTCATACCTCCCAAGTACCACCACATGCAAATCTTCTATAGGTGAGGAGCACAGCCTGGACCTCAGATACTGTGAAGCAATAAGTGACTAGCCTGCTGTGGGGAGAGAACCCAGGCTGGGTTTGAATTCCCTTCTGCCACTGAATGACTAGCTGCCTCTCCTGAGTTCTTGTCTTTGTTTGTGCTGTGTCTTGAAGGCCTGGTGCTCAGTAAATGTCGCTTTCCTTCTTTCTTTTCTCCTGCCTATCAGTTTCACAAGAGATTGCAGAATGAGGGGAGTGAATAAGAACTTAGGGGTAGAAAGTGACAGATTTAGATATCTACCTTGTTCTCCCCTCATGTTTCTGTCAGTTTATCGTAATGTGGGGGCTTGTGTGTTGCTGTGATGCTGGCAGCTATGCCACCAGTATTCAGATACCAGCAGGGTCACCCATGGAGGACAGGTTTCAGCTGAGCTTCCAGGCTAAGACAGAGTAGGAAGAAGGGCCCAGCAGTTTACTTCTGAAAAGCATTAACCAGTGAAAACCTTATGAATAGCAGTGGAACATTGTCTGATACAGTACTGGAAGATGAGCCCCCCAGGTTGGAAGGCACTCAAAAGATGACTGGGGAAGAGCTGCCTCTTCAAAGTAGAGTCGACCTTAATGACATGGATGGAGTCAAGCTTTCGGGACCTTCACATGCTGATGTGGCACACCTCAAAATGAGAAGAAACAGTTGCAAACATCCTTTAATAATTGCAACCTGGAGTGTACAAAGTATGAATCTAGGGAAATTGAAAATCATCAAAAATGAAATGGAACACACAAACACTGATATCCTAGGCATTAGTGAGCTGAAATGGACTGGTATTGGCCATTTTGAACCGGACAATAATATAGTCTACTATGCTGGGAATGACAACTCGAAGAGGAATGGTGTTGCATTCATCATCAAAAGAATGTTTCAAGATCTATCCTGAAGTACAATGCTGTCAGTGATAGCATAATATCCATAAGCCTGCAAGGAAAACCAGTTAATAGGACTATTATTCAAATTTACGCACCGACCACTAGGGACAAAGATGAAGAAATAGAAGATTTTTATCAGCTGCTGCTGTCTGAAATTGATCAAACATGCAATCAAGATGCATTAATAATTACTGGTGATTGGAATGCAAAGGTTGGAAACATAGAAGAAGGATCAGTAGTCGGAAAATACGGCCTTGGTGACAGAAACAATGCCGGAGATCGAATGATAGAATTTTGCAAGACTAACGACTTCTTCATTGCAAATGGCTCCTTTCACCAACATAAACGGTGACTATACACATGGACCTCGCCAGATGGAACACACAAATTG
Source organism: Loxodonta africana (assembly GCF_030014295.1). Classification (NCBI taxonomy): domain Eukaryota; kingdom Metazoa; phylum Chordata; class Mammalia; order Proboscidea; family Elephantidae; genus Loxodonta; species Loxodonta africana. The sequence goes on from NC_087355.1 coordinate 63,986,493, forward strand.
ACTACATCTGTGAAAAGAGACGATGGAAAAGCTCAATATCATCAGTCAGAACAAGGCCAGGGGCCAACTGTGGAACAGACTATCAATTGCTCATATGCAAGTTCAAGCTGAAACTGAAGAAAATCAGAGCAAGTCCACGAGAGCCAAAATATGACCTGGAGTATATCTCACCTGAATTTAGAGACCATCTGAAGAATAGACTTGATGCATTGAACACTAGTGACCGAAGACCAGACGAGTTGTGGAATAACATCAAGGACATCATCCATGAAAAAAGCAAGAGGTCACTGAAAAGACAGGAAAGAAAGCAAAGACCAAGATGGATGTCAGAGGAGACTCTGAAACTTGCTCTTGAGCGTCAACCAGCTAAAGCAAAAAGAAGAGTGGATGAAGTTAAAGACCTGAACAGAAGATTTCAAATGGCCTCTCAAGAAGACAAAGTAAAGTATTATAATGACATGTGCAAAGAGCTGGAGATGGAAAACCAAAAGGGAAGAACACACTTGGTGTTATTCAAGCTGAAAGAACCAAAGAAAAAATTCAAGCCTCAAGTTGCAATAGTGAAGGATTCCATGGGGAAAATATTAAACGATGCAGGAAGCATCAAAAGAAGATGGAAGGAATACACAGAGTCATTATACCAAAAAGAATTAGTTGATATTCAACCATTTCAAGAGGTGGTATATGATCAGGAAACGATGGTGCTGAAGGAAGAAGTCCAAGCTGCTCTGAAGGCATTGGCAAAAAACAAGGCTCCAGGAATTGATGGAATATCAATTGAGATGTTTCAACAAACAGATGCAGCACTGGAGGTGCTCACTCGTCTATGCCAAGAAATATGGAAGACAACTTCCTGGCCAACTGACTGGAAGAGATCCATATTTATGCCTATTCCCAGGACAGGTGATCCAAGCAAATGTGGAAATTATAGAACAATATCATTAATATCACACTCAAGCAAAATTCTGCTGAAGATCATTCAAAAACTGCTGCAGCAGTTTATCAACAGGGAACTGCCAGAAATTCAGGCCGGTTTCCGAAGAGGGCTTGGAACCAGGGATATCATTGCTGATGTCAGATGGATCCTGGCTGAAAGAAGAGACTATCAGAAGGTTGTTTACCTGTGTTTCATTGACTATGCAAAGGTATTCGACTGTGTGGATCATAACAAACTACGGAAAACATTGAGAAGAATGGGAATTCCAGAACACTTAATAGTGTTTATGTGAAACCTTTACATAGCTCAAGAGGCAGTTGTTCGGACAGAACAAGTGGATACTGATAGGTTTAAAGTAAGGAAAGATGTGTGTCAGGGTTATATTCTTTCACCATACCTATTTAATCTGTATGCTGAACAAAAAATCCAAAAAGCTGGACTATATGAAGAAGAATGGGGCATCAGGATTGGAGGAAGACTAATTAACAACCTGCGTTATGCAGGTGACACAACCTTGCTTGCTGAAAATGAAGAGGACTTGAAGCACTTACTAATGAAGATCAAAGACCACAGCCTTCAGTATGGATTACACCTCAACATAAAGAAAACAAAAATTCTCGCAACTGGACCAATGAGCAACATCATGACAAACAGAGAAAAGAATGAAGTTTTCAAGGATTTCATTTTACTTGTATCCACAATCAGCAGCCATGGAAGCAGCAGTCAAGAAATCAAAAGACACATTGCATTGGGCAAATCTGCTGCAAAGGACCTCTTCAAAGTGTTGAAGAGCAAAGATGTCACCCTGAAGACTAAGGCACGCCTGACCCAAGCCATGGTATTTTCAACTGCATCATGTGCATTTGAAATTTGGACAATGAATAAGGAAGACCGAAGAAGACTTGATGCCTTTGAATTGTGGTGTTGGCAAAGAATAGTGAATATACCATGGACTGCCAAAAGAACGAACAAATCTGTCTTGGAAGAAGTGCTGCCAGAATGCTCCTTAGCAGCAAGGATGGTGAGACTGCATCTTACATACTTTGAACAGGTTGTCAGGAGGGATGAGTCCCTGGAGAAGGACATCATGCTTGGCAGAGTACAAGGTCAGTGGAAAAGAGGAAGACCCTCAATGAGGTGGGTTGACACAGTGGCTGGAACAATGAGCTCAAGCATAACAACGATTGTAAGGATGGCTGAGGTCCTGGCAGTGTTTCGTTCTGTTGTGCATAGGATCGCTATGAGTTGGAACCGACTCGAGGGCACCTAACAACAACAACAACAACAACACCTTGTTCTCAATAGAACATTTAGTGATTCAGAAATTGTTATTGGGCCCCTTACAGGTGTTGATTCATAACTACGGGTTGTATGTAAGTCAGATGTTCATAGTTTGGGTTCTGCCTTCATATATAAGTATGCTCTGGCAAGGCTCTCCTTTCCTCTGGATCCTGCATCCAGCTAGTCACCATCCGACCTCCAGCTCTCAGGACTTGAGCTGTTGTTTGACCTGCCAATTTTGGAATTCCCTAGCTTCTGCAGCCCTGTGATCCAACAGCCTGTGATCTAACTTGCCAATTGTGGGTTCATTGGTGGCTGCAACCATGTGAGTCAGAAGCCTGTAGCCTAATGTCTGACACATGGATTTGGGAGTTGCCAGCCTCCACAACTGCATGAACCAATTCCCTTAGATAAATCTCTCTGCCTCAATCTCTCTCTCTCTCTATGTATATATATATACATGAGCTTCACTGGTTTTGCTTCTCTTGAGAACCCAGCCTAAGCCACATGGCCATGCTAATGTTTGGTATTTGAGATGGACATTCAAGTGTAGATTTGAAGTTGGCCATTAGGTAAGTGAGTTCAGTTATCTGTTCTAAGTCAGGTGAAGATACGATTTTGGAAGTTGTCAGTAAAAGTATGAGGGGGAAAACCATGAGAATAGATGAGATCAACTACCAAATGAATGTAGATATAAAAGAGCTCTGGGTAAATCCAACCCTTAGAGTTTGGAAGAGAAGATAGTACTATAGAGACTAACTATACTTAGAAGAGAAAATGGAAGTGGTAAGATCATGATGTAAGCTCCTTAGGACCAGGGAATTTTGTGTGTTTGCTTTATTTATATGTTCTGGACTCCTAGAACCATGCTTGGCATATAGTAGGTACTCAAACAATATATTTGTATTAGATATTTTATACAAAAGTTATTAGCTGGAAATGAATGATTGAATTTGTGAAATTCTTGAAAGGCATTAAATATTAATAAATACCTCCTGTTCAGTTTGCCTAATACAGTATTATCAAGGCAATTTAAATATGTATTAGACACACTGCAAACAAGACAGTAAATCATTAACCTGTGTCATTAGTCGTGTTTGCACCACAAGTCCAGCAAAACGAAAACAAATAAGCAGAATTAATCAGCTGTTTTGGAACCCTGACATAAAACCAAAATATTACAAGCAAGTATAATATTTTTAATACTTATGTGGTATAATTTACATACAACAAATAAAATGCAGAATTCCTACGAGTTTATTTTAATGAGTTTTGAAAATTGTGTACACCTGTCTACTACTCTCCAAAATAAGATAGAAAATAGATCTATCGCCCTGGAAAATTCCCTTATGTTCTTGTCCAGTCAATTTCCTATTCCCCTGCACATCTACATTCCCAGAGGAAACCACTTTCTAATTTCTATCACCGTGGATTATTTTGCTAACTCCTGGGATGCATGTGAATAAAATCAGAGAGTGTAGTTTGAATCTGGGTTCTTCTGCTCAGTCTAATGTTTTTGAGGTTTAGCCATTCTGGTTCTTATTGCAATTGGTAATAAAGAAAAAAAAAATTTCGGTTTGTTTGTTTGCTTGTTTTTCCTGAACAGCTTTGCAATGTATGAATTTATCACACTTTATTTATCCATTTGGGCTGTTTCCAATTTTTACCTATTATAAATAAACATTCTTGTATTATTGTGTGAAAATTCTTGCTAAAGGGTTTTGGTAGACTTGTGATTTCATTTTGGTCGACATCTGAATTCAAATACCCAGAAGTAGAATTGTTGGATCAAATAATAGATAAATTTATCTTAAGTAGAATGTCCCAAGTGGTTCTTAAAGTGATGTACCCTTGGAGATGCCTATAGGCAATATATAAGTAATAGTACACATCAGCAACAACCTTAAGTATTTTGAGTTTTCTGATCTTAGCCATTTTAAAGGTTGTGCAATGGTATCTTGTGATGGTTTTAATTATTTTTCCTAGATGACTAATGATGTCAGGCACATTTTCATGTATTTGCAAACCATTTATATATATTCTTTGTGAATTTTCTTTTCACATAATTTTCCTATTTTTTATTCAGTATTTTCACTTTTATTGTCATTTTGTAGGAATCCCTTGTTTATTCTGAATTCAAGTCTTTTTGCAAACATATGTATTGAAATATTTTTCCAATCTATTATTTGTTACTCATTCACTAAAAGTATCTTTTCAAGGATATATTCTTTAAAAAAAGATTGATGAGATCTAATACATCATTTTTTATGAATTTTGTGGTGTGTGTGTTTATCCTAAGAAAAAAAATTGCCTACCTTCAAAGTCATAAAGATATTCTCCCATGTTTTCTTATTTACATTTCTAGTATTTAACATAGGTCTAAACCCATCTCAAATAAATTACCATGTATAGATGTAGATCAGGTTATATTATATTCTATTAGAATACATAGTTATTTCAAAACCATTTATTTAAGAAGACACCCCTTTCCTATTGAATTGACTTGGTGCTTGATCAAAATAAATTGACATCGTATATATGTGTGTTTTTTTTTTCTCGTTAATCTATTTGTCTTAACTTATACTAACACCATACTTTATTGGTTATTAATCCCACCAGCATTCCTTGACTTATGGCTGCCTCACTCAGACAGTTACAAGGCCAAGCGTTTATTACTAGTGGAAGATAGTACAGCATTGAGAAAGTTAATTCAAATAACAGATGCAATAGTCATTTCAAAGATATAATTGTTAGAACATCACACCTGATTAGATAAGTGGGATGTAAAAAATAGGAAGAGTTAATATGCAGCCTAAGGCCTGAAGCTGGGGTACCGGAGAGAATGGTGGGGTCACAACAATAATATTAAAATTAGGATAATAACAGTTTTGTAGAAGGAGATGGTGAATTTATTTTGAGATTCTAGATGGATTTATAAGTCAAATTTCCAGTATATAATTAGAAATGTAGGCCTGGAGTTCATAAGAGAGGTGGGATCAGACTTTTAAAGAGAAATAAAAAGCAGGGAAAGATTTGGTGTACATTTAATTTGAGATTATTGCCGAAACTATGAAAGTTACTTTCCTAAGAGAACCAATAATCCAAACTCACTGTCATTGAGTCAGCTCTGACTCATAGCAACACTATAGGATGGAGTAGAGCCCCACAGGGTTTTCAAAGCTATAAATCTTTATGAAAGCAGACAGCTACATCTTTCTACCATGGAGTAGCTGGTGGGTTCCAATTGTGGACCTTTCAGTTTTCAGCCAAGTGCTTTAACCACTGCATCACCAGAACTCCCAATAGAGAAAGAAAAAAAATAAAATAAGGTTTGGGGACAAGTATAGAAAACGGCAAAAATAAAGAATAAGGAAAAGAGGGAGATGTTAATGGAAACTAAGACAGAGTCCTAAGAAGTTTAGAGAAACAGGGCCGATGCAGAATCCTGCAAAGGAAAAATGTATATAAATGAGGTGACAGAAATCAGTGTCAAAATTCTTCATGGAAGTCAAGAACAACAATGATTAATATAGTGATCAATGGACTCTTAATATTCATTGAGCAGTATCAATATGGTTATCGAAGCAGAGGATGACATATTACTAGGGACAGTTTATCAAAATGCAAGAACCCATTTGGATCAGAAATGGAGATTCTTAGATTTATCCCAGATGACCAAAATCAGAAACAGTGGTTAATAAGTGGGGTGGGGCAGCAAATGTGTCATGTAAAGCCAAATTCAAGGACAACTAATAAAATCCATTTTCTAAACAAGTTTGGTGGTTAATGACAGCAATATAAAAAGTTAGTTAATAAGAATGCAGATGGAAAAGTGTGAAGCCACTGCATTGAGAGAAACATGAAACTGAGGAGCTGGTAAATAACTAACAAATCCAGAACTCCAAGATGCAGGAGCGTGGAGAATGAAAAGTATATATTTTATAGTCATTCATACAACAGAGAAGGAGCAACACTTCCTTTGAAGCAACATGTAAAAGAAAAGAACAAGGCTTGGTAAAGTCAGACACATTTTTAAGAGGATAGAGAGCAGAGAGAACTCCTGTGAAATGGCCAGAAACTACAGGCAAATTTGGTTGACGCCATTTCCATCCCCTCAAATTCCCAATAGATTCTGCCTAAACGACAGCAGTGCTTAATCTTTGTAAATTTACCTCAATGTTTATTTATACTGATCAGTATATAATTATGTTAAGTGATTGAAAACCCTGAGGATTCCAACAGAAGGCATTTTTTACCTATGATCAGTGTGAAAAAGTGTGGGAGACTGGTGCCTGTATCTCATAAAAGATGTGTATCACAAGGCCAAAGTTAGCTGTAAGGGTGATTGGGAACTTGAGTATTATTTCATATCCCAGCTTCTATAATAGGTAAAAAGGAAGGGAGAAAAGTATTGTGGAGTCAAAGTGTTGTGGGTGTCTGTCACTTTGATATTCACACTATGCCTCCAGTCACAAACTGATGTTTAAGTGTTCATCAGTGAAAGGCGCTCGTGTTGTTAGGTGCCATCCAGTCAGTTCCGACTCGTAGCAACCCATAGAATGAAACACTGTCTGATCCTGAGCCATCCTCACAATTGTTGTTATGCTTAAGCCTATTGTTAGAGCCAATGTGTCAATCCCTATTGTTGAGAGCCTTCCTCTTTTTCACTGATTCTCTACTTTATGAAGCATGATGTCCTTCTCCCAGGACTGGTCCTTCCTGATAACATGTCTAAAGTGTGTGAGTCATAGTCTTGCCATCTTTGCCTCTAAGGAGCATTCTGTTTGTACTTCTTCCAAGAAGATTTGTTTGTTCTTTTGGTAGTCCACAGTATATATTCAATATTCTTCACCAACACTATAATTCAAAGACATCAATTCTTCTTTGGCCTTCCTTATTCATCATCCAGCTTTCATATGCATATGAGGTGATTGAAAGCACCATGGTTTGGTCAGGCACACCTTAGTCTTCAACGTCATATCTTTGCTTTTCAACACTTTAAAGAGGTTTTATGCAGCAGATTTATCCAATACAATACATATTTTGATTTCTTGACTGCTGCTTCCATGGGTATAGATTGTAGATTCAAGTTAAGTGAAATCCTTGACAACTTCAGTTTTTTCTCTGTTTATCATGATGTTGCTTATTGGTCCAGTTGTGGGGATTTTTGCTTTCCTTATGTTGAGATGTAATCCATACTCAAGGCTGTGGTATTTGATCTTCATCAGTAAGTGCTTAGGCTCTCATGGATTTGTTCTAATTTTCTTCAGCTTCAACTTGAACTTGTATATGAGCAATTAATGGTAGGTTCCTCAATTGGCCCCTGGTCTTGTTCTGACTGATGATATTGAGCTTTTCCATCGTTTCTTTCCACAGAGGTAGCCTGGTGAGGTCCATCTGTATAGTCACCATTTATACTGGTGGAAAAGGTATTTTCAGTGAAGAAGTTATTGGCCTTTTCTGTCACCAGGGCCATATTTTCCAACTACTGATCCTTCTTCTTTATTTACAACTTTTACATTCCAATCACCAGTAATTATTAATGCATCTTGACTGCAGTTTCAAACAATTTCAGAATGCTGAAGTTGGTAAAAGTCTTCAATTTCTTCATCTTTGGCCTTAGTGATTGGTGGGTAAATTTGAACAATAGTCGTATTAACTGGTCTTCCTTGTAGGCCTATGGCTATTATCCTAAAATTGACAGCATTGTACGTCAGGGTACATCTCAAAATGTTCTTTTCAGTGATGAATACAATACCATTCCTCTTCAATTTGTCATTCCCAGTGCAGTAGACCATATGATTGTCTGATTCAGAATGGCAAATACCAGTCCATTTCAGCTCACTAATGCCAAGGATATCAATGTTTATGTGTTCCATTTTATTTTTGATGATTTCCAATTTTCCTAAATTCATATTTTGTACATTTCATGTTCTGATTATTAATAGATGTTTGCAACAGTTTCTTCTCATTTTGTGTGATGTCACATCAGCAAATGAAGGTCCTGAAAACTTGACACTATCCACATCATTAAGGTCAACTCTACTTTGAGGAGGCAGCTCTTCCCCAGTCATCTTTTGAGTACCTTCCAACCTGAGGGGCTCATCTTCCAGCACTATGTCAGACAATGTTCCGCTGCTATTCATAAGATTTTCACTGGCTAATTCTTCTCAGAATTAGATGCTGGGTTCTTCTTCCTAGTCTTCTTAGTCTGGAAGCTCAGCTGTAACCTGCCGACCATGGGTGACTCTGCTGTTATTTGAATACTGGTAGCATAGCTTCCAGAATCACAGCAACACACAAGCCCCCACAGTACAGCAAACTGACAGATGTGTGGGGGAATGAAGGATAGGATTTACCATATTTAAAGTAGTGAATGAATTGTATAGTATTCTATTTACTTTGTAGGTTATAGACTAATAGTTTATTAAAATTTTACATTTTTGATAAATGCTGTGTTACCATATTTATATATGTTATACAACCACATCTGCAAATTCTGGTAATCTAGCTTTATATTTAAGTTGTTATTTTTAGGCAGTGGAATTTAGTTTTCTCAATGGGAGATATCCTTGGCAAAATTTGAAATATTTTCTTAGGTCAAAGAAAATATTTCACTGGCTACAGCCTATGAAATCCATGTAATAAAATAAAGGTCTGCATTTACTAGAATATAATATCCTAAAATAAATAGTGTCAGGTGAAGTGAGAATTGAAACAATTGCTTTAGAGATGCTATATGCAGATGTAAAAAGGACAGGGATGAAACTTAAGTAATTTTCTTTAGTAAAACTGTTATTAAAATGTATAAATGCTCATAAACCTGCTTTTCAAAATTTTATTCTTTAATGTAAATATTTTAGCACTTATTTGTGCTAAATTTGAATTTGAATTACCATGTACATTTTTAAAAAATAAGTAGTTAATACTAATTTCCAATTAATTTTTATGCATTTTAAAGTCTTTGTGTGATTATTTCATTAGAAAATATAATTGTTTAATATAATAATCTGATATGTTTCCTGTACTTGGAACATGTTTCAGACATGTGTATACAGAGATAGAATTCTAAATATATTTTACAAATACTTTATTTAACTCTTTTGATAACTAAAATGTACAGGAAATAGTAATTGCTGAATTTAGGTATTACGTGCCCTCAAATATTCCTTCAGTTTCTTGAGGCCTATTGTAATTGAATCATATACAGGTAATCCCTGATTTATAACTGGATTCTCTTCCAGTGACTGTCATAAAGTTGAATGCTTCATTTTTTTTTTTTTTTTAATTTTCATCAATATTGCTTTTACTATCAGTACCTTAATAAATCAAATCGCTACTTGTCTTTTGGGGTTGGAAATATTACATATAAACTTAATACATGCATACATACATAAAAACTACACACAAATCATTTAAAAACAGGGCAGTCATGTGATTTGTTGTAACTTCCATGCTTCATAAGTCAGAGGCTGCATGTAATACATCACACTCAGGACCAACCGTTTTCTGGCCTTCCAAAATGTCATTTTTATTCTAAAAATTAAACATATATATATACATATACATGTGTGTGTATATATATAGATATATATAGATAGATAGATATATAGATATATATCTATATATATGTGGAATCCCTAGGGGCATAGCGGTTAAGTGCTACAGCTGCTAAACAAAAGGTTGGAAGTTCAAAACAACCAGGTATTCCTTGGAAACTCTATGGGGCAGTTCTACTCTGTACAATAGGATGGCTGTGAGTTAGAATCAACTTAACAGCAACATCATGATAAATGGAGAAAAGATTGAAGTTGTCAAGGATTTCATTTTACTTGGATCCACAATCAACAGCCATGGAAGCAGCAGTCAAGAAATTAAAAGATACATTGCATTGGGTAAATCTGCTGCAAAGAGCCAAAGATGAAGAAATAGAAGATTTTTATCAGCTGCTACAGTCTGAAATTGATCGAACATGCAATCAAGATGCATTGATAATTACTGGCGATTGGAATGAGAAAGTTGGAAACAAAGAAGAAGAATCAGTAGTTGGAAAATGTGGCCTTGGTGATAAAAACAATGCCAGAGATCGAATGATAGAATTTTGTAAGACTAACGACTTCTTCATTGCAAATACCTTCTTTCACCAACATAAACGGCGACTATACTTTTTTTTTTTTTTTATACACATGGACCTCGCCAGATGGAACACACAGAAATCAAATTGACTACACCTGTGGAAAGAGACGATGGAAAAGCTCAATATCATCAGTCAGAACAAGGCCAATACCTTACACCATGCACAAAAACGAGCTCAAAATGGGTCAAAGGATGAAATTTTAAATCTGAAATGATAAAAATCATGGAAGAAAAAATAAGGACAATGCTAGGAGCCCTAATACCTGGCATAAAGAGTATACGAAACATTACTAACAGTGCCCAAACACCAGAAGAGAAACTAGATAACTGGGAGCTCCTAAAAATCAAACATTTATGCTCCTCCAAATACTTCACCAAAAGAGTAAAAAGATTACCTTCAGATTGGGAAAAACTTTTCACTACGACAATTCTGATCAGTTTCTGATATCTAAAATCTACACGATACTGCAAAAACTCAACTACAAAAAGGCAAACAACCCAATTAAAAATTGGGCAAAGGATATGAAAAGGCACTTCACTAAAGAAGACATTCAGGTAGCTAACAGATACATGGGGAAATGCTTATGATCATTAGCCATTAAATGCAAATCAAAACTATAGTGAGATTCCATCTCCCTCCATCAAGGCTGGCATTAATCCAAAAAACACAACAGAATAAATGTTGGAGAGGTTGTGGAGAGACTAGAACACTTATACACTGCTGGTGGGACTGTAAAATGGTATAACCACTTGGAAATCAATTTGGCACTTCCCTAAAAGGTTAGAAATAGAATTATCATATGACCCACCAATCCCACTCCTTGGAATATATCCTACAGAAATAATAGCCTCTACATGAACAGATATATGAACAACCATGTTCATTGCAGCACTGTTTATAATAGCAAAAAGATGGAAGCAATCAAGGTGCCCATCAAAGGATGAATGGATAAATGAATTATGGTATATTCACACAATGGAATACTAAGCATTGATAAAGAACAATGACGAATCTGTGAAACATTTCATAACATGGAGGAATCTGGAAGGCATTATGTTGAGTGAAATTAGTTCCAAAAGGACAAATATTGCATGAAACCAGTATTATAAGAACTCAAGGATTAATTTAAACAGAGAAGAAAATATTCTCCGATGGTTATAAGAGTGGTGAGGGAGGGAGGGAGATGGGTATTCACTAATTAGGTAGTAGACAAGAACTATTTTAAATGAAGTTAAAGACAACACATAATACAGAAGAGGTCAGCACAACTGGACTAAACCAAGAGAAAGAAGTTTCCTGAATAAAAAGAATGCTTCAAAGGCCAGTGTAGCAGGGGCGATGGTTTGGGGACCATGGTTTCAGGGGACATCTAGGTCATAATTGTCATAATAAAATCTATTAAGAAAACATTCTGCATCCCATTTTGGAGACTGGCATCCGGGGTCTTAAACACTAGCATGCGGCCATCTAAGATGCATCAATGGGTCTCAACCCACCTGGAGCAAAGGAGGTGAAGAATACCAAATATACAAGGTAATTATGAGCACAAGAGACAGAAAGGGCCACGTAATACAGAGACTATATCAGCCTGAGACCAGAAGAACTAGATGGTGCCTGGCTACAACCAAGGGCTGCCCTGACAGGGAATACAACAGAGAACCCCTGAGGGAGCAGGAGAGCAGTGGTATGCAGACGTCAAAATCTGGTAAAAAGACCAGACTTAAGGATCCTGGAGGTCAGAGTTCCCAGACCTTCTGTTAGCCCAAGACAGGAACCATTCCCAAAGCCAACTCTTCAGACAGGGATTGGACTGGACTATGGGATGGAAAATAATACTGGCAAGGAGTGAGCTTCTTGGATCAAGTAGACACATGAGACAATGTGGGCAGCTCCTGTCTGGAGAAGAGGTGAGAGGGCAGAGAGGGTCAGAAGCTGGCCGAACAGTCATGAAAATAGAGTATGGAAAGGAGTGTGCTGTCTCATTAGGGAGACAGCAACTAGGAGTATATAACAACAACTACAAAAAAACCAAACCCAGTGCCGTCGAGTAGATTCCAATCCATAGCGACCCTATAGGACAGAGTAGAACTGCCCCATAGAGTTTCCAAGGAGTGCCTGGTGGGTTTGAACTGCTGACCCTTTGGTTAGCAGCCGTATCACTTAACCACTGTGCCACCAGTGTTTCCTGGAGTATATAGTAAGGTGTATATAAATTTTTGGATGAGAGACTGACTTGATTTGTAACATTTCACTTAAACCACAATAAAAATTAAAACAAACAAAAAATAATATGCTATTCTTTAAACAGAAAAAAAAACTTATTTTTATGACAGAAGGAAATTTGAAACTCAACTTTCAAACTGAACAGAGAACTCTGAAAATGGCAAATATTCTTAAATCAAGATTTTTCTACTATTGCAGTGTTTTTTTAGACTTTAGAATTTTCAATCTGAGAATAAACTTAAGAATTAATCACTTACTGACAAACTATATAGAATATATTGGAAGTTAAAAATAGTTGTATATTACTTTGTGAGAAAAATCTTCATCTATCAAAATAATAATTGTCTTCATTCTATCTTTAGAGAATAGATTTTTAAAAGAATGATTTTCCTGAAAAGCTTTTCCTTTATTTGATAAAACTTTTCAATTTTTAAAGAAAGAAATCCTAGAAAAATCTGAAATTATTCAAAATCATGTTTCTTGGTCAGAAAATTATGCTTATGGAAATACCTTATACATTTCATGTACACCCGTGTTTCTTATTTTCACATAGAAGATTATTCATCCCAAAATTAATTGATAAACTATGGGTCTGACATGTTCTTCTAGGATTCTATTCAATTCAATGCACACATATAAATAAGAAGCACCCATATGAAAGGAGTGTAAGCAGATAAAATACTTATGATTGTGAAAACATATAAAGCCTGACTACTAAAAGCATTTTCACAATGACTGATTCTTTTTAAAGATATGCTTCAAATATATAATAAACTTCTGCTAACTCTGTGGCTCCTTGTCTGTAAGAGTTTGTAAAGCAGTATTTGAGTTCTTAAATCATATTGTCTTGAAATACTTAATATTTTATGATCTCTGGTTGTCGAAGTTATTAAGTTGGTTTCTTTCCCTCCTTGGCTTTGTATCTCCCTCTTTCTCTGTGGTATTCCTGGAAATATTTCTTCTGTTGGTTTGCATAAGTCCTCTCATTTATTTTCTTTCTGTCTGGCAGCATTTCTCAGGATGTCTGGGCAGACATTACAGTTCTGTGCCTGGAAACTTTTTTCAGGAAATAATATTATTGTGTATGTGTTTTTTTTTTAATTGACTATTAATTTTATTTATGCTTATGTATTATCTAATCATAATAAAACTATCACATACCAGAGAATTTGAAATGAAGCTTTTAAAAATACCAAAGATATATACGTTTGGTTTCATCACAGATTTTTACACCAAAACGAAAAAAACTTGTGTGTTAAGAGGAAAATAAAGGAAATGAGGCATATACCACATTGATGAAGATGTAAAATTTGTAATGCTAAATATTCAAACTGGATAAGGTTGATTATACAGAATAAGTATGTAGTCTGTAAATGATACAACTTACTGTTCAGGTTCAAATCGCTGTCATTTGCATGGAGATATATTGAGATATGTACAATTTTTAAATGCTCTTCTTGAAATTCCAAGACTTTCAACCTTTATTCATTTTTCTTTGCTTACTTATATTATAACCCATTCAATCGTAGTAGATTTAAATGAAATTATAAGAAAAATCAGCACCATTAAAGTAATAAATTACAGATAATTAAAGCTTATCTAGCAAGACATTCCTTTTTATTTCTCTCTAGCTTCATGCACATTAAGTGCATTTTTTGTTAGAAAATGATAAAAAGCTTTGCTTAAATCAATTATTTTATAATATTTGAACATACTACTACCATATATATTTATAGTAATTTATAGAGAGCTTAATAATTCAACTATCACCGTGTACTTTGAACATGATAATATTTTGAAGTTTGTGGATTTCCCATAAAAATATTTTACCTTAGATAGAAAGTTACTTTCTGAAAATTGGTAGAAATTAAAAGACTGAAAATAAAAATATTACACTGCATTGCATTTTAATCCTTTCACTAATTATATAAAAAGAAGGAATCAATAAAAAGTAAGTACTTTCTCCAGAGCATCAAAAAGAGTCTAGAATACCTTGTTCACAAAATCAAACAGAGCTACTATTTCTAACCACAGTAAGTAGCTAACTACATAATGTGATAAAATTACATGAAATATGTCTCCCTCTGGTATTTATAGTGTTTGAAATTAACAGTAGCTGTTGTTACTTATTCAGCATGTGTTTAGAAAATCTTAACTACTGCCAGGAAATGTGCTAAGGAAAATGGATGCAAAGTTTAGCAGAAAATGAGAAGTTTCTTCTCATACTAGCTTATAGTCTAACTCCTTAATTAAGCAGAATTCTCTATGGTCAGGGCATATATATTAACATTTTAGCATAAAATCATCTATCTGTTCTTTAGCAAAACATATTTCAAAGTAAAATTGACATAAAAATGTTGTGACTATTCATGCTTAATCAGCTATATAATAGTGATTATTTTAATACTATAAAATGCCAAAAATGAGTATTAAGATCTACGAAATGAAGGAATTCATGATTCCACATGCTGAAGATGAAAATTTTGCTCATGTAAATGCTGCAAAATTGAGGTTTAGAGAAACTTTCTTGGGTAATCATTGAGTCTGATCAACAACTTTTAGTAGGGGATCAAATATTTCAATATTAATCATGAATTTGTAGTTTACTGCAAAGCATTGCAGAGTGTCCAACATCTAATTGTTTTTAAACATGAGGACTGCATGCCAACCTCATCTCAAGTCATTGTCTTCCTACACCCATTTTGTTTTAATATCTTGTGCATTCCAAGCTTCTTTCATTCTCCAAAAATGGCTGTATAAAGGGCTGAAACCTTATACAAAAAGACCCATTTCCAGATACCAATATTCACATATTTTTCAAAAAAATTACCAGTAATTGGTGTAAAGTGGGGCTGAGTTTCATGTAAGTTGTGATCACATTATATGGCACATGAAATTTTTGAGGTTGGCTGAACAACAGAGACTGAAGAATTCAAGAATATTTATCTTCTTTGAAAATTAGAAGAAACCAGAGAAATGGCTTAAGGGTCTGGGATGTCACTGTCCATCATATTGGAAAATGGTTGGTTGGGGGTTCCCAGCTGTTATCAAGTTTATAGTGTTACGTCACATCCAACACCCTTTTAAGGATTCCTTGAAGTAAAGCTGCAATACCTAACTTCCTCTCCCATTATTCAGAACCCTAAATTGCATCAAGTAGTGAATCTTCACCATACCTAACAAATTACTAGATAAATATAAAAGGGAATATAAATTTGCCTGGCATTGCTACAACTTCTGTGACAAAGCAAGTTGTAAAAACTACTCTGAGTTTGATCTTGTAACGGTGGTGGGATGTACCTTTCAAAATTGGATATTTCCTATGGAAAGCAAGTATGTGCAATGTTATGTTAATTCAGTGGAAAGATTATGATCAAGGAATTCCCCAGGAAATTAGGATGTGAGGAAGGGAATTGGAAGCTTATACTAAAACCAAATTAAAGGATATATTTAGTATTTACTGGAAGGAGAAAAAGGAGTCTATAGGCTCCTTATGGCAAGACAAAACTCCTTGGGGATTGTACTTCTTTGGGTCTGGCCATCATCTAAGTCCTGGAACAACTGAGGGCACCTGCTACCAGAAATGATAGACATTCAAGTGGTAAGGCCTCAAAATAATGGTTGTATTTAGAACTTTTCATTGAGATGAGAACGTTTTATTACAATGTTGCAAGAGGGGCATGAGAGGCAGTGATTGAAAAGGATTATTAGCAAAGGTGTTAGGTCTACAGTAGAGGCTACATGGTGTCCCAAACCATCTGTGTCTCAGGATTGAAAGCAGCAATTCTTGTTAAAACAATATTTCATTGAATAGAACTGTCAAGTGCATGGAAAAGCATTCAGCATGCCTAAACGCTGGTCCACCCGACAAGCACACACAAATAAAAATCTACTGGTGTCCTTTACCTTCTTAAACAGGACTTCAATGTTCAACATAAATCTGAAGCTTGACTTCAATTAATGCTCTATTTTTTTCTTCCCTGCCTAAGCACCACCAATTTCAATGTACTTGTTGTTGTTACATGTTAGTAGGTTCCGACTCATAGTGACCCTATGTACAACAGAACAGAACACTGCCCAGTCCTACACCATCCTCATGATTGCTGTTATATTTAAGCTCATTATTGCAGCCGCTGTGTCAAAGTCAAGGGTCTTCTTCTTCTTTGCTGACCCTCTACTTTACCAACCATGATGTCCTTCTCCAGGGACTGATCCTTCCTGATAACATGTCCAAAGGATGTGAGACATTGTCTCTCCATCCTTGCTTCTAAAGAGCATTCTTGTTGTATTTCTTTTAAGACAGATTTGTTCATTTTTTTGGCACTCCATGGTATATTGAATATTCTTTTTCTCCAACACCACAATTCAAAAGCATCAATTCTTCTTCAGTCTTCCTTATTCATCAGCCAGCTTTCTGCATGCATATGAGGCAGTTGAAAATACCATGGCTTGGGCCAGGCACGCCTTAGTCTTCAAGGTGACATCGTCGCTTTTCAACACTTGAAGTAGGTCTTTTGCGGCAGATTTGCCCAATGCAATGTAAGTAAAAATACTTAGTATTTCCCCAATCGTTTATTCCTTTTCTTTAGTCTTAGCTCTTTCCTTTGTATTTCCCTAATCTTTTATCTCTTCACCTTTAGCTAGTCAAAGTCCCTGTCAATCCCATTTCAATCTGTACTGCTAAATTCTTGCACATGTTTGCTAATTGTCCCTGCCTCAGCACACAACACACATATGTGCGAACTGCATGGTGTATGTGTGCACACACACACAGCCCTAGAGTCCAGAATTCTCACAATTAACCCAAAAAAGTTCAAAAGTAAACCAGATTTCTTTAAAGTTGACTGAAAATGTAAGTGAGAAATCAGGAAACTTAGTTTCTATTCCTGAGACATTGTTTCTTATTGTTAAGTGATCTTAAGAAGTTATTTAAACAACCACAGATGTATTTCCTCCTAGGAAATGTAATGCTAGGCATGTATTCCTACTAGGATGTTAAAAATCTCAAAGTAAAATTTCTCCAAAAATATAAAAAATTATACAAGGGTGAGATTTAATGTCTATATTTTAGTCATCTCTAACAAACCCCAATTTCCCCTATGCTTTTGATTTCATATGTTACCACTATAAAAACAACTGATTTATTATATTTTATCCCCCGTATCATCTCCAATAGAATTTCCATCAATGAGTGCTAAATAAGAAATTATTATTACAGTTCTTGCCCACTGTCTTTGCTTTTCTAGTAGGCTTAATATAATATTTGAACGTGCAGCAAGCCCAGAATCCTTTGCTATCTTCAGGTTCAGTTTCTTTGCTGAATCAAATGCTTTCTCCCAGCCGCTTCACTTCTATCTTTCTCTGCAGTAACACTCTTCGTCCCATTGGGATCATGACCTGTTGTTTACATGACAGATTTTTAAGCCATTAATTTATAACCCAGAAACCCTGGTGGTGTAGTGGTTAAGAGCTCGGCTGCTAACCAAAAGGTCGGCAGTTCGAATCCACCAGCACTCCTTGGACACTCTATGGGGCAGTTCTACTCCTTCCCATAGGGCTGCTGTGAGTTGGAATTAACGCGACACCAAGGGGTTTTGGGGTTTTATTTGTAATCAGATACAGGAAAATTCCAACTTAGAACCTCCTGATCAGTGAAGCAAGTACTAATACTTTGTGCTTTGCTCCCTTACTTGGAAACAGACCAGATTAAAAAACAAAATAAAGTGGGAAAAATAAATGATTGCCTAAGAAATTTACATTGTACCTTAAGATACAGAGACTCAAGCAGTGTGCAACTTGAAATTCACAATAACAGACATCACACTTTAGGTTGTTACTATTGTGAATAAAATATGCTATCATAGAGAAAATGACAGAACATATCATGTGGATCATAACAAATTATGGATAACATTGAAAAGAATGGGAATTCCAGAACACTTAATTGTGCTCATTCAGAACCTCTACAGAGACCAAGACACAGTCATTCGAAAATGGCAAGAGGATATTACGTAGCTTAAAATCAGGTGTGTGTCAGGGTTGTATTTTTTCACCATCCTTATTCAGTCCGTATGCTGAGCAAATAATCTGAAAAGTTGGACTATATGAAGAAAAACGAGCAACAGGTTTGGAGAAAGGCTCCGTAACACCTGGTGATATGCAGAAGACACAACCTTGCTTGCTGAAAGAGGACTTGAAGCACTTACTGGTTAAGGTCAAACAGCCTTTAATATGGATTACACATCAACATAAAGAAAACAAAAATCCTCACAACTGGACCAATAAGCAACATCACGATAAATGGAGAAAATATTGAGGTTGTTGAGGATTTCATTTTACTTGCATCTATAATCAATTCCCGTGGAAGCAGCAGTCAAGAAATCAATGATATATTGCATTGGGTAAATCTGCTACAAAAGACCTCTTTAAAGCTTTAAAAAGCAAAGATGTCACTTTGAGGGCTAAGGTGTACCTGATCCAAGCCATATTTTTTCAGTTGCCTCATAAGAAAGTGAAAGGTGGACAATAAATAATGAAAACCAAACAACTGATGCATTTAAATTGCAGTGTTGGTGAAGAATATTGAATATACCATGGACTGCCAGAAGACTGAATAAATCTGTCTTGGAGCAAGAATGCTCCTAAAAGCGAGGATGGCAAGACTTAGTCTCATGCACTTTGGGCATGTTATCAGGAAGTACAAGTCCCTGGAGAAGGACATTATGCTTGGTAAAGTAGGGGGTCAGCAAAAAAGAGGAAGACCCTCAATAAGATGAATTAACACACGACTGCAACAATGGGCTCAAACATAGCAATGATTATGAGAATGGCAGGACACCAGGCAGTGTTTCATTCTGTTCCACACAGGACACCATGAGTCAAAACTACCTTGATGGCACCTAACAACAACATTACAGAGAAGAGAGGAGGAGAACTAAAAATGTGGCAGTTCTGCTGTTTAAAACCTCTGTAGAAACCAATTATCAGAAATAGGAAGTTCATTGGATGGTACACACAAACTAGCTAGCCCCATTTCTTCTTCAAATGAGTGGCTAAAAAAAAGAAATGAAGAGACATTATAGGATTTTTGTGTGTGGCTGACAGATACCCTAAAGGCTAGAACAGTGTATTCCATTATAGCAATTATCATTGTTGAAATGTAATGCACATAAGTGTTTATGCTACTTTTTACATTTATTTTAGTAGCTTTGGAATCTAAGAACACATCTTAAGGGATATGAGCCAAAGTAACTTTATCATATGAAAACAATCAATAAGCCCATGTTCTAGAAAAAAACACACGGGTAATTTATGGAAATATATATCTTGCTTATTATTCAGACACCTGATAGGTTTTTTTTAAATATAATTAAATGTTTGTCAGTATTTTAATTGCAAACTCTGTTTTCAAGAGGTTTATGACTTGGCTGTAAAAATCAGCACAAAGCCAGAGTTTGGCATAGTAAGTAATCCTTGGGGTGCAATGACATTTCAAATGCGTATTCAAAATATATCATGGACTCTATTTCAAAGAGATTGGCTAATTTAATACCAGAATAATTGAGTGCTCTCCCCATAACATAGTCTCCAGCTGCCCTATATTACCATATTCTGGTTTGGATAGAGTGTTACACTGTACCGATTTGGGGAGCTCCAAGAAATCTCAACAGAGCACAGAGAATAGAAGAGTAACTTGCTCTGAAAAGTTTCTAGTGCACTGAGCTAAACATTTTTTTTTTTTTTGTATTGGGGAGTGTAGGACTATGGAGAAAAAGTTTTTTAAAAAGTTAGCAAACTCCATTTGACAATGCAGACGAAATGTCAAACTCATACTTTCTCAGTAAATTGATTTTCAGAAACACCAATGCAAAGAACCGTATTTTTATGCATATAATGCAATCCTTTTATGTTTACTCGCCATCCGCACACCTATGAGGTATTTTTGAAAGCATCATTATGCCAATTTTTTACATGATTCTGTAAAAATATTTTTTATCATAGTACAATTATGAAAATACCTCACAGGGGGAAGGCACGGTTGGCAAACAAACATAGAAGCCGTGTCTAATATCCTGGGGTCCAAAAGGAGGATAGTCATTAAAAAACAGCAAAGAAAAGAAGATGGCCAAGGAGGATGAAAAAGATCACTGCAGTAGTATGACAATGGGAACACTGCGTGGAAAATTGACTTATGGGTATTTGAGTTATGGATTAGTAAGTTATTGACTGTGACAACAAAGCAAATTATCTCTCTTTTTCAGGTCTCGGTGTCTTCAAATGTTACTTAAAGAATTTGAAGCCAGATTATACTAAATCCAACTCAACTTAATTCCTTAATTTAAAGAATATCCATTTTTCTTTCCTTTTTATCTATAATTGCTAAATTAAAATCTTTTAACCTTAAAACCAATTAAGAAATTTAAATGTGTGAAATTAACTATTATAAACTAAAGAACCCTAATTTTATCAGGTATCCTTCTTCCATAGCCTATATTTTAATCATATGAGTTTCATTTTATGGTGAGAATGAATGGTGAGAATTCCATAATATCAAAGGGTAATGGGAAACATTAAAGTCGAAAATGTGCTATTTAAGAAAAATGAAATCAAAGTGGGTAATTAAAACATAGTTTTTCTCTGCCCTTCTGAAAGATATAAAAGATTCAGGAAAAATTATTTTCACATAAAATGAGTGTTCTGGAGTCATGGGACACTTAAGAATTTTTTTTAAAAAAACATTTTATTGTGCTATAGGTGAAAGTTTACACAGCTAGTTTCCCACTCAATAATTGATACACAAATTGTTCCGTGACATTGGTTGCAACCCTGACAATATGTCAGAATTCTCCCCATTTCCACCCTCGGTTCTCTGTTTCCATTTGTCTGGTTTCCCTGCCCCTCCCTGCCTTCTCATCTTTGCTTTTGGGCAAATGCTGCGCTTTTGATCTCATGTAGTTGATAATTCTAAGGAGCACATTCCTCATGGGTGTTATTGTTAATTTTATAGACCAGTCTACTATCTGGCTGAGAGGTGACCCCTGCTAGTGGCTTCACTTCCAAGTTAGAAGGATGTCTTAGTGCAATAGTCTTGTCAGTTTCTCCAGAATCTACCAGACCGGTAAGTCTGGTCTTTTTTTTAGGAATTTGAATTTTTTTCTACATTTTTCTCCCGTTTTAACTAGGATCTTTTATTGTGTCCCCAGTTAGAGCAGTCGGTAGTGTTAGCTGGGTACCATCTAGCTCTCCCGGTCTTAGGCTAGAGGAGGCTGTGGTTCATATGGGCCATTAGTCCTTTGGACTAGTTGCTTCCTTGAGTTTGGATTTTTCCACTTTCGTTTGCTCCAGGTAGGAAGAGACCAATAGCTATATCTTAGATGGCCACTCAGAAGCTTTTAAGACTCCAGACGCTACTCACCAATCTAGGATGTAGAGTAGTATCTTTATGAACTATATCATGCCCATTGACTAGATGTCCCCAGAGACTATTGCCTTAGCTTTCAAGCCCAGTAACTCAGTCCCACAAGGTAAAGGTGTTTGGTTATGTCGAAGATTCCACAACACCATCCCCTACGTGTTCTGTTACTTATACGAATAAACATGCAGCACACAAAAATATGTACATAAAAATAGTGACAAGTATACCTATATATGCACATGAGTGTACTCCCGTATGACTTCTATACCTATTTAGCGTACATATCTACCTGTATATGTACTTACAAATTATTTTGTTATTACTGTTGTTGTAGGATTGTATATGTTATTTACTGTAGTTGCCCATCATTATTGTGTACCTCCCGCTGTCTTCCTTGCTGTGCTGACTTCCCCCATATTGTGTGTTGCTTTTCCCTTTACCAGAATTAGTGTCTACTATCTTTTTTTTTTAATCTAGTTAGTGATTCTCCCTCACTCCCCCTCCCATCCCTATTAGCCATCAAAGAATGTTTCTTGCTCTTTGTAAATTTATTCTTGACTTTTTATAATAGTGATTTCATACAGCATTTGTCCTTTTGTGATTGACTTATTTCACTCAGCATAATGTCCTCCAGATTCATCTATGCTGTGATATGTTTCACAGATTCATCATTATTCTTTATCTTTGCATAGATTCCATTGCACGTATATACCTCAAACTGTTTAGCCACTCATCCATTAATGGATGCTTAGCTTGTTTCCATTTTTTTGCTATTGTGAATAACGCTGCAATGAACATAGGTGTCCTTATCAGTTTTTGTGTCACAGCTCTTATTTCTCTAGGATATGTACCCAGAAGTACGATGGTTGAAGCATACGGTATTTCTTTTTCTAGCTTTTAAAGGAAGCACCATACAATTTTCAATAGTGGTTGTGCCATTCTACAAACCCACCAGAAGTGTATAAGAGTTCCAGTCTTCCCAAAAACTCTCCAGTATTGGTTGTTTTCTGTTCTTTTGATCAGTGGCATTATTGCAGGTATGTGATGGTATCTCATTGTGGTTTTGATTTGCATCTTGACTCCACAGCAATTTTTTTTTTTTTTTTTGGAATGGCTAATGATTGCGAGCATTTCGTCATATGTTTATTAGCTACCTGGATGTCTTATTTGATGAAGTGTCTGTTCGTGGCCTTTGCCCATTTTTTAATTGGGTTGTTTGTCTTTTTGTTGTTGAGGTATTAAAGTTTTCTATAAATTTTAGGGATTAAAACCTTGTCGGCTATGTTGTCAAATATTTTATTCCTAGTCTGTGTAGTGGTTGTTAGTTGCCATCAAGTTGGTTTCGATTCATACCAACCCAATGTATAACAGAATGAAACACTGCCAATCCTGCACCATCCTCACAATAATTGCTGTTTGAGCCCATTGCTGCAATCACTGTGTCAGTCCATTTCATCCAGTATGTTCCTCTTTTTACCTAACCCTCTTCTTTACCAAGCATGATGTCCTTCTCCAGGGACTGGTCCCTCCTGATAACATGTTCACAGTATTCGAGACAAAGTCCTCCATCCTCACTTCCAAGGAGCACTCTGGCCGTATTTCTTCCAAGACAGATTTGTTCATTCTTTTGGCAGTCCATGGCATATTCAATATTCTTCTCCAATACCATAATTCAAAGGCATCAGTTCTCCTTTGGTCTTCCTTATTCATTGTCCAGATTTCACATGCATAGGAGATGATTGAAAATATCATGGCTTGGGTCAGGCACACCTTAGTCCTCAAAATGACATCTTTGCTTTTCTGCACTTTAAAGAGGCCTTTTGCAGAAGATTTGCCCAATGCAATATGTCATTTGATTTCTTGACTGCTGCTTCCATGGGTGTTGATTGTGGATCCAAGTAAAATGAAATCCTTGTCATCTTCAATATTTCCTCCTTTTAGAATGATGTTTCTTATTGGTCCAGTTGTAAGGATTTTTGTTTTCTTTACGTTGAGATGTAATTCATATTGAAGACTGTAATCTTTGATATTCATCAGTAAGTGCTTCAGGTCCTCTTTGCTTTCAGCAAGGTTGTGTCATCTGTATGTCACTGAGAAAACCCTGGTGGCATAGTGGTTTAAGTGCTATGGCTGCTAACCAAAGTGTAGGCGGTTCAAATCTGCCAGGCGCTCCTTGGAAACTCTATGGGGCAGTTCTACTCTGTCCTATACTGTTGCTATGGGTTTGGTTTTTTTTTGGTATGTCACTGATTGTTAATGAATCTTCCTTCAATCCTAATGTCATGTTCTACATATAGTCCGGCTTCTTGAATTATTTGCTCAGCATACAGAATGAACGAGCATGGTGAAAGGATACAACCTTTACACACACCTTTTCTCATTTTAAACCATGCAGTATCCCCTTGTTCTTTTTGAATGACTCTTTGTCTATGTGAAACCCAGTTGCATCGTGGTTAAGTGCTATGGCTGCTAACCAAAAGTTCGGCAGTTCGAATCTGCCGGCCGCTCCTTGGAAACTCTGTGGGGCAGTTCTACTCTGTCCTATAGGGTCGCTATGAGTAGGAATCAACTCAACGGTACTGGGCTTGGTTTTATTTTTTTTTTTTTTTCTATGTACAGGTTCCACACGAGCACAATTAAGTGTTCTGGAATTTCCATGCTTTGTAATATTACCCATAATTTGTTATGATTCACACAGCGAAATGCCTTTGCATAGTCGATAAAACACAGATAAACATCTTTCTGATATTCTCTGCATTTAGCCAAGATCCATGTGACATCAGCAATGATATTCCTTATTCCATATCCTCTTCTGAATCCAACTTGAATTTCTGGCAGTTCCCTGTATATGTACTGTTGCAACTGTTTTTGAAGTATCTGCAAAAAATTTTACTTGCGTGTGATATTAATGATATTGTTTGATAATTTTCTCATTCTGTTGGATCACTTTTCCTTGAAATGGGCACAAATATAGATGTATTTCTAGTCTGTAGGTTTTCTTACCTCTCTTTTGGTGAAGTCTTTTGATGAGAATAAACCCAGTGCCGTTGAGTTGATTCCGACAATACGTGTTTAATTTTTAGTAGGTTCCAGTTCCCTAGTTTATCCTGTGTTGTCTGTGCATTATTAGTTGCGTTTGGTAGTCTATTTATACCATAAATTATGGTCTGTAGATTTGTTCCTAAGACATTTCTCATAATCTTCATAGTTTTGATTTTTATGTTTACACTTTTGATCCATTTTGAGTTAATTTTTGTGTATGTTGTGAGATACTGTAAGGATCCAGTTTCATTTTTCTGCAAATGGATATCCAGTTTTGCCAGAACCATTTTTTAAAGAGATTTTTCTTCAGCATTTAATAGACTTCAACTGCTGGTCAAAAATCAGCTGTCTACAGGTGGGTGGGCCATTTTTTTAACGAATGTTGTTGGAATTTGGATTTGAATTGCACTATATTTACAGATCACTTTGGGTAGTATTGACATTTTCACACTGTTAAGTCTTCATATCCATGTGAACGGTATGTTTTTTCCATTTATGTAGGTCTTTTTTGGTTTGTTGCAGTAGTGTTTTGTAGTTTTCTTTGTATAAGTCTTTTACATCCCTGGTTAAGTTTATTTCTTTTATGTGCTATTGTAAATGGTATTTTTTTCATGGTTTCCTTTTTGGAGTTCTCTTTGTTAGAGTAGAGGAATCCAAATGATTTGTTCTCATTAATCTTGTACCCTGCCACTTTGTTGAACCATTCTGTTAGTTCTAGTACCTTTTTTGTGGAGTCTATGGATTTTCTTTGATCCTATACATAGAAAATCCAGTGGGCTGGGTATGGATTTTCTATGTATAGGATCATGTCATCTGAGAATAGGAATAGTTTTACTTTTTCCTTACCAATTTAAATACCTTTTACTTCCATTTCTTGACTTATTGCTCTAGCTAGAACTTGAATAAGGATGGTGATAAAGAGCATCCTTGTCTGATTCTTGTTCTTAGGGGAGATAATTTCAGCAAGTAATGTTGGCTGTTGGTTTTCAATACATGCCCTTAATTAGGCTGATGAATTTCCCTTCCATTCTTTTTTTGCTGAGAATTTTTATCAGAGAAAGGTATTAGGTTTTATGAAATGCCTTTTCTCATCAATTGAGATGATCATGTGATTCTTCTTTTTTTTATTAATGTGATGAATTACCTTGATTGATTTTCTTGTGTTGAACCACCCTTGCATCCCTGGTGTGAATCTCACTTGATCAAGATGTATTATTTTTTTGATATGCTGTGAAATTCTGTTGGATAGAATTTTATGTCTATATTCATGAGGGATATTGGTCTGTAATTTTTTTTTGTTTGTTCTGTCTTTGCTTGGCTTTTGTATTAGGTTTATATTGTATTCATAATATGAATTAGGGAGCATTCTTTTCTATTCTATGTTCTGGAATAGTTTCAGTAGAATTGATAGCAACTCTTCTCTGAATGTTTGGTAGAATTCTCTAGTGATGCCATCTAGGTCAGTTTTTTTTTTTTTTTTTTTTTTTTTTAGTGGGCGGAGTTCTTTTATGACCTCTTCACTTTCTCCTTTTGTTATGGGTCTGTTCAGTTTTTCTACCTCAGTTTGTGTTAGCTTAGGTAGGTAATGTGTTTCTAGAAATTTGTCCATTTCTTCTAGGTTTTCAGATTTGTTGGAGTAGAATTTTTCATGATATTCTAGTATGATCCTTTTTATCTGTTGCAATGTCACCCATCCCTTTTGTTATTTTGGTTATTTGGACTTTCTCATTCTTTTCCTTTGTCAATTTATCCAGTGGTTTGTCAATTTTATTGATCCTCTTAAAGAGCAAACATCTAGTCTTGTTGATTCTTTCTATTGCTTTTCTGTTTTATTTCTCCTCTGATCTTTATTAGGGGCCCTGGTGGCACAGTGGTTGAGAGCTTGGCTGCTAATCAAAAGACTGGTAGTTCGAATCCACCAGCCACTCCTCAGAAACTGTATGGGGCAGTTCTGCTCTGTCCTATAGGGTCGCTATGAGTTGGAATCAACTGAAAGGCAACAGGTTTTTGGGGTTTTTTGTTTGTTTGTTTTTTAAATCTCTATTATTCCTTTTTTTCTGACTCCTGTGGGTTTCTTTTGCTGCTCTTTTTCTTGTAGGATTAAGTTTTTTATTTTGGCTCTTTCTCCTTTTTTTTGATGTGTACATTTATTGCTATAAACTGTCCTCTGAATACTGCTTTTGCTGTGTCCCAAAAGTTTTGGTGTTTTGTGTTTACATTCCCACTTGATTCCAGGAATTTTTTTTTATTTCATTTTTAACTATTCTACTACTCATCAGTTTTTAAGCAAGGTGTTATTCAGTTTCTATGTATTTGATTTTTTTTTCTTGTTCTTTCTATTATCGATTTTTAGTTTTATAGCATGTGGTGGCCTAAAATATGGCCTATTCTGGAGAATGATTCATGTGCACTGGAGAAGAATGTGTACTCTGGTGCTCTTGGGTGGAGACCATATCCTACAAATTCAGGAAGCTCAACGAAGTCTAAGTTGGATAAACACAGTGGCACATCACAGCAAAAATGATGACTCTCAACAACAAAGAGAAAATTTTGAAAGCATCCAGAGAAAAATGATGGATCACTTACAAGGGAACCCCAATAAGATTAACAGCTGACTTATCAGCATAAACAGTGAAGACCAGTTAGAAGTGATATAACATAACTCAAAGTTCTCAAAGGAAGCAAAAACAAACCAAAAAAAAAAAAAAAATTCAGTCAAGAATCCTATATATAGCAAACATATCTTTCAAAAAATGAAGGCAAAGTAAAGAATTTACGTGATGAGCAAAAACTTGGATTTGGCAAAGGATTCTTAGATATGACACCAAAAACAAAACAAGAGAAAAAAAATACATAAACTGAATTTCATGAAAAAATAAAATGTGTCTCAAAGAAGGGCACCACCAAGTAAGTGAAAAGACAATCCACACCGTGGAGAAAATATTTGCCAACCATATATCTAATAAGGGATTTGTATATGGAATATATAAAGAACACTTACAACTCAATAATGAAAAGAAAAATAACCCATTTAAAAAAAAAGTGGGTAAAGGATCGAAAGATATTTCTCCAGAGAAAATGAACAAATGATCAATGGCCATATAAAAAGATGCTCAGCATTATTAGTTGTCAGAAAAATGCAAATCAAAACCACAATGATATACCACTTCATATCTACTAGGAAGGCTAGAACAACAACAACAAAAAAGTCAGGTAACAACAAGAGTATGAAGAAATCAGAACCCTCATAAACTGCTTGTGGGAAGGTAAAATAATCTAGTCATTTTGGAAAACATTTGACAGTTCCTCAAATGTTTGAACATAAAGTTACCCTGTAACCTCACAATTTCATTCCTAGGTACATATGCAAGAGACATAAAAAATAGTATGGTTACACAGAAATTTATACATGGGTTTTTAGAGCAGCATATTTTATAACAGGCAAATGTGGCAATAACACAGATTAAATATACAGATGAAGGGATAAACACAATGCTGTTTGTCCATACAATGGAATATTACTAGGCAATAAAAAGGAATTAAGTACTGATACATGCACATTTGTTATGAGTCATTGTATACACCTCGAATTTCTAAAATAATAGGCTTCATGAGGTTGGTTGATAACTACAGGTTGTATGTAACTTGGGTATTCAGAACCTGGGGATTGCCTGTATTGTACAAGTTAAATAGCAATTACTGTTTACAGACTGTCCATATTGGAACTATTATGAGTAACCACTGTATTCTAGAAGTTACATAACAATCAGTGTTTAAGGCTCAATATTAGAACTATTATGAGTGTACAGTGGTGCTAAGGAAAATATGGTGAGGAAAAAAATCACAATGTTCTGGTAACAAAGGGGACACTTAAGTCTTTTTCATAGCCTGAACATGCTAGAAATTTCATTAAGAGCTGCAGTTAAAGAAAACAATATTTGACTGCTGAAAACGAAGAATTTTATTTTTTGTACTGGCCATTGACTCTGTAGATGCTATTTAATACTTAAATTCACAGAGTTAAAATATTACATTCACAACAGGAAGCAACTAAACAGTGTGTTGTATACCATATTTTCCTTTTTTTTTTTTTACTGAGTTTTAGATGAAGGACCCTGTACTTTATTTCTTACCCTTTCAAGTGTGTTTGTAGTTTTCATTGCCCAGCAATAAATTAAAAATCATAGTTTTGTAAATTTAAAATTTAAAAATACAAAGATACACATTCAGAAATATTGCATTTTGGGCTACTGACTTTTATGGAATTAGGGATCATTGACACAGACAAGTTGTTTAATTGGGATAAAAATTGATAATTGATGAACTGTCCATTTATAGTTGGTTCCATTTATTCTCAGCAAAAGTATATGGGGAGGTCCCATTTTAAAGCAATTGTTTTCTATTGTACAGAATAACATATTCACATAATATTGATTCTAGAGTTAATTTAATACAATCACATACCAAATGACAAAAGTCCCACACTACTTAAAAACAAGTAGAAGAGAAATGTTCAAATGCATAATATCTATTACTATCTACTACGGATTTAATATTGTTTGAGTAAAACGAAGATCATATATACAAATATAATCTGATTTGTGTACTTTCAAAGTTCACAGATCTTTCACTAGCTATACACATATATATATAAATAAATAATATTGCTTGCTTTAGTATAGTAAGTCAGAAATAATTTTTATTGTCTTTGCATGTAAAAAATGCAGGATCAGCTTTAAACTCACACTTTGGAGTTATTATTTGAAAAACCAAATAAGTTCGTGTAGAGAGTTTGATGATCTTCATCATTTACACAGTTTGGGAGCCAGATACATATGTTTCTTATATGATTTGCATGAAAAGTCCCAGTCTCAGAACTTTTAAATGAAAATGAAAGAAACCATGAAAAATATAAATATGCCTTCATTATCATTGTAGAAAAAAAAAATAACTGAAGGTAAAAAAAGGCTATTGTAAGAAATCTAGAGACTCACAGATCAAAGTGATATATGTTAGCATTTGAATTTTCTGCTGAACAACGAATGGAAACTTAATGGATGGGCCAGCACATCAGTACAATGTATTTTATCATACTACCTTTTGTATAATCTACCTGTATTCTCCATATCTCATTTGTAAGTTTGTTGTACGTGGAGGCTTGTGTGTTGCTGTGATACTGGAAGATATTCCATCAGTATTTCAAATACTAGCAGGGTCACCCATGGTGGACAGGTTTCAGCAGAGCTTGCAGACTAACACAGGCTTGAAAGAAGGACCTGGGCACCTACTTCTAATGGAAACTGTCTTAGTTATCTAGTGTCACTATGATAGAAATACCACAAATGGATGGCTTCAACAAACAGAAGTTTATTCTCTCACAGTCTAGTAGGGCAGAAGTCCAAATTCAGGGCATCAGCTCCAGGGGAAGGCTTTCTCTCTCTGTGGCTCTGGAGGAAGTCTTTGTCATGAATCTTCCCCTGGACTAGAAGCTTCTCAGACACAGAGACCTGGGGTCCAACGGCTGTGTTCTGCTCCCAATGCTGCTTTCTTGGTGGTATGAGGCCCCCATGTCTCTCTGTTAGCTTCTCTCTTTTATATATCAAAAGAGATTTTCTCAAGACACAATCCAAACTTGTAGCTTGAGTCCTGCCTCATTAACGTGATGACCACCAATTCTGTCTCATAAACATCATACAGACAGGATTTTCAACACATAGGAAAATCACATCAGATGACAAAATGGACAATGATGCAATACTGGGAATCATGACCTAGCCAAATTGACACATATTTTGGGGAGACACAATTCCATCCATGAAAAAAACCTTATGAATAACCGTAGAATACTATCTGAAATAGTTCAAGAACATAAGCCCCTCAGGTTGGAAGGCACTCAAAATATGGTGCGGGAAGAGCTCCCTCCTCAAAGTAGAGACTACCTTAATGAAGTGGATGAAGTAAAGCTTTCAGAACCTTCATTTGCTGGTGTGGCACACTCAAAATAAGAAGAAATAGCTGCAAATATTCATTAATAATCAGAAGGTGGGATGTACAAAATATGAATTTTGGAAAAGTGGAAGTTGTCAAAAATTAAATGGAATGCTTGAAGATCAATATCCAAGGCATTAGTGAGCTGAAATGTGCTGGTACTGGCCATTTTGAATCAGACAATCATATGATCTACTATCCTAGGGATGCCAAACTGAAGAGGAATGAAGTTGCATTCGTTATCAAAAAGAACGTTACAAGCTCTGTCCTGAAGCACAACACTATCAGTGATAGGATAATATCCATGTGCTTACAAGGATGACCAGTTGATACAACTATTACTCTAATTTATGTCACAGATGAAGAAATTGAAGATTTTTTACCAACTTTTGCAGTCTGAAATTGATCAAACATGCAATCAAGATGCATTGATAATTACTGGTAATTGGAATGTGGAAGTTGGAACATAGAAGAAGAATCAGTAGTTGGAAAATAAGAACTCAGTGATAGAAATGAGGAAACCCTGGTGGCATAGTGGGTAAGAGCTATTGCT
Organism: Loxodonta africana; assembly: GCF_030014295.1. Classification (NCBI taxonomy): domain Eukaryota; kingdom Metazoa; phylum Chordata; class Mammalia; order Proboscidea; family Elephantidae; genus Loxodonta; species Loxodonta africana. The sequence goes on from NC_087355.1 coordinate 64,018,069, forward strand.
GCTAACCAAAAGGTCAGAAGCTTGAATCCACGAGGTGCTCCTTGTAAACCATATGGAGCAGTTCTATTCTGTCCTATAGAGTCACTATGAATCCAAATCAACTCTAGTGGCAACAAGTTTGGTTTTGGTTTTAATAGAAATGATGCTAGAGATCACATGATACAGTTTTTTGTGACCAGTGACCTATTTTCTGGAAATAAAATTTTTCAAGAATGTAAGCAGTGATTACTCACCTGGACTTCACCAGATGAAATATAGAGAAATTAAATCCACTACATCTGTGGAAAGAGACGATGGAGAAGCTCAATATCATTAGTCAGAACAAGGCCGGGGCCAACAGACAATCTATTGCTCATATGCAAGTACAAGTTGAAGCTGAAGAAACTTAAAACAAGTCCAGGAGAGCCAAAGTATGCCCTTGAGAATATCCCACCTGAAATTTAGAGACTACCTCAAGAATAGATTTGATGCATTGAACACTGATGACTAAAGAGCAGATGAGTTGTGGGATGATACCAAGAAGATAATAAAAGAAGAAAGCAGAAGGGCATTAAAAAGATAAGAATAAAAGAAAAAAACAAAATGGATGTCAGTACAGACTCTGAAACTTACTCTTGAGGGTAGATAGCTGAAGAAATGAAGTAAAAGAGCTGAACAGAAGATTTCAAAGGGCAGCTCGAGAAAACAAATAAAGTATTATAATGAAATGTGGAAAGACCTGGAGTTAGAAAACCAAAAGGGAAGAACACACTCAGTATTTCTCAAGCTGAAAAACTGAAGAAAAAATTCAAGCCTCCAGTTGCAACTTTGAAGGATTCTATGGGCAAAATACTGAAGGACATAGGAACCATCAAAAGAAAATGGATGGGGAGGCAGGGCTAAGATGGTGGACTAGGTGGACGCTACCCCGGATCCCTCTTGCAACAAAGACTCAGAAAAACAAGTGAATCGATCACATACATAACAATCTACGAACCCTGAACAACAAACACAGATTTAGAGATGGAGAACTAACAAATACGGAGAGGCAGCGATTGTTTTCAGAGCCTGGAGCCAGCGTACTAGTCAGTGGATTTTCTGGAAAAACTAGTTTCCCAGTGATGGCTCGGAGACAGCAGTCCATATCAAACCACATAAAGAAGCAGACCATGACAGCTTCTTCAACCCCCCAAACAAAAGATTCAAAATCTTTCCCAAATGAAGATAAAATCCTGGAATTATCAGATACAGAATATAAAAAACTAATTTACAGAATGCTTCAAGACATCACAAATGAAATTAGGATAAATGCAGAAAAAGCCAAGGAACACACTGATAAAACCGTTGAAGAACTCAAAAAGATTATTCAAGAACATAGTGGAAAAATTAATAAGTTGCAAGAATCCATAGAGAGACAGCATGTAGAAATCCAAAAGATTAACAATAAAATTACAGAATTAGACAACGCACTAGGAAGTCAGAGGAGCAGACTCGAGCAATTAGAATGCAGACTGGGACATCTGGAGCACCAGGGAATCAACACCAACATAGCTGGAAAAAAATCAGATAAAAGAATTAAAAAAAATGAAGAAACCCTAAGAATTATGTGGGACTCTATCAAGAAGGATAACTTGCGGGTGACTGGAGTCCCAGAACAGGGAGGGGGGACAGAAAACACAGAGAAAATAGTTGAAGAACTCCTGGCACAAAACTTCCCTGACATCATGAAAGACGAAAGGATATCTATCCAAGATGCTCATCGAACCCCATTTAAGATTGATCCAAAAAGAAAAACACCAAGACATATTATCATCAAACTTGCCAAAACCAAAGACAAACAGAAAATTTTAAAAGCAGCCAGGGAGAAAAGAAAGGTTTCCTTCAAGGGAGAATCAGTAAGAATAAGTTCAGACCACTCAGCAGAAACCATGCAGGCAAGAAGGGAATGGGACAACATATACAGAGCACTGAAGGAGAAAAACTGCCAGCCAAGGATCATATATACAGCAAAACTCTCTCTGAAGTATGAAGGCGAAATTAAGATATTTACAGATAAACATAAGTTTAGAGAATTTGCAAAAATCAAACCAAAGCTACAAGAAATACTAAAGGATATTGTTTGGTCAGAGAACCAATAATATCAGATACCAGCACAACACAAGGTCACAAAACAGAATGTCCTGATATCAACTCAAATAGGGAAATCACAAAAACAAACAAATTAAGATTAATTAAAAATATATATATAACAATACACATAACAGGGAATCATGGAAGTCAATAGGTAAAAGATCAAAATAATCAAAAAGAGGGACTAAATACAGGAGGCATAGAACTGCCATATGGAGAGTGATACAAGGCGATATAGAACAATACAAGTTAGGTTTTTACTTAGAAAAATAGGGGTAAATAACAAGGTAACCACAAAAAAGTATAACAACTCCATAACTCAAGAAAAACGTAATGACTCAACTAACATAAAGTCAAACACTATGAAAATGAGGATCTCACAATTTACTAAGAAAAATGCCTCAGCACAAAAAAGTATGTGGAAAAATGAAATTGCCAACAACACACATGAAAAGACATCAAAATGACAGCACTAAAAACTTATTTATCTATAATTACGCTGAATGTAAATGCACTAAATGCACCAATAAAGAGACAGAGAGTCTTGGACTGGATAAAGAAACACGATCCATCTATATGCTGCCTACAAGAGACACACCTTAGACTTAGAGACACAAACAAACTAAAATTCAAAGGATGGAAAAAAATATATCAAGCAAACAATAAGCAAAAAAGAAGAGGAGTAGCAATATTAATTTCTGACAAAATAGACTTTAGACTTAAATCCACCACAAAGGATAAAGAAGGACACTATATAATGATAAAAGGGACAATTGATCACAAAGACATAACCATATTAAATATTTATGCACCCAATGACAGGGCTGCAAGATACATAAAACAAACTTTAACAGAACTGAAAAGTGAGATAGACACCTCCACAATTATAGTAGGAGACTTCAACACACCACTTTCGGAGGACAGGAAATCCAGTAACAACCGCAATAGAGACACGGAAGACCTACTTACAACAATCAACCAACTTGACCTCATTGACTTATACAGAACTCTCCACCCAACTGCTGCAAAGTATACTTTTTTTTCTAGCACACATGGAACATTCTCTAGAATAGACCACATATTAGGTCATAAAACAAATCTTTGCAGAGTCCAAAACATGAAAATATTTCAAAGCATCTTCTCAGACCACAAGGCAATAAAACTAGAAATCCATAATAGAAAAACTAGGGAAAAGAAATCAAATACTTGGAAACTGAACAATACCCTCCTGAAAAAAGACTGGGTTATAGAAGACATCAAGAAGGGAATAAGGAAAATCATAGAATGCAACGAGAATGAAAATACTTCCTATGAAAACCTCCGGGACACAGCAAGAGCAGTGCTCAGAGGCCAATTTATATCGATAAATGCACACATACAAAAAGAAGAAAGAGCCAAAAGCAGAGAACTGTCCCTACAACTTGAACAAATAGAAAGTGAGCAACAAAAGAACCCATCAGGCACCAGAAGAAAACAAATAATAAAAATTAGAGCTGAACTAAATGAATTAGGGAACAGAAAAACAATCGAAAGAATTAACAAAGCCAAAAGCTAGTTCTTTGAAAAAAATAACAAAATTGATAAACCACTGGTTAGACTGACTAAAGAAATACAGGAAAGGAAACAAATAACCCGAATAAGAAACGAGAAGGACCACATCACAACAGAACCAAATGAAATTAAAAGAATCATTTCAGATTACTACGAAAAATTGTACTCTAACAAATTTGAAAACCTAGAAGAAATGGATGAATTCTTGGAAAAACACTACCTACCTAAACTAACACATTCAGAAGTAGAACAACTAAATAGACCCATAACGAAAAAAGAGATTGAAACGGTAATCAAAAAACTTCCAACAAAAAAAAAGCCCTGGCCCGGACGGCTTCACTGCAGAGTTCTACCAAACTTTCAGAGAAGAGTTAACACCACTACTACTGAAGGTATTTCAAAGCATATAAAAAGACGGAATACTACCCAACTCATTCTATGAAGCCACCATATCCCTGATACCAAAACCAGGTAAAGACATCACAAAAAAAGAAAATTAAAGACCTATATCCGTCATGAACATAGATGCAAAAATTCTCAACAAAATTCTAGCCAATAGAATCCAACAACACATCAAAAAAATAATTCACCATGATCAAGTGGGATTTATACCTTTTTTTTTTTTTATTCAAGGCTGGTTTAATATCAGAAAAACCATTAATGTAATCCATCACATAAATAAAACAAAAGATAAAAACCACATGATCTTATCAATTGATGCAGAAAAGGCATTTGACAAGGTCCAACACCCATTTATGATAAAAACTCTTACCAAAATAGGAATTGAAGGAAAATTTCTCAACATAATAAAGGGCATCTATGCAAAGCCAACAGCCAATATCACTCTAAATGGAGAGAACCTGAAAGCATTTCCCTTGAGAACGGGAACCAGACAAGGATGCCCTTTATCACCGCTCTTATTCAACATCGTACTTGAAGTCCTAGCCAGGGCAATTAGGCTAGACAAAGAAATAAAGGGTATCCGGATTGGCAAGGAGGAAGTAAAGTTATCACTATTTGCAGATGACATGATCTTATACACACAAAACCCTAAGGAATCCTCCAGAAAACTATTGAAACTAATAGAAGAGTTTGGCAGAGTCTCAGGTTATAAAATAAACATACGAAAATCACTTGGATTCCTCTACATCAACAAAAAGAACACCAAAGAGGAAATCACCAAATCAATACCATTCACAGTAGCCCCCAAGAAGATAAAATACTTAGGAATAAATCTTACCAAGGATGTAAAAGACCTATACAAAGAAAACTACAAAGCTCTACTACAAGAAATTCAAAAGGATATACTTAAGTGGAAAAACATACCTTGCTCATGGATAGGAAGACTTAACATAGTAAAAATGTCTAATTCTACCAAAAGCCATCTATACATATAACGCACTTCTGATCCAAATTCTAGTGTCATATTTTAAGGGGATAGAGAAACAAATCACCAACTTCATATGGAAGGGAAAGAAGCCCCAGATAAGCAAAGCATTACTGAAAAAGAAGAAGAAAATGGGAGGCCTCACTCTACCTGATTTCAGAACCTATTATACAGCCACAGTAGTCAAAACAGCCTGGTACTGGTACAACAACAGGCACATAGACCAATGGAACAGAATTGAGAACCCAGGTATAAATCCATCCACATCTGAGCAGCTGATATTTGACAAAGACCCAGTGTCAGTTAATTGAGGAAAAGATAGCCTTTTTAACAAAGGGTGCTGGCATAACTGGATATCCATTTGCAAAAGAATGAAACAGGACCCATACCTCACACCATGCACAAAAACTAACTCCAAGTGGATCAAAGACCTAAACATAAAGACTAAAACGATGAAGATCATAGAAGAAAAAGTAGGGACAACCCTAGGAACCCTAATAAAAAAACAGGGCATAAACAGAATACAAAACATTACCAAAAATGATGAAGAGAAACCCGATAACTGGGAGCTCCTAAAAATCAAACATCTATGCTCATCTAAAGACTTCACCAAAAGAATAAAAAGACCACCTACAGACTGGGAAAGAATATTCAGCTATGACATCTCAGACCAGCGCCTGATCTCTAAAATCTACATGATTCTGTCAAAACTCAACCACAAAAAGACAAACAACCCAATCAAGAAGTGGGCAAAGGATATGAACACACATTTCACTAAAGAAGATATTCAGGCAGCCAACAGATACATGAGAAAATGCTCTCGATCATTAGCCATTAGAGAAATGCAAATTAAAACTACGATGAGATTCCGTCTCACACCAACAAGGCTGGCATTAATCCAAAAAACACAAAATAATAAATGTTGGAGAGGCTGCGGAGAGATTGCAACTCTTATACACTGCTGGTGGGATTGTAAAATGGTACAACCACTTTGGAAATCTATCTGGCGTTATCTTAAACAGTTAGAAATAGAACTACCATACAACCCAGAAATCCCACTCCTCAGAATATACCCTAGAGATACAAGAGCCTTCACACAAACAGATATATGCACACCCATGTTTACTGCAGCTCTGTTTACAATAGCAAAAAGCTGGAAGGAACCAAGGTGTCCATCAACGGATGAATGGGTAAATAAATTGTGGTATATTCACACAATGGAATACTACGCATCGATAAAGAACAGTGAGGAATCCGTGAAACATTTCATAACATGGAGGAACCTGGAAGGCATTATGCTGAGCGAAATTAGTCAGAGGCAAAAGGACAAATATTGTATAAGACCACTATTATAAGATCTTGAGAAATAGTAAAAACTGAGAAGAACACATACTTTTGTGGTTACGAAGAGGGGAGGGAGGGAGGGAGGGAGAGGGTTTTTTATTGATTAATCAGTAGATAAGAACTGCTTTGGGTGAAGGGAAAGACAACACTCAATACATGGAAGGTCAGTTCAATTGGACTGGACCAAAAGCAAAGAAGTTTCCGGGGTAAAATGAATGCTTCAAAGGTCAGCGGAGCAGGGGCGGGGGTCTGGGGAAAATGGTTTGAGGGGACTTCTATGTCAATTGGCAAAATAATTCTATTATGAAAACATTCTGCATCCCACTTTGAAATGTGGCGTCTGGGGTCTTAAAGGCTAACAAGCGGCCATCTAAGATGCATCAATGGGTCTCAACCCACCTGGAGCAAAGGAGAATGAAGAACACCAAGGTCGCACGACAACTAGGAGCCCAAGAGACAGAAAGGGCCACATGAACCAGAGACCTACATCATCCTGAGACCAGAAGAACTAGTTGGTGCCCGGCCACAATTGATGACTGCCCTGACAGGGAGCACAACAGAGAACTCCTGAGGGAACAGGAGATCAGTGGGATGCAGACCCCAAATTCTCATAAAAAGACCAAACTTAATGGTCTGACTGAGACTGGAGGAATCCCGGCGGCCATGCTCTCCAGACCTTCAGCTGACACAAGACAGGAACCATCCCCGAAGACAACTCATCAGACATGAAAGGGACTGGTCAGCAGGTGGGAGAGAGATGCTGATGAAGAGTGAGCTAATTATATCAGGTGGACACTTGAGAGTCTGTTGGCAGCTCTTGTCTGGAGGGGGGATGGGAGGATAGAGAGAGAGGGAAGCTGGCAAAATTGTCACGAAAGCAGAGACTGAAAGGGCTGACTCAATAGGGGAAGGGCAGGTGGGAGTACGGAGTAAGATGTATGTAAACTTATATGTGACAGACTGATTGGATTTGTAAACGTTCTGCTTCATAAAAGTTAATAAAAAAAATAAAAAAAAAAGAAGATGGATGGAATACAGAGTCACTGAACCAAAAAAAAAATAGTCAATGTTCAACCATTTCAGGAGGTAGCATTTGATCAAGAACTAATGATATTGAAGGGAAAAGTCCACGCTACACTTAAAGCATTGGCAAAAACAGGGCTCCGTAAATTGACAGAATACCAGTTGAGGTGTTTCAACAAACGGATACAACACTGGAAGTGCTCACTTTTCTGTTACTAGAAATTTGGAAGGCAGATACCCGGCCAACCTAGTGGAAGCAATACATATTTTTGCCCAGTCCAAAGAAAACTGATGCAACAGAATGTGGAAATTATCAAACAATATCATTACTATCACACACAAGTGAAATTTTGCTGAAGAAAATTAAAAAAATGGTTGTAGCAGTATATTAACCAGGAACTGACAGAAATTCAAGCTGGAAGTAGAATGAGAGATATCATTGCTGATGTCAGATGGATCTTGCCTGAAGGCAGAAACTACCAGAAAGATATTTACCTGTATTTTATTGACTATGTGAAAGCATGTGACTGTGTGGATCTTAATAAATTATGGATGACATGGAAAAAAATGGTGTCATGGATTGAATTGTGTTCTGCAAAAATATGTGTATCAATTTAGCTGGACCATGATTCCCAGTATTGTGTGATTGTCCATTATTTTTTCATCTGATATGATTTTCTTATGTGTTGTAAATCTTATCACTATGATGTTAATGAGATGGATTAGTGGCAGTTGTACTGATAAGATCTGCAAGATTATATTGTGTTTTAAGCCAATCTCTTTTGAGATGTAGAAAAGGGAGCAGAGAGACAAGGCGACCTCTTATCACCTAGATAGCAGCACTGGGAACAGAGCGTGTCCGGGGCTGGTGCATGGAGAAGCTCCTAGACCAGGGAAAGATGACAAGGACATTCCTCCAGAGCTGACAGAGAGAGAAAGACTTCCCCTTGAGCTGGAACCCTGAATTCAGACTTCTAGCCTCCTAGACTGTGAGAGAATAAATTTCTCTTGTTAAAGCCATACCACTTCTGGTATTTCTGTTATAGTAGCACTAGCTAAGTAAGACACATGAGAATTCCAGAACCCTTAATTGTACTTACGGGGAACCTGTAGATAGGACAAGGGGTAGTCTTTCCAACAGAACAAGGGAATATTGTGTGGTTTAAAATAAGGAAAAGTGTTCATCAGGGTTGTATCCTTCACCTTACTTTTCATTCTGCATGCTGGGCAAATAATCTAAGGAGGTGGAGTATATGAAGAACACAGCATTACGATTGGAGGAAGACTCATTAACAACCTGAGATAGGCAGATGACACAACTTTGCTTGCTGAGAGTGAAGAGGAATTGAAGGACTTACTGATGAAGATCATAGACTACAGCTTTCAGTAAGGACTGCACTTCAACATAAGCAAAACAAAAATTCTCATGATAACACCAATAAACAACATCATGATAAATGGAGAAAATATTGAAGCTGTCAAGGCTTTTATTTTACTTGGATTCACAGTCAACGTCCATGGAACCAGCAGTCAAGAAATCAAATGACAAATTGCATTGGACAAATCTGTTGCAAAAGACCTCTTTGAAGTGTTGAAAAGCAAAGATGTCACAAAAGATGTCACTTTGAGGACTAAAGTGGGTCTGACCAAAGACATGGTGTTTTCAATAGCCTCATATGCACGGGAAACCCGGACAATCAATAAAGAAGACAGAGGAAGAATTGATGCATTTGAATTAAGACGTTAGTGAAGAATACTGAATATACTATACACTGCCAGAAGAACAAGTAAGTCTGCCTCGCAAAAAATAAATCCAGAGTGCTCCTTGAAAGTGAGGATGGTGAGTACTTTGGACATGTTATTAGGAAGAAACTGTGGAACACAAGAGTTTAATCTCCGGTAAAAGAATAAAAAAAAAGAAATCATTATTTAAGACTTTATCAGTAAAATACGTATTTTATTTACCTACCACCTTAAGTTCTGAAATATTAGACTGGCTGTGATGTTCTGCATGTATATTTATGTTCCCCCAAAATTAATGTATTTCTAAAATTCCAAACTTTTACCGTTTTCCTGAATCTTGCACTTTAACACCTGCAATGTCATCATTTAAGTAACTGATTTCACATGAGCGTCATTCCCATTTTGGTTACTTAATTGTGAAGATTATTATCGTCATTTAACTTAGAACTTAAAGTGCAGTTACTTCTAACAAAGATCCTGGACAGAAGCACATAGAGACAAATCCATTTAAACAGCACATGACTTGGAGGATCCCACTGGCTGAATTCGATAGGAACTGTTGTTAATTCAAACCCTGGGGACATCCTCATATGTCTGCTCACTGAGTGGACTGTGTGTGTGTTGAGAACTCCGTAGGCTAGCAATAGCCAATAATTTAAAGCTGATAGAAGGGTCACTCCAGACATTTAAAATGCAATCACTTACCCTTTTCTGGCATTTAAAATAAAATGATATAGTGTAGAGTTCATGAAGTGGATTTGAGACTCCTCAAAGGAGTCTATGGAGTTGTCATGTGGTTTTCTATTGTTGACTTTAAGCCTAATGTGCACTGTGAAACCAGCATTATTTATGTGAAGATTCAAAGTACGGCATTTCATGGATAACATATGTTGAACTAAAGCAAAACAGCATTTTATAATTACAATAATAGGAACAATGAGGAATACAAAGATTCCAAAATAAAGTAGAAAATTTTTTTTCCACCATTCACCCCAAGAGGAAAACCGATTTCTTATAATATCAGTTAAGGAAGGAACAAGATTGTTAAGGCGAGATACTACATACGGCATACAATTAACATAGAGTGTAATATTAGCACTACTGTCAGTAATATAGACACAGCACTCAGATTGTCTTATGTCACAGGTACCTCCTTGGGCTGTAGTAATAATGTCAAAGACCATTCTATTTGGAATACTACATTTCTCACCATTGCTATTTTGGTATTGATCTCTTGAAGCCTGTGGGCACTGTCATTTAGGGAAGTTTTTTACATATTTGGTTAATATTTCTACATGTGCCATAACATCTTCAAGTCCTGAGGTGCAAATACTGCCAATAAATGATCAAGCCAGTCTGAATGAAACACTAATCAAGACTATCAAGCTGTTAATATGGGTACATTAGCTGGTACAGGGAGTTCAGTTAAAATACACCCTTGAGTCCAGCTCAGGCCTAGAGTGCATCTTCCAGTTCAGCCTGGTAGGAATTAGAGCCAAAGGTTGGTTACACATAACCAAAAGGTGCCATTAGGGGCTACCCAACAGATGCTTGAGTGTTGTAGTAGTAAGTGGCAAGCCAATCAGTAGCTCGTAAGGTTATAACTGATGTACATTCAGATATTGGAAACCATCCCATAGGTATGGTGAGGGCTGGATTACTCAGATGGGTGTGATTACATTGATCCAAAAGAAAAAAAAGATAAAAAGGTGCATTTTCAGTCTTGTTCCATGGTCTTGGGTCAGCTGCCTACCTCAGATGTCATCTGCTTCTGGCCACCCGTAAAAACCAAACCCATTGCCATCGAGTCGATTCCAACTCATAGCAATCCTATAGGACAGAATAGAACTGCCCCATAGAGTTCCCAGTGAGCACCTGTTGGATCTGAACTGCCAACCTTTTGGTTAGCAGCTGTAACACTTAACGACTGTGCCACTTCTGGCCACAGAGGCATTTAAATGTAATCTTCAATACTCCTGTGGGTTGGCTAGTTCGAAGAGGAGTCTTAACCCTTTTTAACTGTGACGAATGGATCCAAGATTTTATTCCCTCTAATTTGGCTGCACATGGATTGGTGAGGAGGACGAAGTATAGTTCCTTCCAATAAGTTTCTAATGAGTCTTTTGTATGATGTCTCCTCCAATATACATTTTCTCCTGGGGTGATGTTAGGCAGACTTCGGGAGGTTAGTTTCTGTTAGCCAAAGGCTTCCCTAACCTGTGAAAGATATTCTTTGGAATATTGTATTAAAAACTGGCAATTCTTCAGTAATTCAGGTTGAACAATGTTAGCGTCAGTGTAAGCAACATAAGGAAAGATCCAAATAGTGTGGACCTCAGATGTAAACGAACTAAGGTAAGGACCTTAGTTCAGGATAAATTTAAAGTTTCACAAAGCTTTGCTTTTTGGGCCTTTATGATTCCATTAGTAGTCTCTACAAAACCAGAAGATGATAATGACAAAGTAGCCTTTGATAAATGGAAAAAACTCAACACAGTTCTTGGATGACTTGACCAATGAAATGAGTTCCCCAATCACTACAAAGAATTTTTAGTGCTCCCCAGATGGGTATGATGTTTTCAAGAAGTTTTTTTGTGACAAAGCCTGCACTAGCACAATAGCTAGGGAAGGCTTTTACCCAAGGTGAGAAGCTACGGATCATTACTAATACATATTTATAACCATTTGAAGATGAAAGCTGAATAAAATATAGCTGCCAGTTAAGCATAGACCTGGAAGGTAAAGGGTATTGTCCAGGAAGTACTTTAAGGTGTTTTCTGGCATTTTTGTGAGGGCAAATTGGACAATGGGTGGTAACACGTAAGGCGGCTTCAAAAAAATTTTCCCCACCAATACTTTCTTAAAGTTGCAATCATTTTTATCTCATTCCACGTGGGAACCTTTTTGTAAGGCTCACATCATAGGAACAAGCAGGAAATTGAGTCAGACAGTTTACTTATTAGACCCAGTTCACAGTTTAGTGCCAGGATCTTGGTAACAGCCTGCCTTTTTCCATGCCTTAATTTTGTCTGTTTGGGCTAATTGCTGGTGTTTCAGTTTTGTTTTTTTTTTTTTTTAATTCATGAAGATTGGAGTTATCAATAAACAAATTTGAGGAGTCCCTTTATTTATCAAAAGCAATTTTTATCATAGCAATTTCAGAGGGGAATAATAGAGCATCTATAAGGTCTGTTACTAGAGCTCCATTTTTTATGGCATTTCTAGAAGAGGTTAAATATCCTCTTTGTTTCCATAACACGCCAAAATAATGTACAATTCCAAAACAATATCTACTGTCCATAAAAATATTAACATATTTTCCTGAAGCCAATTCTACAAACTCTAATGAGGGCAATTAATTCAGCTTGTTGGGCTGAAGTGGCTTCAGGGAGAACTGCCTTCCAAGGACTTCAGTAGAAGTTGTAACAAAGTATCCATCTTGATGGTAAGGACTAGTTGGATTAGGTTTTAAATAAGAACCACCAACAAAAAAAAAACTAGATAGGATTATTTAAAGAGGTCTCCTTTAAGTCTTTCTGAGAGATTAAAAGTTGCTCAGTCAAGTCCAGGCAATCATGTGTCAGAGAATTATTCTCATTAGTTGCAGGGAGGAGAGTAGTTGGATTTAAATAGGTCAGGGAGTATATAGTCTAATGTTAGACACATGTAGGAGGAGAACTTCATAGGAAGTGAGCTTGCTGGTAGAAAGATGTGTTAAGGTAGAATTAAGTAAGGCAGACACAGCATGGGGCACATAAACTTCTAAAAAGTTTCCTAGCACCACATCTGCTATAGTTTCCACTAGTTTGGCAATAGTAGCCACAGCCCTAAGGAACAGAGTGTACACTCAGACTACAGGGTCAAGGTATTGGCTATAATAACTATAGGTCTTTATTGTCCTCCATGTTTTTGAGTAAGAATGCCTAAAACATTTCCAGATAATTTATGTACAAATAAGGAATAATCTAGGTGGTAATTAGGAAAACCAAGAGTAGCCAGGGGCTGCCTGCAGAACAGAACTTCAATTACTCATATGCAAGTTAAAGCTGAAGCTGGAGAAAATTAAAGCAAGTCCATAAGAGCTGAAGTATGACCTTGAGAATATCCCACCTGAATTTAGAGATTATCTCAAGAACAGATTTGATACATTAAACACTAATGACTGAAGACCACAGAGCTGCGGGACGACATCAAGGACATCGTATATGAAGAAAGTAAAAGATCATTAAAAAGACAGAAAACAAAGAAGAGACAAAAATAAATGTCAGAAGATACTCCAAAAGTGGTTCTTGAGTGTAGAGTATTTAAAGCAAATGGAAGAAAAGATAAAGAACAGAATAGAGGATTTCAGAGGGAGGCATGAGAAGACAAAATGAAGTATTATAATGAAATGAGCAAAGACCTGGAGTTAGAAAACCAAAAGGGAAGAACACACTTGTCATTTCTCAAGTAGAAAGAACTGAAGAAAAAATTCAAGCCTCCAGTTGCAATATTGAAGGATTCTATGGGCAAAATGGAAGAAGCCCTGGTGGCATAGTGGTTAAGCACTCAACTGCTAACAGAAAAGTCAGTGGTTCGAACCCTGTAGCCACGCCTTGGAGAAAGCTGTAACAATATGTTTCCATAAAGACTTACAGCCTTGGAAACCCTATGGACAGTTCTACTCTGTCCTATATGGTTGCTATGAGCTGGAATTGACTCAAAGGCAACAGGTTTGGTTTGATTTGGGATGGACAAAATATTGAACAAAGCAGGAAGCGTCAAAAGAAGATGGAAGGAATATAAAGACTCACTGTACCAAAAAGAGTTGGTTGAAGTTCAGCCATTTCAGGAGGTAGTATCTGATGAAGAACAGATGGCATTGAAGGAAGAAATCCAAGCTGCACGTCAGGCATTAGTGAAAAAAAAAAAAAAAAGTCACCAGGAATTGAAAGAATACGAATTGAGATATTTCAACAAACAGATGCAACACTGGAGATACTCACTTGTCTATGTCATGAAATTTGGAAGACAGCTACCTGGCCAACAGACTAATAGAGATTCTTACTTGTGCCCATTCCAAAGAAAGGCAATGCAAAAGAATGTAGAAATTATTGAACAATATCATTACTATCACATGCAAGTAAATTTTTGCTGACGATAATTTAAAACGGTTGTGCAGTACATTGACAGGGAACTGCCAGAAATTCAAACCAAATTTATAAGAGGACATGGAACAAGGGATATCATTACTGATGTCAGATGGAGCTTGGCTGAAAGCAGAGAATTCCAGAATGATGTTAACGTGTGTTTCATTGACAAAGTCATTTGACTGTGTGTGTCATAACAAATTATGGATAACATTGCAAAGAATGAAAATTAATTGTACTCATGCATAACACATATGTAGACAAAGAGGCTGTAGATCAAACAGAACAAGGATATACTGCATGGCTAAAAGCAGGAAATGTGTGTGTCAACTTTGTGTCCTTTCTCAGTAGTTACTCAATCTGTACACTTGGCAAATAATCTGAGAAGCCGGACTATGGGAAGAAGAATACAACATCATGATTGGAGGAAGACTCATTAGCGACCCACAATATGCAGATGACACAACCTTGCTTGCTGGAAGTAAGGAGGACTTGAAGCACTTACTGGTGAAGATCAAAGACGACAGCTTCAGTATAGATTACACCTCAATGTAAAGAAAACAAAAATCCTCACAACTGGACCAATAAGCAACATCATGATAAATGGAGAAAGGTTTGATGTTGTCATGGATTTCTTTTTACTCGGATCCGTAATCAGCACCTATGGAAGCAGCAGTCGAGAAATCAAATGACATATTGCATTAGGCAAATCTTCTGCAAAAGACCTCTTTAAAGTATTAAAAAGCAAAGATCTCACGTTGAGGACAAAGGTTCACCTGACCCAAGCCATGGTAACTTCAAATACTTCATATGCATGTGAAAGCTGGAGAATGAATAAGGAAGGCTGAAGAATTGATGCCTCTGAATTATGGTGTTGGTGATGAATATTCAATATACTGCCAGAAGAATGAAAAAAATCTATCTTGGAAGAAGTACATCCAGAATGCTTCTTAGCATCAAGGATGGTGACACTTTGTCTTACATACTGTGGACACGTTATCAGAAGGTACAAGATCCTGGAGAAGGACATCATGCATGGTAAAGTCAAGGGCCAGCAAAAAAAAAACAGGAAAACTCTCAATGAGATGGATTGACATGGTGACTTCAACAAAATGCTCAATCATAGCAAGGATTGTGAGGCTTTAACAGGACTAGGAAGTTTTTCATTCTGTTGTACACAGGGCTACCATGAGTTGGAACTGACTTGATGTCACTTAACAATGACAACAATTGAGCGAGCATGTTCTTTAAAGCCCCTCTTTTATTTCTGGTGCAATTGGGAATGAATCTGGCTCAGATGCTCTAAAATATATATTTAAAGGTTGAGCCAACAATGAAAAATTGGAAATCCAGTTTCAGCAATAGCCACAGAGTCCTAGAAACCCCTGCAGCTGTTTCTTTGTTTTGAATATAGGAAAGATAAGAATAGCTTCTTTCCATTTAGGATCAATAGAGAAGCCTTCTGCAGAAATTAGGCGGCCCAGATATTTAACAGAAGGCTGAGCTAACTGTAATTTTTCTCTGGAAAATTTATGTCCTCCAGCAACCGGATGTTTTAATAAAGTTACGCTGTTGTCAAGACTTGCTTGAGGGGAGATTGAGCAAACTAGCAAATCATCAATGTATTGCAGCAATGTGGATTTGTTTGTAAACGGTAAAGGCTACAAATCTACATGCAGAATCTGAGGAAAATAGGTTGGAGATTCAGTAAATACTTGGTCATTACAATCCAGAGAAATTGTTGATTTTCCCAGGTTAAAGTAAACAAATATTGACTTTCGGATTGCACAGGGATATTGAAAAAGGCACTGCAAAGATCCACAACCATAAAATGAGTTACATTTGAAAGAACATTGGAAAGTAATAAATGATGAGTAGGGCCACTAGAAATCTAAGAATAACACTACAGTTGATTGTATGCAAATCTAGAACAAATATTCAGCCCCTATTATTTCATTTTTTAACTGGAAGAGCAGGTGTATTACAAGAGTTGGTACAAAGGACAGTTAAATCTTTAGAAAGGGAAACTGGTATGATGGGAGCTATTCCTTCTTTTGCTTCTCATTTGAGTGGATACTGAAGAATTTTTGGTAGAGGTTTAGATAAATTTATTTGAATTTTAATTGGCTCAGTTGAAAAACTTGACCTACATCTGTGGATGTGGGATGTGGCAGTCCTCAAGTTTCCAGGAAATAGGAAAAATATGTCAGATAATAGAGGACAAGGCAGAATTGGACTTAGGAGAGCATGGTAGCACTTGCATATAGCAAATAACTTCGTCTTCCTGAATATTGTCTAATTCAGAACCTATGTCTTTTGACTTGATATTAGGCAGACTCAATAATATTTCCCCCTTTTCATTACATTATAAATGGCAATTCCATTGGCTAAAAGACCTCTTCCTATTAGATTGACATGGGTATCAGAACTGGGCAAAATTGAGTTTAAATCAGCAATAAGACCAAGAGATATTGAATTCGGTTGGTAATGAATCAAGGTTTGTTCCTGATTTGTGACCCCCACTACATTTGAGGTTTTAGTACTCCAGGCAGATGCATTTGTACACAGGTGAGATTAATAGCAGACAGGGTGACTCCAATGTCAATAAAAAATTGGCAAGTTTCCACATTAATAAATATTTTCTCTTTGAGGATTAAAAGCCACCACAGTAAAAGTCCCTGTTTTGTCCCTGGAACCCCTTCATTCTGAATCAGATTGTAGGATTTTTTTTTTTTTAAGGGAGACTGTGGGGTTGCTATCAGTCAGAATCAACCCAACACCAATGGGTATGGATTTCAATCTTCAGGAGAAAGATGTGGCAGTATGCTTCTGTGAAGATTTACAGCCTTGGAATTTCTGTGGGGTAGTTCTACGCTGAACTATAGGGTCACTATAAGTTGGAATCGACTCTCAACAACAGTGGGGTTTTTTGGGTTTTATCAGTCTTTTATTTTTTAACTTATGGCATTCATTTTTTTCCCCCAATGACCAGATTTTTTACAATAGTGACAAATATCTGCACTTGAAGGGCCATGAATATATTAACCTTAGAAACCATTTCTGCTTCAAGAGCCTGGGAAATTTGTAAGCTAAGTTGGTTGGCTTGACAACAGGAGCTGTCTCCCAGTTTAATTGATATTGCTGTATTAAGGGTGAAATCTCAGGTTTAAGACCAGGTATGAAAAGAGCATTGAAAGCACTGGAGGCACCAAGTACAGTCAAATTGATTCCACAGTGTTTGGAAAACTTCTGAAGCAACTGAGTCTGGTAATTATAAAGTTTCATCTTTATTTTGTTTACAAGAGTGAATTTTAGCCCAATCAATTAGTGGAGGAAAGACCTTTGGGATAGTCTAACAAATTTTTACTCTTGGCCCAAGCATCATCCAACAGCTCAGTGGCCACTTTATCAATATTTAAGGAAAAACTGTCCTTGGGGTTTTTCCATTTTGCCTGTTTTAGACATAATTGTCCTTCCCCCGGGCCAGTAATCAAGTCAAAAAGCTAATATAAGTTGGAGAGCCTAGGATGATAGGTTTCAATAAGGATTTTAAATTCATCATAAAATTTGTAGGTGTCCTTATGGAGTTTAGGAAAATCTTCCGTGATGCTACATAATTCTCAGCATGTCCACAGGGCAAAAGTGATACCAGGGGAATCTTTGGAATCACTGCTGTGGTGGATTTTAAAGGGTATTTCAGGCAAGGGCTTATTTGCCAGTTTTTTAGGGAAAAAGAGAAGTTCAGGTAAAGTGCTATCAGAAGGGTATAAAAAGGTAACAGCCAGAAAGGGAGCAGAAAGAGTGGAAGCTGAAATTTGACACTGTAATTCTTTATTCTCCTTAGTTAATTTAGGGACTTTCCCTGTAGGGAAGCAGTTTTACTGTCTTCATGTCTTTTGGAGGTCTTATACCAATCAAAATAGGCATCCCACTGGCACTGTTTAATCTCGGAGCTGCGGTTCTTTAATTTACTATGCAGGAAATTAATTTAGAGAGATCAAATGAACCCCAAAGTGGCTACAAATTTTCCAAACTGTCTCAAGTGAGGTTATGCCAGACAGACAGGAACAAGCACAATGGCGGACAATAAAGCTTGCTCATGTAGTGAACAGGAGTCACGGAAGTTGGCTCCAAATCTCCTTCAGACATATCATTCCCCATTTTTTTATGACAGTTACAGCAAAACTTTCACTTGCAAGAATCAAAACAAATCCGTGATAAAACTGAAAGAGCTATCAATGCAAAGGAGTGGAGCTTGGATATGAGTTATTTTTTTTACCTTAAACAATTCCTGAGAATTTGTGGAAGCAGAGATCTTAAAGTGGCTCAGCAGGTACCATGCCCATGTCCAGATGCCCCAGGATCATGAAAGACAATGCACCTTCGAACTCTTGCTTCTGACATCAAAAATGTTAAAGAAGAAAATATCATACTCTGTTAGGAGTGAAAGAAGAGGAGTTTTATTGAGGAATAATACAGCTTGAGCTGGAAAGCACTAAGTAAAAATACAAATTCAAGTGGAGAGAGGGATCTATATACATAGAGAGAGAGGGATCTATATACATAGAGAACAAAGGAAAGATGGGGGACTAATGATTGATAAGATCAGCTTCAGCATGAAGTCATTTGAAATGTAAAGGTTAGTCACTTGGCTAGGAGGGAGTAAGTTACCACCAAGGTGAGTGAGGCCAGCCAGTTTAGTTATACATGATTGAAGTCGTAAACACATTTTTCCTGGGAACAAATTGTTTACATCTTGATACATTCTTCCCATGACCAAATGGTTTCCATCCTGACCATTTGCTTCCTGTGAATGCATGTTGATCTCATCATTCTTATGTCTGGCCCTCTTGCCTCCAATTTGAAGCTTTTTCATTTACAGATAGTGTATAAAATTATCAGAAATTGGGTCAGCAATTAGATTAGTATTCACAGTCCTTAGCTGTGGTTATCAAAAATTCAAAGGAAACATTGTTCATTAAGTGTACACATTTTCCCCTCTCAGTTCTCAAGAAAACACTCGTCATTTTACTTGCAGTACTGCCTGCTGGATGTTTTATTTATATCCTTGTGTTGACCAGCAGATAGAAGATTAAAGTGCTTCTTTACAAGAAAATTGTAGTTTCTGGACTAGCATCTCCGTAGTTCTACACAAAACCAAGGTGGTGTCCATGCCTGACAAACTTAAGAAACTCTTTAACAAACAGAAAGAATCTGCCTTAACTACTAGTTTGATAGTGAGATAAAATATTAGGGAAATTGTGCACTTTGGATAATTGTGGACTGTGGATAACTATAAAGTTTAAATACTGGCCCCTAAAAATCTCTTCATTTTATTCCAACTTGGAGAGTAGAAATTTCTTTGGGAAATTAGCTGTGGGTCTATCATTTTATTGTGATTCATCATATTTGTTACCCCATCTGTAACTAAATGTATGTTGGAATTTGAGAGGCTGCATCATTTTTTTTTTTTTTTTTTACTTTGCCAAAATTCAGTCTACCTTCTTTGATGACTAGAAACCCTGGTGGCATAGTGATTAAGAGCTATAGTTGCTTAGCAAAAGTTTTGCAGTTCAAATCCACCAGGCACTCCTTGGAAACCCTATGGGGCAGTTCTACTCTGTCCTATAGGGTTGATTTGAGTTGGAATCGACTCGACAGCAACTGATTTTTTTCTTTTTTGTGGGTGGGGTTAACTAAAGATTAAATTGATTGGACTTTCTCCTACAAACAATTCTCTGAATGTTAAAACATAATAAAGTGTCCAATAAGCTAGCCTATTGCTAGCTTAATTAGAAGTAATTAATTAGAAGTAATTAAGCTATTAGCATGATTTATTTACCAGGCTTTTTATAATACACAGTTTCAGGGAATGAGTTGACAAAAGTAGATTATCTAATAGTTACATTTTGATTTGGGGGAATAGAAAGAAATGTCTCAAACTAGACTATTGGGCCAAGTTAGGAAAGAATAGACCCAATTTGGATGGCTGTACATTTAACTGTGCTTATGAGGAACATGTATATAGATCAAGAGGCAGTTGTTCAAACAGAGCAAGGGGATACTGTGTGGTTTAAAGTTGGGAAAGTGTGCATCAGGGTTGTATCCTTTCACCATCCCTATTCAATCTGTATGCTGAGCAAATAATTTGAAATGCTGGACTATATGAAGAAGAACACAGCATCGGGATTGGTGGAAGACTCATTAACAACCTGCATTATGCAGTGACACAACCTTGCTTATTGAAAGTGAAGAGGACTTGAAGTACTTTCTGATGAAGGGCAAAGACCACAGACTTTGGTGTGGATTACACCTCAACATAAAACAAAATCCTCACAACTGTACAAAAAAGCAATATCCTGATAAACACAGGAAAGACTGAAGTTGTCAAGAATTTCATCTTACTTGGATTTACAGCCACCACTCATGGAAGCAGCAGTCAAGGAATCAAAGAATGCATTGTATTGGACAAATCTGCTACAAAAGACATCTTTCAAGTATTCAAAAGCAAAGTTGTCACCTTGAAGACTAAGGTGCACCTGACATAAGCCATGGTGTTTTCAGCCGCTTCATATGCATGTGAAAGCTGAATGATGAATAAGGAAGACTGAAGAAAAATTGACTTCTTTGAATTGTGGTTTTGAAGAAGAATACTGAATATACCAAGGACTGCCAAAAGAACCAATGAATCTGTCTTGGAGGAAGTACAACTAGAATGTTCCTTAGAAGCAAGGATGGCGAGATTATATCTCACATTCTTCGGAGGGATCAGTCCCTGCAGAAGGACGTCATGCTTGGTAAAATAGAGCATCAGCGAAAAAGAGGAAGACCCCCAAGAGATGGATTGACACAGTGGCTGCAAAGATGGATTCAAGCATAATAACAATTGTGATGGTGGTGCGGAATGGACAGTGTTTCATTCTGCTGTACATAGGGTTGCTATGAGATGGAACTGACTCGATGGCATCTAACAACAACAAGAACACGTTGAGGTAGGGAATTCTTGGAAACAGGTTGTGATTTTGATAAAATATCTGTTCTGATTTACTTTTTGCAGATAAATGTATTGACGTTCAGATATTTTGGAAATGACCTAGTTGACAAATGGTAGTGGTAGTATTTCAGTATTTGGAGGTCAATCATCAGTAAGAGCATGCTTAGGAGAGATTAAAGCTAACAATTTGACTCAGAAGTCAGTTTGGATGATGACTTAACCCAGAAAAACTTCCCATATGATTAGGGAGACCCATAAAGAAGGACCCATCTTATGGATACTAGGTCTTCTTTAGACTGTTTTGCAGCTTGTCTTTTAAGAAAGAGGCACTCTGCAAATACTGTTTGAATTGAAATAAATCTACTGTTTTTTATCAACTCAAATATCTATGCTGAAATTCCATCATTTTCCATGGTCTTCCGAATGGTGTCCCTTGTTTCGGTAAGAGCAGCTTAATTTTTCTCTGCCGAATTACTGTTTGTGTGTGTGAATCACAATGTCTATATAAAGACGTTGAAATCTTAAATGCAGGCCCAATTTCAAAGGCTGGGAAGAATGACAAAATTTGACTTAAATTGCTTTCACTTTGGTTTACTACTGGACAAGCAAAATTGTATTGCAGCTATTATTTAAAATAAAAATTAAAAAAAAAAAACATTGAGTGGACTACATTCCATTTCTTACTGCTTCATCAGATTTAACACAATTTTTGCAAAGGACATACACGTCTACCTTCTTTTGAGTGAAAGGTGGACATATGATGCAAGTTACACTAATACAGTGTTCTCTTTTTAGAGTTTAAATATGAACCAACAGAAGCTGATACTGATGAATTCTGGAGTTAATGTGTTTGTACCAATTGTCTTTTATTTCGTAGTACTTGTATCCTCATATTTGGATGACTACCTCATATTCCTCAAATTTTTACAATGTATTTATGTCTTTTTTTTTTTTTTGGCTCAAATCAGACTGGTTTCTGTTGATTAAAATCCCCAAACCATAATCCCTTCAATCTCACATAGCTAACTGCCATTAGATTTGTGTTTTCATTCCAAAGGTGAAATAGGACAATGAAATCCCCCAGGGAAAATATACTGCCTTGAGATTTGTCAGCTTTTTTTTTTTTTATGCCAATCATCATTTCTCTGAATAAGTGATTGTCCTTTCAAAAATTATCTTCTAATATTTACAAATTACATTTTGATATTAACTTGAATTTTGAATGTGTTCTTTGCAACCGAAACTAAATTGTATCATATCTATAAAATTCAGCTGATTTCACATATTTATAATCCTTGAGTTGGACCCCTTACCTTTAAGGACGGATGAGAATTCTTGTACAAGATAATGGACTCTAGCCACTAACTTCATTTCACACTTTCAAATCCAAATTTGAAAGCTTCACCTATATATTTGAAATATCACAGTAATAAGGGCAGTTCTTCTGATTTAGTACTTCTCTTTATATCAATAGACTGTTCAATTTTCTTTCCACATTGTATCTTTGAGGTCTTCACTTTACTAAAAAACTGAGTTATAAATGATTAGTCATAATGGCAAATTAGATTAATTACATCAGAATACTTTGGAGTAACTATACTTGTATAGGAAACCCTGGTGGTGTGGTTAAGAGCTATGGCTGCTAACTAAAAGTTCGGCAGTTTGAATCCACAAGGTACCTCTTGGGAACTCTATGGGACAGCTCTACTCTGTCCTATAGGGTCACTATGAGTCAGTTTCCTAGAACATAGAACATAGAAAAAAATGCCTAGAATCACATGGTAGTCACTATATAAATTTTGTGTGAATAAATTATTGATAAAATTAATGCAGGAATCAATTTACCAGTATAACAGTAGCAGGGGGTTTGGGGACCATAGTTTCAAGGGACTTCTAGGTCAATTGGCATAATAAAATCTATTAAGAAAGCATTCTGCATCCCACTTTGGAGAGTGGCGTTTGGGGTCTTAAATGTTAGCAAGCGGCCATCTAAGATGCATCAATTGGTCTCAACCCACCTGGAGCAAAGGAGAATGAAGACCACCAAAGACACAAGGTAATTATGAGCCCAACAGACAGAAAGGGCTACAAAAACCAGAGACTACAACAGCCTGAGGCCAGAAGAACTGGATGGTGCCTGGCTACAACCAAGGTCTGCCCTGACAGGGAACACAACAGAGAACCCCTTAGTGAGTAGGAGAGCAGTGGGATGCAGACCTCAAATTCTCATAAAAAGATCAGACTTAATGGTCTAACTGAAAGTAGAAGGACCCTGGAGATCATGGTCCCCACACCTTCTGTTAGCCCAAGACAGGAACCATTCCCAAAGCGTACTTTTCAGACAGGGATTGGACTGGACTATACGATAGAAAATGATACTGCTGAGGAGTCAGGTTCTTGGATCAAGTAGATACATGAGACTATGTGGGCAGCTCCTGTCTGGAGGGGAGATGAGAAGGCAGAGGGGGACAGAAGCTGGCTGAATGGACACGGAAATAGAAGATGGAGAGAAGGATTGTGCTGTCTCATTAGGGAAAGAGCAACTAGGAGTATATAGCAAGGTGTATATCAATTTTTGTATGAGAGACTGACTTGAATTGTAAACTTTCACTTAAAGCACAACAAAAGATAAGAAAAGGAAATTTAAAAAAGGCCAGTGAAAACATGATGAATAGCATACAGTGCGGAAAACGAGCTCCTCAGGTTGGAAGGCATTCAAAATATAAATGGGGAAGAGCTGCCTCCTCAAAGTAAAGTTTTTGGAACTTTCATTTGTTGATGTGGCATGACTCAAAATGAGAAGAAACAGCTGCAAACATCCATTAATAATCGGAACGTGAAATGTACAAAGTGTGAATCTAGGAAAACTAGAAAACAAAACAAAACAAAAAAAGCCTATTACCGTCGAGTTGATTCTGACTCATGACAACACTATAGGACAGAGTAGAATTGCCCCTTAAGGTTTCCAAGGAGCACCTGGTGGATTTGAACTGCTGATATTTTGGTTATCAGCCATAGATCTTAACCATTACACCACGAAGGTTTCTGAATGGAATGTATAAAGATCAATATATTAGGCTTAGTGAACTGAAATGGACTGGTATTGACCTTTTTGAATCAGAAAATCAAATGATCTACTATGCTGGGAAAGACAAATTGAAAAGGAGTGGTGTTGCATTCATCACAAAAGGAATATTTCGAGATCTATCCTGAAGTACAACACTGTCGGTGATAGGATAATATCCATATGCCTAAGAGGAAGACGAGTTTTATAGGACTATTACTCAAATTAACCCACCAACCACTAAGGGCAAAGATGAAGAAATTGAAGATTTTTACCAACTACTACAGTCTGAAACTGATCAAAAATGCAATGAGCATGCATTGGTGATTAGGGGTGATTGAAATGTAAAAGTTGGAAACAACAAAGGAGGATCAGTAGTTGGAAAATATAGCCTTGGTGATATAAATGACACCTGAGATCACATGATAGATCATTTGTTAAAAATGATATTTACAATGAATAAGACCAATGACTTATTCATTGTAAATATCATTTTTTTAACAACATAAACAGTGACTATTTTTTTTTATACACATGGACCTTGCCTGATGGGATACACAGGAATCAAATCAACTACATCTGTGAAAAGAGACAATGGAGAAGCTTAGCATCACCAGTCAGAACAAGGCCAGAGGCTGACCGCTGAACTGCAACCAGTGGTATTGGAGGAATTGTGGTTTAAAGTCAGGAAAGGTGTGTGTCAGGGTTGTATCTTTTGCATTCTGTTGTACATAGGGTCGTTATGGGTTGGAACTGATTAGAGTGTACCTTTTTCTCTCCAGTGACAAACTGTCGTGTGTATTTTTGTTTTCTGTTTTGTCAATTTAAGCAAATATTTTAGTAACTGGAAGGTTCTGTATTCCTCCGTGGTTTTCTTTTATCCTAACTTTTCCACGATTCTTTCTACATGCCTTTTTTCCAGACAAACTTTAGTGTATTTTTTCTCAGTTTCATAAAGTGTTCTCTATAACCCCTTTAACTTATTCTGCATACTCTGTGACTTTTCTTATTGTTAATTCATTGCATTTGAGATTCTCTTTGTTTTCTAAGAATATGTTCTTTTAATAGTTTAAATAGAGAAGAGAATATTCTTTGATGGTTATGAGAGGTGGGAGGGAGGAAGGGAAGGAGAGGGATTTTCACTAATTAGATAGTAGATAAGAACTATTTTAGGTGAAGGGAAAGAAAACACATAATACAGGAGAGGTCAGCACAACTGGACTAAACCAAAAACAGGTAAGTTTCCTGAATAAACCAAAAGCTTCGAAGGGCAGCGTAGCAGGGGTGGTGGTTTGGGGACTATGGTTTCAAGGGTCTTCTAGGTCAATTGGCATAATAAAATCTATTAAGAAAACATTCTGCATCCCACTTCGGAGAGTGGTGTCTAGAGTCTTAAATGCTAGCAAGTGGCCATCTAAGATGCATCAATTGGTCTCAACCCACCTGGAGCAAAGGAGAATGAAGAACACCAAGGATACAAGTTAATTATGAGCCCAAGAGACAGAAAGGGCCACATAAACCGGAGACTACATCAGCCTCAGGCCAGAAGAACTAGATGGTACCCAGCTACAGCAGATGACTGGGAACACAACAGAGAACCCCTGAGGGGGCAGGAGAGCAGTGGGATGCAGACTCCAAATTCTCATAAAAAGACCAGACTTAATGATCTGACTGAGACTAGAAGGACCCCTGAAGTCATGGCCCCCAGACCTCCTGTTAGCCCAGAACAGGAACCATTCCCAAAGCCAAATCTTCAGGCAGGGATTGGACTGGACAATGGGATTTAGAGGGATGCTGGTGAGTGAGCTTCTTGGATCAGGTGCACACTTGAGACTATGTTGGCATCTCCTGTCTAAAGGGGGGACGAGAGGCTGGGGGGGGGTCAGAAGCTGGCCAAATGGACACAAAAAGACAGAATGGAGAGGAGTGTGCTGTCTCATTAGGGCACAAGCAATTAGGAATATATAGCAAGGTGTTTATAAATTTTTGTATCAGAGTTGATTTGATTTGTAAACTTTCATTTAAAGCACAACAAAAATTAAAAAAATGTTCTTTTTACATAGGATTATTTTTAAAATATATTTATCATTCTCTTTTTCCTAATTCACTTTTGTTCTCCATTTATATGTCCTTTGTTTACTAGGTTTATTTTGTCATTGATGTGCCTAATTTTGTGAAGCAGACGTTCAATTCCTTTATTTTCATTCTTTCTGATTTAATAGCCCATTTATGAATACCCATAAATTTAGATATGTAACATTTTCATTAAAACTGTTTTCTAGGTATTTTACAATTTTGTTTGTAATTTCCATTTTGACTCCAATATTATTTTAAATGGTTTTTAAACCTTTTTTTGTTTGTATTTCTTTTGTTTTTTCTCAGTACTTTTACTACTTGTATTCAATTCAGTCAAAGAATGTGGTAATTTTTGAAATTATGTTCAGTTTTTTCTTGCATGGTAATATACAGCCAGTACTTTTAAATGTCCCATGAGGTTTTGATAGGAAGTTTTATTTTTTTAATGGCATGGATTTCAATGTTTTTAAGACTTACCTTAGTAATAAAATATTACTTAAATCTTCAACATTTTTTTACTATATGATAAATTCTGTAGCAGGAACCAATAGAGATGATTTAAGGCTTTTTTTAAAATCTCTATTGTGCATCTGCTGATTCTGTTTTGCGTTTTCGTATTTTATCATGGTAATTAAGTGTCTAAGAATTCATGTTATTTCAGTCTTCACTGTGGTTTTGCAATTTATAATTTTATAGTACCCTCTTTTGGTCTGATTTAATGAATTTATCCTATATGTGAACTTACCTGAGATTAATATCTTGAATAAGACTTTATTTTGCTAATGTTTGACCAGCAATTTTTACCAATCTTCCACCGGCTCCGTGTATTTTTATACCTTAGTCAAAATATAGTGTGGTGATGAGTGTCTATGTAACTAAATGAACAGACCCTTGAGCCATTCAGGCCAATGTGTTCTGAAGCTATCCTCTCAATGTTCCAAGCAAGGCAGTTCTTATGGCAATTACATTAAAAACTTGGACAATTATGTGTCTCCCTGTGGTAAAATTCTATCAGGACACTCACTTATGGGAATGGGAGGCAAGTTGTAGTAGTGAGATCAGCATTATTTTAAGCACTAAAACTCAACTTACTGAGGCTAAATAACCCAAGTAATAGCATTCACAGAACATCCTTTGGTTTTAGGTTAGCAAATGTTATCAGTGTTTTTAGGCATCTTATTCTGTAGAGTAACAAGAGAAAGATATTACCAAAAAAATGACTCCGTTTTGATCAAATTAAACTGATCAAGCCTAGACATAGTATTTATTATGTGACTGTCAGAATATTATCAGTTAATGCCTCCTTTCCCCTTTGTCTCTATGAAAATTATAGAAAGATTCACAAACTTTAATGGCTAATCATAATGTTACTTGGATCATAGATGAACCTGAGGTATCAACCAACCATTTGCCTTCAAGTCAATTCCGAATCATGTGTTTCATATAGTGGTACTGTGCTCCATATAGAAATCACTTATTATAATAAGATCCCATGTGATTTCACCCTACAATACTTACATGTCATTGAATGTAGTAAACAATACTCCACTATGTCTCTTCCCCGTGTTCTTACTGCTTAATATGCCAGGCCCTCTGCGAGATGTTGCATAAATAAAACATGCAACATTCCTTAACTTCATGAATTGTTCTTCTAAAGTTAAATTTCTGAGAGTTTTTCGTCACTTTATTAAAGAATAGAATTGATAGTCTCTATTCTGTTTTTTTTTTTTATTCTGTTGGGAGACATTGTTGTTGTTAGATGCAGTTGAGTCACTTCTGGTGTACAGCGACCCTATGCACAAGAGAACTGCACCATCCTCACAATGATTGCTATGCTTGAGCCCATTATTATGGCCAATTCATCTTGCTGGGGGTCTTCCTCTTTTTCGCTGACTCTCTACTTTACCAAGCATGATGTCTTTCTCCACAGAGTGATCACTCCTGACAGCAAGTCCAAAGAATGTGAGGTGAAGGAAGCCCTTTATCAACACTCTTATTCAACACTGTGCTGGAGATCCTAGCCAGAGCAATTAGCTTAGATAAAGAAATAAAGGGCAAGGAAGAAGAAAAGAAGATTGGCAAGGAAGAAGTAAAAGCATCTTTATTTGCAGATGACATGATCTTATACACAAAAAACCCTAAGGAATCCTCAAGAAAACCACTGAAACTAATAGAAAAGTTCAGCAGAATATCCGGATACAAGATAAACATATAAAAATCAGTTGGATTCCTCTACACCAACAAAAAGAACATTGAAGAGGAAACCACCAAATCAATACCATTCACAGTAGCCCCCAAGAAGATAAAATACTTAGGAATAAATCTTATCAGAGGTGTAAAAGACTTATACAAAGAAAACTACAAACACTTCTGCAAGAAACCAAAAGATAACTACATAAGTGGAGAAACATAACTTGCTCATGGATAAGAAGACTTAACATTATAAAAATGTCTATCCTACCAAAAGCTATCTATAGGTTTAATGCAATTCCAATCCAAATTCCAACGATATATTTAATGACATGGAGAAACAAATCACCAACTTCATATGGAAGGGAAAGAGGCCCCAGATAAGTAAAGCATTACTGAAAAAGAAGAACAAAGTGGGAGGTCTTACTCTACCTGATTTTAGAACCTATTATACCGCCACAGTAGTCAAAACAGCCTTGTACTGGTGCAACAACAGATACACAGACCAATGCAACAGAATTGAGAATCCAGACATAAATCCATCCACATATGAGCAGTTGATATTTGACAAAGGCCCTAAAGCAGTTGAATGAGGAAAAGACAGTCTTTTTAACAAACAGTGCTGACATAACTGGATATCTACCCGCAAAAAAATGAAACAAGACCTATACTTCATACCATGCACAAAAATGAGCTCAAAATCTATCAAAGACTTAAATATAAAATCTAAAACAATAAAGATCATGGAAGAAAAAATAGGGACAATGTTAGGAGCCCTAATACATGACATAAACAGTATACAAAACATTACTAACAATGCAGAAGAGAAACTAGATAACTAGGAGCTCCTAAAAATCAAACACCTATGCTCATCCAAAGACTTCACCAAAACAGTAAAAAATATTGCCTACAGACTGGGAAAAGGTTTTAGCTTTGAGATTTCCAATCAGCATCTGATCTCTAAAATCTACATGATTCTGCAAAAACTCAACGACAAAAAACAAATAACCCAATTAAAAAATGGGCAAAAGGTATGAACAGGCACTTCACTAAAGAAGACATTCAGTTAGTAACAGATACATGAGGAAATGCTCATGATCATTAGCCATTAGAGAAATGCAAATCAAAACTACAATGAGATTCCATCTCACTCCAGCAAGGCTGGCCTTAATCCAAAAAACACAAAAGAATAAATGTTGGAGAGGCTGTGGAGAAATTGGAACACTTGTACGCTGCTGGTGGGAATGTCAAATTGTACAACCGCTTTAGAAAACTTTTTTGGTGCTTCCTTAAAAAGCTAGAAATAGAACTACCATACAACCCAGCAATCCCACTCCTTGGAATAAATCCTAGAAAAATAAGAGCCTTTACATGAACAGATATGTGCACACCCATGTTCACTGCAGCACTGTTTATAATAACAAAAGATGGAAGAAACCAAGGTGCCCATCAACGGATGAATGGATAAATTATGGTATATTCACACGGTGGTATACTACTCATCGATAAAGAACAATGATGAATCTGTGAAACATTTCATAACGTGGAGGAACCTGGAAGGCATTATGCTGAGTGAAATTAGTCTGTTGCAAAAGGACAAATATTGTATGAGACCACTATTATAAGAACTGGACAAATATAAACGCAGAAGAAAATATTCTTTGATGGTTACAAGAGACGAGAGAGGGTAGGGAGGGAGAGTGGGAGAGGGGTATTCACTAACTAGATAGTAGATAAGACCTACTTTATGTGATGGGAAAGACAGCACACAATACAGGTGAGGCCAACACAACTAGACTAAATCAAAAGCAAAGAAGTTTCTGGAATAAACTGAATGCTTTGAAGGCCAGCGTAGCAGGGGCAGGGGTTTGGGAACCATGGTTTCAGGGGACATCTAAGTTAATTGGCATAATAAAATCTATTAACAATACATTCTGTATCCCACTTTGAAGAGTGGCTTCTGGGGTCTTAAACACTAGCAAGCAACCAGCTAAGGTGCATCAATTGGTCTCTAGTCACCTGGAGCAAAGAAGAATGGAGAACACCAAGGACACAAGGTAATTATGAGCCCAAGAGACAGAAAGGGCCACATAATACAGAGACTACATCAGCCTGAGCAGAAGAATTAGATGGTGCCTGGCTACAGCTGATGACTGCCCTGACAGGGAACACAACAGAAAACCCCTGAGGGATCAGGAGAGCAGTGGGAATTTTTTTTTTTTTTTTTTACGGACTCCAAATTCTCATAAAAAGGCCAGACTAAATGGTCTGACTGAGACTAGGAGGACCCCGGTTGTCATCGCCCCCAGACCTTCTGTTGGCCCAGGATAGGAACCATTCCCAAAGCCAACTCTTCATCAGGCATTGGACTGGACAATGGAATGGAGAGGGATGCTGGTGAAGAGTGAGCTTCTTGGATCATGTGGACACTTGAGACTATGTTGCCATCTCCTGCCTGGATGGGAGATGAGAGGGTAGAAGGGGTTAGAAGCTGAGGAAATAGACACAAAAAGAGAGAGTGGAGGGAGGGAGCAGGCTGTCTCATTAGGTGGAGAGCAATTGGGAGTATGCAGCAAGGTGTAATAAGTTTTTGTGTGAGAGACTGACTTGATTTGTAGACTTTCACTTAAAACGCAATAAAAATTAAAAAAAAAAATACAAGAGGAAGTCTCGCCATCCTTGCTTCTAAGGAGCATCCTGGCTGTACTTCTTTGAAGACAGATTTGTTTGTTCTTTTGGCAGTCCATGACATATTCAATATTCTTCTCCAGTATCACAATTCAAAAGCATCAATTCTTCTTCAGGCTTCCTTATTCATTGCCCAGCTTTCACACGCATATGGGACAACTGAAAACACCATGGCTTGATTAAGGTGCACCTTAGTCCTTACGGTGACATCTTTGCTTTTTAAAACTTTAAAGAGGTCTTTTGCAGCAGATTTTCCCAATGCAATGCATCATTTGATTTCTTGACTGTTGCTTCCATGGGTGTTGATTATGGACCCAAGTAAAATGACATCCTTGACAACTTCAATCTTTGTTTATCACGATGTTGCTTATTGTTCCAATTGTGAGGATTTTTGTTTTCTTTATGTTGAGATATAATCCATCCTAAAGATTGTAGTCTTTGATCTTCATCAGTAAGTGCTTCAAGTCTTTTTCACTTTCTCCATATCGCAGGTTATTAATGAGTCTTCCTCCAATTCTGATGTGTTCTTCTTCATATAGTCTAGGTTCTTGGATTATTTGCTCAGCATACAGATTGAACAAGTATGGTGAAAGGATATAACCCTGACGCACACCTTTCCTGACTTTAAACCACCACGCAGTATTCCCTTGTTCTGTTTGAACAGCTGCCTCTTGATCTATGTACAGCTTCTTCATGAGCAAAATTAAGTGTTCTGGAATTCCCATTCTTCACAATGTTATCCGTAATTTGTTATGATTCACACAGTTGAATGCCTTTGCACAGTCAATAAAACACAGGAAAACAAATTTCTGGTATTCTCTGCTTTTAGCCAGGATCCATTTGACATCTGCAATGATAACCCTCATTCCACATCCTTTTCTGAATTCTGCTTGAATTTCTGGCAATTCTCTGTTGATGTAGTGCTGCAGCTGCTTTTGAATGATCTTCAGCAAAATTTTACTTGCGTGTGATATTAATGGTATTGTTCAATAATTTCCACATTCTGTTGGATCACCTTTCTTTGAAACAGGCATAAATATATGGATCTCTTCCAGTAGATTGGCCAGGTAGCTGTCTTCCAAATTTCTTGGCATAGATGAGTGATCACTTCCAAGCCTGATTCTGTATGTTGAAATATCTCAATTGGTATTCTGTCAGTTCCTGGAGCCTTCTTTTTTGCCAATGTCTTCAGGGCAGCTTGGACTTCTTCTTTCAGTACCGTTGGTTCTTGATCATATGCTTCCTACTGGAATGATTGAATGTTGATCAATTCTTTTTAGTATAGTGACTCTGTGTATTCCTTCCATCTTCTTTTGGTGCTTCCTGTATCATTCAGTATTTTGCCCATAGAATCCTTCACTATTGCCACTTGAGTTTTGAATTTCTTCTTCAGTTCTTTCAGCTTGAGAAATGCCTAGTGTGTTCTTCCCTTTTGGTTTTCTAACTCCAGGTCTTTGCACATGTCATTATAAT
Source organism: Loxodonta africana (assembly GCF_030014295.1). Taxonomy (NCBI): domain Eukaryota; kingdom Metazoa; phylum Chordata; class Mammalia; order Proboscidea; family Elephantidae; genus Loxodonta; species Loxodonta africana. The sequence continues at coordinate 64,050,840 of NC_087355.1, forward strand.
ACTTTACTTTATCTTCTCTAGCTGCCCTTTGAAATCTTCTCTTCAGCTGTTTTGCTTCGTCATTTCTTCCTTTTGCTTTAGCTACTTGACATTCCAGATCAAGTCTCAGAGTTTCTTCTGACATCTGCTGGGAGATAGACTTCCCAAATATGAAGGGTATATAGTTAGGAGTAGGGAAAATTGAGGAATTGTCATTTGTTGGGAAAGCTACTTAACTGTGAGTTGCTACATATAAAGACATAATTAAGAATTGTCCCTTGAGAGAGGAGGTACCTTCAGATATGCTAATATTTTGATAAAGGTACAGGGATTCTGTACAAATGATAGATACAAGATACATAAGGAAGAAAATCTCATGCCTCTCTGATGTTATTTAGAAAGAATGACCCAGCAAATTATGGGTAACCTGGATAACTGAAAAATGACACTGGAAGGGAGAAGGATTTTCCCTGAATCAAAGTCACACTTAAGCTTATTAAATCTACAGCAAGTTCATTTAAAAATACATGTTTTGAGATTTTTCTTCAGTATCTTACCAGGTAACCAGTTGCTGTCAAGTCAATTTGACTCATGGTGACACCATGTGTGTCAGAGTAGAACTGTTCTTCACAGGGATTTCAATGTCTTATTCTTCTGATGTAGATCTTTAGGCTTTTCTTCTGAGGTGCCTCTGGGTGGACTCACACCTCCAATATTTCTGTGAGTAGTAGAGTGCCTTTTAACCATTTTAACTGCCCAGGGACTCCATCTCCATTATCTTAGAGAGGTGTATAATTTGAGAGAAAGTACAGAAGAAAACACTTGGCAAAAGCGCTACATGATTGTGTAATGAGGAAACAATGATGTAATCACCACCCATAGACTATAAGATCATATCTTCACACTAATCAGCTTAAGTAAACAAACATAAACAAATGTTTCAAAATTGTCTCCCATGAATCTATAAAACCATGACCAAGAAATATAGAATCCTTTGCACTCCAGCCTTGTTGTTGTTGTTCTGTTGATTTTGACTCATGACAAATCCATGTGTACAGGGTAGAACTGCCACAACCAGTTTTTGAGGCTGTGATCTTTTGGAAGTAGATTGCTAGGCCTGTCTTCCAAGTTACCTCTGAATGGGTTCAGACTGTTTTGGGTAGTAGTCGAGAGCTTCACTATTTGCACCACCTGGGCACACCCTTCGGGTATTTTATATATTCCTATATAATGCTACGGCTAAGATTTTTCAATGATTCACGTTATGTATGCTAGAACATACATAGACAGAAACATGTACTTCCATAATAGCAATTTTAGACTTGATATTTGGGAAGAATTCTCCCTATAGACTTTTCAGCCATGCCTTCTAGATTGACCTACACACACCCAAAGACCAAAGTGGGCCATGATTTCAGGATCACTATCTGAATTTCTGTGACCGTTTCTGGTTCAGTAGTTCCTCAACAATTTGGCAATGCTTTAATGCTTTCAACCTTTTTCATTTTGTTTCCTTTTAAATGTTTACAAGTCTTCTGAAGGAGAATTAGTGCCAAATATCAAGTCTAAAATTATGGATAACGTTATGAAGAATGGGAATTTCGGAACACTTCATTGTGCTCATGAGGAACCTGTACATAGATCAAGAGGCAGAACAAGACGAATATGATGTAAATGGTATTGCAGAGGTAGAACTGTCTGGTCTTGGAGATCTATGACATATGTAATATGTAAGAATAATAGATGAAAAATCTGCTTTCATGGATCTTAGTCTATTATTCTTACGTATTACATATCTAACAAATCCCTGCTTTCATGGATCTTGGAGCCCTGGTGGCACAGTGGCTAAGAGCTCAGCTGCTAACCAAAAGGTCAGCAGTTTGAATCCACCAGCCGCTCCTTGGAAACCCTATGTGGCAGTTCTACTCTATTCTATAGGGTCACTATGATTTGGAATCGACTCAACATCCATAAATTTGGTTGGGTTTTAATGGATCTTACAATTTGAAATCATAAATGGGATATAGCTCTTTGAAATAAATTATGATAGGAAATATGGTGATACAAATATCAAACTAGTGTTCTGAAATATACAGTGTAACTATAGGTAAACATGGATTGCATTTTCATTTTTATAAACCATCTGAAAAATGTTCAGATATTTGTAAATTTTCGAATGTGAGTTTCATTAATTGAAATAGAGTGAATTGGCTCCTCAAAATGTTGTATGTGGTTCCTTACAGGTGCAACCATAAACTGATCTCAGGAAGAGATTTTTTTTTTTTAGCCAATGCAATTGTGATGTATTTTTCAGTAATAACGTCATAGAAATTTAAAAGAATACTTAAAAATGGCTATGTATTCATAGTAGTGATAAAAGTAAACATTTACTATCACAGCCAGTGAGGCTAGTGTGTCATCATCATGCATTCTGAGCCTAGATTTTTTTTAAAGTTTCTTCAAGGAAACAGAACAGCTGGTGATTAAAAATACATGTATAACCCAGTGCTGTCGAGTCGATTCTGACTCATAGCAACCCTACAGGACAGAGTAGAACTGCCCCGTAGAGTTTTCGATGAGCATCTGGCAGATTCGAACTGCCAACCTTTTGGTTAGCAGCTGTAGCACTTAACCACTATGCCACCAAGGTTTCCAATATATATATATATATATATATATGTAAAAGATTAAATTAATGTATTATTCTTTTGACAGATTGATTAATTGCTTTCATACTGCTAATGTCCTCATTTGTTTTACAATATGTCATATTATGCTATGTTATATTGTATTATTGTATTCACAATGTTCACAAGGTCAATATTCACAATATTCATCCATGGAATTATAGTTATAGAAATAATGAAATATAAGGGCCTCTTTTTATTAGCAGAAAGTTAAAACAAAATTGAAGTACCAATGAAATTCTGAATCCTGAGGCACTAATAAAAAATGTTTTACTTGTTTTTTAAGTTAAGAGAATTACTCAATTGAGGTGGAAAATAATGATTTCTAATGCACTCATGAATCTGGGTCAGGTGTATTGTGAGAAGTGTGTCATTCATTGAGCTGCTATCACTGAACTCACTGCTAAATGCTACATAGAAATATCTGTTGCTCTGGCTTTCCTCTAATGCATCCTAATAAATGTATCTGTTTACCTATCTCCCCCATTAGCTGCAATGAACAAATTGAGGATAGAGTCTAGATATTTCATATAAATTATGATAATAATAACTATAATAATAATAAAACTTATAAACACTATGTTGTACTATTGTAGGCATTGTTTAAGCTTTTTACAAACAATGACTAATATTCCTAACAATCATATGAGTTGGTGCTCTTATAAAACCTGAATTTGATAACAGTATCTGTCCATGCTCTTAACCACAATACATACAGTATCCACTGACACATTATTACCATTCATTAGCTCTCTTTCTTGAATGACTATTAAGGAAAAAATATGAATAATTTTAAAAGAATGGCTGAATACATAAACACAAAATATACAACATATTCCTCTTCTCTAGGTTCTCATTTAGATTTACGTTTAGTAATCTCCATTCATGCACAGTTGAGTGAGTTCGTATCTTTTTGTGCTGTATTGTTCCAGCTTTCTACTTCTGTTTTCTAACCTAAGCTTTGTGCTGATTTTTTTTCTGTGTGTAGTAGATAGCATATATTTAACACTAATTAATTAGGAGGGTCTTCTGTGGCAAATATTTTCCCCCCATAGAGACAAATTTCTTTGAATCAATGAGGTCCCTACTGGGTTATAGGGTTGCAGTAGTAATATTTAAGCATAAGATTCTGCTTGGTAGATTTGTATGGACACTGCGCTATATTAGTACTTCTTTTTAGAAAATGAAAGTGAGAGAATTTAAACCTTCCTCTATGAAAACATGTTTTCTATGAAAACATCAATTTAATGTTATATTAAATATTTTGATTTAATTTTTAAACTCACTAAATTATCATTAAATGTGATATGATATCTTTTACTAGGTTATGTCTGTTTTTCCCAATGATTGCAAAACTCAGTACAGGCAGTCCCTGGTTTACAAACTAAGTTCCATTCCTCAGTCTGTCTTTAAGTAGAATTTGTACCTAAGTCAGAACAGTTAGGTACGGTTTGTGTCTAACATCAGGTAGTCAAATGTTTGTCTTAGTTTGTAGCGTACATTTTGATGCATAAAGAAATATTAAAGAAACACTTCTAGATACACTAAAACATATTTAAGATAACATTATAGTAATATTAATGTTTTGGTGTGTGTCACAAAAAAATGCCCACTTGTTATTATGAACCTTAGTATGTACCTCAAATTTTTAATATAATAGGCTTTACAGGGGTTGGTTCATAACTACTGGTTGTATGTAAGTCAGCCATTCATAACCCAGGGATTACCTGTATCAAATATTTAAATCTAGATATATATCATTCCTTAAAGGATACAGCCTTTTCTTCATAATTATTATTCTAGTCATATTTTCAGTTTTCACTTGTGGGATCCTTTGTCTTATTTTCCGTCTTTATCCCAAGAAGTATATTATCAGTTTCATATGCTAACAGATATTCTAAATGTATTGAATTGAATTATCCTGTATTTACTCAAAAGAATTTGTAGGAGGTACAAATGGTTAACACACATGCTTGGCTGCCAACTGAAAGGTTGAAGGTTCGTGTTCACCCAGAATTGCCTCAGAATAAAGGACTGTTGATCTACTTCTGAAATTATCAGGTATTGAAAATCCTATGGAAAATAGTTCTATTCTGAAACACATGGGGTCACCATAAGTTGGAATGGACTTGATGGCAACTGATTGGATACTTACTTAAACATAGATACCCTGAGCTTCTGGTTTCAAAGTCCTATGTGATAGAGTGTTGTACAAACTCAGCCACTTTTTAAAACCAAAGAGATGTTATTAATGAATAATTAAGCACAAATGACAAGTATAAACCTCGGCTGTTCTGAGTAAACTGGGATATATGTTCACCGTATATACAAATTTTCCAATTCTCTATACAGCAAAAAAGAGGAAGACCCTCAAAAAGAGTGGTTGACACAGTGTCTGCAGCAATGGGCTCGAACAAAGTAGCAATTGTTAGGATGGTGCAGGATGGGGCAGTGTTTCATTATATTGTACATAGGGTTGCTATGAGTCTCAAATGACTTAAAGGCACTTAACAATAACATTATATTGACAGTTTAAGAAGAAAAGAAATATAAGTATGTGTGTGCACAGCCTATCATTTTGAACTGGATATAAAGTTTAACTTTAAAAAGGAGTCTGTAGAGGCGGGGCCAAGATGGCTGACTAGGTAGAAGCTACCTTGGATCCCTCTTGCAACAAAGACTCGGAAAAACAAGTGAATCAATCACATACATGACAATCTACCAACCCTGACCATCAAACACAGATCTAAAGAGTTGACCTGAGTGACAAAGACTGAGAACGAACAACCACGGGGAAGCAATGACTGTTTTCGGAGCCTGGAGCCACCATCCCAGTTAGGAAACCTTGGCGCCGGGCTTTGGACTGGGCGCAGGGGAGCTGAGCACGGCATCCTGAGATGGCGCAAACACGGGACGCAGCCCTAGCCCCTATAAGTAACCTTGGGGGAAGCCCAGCCAGTGCACGCAGGCACCGCAGCGACACGGCTGACAGGAGGAGAAGTCACCAAGAGGCAGTGACTGGTTTTGGAGCCTGGAGTGCAGCGTCCCAGCCGGGGAACCTTGGCACTGGACTTTGGATTGGAAGCAGGGGAACTGACCACGGCTTCTGAGACAGCACAAGCACGGGACATGGGCCTGACTCTCGGGGGCAATCTCGACCCAGCCAAAGCACACAGGATACACACCCCTCGGGAATCTCAGATAAAACAGTCATCACCAAACAAGATAAGTAACTTTTTCTATATTCCGGGGTGCTACTCTCTCCTATTTATCTGAACCCTCCACTCCCCTTCCCAGGCGGCTTCATTAACATTGGAATTTCCTGAGCCAGAGAGTGAACTGCCCTGCGGTTTTTCATTTTTTTTTTTTTTTGTCTTTTCCTAACCCATTCTCCTGGCCTGAGAGAAGCAGCTACAAAAGAACCCAGGGACCAAAAATCCTTCCCTTATTGGACTAAAAATACAGAACCAGCTCCTGCCAAGCATATGTGATCCATAGTCTTGGGCTTTCATTCCTACAGCAAACAAGGTGGCTATTATGACGCAAAGGCAATTCTGATAGGGATCTGACTGTAATTGTTTTAACGGATTACTGGAAAGACAAGTTTCCCAGGTCTGATATCTCTGCATATTCAACAGAGCCCTCACTGACCCACAACATGGAACTGAGGGCTGAAGCTCCCCCCCAGACCACCTAGCCTTCTGCCTTAGGGGTCTAAGGAGGGTGACACCTACCAATCTGTAGAGGTACTTGCATTGGGGACCTAAGGTACAGCTGCAGAGTCCACCCACCAAAGTGCTTTAGGAATAGAGATACACCTACCTCACTGTCACTTGGGGGAAGCCTGTCAGCATCCTGCCCCAACCCCCTGGAGTGTGAACCCCTGCTGCTACTAGAATCTGGTGCACACAACTATCACCACTACTTCTCTAGGTGGATAGGTGACACTCTGCACCACACACTTGATGACCCCAAATCTACTCAAGAATAGTGAATGGACTCTTAGGCTTATTTATCTGGTAACAACCCAAACCAGCTGGTAATAGGACATAAGAGATTCAAGGGCTACAACAATCAAGACAGTGCAATCTAGTAGCCTATCTATGTATATTGAAAGAAAACAAAACAAGATAAGACTCAGTGAGCAAATATAGAATGAATCACTACAATATCTTATAGCAGTCGATATCAAACCACACAAAGAAGCAGACAGTGATTGCTTCTAAAACTCCCCAAACAAAAGAATCAAAATCTTTCCCAAATGAAGATATAATCCTGGAATTGCCAGATGTAGAATATAAAAAAACTAATTTACAGAATGCTTCAAGACATCAGGGATGACCTCAGAAATGAAATAAGGCAATCTACAGAAAAAGCCAAGGAACACACTGATAAAGCAGTTGAAGAACTCAAAAAGATTATTCAAGTACATAGTGGAAAAATTAATACGCTGCAAGAATCCATAGAGGGACAGCATTCAGAAATCCAAAAGATTAACAGTCAAATTACAGAATTAGACAACTCAATAGGAAGTCAGAGGAGCAGACTCGAGCAATTGGAATGCAGGGTGGGGGATCTGGAGGACAAGGGAATTGACACCAATACAGCTGAAAGAAAATCAGATAAAAGAATTTTAAAAAATGAAGAAATCCTAAGAATCATGTGGGACTCTATCAAGAAGAATAACTTGCGTGTGATTGGAGTCCCAGAAGAGGGAGGGATAAGAGAAAATACAGAGAGAATAGTTAAAGATCTGTTGGCAGAAAACTTCCCTGACATCATGAAAGATGAAGGATATCTATCCAAGATGCTCATTGAAACCCATATAAGATTGATCCAAAAAGAAAATCACCACGATATATTATCATCAAACTTGCCAAAACCAAAGATAAAGAGAAAATTTTAAAAGCAGCCAGGGATAAAAGAAAGGTCTCCTACAAGGGAGAATCAATAAGTTCAGACGACTCAGCAGAAACCATGCAGTCAAGAAGGCAATGGGATGACATATATAGAGTACTGAAGGAGAAAAACTGCCAGCCAAGGATCATATATCCAGCAAAACTCTCTCTCAAATATGAATGTGAAATTAAAACATTTATAGATAAACACAAGCTTAGAGAATTTGCAAAAACCAAACCAAAGCTACAAGAAATACAAAAGGATATTGTTTGGTCAGAAAACCAATAATATCAGATACCAGCACAACACTAGGTCACAGAACAGAACATCCCGATACCAACTCAAATAGGGAAATCACGAAAACAAATTAAGATTAATTTTAAAAAGAAAAAAAAAATGCTCAAAACAGGGAATCACTGAAGACAATAGGTAAAAGATCACAATAATCAAAAAGAGGGACTAAATACAGGAGGCATACAACTGCCATATGCAGAGGGAAACAAAGCAATATAGGACAATACAAGTTAGGTTTTTACTTAGAAAAATAGGGGTAAATATTAAGGTAACCACAAAGAGGTATAACAACTCCATAACTCAAAATAAAAACCAGGAAAAACATAAGGACTCAGCAAACATAAAGTCAACTACTATGAAAATGAGGAACACACAATTTACAAAGAAAAATGTCTCAGCACAAAAAAGTAAGTGGAAAAATGAAATTGTCAACAACACACACAAAAAGGCATCAAAATGACAGCACTAAACACATACTTATCTATGATTACGCTGAATGTAAATGGACTAAATGCACCAATACAGAGACAGAGAGTCTCAGACTGGATAAAGAAACATGATCCGTCTATATGCTGCTTACAAGAGACACACCTTAGACTTACAGACACAAACAAACTAAAACTCAAAGGATGGACAAAAATATATCAAGCAAACAATAAGCAAAAAAGAGCAGGAGTAACAATATTAAGTTCTGACAAAATAGACTTTAAACTTAAATCCACCACAAAGGATAAAGAAGGACACTACATCATGATTAAAGAGATAATTGACCAGAAAGATATAATCATATCAAATATTTATGCACCAAATGACAGGGATGCAAGATACATTAAACAAACTTGAACAGAACTGAAAAGTGAGATAGACACCTCCACAATTACAGTAGGAGACTTCAACACACCACTTTTGGAGAAGGAAAGGACTTCCAATAAGAAGCTCAGTAGAGACACGGAAAACCTAACTGCTACAATCAACCAACCTGACCTCATAGACTTATACAGAACACTCCACCCAACAGCTGCAAAGTATACTTTTTTTTCCAGCGCTCATGGAACATTCTCTAGAATAGACCATATATTAGGTCATAAAACAAACCTTTGCAGAATCCAAAATATGAAATATAACAAAGCATCTTCTCAGACCACAAGGCTTAGAAGTGGAAATCAATAACAGAAAAATTAGGGAAAAGTAATCAAATACTTGGAAACTGAACAATATCCTGCTGAAAAAAGACTGGGTTATAGAAGACATTAAGAAGGGAATAAAGAAATTCATAGAATGCAACATGAATGAAAATACTTCCTATCAAAACCTCTGAGATACAGCAAAAGCAGTGCTCAGAGGTCAATTTATATCGATAAATGCACACATACATAAAGAAGAAAGTGCCAAAATCAGAGAACTGTCCCTACAACTTGAATAGAAAGTGAGCAACAAAAGAATCCATCAGGCAACAGAAGAAAACAAATAATAAAAATTAAAGCTGAACTAAATGAATTAGAGAACAAAAAAACAATTGAAAGAATTAACAAAGTCCAAAGCTGGTTCTTTGAAAAAATTAACAAAATTGATAAACCATTGGCCAGAGTGACTAAAGAAATAAAGGAAAGGAAAAAAATAACCCGAATAAGAAACGAGATGGGCCACATCACAATAGACACAACTGAAATTAAAAGAATCATATCAGATTATTATGAAAAATTGTACTCAAACAAATTTGCAAACCTAGAAGAAATGGATGAATTCCTAGAAAAACACTACCTACCTAAACTAACACAATCAGAAGTAGAACAACTAAATAGACCCATAACAAAAAAAGAGATTGAAACGGTAATCAAAAAACTCCCACCAAAAAAAAGCCCTGGCCCGGATGGCTTTACTGCAGAGTTCTACCCAACTTTCAGAGAAGAGTTAACACCACTACTACTAAAGGTATTTCAAAGCATAGAAAATGACGGAATACTACCTAACTCATTGTATGAAGCCACCATCTCCCTGATACCAAAACCAGGTAAAGACACCACAAAAAAAGAAAATTACAGACCTATATCCCTCATGAACATAGATGCAAAAATCCTCAACAAAATTCTAGCCAATAGAATTCAACAACATATCAAAAAAATAATCCACCACGACCAAGAGGAATTTATACCAGGTATTCAAGGCTGGTTTAATATTAGAAAAACCATTAATGTAATCCACCATATAAATAAAACAAAAGACAAAAACCACATGATCTTATCATTTGATGCAGAAAAGGCATTTGACAAAGTCCAACATGCATTCATGATAAAAACTCTCAGCAAAATAGGAACTGAAGGAAAATTCCTCAACATAATAAAGGGCATCTATACAAAGCCAACAGCCAACATCATTCTAAATGGAGAGAGCATGAAGGCATTTCCTTTGAGAATGGGAACCAGATAAGGATGCCCTTTATCACCGCTCTTATTCAACATTGTGCTAGAAGTCCTAGCCAGAGCAATTAGGCTAGACAAAGAAATAAAGGGCAACCAGATTGGCAAGAAAGAATTAAAATTATCTGTATTTGCAGATGACATGATCTTATACACAGAAAACCCTAAGGAATCCTCAAGAAAACTACTGAAACTAATAGAAGAGTCTGGCAGAGTCTCAGGTTATAAGATAAACATACAAAAATCACTTGGATTCTTCTACATTAACAAAAAGAACATCGAAGAGGAAATCACCAAATCAATACCATTCACAGTAGCCCCCAAGAAGATAAAATACTTAGGAATAAATCTTACCAAAGATGTACAAGACCTATACAAAGAAAACTACAAAGTACTACTACAAGAAACTAAAAAGGGTCTACATAGTGGAAAAATATACCTTGCTCATGGATAGGAAGACTTAACATAATAGAAATGTCTATTCTACCAAAAGCCATCTAAACATACAATGCACTTCTGATCCAAATTCCAATGACATTTTTTAATGTGATGGAGAAACAAATCACCAACTTCATATGGAAGGGAAAGAAGCCCCGGATAAGTAAAGCATTACTGAAAAAGAAGAAGAAAGTGGGAGGCCTCACTCTACCTGATTTTAGAACCTACTATACAGCCTTTATACAGCCACACAGCCACAGTAATCAAAACAGCCTGGTACTGGTACAATAACAGGCACATAGACCAATGGAACAGAATTGAGAACCCAGATATAAATCCATCCACATATGAGCAGCTGATATTTGACAAAGACCCAGTGTCAGTTAATTGGGGAAAAGATAGTCTTTTTAACAAATGGTTCTGGCATAACTGGATATCCATTTGTAAAAAAATGAAACAGGACCCATACCTCACACCATGCACAAAAACTAACTCCAAGTGGATCAAAGGCCTAAACGTAAAGACTAAAACGATAAAGATCATGGAAGAAAAAATAGGGACAACCCTAGGAGCCCTAATACAAGGCATAAACAGAATACAAAACATTACCAAAAATGACAAAGAGAAACCAGATAACTGGGAGCTCCTAAAAATCAAACACCTATGCTCATCTAAAGACTTCACCAAAAGAGTAAAGAGGCCACCTACAGATTGGGAAAAAATTTTCAGCTATGACATCTCCGACCAGCGCCTGATGTCTAAAATCTATATGATTCTGTTAAAACTCAACCACAAAAAGACAAACAACCCAATCAAAGAGTGGGCAAAGGATATGAACACACACTTCACTAAAGAAGATATTCAGGCAGCTAACAGATACATGAGAAAATGCTCTGGATCATTAGCCATTAGAGAAATGCAAATTAAAACTATGATGAGATTCCATCTCACTCCAACCAAGGCTGGCATTAATCCAAAAAACACAAAATAATAAATGTTGGAGAGGCTGCGGAGAGATTGGAACTCTTATACACTGCTGGTAGGAATGTAAAATGGTACAATCACTTTGGAAATCTATCTGGCGTTTTCTTAAAAAGTTAGAAATAGAACTACCATACAACCCAGAAATCCCACTCCTCGGAATATACTCTAGAGAAATAAAAGTCTTTACACGAACAGATATATGCACACCCATGTTTATTGCAGCTCTGTTTACAATAGCAAAAAGCTGGAAGGAACCAAGGTGTCCATCAACAGATGAATGGTTAAATAAATTGTGGTATATTCACACAATGAAATACTACGCATCTATAAAGAACAGTGAAGAATCTGTGAAACATTTCATAACATGGAGGAACCTGGAAGGCATTATGCTGAGTGAAATTAGATGCAAAAGGACAAATATTGTATAAGACCACTATTATAAGATCTTGAGAAATAGTATAAACTGAGAAGAACACATACTTTTGTGGTTATGAGGGGGGGAGGGAGGGAGGGTGAGAGAGGGTTATTTACTGATTAGTTAGTAGATAAGAACCACTTTAGGTGAAGGGAAGGGCAATACTCAATACAGGGAAGGTCAGCTCAACTGGACTGGACCAAAAGCAAAGAAGTTTCCGGGATAAAATGAATGCTTCAAAGGTCAGCGGAGCAAGGGCAGGGGTTTGGGGACTATGGCTTAAGTGGACTTCTAAGTCAATTGCCAAAATAATTCTATTATGAAAACTTTCTGCATCCCACTTTGAAATGTGGTGTCTGGGGTCTTAAAGGCTAACAAGTGGCCATCTAAGATGCATCATTTTGTCTCAACCCACCTGTATCAAAGAAGAATGAAGAACACCAAGGTCACACGATAACTATGAGCCCAAGAGACAGAAAGGGCCACATGAATCAGAGACTTACATCTTCCTGAGACCAGAAGAACTAGATGGTGCCCGACCACAACCAATGACTGACCTGACAGGGAGCACAACAGAGAACCCCTGAGGGAGCAGGAGAACAGCGGGATGAAGACCCCAAATTCTCATAAAAAGACCAGACTTAATGGTCTGACTGAGACTAGAGGAATCCCGGCGGTCATGACCCCCAAACCTTCTGTTGGCCCAGGACAGGAACCATTCCCGAAGACAACTCATCAGACATGGAAGGGACTGGAAAATGGGTTGGACAGAGATGCTGACGAAGAGTGAGCTACTTTTATCAGGTGGACACTTGAGACTGTGTTGTCATCTCCTGTCTGGAGGGGAGAGAGGATTAGAAACTGGCAAAATCGTCATGAAAGGAGAGACTGGAAGGAGGGAGCGGGCTGACTCATTAGGGGGAGAGTAAGTGGGAGTATGGAGTAAGGCATATATAAGCTTATATGTGACAGACTGCCTTGATTTGTAAACTTTCACTTAAAGCACAATAAAAATTATTTAAAAAAAAAATGGGTCTTTAGTTGATGCATGGAAGATGGGTTTGAGTGAACCAGGATAGAATAAGAGAGTCCAAATGAAAGAATGCTCCAGTAAATCAGGTAAGATAGTAGTGGCTTGTACAAATGCAATCACAATGGCTATTAAGAGAATATGTGAGATTTAGGTCATATTTTATATCATTTATGACAGTCCTGTCTTTAGTGTCTTTAGCTTGATTCTTCATCTATGTCTTATTGAATTCTGAATAATTTAATTTATTTGCTTTCTACTTTTTTTTTTCTCACATTCCTCAGGCTGACCTACCTGGCCCTATATGTATTTATTTTTCCAATTTGCTACAGTTTCAATTTGGTAACAGGCCTTGTTCCTTTTTCTCCAACTTTTTGAAGACCCAAAGATTTGGTATAGCGCTTATCATTAACCCAATCTCTTTAGACTACTTGCTTGCTCTTTTTGTTTATTTACTTTAATATGAAATGTGTTGTCCCTACCTATTCTTCTGTGAAGCTTAATTATTTCATTTATTACTATAAGCTAACATAGATCCCACCTCACTGTGAACAAGTTTACTTTCAAAGCTAGAACTATAAAACTCGTGATTCCAGTTTCCCTTACTAGGAAATACTGACATAGAATTAGCTTTATGTTTTTTTGAGAACTTTTCATTGACTGTTTTGATTTTATATCAATATGATTCTATATTTAAATTGGTTTGTTTAGTGTAATCATATGCTCTTTTTATATATATTGATGTATTTGAAATAATTCTAAATATGTAATCCATTTTTACATATATCTATGAAGATTCTACACTGTACAATTTCATAGTAGGGTGGAGAGGATTTCATATATAAAATGAAATGAATATCCTCTAACTAAAATTGTACAATATGATAGCCTTGCATTCACACTCATTAAGCCGTAAAAAGTGAGTCAAGTATGCTACAGTGCTGTGTATAAAGCCATAACAGTGATTTGTTCTAGATATGAGAGCTGAATGCTCTCATTCACATGTAGAGTCTGGCTGCTTCCTGAATCTTAGATCTGTCTTTCATTTATGATGCTACTCTTGTCTTTGGAAATTGTGCTTATATTTAGTTTGCTTGGATTGAACTCACAGCTCCCTAGAAAGACTTTGGCTCAATTGACCACTCTGGCTCCTACCACCTTAAGCTAAGGTACCCTTTTCCAATTCAGGCCACTTTGGACACAATACATAGCTCTGCCTTACTAGGCTAAGCCCTTGGCTTGGGCTTTTCTCACTCCACATGAGAAACAAATTCAGACAACTAAATACTTGATGAAGAGGATTTCAAATACATTTGTTTTCATGGGCGCTGTATTCAAAAGCACAGAATCACTTTTTTTGTCTCAAGGTCCATCATTCTTCATCTTATTAAAGTACTTAATTCAAACTCCAACATCCAATTTCCCAGAGAACTAACCTCTAACAGAACTAAAATATACTGTTGCATCTATCATATACTAGTAATAGTAAAACTTAATAAGATGCTTAGAATGCACTCTGCTAAGCACTTTTCATGAATTATTTAATCTGACATTCATAATACTATGATGTAAGTAATAATTTTAGCATCATTTAATGTATGAGAAAACTCAGGCTTTTTGAAAATAAGCTATTTACTTAGAATGCTAAGCCAATGCTATTTTAGGTTTTTATTACAGAAGGATCATACTTATTTTAAGACTTCTATATTGGGAAGCATAGATTAAGATTACACAGAGGTAAAAAACAGCCCCAAATTATCAGTATTTTAAAACAATAAAGGATCTGTTCCTTAATAATGGAACATGTTCAACACATGTAGCTAGGAAGTTGTGCTCCACATAGTCATTCAGAGACCCAGTCTGACAAAAGATCCACCTTCTCAACAAATCGCTTTACAATTCACTCCTGAAATGAAAGAAAGAGCTTGAAGAGCTCATATTTCCAGTTCTATATTTTGACCTGGAGTCTCTTGGTGGGGCAAACAGTATGCTCATCCATCCAGAGATACCTCTGAAGAAAGGCCTAGAGATCTAATTTAGAAAAATCAACACTGAAAACCCTAGAGAGTACAGCTGACGCATGTGGGGTTGCCATGAGTCGGAATCTATTTGATGGCAACTGCTTTTTTGTTATGTTTTTGACCCAGAAGTGATGTATATCATATTTACATATGGCCCATTTACTAGGGTTTGTCAATTTTTTTTTTAGTCAAATAGCCCCTCCTAAAAGATTCGGGAATGATAGCTTTTGAATGCATGGAAGAAAAGACACCTAGATATCGATGAATATTAATTATAACCCATTGCTGTCGAGTCAATTCTGACTCATAGCGACCCCATAGGACAGAGTAGAACTGCCCCATAGGGTTTCCAAGAACCACCTGGTGGATTTGAACTGCCAACCTTTTGGTTAGCAGCTGTAGCTTGCCATAGCTCTTAACCACTGTGCAATGAGGGCCCTATATTAGTAATATACACTCCAAATGCGGAGTTGAAACTAGCACTCAGGTGTGTCTGAATCTAAAGAACATGACCTTAAGCACTGAGTTATCCACTCCCCATTCAATTTCAATAAATAACATTTAACAAAAAGTATACTAATTTACCACCACTCGTTTCTCAGTTTGTCATACTGCGGTGGCTTGTGTATTGCAGTGATGCTGGAAGCTATGCCACTAATATTTCAAATACTAGCAGGGTAACTCATGGTGGACAGGTTTCAGCTGAGGTTCCAGACTAAGAAAGAATAAGAACCTGGTGATCTACTTCAAAAAAAAAAAAAAAAAAAAAAGGCTCAGACAAAACCTTATGAATAGCACAGGAACATTGCCTGATACAGTGCTGGAACATGAGTCCTTCAGGTTGGAAGACACTCAAAATATGTCTAAGGAAGAGCCACCTCCTAAAAATAGAGTTGATTTTAATGATACAGATTGAGTTAAGCTTTCTTGACCTTCATGTGGCATGATAGAAATTGTGAAAAAAAACAGCTGCAAATATTCATTAATAATGGTAATGTGGAATGTACAAAGTATGAATCTAGGAAAATTAGAGGTCAACAAAAATGAACTACAATGCAGAAAGATCAATATTCTAGGCATTAGTGAGCTGAAATGGACTGGTAATGGCCATTTTGAACTGAACAGTCATATGGTCTACTATGCAGGAAAGGTAAAATTAAATAGGAATGACATTGCATTCGTAGTCAAAAAGAACATTTCAAAATGTATCCTGAAGTACAATGCTGTCAGTGATACAATAATATCCATACACCTACAAGGAAGACCAGGTAATACAACTATTATTCAAATTTTAGCACCAACCACTAATGCCAAAGATGAAGAAATTGAAGATTTTTAGCAACTTCTGCAGTCTAAAATTGATCAAACATGCAATCAAGGTGCATTGATAATTCCTGGTAATTGAAATGTGAAAGTTGGAAACAAAGAAGGATCGGTAGTTGGAAAATATGGCCTTGGTCATAGAAATGATGCTGGAGATTACATGATAGAATTTTGCAAAATCATTGCAAATTCATTGCAAATACCTTTTTTCAACAACATATAGGGTGACTATACATGCAAACCTCTCTGGATGATATACACAGGAATCAAATAGACTACATCCGTGGAAAGAGACAATGCAAAAGCTCAATATCATCAGTTAGAACAAGGATATGGGCTGACTGTAGAAAGCCCATCAATTACTCATATGCAGGTTTAGTTCAAGCTTCAGAAAATTAAAAGAAGTCCACAAGAGACAAAGAATGACCTTGAGTATATCCCACCTGGATTTAGAGACCATCTCAAGAATAGACTTGACACATTGAACACAAACGACTGAAGACCAGAAGAGTTTTGTGATGACAACAAGGACAGACATCATGCATGAAGAAAGCAAAAAGTAATTAAAAAGACGGAAAAGAAAGAAAAGACCAAAATGGATGTCAGAAGAGACTCTGAAACTTGCTCTTTAATGTAAAGTAGCTAAAGCAAATGGAAGAAATGATTAAGTAAAAGAGCTGAACAGAAGACATCAAAGGGCAACTAGGGAAGACAAAGTGTTATAATGACATGTGCAAAGACCTGGAGTTAGAAAACCAAAAGGAAAGAACACAATAGGCATTTCTGAAGCTGAAAGAACAGAAGAAAAACTTCAGCTTGGATATTGAAGGATTCTATAAGGTCAATATTAAACAATGCAGGGAGCAGCAACAGAAGATGGAAGGAATATACAGAGTCACTCTGCCAAAAAGAATTGATCAATGTTCAATCATTTCAAGAAGTAGCATATGTTCAAGAGCCAATGGTACTAAAGGAAGAGTTCCGAGCTCCACTGAAGGCATTGGAGAAAAACAAGTCTCCAGGATTTGATGAAATACCAATTGAAATGTTTCAACAAATAGATGCAGAATTGGAAGTGCTCACTCATCTACATCAAGAAATTTTGAAGACAGCTACCTGGTTGACTTACAGGAAGAGATGCATATGTGGGCCCATTCCAAAGACAGGTGATTCTACAGAATACAGAAGTAGTTAAATGATATCAGTAATACCACATACAAGTAAAATTGTGCTGAAGATCATTCAAAAGCAGTTGCAGCAGTATATCAGCAGGAACTGTCAGAAATTCAAAATAGGATTCAAAATAGGACTTGGAATGAGAGGTATCATTGCTGATGTCACATGGATCTTGGCTGAAAGCAAAGAATACCAGGAAGATGTTTACGTATGTCTTATTGACTATGCAAAGTCATTTGACTGTGTGGATCATGACAAATTATGGGTAGCATTTTGAAGAATGGAAATTCCAGAACACTTAATTGTGCTCATGAGGAACCTGTACATAGGCCAATAAACAGTCATTAGAACAGAACAAGAGGATACTGTGTAGTTTAAAGTCAGGAACGGTGTATGTCAGGGTTGCAGCTTTTCACCATACTTAATTCAAACAGTATGCTGAGCAAATAATCCGAGAAGCTGGACTGCATGAAGAAGAATACAGCACCAGGATTGGAGGAAGGCATTAACACCCGGCGATATGCAAATGACAAAATGACACAGCCTTACTTGCTGAAAGCAAAGAGGACTTGAAGCACTTACTGATGAAGATCAAGGACTTCAGCCTTCAATATGGATTACACCTCAACATAAAGAAAACAAAAATCCTCACAACTAAACCAATAAGCAACACCATGATGAACAGAGAAAATACTGAAATTGTCAAGGATTTCACTGTACTTGGATGTGCAATCAATCAACACTTACAGAAGCATCAGTCAAGAAGTCAAAGGACATACTGCACTGGGCAAGTTTCCTTCAAAAGACCTCTTTAAAAATGTTAAAAAGGAATGATGTCACTCTGAGGACTAAGGTGTGCCTAAACCAAGCCACAGTTTGTTCAGTTGCTTCATATGCACGTTGGAATATGGTGTTGGCAAAGAATATCGAGTATACCACGGGCTGCTGGAAAAATGAACAAATCTGTCTTGGAAGATGTAAAGCCAAAATTCTTCTTATAGGGAAGAGGACAAGACTTCCTCTCAAGTACTTTGAACGTGTTATCAGGAGAGATCAATCTCTGGAGAAGGACATCGTGTTTGGTAAAGTAGAGGGTCAGCGAAAATGAGGAAGACCCTTGAACAGATGGATTGACACTATGGCTGCAACGATGGGCATAAACATAGCAACGATTGTAAGGATGGCACAGGCTGGTCAGTGTTTCTGTAGTACATAGGGTCACTATACTTTGGAACCAACTCGAAGGCACGTAACAATAACATACTAATATAAAATTATTACAAAATGTGGATATGTTTTTAGAAGAATGAAAACTAATATTTTTAATGACTATACAGAAAGCTACTATTGACATAAAGATATATTAGCTTTTCACATAATTCTATACATAAAAGCTTAATTGATTTTGTAGGCTGTTTTTTAATCTATTATTAAATATTTTTTCCAAATTCAAAAATCTATGAAATGATTGTATTTAAAAGTTGGAACTATTTCATAAACATTTTACTTAAATGTTCCCTTACTGGATATTAAGTTATTTAAATGTTTTGCTGTGTTGGCTCCAGCTCACTGCAACCTTATATTTAAGACAAGGAAATGTTTCCTGGTTTTGCACCACCTTCATGATCTTCAGTATGTTTGACTCCACTGTCGAGGGTGTTGGGTAGTGCTTTCTATCCTAAGCCCATCTTCCAGCAGTATACCAGATAATATTCTTTTGGTATTCATACGGTTTTGGTTTTCATTAGCTAATTTTCATAAGTAGATCATAAGGCCTTTCTTCTTGGCCTATCTTAGTCTGGAGCGCCACTGAAAACTGTCCACCATGGGTGACTCTGCTGGTATTTGAAATACCAGTGACATAGCTTCCAGCATCTTAGCAATATGCAAGCCAACACAGTATGACAGACTGACAGACAATTGGTGGTTAAATGCTTTAATACTATTTAGTAGAACACTATTAACATCTTGGCATCTCGACCTTACCTTTAATATAATTGTGCAAATATAGCAATGCTCAATTTTGTGATCTATATCATTTTATATTTTTCTTATAATGCTGTTAATTTTTTTCACTAATTTTTCCTCTCTCTGTGATTGTAGTCTTTTTGGGTGATTGTAGTCTTTTATACCTGATTAAATTTATCAGAGATTTTCTACATTTTTAAAGGAATAAAATACCTTATTTACTACAAAGGGAGATATTTGCAGCACCAATCTGTAACTGCTTAGAAGTTAGATTTTAAGTAATAGAGTATTCATCAACCACTCTGTAGGGAATATTTGGCTTCCCCACTTCAAAGCAAGTTGTTTTCCACAAATTATTTACTTTATGACTTCTTTTCCTAACAGTTGAGTCATGTGCGCCTTTCTGAGTTCCTCTTTCTCTTGCTGTTTTTCTGGGGATTCTATGATGGGAACATTTTTTTCTTTTTACTTCAGCTCTTTTTGGAAAAATAGTAACCTAGGGAATGGCTCTTGTATTTGACAGAACCATGCTATCCATAACAGGGGCATTGGTGACTCAGTGGTAAAATTCTTGCCTTTTATGTAGGAGATACAGGTTTGATTTCTTGCCATGCTCAGCTACTACCTGTCTGTCAGTGGAGGCTTGCATGATGCTTTGATGCTGAATAGGCTCGAGTGGAGCTTCCAGACTAAGACAGATGACAAAAAAAGGCCTGGTGATCTATTTCTGAAAACCAGCCAGTGTAAACCCTATGAATCCCAATGGTCTTATCTGGGGAGGAGTTGTCTTCCATTTTGCATGAGATACCCGTAAGTAAGGGCCAACTCAAAAGCAGCTAACACCAACAGCATGTTATCCATAAAATTGCCTGGAATTAGTTAAAATATCTCCTAAAGCATAGCAACTCTAGAGTTTCAACATTATACTATCTTATTTCAATAATTCTGTAGACGGAGGTAGCTGCTCACAAAGTAGAAATGTGTTTTTATACCAGTGTAGTTTATAAGCTAATTTGAAGTGATAATCTCAGAAAGTTAATCCAAATATATTTTGAACAGTATTATCAGTGCTGAAATGATGGTCCTCATTTGAAGTATTAGGGGTGCCATATTATGCTTACATTTGCCTAAGAGCCCAGTATTTTCTAACAATAGTATTTTTTTTTTAATGTGGCTTAATTTTTACAACTATACTTCCTCTATTACATTTGGTCACATCTATTTGTTTTCTCTTTTTAATGTTGTTCTTGCAATTTTTAAATAAATGATGTCCTCCTGCATCTGTAACATTTCATTTAGAACTCTAATTACATAAACACTGCAGTTGAGGGATGTTCTATTTTTGGAGACAATAACTGCTTTCTTTTTAAGGTATCAAGTAATGCAGAACAGAAGTAGACAAGAGTAACATATATATAGAAAGGGAAATGCCAACCTTTCCTCTAAATTAGGAAGGCCTTGTGATTGTTTCTTTTAAAGCATGAAGATAATTTTATGCTTAAAAGTTGATGTTTTGAGGCATACACACTTAATATTATGTCTCATGTGTTGCTCTAAAAAAGAATCATAATTTTATGTATTTAATAAAAGCTCACCTTTTGAGTGAGGAAATTATCGAATAATACCATTAATATTACATGCAAGAAAAATTTTGCTGAAGATCATTCAAAGCCAGCTGCAGCAATATTTCAACAGCAAACTGCCAGAAGTTCAAGCTGGATTTAGAAAAGAACGCGGAACCAGGGATATCATTGCTGATGTCAGATGGATCCTGGCTGAAAGCAGAGAATACAAGAAAGATGTTTACCTGTGTTTGTTTTATTGACTGTGCTAAGGCACTCGACTGTATGGATAACATTGCGGAGAACTGGAATTCTGGAATACTTAATTATGTTCGTGAGGAATCTATACATGAAGCAAGAGACAGTCATTTGAACAGAACAGGGGAATACTGTATGTGTGGATCCTAACAAATTATGGGTAGCATTTCGAAGAATAGAAGTTCCAGAACACTTAATTGTGCTCATAAGGAACCCATACGTAGGCTAACAAACAGTCATTAGAACAGAAAAGGGGATACTGTGTAGTTTAAAGTCAGGAAAGGTGTGTGTCAGAGTTGTATCCTTTCACCATACCTATTCAATCTGTATGCCAAGCAAATGATCCGAGAAGCTGGACTATGTGAAGAAGAACGCAACATCAGGATTGGAGGAAGACGCATTAACAACATGCATTATGCAGATGACACAACCATGCTTGCTGAAATTGAAGAGGACTTGAAGCACTTACTAATGAAGATCAAAGACCACAGCCTTCAATATGGATTGCACCTCAACATAAAGAAAACAAAAATCCTCACAACTGGACCAATAAGTAACATCATAATAAACAGAGAAAAGGTTGAAGTTGTCAAGGATTTCATTTTACTCGGATCCATAGTCAACGGAATACATGGAAGCAGCAGTCAAAAAATCAAAAAACGCATTGCATTGGGCAAGTTGGCTGTAGGAGATCTCTTTAAAGTGTTGGAAAGCAAAGATGTCACCTTGAAGACTAAGGTTACCCTGACCCATACCATGGAGTTTTCGATCTCCTCATATGCATGCAAAAGCTGAGCAATGAATAAGGAAGACCAAAGAAGAACTGATGCCTTTGAATTGTGGTGTTAGAGAGGGATATTGAATATACCATAGACTGCCAAAAGAATAAACAAATCTGTCTTGGAACAGGTACGACCAGAACGCTCCTTTGGAGCAAAGAGGGTGAGACTGTGTCTCATACTTTGGACACTTTGTCAGGAGGGATCAGTTCCTGGAGAAGAACAGCATGCTTGGTAAAGTAGGTCAGCAGAGAAGAGGAAGGCCCTCAATGAGATAGATTAACACAGTGGCTGCAACGATGGGCTCAAGCATAGCAACAATTAGGACAGCGTGGGACCAGGCAGTGTTTTGTTACCTTGTGCATAGCGTCGCTATGAGTTAGAACTGACTCAAAGGCACCTAACAACAAGAACAGCACGTTTCAAAAGGCTTGTAAAATTCATTCTTAAGCAATGTGTGCTATATAATCTATAAAAATGACTTTTGGCTTTTAAAGTAACCAGCTAAAATCTTTTTGGACTCAGATCCATGACATAGTTCTGAGTTGGCTGTGCGTCTGCTAAATAGCCTCTGAATGTGTCTCAGCTGTTCCCTTTGGGCACCAAAATCTGACTAAGATGTATACCCTAATGATACCGCCTAGAGCTTTTGCAGACTGTTGTCTGTTAAATACGGCATGGCCTAGGGTCAATTACTTTAGGTGAATTCTTACTAGCCTTTTTTCCTGTTTTATTTTTTTCTTCTAGAAGAAAGACAAAAAAAATGCAAAAAAGCTCTATCTGCATGAACTTTGTCCCATCCATTTTGATCCAATGAGGGATTAGTTGCCTACTGGAGTGATTAAATTACTAATCTGGCAAGTCATATTCTCTTTTTTTCTATGTTACATTGCCTAGGCCTTTCTCAGGAATGGCTTCATTAACATTGAATTGGCTTTCTTTATGGAGATTGGAGCTCCCAGCAGCGGTTTCAAAACATCTCACAAGCTGTGCAAACCTCTGCTAATTGATGCTTTACCCTTCCCTTAAATATGTGGATCAAGGGAAACCTAAAATACATTGAATAATTATATAATAGTAACTCCTTAGCACATTTTTAAATGTTTATTAAAGCAAAACTATCTGCAATATTCACAATTTGACATGGAAATCACAGTTTACAAGATGTTTAATGTGAATAATCATTTTTAAGCATATTCAGAATGTTATTATTTCCCTCAAATGCTTTAATCAACTAATTTTTATTGAACCCTTCAATAGTAACATTAAAGTTTTCTAAATGCACATTGGATAGGACTTTAATAGGCTGTGTGTAAGAATTAAGCCATGAACCCTGCCTTTAAGAAACTAAGACTCCCACTTTGGAGACCAAACCCATGCCTACTAAAATATAATAACAGAGATGATCTGTAAATATGTATTAAATTTTGTTTACTATAAGGTAAACCTCACAAAGATGTCAGGGAAAAAGTAGATTAGGAAGAAATATATTGTTTAGGTGCATTATTTGGGCAGAGAATTATGAAGAAGGTGAAACTTGGATATAATTTAAAACATGGATGTGGCAGTTGAGAGTTTTTGAATTGTGGAGGTGGGTAATAAGTTGAAAGAGGGAACAAAGGCAAAAAACTGATCTGATTGAAAGATATAAGAAAATGGTGAGGCTCAAGACTGGGGTGCAGGCAGTGGGGATAAAGATGAAGCTACAACGTTCAGATATGGAAAAATGAGCCAGAAACTGGAAGTGACGTAATTACCCTTTTAGGTGATTCTCAGACATCAGTAAGTCAGGCAATTCTGCAATTGTTCCCCGACATAATTAATACTATACCTTTTTTTGGAGCCCTGGTGGCATTGGTTTTTTTTTTTTTTTTTTTGGGTGGCACAGTGATTAAAAAACAAGACTCCTAACCAAAAGGTCAGCAGTTCGAATACACCAGCTACTCCCTGGAAACCCTATGGGGCAGCTCTACTATGTCCTAGGGTCTCTTTTTGATAATCAACTTAACAGCAATGGGTTTAGTAGCTTTATAAAGTCACTTTGGGAAATTGCCAAACATTACCTGATTCTGATTGACTAATTTTGAGAAGTAGCCTAAAAATCTAGTGTTGATTTTATTATATCCATTTGGCTAAGTACAGAGAATGTATTTTCTTTCTCTGTTTGGATCAGGCCAAAATAAAATGTTATGTGAAATTTGGGAGGCCATGAGATTTTTTAAATTAATGTAATGTTTGCCAAAATTAAAAGTAAATAAAAAATAAAACAAGAACCTATCTAGTAGAGTGGATACACATTATTTTCCTCTCTTTTTGTCCTTTCTTAGGCTGATAAAAATTCATTTGTTTCATCCCATTTCTGTTCTCTCAATAGTTACTCTTCACATTCTAATATATGTATAGTTAAATTTACATTTTCTGTTAAACTCTAAAGTTAAGTACAGGCAGTCCCTGGGTTACAAACAAGATCTGTTCTTGGGTTTGATTTTGGAAGTTTGTAGGTAAGACATAGCAGGTCCATAAGGTTCTCGTTTAGCCTTACTTCAGTGCAAGAAGAGGCTGAAAGCCTTTTCAATGATTAAAAAGCTACACCTGCAGCAAGCGAAGGTGATTGTGATGAATTTGATGCGAATAAGGGTTGACTCAATTGTTTCAAAGTGAGAGCAAATTTACATAACATTAAAGCCACTTGCGAGTTGTCCATAAGTCAGAGGTTCATAACCCAAGGGCCGACTGTACCGTCTATAATCTCCCCAAATAATAAAAGAACATCCACTCTTCCTTCTTTGTTTCCTGTCCCCTCTTGTACAGATAAGCTGCCATTTTACCTTGATTTTTTAAAATTTTTACAAGAGTCCTAAAATAATGTATAGCAACCAGTACAATGTTCATAAAAAATTGAGTGACATTGAGAAATGCGATTTAGTAAAACGTGTAAAAATTAGGAAGAAAAATTTTATATTATCTGAACTATACGGCAACTTCTATGCAAAAAGCCCTGGTAGCACAATGGCTAACTGAAGTGTTGGTAGTTAGAACCCACCCACAGCATCATGGGAGAAAGACCTGGCTATCTGCACTTGCAAAGCCTAGAAAACCCTATGGGGCATAAAAATATTTCTTATAGTGTCACCCTGTGATTAGTAGGTTTTAGCCATTCATCTTGTGTATACACTACACGTAACTTTACTTAAGTCAAAAACAAAATTAATAATACACAAATCTTGGAGTCTTAAAGTAAGGTTGGCACTTAAGTTGATACAAATAAATGTTCGATGAAAGAAGTATTTTTATTTCAGTGAATTTGAAAACTATCTCACTCAGAATACATTTTATAGCATTACATAAGATGTTATCTCTGATTTATAAACTTGAAAAGAACAACTGCACAAAGAACTACACTGAGTTAAGCTAACAGATCTATCTCATGTCAAAATAAAGTATATTTCATTTATAAATATCTTTATAGAGTCCTTTAAAATGTAAATTATTATAACAAAATATAATTGTTTTATCATTTTTTTTCTTTTTCTAATGAAGAGAAGAAATGTTAAGCACATTGTTCTATTCTCAGGAACTCATTCTAACTACCAATTTTCTCTTAAAATAAATTCAAAGCATTGATTCTTGCCTTCAAAGCCCCAGAGTTTTAGCCCTTTATCTCTCTATGTCACAAAAATATAGATCAACTCTCCAAAATAGAATGGAAATCATGTGTTCTGTGAAATCCCACAGAACTGCAATTTCATGTTTGTTCTTGCTTTATTCATTGTTCAAATAATAGTGCCCGTATTTTCTAGCAACTAAGAATTAAGGAATTTTTATTTAATATTTAGATTTCTCAGCCCATATGTTATTAATTAGTGCTCAAATAAACAACCCATGCTGTAAACGAATGACCAAAGATATGTCATTTTAAAATCACTAGGTTGATATTTCCTGTTGATTAGGGAATGATAGAAAGGCAACTAATTGAAAAGAAGAAAAAGCATTTATTTACAAATGACAACTAACACATTTGACTAATTCTTGCAGTCACTGCTCAGTCATTTGACCAATTCACTAAATTTTTATGGGAGCTCACCAATTTGGCTCTATATCTGAAGAGACAAAGGGGTACTGAGATAAGCCCACACCAAAGCCCCAGCAATTCCTAGCAGATGAGCAATTAATTTAAGGAAGGATTTTACAGTGTGTAAACCCTTGAATATCTTTAGGACATCAAAAGCAAATTATATACAGATAAGTTTTGGTTTTAAGCATATTTTTTGATGCAAACTGCTCCTATTTGTCAAACGAATTAAAACAAAAAAACGGGAAATGCAATGAATCTGCAACAGGATCGGTTACTTACATCAGTAAAAAATGTTCTGTTTATTCTTTATGTAAATTTCACTTGTTTCCATTAATGAAGATTACTTTTTTATTTGCTATTTCCTCTATTCTTTTGAATTCCTGACCCTCATCCAAAATACGCTTCACCCTTTCAACCTAAAACTTCCTGATTGTATCTAAAAAAAAAAAACAAAAAAACTCAATATTTATCCTTTAAGTATTATATTCCAATTAGCACAGAGAAACAGGATTTCATTAAACTAACCAAAAGCTAAATGTAAAGGATTATTATTATTGCATTGAAAGAACTTCCAAATTGTACACAGTGGTCGTCCTCGTTGAACAGCTTTCAAATCCCTGCAGCATAGTTCTCGCCCTGAGTTGGACTTTGTTCCCAGAAATAGTTAATGGAAATCCACAGATCCCAGATTACTTTTGCAAAGATACCTCTCTATAATATTCTGACACAGCACTACATAATTTACATTACAGAATGACAGCAAAATGTCAATTCAGAGAAGGAAGTATTAAATAGAACTGATTTCCGGTAGATTATCAGTATAACTGATTATCAAGACAAATCTAATCAATGCCCATATTTCTTTATCACAGTTAACACAAGAAGATCATGCTCTCATATCCTCAACTATTTTATGTATATATGCCTCTATATATCCCCAAAAGTTCCACCCAATCCCTGTACTTATAACTGCTGGATCTCATGGTCTGTTATCAGCGAAGTCTTCTTCTATAGCTTGGAACATTTCTCTCCAAATATTGCTCTCACTTTTTTTTTCTTTGGGAGATGAATTTGGTTATCTCCAAAAGAAACTCTGCCCCTATAATTCTTTCAGTTAGTGAAATTTTTGTTAAGCATTCTCTATAAACTTCTGGAAGTAAAGCAGGTGCTTTCCTTGTTGCTCACTATCTCTTTCAGAATGCCGTTCCTCCTACTTTCACTAAGATCCTTTAGCTTTTTTTGATGCCTTGACATTAGTTTATACCAGCCACAAAACCTGTTTTTTTTTTTTTTGCCATAGTGTTCTTGGTTATGTCCTTTAGATGCTCTTCTTTAGCACCTGACTATCTTCATTTCTCTTCACCATAATTTCAGTTACCATTAAGTGTAGGTTCACTATCCCCAGAGACAAGTCGTCTCGTTCCATAGACAATTACTATTACTCCTGCCTTTTCTCCTAAGATCTCCTTCACCCACCTGCTTTGGTGGGCAGGCTCCAGGAACAAGAGAAGAGGAAATTCAAATTGTGTTTTCATTGAATTTATACCTTAAAATGCCTCTTGTGATTTCCTGTATCTTCAGTCAACCTAGTTTATCAATATGAGATAGTTGTTGCATAACATTTTATTCCCCTAATTATAAAATAATCTCCATTCCCTTCTCATTTTGACTAATAAATCATGCTAGTTATTTTATACTACAAATGTCCATTTATATTTATGTGATAATACTACTTAACTCCAAATATATATAATTCAACTATAAAATCAAAGGTGTGAATAGATTAAATACAATATTACAAAACAAATAAAATTCCCCTCTAAAAATGTATGTCAGTGGGATAAATTATGTTGTTTTGCAAAAATTAAGCAATTAATTTATTTTAAACACTGGCACATTATTTTGAATAATGGATCAAAACAAATAATAGTAAATACCAAATGAACTACTAAGAGTGTAAAAATCATGTATATATAGCCCCGATGCTACAAATGATTAAGTGCTTGGCTGCTAACTGAAAGGCTAACATTTTAAACCCACCCAGAAGTTCCATGGGAGAAAGACCTGGTGATTTGCTTTCGTAAAGATTACAACCAAGAAAATCCTATGAGGAAGTTCTACTCTGTCACATGGGGTCACTATGATTGGTAATTGACTTGAGAGAACCTAAACAACTTCCTGTTACATTTACTACAATTTAGCTGTTACAAGTTGTCGGGTAAGAAATTGGACTGTCTTTAACATATCTGCTTTCACTGTTAAATTGAAGGTACTTTTTTTGCATTTGGCAAGGTTATTCTACCATGGGTATTATGTAACTCTATCCCACCTTTTATTTTATGCATAAATTCATAGCATAAAATCACGTGTTTTCACTTGGAGTGAATATATCAACGTATTATCAAGTTAACATTGGTTCCAGGTCTAACGATGGTCAATTATTTTCATTTCCACATTCTTGTTCGGTACAATTGAATCAGCTCTGACTCATAGTGACCCCATGTACAACAGAAAGAAACATTGCCTGGTCCTGAGCCATCTTCACAATCATCATATGTTTGAGCCTGTTTTTGCAGCCACTATTTCAATCCATCTCATTGAGGGTCTTCTCTTTTTCACTGACCCTCCACTTTACCAGACTTGATGTTGTTCTCCAGGGTTTGATCCTTTCTGATAACATGTCTAAAGTAAGTGAGACAAAGGCTTGCCATCCTTGCTTCTAAGAAGTATCCTGGCTGTACTTCTTCGAAGATGGATTTGTTCCTTCTTATGCAATATTCTTTGGCAACACCGTAATTGAAATGTATTAATTCTTCTTCCTTTTACATTGTCCAGCTTTCACATGCATGTGAGGTGATTGAAAATACACTGAAAATTTCCACATTAAGACAAGCCAAACTAAGTGCGGTTAGACTTGCTCATCAAAATAGTGTGAATTTAATGCTGTTACTTTAAATATCATTTAAGTATAGTGCAAGTCTAAGCCCAAACTTTGGCCCTGCAATTGAATAGCAGTATAAAGTTATGAAGTTGCCATATAATTGATGCATAATATATGCGTATTTATATGTCTTGTATCACAATCAAAATAAAAAAGACATCTAAAAATTTGTGAAATTATAAAAAAGTTATGGTCCTTAAAATGTATCCCAGGCAGAGTGACACTGAACTCTATCTCATGTAGAGCTGATCTATATGTAGTAATTTATAATTATTTTATAATTAGTTTTTAATGCATATAAACCATTTAACTACTTTTGCCAATTAAAAAAAAAAAAGTCAAAATCCCCAAAACAATTTAGCTGCCTTTAGTCTCTATTTTTAAAATATTCAATAATTTTTTAATTCATTTTCTAAGCCATATCTCTAAAAGTTAATCCAAAGATGCCAGAGGCTTTCAAACTACTCTAAGAATAACTACTCTTAAATCTGGGTTTTGGTATCCTTATTGTCTGCCTTAGGAAAATCCAACCTTTAAAGATACCCTATATCGTTCACTGAAGGGGCTCATTATTTAGCATCCAATTACTCACTCACAACGATTTACAGGCAGAATTATTTTACCTGATAAATTGAAATATTTGCAGCACTTTAATAAATGTGGTCTTAGACTACTTCTATGTAACAGTAGGTATGAAAAATTGTACCAAAATATGTGATCATCTTTTTTATTGAGAGGAACAGTGCTGGAAACACTCTATTGGGACGTTGGTATTTTACCATTCTCATAACATTAAAATACTTCCAGAAAGATTAAACTAAATAAATTGTATAGTTCATTCTCTTGGCACCTAATTTTGAGAATGCTGTTATATTTTTGACTTTGCACAGAGGCTAGAGTAAATAATATCTTTAGGTTTTGCTCCTTTTATTCATAAAAAAGTTAAAGAATGTATCATGGTGTAACAATATTATACAGTTGTTTAATATACATTGTTGCTTCATAAAAATACATTTCAAAAATCTAAAAATTTATTCAGCTTGCATTCAGTGTTCATTAGTGGCATATTCACTCTTATAACCTGGAGAAAAAGTGACAGAATTAATTAAAGAAAATACATAATGTGCTGGGGGGAAAAAAAAGTATGTGTTCCAAAAAATACCACCGACCTGAAATCTTGATAACTCTTCAAGCTCATTATTTTTCTCACTACAATCTGGGACTATCTAGGACAGTTGGTAATAACTTAAGGGAGGTTTTCTCTCTTCTTTCAGTTTTTCAAGGACATCATGATGTTGGAACTTTAATTCATAAGCTCAAAAGATTTTTTGACTTCTCAGGAAGGTTGTGAATGGCTGGCTTATGAGGATTAGAACATAAGGTTGAATAGCTGAAGCTAAAATAATAACTTTTATATTTCTCCTACTAAAACAAGAGGAGATAGCATCAGTGAGGAAGAATAAAGGTCAACAGACATGAGGTATTTGATGGCCTTTATTTAACTAATATGCAAATGCTTAAAAACATTCTTTTTATAGAACTTGCGTCAATTACTAAATCTGGCATGAAAGGTCTAACTTTCAGGGAAACTAAGCCTAGGATTCAGTATTCAGAGTTATGGAATCAAAAGAGTAGCCAGAACTCAGCATAGAGCGTGATATTGCATAAGTAAGAAAATTGAATTACTCTCCAGTACCGTGGATTTATGGTCTGTGAGGAAATGACTTTCAATGTGGAAATTTTCAAAGTAAAGTGTTGCCTTCTGCAAGGAATAGCAAAATTGTGCGGGGAGAAAAAACAAACAAAAAAACCTCCCTTAAGTGTGTTATTTTTAAGGTTAGAAAAGCATTATGATTTTTCGTAGAGAATTTTTTTTTATATATACAGAGAACAGACAATTTTGAAAGCAGTCCAAACAATTTTGAGATTATATATTTGCAGAAAAGCATGTTATTCTATTTTTTTTATTTTATTTTATGAAATAAGATCTTCCATTAATGTCTAAATCTTTACTGGGAGTCAGTAAGAGTAGTAAAATAGACATGGGTTTTGTAGTCACCTGAACAGTCTAGAGATTAAATCTGGCGAAATTTTGGGCAACAGGTTTAGCCTCTTCAAATCTCAGGTTCCTCATTTTTGTAATGGTATAATGAGACCTACTTCACTGGATTGTTGTCATGGTTTATTGAGATAGTATTTGTGGACATTTAAAAAGCTTTCCCTCACAGTGCATTGAAATGTGTGATAAATTTGAAATCAGAAATCTTTGTTGGACACTGCCATTTTCTAAAGTGTTTTCTTTATCCAAATATGGAAACTGAGAATACTCTATTGACCAATCATGCAAAGATTCATCACGGGCAAATAAGACAATGCATTTACAAGTTTTTCAAAATCTATAAAAATCAAATACAATGCAATCATTCTCTTAAAATGATGAAAGGTTTGAGATATACAAAAGTATATAAAGAATACCATTTTGTAAAATATATCTTTGTGCAAAAATTCATCTCAAGAAATGAACAATTAATATAATAGAAGCCATTTGTACCTTTCACCATGCCCACCCATATCACTCATAGCCCTCCTTCCCCATACACAGGTAACTACAAGCCTGAATTTTATATCCGTCATTGTCATGAATTCTCTATAATTGTAGTGCATATGCATTTATTTTCCTGTATTATCTTACACATTTTATTAAATAGTAGAATTTTTCCTGTATTCTTCTATAACTTGTTATTTCATTCAACACTGTATTGTGAAATCTCTTCATTATATTTATAGTCGCTGGTGGTGCAAGTGGTTTGCAATCAGCTGCTAGCCAAAAGGTTGGTGGTTCAAACCTACCAAGCAGCACAGTGGAGGCCTAGCAATCTGATTCCATATAGATTATACCCAAGAAAACCCTTTGGGACAGTTCTACTCTGTAACGTACAGGGCTACCATGAGATAGACTTAACTCTATGACAATGGGTATGTTTCCATATATATACATATATGTTTTGTTTGATTGATATATAAGACTTATGTTCATTCATTTTCAAGGATGATTTGTATTCTAGTTTATAAACAACCTAACTTTTATTTTTGCTAGAGTTTGTGGCTATTTGGAAACCCTGATGGCATAGGGGTTAAGAGCTACAGCTGCTAACCAGATGTTGGCAATTTGAAACCACCAGGCACTCCTTGGAAATGCTATGAGGTAGTGTTACTCTGTCCTTTAGGGTCCCTAAGAGTCAGAATTGACACTACAGAAATTTTTTTTTTTTTTTTTTGGTTATGGCTATTTAGGTTAATTTTAATTTGTCATTATTATAAAAATGCTGTTTTTAATTTTTATGTACCCACGTGTATACATGTTTATCTGTGGGAAAGGTTTTCTAGAACATATTTATGGGAGTGGGTTGCTGTACTTTATGACATGTATTTTATGAAGAGGAAAGGAACGTTGTTTGATGTAGTGCCAGAAGATGAGCCCCTCAGTTTGGAAGGCACTCAAAATATAGCCGGGAAAGAACTGTCTCGTCAAAGTAGACTCAACTTTAATGATGTGGAGGAAGTCAAGCTTCCAGGACCTTCTCTGCTCAGAAAAAGAAACAGCAGCAAGCATCCATTAATAATCAGAATGTGGAATGTGCGAAATATAAATCTAGGAAAATTAGAAGTTGTCAGAAATGAAATGAAACACATAAAGATAAATACCTTAGGTATTGGTAAGCTGAAATGGCCTGGTACTGGCCTTTTTGAATCCGGCAATCATATGGTCTACTATGCCAGGAATGACAAATTGAAGAAGAATGGCCTCTCATTCATTGTCAAAAAAATATTTGAAGATCTACCCTGAAGTACAATGTTATCAATGATAAGATAATATCCGTATGCCTTCAAAGAAGACCAGTTAATGTCAAAGGTGAAGAAATTGAAGGTTTTTACCAACTTCTGTAGTCTGATAATTGATTGAACATGCAATCAAGGTACATTGATAATTGCTGGTGACTAAAATGCGAAAGTTAGAAACAAAGAAGGATCAAAAGTTGAAACAACTCCAGATATCACATGATAGAATTCTGCAAGACCAATGACTCATTCGTTGTAAATACCTTTTTTCAACAACATAAACAGCAACTATACACGTGGACCTCGCTAGATGGAAAACACAGGAATCAAGTTGACTACATCTGTGAAAAGAGATGACGGAAAAGCTCAATATCATCAGTCAGAACAAGGGCAAGGGCCTACTTGGAACAGACCATTAATTGCTCATATGCAAGTTCAAGTTGAAGCTTAAGAAAATTAAAACAAATCCTTGACGGTCAAAATACAACCTTGACCCTGGTGGTGTAGTGGTTGAGAGCTATGGCTGCTATTCAAAAGGTTGGCAGTTCAAATCCACCAGGAGCACCTTGGAAACCCTGTGGGGCAATTTTACTCTGTCCTATAGTGTTGCTATGCATTGGAATCGACTCAATGGAAGTGGGTTTTTTTTTTTTTTTTTTTTTAATCTCACCTGAATTTAGAGACCACTTCAATAATAGATTTGATATATTGAACACCAGTGACTGAAGAACTGACAAATTGTGGGATGATATCAAAGATACCACACATGAAGAAAGCAAAAGATCATTAAAAAGACAGGAAAGAAAGAAAGAAAAAAAGATGTTGCA
The DNA here is from genome assembly GCF_030014295.1 of Loxodonta africana. Lineage (NCBI taxonomy): Eukaryota > Metazoa > Chordata > Mammalia > Proboscidea > Elephantidae > Loxodonta > Loxodonta africana. The sequence continues at coordinate 64,084,753 of NC_087355.1, forward strand.
AGAGACTCAAAGTTGCTTTTGAAAGTACAGTAGCTAATGGAAATGAAAAAAATGATGAAGTAAAAGAGCTGGACAGAAGATTTCAAAGGGCAGCTCGAGAAGACAAAGTAAAGTGCTGTAATGAAATGTGCAAAGACCTGGAATTAGAAAACCAAAAGACAAGAACATGCTTGGTATTTCTTAAGCTGACAGAACTGAAGAAAACGTTCAAGAATTGAGTTTCGATTGAAGGATGCTATGGGCAAAATATTGAATGACACAGAAAGCATCAAAAGAAGATGAAAGGAATACAAAGAGTCACTATACCAAAAAGAATTGGTCTACAGTCAACCATTTCAGTAGGTAGAATACGATCATAAAGCTATGGTATCAAAGGAAGAAGTCCAAGCTACACTGAAGGCATTGGTGCAAAACAATTCTCCAGAACTGAGAGAATACAAATTGAGATATTGCAACCATCTGATGCAGCTCTGGAGGTGCTCACTGGTCTATGTCAAGAAATTTGGAAGACAGCTTGCTGGCCAACTGACTGGAAGAGATCCATAATTGTGCCCGTTCTAAAGAAAGCCGATCCAACAGAACATGGAAATTACCAAACAATATCATTTTGTTGAAGGTAATTCAAAAAGGGTTGTAGCAGTATATCCATGGGGAAGTGCCAGAAGTTCAAGCCAGATTCAGAAGAGGACATGGAACAAGGGATATCATTGCTGATGTCAGGTGGATCTTGGCAGAACGTGGAGATTACCAGATATTTGCCTGTGTTTTATTGAGAATGCAAAGGAATTTGACTGCGGATCATAATAAACTGCGGATAACATTGCAAAGAAGAGAATTCCAGAATACTTAATTGTATTCATGAGGAACCCGTACACAGACAAAGAGGCAGTCATTTGAACATAACAAGGAAATACTGCATGGTTTAAAATCAGGAAATGTGTACATCAGGATTGTATCGTTTCACCATACTTATTCAATCTGTATGTTGAACCAAAAATCCGAGAAGCTGTATTATATGAAGAATAAAGTGGCATTAGAATTGGAGGAAGACTCATTAACAACCTGTAATAAGCAGATGACACAGCATTGCTTGCTGAAAGTGAAGAGGACTTGAATCACCTACTAATGAATGTCGAAGACTATAGTCTTCAGTGTGGATTACACCTGAACATAAGGAAAGCAAAAATCCTCACTAAGCAACATTATAATAAATGGAGAAAAGACTGAAGTTGAAGTTGTCAAGGATTTCATTTTACTTGGATCCACAATCAATACACATAGAAGCAGCAGTCAAGAAATCAAATGACTTATTGCATTGGGTAAATCTGCTGCAAAAGACCTCTTTAAGGTGTTGAAAAGCAAAGATGTCCTTTTGAGGACTAAGGTGTGCCTGGCTTCTTAAGCCAATTGCCTCTTACGCATTTGAAAGCTGGACAATGAATAAGGAAGTCCAAAGAAGAATTGATGCCTTTAAATTACGGTGTTTGCAAAGAATATGAATATAACATGGACTACCAGAGAAAAGAACAAGTATTTCATGGAATCAACACAGCCAGAGTGCTCCTTGGAAACAAGGATGGTGAGGTTTCTTCTCATATACTTTGAACATATTATGGGAGGGACCAGCCCGTGGAGAAGGAAATCATGCTTGGTAAGGTAGATGGTCAGTGAAAAAGAGGATGACCCTTGATGAAATGGATTGACACAATGGCTGCAACAATTAATTGGCTCAAATATAGCAATGATTGTGAGGATGGCACAGGGCTAGGCAGTGTTTCATTCTGTTTTACATAGGGTTACTATGAATTAGAATCAACTTGAAGTCACCTAACAAAAACAATAACATACAAATCCAACAACAAATGTTATTCTCATGGGAGAGAAGCTGAAAGCATTCCCCCTGAGAATTAGGACAAGACAAGGATGCCCTTTATCACCACTCCTGTATAACATTGTTCTGGAAATCCTAGCTAGAACAATAAGGCAAAAAAGGAAATTAAGGACATCAAAATTGAAAAGGAAGAAATAACACTGACCTTATTTACAGATGATATGATCCTATACATAGAAATACATAGAGAACCCCCAAAATTACAGAAGAAAACCAGTGGAACTATTAGAAATATTTAGCAAAGTAGCAGGATACAAGATCAACATACGAAGATCAGTTAGATTCTCATACACCAACAAAGAGAACTTTCAAAAGAAATCCAGAAAACAATGTAATTTATAATAGCCCCTAAAAAGATAAAATACTTAGGAATAAGTCTAACCAGAGATGTAAGAGATCTATGCAAAGAAAACTAAAAAACACTATTGCAAGAAACCAAAAGAGGCCTACCTAAATGGAAAAACATACCATGCTCATGGATGTTGTTGTTGTTAGGTGCCATCGAGTCATTTCCGACTCATAGCGACTCTATGCACAACAGAATGAAACACTGCCCAGTCTTGAGCCATCCTTACAATCGTTGTTATGCTTGAGCTCATTGTTGCAGCCACTGTGTCAATCCACCTCGTTGAGGGTTTTCCTCTTTCCCACTGACCCTGTACTCTGCCAAGGGTGATGTCCTTCTCTAGGGACTCATCCCTCCTGACAACATGTCCAAAGTATATAAGACACAGTCTTGCCATCCTTGCCTCTAAGGAGCATTCTGACTGTACCTCTTCTAAGATAGATTTCTTCATTCTTTTGGGAGTCCATGGTATATTCAATATTCTTTGCCAACACCACAATTCAAAGGTATCAATTCTTCTTCAGTATTCCTTATTCATTGTCCAGTTTTCACATGCACATGGTGCAATTGAAAATGCCATGGCTTGGGTCAGGCGCACCTTAGTCTTCAGGGTGACATCTTCGCTCTTCAATACTTTGAACAGGTCCTTGGCAGCAGATTTACCTGATGAAATGCATCTTTTGATTTCTTGACTGCTGCTTCCATGGCTGCTGATTGTGGATCCAAGTAAAATGAAATCCTTGACAACTTCCAACTTTTCTCCATTTATCATGATGTTGCTCATTAGTCCAGTTGTGAGGATTTTGTTTTCTTTATGTTGAGTCGCAATCCATACTGAAGGCTGTGGTATTTGATCTTCTTTAGTAAGTGCTTCAAGTCCTCTTCACTTTCAGCAAGCAGGGTTGTGTCATCTGCATAATACAGGTTGTTAATGAGTCTTCCTCCAATCCTGATGTGCTGTTCTTCTTCATATAGTCCAGCTTCTCGTATTATTTGCTCAGCATACAGATTAAATAGGTATGGTGAAAGAATACAACCCTGACACACACCTTTACTGACTTTAAACCAATCACTATCCTCTTGTTCTGTCAGAACAACTGCCTCTTGATCTATGTAAAGGTTTCTCATAAACACAATTAAGTGTTGTGGAATTCCCATTCTTCGCAATGTTATCCATAATTTGTTATGGTCCGCACAGTCGAATGCCTTTGCATAGTCAATAAAACACAGGTAAACATCTTTCTGGCATTCTCTGCTTTCAGCCAGGATCCATCTGACATCAGCAATGATATCCCTGGTTCCAAGTCCTCTTCTGAAACCGGCCTGAATTTCTGGCAGTTCCCTGTCCATATACTGCTGCAGCCTTTTTTGAATGATCTTCAGCAAAATTTTGCTTGCGTGTGATATTAATGATACTGTTCTATAATTTCCACATTCGGTTGGATCACCTTTCTTGGGAATAGGCATAAATATGGATCTCTTCCAGTCAGTTGTCCAGGAAGCTGTCTTCGATATTTCTTGGCATAGACGAGTGAGCACCTCCAGTGCCGGATCTGTTTATTGAAACATCTCAATTGATATTCCGTCCATTCCTGGAGTCTTGTTTTTCACCAATGCCAGCAGAGCAGCTTGGACTTCTTCCTTCAGTACCATCGGTTCGTGATCATATGCCACCTCTTGACATGGCTGAACATCAACTAATTCTTTTTGGTATAGTGACTCTGTGTATTTTCCTTCCATCTGCTTTTGATGCTTCTCGTGTCATTTAATATTTTCCCCATAGAATCCTTCACTATTGCAACTGTAGGCTTGAATTTTTTCTTCTGTTCTTTCAGTTTGAGAAATGCCGAGTGTGTTCTTCCCTTTTGGTTTTCCATCTCCAGCTGTTTGCACATGCCATTATAATACTTTACTTTGTCTTCTCAAGATGCCCTTTGAAATCTTCTGTTCATGCTCATGGAAGACTCAATAGTATGAACGTATCAGTTCTATCCAGTGCAATATACAGATACCAATAGCATTCTTTAACAAGATTTAAAAACTAATCACCAACTTTATGGAAAGAAAAGAAGCCCCAGATAAAAAAAGTATTATTAAACAAAAAGAACAAAGCAGAAGGCCTCACAATACCTGATCTTAGAACCTACTATACAGTCACAGTATTCAAAAGGCCTGCTATGGATACAACCACAGACATATAGATCAATGGAACAGAATTGAGAACCCTGTTTTAAATCCATCCACCTTTGGTCAGCTAATCTCTGACAGAGGACCAAATTTCATTAAATGAGGAAAAGACAATCTTATTAACAAATGGTGCTAGCAAAATTGGATGTCCACCTGTTAAAAAAATGAATTGAAACAAGACCCATACATTATACCATATAACAGTAAATGTATGATTTCTTATAACTGCCATGACCCACTTCTCCAGCTTGTGGTATTAGCATGGTCACATTTTTTGTTTGTTTCTCATTTCTCATGAAACTGCTACACATTGGAAGTCCCTCTTGAAGTCTGTCCTCTCTCCAGGGCCTGAGCAGAGTCATGGCCCAAACTCTCTCTTCCCTCATGTTGACTTCCTCCAGAGCCTTGGTGTTCTTTTCTATCCTCCTCGACCATTAATTTTATCTGGGGCCCTCTCCAAATACATCAGAGAGGTCCTATAAATGGCGATTTTCAAAAGGAAAAGGATCAGGGTTGGGGCCAAAGTCTTTTCTCTCAGTAGGTTTTTTTGTTCTCTTGCAAAGTTGTTTCCTCTCCAGTAACTAGTTTTGCATATCAAGAGGCATGTGGATGGGCAGCCTTTGAGAGGTCATACAAGGTCTGTTCCCCTTCCCTGCAGGGCAGTGGGAGCCTACTTGACTTATATGTGCCCCTCAAGGGATCCTTTCCTGAAGTGTAAGTTCTGCTCCAAGATGACTTGCTGTGCTCATTCGCAGTCAGAGAAGCGGCTGCTGAAATTTTTTAAGTTCCTTCACACCATTTATCCAAGACAAATGAGTTTGGTCTCTGCCCTCAAAGAGCTGTCACTTTCATGGAGGAGAAATCTGATAAACCAGAAGTATCACTTCTTTCCACTTTCCCTGCTTTATCCACAATTTGCAATGCTGGGGTCTTCTGTTCTTTGGAGCATGGGAAGCATAGAAAGATTCTTCAGTCTGCAGATTTTTTGGATAAGTAGAGCTGTCATCATGGCAACTGTGTCATCACAGCACCTCCTGTAACTGATAGCAGGAGGTGGGGCTTTGTGCCTGGAATTGCCCCAGAGTCATCTTTGCCCAACCCTTAATGGCTCCAGCTCCAAGGCTTCTCACCAAAGAAGAAGACTCAAGATCAATGGCATCCATTGTCTGGGGCTCACAATAGCTAATTAATTAATTACACTTGGCCACACAAAAAACTGGTTGGGCAGGTGCTCACACAGTGCTGCTGCCAGTTACAATATACAAAAGCTAACTCAAAATGGATGAAAGACCTAAATATAAAACCAAAAGCAATAAAAGTCATGGAAGAAAAAATAAGGACAATGCTAGGGGCCCTAATACATCCCATATAGAGAATAGAAGCCATAACTAACAATGCACAGACACCAGAAAAGAAACTAGAAAACTTGGAGATCTTAAAAATTAAATGCTCTTTTCAAAAGACTTTACCAAAGGATTTAGAAAGAGAACCTAGATCCCGGGAAAAAAATTTTGAGTACAACCTATCCGAAAAGTGTCTAATCTCTAAAATCTATACAATACTTCAACACCTCAACAGTAAAAAAGATAAAAAGTCCAATTAAAAAACAGACAAAGGATATGAACAGACACTTCACCAAGGAAGACATTCAGGCAGTTAATACACACAGCAGGAAATACCAGAGATCAATAGCCATTAGAGAAATGCATATCAAAACCACAACAAGATACCATCTCACCCTGACATTACTGCCACTAATCCAAAAAATACAAAATAGCAAATGCTGGAAAGGTTTTGCATTGTTGGTGGGAATGTAAAATGGTACAGCCACTATGGAAAATTTTGTGGCTCTTTCTTAAAAAACTAGAAATAGAAATACAATACTACCCAGCCATCCAATGCCCAGGAATAAATTCTAAAGAAGTAAAAGCCTTCACACAAATATACATATGCACATCTATGTTCATTACAGCACTATTCACAGTAGCAAAAAGATGGAAACTAAGTGCCCACGAACAGCTGAATGGATAAAAAATTATGGTACATACATAAAATGGAATACTACCCAACAATAAAGAACAATGATGAATTCGCAAAACATCTCCAACATGGATAAATCTGAAGTGAAATAAGTCAATCACAAAAGTGCAAATATTTTATGAGACCAATATTATAAAAACCCAAGAAAATCTTTACACACACTAAAAAAAAAAAAAAAAAAACCCAATCTGATGATTACGAGGGAGGGGAGAAGTGGGGAGGGGAAATCGCTAACTAGAAAACAGGCAAGTGTTAACTTCAGTAAAGGGAAAAACAGCACATAATATAGGGGAAGTCGGCACAACTTGACCAATGCAAAGTCATAGAAACTTCCTAGATACATCCAAACACCTTGAGGGACCGAGTTACCAGGGCTGAGGCCTGGGGACCATGGTCACGGGCACATCTAGGTCAATTGGCATAACATAGTTCATAAAGAAAATGTTCTACATCCTACTGTGGTGAGTAACATCTAGAGTCTTAAAAGCTTGTGAGCAACCATCTAAGACACATCTGTTGGTGCTACCATATTTGGAGTAAAGGAGAATGATGAAAACCAGACACGAGGAAAATATTTGTCCAAATGGCTAATGAACCACATGAACCACAGCCTCCACTAGCCTGAGCCCAGATGAACTAGATGGTGCCCTACTTCCACCACCAAATACTCTGACAGAGATCGCAATAGGTGGTGCCAGACAGAGCAGGGTAAACATGTAGAACAAAATTCAAATTCACAAAAAAAGGTAGATTTACTGGTCTGGCAGAAGCTGGAGTAATCCCCAAGACTATGACCCTTGGACACCCTGCTGACTCAGAACTGAAGCCACTCCTAAAGTCCATCCTTCAGCCAAAGATTAGACAGGTCTGTAACACCAACAATAACACATGTGAGGAACATGGTTCTTAGTGCAATCAAGTAGGTGAAATCAAATGGGCAATACCTCCCCAAAAGCAAAGACAGGAGGAGACAGGAAAACTGGATAAATGGACTAGGAGAACCCTGGGTGGAAAGGGAAAGGGGGAGAGTGCTGACACATTGGGGGGAATTTAGTTAATGTCACAAAACAATTTGTGTATAAATTTCTGAATGAAAAACTAAAAAAAAAAAAAAAGATTTCCTAACTCATTTTGCTTGGGAGACTGTAAAAGTAAGTGTTACGTGTTCGGATTTTGGAGCTGAGCTTCTTGGGATTAAATCTGAGGTCTACCAGTGACCAGCTGTTTATATTAGATATATTATATAATCTTAACTCCCAGTGTATTCATCTATGAAAGGAAAAAAACCTGTATTTACTAGATCAGATACTGAAGAATAAAATGTGATATTGTATGTACGACATTATCATTGTATCTGCCACATAAAAAACCCTCAATAATTTTTAGGCTGATAGCTTATTTTTTTTTAATTTGAATATTTGCTATTTATTTATTTTAGCAAAGGGAAAATAGTCTTTTTGTTCAACACGGGAAATTTTAAATTATGGGTATACAATGGTTGCTATCTATTTTACTTTATCTAATAAAAAAAATTTTTTTAATAAATCCTTATATTAAAAATATATGTAATTATAAGTAATAGCATAAATCAACAGAGAACAAAGCCATATTAGCAGGGAGTCACTGTATGATGAGTGTTTTATAAGATAATATTTACCACACTACATTCTGAGCTGTATTAAATATCCTGTAAAAACATTTCATAGAATTGTGAGGCCATGGAAGTAATACATTCAGAGATCTTTAGAGGAATCACTAGCCTATATAGTATTTTCTGTCTGTTCAGTTGTTCTGTAAGGAAAATAAATTTAGTTCGTATTTCTAACAAAAGCTGAGCCCTTATATTATTCTTTTAGAATGGTTTCTTCTTTCAAATGTCTTATTTATCTCTGATGTAACCTGAAAAATAATTATATCACTCTGTTTTTCTAATTTGAAAATGTTTTGACTCCAAAGACATTTCAAACTCAATTATAAGTTACTAATTTTTTTGGTTTTTTTAATAAATTTGAGTTACAAAGTCTTCTTCCCGTTACTCCAGATCAGGGGTCAGCAAAGTTTTTTCTGTAATGGGCCAGATAGTAAAATTTTTCAGCTTTGTGAACCATGAGGTCATTGTGTTAAGAATCAGCAAAAGCCCAGAAGGGGAAAGTAGGTTGAATGAAGTTTCACTTCCTCTACCAGATATTGTCCCTCGCCAATTTCTGACAAAGGAAGTGAAACTGATTTCCTGGACTATTTTGTGATACCTTTCAGCCAGATTTTTAAAATTTGCTTCGTCCTACTTCATCTTGATGGTTGAGGAAGACCCTCAACAAGATGGACTGACACAGTGGCTGCAGCAACAGGCTTGGCAATGATTGTGAGGATGGCACAGGACGGGGCAATGTTTCATTCTGTTGTAAATAGGGTTGCTATGAGTCAGAACTGACTCAACGGAATCTAACAACTTCATCTTAGCTGAAGAAGTTGAGCTTTGCATTGACTCTGTTCCCACCTCTCACAAAAGAACAAGTCTTTCTTGAATATTTTTCTTTTGAGGTTTCATTTTATTGCAGCTCATAGTTGTGGCAATTAGACTTCAAGATTAAACAAACCCTCGCTTCTTTCCACACAATAAACCATCACCGACGTGTGTATAATTTACGCATTTAGATATAGAAAGTTGCTCTAAAATTACTATTAAACTAATGGTTGTATCTATAAATTATGAAATAGTAATTTGTGCAGATATTTATGTTAACAAAATTAAGTCAGTTTATACAAGTCACTGTATATAAACTATTAATATAATTCAGTGTGCCCCTAATACAAATGTCCTTTTACTTTCTGCTTATGGCTACCACAAATAGTATTGCTCATTCGACTATAAGAAAAATAAATCGTGTGGTTATCCAATAAAGGCCTGAAATTTTGATTTTTTTTTTATCTAATGAACTAATAAATCAGTTATCACGTTTTTTAACTGAGCTGAGTACTTTCTTCTAAGAGTTATTTTGAGGAGGCCAAATAATTACATAAATAAAATTACAGCTGCATTGGTTGAAACAAGCATGAAAAGCCCAAACTGAACTTCATGGTCATTTGAAAACCACTACCATGGACAAAAGATGGCACAGTGTTTAAACACTGGGCTCCTAGCCAAAAGGTCAGCAGTTCAAATCCACCAGCTGTTCTGTGGGAGAAAGATGTGGCAGTCCTCTTTCATAAAGATATACAGCCTTGGAAATTCTATGGGGCAGTTCTACTCTGTATTACAGGGTCACAATGAGTAGGAATTGTCTTGATGGCAACAGGTTTTTTTTTTTCTTCTTCTTCTTCTTCTTTTTTTATTGGTACCATGGGCAAAAGAAGCAATAAAGCAATTCTAATATAATGAGTTGGTCCTTCCCACTGGCCCTCATTATGCTCATACTGCCTTTGTGAGAAGGAGATTTAGAATCAAAATAATTCTACAAGAACTAGCTCTTGGGTGTTATCTGTATATTCTCTTGAGATAGCAAACTAGTAACATTTGATAACAAGTGAAGTTTCTCTAATAATGTAATAACTTGACAGGACATGTAAGAAAAAAAATTTTTTTTTCATCCTAAACCAGAAGCTCTCTTATCAATATGATCAGGAGTTATGATAAGTCATTGGCCCAATAATTATGTTAAAAAGATGAATCAGAAAATAATAGGTACAATAATTGACACTTTTATTTTAACATTAATCTTGAAATTATTCATTAATCTCTTGACAAATATTCAAATAGCCCCCATTTTAAGTAGATGCATCGTCTTTCTAGAATAAACCACACCTGTAATACAATACTTATGATCTTCAATTCCAGATTCTTTTAAGGGGAGAAAGTATGTAAAGACATATCCAAAGCAAACTTAGTGCACAGTCTTTGTCAATGTATATATTTTCTCAGGTTAGTTGAGATTAATTCCCCACCTACATTGACAGTACTTTTTTAGTGATGTGAATACTTCACTATTTTTTAAATGCACTCCAGTTAGTTTTTCTTTAAAAATAACAAAAATCGTTTCACATGGATTTCTGTTTGTTTATATAATATTTTAAATTTCTAAATATTTAAAATATATGGTTATAATATAAAATACAACTTACAAAACCTAGTTCAAAAAAGTCATTAAAAAGACTGTAAAGAAAGAAAGGCTAAAATGAGTGTCAGAAGAGACTCTGAAATCAGCTCTTGAACATAGAGTAGCTAAAGCATATGGAAGAAAAAATGAAGTAAAAGAGCTGAACAGAAGATTTCAAAGGGCAGTTTGAGAAGACAAAGTATTATAATGACATGTGCAAAGACCTGGAGTCAGAAAACCAACAGGAAAGAATATGTTGGGCATTTCTCTAGCTGAAAGAACTGAAGAAAAATTCAAGCCTCAAGTTGCAATACTGAAGGATTCTACAGGGAAAATATTAACACAGAAACCATCAAAAGAAGATGGAAGGAGTACACAGAGTAACCATATGAAAAAGAATTGGTCACCGTGCAACCATTTCAAGAGGCAGCATATGATCTAGAACTGATGGTATTGAATAAAGAGGTCCAAGCTGCACTGAAGGCACTGGCGAAGAACAAGGCCTAGGAATTAACTGAATACCAATTGAGGTGTTTAACAAATGGATGAAGTGCTGGAAGTGCTCACTCATCTACACCAAGAAATTTGGAAGACAGCTACCTGGCCAACCAACTGGAGTTCTATATTTATGCTTATTCCTAAGAGAGGTGATCCAACTGAATGCAGAAATTATCAAACGATATCATTAATATCACAAGCAAGTAAGATTTTGCTGAAGATAATTCAAAAACAGTTGCAGCAGTACATGGACAGGGAACTGCCAGAAACTCAAGCCAGATTCAGACAAGAACATGGAACAACGGCTGTCATTTCTGATGTCAAATGAATCTTGGCTGAAAGCAGAGAATATTGAAAAATACTTACCTGTGTTTTATTGAGTATACAAAGTCATTCGATGTGTAAATCTTAACAAATTATGAATAACATTGAGAAAAATAGGAATTAGAGAAGATTTAATTGTGTTCATGTGGAACCTGTACATAGATAAAGTTGTCTGAACAGAACAAGAGGATACCGTGTGGTTCACAATCAGGAAAGGTCTAAGTTTGTGTTTTATCCTTTTCCGTGCTTATTCAATGTGTATGCTGAGCAAATAATCCGAGAAGCTAGGCTATATGAAGAAGAATGCTGCATTAACATTGGAGGAAGGCTAATTAATAACCTGTGATATGAAAATGACACAATCTTGCTTGCTGAAAGTGAAAAGAACTTGAAGCACTTACTAATGAAGATCCTTCAGCATGGATTACTCCTCAACATAAAAAAAAAAAACAAAAATACAACATCATGATAAACAGAGAAAAAATGGAAGTGGTCAAGGATTTTTTTTACTTGGATCCACAATAAATGCCCATGGAGGCAGCATTCAAGAAATCAAAAGACATATTGCACTGGGCAAATCTGTTGCAAAAGACCTCTTCAAAGTGTTCAAAAGCAATGATGTCATCTTTAGGACTAAGGTTCACCTGACCCAAGTCATGGTATTTTGAATCGCCTGATATCCATGCAAAAGCTGGAAAATGAATAAGGAAGACTGAAGAATAATTGATGCATTTGAATTACAGTGTTTGTGAAGAATATTGAATATACCAGGGACTGCCAGAAGAGCAAACAAATCTGTCTTGGAAGAGGTACAGCCAGAATGTTCTTTAGAAGGGAGGGTGGTGAGCCTTCGCCTCACGTACTTTGGGCATGTTATCAGGAAGGACCAGTCCCTGGAGAAGGACATCGTGTTTGGTAAAGTAGAGACTCAGCAAAAAAGAGGAAGACCCTCAATGAGATGGATTGGCACAGTGGCTATAACTATGGGCTCAAAGATAGCAATGATTGTGAAGACGGTGCTGGACCAGGCAATGTTTCAATCTGTTGTATGCAGGATTGCTATGAATCATAACTGACTTGACAACACCGAATAAAAACAACTGTTCAAAACAAAAACCAAATGACTCTTAGAAATCATTCACTCAGCTTGAGTGAGCAAAAATATACACCGAATAAAAACAACAGTTCAAAACAAAAACCAAATGACTCTTAGAAATCATTCACTCAGCTTGAGTGAGCAAAAATACACACCATCATAAAGTGAAGCTGTTATTTTATTGTTCCATGTGTACTATAGACATTAGTTAGTCTTTTCTATAATTCAGCCATACCCCAAACTATTTCTTGATGTAACAAGGTAAAGGAGGGACTACTGATTGGTGCAGTTTTTGAGCCTTGGTGGGTCAATGGAGTAAGTGGCCGGAAGAGGATACTCGCATATTGGTAGGAAGAATAAGGAGCAGAGACAGGTCAAAAAGGAAGGGAACATTCACATAGGTACCATCTTTGCAAAAACTTGTGTTCATAAAATTGCCTTTGATCAGTACAAGGGAGCATTTAATATAACTAAAATTTTTACATTTATTTTTCCCTTACAGAAACACCATTCTAAGATTTGAATTTTATTCTATATCAACTGATGAGTAGAGTTTGGTTTGATGGAGAATGAAGTTGGTAGCATGATTCTTTTTTTACTTCGTATGGTATGGGATTCAGCAGAAGGATCCTGAACACTCTGAGCAAAATCTGCAGCAGAACCAACACTGATTATTGGCAGTAACCAAGAGTGCCAGAACCCCAGGAAGCACATTGTAGAGTACAAGCACCAGTACAATAAATCAGAACGAGTTTAATCATTTTATGTAAGGTAGCTCTCCTCTTTAACATTTGCTGTCTCTAAGCCCATTTCTCCAAAATATACCTAGAAACTGAGTTCTGATTTCAGTAATGACTAAGTAGCTTATATCAAACTAACCTATACATGGAAAACAATTATTACTTCAGGATCAAATAAAAGAAAAACAATAACCAATAAAAACAAAACAAACAAACAAAAAACAACTATAAGGAAAGCAACAAAATGCTGAGGATTTGACCCTTCTAATAAGGGCGTTGGAAACCCTGGTGGCGTAGTGGTTAAGTGCTACAGCTGCTAACCAAAAGGTCGGCAGTTCAAATCCACCGGGCACTCCTTAGAAACTCTATGGGGCAGTTCTACTCTGACCTATAGGGTCGCTATGAGTTGGAATCAACTCAATGGCAATGGGTTTGGTTTTTTGGTTTTTAATAAGGGCATTGCTGGATGAGATCCACTTTCATAAGACTTTTTTATTTTTCCCCTGATGTTCATCCCCGTTCCCACAGTGAAGGGAGACTAGAACTCCAAATAAAATTGCATTAGTTGCCAATGTTTAAACATTAGCATATTTCTCATAAAAGTCTAAATGCTAAACTTCTTTTGAAAAACTGGAACATCTAACGACACAAGAGCCATATTTCCATTTGGCAACAACTTTCCCTTCTTTGACTGGCATGTGTTCTCAAGACTCTTCTAGGCTTCTTCCCTGTTTTACATATCCTCCTTGTCCTGTGCACAACTGATTCCACAACTTTAGACTCATTGCCTTATGAAATGTAGTTTGAATATATAACTTAATGTTTTGCCTCTATTAAAAAGTTTATTAATGTTATATATCTATTAAAATGGTGATTCTGGTAATTATGGCATGTTAATGATCTCCAGAGAAAGTAAACTAGTGTTACTGAATGAAATGTAAACGGTACTATGATTAAAAATCTCTGCCCCATATATTTTACCAATTAAATATTCATATGTTTCCATCTAAATCTATTTCTCATGATTTCTGTCTTCTACTTCAAAAAGTTACCTAGGGAAATAACCTACCAGTCATTCACAGTTTATTATAAATTACCTTAATAATAAAAATCATGGTAGAGACAGGCTTTATTAATTAAATAGGAGTCTCAATTGAGAGATGGGAAAGGAAGAATATTGAAGTTTTTTTTTTTTTTTTTGAGATTCTGTGAAGGAATCTAAGGCCATGTTAACTCCACAATAGCAGTGTTTGATAGATAGTGAAAGAGTACCAAACAACTCAGTCTCATGAAAGTTAAAAAAGGGGTACTAGGGAGTGAGATTCATAAAGAGAAAAACAGGGCAGTATTTATGTCAAATTTCAGCTATTAGTATTTCGGGCAATACTAATCCAACTCCTCAATTCATCCTGCCTGACACAAGGTTGTATTTCTATTTCAGGTGTTATAGTCAAAGTTCTAAGGAAAATGAATCTCATATTTTTGTATTTAAATTTTTATATCAATCTTGTCCATTGCTTAATATTTGGCCATATCAAAATATTAACAGTAAGGAGAATCTGTTAGGTTCTTGGTTCTAAAGTTAACCATTGTATGCATCTTTAGGAAAAAAATGGGTAACAAAGAGACACCAAATCATTAGCACAATTCCCTTTGTTTTAATGATATTGTATATAATTTTCTCTGCTTGTTTTGTTTCTCTATTGCCCACACAGCCTCCTACATGCCCAAATTTATTTCTTGATGGCATGTTGGTGACTGAACACGTAGGTGCTTACTAAAATAAATGTGCTAATGAGACATATGGGCACAGCTTCCTTGCAGCTAATTTAATATTTTTCCTTTAATGTCTGCATAATATTTTGATTTTCTGAACAGTATAACTGGCATTGATAATTGTCAGTTTTGAATGATTCTGTTCCCAGCTCTAAATGCTCCTGTTATCATCTGTCTTCTAGAATTTGTTTTTCCCTTACACTAAGAAGATTCGATATAGCTTTTATATTCAGTTCATTTCAGTTTAAAGGCTGGAATATTCTGTTTTGCATATTCTTATCTCCGTACCTTTTATTTTTCCCGAGAGACTGCTGCTTGCCTTAGGTCACAACCAGAGCTTCAAATCAGTTCATTTTGGTTCGGCCCCCTCCTGAGAAACTGTATTTCCACCCCAATATACTGAGTCAGAATCTGCATTTAAATAAGATCCCAAGAATCACCTGGGGATGTTGTTAAAACACAGACTCTGATTCAGTATATCTGGGGTGGAAATACAAATTCTTAGCAGAGGATCAAACTGAAATAAACCACTTTGAAGCCCTGGTCACAATAAACTTTTTTTCTATAGAAAATATTTCTGTTGCTTTCAACTGTGGGATGATAGAGAGACATCATGATGACATAATATATTTCACCTGGAAGAACTTTACTTCCAACTTTTTTTTATTGTTGTTGTTTGTACTAATACAACATTGTCATTGCATTATTAAAAACACTGTTGCTTGTGATATTTCTAGAATTACGGAAACTGAATTTTGAAAATATCAATATGTTTCAGTTATGAGAATTTTCTTTTCCAAGTTGCATAAAAACCTGTTGCCGTTGAGTCGATTTCAACTCATAGCAACCTATAGACAGTAGAATTGCCTCTTAGTGTTTCCAAGGAGTGGCTGGTGGATTTGAACTGCCAGCCTTTTGGTTAGCAGCCAAACTCTTACCACTATGCCGACAGGGTTTCCTCCAAATTGCATAGTTAATTTGAAAACGTGGATATTCATTCTGGAATTTTTCCAACACTGGATAAAATGTACTATGCATTATTCTTGGAGAGAATGCATTTATGTGCAATGCCTAAAATACTAATTACTCCAAACTGCTGTGCATAATTTTTTTTTATTGCTCCTGGTTCCCCTAATTTTTTTTCAGTTTTAGTATTTGATGTTAGAAATTTGTATCAAAATAAGTAATAATTTGGTTGTTAACACTAGAAACAAATTCTTACACTGTGTAGACCTATCATGGTGCTCAGTTCGAAGTGCAGAATGTGGGGTAGAGATAAACATGGCTTATGCTCTATCAGGCCCTTGTTAATTTTCTTCCCTTATATGATCTCTAATTAGTTCTCTTAGGAAACCCTGTTGGCATAGTGGTTAAGAGCCGTGTCTGCTAACTGAAAGGTTGGGAGTTTTAATCCACCAGGCACTCCTTGGAAACTGTATGGGGCAGTTCTACTCTGACCTACGGGGTCACCATGAGTCAGAATCAACTTGACAGCAATGGGTTTGGTTTTCCAGTTTAGTTCTCTTAAGTGATAATTGCATAAAAGTACCCTGATTTCCAGTAGGTACTTCTGATTTAATTGAAAAAATATCTTTTTTGAAGTCATAGGAAATCACACAGCAAACAACAGATTTTTACTCACTGAAATACCCTGATTGAAATTAAAACAAAACAAAAACTGCAGGATTTTTGTAAAGTTTATGTTGTCATTCACTCATTCATTCATTACACAAGTATGTACTGATGGTTACATTAGAAGCTCTGGAGTCAGATTGCCTAGGATTAAAGCCCATATATGCCACTAACTAGCTATTTAAACTCAGCTTAGTTAGATTCTTTGTAGGGTATTAGATTTCTAAATCATAAGACCTTTGTAAAGATTAAGTAAATTGATACATGCAAAGAATCACTACTTAGTAATTATTAGTTATTATTACTAATTTTATTGCATGCCAGACACTGTCAATACATTAAAAAAAAAAAAAAGACAAAATATTTGGTATCAAGTAGAACCCAGTAGAGATGCAAATCATGGAGTTAGAGGGTAGATATGGACCTAATTATAATATTAAAATGTATATAGATAGATGATTTAGATGTAGACATAAATGGCATTGATACAAATAAGTTACATTAAGAAAGTTTGGAATTTTTAGGAAAAACTCACGTTTTGTAAGTTTGGGAAGACTTCAGGTGAGACTTGTACATCAATGTTCAATTAAGAAGTCATCGAGTGAACCAGAAGGGAAGGATATCCCAAGCAAAAAGAACAAGATATGGAAAGTCACTTTTCAGAATTTCTACCAGTGGCTACTTTTTATCACTCATTGACCTTCCTCCTTTGCATCTGCAGCACCTCTCTCTT
Source organism: Loxodonta africana (assembly GCF_030014295.1). Lineage (NCBI taxonomy): Eukaryota > Metazoa > Chordata > Mammalia > Proboscidea > Elephantidae > Loxodonta > Loxodonta africana. Next base: position 64,102,110 of record NC_087355.1, read on the forward strand.
CTGGGTTCTACATATCTTCTCAATCATCCTGTGCCCTCCCTAGATAATCCCACTCCTGTTCGTGGTTACAGCTACCAGTTTAGGATGACCTCTCCCAGTGGAATCAAAGACATCTAAAGAAGAGGTTTGAACAGGAAGAAAGTGGGCTAAGATGGGCTGAGGAAAGAAATGAAGAAAAGGCCAGTAGATTAGGGGTGTTGCAAGGTTTTCAAAGGATAGCTTATTGAGTCCTTTAAATATTTTGAGCAGCACAATTATATGATTTAATTTGTGTTTTAGGAAATGGTGATGGTACTAAAGATGGAGGTAGATATGAAAAGACAAGGTAGGTACACTACTTTGAAAGATTTTCGCTGGCCCAGGTTAGATATGCTCCTGATCTGCACTAAACAAAGCAGTGAGATGAGGAAATAAATACATGTAATATATGAATAAATATAATCAACCTGACAGAAATATGGAAGAGTGAGTTGTTAGTGAACCAAGTTGGGAATAACTCCCATATCTGTGACCTGACAATCCCAGTAAAGCACTTTAAAAAATTTTTTTTTTATTGTGCTCTAAGTGAAAGTTTATAGCTCAAGTTAGTTTCTCATACAAAAATTTATACACACGTTGTTACGTGACCCTAGTTCCTCTCTCTAGATTGTGACAGCACACTCCTTTCCACCTCGGATTTCCTGTGTCTATTCAACCAGTTCCTATCCCTTTCTGCCTTCTCTTCTCCCCTCCAGACAGGAGCTGCCCACATAGTCTCATGTGTCTACTTGAGCTAAGAAGCACACTCCTCAGGATTATCATTTTATGTCTTATAGGCCAGTCTAATCTTTGTCTGAAGAGTTGGCTTGAGGAATATTTTCAGTTCAGGGCTAACACAGAGTCCGGGGGCCATGTCTTCTGGGGTTCCTCCCGTCTCAGTCAGATCATGAAGCCTGGTCTTTTTATGTGAATTTGGGTTCTGCACCTGACTTTTCTCCTGCTCCCTTAGGGTCTGTCTGTTGTGTTCCCTGTTAGGGTGGTCATTGGTGGTAGCGGGGCACCATCTAGTTCTGGTCTCAGGGTGATGTAATCTCTGGTTTATGTGGCCCTTTGTCTCTTGGGCTAATATTCTACTTGCGTTTTGGTGTTCTTCATTCTCCTTTGCTCCAGGTGGGTTGGAACCAATTGATACATCTTAGATGGTGGATCACTAGCTTTTAAGATCCCAGATACCACTCACCAAAGTGGGATGCAGAATATTTTCTTAATAACGTTTGTTATGTCAATTGACCTAGATGGCCCCTAAACCAGTAAAGCACTTTTGTGAATAAAATGAAACATCTGTTTTTTTTTTTGTTTTGTTTTTAGATTGAGCGTCCTTTGCCTGGTCTGTTAGACATTTAGATATAGACTTAGATACACATGCAAACATGCACACGCAGGATGATCAAGGGAGGAAGCTGGATCAGTGAAAGATTATCTAGGCAGGGCACGGGATGACCATATGTATGGAAGGTATGAGGAACCCAGAAGAGAGAGGCGCTGCAGAAGCAAAGAAGGAAGGTCAGTACAGTGAGTGATAAAATGTAGCCACTGATAGAAATTCTAAAAAGTGACCCTTCAATTGCAAAATTAGAAAATCAGTGGTAACATCGCAAAAATAGTTTCACTGGCATGTTGCTGACAAAATTGAGATCACAGTGGTAGACAGTAGAAATTTCCTGCTACGTTGAAGACTTTTTTAATGTTATGTGATATATTAACTTTTTCTAATGGTATGTGCTGTATAGTATCATTTCTGTTAAAATATTAATATATACATAGACAAGGATATGTCAGTTTTGTATATTAATGTTAAGAATGGCTATTCTTAGTGAAGCTATGGATATTCGTGATTTTCTTCTTTGTGCTTTTCTGGGGTGTCCTTTTTTTTCATAATGTGCATGCCTTCTTATATGTGGCTTGTGTATTGCTATGATGCTAGAAGCTGTTGTTGATAGGTGCCATCAAGTTGGTTCCAACTCATAGTAACTCTATGTACAACAGAACGAAACACTGCCCAGTGCCATCCTCACAATCATTGTTATGCTTTAGCCTATTGTTGTAGCCACTGTGTCAGTCCATCTCATTGAGGGTCTTTCTCACTGACCCTATGCTTTACCAGGAAACCCTGGTGGTTTAGTGGTTAAGTGTTGTGTCTGCTAACCAAAAGGTCAGCAGTTCAAATCCACCAGGTGCTCCTTGGAAACTCTATGTGGCAGTTCTACTCTGACCTATACAGTTGCTATAATTGGAATCGATTCAATGGCAACAGGTTTGTTTGTTTATTTTTTCTACTTTACCAGGCATGATGTCCTTCTCCAGGTACTGATCCCTCCTGACAACATGTCCAAAGTATGTGAGATGTACTCTCACCATCCTTGCTTTTAAGGAGCACTCTGGCTATACTTCTTCCCAGTGCTGAAAGCCATGCCACCAGAATTTCAAATGCTAGCTGGGTTACCCATGTGGACAGGTTTCAGCAGGGCTTCCAGACTAGGGACAAACTATGAAGAGAAGCCTGACAATCTGCTTCTGAAAATTAGCCAATGAAAACTCTGTGGATCCCAACAGAATATTGTCCTGTATAGTGCTGGAAGATGAACCCCTTAGGTTGGAATGCACTTAAAATACACAGTGATTGCAACAATGGGCTCAAGCATACCAATGACAGTGAAGATGGTACAGGACTGGCAATGTTTTGTTCTGAGGTACATGGGGTTAACATGCGCTGGATCTGACTTGATGGCAACTAAGAAAAACATATACAAAGATTTGTTCTTAAGGAAAAAAAAGAAGAGTAGAAGCTAAGGGGAAATATGAAGTTCAAGAAGTTTTATAAAATGTTTATGTACTGAAGAAAATGAGTCAATAGAAAGAGAATTTTGAATACACAAGAAGAAAGGGCCATCCTCATCAAGAGAGCAATCTCAGGAGAAGAAAGGGAGAACTAAAAGACAAGGATACAAAGACAGAATTGAGAAGATAGAAAAATGATCAGCCTTGGATAGAAGACATTTAAGTAACAGTAAGGAATTAAAAATAGGTGTGGACTGAAGAGGCTGATGCCTATGGGGATATAGCCTATATACCTCTCCGAACACTGACTAAAAAAATAAAAGGTCACTAAAATAAGAGGTTAAAGAAAAATGCCAATGCACAGAATCTCACCTATATTAGGTATTAATGAAATTTATTTTAAGTTGGTTTGGATTATTTAGGTAAGGGCCAGGTAGATAAAGTTAATATGTGACTCGCACTGGCTATAAAATAATAAAGAGCAGAGATTTTTCTTAAAATTTACTTTAAAAAATCAATTATCTGTGGGCCCCAGAAAAACTAAATATAGGGTTGGCTGGTGCAGTGGCAGTTCTTCTGTCATATAGGGTCACTATGAGTCGGAATTCACTCAATGGCAAAGGACGGGAGGAGTTGTTTGTTTGTTTATAGTCGCTAGGAGTTCTGGTGGTGAAGTGGTTAAGAGCTACAAGAGCTTGCCGGCTAGTGACAAAGTTGGTAGTTCAAATCCACTGGCCCCTCTTTGGAAACCCTATGGAGCAGTTCTACTCTGTCCTATAGAGTTGCAATGAGGTGGCAATGAGTTTTATAGAGGATAGGACCCCAGTTTACAATCTTCTAAAAGCAATCAGTAAATTAATCAAAAATATTCAGTGTTTTCATACAGTGTGCACTTATTCTGTATATACAGACTTCACATAATAGGAGTATGTCTCTCCCGGATCCCTTCGTTTACAATGATGTAGATTAAGTCACCTAATTGAAAAAATGTACAGTCTTTTCTTAAACTGTTTCACTTTTGACAGTTCTTTGAATAAGAATCATGAATCTAAATAAGATGATACTTTTCAAATTATACATGCATATTTGCATGGCAGTTTTTTTTTTCTGTGCTTGCTTTTAGCTAAATAAGATTTCAGACAGAAAGAATGAGAAACCAATAAAAATTACAATAGAACTCATTTTGATAAAATGAAGTGGAATGTAAAGTATAAAACTGATATCTAAAAATGGGATATTTGGAAATGTGTGAGATTTTTACATCCATCCAATTACTTCTTTCTATAATATTAGAATAAGTTGTTCCCTGCTTTCATGTTTTAAGGCAGATTGTGGGTTATAATATTTTATAGAGAGCATGATGTAAGCTTACAGACACCAGACACTGAAAGGAAGTAATTTTTGCCAACATATTTGTTATTACCTTGAAGAAGGAAAGAATTGGCCAAGTTTTTCCTCAATTTTCCATCCTATTAAGAAACTGTTATAATTTTATATTTGCTATTCACTTCAAAGGCACAGAGTACAATAACTACAAGCATTTCTTACCCACAGAGGGGAAAAAAGACAAGATAAACATTCATTAATAGCATCATATTACTTTTTAACAAGTTGAGATTTCTCCCTTGGAAATTAAGAAAACAGTGTTTTGAAAATAATGTATTAAATGTCTTATAAGAGATCATGGTTAATGCTTATATATTTCACAATTTCAAATTAGCTATTATTTCAGAACATTGCCTGAAAAAAACAAAACAAAACATTTTTCTCAAGGTTTATCCTCTGAGATGAGCTAGTCACAATTTATAAATAGTTTTTGATAATAATGTGGTCATTTTCTCTTCCCTGTAGTAGAATGCAGAAACCCTGGTGGCATAGTGGTTAAGTGCTACAGCTGCTAACCAAGAGGTCGGCAAGCTAAGAGTGAAAATCAAGTTCAATACCAGGGAAATATGGTGAGGTATGGGGATAAGAGTAATGAGCAAAGTACGTGGAACAATTCAATAAATTTTGCTGAACAGCATGTCTTTGTCTTGGTTTGTTGTTGTTGTTAGATGCCTTTGAGTCAGTGCCTTCTCATAGTGATGCTGTGTACAACAGAAAGAAACACTGCCCTGTCCTCCGCCATCTTCACAATCGTTGCTATGTTTGAGCTCATTGTTGCAGCCACTGTATCAATTCATCTTGTCAAGGGTCTTCCTCTTTTTCGATGACCCTCTACTTTACCAAGCATGATGTCCTTCTCCAGGGACTGATCCCTCCTTATAACTTGTCCAAAGTGTGTGAGACGAAGTCTTGCCATCCTCACTTCTCAGGAGTATTCTGGCTGTACTTCTTCCAAGACAGATTTGTTTGTTCTTCTGGCAGTCCAGGGTATATTCGATATTCTTGCCAACACCATAATACAAATGCATCAATTCTTTTTCAGTCTTCTTTATTCATTGTCCAGGTTTCACATGCGTATGAGGCAATTGGAAATACCATGACTTGGGTCAGGTGTGCCTTAGTCCTCAAAATAACATCTTTGCTTTTTAACACTTTAAAAAGGTCTTTTGCAGAGGACTGCCTAATGCAATGAGGCATTTGATTTTTGACTGCTGCTTCCATGGGCACTGATTGTGGATCCAAGTAAAAGAAATCATTGACAAGTTCAATATTTTCTCTTTTTATCATGATGTTACTTATTGGTCCTGTTGTGAGAATTTTTGTTTTCTTTGTGTTGAGGTGTAATCCATTTGTATTAGTTAGTCATTTAAAGCCAGATAATCTCTCGTTAGAAGGCATCTTAAAGGTGTTAAGTGATCCTTGACAGACAGAGCCTAATAAAGGAGTAAGACATTGAAAATATTTATGTGCAGTAGTTGCTTAGAGACATGTAACAATGATCATAGACTAGGTTTTGCCATTTAGAATCAAAAAGTTGGTAAACAGCATTATTTTGACTTAATTGTTTTTAATTTATAATTTTTATGAAAACAACGGTTAATTTTATTTTTAACTAGACAGAGCTGTCACATCTAAACGTGTTGGTTATATAGAGGTTACAATCTAATCATTTATGGAAATACCCTAGTAAAAACAAACTAGTAAACATGAGTTGATGCTTGGTATGGTCTATTTTCTGGTATAGATTTTCAAATATACTAAAAATATTTCTTGCATAGTGGTACATTTTAAAAAATACAACAAACTCCTAACTTCACAAATATGTAACTTAGAATAAATGAATGGTAAAGCAGAAGAAGGCTTTCTAATTTGTGTGGTCTAACCCCAACTTTAATATTGAAGAAGTGGATCTTCAAAATGTAAAGTGACCTGCTCTGAATTCTAATACGAAGGTCTTTTCACAACATCCTCATCTCTGTGGTAAAACGCTTTTGAATAGATTTAATGATGATCTTGTAAGTGCCCCCCATCCAAGTATTTCATCTGCTTTTTAGTTAAAGAAGTACATAATATTCTGGATTGATGACTCCACTTAGTGACCATTGTTAAACTGAGAATAAATCTAGACCTTCTTTTTCACTGGAGAAAAGAAAATACAAAGAAATAGAGAAACAGAAAGACAAAAAATAAATACATAAACTGCATTGTGGTTTTCTTACCTGGTCTTGAATCCAGGGTATAATAGATTCTCTTACTTTATGTTCTAAGATTCTTGCATTTTTAGAACTGCCTTTTTTGCATATGGGTCTTCTTCATCCACCCCAAAAGTGGATCTATGAGCCAGATATGGCCTTTTAGGAAACATACTGGGAGAAATAGAACTTGTCTTTTCTGTGGGATTTCAAACTCTAAAGGATAATTTAGACTTGACTCTGCCTGCAGGCAGTCTCATGCATGTGGAAAGAGTTTTTATGAGAATAAACAGAGAAGGAGATAAAGATAGTGATGTTGTTGTTGTTAGGTGCTGTCAAGTCAGTTCCGACTCATAGCAACCCTATGCACAACAGAACAAAACACTGCCCAGTCCTGCACCATCCTTACAATCGTTGTTATGCTTGAGCTCACTGTTGCAGCCACTGTGTCAATTAACCTCGTCGAGGGCCTTCCTCTTTTCTGCTGACCCTGTACTCTGCCAAGCATGATGTCCTTCTCCAGGGACTGATCCCTGCTGACAACATGTCCTAACTATGTAAGACGCGGTCTCGCCATTCTTGCTTCTAAGGAGCATTCTGGTTGTACGTCTTCTAAGACAGATTTGTTTGTTCTTTTGGCAGTCCATGGTATATTCAATATTCTTCGCCAACACCATGATTCAAAGGCGTCAACTCTTCTTCGGTCTTCCTTATTAATTGTCCAGCTTTCACAAGCATATAATGCGATTGAAAATACCATGGCTTCCGTCAGGCACACCTTAGTCTTCAGGGCGACATCTTTGCTCTTCAATACTTTGAACAGGTCCTTTGCAGCAGATTTGCCCAATGCAATGCATCTGTTGATTTCTTGACTGCTGCTTCCATGGCTGCTGATTGTGGATCCAAGTAAAATGAAATCCTTGACAACTTCAATCTTTTCTCCGTTTATCATGATGTTGCTCACTGGTCCAGTTGTGAGGATTTTTGTTTTCTTTATGTTGAGGTGTAATCCATACTGAAGGCTGTGGTATTTGATCGTCATTAGTAAATGCTTCAAGTTCTCTTCACTTTCAGCAAGCAAGGTTGTGTCGTCTGCATAATGCAGGTTGTTAATGAGTCTTCCTCCAAGCCTGATGTGCTGTTCTTCTTCATATAGTCCAGCTTCTTATATTATTTGTTCAGCATACAGATTAAACAGGTATGGTGAAAGAATACAGCCTGGATGCACACCTTTCCTGACTTTAAATCAATCAGTATCCCCTTGTTCTGTCCGAACAACTGCCTCTTGATGTATGTAAAGGTTCCTCATGAGCACAATTAAGTGTTCTGGAATCCCCGTTCTTCACAGTGTTATCCATAGTTTGTTATGATCCACACAGTCAAATGTCTTTGCATAATCAATAAAACACAGGTAAACATCCTTCTGGTATTCTCTGCTTTCAGCCAGGATCCATCCGACATCAGCAATGATATCCCTGGTTCCACATCCTCTTTTTTTTTTTTTTTGGCTTTAACAAAGAAAAGTTTATTCTCTCACAGTTTAGTAGTCCAAATTCAGGGTGACAGCTCCAGTGGAAGGCTTTCTCTCTCTGTTGGCTCTGGAGCAAGGACTTCTCGTCAATCTTCCCCCGGAGTAGGAGCTTCTTTGTGCAGGAACCTCAGGTCGAAAGGATGAGCTCTGCTCCTGGTGCTTCTTTCTTGGTGTTACGAGGTTCCCACTCTCTGCTCGCTTCCATTTCCTCTTATCTCTTGTAAGATAAAAGGTGGTGCAGGCCACATGCCAGGGAAACTCCCTTTATATTGGATTAGGGATGTGACCTTAGTAAGGGTGTTACAATCCCACCCTGTCTTAGTCATCTAGTGCTGTTATAACAGAAATACCAAAAGTGGATGGCTTTAACAAAGAGAAACTTATTCTCTCACTGTCTAGTAGGCTACAAGTCCAAATTCAGGGCGTCAGCTCAGGGGAAGGCTTTCTCTGTTTGTCAGCTCTGGAGGAAGCTCCTTGTCATCAATCTTCCCTTGGTCTGGGAGCATCTGAGCATAGGAACCTCAGGTCCAAAGGATGCGCTCTGCTCCCAGTGCTGCTTGCTTGGTGGTATGAGGTTCCTAACTCTCTGCTTGTTTCCCTCTCCTTTTTTTTTTTTTTTTTTAAATAACTTTTATTAAGCTTCAAGTGAACGTTTACAAATCCAATCAGTCTGTCACATATAAGTTTACATACATCTCACTCCCTACTCCCACTTGCTCTCTCCCTCTTGAGTCAGCCTTTTCAGTCTCTCCTTTCTTGACAATTTTGCCGGCTTCCCTCTCTCTCTATCCTCCCATCCCCCCTCCAGACAAGAGTTGCCAACACAATCTCGAGTGTCCACCTGATATAATTAGCTCACTCTTCATCAGCGTCTCTCTCCCACCCGCTGACCAGTCCCTTTCATTTCTGATGAGTTGTCTTCGGGGATGGTTCCTGTCTTGTGTCAGCTGAAGGTCTGGGGAGCATGGCCGCCGGGATCCCTCCAGTCTCAGTCAGACCATTAAGTTTGGTCTTTTTATGAGAATTTGGGGTCTGTATCCCACTGATCTCCTGCTCCCTCAGGGGTCCTCTGCTGTGCTCCCTGTCAGGGCAGTCATCGATTGTGGCCGGGCACCAACTAGTTCTTGTGGTCTCAGGATGATGTAGGTCTCTGGTTCATGTGGCCCTTTCTGTCTCTTGGGCTCTTAGTTGTCGTGTGGGTTGAGACCAATTGCTGCATCTTAGATGGCCGCTTGTTAGCATTTAAGACCCCAGACGCCACATTTCAAAGTGGGATGCAGAATGATTTCATAATAGAATTATTTTGCCAATTGACTTAGAAGTCCCCGCAAACCATGTTCCCCAGACCCCCGCACTTGCTCCCCTGACCTTTGAAGCATTCATTTTATCCCAGAAACTTCTTTGCTTTTGGTCCAGTCCAATTGAGCTGACCTTCCATGTATTGAGTGTTGTCTTTCCCTTCACCTAAAGCAGTTCTTATCTACTGATTAATCAATAAAAAACCCTCTCCCACCCTCCCTCCCTCCCCCCCTCGTAACCACAAAAGTATGTGTTCTTCTCAGGTTTACTATTTCTCACGATCTTATAATAGTGGTCTTATACAATATTTGTCCTTTTGCCTCTGACTAATTTCGCTCAGCATAATGCCTTCCAGGTTCCTCCATGTTATGAAATGTTTCAGAGATTCGTCACTGTTCTTTATAGATGCGTAGTATTCCATTGTGTGGATATACCACAATTTATTTACCCATTCATCTGTAGATGGACACCTTGGTTGCTTCCAACTTTTTACTATTGTAAACAGAGCTGCAATAAACATGGGTGTGCATATATCTGTTTGTTTGAAGGCTCTTGTTTCTCTAGGGTATATTCCCAGGAGTGGGATTTCTGGGTTGTATGGTAGTTCTATTTCTAACTGTTTAAGATAACGCCAGATGGATTTCCAAAGTGGTTGTACCATTTTACATTCCCATCAGCAGTGTATGAGAGTTCCAATCTCTCCGCAGCCTCTCCAACATTTATTAGTTTGTGTTTTTTGGATTAATGCCAGCCTTGCTGGTGTGAGATGGAATCTCATCGTAGTTTTAATTTGCATTTCTCTAATGGCTAATGATCGAGAGCATTTTCTCATGTATCTGTTGGCTGCCTGAATATCTTCTTTAGTGAAGTGTGTGTTCATATCCTTTGCCCACTTCTTGATTGGGTTGTTTGTCTTTTTGTGGTTGAGTTTTGACAGAATCATGTAGATTTTAGAGATCAGGCGCTGGTCTGAGATGTCATAGCTGAATATTCTTTCCCAATCTGTAGGTGGTCTTTTTACTCTTTTGGAGAAGTCTTTAGATGAGCATAGGTGTTTGATTTTTAGGAGCTCCCAGTTATCGGGTTTCTCTTCATCATTTTTGGTAATGTTTTGTATTCTGTTTATACCTTGTATTAGGGCTCCTAGGGTTGTCCCTATTTTTTCTTCCATGATCTTTATCGTTTTAGTCTTTATGTTTAGGTCTTTGATCCACTTGGAGTTAGTTTTTGTGCATGGTGTGAGGTATGGGTCCTGTTTCATTTTTTTGCAAATGGATATCCAGTTATGCCAGCACCATTTGTTAAAAAGGCTATCTTTTCCCCAGTTAATTGACACTGGTCCTTTGTAAAATATCAGCTGCTCATACGTGGATGGATCTATGTCTGGGTTCTCAATTCTGTTCCATTGGTCTATGTGTCTGTTGTTGTACCAATACCAGGCTGTTTTGACTACTGTGGCTGTATAGTAGGTTCTGAAGTCAGGTAAGGTGAGGCCTCCCACTTTCTTCTTCTTTTTCAGTGGTGCTTTGCTTATCCGGGGCTTCTTTCCCTTCCATGTGAAATTGGTGATTTGTTTCTCTATCCCCTTAAAATATGACATTCGAATTTGCATCGGAAGTGCGTTGAATGTATAAATGGCTTTTGGTAGAATCGACATTTTTACTATGTTAAGTCTTCCTATCCTTGAGCAGGGTATGTTCTTCCACTTAAGTATGTCCTTTTGAATTTCTTGTAGTAGAGCTTTGTAGTTTTCTTTGTATAGGTCTTTTACATCCTTGGTAAGATTTATTCCTAAGTATCTTATCTTCTTGGGGGCTACTGTGAATGGTATTGATTTGGTTATTTCCTCTTCGGTGTTCTTTTTGCTGATGTAGAGGAATCCAAATGATTTTTGTATGTTTATTTTATAACCAGAGACTCTGCCAAACTCTTCTATTAGTTTCAGTAGTTTTCTGGAGGATTCCTTAGGGTTTTCTGTGTATATAATCATGTCATCTGCAAATAGTGATAACTTTACTTCTTCCTTGCCAATCCAGATACCTTTTATTTCTTTGTCTAGCCTAATTGCTCTGGCTAGGACTTCTAGCACGATGTTGAAGAAGAGCGGTGATAAAGGGCATCCTTGTCTGGTTCCCGTTCTCAAGGGAAATGCTTTCAGGTTCTCTCCATTTAGAGTGATATTGGCTGTTGGCTTTGCATAGATGCCCTTTATTATGTTGAGGAATTTACCTTCAATTCCTGTTTTGGTAAGAGTTTTTATCATGAATGGGTGTTGGACTTTGTCAAATGCCTTTTCTGCATCAATTGATAAGATCATGTGGTTTTTGTCTTTTGTTTTATTTATGTGATGGATTACATTAATGGTTTTTCTGATATTAAACCAGCCCCCACTTGATCAGGGTGAATTATTTTTTTGATGTGTTGTTGGATTCTATTGGCTAGAATTTTGTTGAGGATTTTTGCATCAATGTTCATGAGGGATATAGGTCTATAATTTTCTTTTTTTGTAATGTCTTTACCTGGTTTTGGTATCAGGGAGATGGTGGCTTCATAGAATGAGTTGGGTAGTATTCCGTCATTTTCTATGCTTTGGAATACCTTTAGTAGTAGTGGTGTTAACTCTTCTCTGAAAGTTTGGTAGAACTCTGCAGTGAAGCCGTCCGGGCCAGGGCTTTTTTTTGTTGGGAGTTTTTTGATTACCATTTCAATCTCTTTTTTTGTTATGGGTCTATTTAGTTGTTCTACTTCTGAATGTGTTAGTTTAGGTAGGTAGTGTTTTTCCAGGAATTCATCCATTTCTTCTAGGTTTTCAAATTTGTTAGAGTACAATTTTTCATAATAATCTGAAATGATTCTTTTAATTTCATTTGGTTCTGTTGTGATGTGGTCCTTCTCATTTCTTATTCGGGTTATTTGTTTCCTTTCCTGCATTTCTTTAGTCAGTCTAGCCAATGGTTTATCAATTTTGTTAATTTTTTCAAAGAACCAGCTTTTGGCTTTGTTAATTCTTTCAATTGTTTTTCTGTTCTCTAATTCATTTAGTTCAGCTCTAATTTTTATTATTTGTTTTCTTCTGGTGCCTGATGGATTCTTTTGTTGCTCACTTTCTATTTGTTCAAGTTGTAGGGACAGTTTTCTGATTTTGGCTCTTTCTTCTTTTTGTATGTGTGCATTTATTGATATAAATTGGCCTCTGAGCACTGCTTTTGCTGTGTCCCAGAGGTTTTGATAGGAAGTATTTTCATTCTCGTTGCTTTCTAAAAATTTCCTTATTCCCTCCTTGATGTCTTCTATAACCCAGTCTTTTTTCAGGAGGGTATTGTTCATTTTCCAAGTATTTGATTTCTTTTCCCTAGTTTTTCTGTTATTGATCTCTAGTTTTATTGCCTTGTGGTCTGAGAAGATGCTTTGTAATATTTCGATGTTTTGGACTCTGCAAAGGTTTGTTTTATGACCTAATATGTGGTCTATTCTAGAGAATGTTCCATGTGTGCTAGAAAAAAAAGTATATTTTGCAGCAGTTGGGTGGAGAGTTCTGTATAAGTCAATGAGGTCAAGTTGGTTGATTGTTGTAATTAGATCTTCCGTGTCTCTGTTGAGCTTCTTACTGGATGTCCTGTCCTTCTCCGAAAGTGGTGTGTTGAAGTCTCCTACTATAATTGTGGAGGTATCTATCTCGCTTTTCAATTCTGTTAAAATTTGATTTATGTATCTTGCAGCCCTGTCATTGGGTGCATAAATATTTAATATGGTTATGAATTCCTGATCAATTGTCCCTTTTATCATTATATAGTGTCCTTCTTTATCCTTTGTGGTGGATTTAAGTCTAAAGTCTATTTTGTCAGAAATTAATATTGCTACTCCTCTTCTTTTTTGCTTATTGTTTGCTTGATATACTTTTTTCCATCCTTTGAGTTTTAGTTTGTTTGTGTCTCTAAGTCTAAGGTGTGTCTCTTGTAGGCAGCATATAGATGGATCGTGTTTCTTTATCCAGTCTGTGACTCTCTGTCTCTTTATTGGTGCATTTAGTCCATTTACATTCAGGGTCATTATAGATAAATAAGTTTTTAGTGCTGTCATTTTGATGCCTTTTTATGTGTGTTGTTGACAATTTCATTTTTCCACAAACTTTTTTGTGCTGAGGCGTTTTTCTTAGTAAATTGTGAGATCCTCATTTTCATAGTGCTTGACTTTATGTTAGTTGAGTCGTTACGTTTTTCTTGGTTTTTATCTTGAGTTATAGAGTTGTTATACCTTTTTGTGGTTACCTTATTATTTACCCCTGTTTTTCTAAGTAAAAACCTAATTTGTATTGTTCTATATCGCCTTGTATCACTCTCCATATGGCAGTTCAATGCCTCCTGTATTTAGTCCCTCTTTTTGATTATTGTGATCTTTTACCTCTTGACTTCCATGATTCCCTGTTATGTGTATTTTTTTTTTAATTAATCTTAATTTGTTTGTTTTTGTGATTTCCCTATTTGAGTTGATATCAGGACGTTCTGTTTTGTGACCTTGTGTTGTGCACCATGGTATCTGATATTATTGGTTCTCTGACCAAACAATATCCTTTAGTATTTCTTGTAGCTTTGGTTTGGTTTTTGCAAATTCTCTAAACTTGTGTTTGTCTGTAAATATCTTAATTTCGCCTTCATATTTCAGAGAGAGTTTTGCTGGATATATGATCCTTGGCTGGCAGTTTTTCTCCTTCAGTGTTCTGTATATGTCGTCCCATTCCCTTCTTGCCTGCATGGTTTCTGCTGAATAGTCAGAACATATTCTTATTGATTCTCCCTTGAAGGAAACCTTTCTTTTCTCCCTGGCTGCTTTTAAAATTTTCTGTTTGTCTTTGGTTTTGGTGAGTTTGATGATAATATGTCTTGGTGTTTTTCTTTTTGGATCAATCTTAAATGGGGTTCGATGAGCATCTTGGATAGATATCCTTTCGTCTTTCATGATGTCAGGGAAGTTTTGTGTCAGGAGTTCTTCAACTATTTTCTCTGTGTTTTCTGTCCCCCCTCCCTGTTCTGGGACTCCAATCACCCGCAGGTTATCCTTCTTGATAGAGTCCCACATAATTCTTAGGGTTTCTTCATTTTTTTTAATTCTTTTATCTGATTTTTTTTCAGCTATGTTGGTGTTGATTCCCTGGTCCTCCAGATGTCCCAGTCTGCATTCTAATTGCTCGAGTCTGCTCCTCTGACTTCCTAGTGCGTTGTCTAATTCTGTTATTTTATTGTTAATCTTTTGGATTTCTAAATGTTGTCTCTCTATGGATTCTTGCAACTTATTAATTTTTCCACTATGTTCTTGAATAATCTTTTTGAGTTCTTCAACAGTTTTATCAGTGTGTTCCTTGGCTTTTTCTGCAGTTATCCTAATTTCATTTGTGATATCATTAAGCATTCTGTAAATTAGTTTTTTATATTCTATATCTGATAATTCCAAGATTGTATCTTCATTTGGGGAAGATTTTGATTCTTTTGTTTGGGGGGTTGGAGAAGCTGTCACGGTCTGCTTCTTTAAGTGGTTTGATATGGATTGTTGTCTCCGAGCCATCACTGGGAAACTAGTTTTTCCAGAAAATCCGCTAAAAAAAAAAACTGCAGTCAGATCCCTATCAGAGTTCTCCCTCTGGCTCAGGCTATTCAGATGTTAATGAAGCCGCCTGGGGAAGGTGGGGGAGGGAACAGAGAGATAGGAGAGTAGCACCTCAGAATATAGCCAGAGTTGCTTGTCTTGCTTGGAATGACTATTATATCTGAGATTCCCATGGGCGCCTCGCCTATATGTGCTGGCTGTGTGGAGATTGTCCCCGGGGGGTCTGGCCCGCTGGAGTCACGGTCAGATCCTCTGCTTCCAGCCCCACGCCCAGCGTCAAGGCTCCCCTACTGGGACGGTGCACTCTCGACTCCAGAATCAGTCGCTGCCTCCTGGGGACTTCTCGTCCCTCCAGCCACGTGGCCGTGCCGCCCGCGAGAACCAGTTGGGCCTCCTCCCGGGGTTAGTTCAGATGGGTGGAGCAGCTCCCCGTGCTTGTGCCATGACCGAGTGTCCTGGCTGGGAAGCTGTTCTCCCTGCTCCAATACCAGTCGCTGCCTCCCGGGGACTTCTCCTACCGGCTGCGTCCCACGCCACCCGCGCGACCCGGCTGGGCCGCTTCCCGGGGTTAGTTCAGGGGGGTGGAGCAACTCTCCGTGTTTATGCCGTACCTGCGTCCAGTCCAAATCCCTGCAGGACGGTTCCCCGGCTCGGACGCTGCTCTTTCTGCTCCAAGACCAGTCACTGCCTCCCGGGGACTTCTCCTACCGGCTGCGTCCCACGCCGCCCGTGGAACCGGCTGGTCCCCCTCCCGGGGTTAGTTCAGGGGGGTGGAGCAGCTCTCTGTGCTTGTGCTGTACCTGACTGGTACGCTGGCTCCAGGCTCTGGAAACAATCGCTGCTTCCCCGTATTAGTTCGTTCTCCATCTCTAAATCTGTGTTTGTTGTTCAGGGTTCGTAGATTGTTATGTATGTGATCGATTCACTTGTTTTTCCGAGTCTTTGTTGTAAGAGGGATCCGAGGTAGCGTCTGCCTAGTCCGCCATCTTGGCTCCGCCTCCCCACATCCTCTTTTGAAACCAGCCTGCATTTCTGGCAGTTCCCTGTCCATATAGTGCTGCAGCCTTTTTTGAATGATCTTCAGCAAAATTTTGCTTGCTTGTGATATTAATGATATTGTTCTATAATTTCCACATTCGGTTGGATCACCTTTCTTGGGAATAGGCATAAATATGGATCACTTCCAGTCAGTTGTCCAGGAAGCTGTCTTCCATATTTTTTGGCATAGACTAGTGAACACCTCCAGCGCTGCATCTGCTTGTTGAAACATCTCAATTGATATTCCATCAACTCCTGGGGCCTTGTTTTTTGCCAATGCCTTCAGAGCAGCTTGGACTTCTTCCTTCAGTACCATCGGTTCCTGAGCATATGCCACCTCTGGAAATGGCTGAATATCGACTAATTCTTTTTGGTATAATGACTCTGTGTATTCCTTCCATCTTCTTTTGATGCTTCCTGCATCGTTTAATATTTTCCCCATAGAATCCTTCACTATTGCAACTTGAGGCTTGAGTTTTTTCTTCAGTTCTTTCCACTTGAGAAACGCTGAGCACATCCTTCCCTTTTGGTTTTCCATCTTCAGCTCTTTGCACATGTCATTATACTAATTTATTTTGTCTTCTCGAGAGTCCCTTTGAAATCTTCTGTTCAGTTCTTTTACTTCATCAATTCTTCCTTTTGCTTTAGCTGCTCGACACTCAAGAGCAAGTTTCAGAGTCTAGTTGAAATCCACCTTGGTCTTTTCTTTCTTTCCTGCCTTTTCACTGACCTCTTGCTTTCTTCATGGATGATGTCCTTGATGTTATTGCACTACTCATCTGGTCTTCAGTCACTAGTGTTGAATGTGTCAAATCTATTCTTCAGATGGTCTCTAAATTCAGATGGGATATACTCAAGGTCATATTTTGGCTCTTGTGGACTTACTCTGATTTTCTTCAGTTTCAGCTTGAACTTGCATATGAGCAATTGATGGTCCATTCCACAGTCAGCCCCTGGCCTTGTTCTGACTGATGATACTGAGCTTTTCCATCATCTGTTTCCACAGATGTAGTCAGTTTGATTTCTGTGTGTTCCATCTGGTGAGGTCCATGTGTATAGTCGCCGTTTATGTTGGTGAAAGAAGGTACTTGCAATGAAGAAGTCGTTGGTCTTGCAAAATTCTATCATTCGATCTCTGAAATTGTTTCTATCACCAAGGCCATATTTTCCAACTACTGATCCTTCTTCTTTGTTTCCAATTTCTCATTCCAATTGCCAGTAATTATCAATGCATCTTGATTGCATGTTCGATCCATTTCAAACTGTAGCAGCTGATAAAGATCTTCTATTTCTTCGTCTTTGGCCCTAGTGGTTGGTGCGTAAATTTGGATAATAGTCATATTAACTGGTCTTCCTTGTAAAAAAAAAAAAAAGCGTATGGATATTATCCTATCACTGACAGTGTTGTACCTCAGGATAGATCTTGAAACGTTCTTTTTGACGATGAATGCAGCACCATTCCTCTTCGAGTTGTCGTTCCCAGCATAGTAGACTATATGATTGTCTGATTCAAAATGGCCAATTCCAGTCCATTTCAGCTCACTAAGGCCTAGGATATCAATGTTTATGTGTTCCATTTCATTTTTGACAATTTCTAATTTTCCTAGATTCTTACTTTGTACATTCCAGGTTCCAATTATTAATGGATGTTTGCAGCTGTTTCTTCTCATTTTGAGTTGTGCCACATTGGCAAATGAAGGTCCCGAAAGCTTTACTTCATCCATGTCATTAAGGTCGACTCTACTTGAGGAGGCAGCTCTTCCCCAGTCATCTCTTGAGTGCCTTCCAGCCTGGGGGGCTCATCTTCCAGCACTATATCAGACAATGCTCAGCTGCTATTCATAATGTTTTCACTGGCTAATGCTTTTCAGAAGTAGACTGCCGGGTCCTTTTTCCTAGTCTGTCGTAGTCTGGAAGCTCCACTGAAGCCTTTGCTCCATGGGTGACCCTGCTGGTATCTGAATACCGGTGGCATAACTTCAGCATCACAGCAATACACAAGCCCCCACAGTACGACAAACCGACAGACACGTGGGGGAAAGATAGTGATAGACTGAAATAAAGAGAGAGCTTTTCATGTTGAAGGTCCTGATCCAGAATGTCTGAATCCAGCTCTGATGTTTGGACTATCCAGCTAATCAATAATTCATCAAATATTTTGTGAGCACTTATTATATGGCAGGTGGAAATACAGCAAAGAACAACAGCGAAGACAACAAAAAACTTTATGGACTCAAATCTAGTGGGAGGGACCATGTACACTATTATGTAAGGTACCAAGCAGTACCAGGCTGGTAGTGGGGCTGGAGTAGATTTTAAGTAGGGTTATCAGGGAAAGTGTAATTGAACAGTGTGTTATAGGAGATAATACCCAAAGGGTATGAAAAGACTTACATCTGACATGTAGAGGAAGAATAATGCTCTCAGTATGTCTTCAGTAGAGTGAGACAGGTGGGAAGGAAATGTATTTATTGTTTGTCACTACTTTTAAGGATGTAAAATCCATAAGGGAATATTTTCTTATTTCTTTGGTTCACTCTTATATTTCAGCCACTACTGCAATGCCTAACACATAGCTGATACTCAATCTATTTTCGTTAAGTGGATGAATGAATGACCAATTTGCTAATATACCCAGCTTCCATGTTGCTGCCATGTTGCTCTCTCTTTCTCTTGCTCTCTCCCACACCCACACCACACCCACACCCACACCCACACCCACACCCACACCCACACACACACCCACACCCACACCCACACCCACACACACACACACACACACAATCTTTTCAGGCAAGGAAGGCAGGTAAAGCCAAGCAGGACCCAGAAATTGGAGAAAGAGCTCTAAATCTAGCTCTACCTGAAACCAACTTAATCTCTTAGTCTTCCTGTTATATAAACCTATAAATTATTTTTAGTTTTTTTTTTTCTGCCTTAACAAAGTTGAGCTTGATTTTTGTGAATTAGAACGTATTTATTATTTAAAATGTCACCTTTTCATTTGGACATTAGCAGTTTTTTAAAGGCCTGATAAATGTTAAAATTTTTAATCACTCCATTGCATTGTTCTTCTGAGAAAACTACTTACAGACTATAACTAGAAATACAGTTCTTTTGCCTTGGCTGATACAAACTATTATTTCAATAATTTCAAGATCTTAATAGAAAATATACTTTTGGCATCTGGAACTGTCATAAAACATTTTTTATAAGAAACAGATTTATAAATCTTTCTTTTTCCTTTTCTTTTTAGAAGTCATGTATGTGACATGAATACAAGACTTCAATGAGAGAAGATTTGCTATTTATTAATAACCATATGGTTTTGAATGTGGCCATTAGAAGTTTTAAATCTTTGGCAGGAACACAGAAAAAAAAAAAAAAAAGAAGAAGAAGAAGAAGAAAAAAATGGCAAGAAAAAAAGTCTGCTTCTTCCAGTTATATGAGCTGCTTTCATTTAAGTCAAGTACATAAAATGAAATATTTTTTAAAGTGATTAGACATATCTAGATTTTTTAAATTTACTCATTCCATTTTTTCATTTCTGCAATAAAGTTCAAATTGCTTGATACCTCAAAATGCCGTATCTTTTCTCAGAAAAGGAAATTAAATGTCTCAGTCAATCAATAAAAATATTGTATGGAAATAATTTGCATTTGTATATTTTTCAGATTTTAGTCATTTTATTTAAATTAGAAAAAGGAGGGCATATTACTTCAAGTTTATCAGTTTTTGTACCCCAATGATAACAAGACAGTTCTATATGTTAGAACTAGGGAAAAAAAAAGTAGTCAGGAATATATATATTTCACCACCAGTAAAAAATATAAGTAATCATTGATTCAGGTGTAAAGATTATGATTCAGACAGGATAGATTAGGTAGGATGGCAGTAAAAACTATAGAGAGGCTATGGGCATAAAAACCAAAGAAGGGAACCTATATAAAATAATGATAACACAAGGTAATAAAAACAGAATCTAAAGAATTGAAAGCAGAAGCTCAGCAAGCTGTAAGCATTGGAAAGTTAAGATGGTTAGTCTTTTCACCAAAAAGGATTACTTATAATTTGTACCCTCAAGTACAATACAGCCCTTCTTCAATATAACTTTCACAGTTGCAGTATGCAGCTGTACTCTACCCATAAGCTATTTTTTTTTTCTCCAGAAATGTAGTTATGGGTCTTTAAAGATTAGGTTTCTCCTTCAAAATCTGTGGGCTCTAATTATTTCAGACATCAGAAAAAATCTTCCCTTGTCCACCTCCCTTGATTTAAATCCTAGGAAATTCTGACTCATTAAAAATACATTGTTTTTCCCTTTATTATCTTGTAGCTTTGTGTCTTACTAAAGTAGCTGCTAGGCGATATGTACCATTCTTTTGTCCTATATTGTATACTATGCTAATTTGCCTGGACAGCCAAAAGTTGAAAACAGGTAGTGTGTGACCTCTAAATTCTAGCAATTTGAACTGATAACAAGATGAAATCTAAGGGAGTTTTTTTTTTTTTTTGGTTTTAGGGCTGAATGTAAGAAATGGACAAATTAGTCTTTTCATTTTTATTGAAAAGAATAATGGTCTTCTTGTTCTTTAAAATAAGTTTAATTAAAAAGAGGGTGCAGCTGCAACTCTAATAAATAACTAAAAGGTTTTTTGTTGTTGTTGTTGTTACCCTGAGTGTGTTCTGGAAACCCTGGTGGTGTAGTGGTTAAGTGCTACGGCTGCTAACCAAGAGGTCGGCAGTTCGAATCCACAAGGCGCTCCTTGGAAACTCTATGGGGCAGTTCTACTCTGTCCTATAGGGTCGCTATGAGTCAGAATTGACTCCACAGCAGTGGATTTGGTTTTTTTTTTTTTGAGTGTGTTCTAGGATTGAGCAGTTAGATTCTGGGTAACTCAAAGTGATGCATTAATTAGTACAAACCTAGAAGCAATGTTCCAAGGAAGAGCAGAAAGCCAGTCTCAAGGCTTAAGAAGAGTCAAAGGCACAAGAAGCAGAGAGTTGCTTCAGTGTTTCATGGGTTTCAAAGTCTGGAAAATATTTCTCTGGACTGGTGAGTGATTAGACAACAGACCTATAATTAATGGGCTATAGGTGAGAGAGGTGATTTACACTTATAAATCTCTAAGATTTCTTATGCCATCTTCACATTAATATTTGTAATATAATATTTAATGGTCTATATAAAATATTATGTACTCTAGACCCCCATAACCTTTTGATGAGACCTCATCTATTTCATCGTGAGTATTTTTGCACATTTTTATCTCTCCTTTATTTGTCTGAGAGCTTTTTGAGCCTAGAGACTTTACCTTATTGATTTCTGCACCTAAGAATTTAGCTCATGGCCTTGCCTATGTCGGGCACTCAATAAAAAAGACAAATGAAGTAACAATAAAAAAACCTTCTGTTAAGAGCAACTTCTAGAGAAGAGTGTTGTATAGTCTCTTAACGGGCATTTTCCAGTGCTATAATGGGTTAAACGCATAGACCAAACCCATTGGCTATTTGTTGATTCCAACTCACTGCGACCCTATAGGACAAAATAGAACTGCCCTACAGGCTTTTCAAGACTGTAAATGTTTATGGAAGTAGACTGCCACAACCTTCTCCTGCAGAGCAGCTGGTGGGTTCTAACCACCGACCATTTGGTTAGCAGCTTAGCTTTTTAACCGCTGCACCACCAAGACTCCTAACACATAGAGGAACAACCTTAATAAATAGTAGTTTTATTATCTGTGTTAGGATGGAAGCAGACTCCATCCAAAATACAGATAATATAAAAAAAAAAAAAAAATTCTTACTGTCAGCTTTACAGTTCATTAAATGAAGTTCTGGGCTTCCATTTATCTAATTAAACATGATTTATTGAACTAATAATGAAATAAGTGTGGGTAAAGTAGTCTCAAACTAAAGGATTTTTAATAAAAAGTGGCTCAAAATGGCTTTTATTCAATAGTGCACTAGTATGTCATGATACATTAATTTATGGTAAATAAAACAGAGATATTTAACAATTAAACATTTAGTTTTCACAGTCATTGATCAGACAGAGCCAGTTCTAATTCAAATAATCTGAGAGTTTTTCTCTTATTTCTGTGACATTCTCCCTCTCAGAAAAGCAGAGAGACTCTTTCCTTCCTTGGGCTTAAAACTATATTTTTACACTCTTGAACTATTAAGTGTCTATATTTACTGGTATTTGCAATCACCTTTAGTAAATAACTCTGGCTGTTGAAATTGACAAGTATCATGAACACTAAGGTTTCGAAGTATAAAGACCCTGAAGTTTGTCTTCATTGGCCATGGGAAAGATCACTATTGTTCACTGACATTAGACTAAGACTAACAAGAAATAATATTGGAAGCCATTTTGAGTTTAAAGTGACAATAGATTTCTCTAGCAGACAGCTAGCTAGAAAATCCATCCTAAAATCTGACTGTATTTGTTATCCAGAAGTCAAAATATCAATAACGGTTTCAAGTAAATGTCTGGTAATTTCCTACGGTATATTGTTCTAATGCATAGGGCTGGACACTGCAATTCCAGTTCTAGAATAAATTTCTCAACTGCCATGGGCTTGGAAAAGTGTAATATAATTTAAAATGTATAAAATTTAAGAAGTTGAGAAAACAACCTGGCAATGATTGTTGGCCACTTTTATCCAGATTCATCTGAATTTTCTATTGCCAAATACAGTAACTGAAAGATGAAATACAATAAAATCTCAGGAAATACTATGAAGGACTATTGTTCGTTTACTAGTCTAATAAATAAATAGAAATGATGTGTAACTTCATTCTGGCACTACTAGTATTTAGTGTCACGAAAAGTTCCCAAAACTGTTAAGACCCTTCCTTGATTTTATGACAGATCATACTGTGTCTAACCTGTTTCTTATAAACTGCATAGTATTAATCTATGTTTCTAAACTCTGCTTGGAATATGATAAAGTTGAATGGCGATGGCAGGATATGCCTCTGGATTACTAAAGATCCTTTTTACTAAAAATGCCCATCACACGAAAAGAGAGAGTGAAAGGAGAGAGCGGGCTGTCTCATTAGGGGGAGAGTAATTGGGAGTGTGTAGCAAGGTGTATATGGGTTTTTGTGTGAGAGACTGACTTGTTTTGTAAACTTCCACTTAAAATAGAATAAAAATTATTAAAAAAAAAATGCCTATCATCTGAGCCCCCTTCCTAGTTTTGGGAAATCCACATTTGTGTGGTTATTGGAGAGAGAAATAGGCTTTTCCTCAGAAAGAAGTTGAAGGAGCAGATCCCTCCTTAATTTCTGGCAACCAGCGTGAGATCATATCATCAGGTTTGGTCACCCAATGTTTTGAATCTTCAAAATGTGATTTAAGATCAAGTGAATATGAAACTAGAATCATGGTGGTGATTACGTGGTGAGGGTAGTGCTGTCCTTATTAGCAGTGTATTTGCTGGGATAAAGACAGGAGTATTATTGGAAACAACACTGTCTGTATTCCTAAGCCTGGTTTTCCAACTATCTGATGATATCTGTGAATTATTTTCCTGCTAAAGTTAGAACGAGTTTCTAATGTATGCATCCAAGACTCTGGCTGAATGATTGGAGCACCTATTGTACAACTGCTTTGGATACAATCTTAAATTATAAAACAATCATATAAAGCCACTAAATGCTAACGACCCTACCCTTCAAGTGTGAGAAAAAAATAAAACATGATCCTTTTGACAAAACAAATTGAGTATATGATGGAATAATGGAGCACTACAAGAAAACAAAAAATGTTTCAACCAAAGCCAAAAGATGACATTAGAAAATGGATCTGAAAGCTGACACACAACACTCTTTCCTGGCCAATTCACTGTCTAAAGCTGTGTTTTGTCTGCCTGTTAAGGAAGAAAAAATGTGCAAATGAGGTCAGTGTATCTTTGAAAATACTGAAAGAAGAGTCCAGATTTTTGTCGCTTAGGTAGCGTAACACTACATAATGAGAAAATCACAGGGAATAGCGTGAAATGACATAACTTAAAGTGTGAGTCAGTTCTAGAAGAGTATTAGTAGTACCAAATATCTTTAAATTTCTAAGTACGGTGAATACCTCAACTTTTAAGAGCATTAAGATTTTGTGCAATATTTTTCTTCATTTGAATGATCAAATTACCTTAAATTTCAGAAGCTCTATACATGACTGTGTACATATGGGGGGGCGGGGCTTGTATATGAAATCCCTATCTCGCTGCCTGACACATCAATAAGTGTTTATTTGAATTGGAACTATGCCTTCTTTATTCTAAGGTATCTTCATTTACAAAGGTGGATATATGAACACAATAAACCCACTGGAACCCATTGCCGTCTGGTCAATTCTGAGTCATAGTGATCCTATAGGACAGAGTAGAACTGCCCCATAGGGCTTCTAAGGCTGTAATCTTTATGGTAACAGACTGCCTAACTAAAAAAACAAAACAAACAAACAAAAAACCGAATACATTTCATCTTTTAACCTTCTACAGTTTTATGGATGTTTGCTGTCTTTTTTCCTAATGTCCACTGCATAACTGCAAGGAATTTGCTTTCTTTCACAAGGGAGGTCAGCCAAGAGCTGGATGGCTGGATGGCCATGTCGGTGGTGCTCAGGGGCAGCATGGGGAAGGGGAGGGCTGCTGGGCCACTGGGAGAGTCGTGAGGTGATGCTTGGGCACAAGGTTCCTGACAGCACGCTGGCGTTGTCCTCACCATCGACATCGACGAGGACATTGAAATCAATCACCCCCTTCAGGTAAGGGCTGTTGAGGCTGTCCGCTGTGCTTGTCACCTGATTAGCACCTGGGGAAAGTAACTCAGAGTTTTTGGTGCTGATCCCTTGTAGCAGGCAGGTGGCTTGTGCCATAAAGGAGCCAGCTTTTATGTCTTGCTGTCTGAAGCCCACAGTTTGATTATAGAACTGATAGAGCAATTCTGCATATTCACACAGGGCTGCTGGGGCGGCCCTGCATTTCTAACTTGATGCCATTCACCCTGCAGGTCTGACCTCGGTCACTGAGCTGTCTCTGCTGCAGAGGCTACAAGGCTCCCCCTGTGCCCTGCCTGGCACAAGCTTCTCTCATAGCTGGTGCACTGCTGGTAGCCCCTGGTCACTGCCAGGGTGGAGGGCTGTATGCCGAGACTGTAGGGCCCCAGCAGACAATTCTCTGGGCCTGGATAGATGCTGATTTGTGAGGTAGCACTTAATAGGAAAAAATTATATTCTTGTGTAAAGGCTGAATTTTTGAAAGAAATAAATCATAACACTTTTGTAGAAAACTACATTTTTTGCAGAAAATATAACTACATCTAAAAGTATTTGCAGACAACATAAAAGCCAGTGTTGATAAATATACTAAGGAAGTGAGGAACTTCACATCAAATTTAAATCACAATAAGTAAAAAAAAAGGGTTTAGCATATACAAGTTTGAGGAACTCCCAAAACTTTCAAGCAATTTTGACAGCATAATCAAAGATTTAAACACTGGGTAAATATGTCTATTATAATTTATGTTAGTAATTCAGATGAGTTTATCAAATACTATTTTATTGGAAATGGCACCACTAAATCTCAGGACCAATACTAAAATATGTCCCTATGTGTCAGGAATAATGAAAACTCTGATGAAAACCAAATATCTCTCACTACAACTCATGTGGCTTTTGTATTATTATGAGGTTATGACTATGAGACACTCAAGTATTAATACATTATATGTAAGTAAATAATTCAGATATTGTCCTCACTAGTTGTTTTTGTTTTTAGGTAACTCTGAGTTGGTTTGACTCATAGTGATCTTATGTACAACAGAATGAAATGTTCCCTGTTCTGTGCCACCTTCAAAATCGTTGCTGTTTGAGTCCATTGTTGCAGCCACTGTGTCAATCCATCTCATTGAGGGTCCTCCTCTTTTTTGCTCTCCCTCTACTTTACCAAGCATGATGTTCTTCTCCAGGGACTGGTCCTTCCCAGTAACATGACTGAGCACTTAACTACAGTGCCACCATGGCCCCTTTTCCCCACTAGTACGACTAGACAATTATATTTGTTGCTTTTACCTTAATTCTGAAAACATTTACAAGAATTTTATGGTCAAAAAATATTTTAATGTGAGAGCTATAGAACTAAACTATCAACTTTTTGTTGGGAGATTCTAAACTGAAATGATACCACCTCCATCAAAGGAAATATGTAACAGAATACAAATGGGTATAGCTAGATTTATTGATTTTCTCACTTTGAGAAAGGGATATAATTTAACAACTTTCCTACATTTTGAGATTTGTAACAATATAAAAAAAAAAAATACACATCATTAAATACTATTTATATATCTTTGTTTTCGTCTGTGAAACAAATATCATTTAACAGCCATATACACATTGAATTATAAATTATTCACGATTGAGATTTCTACTCTTTTACTTGGTGAAACGTGATTTTGTTATTTATATACTGGTGTCACTTTAATTTGCTTGAAGAAAATTCGTACCTAAACGTATTTTCACTCTTTTCGGGATTTTTCTGGCAGCCTATTGGAAGTAATTTATGATATTTAAAAATGAAAATCTATAACAATATTTTAACATTATTTCTGGGATCCTTTTAAGAATCCAGACAGTTAATTACACTTGATATTGAAATGATTTTCATATATATCATGAAAGAAAATAATTAAACCTTGATCATTGCTCGGTTATTTAAAACTTCTGATTTAGGAGGTATTTTCAGAGGTCACCTTGTATATTCAAGCTCCTGCGTTCACCAAGACTGGCACATAGCCTCTCTATTAGAGCTAGCTTATTCTAAAAATAACAGAAGACTGATTTTATTCTCTGTCTGGCCAAGGGACCCATGAAGACAGAGAATATATATATTCATATATATTTTTCATACGGAATCCACTAGATTCTTCCCTAAAATATCATTCTTGCTTTCATCAAACTTCTGTGCCCCCTTAGTATGTTAGGCGTTTGCATGTAAAGATGAAGAGAAAAAATCTATGCCCTTCCTGAGTTTGTTAGCCATTCTGGGAACTTCTTCCAGACATATAAGAAAACATAAAATAAATGCTAAATAAAGCTCTAAGTAAAAGATGGTGGATTACAAAGGAAAGAGTTATTAATTATGCTCTGGGAATTGAGATAAATTTTCACAGGGAGGTGCACTTGAAAAGTGAGAAGGATTTAACCCAGAAGAGCAGGAGGAACACACTAGAAGGAAGGAATTCATGTTGCAAAAATTTGTATGCATGAAACAGTAGGAATCACTGGAGCACAGGAGGAATGGATCCAAATACTTTGTTACTAGCTTTTTTTTTTCTTTAAAGGTTTTAATGCATTGTATAAAATCTTCTTAACTTACTTAGCTGACTCCAAAAGACTGACATTCGCCCAAGGCTTGTCCAAGAGGAAATAATTTATAATAAATATATCAGATTTAGAAAAATAACCCTTAGAAAATTAATGTTGCTTACTAAAACTAAAGCATAAAAAATATTAATTTTAAGTATGATATGCATGGTTCCTAGTCAAAGCTCCTTAGTTTATTTAGGTTAAAATGGGTGGATTAAGGAAAGGAAGATACAAGTCTGGAAGTTCACAAATGTCTCCTAAGAAGTGTTGCTAAACAATGCTCTCTACCTTCCAATTTTTAAAACTAAAAGTTCATTGTCACATGGAGTATGGAGAAGTGCTGTTGAAAAAACAGTGATTTAAATATATTCAGATAGACATTTGACAAACTCGTATTAATAAGCTTATGGACAATTTCCCCCACATAGATTACCAGAAAGAAAAAAGGGGTGGAGAGGGGGACAAGAGAGTAGGAAAGAAATGGAAAGGTGAGGAAGGATATACTTGTACCGCATTGGGCAGATGCAAAGGGAAAAATACTATTGAGCCCAATAACAATTACACTCTCCTTTTAAGTGGTATAATGGAGATTTTATACTAATGAAGTAGCCCTGGTGGTTCAATGGTCAAGCATTTGGCAGCTAACCAAAAAGCTGGCAGTTGGAACTGACAGAGTGCCTCCATGGGAGAAAAGACCAAGCATCTGCCCCCGCAAACATTACAGGCTAGAAAACCTATGGGGCAGTTCCACTTTGCCACATGGGATCACTATGAGTAAAAATCGACTCCAGGGCACATAACAACATACTAATTCAAAATGACATAATTTATATCTTCTGCCACATTTCATAGTCAGCCCAGAACTTTATTCTCAGTTTACTTTTTGCTATTCCATGCTTGAGACATTTTATTTTTCCTTTTATTTACTATGAGTTGGAATTGACTAGACGGCAGTGGGGTTTTTTTTTTATTTACTATACTTCTGCCAGTTCATCATCACCATTTTGGGTTTCCAAAGCATTTTTCAGAGAACCATGTTTCTCTTAGGCCTGTGAGAAAGGTGAGCTGAATCATTTTGCAGATAAATGAAACTGACCTTGAATTGACATTGAAGCATTAATAATGAGACTTCTGAGCTGTGACTTTTGGGTAATTATGTAGATTTTAGGTGAATTCTTTTAATTCCTATTTTGGGATTGTTATCTTGGTAATTTTCTATGCAGTATTTAGCCTCTAGGGAGTCTCCAGGGTATGTTGTTCACTTCCTTTAACCACTTGTGAAAGACTTGGTTAATTCTAGGCTGTTTGCAGGTTCTTTTCAGCCCACACAGAGATATGCCATTAACTCCTGTTTTATTCAAGTACATTAAAGCCAGCACCTGCACCTTGTTTAGCAAGCAACCTGCAGAGGAGGATAAATTAAAGTGATTAAAAAGATGAGTGAGTCCCACTCCACGTTGTCTTCGCATTTATATCTTCCTAATTTCTCAAATTAATCAGTTTTTCTTCATGTTATGCAGTGGCAGATTATCTATAGTAACCAATGTCACATTTTTCCAACACACCAATGATTCCTTGTAGATATGGCTGCTATCTGTCTCTCTCCCAGCTCCACAGCGCCTCTGGATAGAATCAAGGCCTCTCTTCAAATTTACAGTCCCTGACAGGGACAGATTACCCAGTGAGCAAGGTAAGCATGGGTTTACTTACTTCCTAATCTTCCTAACTACACATGAAAATTTTCACTATGTTGTTCATGGTGAAAAACGTGTGAAATTGTTCACTACAGATTATAAAGTTAGCACAAGTAAACCCATGCTTAACTTGCTTATTGGGTAATCTGCCCCTGTGTTATGGTTAATTTTTTGTATCAATTTAGCTAGATGGTGGTGCCCGGGTGTTTGGTCAAAAAAAATTCTAAATGTTGATTTGAAGATATTTTGTTGATGTGATAACATTTGCAATTGATGATGTGGGCAAACCTTGTCCAATCACTTGAAGATCTTAAGAGCCAAAACTGAGGTTTCCGAGAGAATAAGGAATTCTGCTTCTGCCATAACATCCTGCTTTCTGCTTTTACCATAACATCGTACCCTGGAGTTTCCAGCCTGCTGCCTCACCTACAGATTTTGGACTTGACAGCTCCTATAATCATATGAGCCAATTCCTTCAAATAATTCTCTCTCTCCCCACCCCTCCTGTCTCTCTTTCTACCTATCTACTATTCGCCCGTGTTGGTTCTGTTTCTCTGGTAAACCATGACTAATACACTTAACACTATTGATATTTTGAGTGCCTGCTACATGTTAGATGCCTTCTGCTGCAAATCTTCGGAGACAAACATTATAATTCCATTTTACAGGTGAGTAAACTGAAGCTGATAGACACAGAATGCTTTGATTGAGGCCATGTAGGCACAAAGCGGTGAAGTTCTTTTTGAGTTCCAATCTCATGCTCTTTACTTTAGAGCTAGATTTGGATATTGAGATAAAACATCATGCTTCCATTTGCAGAAATGCTTGAAAAGGATGTTCACCACAAGTCCAATAAAATTTCTGTTACCTGGAATGGCTTTTATTATGTGCCCTGAGGGTTTGGGTTGGGAGGATGAACATTGGAATACGACTGATGAGATCTGGGTCCATTCCTGATAGCCATCTACTATTGAGGAGAATGGGGAAGACATACAGAATCAATTACTGTTAGATCATAACATTTTAATGATCAAATAAATAACATGCATAAAAGCACCCAGCAAGGGGAAAATAATCTACAGTTTTAATGTGTTTGTGTAATATTCAGTTTTGCTGTTTTTCAAATCAGAGTTCCAAAAAGAAAGACAACAAAGATAAGCATACAAATAAAGATCAATAGGTTACATTCTCCTTAACAGATAATTCCTCTTAAGTAGAGGTACTGTTTTCTTGCCTCCACCCACTTAAGAATGTGTAGTTGTGAAAAATCTAAATATTGGTAAACTCACAACCTGTTGACTTCTTTCTTTTTAATTGCCACAACTCTTAAGGCTGTGCTCTGCCCTCATTGCTCTACTTCCACTCCTGGCATTCCCTCCCTAAGACATATGAATCACACAACTGTCCCCACCCCATTCCAAGGAAACTGCTGTCACTAACATTGTCTTTCACTGTGAATGAATTATTAAAAATATTTGATGCAATATAGTGGCATAGCACTAGCTAGGCATGAGTTCTTTAGGAACTATTTTTATGCTCATTATTTATCCCTGCTTTTTTTATTATTAATGTTATTTTCACTTTTCTCTTAGTTTCATTGCCTATTGCATCTAATTTTAACCCTTTATTATGTTTATAGGTTAAAAATAAAATATTGCTGTGGACTCATAATGACCCTACTGGGCAGGGTAGAACTGCCCTACAGGGTTTCCTGTAATCTTTATGGAAGCAAACTACCATATCTTTCTGCTGCAAAGTGGCTGGTGGGTTCAAACTTTTAGGTTAGCAGCCAAGCCCTTAACCACTTTGACAGCAGGGCTTCTCCCTGTTTATAGGTAAGCCACCTTAAGTCCTGTCTGGAACAAAAATCAGAATTAATGTATAAACTACATAATCTGTAGTTTGCTTCAATTAAGGATAATAATTTTTAAATCTTTCAAAAGGCAAACATATTTTCTAGCTACTCCCACAGTTCTTAAAACAATATATTACTGATAAGAAGCTTTTATACATATTATATCCATACACACACACACACACACACAGAGTAAAATCTGTGAAAGCCAGAACCTGTATAAGGCAGAAAGCTGTTAGAGAAGAAAACTCAAATATTTTCCACTAAAATGATCGATACAAAAGACTGCACCCTGTCAAAGTCAGAAAAACTTTTGAGACTTGAAAAAACAAGGCAGCCTTGGTGAGTTCGGGCTCTCTCATTTTTTCTATAGCTACTCTATTACATAGCTGTGACATATAGCTATTAGTAGCCTAGAGCCCGTAATAGCAAGGGAATACTATATTTTTTTTTTTTTTTAATTTAGGAAGAGTATAATAAGTCATAAGGAGCTCTGGTAGTACAGTGGCTACGTACTTGGCTGCTAACAGAAAGGTCAGCTGTTGGAACCCACCAGCAGCTCCGCTCCGCAGGAGAAAGATGTGACAGTCTGCTTCAGTAAAGATTCACAGCCTTGGGAACCCTGTGGTACAGTTCTACTCTGTCCTATAGGGTGACTATGAGTCAGAATCGACTGCAAGGCAATGGGATTGGGTTTTGGGGTATAATAGGTCATGGCATCTTATAAATATGAAAGTCAAATTATTTTATTTTCCTACTTATTTACAGTCATTGACTTATTGTATTAATAGTTTATATTCCATAGCTTGGGGCAGGTTATTACAAAGCTTAAAAAACTATAATTATTTAGCTCGGAACAGTTGGGCTTCCCCCTCCTCCCGCCCCAACTAGGAAGAGAGCAAAGATCTCATTAACTCACTGCAGAAAGTTAAAGCATAGGAATATTAAAAAAAAATGCCACAGCTTTTTTTTTTTTCTTTATACTACTGCATTATTCAGTTATGGATGTGAAGTTATTTTTTTCTTTCCCCTAGCTACTCATTGAATATGCCAGAAATCTTGGAATTTACAAACCGTATTAATATATGCCATTTAAAATGTTCAAACAATATAATAATTTAACTTTTGACAATTCTTCAAAGTAGGTCCCATATGTAAAATTAAAAATATATATATTGTTTAAATTTATGTATATTATATGACATCAATATAAATTAATAGAACTGCCCCATAGGGTTTCCAAGGAGCAGCTGGTAGATCCCAACTGCTGACCTTTTTGTTGGCAGCTGAACACTTAACTACCGCACCACCAATGAGCCATGAATTAATTAGCTAAACATAAAAACTACCTCTACCTTAATTTAATCCTAAAATAATAATAATAAAAAAAAACTCTGTGGATCTGAGATCAAATATTGCTTGAATAAATATGTAAAAAAAAATTTCCAAGAAATATGAAGTCACACAGCTATCACAAGAGGTTCTGAACATTATTGTTGAAAAAGAAAGTATAGTGTAATGGTCAGAGCCTTATTTACTCTTTTTTTTTTTTGATTACAACTTGCCAATACTGTGGTCCTTAATTTCACTTGTTACTGACTCATTTAAAAAAAAAAAAAAAAAACAAAAAAACAGCTTTTCTTGTTATAGGATTTACCCATTTTAAGCTACAGTTTAGTGAGTTTTAGTAAATTTATATAGTTGTGCGACCGTTATTACAGGCCAGCTTTAGAAAACTGTCATCACCCCTGAAAACGTTCTCCTGTTACCTGGTAATTATTCTCCACTTCATACCCCAGGCCCCAGGCCACCACTGATCTGCATTCTTTTGCTACAATTTTGCCTTTTCTAAGTATTTCATAGAAATGGAAATATATATTATGCAGGCTTTTGTGTCAGTCTTCTTTCACTTAGCATGATGTTTTTGAGATTCATCTATGCTGATATGTCACTAGTTCATTCATTTCTACCTATTTTAAAGAAAAATGATGTCATAAATGTTGCTAAAAGAATTAAATAATAAAATGTGAATGAAGTCCTAGGCACAGACATTGAGCCACTCATAGAATGAGCATTCAATAAAAGTTAGATATTTTCAGTTTTATAATTTGTATGGTCTGCTTGGAGTCCGTAGGAGGTGCAAACAGTAAATGAGTCGACTATCATCCTAAAGGTTTGCAGCTTGAACCCACTACCAGAGGCGACTCGGAAGACAGGCCCGCAATCTACTACCAAAAGGTCACAGCCTTGAAAGCCCCAAGAAGCAGTTGTACTTTGCATACTTGGAATCACCATGAGCAACGACAACAATGTGCGTGGCCTGCTTGTTATTAGACATAAAATTATTAAAACAGAGAAACCTGGGAATGTGGCCATGAGCTGTCTTCTAGTTTTTCATAAGAAGAGTAATGATTTTGTGCATTGGGCGAAACCATCTATTGGCTTCTAGAATCTGTTCAGATAACTCTAATCTAATATTCTCTTTATTGTTTCCATGAGCTGGAATCTGTTTCTGAACTCCCATTTCCTCTCTCATCATTTCAATTTCCAAGCACATGACCTACATTTATTATTTGTAATGTGTAAACTTATTTTTTTCTGTCCTGATGAACTATGAACTCCTTAGGTTCTTTTTTGTCTGGTCAAATTTATATGCTAAATACATACTTGCTAAATAAGTTAGTAATTTTACAGGGGGGAAAAAAAGAAGGTATGCAGTTATCTTCCAGAGCAGAAGAAAATATTTTTAGTATATATTTTGTAGGATCTGACTTAAAATAGACACATATGACATATATAAAATGAAGTTTGTGAAAAAATTTGAAGCACTGCAGATACAGGCATCTATCTTCTAAAGTAGCTGAAACTGCTCTTGAGAGGTTCTTGTGACAAACCTACCATGTACATAAAGTGACTGATTCTGAATTTCAGCTACTGATGTTGGGGCTACTTTATACATAGATAATTCTAGTTAGCACACTACAGATTATCTGTAACAGGAGTTGATTTAATGAGTTCTAACCCCCTCCTGGAACCTGCTTATTGAAAACACATCTTGTACTAGAAACTAGTATTCCTGCTCAGAATCAGAACAACAAGGAGCGAAGAACTGGCCTACTTAATTATATCTCTATATTAGCACACATTTATTTATTTACTTGGTCCTTTCTCATTACAAAAGTGTCTAAAGACATTGCCGACCAAACTAGAATAAAGATGAGGGTTTCACAAGTTTGTTGTAATGAGAAGTCCGTTATATATCATTCAGTATTTATTACATGCATTTATTTGTAAATATACCTAGGAGCAAAATGTTGGCAATTTGAATCCACCAGCCACTCCTTGGAAACCATATGCAGCAGTTCCATTCTGTCCTATAAGGTTGCTGAGTTGGAATGGACTCGAAGGCAACTTTTTTCCTGCTTGTAGATTCTTCTATTTTTTTTTTTTCACATAAAATGCATTTCTCAATGCTTTTTGATTGTTTTGATAAATATCTACATTACGGTGCCTTCCGGATATTAACATTGATTACAACTACTAACAAAACAGAACTTCGTGGAACACATTGGAATGGCCATGCTATGTTAAAAACACTCTCATTTTTGTTGTAATTAGACTACCTGTGTCTACTCATACTAGCGATTTCAATACATGACACGTTGCTAATGGGATGAAAGTTCTTAGAACTTGTTATGAATTTTCGATACGGTAATCAAATATTAGGAGGCAGAGACTGAAATGAATTTAGGAAACAGTGATAGTTCTACAAAATGTGTTTAAACATTTTTAAATGTTTGCAGCTATAATACTTCTAACACGTTGCTTTCCAACTAATATTTATTAAATACCTAAATTACATTGACTTTTAAAAGAATGTTTTTATTAACCACGGATCCCTGAAAAGCTTTTCATTATGCAGCTGTTTCACTTCCTTAGGTAACTGATGAGTATCCTCAGCATAAAGAAGAGGTGCAAATACCAATATTTTTTCCCTATATTTTTAAACTCTTTCTATCTGTTCATCATTTCTTACGTTATCTAAAATATCAGCAAGCAGGAGTAAAGAGGTATATGGTGTAAATAACTTATATATAGAGAATCTTAACTTTAGAGTACACCTTATTTTTATTTTTTTAAGAATAGTATTCTTGAGTTATATTGACAGGAAGAAAAAAGTTTGCCTATATGTATATAAATGGCAATTATTAGATAAGTTTTAACATTAATGTTTTTCTGAAATGGATTGTATTTTCCAAATTTCGTTGCTCCTTCCCAGCATCTTCATGTTTACAGATAAGACATTAAATGTGTGATATCATTTGCGACACATCACGCAGCTATTTGTAACACAGATGAATCTAGAATTCATTTTTTCCTTATAACTTATGGATGACATCAGGAATAATAATGCTCTGAAGAGGATAAAAAAGCTTTCTCAAAGTATTAAATTCTATTTGCTTATTTACCTATATTGCTCAGTAGGGATATGAAATATGTTGTTTAATTTCCAGTTACACCCAACTATTATCCTTCTCAAATGATGAAATTCTGCAAAAGCCCTGTTCTCCACCACAGGGTTTCCCTGCCCCTCATTCTTTTTTCAGAAATTACCCTTTCAATAGCAAATACCATTTGCTTAATTAAATATTAAACCTGTCGCCATCAAGTTGATTCTGACTCATAACATCCCTAGAGCACAGAGTAGAGCTGCCCCATAGGGTTTCCGAGGAACAGTTAGTGGATTTGAACTGCTAACCTTTTGGTTAGCAGCCGTATCACTTAACTACTGCACCACGAGGCTCCTAATTAAATATTAGGAGGAGGAAATATGGTGAAGTAAATGTTGCACAGGATTTGAAATTTCAGTTTCAGAAATTGATTTTCCTAACTGATCAATATATTCCCAAAGCCTCCACTTCTTGCTGCATAATATGGGGATGATGGTGCCTGCCTCACTGGGTTGTTGTGACTCAAATGAGGTATCACCAATTTATAAATTCATTTCTTCATTTTAAATTATTTATTCAATCCACATTTACTGAATGCCTGTGTTGCGCCAGGCACCATATTAAATGCTTGGGAACCAGACATGAGACACTTTCCCTCTTGAAGTACCTAATATATATAATTGTTATAAACTTTCAGTCATACTCATCATAACTCGTAGGGCTAAATCCTCACTAAACTTGGAGAGCAAATTAGTGATCACTAGATAGCTAGCTAGATAGCTAGCTAGAAGGATAGATAGATGATAGATAGATAGATAGATGATAGATAGATAGATGATAGATAGATGATAGATAGATAGATAGACAGACAGATAGACGATAGATAGATAAGTAGATAGATAGATAGATAAGCATATAGCACATCAATATGACCTAATGTTATTTCTCTGGCTCTAAAAATTTAGCACATAAAATAACCTGAAATTTTCATGCATTTCCTCATGCTCTTTTATAATGTGCCAAAAAGTTTAATGAAAGATCTGTAGTGTACTTGAGCTTTTCTTAAACAAATTTCTAACAATTAGGCAGGCATACCACAAAAATTAATTGGTGTTAACATATAAAAATTATATTCATCTTTACGATTTTCTAGATGGGGTTTGCATATCAATCTTATTAAATTTTGATACCTATTCATTTCAAAGCTATTATTCTAAAAGGTTCCACTATATATTAGAAATAATAAGTATGGTATATTATGGCACATAATGATGAAGACAGAAAATGTCTTGTTTATTATGGTAATAAGTCAAGTAATAAAATATAACCTATACTGGAGCTAGAGAGGAATAAAAGGTATTTTAAATCAATTTAAAACACTAAAAATGGACATTTAAGGTTTATGCTAAACTGTGGTAGAGAATTAACCTGACTGGAATAAAGTGAACCTTGCTTCATTTTAATCCCTAGGGTCTTAGAGATGCATACATGTGTACTGAAGGACAGTTGCATATTGGCTTTGTTGAAATGTTCATGTTTAAATTGGCGTAACAACCCTATGGGACAGAGCAGTACTACCCCATAGGATTTCCAAGGAACAGGATTCAAACTGCCGACCTTTTAATTATCAACCATAGCTCTAGTTGTTAACCACTGTACCACCAGAGCTCATTACTAGTATATAGAAATGTAATCGATGTTTGTATGCTCATCTTGTGTCCTGTGACCTTGCTGAACTCATTTATTAGTTCTAGAAGGTTTTACTTTTCTTTTTGTAGACATCTTGGGATTGTCTACATAGAAAATCATATCATCTGCAAATGGGGCAGTTTTATTTCTTCTCTGGTATGTATAATTATTATTTAATTACCTTATTGCCCTGGCTAGAAGTTCCAGCACTACATGGAATCAACCAGTGACAGCAGTCATCCTTGTCTTGTTCCTGATATTATGGGAGAACATACAGCTTTTCATCATTATGAATGATGTTAGCTATAGTTTTTTATAGATGCTTTTTATCAAATTGAGAAATTTTCTTCTACTCCTACATTTCTGAGAGATTTTATGATGAATGAGTGTTGAATTATGTCAAATAATTTTTATGTATTAATTGATATGGTCATGTGATTTTTCTTCTTTAGCCCACTAACATGATGGTTTTCTTCATTGATCTTCAAATATTGAACTAGCTTTGCATTCATATAATCTACTTGGTCATGGTGTATTATTCTTTTTATATATGTCTGAATTCTATTTGCTAATATCTCGTTAGGGATTTCTGTATCTATATTTATGGGGAACATTGTTCTGTGTTTTATTTTATTTTTGCAGTTTGGTTTAGGTCTCATTAACGTTAACTTCATAAAATGAATTGGAAACTGTTCCCTCTTTTTTTTTGTCTGGAAGAAGTTGTGTAAAATTGGTGTTAATTCTTCTCTAAACATTTGGTACAATTCTACAATAAAATCATATTGGCTTGGAGATGCTTTTTTTTGAAGTTATTAAATTATGAATTTAATTTTCTTCATAGATTCATGGCTATACTCATTATCTATTTCTAAAATTTTTCATGTTAGATAAATTAAGATACTTTGCGTTTTTCAAGGAAGTGGTATATTTTGTCTACGTTGTCAGATTTATGTGTATAGAGTTGTTTGTTTTAATCCTGTATTATCCATTTGATACCTGTAGTGTCTGTAGTGATAGCCCCTTTTAAGCCTTCCTAATATTGGTAATTGTGTTCTCTCTCTCTCTCTTTTAGCAGTCTTGATAGAAATTTCTTAATTTTACTGAACTTTTCAAAGGACCTTCTCTTGGTTTCATTGATTTTTTTCTACTTAAATTTCTGTGTTTCTGTGTTCAATTTCATTGATTTCTTGCTCTTAATTTTATATTCATGATATCCTACCTCCTCACTAAAATGGGTTTAGTTTGTTCTTCCTGTTTAGGCATTGACATAAAAATTATCCATCTTGCTAGGCTGCCCCTTTCCTGGCTCTTTCATGGACAGATGAAGCTTTTCTTGGGACTTTGTGGTCCCACGCCAGTTGGAATTTCCTGGTTTCTGGCTTCTTCAGTTACTCATTTGAGATAAATGAAACCAAAAGAAAACAAGATGAATTCATCAGAATGTTCTTCTTTGGATTCCGAGTTCTCCAGCTGGTCTATCTTCACTTTTTAGTTTCTTCTTATGTTTGTTTTAGACATAATGTCTAAGATTTTTATTTGTTTTTAATGGAAGAAATAAGGATAAATATGTCTAGTCCATCATACCCAAAATAGAAGACTGCTTTTTTCTCTTTAAATCATGTGCAATAATGATCTTTGATAAATTTCTTAGAGATAATGAAACTTATTAATGTGTTTTCCTTAGGTATGAGATTAATTTGTCATTTGGATAAAAAGGTAAATAAGACTCAATTATCATTAATAGGCCATGAAGTCAGAGTGAATTGGGCTTTAGCTTATAGCTGTTTTTTATATATTTAAAGGTGATTTTGAGAAAAATGAATTTAGGAAAAAAGAAAGCAAGCTACTACCCAGGGAAGTAAACCTACAATTAAACCAATTAAAGCATTTTAAGAGAAACAAAATGGAAAATTGCATTGAAATTCTCCATGTGGTAGTTGGACTGATTTGCCTTCTTATGTAGAAGATGGAGAGTTTATAAAGACATTCTCATTAAAATTCTATTTTGTTATAGGCTTTACGTTTTTCTTTATACTAGGGTTTCCTATCAAAGTATAACTATTTACTTGAGCTCCTGCTTTATATTGGTGAATATCTATCAGTTTTTGAAAAGAAAATAAAAGTCTTGGTATCTGTTGATGTCCATTCAAAATGGCTTTATTTTTGCAGATATTCCCATTTCTTATGCCTGTATCTTCATACTTTGGCCAAGGCATTTATACATTTATTATTGATTTCATTTATTATCAACATGTCTATAACATATTTGTTTATAAAATCACTTGCTTTCGTACTCATATTATTTTTATTCATTTTTTCAAAAAGGTAGAAAAGGCACATTGATATTGGTAAAACTTGCTGAAAAGAAACATAAGTAGCATGTACATGAATAAAGCAATGGTGCCAGTTGAATTAAAACCGTATATTTTTTTTTATATGTCTAGGTTGTTCTTAACCACCATCAAGTCACTCCAAATAATGGCAACCCCAGGTACATCACAACAAAATGCTGGCTGGTCCTATGTCAGGCAATATTCTATTGTGATCCATAGGGTTTTCGCTGGCAAATTTTTAGAAGTCGATCACCAGGCCTTTTTTCCTAATCACCTGTGTCTATATACAGAATTTAATATTTTACTTAAATCAGAGTTAGCTTTGAGAACTGATCTGGCTCAAGATTCTCTTAAGAGGCTCTTAACTCTTCTTGTCTCCACCTCAGTAAAATGTATCTTGAGAATGATATTAAAATGGAAAAAGTCCAGGCCACCCCCATCCAAAAAAAAAAAAAAATTGCCAGCATCTGTTTGGAACTACAGATAAAGGTTTAGTTTTAATTTGTTCAATGATGTCTACTGTTTAGAATATTGCATTAATCTGAATTAAGAGTATTTTCCTTTAATTCATACTCCTATTGACATGCATGTTTGAAAGATAATTGAAATCTCTCTCCTTATTGTGGCAGCCATAGTCCCAGGTAAAGTGTAGATGAAACATAGTACAAAGACGTTAAATACTTGTTATTCTATCTGGAGAAGAAGATAGATCAGGTAGACCTAAAAGTACAAAAGATTGTCTAGAGCAGATAATTGAGTGCAAAGGATTACTTGACATATAGATAATTACAACTAGTAATAGAATCATTTCTCTCCTTAGGCCACAGGAATTAGCCTGCCAATGGCTGGGCAGACTAAGAAGGTAGAAATTTTGAATTGAAATTCATGCATTTGCCTAGACTTGTCCATATTTATTCACTCTCTCACTCAGCACACATTAAATATTTGTGTTTTCAGGCTATTTTTTCAGATGCTTCAGAAGTAAAGAAAAACGTAGATTCTTCTCTGCCACAGATGAAGTACAATTTTTCTTAACTTTGTATGCCATTTAGAAATATGTATGGAAAGACAGCTAAAGTTAAAAGAAAATATGTGAATTATGTTAGCCAAAAAAAGAGAAAAAAATCTAGATGGGAAATAAGAGTTTATTATATAACGAAGCCCTGGTGGCAAAGGTTAAGAGCTCAGCTGCTAACCAAGAGGTCAGGAGTTCGAATCCACCAGTCATTGCTTGGAAATCCT
The DNA here is from genome assembly GCF_030014295.1 of Loxodonta africana. Lineage (NCBI taxonomy): Eukaryota > Metazoa > Chordata > Mammalia > Proboscidea > Elephantidae > Loxodonta > Loxodonta africana. Next base: position 64,142,609 of record NC_087355.1, read on the forward strand.
ATGGGACAATTGACAGTTTATTTATTTATTTAGTCTTTGTTATGTGAAGCTATCCTACATCTCCAGACATTAATAAATTTCCCCTCTGGGTAGGTTACCAAATTTAGCAAATGAAATTAAATATTACAGCAAATAAAAATATGGGATGTCTGTTAATTTGAATTCAGACATGATCAAATCACTTTTTAATGTAAGTATGTCCTACATATTATTCTTTGTCTGAAATTCAATAGAGTGTCAATGTGTGAAACACCCACAAGGAGAGATGAAACTATAAACACTGAAGACTAATATAAATCATGATATCTTACATTGGGTTTCTACAAAAACAGAACTTGAGATAAGGGCTTGGTTTCAGGTAGTTTATTTAGGATGTGACTCCAGGAGCCAGAATGAGAGAGCGGGAGAGTGAAACACACAAGGAGAAAAAGGCATATGAGGTCCCTGGAGAGGTCACTGCAATGCAATGGAGGTTTGCATTACATCTGCTGCTATGTCCTGATTAGCATCCAGAGTATCTTTTGTATTTGTCTACTTGCAAGGACAGGATGGTAGAGCAGTTATCCACTGGTTCTATCCTGTAATGAGAGGCACCAAATATAGGTGAATAGTAATACACCATATATAGAATGTGAGTGTTACTGAGGAAAAGACAAAAGAGTATGGGAGGGTTTTGCTAATAAAATGAGTGGAAGATTTATTTTTGTAATTTTAATAGGGTGATTAGGAAAGGTGGCATTTGAGCATATCTAAAGACAAGCTGAAAAGTTAGCTTCATTAGTATCTGGGGAAAGAAAATTCCACGCAGAAGAACAACAAGCACAAAGACCCTGATGGAACAGGGAACTGGGGCCGGAATGCTGTTGATGAAAAGGAAGATATGAGGTCAGAAATATAATATGGGCCAAGAGATCATATAGATCCATGTAGGTCATTGTAAAGATTCAGGTTTTACGCCATGTGAGACTGGGAACCCTGGAGAATTAAAAGCAGAGGAGAAGGTACGTTATCTGATTATATGGTAGCAATAGAGATAGTGAGAAATGCTCAGAATGTGAATATGTTTTGAAGATAGAATCTTTTGGTTTTGCTGATGGATCCAGATATATGATATGAAAGAGAAAATAATCAACCTAAGCAGTCCACACAATGAAGTTACCATTAAGGGGCATTTTTATTGCTCGTGCCAAGATTAAGATGCTTAACCTTAGAGAAATTAAGAGATGTAGAGAAATTAAGAGACTTAAGGGAACCAAGGCAACAAATATGAAAATCATCAGTGTATAAATTAGGTTTTAAATCATGAGATTGGTTGAAATTATCAGATGATTCAGATATGTGAGGATTAAATAATATTTTTATTTTGTGATTTCCTGGGAGACTCAAACATAAAAATCTTTAATGACAAACCCTAAGACATCTTATCTTGACTATGATGTGTGTGAAATAAGGGCTGAAAATAGTGCGTTTCTATAAACCCAGGGATCAGTTTGCACCTATATGTAGCACAATTCTGTAACCATACTTGCTATAGAAGATAAGAGTAGTTAGCCTGTTATAAGAAGATAAGAGTAGTTAAAAAAAAAAAAAAAAAAGTTAAAACGTATGTTCACAGAAATCATCTGATTGATATTAAAACATTTATTTTTTTAGCCCCAATCTAGAATCTCTGCTTACCACCATAAGGAGAATATTCTCCATGAATCCTTTGCATTTATGTAGTTTTTCTTCCATGTGAGATTGCAAACCATTGATTTTGTGAGCAGAGGAACTGACTGCCTTTGTTCTGGGCTATCTTTAAAAGTAAACCATCTTGGAAGACAGAGATAATGCCTCCCTCCTAACCAAAGGACTCATATGCTTACAGCTTTATTTTTTATTTTTTTTATTTTTAATTGGGTGTCCTAAGCTGGAGTTCCTCTCATGTTTTACAAGCCTGGGTTATGTATATGGGTTACACCTGGCTCTTTTTGCATCACCCTGCAGAACTGGAACTCAGGTTATTGTATAAGAAAATCCTGGTACTTAGGCTACTGATATTGCTGTGAGTAATACAGTTCTTTGTCTCTGACCCAGGATACTTGTGTCCTTATGCATCCATGAAACTGTGGCTGGATAACTTCATAGGTTTCATTTTGAGTAACTATCTCAGACCTTTCACAGTGTTTGAAAAATCATACACCATGTTGCTCATCCCTCTTATTGGTCTTTGAGAGACTTTGGCTAAATGTGATATCTTCTTCACCCATCCTCAGGAATACTGAGTGAAACTTTGAGAAACTGCTGCCAAGAATATGCACCCTTCTCTTGTCGCATAAGGTGAATTCTTGAGCCAGAACTGCTTGCACAGTCCACAAAGTGCCAAGACCACATTGGATGGGGTATCCAATCTAGAATGTATCTTTGCCATCATAATATCCTAGTACTCCTGACCCTCTTGTATATTTGAGACCTGATCTAAAGCATCTGTTGTAAACATTGGGGTCCCAGAGCAGAGGGTCCCAATAAAGTTGAAGGATCTTTAGACCTCGCCTCAATGCAAGCACTGCAGCCCTCACCCAAAGGTCAGATCCTCTTACTCTGAGCCCCTGTTATCCCTATTGCAAGATTATTCTGAAACCTATCAATGTCTGATCCCCATAGAGCACCTTCTTCCTGCAACTTATAGAACAATGAAGAAGTTGGAGTCCATAGGGGAATCCACAATCCAGTTTACTGAGCTGCTTTATGCAATAGAACCCACATTGTCCCCATTACCACATGGATCAAGCAGAAAACTTCCTAAGACACCTGAAATATTCCTCCCATAATACCACAATTTTAAGGGGTTTAAACTTCACTTTTTTTCTATCCCCTCCTGGCCAGGCAACTCTTATCCCCAAAGGCTAAGATGACAGGATAATGAATGTTTTGAAGGAGGAGGCTACTAGAAAGATACTGACAGTGGGAGTTTCTGTAGAATGGAACGGGCTGTTCTGATGGGGTAGTGAGTAGCCTTACTCCTAGAGTATACCAAACCACGTGGCCATCTCTAAGGTATTGTAGAGAAGGATCTTTCCCCAGTGGGAGATTGAATAAGATGACCTCTGAATCTTCTTTCAGTTTTCCTGGACATTGTATGTGTGTGTGTGTGTGTGTGTGTGTGTGTGTATATATACACACACACACACACACATATAGGAAACCCTGGTGGTGTAGTGGTTAAGTGCTACAGCTGCTAACCAAAGTGTCAGCAGTTCGAATCCTCCAGGCACTCCTTGGAAATTCTGTGGGGCAGTTCTCTATCATATAGGTTTGCTATGAGTCGGAATCAACTTGACGGCACTGGGTTACTGGGTATACGCACATATATACATATATAATAGGGTCACTATGAATCAGAATCGATTAGATGGCAATGGGTTTGGTTTTTGTTTTTATTAACAGAATGTAAATATTATAGGTTAGAACACGAAGAGTTGTAATTAATTATCTTTAAAAAATCATGAATAACTAGACATGGAGTCATTTTTAACTCATAGCAACCCTATGTACAACAGAACTAAACACTGCCCAGTCCTGGACAATTCTCACACTTGTTATGCTTGATACCATTGTTGCAGCCATTGTGTCAATCCTTCTCATAGAGGGTCTTCCTCTTTTTCAATGACCCTCTACTTTACCAAGAATAATGTCCTTCTACAGGGACTGATCCCTCCTGATAACATGTCCAAAGTATGTGAGATGAAGTCTCTCCATCCTCACTTCTAGATAGTCTCATCAAAAAGGAAATCTAAGAATCTCAAAACCAACTAAAAAATTACAATTGGCATGTTGGAAAATAGTCATTGTAATTGATAAATTGACATAATTTATAATTAGTAAGCAAATTATATATCTGATTTTAGATTTTTCAAATCCAGACAGGACCATACAGGTCTGCTCTAATCTGTTATTTGAAAACTGGCCATTGAGGAAGAGTCAGCTCTCCCTCCCATGTTTGAATTTCCATTTATTTTTCTTTATTATCATCATCATTATCACCACCACCACCATAGTCATTGTATCCATTATCATATTTATCAAAACTGTAAACAAGTAAACTATTAAAGTACTTCATTTAGATTAGCATAATTTTAGATGTATGATCCCCGTCTTAAAGGATATAAAGAACAAACAAATGGGAACAAGTGTATAAATAATTAAGAATGCACTTCCCCTCCCTGAAGCCCATTTGTAGCAAACATCATTACAAAGAAATGTTCTTTCTAACTAAGTTATTTCTATGGGAAGATGGCCAATGCTGAGTAAACTCCAATAATCTGATTGAATTGAACCCTCTACAATGAATCAAATTACATTACGGATGATTCCTATGGTCCTTATCCCAGCAACAGCAATTTTCAAAACCAAATATTATCTGTTATTTACATTACCAGAGTGGGTCTAGTAGATCCAAGCCTAACAAAGTTGACACAAAAGAAGTTGAAACAGAGATTTGATTAAGTATTTCTTAATTCCCCGTTACCCATTTTCAACTTACATATCCTCTGTATCTCGGTTATTGCCATCCCATACCCCAAAAGTCCTCCTATACCATTAAACCACTCATTCAAATCAAATGTTCCAGATCACGCCAAGGAGAGAGGGACAGAAAGAGATAAAAGATAATGAAAGAAATCGGAGAAGATGGAAAGGGAATGAGAGAAGAAGGGAGGTATAGAAACAATTACTTCTTTCTCCTGTTCCTTACGTAGGTTCTGTGTGCCAGACAATGTGTTAAGCCCTTTACAGACATTACTTCATAAAGGATGAAAGTAAATGTCTACCATTTTCCACTCCTGATTTCCAAGCTCTGTTTTTCATTCTAATAAATTGGAGAAACTGGGCATTATTTCAAATTTTACTCTAATTCTGCTGACTGGAAATTTGGTATCAAATTAAAAATTAATTATAAGATAAGCCTATATAACAACAAAACAGTGTGGAAATACTGCATTTCTCATAATGGAATTTTACCTCTATGACTTTCCTCAATATATTAATAAATGTTAGAATAAAAGGACAACTATTTTTTTTTAAATTCAGAGAGAATTTTGTTTAAAAAAATCAGAAGTGGTGATTACATATTTGGTCCACACAATGGGCACCAATTTTATTCATAACCTATATTATGATTGAATAGAATATAATTGCTATGAAGCATTTTCTTAATGTGAATCAAGCATTAAATAGCTAGCTCAAGATAACTAATGTATGGTATATAATATATAGTTTTAGTGTAAGCAAAGGGCATAATTTTTTTTTTTGAAACAAAATGTTCAGAATGCAGAAAGTGGAAAAGATAAATAGTAGGGTAATTTTATTGTCCTTTTGGATTTAATGCAAAACAATATTACATGGAAATTGTACATTACCACAGACTTTTCAAAATTTTTTTGTAAGGTATATTTTCTACCTGCATATCTGAGCAGATACAAATTACTCACATTTTAGGGAGTAGAACCAAAGTGTCACCCAGATACCTGGCAACTGGTTGAGGAGGGGGTGGTATTCTAGACTTCCTATAAACTCCGCTAAGAGAAAACTTATCAGAAATAAGGTCCAATCACAATTCCTTATCATGTGATATGGGTTTAATAAGCAGGTTTTCAGTTATTGTGAGAACAGAGATCTTTCACAGAAATTTTGAAAGTGTTGCACATTCCTTTTGTTTTAGAAAATATATAGGTCATTTTTCTGAGATAGGTCATAAGCATCTTGATGTGGCTTCATGAAAATAATTAAAGTTAAAAACCATGGTTTCTTATTTCTATGTTGTTTGTTTTTCCACGAAAAGAAGGGGAACATTAAACACACAGTGAAAGGAAGCTTCAGAACTAAAAAGGGAGAATTTGATCAAGAGTCTTTCATAAGAGTTAGAAACATATATCTTAGCTCTAACCTAATACTCTAATGATGATACCCATTGTCAATTCCAACTCATAGGAAACATATATCTTAGCTCTAACCTAATACTCTAATAATGATAATACCCATTGTCAATTCCAACTCATAGCATCCCTGTAGGACAGGGTTGAATTGCCCCGTAGGATTCCCAAGGCTGTGAATCTTTATGGAAACAGTGCCACATCTTTCTCCCCTGGAGGGGCTAGTGGGTTCAAACCCCTGAACTTTTGGTTAGCAGCAGAGTACTTTAACCACTGCGCCAGCAGGGCTCCCCTTAATCTGTATACAAAAATAAACAAACTCATTGCCCTCTAGTAGATCCCTACTCATGGCTACCCTACACGTTACAGAGTAGACGGCTCAATAGGGTTTCCATGACTGTTATCTTTACAAAAGCAGATCACTGGGACTTTATTCTGTGGCACCACTGCGTGAGTTCAAACCACCAACCTTCAGAAAGTAGGCATTTTATTCCACATTTTACTAATGAGAAAACTGGCTCAAGGTCCCCTATCTAACTAAAGACTCATCACTCAGAATCTAGAATTCTAGCCTCTGTCTTGTGCTGTATTAAAAACAAACAAACAAAAAAAGTTATGGTACTGCCATGAACCACCTGTCTTATTGCAGACCCTGTAAAGGTCCCTGATCATTTAACAATGGCCTGTTCCTAGGGTGGGATTTCAGAGGAAAATCTTTTTTTCAGTCCTGCTCTCCTTTTCTCATCCTGAGAATGACTCTCTACCACTGATCTTGCAATCACTCAGAGATTTAAAAGCAAGGGCATTAATGCGAAACCTTGTATTTATGTAAAGCTTCTTAGACAAACCTTCCTGGAAATCCTATTTACCCTCTTCATTCCCTGGTACTACTTGTGTATAGCTCTTCTTTCCAATCAGAACGTGTGCCCTGAAAGCAAAGTCTATGTTATTAGTCTTACAGCCTTGCTTCAATGCCAAGAACTAATATAAAAATGTTAGGAAGTCTACCGAGAATGACAGGGAAACAGTTTCTAGGGGGCTGCTCTCTCTTCTACCTTTTCTCCACATTTTGGGCAATAAAAACTTGTAATTTTTCTATGCACGATTTTGGTTGTGGCTTCTCTGACAATAAGCAGAAGTTTCTGTCACTACCAAAAAAATTTTTTTTCCCAGTTTGTAGGTTCTCTTTTAATTATTTTGATGAAGTCTTTGACAATCATAAGCGTTTATTTCTTAGGAGCTCCCAGTTATCTAGTTCTCTTCTGCTGTTTCTGCATTGATAGCTATGGTTTGTATTGAATTTATGCCATGTATCAGGGCATAATGTTTTTTTTCTTTCTTCCATGATCTTTACTGTTTTAGGTTTTATATTTAGGTTTATGATACATTTTGAGTTAGTTTTTGTGTATGGTGTGAGGCATGGGTCCTGTTTCATTTTTTTGCAGATGTACATCCAGTTTTGCCAGCACCATTTGTTAAAAAGACTGTCTTTTCCCCGTATAATGGACTTTGGTACATTGTCAAAGAGCGAGTGACTATAGGATTTATGTTTGGGTTCTAGATTCTGGTCTGTTGGTTTATGTGTCTGTCCTACAGTACAGGCTGTTTTAACTAATATAGCTGTATAGTAGGTTCTGAGATCAGGTAGTGTAAGGACTCTTACTTTGTTCTTTTTCTTCAATAATGCTTTTCTTATCTGGGTCTGACCCTTTTTGTGTGTCTGTGTGTTCTTTAGCTGAAAGTTTATAGCTCAAGTTAATTTGTCATACAAAAAGGTATATACATATTGTTATGCGACCCTAGTTGCAATCCCTATAATGTGACAGCACACTCCCCTTTTCCACCCGCGTTTCCCATGACCATTCAACCAGCTGCTATTCCTTTCTTCTCTCTCATCCCACCTCCAGACAGGAGCTGCCCATTTAGTCTCGTGTATCTACTTGAACTAAGAAGCACACTCTTCATGAGTATTATTTTATGGTTTATAGTCCAGTCTAATCTTTGAACAATCGGCTTTGGGAATGGCTTTAGTCCTGGATTAACAGAGTCTGGGGTTACTCTAGTTTCAGTCAGACCATAAAGTCTGGTCTTTTTACATGAATCTGAGTTCTACACCCCACTTTTCTCCTGCTCTGTCAGGACTCTCTGTTGTGTTCCCTGTCAGGGCAGTCATTGGTAGTAGGTGGGCATCATCTACTTCTTCTGGTCTCAGGCTGATGGAGTCTCTGGTTTATGTGGCCCTTTTGTCTCTTATTTTCCTTGTGTCTTCGGTGCACTTCATTCTCTTTTGCTCCAGATGGATTGGGAGCAATTGATGCATCTTAGATGGCTGCTTGCGAGCTTTTAAGATCCCAGATGCCACTCACCAAAGAGGGATGCAGAACATCTTCTTAATAAAATTGTTATACCAATTGACCTAGATGTTCTCCAAAACCATGGTCCTCAGACCACTGCCCCTGACACCCTGTCCCTCGAAGTGTTTGATTGTGTTCAGGAAACTTCCTAGCTTTTGGTTTAGTCCAGCTGTGCTAACTTCTCTTGTATTATGTGTTGTCCTGTCCTTCATCTAAGATAATTCTTTTCCACTATCCAGTTAGTGAATTCCTCTTTCCCTCCCTCCCCATCCTAGTAACCATCAAAGAATGTTTTCTTCTGTGTTTAAATCTTTTCTCAACCTTGTATAATTGTGGTCTCATACAATATTTGTAGTTTTGCCACTGACTAATTTCACTCAGCATGAAGCCTTCCAGATTCATCCATATTGTAAGATTTTTCACATTCATCATCGTTCTTTATCGTTGTGTAGTATTACATTGTGTGAATATACCATAATTTGTTTATCCATTTGTCCATTAATGGGCACCTAGATTGTTCCCATCTTTTTGCTATTGTGAAGAGTGCTGCAGTGAACATGGGTGTGTATATATCTATTCGTGTGATGGCTCTTATTTCTCTAGGATATATTCCAAGAAGTGGGATGGCTGGATCCTATGGTACTTCTATTTCTAGCGTCAAATCGATTTCCAAAGCAATTTTACCATTTTCATTCCTACCAGCAGTGTATAAGTGTTCCAGTCTCTCCACAACCTCTCCAACATTTATCATTTTGTGTATTTTGGATTAATGCTAACCTTGTTGGAGTGAGATGGAATCTCATTGTAGTTTTGATCTGCATTTCTCTAATGGCTAATGATCGTGGGCATTTCTTCAAGTATCTCTTAGCTGCCTGTATGTCTTCTTTGGTGAAGTGCCTGTTCGTATCCTTTGCCCATTTTTTAATTGGGATTTGTCCTTTTGTTGTGGAGGTATTACAGTATTTTGTAAATGTTACAGCTAAGACCATGATGAGATATGTCGTAGCTAAACATTTTTTCCCAGTCTGTAGGTTGTCTTTTTACTCATTCAGTGAAGTCTTTTGATGAGCAAAAGTGTTTGATTTTTAGGAGCTCCCAGTTATCAGTTTCTCTTCTGGCATTTGTGCATTGTTAGTTATGTTTTGTAGTCAGCTTATGCCGTGTATTAGGTCTCCTAGCATTGTCTCTATTTTTTCTTCCATCATCTTTATCATTTTAGATTTTATATTTAGATCTTTGATCCATTTTTATTTAGATTTTGTACATGGTGTGAGGTATGGGTCTTGTTTCATTTTTTTGCAGATGGATATCCACTTATGCCAGCACCATTTGTTAGATACTGTCTTTTCCCCATTTAATGAACTTTGGGCCTTTGTCATATATCAGCTGCTTGTAGGTCGATGAATTTACATCTGAATTCTCAATTCTCTTCCTTTGGTCTATGTATCTGTTGTTCTACCATTACCAGGTTGTTTTGATGACTGTGGCAGTATAATAGGTTCTAAAATCAGGTGCTGTGAGGCCTCCCACATTGTTCTTCTTTTTTAGTAATGCTTTACTTACCTGGGGTCACTTCCTTTTCCATATGAAGTTGGAAATTTGTTTCTCCATCTCATTAAAAAATGTCTTTGGTTTTGGATCGGGATTGGGTTGTAGATCACTTTGGGTAGAATTGACATTTTCACAATGTTGAGTCTTCCTATCCATGAGCAAGGTATGTTTTTCCACTTATGTAAGTCTTTTTTGGTTTCTTGCAGTAGAGTCTTGTAGTTTTCTTTGTAAAGGTCTTTTATGTCTCTGGTTAGATTTATTCCTAAGTATTTTATGTTCTCGGGGGCCATAGTTAATGATACACATTTGGTGATTTCCTCTTTGAAGTTCTCTTTGTTGGTGTAGTGGAATCCAATTGATTTTTGTATGTTTATCTTGTACCTTGATACTTTGCTGAACTCTTCTGTTTTCTTGTGGATTCTTTAGGGTTTTCTGTGTATAAGATCTTATAATTTGCAAATAGGGATATTTTTACTTCTTCCTTACTTATTTGGGTGCCGTTTAATTCTTTTTCTTGCTTTATTTCTCTGGCTAGGAGCTCCAGTACAATGTTGAATAAGCGTGGTGATAAAGGGCATACTTGTCTGCTTCCCATTCTCAAGGGGAATGCTTTCAGACTCTCTCCATTTAGGATGATGTTGGCCATTGGCTTTGTATTAAAAAAAAAAAGTATAAATGCCCTTTATTATGGTCAGGAATTTCTCTTCCTACTTTGCTGAGAGTTTTTATCGTGAATAAATGTTGGACTTTGTCAAATGCCTTTTCTGCATCAATTGATAAGATCATGTGGTTCTTGTCTTTTGTTTTATTTTATGATGGATTACATTAATTGTTTTTCTAATGTTGAACCATCCCAGCACAGCTGGTATGAATCCCACTTGGTCTTGGTGAATTATTAGTTTTTTTTATTTTTTTATTTTTTTTCTTTTATTGGCTAGAGTTTTGTTGAGATTTTTGCATCTATGTTCTTGAGGAATATTGGTCTATAATTTTCCTTTTGTGGTGTCTTTACCTGGCTTTGGCATCAGGGTTATATTGGCTTCATAGGATGGATTTGGGAATATTCCATACTATTCTATGCTCTGAAATACCTTTAGTAGTAGTGATGGTAACCCTTCTCTGAAAGTGTGGCAGAATTCTCCAGTGAAGCCATCAGGGCCAGGCTTTTTTTTTTGTTGGAAGTTTTTAAATTACCTCTTCAATCTCTTTTTTTGTTATAGGCTTATTCAGTTGTTCTACTTCTGTTTGTCTTAGTTTTGGTAGGTAGTATGTTTCTAGAAATTTGTTCATTTCCTTTAGGTTTTCAGATTTGTTGGAGCACAATTTTTCATAGTATTCTGTTATGATTCTTTTAGTTTCAGTTGTGTGTTTTCATATTGCCCATCTCATATCTTATTCGGATTATTTGTTTCCTCTCCTGTTTTTCTTTTGTCAGTTTTCCAATGGTTTATCGATTTTGTTGATCTTTTCAAAGAACCAGATTTTGGTCTTGTTAACTCTTTCAATTGCTGTTCTATTCTCTATTTCATTTATTTCTGCTCCAATTATTGTTATTTCCTTTCTTCTGGTGCCCATAGACTTCTTTTGCTGCTCTCTTTCTATTTGTTCAAGTTGTAGGGTTAATGTTTTGGTTTTGGCCCTTTTTTTCTTTTTGAATGTGTGCATTTATTGCTATAAATTGATCCCTGAACACTGCTTTTGCTGTGTCCCAAAGGTTCTGGTAGGATGTGTTTTCATTCTCATTTTATTCTATGAATTTCATTTTTCTGTCCTTAATTTATTCTATAACCCAGTTGTTTTGGGGCAAGGTATTGTTCAGTTTCCATGTATTTGACTTTTTTTTTTTTTCTTGCTTTTTCTGTTATTGATTTCTGCTTTTATGGCTTTATGGTCAGAAAAGATTCTTTGTAATGTTTCTATGTTTTGGATTCTGTTAAGGCTTGCTTTGTGGCCTACTCCATGGTCTATTCTGGAAAATGTTCCATGTGCATTGGAAAAGAAAGTATACTTGGCTGCTACTGGGTGAAGTATTCTGTATGTCGATGAGATCAAGTTGGTTGATTGTGGCATTTAGATCTTCTGTGTCTTCATTGAGCTTCTTTCTGGGTGTTCTTTCCTTCACCGGAAGTGGTGTGTCGAAGTCTCCTACTGTTATTGTGAAGCTATTTCTCTTTTCAATGCTGTTAGGGTTTGTTTCATGTATTTTGGAGCCCTGTGGTTGGGTGCAGAAATATTTATTATGGTTATGTCCTCCTGGTGTACTGACCCTTTAATCATTATATAGTGCCTTCTTTAACCTTTGTGGTGGATTTTGTTTTAAAGTCTATTTTATCAGAGATTTATATTGCCAATCCTGCTCTTTTTGACTGTTGTTTGCTTAATATATTTTTTCCATCCTTTGAATTTTAGTTTGTTTTTGTCTTTGAGTCTTTGGTGTGTCTCTTGTAGGCAGCATATAAATGGATCATTTTTTTTTTTTTTTTATCCATTCTGCCACTCTCTTTCTCTTTATTGGTGCAATTATTCCACTTACATTCAGTGTAATTATTGATAGGTATGAGTTTAGTGCTGTCATTTTGATATGTTGTATTTTTGTGTTGTTGGCAGTTTCTTTGTTCCACTTAATTTTCTGTGCTGAGTCATTTTTCTGTATGTATTTTCTTTTCATTTTTTTCATTGTTGGTTTTTTATTTGCTGAATCTTTGTGTCTTTCTTTTTTTTTTTATTTTGATGTGTACAATTGTTAGTTTCCTTTGTGGTTACCTTAATATTTGCCTCTATTTTTCTAAGTTTAAACCAATCTTTTATATCTTGATATTGCCTTGATTTTCTCTCTGTATGAAAGTTCTATGACTACATTATTTCATCCCTCTTTTTTGTTTTAATGTTGTCATATTTTACATATTGACTTCTGTTTCCCTATTTTCAGTGTTCTAGCTATGATTTATTTCTGTGACTTCCCTATCTGGGTTGATATTCGGTTCTTCTGTCCTATGTTCTAGTCTTGGGTTGTTATTGATTTTCTAACCAGAGGATTCCCTTTAGTATTTCTTGTAATTTTGGTTTGGTTTTTACAAATTCCCTAAACTTCTGTTTATCTGGAACTGTCCTAATTTCACCAACATATTTGAGAGACAGTTTTGCTAGATATATAATTCCTGGCTGGCAATTTTTTTTTTTCTTTCAAGGCTTTGTATATGTCATCCATTGCCTTCTTGCCTACATGGTTTCTGCTGAGTAGTCAGAGTTTACTCTTATTGACTCTCCTTTGTAGATGACTTTTCATTTATCCCTAAAAAACCAAAAACCAAACCCAGTGCCATTGAGTTGATTCCAACTCATAGCAACCCTATAGCCACTCTTAAAATCCTCCCTTTATCTTTGGTTTTGGTAAGTTTGATTATAATATGTCTTGGTGACTTTCTTTTGGGAGCTACCCTGTGTGAAGTTCAATGAGCTTCTTGGGTAGGTATCTTCTTGTCTTTCACAATGTCAGGGAAGTCTCCTGCCAACAAATCTTCAACAATTCTGTCTGTATTTTCTGTTATCTCCCCCTGTTCTGGTACTCCAGTCACTCGTATGTTATTACTCTTGATAGAGTTCCACATAATTTTTAGGGTTTCTTTGTTTTTTTAAAATTCTTTTATCTGATTTTTCGTCAAATAAATTGAGTCAAGTACTTTATCTTCAGTCTCACTAATCCTGACTTCCATTGCCTCAGTTCTGCTCCTATGGCTTTCTATTGAGTTGTCTAATTCTGAAATTTTATTGTTAATCTTTTGGATTTCTGTTTACTGTCTCTGTATGGATTCTTGCAGCCTATTAAATTTGCCATTATTCTCTTGCATAGACTTCTTAAGGTCCTCTGTTGTTTTATTTATGTGTTCCTTGGCTTGTTCTGTGTTTTGCCTGATCTCTTTCCTGATTTCTTGAAGAGCTCTGTATATTAATCTTTCGAATTTTACCTCTGATAATTCAAAGACTTTCTCTTCCTCTGGGAAGTTTCTTGATTATTTGTTTTGATCACGTGCTGAAGCCATCATGATCTGCCTCTTTATGTGATTTCATATTGACTGATGTCTCTAAGTTATCAATAAGTTATTTATTTGTTTTATGTTTTCTTACTGTGCCCTAGCCTCTTGTTTTGTTTTGATATGCTCAAATAAGCTAGTCACGTGAGGTACTTTGGTTATTGATGTCTTCGAAGCTCTCATGTCCTGTCACCAGGTGGTTAGAGCTGTTACTAAGTATGTGAGCCTAGGAGTCTCTTTACTTTTCTTGTGTGTTCAGCTCACATGTTCAGGTCATTGGTCATTGAGCGTGTGGTGCAGGCTGTCACCTAGAGTCCTAGATGGGCAGGGCTATGTTGGGGTGATTGGAGTAAGCACAGGTATCTGGCTGCAGTAAGCAATTATGTGCTAAGCAAAGTAAGGGGCTGACGGCTGCCTCTGAGTGCCTGGGTGGAAGGCATGACCCTGTTCTGTAGACCATGTATTGGGTAGGTTTTGCAGCTGGACTTTGGGCACCCAATGCTGTTGGCTGTAAGGAGTGGGAGGCACCGCTTATTCTTGGATCCCTGTCATGGGTGGCTAGGCTGAGTGTGTGGAGCCAGCAGTCCTCAGGTAGCTGATGTGGGTAGGTGTGAACCCTGCTTAATGGACAGGGTGTTGTCAAATGTCACGAATCTGTCACACTTCCTTAGCTGTTGCAGTTGAAAATAGGCTTCATATATATTCCCTATTGTACTGTGCTAATGAGGTCCTACACTGTTGAAATGGACCCACATAGGTCTAGGCACAAATGAAAGGCATTCAAAGTCCATGGACCCCTTATGCCTATACCTAGGCAAAGGGCTGTGCCTCCCCTGAGTTCCTGGTTTAGAGGAGCTCACAGATTATTTTTTTTGTTTGCTAATTTTTTCCCTCTCCAAAGCCAGGGGAATGGCTCGGGGTGCATGATGGATCCTACTTCCTGCCCAGAGGGCATGGCAATTGCTGAAGCTGGACTGGGACCACAACAGAGTGGGAAGAGGATGGGGAAATGAGAGGGAGGTACTTCCCAGAGGGGGGGAAGGTTTTTTTAATCCTGTGTGGTAGGTTAGAAGCTTGCACTTAACTTTTGTAGATTCAGTGCTGCCTTACCCTTGTTCGTCAGGCTTGCACAGATTCTCCACCCCTCGGTTTCTCCCGGTTTGGAAAATGTGCCCGGAGTGTTACTGCTTGCCATAGCCTGTCCATGCCTGCAGGGTGCTGGCCAGGTCAGGTTTGGCAAATCCTTGCTGCTTCTGAAATGTCTCTCCCACCCCCTGCTGCTCAGTCAGACTCCTCAACTTTGTTTTGATGTTCAGGGCTCCTAGATTGTCACATGTAATCAATTCACTTGTGTTTTGGGGTCTTTATTGTAACAGGAACCAGAGGAAGTGTCTGACTACTCAGCAATCTTCGCCCCACTTGACCCATTTTTTGATATTTGACTTCTGACAGCTTTTAAGGCTCACCCTTCCTGTTTCCCCCTGTGCTCCACATCTGGACAAGCTAATAAGAAAGTGTGGTGTTTCTCCTTTTACAGTAGAGAGAGATTCAAACCAAGCAAGATCTTATTTGAATGAACCTTCACTCACTAACCACAATTAATATCCTGTCCAGTCTCCTTTCCCTGCGTTCTCAAGTCATTCAAGACCTTCTTAAGACCCCTGTCCTGCTTACCCCAGAAACCTCAATTATCTAAATAATAAACCTTTTCACATGCTCATATGTGTGTGGCATCATCAGCCGGGCATTTGAGTTGGGGAGGGATCCTCCTGACTCTGCTCGTCTGCACATGACCATAACAGTGATGGTGTTGACAAAAGCAAACTTTCAGAAAATTACCACGATCCAGTGTGTACAGTTCTGTTATAGAAGGGATAAAAAAGAAGGAATAAAAAGAGACGGAATAAAACTTGGAGATGCTGCCATGGCATTTGTGTTAAACAGTGGTATGACAGGAAGACTTGCTAATCACAGGAAGGGTATTTCCTATGTTTTATGTAAAATAAGATGAATAATATATTTACCTTGAAATGATTAAATACTAGATCTTAACAGTTATTAGATAATTTTTCTAAGAATTTTCTAAATTTTCATGCATGCTACAAGTTCAACAACTCTACAGAAATATAATTTGCTTTTTTAATTTTAAAAGTTTAGAAAATAAAGATTTAAAATGAAAAGTGCAGAAACTAATATACATAACAAGCCACTCTCTAGAATTAACAAATATTCATTTGGTCATTTTACTTTAGATTTTTTTTATAATGAAAAAAAAATTACAGACGAATTCATTGTTTTTTTTTGTTTTACTCTTCTGTACCATTTGCCCCCCTCAGAAAAAGCATCCAACCGTATGTCATTATCTTGAAGATATGTGGGTATTTTTAGTCTTTTTTTTTTAGCTCTTTATCTTACTATATACGCATTCATAAATAAACCCTAAAAAAACCCAGTGCCCTTCATAGTATGTATTTTTTTTTTTTTTTACTGTTTTTAGAAACTAATATAGATGATAAACACAAGAAATTTGCCTTTTCTCCCTTCTTTCCCTTTTCATTCCCACCTACAATCTTAAGACCAAAAACCCCTCCTTAAACTCTATTTGGAACACGAAGAGAAATTTGGGTCAGGAAGATTTTCTGGCAGCAAAGGAACTTGCTATAGTACGGGATAAAGAACACAGAAATCACAGAAAGGACATCAAGGAAGTAAAAAGTCCTATATTTACGATGACCTGGGTCAACAATTTTCAGATGACCAACCAATCCTATGTAAGTCAGGCAAAGACTGAACTTTGAGACTCCCATGCTGAGTCAGGGAGACTCTTACAGGTAATATATAGACCAAGGACAAAATGAGATAACTCTTTTTGAAATCTACTCAGGAAGTTAATTTATTAAAATGTATTAATCAGGCTTTTATAAACACCCCAATAAATTCCTTTTGAATTTACAAAAAAACACATTTTCCAGTGAAGTGCCAGGCTGTGGTGGGAATATGCTCTAGTTAACAAGAAGCTGTAAAACTGAGACATGTTTTTATGATCTGCTCAAATTGATAGTCCTTTATTTAAAACAAGGCATTTAATTCCTTCACCATTACTTCAAAAGAGTTCCATATAGTTGTTTAAACCCCACAGAAAATACAATTGGAGAAGAATCAAGATGGTGCATAAAATTCCCAGAGCTATATGAGCCATAACCACTCAGAGGTGCAGTTTAACAAGCCACGTGTGGATACCCATGTGTTCTGATATATTGAAATAACATTTTTAATCAGCTAGTACACTATTAATGAATACTCATTAGTGTACTTTATGATGTGTCTTTGAAGACCGTTTTCCTATGGAATTGATTTACCCCACAAATATGTATTGGGTGTTCCCTAAGGATTGGGCACCATTCAAGGTGCTAGGGATGGTGTACTAAATCCACCGTGTGTACAGAGTTAAGAGGTTATGTGAATACAGAGATAAATAAGCCATTGTAATTCAGAAATCATTAAAATATAACAATTTTATTGGACTATCTCCCAATGAGTTTTTATTTCCAGAACACTGTTTTTGTTCAATGTTCCTGAAAAAATGTTTTCACAAGAAAATTCTGTTTAAAATATCACTCTCTATTGTTGCTCTGTGCCCTCGAGTCAGCTCAGACTGATAGTGACCCTATGTACAACAGAATGAAACACTGCCCAGCAATCCACCATCCTCACAAGTTTGCTATGTTTAAGCCCATTATTGCAGCCACTGTGTCAATCCATTTCATTGAAGGTCTTCCTCTTTTTCCCTGACCCTCTACCTTACTGAGCATGATGTCCTTCTCCAGGTGATGGAGATCCTTCCTGATAATATGTC
The DNA here is from genome assembly GCF_030014295.1 of Loxodonta africana. Classification (NCBI taxonomy): domain Eukaryota; kingdom Metazoa; phylum Chordata; class Mammalia; order Proboscidea; family Elephantidae; genus Loxodonta; species Loxodonta africana. The sequence goes on from NC_087355.1 coordinate 64,160,310, forward strand.
CAAAGTAAGGGAGAGGAAGTCTCACCATCATAACTTCTAAGGAATGCCCTGGCTGTACTTCTTCCAAGACAGATTTGTACGTTCTTCTGGTAGTCAGCAGTACATTAAATACTCTTTGTTGTAATTCAAAGGTATCAATTCTTCTTCAGTCTTTCTTATTCATTGTCCAAATTCATATGCATATGAGTCTATTGAAAACACCTTAGTCCTCAAAATGTTATTTTTGCTTTTTAATATTTTAAAGGAGTCTTTTGCAGATTTGCTCAATGCAATAAATTGTTTGATTTCTTGACTGCTGCTTCCATGGGTGTTGATTGTGGATCTTAGTAAAATGAAATCCTTGACAACTTCAATCTTTTCTCCATTTGTCGTGATGTTGCTTATTGATTTAGTTGTAAGGATTTTTGTTTTCTTCATGCTGAGATGTGATCCACACTGGAGGTTCTAGTCTTTGGTATTCAGCTGTAAGTTCTTCAAGTTCCTTTTGCTTTCAGGAAGCAAGGTTTTGTCATTTGTATATGGCAAGTTAATGAGTCTTCCTCCAGTCCTGATACCACATTCTTTTCATATCATCCAGTTTTTCAGATTATTTGCTCAGCATACAGATTGAATAAGTATGGTGAAATGATATAACCCTGACACACACTTTTCTTGATTCTAAATCACACAGTATCCTCTTGTTCTGTTTGAGAGACTTCTTCTTGGTTTATGTACAAGTTTTACAGGTACTGGAATTCCCATTATTCACTGTGTTACCCAAAATTTGTTATGATCCACACAGTAGAAGACCTTTAAATAGTCAATAAAACACAGATAAACATCCTTCTGGTATTCTCTGCTTTCAGCCAGGATCCATCTGACATCAGCAATGATATCCCTCCTTTCACATTCTGTTCTGAATCTGGCTTGACTCTGGCAGTTCCCTGTTGATATAATGCTGCAACCACTTTTGAATGATCTTCAGCAAAATTTTACTTGTGTGTGATATTAATGACATCATTCAACAATTTCTGCATTCTGTTGGATCACTTTTCTTTGGAATATGCACAAATATGAATCTCTTTCAGTAAGTTGGCCAGGTAGATAGCTTCAAATGTCTTGGCATAGATGAGTGAACACTTCCAGTGCTGCATCCATTTGTTGAAACATCTCAGTTGGTAATTCTGTCAACTCCTGGAGGCTTGTTTTTTGCCAATGCCTTCAGTGCAGCTTGGACTTCTTTCTTTAGTACCATTGGTTCTTGATCATATACTATGTCCTGAAATTGTTGAACATCGGCCAATTCTTTTTGGTACAGTGACTCCGTGTATCCATTCCATTTTTCTGTTGATCCTTCTTCATCATTTAATATTTTCCCTGTAGAATCCTTCAATATTGGAACTCTAGGCTTAAATTTTTTCTTCAGTTCTTTCAGTTTGAGAAATGCCAAGTGTGTTTTTCCCTTTTAGTTTTCCAGCTCCAGTTCTTTGCACATTTCATTATAATACTTTACTTTGTCTTCTGGAGTCACCCTTTGAAATCTTATCTTCAGCCCTTTTACTTTATCAATTTAGCTACTCTATATTCAAGAGCAACTTTCAGAGTCTCTTGTGACTCCATTTTGGTCTTTTCTTTCTCTCCTATCTTTTTAATGACCTTTGCTTTCGTCATGCATGATGTCTTTGATGTCATTGAGCAACTCCTCTGGTCTTCAGTAATTAATTCTCAATGTGTGAAATCTATTCTTGAGACGGTGTCTACATTCAAGTGGGTTATACTCAAGGTTGTATTTTGGCTCTCATGGACTTGTTTTAATTTTCTTCAGCTTCAACTTGAACTTGGATATGAACAATTGATAGTCTGTTCTGCAGTCAGCCCTTGACCTTGTTCTGACTTTTGGTATGGAGTGTCTCCATTGTTTCTTTCCGTAGGTGTAGTCAATTTGATTCCTGTTTAGCTATCTGGTGAGGTTCACGTGTATAGTCACCATTTATGTTGTTGAAAAAAAGTATTTTCAGAGAATAAGTTGTTGGTCTTGCAAAATTCTATCATGCGATTTCCAGCATTCTTTCTATCACCAAGAGCATATTTTCCAACTACCAATCCTTCTTTGTTTCCAACTTTTGCATTCTAATCATTAGTAATTATCAGTGCATCTTGATTGTGTGTTTGATCTATTTAAAACTGTAGCACTGATATAGCATTGTATTTTATGGTAGATCTTGAAGTATTCTTTTTGATGATGTGTGGGACACCATTCCTCTTCAATTTAACTTTCTCGGCATAGTAGACCACATGATTGTCCAATTCAAAATGGTCAATTTCAGCCTATTAATGCTTAGAACATTTATGCATTCTCTTTCATTTTTGTTGACTTCCAATTTTCCTAGATTCATACTTCGTACATTCCAGGTTCCTATTATTAATGGATGCTTATAGCTGTTTCTTCTCATTTTGAGTCAGGGCACATCAGCAAATAAATATCCTTAAAGATTTACCACATCCATGTCATTAAGGTTGACTCTATTTTGAGGTGGCAGCTCTTCTCCAGTCATATTCTGAGTGCCTTCCAACCTGAGGGGCTCATTTTCCAAAGCTATATCAGCCAGTGTTCTACTGCTATTCATAAGGTTTTCATTGGTCATTTTTTTTTTTTTTTAGGTAGATCTTCTCATTCTGTCTTAGTCTGTAAGTCCACTGAAACCTGTCCATCATGGTTGACCCTGATGGTATTTGAAATACCGGTGGCATAGCATACAGCATCAAAGCAACATTCAAGCCATCATAATGTGACAAACTGACGGAGGAATGATGGATCACTCTCTACAGAGGTTATAATGCATCATAGGTCAAATTTTTGAAGGAATCATGCAGAAAAGATGCACTTTTTTTTTTACTTTATATTATTATTTCCCAAATGTCTTACCATGGGATTATTTTCCCTTGTATCAGTGATTAACATCCCGGGAGACCACCATTCTACAGGTTATTATAGGTCTGGTCTGTTTCTCCAAACTAAACCAAACTTGAGTATCAGCAAAGCTTTAGTGACAAAATATTATTTCCTTGGAAACTGGTAATTACTCACCATATCTGATTTTCCTTTTTTTTTTCTTTTAACAATAAAAGTCCTTGACTTTTCCCTGAACATTTCCATGCTTAGCCAGGGGCCATATTTTTCAGGCTCTCTTTGCAGATTTTTTTAGCCACATGACTAAATTTGGCTATGTAACTGAGGTTAGGCCAATCAGATTGAACAAAAGGAGTGGGTACACTTTTACGTTGTGTGATTAAAGATAAAGCTTCTTATCCTAGACTTGGATCACTAGATACTGGATCTTCTTATATCTCTTAACTCATTACTGAAGCTATGCATCGGTCATAATCCTTTGGGTGCTATTCTACAAGAGACGGGCAGTGAAAACTATTAACAGTAATCTTTCTTTAAAGTGTTCAGAAATATCTTTCTTAAAAATCAGTTGACATCACCAATTCCTATTTTTTAAATATCTGTTTCTCTTCTTAACTGTTTGTGTTACTTCAGAGAAAATGAAAATTAAGTTTAGATGGAGCTTGTCTATTAAACTCAGGTTAGGTCCCATTTAGCTGCAAATAAACTACCGTGTGTAATAGTATGTGCATTATATGATTGTTTTAAGGATTAAATGAGATAAAGCATGTGATAGTTAAGGTTTTGTGTGAACTTGGCTGGACCATGATTCTCAGTGGTTTGGCAGTTGTATGATGTTGTGATCTCTTCCAAGATGAGATTTGATATAATGTGATCACCACCATAATGGGATCTGCTGTGAGTAGCCAATGAATTGAAAGGGAGTTTCCTTGGGTGTGTGGCCTACGTTGAATATAAGTGGACATTCTAGCAAGGCTTGCTCTGGATCCTACAGCTGGCTACTGTTCATCTGACCTCCAGTTCTTGGGACTTAAGTTAGCAGCTTACCTGCAGTCTTGCCTCCCAGTCTTGTAATTTGTTGATTTTTGCAGCCTGTGATCAAGGGCCCTGCTCTCTGACCTGTCAGTCTTGGGGTTGCAAGCCTCTCCAGCTACATGAATCAGAAGATGCCTCTATCATAACCTATGGACTTGGGACATTCCAGGTTCTACAACTGTGTGAGCCAATTCCTTGATATAAATCTCTCTCTATGTATGTTTATATACTTTACTGATTTTCTTCCTTAAAGAACCCAGCCTAACACAATGTACATAACCCCTCCCCCACCAAAAAAAAACCAAACCTGTTGCATCAAGTCAATTCCCACTCATAGCGACCTATAGGACAGAGTAGAATCGCATCATAGGGTTTCCAAGGAGGAGCTGGTGGATTCGAACTATTGACCTTTTGGTTAGCAGCAGAACACTTAACCACTTCTCTCCCAGAGCTCCAAAGCACATAAAGTACTTACAAAATGTATAGTTAAATGTTCTTGTAACTGTTATCTAAAGTTATTATCATCCTCATCCTCATTCATAACAGGCTTTTGGGATCTTAGACCTCACTTTTATCCCAAACCATAGTTGCTGTCATGCCTTTCCAAGTCTTTCCCCACCACTTTCTTCTGTTCTCTTCCAAAGTAACTCTATAACTTCTATGTTTTGAGCACAGGCCAAATCTTATATTTCCAAGTACACTGTGCCAATTAATATTGTCTTTTTTTTTATTAGAGCTAATTTAGCATGTACTGTTGCTACTACTACATTTCAACCACATCACTTAAATTAGATGCTTAGCAGATGGTTGTATAATGAGGTAGCGTACACACAGAAAGGTGATGAAGTGCACTGATTTTAAGTGTACAACTTGATGAATTTTCACCAATAAAATCACAGCCTGTATCAAGATATGGAACATTTCTGGCAGCTCATAAGTTTACCTTATTCTTCTCCTAGATCTACTTCCCACCCGACTCCCAGAAATATCCACTCTTCTGACTTATATGAATATTGATTAATTCTGCCTGTTCTTGAACTAATGCATAGATTTGTGTCATTTTAACTTTTTTTTTGAAATAAGTAAAAAGTGAACCTGAGCTTAATCGTCCCACTTCATACAGAAATAAACTCTAAGTGGTTCATGAAATTGAGTTGCAAATGCAAAACTATGAAACTTTTAAAGGAAAAAAGTTGGGGATCTAAGAGTAGGTACTCAAACATAGCAACAATTGTGAGGATGGTGCAGAAGTGGGCAGTATTTCGTTCTCTTATACATAGGATCTCTATGAGTTAGAACTGATTTGATGGCTCCTAACACCAAAAAAAAAAATTTTTTTTTTAACATAACAGGAATAGGTAGAAATTCTTAGACTTGACACTAAAAACACTTTCCCTATGAGGAAAAAAATTGGACCTTGTCAAAATTTTTAAAAAATCCTCTATGAAAATCTCAGTTCAAACAAATAATAGACTTGGGAAAATATTTGCAACTAATTCTAACAATTTTTAAGGGCAGAAATTATGTTGATGTCTCTCCCAGACACATCATCTACAAAAAGTGCCTACGTATACACAGTGCACAGTAAGTTTGGAAGTGCTTGTTGAGATGAAACAATAATGTTGATTTATAGAGATATTCTCTTTCTACTTTGGTGTCAAAAAGGGCAATTTTTCTGGAATGCAAGGAGAAAAACTCTGATTTATTATTACCTAATCCATGAAAAAAAATGCAAACCTTTTTGCGAGCTCCAGTTTTCTGTGGACACTGTTTAACACAATATTTCTGTGAAAACGATGTGCACTGTTTATCATAAATGGGTCATAGTCTAATGTCCTTGTTGACAGGTGTAATTGATTATAATGGAACTACCCTTGACAGGGCTCGGTCTACTTGCTTTGCAGAATTTGAGTGTCCTACCACAGTGCTGAGCCAAGTCAATTGAAAAGAAGTACCAATCTCCCTGAAAAGTCCTTTTAGGTATAGCCTGGCTATCAAACGTCAATACAGATGACAAAGTGGCCAGCAAACTACAAGTACTAGACATCACATGGTGATTATAAAAATTTACACCTGTCAGCTAAAATGAGAATGTATCCCATCGGTGTGAAAGTAAAACTTGAGAAGTAGCTGATAAAGCATTCTAGTCTGGCTTCTTCTTTTGTGAACTAAGATCACAGAGATGTAAGAATGTCATTCACAGGGTTCAACAAAATGTTCTCCAAGATTTAAAGTATAATATTAAATTGTTAGAATTCATCTTTTTTTTATAAGGCAAAATTTCTAAACTACTTTGAAGGATAGACTGAAGTTGTTAATAGACAAGATAAACTCAGAAAAGACTAAGGTGCATCTATAATTAGGATGATACATTTATACAATGGACTGTATTACAAAATAACCATTATTGATTGTGGGCATTGATACTGCTGTAGTGCAAAAGGTACTCCAAATATAAAGATAAGAATAGGGTCATCAGATATTCAATAATGTATAGAGAGGTCTAGGACTTTGAGAAAAGGAGGATTATGACTAAATTTTGACCCAAAACTTGCAAATATCTAAATGAAAGGTTTCTTATTAGTTAGTGTAGTTATAATACTGTTTAGGAACATCCATTTATCAAGAAATCTGGATAAGCTCAATCCTTTGTCATTAGAATTTTACCTGAAAATAGATAGAGTCATGTTTAATACAGGGAACTGGCTAATTCAGTATGGCATGTGAATCAGCAGGAAGTACACAAACTTCCAAGAGGTGAACTAGATACAGATAAAGAAAGAATACAAGATGCATAAAGTATGTTCCCTGTAGTTCACAAATTCCTCTCTCAATCCAACCTGTTGCCTAGTATGTAAAATCAATCTACCTTCTCACTATACAACGCTCTAATCCAACCTATACCTTTCTAATTCAACACCTTATTATCTCTCTTGGACTTATGCGAAAAATCTACTTCCTGGATTTCTCAGTTTCTTTCCCTCTCACCTATACTATCAAGTTAACTTTTCTAAAGCAGAGTCCTGATAAAAAATATTTGTATGAGCCCTGGTGGTGCAGTGGTTAAGCACTCAGGTGCTAACTGAAATGTTGTCTGCTGAAACGCACCCAACAGTTCCACAGAGAAAGACATGACAATCTCCTCCAGTAAAGACTAAAACAAACAAAACCAAACCCGTTGTCATCGAGTCAATTCTGACTCATAGTGACCCTATATGACAGAGCAGAACTGCCCCATAGGGTTTCCAAGGAGTGGCTGGTGGCTTCAAATTGCTGACCTTTTGATTAGCAGTTGAATGCTTAACCACTGCACCATCAGGGCAGTTTTACTCTGTCACATGGAATTACTATGAGCTGAAATTCACTCACTTGTACCTGACAACAATAACAACAAACTTCTAAGTGATTGCCCTTTGATGATCAATTTAGTGTAGCATTCAAAGCCTTTGACTTTCTGACCTCAAATTACCGTTGTAGGATTATTTCCCATTCTCCCTTCAGGCATCCTTGTTGTTATTGTCAGGTGCCTTTAAGTCCATTCTGACTCATAGAGACCCTATGTACAACAAAACAAAACATTTCCTGGTCCTGCGCCATCTTCACAATCGTTGTTATGTTTGAGTTCGTTGTTGCAGTCACTATGTCAATCCATCTCCTTGAGGGTCTTCCTCTTTTTCTCTGACCCTCTACTTTACCAAGCAATAATGTCCTTCTCCAGGGACTGGTCCCCCCAGTAACATGTCCAAAGCATGTGAGACTAAGTCTTGCCATCTCGCTTCTTTAAAAAGCCTTTTGGCTGTCTTTCTTCCAAGACAGATTTTTTGTTCTTCTGGTAATCCATGGTATATTCAATATCCTTTACCAACACCAAATTCGAAGGCTTCAATTCTTCTTCAGCCTTCCTTACTCGTTGACCATTAGGCATCCTAATGAATTAGATATACCATTCATGGTGCCCGCTCTTAGTGTAGGCTCTTTTCAACGAAATTTCCTTTCTACCATCTACCATTTTGAATGCAGAATATTAAAATTAGGATGGGCACAAAACATTGGAGAATCGACCTTTTAAAAATATACTATGACAATATGCAAAATACTGGGAATAAGAAATGATTTGTTGAGGAACGACAAGATGGTAAAAACAAATTCTTTTTCTCAAACGTATAAGTGGAAAAATACCAATTGGATAAGTTAATTAGCAGTGGGAATTGATGTGGTGATATGTTTGTGGAGGAATACTGAAACTAATCTGAGGCCATGTTTTTGTTGCTGCTAGGTGCTGTTGGGAAACCCTGGTCGTGTAGTGGTTAAGTGCTACGGCTGCTAACCAAGAGGTCAGCAGTTCGAATCTGCCAGGCGCTCCTTGGAAACTCTATGGGGCAGTTCTACTCTATCCTATAGGGTCGCTATGAGTCAGAATTGACTCAACGGCAGTAGGTTTGGTTTTGGTTTAGGTGCTGTCAAGTCAGTTCTGACTCATAGCAGTCCTATGTACAATAGAATGAAACACTGCCTGATCCCATGCCATCCCCACAATCTTTGCTATGTTTGAGCCCATTGTTGCAGCCACTGAGTCACTCTATCTCATCAAGGGTAAAAAGGTCCTATAAGGTTTCCAAGGAGAAGTTGGTGGATTTGAATTGCTGGCCTTTTTGTTAGCAGCTGAACTCTTATAATTTCCTCTTGATTCCTCAAGATGATTCTAAAGATTTTGGCTGGGTGCCTGCTTGCCCATTAGGTTCACATAGTGGTAACACCTCCAGAGCGTGCCTAAATGCTTACCTGGACACTGATCCAGTTCCAAGGTTTCTGTGTCTCTAGAAGTCCCCAAAGTTATGCTATTCTACATTTATTCCTAAATAAAACAATATTATTATAGTAGTTTCAAATTAGCAAGTTTAGAGTATGTTTATGTTTTTTTTTTTTTAATAACTTTTATTAAGCTTCAGGTGAACGTTTACAAATCCAATCAGTCTGTCACATATAAGTTTACATACATCTCACTCCCTACTCCCACTCACTCTCCCCGTCTTGAGTCAGCCCTTTCAGTCTTCTCCTTTCTTGACAATTTTGCCGGCTTCCCTCTCTCTCTATCCTCCCATCCCCCCTCCAGACAAGAGTTGCCAACACAACCTCAAGTGTCCACCTGATATAATTAGCTCACTCTTCATCAGCGTCTCTCTCCCACCCACTGACCAGTCCCTTTCATTTCTGATGAGTTGTCTTCGGGGATGGTTCCTGTCCTGTGTCAACAGAAGGTCTGGAGAGCATGGCCGCCGGGATTCCTCCAGTCTCAGTCAGACCATTAAGTTTGGTCTTTTTATGGGAATTTGGGGTCTGCATCCCACTGATCTCCTGCTCCCTCAGGGGTCCTCTGCTGTGCTCCCTGTCAGGGCAGTCATCGATTGTGGCCGGGCACCAACCAGTTCTTCTGGTCTCAGGATGATGTAGGTCTGTGGTTCATGTGGCCCTTTCTGTCTCTTGGGCTCTTAGTTGCTGTGTGGGCTTGGTGTTCTTCATTTTCCTTTGCTCCAGGTGGGTTGAGACCAATTGCTGCATCTTAGATGGCCGCTTGTTAGCATTTAAGACACCAGATGCCACATTTCAAAGTGGGATGCAGAATGATTTCATAATAGAATTATTTTGCCAATTGACTTAGAAGTCCCCTCAAACCATGTTCCCCAGACCCCCACGCTTGCTCCACTGACCTTTGAAGCATTCATTTTATCCCGGAAACTTCTTTGCTTTTGGTCCAGTCCAATTGAGCTGACCTTCCATGTATTGAGTGTTGTCTTTCCCTTCACCTAAAGCAGTTCTTATCTACTGATTAATCAATAAAAAACCCTCTCCCACCCTCCTTCCCTCCCCCCCTCGTAACCACAAAAGTATGTGTTCTTCTCAGGTTTACTATTTCTCAAGATCTTATACTAGTGGTCTTATACAATATTTGTCCTTTTGCCTCTGACTAATTTCGCTCAGCATAATGCCTTCCAGGTTCCTCCATGTTATGAAATGTTTCAGAGATTCGTCACTGTTCTTTATCGATGCATAGTATTCCATTGTGTGAATATACCACAATTTATTTAACCATTCATCCGTTGATGGACACCTTGGTTGCTTCCAACTTTTTACTATTGTAAACAGAGCTGCAATAAACATGAGTGTGCATATATCTGTTTGTATGAAGGCTCTTGTATCTCTAGGGTATATTCCTAGGAGTGGGATTTCTGGGTTGTATGGTAGTTCTATTTCTAACTGTTTAAGATAACGCCAGATAGATTTCCAAAGTGGTTGTACCATTTTACATTCCCACCAGCAGTGTATGAGAGTTCCAATCTCTCCGTAGCCTCTCCAACATTTATTATTTTGTGTTTTTTGGATTAATGCCAGCCTTGCTGGTGTGAGATGGAATCTCATCGTAGTTTTAATTTGCATTTCTCTAATGGTTAATGATCCAGAGCATTTTCTCATGTATCTGTTGGCTGCCTGAATATCTTCTTTAGAGAAATGTGTGTTCATATCCTTTGCTCACTTCTTGATTGGGTTGTTTGTCTTTTTGTGGATGAGTTTTGACAGAATCATGTAGATTTTAGAGATCAGGCGCTGGTCGGAGATGTCATAGCTGAAAATTCTTCCCCAATCTGTAGGTGGTCTTTTTACTCTTTTGGTGAAGTCTTTAGATGAGCATAGGTGTTTGATTTTTAGGAGCTCCCAGTTATCGGGTTTCTCTTCAACATTCTGGGTAATGTTTTGTATTCTGTTTATACCTTGTATTAGGGCTCCTAGGGTTGTCCCTATTTTTTCTTCCATGATCTTTATTGTTTTAGTCTTTATGTTTAGGTCTTTGATCCACTTGGAGTTAGTTTTTGTGCATGGTGTGAGGTATGGGTCCTGTTTCATTTTTTTGCAAATGGATATCCAGGTATGCCAGCACCATTTGTTAAAAAGGCTATCTTTTCCCCAGTTAATTGACACTGGTCCTTTGTCAAATATCAGCTGCTCATACGTGGATGGATCTATGTCTGGGTTCTCAATTCTGTTCCATTGGTCTATGTGTCTGTTGTTGTACCAATACCAGGCTGTTTTGACTACTGTGGCTGTATAATAGGTTCTGAAGTCAGGTAAGGTGAGGCCTCCCACTTTCTTCTTCTTTTTCAGTAATGCTTTGCTTATCTGGGGCTTCTTTCCCTTCCATATGAAATTGGTGATTTGTTTCTCTATCCCCTTAAAATATGACATTGGAATTTGGATCGGAAGTGTGTTAAATGTATAGATGGCTTTTGGTAGAATAGACATTTTTACTATGTTAAGTCTTCCTATCCATGAGCAAGGTATGTTTTTCCAGTTAAGTATGTCCTTTTGAATTTCTTGTAGTAGAGCTTTGTAGTTTTCTTTGTATAGGTCTTTTACATCCTTGGTAAGATTTATTCCTAAGTATTTTATCTTCTTGGGGGCTACTGTGAATGGTATTGATTTGGTTATTTCCTCTTCCGTGTTCTTTTTGTTGATGTAGAGGAATCCAAGTGATTTTTGTATGTTTATTTTATAACCTGAGACACTGCCAAACTCTTCTATTAGTTTCAGTAGTTTTCTGGAGGATTCCTTAGGGTTTTCTGTGTATATAATCATGTCATCTGCAAATAGTGATAACTTTACTTCTTCCTTGCTAATCCGGATACCTTTTATTTCTTTGTCTAGCCTAATTGCCCTGGCTAAGACTTCCAACACGGTGTTGAATAAGAGCGGTGATAAAGGGCATCCTTGTCTGGTTCCCGTTCTCAAGGGAAATGCTTTCAGGTTCTCTCCATTTAGAGTGATCTTGGCTGTTGGCTTTGCATAGATGCCCTTTATTATGTTGAGGAATTTTCCTTCAATTCCTATTTTGCTGAGAGTTTTTATCATAAATGGGTGTTGGACCTTGTCAAATGCCTTTTCTGCATCAATTGATAAGATCATGTGGTTTTTGTCTTTTGTTTTATTTATGTGATGGATTACATTAATGGTTTTTCTGATATTAAACCAGCCTTGCATACCTGGTATAAATCCCACTTGATCAGGGTGAATTATTTTTTTGATGTGTTGTTGGATTCTGTTGGCTAGAATTTTGTTGAGGATTTTTGCATCAATGTTCATGAGGGATATAGGTCTATAATTTTCTTTTTTTGTAATGTCTTTGCCTGGTTTTGGTATCAGGGAGATGGTGGCTTCATAGAATGAGTTGGGTAGCATTCCGTCATTTTCTATGCTTTGGAATACCTTTAGTAGTAGTGGTGTTAACTCTTCTCTGAAAGTTTGGTAGAACTCTGCAGTGAAGCCGTCCGGGCCAGGGCTTTTTTTTGTTGGGAGTTTTTTGATTACCGTTTCAATCTCTTTTTTTGTTATGGGTCTATTTAGTTGTTCTACTTCTGAATGTGTTAGTTTTGGTAGGTAGTGTTTTTCCAGGAATTCATCCATTTCTTCTAGGTTTTCAAATTTGTTAGAGTACAATTTTTCATAATAATCTGAAATGATTCTTTTAATTTCATTTGGTTCTGTTGTGATGTGGTCCTTTTCATTTCTTATTCGGGTTATTTGTTTCCTTTCCTGTATTTCTTTAGTCAGTCTAGCCAATGGTTTATCAATTTTGTTAATTTTTTCAAAGAACCAGCTTTTGGCTTTGTTAATTCTTTCGATTGTTTTTCTGTTCTCTAATTCATTTAGTTCAGCTCTAATTTTTATTACTTGTTTTCTTCTGGTGCCTGATGGATTCTTTTGTTGCTCACTTTCTATTTGTTCAAGTAGTAGGGACAGTTCTCTGATTTTGGCTCTTTCTTCTTTTTGTATGTGTGCATTTATTGATATAAATTGGCCTCTGAGCACTGCTTTTGCTGTGTCCCAGAGGTTTTGATAGGAAGTATTTTCATTCTCGTTGCATTCTATGAATTTCCTTATTCCCTGCTTGATGTCTTCTATAACCCAGTCTTTTTTCAGGAGGGTATTGTTCATTTTCCAAGTATTTGATTTCTTTTCCCTCGTTTTTCTGTTATTGATCTCTAGTTTTATTGCCTTGTGGTCTGAGAAGATGCTTTGTAATATTTCGATGTTTTGGACTCTGCAAAGGTTTGTTTTATGACCTAATATGTGGTCTATTCTAGAGAATGTTCCATGTGCGCTAGAAAAAAAAGTATATTTTGCAGCAGTTGGGTGGAGAGTTCTGTATAAGTCAATGAGGTCAAGTTGGTTGATTGTTGTAAGTAGATCTTCCGTGTCTCTATTGAGCTTCTTACTGGATGTCCTGTCCTTCTCCGAAAGTGGTGTGTTGAAGTCTCCTACTATAATTGTGGAGGTATCTATCTCGCTTTTCAATTCTGTTAAAATTTGATTTATGTATCTTGCAGCCCTGTCATTGGGTGCATAAATATTTAATATGGTTATGTCTTCCTGATCAATTGTCCCTTTCATCATTATATAGTGTCCTTCTTTATCCTTTGTGGTGGATTTAAGTCTAAAGTCTATTTTGTCAGAAATTAATATTGCTACTCCTCTTCCTTTTTGCTTATTGTTTGCTTGATATACTTTTTTCCATCCTTTGAATTTTAGTTTGTTTGTGTCTCTAAGTCTAAGGTGTGTCTCTTGTAGGCCGCATATAGATGGATCGTGTTTCTTTATCCAGTCTGTGACTCTCTGTCTCTTTATTGGTGCATTTAATCCATTTACATTCAGGGTAATTATAGATAAATAAGTTTTTAATGCTGTCATTTTGATGCCTTTTTATGTGTGTTGTTGACAATTTCATTTTTCCACATACTTTTTTGTGCTGAGGCGTTTTTCTTAGTAAATTGTGAGATCCTCATTTTCATAGTGCTTGACTTTATGTTAGTTGAGTCATTACGTTTTTCTTGGTTTTTATCTTGAGTTATAGAGTTGTTATACCTTTTTGTGGTTACCTTATTATTTACCCCTATTTTTCTAAGTAAAAACCTAACTTGTATTGTTCTATATCACCTTGTATCACTCTCCATATGGCAGTTCAATGCCTCCTGTATTTAGTCCCTCTTTTTGATTATTGTGATCTTTTACCTATTGACTTCCATGATTCCCTGTTATGTGTATTTTTTTTTTTAATTAATCTTAATTTGTTTGTTTTTGTGATTTCCCTATTTGAGTTGATATCAGGACGATCTGTTTTGTGACCTTGTGTTGTGCTGATATCTGATATTATTGGTTCTCTGACCAAACAATATCCTTTAGTATTTCTTGTAGCTTTGGTTTGGTTTTTGCAAATTCTCTAAACTTGTGTTTGTCTGTAAATAACTTAATTTCGCCTTCATATTTCAGAGAGAGTTTTGCTGGATATATGATCCTTGGTTGGCAGTTTTTCTCCTTCAGTGTTCTGTATATGTCGTCCCATTTCCTTCTTGCCTGCATGGTTTCTGCTGAGTAGTCAGAACATATTCTTATTGATTCTCCCTTGAAGGAAACCTTTCTTTTCTCCCTGGCTGCTTTTAAAATTTTCTCTTTATCTTTGGTTTTGGTGAGTTTGATGATAATATGTCTTGGTGTTTTTCTTTTTGGATCAATCTTAAATGGGGTTCGATGAGCATCTTGGATAGCTATCCTTTCGTCTTTCATGATGTCAGGGAAGTTTTGTGTCAGGAGTTCTTCAACTATTTTCTCTGTGTTTTCTGTCCCCCCTCCCTGTTCTGGGACTCCAATCACCCGCGGGTTATCCTTCTTGATAGAGTCCCACATAATTCTTAGGGTTTCTTCATTTTTTTTAATTCTTTTATCTGATTTTTTTTTCAGCTATGTTGGTGTTGATTCCCTGGTCCTCCAGATGTCCCAGTCTGCATTCTAATTGCTCGAGTCTGCTCCTCTGACTTCCTAGTGTGTTGTCTAATTCTGTTATTTTATTGTTAATCTTTTGGATTTCTACATGTTGTCTCTCTATGGATTCGTGCAACTTTTTAATTTTTCCACTATGTTCTTGAATAATCTTTTTGAGTTCTTCAACAGTTTTATCAGTGTGTTCCTTGGCTTTTTCTGCAGATATCCTAATTTCATTTGTGATATCATTAAGCATTCTGTAAATTAGTTTTTTATATTCTGTATCTGATAATTCCAAGATTGTATCTTCATTTGGGAAAGATTTTGATTGTTTTGTTTGGGGGGTTGGAGAAGCTGTCACGGTCTGCATCTTTAAGTGGTTTGATATGGATTGTTGTCTCCGAGCCATCACTGGGAAACTAGTTTTTCCAGAAAATCCGCTAAAAAAAAACCTGCAGTCAGATCCCTATCAGAGTTCTCCCTCTGGCTCAGGCTATTCAGATGTTAATGAAGCCGCCTGGGGAGGGTGGGGGAGGGAACAGAGAGATAGGAGAGTAGCACCTCAGAATATAGCCAGAGTTGCTTGTCTTGCTTGGAATGACTATTATATCTGAGATTCCCGTGGGCGCCTCGCCTATATGTGCTGGCTGTGTGGAGATTGTCCCCGGGGGGTCTGGCCCGCTGGAGTCACGGTCAGATCCTCTGCTTCCAGCCCCACGCCCAGCGTCAAGGCTCCCCTACTGGGACGGTGCACTCTCGACTCCAAAATCAGTCGCTGCCTCCCGGGGACTTCTTGTCCCTCCAGCCACGTGGCCGTGCCGCCTCCGAGAACCAGTTGGGCCTCCTCCCGGGGTTAGTTCAGATGGGTGGAGTAGCTCACCGTGCTTGTGCTGTGACCGAGTGTCCCGGCTGGGACGCTGTTCTCCCCGCTCCAATACCAGTTGCTGCCTCCCGGGGACTTCTCCTACCGGCTGCGTCCCACGCCGCCCGCGCGACCTGGCTGGGCCCCTTCCCGGGGTTAGTTCAGGGGGGTGGAGCAACTCTCTGTGTTTATGGCGTACCTGCGTCCAGTCCAAATCCCTGCGGGACGATTCCCCGGCTCGGATGCTGCTCTTTCTGCTCCAAAATCAGTCACTGCCTCCCGGGGACTTCTACCAGCTGCGTCCCACGCCGCCCATGGAACTTGCTGATCCCGCTCCCAGGGTTAGTTCAGGGGGGTGGAGCAGGTCTCTGTGCTTGTGCTGTACCTGACTGGTACGTTGGCTCCGGGCTCTGGAAACAATCGCTGCTTCCCCGTATTAGTTCGTTCTCTGTCTCTAAATCTGTGTTTGTTGTTCAGGGTTCGTAGATTGTTATGTATGTGATCGATTCACTTGTTTTTCCGTGTCTTTGTTGTAAGAGGGCTCCGAGGTAGCGTCTGCCTAGTCCGCCATCTTGGCTCCGCCCGAGTATGTTTATGTTTATGTTGTTATAAATAATTCCTACAAATCAGGCACAAAAACAAAAACAAAAAAAACTAAATATTGCAATTAATTCCTGAATTGCTCAATTAAGAAAAATTAGTAAATAAACTAAACTCTGTGTAATATTCTTTTGTTCTTTCTGATCCTGGTTCAAGAATCTAGGGATGAATTCAAAGTGTGCAGAGCTTGATGGTCTTCTTCATTAACACCATGACAGCATCAATTATCTTCCTAGAAAAACACAATTCTCTCCAAAGCTATGATAAATATTAGCAGCCACATACGTTGACTGGTTGTTGGTTGCAGTGTGGTCGATTCCAAATCATGATGACCTTTGTTTTTGATTCTTTTTTTTTTTTACATTTGGAATGGAGAGCACATTTATCCCTGAATTGGTAGGTCAGGCGGTGGAGGAAAGAGGAATACTAGAAGGATGCCTGTTTATAGACAGGAGGCAGAATGCTCCCTTGGGAAAACCCCTGGTTTTACTCTTAAGGCCTTCAATTGATTGCATGGTGTCTGGCATAACGTAGAAGCTCAATAAACATCTACTGAATATATTTATTTAATAAAACCTATAAAAATTTTTTTTCTTTTATTCAAATAAATTTTAATAATAATTTGAATTCAATGTTGTGAAACATATTTCAAATGTACAATAGGAGATACAAACTAACTAAACTATTATAATTCTAAAAGAAAATAATGTAGCTAGGCAAAATTCCAAAGTATAAATGAAAAAGCAGGCTTTTTGTTTTAAACACTGCAATTGTTTTGTCTTAAAACAAGCTCCACAGACCAAAAGCATAAAATTGATAGGAAATATCTCTAAAAATCTCACGGTAAATTAAGAGATACTGCAATCATTCACCATCTGATGATTGTTTATAAGATGAATTGTACAGGGATCTAGGCATTTCTATCAGGATTTAATGAGTCAAAAGGAACAAGAATGCACAAAATACTCTCTGCTAGTAGTTATAAGTGAATAATGTCCCAATTCATGCAATAAAGGTTACTGGCATGTGGATAAAACAATCTGACACTGTCCAACTCTTCTTCCAGCTTTGTAAATATATGTGGTTGCTACGCCATTCACATTTCACACCCAATGACTTTACACAACTTCATGTGTGTGTGACGGAAAGTTGAGTAGGCAAAACCTTCAACTGAGTATATAGAGGCTGTTGATACTACTTTGAAAATTCTTGGTCAAAACGAAATGATATTCATGTTCTAAATTTTGGAAAAATGATATGGATAAGTTGAAAATTTCCTGTGTGCTAACACGGCAACCATTTTAGCAAGTATTAATCTATCGAGATACACATTGTGTTAGTTTCCCTTCTCTATGCTAGAAAACCCTTCCCCTTTTTTCCTATTTAAGTAATTAACAACAGGATAGTAATAAATTTAACTGATTCTTTGAGTAACTTGAGTCTTTTAATTTTATGTTTTCTAATTAATGTTAGAATAAAAAAATCAGATTACAGAGAGAATCACTAGCAAAATTAACACTGCCCTCTCTCACTGGCATCGTGCTTAAGTGTGATGTAAAGTGACTTAATTAGTGATTATGGAATGAAAAACAAATGAATACATGAACTCTCTGGAAAATGTCTCATATCTTATGATAACTAATATAATGGACGTTTCATTTTCTCTCAAATCTTTCAGTAAAATTGTCAATTTCAACATCTCTTCTCAATTTTTCCGAGCATTCAAAAGAATCTGAGGGTAGTTACAGATAGGTAAAAAATAAGTTCAAATTTGAAACTCTGTGCTTGTTTTACCTACTTAGCTATTTTTACAAACATACTATTTAGTTTTATGAGAAAATGTTTATATAGGTCATAAGAGAAAAACACTCATTACAAATAATATAGTGGAAGCAAAATTTATGCTTACAAAGAATAAGCCTATTATTACAAATATGTGTGTTCATTTTATTTTTTCAACTTCAAGACCATTTATTAAGTATCAGGTTATGGCTTATGAAGTGCTCTTTTTCCCTTAAGGAAGTTCTTCCATTTGAATGAGTATGAATGTCAGAGGAACTATATCAGGAACATTGAGGCAAAATATCGCCTTTCTGGTCTAGAGTAAAGGTTAGGATTAAAAAAAATAAGAAAATAAAAATGCTAGGACTACTTTTCTGATAATGCAAAGTATTTTTAAGTAGCTGATAATACAAGGTATTTTTAAGTAGGTTTAAATGCTTTAAATGTTTCATGATCGAATCAACAGAATCTGAGAGAGAATTTTCTCCTGCATTATCTTTTAAAGCACTTTTGCAGCCTAAATTCATGTTCAAGGATATCGATAATGATATCATACATATTTAATTATGACTAATGACTTCAGCTGGTTTATATTTAAACAGAGAAAAAAGAAATTGTTTCAATTTGTTCCATTTTGGAGGTCCATTGGGAAGGAATAATCACATTTGATTTTAGATAGACCTTCTGCCTTACTGAGCACCGATGTTTCAACTAAGCCACACATGTGCGAAACAAACAAACCTATGTGCACAGGTACACTTGTCTGATTTTAGAATTGAAGGTGGACAGAGTATGCCCAAGGCAAATCTGTGATGAAAAAGATAAAGTTGGAGATCAACTCAGCTAACTCCTTTCCTTTGCTTCTACAATGGAACATCTCCTTTGTTAAGCTTTGAGAAGCCCTTTCACTCCTTCACATGCCCTATACCATGAGATAGGAGGAGATATTTGCCATCGATCTACTAGTATAACATTTGAAATAAAGATATATAAATAGAAGAATTAAAAGAGAAATACTGATTTATTCTGTAGCCTAAATTGTAAACTAATTATGTGATTAACGAAACTTAGAAATACTATGTCAAGACCTGATTCGGAAGTGAGAGATAGTGAGAGTGGACTCATGGAATGCTAGATGGTTATAAATTTTGTATGTGTATATGAGAAATAATTGCAAGTACTTCAAAACCAGAACTTTTTCTTCTCCTGGTCCTTTGTAAACTGCCTTATGTTACAAAGCACCAGAACACTAGGTTTTAATGACTGTTAGTATGAAACCAAGACCCTATTAAAACACCTGTCTTTGCTGCAGAAGTTCCCAAAGTGTGAAGACCAATTCCTGATAGTCTCAGAGACCCCATTAAGGGGTCTGCAAGCTCGAAGTTATTTCTATAATAATGTTGTTGTTAGGTGCCATCAAGTTTATTCCAGTGTATAGTGATCCTATAAACAACAGAGTAAAACATTGCCTGGTCCTGTGCCACCCTCACAATCATTGTTATGCTTGAGTCCATTGCTGCAGCCACTGTGTCAATCCATCTCATTTAGGATATTCCTCTTTTTTGCTGACCCTCTTCTCTACCAAGCCTGATGTTCTTCTCCAGGGACTGGTACCCCTTGATAACATGTCCAAAGTACATAAGACAAAGTCTCACCATCCTGTCTTCTAAGGAGCATTCTGGCTGTGTTTCTTCCACGACGGATTTGTTCGTTCCTCTGGCAGTCCATGGTATATTCATTATTCTTCACCAACACCATAACTCAATATTTACCTTTTCTGATATGTTGACATTTGCACTCACGGTGCACAGACAATGGTGGATAAAACTACCGGTACCTAATATAAATCAAGGTGGTAGTCCAAATTTTCTAGTTGTCATTGTGGTCTTCGTTGCTAGGAATTTGATGCTTAATGAAAGAAAGAAAAAAAAAAAAAACAGAAGAAACCAGTTTCATTTAACATTGTCTTTGTTGAAGCAGAAAAATAATTATATTTTTGTTAAATCTTGACCCGTGAGTAAGTGTTGCATCAATACTCTGTGTGATGAAATTGCAAGGACACCTGAAGCACTTCTGATACCTACATAAACACAATAGTTGTTCTGAGGGAAACCACGTGTGATTGTTAGAGTTGTGAGCTGAATTGGCCACTTTTTAATGGAACATCATTTTTACTTGAGAAAATAACTGGCAAACAAACTATAATTATTAAGACTTGAGTATTTGACAGACATTTTCTGGAAAATGAAAGAAATGATCCTATCATTTGGAGAAAAACAGAAGATAATATTTATTGCCAATGACAATTTAAGCTTTCAAGTGAAAATTAAATTTTTGGAAACTTGTATGTGCTGTCATGAGATTGACAGTTTCCCAGTACTCAAAGACTCTTTTGATGAGATTGGTGGTGATATTAATGATTGTAATTTTGTTTTTTTGCTATTATGTAGTGAATTGTGTTAAATTTTGGAATATATGTATGGCTCAGTGAACCACTATATGACCAACTCATGATATTGCATTTTATGAAGGTAAAAAACTAAATGCAATGCAAAAAGATACACAATTACACATAAGTAAAAGATCTACTCAAAGTGTAAAATAAACCAAAGGACTCTAATGTAGCAGAGTATAAAACATTTAATGATATAGTTTGAGACTCTGCATTCCAACTAGCCTTTAAGAAACACATACTTGTCAAGTGTTGGTATAGTATCAGGGAGGAATTTTGATAATTATCTTTAAAGGATATTATAATACACCTCCCTTTCCTACTACATATATATGTAAAGCTGGATTATCTTCATATATTTCAACCAAAAAATATGTAATCACATTGTCCAGACATTTTTTAAAAATGCAAAAATTAAACAATACCTTTCTACTCACCGATTTTTTTTTGTTTCAGAAAATATAGTTATTTTCAAAAAGTAGGTTGTGTATGTTAAATATAATGTTTATTATTGCTATATTTAATTATAAATCGATATTTCAAAGTAATTGTTTTTAGTTTCTAATATTGTAAATATCCATAGATCTAACATACAGACACAAAAATCTCTTCGGGATCCTCAATAACTTTTAAAAAGTGTGAAGGCATTCTGAGGTCAAAAATAGTGAGAACCACTGCTTTGTTACTTTTTCACCTTCATACAGCCTATAAAATATCCTCATGTTTGACTTTCAGCCAAGTTATTTTACAACAATTCTCAACTATTAGGTGACGTGACTGTGGTCTTGATTTGGGAATCTTATACAACTAAGTATAGCATTTTAAATAAAGTGAACAATGTTCTGTGGCACACTTATATTTATAGATACTAAAATTTGATGTTAGGCCTTTGTGAGTCTTTGATCAAGTTTTGCCACTGATTCTTTTAGTGCCTCTGGTAAATCACTTGAGCTTGTTATAAACACTGCCTAAATTATGCTTATTAAATTACAAGCGTCAGGAGAATTAACTAACAAATAATTTTTAAATACATTTTCATCTGTAAGTTGCATAGAAATCCTAAAGGAAAAGAACAACAAAAACCTATACGAGGGATGTATATGTGAAAACAGGTAATAAAAACATTAAGGGGCTATGGAAAAACAAAAGATAATATTAAAATTTATAAGTTTCATTATTACTTAGTTGTCTTGGAAAATGGAGCAAATATATCTATGCTTAAAAGTAAATGTAGTTAAAGAAACAAATTATGGAAAAAAGATTGTGCTGCAAAGATTTGCAGTATGAGATAAAATTAAATAATAAAATAGTATTGCATGTAAAATTTTCCAAATTGCAAAAACCATTGGCCATAAAATACTTTCCAAGAGTAAGCAGCAGAATATCATTACATTAAAAAAAAAAAAAAAAACCTGATGCCGTTGAGTCGATTCTAACTCATAGTGACCCTATAAGATTGAGCAGAACAGCCCCCGTAGGGTTTCCAAGAAGTGGAGTGAAGTGGTGGATTCAAACTTCCGACCTTTTGGTTAGCAGCCAAACTCTTAACCACTATGTTACCAGGGCTACCTCTTATTACATAAGCAATCATTATTAATTAAGGCATCCATGAAAATACCAGGACTTAGAAAGAAACTTCCCTAAAGTATATTACAAGTCTTATAAAATTAATCTAAAATTAACATAGCTGCTAAATATACCATAATCTTGAGAGACCTAATTACAGCCAAAAAAAAAAAAAAAAAAAATTACAGCCTACATTACACTAATTTAGTAAGTCTGTTTTATACTTGTTGAGCTTCGTTATTTTTAAATCTCTTTCACATTTATAGCCATTTTAAGA
Organism: Loxodonta africana; assembly: GCF_030014295.1. Lineage (NCBI taxonomy): Eukaryota > Metazoa > Chordata > Mammalia > Proboscidea > Elephantidae > Loxodonta > Loxodonta africana. The sequence continues at coordinate 64,182,580 of NC_087355.1, forward strand.
GACAAGTATAAACTCAACACGATTTCAAGGGCTTCTTACAACAGTGTCCAATTTAAGCATGTTTATATATGCACTCACTGCTGAAGATCAAAGACCACGGCCTTCAGTATGGATTACACCTCAACAAAAAGAAAACAAAAATCCTCACAACTGGACCAATTAGCAACATCAAGATCAATGGTGAAAAGATTGAAGTTGTCAAGAATTTCTTTTTACTTGGATCCACAATCAACACCCATGGAAGAAGCAGTCAAGAAATCAAAAGAACGCATTGCATAGGGCAAAGCTGCTTCAAAAGACCTCTTTCAAGTGTTGAAAGGCAAAGATGTCACCTTGAAGACTAAGGTGCACTTGACTCAAGCCATGTTGTTTTCAATCAACTCATATGGATGTGAAAGCTGGATGATGAATGAAGAAGACGGAAGAAGAATTGATGCCTTTGAATTGTGGTGTTGGTGAAGAATATTGAGTACGCCATGAGCTGCCAAAAGAATGAACAAATCTGTCTTGGAAGAAGTACAACCAGAATGCTCCTTAGTGGCAACTATGTCGAGACTACGTCCCACATACTTTGGACACGTTATCAGGAGGGATCAGTTCCTGGAGAAAGACATTATTGCTTGGTAAAGCAGGAGGTTCGAGAAAAAGAGGAAGACCCTCAATGAGACGGATTGACACAGTGGCTGCAACAATGGGTTCAAGCTTAATAATGACTGTGAGGATGGCCCAGGACTGGGCAGTGTTTCGTTTTATTGAACATAGGGTTGCTATGAGTCAGAGGCAACTCGAAGGCACCTAACAACAGCAATATATAATAAAAATAAAGAACACCAAAGAAGAATTGTCACCTTTGAATTGTGGTGTTGGCAAAGAACATTGAATATACCAAGGACTGCCATTAAAACTAACAAATCTTCTTGGAATAAGTGTGACCAGAATTCTCTTTAGAAGGAAGGATGATGAGACTATATCTCACATACTTTGGACACGTTAACAGGAGGGGTCAGTCTCTGGAGAAGGATATCATGCTTAGTTAAGTACAGTCAACAAAAAAGAGGAAGACCCTCAATGAGACGGATTGGCACAGTGGCTGCAATGATGATTTTAAGCATAACAATGATTGTGAGGATGGCACAGGACCAGGCAATGTTTTGTTCAGTTGCACATAGGGTCACCATGAGTCAGAACCAACTCTATGGCACCTAACAACAACAACAACATACACATTTTTATACATTTGCCTGCAACTAGTCAATAAGTTTCTGGGAGTAAAAAAATGATAGTAACACTGCCTAACATTTGCTGAGAGCCTGGTTTGTATAGGTATAGTGCCAAATATTTTATTTATTAACTCTAAGCTTAAAACAACTCTGTGCTATAGGTACTGAGATAACTAAGGAGGACACATTCTTCTCCACATTTTTGGTTCCTGGGATAAAGAAAATGAGAATGCAGTTGAAAGAAATTCTCCAATTTTATTAATTTCATCGTGTCCAAGTCTATAATATAGGAGTCAAACTATGTCACATGTCCAGCCTGATTCAGAGAATTTTATAAAATTTGTACAATCTCTAAATTCATGATAATTTAACAAGTCACCTCCCAATAATTATATCATTCTCTGAGAACAGCCTATTACCTACAAACATGCAGGTAAAACGCCTGGGAAGAAAGCATCTTGTTAGGCCACTTAGCTGGCTGCTGCTTCATAAAATCCTAATGGAGGTAGTCTTCTAATACGGCAAATAGGCAACACCTTCCTGCCTCCTGTCCAAACTAAAAAATCCTATGTTCTAGGTTGTGCATGGCAAGTAGGAGAAAACATACATTCTTGCCCTTAACCACACTTACCCTTATTTACAGTTTGCCATACCTGAGTTCAGAGGGAAAGGCAAGTTTATGTGGAAGAGGCTATGTAACCCAATTATACAGAAAGAAAGAAAATATAGAAAAGCACTCAGGCAAATGATGATTACTTAAGTAAGAACACCTTTTAGAGGTCAGAAAGAGATGAAAGAAAGGAGGCAGATTTTCAGGGTTTTTTTTTTTTTTTTTTGTCTGAATTCATCTCCAATTAACTCTCAAGCACAGGCTTGGAATGTGCCAGAGCAAAATGATAATGTCAGCGCAAATTTGGGATGGGCCCTTCCCACGACACCACACAGCCTCATGTTAGAAATATGTGTGCGTGTGTGTGTGTGTATTTGAGCTAATAAGCTTTTCTCAACAACAAATTCAGAAATATAAAATAATGATTTCATGAAGGGACAAATTACCCAATAAGCAAGGTAAGTATGTGCTCAGGGCATCAATAAAACAGGCGTACCAGTTGTCCAAACCAAAGATCCCTTGATGCCAAGCAGACAGAACACAAGGAAAGTGATCGCCTTAGTGGAAGGGAATTGGCAGGGCACTAAATGAATTCAATACCAGCTCCAGTACATGAGAATGTGCAGGCTGGAAATAAAGTTTGCACAGGGTCACCAGGGTGCCCATGTGCAATGTTGTTTAAACTATGAGGCCCCACTTCAACACCTTCATTGACATCTGTTGCCTACAATCCCTTCTCATGTAATTGAAACTCCTTGTATCAGTGGCTCTCTTGGAGTAAACTATTTCTTTCTAATAAACAACAGATGAGAGTGGGCTGTCAAGTCTAACTCTTGCTACATTCACCCAATGTGCAACTTGATCCAACATGAGCAGTTACTGGGCAAGGATGGATTATGTTAATAGATAACAGGTCTCTTATTGATTTTGAGAGAACTACCTTGTATATGCACATCTGCTCATCAAAGAACTCCAGACAGGAGGGCCAGAAATGCTCTTTGTCATGATATAAACACAAGGTTATGATGTTCTTGTGTATGTCCTGGGAAACAACCAATGGGAACTCCAGTCCAAGATTACATGCAAAGGGAAGGAACTCAAATAATTTGACCATTGCAATGAATTCAATCAAGTTACTTTTTAACTGTGTATCATTTACTACAGTTATGTCCTAAGATTTGTTAACAATAATATTTATAACTTTAATTTTAAAATATGTTTGGCATACAAGTATATGCAATCTAACATAAATTTAATATAATACATGGGTAATAATTTAGTGTAGTATAGAATACATTAAAAAATATTGGAAATACTAACATTTATCTAACACAAAAAGTTTTAATTTATGTATCAAGTGAGTTTCATTTTTTATTGTCTGTTTTACAGGACACAGACACACAGTTCCTGGTATTACTCTATATATGCTAATAAATGAGGTATTAGGCACATTAACAGTACATAAAATTCAATATTTATCATGCAAAATATTTTTCTGTTTTGCTACAATACCAAACCCACTGCCGTCAAGTTGATTTCAACTCATAACAACCCAATAAGTTTGCAACAATGAGAGTTTCTAAATTTGTCTTCCAAAAAAGCACTGAAGGGTATTTATCAGAACATTAAGATTATATTTTCACAGAATATTTAAGTATTTCCATGTAAGGAAATTGAACAATTCCTTGAGGAAATAAGTTAATATTTAGATAATAAAAATTATATAAATAAAAATTATATACATGTATTTTACTTTCCATTTCCCTTCAGACTGACTTTCTTTTAAGAAATTGGTTATTATCATGACTTGCAAAACAAATTTGTTCGTTGAGAAGTGGTGCTATTATTACATCAATTATGTATGTATCTGCAAATATGAGATTTGAACAATTCCACAAAAAAAATGTACATTTTATAAATTTTGTATATGAAAACAGTTATATTTTCTTTTTCATTTCAGAAAGACCCGGATTAACCCCAACTTCAGTTCACTCTCATTGGCCACATAACAATGTGACAGTGGCACTATAATCATGTGACTTGTGTGATAAATCACTCAACACACTTTTCATGTGCTGGAGATACATATTGTTAAACAATACTTAGCTGATCTGTATGACAAAAATTAGGAGTAGAATCTACAGACATACTGAAATATCAACCTATCCTTATTTCATTGAAAATAATTAATCAATCTTTACCACTTACTAAGTTTATGAATTCTTCACACATTGTTCTAGACATATACGATGGGTTGCCCTTTCTTGTGTTACCATATTTTGAGGTGTAAGTTGCTAAAAATGGATCAAGCTGAGAAACAAGTTCAAGTAAACACAAAAAATGTCCATTTTGTAGGATCACAAATACTTCATTTCTTCTTTGAAAAGATAGTCCACATTCAGGGTGTTATAAAGGCATGCAACAGAAAATTTTAGAACGTAAAGAAAATGACATTTTCATACCATGGGCTTGGCATTCACTTAATCTTGTAGTACACAGTTCAGTAGATTGCTGTCCAGAAGCAGCTGATTTTATTTTTTTTTTCTACTGTTCAATTACTGTACATATTTTTGGCTGCCTTATGGGCTGGGTACTGGGTAAACACCCAAAGGGGAATTCTTAAAACATATTTAGGCAATGATTGAGTATTAAAATGTCTTTCTAATAAATGTTGGGAAGTGCATGCTGTAGCAAAGAGCGCAATCCTGGAATTGTACACTCAGGTTCTAGATGCCTTAGAAAATAATGCTGAAGACTAGATACAGAAAGGAGATACCAAAAGAGAAACTGAAAACATTGCCAAAAAATGCAAACAGTAGGAAAAAACCAAACAAACCCATTGCCATCGAGTTGATTCCAACTCATAGTGACCCAATAGGACAGGATAGAACTGCCCCATAGAGTTTCCAAGGAGCATCTGGTGGATTTGAACTGCCGATCCTTTGGTTAGCAGCCCTAGCACTTAACCACTATGCCACCAGATTTTCCACAAACACTGGAATATGTATTTATTCTGAAACTAATTTTGAAATCTTAGGCATAATATGCACTGTGTAATCTAGCCAAAGTGGTTTTACAGAAACAGAGGACTGTCTTTCTTGGGTTTTTTTTTAAATATTTTAGTTTCCAAAATATGCAAATAGTTGAACTTCTGATACATTTTAACATATATTTCTAAATATAAATGCTATTTTGGACACTAATAAAAATTCCAAAAAAATAGAATCAAAATCATGTTGTTCCAGTAATGAATTTTGGACAGCCTAAAACTATTGTCCAAGAGATCTTTCTGTAGTGGTGGAAATTTCCATCTGTTCTATACAATAGATGGGTACTACACATATATGGTACCCCTGGTGGCCCAGTGGTTAAGTGCTATGGCTGCTAACCAAAAGGCTGGCAGTTTGAATCTACCAGCCACTCCTTGGAAACCCCAATGGGGCAGTTCTACTCTGTCCTGTTGGATCAGTATGAGTTGGAATCAACTCAACGGCAGTGGGGTTTTTTTTTTTTTTTTTTGGACATATGTGAAGGATCCCAAAAGGTTGGTATTTCAAACCCGTCAGCTCTTCTGCGGGAGAAAGATGTGGTAGTCTGCGTAGTCTGCTTCCATAAAGATTTACAGCCTTGGAAACCCTATGGGGGCAGTTCTACTCTCTCCTATAGGGTTATTATGAGCCAGAATTGACTCGACAGTAATTGCTTTGTTTTATTTTACACATATATGGCTTTTGAACACTCAAAATATATTTGACTCTTGTGACTCAGGAACTGAATTTTTAATTTTAATTCTTTTTAATTACTTTTAACTTAAATTTAAGTAACCAAATGTGGTTAGTGACTACCTTATTAGACAGTGCAACTCTACAATTTTTTTTTTCCTGCAAATAACTTTCTCTCACTTAAATAAATCATTTTACTTGGTTATCATAATCAAATAAATATAGACTATTTTCACTCATTTTTTAAAAATTCCTTCCTCAATACCAAAGCTATTCTAATTTTTTTTTCCTTAAAGAACCATCCACAGTCACTGCTTCAATCTCCTTATATTTTGTTTTTTCTTCAACCCACTTCAATTCATCTTCAACCTCCACCACTCTCCCAAATTGCCTCTTAAAATGATCACAAATGACTGCTAATTTGTGAAATCTAGAGATTGTTTTTTTTTTCTTAGCCTCGTGTTACTCAGCTCCTCATCAATATTAAATGACAGTTAACTACTCACTTCTAGAAATGCTCTTTTCACTTAGCAACAGTGGTCCACTTCCCTGGTTTCATTTCTACCTCAATGTGCCATCCTTTTTATTCCCCTTAATCTGGCTCCCATTCCTCTCTCCACTTCTAATATTAGCAACTTCCAATCTTAGTCTCTCCAACTCTTATCTATGTAGAGGTTCTCTCAAGCAATTTCACTGAATATAAACTGTCAAATTTACATCTACTTAAGCTTCCCAAATAAACTTTTACAAATTTATATCAGTCCTGTTCCTTAAATCATCCAAAGGATGTGCTTAAATCATTGCAACTAGAATTAGAAAAATCACCAGATGCTGCCTGCGTGTCTATGAACTCACCTCCAACCATTCTTGCATTTTCTGGTGTCAGCTGGAAAGGAGTTCATTGAGTTTCTCATATACAGGAACTTTTTCTCATCTTAGACAGGTGGAAGTTTCTGGGACACTCTTCCTACATAGCTTGGAACAGCTAGCTTCTTTTTACTGATGTAGTATACAATGGTAACCTAATCACTGAGGCTTCCTTGGGACACCTGATCTAGGAAATCCCTCACCTTATCTGTCCTGCCCTGGTTTTGTTCTCTTCACAGCTCTTATAATGTGCAATTGTCCCATTTATTTGTTTGTTGTCTGTCTTAAAAATCACATCTACAAAATGAGGATCAAAGTGTAAGGGGAGAGGAAAACTAGATTACTGGAAACAGAACATCTGATATGAAATTAATGAGAAAGTTGACACATTATGAAAAATGTAACCAATGTCGCTAAACAACTTGTGTAGTAATTATTACACAGGAACTAATTCATTGTGTAAACTTTCACTGAAAACACAATAAAATATTATTTAAAAAAAAAGATCAAATGAGTTAATGCATTTACCTGCTTAGAGCAACAGCAGCATATAGTAAACGCTCAATAAGCTTACCTATTACTTTATTATTACTATTATTATTATTATTGAGACCAGAAAAAACTAAACGAAGCAGCAATGAGTTGACTGCCTCGTGGCGACCCCATGTTGTTCCAGAGTAGAACTCCTTGTGGTTTTTGGTTTAGCAATGTATTCTCCACATTCAGAATACCCAGCTCATCTATTCACTAAATAAACATTTGTTGGATGAATGAATAAAATTGGAAGCCACAAGAAGAATATATATAATTCACAGATGCTTTTGGGGTCTGGAAAATAAGATATCTATGAAGAAAATAGTGAATTTCAATTACTCAGCTTAGAATAAAGTAGTCCAAAGGTGGTTGTAAATGGTTAAATAAAAGCAATCGCATCACTGAATTGAGCCACATAACTTCTCTTCATTTAAGTTGGGAAAAAAAGGCAAATTAGCACTTAAGCCTCAAGAGGCCAAAATAATAGCTGTTTCATTGAGTTTTTGCTGTTTAGCAGTTTGAGCTAATGTGGTAAAAATTGAGCTGTCAGAGGTGACCAGCTGTTTTCTATTTTCACTAAGGGCAGAGGAAATTACAAACCCAAGCGAAATCATGAAGGATAAAGGGAGGTAGGAAGAAGACATTTCTTACTGTGAAAGTTGTTGCAACTGATTCCAATGAGTTGTAAAGAGGAAACATAAAAATTCCTTTAAAAACTCTCTTTATATTCATATCTCATTGGGAAAATACAGCAGTGTACTTTACTTAGATGGTGGATGCAGCAGACTTTCTCCAACAACTTTTATATTATTTTGATTCTTTGGCAAAATTTTAAAAATTTAATTTAAGAGTTCAAATATATTAGTAACTAAAATAAAGATGTAACAAACTACTTATGCCATCTGGAGAGCTTTGTAGGGAAGCAGTACATGCGTTCTCTACAGGCAAATAAAATTTGATTTTTCAGAACAAGAGGTCAAACAAATCCAGGAATTCTAAAAATTTCAGCCCGGCTTTGTCCTAACAATTTCCTGTGTTCAGTAATTTGCTAAATCATTTCAGTTGTGTATAATAAAGTAGATTTTACTGAGATTGGTTTACATTTGCTGATCTGAGAATTCACCAAATATTCCAAATATCTTACATGGCCAGTTAAGCAGAAATAAATTGCTACTGTATTTTTTGTATTCAACTAAAAAAAATAGCTTTCAAAGGGTTTTGAGGATACCTGAATAAAATTTATTATCAATGTGTAAGAAGTTTATAAATGACAGTAATTATATCACAGGACTATATCCAGTTTTTCCTTGAGCATAAAAAATGTAATTGTTGACTAAATTTCTTTTTCACAGCATACACGTTTAGTGAATATCGTATGGATTACTCCACATTATCAATTCATAGGAAGACAATGTAACAAAGGTAAAAAAATACTTCTTCAGATAGTTTTGAAAAAGAAATATTTTTTCCTAGGTGTATTCTTTCTAAAGAATTATTGAATTACAGTTTTGTGAGTGGGTATTTACATTCATCAGTCATAGTGTTCTCGATTGTCTAATAAAAATTCATGTTACTTTCAAAAAATAATTCCGTTAGAAATAGAAGATAGAAATAGTAATAATTTATTAGTTATTCAGGAGGTGGTAGAAGAAGTAAGTTAGTGCTTCAAAAGCAAAGGATGAAAATTAACCAAACTCTGCAATGTACCCCATTCCCATGATGGAGAAAATCAAAAGCTTTTATTGTGCACGCAGCAACTTCCTCCATTCAGCCTGCTCCTTCAAAAAAGGTACAAAGGACAATTTTAGCTCAAAGTGAAGTAAAGCAACAGTTGTAATTTACAAATAAGATATTTTATGCCAAATTAGACCTGCTTTCAATATGTAGATACACATTTAATATTTCAAGCAAATATGTGGCAAACTAGGTGAGGTACATTGTATTCAGTCTTCCAAGAGGGTTATAGCATGATATGATAACAGAGAATCAGTACCCCACCCCCCTTTTAATTACACTCTTTCTTTTTAGTTTATAATTATTTGTCTTTGTCTCTCAATGGGGGCTATTTTAGCTTGGCAATTCCTGAAGATATTTATTTTTCATTGCCATAACTGGCGGGTGTTTGTATACTACCAGCATTTAATGGGTAGATGCTGCTAAACATTCTACAATGTACAAGACAGCATCCCACAATAAAGAATTATCTGGCTCACAATGTCAATAATGCTGATTTTGAAAAACCCTGCCCTAGGAGACTGTAAGCTGCCTGTAGAAATGTAAGATAATTTCTGTTCCATCTACAGAACCTAGCACAGTATCTGGCCATGTCCGATACATCTAAAAATATCTGTTGATTGTTGACAGTGCTCTGCAGACAGTTTAGAGAGTTTTCTGACACATATGAAACTAAAGAGGCTATTGCCATCATGCTCTAAAAATTTAATGGCTTTTTTTATATTTTGTTACATTGTTTTCTGCTAATGTTCCCCTCCTGCCTTTCACCTCCCTCTTCCCTTCCTGCCCACCCTCATCATCATCCCTGACAACTACAACAATGGTGAAACCATTTATAATACTACCACACTGGGACTTACTTACTATTCTCTAACTCAGTGAAGCCCACCATCAACTCTCTTGCTTTCAAGAAGTGATCTTTAACAACAGATCACATTCCTCCAGCTACCATGTTGTTGTTAGGTGCAGTCAAGTCAGTTCAGACTCGTAGCGGCCCTGTATGCAACAGAATGAAATATTGCCTGGTCCTGTGCCATCCTCACAATTGCTGTAATACTTAAGGCCACTGTTACAGCCACAGTGTCAATCCATCTCATTGAGGGTCTTTCTCTTTTTCACTGACCCTTTACTTTTCCAAGCATGATGTCCTTCTCCAGGGACTGTTCTCTGCTGACAACATGTTCAAAGTACGTGAAATGTAGTTTCACATCCTTGCTTCTAAGAAGCATTCTGGTTGTACTTCTTCCAAGACAGATTTGTTCGTTCTTTTGGCAGTCCATGGTATATTCAATATTCTTCGCCAAGACCACAATTCAAAGGTAGCAATTCTTTGGTCTTCCTTATTCATTGTCCAGCTTTCACATGCATATGAGGTGATTGAAAACACCATGGCTTGGGTCAGGCGCTCCTTAGCCTTCAAGGTCACATCTTTGCTTTTCAACACTTTAAAGACTTCTTTTGCAGATTTGCCTAATGCAATGCATCTTTTGATATCATGAGTGCTGCTTCCATGGGTGTTGATTGTGGATCCAAGTAAAATGAAATCTTTGACAACTCCAATCTTTTCTCCATTTATCATGATGTTGCTTATTGGTCCGGTTGTGAAGATTTTTTGTTTTCTTTATGATGGGGTGTAATCCGTACTGAAGGCTGTGGTCTTTGATCTTCATCAGTAAGTGTTTCAAGTTCTCTTCATTTTCAGCAAGCAAGATTGTGTAATCTGCATAATGCAGGTTGTTAAAGAGTCTTCCTCCAATCCTGATGTCCTGTTCTTTATCATATATTCCAGGTTTTCGTATTATTTGCTCAGCATAGAGATTGAATAGGTATAGTGAAAGGATACAACCCTGACACACATCTTTCCTGACTTTAAACCATGCAGTATCCCCTTGTTCTGTTTGAACGACTGCCTCTTGATCTATGCACAGATTCCTCATGGACACAATTAAGCCTTCAGGAAATCTCATTAGCGTAGTCAATTTATTTCTATCATTTGTTTTATCTACTGTACATCTCCCAAATGTGTCCAATTCTCTGCATCTCTACCATACTACCTTATTCTTACTACCATCATTTCTTACCTAAACTACTGTAATTTGCTGAAAACTAATCCACTCATCAACTCTATTCCCATTCCCTTTTCACAATGCATACAGAATATTTTATTCAAAATCCAAATATCTACCAATCCTTGATTAAAATTATTCAGTAGTTTTCTTTTGCCTTCAGAATAAAGAATATTCTAATTTATACTTCTCCCACATCCTGTTGTTCTACTTTCTTCTATTCTGTCTATATTTCAGGCACACTACCCTTCTCTCAATTCCTATAGTGCTCAGAATGAATTTACAAAGACTAGATTAGTAGTCTACACATATTTAGTAATGTACATTTTTTTATTAATCATATGTATTAGGCAGCATTCAAGCACACTCACACATTTTAATAAAATCGCATCTGACAATTGCAACAACCTTATATGACATGTACTATTGCTATCGCCATCCCCAAAATAAGCGAACAAGAGCACAGAAAATTTAAAATGACTTGCCCAAGGATACCCACAGCACATAAGTGGGGAAGCTCTTGAAGCAGAAGGAGGGAATTTGTGCTATTCCGGTTGAGGGATCACAGAAGCAAAGACAGGATGACACAGGGAACACTATAAATTTGAGAAATGATCCATGATTCATTATGATTGAAGCAAAACAGGATCCCTAAAACATGTTTCACAAATAATGGGAGAATTACATACAATCTTACTTCAAAATAGATTTTCTTTTTAAGTATCCACACTCTTCTCCATCAGAACCCAAATGTCTAAAGCAATAGTCATAACATTTTTTTTCTTTTTAAGTTTTAAGGTTAGCCATCTGTCCTTACTTAAAAATATATGCCCTAAAATGTTCAACAGGTATAAAAAGCAACTTTTGTGAAAATTATCTCAAACACAAACAATGGTGAGCTAACCAAAATTCTCCTTCCTTATTATTTTCCCTTAGTTTTGTAAAGTCTCCTTCAGCTCTGAATTATTATGCCAAACTTTTGCTGATGGTTCCAGTTCCTTTATGAATGAGGTAATATCAATAAATAAAAGCATCTCTGATAGACATTTCAAGTCCTTTGAGAAATGAGGTAATTTATACATAAATTAATGCATTAATAAATGAAATCCAAACAGTATACAAACTTATTATCTAGTTATGATGAGACAACATTCCAAGAATCAACAAAAATAGTCTGGGAAAATGGATTGTTTATGGATGGGAAATGTTATTAAATTCTAAATGGAATGAAACTGATAAAATTTTTAGTGTATGCTATAATGATGTACTGTGACAAGTAATTGTGTACATGAAATAGAGAATGATTCTTCTGTAGTTTATTAAATGAGAAATATATAAATAAGTAAAATCTAAGTATAGCAACGGAAATTTGTTTCAGGGGATTTTTCTGTATTTTCACTGGATGTTCAGGGTGAGTATGATGATTGCCCAAAACAAGGTTAGTAAGATATCAAAGAAGTTAGAGAGAGATAACATTTGTAGCTCTATTCTTGTTAACTGTTCAAATGCACTGAGCTTCCTCAATGTGATCAATTGATTAAATTACTTTGAAGGCAATTTTCACAATTGTGGAAATGTAAAGATGAGTTATATTCTTGAGAGAGGAACACTGAGGGAAAATTATCCAGAATATACCAGGCTACTCTTTGCTAACAGTACATTTTCTCAGATTTGATTGCCTCATTTATGTGTGGTGAAAATTTGCTGGGTACCTGCCTAGCATCCATTTCTTCTTTCCATTCACACCTAAAAGTATCCAGATATTTTCTTTAGGTTTTCATTCTTTCTAAAAATACCCATATGCTCAAAACAAAACAAAACCCGTTGCCGTCAAGTTGATTCTGATTCATAGAGACTCTATAGGACAGAGCGAAATTGCCCCATAGGGTTTTCAAGTAGTAGCTGGTAGATTCAAACTGCAAACCTTTTGATTAGCAGCTGAATGCCTCACCACAGGACCACCAGGACTCCATATGCTCATTGACCTCATTTTCAAGTGTGGATTGCTATCAATTTAACCATCACAGATTCAATTAGTAAGATTTCAAGACTGTTGCTCAGATTATATTTCTTCGGGCATTTTGTGTGTGTTAAGGTGAAGCCTGAATTAAGTTATTTTGTCAATATGAATAACAACCTTAAAACAAAGCTAACACTGAGGGCAAAGGAAGTAGATGAAAAGAAATGGGGCCTTTGATAATACATTGAGCTTCTAAAACAAACAAATTCAGTTTCTCTCCTTTTCAGTTCTTTTAGTCAATAACCCCCACCATTAGCTTTCTGTTTCTTGAAACATAGCTTCCTAACGAATACACTATCGTTGTCTTTGTTATGTTCTATCGCTTCAATTCTGGCTCATAGTGACCACATATGACTGAGTAGAACTATCTATAGGCTTTCCTAGGCTGTAGCCTTTGCCAGAGCTGAGCACCAGGTTTTTCCTCCAACAGAGCAGCTGGTGGGCTTGAACTACTGACCTTTTGGTTAGCAATTGGCAGCTGAGTGATTAACCACTTCCCCACAGGGCCCCTTAACTGATATTATAAAATAATACAATATTTGTGATATTAACATTTTAAAAATGAATTTGTGTATAATTTGGTATTGGTTCCTTAAAAATTTAGTATGACAGTCCACCCATGAAATGGCTAAAATGATGCTAGAATCAATATGTCATTAACATTAAACAGACCTGTTGCCTTTCAGTTGATTCCAACTCATAACAACCCTATAGGGAATTTTAGAAACCCAGAGAGATAAACCAACTTAGCCAATGAAATATATTAATAGAAAATAAATTACAATGAATTCTTGCTGTTGTCCTAGAACAGTGACTAAGTAATATATACATGGTGGTCCACATGCAGACTAAGGTTACATACACAGTACATAGCTAAATAAATCTGGTATGAATTGGTCCTGAATTGGTATTGATCTGGTATTGAATTGGTATTGAATCTGGTTTTTGTACTTACAGTTAATCTAGCAAAGTGAGATAAAAAATTAACCAGTATTTACTTAGCAAGTCAAAGAGATCAGTATGTACAGTGCATCTTTAGTAAACCTTTTACTTTTATGATACATAATACTAGAAAGCTAGTCAGAATATGCACAACTGATTATGAGTATTATAATTTATATTGGCTTAAAAGTGTACTGAGCATGACAGTGTGCTTTATTCTCCAAGCACTATTATCATTTATTGCACGTATTTTATGATAAAATAATACTGAACAGATTAGGAATATATTGTTAAAAAAAATTGTTAGTAGGAAAAAATAATGCTAGAATTCAAATTGCCTTAGGAATTGAGATCATTCATTGGCAATGTACAGGTTAAAATTTAAGAGATAGTTCCCTTAGGAAAGATATGCACCACCTAAAAATAAATTCTACATTATCTATACCAGTTTTTGTGATTTTTTTGTTTTTGTGGTTTTGTGAGTTTTTACCATTTTTCACCAACATAAATGGCAACTATACATGTGGACCTAGCCAGATGAAATACACAGGAATCAAATCGACTACATTTGTGAAAAGAGACAATGGAAAACCTCAATACCAGCAGTCAGAACAAGGCCAGGGGCTGACTACAGATCAGAACATCAATTACTCACAGATAACTTCAACTGAAGTTGAAGAAAATTAGAATAAGTCCATTAGATCCAAAGTATGACCTTGAGTATATACCACCTGAACTTAGAGATGATCTCAAGAATAAATTTGACACATTGAACACTAATGACCAAAGACCACATGAGTTGTGGAATGGCATGAAGGACATCACACATTAAGAAGCAAAAGGTCATTAGAAAGATAGGGAAGAAAAATAAAGGCCAAAATGAGTGTCAGAAGGGGCTCTGAAAGTTGCTTGAACATACAGTAGCGAAGGTGAAAGGAAGAAATGATGAATTAAAAGATCTGAACAGAAAATTTCAAAGGGCAGTTCAAGAAAACAAAGTAAACTATTATAAGGATACATGCAAAGACTTGGAGGTAGAAAAGCAAAAGGGAAGAACACATTGAAAGAACTTAAGAAAAAATTAAAGCCTGAAGGAATACGGAGAGTCACTGTACCAAAAATAATTAGTTGACATTCAAACATTTCATATGATCATATAATCATAACACATGATCAAGAACCGATGGTCCTGAGGGAAGAGGTCCAAGCTGCACTGAAGGCATTGGTGAAAACAAGCTCCAGGAACTGAAAGGAGTGTCAATGGAAATGTTTCACCAAACAGATCCAGAGCTGGAAGCGTACACTCAACTATGCCAAGAAATTTGGCAATAACAATGATTGTGAGGATGTTGCAAAACCAGATAGTGTTTTTTTCTGTTGTTCTAGGGTCTCTGAGTCAGAACCAACTTGATGGCATTTGAGTACTTATAATCTATGCCTCAGTAATTTAAAGTTAGAAAAGCCAGCCCAGCATTGGCTTTGTTTTCCTTTTCTTTTTTTCAATATAGAGCAAATCCATTAAAGGACTTCTTCTTTTATTTATTAGTTGCTAAAAATAGGGATAAGTAATAATTCATACCTACCTCTCAATATACTGCATACGGAATGGTGTTCAGTAAATACATATTTAAATGGAAATTTTATTTTTATATCACCAAATCATAAATTCAGCTAGAAAAAAATCCTTGTAAAAGTAAAATATCATCAGGAACTACAGTGGCATTTTATGTGCATTTCTGCATGGGATTCTTTGTATAGGAATGTTTCCATGTGGAGAGATAGAGATAGAGATAGAGATAGAGATAGAGATAGAGATAGAGATAGAGATAGAGATAGAGATAGAGATAGAGATAGAGATAGAGATAGAGATAGAGATAGAGATAGAGATAGAGACAGAGATAGAGACAGAGATAGAGATAGAGATAGAGATAGAGATAGATAGATATACAAAATAAAATAAAAAAAAACCCATTGCCGTCGAGTCGATTCCGACTCATAGTGACCCTACAGGACAGAGTAGAACTGCCCCATAGAGTTTCCAAGGAGCACCTGGTGGATTCAAACTGCAGCCTTTTGGTTAGCAGCTGTAGCACTTAATCACTGTACCACCAGGGTTTCCAATATGTAGATACCCAAACCAAACCAAACCCATTGCTGTTGAGTTGATTCCGACTCATAGCAACCCTATAGGACAGAGTAGAACTGCCCTGTAGAGTTTCCAAGGAGCACCTGGTCCATTCGAACTGCAGACCTTTTGGTTAGCAGCTGTAGCACTTAGCAACTATGCCACCAGGGTTTCCCATATATAGATAGACATATGTAAATACAGATATAAAAAAAAAAATACAGATATAGATAGCATTAAAAAAAATGTAGTCTACTGAAAAAGAGCCAAGACCTGTAGGCAGGTCATGATTTTGCTACTTACTAATAGTATGGCTTATCAACTCATTTAACCTTTCTGAAAAGAGAGAGTCCAATGGAATGTTAAATGTGATCTTTTTCCTGGACTTTTGTCAGAGTACTCATAGACCAACAATGATAGGTTCAATACCGTTTGCACAAGACAAGCTGAGAAATTATGAAATCTACTGTGTGATTCTTAAGTCACTGCCCACTTCTAGGGTTTATAAGTAACATCAAGCAGATTGATGGAGAGATGGTAGCAGTGGGAGTCTAGGGAGAACAGAGAGAGTACAGTTCATATTCAATTTCCTGTTCTCTGAAGGAGAGAAGTGAGCATCTTCTTCCATGCCAAAAATAACTGAGCTAGGCTTCAGGAAACTTTTAAGACACCTTTACATTGATTGTCTTGAATTTTATGGAAGTCATAAACACTGGTTCTTACTCATACCTGAAAATTTTCTGAAGACCAAAGGCTGTACCCTATTTCAGAGAGAAAGGAGAGGCTGAGAATGGGTATACAGCAACCATCAACAGCATGATGAAGACATGTGTTTTCTCTTGGCCAGATACAGACCCAAGGAACAATCCTGACTTCCCTTATTTTGAAGAGGGTTTTATCCAAGAGGCTGAAGGCTGAGAAAATCTGCATGAGATGATTGCCCAGGTCCTAGCAGGGAGGACAAAGTAGAAAATAGTCAACTGTTTTTATAATTAATTGCATGATCAAGAAACTGGAAATGCAATTTTCTCCTAATAATCCACAAAAGTTTTCTGTGTGAGGAAAGATTGCATTTGGAGAGCTATGGGTTTTTGACTGCCAAGAGAAAACCCCTGATATTTTGTAACATGAGACTTTATTTGTCCCCCCACCTCCACCTTTCATAAATTTACACCCTTTGATAACATTGGAAAACCAGAAACAGCATAAAGAATGGTGAAAAAATGGCAAAGCCAAAAAGACTAATTAAAAAGGTCATATCCATTTTTCTTGTCTACTCCCTGTAATCTTTGGAAATTGAGTTAGGCCTGAACTTGGAGGGAGAAAAAATTTAAGAGGAAAGTTTACATAGAAAAAAAAATTTAAATAGAAAAAAATTACATAGAAAATACATATTAGGCTATACTAGACTTCTAGAACCTGAAAAAATGTAACCTGTTAATACTTGGAAGTTATTGGAAAAATTTGTATATTGGCTTAGCTGTAACTAGTGGTAGTGATGAGAAAGGCTAAGGATACTTTCAGCTTTAACACTAGTAAGGCTATTTCACTCAACAAACTCTGTGTTATATGTACTAAAATAGTATAATGCTTTTCTCCAACATACTGTATCTAATTGTGAGATACAGTCAGTTGGTTTTGATAAAATAATAATAACAATAAAAATACCTATGTAGTAATTGTTTCAGTTGCCAATTAATTTGTTTTATTATACATATATTGATTCAAGGAAACCCTGGTGGCGTAGTGGTTAAGTGCTGGGTATATTGATTCAACAATCAAAATACATGAATATGATTAATATTCCATTTGAAAAATGTATAGACTGAGATTTAGAGTAATTAAGTAATACTCCTGAAGCCATGCAGCCAATAATAGGGAATGCCTGCATTTAACCAAGGTTCACCTGACTCCAAAGCATTGACTAGGCTCTATTAGGTCATTTTTCAGTCTCATTTTAATATACTCTCTTTCTCTCTCTCTCCTAATACACTATTAACCAAACTTTATGACCAGAATAATTTACACTGTTCTGACCTGACTCCAGGGTAAAATAAAAAGCGGACAAAATCTTCTTGGCATCACTTTTATGCATGCCTTTCTCCAGAGCTGTTTTATAAGCTCATTATATAGAAGAGATTACAGGGAGGGACACTTGATAAATGTCAGCAGAACACTTCCATATCTGTGCAACATAAAAATCTTACTGAGGAACTTGGTTTAAAAACTTAGCCAGGAGGACAACTATGTAAATATTTATGTTAATGAGCCAAAGCTTAGTAAAATACCAACCCACATGGCTTTGTTTGAAAAACGGTATCAGAGTCTATGCTTAAAGCTGATCCGATGTTACTCTAGACAACATCTCAGATTTTATAATTAAAACTTAATAAATGATGAAACAATTTTCGCAGTTTACTTTTTTAAGGAAAGTAATACTCAATGCTGATATAAAATGAATCTGGTGCAGCGAGTATTTCAACTTTTTAATGCACTTGCCAAAGGTGACTTCAGAGAACTAAGTTTTCATTGCAATATTAAGGGGAATATTTTAATGGAAGCAGTCAGACAACCTTTGTGTAATTGTCATCACAGGAATCCATTAGAGTTTTGTACAATCAAGTCATGTTGTTACAACATAAATTGCTGAAACCAAGTCACTAACAATCTAATTTACAAAATCCGGATGCTTTTTTTTTTCTATTTTCTTTTTAAGAAGTTCAGGTGCACAGAATTGGCTTAATTAAGACACTTTTTTCCCTGAAAGATATCTTCATTTCCCATGCATGGCTTATTGTATTGTATTTTACTTTATTCTGTAACAGTAGATCGAATGCCTAAGTTCCACGAACCAGCTTCCAAACCAGAACATAACAAGTAATATAATACCTATGTGCTCAATTTTACCATCGTTTTTTTTTTTTTATTGCATGTCCCTCAAAGTAACCACTATTATAAATTTTGTATTTATCATTTCTTTGCTTTTTTCCAAATTTTATCATATGTACATATGCATGAGTATGTGTGTGTGTACATGATTACGTATTTATGGTTTAATTTGGTTTTAGAACTATGTATAAAGTTTTTAAACCTAAATCCTGTCTACTGGAACATGATGCAAAGTATGGGCAATGCTGTTGTGTGTAGTTTAATACCACTGATATTCCTGGCTGTATAATAAACCATTATGTACATGTTATGATTTATGAATCCAATCCAAGTACTGGGATTATTTCTGGTTGTTTTTTATTTTATTTTTAATGTTGCTAATGTAATGCCAAGAACATCATAAGGTATGTCCCTAATATGTATGTGCAAAGAGATATATGCCTTGAAGTGGGGTTTCTCCAGTCTCTATCAGGCCAGTAAGTTTGATTTTTTTTGTAAGCTAGAATTTTGTTCTACGTTTTTTTCCAGCTCTGTCCAGGACCCTCTACTGTGATCTGTCTCAGAGCAGTCAGTGGTGGTAACCAGGCACCAGCTGGCTGTACTGGACTCACTGTGGTGGAGGCCATGGTAGGTGTGGTCCATTAGTCCTTTGGACTAATCTTTCCTTTGTGTCTTTAGTTTTCTTCATTTTTCCTTGCTCCCGAAGGGGTAAGACCAGTGGAATATTTTAGATGACCTCTCAGAGGCTTTTAAGACCCTAGACGCTACTCACCAAAGTAGAATGTAGGACATTTTCGTTATAAATTATGTTATGCCAATTGAGTTTAGATGTTTCCTGAGACCATGGTCCCCACAGCTCTCAGCCCAGCAATTCATTCCCTCAGGTAGTTTGAATAAGTCTATGGAGCTTTCATGACCTTGCCTTGTAGAGCTTGTGCTGGCTTCCCTGCTATTGTGTACTGTCTTACCCTTCACCAGAGTTACCATTTATCTGTTGTCTATTTAGTGCTTTTTCATCCCCACCCTTCCACTCCGTTATAACTATAAAAGATTGTTTCTTTTTGTGTGTAAAACTTTTCATGAGGTTTTACAGTAGTGTTGTTGTTGTTGTTGTTAGGTGTCGTTGAGTCGGTTCCGACTCACAGCGACCCTATGCACAACAGACAGAAACACTGCCCAGTCCTGTGCCATCCTCAAAATCGTTGTTATGCTTGAGATCATTGTTGCAGCCACTGTGTCAATCCACTTCGTTGAGGGTCTCCCTCTTTTCCACTGACCCTGTACTCCACCAAGCATGATGTCCTTTTCCAGGGACTCATCCCTCCTGACAACATTTCCAAAGTATGTAAGATATAGTCTCACCGTCCTTGCTTCTAAGGAGCATTTTCTGGCCACTCTTCATCCAAGACAGACTTGTTTGTTCTTTTGGCAGTCCAGGGTATATTCAATATTCTTTGCCAACACCACAATTCAAAGGCGTCAACTCTTCTTCAGTCTTCATTATTCATTGTCCAGCTTTCACATGTAAATGATGCGACTAAAAATACCATGGCTTGAGTCAGGCGCGCCTTAGTCTTCAGGGTGACATCTTTGCTCTTCAACACTTTGAAGAGGCCCTTGGCAGCAGATTTACCCAATGCGATGCGTCTTTTGATTTCTTGACTGCTGCTTCCAGGGCTATTGATTGTGAATCCAAGTAAAATGAAATCCTTGACAACTTCAATCTTTTCTCTGTTTATCATGACTTTGCTCTTTGGTCCAGTTGTGAGGATTTTTGTTTTCTCTGTGTTGAGGTGCAATACATACCGAAGGCTGTGGTCTTTGATCTTCATTAGTAAGTGCTTCAAGTCCTCTTCACTTTCAGCAAGCAAGGTTGTGTCATCTGCATAACTCAGGTTGTTAATGAGTCTTCCTCCAATCCTGACACCCCACTCTTCCTCATAAAGTCCAGCTTCTAGTATTATTTGTTCAGCATACAGATTAAATAGGTATGGAGAAAGAATACAACCCTGACGCACACCTTTCCTGACATTAAACCAATCAGTGTCCCCTTGTTCTGTCTGAACAATGGCCTCTTGATCTATGTAAAGGTTCCTCATGAGCATAATTAAGTGTTCTGGAATTCCCATTCTTCACAATGTTACCCATGGTGTGTTATGATTCGCACAGTCGAATGCCATTACATAGTCAATAAAACACAGGTAAACATCTTTCTGGTATTCTCTGCTTTCAGCCAGAATCCATCTGACATCAGCAGTGATATCCCTGGTCCCATGTACTTTTCTGAAGCCGGCCTGAATTTCTGGCAGTTCCCTGTCAATATACTGCTGCAGCCTTTTTTGAATGATCTTTAGCTAAATTTTGCTCACGTGTGATAATAATGATATTGTTCTATAATTTCCACATTTAGTTGGATCACGTTCTTGGGAATAGGAATAAATATGGATCTCCTCCAGTCAGTTGGCCAGGAAGCTGTCTTCCATATTCCTTGCCATTGATGAGGGAGCACCTCCAGCGCTGCGTCTGTTTGTTGAAACATCTTAATTGATATTCCATCAACTCCTGGAGCCTTGTTTTTCACCAATGCCTTCAGAGCAGCTTGGACTTCTTCCTTCAGTACCATCGATTACTGATCATATGCCACCTCTTGAAATGGTTGAATATTGACTAATTCTTTTTGGTATAATGACTCTGTGTATTCCTTCCATCTTCTTCTGATGCTTCCTGCATCATTTAATATTTTCCTCCATGGAATCCTTCACTATTGCAACTCGAGGCTTGAATTTTTTCGTCAGTTCTTTCAGCTTCAGAAATGCCAAGCATGTTCTTCCCATTTGGATTTCCATCTTCAGCTCTTTGCACATGTCATTATAATACTTTGCTTTGTCTTCTCGAGAGGCCCTTTGAAATCTTCTGTTCAGTTCTTTTACTTTATCAATTCTTCCTTTTGCTTTAGCTGCTCGATGCTCAAGAGCAAGTTTCAGAGTCTCCTCTGACATTCATCTTGGTCTTTTCTTTCCTGCCTGCCTTTTCAGTGACCTCTTGCTTTCTTCATGGGTGATGTCCTTGATGTCATTCCACAACTCATCTGGTCTTCGGTCACTGGTGTTGAATGCACCAAATCAATTTTCAGATGGTCTCTAAATTCAAGTGGGATATACTCAAATTCGTATTTTGGCTCTTGTGGACTTGCTCTGATTTTCTTCAGTTTCAGCTTGAACTTGCATATGAGCAATTGATGGTCTGTTCCTTAGTCAGCCTCTGGCCATGTTCTGACTGATGATATTGAGCTTTTCCATTGTCTCTTTCCACAGATGTAGTCAATTTGATTTCTGTGTGTTCCATCTGGTGAGGGCCATGTGTATAGTCACCGTTTATGTTGGTGAAAGAAGGTATTTGCAACGAAGACGTCACTGGTCTTGCAAAATTCTATCATTCGATCTCTGGCATTGATTCTAGCACCAAGGACCTATTTTCCGACCAATAATCCTTCTTCTTTGTTTCCAACTTTTGCATTCCAATTGCCAGTAATTATCAATGCATCTTGATTGCATGTTCCATCAATTTCAGACTGTAGCAGCTGATAAAAATCTTCTATTTTTTCATCTTTGGCCCTAGTGGTTGGTGCATAAATTTCAGTAATAGTCATATTAACTAGTCTTCCTTGTAGGCGTATGGATATTATCCTATCACTGACACCATTGTACTTCAGGATAGATCTTGAAACGTTCTTTTTGACCATGAATGCAACACCATTCCTCTTCGAGTTTTCATTCCCAGCATAGTAGACTATACGACTGTATGATTCAAAATGGCCAATACCAGCCCATTTCAGCTCACTAATGCCTAGGATATAGATGTTTATGCATTCCATTTCATTTTTGACGATTTCCAGTTTTCCTAGATTCATACTTCATACATTCCAGGTTCCGATTATTAATGGATGTTTGCAGCTGTTTCTTCTCATTTCGAGGTGTGCCACATCAGCAAATGAATGTCCCAAAAGCTTGACTCCATCCATGTCATTAAGATCGACTCTACTTGAGGAGGCAGCTCTTCCCCAGTCATCTTTTGAGTGCCTTCCAACCTGGGGGGCTCATCTTCCAGCCCTATATCAGACAATATTGTACTTCTGTTCGTAAGGTTTTCACTGGCTAATGCTTTTCAGAAGTAGACTGCCGGGTCCTTCTTCCTAGTCTGTCTTAGTCTGGAAGCTCAGCTGAAACCTGTCCTCCATGGGTGACCCTGCTGGCATCTAAATACCAGTGGCATAGCTTCCAGCATCACAGCAACATGCGAGCCCCCACAGTACGACAAACTGACAGACACATGGTCTCATACGATATTTGTCCTTTTGTAATTAACTCAGCATAATGCCCTCCAGATTCATCCGTATTATGAGATGCTCTGCAGATTCATCATTGTTCTTTATCATTGTGTAATACTCCATTGTGTGTATGTATGTACCATAGTTTGTTTATCCATTCATATGTTGATGGGCATCTAGGTTGTTTCCATCTTTTTGCTATTGTGAACAATGCTGCAATGAACATGGGTGTGCATATGTCCATTAGAGTGACAACTCTTATTTCTCTTGGATCTATTCCCAGGAATGGGATTGCTGGATCATATGGTATTTTTATTTCTAGCTTTCTACAGAAGCACCATATTTCTTTTCCAAAATGTTTGTATCATCTTGCATTCCCACCAGCAGCATGTAAGAGTTCCAACCTCCCTACAGCCTCTCCAGCATTTGTGATTTCCTGTTTTGTTTTTTTTTAATAATTTTTATTGTACTTTAAGTGAAAGTTTACAAATCAAATCAGTCTCTCACGCAAAAACTTGTATACACCTTGCTACATACTCCCAGTTACTCTCCCCCAATGAGACAGCCTGCTCTCTCCCTCCACTCTCTCTTGTTGTGTCGACTTCACCAGCTTCTAACTCCCTCATCTCCCCTCCAGGCAGGATATGCCAACATAGTCTCAAGTGTCCACCTGATCAAAGAAGCTCACTCCTCACCAGCATCCCTCTCCAACCATTGTCCAGTCCAATCCCTGTCTGAAGAGTTGGCTTCGGGAATGGTTCCTGTCCTGGACCAATAGAAGGTCTGGGGGCTGTGACCATTGGGGTCCTTCTAGTCTCAGTCAGACCATTAAGTCTGGTATTTTTATGAGAATTTGGGGTCTGCATCCCACTGCTCTCCTGCTCCCTCAGGGGTTCTCTTTTGTGTTCCCTGTCAGGGCAGTCATTGGCTGTAGCTGGGCACCATCTAGTTCTTCTAGTCTCAGGCTGATGTAGTCTCTGGTTTATATGGCACTTTCTGTCTCTTGGGCTCATAGCTATCATGTGACCTTGGTGTTCTTCATTCTCCTTTGATCCAGGTGGATTGAGACCAATTGATGCATATTAGATAGCTGCTTCCTAGCGTTTGAGATCCCAGATGCCATTCTTCAAAGTGGGATGCAGAATGTTTTCTTAATAGATTTTATAATGCCCATTGACTTAGATGTCCCCTGAAACCATGGTTCCCAAACCCCTGCCCCTGCTACCCTGGCCTTCAAAGCATTCAGTTTATTCACAAAATTTCTTTGCTTTTGGTTTAGTCCCATTTTGCTGACCTCGCCTGTTTTATGTGTTGTCTTTCCCATCACCTAAAATAGTTCTTATCTCTCCCACCCTCCCTCCCTCCCCACTCTCATAACCACAAAAGAATATTTTCTTCTCATTTTAAACTGTTTCTTAAGTTCTTATAATAGTGCTCGTATACAATATTTGTCCTTTTGCAACTGACTAATTTCACTCAGCATAATGCCTTTTAGTTTCCTCCATGTTATGAAATGTTTCACAAATTCCTCATTGTTCTTTATCAATGCGCAGTATCCCATTGTGTGAATATACCATAATTTATTTAACCATTCATCCATTGATGGGCACGTTGGTTGCTTCCATCTTTTTGCTGTTGTAAACAGTGCTGCAATAAACATGGTTGTGCATTTATCTGTTCGTGTAAAGGCTCTTATTTCTCTAGGATATATTTCAAGGAGTGGATTGCTGGATCGTATAGTAGTTCTATTTCTAGCTTTTTAAGGAAGTGCCAAAAAGTTTTCCAAAGTGGTTATACCATTTGACATTCCCACCAGCAGTATACAAGTGTTCCAATCTCTCCACAGCCTCTCCAAAATTTATTATTTTGTGTTTTTTTGGATTAATGCCAGCCTTGTTGGAGTGAGATGAAATCTCATTGTAGTTTTGATCTGCATTTCTCTAATGGCTAATGATTGTGAACATTTCCTCATTTATTTGTTAGCTACCTGAATGTCTTCTTTAGTGAAGTGTCTAGTCATATCTTTTGCCCATTTTTTAATTGGGTTATTTGTCTTTTTGTAGTTGAGTTTTTGCAGTATCATGTAGATTTTAGAGATCAGGCACTGCTTGGAAATGTCATAGCTTAATACTTTTTCCCAGTCTGTAGGTAGTCTTTTTACTCTTTTGGTGAAGTCTTTGGATGAGCATAGGTGTTTGATTTTTAGGAGCTCCCAGTTATCTAGTTTTTCTCCTGCATTCTTAATAATGTTTTGTATACTGTTTATGCCATGTATTAGGGCTCCTAACGTTGTCCCTATTTTTTCTTCTATCATTTTTATTGTTTTAGATTTTATATTTAGGTCTTTGATCCATTTTGAGTTAGTTTTTGTGCATTGAGTGAGGTATGGGTCTTGTTTCATTTTTTTGCAGATGGATATCCAGTTATGCCAGCACCATTTGTTAAAAAGACTGCCTTTTCCCCATTTAACTGTTTTGGGACCTTTGTCAAATATCAACTGCTCATATGTGGATGGATTTATGTCTGGATTCTCAATTCTGTTCCATTGGTCCATGTATCTGTTGTTGTACCAGTACCAGGCTGTTTTGACTACTGTGGCAGTATAATAGGTTCTAAAATCAGGTAAAGTAAGGCCTCCCTCCTTAGTTCTTGTTTTTCAATAATGCCTTATTTATCTGGGGCCTCTTTCCCTTCCATATGAAGTTGGTGATTTGTTTCTCCATCTCATTAAAGAATGTCGTTGGAATTTGGATCGGAATTGCATTAAATGTATAGATGGCTTTTAGTAGAATTGACATTTTTATAATGTTAAGTCTTCCTAGTTCTACTCTGTCCTGTAGGTTTGCTATGAGTCGGAATAGATTCAATGGCACTGAGTTTTCTGGGTGGGGATCCATGAGCAAGGTATGTTTTTCCACGTATGTAAGTCTCTTTTGGTTTCTTGCAGAAGTGTACTGTAGTGTTCTTTGTATAAGTCTTTTTTCTGGTAAGATTTATTCCTAAGTATTTTATCTTCTTGGGGGCTACTGTAAATGACATTGATTTGGTGATTTCCTCTTCAATGTTCTTTTTATTGGCGTAGAGGAATCCAACTGATTTTTCTATGTTTATCTTGTATCCCGATACTCTGCTGAACTCTTCTATTAGTTTCAGTAGTTTTATTGATGGCTCCTTAGGGTTTTCCGTGTACAAGATCATGTCATGCAAATAGAGGAACTTTTACTTCTTCCTTGCCAATCTGGATGCCCTTTCTTTCTTTATCTAGTCTAATTACTCTGGCTAGGACTTCCAACACAATGTTGAATAAGAGCGGTGATAAAGGGCATCCTTGTCTGGTTCCCGATCTCAGTGGGAATGTTTTCAGGCTCTCTCCATTTAGGGTGATGTTGTCTGTTGCCTTTGTATAAATGCCCTTTATTATGTTGAGGAATTTTCCTTCTATTCCTGTTTTGCTAAGAGTTTTTTCATGAATGAGTGTTGGACTTTGTCAAATGCCTTTTCTGCATCAATTGATAAAATCATGTGATTTTTTTCTTTTATTTATGTGATGGATTACATTAATTGTTTTTCTGATATTGCACCATCCCCTGCATACCTGGTATAAATCCCACTTGGTCATGATGAATTATTGTTTTGATATGTTGTTGAATTCTATTGGCTAGAATTTTGTTCAGGATTTTTGCATCTGCATTCATGAGGGATATAGGTCTATAATTTCTTTTTTTGTGTGGTGTCTTTACCTGGTTTTGGTATCAGGGATATGGTGGCTTCACAGAATGAGTTTGGTAGTATTCCATCCTTTTCTATGCTCTGAAATATCTTTAGTGGTAATGGTGTTAACTCTTCTCTGAAAGTTTGGTAGAACTCTGCAATGAAGCTATCTGTACTAGGGCTTTTTTTTGTTGGGAGTTTTTTGATTAACTTTTCAATCTCTTCTTTTGTTATGGGTCTATTTAGTTGTTCTACCTCTTTGTTAGTTTAGGTAGGTAGTATGTTTGTAGGAATTCATCCTTTTCTTCTATGTTTTCAAATTTGTTAGAGTACAATTTTTCATATTAATGTGATATGATTCTTTTAATTTCAGTTGGGTCTCTTGTAATATCACCCATCTCATTTCTTATTTGGGTTATTTGCTTCCTCTTCTGTTTTTCTTTTGTCAGTTAGGCCAGTGGTTTATCAATTTTGTTGGTTTTTTAAAAAAAACAGCGTTTGGTCTTGTTAATTCTTTCAATCGTTTTTCTGTTTCCTATTTCATTTAGTTCAGCTCTAATTTTTATTATTTTTCTTCTGGTACCTGTGGGTTTCTTTTGTTGCTCTCTATTTGTTCAAGTTGTAAGCATAATTCTTTGATTTTGGTCCTGTCTTCTTTTTGGATGTGTGCATTTATTGATATAAATTGGCCTCTGTGCATCGCTTTTGCTGTGTGCCAAAGGTTCTGATAGAAAGTGTTTTCATTCTCATTGGATTTTACGAATTTCTTTATTCCATCCTTAAAGTCTTCTATAATCCAGTCTTTTTTGAGCAGGGTGTTATTCAGTTTCCAAGTGTTTGATTTCTTTTCACTGCTTTTCCTGTTATTGATTTCCACCTTTATAGCCTTATGGTCAGAGAAGATGCTTTGTAATATTTCAATGTTTTGGATTCTGTTAAGGCTTGCTTTATGACCTAATATGTGGTCTATTCTAGAGAATGTTCCATGTGCACTAGAAAAGAAAGTATATTTGGTTGCTGTTGGGTGGAGTGTTCTGTACATGTCTATGAGGTCAAGTTGATTGATTGTGGCATCTAGATCTTCTGTGTCTTTATTGAGCTTCTTTCTGGATGTCCTGTCCTTCACCAAAAGTGGTGTGTTGAAATCTCCTACTATTATTGTGGAGCTGTCTATTTCACTTTTCCATGCTGATAGAGTTTGTTTTATGTATCTTGCAGCCCTGTCACTGGGTGCATAAATATTTAATGTGGTTATATCTTCTTGGTGCATTGTCCCTTTAATCATTACATAGTGTCCTTCCGTATCCTTTATAATGGATTGAACTTTAAAGTCTATTTTGTGAGAAATTAGTATTACCACTCCTTCTCTTTCTTGATTTTTATTTGCTTGATATATTTTTTTTTCATCCTTTGAGTATTTGTTTGTGTCTCTAAGTCTAAGGTGTGTCTCTTGTAGGCAGCATATAGATAGATCTTGTTTTTTAATCCATTCTGCCACTGTCTGTCTTTTCATTGGTGGATTTAGTCCATTTACATTCAGGGTAATTATGGATAGGTATGAATTCAGTGCTAAAAAAAAAACAAAACTTTTTTTCTTTTCTATGAATTCAGTGCTATCATTTTGATGTCTTTTTTTGTGTGTTATTGACAGTTTCTTTTTCCCACTTAATTTTATGTGTTGAGTGGATCACTTTTATATATTGTCCTTTCCTCATATTTGTTTTTGCTGATTTTGTTTCTGCTGAGTCTGTATTTTTCCCTTGTATTTTATTTTGATGAGTAGGATAGTTTGTCTCCTTTGTGGTTACCTCATTATTTACCCCTATTTTTCTAAATTTAATCCTAAATTTATTTCTTTGTATCGCTGTATCTTCCTCTCCATATGGAAGGTGTATGATTACATTTCTTAGTCCCTCTTTATTATTTTAATGTTGTCTTCTTTTATTTAATAACATCACTGTTACCTTGTTTGAGCTTTTTTTTTTTTAATAACCTTGCTTTGTTTTTTTGGATTTCCCTGTCTGGATTGACTTCTGGTTGCTCTGCCCAGTGTCCAAGTCTTGGGTTGATGCCTGATATTACTGATTTTCTAACCAAAGAACTCCCTTTAGTATTTCTTGTAGTTTTGATTTCGTTTTTATGAATTCCCTAAACTTCTGTTTATCTGGAAATATCTTAATTTCACCTTCATATTTAAGAGACAGTTTTGCTGGATATATGATTCTTCGCAGGTAATTTTTTTCCTTCAATTTTTTAAATATGTCATCCCATTGCCTTCTTGCCTGCATGGTTTCTGCCGAGTAGTCCAAGTTTATTCTTATTGGCTCTCCTTTGTAGGTGACTTTTCATTTATCCCTCACTGCTCTTATAATTGTCTCTTTATCTTTGGTTTTGGCAAGTTTGATTATAATATTTCTCGGTGACTTTCTTTTAAGATCTACCTTATGTGGAGTTCGATGAGCACCTTGAATAGATATCTTCTCATCTTTCACAATCTCAGGGAAGTTTTCTGCCAAGAAAGCTTCAACAATTCTCTGTGTATTTCCTGTTATCCCTCCCTGTTCTGGTACCCCAATCACTCATAGGTTATTTCTCTTGATAGAGTCCCACATGATTCTTAAGTTTTCTTCATTTTTCTTTTAATTCTTTTATCTGATTTTTCTTCAAATATATTAGTGCAAAGTGATTTATCTTCAAGTTCAGAAATTCTAGCTTCTACTTTCTCAATCCTGCTCCTCTGGCTTTCTACTGAGTTTTCTACTTCTGCAATTTTATTGTTAATCTTCTGAATTTCTGATTGCTGTCTGTCTATGGATTTTTCCAGCTTATTAAACTTTTCATTAGGTTCCTGAATAATCTTTCTAATTTCTTCAGTTGCTTTATCTGTGTGTTCCTTGGCTTTTCTGTGTATTGCCTCATTTTCTTCCTGGTGTCTTGAAGGATTCTGTATATTAAACTTTTGCATTCTGGCTCTGGTAATTCCAGGAATGCAATTTCATCTAGAAGATCCCTGGATTCTTTGTTTTGAGAGCCTGTTTAGGTGATCATGGTCTGTTTCTTTATGTGACTTGATATTGACTGTTGTCTCTGAGCCATCTATAAGTTATTGTATTAGTATGTGCTTGCTTACTGTGTCATAGCTTCTTGCTTTGTTTTGTTTTGGTATGCCCATTTGGGTTGCTTGAGTGAGCTAGCTTGATTATTTTTGCCTTTGGAGCTCTGATGTCCTGTCCCCAGATGGCTAGAGCTGTTTGTTAGGAGGTATATCAGTCTAGGAGTCCATTCAGTTTTCTTGCATGAATTTGGCTCAGGTTTCCAGGTAACTGATCATCAACTGTGTGGTACAGGCTCTGTCCTACAGTCTTAGAGGGGCAGGGTGATTGACATATATACTGGTATCTGATTACAGCAGGGGGTCATGCTATGAAAAAGGCAGGGGGCTGAGACCTGACCCCCAATTGTTTGAGGAAAGACATCTCTGTTCCCTAGAGCATGCTGGTGGGTGGGTTCTGCAGAGGAACCATGGGCAACAAAGTTTTTGGTTGTAAGGACTGGGAAGTACCAGTTATCTTTGGACCCCTCTCATGGGTGGCTGGGTGACCTGAGTGGAGCTACCAGTCCTTAGATCCCTGATGTGGATAGGTGAGGATCTTGTTTAACAGGCAAAGCAATGTCAAACCTCAAACACCCATGTCTCCACCACACAGCTGAAATGGTTGGAGTCTGCCAACAAGGGCCTATTCTCCCAAAATAGGCCCACACAGGTC
Organism: Loxodonta africana; assembly: GCF_030014295.1. Lineage (NCBI taxonomy): Eukaryota > Metazoa > Chordata > Mammalia > Proboscidea > Elephantidae > Loxodonta > Loxodonta africana. The sequence goes on from NC_087355.1 coordinate 64,213,114, forward strand.
CATGCAGAAAAGGAAGGTGCTCAAAGTTCAGGGACAGTTTATGCCTGGACAGGATCCATTTCTGTCCCGAGCGCCGCGCCCCCCCCCGGCCCAGTTCATGGAGCTAGCAAATTATCATTTCCCCCAATTGCAAATTTTTTACTTCCCCAAGCCCAGAGGGATGGCTCTAGGTGTTCAACAGTGCCTATCTCAGGCCCAGGGAATTCAGCTGCTGAAGCCAGCTTGGGGGTGGGGGAGGATGGTACAATATACTCAAGTACTTAGCTTTTGCCGAGAATGCTGTTCTTCTCAGGTTCCGGAGGTGCGAGTAGGCTGTGTGGCTGGTTGCTTCTCTGAGGAAACTGTGGCCAAAGGCTAGTACCAGCTCCCTGCTGCCACCACTCCAGGAATGGTGCCTGAGGGCTCACCGTGATTCAGATCCGGTAACTTCTCTCTGCTTCTGAACGGTCTCTTTCTCCCCCTCCCCCGCAGTTCATTTTCTAAGCTTGCTTTTGAAGCTCAGGGCTTCCAGCTTTTCACAAATATACTCATTTCACTCATTTTTTTTTTTGGTCTTTGTTGTAAAGAGGGCTCGCCAGAAGCATCTGTTTATTCTGCCATCTTGGCTCCACCTCTCCTCTTTTTTTTTAGTTTGTGCCAGCGACACTGGGGTGTGATGGTATCTCATTGTGGATTTGATTTGTATTTCTCTAAAAAAAAAATTATTATTATTTTTTTTAATAACTAGTGATCTCGAGCATTTCCTCATGTTCCTGTTGACCATTTTAATGTCTTTCTTGGTGAAGTGCCTGTTCCTTTTTTTTTTGCCCATTTTTGTATTATTTGTTTTATTGTTGTAGAGGTGTTGGATTTTCCTGTAGATTTTAGAGGTTAGAACTTTGTCTGATTTGTAATAGCCAATTTTTTTTTCCCCCAGTCTGTAGGTTCTCTTTCTACTCTTTTGATAAAGTCTTTTAATAAGCATAGGTGTTTAATTTTTAGAATATCGCAGTTATCTAGCTTGTCTGCTGGGGTTTGTGTATTGTTGGTTATAGTTTGTATCCTGTTAATGCCTTGTATCAGGACCTCTAGCAACGATTCTATTTCTTCTTCTATGAACTTTTTAATTTTTGGCTTTATATTTAGGTCTTTGATCTAAATATGTGTATGGTGTGAGGTATGGGTCCTGTTTCTTTTTTTGTAGATGGACATCCAGTTTTGCCAGCACCATTTGTTTAAAAGACTGCTTTGTCCCTATTTGATGGGCTTTGGGCTCGTGTCAAAGATCAGGTGTCCATAGGTAGGTAAATTACATCTGGGCTCTCAGTTCTGTTCCATTTGTCAATGCATTTGTCCTCGTGCCAGTATCAGGCTGTTTTGACTACTGTAGCTGTATAGTAGGTTCTGTCAGGTAGTACAAGTCCTCTTACTCTATTCTTCTTCTTCAATAGTGCTTTACTCAGCTGGGGCATTTTCCAAAAGGAATATAATAAGCATTACATAGTTGAGTGTGATAATTATTTTAAAATCTAAATTTACAGGAAATTACAATGAAAATGACAATAAAAATGAACCCAATTAAACAGGCAAAGGACACATATAGATGTTTCACCAAAGAAGATTTACACATATATATATTTACTACAACGAAATTAAAATAAAAGATACTATAAATACGTATGGGTCAGATTTTCTATTTTGGTCTGAAACTTGTATGTAAAAGAACAGGGTTAAGATTAAAAAAAAAAAAAACTGAGCAGAGATTGTGATTCAATGACATTTCTTAGAGGATGCATGCACTTTGACTTCTGACTAAAATAAGGCATAATATGCTTCAATTTTTTTTTTCAAGAAAGAAATGCATTTGTTTTAGGGATTAAGAGACAAACAGTTTTGTGAGAAGATTTATGAAAATCTATATGTTTAAAGGAAGAGGAATTCCAGAAAAGAAGTGAGGACAAATGGGGAGAAATGAAATGACAAAACTAACAGCTTATCAGGAGAGTAATGTCGAGATCCTGGTCAGCTGGAGGGAAAGACCCATTGTCCACCTCCCCCACTTCCAACCCCCAAAAAGACGACTCTGCAGTCATGAAAGTAAAGGAAATTGTTGTGAGTTTTTAATTTCCCAACTATTACTCACACTTTTTTTCTTCTAAAACAGGAGAATTTGGAAAATTGATGAATTGCCCTTTTGAAATTTTTATTTATTGTAAAACAGCAAATATAACAGTGAGGTTGCTATTTTAGGTTTCATTCTAACTAAAAAGAAACCCGGAAGCTTCAGTGAGATCGAGACAACACCAGAAACTTTCTTTCAGTCTATTTTCTTACACTAAATAATCCTTTAATCAAGGGACTATGCCTTTTGGGCCTCAGTTTTTCATCTTAATATGAAGGAGTTATCTTACATTATTTTTAATGTGCCTTTCAACGCTCATATAACTTTAATAAAGTATGCTTAGTATGCATATGCATCTGTCTACATGTTTATCTCTATAGTAAATCATTGAAAAATTGTAGTGTTTGGTATTTATTCACCTGGTCAATAAAAATTATAGAATTAAAGGTAATAAATAACAATTTAATTATTGTTTAATCACACTCAAATGTATATGCATATATATATGTATGTGTATATCTATATACAGATATTTATAGATATATTTATGGGGCCCTGGTGGTGCAGTGGTTAAGTGTTTGCCTACTAACCAAAAGGTTGGCAGTTTGAATCCACCAGCCTCTCCTTGGAAACCCTCTGGAACAGTTCTACTCTGTTCACTGTGAGTTGGAATCAACTAAACGGCAAGAGGTTTGGTTTGATAGTTGATTGATGATAGATAGATAGATAGACAGACAGACAGACAGACAGACAGACAGACAGATAGATAGATAGATAGATATGGAAAAAAAGACCAAAACAGATGTCAGAAAAGACTCTGAAACTTGCTTTTGAACATAGAGTGGCTAAAGAGGATTGAAGAAATGCTGAAGTAAAAGAACCAAACAGATGATTTCAAAGGGTGGCTCCAAAAGACAAAGTAAATTATTATAAGAACATGTGTAAAGACCTGGAGTTAGAAAACCAAAAGTGAGAAGCACACTTGGTATTTCTCAAGCTGAAAGAACTGAAGAAAAAATTCAAGTCTTGAGTTGCAATACTGAAAGACTCTATGGGGAAGATATTAAATGACACAGGAAGCAACAAAAGAAGATGGAAGGAATATCCAGAGTCATATGTATCAAAAAGAATAGGTCGACATTCAACCATTTCAGAAAGTAACATATGATCAAGAACTGATGGTACTGAAGGAAGAAGTCTAAGCCACACTGAAGACACTGGCAAAAAAAGAAGCTCTAAGAACTGATGGAATACCAATTGAGATGTTTCAACAAACAGATGCAGTGCTGAATGAGCTTACTCGTCTATGTCAAGAAATTGGTATAAGGTACTTTGAATAACATAATGGACAATGTCTATAGCAGTAGTTATAAAATAGATGCTGGAACAGTTCTGATATGACTGTTTTTTTCTTAAAAAACCCAGTGCCTTTGAGTCAATTCTGACTCATAGCAACCCTATAGGACAGAGCAGAACTGTCCCATAGAGCTTCCAAGAGCGCCTGGCAGATTCAAACTGGCAACCTTTTGGTTCGCAGCCGTAGCACTTAACCACTACGCCATCAGTGTTTCCATTTTTTGTATAGACCTTAATACAGGCAGAATACAGTTCAGTAAAGGATGATTCTGTTGGGGAAGGTAATAGCATTTGTTGAATGGCCATAATATGACAGGTATTTTACATTTATTATCTCAAGTTTTTCAATATCATTGAAAGAAGGATACAGAATACTCCAAACGAGTACAGAAGAAAATGACGTGGGTTACGAGCTAGTGTTGGCCAGTCCATTTCCACCCTTATTTCTTCCAGTCACTATACTCACATTCCCTGGTATTTATTCTCTTCATGACACACTGCTGGTTAAAGACTGTACTAAAAATTCCTGGAGGAGTGGATGACCTTAGTCTGTCAATCTCAAAGTTTAGCAGCCATCAAAGCTTGTTAAAGCACACATTGTTGCATGTACTATCAGGGGTTCTGATTTCAGAAAGTCTGTGGTATGTTTCTTCAATTTTATTTTTTAACAAGTTCCCAGGTGGTGTAGTGGTTAAGAGTTATGGCTGCTAACTACAAGATTGACAGTTCGAATCCACCAGGCACTCCTTGGAAACCGTAAGGGGGAGTTCTACTCTGTCCTAAAGGGTCCTCATGAGTCAGAATCGACAATCGGTTTTTGCTTATTCTAGGGAAAACACTTTGAGAACCACTGGCTTAAATTAATGCACTCCAATGTATAGCAGGTGGTTCCAAGAGATGAACTTAGAGTGGTTAAAGAAGTTCATAATCTGTTATAGAAATAGAGAAGTCAAATCAATAAAAAAAAAATCATATTCATTAAGGAAATGCTAACTATTATTGAGCACTTACCAGATAACAGGTATTAGATTAAACGCTTTACATGGAAAAATGACCTAAATAAAGAGTAGCCTTTCAGTCACCTACAGCTCATGGCAACTCCGTGTGTTTAAGAGACAGACTGTTCCTTATAGGGTTTTCAATGGCTGATTTTTCAAAAGTGGATCACCATGTCCCTGATACCAAAACCAGGTAAAGACATTACAAAAAAAGAAAATTATAGGCCTATATCCCTCATGAACATAGATGCAAAAATCCTCAACAAAATTCTAGCCAATAGAATCCAACAACACATCAAAAAAATAATTCACCATGATCAAGTGGGATTTATACCAGGTGTGCAAGGCTGGTTGAATATCAGAAAAACCATTAATGTAATCCATTACATAAATAAAGCAAAAGACAAAAACCACATGATCTTATCAATTGATGCAGAAAAGGCATTTGACAAAGTCCAACACCCATTTATGATAAAAACTCTTACCAAAATAGGAATTGAAGGAAAATTCCTCAACATAATAAAGGGCATCTATGGAAAGCCAACAGCCAATATCACTCTAAATGGAGAGAACCTGAAAGCATTTCCCTTGAGAACAGGAACCAGACAAGGATGCCCTTTATCACCACTCTTATTCAACATCGTGCTTGAAGTCCTAGCCAGGGCAATTAGGCTAGACAAAGAAATAAAAGGTATCCGGATTGGCAAGGAGGAAGTAAAGCTATCACTATTTGCAGATGACATGATCTTATACACAGAAAACCCTAAGGAAACCTCCAGAAAACTACTGAAACTAATAGAAGAGTTTGGAAGAGTCTCAGGTTATAAAATAAACATACAAAAATCACTTGGATTCCTCTACATCAACAAAAAGAACACTGAAGAGGAAATAACCAAATCAATACCATTCACAGTAGCCCCCAAGAAGATAAAATACTTAGGAATAAATCTTACCAAGGATGTAAAAGACCTATACAAAGAAAACTACAAAGCTCTACTACAAGAAATTCAAAAGGACGTACTTAAGTGGAAAAACATACCTTGCTCATGGATAGGAAGACTTAACATAGTAAAAATGTCTATTCTACCAAAAGCCATCTATACATTTAACGCACTTCCGATCCAAATTCCAATGTCATATATTAAGGGGATAGAGAAACAAATCACCAATTTCATATGGAAGGGAAAGAAGCCCCAGATAAGCAAAGCATTACTGAAAAAGAAGAAGAAAGTGGGAGGCCTCACTCTACCTGATTTCAGAAGCTATTATACAGCCACAGTAGTCAAAACAGCCTGGTACTGGTACAACAACAGGCACATAGACCAATGGAACAGAATTGAGAACCCAGATATAAATCCATCCACATATGAGCAGCTGATATTTGACAAAGGTCCAGTGTCAGTTAATTGGGGAAAAGATAGTCTTTTTAACAAACGGTGCTGGCATAACTGGATATCCATTTGCAAAAAAATGAAACAGGACCCATAACTCACACCATGCACAAAAACTAACTCCAAGTGGATCAAAGACCTAAACATAAAGACTAAAACGATAAAGATCATGGAAGAAAAAATAGGGATAACCCTAGGAGCCCTAATACAAGGCATAAACAGAATACAAAACATTACCAAAAATGATGAAGAGAAACCCGATAACTGGGAGCTCCTAAAAATCAAACACCTATGCTCATCTAAAGACTTCACCAAAAGAGTAAAAAGACCACCTACAGACTGGGAAAGAATTTTCAGCTATGACATCTCAGACCAGCGCCTGATCTCTAAAATCTACATGATTCTGTCAAAACTCAACCACAAAAAGACAAACAACCCAATCAAGAAGTGGGCAAAGGACATGAACACACACTTCACTAAAGAAGATATTCAGGCAGCCAACAGATACATGAGAAAATGATCTCGATCATTAGCCATTAGAGAAATGCAAATTAAAACTACGATGAGATTCCATCTCACACCAACAAGGCTGGCATTAATCCAAAAAACACAAAATAATAAATGTTTGAGAGGCTGCGGAGAGATTGGAACTCTTATACACTGCTGGTGGGAATATAAAATGGTACAACCACTTTGGAAATCTATCTGGCGTTATCTTAAACAGTTAGAAATAGAACTACCATACAACCCAGAAATCCCACTCCTCGGAATATACCCTAGAGAAACAAGAGCCTTCAAACAAACAGATATATGCACACCCATGTTTATTACAGCTCTGTTTACAATAGCAAAAAGCTGGAAGCAACCAAGGTGTACATCAACGGATGAATGGGTAAATAAATTGTGGTATATTCACACAATGGAATACTACACATCGATAAAGAACAGTGAAGAATCTGTGAAACATTTCATAACATGGAGGAACCTGGAAGGCATTATGCTGAGCGAAATTATTCAGATGCAAAAGGACAAATATTGTATAAGACCACTATCATAAGATCTTGAGAAATAGTATAAACTGAGAAGAACACATACTTTTGTGGTTACGAGGTGGGGGGGGGGAGGGAGGGAGGGAGGGAGAGGGTTTTTTATTGATTAATTAGTAGATGAGAACTGCTTTAGGTGAAGGGAAGGACAACACTCAATACTTGGAAGGTCAGCTCAATTGGACTGGACCAAAAGCAGTTTCCGGGATAAAATGAATGCTTCAAAGGTCAGGGGAGCAAGGGCGGGGGTCTGGGGACCATGGTTTGAGGGGACTTCTAAGTCAATTGGCAAAATAATTCTATTATGAAAACATTCTGCATCCCATTTTGAAATGTGGCGTCTGGGGTCTTAAATGCTAACAAGCGGCCATCTAAGATGCAGCAATTGGTCTCAACCCACCTGGAGCAAAGGAAAATGAAGAACACCAAGGTCACACGACAACTAAGAGCCCAAGAGACAGAAAGGGCCACATGAACCAGAGACCTACATCATCCTGAGACCAGAAGAACTAGTTGGTGCCCGGACACAATCGATGACTGCCCTGACAGGGAGCACAGCAGAGGACCCCTGAGGGAGCAGGAGATCAGTGGGATGCAGACCCCAAATTCTCATAAAAAGGCCATACTTAATGGTCTGACTGAGACTAGAGGAATCCCGGCGGCCATGGTCCCCAGACCTTCCGTTGGCACAGGACAGGAACCATCCCCAAAGACAACTCATCAGACATGAAAGGGACTGGTCAGTGGGTGGGAGAGAAATGGAGAGAGATGCTGATGAAGAGTGAGCTAATTATATCAGGTGGACACTTGCGATTGTGTTGGCATCTCTTGTCTGGAGGGGGGACGGGAGGATAGAGAGAGAGGGAAGCTGGCAAAATTGCCACGAAAGGAGAGACTGAAAGGGCTGACTCATTAGGGGGAAAGCAAGTGGGAGTACGGAGTAAGATGTATGTAAACTTATATGTGACAGACTGATTGGATTTGTAAACGTTCACTTGAAGCTTAATAAAAGTTAATAAAAAAAAAAAAGTGGATCACCGGGCCTTTCTTCCAAGGAGTTCTAGGTGGACTTGTACCTCCAACTTTTTGGTTAACAGCCGAGTGTGTTATCCTATTACACAACGCAGGAACTCCCCAGAAGATGAAGTCCCTCAGGTATCTGTAATTTAAATAATTATAGGGAAAGTGATAGTTACAGCTGGAGTATAAGCATTCTAACCTGAGGGATGTTTACAAATAGTCCATTTGAACGATGGAATTGGACAATGCTCTGTGGAAAAAAACAGAAGCACAGCCATTGTCCATTGCCTCACTATCCACTGGGCAGTAATTATTCTGGCTTGTCTTGTCTTATTATTATCATCTTCTTCCTAGAGAAGAGAGTGAAATCTTTTTTAAAATAAATGTTTTCCCTAAAATAAGTTCTTTTTTTATATATAAATGTCGATATCACTCTCCTTTATCTTACCTCTTATTCTCAAAAACTTTTTGAGTATCTGATTCTTTTGACTTCCTAAACCTTAAATTAGTAATGGCCTCTAGAGTTTTATGTTTGATTCCTTCTTATTTTCTCTATAAACCTCTCACTTGATTTAACAGCTCTAAAATATAACCCTTCCATGATTGTTCATGTATTTATGCTTTTGCACTTTCCGATTAATGTTCCTGGGATTTCTTTACCCTGCTCTCCATCCACTACATTACTCTTCAGCTCAATTGTCATTCCTTTTAAAGTGACACTCCAAACTCCTTTAAACTTTTTCCTCTCTAATTCCAAATGCATTTACATATATCTTGAATATTGTCCGCATTAACTTGTATTGTATTATATTTATTGATGTTTCTGCCTCTTTCAAATGACTCTGAGATTCTAAAGGGTAGCTCCCATGCCTTATTAATCTTTGTTCCCTTCCCTCCAGAGCCTGAGAGAATATTTTCCATATTTGAGCTATGTAATGAATAAATGGTTGATATAGTCAGCAAATTTCAAATAATATATAATTTCTTTTTATTACATGGACAAAACCCTTAAATAGGAAAAACTAACACACTGGAAGTGGTCACTCGTTTCACCTTTCGTCCTGAATAGTTCTAGACAGTTATCAGGAATATTCTGCTGTTGTTGTTAGCTGCTGTCAAGTTGATTCTGACTCATGACAATCCCATGTGTGTAGAATAGAATTGCATTCAACAGAGTTTTCAAGGCTTTGGTTTTTTGGAAGCAGATACCCAGGCCTGTCTTTTAAGGTGTCTATGGATTGGTTTGACCCACATTATTTAAATCTCTTTAGACTAACCCTGTTTCCTGTTTCAGGGTGAAATTTGTTCTGTTGGAGTAGAAGCTCTGGGAAGGATCCTATTTGTGGTAAATGGACATATTTCAAACCTTTAAAGTCCATTATATTAGGAAGTAGATAGACCCAAAGTTGTGTCAGGAGGAGATCTAGAGAGATTGGGAAACTATAAGTGAAAACACCAGTCTAATTTAGGGGTAAGTTCATATATGTACACTAAGTATACCCTTATGCCCAGATGAGTTAGAAACGGGGAAAATATAGCAATGGGTAGCAGAGTCTCAGACTTGGTAATTAGGGATCTGGATCAGACAGTCTAGACCAATAGTATATACTCTTGGATAAACAAACAAACAAAAAAACGATTGTCATAGAGTCAATTTCTACTCACGGTACCCATGTGTTGCAGAGTAGAAGTTTGCTCCGTAGCGTTTTCAAAGCTGTGAACTTCCAGAAGCAGGCTATCAGACCTGTCTTCCGAAGCCTCTGGGTGAATTTGAACTGACAACCTTTTGGTTAGTAGTTGATCGCTTACCTATTGGTGCCACCCGGGACTCCTATACTGTTGGATAGAGAAACAAAAACATTATGATCAAATGCAAGCTTCTCTTGATTTAGTGGCTCACTAATGAATCTTCCCTGTACAGTGCTAGCATTTATTCCATATTTGTATGCAGCTGAGTGAGATGAAGCCTCAGAGTAATGGCCAATGTGGAGAAAAAAATTAAAGAATTGCAGACATATTTTGCCTTCCTTTCTTTAGCTATTATGTGTATGGCAAGTGGTCTTAAGCTAGAAGGGTCTGTGTCTTTTTGTTCATTTTTATAGCCTAGTACTCAGCACATGGAACATTCTAAAAAAATATTATCTGAAAAAATCAATGAGTAAATTAACAATATAATAAAAATACTTGACTTACCGACTCAGTATGTTCAACTTAGTTTTCTTAGACAAAGGTCCAACGCTGCCGTTGAGGCCCCCAAGGGCGTTTGTTTTTTGTTTTGCTTCAGGCTTTTTTCAGGCTTGGTGGAGAACGACTCTTAATTGCATTAAAAAAAAAAAAAAACTAATTCTTCAAAAATGTTTTAACAACAGTTTTCTAAATAAATATATAACGGAAAATAAGTGTCTTTTCTTTTTAGTTGATTAGTCAGTTCATGAAAAATACTGTGAATGTTTAGCTGATCATATAACATTATTTTAGTGTGTGCTGCACACTTATTGACACTATATATATGCCTGAGCAATAAGTTAATGTATCTTTGGCTCTCACATCCACTCCCAGTTGATGGAATTCCATACACCCTCCTTTTAAAAAAAGGAGATTGTAATATCCAATGTGCTTAAACCTTGGAGGCTTGGGGATGTCCCATGTGTGAACACAATACATACTCTTTCTTCTAAGATGTAACATCTAGCCTTTTCTTCCTCTCCCTTCTAGGCCACTTTCATATCATATTTTCTACTAACGGGAGCACATTTTAACGCAGTTACTACTGTCATTGTACTCCATAATGATCCTCATGCCTAGGATACAGGTGATGTCTCCCAAAGTCCCAAATGCTGTTTTGCTTTCTCCCTTTGGCATTCATCATTACTGCTGCAAATTTGTTGCTGAGCTAAGCTTGTGTGCCAGATTTCCTCTACCAATAAGATTTTTTCCCTTAAATGTCTGTCTGAGATCTTTATTCATGTAGACACTAGCCCTCTCACTCTTTAATCAGACATGTGGGAATAACTACAATAAACAGTTTGGGTTTAACCTAAGAATCAAAGTGTCTTTCACATAAATAGGACAATAGCTGCCAGTGAGAGATCCTTCATTATGTCTATGTTTAGATTATTTTTCTTTTACTAACTTTGATAACTGGTACAGTCAAAACAGGGCAGCATGATGAAGAAAATTAGAAAGTAATAAGATGGATGAGTGGGATTGAGTCTGAATTTCTTCTCTTATCCAATTCTTATCCAGGTTATCTCAAACTTGCCATATGATTTAATAAATTATCATAAACTTCTAAATATGCACCAAACCAAAAACCCATTGTCTTCGAGTCGATTCTGACTCATAGCGACCCTATAGGACAGAGTCGAACTGCTCCCCTAGAGTTTCCAAGGAGCACCTGGTAGACTTGAACTGCCAATCTTTTGGTTAGCAGCCATAGCTCCTAACCACTACACCACGAGGGTTTCCTAAATATGCACACTGATCTTTTTATAGGAACAGTTTATATAAAAGAAGCTCTGTGTTTAAATTAACTAAACTCTTTCATCAATCTCTGCCCAAATGTGCACAGGAGAACACTAAAACAAATAGCCTTTGTGTGATAGTATAATGAATTCTGTGAAGAATCCATAAATATTCATTGCAATATTAATTGAGTCATTTGAAGTGAACACACATAGAGCATTTCCTGGGTGTCATTTGCTTAAACTGTTCATTTATTGTCAACTCAGAAAGTAAAAGGGGAGGGGGCTTAGAAGACAACTGCCAAACAGTAGCACAATAAAAATGATATAAATTCCCAGTGGCTATAACAGGCAAAGCAAGAGAAGGCTCTAGTGGAAACCTAGGCTTATGTGGACTGACTTCAAGAAGTCTGTGAACTCTCTAAAATTGCATAGAAAATTTTAAGTATAAGTGAGTGCCTATATGCTTTTTTGAGAAATTCCATTGCTTTTACCTGCTTTTACCAAGTTCTCAAAAAAAAAAAAAAGATCATAGAATATTATCCTCCTTTTTTAATTCCACCATGATTCTATTCAAGTCTTATTTCTTACGTTTCAGCATATCACACATATACCCTATACATAATAATGGATCAACTGTTGGATGCTTGCAATGCCAATTCTCCTTTAGAAATAGGAGGATGTAGAAAACCCTATTCACATTCAACCCTTTCTTTCTCAAATATATGTTTTCCAGTTATAAAAGCGTCTCATATAAAGATTGCTGATTTAGTGCATATACCATGACTGACAGGATTAGCTATATACTTTGCAATGTGGAGTACTCTGGCAATATTACGGAAAGCAAATGAAAAAAAAATCACAAATACGAAAGCCACTCTCAAATCAAATAAGTAAACATGAAGAGTGAAAACCAACAGAGATATTGTAGACAGGTTTAAGAAATGGAATAAAACACATACAAAGTGAGTTTTGGCAATAATGAGATTTACTGAAAACAGATAAAGAAGATTTCACATACTTACAATTGGTAATATTAAAAAAGGAATGGAGTAAATGGAACTGGAAACTGTATAAAATATAATCATAATGTGAATAAAAATGGTAATCTGAATTATTAATATATGGAAGGAATTCAACCAGAGTACTGCTAAGGACAAGCCTTCATTCAGAGAGCTGCGGCATTAGAATACTGAAGAAGTACTCTATCTTAAGAAATAAAGAGGGAGTTTTATAGAGCCAGCAAAAGTTCAGATACTATCAGGAATAATTGATCAAAAATAGTTTTTAAAAGAGGAGAAATTGTTTTTGTAGTTTAGCAGTCATTGTGTGGGCAATATGAGTTTTTTGAGAAGATTGGTGTCATGTGCGAGAGAGAGGTGGGTGGAACAACTCCAGCACCCAAGGTAATGTGAAGGTCACAATGGAAATCTGCCTTGATTATCAGGGAGACTGAGTCTCATCACTTAACCACATTTTGATTTGTTCAGAACTCTACATCTCCTGTTGATTATATTCTAGAGCTCATTGATGATGACTGCTATCATGAAATCTTGTGACTTTTGTCTTTGCAGTTTTGCTTCAATCATATATCTCAGTGAGGGGCTGGATGGAAGCATTTAAGACCCAGGACAAAACTCAGTAACTGACGGTGCAGATAACAAAGTATTAACATTAGGGTCATCACAAGGCCTTGGATAATACCTCTTAGCTGAGATCCAGCTACTCTTGGTATCAGGTAAGAGAACACTTCTTATCCCCACCCTGAGTCAGTAGAGACCAAAGGTTTGATATTGACAGATTTTTAAAAACTTTGTTCACTTACCTGATTTATCCAGAATGTACTGGGCAGAAGTTGTCAATATCAACAGTCTGCTGCTTCATCTTAGGTTTGGAAAAGCTATTTCCTTCAATGCTGACTGGTTCCAAAGAACTTGGAGATATTTTGTTTTACATCTCTTACTGCAAAGAAGTCCAGGAGGTGAGTGTATGATAATTTTACTGGATGATATGAATCCATATTGTTTCCTGGAGTTTCATGTTGCTGTTTATGACATGATAATGTGCTATTCAAAAAGGCTTATTACTAATATTACATTTCTTTTTTTGTTTTTGTTTTTTTGGTGAGCCACTTCTCTTGGCTAATGGTCCAAGGAAGAGATTCCAGTGGTTTATCTTAAGGAAAAGCTGCCAGGACATGTTAATGATACACTTGAGAATATTTCATTAAACCCACACTAATTTGGCCATGAAACCCTGGTTGCACAGTGGTTAAGAGCTCTGCTGCTTTCCAAAAGGTCAGCAGTTCAAGTTCACTAGTCGTTTCTTGTAAACCCTATGAGGCAGTTCTACTCTGTCCTATAGGGTTGCTATGAGTTGGAATCGACTCAACAGGAGTGGGTTTGTTTTGGGGAGTCAATTTGGCCAAAGGAACCCTTGTGGTACGGTGGTTAAGTGCTTGGTTGCTAAGTGAAAGATAAGCAGTTTGAACCCACCAGCCACTTCATGAGAGAAAGATGTGGCAGTCTGCTTTCATAAAAATTACGGCCTTGGAAACCCTATTGGGCAGTTCCATTCTGTCCTATAGGGCTGATATGAGTTGGAATAGACTCAATGGCAATGATTTTTTTTTTTTTAATTTGGTCACATTGGCCTATAAAAGAACACTTTTAAAAACAGGGGTTGAGATCTCCAGTTGGATGATCAGTTCACATGGGGATAATCTGTGGTTTTTCTGTTTGAGTTGGGGTAGAGAATAAAACTACAAGTACTTGATATACTCTTAGGATTTATCCAGTAAAATTAAAAAAAAAGAAGATACATTCAAATGCAGAGAGGTACCAGTTCATGTAAGTGAAAACTTATGACTCCCGAGAGAGAGCACTTCTAACAGAAACAGATATAGTCCAAGGAACAAAATAAAATAAAATCATTTGATTGGTTAGTCTTTGGTTGAGGTTAAAAGAATGAGGGGTTAGGAGGTGGGGAATGGGCTTCTATTGGAAAATTGAGTAGAGAGGCTTGATTTGGGTGCATTGCTTGATATCAAGGGCTAATCACAGAGGTGTTCAATCATAGTCATATATCCTTCAGGAAGGGTCATAAAAGCATCATTAGCTGATGTTAAGCAACTCTAAACAGATGTCTCAGGAAGTTGTGATAACCATTCAGACCAATACCTCATTTCCCAGAAGCAAGATGTTAAAACAAAACCCTAGTCTGAGAAACTAGATAAGGCTACTCTAGCACACTTTCAAAACAATTTTAACTACATCCTTGCCATAAAGAAACATTTCTTGGCTCTGCTGAGAGCAGCTGGGCAGATAAAGAGCCCTGAGCAGGCATATAAAAAGGACCAGTTTAATTCACCAGAAAACTAAGTTTAATTCAATCATCTAGACTTGATCAAAAAAAAAAAAAAAAAAGGCTTCATGAACTTCTCCTTTACAGAGTGGATTTAAGTGTTATGAGAGCTTGAGCCAAGGCAACTGAAGTTCATTGGGCAGTTATGCAAGTTCCAATTTCAATATGTCAGGTATTTATTCTGTATTTTCCAAGAACTTGAGGTAGTAAGGGCAGGGAATCTTCTGGTTGACAGACAGTGCCTGATAGGGTGCCTTTACTATTGTTCAACTAAATTCGTTCCTCTATCAATACACAAATAGGTAAATATTTCCCAAATGGGAAATGCTAAGTCTAAAAGTTGATATTTTATTACCAAAACAATTTATTTTAGCAAAAAAGTCTTTTTACCACCCAGAATACTGATATACAATTGTAAAAGCAGGAGGAAGGGTGATGTCTGAATAAACTCATTTGTAGGTTTTCAAAAGGCCTATATATTTTAGTTACTGTCCATGTCTAATTTTTATCATTCCCCTAGGGTTGTGGACTTAAAAGTTAAGACCTGAACCAGAAACATCCTTTTCAATCTTATTGAATTTTCCTCACCAATGCTCATTTACAGTGGTTCATAAAATTTCCTTTCCATGGTTGAAAGAAATGTAATATTGTTGAGAGACAGCATTTCAGCATCTTAGGGCAGACCGAGCTGTCATCATGGTGCTACCATCTTGTGGAGCAAATGACCTGATCTTTCCTAATACGGTGTCTCAGAATCATGTGATCAAGACTGGAGCTGACTCAAGAATTAAAGACTAATAATCAAGAGTTAGTATTGTCTTTGATTTTTGAACTTTTTGAGTAGTCTTTATGTACTTCAAAGCAGTTTATTTAACATAATAATCATCTAAACCAATACCCTTTGCTCTTTGAGTCTGCTTTATAGTATGTGCATCAATCTTATTTAGCAAATTTATTTGGAGGAAGTGTCTAGTAGGTTTTTATGAGTTTGCTATTTTTAATAGGGTTACCAACTGAAGTAAAAAATTTATGTTGCATTCAAAGTATGCCAGAATCGTGAACCATTCAAAAAGAACACCTTCTGTCTATATAGACTTTTGCCCTCTGCTCTCTAGTTACATGACAACTCAATAAAAGCGATAATCTTTGCAACTCCTGCAGATCTGGCCACTGGGAGAGGGTTGAATTCAAGCAGTTTTGCATGGGCTGTGATTGCAAATCCAGTTTAAAAGCTTCTTTGTTTTCAAATGGAAGCTATCTAAAGAAATTCTAAATCTGGGTTACCTGAAGGGATTTCAAGGAGCTCAGAGTGAGACAGGAAAAATTCCTGACAAGTGCTTGACTCTTCCAATGTACACCATTCATTGGGAGGGGAATATGGTTTATGGAGCTTCAGGTGTTGTAGCAATGATATGAAAAAGTGCAGGAGAGAGGAGGATTTTATAGGATGTCTAGAAATAAGGGAATGTCTTAATAGCATGAGGGAGTAAGAGGTTAAGTGAACACCTTAAGACTTAAATTGGCAATAGGTAGGAGGCTGCTGCAATTGTGCATAAATAAAATAGTAGACTTTTGCTGAGGGATCAGTAAGCAAAAGGTGTCTGGTTTTTATTGTCCTGTTGAGACAAAAATCACATCTTATCATGATCTTTCATGTGTAAATAGGAAGAAAGGTTCACAACAATGAGAAAGTTCAAAATTAAGTGGGCTTTAAAGGGAGTCTTTTATTTATTTATTTTTTTATGTTACAGAATATTTTCTCTAGAAGTCTGTTCAAAGCAAGAGTTCCAGTGAGACCACCTTTGTCAGGCAAATAAAAAACTCATTGTCATCAAGTTGATTCCCAATCACAGCAACCTTATACAACAGAGAGGAACTGCCACATAGGGTTTCCAAGGAGCACCTGGTGGATTCAAACTGCCAATCTTTTGGTTAGCAGCTGAACCCTTAACCACTAAGCCACCAGGGTTTCCTTGTCAGGCAAATGTTGTTGTTAGGTGCTGTCCGATAGGTTACGACTCAGAGCAACCCTATGCACAAGAGAACGAAACAGAGCCCAGTCCTGCACCATCCTCACAACTGTTGTTATGCTTGAGCCCATTGTTGCAGTCACTGAATCAACCATCTCACTGGGTGTCTTCCTCTTTTTCACTGACACTCTACTTTACCAAGCATGATGTCCTTCTCCAGAGACGGACCCCTCTTGATAACATTTGCAAAGTATGATAGACATAGTCTCACCATCCTTGCTTCTAAGGAGCATTCTGGCCAGCCAATTAAGAGAAGTTAGGAATCCAATATTAATCGTATCCTATTTTTTTTTTTTTTTTTTATGAGACTAAGGTTGGGTTATGAGACTAAGAAATTCTCTAAGGTGTCTTTGATAACTGTTGAGGGAAATTCAAGAATTGCTTCCAATATTTGAAAATCTACATTCCAATATGTGTGAGAAAGGGAAGCAGAGGCAATGGGCTACAGTTGTTCAATAGCCTCCTTTTTAAGTGAGTATTGAGCCAATTTAGGCAAGGGAATATCCAGATAGATCGGTTGAGACTTTTAAGGGCTGATTATCCCTTAATAAACAGCTCTGGTGAGACAGTGGTTAAGCGCTAGGTTGCTAACCAAAATGTTGGCAGTTCAAACCCACCAGCCACTCAGAGGAAGAAAGATGGGGCAGTCTGCTTCTGTAAAGATTTATAGCCTTGGAAACCCTATGCAGGCAGTTCTAGTCAATCCTGTAGAGCCACTATGACTTGGATTTGACTCTGCAACAATGAATTTTCTCCCTTATATACTCTACTGGGTACTGGGTTTTATATACTCCATATACTGTTTCTTTGGCCCAAATGCTATTGTGGTCAGGTTTAAGGTCTGAGATAGGTAGGGGATGTATCAGGTATAGATAATCATCCTGTGACATCATCAAATAGATTTAAAGCTATTAGGCAAGTAAGGTGGGTCAACGTCTTTGCCAACATTATAAGATATTATGAGGTGATGTTGTTCTGTAAGAAGGGGTGATGGAGGAAGGGGAAAAGGGTCTGGTAAAGATGATATAGGAACAGGCATTGCAAAGGAATAATATCAGAAGCAGAACTCTAGAAGGCGCCGATGGCCTTTTTCCCCCTGATGTTACTCCTGATTATGCTTTCATACATGGTAAAAAATATTTTTTTCAAATGTAATTAAAGTTGGTAACTAGTTGATCTTAAAACAAGGAGATTATTAAAGTGGGCCTAGTCTAATCACAAAGCCCTGGTGGTACAGTAGTTAAGAACTATGGTTGCTAATCAAAAGATCAGCAGTTTGAATCCACCAGTCGCTCTTTGGAAACCCTATGGGGCAGTTCTACTCTGTTCAATAGAGTTACTACAAGTTCAGATCTACTGGATGGCAACAGGTTTTAAACTAATCACATGAGTCCTTTAAAACAGAGGACTTTCTTTGGCTAGTGACAGAAGGGGAAGTCAGAGAGATTTGAAGCATGAGAAGGAATGGATGTGTCCTTTCTGGGTTGGAGATAAAGGATGCCTTGATTTGAAGAATGCGTATGGCCTTTAGAAGCTGAAAACAACCCCCAGCTGGTTGCTGGAGAGAAAATGGGAACTCAGTGCTACAATCACCAAGAACTGAACTGAGTCAAATGTCTGAATGAGCTTGAAAGTGGATTCTTCCCCAGAGCTTCCAGATAAGAGCACAATGTGGTGGACACCTTAACTTTGTCCTTATGAAAGCCTAAGCAGAAGAGGCAGTGTGATGGTTAAGACTGGTGTGTCAACTTTGTTGGGCTATGATTCTCAGTGTTTTGGCAGCTGTATAATGTTGTGGCAACTCCCGTGGTGAAATCTGATACATGATCACCCCCATGATGGGATTTGCTGAGTGGTGCCTGTGGGGGAGGGCCTGTAGCAGCTCACCACCCCCTCAGCCTTCATCTTTCTGCCCTCCGCCATCTACTTCCTTCCTGCTCACCTTGCCAAGGCTTTTGGCTTGTTCTGGATCCTGCAGCTGCCTCTTGCTTGTCTGAACTATGGTTCTTGAGACTTGAGCTAGCAGTTTACCTGCCAATCTTCAGATTCATTGATCTTCACAGCCTGTGAGCAAGAGTTCTGCTCTCTGACTGGTCAATCTTAGGTTCATCAGCCCCTGTGGCTATGTGAATCAGGAGAAGCCTCTATCCTGATCCAGGAACTTAGGACACCCCAGTGTCTACAATCTTGTGAGCTATTTCCTTGATATAAATCTCTCTCTCTCTGTACATATATATATTTGTAAGCTTTACTGGAGAACCTAGAGAACCTAGCTTCTCTAGAGAACCTAGCCTAAGACATCCAGGATAGTCTAACTAGACTTCTGAGATATAGGTTAGTGAGAAAATAAGTGGGTGTCGTTTCAAGCCAACATGTTTGTGGTAATTTGGTACGCAGCAATAGAAAATTAATATAAATGGGGAAGAAGAAGTTAAGGTACATTGGGAATGGCCAGTGGACAGTTTGGAATTGGGTTAGAAGAGGGCATGGAGAATTTTAATTTTAGATTCTCCATATTTTTCTTAGCATTTACTACAGAGACTTAAGGGAAGTAACTTTAGAATTTTTCTGTATTTTAGGGACCTTTTCATACCAAAAAATAATTATGTCATCCATGCAATATTTAGAAGCTTTGAACCCATTGCTTCTAAGGTGCTACACAGAAGAATCATTTTTTTCAAATGTGAAATTCTTCAAAGTGGCTCCTGAAGTTCCACACTGTCCTTGATAAAACCCTGAGAGCTTCAATGTTAAGGGCCGTGACAGCATAATATTTGTATCAAACCAAATCTGTTGTCATCGAGTCAATTCCAACTCATAGTGACCCTATAGGACAGAGTAGAACTGCCCCATAGGGCTTCGAAGGAGCAGCTGGTGGATTCAAACTACCGAACTTTTAGTTAACAGCTGAACAATTAACCACTGTGCAAACAGATACTGGAAAACAACTGGGAGTTTCATTGAATGACTGTTGATTGCCAATATTTCATTGAAGTGAACAAACAAGCAACAAATAATAAGATCCTCAGAGTCTCAGCACAACACCTCACCTTACCCATGAGAATTCTGAATAGTGAAAATGATTTAAATGAAGAGGTTTATACCAACAACACCAAAGAGTAAGAGTAAAGGCTAGGTGGTGCTCAACACAAGTAGGGGAACAAAGGCAGGAGAAGAGTCCAGGAAGAAAAACAAGGGATTATCTTGGAACACAAGCTTTGAAGAAATGACCTTGGTTTTAGAAACAGAAGATCCAGCCCACATCCCAGTCATGGCACCCAAATCTACGGAAGCATATCAATCAGAACACCTTTATGCGTAAGCTTTTACTCAAAAGGAAACCCTGGTAGTGTAGTGGTTAAGTGCTACGGTTGCATACCAAAGGGTCAGCAGCTCAAATCCCCCAGGCACTCCTTGGAAACTGTATGAGGCAGTTCTACTCTGTCCTCTAGGGTTGCTATGAGTCAGAATCGCCTCAACGGCACTGGGTTTGGTTTTTTGGATTTTTACTCAAAATGTGTGGCCTGGGAACAACTCAAAAAAAGTTTGTCAAACTTAGAGAAGAAAGGCTGGATTTAGGCAGGATGGTCGGTGGAAGTTCAATTTATTTCTATAACAGTTTTTTCTCAGCAGAGGAAGGAGTTATTCTTGATTTAGCATGCTTCGTTTGTGCATTTTGGGTTTAGCAAGAAAGGTGAGGAGGAAGAATTGTGGCATCTATTGTTATCCAAATTTGCAGTGGAAAAATTTCAACCTATTAGTATCATTCACAAATAAAATTTTCATTATTTCTCTCTCTATATAAAACAAACTCATTGCCATTGAGTCAATTCCAACTCATAGTGACCCTATAGGACAGAGTAGAACTGCTTCATAGGGTTTTCAATGAGTGGTTGGTGGATTCAAACTGCTGACCTTTTGGTTAGCAACCAAATGCTTTTACATGTTTTTACATGTTAACATGTTTACATGTTTATATGTGTTTTATTGACTATGCAAAGGTATTTGACTGTGTGGATCATAACAAATTATGGATAATGTTGTGAAGAATGGGAATTCCAGAACACTTAATTGTGCTTCTGAGGAAACTTTACATAGATTAAGAGGCAGTTGTTTGGACAGAGCAACGGGATACTGATTGTTTAAAGTCAGGAAACGTGTGTGTCAGGGTTGTATCCTTCCACCATACCTATTCAATCTGTATGCTGAGCAAATAATCTGAGAAGCTGGACTATATGAAGAAGAACAGGGCATCAGGATTGGAGGAAGACTCTTTAACAACCCGTGTTATGCAGATGACACAGCCTTGCTTGCTGAAAGTGAAGAGGACTTGAAGGACTTACTAATGAAGATCAAAGACCACAGCCCTCAATATGGGTTGCACCTCAACATAAAGAAAACAAAAATCCTCACAACTAGGTAAATGAGCAACATCATGATAAACAGAGCTAAGATTGAAGTTGTCAAGGATTTCATTTTTACCTGGATCCACAATCAACAGCCATGGAAGCAGCAGCCAAGAAATCAAACGACGCTTTACTTTGGGTAAAGTTGCTGCAAAGGACCTCTTTAAAGTGTTGAAAAGCAAAGATGTCACCTTGAAAACTAAGGTGTGCTTGACCCAAGCCATGGTATTCTCAATCTCATCATATGCCTGCAAAAGCTGGACAATGAATAAGGAAGACTGAAGAAGAATTGACGCCTTCGAATTGTGGTGTTGGTCAAGAATATTGAATATACCATGGACTGCCAAAAGAACGAACAAATCTGTCTTGGAAGAAGTACAACCAGCATGCTCCTTAGTAGCAAGGATGGTGAGGCTGTGTCATACTTTGGACATGTTGTCAGGAGGGATCAGTCCCTGTAAAAGGACATCATGCTTGGCAAAGTACAGGGTCAGGGGAAAAGAGGAAGACCCTCAACTAGGTGGATTGACACAGTGGCTGCAACAATGAGCTCAAGTATAATAACGATTTCTAAGGATGGCTCAGGACCGGGCAGTGTTTCCTTCTGTTGTGCACAGGGTCACTATGAGTCGGAACCAACTCGATGGCACCAAACAACAAAGTGTATATATATATATATATATATATATATATATATATATATATATATACATATAAATTTGCAGATAATATCTTTCACCTGAACCCTAGCAAATAGCAAAATCTATTTTTTCTCTTTATCTCTTTCTAAATATGTGAATAGAATATCTAGAATGAGAGTCAATAAATATTGAGGATAGTTATTTTGGCAAAGCTATTACTGGACAAATGTGTAATTCTTATATCTTAATAAGTTTCTGTTTGATTGAAGTTATTTTTTCCATACCGACTGTGTATCAGGTGTCAGTATTAAAATAAATAATTTTTGGTTAAAATGAAGGTGGGAAACATAAAATGTTGTTAAAAATTATTTAGTAAAAAAATGATATCTTAGATACAATGTGTTTTTATTTCAAGTTATCTTGTTAATTTTGCCACTTTTTTGTATTTTAAACATTTTTTGTTTATGTATTTTTGTCATCGTTATTTCTATATTATTTTAATGCAATCATTTTCATCTGTGCTGTTTGCAATAATAGAAATTTAGAACTTCAATGCTCCATAAAAGGGGATTAATTGGAAACATACAGAGCTTCTAAAATTGTTGTACATCTTACGTATATTATAACACCTCAACAAAACAGTGTAATCCCTTAATTTCTGGGAGAAAAATAGTAATGTATTTGTGGGCTTCCTTGGTATGACAACTGGAATTCTTCTATGATGTTCACAGGCCTAGGGAATTATAATGTCTAAAAATAAAACATTTTTGCCCTTAAAGCTAGACCCCCCTTAGTGCATCCTGACCCAATCAATAACACTGTCATCTACTCAACTGTTCAAACAGGAAACCCAAAATACACCAGAGATTATCCTCTTTTCCTTAATCTATAAATGAATTGTGCCAATTCCAGCAGAGATACATGTTTTTCTCTTCTCACTTGTACTACTCTAGTCCAAGCAACCATTCTCTTTAATTAGACTATTTTATTGAATAATCCACTCCTCTAATCTTGTCCAAGGCAATGGCAATCTCAAATCTGATGTTAGAATGACCTTTAAAAGGACATATCTTTCCACTCTTTAAAATCCTTTAATTTCTATATAATGTACTTATCTTTAAGTTTGAAATCCTTATTTTGGTTTGTAATGCCTAGTATTTGGGTATTTCAGTCTTCTTTATCTCTTTCCCTCTGATACCACTTTCATTTCTAATTCAATGTATTTTGGTATGTAGTATTTTCTCTAACAGAATTATTTATTTCCCAATCCGTTCTTTACTCCGATTTGTTTAGCTAACTGCTACTTCTTATGTATGTTATAAAGAAATTTTAGCCAAGTGTCACTACAACCATATGTATAAAATTACGATACAGGCCCATATTATAAAATGCTATACTATCTTCTTCTTCCTTTGTGACTCTTTCTCTGTTGTAGTTATTTCTTTCATGTCTATATTCTCAAGTAACTTGTAAGCTTTGTGAGAGAAAGATTTGAGTTTTCTTTCTGACTGCTTTTCTCTTAGTCCATGAACTCTGTGAAATGGGTACCATCATTATTCCATTTCATACATGAAAAATTGAGGGGTAGGAAGATAAAGTAGATTAGTTCTTAAAATCTCTTAAAACCAAAAACCCATTGCCATGAAGTCAATTCCAACTCATAGTGACTCTATGGACAGAGAAGAGCTGCCCCATAGGGTTTCCAAGGAGTGGCTGGTGGATTCAAACTGCTGACCTTTTGATTAGTAGCTATAGCTCTTAACGACTATGCCACCAGGGCTCCATGATTATATAGCTGCTTTTTTTTTTTTTTTTTTTTTTAATGCAGTGAAGCTAGGATTTAAAACAAGAAGAGCTGGCTTTGACCTGCATTCTGAAGTGCTGCATTTTCACATGTGTTTCTGTGATGTGGTGATGATGGTAGTTTGTGTGTGTGTGTGTGTGTGTGTGTGTATGTGTGTGTGTGTTGAGTGACTATTTAATAACTAAATGGTTGGTCCATGAGTGATTATTTATAAAAAGGTACTTGAAAAGCTATATATTAATGTTATCAATGACTAAGTCTGGAACAATAGGATTATTGTTTTGCAAAATCATTTAATTTTACAATTTATATATAAGAAGCAGGCATTGTATTTTAATAGGAGAAAACTAGTAAAAAAAAAAAATAAATGAGGAGGTTTTGAATTTTCTTACATAATTTTCTCCTCCCAGGTACCTGTTCCCCATTTTTGTCAAAAATTAGTTTGCTCCAAATAATCTCCTTTGCTGAAAATTCAGATTTTTTTTTTTAGATAACTCAAGGTTTTCAAAATAGGTATGAATAAATTAAAAAAATAAAAATCTTGGGAATTTTCCACAATTCTTCAAAATGAATGCAAGTACTAAAAAATGAATGGAGAATTAAAAATCTGCTCCATGTTATTACACACACACACTTTTTTAAAACTAAATTATGATTTTTACAATGTTGCCTTGTTATTCAATACAAGCAATCTAAGTAACTACAGGAATACTTTAAAAACAGTTTAATATCAGCATTGGGGCCAAGATGGCTGACTAGGTAGAAGCTACCGCGTATCCTTCTTGCAACAAAGACTCAGAAAAACAAGTGAATCGATTGCATACATGACAATCTACGAACCCTATCAAACACAGATCTAAAGATTTGACCTGAGTGACAGGTGAATGAAAAGCTGCGTCCTAAAGCAGCAACTGCCTCTGAAGCCGGCGACTGACACCACAGCCTTGAGCCCTCGCGGTTCCTTGGTGCCGAGTGGCGGGGCTGATCGCGGTTTGCTGAGGCGGGGCAGGCACTGGACACAGCCCTAACCCCTAGCCTCCTGGGGTAATCTCCATAGAGACTAAGCCAGTGCAAGCAGGCCGCACACTGATGGGGCTAATGAGAGAACGAGCAACCACAGGGAAGCAGCGAATGTTTTCGGACCCTGGAGCCAGCGTCCCAGTCAGAAAACCTTGGCGCCAGGCTTTGCACTGGGCACAGGGGAGCTGAGCACCGCATCCTGAGACAGCACAAACATGGGACACAGCCCTAGCCTCCAGAAGTGACCTCAGGGGAAGCCCAGCCAGTGCACGCAGGCAGCGCAGCCACACGGCGGAGAAGAAGCCACTGGGATGCAGTGACTTGTTTTGGATCCTGGAGAGTGGCATCCCAGCCTGGGAACCTTGGCACTGGGCTTTGGACTGGGAGTGGAGGAACTGACCACGGATTGGATTCTGAGACAGCGCAAGCACAGGATGCGGGCCTGACCCTCGGGGGCAATCTGGACCCAGCCAAGGCACATAGGCTACACACCCCTTGGGAATCTCAGATAAAACTGTCAGCACCAAGCAAGATAAGTAACTTTGTCTATATTCCTGGGTGCTACTCTCTCCTATTTATCTGATCCCTCCCCTCCCTTTCCAGGCGGCTACATTAACATTGGAATTTTCTGGGCCAAAGACTGAAGTGCTGGGCGGTTTGTTTTTGTTTTTGTTTTGTCTTTAGAGAAGAAGCTACAAAAACCCACGAACCAAAAATCCTTCCCTGACTTCCCAAAATTGGAATAAAAACACAGAACCAGCTCCAGACAAGCATATGAGATTCACAGTCTTGGGCTTTCATCCCTACAGGGAACAAGGTGGCTATTATAATCCAAAGGAAATTCTGATAATGATCTGACTGTAACTGTTTTAGGGGATTACTGGAAAGACAAGATCTCCAGGTCCGATATCTCTACCTATTAAACAGAGCCCTCACTGACCCACAACAGGGAACTGAGGGCTGAAGCTCCACCCAAACCATGTAGCCTCCTGCCATAGGGATCTGAGGATACTGACACCTAACAATCTGTAGAGGTATATGCACTGGGTACCTAACGTAAATCTGCAGGGCCCACCCACCAAAGTGCTTTAGGAATAAAGACACACCTACCTCACTGGCACTTGGGGGAAGGCTGTCAGCATCCTGCCCCCCTGGAGTGTGACCCTCCACTGCTACTAGAATCTGGTACACACAACTATCACCAGTACTCTTCTAAGTGACTAGGTGACAGTCTACCCCACACACTTGGTGATCCAAAATCAGATTCTACTCAAGAACAGTGAATAGACTCTTAGGCTTATATATCTGGCAACAGCCCACACCAGCTGGTAATAGCACATAAGTGATTCAAAGGCTACAACAATCAAGACAGGGCAATCTAGTAGCCCATCCATGTATACTGAAAGAAAACAAAACAAGATAAAACTCAGTGAGAAAATATATAATAAATCATTACAATACTTATAGATGGCTCAGAGAAGCAGACCATGATTGCTTCTACAACTCCACAAATTAAAGAATCAAAATCTTTCCTAAATGAAAATACAATCCTGGAATTGCCAGATGCAGAATATAAAAAATTAATTTACAGAATGCTTCAAGACATCGGGATGACCTCAGAAATGAAATAAGGCAATCTACAGAAACAGCCAAGGAACACACTGATAAAGCAGTTGAAGAACTCAAAAAGATTATTCCAGAACAGAGTGGAAAAACTAATAAGCTGCCAGAATCCATACAGAGACAGCATTCAGAAATCCAAAAGATTAACAGCAAAATTACAGAATTAAACAACTCAATAGGAAGTCAGAGAAGCAGAATCGAGCAATTGGAAAGCAGAGTGGGGGAGTAGGAGCATAAGGCAATTGACACCAATACAGTTGAAGAAAAATCAGATAAAAGAATTAAAAAAAAAAATGAAGAAACCCTAGGAATCATGTGGGACTCTATCAAGAAGAATAACTTGCGTGTGATTGGAGTTCCAGAACAGGGAGGGATAACAGAAAACACAGAGAGAATAGTTGAAGATCTGTTGGCAGAAAACTTCCCTGACATCATGACATCATATAAGATTGATCCAAAAAGAAAATCACCAAGACATATTATCATCAAACTTTCCAAAACCAAAGATAAAGAGAAAATTTTAAAAGCAGCCAGGGATAAAAGAAAGCTCTCCTACAAAGAAGAAGCAATAAGTTCAGACTACTCAGCAGAAACCATGCAGTTGAGAAGGCAATGGGATGACATATAGAGAGCACTGAAGGAGAAAAACTGAAAGCCAAGGATCATTTATCCAGCAAAACCCTCTCTCAAATGTGAAGGTGAAATTAAAACCTTTACAGATAAACACAAGCTTAGAGAATTTGCAAAAACCAAACCAAAGCTACAAGAAATACTAAAGGAAATTGTTTGGTCAGAAAACCAATAATATCAGATACCAGCACAACACTAGGTCACAGAACAGAACATCCTGATATCTACTCAAATAGGGAAATCACAAAAACAAATTAAGATTAATTTTAAAAAGAAAAAAACTCTCAAAACAGGGAATCAATGAAGTTAATATGTAAAAGATCACAATAATCAAAAAGAGGGACTAAATACAGGAGGCATAGAACTGCCATATGGAGAGGAAAACAAGGCAATATAGGATGATACAAGTTAGGTTTTTACTTAGAAAAGTAAGGGTAAATATTAAGGTAACCACAAAGAAGTCTAACAATTCCATAACTCAAAATAAAAACCAAGAAAAACATAAAGACTCAGCAAACATAAATCCGACTACTATGAAAATGAGGAACACACAATTTACAAAGAAAAAGTCTCAGCACGAAAAAGTGGAAAAATGAAATTGTCAACAACATACACAAAAAGGCATCAAAATGACAGCACTAAACACATACTTATCTATAATTACTCTGAATGTAAATGGACTAAATGCACCAATAAAGAGACAGAGAGCCTCAAACTGGATAAAGAAACATGATCCGACTATAAGCTGCCTACGAGAGACACACCTTAGACTTAGAGACACAAACAAAAACTCAAAGAATGGAAAAAAATATATCAAGCAAACAAGAAGCAAAAAAGAGCAGGAGTAGCAATATTAATTTCTGACAAAATAGACTTTAAAGTTAAATCCACCACAAAGGATAAAGAAGGGCACTACATAAAGTTTACAGGGAAAATTGACCAGGAAGATATAACCATTTTAAATATTGACGCACCCAATGACAGGGTAGCAAGATACATAAAACAAACTTGAACAGAACTGAAAAGTGCGATAGACACCTCCACAATTATAGTAGGAGACTTCAACACACCACTTTCGGAGAAGGACAAGACTTCCAGTAAGAAGCTCGATAGAGACACGGAAGACCTAATGGCTGCAATCAACCAACTTGACCTCATAGACTTATACAGACCACTCCACCCAACAGCTGCAAAGTATACTTTTTTTTTTCTAGTGCACATAGAACATTCTCTAGACTAGATCACAGATTAGGTCATAAAACAAACCTTTGCAGAATCCAAAACATCGAAATATTACAAAGCATCTTCTCAGACCATGAGGCCATAAAAGTGGAAATCAATAACAGAAAAATCAGTGAAAAGAAATTAAAGACTTGGAAACTGATCAATACCCTGCTCAAAAAAGACTGAGTTATAGAAGACATTAAGGAGGGAATAAAGAAATTCATAGAATGAAATGAGAATGAACACATTTCCTATCTAAACCTCTGGGATACAGCAAAAGCAGTGCTCAGAGGTCAATTTATATTGATAAATGCACACATACATAAAGAAGAAAGAGCCAAAATCAGAGAACTGTCCCTACAACTTGAACAAATAGAAAGCGAGCAACAAAAGAATCCATCAGACACCAGAAGAAAACAAATAATAAAAATTAGAGCTGCACTAAATGAATTAGAGAACAGAAAAACAATTGAAAGAATTAACAAAGCCAAAAGCTGGTTCTTCGAAAAAATTAACAAAATTGATAAACCATTGGCCAGACTGACTAAAGAAATACAGGAAAGGAAACAAATAATCTGAATAAGAAACGAGATGGGCCGTATCACAACAGACCCAACTGAAATTAAAAGAATCATATCAGATTATTATGAAAAATTGTACTCTAACAAATCTACAAACCTTGAAGAAATGGATGAATTCCTAGAAAAACACCACCTACCTAAACTAACACAATCAGAAGTAGAACAACTAAATAGACCCGTAACAAAAAAAGAGATTGAAAAGGTAATCAAAAAACTCCCAACAAAAAAAAGCCCTGGCCCGGATGGCTTCACTGCAGAGTTCTACCAAACTTTCAGAGAAGAGTTAACACCACTACTACAAAGGTATTTCAAAGCATAGAAAATGACGGAATACTACCTAACACATTCTATGAAGCTACCACATCCCTGATACCAAAACCAGGGAAAGACACCACAAAAAAAGAAAATTACAGCCTTATATCCCTCATGAACATAGATGCAAAAATCCTCAACAAAATTCTAGCCAATACAATTCAACAACATATCAAAAAAATAATCCACCATGACCAAGTGGGATTTATACCAGGTATGCAAGGCTGGTTTAACATTAGAAAAACCATTAATGTAATCCACCATATAAATAAAACCAAAGAGAAAAACCACATGATCTTATCAATTGATGCAGAAAAGGCATTTGACAAAGTTCAACACCCATTCATGATAAAAACTCTCAGCAAAATAGGAACTGAAGGTACCTTCCTCAACATAATAAAGAGCATCTATACAAAGCCGACAGCCAACATCATTCTAAATGCAGAGAGCCTGAAAGCATTTCCCTTGAGAACGGGAACCAGACAAGGATGCCCTTTATCACCGCTCTTATTCAACACTGTGCTAGAGGTCCTAGCCAGAGCAATTAGACTAGACAAAGAAATAAAGGGCATCCGGATTGGCAAGGAAGAAGTAAAATTATTTCTATTTGCAGATGACATGATCTTATACACAGAAAACCCTAAGGAATCCTCCAGAAAACTACTGAAACTAATAGAAGAGTTTGGCAGAGTCTCAGGTTACAAGATAAACATACAAAAATCACTTGGATTCCTCTACGTCAACAAAAAGAACATTGCAGAGTAAATCACCAAATCAATGCCATTCACAGTAGCCCCCAAAAGATAAAATACTTAGGAATAAATCTTACCAATGACTTATTATACAAAGAAAACTACAAAGTACTAGTGCAGGAAAATAAAAGGGACCTACATAAGTGGAAAAACATACCTTGCTCATGGCTAGGAAGACAAAACATAGTAAAAATATCTATTCTACCAAAAGCCATGTATACATACAATGAGCTTCCGATCCAAATTCCAATGACATTTTTTAATGTGATGGAGAAACAAATCACCAACTTCATATGGAAGTGAAAAAAGCCCCGGACAAGTAAAGCATTACCGAAAAAGAAGAAGAAAGTGGGAGGCCTCACTCTACCTGATTTTAGAACACATTATACAGCCACAGTAGTCAAAACAGCCCGGTACTGGTACAACAACAGGCACATAGACCAATGGAACAGAATTGAGAACCCAGATATAAATCCATCCATGTATGAGCAGCTGATATTTGACAAAGGCCCAGTGTCAGTTAATTGGGGAAAAGATAGTCTTTTTAACAAATGGTGCTGGCGTAACTGGATATTCATTTGCAAGAAAATGAAACAGGACCATACCTTACACAATGCACAAAAACTAACTCCAAGTGGATCAAAGACCTAAACCTAAAGGCTAAAACGATAAAGATCATGGAAGAAAAAATAGGGACAACGTTAGGAGCCCTAATACAAGGCATAAATAGAATACAAAACATTATTAAAATGATGAAGAGAAACCAGATAACTGGGAGCTCCTAAAAATCAAACACCTATGCTCATCTAAAGACTTCACCAAAAGAGTAAAAAGACCACCTACAGATTGGGAAAAAAATTTCAGCTATGACATCTCTGACCAGTGCTTGATCTCTAAAATCTATATGATTCTGTTAAAACTCAACCACAAAAAGACAAACAACCCAATCAAAAAGTGGGCAAAGGATATGAACACGCACTTCACTAAAGAAGATATTCAGGCAGCTAACAGATACGTGAGAAAATGCTCTTGATCATTAGCCATCAGAGAAATGCAAATTAAAACTATGATGAGATTCCATCTCACTCCAACAAGGCTGGCATTAATCCAAAAAACACAAAATAATAAATGTTGGAGAGGCTGCAGAGAGATTGGAACTCTTATACACTGCTGGTAGGAAAGTAAAATGGTACAGCCACTTTGGAAATCTATCTGGAGTTTTCTTAAGAAGCTAGAAATAGAATTAACATACAACCCAGAAATCCCACTCCTCAGAATATACCCTAGAGAAATAAGAGCCTTTATACGAACAGATATATGCACACCCATGTTTACTGCAGCTCTGTTTACAATAGCAAAAAGCTGGAAGCAACCAAGGTGTCCATCAAAGGATGAATGGTTAAATAAATTATGGAATATCCACACAATGGAATACTACGCATCGATAAAGAACAGTGAAGAATCTGTGAAACATTTCATAACATGGAGGAACCTGGAAGGCATTATGCTGAGTGAAATTAGTCAGATGCAAGAGGGCAAATATTGTATAAGACCACTATTATAAGATCTTGAGAAACAGTACAATCTGAGAAGAACACATTCTTTTGTGGTTACGAGAGGGGTAGGTTGGGAGGGTGGGAGAGGGTTATTTACCAATTAGATAGTAGATAAGAACTACTTTAGGCTTTAGGTGAAGGGAAGGACAACACTCAATACAGGGAAGGTCAGCTCAACTGGACTGGACCAAAAGCAAAGAAGTTTCCAGGATAAACAGAATGCTTCAAAGGTCAGCGGAGCAAGGGCGGAGGTTTGGGAACTATGGCTTAAGGGGACTTCTAAGTCAATTGGCAAAATAAATTCTATTAAGAAAACATTCTGCATCCCACTTTGAAATGTGGCTTCTGGGGTTTTAAATGCTAACAAGAGGCTATCTAAGATGCATCAATTGGTCTCAACCCACCTGGATCAAAGGAGAATGAAGAACACCAAGGTCACACGATAACTATGAGCCCAAGAGACAGAAAGGGCCGCATGAACTAGAGAGTTACATCATCCTGAGACCACAAGAACTAGATGGTGCCCGGCCACAACTGGTGACTGCCCTGACAAGGAGCACAACAGAGAACCCCTGAAGGAGCAGGAGAACAGTGGAATGCAGACCCCCAAGTTCTCATAAAAAGACCAGACTTAATGATCTGAGACTGAAAGAATCCCGGCGGTCATGGCCCCCAAACCTTCTGTTGGCCCAGGACAGGAACCATTCCCAAAGACAACTCCTCAGACATGGAAGGGACTGGACAATGGGTTGGAGAGAGATGTTGATGAAGAGTGAGCTACTTGTATCAGGTGGACACTTGAGACTGTGTTGGCATCTCCTGTCTGGAGGAGAGATGGCAGGGTAGAAAGGGTTAGAAACTGGCAAAATGGTCACAAAAGGAGAGGCTGGAAGGAGGGATTGGGCTGACTCATTAGAAAGAGACTAAATGGGAGTATGTAGTAAGGTGTATAAGGTGTACATAAGTTTATATGTGACAGACTGACTTGTAAACTTTCACTTAAAGCACAATAAAAATTATTAAAAAAAAATACACGGGGGTCAGTTCTTCCTCAAACTTAATGCCATTAGATTTAATTCCCAATGGAATTAACCCATAAATATATTAGATTTAATTCCCAATGGAATTCACCCATAAATATATTCCTAAATTCAAATGGAAAAGAATTTGTGTAAAAAAATTAATAAAACTTGAAAAAAGTGAAAAAAATTAGTTTAATACCAATATGCTCAATCCTACCTAAATTATGTTAGCTGCATTTTCCTGATATTAGTTTTATAATTAAGATAATACATATAAAAATTAGGGCAAGAAGCATATTGAGAAGGAAAATTCATAACAAAGACATATTTAGATTTTATTTGTTCTTTAATGTTAGTAAATCCTTCAAACTACCTGTACCCATACAGTGTACAAATTGCACTACATTCTCTGTAGCAAATGTTTAAGGTTATATTTACAGGGCTTTTTCAGATTTTTCTATTAATATCACTGAAATTCTTAAATGTGTATTGTAAATTAATTCTCTCAACTCTCTCTATCATTTAAAAATTTTCATTTTTGTGATCTCTGTTCTTAAACTAATGCCAAAACGGGAAATGTTTTAAAGAATGATTATATAACATTATGGGAAGAAAAATGAAACAGTGAGACACTGGGCCATTTTTTTTTCTTCTGTTATGAAAGAGCCTTTATTATCTCCGATAAGCGGGACAGGGACCACCTTGGATAATCGAAAACTTAATAAGAAACGGCTGGGTTGTGCTTTCTCTAGAAAATTCGAGATACATGATGACAATTGCCATAAGAGATACTTCACAGAATATTGTAGCTTAAAGGGGCTACTGACATGTTATCAGAACTAAAGGAGGACTATCAGAGATGGGTGTCACATATAACTTTTCTTTGTTGGTACCAGCTTTCAAAAATGTGAAAAATTTCAAAGCTTGTTCAAAAAAATTATTTCTAGTATATATTTTTTTCATTACTAATAGACTTTTTAGGTCTATGTAGTCCTTCACATATTTTCACGTACATTATTATCATCACAACCACCTCCTTCTGATATAACCAAAGGTGTCCCCTACCTGGGTGGTGCAAATGGCTAACTTGGCTGCTAACTGAAGAGTTGGAGGTTCCAGTCCACCCAAAGGTACCTAGAGAGAAAAGCCTGGTCCTCTGTGTCTGAAAGCTCAACCATTGAAAACCCTACGGAGCACAGTTCTACTGTGATGCACGCTGGGTCACTATGAGTCCACAGCAGCTGGTAACTGGTAGCTGGTATCTACTTCCTAAAACTAGGGACATGAACCACAGGACTAATTGTCCACTGCAGTATCATCCCATCCACCAGACAAAAGTCTGACCTTGAAAGCAGGCTTTTGCTTCTAGGTCTAATAATCTAGAGCTGAACTTGTATGTCTCTCAGCATTTGTCTAATTGTCTAATAATGACCCAGATCCCTTCAATTCTTTTTATTCTGGCCCTGAGATACATTGTAGCTGGCAACACCATCGGTAAAGAATTACAGAGTTCTATTTTTTTTCTTTCTTTTTCTTTTTGAAAGCATTGCTTGTTAGCCACTTATCCCTACTTAAGGGTCTTAATTACAGTTATTTATATAAAACAACTTATGCAAGTATACACAACCAAACAAGGCATTCAAAGGCATTCTCATGAACAAATTGAAATGCCACTCACACAAGCTTCTGTGTTATCTTTTGAATCACTAAAATCTTTGTAGGGGTATGTATAATCAGTCTGCTTTAATGATTCTGCTTTTTTAGGCGGTACAATATAAGCTCTGGGTGGCTCATCTGCAGCTGAAAATACTAATCACCCCCTTGGGAAAAAAAAAAAATGCTTAATCTCTTACTTGTCATACCAGGTTTTCCCTACAGAAATGCTTCTAAAAACTGTTCTTTCCTTCACCACAGCTGTACAGCAGTGCCTTGGGGCCTTCTTAGAGTGGGGCATTGAACAAAGTTGTGGGGGCTTCCTTTTCGACTACTGAGTTCACTGTGAACTATTTAAATCATAGAGTTCAGAATGTGATTTTATTTGGGGTAAATTTTACTGCTAAAACAAGCTTTGGAAAATAATGCATTATGCGTTAGGCTCAGAAGTTAGACAAGATGGTGAAGAAACCATTATTCTAATTCCCCAAATCATGTGGATGTTGTGCCTTCTTCCTTTTTTTTTTTTAGGGTGGAAGATAAGTTTGGCCTTCATCAATCTGTGTATATAACCAATATGAGTTCCATATAAAAAATATTATTTTAATATTTCTTTTGAGCAATATTTGAAAAACATAAAATATTTAATTTTTCCTTAAGTCCAAAAGACGTCAGTTAAAACATTCTTATCTCCCTCATAAATGAAGACACAGAAATGCCAATACTATCTTCTTTAAAATAAAATACATCAAATATGTCAATGTGAAATTAGAGGTAACAAAATAGTCTCCCAATTTTATTTTTTAGTAAGATAAATTTTGTATCTTCTATGTGCAATAAAATGAGCTAGAGCCCCTGGTGTATACAAATATCAGTGGTCACAACCTGGGTTTCCATATTTTAGGGTCCAGCATTTTAATGAAAGAGACGATCATTCACTAAAATACATAACCAGATTCAACTATTAGAAGAAATATATGATATGAAGTTATTAATCTCCATGATGGCAAGGATCATGAAAAGTTCTTATTCACGCTATTATATGATCAGCAAATAGTAGGCACTCAAAAACATCAGATGAATGGATGCATGTTGTTTTTAGAAAAAAAATATTAACACCAACTATCCAGAAAGAATGGACAAATAGAATGTGCATGCAGGAAAGTTACTTTTAGAAAGTTGTTTCATTTGTCTTAGTGAGTAGAAATTATGTCTGATATAAGAAAATGACAGAGTGAAGAAAAAGAGAAATCTGAAAATATTTCCAGTGGCAAAGTCAACCACAGTTAGTGCGTTATTGACTACATATTTAGTGATGTTTGACTATGAGCTGAGTTTCAAACACAGTCAATTAAAAGGGTCAACTATTATGTAAACTATATTTTGCTGGTTTGAATTTGTTGAAGAGTGAATGACTAAGAAGGACTCAGACGAGGAAAGTCTAAATGCATTATAGGAGGCAAAATAATGCTATAGAAGAAATGGAAGCAGAATAAAATCTAAAGAGCAAAGGCAAAACTGTAGAGACAATGAAAAAGATCAGCGGTTGCCAGGAGTTCAGGAGGAGGGATAAATAGGCAGGACACAATACATTCTTAGGGCAGTGAATCTATTCTGTGTGATACTGTAATGACGGACATATGACATTTTGCATTTGTCAAAACCTCTAAGGCTGTACAACACAAAGAGTAAATCCTAATGTGAAACCATGGACTTTAGTTAATAACAATGTATCAATACTGGTTCATCAGTTGTAACAGATATCCGTACTAATGCAAGATGTTAATAGTAGGAGAAACTGTGTAGGGGGAGAGAGGGCATATGGAAATTCTCTATACTTTGTGCACAATTTTTCTATAAACCTAAAATTTGTCTAAAAAACTCTATTAAAATAATCAAAAGAGCAAATGTAGGGATAATTCAATAAAACCAGTTGAGAAATTTCTTACTGACCTTACTATGTCAACTATCCAATCAGGAAAGGATGGAATAAAATTGGAAGATCTAGCTGTAGAATGCTTCAGACTTCTTGTAAATACAAAAGTAGACATTTTTAATTTTAAATAATATTTAGAATAGTTCTGGGAAGGTTGTTATGATATGGGTGAAACAAATAAAGGTATAAATGCCTTAATATCTTATCAGATTTGCACATTGAATAATTATAACTAATTTTAATAGTTGGAAAACTCCATTCATAAATACAAAAAAAAGGAAAAAATCTGCCCATATTATGATTAGTGCTCTTCTCCCTGCTCCCATTTCTCTCTATTTTAGTGTAAATATAGAATTCTAGAATCTAGTCTTTATCCATATTTTCCAGATAAGAAAATAATTTCAGTGTTTTGTTTTTAGTTGTGTGTGTTTTACAAACATTATTATTTTTCTTGTATCATTCATATCTTCTTTAATTTCTGTTATAAGATAAAATGTTTCTATTACATATTGTATTTTCTTAAACCATGGCTAATATTGGACATACTACAGCAAAATGTATGAGGTAAGGTGAAACTGAATAACAGAAACTTGTTTTCAAAATATTTGAGAGTATATTTTTGATGTTTCTAACTTTGAAAATATAGTTTACTAATGCAAATCTTTGAATGAGAGAAGAGGTGAATGAACTATAAGCCACAATTGGATGAAACAGAGGAGAAATAGGTAGGATAAGAAATAAATTGCCAAACAATAGGTAAGGGAGAATTTTCAACATAAAAGTTGAAGTGAATCACAATATCTATCAATTGTGGCATAATTATTAGGAAGAATGAAGCTGAGAAATTAAAACTGCAGATTCCAGTCAGTACTCATTTTTAATTTTTGACAGAAACAAATAGGGAGTAAAAGATTAATAATATATGTTATTACATTTCCTCTGTTCTCAGTTTATTTGAATTATTCTATTTTATAGTATTATTATTTCATAATTTTTTAAATGTCTAGTAGCCTCTTTTTCCCTACACAATCAAATATTCTTCATTATATTTAAATGCTGTACAGGGAAAAAATGTATAATTTTATGGAAAATGTTCCTCTATATTCCTGTACATCTGCTTATCCTGAAATAACGTTTTGCTCATTGTAAACATAAGTTTGCGAGGCAATATGCATGGCACTTTCCTATCTGCAACTAAATGGTCCTCTAAGAACACTGCCATCTTGTGGTTAGTCCCCTGAAAGAATGATTCCCGTATATCTGTACAAACTGCAAAACTCAGGGGTTGGTCATTATCAGTAAACACCAACCTCCATTGAAATGGCAAATAGCATTAGTATTTTCAAGTGAATTAGCTCTGTATCTTTTAGGTATTTTTAAGTGTTGATGCTAAACAGGGCCACAAGGAGACGCAAGTACAATTTCTTCAGAACAAAGCTAGTTACTCAAATACAATGTAAACAACTAGAATGCATCAAGTAAGTATCTAAATACAAAGACAGTAGTAGATTTCTACCATTTCTTTAATAACAGCTAGTGTTTACTCTTGCTTATTATTTATGACTCTCTGTTCTAATTATATCCACTAACCCTTTAATCCTCAACTATCCTAGTAGTTACTTCTCTCTCTTACAGTTTCTTTGTATATGTCAAGAAAAATTAATATATTGTCAAGCATATTTGTGTATATGTATGCATTTAAGTATATGTGTATGCATATGTGTGCGTGTGTATGTGTGCACATGTGTATAATAATGGGGACTCACACACACATAACTTTTGTTTTTATACATGCTGCCCATCACTTTCTAGTTGTGTGATCTTGGGCTGTTTACCTAATCCTGCTATTCCTCAGCTTCTTCTTCTGCAAGAATAGAGTCATATTGTCTATCTCATGGGATTATCAGAAGGATTAAATAACATAATCCATATAAAGTAAAGCTCTTGGCATATTTCCTGACATTTGATTAAGTCCTTAAATCAATAGATGCATTTTTTTTTTTTTTGCTGCTGCTACTCCTGTTATTATTGTTATTAGTATTCTCATAGCAAAGGAGCATCAAGTAATTTCCTTACATCAGTCCCCTAGAAGGAACACATCATAGAACTACCTACATAATTAAAATAAGTTTTCCCATGTAAACACAATTATCAATCATATGATAGGGTACCATTTCATAGGTGAGTTTGTTATCATTCAGGGTTGTTAGTATATTAACTGTAAAATCAGCTTACATAGTTGTTTAAATGTCCTGATAAGTATTTTCTTCAGTTATAGAGTTAAAAATAATTATTACAAATATATTTTTAATTGTGTATATGTTTTAAATCATATAACTAATATTAAACCAAACCCACTGCTGTGGAGTTGATTCTGACTCATAGCAACCCCAAAGGACAGAGTGACTCATACGTTTCCCATGGCTGTAAATCTTTACAAAAGCAGACAACCACATCTTTCTCCTGCAGAGCGACCAGTGGGTTTCAACAGCCCACCTTTCTGTTAACAGCTGAGCACTTTAACTACTGCCCGACTAAAAAAAAAAAAAACTCCTTATAAATATTATTATTATAAAATACCATTATTTTAAATAATGTCATTTCTTTTTTATTATGACTATAACTTTTACAATTTTACTCTAAACAAAAAAAAAAAAAGATTTTAAAGTTACTGTAGTACTCATCTGTTTTTGAATGTAATAATGTGTTGCAAGTAAATTTACTGATTATACAAAATCATGAAATGTATTTCTGACAGTCAACCATGGTCTCAATTATCTCTAATTTTTATAAGGTATTTTTATTTCTGATGTCAGCAAATGTATCATTGCACCCTTCCTAAAGTCTCACCAGGGATGCCAGAGCCTGCCAAGAGGACACATTAATTTCCGGGAATCAAATCAAGGTCTTCCTAAGGTTATCATGAATTGCTAACAACTAGAAAATGGTTCAGTGTCTATATGTATGTATGTATCAGCCTTATTTAAATCTTGTTTAAATTAGTCGTATTCAAATAGCATGATGACCCTTGTATAATTGATCAAACACAAACAAGCTTCCAATTCCAGAATCTAACATATTTCCACTACACAAATTTCTAGTATGTGTAGTTATTTTCTCATTGGGCATGAAACAGACATTCAAAGCATGGAAGTTTAACATACATTGGAACAGCTAATATTAAATAGTTAACAATATCCAGCAAAACAGAAAGACAAAATAAATAAACATGGCTAATTCTTTGTAAAAAATGGAAAGATCATGGAATCGATTCACTTCAGTGAGCTTTAGTTTTCCCATCTGTGCCCTGTGCAGTGACATCACTGAAGCATTATTAAAGCAATCCTGAAACCGTAAAATAGAGGCTTTTTATATTTTTTGTAAAACAAAATCCAGCTTTCAAATATAGTTTATGATATAGAAATTTCACCATCATAAAAGGCAGAAGCATTCATGCTTTACCGTATCTGTAATTCCAATGAAAAAGTTCTATGGGTAGTTAATGCTGAACAAAACTGTGATTCAATTTGTGAAAATGTTCAAATTATTATGAGAATCTATCTAATTGTCATCCTTCCTCATCCTAACTATTTATGGATATTTTTAGTATAAACTTAATATAATAAAAACTGTTTTCTAATTTGGACCTGATGTATATAAGTGTGTTTATCATTAGGATGTTATTTCAACAAAGAATTTATGTTACACTGAGCAAAATCTTTTCCTCACAATATTTACAAAAATAATGACCTTGTACAAACCATATAGTCAATACAGTTGAGATAAACATCACAGTTTGTTTACAACAGATCTTGAGATGATTCAGAGGTTCTGCTAGAAAATTGTCTCCTGAGGGGCTCTCTCTGATTACCAGGACTTTTCACTAAATACCTCTGCAGAGCATAAGGCTTTCCAGTTGTTTTT
Organism: Loxodonta africana; assembly: GCF_030014295.1. NCBI lineage: Eukaryota > Metazoa > Chordata > Mammalia > Proboscidea > Elephantidae > Loxodonta > Loxodonta africana. The sequence goes on from NC_087355.1 coordinate 64,252,967, forward strand.
GAGCCCACCAGCCGCTTTGGGGAAAAAGATGTGGCAGTCTGCTTCCATAAAGATCACAGCCTTGGAAACCCTATCCGGCAATTCTACTCTGTCCAATAGGGTAGAATAGACTCGAAAGCAATGGGTTTGTTTGTTTTTTTGCTTTGTTTTTTCTTTCCAGCAAATTCAATGTGGAAAGTAAAGAAGTAAGGGATGTCTGCTCATGCAGTCTAGAGTTCTGATATATTGAAAAGCCAAGTCATGTGAACATGTGGGAAAAAAAATTGAAGTATCGTGGGTATGCTTGAACTACTGTTTATAATTTTTTTTGACTTTTATTCCTGATTACAATGTTTTATGGTCACTTAATTATCATGTTTCAAGTGATGGGAAGTCATAAAGACTGAACCTAAAATAACGTTCATTAAAGATTTAGACATCTTTAGAAAAAAGCTTTTTACTCTCCTTTCCCACATTAATGGTTGAGGATATTAAATTTACTTATAAATGGATCTGTGAAAAAGTAGTATACTTTACAATAAAAGTTTGGCATGCTAAAGATTTCACCTTGAAGACTAAGGTGTGCCTGACCTAAGCCACAATGTTTTCAATCACCTCATATGCTTGTGAAAGCTGGACAATGAATAAGGAAGGCTGAAGAAGAATTGACACCTTTGAATTGTGGTGTTGGCGGAGAATATTGAATATATCATGGACTGCCAAAAGAATAAACAAATCTGTCTTGGAAGAAACACAGCCAGAATGCTTCTTAGAAGCGATGATGGCGAGACTTCGTCTCACATACTTTGGATATGTTATCAGGAGGGACAAGTCCCTGGAGAAGGACATCATACTTGGTGGAGAACAGGGTCAGCGAAAAACAGGAAGACTCTCAAGGAGATGAATCGACACAGTGGCTGAAGCAACGGGCTGAAGAATAACAACGATTGTTGAGGATGGTGCAAGATTGAACTGTGTTTCGTTCTGTTGTACATGGGGTCGCTATGAGTTGGAATCGACTCAATAGCACCTAAGAACAACAATAAAATTCTATTAGTTGTCTGATTTATTTATTCAGCAAGTCTTACCCAAGAGCATTCCTTTTGCAGAGAATTTGATGGCACAAAGTAAATGGCATATATATATATATAAAAAAGTTGCCTTTGAGTCCATTCTGACTCATAGAGACCCTATAAATGGCATAAAGTTCAGTTCATTAGAATAAAGTTTCTTTTTCATCCAACCAAAAACCCACTGCCATTGAGTCCATTCGGATTCATAGAAACCCTATATGACGGAGTAGAACTGCCCTATAGTGTTTCCAAGGCTGTAAGTCTTTATGGAAGCAGACTATCACATCTCTCTCTGGCGGAGTGGCTGGTGGGTTTGAACTGCTGACCTTTTGGTTAGCAACCAAGCACCTTAACTACTGCACCACCAGGTCTCCTCTCTTTTCATCAGTCATCTATACATGCAGGTTATACAACAGTAATTTGAATGATACCATCTGTGTTCCTTATCTATCTGAAGGGATTTGATTTTTTATAATGCTAGCAAAGAAGTTACTAAGCAAAGAAAAAAAGAGGAGAAGGATGATTTAAATATCTCAAAGCCCAGATCCAAATAACTCTCTATTGTTGTTGTTGTTAGGTGCCCTGAAGTCAGTTCTGACTCATAGCATCCTTATGTACAATAGAAGAAACACTCCCCAGTCCTGCACCGTCCTCAGAACCCTTACTATGTTTGAGCCCATTGTTGCAGTCACTGCGTGAATCCATCTCGCTGAGGGTCCTCCTCTTTTTCCCTGGCCCTCTACTTTACCAAACATGATGTCTTTCTCCAGGGACTAGTCTCCCCTGATAATATGTCCAAAAATTCCTCAGTATACTGCCTTATCTGTTAAAAGAATATTCTACCTTAGCTGTGACTTTCAAATAAAAATTAGACCACCACAAACTTGAGACAGATAAGCCTTATATACACCTTTAAAATAATAACTTGATTCACATGTATTTAGCAAGAGGTCTGACATATATGCAAGTGTGTGTGTGTGTTTTCGTTTAAAGCTTAGCAAAATTAAAATTAAAAGCCAATTGCTTTCAAAGAACTGTAGAAAATTCTAAGAGCTCCCATCCCATTCATATCTTCCCCTTGTCTCCTGTACCCCTGTATCTCCTGGACCGTCCCCACCCAAAATGACTGCACACACAGCCTTGCTGTGACACACAGGATGCTCACTGCCAACAGTGCATTTTTGACATTTAAATGATCAGATAGGAAATGACTGGTCAAAGCTGTGAAGTCTATCTACTATTTGGAATATTTTAAGCTTCACTTATTTACTAACTCACAAAATGTACCAGCTTTTCACTTACCCAAGCTAACAGGATCCTAAAAGGTATGCTAGTTAGACTATGTCGTTATATAACATTGAACGGTTTGCTGGCAGCAGGGTTCCTTTCAGGTATAAAAGGAAGAGGGTCCTGTTGATTCACCTCAGAGCAAAATAACACATTGCAAATACTACTGTTAAATTGACTAAAGAGATGAAATAATACACTTCAGACTAAAATCCCCAAATATGTTGTTGTTGTTGTTAGGTGCTGTCAAGTCAATTCCGACTCACGGCAATCCCATGTGTACAGGGTAGAATTACTCCATGGGATTTTCAAGGCTGTGAACTTTTAGAAGCAGATCACCAGGCCTGTTTTCCAAGGTGCCTCTGGGTCAGTTCAAAGGGCCCACATTTCAAAAACAATTGCCCTTCAGTCAAGTCCATTTCTATGTAGCAGAGTAGAACTGTGCTACATACGATTTTCAAGGCTGTGAACTTTCAAAAGCAGATCGCCAGGTCTTACTTTCCAGGTGCCCTTGCATGGGTTGAACTGCCGATCTTTCCGTTAGGAATCCAGTGCTTAATCATTTTTGCCACTCAGAGACTCCTACAGCAAACATAAAGAGTGCTTCATATTCAGGAGGAGGAAGGACTTAAGTCAGAGGCACAACATGCTCTAAGGCAAAGGAATGTATATTACAGGTTTGGGAAAGAGCAAGACATTTTGTAGCAAAACGTAGTGAGTTTTTTGGTTCATTTTGAATTATTTAAATTCTTTCACCTCAGTGTCTTAAAAACAGGATGACTACTGAAATCATGTCTTCCTTTTTTGATGAGTATTACGTGAGATAAGAACATTTAATGCTTCATACGTGTCCTGACTCAATAAATGTCAGCTGTGCTTATTACCATTATGTCAGTGAAGAGTAATACTTTTTTTTTTTTTTTAATTCTTGAAGGAACAAATATAAAAGGAGATTTAGGCACCCTGAACAAACTTAAAATTCTGTCAGTCGCCTTGATTATTTTTAAGTTTACATAGATTGAAACAAAAGTTATAATATATTTGAAGGAAGGACCATCATTCATAGTCAAAATCAACAAACGACAAACAAAATTAGAAAATAAGAAATCACTGAAGATGCATGTTCTTGACTGTGTAGGAATAAATGCTGGAAGAAACTGCTAGAAGTTGTGGAAGTAGTTCCCATTATGGAGCAAAATAAAAAAGTAGTCAAAGCTGGAGCAGGGGCCAGGAGTTTCTTACTGTAGGCTGTGTAATATTATTTTACTTTATAAATTATAAACATATATTAAATTGTTGAAATTTTTACAAATTAAAATTTAAAGGCATCAAAACAAAAACAAATTCAGTTAATTAAACACTAGGGAAATTAGGATTAAAATAACCTCATAAAATTGTATATATATTAGATCGTAGTTAAATTTACAGTAATACTTTTCTTGCTTACTAGTGCTTCTTTCTTCATCCTTACTTCTGGCAAAATAATAATAATAATAACGACGGCAATTATAAGACTGTACATTTTGTGGTGCTTTTCATTTTTCAAAGTGCTTTCACATAAGTTGTCATTACAATTATATTCACCATCTCCTTCTCTGAGCTAATATAATAGAAACAATCTCCAATGTAAGGGAGAGACAGATAAAGGGAAAGAGCGAGAGAGAGCGGGCAGATACGTAAACACCATTTATTGAGAAAATCACCTTTTCTTCCCTGCATTGCAGCATCAATGGTGAAATAACTCTAAAGTTGTGGAAATGTGTGGGGCTGCTCATGTGTGTTTGCGCTATTCTGTTCCACTGGTCTGCCTTGGCACTGATACCAGGACATTTTAGTTATTATAGCTTTTATAATAATGCTTCATATCCTTATATCTCTAGTTTTACTTTTTAAAGATTATCCAGGTTTTATTATTTTTTTATTACAGTATATAATTTACTTTCAACTTTTAGGCTTCATAAACCTGCTGAGATTTTCACTGAGATTGTGCTGAATTTATAATCAGTTTTAGAAAATTGTTACTATTATTAACAGCTCTTGTGCTGGCCCTGAATCATGGTGACCCCATACATAAAGGAATAAAATGTTGCCCAGTCCTGCACCATTCCCATAGGGTTTTTATGGGTTGATTTTGGAAGTAGTTTGCCAGGCCTTTCTTCCTGGCCTGACTTAGATTGGAAGCTCCACTGGAACCTGCTCAGCATCATGGCAACATGAAAGCCTCCACTAATAAATGGGTGCTTTGCAGCACCTAAGGTGCATTGGCTGGGAATTAAACTTGGGTCTTCCACGTGGAAGTGGAGAATTCTATCACTAAACTACAAATCCATGACAGTTATATTATTCAATTTACTTACGAGATTTTTAATTTAGCTCAATAATAGTTGGTAGTTGGCACAGTGGTCGAGGGTTCAGCTGCTGACAAAAAGGTCAGCAATTCGAATCCACCAGCCACTCCCTGGAAACCCTATAAGGTAGTTCCACCCTGTCCTGTAGCATCACTATGAGTAGGGAATGACTGCACAACAATGGGGATTTTATTAATTTTGTTTATTTAGTTAGTTTATCTTAACTATAAATAAAAATCTCATTATTTTTGTATTTTTTAGGACCATCTGATTTTAGTTTTGTATAAATTCTTAAAAGCTTTTCAGCTACTCCCTGCTTGACACTCCAGCTTCTTTTCTCTACAGCTTAGTATTTCAAAATAACTTGTAAGATATTTGGGCAGGGTCTGGGCAATCCAGAGGAGCCCAGGTGGCACAGTAGTTAAGTACTTGGCTGCTAACTGAAGGGTCAGCAGATAGGCCAGCCATTCTTCAAGAGAAAGATGTAGCAGTCTGCTTCAATAAAGATTATAGCCTTGGAAACCATGTGAGGCATGAGGCAGTTCTACTCAGTCTAATAGGGTCGCTGTGAGTCGGACTTGATTCAACAGCAATAGGTTTGATTTTTTTTATTTTGGACCAGTTTGAGAGAATGCCCTTGACTCTGTTCTCTACCACATAATCAGAACTCAAATATGGAGATCTGAAATTAATGATCATGGCTGCTTATCTGACATCCACCTATCCACCCAACAAAAAGAAATACAGAAGGCTGGGCCAAGATGGCTGACTAGGTAGAAGCTATCTCAGATCCCTCTTGCAACAAAGACTCGGAGAAACAAGTGAATCGATCACATACGTGATAATCTACGAACCCTGATGATCAAACACAGATCTAAAGAGTTGACCTGAGTGGCAGACTGAGAACAAACAACCAACGGGAAGCAGGGGCTGTTTTCGGAGCCTGGAGCCAGCATCCCAGTCAGGAAACCTTGGCGCCGGGCTTTGGACTGGGCACAGGGGAACTGAGCACGGCAACCTGAGCGGCGCAAACATGGACGCAGCCCTAGCCCCCAGAAGTGACCTCGGGGAAAGCCCAGCAAGTGCACGCAGGCAGCGCAGTGATGTGGCTGACAGGAAGAGAAGTCACCGGGAGGCAGCGACTGGTTTTGGACCCTGGAGTGTGGCGTCCCAGGCTGGGAACCTTGGCGCTGGGCTTTGTACTGGGAGTGGAGAAACTGACCACGGCTTCTGAGACAGCACAAGCACAGGATGTCGGCCTGACACTTGGGAGCAATCTCTACCCAGCCAGCGCACACAGTCAACACGCCCCTCGCCCCTCGGGAATCTCAGATAAAACACTCATCACCAAGCAAGATAAGTAACTTTGTCTATATTCTGGGGTGCTACTCTCTCCTATCTATCTGAACCCTCCCGTCCCCTTCCCAGGTGGCTTCATTAACATTGGAATTTCCTGAGCCAGCGAGTGAAGTGCACTGTGTTTTTTTTTTTTTTTTTTTTGTCTTTTCCTAACCCATTCTCCTCGCCTGAGAGAAGCAACTACAAAAATCCTTCCCTAATTGGACTAAAAACACAGAACCAGCTCCAGCCAAACATATGTGATCCACAGTCTTGGGCTTTCATCCCTACAGGCAACAAGGTGGCTATTATAATCCAAAGGAAATTCTGATAATGATCTGACTGTAACTGTTTTAGGGGATTACTGGAAAGACAAGATCTCCAGATCTGATATTTCTACCTATTAAACAGAGCCCTTACTGACCCACAACAGGGAACTGAGGGCTGAAGCTCCCCCCAAACCACTTAGCCTCTGGCCTTAGGGGTCTAAGGAGGGTGACACCTACCAATCTGTAGAGGTACTTGCATTGGGGGCCTAAGGTACAGCTGCAGAGCCCACCCACCAAAGTGCTTTAGGAATAGAGACACACCTACCTCACTGGCACTTGGGGGAAGCCTGTCAGCATCCTGCCCACCCCCACCCCCTGGAGTGTGAACCCCTGCTGCTACTAGAATCTGGTGCACACAACTATCACCACTACTTCTCTAGGTGGATAGGTGACAGTCTGCAGCACACACTTGAGGACCCAAAATCAGATTCTACTCAAGAATAGTGAATGGACTCTTAGGCTTATATATCTGGTAACAGCCCAAACCAGCTGGTAATAGGACATAAGTGATTCAAGGGCTACAACAATCAAGACAGCGCAATCTAGTAGCCCATCTATATATACTGAAAGAAAACAAAACAAGAAAAGACTCAGTGAACAAATATAAAATAAATCACTAAAATATCTTAGAGATGGCTCGGAGACAGCAGTCGATATCAAACCACACAAAGAAGCAGACCATGATTGCTTCTAAAACTCCCCAAACTAAAGAATCAAAATCTTTCCCAAATGAAGATACAATCCTGGAATTGCCAGATGCAGAATATAAAAAACTAATTTACAGAATGCTTCAAGACATCAGGGATGACCTCAGAATGAAATAAGGCAATCTACAGAAACAGCCAAGGAACACACTGATAAAGCAGTTGAAGAACTCAAAAAGATTATTCAAGAACATAGTGGAAAAATTAATAAGTTGCAAGAATCCATAGAGAGACAGCATTCAGAAATCCAAACGATTAACAGTAAAATTACAGAATTAGACAACTCAATAGGAAGTCAGAGGAGCAGACTCGAGCAATTGGAATGCAGGATGGGGGATCTGGAAGATAAGGGAATTGACACTAATATAGCTGAAAAAAAATCAGATAAAAGAATTAAAAAAAATAAAGAAACCCTAAGAATCATGTGGGACTCTATCAAGAAGAATAACTTGCATGTGACTGGAGTTCCAGAACAGGGAGGGATAACAGAAAACACAGAGAGAATAGTTGAAGATCTGTTGGCAGAAAACTTCCCTGACATCATGACATCATATAAGATTGATCCAAAAAGAAAATCACCAAGACATATTATCATCAAACTTTCCAAAACCAAAGATAAAGAGAAAATTTTAAAAGCAGCCAGGAATAAAAGAAAGGTCTCCTACAAGGGAGAATCAATAAGAATAAGTTCAGACTACTCAGCAGAAACCATGCAGTCAAGAAGGCAATGGGATGACATATAGAGAGCACTGAAGGAGAAAAACTGCCAGCCAAGGATCATATATCCAGCAAAACTCTCTTTGAAATATGAAGGTGAAATTAAGATATTTACAGATAAACACAAGCTTAGAGAATTTGCAAAAACCAAACCAAAGCTACAAGAAATACTAAAAGAAATTGTTTGGTCAGAAAACCAATAATATCAGATACCAGCAAAACACAAGTTCACAGAACAGAACATCCTGGTATCTACTCAAATAGGGAAATCACAAAACACATTAAGACTAATTTTAAAAAGAAAAAAACTCTCAAAACAGGGAATCATTGAAGTCAATATGTAAAAGATCACAATAATGAAAAAGAGGGACTAAATACAGGTGGTATAGAACTGCCATATGGAGAGGGAAACAAGGCGATATAGGACAATACAAGTTAGGTTTTTACTTAGAAAAATAGGGGTAAATATTAAGGTAACCACAAAGAGGTATAACAACTCCATAACTCAAAATAAAAACCAAGAAAAACATAACGACTCAACAAACATAAAGTCAACTACTATGAAAATGCGGAACACACAATTTACAAAGAAAAATGTCTCAGCACAAAAAGTAAGTGGAAAAATGAAATTGTCAACAACACACATAAAAAGGCATGAAAATGACAGCACTAAACACATACTTATCTATAATTATGCTGAATGTAAATGGACTAAATGCACCAATAAAGAGACAGAGAGTCTCAGACTGGATAAAGAAACACAATCTGTCTACATGCTGCCTACAAGAGACACACCTTAGTCTTAGAGACACAAACAAACTAAAACTCAAAGGATGGAAAAAAAATATCAAGCAAAAAAGAGCAGGAGTAGCAATATTAATTTCTGACAAAATAGACTTTAAAGTTAAATCCATCACAAAGGATAAAGAAGGACACTACATAAAGTTTACAGGGAAAATTGACCAGGAAAATATAACCATATTAAATATTGATGCACCCAATGACAGGGCTGCAAGATACATAAAACAAACTTGAACAGAACTGAAAAGTGAGATAGACACCTCCACAATTATAGTAGGAGACTTCAACACACCACTTTCGGAGAAGGACAGGACTTCCAGTAAGAAGCTCAATAGAGACACGGAAGATGTAATGGCTACAATCAACCAATTTGACCTCATAGACTTATACAGACCACTCCACCCAACAGCTGCAAAGTATACTTTTTTTTCTAGTGCACATGGAACATTCTCTAGATCACAGATTAGGTCATAAAACAAACCTTTGCAGAATCCAAAACATCGAAATATTACAAAGCATCTTCTCAGACCACGAGGCCATAGAAGTGGAAATCAATGACATAAAAATCAGTGAAAAGAAATTAAAGCCTTGGAAACTGATCAATACCCTGCTCCAAAAAAGACTGGGTTATAGAAGACATTAAGGAGGGAATAAAGAAATTCATAGAATGCAACGAGAATGAAAACACTTCCTATCTAAACCTCTGGGACACAGCAAAAGCAGTGCTCAGAGGTCAATTTATATCGATAAATGCACACATACATAAAGAACAAAGAGCCAAAACCAGAGAACTGTCCCTACACTTGAACAAATAGAAAGCGAGCAACAAAAGAATCCATCAGGCACCAGAAAAAAACAAATAATAACAATAGAGCTGCACTAAATGAATTAGAGAACAGACAAACAATTGAAAGAATTAACAAAGCCAAAAGCTGGTTCTTTGAAAAAATTCACAAAATTGATAAACCATTGGCTAGACTGACTAAAGAAATACAGGAAAGGAATCAAATAACCCGAACAAGAAACGAGATGGGCCACATCACAATGGACCTAACTGAAATTAAAAGAATCATATCAGATTATTACGAAAAATTGTACTCTAACAAATTTGCAAACCTAGAAGAAATGGATGAATTCCTAGAAAAACACTACCTACCTAAACTAACACAATCAGAAGTAGAACAACTAAATAGACCCATTACAAAAAAAGGGATTGATAAGGTAATCAAAAAACTCCCAACAAAAAAAAGCCCTGGTCCGGATGGCTTCACTGCAGAGTTCTACCCAACTTTCAGAGAAGAGTTAACACCACTACTACTAAAGGTATTTCAAAGCATAGAAAATGACGGAATACTACCTAACTCATTCTATGAAGCCACCATCTCCTTGATACAAAAACCAGGTAAAGACATCACAAAAAAAAAAAAATTACAGACCTATATTCCTCATGAACATAGATGCAAAAATCCTCAACAAAATTCTAACCAATAGAGTTTAACAACATATCAAAAAAATAATTGACCACGACCAAGTGGGATTTTATACCAGGTATGCAAGGCTGGTTTAATATTAGAAAAACCATTAAAGTAATCCACCATATGTATAAAACAAAAGGCAAAAATCACATGATCTTATCAATTGATGCAGAAAAGGCATTTGACAAAGTCCAACACCCATTTATGATAAAAACTCTCACCAAAAGAGGAACTGAAGGAAAATTCCCCAACATAATAAAGAGCATCTATGCAAAGCCAACAGCCAACATCACTCTAAATGGAGAGAGCCTGAAAGCATTTCCCTTGAGAATGGGAACCAGACAAGGATGCCCTTTATCACTGCTCTTATTCAACATTGTGCTAGAGGTCCTAGACAGAGCAATTAGGCTAGAAAAAGAAATAAAGGGCATCCAGATTGGCGAGGAGGAAGTAAAATTATCTCTATTTGCAGATGACATGATCTTATACACAGAAAACCCCAAGGAATCCTCTAGAAAACTACTGAAACTAATAGAAGAGTTTGGCAGAGTCTCAGGTTATAAGATAAACATACAAAAATCACTTGGATTCCTCCACATCAACAAAAAGAACATCGAAGAGGAAATAACCAAATCAATACTGTTCACAGTAGCCCCCAAAAAGATAAAATACTTAGGAAGAAATCTTACTAAAGATGGAAAAGACCCATACAAAGAAAATTACAAAGTACTACTACAAGAAACTAAAAAGGACCTACTTAAGTGGAAAAACATACCTTGCTCATGGATAGGAAGATGACATAGTAAAAATGTCTATTCTACCAAAAGCCATCTATACATACAATGCACTTCCGATCCAAATTCCAATGACATTTTTTAATGTGATGGAGAAACAAATCACCAACTTCATATAGAAGGGAAAGAAGCCCCGGATAAGCAAAGCATTACTGAAAAAGAAGAAGAAAGTGGGAGGCCTCACTCTACCTGATTTTAGAACACATTATACAGCCACAGTTGTCAAAACAGCCCAGTACTGGTACAACAACAGGCACATAGACCAATGGAACAGAATTGAGAACCCAGATATAAATCCATCCACATATGAGCAAGCTGATATTTGACAAAGGTCCAGTGTCAGTTAATTGGGGAAAAGATAGTCTTTTTAACAAATGGTGCTGGCATAACTGGATATCCATTTGTAAAAAAATGAAACAGGACCCATACCTCACACCATGCACAAAAACTAACTCCAAGTGGATCAAAGACCTAAACCTAAAGGCTAAAACGATAAAGATCATGGAAGAAAAAATAGGGACAACTCTAGGAGCCCTAATACAAGGCATAAACAGAATACAAAACATTACTAAAAATGACGAAGTGAAAGCAGATAACTGGGAGCTCCTAAAAATCAAACACCTATGCTCATCTAAAGACTTCACCAAAAGAGTAAAAAGACCACCTACAGATTGGGAAAGAATTTTCAGCTATGACATCTCTTACCAGCGCCTGATCTCTAAAATCTATATGATTCTGTTAAACCTCAACCGCAAAAAGACAAACAAACCAATCAAAAAGTGGGTAAAGGATATGAACACACACTTCACTAAAGAAGGTATTCAGGCAGCTAACAGATACATGAGAAAATGCTCTCGATCATTAGCCATCAGAGAAATGCAAATCAAAACTATGATGAGATTCCATCTCACTCCAACAAGGCTGGCATTAATCCAAAAAACACAAAATAATAAATGTTGGAGAGGCTGCGGAGAGATTGGAACTCTTATACACTGCTGGTAGGAATGTAAAATGGTACAACCACTCTGGAAATCTATCTGGCGTTTTCTTAAAAAGTTAGAAATAGAACTACCATACAACCCAGAAATCCCACTCCTCGGAATATACCCTAGAGAAATAAGAACCTTTACACAAACAGATATATGCACAACCATGTTTATTGCAGCTCTGTTTACAATAGCAAAAAGCTGGAAGCAACCAAGGTGTCCATCAACGAATGAATGGTTAAATAAACTGTGGTATATTCACACAATGGAATACTATGCATCGATAAAGAACAGTGACGAATCTATGAAACATTTCATAACATGGAGGAACCTGGAAGGCATTATGCTGAGTGAAATTAGTCAGAGGCAAAAGGACAAATATTGTATAAGACCACTATTATAAGATCTTGAGAAATAGTATAAACTGAGAAGAACACATACTTCTGTGGTTATGGTCGGGGGGGGAGGGAGGAAGGGTGGGAGAGGGTTATTTACTGATTAGTTAGTAGATAAGAACTACTTTAGGTGAAGGGAAGGACAATACTCAATACAGGGAAGGTCAGCTCAACTGGACTGGACCAAAAGCAAAGAAGTTTCCAGGATAAACTGAATGCTTCAAAGGTCAGCGGCGCAAGGGCGGGGGTTTGGGGACTATGGCTTAAGGGGACTTCTAAGTCAACTGGCAAAATAATTCTATTATGAAAACATTCTGCATCCCACTTTGAAATGTGGTATCTGGGGTCTTAAATGGTAAGAAGCGGCCATTTAAGATGCATCAATTTGTCTCAACCCACCTGGATCAAAGAAGAATGAAGAACACCAAGGTTGCACGATAACTATGAACCCAAGAGACAGAAAGGGCCACATGAACCAGAGACTTACATTGTCCTGAAACCAGAAGAACTAGATGGTGCCCGGCCACAACCTGTGACTAGCCTGACAGGGAGCACAACAGAGAACCCCTTAGGGAGCAGGAGATCAGTGGGATGCAGACCCCAAATTCTCATAAAAAGACCAGACTTAGTGGTCCGACTGAGACTAGAGGAATCCCGGCAGTCATGGTCCCCAAAACTTTTGTTGGCCCAGGACAGGAACCATTCCCGAAAACATTTCATTAGACATGGAAGGGACTGGACAATGGGTTGGAGAGAGATGCTGACGAAGAGTGAGCTACTTGTATCAGGTGGACACTTGAGACTGTGTTGGCATCTCCTGTCTGGAGGGGAGATAGGAGGGTAGAGATGGTTAGAAACTGGCAAAACTGTCACGAAAGGAGAGACTGGAAGGAGGGAGCAGGCTGACTCATTAGGGGGAGAGTAAGTGGGAGTATGGAGTAAGGTGCATATAAGCTTATATGTGACAGACTGACTTGATTTATAAACTTTCACTTAAAGCACAATAAAAATTATTAAAAGAAAAAAAAAGAAATACAGAGCAAATTAACATGTACCTTTTGGTAGAAGAAATGTAAATTAATATGGAACATAAGAAGTGTTGCCATCTAGTCTATTCCAACTCATGTCGACTCCAGGTGATGACCTCATGAGACAGAGAAGAACTGCTCCATAGGGTTTTCTTGGCTGTAATCATTATGGAGAAAGATTGCCAAGACCTTCTTCCTCGGCACTGCTGGATGTGTTTGATTCTCTAATCTTTAGGCCAGTAGCTGAGTGCGAACTGTTTTCGCCTCTCAGGTACCTTAATACAGAGCATACATGCAAATTATATAACTAGTTTGTCATTAGAATAAATTAGGACAATTTTGATATGTCATTTCAAACAGTAAAACAGAGAGAAATATGCTGTGTATTTTATAAAGCAAATTCACATGATTTAATTGTGTTTGTTCTGCATGAACTTGAGCAATATCTTATATTTCCCGCAAGCCTCAATTTCCCTCTATTCAAAGTTAACACTAGGCAAACGGTTTATAAGACTTTCACATAAGTAATAATGCCACGTATGAAGAGTCCTTTTTCACTCTAAATGTACTAAAATTAATAAGGGATAAAATCCATCCTTGGTCTGTTTTCCTCATTTGTAAAAATTAAAAAAATACCTACTTCATAGGGGTCATTTTTGAAAGTTGGATTAAATTATGTCCTTGAGTAGATATTTATAACCTACAAAGCTACAAAAGCGGTATGGACTATTGTGTGGGATATTTTGATGGAATTCGTATTGACCCACTTCAACTGAACACTGCTTTAGAGCAAATTGTGTTACGGAAGATAACTAAGTTAAGATTAAATATGGTCTTTGGAAGAAATAACAGTCAATTTAAATCTTTTGTTCTCTAAGCCAGAGAAATAAATGCATGCACATGACAACCCAGAAGGAATGACTACAAATGGCCTCTGTAGTTTGAAACATTTGCCCTGACACATCGTCTTCTATACTTATTTTTAATTTGCTGCGATTCCGATCTCATCCCTGCTTGATTTTAAGCCCTGATTCTCCGTATTCCTTCATCGTGCCTCAGGCCAAAGCCTTGATTTTTTTTTTTTTTTTTTACTTTATCCCTCTAGATTTGCTTCGACAGATTTGTAATTGATCACACATCCCTGGACTCTTGCCTGCATCTACTGTGAAGACACCTTTCCAATCATGCTCCTTGTGTGAGATTTACTTCTTGTTAATTAGCATAAAAATGAGCATCACTTTTCAAGCTAATGTAATAATGGCAGAAAAATACTTAAAACCAAAAATACATACTTTCTCTTAGATTTCATGTCTGCATGTATGTTTATGTAAATATGCAGGAATTGAAATCAAAATGCATTAGGTATGAAGAGAAACTGAGGCAGATATTACATATATTAGACATAAACACATTTATACATACACCTGCAAATCAAATATGCAAAATTGACTCATTTATAACCAGAGATTACATACAAGAATTGCCTGTACAGCCCTTTGATCAGAAGCTTTACATTTCTTGAGTAATGCTCCACATTTGGTATCTCTTTTCCATTATAGTCCACCAACTACTCTGATATGTCTTTGTCCAGAGTTACCAAAAAAAAAACCCAAACGAGTTGCCATTAAGGCAATTCCGACTCACGGCGACCCCGTGTGTTTCAGAGGAGAGCCACACTCCATGAGGTTTTCAAAGTTGTGACCTTTCAGAAGCAAATTGCCAGGCCTTTCTTCTGAGTTGCCTCTGGGTGCATTTGAATCATGACGTTTTGGTTAGTAGCCAAAAGTGCTTAACTGTTTAAGCTGCCTCAGTACTCATTAGCAGGGAGTTACTTAGCTGGGTTTTTTTTTTTTTTGAGCATTCTTGTTCTAAAAGTTACTCTTATGCTATCTGAATGCTGGAAAGTCTGTCTTTTCATCAGTCTCAAATCGTCCTTTACTAATATTTTCTGCAGCTAATTCTCAGAATTTTCATCAATTATATTTAGATCCTTTGCTTTATTTATCATAAAACTTATATTTAAGGTGAAAATGCTTTTAACAGAGACTACAAAAATAATATTTTGAATTATTCCTGTTAGAGAAAAAATAAATTTCTAAAGTAGCCACGTATGCAAATATATAAAGTAAATTTTCCATCGTGCATTACAAGAAAAAATATGCTTTCTTTAATAAGAATTGTTGACTTATATTTGCATACATTGCTCTGGTAGAAAAGGAATTTAATGAGTTTTTATTCAGTGAACGTAAGTTTTAGTGATGTTCTTAGACTTCTGATCAGTATAAAAGATCTGTACAAGTAGATTTCCCATTGTATGGACTTCTAAATGGTTTACCTGTATAAAAATAGTGTTTTCGGGTCTTTCTAAAGCCCAGTGAAAGCTTGGAATGGATTAGTGACTATAAGCAAGCAATTGGAAATCAATCCACATTCAAAATAAGAAAAAAAAATTACTACATATCGTAGATTGGAATATTTACTTAACAAACCTATTAAACAGCCTTAAATAAGGTATGTGATAATTTTGAATTTAGAACTAGAAGAAATTCTTAATAATAGCTAATACCTTTGAGCATAGAACTTTTATCCTAATCTTACTTGAAGGTAATTTAAAATTAGTTGTATGACCAAACACTGTAATTTGCAAGTAAAAAGCCCAAAGATGTGTAGTACTCTGCCCGAGGTGAAACAGTCAATCATAGCCAAAGCTCAAATTGGAATATATTTTTTCTGACTTACATTTCTTTGTCTTTTTGGCTACAACTTGAATGTTTCAGTGGAGTCTTAGTGGCATAATGGTATATAACAATTGTTCTACTTCTTAAGTGAATTGAACCCCACAATTTGAAAAACTCATAAACCATATATGGGCTTAGATGCCTACCCTGAGAGCCACCTCAATAAACTTTACGAAATCTGTGATGGACAATGTGTTTACAGCTGTCATTCACCCAGCCAGTAGTTACTAGGACTGGAGGCTGTATCTCCATGTATAGTACATAAACTCCCAAACTGTCGAACTCTTGTATGTCAGAAATGCAGTCATACAAAGTTTTTATACACTGCATAACTCACCTTCACCTTCAGGCATCCTGAAGATAGATTCACAAAGCTGGAAGAGGAATTTGTTCATTCTAATAGTCAGCCATCCCACAAGTAACGTGCATCAGGAGATGGCATTAAGTAGAAAGAGCTTATTCTCCTCAAGGCATATAACAGAATTGCTTTCTCTTTATTTCAACCAGTGTTAAAGAGGCTTAGAGACGATGGCATAAGCTATGTTGTAAACAGTTCATAGAGAATATAATAAGCATACCGCTTTGTCACAATATAAAGAACGAATAAGTAATGCTTACTTTCTGCCTAATGACAACATAGATTTTAGAATTTACTAAAGCATTTGCTATTTGATATAGCAAAATGGTTAAGTACATGGGCTGTGGAATCAGAGTGCCTTGTCCTGAATCTAGTTTGTTGTTATTATTGTTATGTGCTGTCCAGTTGGCTCCAACTCATAGCGACGCTGTGGACAACAGAACCAAACACTGCCTGGTTCAGCGCCATGCTCACAATTGTTGTTACACTTGAGCCCATTGTTGCAGCCATCTCCTTGAAGGTCTTCCTCTTTTTCACTGACCCTCTACCTTACCACGCATGACGTTCTTCTCCAGGGACTGGTCACTCCTCATAACATGTCCAAAATATGTGAGAAGTCTCATGATCCTTGTTTCTAAGAAGCACTCTCGTTCTCCTTTCAAGAGAGGTTTGTTCATTCTTTTGACAGTCCATGGTGTACTCAATATTCTTCTTGAGCATCACAGTTCAAGGCATCAATTCCTCTTTGGTCTTCCTTATTCATTGTCCAGCTTTCACATGCACTTGAGGCAATTGCAAACATCATGGCTTGGATCAGGTGAGCCTTAGTCCTTAAAGTGACATCTTCACTTTTTAGCACTTTAAAAACATCTTTTGCTGCAGATCTGCCCAATGCGATGCATTGTGTGATTTCTTGACTGCTGCTTCCATGGACATTCATTGTGAATCCAAGTAAAATGAAATCGTTTACAATTTCAATATTTTCTCCATTTATCATGATGCTGCTTATTGGCCCCATTGTGAGGATTTTTGTTTTCTTTATGTACAGATGTAATCTATACTGAAGGCTGTTGTCTTTGATCTTCATCAGTGTTTCAAGTCCTCTTCACTTTCAGCAAACAAGGTTGTGAATCTAGTTTATACAACCTAAAATTGTGTGACCTTGGGAAAGTTCATTAAAACTACTATTTGCTTTAGCTTTTCTATTCAGGAAAATGGAGCTAATAACAGTATCTACCCCTTATGGGGAGCACTATTGGTATAGTAGTTGAAATCTTGGCTGCTATCCAAAAAGTCAGCAGTTCGAATCCACCAGCTGCTTCTTGGAAACCCAAGGGACAGTTCTACTCAGTTGTATAGAGTTGCTGTCTTAGTCATCTAGTGCTGCTATAACAGAAATACCACAAATGAATGGCTTCAACAAAGAGAAGTCTCTTCTCTCACAGTCCAGTAGGCTAGAAGTCTGAATTCAGGATTTTTCTCTCTGTATGCTCTGGAGGAAGGTCCTTGTCATCAGTCTTACATTGATCTGGGAAAATCTCAGCAGAGGAACCTCAGGTCCAAAGGATGCATTCTGTTCCCAGCACTGCTTTCTTGGTTGTATGAGGCCCCCCTGTCTCTCTGCTCTCTTCTCTCTTTTATATATCAAAAAAGATTGGCTTAAAACACTACCTAATCTTACAGACCTCATCAATATAACTGCAACTAATCCATCTTATTACATCATAGTGATAGGATTCACAACATATAGGAAAATCACATAAATGGTGGACAATCACACAATACTGAGAATCATGGCCCAGCTAAGTTGACAGATATTTTGGGGGGACACAATTCAATCCATGACCGTTGCTATGAGTCGAAACCAACTATACGGCAATGGGTTTTTCGGTTTATCCCTAATGGATGTTTTCGGTATTGAGTTATTACCTTTTCAGAATTTAGATTATTGCCTGACATATAATAAAAGTTCATTAAGTTTTTTAAAAAATTAAGATATTGTAAACTAAGCTGTAACCTTTGCTTATGGCTGATCTGTCATTTCCCACTTTAGTATGTGTTGTTAGGTACCTTCAAGTCAGTTCTGACTCATAGCAGCCCTATCTTGCTATGAGTCTTTTGCAGCAGATTTGTCCAATGCAATACGTTGTTTGATTTCTTGACTGCTGCTTCCATGGGCAGTGATTCTGGAACAAAGTACATAATCTATTCTAAAACAAAAGCAATGGCAAAGGAAATATAAAAATTGAAAAAGAAAGATGTTTCTGTGTTTAAAGACAGCATAAACATCTTCACAAACCAAAAATAAGTCAGAAACTAGAGTAAGTAAGTGGGTCTGAAACCACTGGTCTGTGGGGCCCTGGAACACAGAGGCCTGCAGTGAGGGCCAGGAGTTCATGAAGACGAACATCTGTGTATAAGCTGGGATGCTGGAGATAGATTCACTGCTTTAGTCAAGAGGCTGCCAAAAGCCTCATGAATGAAGGTAAAAAATAACATGACCACCAGTTTGAGCCTTTTGTTTTATCAGAAGCTGTAGATGTAGGAAATCCTAAAACAAACTGAGAAAGGAAAATTAACAGTGCTGAAAAGAGGAACTTAGTCATTCCCCACTAGTTTCATGATTGGATCTGTAGTAACTCCAAGATCACCCTAGGATTGGAATCTCAAAATGCCACTAAGATCTGATTTTAGATTGGAAACTTGCCAAACTTACCAAACCCATTGCCCTTGAGTCCATTCTGACTCATAGAACAGAGTAGAATTGCCCCATAGGGTTTCCAAGGCTATAAATCTTTATCGAAGCAGACTGCCACATCTTTCTCCCATGGAACTGCTGGTGAGATCTAACTGCCAACTTTTTGGTTAGCAGCCAAGCACTTAACCACTGCACCACCAGAGCTCTTCAAGACTTTCCAGATGAGGAAAATTCAAAATGTTTACCAGGAAGGAGAGAAATTAAATTAATAATAAAAACAATTTCCACTCAAAATGAGTCTGCAAACCAAAACTACAAAACACATGGAGGAAAAAATGCTGCAAAATATATTCTTCAAAAATCAACTTTCAGGACAAATTCATTTCTGATTAAGTTAATTTTTAAGAAGCAGTCTGTAAATATTTAAAATACACATGCTTAGGATGCTCAGATTGATAAAGAAAACTCTCAAAATTTTGTACATGTAACATATATAATATATATATGTTACATGTACAAAATTCAAGCCACTATTACTAGAAACCTAATGCAAATAGTAAAACTTTACACTATTAGAAAGACAGTATCATTATAAATCTTTGCTAGGGAAGGTTTCTTAAATAAAACCATATGCATTGCTGTGGAGTCAATTCCAACTCATAGTGACTCTATAGCACAGAGCAGAACTGCCCCCAAAAGGTTTCCAAGGCTATAACATGCAATCGATGCATTGATAATTACTGGCAATTGGAATGTTAAAGTTGAACACAAAGAAGAATGGCCTTGGTGATAGACACAATGCCAGAGATCGAATGATAGAATTTTGCAAGACCAACGACTTCCTCATTACAAATACCTTTTTTCACCGACATAAATGGCGACTATATACATGGACCATGCCAGATGGAACACACAGGAATCAAATCAACTGCATCTGTGGAAAGAGACGATGGAAAAGCTCGATATCATCAGTCAGAACAAGGCCATGGGCCAACTGTGGAACAGACCATCATTTGCTCACATGCCAGTTCAAACTGAAACAGAAGAAACCCAGAGCAAGTCCACGAGAACCAAAATGTGACCTTAAATATACCCCACCTGAATTCAGAGACCACCTCAAGAATAGATTAGATGCATTGAACATTAATGACCGAAGACCAGAAGAGTTGTAGAATGACGTCAAGGACATCATACATGAAGAAAGCAAGAGGTCACTAAAAAGACAGGAAAGAAAGAAAAGACCAAGATGGATGTCAGTGAAGACTCTGAAACTTCCCCTTGAACATTGAACAGCTAAGCAAAAGGAAGAAATGATGAAGTAAAAGAACTGAACAGCAGATTTCAAAGGGCGGCTCTAGCAACGATTGTGGGGATGGCGCAGGACCAGGCAGTGTTTCGTTCTGTTGTGCATAGGGTCGCTATAAGTCAGAACCGACTCGATGGCACCTAACAACAACAACAACAGATGGCCGCTTGCTAGCATTTAAGACCCCAGATGCCATTCTCCAAAGTGGGATGATGAATGTTTTCTTAATAGATTTTATTATGCCGATTGACTTATGTGTTGCCTGAAAGCACAGCCCCCAAACCCCCATCCCTGCTACGCTGGCCTTCAAAGTGTTCAGTGTATTCAGGAAACTTTTTTGGTTTTGGTTTAGTCCAGTTGTGCTGACCCCTCCTGTATTGTGTGTTGCCTTTCCCTTCACCTAAAACACAAATCTACTGTCTAATTAACGAAAACCCCTCTCCCTCCCTCCCCCCCTCACTCTCATAACCGTCAAAGAATATTTTCTTCTCTGTTTTAACTATTTTTTGAGTTCTTATAGTAGTGGTCTCAAACAATGTTTGTCCTTTTGCAACTGACTAATTTCACTCAGCATAATGCTTTCCAGATTCCTACATGTTATGAAATGTTTCAAGGATTCTTCATTGTTCTTTATTGATGGGTAGTATTCCATTGTGTGAATATACCACAATTTATCCATTTATCCATTGATGAGCACCTTGGTTGTCTCCATTATTTGCTATTGTAAAAACAGTGCTGCAGTGAACATGATTGTGCATGTATCTGTTCTTGTAAAGGCTCGTATTTCTTTAGGCTATATTCCAAGCAGTGGGATTGCTGGATTGTACGGTATTTCTATTTCTAGTTTTTTAAGGAAGTGCCAAATCGATTTCCAAAATGGTTGTACCACTTTACATGCCAACCAGCAGTGTATAAGTGTTCTAGTCTCTCCACAACCTCTCCAACATTTGTTATTTTCTGTTTTTTGGATTAATGCCAGCCTTGGAGTGAGATGAAATCTCATTGTAGTTTTGATCTGCATTTCTCTAATGGCTAGTGATCGTGAACATTTCCTCATATATCTGTTAGCTACCTGAATGTCTTCTTTAGTGAAGTGTCTATTCATACTTTTTTGCCCATTTTTTAATTGGGTTGTCTTTTTGAAGTTGAGTTTTTGCAGTATCATGTCAACTTTAGAGATCAGGCACTGATCAGAAATGTCATAGCTAAAAACGTTTTCCCATTCTGTAGGTAGACTTTTTACTCTTTTGGTGAAGTCTTTGGATGAGCATAGGTGTTTGATTTTTAGAAGCTCCCAGTTATCTAGTTTCTCTTCTGCATTGTTAGTAATGTTTTGTATACTGTTTATGCCATGTATTAGGTCTCCGAACATTGTCCCTATTTTTTCTTCTATGATCTTTATCACTTTAGATTTTATATTTGGGTCTTTGATCCATTTTTACTTAGTTTTTTGTGCATGGTGTGAGGTATGGGTCTTGTTTCAGTTTTTTTGCAGATGGATATCCAGTTATGTCTGCACCATTTGTTAAAAAGACTGTCCTTTCCCCATTTAACTGACTTTGGGACTTTGTCAAATATCAGCTGCTCTTAGGTGGCTGGATTTATGCCTGGATTCTCAATTCTGTTCCTGTGGTCCATGTATCTGTTGCTGTACCAGTATCAGGCTGTTTTAGCTACTGTGGTGGTATAATAGGTTCTAAAATCAGGTAAAGTAAGGCCTCCCACTTTGTTCTTCTTTTTCAGTAATGCTTTACTTATCCAGGGCGTCTTTCCCTTCCATATGAAGTTGGTGATTTGTTTCTCCATCTCATTAAAAAATGTTGGAATTTGAATCACAATTGCATTGTATTTATAGATGGCTTTTGGTAGAATAGACATTTTTACAATGTTAAGTTTCCCTATCCATGAGCTAGGTATGTTTTTCCACTTATGAAGGTCTCTTTTGGGCTTGCAGTAGCTTCTTGTAGTTTTCTTTGTATAGGTCTTTTACACCTCTGCTAAGATTTATTCCTAAGTATTTTATCTTCTTGGGGGCTACTGTAAATGGTATTGATTTGGTCATTCCCTCTTCGATGTTCTTTCTGCTGGTGTAGAGGAATCCAAGTGATTTTTGTATGTTTATCTTGTATCCTGATACTCTGCTGCACTTTTCTATTAGTTTCAGTAGTTTTCCTGAGGATTCCTTAGGGTTTTCTGTGTATAAGATCATGTCATCTGCAAATAGAGATACTTTCACTTCTTCTTTACCAATCTGGATGCCCTTTATTTCTTTATCTAACATGCTTCCTTTGGCTAGAACCTCCCGCACAATGTTGAATAAGAGTGGTGATACAGGGCATCCTTGTCTGTTTCCCAATTTCAAAGAGAATGCTTTCAGACTCTCTCCATTTAGGGTGATGTTGTCTTTGTATAAATGACCTTTATTATGTTGAAGAATTTTCCTTCTATTCCCATTTTGCTGAGAGTTTTTATCATGAGTGGGTGTTGAGCTTTGTGAAATGCCTTTTCTACATCGATTAATAAGATCATGTGTTTCTTGTCTTTTGTTTTATTTATATGATGGAGCAAATTAATTTTTTTTTTTTTATTTTGAACCACCCCTGCACAGCTGGTATGAATCCCACTTGGTCATGGTGAATTATTTTTTGATATGTTGTTGAATTCTATTTGCTAAAATTTTATTGAGGATTTTTGCATATAAGTTCATGAGGGATATAGGTCTGTAATTTTCTTTTTGTGTGGTATCCTTGCCTGGTTTTGGTATGAGGGATATGCTGGCTTCATAGAATGATTTTGGGAGTATTCCGTTCTTTTCTATGCTCTGAAATGCCTTTAATAGTAGTGGTGTTAACTCTTCTCTGATAATTTGGTAGAACTCTGCAGTGACGTGTGTTGTTGACAGTTTCTTTTCCCCACTTAATTTTTTGTGCTGAGTGTTTTATCTTTATATATTTTCTTTTCCTCTTATTCGTTGTAGTTGATTTTGTTTCTGCTGAGTATCTTTTTCTTATATTTTATTTTGATGAGTAGGATTGTTAGTCTCCTTTGCAGTTACCTTAATATTTTCCCCTAATTTTCTAAGTTTAAACCTAACTTCTATTTCCTTATATTGCCTCATTTTCCTCTCCATATGAAAGATCTATAACTACATTTCTTAGTCCCTCTTTATTGTTTTAGTGTTGTCTTCATTTTTTTTTTTCTTTTACTTAATGACATTGCTGTTTCTCTGTTTTGAGTGTTCTTTTATCTTGATTTTTTTTTTTTTTTTGGTGATTTCCCTATCTGGGTTGACATCTGGTTGCTCTGTCTAGTGTTCTGGTCTTGGGTTAATACCTGATATTATTGATTTTCTAACCAAAGAACTGTCTTTAGTATTTCTTGTAGTTTTGGTTTGGATTTTATGAATTCCCTAAACTCCAAAAAAAAAAAAAAACACTTTTATTCCACCTGTTTACCTTGAAATCTCCTAATTTTGCCTTCATATTTGAGAGACAGTTTTGTGGAATAAATGACTCTCAGTTGGCAATTTTCTTCCTTCAGGGCTTCGTATAAGTCATCCCTTTGCCCTCTTGCCAGCATGGTTTCTGCCGAGTAGTCCGAACTTATTCTTATTGACTCTCCTTTGTAGGTGACTTTTCATTTATCTCTCCCAGAACCCAGTGCCGTCATTTTTCCCTAGCTGCTCTTAAAATTCTCTCTTTATCTTTGGTTTTGACAAGTTTGATTATAGTATGTCTTGGTGACTTTCTTTTAAAATCTACCTTATGTGGAGTTCGATGAGCATCTTGGATAGATATCTTTTCATCTTTCACAATATCAGGGAAGTTTTCTGCCAACAAATCTTCAACAATTCTCTGTGTATTTTCTGTTGTCCCTCCCTGTTCTGGTACTCCAATCACTCATAGGTTATTTCTCTTGATAGAGTCCCACATGATTCTTAAGGTTTCTTCATTTTTTAAAATTCTTTTATCTGATTGTTCTTCAAATATGTTGGTGCCAAGTGCTTTATCCTCAGTCTCACCAATTCCACCTTCCACTTGCTCAGTTCTGCTCCTGTGACTTTCTGTCGAGTTGCCTAATTCTGTAACTTTATTGTTAATCTTCTGAATTTCCGATTGCTGCCTCTATGGATTCTTTCAGCTTACTAAATTTTTCATTATGTTCTTGAATAACCTTTTTAATTTCTTCAACTGCTTTATCTGTGTGTTCCTTGGCTTTTTCTGCCTATTGCCTGATCTCTTTCCTGATGTCTTCAAGAGTTCTGTATATTAATCTTTTGTGTTTTGCATCTGGTAATTCCAGGACTGTACCTTTATCCAGAAGATCCCTTGATTCTTTGCTTTGAGAGTTTGTCAAAGTGATCATGGTCTGCTTCTTTATGTGATTTGATATTGACTGTTGTCTCTGAGCCACCTGTAAGTTATTGTATTAGTTTATTTTATGTTTGGTTACTGTATCATAGCTTCTTGCTTTGTTTTGTTTTGATATGCCCAGATAGGTTGCTTCGGTGAGCTAGCTTGATTATTTTTGTCTTTGAATCTCTAACATCCTGTCTTCAGACGGCTAGAGATGTTATCATGTATATCAGCCTAGGAGTCCATTCACTTTTCTTATATGGATTCAGCTTAGGTGTCCAGGTAGTTGATCATCAAGTGTGTGGTACGGGCTCTGTCCTATGGTCTTAGAGGGGCAGGGGTGATTGGTGTAGGTACCAGTATCTGGTTGCAGCAGGGGTCACGGTCTGAACAAGGTAGGGCACTGACAATCGCCCCCTGGGTGTCTGTGAGGAAAGTACACCCCTGTTCCCTAGAGCACAGAGGTGGGTGGGCTCTGCAGACAGACCATTGGCACCCAGTGCTTTTTGTTTTAAGGGCGGGGAGGTACCAGTTATCCTTGGACCCCTGTTGCAGGTGGCTGGGAGACATGAGTGGAGCCACCAGTCCTTAGGCCCTCTTGTGGGTAGGTGAGGACCCTGTTTAATAGGCAAAGTGGTGTCAAACATCAAACGCCTACCTCTCCACTGCACAGCTGAAACAGTTGCAGTCTGCCAACGAGGGCCTATTCTCGTGAAATAGGCCCACATAGGTCTATGCAGGGGGGAAAGTCATTCAAAGTCCATGGACCATTTATGCCTGGACAGGAGCTACTTCTGTCCTGAGCTCCCCAGGTTAGTGGAGCTGGCAGATTATCTTTCCCCCAGTTGTGAATTTATTCCTTCTCCAAGGCCAGGAGAATATCTCAGGGTGCACAGCAGGACCTATCTCAGGCCCAGGGATATTGACAACCACTGAACCCGGCTTGGGGGCTGGAGTACAGTAAAATAAATGCAAGTACTTAGCTGTTCCTGAGATCGCCATTCTTCTCTGGTTCTGGAGGTGTGAGTAGGCTGTGTGGCTGTCTGTTTCTCCCTGAGGAAACTGCAGCTGAATGTTATCCCCAGCCTGCCATAGTTGCACCTGCAGCTCTGGCAATTCCTCTCCGCTTCTGAACCATCTCTCCCTCCCCCTGCTGCTCAGTTCATTTTCTAACTTTGCCTCTGATGTTCAGAGCTCCTAGCTTGTCATAAATATAACTGTTTCACTTGTTTTTTGGTTCTTTGTAGTAAGAAGGTTCACCAGAAGCATCTGACTACTCTGCCATCTTGGCCCCACCTCTAAAACAAAATAGTTTTGTTGTAAATATTTTCAAAGGCTTTAAATGGAGTGGTAAAATATACAAAATTACTAATCATGATCCATTTATTTGGTTAAGCACTCAAAAACTAGCAGTAAGTTTGGCAGTTTGAACCCAACCTAAGGTGCCTCAGAAGACAGGCCTGGTGATCTGTTTCCAAAAGGTCACAGCCTTGAAAACCCTATGGAGCAGTTCTACTCTGAACATAACAGAGTCGCTATGACTTGGAATCGACTCGACTGCAACTAATAATAAAAACAAAATTGGTAATTAAGATACTCAGGAATGTGTAATTCTACTTTAGGAAATGAACTACAACATGACTCATTTTTAATGCAAATACTTTGCCAAAAAGTAAATATTACAAATAAGACGATTTGTATTTAAACATTTCTTTATGTATAAGGAAATTATTCCTTAAAACCTAGTAGCCTCTTATAAAGATAATTAGTTTTTGTATTCAGGGTGTTTGCATTACAAGTTTAATTAACTTTAAATTGGAATATTCCAGTAAACATTGGAAGCATCATCCTATCTTCATGTCATGAGCTGACCTCCTCTACTATAAGATTATTTCAGTGCCAGTGGGGATGAGTTCCCTGTGGTGAGCATTTGGTTCATGGCAGACTTGTTTGCTGTGGATTTTGTGGATTCTTAGCAGGAAGGAAAGCAATGGGAACAGACAGGATCATCCAGCTGACAAGAAACACACTTTATATAATTTGATGTTCAGTAAAACGACAAACTTTAGTTACTTTTTTCTGCATAAAATATTGCAACTCGTAATTAAAGAAAATTTAGTTCAGTGAGCACATTGATAATTAGGAATGCAGTTTTTGAGGCTGTAAGTGAATGATCTGTATATATGATCACTTTTTTAACTGAGTATCTGTGCAATTTTATTTATGATCCCAAACATGATACTTCTTGAAAGTAATGGTCACTAATGATGATGCAGGATAAAAGCTCAAACTTTGGAATCAAACCGAATTAAGTTTAAATTTCAGATATGCCACTTAATCTCTTTAAGCTGGAAATCCTTCATCTGAAAAAAATACCAACCTTGTTAGTGCTGGCGCATGGTGGTGGTGTGAGATTTAAATGGGAGAATGCACATTCAGCATCGAACAAAGGAATGCCACTCAATAGATAAAAGCTATTAGTAGTGTTATTATATTTCCATTTAAGTAATAGCAGATTTAGAATTAAAAACATACACATACAGACACTGTACCTTTAACCAGTAGCAGATATTCAAACCATATTTAAAAAAAAAAAGAACACACATATGATTCCATTCAGATTTTATTTAATTTTAATACAGATAGTGAGATTGGCACAGGCTAATTTACTTGATCAAAAACAAAGGAAGGCAGCATTTAAAACTTATAATTGAAGACATCCATATTCATGAGCAAATATTTTAATTGTTAGGCAGTTTGAGCTTGTATAGCATTACAAGCATTAATAAGTAAACTTGTTGCACTTAAATATTTATTTAAATTGTTCTTATTTTTCCCATATTCTTTGTTCTATTAAAGGAATTGTTAATTAATTAATTTATTTTATGTTTACTTTAAAAATTATAGCCAGTCTTGAAATTGTATTTGTACTTTCTTCCCAAAATTAATTTTATAGAATTTGGTACATTTTATCATAGAAATAATGTTAGAAATACATTTTAGTTTCCAAAACTAACTCTCAAAAGCAAGCTATTCAATGATATCACTGAATTATATTAATAATAGTATTGATTTCAGTTATGTAAGTAAGGGGAGTAATCCCTACCCCTCTTCTGGAGCAGTATGAGCACTAGAATGTTTCTCTTCTTCTCAGCATTATTATTTAAATAAGACTCTAGTCTTTGACTCTTTTTCTCTTTGATATTCTTGTAGGTACTTTTTTTTCAAGTACCTTTTATAATTTTTCTCACACTGCCAATGCACCAATACCTAGGTAGTGACCCCTCTGACACAGTACGTGTCTACTATATTTCTCCCAAAGTGCTCCACATTCTGAAATTGTTTGTCATCTCCCTCTCAGGCCACAAATCTCATTTTCACTTTGCAAGTGAGGAATTAAAAAGAAAACTATCTTCCTGAAATTAATACAAGGGAATGGGGAAGGGTTTTAACCACTTAAACCTCCCGGGGTATTTTCATCATAAATGATAACTCATCCATTCAACTGATACTCTAAATATTAACATATCAGAGACTCTAACATGAGTGACCTAACAATAGTCAAGGAGTTTGGGGAGAGTAATTTATTAGCATTGAGATCATTAGAAGGCAGCCCGGGTTCTTGGAGAGTCTGTTCCTAGAGGGGGCCTCCCTAGGCTAATCCTAGTTTTTACAGATTCGTCTAACTGTGTTTGGCATAGGGAGCAAAAGAAGTTGATTATTCACGGGTACAAGGATTCTTTTGGGAGTAAACAGATATTTAGGGCAGTCAATCAGGGAAAATGACTGTAGGGACCCAGGAGCAGGAGGTCGTGAGAGAACAAGAGACAAAGGAGCAGGAGGTCATGAGAGAACAAGAGACAGATGACATTAATTTGCATCCTGACTGGTGGTTCGAGGAAATACTATTTACATATATAAATAAGAGTTTCTTCAGGAAGTTGAGGTTCTTTCACAGTCATTTATTAAATGTTTATTTCACTAATTCATTCAATCACTTGTTCAACAATTATTTATCAAACTCCTCCTGTGTGTGGTGTACTGAGGGTGCTGGGGTGATTAAAGCAGACTGACATTCACAGATCAAGAAGACTGACAACTATACAGTTTATTTTAAATGAGCTTTTTAAAAATTTTAGAATAGTTTTAGATTTACAGAAAGAAAATACAAAGGTAGTACAGAGAGCCCCATATACTCTACATCCAAAAAAAAAAAAAAAAAAAACCCCAAACCCATGGATGTCTAGTTGATTCCAACTCATAGAGACCTACAGGACAGAGTAGAGCTACTCCATAGGGATTCCAAAACTTTAAATCTTTATGGGATCAGGCTGCCACATTTTTTTCCTGTAGAGAGGCTGGTGGGTTCAAACTGCCCATCTTTTATTTAGCAACCAAGTGCTTTAAACCACTGTGCCACCAGGGCTCCTTGCTTGCAGGGCTCCTCACTGCTTTAGTCACCTATAAATGCAGGTTGTATAACAGTAATTTGAATGATACCATCTGTGTTCCATATCTATCCTTTTCCAGGATTCCACCCAAAGTACTGCATTTCATTTAGTCACTATGTTTCCTCAGGCTCCTTTTGGCTGTGGCATCTCCTCAGACTTTCTTATTTTTGGTGACCTCACAGTTTTTAAGAAGACTGGTCAGATATTTTGTAGAATATCCCTCAAGAGGTATTTGTCTGATGCATTCCTCATGATTAGACTGGGATTATGGATTTGGGGGAGAAAGACCATGCAGGGAAATTACCATTCACAACTTACCAAGGGTGCATGCTGTCAACATGATTTATTGCTGTTGATGTTAACCTTCATCACTTGGCTGAGGTAGTGCTTATCAGGTTTCTCCACTGTAAAGTTATTTTTCCCCCCTTTCCATACTATATTCTTAGAGAGAAGCCATTATAAATAGGTTTTTGCTATAAAGTGAGAAGAGGGCTAAGATAGAGAAAGTACAGGGTGTTGTGAAAGTGAGCTGGAGAAACAAGAATGAAGAACACCAAAGACACAAGGAAAATATTAGCCCAAGAGACAAAAGGATCACATAAACAAGAGATTCCATCAGCCTGAGACCAGAAGAAATAGATGATGCCTAGCTTTGGTTTTTGTTTTGGTTTAGCTACCACCAATGACTGCCCTAACAGGGAACACAATAGAGAGTCTCTGATGGAGCAGGAGAAAAATGTGGAGCAGAATTCAAATTCATGTAAAAAGACCAGACTTAATGGTCTGACTAAGACAGTAGGAACCCTTGAAGCCATGGACCTGGATACTCTGTTAACCCAGAACTAAAACCATTCCTGAAGCCCACTCTTCAGACAAAGATTAGACTGAACTATAAAAATAATACCACTACTACTCATGGACAGTGTGCTTCTTAGTTCAAGCAGATACACGAGACCAAATGGGTGTCTCCTTTCCAGAGGAAGGATAAGAAGGTAGGAATGGGCAGGAGCTGATTGGATGGACATGGGAAACCCGGGGTGGAAAGGGAGAGTGTGTCGTCACATTATGGGATTGCAACTAGTGTCACATAACAATATGTGTATAAATTTTTGTATGAGAAATTAACTTGAGGTGTAAACTTTCACCTAAAGCACAATTAAAAAAAAAAAAAGTGTGCAGGAGGATGAAGCAACATAGCCAATGACAACAGGAAACTCTACCCTTATGAAATCATGCTTAAGTGGCACCTGAAGGATCAAAAGTAATGAAACAAAAGTGTCGATGGAGGAGACAGAACAAGTATGCAGTTATCTTTGGTGTTTTTAATATTGCCTCACTCTGATTTAGGATGATCTATCCAATTTGTAAAAGTCTGATTAAAGTAAACTTCAGCCCATACAGTATCTGAATAATTTTACATTCTAAAGAATTTGCATGCTGGTTTTCTACCTATAGAGAATATGGTACCAAGTATTTGAACATAAAAGTGTGAAATGAATGTAAATTTGGCTTATACAGAATATCTTACTGCATAGCAAAATATATTTTTCTAACTTGTATCTACTACAGCCTTTGGGAACTCAATCAAGTGAACACAATCTATTAGTAAGAATTTCCATTTAGTTCAATCTACACAAACAACAAGGGCAAATGAGTGATTTTTAAAGCAATTGTTCAATCATTCAATAACTAAATTTTGAGAACCTACTATGGAGTAAGCAAATTCTTATTTGCTGGAATTAACGTTATGAGCAAAATCAGTCATAATCTGAAAAAAAAAATAATGTTCTGAGTAGAAACATACCTCAATGACCTGGTTTCAGCATTTTACTACTTACTACCTGTGCAGACATAAGTCAGTAAAACTAAACAAGATCACCTCTCACATACCTTAGAAATCTACATTCTTTGAGAGTTCAAAGAAGGATTTATGCACAACAAAATTTGTAATGGGATATAGAGGTTTTCTTTCAAGAATGATCTTCTAAAGACTGCTTCAGAATTAATTGGGTTGGTGTGGGGTGTGGAAGATAAAAATACAGAACCCACAACAGGCTTAAAGAATAGGAACTTCTAGAGGTTGGGGTAGAAAAATCGGCATTTTCAATGATTCCCAAGGTGATTACATAAGCAGAAAATATTGAGCCATCCCAGACTGGATATTCAAAATACAGAAACAGCAAGAGAGAAGAAAGACAGGAGAAATAGTGAGAAGAGAGGGTAGGAAATCAGAGACACAATCTACCTATTCGTTATTGATAGACACACTCAAAGCTCCCAAAGATTTAAGAGATAGCCAGAAAAGAATTTTTTGTTTTGTAATAGCAAGCATACTTATTTCTCCTAAGATGATATAAATGAATATTGAAGTATGGCCTGTGTTATCAGAAGAATGGAGAAATATAACTTCAGTGGGTAAGGGCAAGGTGTGTTCTGGAAAACAGTATGAAGATACATAACAACTTTATTCTCTGAAAAGGTTAGTATAATCTACTAAATTGAAATTTAAACTGTGTACAATTACTTTAAAGAAACAAATACCAAACCCATTATTGTCAAATCAATTCCCTATACAACCGAGTAGAACTGCTCCATAGGGTTTCCAAGGCTATAAACCTATATGGAAGCACACTGCCAAATCTACCTTCTGCAGAACAGCTGGTGGGTTGGAACCGCTGAATTTCGGTTAGCAGCCGAGTACTTAACCACTGCATCATAACAATTTGTTATAGAACCTCAAAAAATAGTGCTTTAAGAGGCGAATATCAAATCCTGAGGGAGCTAAGAGTTAAGGCATTGTTATTCAAAACAACTTCTGATTTATACTCTCAATTTATCACTGCTTGTTACCCAGTTCTCCGCTTCCAACTAAGTATTTTTATTCAAATTCAAGCTACTTGTTTTAAAACTCAGACCTCAAGGCTTTTAACACTTAACATTCCCCAATTCATTCCCTCAGCTTACCCTGGCGTCATGACACTCGTTCAGTTCTTCTCCTTTCACTTTGTTCCTCCCTACAGGTGATCTGGTCCATGACATCCACCCTGCCTTCCAGATGACAGCTCTTTGCCCCTTGCCTATAGAGGCTTGTCCTCAGCTGCTCCAGTAAGGCCATTCTCAACTTTGGTCAGAAATCAAGTACAGGGCTCTGCTTCTGAATTCCACGCCGCAAGTTGGATGTTCCTATTCTTTCAGCAAGCAGTTCTTGCATATTAACTGTGTCAGGGTCTGTGGTCAACGCTAAAAATGAAGACATCTGATTACCAACTGTGTGTGGAAGAATGATTCCTTAGCAGAGTGATAATAATGCTACATTATAGGGTTTAGTGAGAAATGAATAAAATAATACATGCAATGTGAGTTCTCCAATGTCTCAGGCTAATAGGAGACCAAAAAGTCACATAAGCTATTGTTATTAGCATAAAGTAAAAAGTTTGCAGATTTATAGTTCTAGGGAATGTTTCTCTGTGTTACTGCAGCATTGCTGAACCAATTTGTACCCAAATTCCTGTAAATGTTTCCCTGTCTGAAAATCTCATTCAGAACAAAGTCTCTCTCGAACTCAAGCCCCAGCTTGATTCTATGCTCTCATCCCAGTCAAATTCTAGATTATATTAATGTTACTGGGACTATGATATTTCACTCAGTGTACATCCAACCTCCATAATCCCTTTATGTGAAAATTAGTTGGGGGTTGTGGTGCATGTTTACAGTGCAGATTCTTGTGCCCCATCCCAAAACTACTGAATCCAAGTCTCATAAAGTAGAGCCTGGGAATGTGAGTTTGTATAAGTTTCCTGGTGAATACTACAGTGCTGTTAGGTACTGGGTTTTGTGCACCTGACTTTATGTCCAGCCATCACTCGTAGACAGGTCAGGCTTCAGAAACCAGCAATAAAAGTAGAAGCCAGGTTTCCTAACTCCCATAGTGACTCTACAGGACAAGGTGCTACTGCCCCAAAGGATTTCCAGGAAGTGACTGGTTGATTAGAACTGCTGACCCTTTGGTAAGCAGTCATAGCTCTTAACCGCTGCTCCACTAGGGATCCAGAACTCTTACATAGTGGTGGTCTAAATAAGAATTGAACAAATAGAATAACTTTTAATAAAATATACTTAATCTAATTTGAAAGGGACAAAATATTTATGTATTAAGTGTATTTTTGGACTGCATACTTATCTTTATAAAGAAAATTTAGAAATATAAATGACATTTTCAAAGTTTCTAAAATCTATAATTATACATAGAAAATTATCTTAAAATGTGTACAAGGTTTATGAGAACAAATTGATTTTAGTTCTAATTGTTACATCATATTGGAAATCATAGGAACAAAGTCATTGATAACATTGCTATGCAGTACAGTACAGTACAAATAGTCCTT
Organism: Loxodonta africana; assembly: GCF_030014295.1. Lineage (NCBI taxonomy): Eukaryota > Metazoa > Chordata > Mammalia > Proboscidea > Elephantidae > Loxodonta > Loxodonta africana. Next base: position 64,286,512 of record NC_087355.1, read on the forward strand.
TTTTTTAGTTTATCCGTTTATATATATTCTAATGATTTTTTTTTTTTTTAATGAGGAATGGCTCACCATGCAATTTCTTCTTTTTTTGATGAGTAAATGTACGTAATGATTCAAAGCGCAACTTAAATTATTCTGAGAGGAAAAAAAGTCATTTTTCATTGTAATAAGTATGATTCTTTGGCTTGTAAAGGTTCACTAGTCTTGTATCCCGTTTATTTTACTTAGGCCCTTGAATTGCGTTACTCTCATACAGTAAGTAATGTCGTCACCTTTACCCAGAGTGCCATCTAATGGCACTGTTGTCTGAAATTAAACCAATCTGAACACACTGCTTTGCATAACTAATTTCACCTTCAAAGAAGTACATAAAAAATTAGATATTATTTTGGCTTCCTAGAGTTGATTATTTTCCAGGTTAAATTTTTTTTTCTTCAGAGCAAGATGAAGTGGGTAAAGGATGATAAGTCTAAATAGAAATAAAATTATAAAATGAAGGCAAGGTACAATGGATAGCCAGGAGTTTCAGAGTGGTGGATTTCTGCCACAGTACAGAAGTGAACCTGTGTGCACAAGTCATGAATAGAAATGGCAAGTTGTAAAGTACAGAAGCAGAGTTTGTGATAGACAAGCATTTGGAATTGCTATTAGGAAGGAAACGTGATAGAGCATACAAATACTCCATCAAAATTCTGGGAGTCTAATTATTATTTAGTTTGTATTATTGACTATCTTTAAGATCATGGATAAAATGCCTAACATTGCTTATCTGTGTTCTTATGTGTACAGAAATAATAAGGACATTTTCTTTAACTTATTTGAGGAACTATTATACTGAAACAATTATAAGAAAGTATTTTACAAAACACAAAGTGTTATTTAAGTATAAGAGGCATTATCAGGGAAAATTATTACAGTAAATAGTTTAATGATCATGAAAATGCTAAGGTAAAGGGTAAATTTTACAAATTTCTAAAGGATAAATTTGGCAATTTTATTTTTTAGATAAATTTCTTTTCTTAGCTGATTACATATCAATTGTTTTTATAGTTAATAAGACACTAATTTGCAATAGCTTCAGAGCAATATAACAAAAGAAAGTATACACTGATGTACAGTGCATAGACAATGTATCTACTAATGTAAATAACAGTAGTAAAGAGTTTAAAAACAAACTTTTTTTTTCATTATGCAAATAGTAATCCTCAGTAATATAGGAGCATTATTCTGAGATAGAAGGGGAATAACAGATGGCTGCCAGCATGGAGAAATATGTTTCCATTTTGAAAAGCGAGTAGGTAAGTAAGGAAATTACTTGGATAAGAGAAATCCCTAGAGATATGTAAGTATAACGAAGGGCAAAAGAACTAAAAAAGAGAGAGAGACCAATATATGCATAGAAACACAGTTTAACAGTGAGGCAAAATCATTTGAAATGCAGGTAATAGCCGAATGGATTGCCGATGAAGTTAAGGTAGCTAAGACACAATGTTCGAAAAAAAAAATCAGCTTACATAAATTCTGAAAATTCTATTTTTATGATATTAGGTAATGGAAAAGCCACTGCTTTATGATGATTCATAGAACCTCTTACAGTGATAGAGTGGAGCAGTGGTTTAGCAATCCACCACTCTTTTTATTGAGGGATCAAAAAAGGAGAAATGACACCGAGAGGTCATCTGGTCCTTCTCCCCGACCACCTGGCAGAACCACACGTAAACCATTCTAGACAGAGTTATATGGTTCCTGAAATGGAAGTAAAAAATATGTGGTTTGATAAATATACAGCAATCTCATCTGACTTTTGCAGAGGAAACTTTTTTCTTCCATTCACCTTTCCTAAATTTCAATGGCAAAAATATTGAATATTACTACTAAAAATTGAGTAGAATGTAGGTACTTTCAAACGTAATTCAATAGAGAAGCAAGGTAATAATTCTCCACCTAATTTATGTCCCCTTATTCTGTGGATGAATCCTTGCTGTCAATATCTGCAGAGTTCAGTGAACCAGGAGTTATATCATAAAGAGACAAAGAGCCATAGACTCTTTAATATACTTTTATATTTGAATACATAATTTTTCTCGAAATTATGATCTGCCTCATAAAACAAAGAAATAAACAAAAGAAATGCATAGTACGATATGTTGGTAAATTAAGATGAACAAAATTATCTGAAGATTATGAGGTATAGTTTAAAAAATACTTGTATGAAGGCAAGATGTCCAAAGTATTACAGTGACTCTTCTACTAATTAGAATATTGGTATTGGATAAATCATTTCCTTCTGATGGAATGTCTTTTTTTTTTTTTAAACAAGAGGAATAAAATGGATACTCTTTAATACCAAATTTTAATATTATTTTAGATACATCAATGATTTGTACACATTGATTAGAATAATTGAAATTCCCTGAAATAATTAGGAAATAGTTCACATGATAAACTCAGGGGTTTTGACTTTGTTGGAGTCTCTAAGGTGCCTCATAATATAATACATCTTTTTGACCCGAGATTTGAATAAGAATGAGTCGGCACATAGACACTAATATATCGTTAACCATTATAAAGCCTAAGTTGAAGTATCAAACTGTGTTTGGTAACTGCACATGCTTCAAAAAATTTGGAGTGAATTAATAAAGTAGAAGCTTAAGAATGCCGAGCAAACACACGTGTTCCAAGAGTTGACATCTATGGTGAATTCATGATGAAGAGGGAGAATTAAAAATAGCAACTACCCTGAAATAAGTTCCTTTAATAGATGGTTTCCACTGAATTGAGAAGCAAGAATGAATGGCCATTTTTTGACCAATCAGATAATTATTTGTCTTAGGGGAAAGAGTAAGTTGTGAAATAAAGAGACCAAGAATGTACCGCTATTTCATGGGGTGGGGTGGCGGGGGAGGTGGAGAACCCTGGGAATGAACCAGACCTTTCAACTTAACTTGAAGACTATTTTTTATTCTTCTTACTCTATCAAAATTGAGTGCACCTTTATGTAACAATACAAAAAAGACTAAGGTAAGAAATTCATATTTGAATTATGTGGTTTTATTTAAATTTACACAGGATAATAACAGATAATTAAAAATTAGAAAATAAGAAACAAATGAAAAGTTAAAGTCATTGTGATAAAACATGCTGAAGAAGATAATGAGAGTATAATGGACGTGGAGGACTGGGAATAAAGAATGTTGGTTAGTTTCTGGCTTTGGGGCCTACTTAATAGCTATAATATAGTATGGAATTAAATAAAATGAATATTTCCCACTTCTGTCCAAGATGGAATAATAGGGACATGATTAATGTTTCTTCCCAGAACAACTAAAAAAATTACATATATATATATGTATGTATATACACACACACACACACACACACACACACACGGAAACACTAGTGATGTATTGGTTAAGTGCTACAGCAGCTAACCAAGAAGCTGGCAGTTGAAATCCACCAGGCGCTCTTTGGAAACTATATGGGGCATTTCTACTCTGTCCTATAGGGTCACTATGAGTCGGAATCAACTCAATGGCTTTGGGTTTTGGGTTTATATATATACACACACGCACATACACACCTTCTCCTCACTTATCGGCATGGTTAGTTTCCAAAGACCAGGTTGTTACATGAAATTGGTGTTATGTGAAAATGAAGGATGACCACAACAGATCACAAAAGGGAGGATGAATACATCATTACATAACTGCCAAATTACATCTTTACATAACTGTCTAATTACATTATAACACAATGGCAAAACCACTGAGAATCATGGCCCAGCCAAGGTGACAAAAATCGTTAACCATAAGGGCAAGAGTTACACCTCAGCATTTGTTACTGTTCGTTATTGCCGAACATATGTCTTTACTGTGCAAAATGGTAGGATAGTAGAATTTTTACCATTGTCATAAATGACAAATTTTGGATAGTGAGATAGTTGACAAGTTAGGAAAATGTGTGTGTGTGTATATGTATATGTATATATATATATATATAAACCCCTTGCAGTCAAGTCAATTCAGACTTGCAGCTACCCTGTAGGAAAGACTAGAACTGCCCGCATAGAGTTTGAGCAGCTGGTGGGTTTGAACTGCTGAATGTCCAGGTAGCAGCTGCTCTCTTAACCACTGTGCCACCAGGTCTCCATATATTTATTTATATATCTATATATTAAACAACAAGATTTATAGACACTGAACTTCAGACAGTCAAAGAGTATGATCCCTGAGCAAGGCGAAGAAAATGAGATAAGCCTTACCATTGTCTCAGCTCACTGCCTAGAGAGAGTATTCAAGAATTCAAGACATGGCACAAGGAAAGATAAAATAGGTAGAGCCTGGAAGTCTCCTTGAATTAAGGAGAAATTGAAGTCTAATTAGAGTTTGCAGGTTAATGTATTCAAGCAAAAGAACTCTGAAGATCTGCAGAGGATCCCCAGCCCCCGCCATGAAATCACTGGGAATAAGGTACATATGGCAGTGGTTTTAATGTCTTCAACAAGTGTTCCTATATCTATTTTTTATTATGTATAAAGTTTCTCAAATCTGTATTTGATCAAACAGGATGTCTCTGTGTAATGGCTAACCAAATAATGTAAATATGTTTATCAACAGTGTGATGATTTGTATAAAAGGATAGTCTAGGGCATTTTAAGTACCCATGCTGAGTCATAGAATTCTATCACAGGCATTCAAAATTCATCCCAGATCACTAATTAGGGATTTCAAAATTTCATGGACATAGTACCAGATTTTAAAATCTGTAAAAACAGAGTTCTTTTAGAGAATATTTCATAGTTCACCATTAGGGGCTAAGTTATCAATAAAGGTAAATTCTTGCATTATGGGATATTATATTCTTTCTTAATGCAGAAATCTGGGGAATTCAGACACACATATGAATTGATGGTTCATTCTATGGAACTAACAGTTTGTGAACTTTCTAGGATTACAAAGAAAAAAACAAAAGAAGAGCAAGCAAAAGAATAATTATAAAAAAAGATTTATTCAGTGAAGTACAATTCTTGGTTGGGTGTGCTGTCTGCTTCCATAAAGATTACAGCCTTGACAACCCTAAGGGGCAGTTTTACTTTGTCCTGTATTGTTACTGTGAGTTGGAATTAACCGAACAGCAATGGGTGTAATATTTACTACGTCTAATAATGGGTGTTTGTAATATGAGGGTTTGAGTTTGTTTAAAAAAAAAAGGAAAGGGGTGAAAGCCTACTGAAGGCTATAGAAATCACCATATGTCAATGGAGAGGCAGGGATCTTATAACCCAAAGAAAGGAGAGAAAACAAACCTATTTTGTGATGCATTACAGTAATAAAGTTGATACACTGCAGTCCCAGTGAAGGCTTTATGATTTCTCCACAATTAAAAGCATATTTGAGCATGCACCATAATTCACCATATGGATAAATCTGAATTCTGTGAATGGAGACAGATTTGCTAGATGATATTTGTCTGGATTTCCTTCAAACTTTATAGTCTTTTGTGAGACTCTTTTACAGTAATGAGTTTTGGACAATTATGCAGAAGGATGTCATTAACAGAGGACTACTGAGTAAAGGGTTAAAAACTGTGGTGGGACTGTACTTTCTTAGCATTTTTATGATTACATTTAATGATGTGTTAAGTAGCCATATTGACAGTCAAGGCTTAAATAGAATGAAAAAGAAATCATATCTGAAGCTCTATGGCTGTTAGTGGATTTACTTCATTTGTCTTTAACTTAGTGAAAAATAGAGAGTTTACACTTTAAGCTTCTTCCTCATAAGCAATATTCTAAGTAATGTCGATTATGTTTCAGTTGAAGTAAAGTTGCCAGTTCTTAAATTTACTATCATGGCTGTTTACGTCATTTTTGAAATTAAAAAACAAGGCATAAAAATGAAGTACTAAATATAATCCAATTAATGACAGTTAAGAGATACATATCACTAAACAAAACAGCTGAATTTCAAAGCTTGTCCAAAAGTTATATTGACGCCTACAAATTCTATACTTAAACTATTTGCATTCAAGTTTCAATTTAAATATCAACTAAACAAAAACCAACCGTGGCCTCATCTACACTGAGACCAGAAGCACTAGATGGTGCCTTGCTACCACTGTTATCACTACTTGCTATCACTACTAATCTTTTGGATTAGGGCTGCAATAGATGAATCCTGATAGAATGGGAGAAAAATATTGAACAGAACTCAAATTCTTAAAAAATACAGACTCTCTGTAACCATTAAGACTGGAGGACTCCTTGAGACTATTGCCCTGAGGTTCTCTTTAAACCTTGAACCAAAAATTATCCCCTAAGGTCAACTTTTAGCTAAATAACAGATTGGCTCATAAAGCAAAGAATGTTGCCAACAAGTCCTGCATGCCTTTAAAAAATTATCTATATGAGACATGCTGTTGTTGTTGTGTGCCGTCAAATTGCTTCTGACTCACAGTGACCCTATATGAGACAGTGGAACTGCCACATACTGTTTCATAGGTTGTTAGCCAGGTCTTTTCTCCCATGGAGTTTCTCTGTGGTTTTGAACCAGTGACCATTTGGCTAGCAGCCGAGCATGTAACCATTACACCATGAGTCCTCCATATATGAGACCTAATTGTCAACAATTACTTTAAAGCAAAGATCAGAAGGTCAGGTGACAGGGAAACTAGATTGCTGGAAGTGAATCAACCAGAATGGAAATAATGAGCATGCTGACACATTGCGAAGAATGTAACCAATGTCACTGAACAGCTTCTGTAAAAATGCTTGAATGAGAACCTATTGTGTTATGTAAACTTTCACCAAAAACATAATAAAATATTATTTGAAAAAGACTAAAATAAAAATTAATCAATAAATAAATATAAACTAAAAAAGGTCATAGAGCAATTAAAAGAATAATAGCATAATAAAATTGAATTTTCTTGATGAGATGCACTTATAACCAAATAGAAGAGGGTGTGTATTAAAATCATTTTTCTATGTCTTTTATACTTAAAGCTGATAATTACTTTTTAAAAAGCAGTATAATTAGTAATAAGACTATGTTGTCTCTTGTTCTAACAAAATTATTGACAGCACTAAGCATTTGGTATTGCTTGAATACATAAGGACAACTATCTCAAGCATCTCTGAAGTTTTGACTGTTGGACACTGGAATTGACTGTTTTGTTCTGGAGAACATAGCTGAAAACAAAAGAAGGCCAACTTTACTCTTGATGTAGCAAGCATAATAGTCTCAGAGACTTAGCTTCATAGTCTTCTTGTATCCGCAGTATCCAAAATGTTACATATAACAATTTACAACAGGCTGATTTAATCACAAGCTAATTCATGAAAATATGATTTCATTAGAAAGACAATTTCAAAATGTAACCTTTGCTTACAGGACAATATAGTTAGCAGTGTTTGTAAAATGTATTATGGTTAGGCACAAATTTGACTGAATCACAATGAAGTTAATTACATCTTCCATCCTTGTGGAATTGATGCTACTTATTTTATTTTCAACACCTGAATTTTAAAGCATCTCACATTTTAGGGGGAGGGGACAAAATCACTATAAAAACTGAAACCTTACAATTATAAGCACACTAGCAAAACTGTTAAAAGAACACTGCAGCTGTATCAGATCTACCAATAGCTGTCATCATTTGGAAGTAATTGCAATATAAAAGTAATTATGTTGTCATAGCTGAACAGTAACTCTTCTCTCTTCAAAAGGCAGGGAAGGAAGATAAATGTCATGCATTTGTAAACGTGGCACCACTTCAAACTGGATGTGTAGCTCAAAATAGGTTCAGGTTTCATAGTATTGAGGATTTGATTCCATTCCTTATTTTCAATAAGGTGACTATACCACTCATTTTCTAATTTTTACCATCTGTTTCTTCTTATAATAAATGCTTAAATAAAGAGTTGAGTGGGAAGTGATTCAATAATGTGAGTGTTTTTACTGGTGTGTACACTTGGTTCTAATGATAATGTGACCCCCTAGCTGTCGATTCCAACTCATAGCAACCCTACAGGACAGAGTAGAACCGCTCCATGAGGTTACCAGGGAGCTGCTGGTGGATTTGAACTTGGATCTTTTGGATAGCAGCTGAGCTCTTAAGCACTGTACCACCAGGGCTTCTCATAATATGATATGATAGCCTATGCTAAAAAAAAAAAAAAAAAAAGTACTTGATAAAGTAGAGGTTCAGCGAAAAAGAGGAAGACCCTCAAGGAGATGAGTTGATACAATGACTGTAACAGTGTGCTCAGACATAGCAATGATTGTGAGGATGGCCAGGACCAGGCAATGTTTTCATTTTGTTGTATATAGGGTAGTTATTAGTTGGAACCAACTCGAGGACAGCTAAAAACAACAACATGCTAAATGGTAATAACCGGTGGTGCTTTCGTGAAGGTAAAACAGAAAAACAACAGCATATCCCCAAATTGGCTGGAGAACATTTCAACTCTAGTCCTGTGATCAGCCCCAGTAATGTGTAATGAATAACTTTAGATGTGGTCTCCGATGGTTCTGATCAAAAGGAAATTACTCCTAGCGGAAAGTTTGTCAGTGTTTTCTAGAAGATTGTTTATAAATATAAATACAAACTCCTTTGGTATAATAATAGTTTCTAAACCACTTTTCATCACAACCTTCAAGTACAGGGATTACTGAAGTACTAATAAATGGACATACGTTTGCCTATATAGATGTATGTAATGTGTTAACAATGTTGGTCTTTTTAATTTTTTCGTAATGACGATGATAACTAAAACTGTTATGATGATACATCGGTAGCAATTAGAAGCTAATAAAATAAAAGTTTGTTCAAACCATGAAAATTGCTAATTGAAAAATGAAGTTTTTAGTATATATAGGTAGTTGTCATTGGCAGAATCAAAACTGTTTCTTTTTATGATTTAATTATCTTAATATATCAAGATTCATAATTCAGTTAAACATGATATGCTTAGCTTTCATCTAAGAGATATCACTCAGAGAGAAAAATAAATAATACATTAAAGAAATATCAAAAGCAAGCCTTCTCTAAGCAATCACATTGAGATCTGAAAATAATAAGATAGTGCTACAGTTATTGTTCTCGGCTTCCCCCATCTATTTTAGCAATCACAGTGATTTATCTTGAAATATATTTTGAATTAAAAAAAAAGTCTATAAAGGTATGTGAAGGGTAATTTTCTTTCATACAAAAGTGAAACCTGTAAAATGCTTTTAATTGCTTTGGAACTGTTAAATAATAAGCAACAAAATTCTAAATTCATAGCAAGAATATATATAGACGTGTGTATATATCTGTGCATGTGTGTGACTGTGTGTATACATGTATAAAGCACAAGTTTCCCACACACTAGAAATATCCTTTAAAGAACATTCTTAAAAGATTATGGTTATAAATTTATATCACTGCCATTTTTTTTCCTTTGTTACCTGGAACATATTCTGTTCGAGAATATAATTTAGGGAGCATGCCCTAGAATACCTGTTATTAGAAAGTATCTTTAGAGAGCAATCAATGGAATTCAAGTGCTTATCCTCTACGGTCCTAACCTGTAGCTGTTTTTCTTTATCTTTTAAGTCATAAAAAAAAAAACACATAGAAGCTTAAAATTGAATACTATTATCATTTCAAAGAATATTTAAATGTCTGGAACACACAGATCAATTTTAAGATGATGTAAGCAGCAGTCAAAAAAATCAAATGATGCATTGCACTGGGCAAATCTGCTGCAAAAGTCCTCTTTAAAGTGTTAAAAAGCAGAGATGTCACTTTAAGGACTAAGGTGCACTTGCTCCAAGCCTTGGTCTCTTCAATTGCCTCACATGCCTGTGAAAGCTGGAGGATGCGTAAGAAAAACTGGTGAAGAAATGACATATTTGGGTATGGTGTTGTTGAAGAATATTGAATGTACCATGGACTGCCAGAAGAATGAATAAATCTGTCTTGAAAAAAGTACAGCCAGAATGCTACTTAGAAGCAAGTACGGTGAGACTTTGTCTCACAAACTTTGAACATGTTATCAGGAGGGACCAGTCCCTGCGGGACATCACGCTTGGTAAATTAGAGGGTCAGCAAAAAAACAGGAAGACCCGTAAGGAAGTGGATTGACATGGTGGTTGCAACAATTCGCTCAAGCACAGCAACGATTATGAGAATGGTGCAGGACCGGGCAGTGTTTTGTTCTGTTGTATATAATGTTGCTATGAGACAGAAAATAATGGACAGCACTTCACAACAAAAACAAATATTTTTAAGGATAATTAGATTGAATTAAATGATCTTCATCTTTTTAAAAAAGAAATTCACCTTCTTTAACATTATTGCTTTACATCATCTCTTTTAAAAAAAAATTTGGTGTACTTCTCCAATTAACATTTTTATTCAGCATTTTTATTTTTTTAGCTGAATAAGAAATTTTGTCAGGTCTTCCCTTTTTTTATTGTACTTTAGATGAAGGTTTACAGAACAAACTAGCTTCTCATTAAACAGTTAGTATTTTCTTACACATATTGTTTTAAGACATTGGTTAACAACCCCACGACATGTCAACACTCTCCCTTCTCCCTCTGGGGCTCCCTATCACCAGCTGTCCTGCCCCTCCTGCCTTCTAGTCCTTGCCTCTGGGCTGGTGTGCCCCTTTAGCCTGGTTTTGTTTTATGGGTCTCTCTAATCTTTGGTTGAAAAATGAACCTCAGGAGTGACTTCATTACTGGGCTAAAAGGGTGTCTAGAGACCATGCTCTTCAGGTTTCTCTAGCCTCTGTCAGGCCAGTAAACCTGGTCTTTTTGTGTGTGTGTGAGTTAGAATTTTGTTCTACATTCTCCAGCTCTGTACAGGACCCTCTATTGTGATCCCTGTCAGAGCAGTTAGTGGTGGTAGCCAGGCACCATCTAGTTGTACTGGACTCAGACTGGTGGAGGCCATGGTAGTTTTGGTCAATTAGTCCTTTGGACTAATCTTTCCCTTGTGTCTTTAGTTTTCAAGTTTTCCACATTTTTAATCAGGGAAGGGGTAAGCTTCAAAATGTGCATTCTATGAAGTGCTTGATGTTTCTATTCTTTAATAGAGATTTTGGGTTGGCAATCTTATTATTTTAAAGTTTTAGAAAGCTGAGAGTAAACTTCAGGAATCAGTATCTAATTGTGGCCAGAGAGTCGTTTCTTCAAAAGTATATGCAGTCATACATCACATAATGTCCCTTTGAGCAATGTTCAAATGCATATACATTCCTGGTCTCATAAGGTTATAGTATTGTTGTTGTTTTTAGGTGCCGTCGAGTTGGTTCCAACTCATAGCGACCCTAAGCACAACAGAACGAAACACTGCCCGGTCCTGCACCATTATTACCATCGTTGTTATGCTTGAACTCATTGTTGCAGCCACTGTGTCAATCCACCTCATTGAGAGTCTACCTCTTTTCCGCTGACCCTGTACTCTGCCAAGCATGATGTCCTTCTCCAGGGACTCATCCCTCCTGACTACATGTCCAAAGTGTGTAACACACAGTTTCGCCATCCTTGCCTCTAAGGAGCATTCTGGCCGCACTTCTTCCAAGATAGATTTGTTCGTTCTTTTGGCAGACCATGGTATATTCAATATTCTTCACCAACACCACAATTCAAAAGCATCAACTCTTCTTCGGACTTCCTTATTCACTGTCCGGCTTTCACATGCATATGATGTAATTGAAAATATCATGGCTTGGGTCAGGCACACCTTAGTCTTCAGGGTGACATCTTTGCTCTTCAACACTTTGAAGAGGTCCTTTGCAGCAGATTTGCCCAATGCAATGCATCTTTTGATTTCTTGACTGCTGCTTCCATGGCTGTTGATTGTGGATCCAAGGAAAATGAAATCCTTGACAACTTCAGTCTTTTCTCTGTTTATCATGATGTTGCTCATTGGTCCAGTTGTGAGGATTTTTGTTTTCTTTATGTTGAGGTGTAATCCATACTGAAGGCTGTGGTATTTGATCTTCATTAGTAAGTGCTTCAAGTCCTCTTCACTTTCAGCAAGCAAGGTTGTGCCCTCTGCATAATGCAGGTTGTTAATGAGTCTTCCTCCAATCCTGATGCCCCGTTCTTCTTCATATAGTCCAGCTTTTTGGATTATTTGCTCAGCATACAGATTAAATAGGTATGGGGAAAGAATACAACCCTGACGCACACCTTTCCTGACTTTAAACCAATCAGTATCCCCTTGTTCTGTCTGAACAACTGCCTCTTGATCTATGTAAAGGTTCTTCATGAGCACAATTAAGTGTTCTGGAATTCCCATTCTTCGCAGTGTTATCCATAGTTTGTTGTGATCCACACAGTCAAATGCCTTTGCATAGTCAATAAAACACAGGTTATAGTAGAGTTCAGAAACCCTGATCAGAGAACCAGACTTAATGGATGTAACTGGACATAGTGAACGGAGCAGCTCCCTGCACACAACACGTGTATCTCAAGTGTTTCCTATATATAAACCATTTGACCTGCCAAGTGTATAACAGCACAGTACACTATAGTATCCACCATGGCTTTGTTAAGTACATATATAATATGATGTTCACACAATGTCCAAATCAAATAACCTCCTATTTCACAGAATGTATTGTGGACATTAAGTGATGCACAACTGTATATATATATACACATATACACACACATATATATATACACACTTGTATACTGTATATACACACACACGTGTATTTCTGTGCCTATGCAGACAGTCAAATACTGAGATAATAGTTATAGAATAGCAAGTTTACATTCTCAATAGCAAAACGTATTTGCTTTTGTATCTTCCTAGAAATACAGATATTCTAAATTAAAATGACATGTTATATTCTATGACTGGGTCAAAAAATATGCAAGATGAGACTAGAGTATTTTATAGTGACAGAGAGTAAGGAAGTGCTAAAAAAATCATAATAACTGGGGTATGTCAAAGGTACACAAAAGGTAACTCAAAATGTATCCAATGGCCAAAGCTGAAAAAATTAGAGCAAAATAAATAAAGTAGTATTGAATTATAACCCAAATTACAAAATAAATATCCATGAATCCATACTGATATAAATAAAAGATTGAATAAATAAATAAATGGGAAGGATAGACAAATGTCTCCTCAAAAAAAATTTAGGTACAGGCTCTTCTCTCAAGAAGTTGAAGCATAAGTCTCCACTTAAATGTTGACTGCGCATAGTCACTTCTTTCCAAAAAGAACAGTGTGGATAGGAGGAACAAAAGAAACTTTACAGTGGAGAAAGATAACAAACACTACTTCACCCAGATGATCCAGGTCAACACCAACACTGATAAGTCATTTTGATGATATACATTCTTGATATCATGTGATGAAAGTGACATTTTCCTCTGTTGCCTTTCTCCCAAAAACTCATAGCCTCAGGCTAATCATGAGAAACACACCAGGCAAGTCCCAGTCCAGGGGTATTTCTATAAAATTCCTGACCAGTAGTCCTCAAAATTGTCAAGGTCATTAAAAACAGGGAGAGTCTGAGAAACAGTCACAGCCAAGATGAGCCTAAGGGAACATGACAACTAAGTGAAATATAATATCTTAGATGGGATCCTAGAATTGAAAAAGGATATTAGGTAAAAACTAATGAAATATGAATAAGGTATGGACTTTAGTTAATAATAATTTATCATGTCCTAGAGGATTTTAGGAGCCCTGATAGTGCACTGGTTAAGCAAGTGTTCGGTTGCTAACAAAAAGGTAGGCAGTTTAAATTATTCTTAAGATTTTATCTTAAGAATAAATTAAGAGATGCTCAGATTTGTCATGCATAAATTCGTTTAGTGTATTTCAGGGTAGTCCTGACAAGGCACGCAAGTAAGACCTCAAGACACTCATTTAGTATTGGAGAATCAGAATTAACAATTGCAATGTTAGTTTAAATGTTTGAGTCCAGGTCTTTAGACTTCAGGCTTTTACCCCTAAAGAGTGGTCTTGGGGAGAACACTTGACCATCCCACAAACTCAAAGGAGGCCCTCTGTAGCTAGGATCTGAGATCAGTTGGGAGCAGTATGTCAACAGATTTCTCAATCTTCAGAAAGAGGGTGAGAAAGAGCTTTTGCTTCTGTCTTCCCTGAAAAGGAATAAAAATCCATGGGCTTATACATCCTGTGTGCTGTCATGTTCAACTATAATTAGTATGTTTTATTGAAAGTTAAAGAATTGTTGTATGACATATTCACATTTTGTTAATTTATGTTTTATTGCCAATTAGGGAATTATTGTATGACATATTTATATTCTTGTTTACTACATGTTTCAAAACCCACTGCCATTGAGTCAATTCCGACTCTTAACATGTTTCAAGGCCAAGTTAACTAATTAAAAATTATAGGAATTTTTTAGTGACATATTTATCTTTTGTTAATTTATAAAGATTTGATTAATGTTACATTTCATTATTACAGAGTACAAATGCACAGACCAAGTTAAGGAAGTTATTTACGACCTACTTCACATACTTCTTGTTTTGTTCACATACTTCTTGAGCCCTGGTGGCACAGTGGTTAAGAGTTCAGATGTTAACCAAAAGGGAAGCAGCTTGAATCCACCAGCTGCTCCTTGAAAACCAAGGGGCAGTTGCACTCTATTCTATAGGGTTGCTATGTGAGTTGAAATTGACTCAATGGTAATAGGTTTGGTTTTTTGGTCACATATTTCAGTTATCTATTTTCAAGGTTAGAACAACTTTCTAGACACTTATACTTAATGGTCAAAGGTCACTATAGAAATACATATGTTTCTAAGTTGAGAAATTCTCTATTTGGAGCTTCACATTATAAATGATTATACGTGTTTAAAAAGCATCATAAAAACATCTTAAGGGTGTGCTCATTCAACATTGTGCTGGAAGTCCTAGTTAGAGCAATTACGCTAGATAAAGAAATAAAGGGCATCCAGATTGGCAAGGAAGAAGTAAAAGTATCTCTATTTCCAGATGACATGATCTTATACACAGAAAACCCTAAGAAGTCCTCCAGAAAACTACTGAAACTAATAGAAGAGTTCAGCAGAGTATCGGGATACAAGATAAACATACAAAAATCACTTGGATTCCTCTACACCAACAAAAGAACATAAAACAGGAAGTCACCAAATCAATGACATTTACAGTAGCCCCCAAGAAGATAAAATATTTAGGAATAAATCTTACCAGAGGTGTAAAAGACTTATACAAAGAAAACTACAGTACACTTCTGCAAGAAACCAAGAGGCTTACATAAGTGGAAGAGCATACCTTGCTCATAGATAGGAAGACTTAACATTATAAAAATGTCTATTCTACCAGAAGCTATCTATACATTTAATGCAATTCTGATCCAAACCCCAACTATGTTCTTTAATGAGATGGGGAAACAAATCACCAACTTCATGTGGAAGAAAGAAAGGCCTCGGATAAATAAGACATTACTGAAAAAGAAGAACAAAGTGGGAGGCCTTACTTTAGCTGATTTTAGAACCTATTATACTGCCACAGTAGTCAAAACAGCCTGGTACTGGTACAACAACAGATACATGGACCAATGGAATAGAATTGAGAATCCAGAAATAAATCCATCCATATATGAGCAGCTGATATTTGACAAAGACCCCAAAACAGTTAAATGGGGAAAAGGCAGTCTTTTAAATAAATGGTGCTGGCATAACTGGATAACCATCTGCAAAAAAATGAAACAAGACCCATACCTCACTCCATGCACAAAAAAAAACTCAAAATGGATCAAAGGCCTAAATATAAAATCTAAAGTGATAAAGATCATGGAAGAAAAAATAGGGGCAACATTAGGAGCCCTAATACATGGCATAAACAATATACAAAACATTATAAAGAATGTAGAAGAAAAACTAGATAACTGGGAGCTCCTAAAAATCAAACACCTATGCTCATCTAAAGACCTCACCAAAAGAGTAAAAAGACTACCTACAGACTGGGAAAATGTTTTTAGCTATGACATTTCTGATCTCTAAAATTGACATGATACTGCAAAAACTCAACTTCAAAAAGACAACCCAATTAAAAAATGGGCAAAAGATATGAATAGACACTTCACTAAAGAAGACATTCAGGTAGCTAACAGATATATGAGGAAATGTTCACGATCACTAGCCATTAGAGAAATGCAGATCAAAACTACAATGAGATTTCATCTCACTCCAACAAGGCTGGCGTTAACCACAAAACAGAAAATAACAAATGTTGGAGAGGCTGTGGAGAGATTGGAACACTTATACACTGCTGCTGGGAATGTCAAATGGTGCAACCACTTTGGAGCTTCCTTCAAAAGCTAGAAATAGAACTACCATACAATCCAGCAATCCCACTCCTTGGAATATATCCTAGAGAAATAAGAGCTCTTACATAAACAGATATATGCACACCCATGTTTATTGCAGCACTGTTTACAATAGCAAAAAGATGGAAGCAACCAAGGTGCCCATCAATGGATGAATGGATAAATAAATTATGGTATAGTCACACATTGGAAACTCTATGGGGCAGTTCTACTCTGTCGTATAGAGTTGCTATGAGTCGGAATCGACTCAACAGCACTGGATTTCACACAATGAAATACTGCTCATCGATAAAGAACAGTGAGGAATCTGTGAAACATTTCATAACATGGAGGAACCTGGAAGGCATTATGCTGAGTGAAATTAGTCAGTTGCAAAAGAACAAATATTGTATAAGACCACTATTATAAGAACTTGAGAAATAGTTTAAACTGAGAAGAAAACATTCTTTGGTGGTTACGAGGGAGGAGGGAGGGAAGGTGGGAGAGGGGTATTCACTAATTAGATAGTAGATAAGAACTACTTTAGAAGAAGGGAAAGATAGCACACAATACAGGGGAGGTCAGCACAATTGGGCTAAACCAAAAGCAAAGAAGTTTCCTGAATAAACTGAATGCTTCAAAGGCCAGCGTAGCAGGGGCAGGGATCTGGGGACCATGGTTTCAGGGGACATCTAAGTCAATTGGCATAATAAAATCTATTAAGAAAACATTCTGCATCCCACTTTGAAGAGTGGCGTCTGGGGTCTTAAACACTAGCAAGCAGCCATCTAAGACGCATCAATTGGCCTCAACCCACCTGGATCAAAGAAGAATGAAGAACACCAAGGACACAAGGCGATTATGAGCCCAAGAGACAGAAACGGCCACACGAACCAGAGACTACGTCATCCTGAGACCAGAAGAACTAGATGGTGCCTGGCTACAATCGATGACTGCCCTGACAGGGAACACAACAGAGAGCCCCTGAGGGAGCAGGAGAGCAGTGGGATGCAGACCCCAAATTCTGATAAAAATACCAGACTTAATGGTCTGACTGAGACTAGAAGGGTCCTGGTGGTCATGACCCCCAGACCTTCTGTTGGCCCAAGATAGGAACCATTCCCAAAGACAACTCTTCAGACATGGATTAGACTGGACAATGGGTTGGAGAGGGATGCTGGTGAGGAGTGAGCTTCTTGGATCAGGTGGACACTTGAGACTATGTTGGCGTCTCCTGGCTGGAGGGGAGAGGAGACGACAGAGGGGGTTAGAAGCTGGCAAAATGGACACGAAAAGAGAGAGTGGAGGGAGAGAGCAGGCTGTTTCACTAGGGGGAGAGTAATTGGGAGTGCGTAGCAAGGTGTATATGGGTTTTTGCGTGAGAGACTGACTTCATTTGTAAACTTTCACTTAAAGAGCAATAAAAATTATAAAAAAAAAAAATCTTAAGAGTGTAAAAAGCATTATAGAAGTATCAGAAAAAAAGTGGCTTACAAAGAATCAGATGTGATTTGAGAGCATGGAGAAAGCAGACCTTACATATCAATAATTGTTCATTAATTGTTTCAAATATACACCTTCTCCTTACTTATCAACTATCTTGTTAGGCAAAACTTCACATTTGTGACAATAGTAAAAAATCTGCTGACTATTTTGCATATTAACACATACATCTGGCAGAAATGTATGCTGAGGTACTAGATGACAGTAACACTGGATTTGATGGTAAATGTCATATATTGTAAATTTGGCTAAGCCATAATTTTCAGTGGTTTGGTAGTTATGGAATGAAATAACTTGGAAGTTATGTAATGAAGTAACTTGGCAGGTATATAATGATGTAATTTGGCAGTTATGTAATGATATAGTCATTTTCCATTTTGTGACCTTCTGTTGTCATTCTCCATTTTTTTATAAAACCAATTTTGCACAATGACCTAGTCTCTGGAACCTATGTCAAAAAGTGAACAGAGGGTGCAAAAGGTGTTAATAATATGATAAACTCAGTAGCCCTAGCAGTGAAGCATTTAAGTGTTTGGCTTCTAAACAAAAGGCCAGCAGTTCAAATCCACCAGCTGCTCTTTGGAAACACTACGGGGCAGTTCTGTCCTGCCCTATGGAGTCACTATGAGTCCGAGTCGACTTGATGGCAATGGGTTTTTTTGAGTCAGGGTGTAAGGATATTCTCTGTATTATCTTCACAATGCATATTTTTTTTGTATATTTAAAACATAAAAATGAAGTCCATTAAAAAAGTTATTGATCAGAATTTTGGGATTAACAAAAACTGACAGATATTCAACTTTAAGTAGGAAAACTAAATAATGCTTCAAGTGCAAGAATAAGAGAAGAAAAATATCAGTCACACAAAATTCATAACTTTCCTAGTAGTTAAAACATATGTTTTATGGCAAATGTTTGAAAGTTTCCATTATGAGATTATTTCCTCAACCAGAACCAGGAAAAGTAGTAGTTTCACTTAGACATTTTGGCTAAAATATGAGAAGACATTAGTTCATGAAAAGGATGTTGGATAAAAATGTGAAAATTCATACACTCAAAATGTGGAGTTTCAACACATTTTTTGAATGCTGGGATTTTTTTATTAACTCCATGAAAACATACACACAATTTAACCCATGGGCAGTTACGTGCAAGGAATCAGAATATGTGTTTATTATTTAGAAAGTTAGGAAAAGATGTTGTTGTTGTTAGGTGCCATTGAGTCGATTCCAACTCATAGCGACCATATGTATCACAGAATGAAACACTGTCCTATTGGCCCTGAGCCAAGTTCACAATCATTGTTTGCTTGAGCCAATTGTTACAGCCACTGTATCAGCCCATTTCATTGAAGGTCTTTTTTTCCGCTGACCCTGTACTTTACCAAGCATGACATCCTTCTCCAGGGTCTGATCTCTCCTGATAACATGTCCAAAGTATGTAAGACACAGTCTTGCCATCCTTGCTTCTAAGGAGCATTCTGGTTGTACCTCTTCCAAGACAGAATTGTTTGTTCTTTTGGCAGTCCACGGTACATTCAATATTCTTTACCAACACCACAGTTCAAAGGCATCAGTTCTCCTTTGGTCTCCCTTATTCATTGTTCACTTTTCACATGTACATGATGTGATTGAAAATACCATGGCTTGGGTCAGGCACACCTTAGTCTTCGAGGTTTGCTTTTCAAGGTCCTTTGCAGCGAATTGGCCCAATGCAAATAGTTAACTAGTATTGCCTCAGAATGGATTATTGTATATATGTCAGATTTTGTAAAATCATTTACAATAAATTTTGTCTTTGTAATAAAATTTTAATAAATTACTGGTACTTTGGGACAGATTAAAGAGGAAATTTCTTCACATGCATACTACTAGACACATGATAATATTTCTTTCTGGTAGTGGTAGAATATTACAGCGTACTAATATACTTAAGATTTAGAAGATTATAATGTTTATTTTAAGACAAAAGTTGATATTCTCAAGATTTCTGCTTTCTAAGTACCACCACTCATCTGCCAGTTTGTTATTCTGTGGTGGCTTACTTGCTGCTGTGATGCTAGAAGCATTGCCACTGATATTTCAAATACCAGCAGGGTCACCCATAGTGGACAGGTTTCTATGGAGCTTCCAGACCAGGACAGACTAGGAAGAAGGACCAGGTGGTCTACTTCTGAAAATATTGGCCACTGAAAATCTCATGAATACCAGCAGAAATTATCTGATATGGTGCTCAAAGATGAGCCCCTCAGGTTGGAAGGAACTCAAATTAAGACTAGGGAAAAGCTGCCTCCTCAAAATAGAGTCAATCTTAAAGATTTGGATAGGGTAAAGCTTTCGGGACCTTCATGTGCTAATGTGGCATGACTCAAAATGAGAAGAAAGAGTTGCAAATCCCCATTAATAATCAGAATGTGGATTGTATGAAGTATGAATCTAGAAAAATTGGAAGTCATCAAAAATGAAATGGAATGCAGAAACATCAATATCCTAGGCATTATTGAGCTGAAATGGACTGGTATTAGACATTTTAAATGGGAAAATCATATGGTTTACTATGCTTGGAATGACAAATTGAAAAGTAATGGCACCATGTTCATCGTCAAAAAGAATATTTCAAGATCCATCCTAAAGTACAATGCTGTCAGTGATAGGATAATATCCACATGCCTACAAGAAAAAAAAAAAAAAACTTTTTTTTTTCCACACAAGAAACACCAGTTAATATAGCTATTACTCAAATTTATGCCCCAACCACTATGGCCAAAGATGAAGAAATTAAAAAATCTTACCAACTTCTGCAGTCTGAAATTGATAAAACATGCAGTCAAGATTCATTGATAATTACTGGTGATTGGAAGGTGAAACCTGGAAACACAGAAAAAGGATCAGTAGTTGGAAAATATAGCCTTGGTAATAGAAACAACGCTGGAGACAGCATGATAGAATTTTGCAAGACTAATGACTTCTTCATTGCAAATACCTTTTTTCAACAACTTTAACTGTGAATAACACACAAACCTCACCAGATGGAATACGCAGGAATCAAATCAACTACTTCTGTGGAAAAAGATGATGGAAAAGCTGAATATCGTCTGTCAGAATAAGTGCAAGGGCCGATTGTGGAACAGACCATCGATTGCTCATATGCAAGTACAAGTCGGACCTGAAGAAAATTAGAGCATGTCCACGAGAGCCAAAATATGACCTTGAGTATATGCCAACTGAATTTAGAGACCATCTCAAAAATAGAGTTGACACAGTGAACACTAATGAACTAAGACCAGACACAATGTAGAATGACAAGATGAAGAAAGCAAAAGTCATTAAAAGCCAGGAAAGAAAGAAAACACAAAAATGGATGTCAGAGGAGAGTCTGAAACTTGCTCTTGAATGTAGCTAAACAGTGGGAGAACTGATGAAGTAAAAGAGCTGAACAGAAAATTTCAAAGGGCATCTGAAGAGGACAAGGTAAAGCATTATAATGAAATGTGCAAATCCTGGAATTAAAAACCAAAGGGGATGAACACCCTAGTATTTCTCAAACTGAAAGAACTGAAGAAAAAATTCATGCCTTGAGTTGAATATTGAAGGATTCTGTGGGGAAAATATTGAAGGATTCAGGAAGCATCAAAAGAAGATGGAAGGAATACACAGTCATTATACCAAAAAGAATTGGCCAGCATTCAAACATTTCAGGAGGTAACATGATCCGGAGTCAGTAGTACTGGAAGAAGTCCAAGCTGCACTGAAGGCATTGGTGAAAAAGAAGCTCCAGGAATTGATGGAATACCAACTGAGAAGTTTCAACAAATATATGCAGCATTGAAGGTGCTAACTCCCCTATGTCAAGAAATTTGGCAGACAGCTACTTGGCCAACCAAATGGAAGGGATCCTTATTAGTGCCCACTCCAAAAAGGTGATCCAACAGAATGTGGAAATTGTCAAACAATATCATTAATATGACATGCAAGTAAAATTTTGCTAAGGCTCATTCAAAAACAGTTGCAACAGTACATTGACAGGGAACTGCCAGAAATTTAAACTTGATTTAAAAGAGGGCATGCAATGGTGAATATCATTGCTGATGTCAGATGGACCTTGGCTGGAAGCAGAGAATACCAGAAAGATGCTTACCTGTGTTTTATTGAGTACGCAAAGGCATTCTACTCTATGAATCATAACACATTATAGATAACATTTTGAAGAATAGGAATTCCAGAACACTTAATTGTGCTCATGTGGAGCCTGTACATAGACCAGAAGGCAGCTATGGGAATAGAACAAAGAGATACTGTCTTGTTTAAAGTCAGGAAAGGTGTGTGTAGGGTTGCATACTTTCACCATACTTATTCAATCTGTATGCTGAGCAAAAAATCCAAGAAGCTGAACTATATGAAAGAACAGAGCATCAGTATTGGAGGAAGACTCATTAACAACTTGCTAAATGCAGATGACACAACGTCGGTTGCTGAAAGCGAAGAGGACATGAAACACTTACTGATGAAGATCAAGGAGTACAGCCTTCAGTGTGGATTGCACCTCAACATAAGGAAAACAAAAATTCTCACAACTGGACCAATAAGCAACATCATGATAAATCGAGAAAAGATTGAAGTTGTCAAGGATTTCATTTTACTTGGATCCACAATCAATGCCTATGGAAGCAGCAGTCAAGATATTAAACAATGTATTGCACTGGGCGAATCTGCTGCAAAAAATCTTCTTAAACCGTTAAAATGCAAAGATGTCACTTTTAGGATTAAGGTGAGCCTGACCGAAAAAAAAGCCATGGTATTTTCAAATGTCTCATATTCTTGTGAAAACTGGACAATGAATAAGGAAGACCACAGAATAAATGATGCCTTTGAATTACAGTGTTGGTGAAGAATACCTAATAAACCATGGACTGCCAGAAGTGCTCCTTATAAGCAAGAACGGTGGGACTTAGTCTCACACATTTTGACATGTTATCAGGTAAGACCAGTCCCTCGAGTAGGAGATCATGCCTGGTAAAGTGGAGGGTCATTGAAAAAGACGTTCTTTTTCAATGGATGGATTGACGCAGTCGCTGCAACAATGGGGTGAAACATAACAGTTGTGAGGAGGGCTCAAGGCTGGGTCATGTTTCATTCTGTTGTACTTAGGATTGCTGTGAGTCTGAACCGACTAGGTGGCACCTAACAACAGGAAGAACAATTAGTCTAAGATGAAAGAAACAAAAATTCTCTTATATTTTCCCACTCAAATATAAAAGTCCAAACATAGCAGGAAGAATGTCTATTAGCTTAATCCAATGCACAATTAAACCAGAAATCCATTTCTGTGGTTCTAGAGTAGAATTCCCAGAAACCTGTATATTCTCTGTCATTTAGTAAATTTATCTTTTGCCTAAGTCACTTTTCCCTGAGACATTTGACAAACAATCCTCTCTGCTTTGCTGTTAACTTCTCCAACCATGTTTTTTTTGAGTATTTTGTTTTTGTGTTTGTATAAAGTACCCTAAATTTCAGATATTCACTTTTTTTTTTTTCGCAATGCAGTTTTCAGATAAAATACTCACTGGGAAATTTTAGAAGTGCTTACTCCCACTCACTGTGCAGCTATGTGCTGCAGGCCAAACACAATTAACATTATTGCAGGCATCTGAGTACAGAGACTTTTTTCTGACAAATTAGCATTTGAAATGCCAGGAAAAAAAAAAAAAATGAGCCAAGCTGACACCACTGGATAAAAACCATTGGTAAGCTTTCTTTATTCCTTTCTTCACTTGACCCTTTCAATTCTGAATTCCCAACAGTTCACTGGGGTCTGTATAGAAACACTGACAAGTTAGATTAGGCCTCAAAATTCGGGTATATATTTTATTATTATTATTCTTTCTCATTAATGTATGCACTTGAACCACTGGACCAGAAGCTCAATGTTCTGCGTCTTTTTCATAGCTCAGATAATTTCTTGTCTTACAATAATACACCCCTTTTAATTCGTGAGTTCTTTATTGCTTCTTACATATTTTACTAGGATTGCAAATGGCTCATTTTAATCATTTGGAATATTTTTATTGAGTTCAGAATATATGGCAGGTGTAGTATAGAGTGCTAAGATTATAAAATCACAGAAAATACAATCCTGGATGGCAAGGAATCTAGTCAGGCAGACAGAGAAGTCAACAGATAATTACAATACAATGTGATAAATACACAAATGGAAAAACAAGCAGTATACTTACAGTACTCCACATCATCTTTCTCCTGCCCACTGCCTAATACAGTTTTCACTTCTCAACATTTTCTCTTACCGGAGTGAGCTTCTTGGCTTGAGCAGATACATGAGACCATGTGGGCAGTTCCTGTCTGGAGAAGAGACGAGAAGGCAGTTGGAGACGGGAGCTGGTTGAATAAATAGACATGGGAAATACAGGGTGGAGAGGAGGAGTGTGCTGTCTCATTAGGGAGAGAGCAGCTAGGAGTACATAGCAAGGTGTGTATAAGTTTTTGTATGAGAGACTGACTTGATTTGTAAACTTCCACTTAAAACACAATTTGAAAAAAAAAAAAAAGCCACCCATTCTAAGATTATGGGCATTGTCTGGCTCAAAAACAAAAGCAAAACCAAAACAAAACAGCAGTAACAACAGGAATGGCAGATCAACAGATAGAGTTTCCTACTGAAATGATGGACATGAGCTGAGATCATTAGCAATCCATAAGAAAATAATCTTAAACTTGACTAATGATGAGTTCATAGGAATAGTTTATGTGGGGAGGAATGAAGAATTTTGGCCAACATCTACTCTGTTATAGCAATGGAGGGAGAGCCATATCCTTTGTACCACTGACCAAAACATGTAGAGGAGGATTCTTACTGGCCATTTGTGGGAGCTTCTCTAACCCTGAAATAATAAATGTTACTAGAAGGATAGGATAATTTGTTTGGCCAGTTCTTGGCCACATGCCTAACCCAGTGGCTAGGGTAGGGTAGAATCAACCCAAACCCTGTTATGGATTGAATTGTGTCCTCCAAAAGGTATATTCAAGTCCTAATCCCTGTAACTGTGGATGTGACCTTGTTTAGAAATAAGGTTTTTCTTTTGTTATTTTGAGACCATATCAGAGTAGAGTGAGTCCTAAACCTAATCTTATTCTGAGTGGTGCCTTATAAAAAGGGACATAGACATGGGGAGTCACAGGCACATGGAAAAGATGCCTTATGAGGATGATGGCGGTACACCTACACAAGCCCAGGAATGCCAAGATTGCCAGCATCTACTAGAAGCCGAAAGAGATAAAGAAAAACCTTTCCTTAGAGCCAATGCCTTGAATTCAGACTTTTGGCTTCCAGAACTGTGAAAAAAATAAATTTCCATCCTTTAAAGCCACCTTTTATGGTATATTTGTTATGGAAACAATAGGGTAACTAAGATATCCCAAAATTGAAATATGTAACCTAGAAAAAGGAAGATATCTTCTACTACAAAGTGAAAAAGAAAACTTGATTTTCCTTAGTGTCTCAGTTATCTAGTCCTGCTATAACAGAAATACCACAAGTGGATGGCTTTAACAAAAAGAAATTTACTCTCTCACAGTCTAGTAGAAGTCCAAATTCAGGGTGCCAGCTTCAGGGGAAGGCTTTCTTTCTCTCTCAGCTCTGGACAGAAGTCCTTGTCATCAGTCTGATCTAGGAGCTTGTCAGGTGCAAAGAACCCAGGCCCAAAGGATGTGCTCTGCTCCTGGTTCTGCTTTCTTAGTGGTATGAGGTTCCCCTGTCTATCTGCTTACTTATCTCTTTAATATCTCAAAAGAGATTGATTTAAGACATAACCTAGTCTTGTAGATTGAGTCTTGCCTCGTTAACATAACTGCCACTAACCCCACCTCATTAACATCATAGAGGTAGGATTTGCAATGCATAGGAAAATCACATTAGATGACAAAATGGTAGACAATCACACAATGCTGAGAATCATGGCCTAGCCAAGTTGACACATACTTTGGGGGACACAATTCAATCCATTTCACTTAGTAACCTTTTTCTGAGTATAAAAAGCAAAGAGATAAACATAATTCAAGTTAAAAAAAATCATACTCATGATGATGTTAATAGTTTATAGAGTTCTCCCAATAACTGTAGAGAAGAAAGTTTATAACACACTCATATTTATATATAACAAAACCCCCAAAAAACCTTTATTTATATTAACACAATTTCAATCGTACAAATATTACTTCATCCATCTCTTTTGTTTGTTGTAAAATAACACAATTAGCTCTTAATGGAAAGTTTTATTTTTCCATGGTTTAAAATATTTTCTTACTGTCATATGTAAAAGTTTTTTTTCTTTAATTTTTAATCTTAACACATAGCCTATTTATCTTTAAGTGCCTGACATATATTTTAGACATGTAATTCAAACCCAAAGTTTAAAAACTTTAAGTTTTCTTTTGGTTCGCACTAACTCTAAGAATATTTTCTGGAGGTTTAGGAAGGAACTCTCTTCAGAAAGAAGAAAAGGATTGTTTTATTATTCTTTTGGATTCAAATGGCTTGTTTGCCATTTTGGAGAACATACTGCTGACAGTCTTAATTTTTAACACATTATCAGTTTTACACAGCCCAGCATGTCAGAGTTTAGTGACTGTTTTATAAATATGTGGCTCTACTCTTAAGAAGAAATGAAATTACAAATTCTTACCATGTAAAGGGCTCAATAATCATTTTAGCCCTGGTGTAAACTTTTTGTAACATTAATAGAATTTGTTTAATAAATCAGGTTTATTGTCCATTATAAAGCTACGATGCTGGGTTGCATTAGAGTTGCTATTATATCTCTGTGGTGCAGTTTTACTTCTTGATGGCTGCCAGTTGCAAAGACATAAATAAAGATTAGGTAACTATAAAGCTTGGAATGTATGCCAGTTGCTTTAAAATTGTAATTTTATTGCCTTTAAATCAGCAATTTTTTTGGCATGTTGTTTGTGGCAAGAAAAATCCATTGGCATCTGAAATATAAAATTTATATTTGTGCTAAACTATTTATAATTGTACTTGTTCTAGAGAGATAATTTGCATTAAAAAGGTACAATATTACTCAGTTATAGTCATTAGGAAAATGATTTGAACATAAACATTTTACTGAGTTTGGCATAGCTCCAAAAACCCCCAAAATACATTATGTCTATTCTATTCCAGCTGCGAGATACCCCAGAGAGGGTTTCAATAAAGATGATCGGAACCCATTTTAAGTTGGATTGGGGTTAGAATAGCTTATTAGGAGTTTAGCTGTTATGTCTGCTCTGGAGGGAAGATCACCTCCTGTTATCAGCACTCTCCTTCTCCCCCAGGCTTAGAAACAGTATTGCTGGGACTCAGAGTTACCAAAGGCATTTAAAAATCCCAACAGCAAACTGGGCTTTTTTTCAGATTTCTCTTCAGCGAAATAGATGAGAGACTGGAAAATGAATAGACACCCTGCTTTGTTCTACTCTACATTAAGGAATGTCACAAATATACACATAGACACACACACAGGCAAGGTAGGAAAAAAAACGCTTCATTTATGTCTGCTGAATTTCCACAAAAGTGATGTCAGCTAGGAAACATTTCACATGGTTAACTGTTTCAAAAATACTCTGCTTTGTGCCCAGAACCCTTTATTCCATGACTCATATAATATTTATTTGGCACCAATTCAGTGTTAGGCACATTAATCTGGTTGAGTCACTATCACTTTAAAAGTTGGTTCATTTTAAATACTTGTCAGAAAAACAAGGTGAGGCTCACATTTAAAGTTCCTGTCTGGTGAGACTGCATGTGGTGAAGGCAGCGCTAACGGTGACATGGAAGGAGACAGTACTAATGGCTCTGGAGCAATTATCGGTCTGTCTACAGTATATAAAACTCAGGAGTGAGTCAAAACACACTCTCCAACCTTTCTCTTGAGCAGGTCTAATTTGGGTATTGAAATATTAGCATTCATTTATATGTGCTTTCTGACTTTATCTCTGTTTCCTGGTACATAAGAGAGTCTCAGGTTTGTTTAATTTGTTATCACAACCTGTCTAGAGAAGCTCCCTGTTAAATGAGTCATACAGTTGGAGAGAATTGATGAGCGGCATGGTGGAGGGATAAGAATGGAAGAACAACAGTGATTATTCAATGCCATCTACATGTCAGGTGCTTGCTAGTTTACACGCACCATATTATTTAATCAGGTTTTATATTTTCAATATGACAAAAATTTGTAGCATGATTTATAAATAGAGAAGCTAAAACAAATAATAATTAACTTGTTTTAGGTCATATACCCTGCAAAAGGTAAATCTAAGTCAAATAAATTTGGTCCTATTGTAAAAACATACTTCTAGGAAAAGCAATATTTCAGATTTTGGTTGCACTGATAGTTATGGGAAACGTCCCTAAAAGAATACCCTTACCCTGAAAGCTTACATTTTAGTTTGGGATAACTTGATTAAATGATGCAGAATACTCCCTTTTTAATAATAGAGGTCAGATATCAAACCACATGACTTTTATATCAGTTTTTTCTTTTACTGCTGTAATAAACTACCAAAGACTCAGTGGTTTAAAACAACACAGATTTATCATATTACAGTTCTGAAGTTAGAGGTGTTTAGAAGTTCAAAACCAGCATCAGTGAGGTCTTGGTCCTTCTTAAGGCTCAGGAAAAAAGTTCCTATCCTTCCTTTTTCCAACTTCTAGGAGCTGCCTGCATTCCTTGGCTCAAGGCCCTTCTCTTCATTTTGATAAGGCATCATTCCAACTTCTGCTTCCTTTGTCTCAACTCCTCTCTATCTAATGTTGACCCTCATGCCTCCCTCTTATAAGTACTCTTCTGATGCCATTGGGCCCGTCTAGATAATCCAGGATAATGTTCCCATCTCAAGACCTTTAAATTAATCATATCTGCAAAGCTCCACTAGCTATGTAAGGTCACAGGGTCCTAAGAATTAGGATGTAGACATCTTTGAGAGTCTTTATTTGTCTACCAGGGGACAGTGGTGGTTCAGTGATAGAGTTCTTGCATTCCCTGTGGGAAGCCTCGGTTTGATTTCTAGCCAATGTACTTCATGCATAGCTACCTCCCATCTGTCAGTGATTGTTGCTATGATGCTGAACACGTTTCAGTAGAGCTTCCAGACTAAGAAGGACTAGGAAGAAATACTTGGTGACTTACCTGAAAACAGATTTTATTGAAAAACAGCCAATAAAAACCCAATGGATCACAACGGTCCAATTCCCAAGTGATCACGTGCATGGCACAAGACTAGGAGGGGTATTGTTTTTGTTTATGTGCATGGGGTCACCACGAGTTGGGAGCTGATTCAACAGTAGATGACAACAGCAACAAATTGTCTTTTAAGTGCTGTATAAATTACTAGAAGGAAATCAGAAAATTCAAAGATTTTGCACATCTATAACTGTGTTTGTTCCTGTTTCGATATGCATTGCCTTATCACTCTATGCATAAATTTTTTTTTTATGCATAAAGACTACTTAAAAATACACTCTTCCATCTTTTTGTCATTTAGTAATGTTTGTTTCATTTCTTCAAACACACCTTGTTCTTCCTTACCTCAAAAATTTTTGTAGAAGCCCCTGGTGCCTAAAATATTCCTAATCTCTCCAGTACGCTTCTAACATAACATCACAATTTTAATTAAATTTGTGAGTGAGTAATTTGTTGCTACACTTCCATCTATATGACTGAGATGTAAACTCTGTGAGTTCAGGGATCTCATCTATCTTGTATTAAAAATTCAATAATAATATTTTTGTTCAATGAATGGATGAAAATAAATAAATAAATAGTATTATGAACAATAAGAATGATATAATGCAGACAAATATTTAAGAAATTATTTTAAATGTATTCTCTTTACCTATAGTTAATAAGAAGCCTCACAGTTTTTTAAAAGGACAGATATTGCAGAAATTAAATAAGAAATTGATGTGGCAGACTCACCAAAAGTCAATGTTTGACGTGTCCCCAGGGAAAAGACCTTCAGACTGTCTCCCAAAAGCCTCACAAAGTGGCATTCATTATCTTGGTGGATTTGTTGGAATCCAGAATCCCACCCTCTGGCATAGAAAACTGGTTTTGTCAGCACATGAGAAGCAAATTTATTTCCCAAGAGCAGATTTACATTAAATAAGCAGACCAGCCTGATGCCAAAATATTAACTTACAATGAGGTATGCAAGTTGCACAGGAACTAGAATATTTACGTCAGCTTAAAGAAGTCCATTCACCTACTCTAAGTGGTCCAATATGGAAGGGAAATAAATCAAATTTCTCTTGGTTAGCACAGATTCAAGGTGAAAACAGTTAGCGTTAATGAAAGGGTCATCAATGCAAAATGGACGTACAAATTATCTCAAAGATTCTTTAGAGCGGTTTTTGCTTGCCTTCTGGCTACAGTTTCTGGCTACAGAGTACTAAGTTAGAGCATAGTCTTCTCAGAGTTAAATGGGTGCTGCTAATATTTGTTTTATGACTTTTTCTTTTTGTGCTTAATTGACTGGTATTCCTCTGTTATATACATTATTTACATAAATTGACATATTCTTCACTAATATTTTGGCCCTTTTAGGCCTATAAGCCATATTTTTCCATTAAGATATTTTCCATAATTTTACTTGAATCAGTTAGATTTCTTACTATTGTTCATTAGTTTTTCTCTCTCTTAAGGTTCTATATTATTTGCATCATTCCTAAATCCTTGGGGAAAGATTCACTGAAAACCCCACATTACAGTGCTTCATATTCTGAAAGGTTATTTTATCAAGAGAATGAAAAACCCAAATTATATTTTTGATTTAACTATGAAATATCTATTAATAGGGTATTTTATAATGTGTATTATTATCACTTGCTTATAAGGTGGTAGCATCTATAAAAAGATTGAGCTACTATTATAGATGCTGTTTTCACAGTGGAGAACAAGATAAACATTTTTTTTTTTTCATGTAGCTATATCTTATTGGGGAAAGGCAGAAAAACATATAAACAAAAAGGAAGGACTGATATGCAATGAAGACTTGTTTTGACTGAGGATCATAATAATAACAGTTATTTTGGATGGCCTATTTTCCAAAGGTATCCCTGAGGAGGTGCTGTTTGTGACAAAATATAAACAATGAGAAGGTACCAGAGGGATGAGCATCAGGGCTCAGAAAACCGGCAACAAAAGCTCCAAGCGGAACAGGTCGGAAGTCCACTTCCATAAAGATTACAGACTTGGAAACATTATGGGATATCCTACTCAGTCCTATAGAAACGCTATGAGTTGGACTCAAATGTACAGCAATTTTTTTTTTTTTGTCATAGGGAATCCGTAGAGGCATTCAGAAAGAAGAGCGAAATGGTGAAATTTGCATCTTTAAAATATTGCTTTGTTGGCTAACTGGAGAATGCGTTGTAGGATGAGAAGAATTAAAGCAATGAGACTTATCCCAAGGTTACTTTCCCAGTCCAGATGACAGCAGATAAGTGCTAAGGTTCTGGTTGTAGTAGCAGAAATCATGAGAAGTGGTAAGATCTGAAATATATTTTGACTCCAGAATGGTTGGAAGCATTGGTTAGCTGGCTGTGGCACTTGAGGGGAAGGGAAGAAGGGAAGGTAGAAACAATTTGTTGATGATGTCATTACAGGTTACTCTCATCTACACCAGAGATGGGAGTGCAGAGTAAGTTTGACATTCCTGGGACTGAACGATTTATCTGACTCTAACTTTTCAAATGTTGTACTACTTCTTTTCACATGCCTGGTATTTCATCAATTGGGATAATCATTGTTTCCCAAAAAAGCTCTGTACTTTAGTACTTCTGTTTCATTCTCGGCATCTACCCTCTTTGCTATCAATCCATGATTCTTCCTCATATGGGAGTTAAATCAAATTCTAACTCTTTATAATACTTAAGCACTTGATTTATGCCACTCTTTGGTTATTAATAGCACAAAGAAGTTATTTCAGCAAACATCTCTTTTAATAACTACTCAAGAACATGAACGCTGCTTTCCATATTTTTTATACTCTTTAGGTGCTAATAACCATTCTTTTATACATAATATATACTGCTTAATAATACACTATAATTTAAAAAATTATAATCAGGTGGAGTATAGAAGGGCGTTTTAAATTCAGCTGTAACTTGAGAGTTGTGAAGCAAGGCCAATTTATTACGGATAAAATTAAATGTGTACTAATCAACTCTTTTAATAATAATGATGGCAGGTAATATTTATTAAGGATTTCAATGTATCATGCATTGTCCTCAGTGCTTTGTATGCATTTATTTTCATGAATCCTCACAAGAAAATTCCTGAAGGAATAATTATAAGTATTTCCATTTTAAATGAGAAAGCTGAGGCTTAAAGAGATTAAATAACTCATCAAAATTCATAGACCTAGTAAATGTAGAGCCAAAATATAAACACGTACTCTTGTGCACAGTTTCTTAAATACTTGGTTACAGGTTATGCATTTATGTTAGGTATACTGTTCATTAGAGAAAAACAAAAGTTATAGATAAGACACCCATCCTGTGTTGAAGGAAATTAAATATGTTGTGAGAGTTAATATAGTCTATTTATCCAGAGATTGCTTGTTTTGCAGCAGGAACTATTACTAACCTTTGTGGATGCTGTGGTACCACTCTTTTCTCCCTTCAGGACCAAGGCACTTATTTCCCATGCCAACAGGAGTGTTGTCTGCTGACAGCTCACGGCTGAGTCCCTCTCTCTGAATTACCAAAAGGAGCTTCCTCAACAAGAATTTGTCCCCTCTGAGTGAGGGTGTTTCAGAGTTGCCTCCCTTTATACTTCACCTTGATGTGAGCTGTCGTGTCCCTCCCCCACATCTGCTGGATGAAAGGTCCAGAGTTTTCTGTGGGATTGGCTGCAACCCTTTTGCAACTGGACCGGAGTTAGACTTCTCCAATTACCTAATCCTGTTTCCCACACTACAGATGTTCTTCTTGAATGTACCCCCCATGGTTAGATTTTCTGGGGAGCATGACCTTAAACACAAACAAATCTAAGAAAAGTGAAAGAAGTATAATTCTTTAAGCAAAATAGTTATTACAAAAATTGAAAGATGCACTTTCATGGGCTTTATGTAGGCACCTAAAAAGATATCCACTCTAACCAAATATGTTTACAGTAGTGTTTCTCAAATGCTCACTAAATGAACATTAAATCACACACAGGTAACCAATATTTGGTCTTTTTTTTTTTTGGGATTTTTCATACATACACTTTCTTATCTTAATCCCTGTTATGAATTGAATTGTGCCCTAAAAAATATATGTATTCCAAATCCTAAACTCTAGACCTGTGGTTATAATCCCATTTGGGGATGGGTTTTCTTTATTATGATAATGAGGCTGTATTAGTGTAGGATGTGTCTTAAATCAGCCTCCTTTAAGATATAAAAAGAGCAGATGAGCAAGTGATGAAGCAAGAAAGCAGAAATGGAGGAAGACAGATTCCAACCCACATGAAGATTACGAAGGAACAAGGACCTTCCATTAGATCTGACAGAGAAAGCCTTCCTCTAGAGTCAATCCCTGAATTCAGACTTCTAGTCTCCTAGATTGTAGGAAAGTAAATTTCTGTTCATTAAAGCCACCCACTTGTAGTATTTCTGTTATAGCAGCACTAGGTAACTAAGACAATCCAACTAAATGAGAAAGTGATAGCAAGCATATGTGAATATTAGATCATTCTGTATATTCAAGAAAAATATAAATGAAGATTTAGTTAGTGTTTAAGTAAACAGAGACAAAAAAACTGGAAAAGTGGATGCTTCAATGTTGATATCAGTGGGAAAAAAAATCAGTGCTTCAAACTTTGGTTTTATTAGCATGGTCCTTTTTAAATTTTTCTCTGCACTTGTTACAGCTGAGGACACGGAGTCCCTCTGGACTCAATGGGTTCATCTCTAACGGTTTATTTCACTTGTGACAAGTAAAAGGAGTCAGTGAGGGCTTATGCCTCTCCAAAAAAAAAAAAAAAAAAAACTGACTTGGAAAGGGAAGGCAAGGCTAAGACTTATATGGGTTTGGTGGGGGCAATAGATTAATGAATATCTAGTAGGTTTCTTTCAAGGGGCGAGTACTTCTCAGAATGGCAGTGCATACTAAATTAGGTTGCGCATGCATCTGGAATCCAAGATGGAACCTGCTGATATTCAAGATGGAGTCCTCTTGGCAGCCCTTGGCATCACTTACTATGGGACATAGCGCAGGTGCGCTGATCTTCGGCACTACATAGCCACCTTTGGCGGGCTAAGAAAGGTTAAATAGCAGTCACGCTTTGTTCTTCTGCACATGCAGAGCCTGTAAAGGGGGAATGGACTAGAAAAACTCTAAGAAGGAGATAGTAATCCACAGGTTGTATCAACTTTATCTCACGTTGACAGGATGTGATTCCTGTTTTCCCAACTTTTAGATGATAATCTTTTAACAGGTCTTTTTGTTCCGCCAGCACAGTTAACCCTGTCTGTCTCATAGTGAATGAAGAAAACTCCCAAATATTAGAAAATTGTCCAGCTCTTGAGCCATTTCTTAAAATATTCTGATTTTATATTTAAAGTTAAATGAACGAGAAGTTTATAGCTATTCAAAGTTCTGAATCTTTTGCTAAAAATACACCAAATGAATAAGGCACTTGAAATTATAGAAATGCCTTGACTCTATCAGTATCACAAAGAAATGTTCTTGTTTGTTTCAACCTCATGCTTTTTCAAAATTTGGTGTGAGTGCAAATCCTCGCAACCGAGGACAAACATAATATTAGTAAAGCAAGTCTTGAATACCCTGCCTGATATTTTCTCATACACCACAGAAGATTTACTCTCAGTTTTAATTTTTTAATCAAAGTTTTTGATCATCTTCAATTCTCTCTCAAAAAAGTGGTTCTTGGATTTGCTTTCAAGAAAAATCTATTTTATCTTTAGAAAGTCCTTTGTAATGGCAGATACAGTGGTGCTGTAATCTCTTAAGCAAATTAGTCAAGCTGAAATGAACAACAAAGTTCTCACAGTGCATGTGCAACTTTTAAGGCTGTGCCAATTATTTGGAACAATTTTGCTATACCTCATAATTTGTTTTTTTATGTTTAATGTATATAAGAAAAAATATTATTTTATTCTCCTAAAACTTTCAGAATACTTGGAGTCTACTTTCTAGATCACAGAAAAACCAGTGGTTTGAAGAACACATTTTTAAAAAAATAATATAGGTTTAATGATATTAAAATAAAGCTCTCATGGAATTTTTTTTATTTGATAAAGTGATATTAGTATCCATTTAGAAATTTCAGCAGTAGGAAAGAGTTAACAAAATACCTTAGAAATAAAAATAGGTTTAAAAATTCTTTATAAGATATGAAGATTATATCATGTAGTTATAATAATTAAAATTGTTTATGGTGCAAGAATTGATGGGCAGATAAATGGAATAGAACAACTAAGAAACAAACCTTCTTATACATAAAAATTTCATATGTGATGTAAGTAGTTTACAAATCAACAGTAAATGAAAGGATTACCCAATACATTGTGATAGGTAATTACAACAAATAAGATAATAAATTTTAATATCGTTAGTATAGAAAAAACTCATCCACACTGAAAAAATATGTTAAAACATCAACAAAGAGGGGAAAAGAAGTGACTAGGTTATTCTTAGCAAAAGAAATATAAATATTAATAACTCTGAAACACTGTTATCAGTAGTAATCGTCTTCAAATTTAAAATGAAATACCATGTCTCTCTTGTAAAATTAACAAAGGTTCTATCCATACTCCATTCCTGTAAGAGTTAGACAAGGAAAATTATATATTATTGGTAGACATATAAAATCTTAGTATCTTTCTGAAAGTTAACGTAGCGGTAATATTTAAAACCATTAAAATATTTATTCTAGTTGAGCAGCAATTTTATCTAAGAAGGTATCAGACATGGAAAGAAAGATTTATGAAAAAGCACTAATTTAATAACAATAGGATGAGGTTAAATAAAATATGGATTTAATAACAACAGGATGAGTTTAAATAAAATATGGATTTAATAACAATAACAATAACAATTGGATGAGGTCAAATAAAATGTGAGTGATAAAATATTTAACTATTAAAAATTCCTGCAAATCAGTATTGATGACATGAGATAAAGCCTGATAACATAGTTAACCCTTTAAAAGATGATTTTTTTTGGGTCAGTGCCATGTTTTTTCACTAATGGAATGGATGCTGAATCATTGTTTCTTGGTAGTGTTTTATTATTTGAAAGAATGAGGTACCAACTGCAAATGGTCCGTATCAGTCACATGTTCCATGAAATAAATCACAAAAGATACGTATTAGTCCTATGGACCAGGAAGTGCATCACAAACTGTTTTTAGGGAGGAGAGTACTTTATAAAAAATGTCGTTAAGGAGGTGATTCATGCAAGTGGGCCATATTGATCCCTTGTTCCATGAAGCACATCACACGTGTGGTATATATCAGCCCCATGGCCCAAGAAGTGCATCACAAACTTTTTTCACCCCCAAAATAACTCATTTACTTGAACATTTCCAAATACTGGTAACTTTACTTTTCCAATAATACAAAGAAAATAGTAAACTTGCAAGCTTTATCTTGCTGTACAGAAGCCAAAAGAAACAACCACTCCTCTGGGAAGTATCCCTTCATACAGTGGCTCTCAACATTCAAAAGGGGCACAAACTAACTTCTTTGATTTTAGGCAGTTGCTCCAGTATCTGCCATGACACCAGAGTGTGCTAAAGTGTTTCAAATGTCTGTCAATAAACCTCCAGGGGTGGTAAATATAGCTGGAACATATATGTCCCATCACCTCTTAAAGGGTTAGGAGGAAAACCAGGATAATTTAGAACGGTATTATCTGTGTTTGTGTGTGTGTGTCTGGGTGTGTATCTGGTTGTGTATATGTTTACTATATCTCTTCTTTACACTGTTATATAACATATTCCGTGATGATTATATTTTAAATGTATTACGTAAAAAAAGACTACACTAAATTTTCTTCTGTATTAAGAGAAAGGCTTGCTGGTTGCACAGTGTTTTGAATATTAGGAAAAAAACTCATGGAAAACTACAGCATGCACAGTATAAGGGTAGACTAGGAATAGAAAAAGGAAACATTTGCAGAAACAGTCACACTAAATGAAGTGGTAGAGTATTACTGCTTTTTGTTTGTTTTGTTTTCTACATATTAGAAAGGAATTTAAAAGCAATTTGGAGGTTGTAAATTACTCAAATGATTTTAAGAGTTAGAGAAATAATGTTTCTCAAGTTTAAGAGTAAATAATTATTTTTGGTACATAAATGTAACGTAATGGAGGCTTATTTTAATTACCAAAGGAGGAAAAGAAAGATGTGAATTCTAGTGCTAGTTGAAGGTACAAAGGTGTAACAGGGCCATTCTTTGCCAGATGATGAGGGTTGGGTGATCAGCTTTCAGACATATATTCAGTATCAGAATCAGATGTTCTTGATGGTATTTTATTTTATTTTTTCTC
The DNA here is from genome assembly GCF_030014295.1 of Loxodonta africana. Classification (NCBI taxonomy): domain Eukaryota; kingdom Metazoa; phylum Chordata; class Mammalia; order Proboscidea; family Elephantidae; genus Loxodonta; species Loxodonta africana. Next base: position 64,323,905 of record NC_087355.1, read on the forward strand.
CAGGCTTTAACAACATACAAGCTAAACCAAAACACTGTATCAGTCAGGGATCCACCAGAGAAACAATACCAATACGGCACATATGCATTTAAGAAATTTATTGCAAGAACTATGCTTACATGATTGTGGAATATGGCTAAGTAAATCCACAATCTGTAGGGCAGGCTGTCAGGAAGGGCAGGCTGGAAACACTTGAAAAACCCAAAAAACCCAGTGCCATCGAGTCGATTCTGACTCATAGAGACCCTATAAGGCAGAATAGAACTGCCCCATAGAGTTTCCAAGGAGCGCCTGGTGGATTTGAACTGCCGACCCTTTGGTTAGCAGCTGTAGCACTTAACCACTAGTGAAAAATGCAGTCCACAGGTGGAATGTCTTCTTATTCAGGGAAACCTCAGTTCTGTTTTTAAAGCCTTTTGACTGTTTGGATAAGGCCCACCCACATTATCAAGGATAACCTCCTTTACTTAAAATCAACCGATTGTAGTTGTTAATTACTTCTACAAAATACCTTCACAACAAAACCTAGAGTTTGAGTAAGAGGAAATTATAGCCTAGCCAAGCTGACACAAAGTTAACCATCACTACCACTGTGAAACATGAAATAGTGCTCTTAAATAGCAAGCAGAAGTGTAGCAGAAGATATGGACCCCCTCTATGATCTATATACACAAACAAAAACATTTTGGGTTTATATAAACATGCTGGAAAATTCATATTTTCTGTGTGATATTCTCTGATTTCAAACTCTCATTGGTAATAAAATTGGTGTGTTGTCTTTGTCTAAAGCCTCAACTTCAAAATATCACTTCTTAGATAATCATATTTATTTAGTTTGTGTTTGAAAAGTCAAATGCTAGGAGAAAACAAAGAAGGGAATCAACAAACACCTGATGTCAATTGTAAAGTTAAGAGATGTTACAGTAAAACATCATGAATTCACCAGCTGTTAAAAGTTAAGTGAGGTAAATATAAATAACTATTTCTAAATTTGAAGGAAACACATGGCATATTTTATGTCATCAACACAAACACAAATTCCTGGAAGAATAATGAAAGTGTTTATTATTCCAAATCACAGTATGCAACAGTTAATTTTTCTGATCTGCTTTAATATATCTTTAAATAATTGCATCCTGTTTTAATAACTAGTAATTTGAACTCAGTTTACACAGGTTTGGAAGGTAGTAAGCGTATTGTGATTTTCTTTGCTTTTTGTAGTATAGTCCTTTCAAGAATATATTGTACGCATGAAGTTGTGCCGTTAATGTCAATACTAATTTACCTCAAGAAATTTTGTAAGAAAAATATTTTCAGAAGCAGTTGTCCTTATCAAGCTACTGTTGTTAGGGAAGGTAATCCACCGGAACCTGTATACACAGCACAGATGCCTCATTCTGCTAAAACTTACAGAGGCAATATTATGGCATAACATTGACATGAATATGGTTAATTGATTTTAACTCTATTTCAAGAAAAATTTCTTGGAAGTATGTGCAATTATAGCTTTTCCTTGAGTTTAAGAACGGATTATTACAAATTTGAAATAGAATGCCTGTATTTTCATTTGTCTCATATGCATGTGAATGCTGGGCAATGAAGAAGGAAGACCAAAAAAGAATTGATGCTTTTGCATCATGGCGTTGGTGAAGAATGTTGAATATACCATAGGCTGCCAGAAGAACAACCAAGTCTGTCTTGGGAGAAATACAGCCAGAGTGCTCCTGGGAAGCAAGGATAGCGATACTTTCTCTCACATACTTTGGACATGTTCTCAGGCGATAACATTCCCTGGATAAGGGCATGATACTTGGTAATGTAGAAGGTCAGCAAAAAAGAGGAAGACGCTCAATGAGATGGACTGACACAGTACTGGAGTAATGGGCTCAAACATAACAATGATTGTGAGGATGGCGCGGGACCAAGCAGTGTTTCATTCTGTCATACATAGGGTCACTATTAGTCTGAGCCCACTTGACCGCACCTAACAACAACAACATATATACATACATACATATATATATACATATATAAATAAACAAATATCTGTCAATGTACCAAGATTCCAAATTTAAACTCTGAAAAACACCAACTTGCAATTTCTGAAGTATGCTAATAAGGCTGAGGGAGTAAGCACACACAAACACATGCATAAATGTCTACTGTGTTTACAAAATATTATATTCCTTGAGTGAGACTGATGCCAAACTTTTACATTAATTAGAATAATGAAGTTTTAAAATGTAATATATTTTGTAATCTTATTTCCTCATAGAATATAGAAGATACCAGGTCAGATAAACGTGAAAAATAATGAGTAGGGTCTATTAACTAAAATTCTGCAAAGGAGACAGCAGCTATGAAGAGGAGTGTAGATGCAACAGACTAACTAATTAGACAGCCATCTGGCACCATTTAGATCAGGGGTAAAAAGGTCTCCACCTCTTAATATTCTTTAAAGGCATCACTCTTACTACCATGTGCTAACTGATGTTCATATGAAGGCTCTGAATTAGTAAAGAAATGTTAAATTATGCTCTGCATGCTCCGATTAAGATGATTAGAGAAATACATCATACATCGAAGAAAATGGCTAGTATTTCCAAAAATTTTGATAATTATGAAAGTAAGACTATAGGAAAATTTATTTAAATCATTTTATTTATATTTTTCCAAGATTCTGGTTAGATAAATGAAGGATTAGTCTATAATTTTTTTTTTACTTTAATTAAAAAAAAAAAAGTACCTCTTTTCTCCTATTCCATCCCACTTCTACAATTGTCCTGAAAAGTTCAAGAACTTAGGAAAAGATTTAGCATAACCTATCAAACCGGGGAGAATTGCAGAAGGTGAATTGTATTTTTTTTTAAGGACCAGGGTTGTGGATTAGCCACCAAGAAAAAAAAAAAGAAAAAAAGGTGACAACATGATTAAAAGTACCATTGATGCCTTGAGCTAACTTCCGAATTGTGGCCTAATCTGCTAAGATTCAAGTATTATATTTACTGTGTAAGGCTTACCTTCTTTCTGGAACACATGACTGCCCAGCAAATCCCAGTTTTCTCATGGAGTTTGATATTTTCTGCCCTATTCATTCGTCGGTCATTGCTTCATTACTATTTTCCAGCTTCTCTGTCTTCTGCTGAAATTCATTCCCTAAGCAGAAGAGACAAGGTGTATATATATATATATTTTTTTCTTTTTCAGGGCAGTCATTAGAGAAGCTTGTTAAAAAGCTTTGGACAAATATCAGGGGGTAAAAGCTGTATTTTTGAATGGTGAAAAATTGTCCAGATGATTATGTATCCAATTGTTAAATAGAAACCTTTACAATTTCTAAAGTATCATCATGATGAGGGAAAGTGTACTTTTTTTCTATGAGACGTAGGCTGACTTTCTTTTCCCACATAGTCTGTTTTGGACTAGTTATCTATGGCACTCGTCGGGCAGGCAGTTCTTTAGCTGGGCTGTTCGACTAGCTTTCACACTTCCCTGAGGATCACGCAGAAATGGCAAGCCTATCAGACTGACTTTCAATGGCTTCAGTTGCTTTAAAAATGACTTGTGACCAGCGAAGTGTGGAGGTGATCACTCTGTGGGCTCTAAATCTTTAGAAGATTACTTTTAAAGCAAATCCTTTAAAACTGCTACGGAATGAATTCTCCTTTTTTTTTTTTTTTTTTAGAATGATCAGGAAGAATGGCACTGAAAACCAGAAGGTTTTGTTCTCTGACAAACTAATGAAATAAGGCTTATTCCTAAATTGTAGATAATGCGCCAATTTTGTCAAGGATAAAGTTTTAATCTAAGCAATAATGTATTATATGTGTTCATTCACTATAGCTGAAATATACCACAAGAATTCAACCTCTATGAACTTCATTCTTTAGATATAATGTACAACTTGCTAGATTTTTACATCATACTACTTCATTCTTTTTTTTAACAGCTTTACTGAAATATAAGTCACATACCATACAATTCACCCATTTAAAGTGTACACCTCAGTGGTTTTTAGTATATTTACAGATATCTGCAGCCATCACCATAGTCAATTTTAGGACGTTTTCATACATCAAAAAGAAATCTAGCTATGCCACCTTCATGCCCTCAGTTTAACTCTTAAAGTGTATCTTTAGACACAAGTTTCTATTATGCATTTCCTTTAAAAATAGAGAAAAAATAAATATTTCTATGACTAGCATAGACAATTACCTATTATTACACTAAGATTTGAATTATTTCTTTTAGTTGTGAAATGGGAAATTGTAGATGTAGCTCTTTGATTTCTGAGAAGTAGTGCACGTTTTCAAATCAATTATGCAAGTGATATTGCTTAGATCTTGATCAGTTCTGTGGATGACATACAATTGGGAAACTGAAGAAAAAAATCCCTCCAGTTTATGAATTGGCCTATAGTGATTTTTTGTTGTTGTTGTTGTTTCATCCCTATTTTTTTTGTGTGTGCAGCAAAAATGTTACCATGTATTTATTGTCTCATCTCCAAACTTACCATTTTTAAAGATCCAACTCACATTCCAAATATGGATTTATTACCATTATTTTTATGTTGATATGATGTTATCTTGCAAGAAGTGAAGTATGAAATAATATCAAGTTAATTTAAGGAACAAATTTACTTTGATAGGAGAAGTAAATATTTTAATTTTGTAATTACTTTATTTTTCCTTAAACAGACAAGTAGAAAATAATTTGACTTTACGTACTTTATAGTCTTTCATACTTTATGGACTTTATATAATTTACTACTAAAAAGTAATTATTCAGAGTAAATAGGTCATGAAAAAAAACCCTTATGTCTGCTTTTATCCTGAATGAAAATAACTAGAATTTTGTTTTTATTGACAGGAGTGATATGGGTTTGGAATAGAGTGTGTGGAGCAAGGCAGAATCACTCTAGAACTCAACAAAACTAAAGTACCTACTGGCAGATATTTGTATGACAGCATATTTTTTGAATTGCAAGAAACAGAAAACAATTCTAGGCAAATTAAGTAAAATCAGTGAGTTTATTATAAAATTTGATAGGTGTTTCAAAGAATGGCTAACCCCCAGAAAAATCTAATAACCAGGCCTCAGAAAACTATTAGGAATTGCTATCTCTTCCCTCCATTTCTTTCTGATGTCTGCACTGTTCTTCTCATACCTCAGACCAGCTTTCTATGCTCCCTAAATGTGAATTTAGCAAAATTCCACCTCCTCTATTCAAATGACCAGCCTAACTCAGCCTATAACGTCTTAAACTCAACTCTCAGTTCCTTTAAAATGAGTCCTTATTGAACCACATTGTGTCAGTAGTTATGTCTGAAGCAACAAAATGGGAGTAAGGCTACAATTACAAAGATATAGCTAAAGAATATCCACTGCATTCACTCTTGTTCCCATATGGACTTGTGGTTTAAGTATGTTTGGGGACAAAGGCAGGGAGTAGTTTCTGTGACAAAAGCAATAGGCTGACAAGAAGAAAACTCAGCATGTGTTCAGTAGAAACTTTTTGTTTAAATCAAAACCAAATTGATTACTTACTCCTCTGAAACTCTGCATTGTACTTTTGAGATTTAAAATGTTCTGCCTCAAATTATTTAGATATTTCTTGGGGTAAATGTGGTATTTCCTTATTAACACTGAACACCATTGGCTAAGACACAGACTCTTAAAATTTTTCTACTACAACCCCAGTTTCTTGAGCTCAATAATTCACATGCATAAACTCATAGCACATTAACTTTTCAAACATGCACACACATTAATTACCTGATTTTTCCCATTTGTTTTTCTTTCCCTTTGGGCTATTATTGTTTTACATATTTCAAATCCCACAATTCATATTCCCATGTTTTCCTTCTTTAATGCATTCTTATTGTCTCTCCTACATGATGACTCATTTTTAACGGCCCTTGTGCTCTCTATTCTCCCGAATAGCTGAATGTGCTTTTCTATTCAACCGCTTAATGTCATCTCAAATTTGCTGAACGGAGACTAATATTGTTATCTATGAGATTTACATATAATATTTAGTAAAATTGCCACATATATACAAATGCAGTCCTTTTAGCAGTGAAGTAACTGCCTTTCTTAGAAAATTTAGGAATTATTGCTTTTCTAGAGCACGTGAGTTAATAAATTCATTCGTAGAACATTTATTGGGTGCCTGCCATGTACCAAACACTAGGACATGTGCTGAGTCAATGATGAGTAAAAACTGTCACGGCCCTCACAAAGTTAGTGGTTCAGTAGGGAACAATGAGTGCAACTAATCCATAAAAATATAAGCAAAGAAATTAGATTTTAATAAATGCTGAACATGAAATAATTGTTGTTGTTGTTAGGTGCTGTTGAGTCAATTTCAATTCATAGCGACCCTATGTACAACAGAACAAAACACTGCCCAGTCACGCACCATCCTCAGGATCATTGTTATGCTTGAGCTCATTGTTGCAGCCACTGTCAATCCACCCTTTTGAGGGTCTTCCTCTTTTTCACTGACCCTCTACTATACCAAGCATGATGCCCTTCCCCAGGGACTGTAGAATATATTATCGTAATGCATTTTTACACAGGAAGGAAACTATTTTCTAATGCTCAAGGGACTTATACAAGAATACATAATACATTAAAAAAATTAGGTCATGAAAAAAAGTATTAATAAGTAATCAAAAATAAGAGTTCTAACAATGATAATTTCTAATTGTATTTTGATAATTACTAATTAATTGATTCACTCATTACTCAGTAATTCCTATGTATAAACCCTTGAACCAAGAATTTTGTCTATTTATTCACTACCCATCTATGTATCTCTCTCCCTCTTTTTTTTTATTTTGTACTTTACATTTTGGAACATTTCGAACTTATTTAGCAGCAGAAAAAATAGTATAATGTGCCTCTAAGTACTCATAATCTCATGGCAAATCTATTCTCCCAAGGACTCCAAATGTCTTCATTATTTTGAAACAAATTCCAGATGTTGTGTTTTTTCACTCACAAATATTGTAGTATACAATATCATAAATTATAAGATTTTTAAAAAACATAGCAATACCATTATCACATTAAAAAAATCGATAATGATTCTTTAATTTCATCATACATCTAGTATCAAGTATATCATTTATCAAATATCAAGGGAAACGTCTCCCTAAGTTTTCCTCTCTTCCCTTTATACTCTAAAGAAATCCTTGACTTCAAATGTACTTATTTTGAAAAAAAAGTGACTAGCTACAGCTTAATAAACTATAAAAATACAGTGTAAAATAAACATAAAGCAATAAGAAATAACTACTGACAGTTCAAAATCATTTCCAATCAAATCCCTCCAAAAATAATTGATTACTATCTAAAATAATGAACATTTTGAAAAAACTAAGAATGTAGAAAAACACCTGACAAATAATGGTGGAAATATAGATAAAACATACATTGCAAATGAGAATAAGCACATAATTCAAGATTCAGAAGAAATTAGAATAATCATTACAAACTACACAAGTTAACACAAAGTCCTTATGGCATAAAAGATTTTGTGGTAGTTTCCTAGTAATAGCAATATCTCATTCAACTGGAATTAGAAAACTTGCAAAGACCATCAAGCCTGAAGAAAATTTAAAACATCTTAAAATTATAACTGCCTTCCTCCTAAATTAATCCCTGTCAATCTTTTATCAGATCATCAAGAGTTCATCCTGTAGTATACTACTGAATTCATGAAAAGAATAAAAGCGGAAGTTTTTTAATTCAAATTATTATTTTAGGAGAAAAAGCTTCATAGTTTAAATTTAAAGAGTTATAAGCTTTATAATGAAAAAGTACTGACAATATAATAATTTAAAAAATCCGTAAATCATTCAATATTGTCCCTTCCAAAAATTACCAGTTTTAATATTCAGTGAATGTTATTTTAGCTTTAATTGTAAAATATGTTACTTGATAGTTAGATGAAAGAAAACTCAAAGTGATGATAAAAGCATAATCAAGTTATATCATGCATGCTATTTTCAAATACAAATATTTATTTTTTTCTCAATTTTTAAAGAAGAAAAAGGAAATGGAAGTAAAATGATTTGCTGAAGTTAAAATAAATGTCTGTTTACCAAAAGGTATACTCCAAAAATAAACAAGAAAACAAACCTGTTGCCATCGAATTGATTCCAACTCATAGGACACAGTACTACATAGGGTTTCCAAAGAGTCCCTGGTGGATTCGAATTGCTGACCTCTTTTTTGGTTAGCAACCGTAGTTCTTAACCACTCTGTCACCAGGGTTTCCAAAGGTATGCTAGTCCTGTAAGCTTACTTTAAAGTTATGGGACTAAGGGAACATCTTGTTTAGAATTGTTACAGTTTTTCAACTTTTGTATCGAATAGGTGTTTCTTCTTAGACACTCCAATTTTTCAACTACAAACATACTTCAGAGATATTGAACTTTTGATTTCAGACTATTGGAATAAAGTGAATATCACAATAAAGTGAGTCACATAATTTTCTTGGCTTCCAGTGCACATGAAATTTATGTTTACACTATGTAATAGTCTATTAAGTTTGTGATGGTTATGATTGTGTCAGCTTTGCTGGGCCATGATTTTAAGTGTTTATATGTGATCACCCCTCTGATGAAATCTGCTGTAGCCAGTCAGTTGAAAGGGAGATTCCTTGGGTGAGAACTGTATTTGAATATAAGCTGATATTCTGGCTTTTGCCTGCACTGAATCCTGCAGCTAGCTCCTGTTTGTCTGACCTTTGGTTCTTGGGATTTGAGCTAGCAGCTTACCTGCAGAACTTGGGATTCATCAATCTTCACATCCTGTGAGCAAGAGCCCTGCTCACCGATCTGCCGATCTTGGATTCACCAGCCCCTGCGGCTATGTGGGTTAGGAGAAGCCTCTGTCTTGATCAACGGACTTGGGACATTCCAGCCTCTATAATCACATGAGCCATTTCCTTGACATAAATCTCTCCCTACATATATTTATTTGCTTTACTGGTTTTGCTTCTCTAGAGAACCCAGCAACCCAGCCTAAGATAGTGTAAAATAGCACTACGTCTAAGAAGAAAATATACATATCTTAATTAAAAAAACTCTTTATTGCTTAAATATGCTAACCATCATCTGAGCCTTCAGTGAGTCATAATCTTTTTGCTGGTGGAGAGTCTTGCCTTGATATTGATGATTGGTGACTTATCAGAGTGATGGTTGCTGAATGCTGGGGTGGGTGTGGCAATTCCTTAAAATAAGACAACAACGAAGTTTGCCACATAGATTGAATCTTCCCATAGCATGTGATGCTGTTTGATGGCATTTTACCCACAATAGAACTTCTTTCAAATTTGGAGTCAATCCTCTCAAACCCTGCCACTGCTTTATCAACTAAATTTACGTAATATTCTGAATACTTTGTTGTCATTTCAACGGGGTACACAGCATCTTCACCAGGAGTAGATTCCATCTCAGGAAACCACTTTGCTCATCCATGATAAACTACTCCTCATCCATTAAAATTTTATCCTGAGACTCCAACAATTCAGTCACATCTTCATGCTCCACTCTAATTCTAGTTCTCTTGGATATTCCAATACATTTGCAGTTATTTCTTCTACTGACATTTTAAACACCTCAAAGTCATCCATGAGGGTTGGAATCAACTTCCAAACTCCTGTTCATGTTGATATTTTGACCTCCTCCCATGAATCACAAATGTTCTTAATGGCATCTAGAATGGTGAATCCTTTCCAGAAGAGTTCCAATTTACTTTACCCAGATTCATCAAAAGAATCACTATCTATGGCAGCTATAAAACAAAAAACCAAACCCATTGCCATTGAGTCAATCTTGACTCATAGCAACTGTGAAATGTATTTCTTAAATAATAAGACTTAAAAGTCGAAATTATTCCTGATCTATGGACTGCAAAAAAAAAAAAAAATTATTTTTTTTATGGACTGCAGAATGGTTGTTGAGTTAGCAGTCATAAAAACAGTGTTAATCTCCTTGTACATCCCCATCAGATCTCTTGGGTGACCAGGTACATGTACATTGTCAATGAGCCGTAATGTTTTGAAAGGATTTTTTTTTTTTTTCTGTTTAGTAGGTCTCAACAGTGGGCTTAAAATATTCAGATGTACTATCATTCAGGCTTTGTTGTTCCATTTATAGAGCACAGGCAGAGTAGATTTAGCACAATTCTTAAGGGCTCTAGGATTTTTGGAAGGGTAAATGAGCATTGGCTTCAACTTAAAGTCACCAGCTGAATCAGCCCCTAGCAAAAGAGTCAGCCTGTCCTTTGAAGCTTTGGAGCCAGGTGTTGACTTCTCCTCTCTGGCTATGAAAGTCCTAGATGGCATCTTCTTCCAGTATAAGGCTGTGTCATCTACACTGAAGATCTGTTGTTTAGTGTAGCCACTTTCATCAGTTATCTTAGCTAGATCTTCTGGATAACTTGCTGGAGCTTCTACATTAGCACTTGCTGTTTCACTTTGCACTTTTAGTCATGAAGACTTCTTTCTTTAAACCTCATGGACCAATCTCTTCTAGCTTCATGCATGTCTTCTGCAGCTTCTTCACAACTCTCAGCCTACATAAACTTGAAAGGAGTTAGGGTCTTGCTCTGGAATAGGCTTTAGCTTAGGGAATGTCATGGCTGGTTTGATTTTCTACCCAGACCGCTGAAACTTTCTCCATATCAACAATAAGGTTGTTTTGCTTTCCTATCATTTGTGTATTCACTGGAGTAGCACTTTTAATTTCCTTCAAGAATTTTTCTTTGCATTCACAACTTGGCTAACTCTTTGGCATAAGAGACCTAGCTTTTGGGCTATCTCAGCTTTCTACATGCCTTCCTCACTAAGCTAAATCATTTCTGACTTTTGATTTAAAGTGAGAGACGTGCAACTCTTCCTTTTACTTAAACTGTTAGTGGCCACTATAGGGCTATTAATTGGCCGAATTTCGATATTGTCATGCCTCAGGAAAAAGGAAGGCCTGAGGAGAGGGAGAGAGACTGGAGAACGGCTGGTCAGTGGAGCAATCAGAACACACACAACATTTATCGATTAAATTTATCATCTTATACGGCATAGTTCATGGTGCCCCAAAACAATTACAATACTAACATTGAAGATCACTGATCACAGATCACCACAGCAGACAAAATAATATTGAAAAAGTTTGAAATATTGCAAGAATTACCAAAAGTTCACACAGAAACACAAAGCGAGCACATGCTGTTGGAAAAATGGCGCTGACAGACTTGCTGGACAAACCTTCAATTTGTAAAAAATTCGGTATCTGCAAAGCACAATAAAATGAATGCAATAAAAATGGCACCGACAAACTTTCTGCCACAAAACTTCAATATGTAAGAAATGCAATATCTGCAAAGCACAGTAAAGCGAGTACAATAAAACATGTTATGGTTGTATAAGTGAAATTATCTTTCTTGTATTTATTCATATCTCTCACTTAAGTGCCAAGTTATCCTTGGTTATATCACTTTATTTTAAAATTGTTCATAATGTTTCCGTTTGGTTTCCCAGCCATAACAGCATAACTGCCAGTTGTTTGGCCATATTTCCATATTTAAATGAACTCTTGCATACCATAATTTATTATGACATAGTTTTACTATATCAAGTTTTTTTCTTTGTTTTAATCCATATCTTGTTTGACTGATTTTAGGGTTTATTAATTTTTTATAAAAAAATGTTCATAGTGGTTGTATTTCATGGCTGCTGCTGTGTCTGAAATGCCTTCAAGTAGCCTTTATACTTGAATGACAACTTGACTAGGTGTCACTTTCCTGGGTTGCATTAAAAAAAAAATGCATTAGTCTTTCAAAATCAGGCAGATGTTGTTTTATTTTCTTCCATTTTGGCTGCTGCCAGGGAGAAGTTTGAGTCTCCTGTTTTTTTTTTTTCCACTTATGTTGTTAACATTTATATATATATTTTTATGTCTAGCTGTAGAATGATTTCTTAAAATTTGGTGTTCAATAATTTATATGAATGTGATAATCATGATTAACATTTATTATATTTAATCTGTATTATAATAATATGTCTTTTAATAGTCAATTTACCTTTATAAACACCTACGTACTTATTGTATTATGTACATAATGATGTCTCTAGACATGAGAGAAAAATGTTAAGTAGCTTTTTTTGATACATATTACAAGTAAATTTTGGTGGAATGAAAGATGTACACATTAAAAGAAAATATAGGTGTGGCCTTGGAAAGAAAATCTTCCATTTTCTTCTTCCTTAATTTGTAACTCTTCCTTGACCCTTATAAAACAATTCTGGCCCATGCTTTGCCCCAGTATCCAAATCTATGCCCTTGAGAATTACTTCCAAGCTGGCCCCTACTTTCTGAATTACTTTTAAAGCCTATGAGAATTTCTCATATACAGAATTAAAAAAATTAACTGCTATTTTGTTACTAAGGGCCTATTAGCAACGTGTTTATTAAAGCAGATATTTTCTTTCTGTACATAATAGCTTGCAAGGTAGAAGTGGTAATGAGAATAAAAAATTAAATGAGCACTGTGAGTAAAAACATCTAAAAGTTTCAAATGGATATGCCTTTTGAAAATTAATTCAATTATATAACTTTATAAAGGCTATGTTACCTAAACTTAAATTCAAAGAGTATCAAGTATTGTTACTTCTATTTTTATGTAATTACACTCATTTACAATTTCTTTATTTGGTAAGAAATTTCACCCCCATTATTTTTCTGTAAAATCACAAGAAAAAGAAAAGTGCAACTATATTTTGAATTACTTTTAAAGCAAACGTGGTGTAGTTTGTTACAAGAGCTCACTGAATTAGAGTCTAGTACAATAACATTATTTTTCAATAACATTCAAATACATGCCATTTTGAACATGAATTGATTGTTGTGGTGAAATGAGTTCCTTTGTGTTGACTTTTGCCTTGGTTCTTTGGAAAAACAGCTTGAAAGATTTTTTCCCTAAACCCTGAGGAGTTATCTTTGCCCAAGTTTTCTACCCCACAGGATTGGACACTTTTGTTCAGGTTGTTTGATATTTACTAGGTAAGCTGTAAACAACTTGATGTTTTGATACCTTTTGTCTAGTCTTAGGCTGCATCCTACCCTTTGATTGGTCTGTTTTGCAAGGGTTAGTCAATATACTTATGTAAATGAAGTGACTATAGCCTACTATGCAAATGCGGTGACCGTGGCCTACTGAGAAAAGATTGGTCAGTGAATGGCCCTGGTGGGAGGACCATGCCTTGAAGTTGGCCAGAGGTTTGCTTATATATGCAGCCAACCCCGCAGAGGTTTGCAGGCAAAAAAAAAAAAAAAAAGAGAGAAGGAAGAAAGAAGCAGGACAGGAGAAAAGGCAAGAGAGGCAAGAAAAGAGAAGAAGCAGAGAGAGAGAAGCCAAGAAGCCTCCTAAAAGAGCTGAAACACAGGTCACGGGCTGTAACACTGAAGACAGTGAGAGCCCTGGAAGAGTCCCTGAGACAGAGCCAGAAGCGATAGGCCCAGAGAGGACACTGCAGCAGTCAGTGGTGATGGCAGAAACTTGCTGCTAGGAATGCGGCTAAGAGAGCTGGAAAAAAGCTGCTACACTGGCTATGAGTTTGGTCAGTTAGCAATGGAGAGGCTGATGGCAGGAGGCTGAAGGCAGAGAGGCCTGCCTGGCTGAGAGGGGACATGCATGACCAAAAGGAGACCTTTTCCGAGACGGCCATGAGAAGCCCGTCCTGATGGGGCCGAGAGGAGGCTTGCAGAGCTGAGAGGGGTCATGCATGGCAGAGAGAAGGACCTGCTAGCTTGCACAGCCAGGAGGAGTTGAAAGAGCTATCGTGCACTGAAGAAGAGATGCATGTGCCCCCCACTTCTATGGAGCGTTGCAGACTTTGCCTACATGTTTCCTGAACCTGAACCTGAGTTGTAGTCTCTTGATCCTGATTCTGAACTGCACTCTGTTACATTCTAAATGAACCACTTAATTGTAAGTACAGTCTGTGATTTCTGTGTGGCCGTTGCAACAGATTATTGAGCCCAGAAGAAAAGTTAGAGTAATTCAGGTATTACTACTATTCGAGCATTACAAGTGCTTTCCTTTAATTTCTAACTGAAAAGTTAAACTCAGTTTTGAACTAAGCCCAGGGAAATGAACTTTAAAGATATGTCTTTTTTGTTTGTTTTTTTCTGGCAGAGATTGAAATGTAATTAATAAAACAGTAGATGAAAGAGTAGTAGATCTTGATATATGAAGGCAGAAAATGAGTTCTGGATTAGAGGCCTAAAAGAACTAATGCTCCTTCCTAAGTAACCAATTTACTGTCAGATATGTGAGCAGATTTGGGTTAGAGCTAAAGTTACAATCAAAAAATAAAATAGGCAAAAAATTAAAATAAACATACAATCACAAGACTAGAAAGCTTTCAAAATGTGTTCATAACCTAAGGAACATTCACATCTTTTGGGCAGCTGTTTAGTTCTTTTTTTTTTTTCAGTCAATGATAAAATACAAACCTTAACAATGACACATAGAATTCAAGTGCAATATTCAGTATAATGCGTCCTCCTATCAAAATACTATATTCCTATGCTGTCAACTGTACCACGTTCACCAAATGCCAAGCTTAAGTTTTAACATATGGAGCATTAGCACATATGCACTTAGGTACTTTCTTTGTTAACATCTAAAATCTATTTATTTGAAATGCAAAAGACCATTTTGCAACATAAGCACTTTTATAATTTCTGCTCTGGGAAAATTGAGAAAGAGCACATTTACATAGTAGAAGAGGAGTTTGGCTCTGTAAGAAGGTCATGTTTTGAGTTATATATTGCTTCACTATTTTTTTCACTGTTTGGTCCAAAGGGAATTTTTGAGAAGTCTAAGTATATGCACAATTCTAATGAGTAGAGAAAAGCATGAAATACAAACGATCAGATACATTGAAAAGTAAATTAATCAGTTCATACAAGGAGTGAGCCCGCTTCACTTCAGGATTTTAAGCAGAGCTTGAATCACTATCTGACAGGCTTTGTGGACAGAATTTCTTACCGAGTGGTTAGCCCTCTCATTATTGGAAAAAGGCCCCTTTATGATTCCATGTTATATTCCTCTTCAGTTTGACTACTAGTATATCATGCATATTTAATAAGATTCTATGCACTGTATAAAAATTTTTTTTAAAAAAAATCATGGGCTATAATTTATGGAGCAGAGCTGTGAAACAAATATTTCTTGCAACTGGAAAATTCGGAGATATATAGAATTGAAGGCAAACAGAGATTTTCTGTAATTACATTAAATTGTAATGGCAATGTAGCTTGTAACTTACATTAATAAAAAAAATAAAAAACAATTGCTGTTCAATTGATTCCAACTCCTGGCAATCCCATGTGTATCAGAGTAGAGCTCTGCTCCATAGGGGTTTTACCTGCTGATTTTTCAGAAGTAGATTGCCAGCTTTTTTTCCAAAGTGCCTCTGACTAGACTCAGGCATCCAAGAGCATTAACCACTCGCATCATCTCAAACAAAACAAATAAACAAGCAAAAAACAAAAAGCCAAAATCTCATTTGTGTGGAGGGGACCCATGTCTTATAGAACTGCTCTGTAGGAATTTCTTGGCTATAATGTTTATGGAAGCAGATTGCCAAGTCTTTCTTTCCTATCACTACTGTGTGGGTTCGAACCTTGAAACTAGCACAGGGACTCCTCATGGAAAAAAAAAAAAAAGCCCTATTAAAAACACTTTCTTAATTGGATGGTTTTACAGTGGTTGTCTGCTTTACACACCACAATCTTGGCCTTAAATATTTGTTTACATCAAAATTCCAAGGTATTAATAAAACTGAGATGTTATAAAGACAGTGGATAGTCCCTCTGAAAAATGACTAAACCTGTAACAGTAAATAAAAACTTAAAGTTTTTAACTACGCAGAATGTAATTATGAACAATAAATTAAATTTTATATGTAATGGTGTTCTCTTTTTTTTAATTTTTTATTGTCCTTTAGGATAACGTTGACAGAGCAAATTAGTTTCCTATTCAATAGTTTGTACATAAAGTGTTCCATGATTTTGGTTGCAACCCCCTCAATGTATCAACACTTTCCCTATTTCCGCTCTGTATTCGCCATGTCCTTTCATCCAATTTTCTACCCCTTCTTGCCTTCTCATCTTTGCTTTGGGGCAAGTGTTGTCCTTTTGATCTCATATAATTGATTGTTTTTAGGAATGAATTCCTCTCAGATGTTATTGTTTATTTTATGAGCCTGTCTATTGTTTGGCTGAAAGGTGGTCTTTGGAAATGGCTTCAGTTCCAGGTCAGAAGAGTATCTCAGGGTTTCCTCCAGTCTTTGTCAGAACAGTAAGGCTAGTCTTTTTCATGAATTTGATCTTTTGTTCTAAAATTTTTATTCTGCTCTGTCCTGAACTCTGCTGTGATCCCTGTCAGAGCAGTTGGTAGTGGTAGTTGGGCAGTGTCTAGTTTTTCTGGTCTAAGGATCAAGTAGGCTGTGGTCCATCGTAGTGTTGATGAATATCCATTAATTAACCTCTAATTTCCATATGATGTTTACTGCCTGATTATCAGAACTGCTCCTTGTAAGTGCTTTGACTGGCCTACTCTCGCCCCTAGAATAAGTGTCTTTAACACACAGTGTGATAATTTCTTTTTAAATGTGTATATGGTTAAATGAATAATTTCTTTTATAAGGATCAGCAAAAGCTGATTCCTATGAGGCAGAGGTTACAGGTGTTCCAAGTGTCCAATTTTTCTAAACTGCTGTACCACTCCATCATCTCTAACATCAACTACTCCCTCGCCCTTCAGTACTCTGCCTCCCATTTTTGGGTTCCCTAATTCACTGCAATGTCTCACAGAACTCACGAACCGTATCAAAGAAATGGTTCACATGGTTGTGGAGGCTAGAAATTCCCAAATCCAAGGGTTAGGCTTTGGCTTCTCCGAAACCATGTGGCTGCAGGGGCTGACAAACCCAAACTGACAGTTCAAACCACAGACTGCTGGCTCACAAGGCTACAGAAGCTGGCAAATCAGGACAGATGATACGTGTGTCTGTGGAGGATGGTGAATCCCAGAATCGGCAGGTTAGAAGGCAGGCCTCTGGCTCAAGTCTCAAGAACAGGAGGTCAAGCGACCAGATGCAAGACCTAGATTCAGAGAGAGAGAGCCCCACCAGGGTGCACACATATACCTTAAATACAGGCCACACCTCAGGAATGTAAGTAACTTGAGTAAGGGTGGAACTTGAGTCACACCCTCCTGCAAGGCTCAGACTCAAGATACACCCACACCAATCCCACCTCGTTGACATGTAGAGGTCAGGATCCACAACACAAGAAATGGAGGACAACCATACAATATGAGGAATCAAGTCCTAGCCAAGTAGACGCATAACCCCAACCATCACAGGTTCTATATACCTTATTTGCATAGCCCTGCTTAATCACTGTGTGTGAGTCACAAAGGCCATGGTTAAAAAAAAAAAAATTTTAGACAGGCCGTATTAAGTAATTCAGTGAACTGCAATGGTTCAGTAGTACCACATTTGTCCCTAAGGAATCCCACATTCTGGTTCACACTATCCACTAGAATATGGCTCATACTATCCACTAGAACACAAGTTAAAGGGAAGATAGAGAAGCTATAGTAAAGGATACACAATCCACTTAGCAAAGCCTGGTGGAGGTGCATTGTCTTGGAGTATTTGTATATAAAATACTCATATATATTAGCTTGACTTGTCAACAGCTGTACATTCTACCAATCTAGATCTCATTGTCTGTAAGGATAGAATAACATAGAAAGTGTGAGGAACATATAAATGCTAATATACAGTAGTTATTTTTAGAAAAATATTAGGAAAAGGGTAGCTTTAAAATGCTCTGTGTTGTGGGTGGCTTTGATGTCAGCATATATATGATTCTATTTTTTATTTTGTTCAGAAACCATCTGAAGTACTGTAAAATAAGTTAACTTACTTTTAAAAAAAAAAAAAAGTCCTCCCACTTACTACTCTTCAACAAATCCTCTTTCTTTTTGTGTGGTGTTATTGATCACTGCCAATACCTCTTTCTGTAGCATTCAGGAACTTCCTGTTAAACTACAATACATGTAAATACACAAAACTTACAAAATATTAGGATATTAATTCTTCTTTCCATTTTTTCTCCTGATAGGAAGATGGAGATTCTTATTTTGGGGGCTACATCTCCAAATGATGATCAAGCTGAATGATCAAAAAAAAAAAAAAAAAGTGAATCAACAAAGATCAGCATTCTTCTTAAAAACAATAATAATGATAACAACCATGATGACAGCAATAGCAGCAACCATAATAAAAATAAAAATAATCACAAAGAATAAAAATAATAAACCAGCATTTACTAAGTGGTAGGTTCTATCTTTTAACTTCATTTAGTTCTCACATTCTACCTTGAGGCATGGAATATTGATCTACATTATAAAATGGAGGATTCTGGGACTTCAAGATGTTAAATCTTTTGTCCAAAAACAATTGGCTATGGAATGGTAGAGCCATGCCTAAAACCTAAGTCCATATTACTCCAAATACCATGTTTTTAACTTTTTTTCAAAAAATTAAACCAGGTATTATGAGAAGAAATTTACCAGGATGGAACATGATAGTTATTTAACAAAGAATATGATTTTTTGACAGTCCCATGAAAGACACGAATATCTATCTGGAAATATAGATTATAATTTAGTATATATAAGTAAACTGATCTATATATCTTAGATGTTTGTCGTATACCTCTTCTATACCTATTAAAGACAGCAGTCTTTTATAATTTTTAAATTATAAAATCATACATAGTCATTGCAGATTATGTCAAAATAAAGAAAAACAGTAATAGAAAAAATTTAATCACTTAATTTTTCTACCTGGGGTTAATTTCCAATAATACTATATTACATTTTTTCCAAGTTTGTATCCGTACACAGGTGCACACTCCCACGCAAATACAAACTCATTTCAGATAATATATTTTACAGTAAATGGTATCATACCTTATTTTTTAAACAAAATTATATTATGAGACATAAAAATATTACAAGAAAAAATCATAATTTTTATTAAATATCATTTATGTAATAATTTATTTTATTTCTTTTTTCTGCTAGATTATATATTTCCAGAAAAAGACTACATAAACACGAAATATTTGAAGAATGTCTTCTAAAGTCAAAAGCAAGGTAAGAATAGACACTCTCACACTCACAAGTCATTATTAGTAGTTAGTATGACACTATTTCTAGAATATCCAAGGTACGACACTGAGAAACCACTAGAATTAATAATGTCAGTTGTATATTATATTAAAATTAAAAACTTTTTTTTACAAAAGAAATTAGGAAATGTATTGGAGTATCTTCATCATCTGTCTGTCATACTTTGGTGATTTGTGTGCTGTTATGGTTTTGGAAGCTATGCCACCAGTATTTTAAATACCAGCAGGTTCACCCATGGTGGACAGGTTTAAGCAGAGCTTTCAGACTAAAACAGACTAGGAAGAAAGACCTGGTGATCTATTTCTGAAAATTAACCAATGGAAGCCCTGTGGATCACAATAGAATACTGTCCAATATAGTGCTGGAAGTTGAGCCACCTAGGCTGGAAGGCTCTATACGCCAGCCATGACAATGAAGTCAAACGTACCAACAATAATGAAGATGGAGCAGAACCAGGCGTCATTTCATGGTGTTATACATAGGGTTGCCTTGAGCCAGAGCCAACTGGACAGCAATGAAAAACAATTGGAGTATCTTATCTGTAACTATTTTAAAATCTGTTAAATACCAAAGTATAAACCTGGGATTTATGCCCAGCAAATAATCCGAGAAGCTAGATTATATGAAGTATTCAGCATCAGAATTGGTGGAAGACTCATTAACAACCTGCAATATGCAAATGACACAACTTTGCTTGATGAAAGTGAAGAGAATTTAAACACTTACTGATGCAAATCAAAGACCACAGCCTTCAGTATGGATTACACCTCCACCTAAAGAAAACAAAAATCCTCACAACTGGGCCAATAAACTGCATCATGATAAACAGAGGAAATACTGAAGTTGTCAGGGATTTCATTTTACTTGGATCCACAAACAAAGCCCATGGAAGCAGCAGTCAGGAAATCAACAGACGTATTACACTGGGCAACTCTACTGGAAAAGACATCTTTGAAGTGTTGAATAGCAAAGATGGCACTTGGAGGACTAACATGAACCTAACCCAAGCCATGATATTTTCAAACGCCTCGTAAGCATAAGAAAGCTGGGCAATGAATAAGGAAGACCAAAGAAGAATTGATGCCTTTGAATTACAGTGTTGGTGAAGGATATTGAATATACCGTGGATTGCCAGACTGTCTTAGAAGAAATGCAGCCAGAGTGCTCCTTGAAAGCAAGGATGGCGAGACTTCATCTCACATACTTTGGACATGTTATCAGTATGGACCAGTTCCTGAAGAAGAACATCATGCTTGGTAAGGTAGAGAGTTAGAAAAAGAGGAAAACCCTTTACAATATGGGTTGACATAGTGACTGCAACAATGGGCTCAAACACAGAGATGAGTGTGAGGATGGTGCAGGATCAGGCAGTGTTTCACTCTATTGTACATAGGGTTGCTATGAGTCAGAATTGACTCGACAACACCTAGCAACAAACAACAACATAATCTGGGAAGAAGTGCATTGAGCATCTAGAAGAATATACCTCAATAGAAGAAAACAAAGGAGAACTTGAAAAAAAAAGAAAAGAAGGAAAGAATCTTGTGTTTATGAATGTGGAAATTCAATATTATAAAAAAATTAATTTGACCAAAATCTATTTTACACAATCACAATCTTTAAAGAAATTTGGTAAATGGATTGCATACACATGGAAGAGAAAGGATAGTCTTTTCAATTAATTGTGTTAGTAAAAATCACTATCCATTTAAAATTTATATTCTATTTCATATTTGGAGGCCTGGTGCCATAGTGATTAAAGAGCTCAGCTGCTAACCAAATGTCAGCAGTTCGAATCCACCAGCCACTCCATAGAAATATCCTGGGGCAGTTCGCTCTGATATGTAGAGTTGCTATGAGTCAGAATTGACTTGACGGCAACGGGTTTGGTTTCTGTTTTTTTTTATTTCACATTGCATTAACAAAGAATTTAAGATCTTGATAAAAGGCAATTTTTTTAAATAACCTTTAAATGGACAAGATAAAATACTGAGGAACAATAAAGAAAAAGATTTTTCTATATGACTTCAAAAAAAGCACATACTGCAAAATTAATAATAATAAAAAAAGTTATAAAGCAAAAGCAAATGGCAGGCCCGGGAGTATATTTGCAGCATAGTGGTAAGGCAAAGGAGGTATATCCATAAGATACTCCTCAAACGTAAAAGAAAAAACAAAATATAAAATAAAGTAATAGACAAATCATATGAATAACCAATTCATAACACTTTAAAATTCTTAATCTTCCTACTAATCATGAAAATTAAATTACAAATGAATATTGATTTTTGCCCATCAAGTAAGAGCTATTAATGTGTTTGATAATAGTGTATTTTGGTGAGGAAGTGATATAATGTGTACTCTCATACACATTTTTGTAGTTGTTCTTCTACAACATTTATTTATTCTTTGGAAGGCACAGTGTTAAAAATTATCAACACCATGTCTGTATGCCATTTGACCACCATTTCCTAACTATGAATGCACTCTGCAGAGATACTTGCTTGTGCTCATACAAATGCATTAAGATGATCCATTGCTTGATTTTTTTAAAAAGAATAAGGGAATACATAAATAAGGGAAGGGCTGAATCAATTTGGTAAAGCCATACTATGCAGCTGTTAATGAAAAGTGAAATTAAACAAAGTGTACTCATGTACAAAAATCTCTAAAACATATTGTTAATAGTAATAATAATTATAGGACAATACACAATCTGGTGCCATTTATTATATAAAGATGAGCGTGTGTATATATATCTGGTTCTTAATTTATAAAGACGAGGACTGTAGAGACACACTGTACTGGAGGTATGTGTTGGCTGACTTCCTAGCGTGCTTCTAAATTTCCCAGGCATGAGGCTTTGCTATCATTGTTATTGTTCCAAGGTTTAGGTCTTTCACGGCTTAAGCCAAAGAGGTCCATGTCCTTCATAATCCAAACCTGAATATGTTTGAAAGTGAAAAGTTGCTGTACTGATAATCAAAAAAAAATTATGCACAATAAAATGTGCAAACTGCAACTTCATCCACAAACCACAACTTGTCCCAATTAAAGTTGAATTTTCTATTTTCCATAACACATAGTAGCAATGACTACACAATCTGTATGTGTCACCTTTAGTAATCATTAAAGCCTCTCATAAGTGCTCTGGGAGTGAGGAATACATGGGCCAAGGATGGCAACTTCTACATTTTGTTCTAGTTCTTTCTATAATTTTCACTTAAAAAAATTAGGTACTATTTATGAAATAATGACATTAAAAAAATGGAAAAAACTCTATGATTTTTAAATTGAAAGATAAAATTACGTATTTTGAGTTCAACTTTTTTAAAAAAGGAAATTTTATACACCATTGTTTCTCCCTAAGATTCACTCCTTTATTTTGAAATTTGCATATTTTCTTTCCTTAGCTTATTGTTTGTTACTGAGTAGTTTTAGATGTCTTAAAATTTTGATAAACATTTCTAACATTTTTATTCACTTTTATAGCCAAATTCTTTGTATTCAATAATGTTTAATATATGTTCATGTTCACTGTCATTTTTTAATTTGTATTTTAAATTGTATAATTCATTTTTCATTGACCAAAGTGCATATTGAATCATTTTGTAACATTAGCTCATGTATTCTCTTATGCCTTGCCTACAGAAATATCTTTAAACCAAACAGAAAACTTGAATAAGTACAACATTTTTTAGTCACAGCTTTTTATTAGCTCTTAATGGCATTCACCTTTGAAGAAGAAAAGTCAGACTAGTCTTCTAAATGTTTATTTGAAGTTTAAGCTGTTTTTTCTGTCTCTATGCTGTAATTTTATTTCATCTTTAAGTGTACAATTTAAATATCATAGAATAATACAAGGTAAAATATTTTTACTAGGGTCGCTGTGGGTAGGAATCGACTTGATGGCAATGGGTTTGGGTGTTTTTTTGTTTTGTTTTGTTTTGTTTTATCCTGGCAAAAGTCTATGCATTTTACAGTTGTTCTTTCACAAATTTCTCCAAGCACTCTCTGAAATAAGTGATGCTTTGTGTGAATGTCTTTTAATTTACTTCTTCTGGAATGTGGCCAGCATTTAAGAGTAAATATTCTAAGAAATTATTTAAGTTCATAAAAATTTTCTGATATTTACTTTGATGATTGCTAATATTCTGGGTTTTTTTTTTCTTCAATTTTTCCAGAACAAATGTCCTCGTATGAAATAAATTTCCTTTCGGATGGGTGTATAGAGTTGTTTGAGTCTCAACCAATGATTGTATTATATGCTTTTTACATTTGCTCTGACTTCTTATATTTTGTTGAAAGTTAGAGAGGTTATATCAGATACTATTTTTAAAATAAATGATTACCTTCTAAGCATAATTTGAACATTACTGGAAACGGCTTGTTCTTTGAGAAAAGACCTAACAGAAATATATGCTGAAAATAGGTTTATAAATGAAGGGATTGTGATAGATGTAATTTTAAAATGTTGCAATTTCTTTTTTGGATTTAAAAATAAAAGTGAATTGTAGTCTTTTATTATTTGTGATTTCTAAGAGTAAAGAAAAGCATGACAATATGAATTTTATTGTGCAATGCGTATATAAAAACTGGAACAATCAATACTATATCTTCTTTTACTTTGCTTATCTGAGGATCACTGATGGAGTAGGATGATCTGAGTTCACAGAACTCAAACCTAATTCCTCTGGTGACTGCTCCGAATGCATAATCCTAATCTTCGCCTCTGTCCTGACCTTTAGGATTATGATCTCTGACATGAGGACGATGCTCACCATTGATTCTGCTGTGGTGTAATGTAGAAAGATTTCTAAAATGCTTAAGTGAAGAGAGTGGAAACTGCCATATTTTGTAATATAATGATCTCTTGATGACAGTCAAATTGAGTAGGAATGCCACATAAACTTCAAGAGATTAATAACTATGACATGGGATTACATGAAAGGCTAAAGATAACAGTAATTTCATAAGGATTGCAAGAATAAAAGTTTGTTTAAGAGTGGGACAATATTCTCTAGTATTGTGTAGTATCTGTTCTTATAGCCACCCAGTTTTTGGACTTTGTAAGGCAGCCCTAGGAAACTAAGACATAGCTCATATACAAAAGATAAAAAGAGACCATGAAAGTACACAAACTTTTAGAGAACTCATTAGGAATATATAACCTAGTTTGGAAATTGAGGAAGAACTAATTGTATTGTTTTGAAATGTTAAATATGGAAAATCTCAAAAGTATTAGGAGGTATGGGAAACTATAAGAAGTGTATAAACATAGGGTTATAGACAACCACCTTTTAAATCATGGTTTTTGGCATGATAAGATTAATGAAGGTTTAAGAGTGAGGGGTAAGAAAGAATAAGACATTTGTAGTACGAGAGCTAGGATTTGCTGTCATTGAAAGCTAGTTCAGTATTAGATCTTTTTCAGACACTGTAAAAGAGAACATGAAAAAGTAGGTGATCTCATGTATAAGACTAATCTCTTCATTCAAGTCACTGGGTAAAAGACTGTAACCAGCACAGGATAACTGCAACTCAGCCCCAATTTGGGCTTTAATAAGGACAAAGAAATTAACTTATAATAGATTTTGTTATGAATACATTAGATTTTAATCAACTTGAACCAATGTAAAAATTGAAGTAAAAAAATGTTGTTTTAGTAAATGCATCACAATCGATTGCAATACTTTTACCAGTAAGTAGGTATATTGTATATATTATACACATATTTTGCATTTTTATTTATTTTACTTAGTTGTTTTTAGTATATTTTTACTTTAAAGATAAATTATACATTGGACAAAATCAATTTGGATTTAGAATCTAGTCTTCTAAAAGATGCCTGAATTGTTCATCTACGTAATTTTTATGTTTACTGATAAAATATTTCCAACTCAGAGTTTCAGGAATATGAAATTGATTTCTCCAACCTACCCTAGCTGATTCATATTCTTTATTTTGAATTCAGTCAATTGATTAATTGATCAATTTTCATGATTGATACATACAAATGAATAGCAAACACATTATTGCTTCAAAATATTAGGTCTAGAAAGTTGTAATTTCTTCTACTTTGACTTTTTCAAAAGTGTGTCAGTCTACTTAAATGGCCATTGGTCATTCCTTTTTTAACTGTATAGAGGCAATCGCCTCTGAGAATACACACACAGAGACACACACACAAACACACACTCACTATTATTAGCCAGGTAAACGGCATGCCCAAATTTTAAGCTCAATTGTCTAATCTAACACATTCCTTAATTGTATGATATTTCCTTCAACCTAATGTGAATAAAACTTTCAAAGCTATCTCAATGGTTAAAGGAAAAAAAAAAAAAAACTATTGAACAAAAGTCTTCTATTACAATAGAGTATTCAATTAAGAATAAGAATGTCCAAAATATATCTTGTGATAGTACAGATAAAAAATGCAAAGCAGTACCTTATTATTCCATTTTTCATCAAAGGTTAACAGCAATTCAAAGAATAATATGATTTTAATATTTTAGTTCTCAAGAAAAAGAAATGATTTAGCTTAATGATCCAAATACTTGGGCCTGGTGGAGAAAAGATTATAGCAAAATGTTATGAACAGTAGCAAATGCGTTTAGTGTGTCTTGGAGTTGTAAAGTAGGAGCACTGATGGCGCAGTGGATAAAGCACTCACCTGTAAAACAAAAGATGGGTGGTTTGAACCCACTAGCTGCTCTGCAGAAGAAAGATGTGGCAGTTTGCGTCTGTAAATCTTTACAGCTTTGGAAACTTTTGGGGGCAGTTCTACTCCTATGGAGTCACTATGAGTCAGAATCAACTCCACGACAGGGAGTTTAGTTGTTTTGCTTTTGGTAGAGTTGTAATAAGATTTTTGGCGCAAAAAATACATGCTTATTACATTTTGTGAACTATTGCCTCTGAGATAATATGAGATAGACTAGTGAAAAGAGAGTATCAGTTCTGAGCCTCTAGGTTTCTATATTGTCACTGCATAAACCAACTTTGGAAATTAGATAAAATATTTTATACACTTGTGCTTTGTCGTTCTTATCTTTAAAATAAAAACAAAATATTTCCTCAGTGTTTTTATGAGAATTAAGTGGTAATAAATACAAAAAATATAAAATGTTATTGTAAAAAACAGTTCTATTTTATCTGAAATATACACATTTATTTATACCTTCTATACTTACTTTTATTTATTATCATATTATATTGGCATCCAAACTCCTTTTATCCTGTGTAATGATTAAGAATGACAGTTCTTAACGATAAAGGTGACACATTTTGGAAAAAAATATTATATTTCTACTTGCTTAAATTGCAATGTTTAACAAGTGAGTGGAGCTTTCCTACTTAAATAACTAAATAAGTCTACTTTAAGTCAGCCACTAGAGCTGTATTGTTTGTATGTATTATGAAGATGGTTTTCCCCATAAAGCTGTTATTTTACATTTCTGTTTGTAAGCCTCAGAGGAACTATAGTACCAAAAGATGATTTTTATTCATTACTATGATAGCTCACTTAAAATAATTCTCTTTAAAAAAACATGAAACTGAAGAAAGCACAGAAAACTATAATTTTAGCTCAGAAGCAAATTCTTACATATCAAAAACTACATACACTTCAAATACTAAACCCTAGACTCTAAAATTGGAGTCTCTGGGTGGTGCAGACACTTCACAGGCTCGGCAGCTGAAAGGCTGATGATTTGAGTCCACCCAGAGACACATTGTAAGGGAGGCCTGGCAATGAACTTCAGAAAAATCAGCCACTAAAAACTCTATGGAGCATTGTTCCACTCTGACACACTTAGGGATGCCATGAATTGCAATCAACTCCATGGTACCTGGTTTAGGCTCTAAAATTAAGAGAAAAAAAAATCTTGTTTTATCTACAATTCAATATTAAAAATATAAAGTCCAAAGGACTAAAGGACTAAATGAACCAGAGACTCTACCACACAAGAACTAGATGGTGCCCATCTATCACCAATGACCGACCTAACAGGGACTATAACAGAAAGTACTGGACAGAGCAGGAGAAAAATGCAGAATAGAATTCAAATTCACGTAAAAAGACCATACTTAATGGTCTGAGAGAGACTGGAGGAACCCCGAAACTATGTCCCCGGGACACTCTGTTAACCCAGAACTGAAAACATTCCTGAAGCCCACTCTTCAGACAAACATTAGATAGGACGATAAAAAAAATAATACACATGAGGAATGTGCTTTTTAGTTCAATCAGATGTACAAGACCAAATGGGCAGCTTCTATCCAAAAGCAACATGAGAAGGAAGGAAGAGACAGGAACTGATCAAATAGACACAGGGTCTCTGGGGTGGAAAAAAAAGAAAAGAAATAAAAAAAAAATACATACGTATATATTTGATTTTTTCCATTAGGGTGCTTAATGTTGCAGATTTAACATGGAATGTATATACAATTGACATCATGAAAAAAAAAAAAACTTGTTACCGCCAAGACAATTCTAATCCATAATCCATGGCATAGCGGCCCTATGTGTGTCAGAATAGAACTGCTTTGTAGGGCTTTCTTGGTTGTAATCTTTACAGACAGAGATAGCCAAGCCTTTCTTCCTTGGTGCTGCTGGGTGAGTTTGAATCAAATGGCATATTGCAAGGGTATCACTTTAAGTACTGAGGTGAGCCTGACCCAATCTGTGGTGTTTTCAATAACCTCATATGCATGTGACAGCTGGACAATTGAAAAGGAAGACCGAAAAAGAATTGATGCTTTTGAGTTGTGTTGCTGGCGAAGAATATTGAATATACCATGGACTACCACAAGAACAAACAAATCTGTCTTGGAAGAATATTCCTTAGAAGTGAAATGGCAAGACTTTGACTCACATCGGACATGTTATCAGGAGGGACCAGTCCCTGGAGAAGGACACCATGCTTGGTAAAGTGGAGGGTCAGCAAAAAAGAGATGGATTGACACAGTGGCTGCAACAATCAGCTCGAGCATAACAACAGTTGTGAGGATGGAACAGGATTGGGCTTTGTTTCATTCTGTTGTACATATGGTCACTATGAGTTGGAACTGAATGGATGGCACCTAAAAACAACAAAGTATCTTACATATTGCTGTTTTAGAAAAAATTATCAAATGATTTATATTTTGTCTAAAAATATATGAGTCCTAAGTCTCACAAGTTGTCACATGCCTTAATTTGTGCATGTGTAATTTGTGTAGATCTACTCTCGCTTTTCAATGTATTTGAAAAGAACCAAAGACCACAACCTTCAGCATGGGTTACACCTCAACAGAAGGAAAACAAAAATCCTCACAACCGGACCAATAAGCAACATCATGAAAAACAGAGATAAGATTGAAGTTGTCAAGGATTTCATTTTACTTGGATCCATAATCAAGAACCGTGGAAGCAGCATGCATGAAATCAAATGACATATTGCATTGGGCAAATCTGCTACAAAAGACCTCTTTAAAGTGTTAAAAAGCAAAGATGTCGCTTTAAGGACTAAGGTAAGCTTGATCCAAGCCGTGGTGTTTTCAATTGCCTCATATGCATGTGACAGCTGGATGATGAATAAGGAAGTCTGAAAAATTAACACCTTTAAATTATGGTGTTGGCAAAGAATATTGAATTGGACCACAGACCGCCAAAAATTGAATAAAGTTGTCATGGAAGAAGTACAGCCAGAATGCTCCTTAGAAACAAAGATGGCAAGACTATGTCACACATACTTTGGACATGTTAACAGGAGGGGTCAGTCCCTGAAGAAGGATATCATGCTTGGTAAAGCACAGAGTCAGCAAAAGAGAGGAAGGTCCTCAACAAGATGGATTGACACAGTGGCTTCAAGAATGGACTAAAGCATAACAATGATTGTGAGGATGGCACAGGGCTAGGCAGTATTTCCTTCAGGTGTATGTAGGGTCGCTATGAGTCAGAGCCAACTTGATGATTTGATGGCACCTAGCAACAACACTATCAAAAGAATCGTTCAGAGAACATGCATCATAATTGGTACACTTGGGGTGAACTGAGCTAAGAGGGTTAAAAAAAAAAAAACAAACTAATCTCGGCATATATTTTAGAATTGGTTAACTTGTAAAACTTTTATAAATAAAATTACTTTTGGAAAGGTTCATTTTAGCTGTTCTTTTATACCTAAGAATTAAAAAAAAAAGTTGCTTGTATTTAAAAAAAGAATTTGAAATTAAGAGATGATTTTTACATTGTGACAAGTGATTAAAGCAGGTAAAGGAATTAACAGAAGTATTGTCTTAAAAGGGAAAAATATGTCATAAAATTTACAATTTGGAGAGTTTGTGGGGCATTATTTATAGCTTTAATTTTCCATGAATATGCAAAGAAACTTTAGCTAATAGGTAAGCAATATTAATTTATTTTATTAAAAAACCCTGTATCATATGAATGGTAAATATTTTATAGCAATTCTTTTAATATTCATTTTCAGCACTCATTAAGCTGTTTGAATTCAATGTGTCTAAACTGCAGCTGTTAGTTCCATCTTTTCATTCATTCATTCTTTTTTCCATGACCTTTATCACAACAATGGAACACAACTGCAACGTAGATATAAACATCGAGATAAAAAAATATAATCAGAATCCTCTCTAGGACAGACCTTTTCCAAACAACTCTGTATTTCACTACAATTTGACTTGCTCTACTCTTTATTTTTCAGATATTGATTGCATTTAAACAGCAATCAGGGGCAAATTCAATCTTGGGTGTGGTGTGAAAGACAAATAATTCCCGGTCTGGAAAAATATGTAAACAAGATAGAAGGAAAACTTGGTGAACCCTGAGTATCAGAAGAGAAAATATACTCAGCAAGGATTGAACAAAAAGACCTGGGCTGCCCTGTAGAAAGAGGAAATGGTAAAGTTAAATGAGAATCAAAATAAGTACATGGGAGGCAGAGTCAGGAGAGTAATTTTAAAATTTCTTTATGTACAGGTTACTTTTAATAAGCCTTGATGGAAAAATGATACCAAATCAATAGTGTATATACATTGGTGTTGGTATCTTTGTAGTCCCTTGATGTATATTTTGGTAAGTCTTTCTTAGCAATTAGCCTTGTGCTTTCTTGAGATACATAAAAGGGAGAGTAGTATACATTTATTCAGGAGGAATGCATAATCTTACTGAGAAGGCAACACTTCGATACAGTAATATTCCAGAGAAAACATGATTAAATTCTAAATTGTGTAGTTCTTATTGTAAATGCAGTTTGAGTTTAGAGAAGAGAAAATTCAATATTTCAGCAAGGGAATTTAAGAGAGACTGTGAAATGTTCCTGCAGTTTGGATGCTGGAAAGGAAGTAGAAGGACAGAAAAAGTAGGGTGGATAATGTGAAACAAGGGCTTGTGTTTTCTGCCTTTATTGGTTTTCTACTGCTGTCTTAGCAAATTACCACACATTTAATGACTTGAAACAATACAAATTTATTGTCTCATTCTTTGATAGACCAAAGTCTGGGTAGGCCAACTGGTTCCTCAGCTTTTTATTTCACAACACCAAAATCTAGGCCTTGGCTGGCCCAGGGTCTCATCTGAAGGCTCTGGGAGAGAATTCCCTTCTATGCTCTTTCAGATTGTTGGCATAATTCAGTTCCTTGCAATTGTAGGGCTGAGGTCTCTGTTCCTTTATGGTTGCTTACTTGGAGCCTCTTCCAGCTCCTAAATATTTCCTGCATTCCCTGGCTCATGGCCCCATTCATCTTCAAAGTTGGGAATGGTTTTTCGAGTCCTTCTCACATGTTGAATTACTCTGACCTCCCCTCTTGGCTTCAGTCTTAGATAGTTCTCTATTTTTAAAGTATTGATGTGATTAGACAGGGCCCAACTGAGTAATCTAGGATAATATTTCTATTTTAAATTCCATTGCCTTAATTGCATCTAAAAAGTCCCTTTGCTTTGCAACCTAGAATATTCTTAGATTATTGGCTATTAGCTGTTAGGACATGGCCTTTCTGGGGGGACCATTTTGCTTACCACAACCTTCATCCACTGTCACTTGAGAGTGTGTTGAAGGGACTGCAAGGAACTTCACCTGATTGCCTGAGAGACTATCATGTCTCTCTAGACGTTTATAATTCCTCAGAGGGCTCTTGCTTTCATGTCACCTGTCTCTCTGTGATCCTTTTATAGTCTGTTCTCAATTATAGCAACAGGAGATATCTTAATACAGAAAAATAAACTCTAATCACTTCATATCATTTCTATATGTAAAACAATCTAATGGCTTCTTGAAATTAGGTTGAAATCCATATCCTTTATCATGGGGAAAAAATTCTGCACAAACTCTGAATCATGCCCCATTTCTGACTTCATCTACCACTATCCTTCTCAGACTTTAGCTTTGTTGGCTTTCATTGTTGTTTCCTTTGACCTCTGCCTAAAACATTCTTCCCTAAGTACTTCACATGGTTGCTTCTTCCAACAATTAAGATCTAAAATCCAATATCACCTCCTCAAAGAGGTCATTCTTAACCACTCGATCTAGAGTAAATCCTATATAGCCCATATTTTTATGAAACTTAATTTTGTTGGATTAATTGCTCTTGTCTAGTTCTACTATTAGAAAATATTTTAGCATATACAGCAATAGTGACCATGATATTGCCAGACACATAGAGAATACAAAATAATTGACAAATTAGCTAATTGATCAATTAATAGTAGGCACTAAACACTAAATGATCAAATAATTATGTTATTTAATTCTTACCATCAACATCTGGTTAGATTTTTTAATATCTGAAGAATTTATGTATGTGGTCATAGTTGTTAATTGCAATCACAATGATTCCAACTCATGGTGACCCCATGTGTGCAGTGTAGAACGGTTTCATAGAGTTTTCAAGGCTGTGATCTTTTGGAAGTGGATTTCCAGGCCTGTCTTCTGAGGACTGTCTTCTGAGACACCTCCAGGTAGATTTAAACCGCCAACGGTACTTAACTGTTTGTGCCACTCAGGGACTCCATAAATTTATGTATAGATTATGTCCAATTTGTATATGATCATCAGTGGAAGCTGTTAGCATGGAAACTATGAAATAGTTACCTCAATATCCAAAATCTCCATTTTAACTGAAATTGTTAGTCTATTGATCTTATATAATATTATGTGATTTGATAATAATTTATATTTAAGTAGATCTTTATAAAAAGGCTAAAGATATGAGAAATTGTAATGTTTAAAGTAAATATATATGTTGTATTTATAATATATGATGTATTTCTTAAATTAATCTAAGTTTTTACAAGACAGAAAAAAAGAAGAAAGGGAGGGTGGATGGATGGAAGGAATAAAGAAAGGAAATAGAGAAAAAAGGAAGGGGGAAGAGAACGATAGGGAAGAGAATAAAGTCTAGATTTAAAGGTATCGTTAATCAGTACAGTTTAATCAATTTCAGCACGAATTTATTCTGAAATAGCACTGTTAAGATTGGTTCAAACTGTTACAAAGATAAATGTGAAATAAACAGAGAAGTTCTTGTTTTATTGGAACTAAGTGACTGACATCAATTCAATAGCAATCACTTACAGTGGCAGATAAGTAGTACCCTGAAATTGTCTGTTCAGTTTTCTACTTAGCAGTGTGTGACTTGCCAGGTTTCTAGATCTAGATTTGGCCATAGCTTCTGAGAGAGGCTTTTTTTTCCTACAGAGTCTACTTTTGTCAGATTTGTCAGTTAACAACATACATCGATACCCTTACACACATGTAATGCACCTCAGCACACTCACAGTGAAGAGCCTGGTAATTTCTTATATGTTATTTGAGCCATGCTAAAACTTACATTGAGATTTACATGTGCATTTATATATATGATGCCAAAGTAGCACTTGAAGTAATTAATGGAATCATAAACTACATGATGGACTTCACAGTACCTTACAGGGTGGGTTAATATTCTAGAAATTTCTTAGATGTACTTACTTAGTAGCAGATGCTGCAATCTGATTATAGCCAATATCAAAATTTATATTGCTCATGTTGACTTTGTTCCTCATTTTCTAATTGAATTACAAGGATAGAATTTTTGCAGATGATTATTATAAGAATACATGTTGATATGAGCATTTAAATGTCATTTTTCTGAAAATTAAAAGAAGAAAATTATGGTTTATATTTACTTCTTTGTTTGTTTCAATTACATGTTTTAAAAATATTAAAAACATGCTGTCATTAAATGTATTCATGTATTTCAAGCTTGTTATGGATTGAATTATGTTCCCCCCAAAATGTTTCAGCTTGGTTAGGCCATGTGTGGTTGTCCTCCATTTTGTGATTTTCCCATGTGTTATAAATTGCAATCTTTGCCTGTGGTTAGAAGGATTAGGGTGGGAGGCGGGGCCAAGAAGGCTAACTAGTCAGAAGCTTCTGCTGAACCCTCTTGCAACAAAGACCTGCAAAAACGAGTGAATCAATGTACATATATGACAATCTATGAACCCTGAGCATCAAACACAGAACTAAGGAGTTGATCTGAGTGACAGGGAAGGAAGAGACAGTGCAGAAGCAGTGATGAGCTGTCGAACCCACGCAGCCCTCAGCTCCTATTCCTTGGCTCCATTCCTTAGCACGAATGTGGCAGGGATGATGGTAGTTTCCTAAGACACAGCAGATTCAACAAAATAAGGCAAGCAAAGTGGCGCACCCCTGACCTGTGGCGTGTCTACAGCATGGCTGGCTGTGAAGTTCAGGAAGCAGCTGCTTCAGTGAAAAAAGGCAAAAAAGTGCCGTCACCCCTACCCCCTGGTGTGATGGCCATAAGTCTGGCAGTGAGGTTTATGACAAAGCTGCTTCAGCTAAAGAAAGCAAGTGTAGGAAGCAGCCCTAACCCTCTGGGGCAATCTCGGCAAGGACCCAAACAGCACACATAGACTACAGGGGCCTCTGGAATCTGAGATAAAACAGTGCTCTCGACACAAGATAAGTGATTTTGTCTAATTTACCACGTGGTTCTAATAGCTCCTTCTTCTGAAAGTACTTTCTCCTATATATCTGATCGCTTCCCCCTCTACCCCAGTCAGCTTCATTAGCAGTTGAATTCCCTGAGCCTAAAATAGAGCATGCCACGCCCTCTCTGATCCATTCCTCTGGCCTGGGATAAGGAGCGAATTAACAAATGGGAGAAAATACTTTCCCGAATCCCCTAAATTGGAAGCCCAGAGTAGAAGCGGCTCTAGTCCAGGCATAAGCGATACACAGACATTAGCTTTCATTCCTACATGGAACCAGGTGGCTATTATAATGAAAGGGCAAATGTGTTAGAGGTCTGACTGTATTTGTTTCAGTGGTGCAGTGGAAAGGCAGGTTTTGGAGGCCTGATACTGCTCTGCCTATTAAACAGAGCTCTCACCTACCCACAGCAGGGACCTGAGGGCTGAA
Source organism: Loxodonta africana (assembly GCF_030014295.1). NCBI lineage: Eukaryota > Metazoa > Chordata > Mammalia > Proboscidea > Elephantidae > Loxodonta > Loxodonta africana. The sequence goes on from NC_087355.1 coordinate 64,358,620, forward strand.
GTTCCATCCACATGACCCAGCCACCCACGAAAGGGGTCTGAGGATTGTGTTGCCTACCAGTCTTTACAAGTATAAGCATTGGGTGCCTAAGGTACAGCTACTGAGCCCACCCACCAGAATACTCTAGAGAACAGAAATGCTCCTTCCTCACTGACACTTGGGGTAAGGCTCTCAGCACCCTGCCCTCCTCAGACTTTGACCCCCTGCCACTACAAAAAACCGGCATATACAACCATCACCACTGCTCCTATAAGATAGTAGGTGAGAGCCTACATCACACAATAGGTAACCAACTATCAGGACACCTGAGCTGAATCTATACAAGAGTAGTGAATGGACTCATAAGCTCATATACCTGGTAACAGCTCGAACCATCTGGTAACAGGACATTAGTGCTTCAAAGGCTCCGATAATGAAGTTAGTGCACCTAGTAGCCTATTTGGGTATATTGAAACAAAATAAAGCAAGAAGATAGGACACGGTGAGAAGACATAAAATAAATTATTACAATGACTTATAAATGGCTCAGAGACAACAGTCGATATCAAATCACATAAAGAAGCAGACCACGATTGCTTCAACAAACTCCCAAAACAGAGAATCAATGACTGCCCTGGGTGAAGATGTATTCCTGGAGTTGCCAGATGCAGAATATGAAAGACTAAGATATAGAACACTTCAAGACATAAAGAACGACATCAGGAACAAGATCAGACACTATACAGAAAAAGCCAAGGAACACACAGATAAAGCATTTGAAGAAATTAAAAAGGATATTCAAGAACATCATGAAAAATTTAATAAGCTGCAAGAATCCATAGAGACACAGCATTCAGAAATTCAAAAGGTTAACAATAAAATTATAGAATTAGACAACTCAGTAGGAAGTAAAAGGAGCAGAATTGAGGAACCGGAATGCAGAACTGGGGAGAAGCTGGATAAAGCACTTGGCACTAACATATTTGAAGAAAAATCAGATAAAAGAATTAAAAAAAAAAAATGAAGAAACCCTAAGAATCATGTGGGACTCTATCAAGAAGAATAACTTGTGAGTGATTGGAATACCAGAACAAGAAGGGGTAACAGAAAATACAGAGACAATAGTTGAAGATTTGCTGGCAGAAAAATTCCCCAACATCATGAAAGATGAAAGGATATCTACCCAAGATGCTCATCGAACCCCATACAAGGTAGATCCCAAAAGAAACTCACCAAAACATATTATCATCAAACTTGCCAAAACCAAAGATAAAGAGAAAATTTAAAGTGCAGCCAGGGAAAAACGAAAATTTGCCTACAAAGGGGAATCGATAAGAATAAGCTTGGACTACTCGGCAGAAACCATGCAGACAAGAAGGCAATGGGATGACATATATACAGTATTGAAGGAGAAAAATTGCCAGTCAAGAATCATACATCCAGCAAAAATGTCTCTCAAATATGAAGGCGAAATTAAGTCATTTACTGATAAACACAAGCTTAGGGAATTTGCAAAAACCAGGCCAAAACTATAAGAAATACTAAAGAGAATTCTCTGGTTAGAAAATCAATATCATATATCAACACACCACTAGGACACAGAACAGAGCATCAAGATATCAACTCAGGCAGGGAAATTAAAAAATAAAATACGATTAAAAAAAAAATGCTCAAAACAGGGAATCAGTGATGTCATCATGTAAAAGATAACAATAGTCAATAAAGAGGGACTAAATAATGTATGCATAGATCTTCCACATGGAGAGGAAATGAAGGTGATATAGGGAGAAGTGAGTTATGTTTATACCTAGAAAAATAGGGGCAAGTATTAAGGCAACCACGAAGAAACCTAACAATTCCGTACATCAAAATAAAAACCAAGATAAACATAAAGACTCAGCGAAAATAAATACAACTACAACAAAAAAGAGGAACACACAATTTACAAAGAAAAACTTCTCAGCACAAAAAAGTAAGTGAAAAAATGAAACTGTCAACAACACACAAAAAAAGGTATCAAAATGACAGCACTAAACTCATAACTATCCATAATTATGCTGAATGTAAATGTACTAAATGCACCAATAAAGAGACAGATAGTTGCAGAATTGATAAAAAAAAAAATGATCTAACTATATGCTGCCTACAAAAGACATACCTTAGACTTAGAGACACAAACAAACTAAAACTCAAAGGATGGAAAAAAATATATCAAGCAAAGAACAAGCAAAAAAGAGCAGGAGTGGCAATATTAATTTCTGACAAAATAGACTTTAAAGTTAAATCCATCATAAAGGATAAAGAAGGACTATATAATGATTAAAAGGACAATTTATCAGGAGGATATAAACATATTAAATATTTATGCACCCAATGACAGGGTTGCAAGATACATAAAACAAACTCTAACAGGATTAAAAGTGAGATAGACAGCTCCACAATAATAGTAGGAGACTTCAACACACCACTTTCAGTGAAGAACAGGACATCCAGTAAGAAGCTCAATAAAGTCAGAGAAGACCTAAATGCCACATTCAACAAAATTGACCTCACAGACATATACAGAACACTCCACTCAACAGCCGCAAAGTATACTTTCTTTTCTAGTGCACGTGGAACATTTTCTAGAATAGACCACATATTGGGTCATAAAGCAAGATTTTGAAGAATCCAAAACATCTAAATATTACAAAGCATCATCTGTGACCATAAGGCCATAAAAGTAGAAATCAGTAACAGAAAAAGCAGAGAAAACAAATCAAATACTTAGGAACTGAACAATACCCTGCTCAAAAAAGATGGTTATAGAAGACATTAAGGTTGGAATAAAAAAATTCATAGAATCCAATGAGAATGAAACACTTCCTATCAGAAGCTTTGGGACACAGCAAAAGCAGTGCTCAGAGGTCAAAAAGGAAGAAAGGGCCAAAATCAAAGAATTATCCCTACAACCTGAACAAACAGAAAAAAGAGAGCAACAAAAGAAACTCTCAGGCACCAGAAAAAAGCAAATAATAAAAATCAGAGCAAAATTAAAAGAATTAGAAAACAGGAAAACAATTGAAAGAATTAACAAGACCAAGAGCTGTTTCTTTGAAAAAATTAACAAAATTGATAAACCGTTGGCCAGACTGACAACAGAAAAACAGGAGAGGAAAAAATAAACTGAATAAGAAATGAGATGGGCAATATTACAACAGACCCAACTGAAATCAAAAGAATCATATCAGGTTACTATGAAAAATTGTACTCTAACAAATTTGAAAATCTACAAGAAATAGATGAATTACTAGAAACACACTACCTACCTAAACTAACACAAAGAGAGGTAAATCAACTAAATAGACCCATAACAAAAGAAGAGATTGAAAAGTTAATAAAAAAACTCCCAACAAAAAAGAGCCCTGGCCCTGACAGGCTTCACTGTGGAGTTATACCAAACTTTCAGAGAAAAGTTAACACCAGTACTACTAAAGGTATTTCAGACCATAGAAAATGACAGAATACGCCCAAACTCATTCTATGAAGCCAGCATATCCCTGATACCAACACCAGGTAAAGACATGACAAAAAAAGAAAATTACAGACCTATATCCCTCATGAACCTAGGTGCAAAAATCCTCAACAAAATTCTAGCCAGTAGAATTCAACAACACATCAAAAAAAAAAATAATTCACCATGACCAAGTAGGATTCATACCAGGTATCCAGGGATGGTTCAACATTAGAAAAACAATTAACACAACAAAACATACTTAGACCAATGGAACAGAATTGAGAATCCAGACATAAATCCAACCACTATGAGCAGCTGATATTTGACAAAGGCCCAAAGTCAGTTAAATAGGGAAAAGACCATCTTTTAACAAATGGTGCTGGCATAACTGGATATCCATCTTCAAAAAAATGAAACAAGACCCATACCTCACACCATGCACAAAAACGAACTCAAAATGGATCAAAGACCTAAATAAAAAATCTAAAACGATAAAGATCATGGAAGAAAAAATAGGGACAACGTTAGAAGCCCTAATACGTGGCATAAACAGTATACGAATCATTACTACAAATGCAGAAGAGAAACCAGATAACTAAAAACCAAACACCTTTACTCATCCAAATACTTCACCAAATAGTAAAAAGACTACCTACAGACTGGGAAAAAGTTTTTAGCTATGATATTTCTGATCAGTACCTGATCTCTAAAATCTACATGTTACTGCAAAAACTCAACTACAAAAAGACAACCCAATTAAAAAACGGGAAAACATATGAACAGGCACTTCACTGAAGAAGACATTAAGGCTGCTAACAAATACATGAGGAAATGCTCACGATCATTAGCGATTAGAGAAATGCAAATCAAAACTACAATGAGATTCCATCTCACTCCAACAAGGCTGACATTAATCCAAAAAGCACAAAATAAAAAGTGTTGGAGGGGTTGTGGAGAGATTGGAACACTTATACACTGCTGGTGGGAATGTAAAATGGCACAACCACTTTGGAAATCAATTTGGGGCTTCCTTAAAAGAATAGAAATAGAACTACCATAGGATCAGCAATCCCACTTCTTGGAATATATCCTAGAGAAAGCAGAGCCTTTACACGAACAGATATATGCACACCCATGTTCATTGCAGCACTGTTTACAATAGCAAAAAAGATGGAAGCAACCAAGGTGCCCACTGACAGATGAATGGATAAATAAATTATGGTATATTCACACAGTGGAATACTACACATTGATAAAGAACAATGATGAGTCCATGAAAAATTTCATAACTTGGAGAAATCTGGAAGACATTATGCTGAGCGAAATTAGTCAGGTGCAAAAGGACAAATACTATATAAGATCACTATTATAAGAACTGGAGAAATAGTTTAAACAGAGTAGAAAATGTTCTTTGATGTTTACAAAAGAGGGGACGGAGGGAGGGAGGGAGAGGGGTTTTCACTAATTAGATAGTAGGTAAGTTTTATTTTAGGTGAAGGGAAAGACAACACACAATACAGGAGAGGTCAACACAACTGGACTAAACCAAAAGCAAAGAAGTTTTCTGAATAAACTGAATGCTTTGAAGTCCAATGAATTGGGGGGGGGGGAGTGGGAGTTGGGGACCATGGCTTCAAGGGATATCTAAGCAATTGGCATAATAAAATCTATTAAGAAATCATTCTGCATCCCACTTTGGAGAGTGGCTTCTGGGATCTTAAACTCTTGCAAGTGGCCATCTAAGATACATCAATTGGTCTCAACCCACCTACAGCAAGGAAGAATGAAGAATACCAAAGACACCAGGTAACTATCAGCCTAAGAGACAGAATGGACCACATAAACCAGAGACTACTTCAGCCTGAGAGCAGAAGAACTAGATGGTGCCTGGCCACAACCGATGACTGCCTTGACGGGGAACACAACAGAGAACCCCTGAGTGAGCAGGAGAGCAGTGGGTTGCAGACCCCAAATTCTCATAAAAAGACCAGACGTAATGGTCAGACTGTGACTAGAAGGACCCTGGATGTCATGGTCCCCAGACCTTCTCTTAGCCCAAGACAGGAACCATTCCCGGGGCCAACTCTTCAGACAGGGATTGAACTGATATGCGATACAATATGTTACTGGTGAAGAATGGGCTTCTTGAATCAAATAGACACATGCGACTGTGTTGGCATCTCCTGTCTGGAGGGGAGATGAGAGGACAGAGGGGTCCAGAAGCTGCCCGAATGGACATGAGGAGAGATAGTGGAGCGAAGGAATGTGCTGCCTCATTGGGGGGAGAGTAATTAGGAGTGTATAGCAAAGTGTGTATAAACTTTTGTATAAGAGACTGACTTGATTTGTAAACTTTCACTTAAAGCACAATAAAAATTAATTAAAAAACAAAAAAAGGATTAGGGTGGGATTGTAACACCAGCCGTACTCAGGTCACCTCCCTGATCCAGTGCACAGGGAGTTTCCTTGGAGTGTGGCCTGCACCACCTTTTATCTCTCTAGAGATAACAGGAAAGGGAAGCAAGCAAAGAGTTGGGGACCTCATACCACCAAGAAAGCAGTCCCAGGAGCAGAGCATGTCCTTTGGACACGGTGTCCCTGTGCCTGAGAAGCTCCTTAACCAGGGGAAGATTGGGGACAAAGACTTTTCTCCAGAACTAACAGAGAGAGAAAGCTTTGCCCTGGAGCCGACACCCTGAATTTGGACTTGTAACCTGCTAGACTGTGAGAAAATAAATTTCTCTTTGTTAAAGCCATCCACTTGTGGTATTTCTGTTATGGCACCACTAGATGACTAACACAAAGCTCTATTAACATTAATGAAATGTTTTTTTTCTAAAACTTTTTATATGAATACCAAACAAGTGGGTTTGAAATGCATTTATAAATTAGTTAGTTCATTCATATAATTATTTAGCAAATATATATTAGGTTAAGTGTGTACAATGCGTTGTGTGAGGCACTAGTGATAAATGCTGAAAAGAATGGATTTCGATTATGCTGCCATTCTGTTTTTAGTCTCTCTGGTGGGACCAAACAACATGAATACTCAAAAAAAACATCATATAGTACACTGTAGTGGCTTGTTGTTATGGCATGCTGTCAAGTCAATTCCGACTCATAACGACCCCATGCGACGGAGTAGAACTGCCCCATAGGGTTTTCTTGGCTGTAATCTTTACGGGAGCATATCGTCAGTTCTTTCTCCTATGGAGCTGCTGGGTGGGTTCCAGCCGCCAACCATTCAGTTAGCATCTGAACACTTAATCATTGCTCCAACAGGGCTATTTTATAGTGGCTTACTACAAGATAAAAAGTAAGCACATATTACCTGAGTGGCAGAAAAGGGAAATCTATCATCATGGACACCTTCCTGGAAGCCTTGAAGTTAAACTGAGACCTGGAGTATCAGGAAGAATTAGCCATTTAAGAGAAGTACAAGTGACGGAGAGAACAGAACAGTATGTGCCAAGATCTGCATGGGAAGCAATAACACAGTAGGATACAGAAGGAAAAAGAAATAGTTTCCATCCAGTGGATTCCGACTTAAGTCAGCTCCATGTGTTCCAGAGTAGAACTGTGCTCCATAGGATTTTCTCAGCTGTAATCATGGAAGTAGCCCCCCCAGGCCTTTCTCAGGTAGAGCTACTGGATGAATCTGGACCAACAACCTTTAGAAGCTCACCACCAACCTCTCACATAAACCAGCCTCCTTCAAATACTATATTAAAAACTCACAGTTTCTTTAGACCAGTGATTTTCAAAACATAAATCTTGGACATCAGCTTCTATCATAACTTGTTAGAAATACAAATTCTCAAGAGCCAGCCCAGGCCTGCTGAATCAGTGAGACTTTGACAAACTCTCGAGGAGCTTCTGATGCACACTAAAGTTTGATAACCACCGCTTTAGAAAAACTTGCATTTCATTTGTTTGTTTTGTTTTTTTAACACAGTCACACATTTATTTTTTAATATATTTTAAACAGAACATTTCAATTTTTTAATTCTCGCACATAGCGATTATTAGGAGAAAAACAAGGGACACAAGTATATTATGTACATGATAAGAGACACAAATAATTAGGGGAACAAGAACCTGACAGTATAAAACTATATTTTATAGCGACACATAAAATAATATCTTATAATGAACAAAAACTGTGGACTTGATTACAACCAGTAATGGGAGTTTCTTGCATTTCCGTTTTTGAATTGTTCTTAGAGGGTAGCACCTTCAAGCTAACCATCTTCTATTCGTATTAAACACAACCTTTACATAAAATCCAGGAGGACTTAAATGATAGTACTTCCTCTCATATGTTTGACTGTTTCTAGGGCCTAAGGAGAAATCAGATAATATAATAGTAACATCTATGCTAAGAGTCAATTATCATTATTTTGCTGTGTGTGTCATATCCAAGGTACTCAGTTAAGAATTTTTCTTTATTTCACGGCTGATATAAGGAATGGGAAGACATATATAAGCATGTTCTTGATTGCAAATTGGTTAGCATCTTGTTACAGAGAGTGACATATATATTATTATTACACATTAGAACAGTGAAGATAAAATACAAAATAAATGCAATTCTGGAGAATTAGAGGAAGGAAATTTTATCTACTTCTTGACTCGGGTCTTACATGAGAGATATCAGTTCCATAAACGGAAAGGAGAATGTAGAGCCTTCAAGGTAAGGAAAAGCATCAGTATAGTATAAGAGGTGACAAGGTAAAAAGTGTTCAGAGGATTTTAGCAGCACAATTTAGCTTTCTCCACCTATTTTTCTTCATTAGTAGAGTAATAAAAGTAAAATAGAAACATAGTAATGTAATAGCATTAGTAATAGCTGTGTATCTGAAGACTATAACAATTTTTAAACACATTAACATCGCTGAAATTCAGATATGCAGCATTTTATCAGAGAAAGAAAGACCGATGGTACCTATAAATTAATAACAAAGAATTTAGCAAGATGACGTAAAGAACAGTGAAACGAGAGCAGTGTTTATGGTATATGAAGCCAAATTGAAAATGTACATCTTGGGTACAGTTAGCTTCCTCTTGAATTAGATCCCATCTTTCATTGCTTTGGTTTCTAATGCATTGATTTCCACAGAAAAGGCAAAGAAGAGGAAGGGCTTTAGAAAATTATCCATGAACTAATTCCTCCAATTAACCTGAGGCCCCAGAAAGCCCTAGAGCAGAACCGATGGTTGGTGTGTGGCCAAACACAAAATTCAGCCTAGGATATTTCAGCTGTAGTCTGACACACAAAAAAAGACTAAAATACTAGCCTATCACTGAAATAGAACAATGTATCTTATCATTGTATGAATTATTTAAAATGGAACTAGTATTAAGACCATCAATTCTGAAATATTTATCTTAAGCATTGTTGTGGAAATCAATTTTTGAAGTTTTTACAAACGTTCTCCTTTTGCTCTATTGCAGCTATTTAGACTGTGTGCTAAAGTAGATTTTCAACATACTTGATGGTTACTGTCTTAGTTACCTAATGCTGTAAAAAAAAAATACCACAAGTAAGTGGCTTTAAAGAACAGAAATTTATTTTCCTACCATTCCGAACATTAAAAATCCAAATCAGGATCTCAGCATCACTAATTCTTTTTTCTTTAGTAGCCCTGGGTGTGTTCCTGGATTCCTTGGAATTCCTTGGCGTGTGGACATCCTCACATGTCATTTTCCTCTGTGTGTGTGTCTCTCTGTTTTTCTGGCCGTTTTATAACTCAGAAGTGATTAAGTTTAGGATTAACCCTATATTGGTATAACCTTATTAACATAAAAACATAGCAAAAGAAAAACCGTCTTTCTAAATAGGATCACATCCACATATAAAAGGGCCAGAAATTCAACACATATTTGGGGGTGGAGAGCAATTCAATCCATAAGAATTGATAAGCTTGCTTGTGAACACTTAGCTAATGACAGGTAGAATTTCTGTAGTATTCATAAGAAATCTTAAATGTAAGATAAGCTGTTGATTTATGATAGTCATCTTCTGTTTATAGTTATACAAATAATTTCTTCTAAGGACCTCAAAATACTCTCTAGTATTATGTATCGAAAGTAGATGCATTATAAGGAGTGTTAAGATTTTCTTTAAAGAAAATGACTGTTCAAACAATGGGGTTAATTCACTGTTTGACAGAAGAGAACTGTCAGGTCGAATGAATCGCAACTAAATGGGAGTTAATAAAGTTGTGGAAACTGAATTTGAACAAAATAGACACATCAAGAAAACAATATTAAATAAATATAACAATGTGAGTTAAATTTATTTCATATTTATACATGTGATATACCATGCTTTTCATATATTGTCTTACTTGAGTCACACAATAACCTGTGAGTTACATGCTACCATTACCCTCAATTATGGGTGAAGAAAATTGAATTGGAGGTAATTAGGTGATGTGCTCCAAATCATACAGCAATCGTTGACGAACACAGGATTTGAACCCAGGTATGCTGCTGACAGAGTTTTTACTCTTAACCTCTATATAAAGGAGGAATGCCATTCAATGGAAAGTTAAGACTTGTGCACTATGAAGTGAACTATTCAATATTTAATCAATCGCCAAACAGTACTTGTTAAATATAGTGCTGAATTATCCTCTGATATTCATATGGCTTGCTCCCAACTCTTCTTCAAATTTCTACTTAAATTCTCCTTCCCAGTGAGGCAAGCCTTACCATCTCGTGAAATATCACAGTCTCCCACCTCTGAACTCCCCATCCTGCATCTGTGGCTTCATTTTTCTTCATAACACTTATCACATTCTACTGTATTGTTGTTGCTAGGTGCTGTTGAGTTCACTTCAAATCACAGTGACTCCATGTGACAAAGGAGAACCTTCCCGTAGGGTTTTCTAGACTGTAATCTTTAGTAAAGCAGATTGCCAGGTCTTTCTCCTGTGGAGCTGCTTGGTAGGTTCAACCCTCCAACTTTCAGTTAACAGCCAAGCCCTTACCCATTGAACTACCAGGGCTCCCTACATTCTACAATAAAAAAAAAAAAATACACATACTTTATTCACTTATGCTTATTTTCTTCTCCATTTGAATTAGAATTTTTTGTGGAAAGTTTTGCCTTCTTTTTTCTCTCCTTGCTTCCTTTCTTCAGTGTCATACTCCAAATACCTAGAATATTGTCTGGCACCTGGTACTCAGTAAACGTTTTTAAAATAAATGAATAGACTGCATTTTAAATTAATTTTGTTTTGTTAAGTATTTAAGGGAAATAGAAAACACAGACACAGATGTTATTTGGCAAGACAGCAAGTGCCTGGTATCTATTGTCATTTTGACAATTCAAATCAAACGTTGTGAGTTTCTTTCAAAGATTACCCCTTTTGTTACTATATTTTTCTCCCTTTATTTTTATTTATTTATTTATTTTGATGGCATGTGTGTTCAGTATTGAATGCATGCCTACTAATTGAGTGTGTTTAAATTTTTGGATGATAATCTGAATTTTCAGAAATATGATCTGGTAAAACAGGTCAGCAATGAGGCAAGTGGTACTGTGGTACCATCAATCTGTGGTATGACAAGATACCAATGAGAGCTATATTTATTGTGGGCACCTTTCCATTAGTTACATGGGGGAACCTCTGGTTTTCCAAATATGGCACAGAAAAACCAAAACAAACCTATCGGTGCTGCCTAACCATCACATCGAAAAACCATAATTATGCTTGCAAGCCTTATCTCACAGAAGGTAAGGAAATATAGGGAAAAAAAGGCAAAAGTTTGCAAAACTAACATATTCAGAAGCATCAACTAATAGAATGTTCAACCTACACAACAGAGAGGCTCTAGCTCCAGCCTGCTAAGCTTCACACATTTCAAAAGGGGCCCATCTTGTTGCAAAATGCTTTAGAACCAGAGTGATAATGCCTTGACTCTGAGGTCTAGAGACACAAAAAATGGCTGGTATACCGCTACGCCAGTAGTAACGAAAGGATTACTTTCTATATTTCAACAGATGTGACACCATTGAGCATATTATACTCCATTACTGCAAGTTTGAAAGTTTCATCTCTGGGGAGACTGAAGTGAATGAATTTTTAATTACTCTCTTTTTGTCTTCACCCATAAAAAGCTTTTCTTTTTGCTCTTTTGTAACATTTGAACATGGTTTTAAAATATACCCAATAACATGACATTATTTCCTTTATCTGACAAATGAAAACGAATCAACTTCAGACGTTAGGTAAAAATCAAACTTTCGTCAATGAAGCTGTTTGTTATAATTTTACTAGATTATTTTAAATTAAGCAATCATGATATTTTAACCATGAAGTAAGAGATTAAGATTATTCGACCTTCTAAGTATGTCATTGAGACCTATCATTTGAAACGCACATACATCGTCATCATCTTCATCAAAATAAAACATTCTATTTTGGTTATTCATGCAACAAATGATTACTGTTAATTTTTCATTTCAGCAACTCATGATCACCATTCTACTTAACAATATACTTCTTTATGAAAAAACAAGATTCTTTAATCAATGTTCACGTCTTTGCAAAACATGCTGAAAAGACTCAATGATTGTGAAGTCATATTATTTATTTTCACTATTATTTTTTTCAATATGAATGAAGTGCAATAGGACATTGTTGCCAGCAACCTTTAAAAAAAATTTTTAACTATAGAAATACATATATTATCATTTCATGAAAACAAATATATTTACACTCTAAATTAGGGCTCACAAAATAACCCTTACATAAACACTGACTATAAGAAAAAGGAAAAAAAACAAAAACCAAGCACCATCTTACATGAAGTACTTGCTCATGTGCCAAGGGCTAATTATATCAGTGTTTTTATCCAAATGCAAACTGAACAATCTTCTAGTATGTGTACATGCTAACAATTGCTCTTCCATGTTAGATGCATTAATATTACATGAAGTCTAACTGTAATTTGATAGAGGAATACTGCTGATAGCTTATTCTGCTTTCTCTGCAAGAATCATATTTTTGTTTACAATCTATCTGGCTTTACTAACTCCTCAGAAGTAGTTTGACGTGGATAGGTTTTATCGGCAAATAAAACAACTTTGAATGATGTTTCTGTCTTTGGGGCCTACACTTGCCTTCAGCAACAAAATTAATCAATTTTGTACTGGTAAACATTATTTTGCTTTTTTTCTGTAAAATCTATTATTGGTTTACTAGAATATTTTCTTTGCTTTATTTGAAAAAAGAATGCACATCTTTGATAGCTTATGATGCTATTTGAAGTTTCGTAAAAGACTACCTACTGGATAATAGGATAGGAGAAGTCCAAGAAAATCCACTTTTCAGATATTCATCATCATACTTCCAATTCATTTTTTTGTTTTGTTTTGTTTTGGCTGCTTCTTCAAAACCATCATATTCACAGATTCACTTATCTCAGCACTAAAGGTAAAATAAATCTGTATAAATATGTAAATAATACTGAAATTTCTTTCCATCAGTATTTTACTCATTAAAAAAAGCTATTTGCAAAATACTGACCTACAAGAATAGACATGAAATTTGGAAGTTTATAAAGTTTAAACATGGCAAAAATAGAAAAACAATCAATCTATAGTGAAAAAAAAAGCTAACTGTTAATAGCAACAAATTAATCATCTTTAACCTTAAAAAAAAAAAATTATGTTTGCCTTCATCTTTAGCAATGGAATCCATGGCATTTAAGTAAAAGTCATAATTCATCATGTATTTTAAATTTGTGAAATATTTACTAATGAAATAGTTTAATTACCTTTCTATTCTGGAACTACTGAATTGCCTGAGAACCACTTAAGAGACGAACTACAGGTGACTCCCAATCTACATTTTGCAACAACAATTATTGTACTTTATTAAATTAAAACTAGTGCAATTTCATTCAATTAGAAAAATATTTGCTGAGTTTCGTTTGTACTAAGCATTGCACCTGGATCTGGAGGTACAGAAACAGATAAAATGAGAGACTTCCAGTTAAACATGGTGAGTTGAACTCCTAAGCTTACTTCCACGTCCTTTTAAAACCACATGAAGTTGATTGTAAAAGGATAATAAAGGTTCAAACTCACGATAATAATGAAAAATATTCTGAGAGAGGAGATGACACTAATAACATTTGGGATGTTATAAAATAGAGAGGTTACCTGACTTCTGAAAACTGAAACAAAACTAACACGTGGAGGCCAAGAAGCAAGCTGATTTGTTCCCCAATCTATGAGTCAGAATCGACTTGATAGCACTGTGTTTGGTTTTGTTTTTTTTTTAACCCAGAAAGGTTTGGGAAGTGGAAATACAAGATACTTCTGAAAGTAGTATTTCAAGTGCAATTGGAAAGAAAGAATTGGTTTAAAAGTCCTTTAAAAACAATTAGTCTGTAATACACCCTCCTTCTTGCTGCACAGATGACTGCCTGCTTTACTTACCCAGTGCTGCTATAACAAAAATACTGCAAGTAGATGGCTTTAACAGAGACAAATTTATTGTCTGACAGTCTAGGAGGCTCGAAGTCCAAATTTAGGTGCCCTCCAGGAGAATACTTTCTCTCTCTTTCGGCTCTGGGGAAGGTCCTTGTCATCAATCTTTCAGGATCAAAAGGATGCCCTATTATCTGGGCTCTTATTTTTTGGTTGTATGAGGTTCCTCTGCCTCTCTCCTTGATTCCCTCTCTCATAGCTTTCATATCTTAAAAAAGATTGGCTCGAATTGTAGATTAATCTCATAGATTGAGTTTACATAACTTCCACTAATTTCATCTCATTAACATCAGAGAGATAGGATTTACAACACATGGGAAAATCACATCAGATGACAAAATGGCAGACAATCACACAATACTGGGAATCACGACCTAACCAAGTTGATAGATATTTTTGAGACTACAATTCAACCCATGAGACTGCCCCTTAATCTGTCTAACAGAAGGCAACAGATTTAGTCACTAAAGAGGTTCAGACTTCAGTTGTGGAGACAGCAAGCACGGCTGTGGGAGGTGCACTGCACCGAATAGTGAGATATCCCATCCCAGCTGCTGCCTACCAGTAAGGTTTTACTGGAAACCACTTTTATACTGTAACTCATTAGATTTGGAGAATTCATTTCTGGAAAAACCATCACATGGAAAGAAATCAACCATATCAGCAATAATGTTGTTAATAAGGCAGTCCTGATGGATCACACTGAAATAAATGCCCCAATTCAAACACCCCAAATATTGGAACACTACGTATTCACTTAGCTTTCCAATGCCTCATAAAATATAGGAAACACCCAAAAAAGAGTAAATATTTGAATAAAAAGAAAAAGAAAGAGAAAAATTATATTGAAAAAAAGGTAGACATTCAAGGTTGTTGAGAACTCATTAGTGGAAGAAAATAAACCCTACTATAAATGGTATTCTGGTCTTGTCAAACAAAATTAAAAATAAGCAAGCCTTGATAGATTTAACTGTTTCCAAGTAACTTCATTTTATTTCAGAATAAAGCTCAAGTATATTTTTGGAAGTACAAAAATACACAAGAGTCAACAGTAAAATTCACAGTGTTTACTATATATGCATTTTAGAATATTTACATTTAAATAATTTAAAGTTATTTTATGTTTAAATAATTTAAAGGTATTTAAATTATTTAAACATAATTTAAGTATCCAAGAGGGTAAATCAACAGCTATCATGCATACCATGATGCATAAAATACAATCCATAATAGAAAAAAAACTAATCCATGACAGAAATTCAGATGTTATACAGATGATAGGCTACGTAAACAAGTACATTAAGAGAGTTATTGTAACTGTGTCATAACGAATTTACTTTACTTCATTATAAGTCTTTTATAACTTTTCAAGATGTAGAGGAAAGATTAACATGGTAAGTGGAGAGAAAAATAAAAGATAGCACAATTTAATTTTCAGAAATGAAATATATAATATCTTTGATTAAAAAAACGCATTCGATGAGAGTAACAATATTACTCACTGCAAAAGAAGATTAGTGAACTTGAGACATGGCGACAGGAACTACTCAAAATTAAACTAAACATAAGAAGAAAGAAAAAGGGTTAACAGATTATAATGATCTGTGGGAAAACATCCGTTAGCCTGATGTTAATGTAATCAGTGTCCCCAAAGGAAAGGAGAAAGATTGAAAAAAATATTTGAAGAAATAATAACTGAAAATTTTATGGATGTAATAAAAACTCTATATCAATAATCCAAGCAGTTCAAACAGCCTCACTCAAAAGAGATAAGAAAAAAAAAATCACAAGTTTTATTATAATTAAAGTACTCAAAACCAACCTTATAAAGAGACAATGAAAAACAAACATTAAAAAATATATATATTTATTTATTTATTTTTAATGTGAAAAACAAACATCACATAATGTGATATTAAGATAAGAATGACAACAAACCTCTGGTCAGAAATAATGCAGCCAAAAGACAGCACAAGAAAGCCTTTCTCCCAAAGCCCCCTTTTCAGAGAAAGATTAGACAGGCATATAAAACAAAAAATAACACATGTGAAGAACATGCTTCTTAGTTCAATCAAATATGTGATACCAAATGGGCAGCTCCTGCCTGAAAGACAAGAAGGCAGGAAGGAATAGGAAATGGACAAATGAACACAGGGAACCTGGGGTGGGAAGTGGGAGCATGATGTCACGTTGTGGGGATTGCCACCAAATTCCCAAAACAATATGTGTATAAATTTTTGAATGAGAAATTAACTTCAGCCGTAAACTTTTACCTAAACATAATTAAAAAAAAAAAAAAGTCCTAGAATGTCAGGAATAAGAAAAAAATACTGAAAATGATAATATAATAAATATAAAAATACATACAGAAAAAATATTTTCAAAAACAAATAATACTTTCTTAGACTTTTTTTTAGACTACAAAAGCTAAAACAATTCATCAGTAACAGACCAGAACTATAAGAAATGTTAAAAGAACTTATTCAGACAGAGAACAACTATGTTGTTGTTGTTAGGTGCTGTCAAGTCAGTTCCGACTCATAGCGACCCAGTGTACACCAGAAGGAAACAGTCTGGTCCTGAGCCATCCTCACAATCATTGCTATGTTTAAGCCCATTGTTGCAGGCAGTATGTCAATCTATCTCACTGAGGGTCTTCCTCTTTTTTTCCTGACACTCTGCCAAGCGTGATGTCTTTCTCCAGGGACTAGGCCTTCCTGATAACATGTGCGAAGTACCTGAGATGAAGTCACCATTCCTGTTTCTAAGTGACTTTCTGGCTGTACCTCTTATAAGACAGACTTGTCCATTCCTCTGGCAGTCCGTAGTATGTGTAGTTAATATTCTTTGCCAACTCCGTAATTCAAAGACATCAATTCTTTTCTGTCTTCCTTACTCACACATAGCCCAGCTTTTGCATGCATATGAGGTGATTGAAAGTACCATGGCTTCCGTCAGGCACACCTTAGTTCTCAAAGTGACACTTGCTTTTTAACATTTTAAAGAAGTCTTTTGCAGTGGATTTGCCCTATGCAATATGTAATTTGGTTTCTTGACTGCTGCTTCCACGGGTGTTAATTGTGGATCCAAGCAAAATGAAATCTTGGACAACATCAGTCATTTCTCCATTTATCATCATGTTGCTTATTGGTTCAGTTGTAAGGATTTTTGTTTTCTTTATGTTGAGGTGTAATCGGTATTGCGGGCTATAGGCTTTGATCTTCATCAGTAAGTGCTTCAAGTCCTTTTCACTTTCTGCAAGTAAGATTGTGTCATCTGCGTAAAGCAGGTTTTTAATGAGTCTTCAGCCAATACTGATGCCCTGTTCTTCATATAGTCCAGTTTCTTGGATTATTTGCTCAGTGTACAAACTGAATAAAAATGGTGAAAGGGTACAACCCTGACACACATCTTTCCTGACTTTAAAACAGGCAGCATCCCCTTGTTCTGTTCAAATAATTGCCTCTTGGTCTATGTACAGGTTCCAGGTTCCAAATGAGCACAGTTAAGTGTTCTGGAATTCCTATTCTTTGCAATATTATACATAATTTGATATTATCCACATATATTATTTAAAACCAAACATTTAGTTTTCAAGGATCTCATAATGTGTGGGGAAATTGGTATGTCTTACTTTTCTTCATAATAGCTTTTACTAAAAGTCATTATAGTATATATTTTCTTATTAATAATCTCCACTCCATGGAATAAAAGCTACATGAACTCAGGGACTTTTTGTGAATTTTTCTTTTTGTTGTGTTTGCAGAATCCTGAATGGTATCTGATATATAGTGACACTCTATAAAAATTTGTGAAATGAATGAATAAATAAACACCTTAATGAATAAATAGCATGAAAATGCAGAATAAATTCATGTCATAGCAAGAAATTTGATGTAGGTAAAATATGAGTTAAAAAAATTTGATGAACAATAGCGAAGCAGGGGCTGGGGTCTGGGGAACTTGGTTTGAGAGGACTTCTAAATCAATGGGCAAAACAATTCTATTATGAAAACACTCTGCATCCCACTTTGAATTGTGGCACCTGGGGTCCTAAATGCCAACAAGCAGCCATCTAAAATACATTAATTGGTCTCAACCCACCGGGAGCAAAGGCAAAGGAAGAACACCAAGGTCACACGATAACTAAGAACCCAAGAGACAGAAAGGGCCACTTGAACCAGAGACCTACAATATCCTGAGACCAGAAGAACTAGTTGGTGCCCGGCCACAATCGATGTCTGCCCTGTCAGGGAACACAACAGACAACTCCTGAGGGAGCAGGAGACCAATGGGATGCAGACCCCAAATTCTCATTAAAAGACCACACCTAATGGTATGATTGCGACTAGAGGAATCCCAGAGACAATGCTCCCCAGAACTTCTGATGGCACAGGACAGGAACCATCCCCGAAGACAAATCATCAGGCATGAAAAGGACTGGTCAGTGGGGGAGAGAGAGATACTGATGAAGAGGGAGCTAATTAAATCAGGTGGACACGGGAGAGTGTGTTGGCAACTCTTGACTGGAGGGGGGATGGGAAGATAGAGAGAGAGGGAAGAAGGTAAAATTGGCACAAAACGAGAGACTGTAAGGGCTGACTCAATAGGGGGAGAGCAAGTGGGAGAAGGGAGTAAGATGTATGTAAACCTACATGTGACAGACTGATTGGAATGGTAAATGTTCACTTGAAGCTTAATAAAAATTAAAAAAAAAAAAAAAATTTGATGAACAGAGGTCAGGTTCAGAGATTTAGATATAGGATAGTCAATTTGGGACCTTTTGAGGAAATCTGATGAAAAAATCAGTGACCTCACAATTACATATTGTTTCTGTTTCTTGGTTAGTCATGGACAACATGAAAATTGGTCCCATTGACTACTCAGGCCTTTTACTAAGCATTTCATCTCTCTAGTTATTCCATCATCTAAAAACTCAATGATTTCTCAGATTCATATTATCCAAGTGGTTTTTTATGACAGAAAATAACTTATAGTTAAAATTTCATTGCTGCTGCTTGATCACTTGCAACAACACACATTTCTTGATTTTCTATTGTTTCTATCATTCTATCATTTCCAGCTGCTTCAGTTACCTAGGGCTACCATAACAAAATACCACAAAGTGGGTGTCTTTAAAGAACAGAGATATATTTTCTCAAAGTTCTGGAGACTAAAAGTCCAAATCAGGGTCTCTGCTAACAATCTGCTGTTCTTTGCTGTTTCTGCCTCAATTGTCACATGGCATCTCCTCCTGTGCAGGTTGATTTCTCTGTCTGTACTCTCCTTAATAAAACACCACTCAGAAAAAGTTAGGTTTAGGTCTCACCTTACTCCACTATGGCCTAATTAAGGTAACAAAATAATAATAATAATAATAACAACAACTATTGTCAAGAAGGACCACAGTCACAGTTACAGGGAGCTAGAACTTCAATAAACATTTTTTGACAATTCAATCCATAAAGCAATGCCTCCACCACTTTTATATTTGCCAAACCAATGCATGAGTCACCTTTGGGTATTACGTTAAAGTTACATTTTTTAAGCTGTTGCTGTCGTTAGCAATTCAACAGTTTTCCTACCACTACGTGCAAATTGTACTAGCACTTGGGATTATATGAAGTAATTCTTAAATGAGTAACATAATCATGTTATCCATATTCATTAATAAATGCAAATGATAAATAAAAGTTGCTCAGCAATGGTTCTTAGATGATATCCCCAAGGCCTATTAATTAATTTTGGATTTAATTATAAAATCTGATGTGGAGAAGCTAAGCATCAGGAGAGCAGCTATTTTGATATATGAATATATTTTGATATATGAATATTTTTATTATTGAACCCTGCAGTCAGTTACATGACAAACCTTGTGATTTGAAATTTTAATACCACATTTAACTTAAATTATGACATCATATATGGCGTAGTGGTTAAGTGCTACAGCTGCTAACCAACAGATTAATAGAAAATATGGCTACATTAAAATAGAGTATGAAAATTATATATTATCCAACTCTAATATTTCCTAATTGTTGTTGCCATTATTAGTTGCCATCAAGTTGATTCCAACTAATGGAGACCCATGTGTGCTCCATGAGGTTTTCACAACAATGTCCTTTCAGAAGCAGATTACCAGGTCTATATTTCAAGGCACATCTGGATGGGTCTAACCGCCAACCTTTCAGCTAGTAGTCAAGCACTTAACCATTTGCAATACCGAGGTGCTCCCTCCTAATTATAACAGGGCAATCTTTTTCAGAAGAGAATCTTACAAAATGTGTTGAAAACCTTATACTGACCTTACCTATTAAGATAGTAAGTAGTTGTAATCACTATAGAAAAAATTCTGAGATATGGATAAAAAGCTTCCTTTATCCAGTTGCTCAATAAATATGAAGTAAACATCTTTCATTGCACTAGTCAGGCAAAGCTGAGCAAGAGAAACTAAGATACAGTCCCCATGAAACTTAGCTACTAGCAGGGAATACAGACAAGGAAAGAAAAAACTAATAAAGAGAAACCACAAATGATTTATTTCTAGAGAGAAAAACTTAAAATATCCAAACAACTCTTGTTCTTTCCTCTTGCTTTCCTGTGTTATTTCCTATCTACTGCTCTACCCTAAGCAAGAATTTCATGTATAAAAATCTCCTTTGCCAAAATGGCATTTACAATGAATAAGTCAAGTGTAGAAGATTGAGCCCAGAGCATTTTTCTTTAGCATTTATGTTTGAGGGTGTTTGTGACTTGCAATTTTAAGGCTTTTCTGGGCCACACATAGACTATGTCAGCCTCTTCCCATATTTCTTCTTAGTATGTGTATCGCTGATTATTAATCTGATAGAAACAATTTTATTGAGGTTTCCTTGTTTTCAAATCATTCACTTTTCTAATGCTCTGAGAAATGTCACTGCCATTGACTTTTCCTCCAACTCATTTTGGCTTTCTTAGGTTGCATGTAAATATATCTCTTCAAAATAATGCTGTGTAATATATTTAAAAGTCTCAGGGCAAGAGATTTTGCTTGAGAAAACGACATTAATGTTTACTGCCAAATGATATTCTTCTCTGAAAATTTTAAAGTTTACTTGAAGGGTTATTAAAGATAATTCTGGAATAATACAATGCACTGGTTCACTATCATAATAATTGATCAGTAAGTACATTTTATTTCATAAGGCAAAAGCAGGTAAAAAGGAATATGTATTTGTTTTGTAATAGTTGGTTATAAAAGCAAAAGCTATATAACAATGATTTTTATAAGTAAAATTTATATAACAGAAATAAGAATCCAAAGGTTCAAACGTGCTCTTTCCAATAATGCCTCTAGTTATAATCTATTTATTTTCCCATAATTTGTGTGAACCTGAAGCTCATTTTGCATGTCCCATAAATAAGAAAATATCTGAAAGTTTTTTTGTTTAAATATCTATTTGAAAATTCTCAACTCAGTGTTCTGTAAATTATAGATATTCCTAATAATTATCCTCACTTGTCATTCACTAGAAGCACAAAGTAATAAGAGAATAAAACTTTCTAAATGCAATAATAAAACAGTTTCAATGTTTAAAAAGAGTAGGTGAGACTTCAGACAAGAGCAAATAAGCATTCTTGTTGAAAAAAGAAAAATTAAACAGAAAGCTACGTGGTTTCACCTAACTTATATTCCTCTTATGATGATATTTATGAACCTTTAGGCTTACACTCTATAAATATATATACATACACACACATGCCTATGTGTGTGTATCTATGTGTATATATATAAAATTTTTAAAGGGTAAACAGCTTAAAAGTTTCAATGAGCTCTTTTAATTTGTTCGGTACCAGGAAATTGTATATTTCTTGGAAATTCACTATCACAGGTCATATGTCAGTGGCCTTTTGTATGATTTTGCTTAATATATTTCATTAGTTTAATTCTTAAAACATGTAATTCTTAATAAGTTGTCAATGACAAGACTAAAGAGAAAGATGGTAATCTTTCTCAATATTCTATTATGAGATTTACTCATATTGTTAAAAGCAGTTTTTTTTTTTTAATTTCTATATGGCATTTCATCATATGAGTACGCTAAATACTACCGTTGATAGAATTTTAAGTTATTTCCAGCTTGATACAGGGGTTTACTGTGGTACACTGTACAAGCTTTTAAAAATTTTCCTTGTTACCAAAAAAAAAAAAAAAAAATTGAAATTTTTGATTGGGCTCTAAAAACATGAAATATTTTTACAGGTAGGATGAATTAAAACATTTTTTGTTGAGCACAATTAGAAGATGAGCGATTGCATAATAAAAGATTAAAGATAGTGTTTTGATGACAGGCACAATGTAATCTTTAAAATAAAACTTGGAAGGATTGCAGAGTATCAAGTGACTTTGCTCTAAGTACTCTCTTTCCATTCTTATTTCTTTATTTATGTCAGCATTTCTCAGTATTTTAATGTACAAAAAGCTAAGGAAGGAATAAAAAATGTCATTTTCTTAGCAATAAGTAAAATCTGTCCATGAATAGATAACTGTATAAGAGAAGAATGGACCCATAGAATTCATTATAATACATGTTTTCAATTAAATTTTTATATCTTACATTTATCAACAAAATTTGAACATATTTGTGTTGCTTTGTACAATGTTGTAATGCTAAAAATTCTAATCGTCAATCTAGAACAAAATTTTAATTCTTAGAGTTTTATAGTTTCAGAATATTTTTAAAAAATTTTAAATCTTATTTACATATAATTTTTTGAGGCAGAGAAGTATGAAAAATGAGTAATAAAAGACTTTCAAGCACAAAATCTATTACATTAAGATAAAAGTATATGAGGAACTTGGAGTGGAAATCTCAGCTGAAGATTGAAACAGAGTGCTCTGAATTTCTGTCCAGTAAACACGAAGTTTTTCATATATTTTTAAAGGGATTATGACAGTAAATCATAATCCCTACCACCTACAAAGTGCTTACTTTATTCCAGGAAGTTTTCTAAGTGCTTTAATCATTTTAGTCCTCACAATAACTCTGGAAGATATGTTCTCATTATCCTCACTTGAAGAAAAGGAAACTGAATTATAAGAGAGTTCCCCTACTTGTCTGAAGTAAGACAAATAATTAGGAGAAAAGCTAAGTGTGAACTCAGACCATCTTGCCCCATAATCTTTGCTTCTAACTACTGTACTAAACTATCAGTTACCAAACTGCTGTTTTTTTAAAATTCCATTGAATGAATTATGTTTTTGAAACCTTTATATTTTTATAAATTCAATATTTCTAGAAATGTCCAGGAAGCATATAATTTTCAGTTATTCAAAATTATAGATGTCAACTTAAATATGTGTAAAGGAGTGATTATTTTTCAAAATTGTTTATGGCATACATGGGAAAGAAAAATGGAAGCCCTCTGCTTACAGCGCTGTGGTTAAGCATGCAGGATCTAGAGTTAGGCTGAATGTGCAGGATTTGCCACTGGGTTTTGTACAGAAAGAAGCCCTGGTGGTGCCGTGGTTAAAGCACTGGGCTACTAACCAAAACATCAGCAGTTCAAACTCACCAGGACACAGGTGTGGCAGCCTTGGAAACCCTATGGGGCATTTCTACTTTGTAGTATAGGGTCCGTATCAGTAGGAA
Organism: Loxodonta africana; assembly: GCF_030014295.1. Lineage (NCBI taxonomy): Eukaryota > Metazoa > Chordata > Mammalia > Proboscidea > Elephantidae > Loxodonta > Loxodonta africana. The sequence goes on from NC_087355.1 coordinate 64,382,234, forward strand.
TGTCTCTTAGGCAAAGGGTTTTGGTGTTTGGTTTTATGCAGGATGAGTCACTTTCTACCTATGAGTATTTTGACAATTTCTTACAGAAAAAACAAAACAAAATAGATCAAAAAGAAAGACTGATTTTTGAGGTCAAATTTAAATATATCTCATTTGAGATGCCCCAGAATATCCCAATATAATGCCATTAATATAGTTGGAAATACAAACCTAGAGTTAGGCAACAGCTTTCTTAAGCAGAATTCAGACATCACTCTGTGAGGACTCCCCTTCCTGCCCACTTCAGGCATAGCTAAGTTTCTTCTCGTTGCCAACACATCCTTAATGCTTTGTACACTAAATTGTTACTACCCATTTAATCTTTGGCTTCAGTCAGACTGAGTCCCTGAAGGACAGGAAATATATCAATTCATCTCAAAGACCCCATTTTCTAGCACAAGCACTCTCAGAAAGTAGCCCCTCCATAGATTTTGTGGCAAACTGTTTAATCAGAATACAGATCCTTGTTAATCCATGAGAGTTAATGGCATTACCCAGTGGGACACTATGGAGCCGAGAATAAAAAAGGACTAAGAAATCTATTTTTTAAAGTTCTTATTTTTCTACTTGAAAGTCAAGAAAGATGTGTGTCGGGGTTGTATCCTTTCACCATACTTATTCAATTTGTATGCTGAGCAAATAATCCAAGAAGCTGAGCTCCAGGAAAAAGAAGGGAGTGACAAGATTGGAGGGAGACTCATTAACAGCCTGCATTATGCAGGTGACACACCCTTAACTCACTAAAAGTGAAGAGCGCTTGAAGCACTTAATGATAAAGATCAAAGACTACAGCCTTCAGTATGGGTTATTGTTGTTAGGTGCCGTGGAGCCAATTCTGACTCATAGCGACCCTAAGTACAACTGAACAAAATACTGCCTGGTCCTGCGTCAGCCTCACATGGTTGTCATGCTTGAACCCATTAGTGTAGCTACTGTGTCAATCCATCTCATTCAGGGTCTTCTTCTTTTTCACTGACCCTCTACCCAGCATGGTGTCTTTCTCCAAGGACGGATCCCTCCTGATAACATGTCCAAAGTATGTGAAACGTAGTCTCGCCATCCTTGCTTCTAAGGAGCCTTCTGGATGCACTTCTTTCAAGAAGATTTATTCATTCTTTTGGCAGTCCATGGTATATTCAATATTCTTTACCAACATCATAATTCGAATGTGGCAATTCTTCTTCTGTCTTCCTTATTTATCGTTCAGTTTTCACATGCATATGACATGATTGAAAACACTATGGCTTGGGTTAGGTGCACCTTAGTCTTCACGGTGCTATCTTTGCTTTTTAACACTTTAAAGAGGTCTTTTGCAGTAGATTTGCCCAACTCGTTAATTTCTTGACTGCTGCTTTCCTGGGTTTTGATTATGGATGCAAGTAAAAAGAAGCCCTTGACAGCTTCAGTCTTTTCTCTGTTTATCACGATTCTACTTATTTGGTTCAGTTGTGAGGATTTTTATTTTCTTTATGTTGAGGTATAATCCATATTGAAGGCCATGGCATAACTTCCAGCATCACAGCAACAAGCAAGCCCCCACAGTACCACACACTGACAGACGCATAGGAGTCAGTACGTATGGTGACTGTCCATGGAGGCATAAAGCCCACAGAATAGAAGATAGAGGCTCTGGATTCAAAGTTGCACACCACTCCCTCTGAACAATGTGGCCTTGGACAAGTTGCCTTATGCTAAGACTCCTACCACGCTATATTTCCCAACATGTTTCTGGTGGTGATATTGTTTGAAAGCTACTTACATTAAATATGCTGAATTCAAAAGATTTTCTGAAGTCCTTTGGTTTGAATTCTTTGGCTATTAGTGAAAAGAGCTTGTGACTGAAAATTCTGAAACCCCAAACTGATCAGAAGTGTTAATGGTACCAATACCTATTTCCTCAGTGTTTTTTGTAAAATATTTATTGATTGTGTGCATATCTCAAATCAGGAAACCACAGGTGTAGGCATGTTTAATAAATATATGTAGATCAGCACTGAATCATTTGAAGAAAGTTGAACTTACTTACTTAGGGAAGATTATCTTACTTTAGAATTGCTGTCCATGTTGCCTCCCTGCTCTGCCTTAGCAGCTGCAAACCCAGTGATATGAGAGGATTAAACATGATCATTTAGCACTACTCTCTACATTGCTTAGAAAAATTAGTACTTTAAATGGAACTTAAGTACACAATAATTTATGTTGTCCATGAACAACAAAACCTTTTTCTCTACTATTGATTGTGGAGTTGTTATGAACTTAATTTGATTCTAAATGTGTTCCCCAAATCAAAGCATGGATATTGATTTTATTTTGCTGATAGTTTTATTTTGCTCATAAATACAGCTAAAGAAAGATTCATTAAATATTTGCTTATTTAAAAAGAGTAATTTTTACTCAACCAACCTTTTCTTGAATGGTAAGGTCAATACTAAAGGGCATAGAAGATGAATTTTCTTCTCAAGGAACAAGGAAGTCTTGGTTTCCTTAAGATTTTAAGCCAACAAATTTTCAGGCACGTACCAGGTAACTAAATACAGCAACGCCTCTTTCATTTGGAGGGATTAATTTGAAATTTATCATAATTTAGACAGGTGCTGAGCTAAAGCTTACTTTTAATTCTAGCATTAAAAGGATGAATAAGTATCTACACCATTAAACTTTGCTTAATCTATGAAACCAAACATTTTTCTAAGCAAATAATGTAAAATATTTTTGGACAGAATATTTGAGATCTGTAAAAAGATAAGAGCTTTCAAATCTTTTTCTTTACTTTTTAGGCATTTATTCATATAAAACAATTAGAAGTAGCCTTTTACATTTTTATGATAATATCTTACATTGATTGAGCTGATACATGTGTTAGATAACAGGCTTAATGCTTTATGTGCATTGCCTCCTTTAATCAATCTTCCCCCAAATGGCCTGTCTCACCTATAAGATAGTGAGCTACATGAAGGCCAGGACCATATTTCCATTCATCTTTGTACTCGCTTCTAAGGTTAGCATCTAAATTATCATTTAATAAAATATAATTCTATGTGGTATGTAACCAAAACTAGGAAATGTTAGAAACTTGACCAAGATCACACTAATAAAAGTTAGAAATCTTTATTTGGCCCTAACATTCTGACCAAAGAATCTGAACTCTAAGTCAGTTACAGTTCACAAAATATTGACACCTCTAAATGCCAGTAATTTATTTACCCAGTACAAATTCCTCCTTATTTTAATGTAAATCGGTCCACTAACCAACATTTAAGTGTAGGGGGCATGCTTGATACCACAAAATTTTTATTTTTGCTCTTCTAAACACTTGGCTTACTCTACCTGTGATTAAATTGGGAAGTCTACAAAGGGATTACAGAAAGAAAAAGAATATTCTGATTCTGGCCATGGAAAATAGTTATGCAGCAAAATAAATGCCTATAAACCAAAACCCATTGTTGTCAATTCATAGCAACCCTATAGGACAGAATAGAACTGCCCCATAAAGTTTCCAAGGAGCACCTGGTGGATTCGAACTACTGACCTTTTGGTTAGCAGCCATAGTTCTTAACTACTACACCATCAGGTTTTCCTAAATGGCTTTAGTCTACTCTAATTGTCTTGAGAGACAGGTACCCACATTTCTAAATTTTTCCCGACCATTTCTAGATAACTTTTTCATGTAGTTTGTTCATTGTAGAGAACATTGCCTCTTTTGGATATGATAGCTATGCATGCCCTATTATCTTAGTTATCTATTACTGCTATAACAGAAGTACCACAAGTGGGTGGCTTTAACAAACAGAAATTTATTTTTTCACAGTTTAGAAGGCCAGGAGTTCAAATTCAGGGCATCAGCTCCAGGGGAAGGCTTTCTTTTTCTGTTGGCTCACAGTTTAGGAGAAAGGTTCTTGTCTCCTTTCACCATCTGTGAGCCCAGTATTCCCTGGAGAAGGTCCAGGAGGTTCTCAGTGCAGCACAGACCCCAAGTTAAAAAAAAAAAAAAAAAAAGGACATGCTTTTTTCCCAACACTTCTTTCTTGGTGGTAGAAGGCCCACCTCTCTCTGCTCATTTCTCCCTCTTCTTATCACTGGTAAGATAAAAGATAATGCAGATCACACCCCAGGGAAACTCCCTTACATGGAAGCAGGGCTATGACTTCAGTAAGAGTGTTGCATCTCACATTAATCCTGCTTCTTTAACAAAATGGACAGCTCACTCCCCAATGGGACCATAACCACAGGCATAGACATTTGGCTTTACAACATGTGACAAAATGGAGGAAAACCACACAATAAAAGGAATCATGGCCTAGCCCAGTTGACACATATCACTGGGGGTTACAATTCAATCCATGACACCTACGGTTTTAGGATGACATGTATATTAAGAAAAATTACCTAAAATGTGGAAATCAATAAAGAATGTACCATATCATTTCAATGTTACATTGAGACTGTTTAACAAGGTCACCTAGGAATTATTTAATATTCTAGGAAAATTCATGTATGGTTGATTTTGTGATTTAACATGTCAATAAACTATGGATTTTCATGATTAATTATAGATTTATGTTCATTAAAAAAAGATGTCACCCAAGATTTGTTTGTTTGGTTTGCCTATTGCAAGACAAGTTTGAATTGAATCTATTATTCTAAACTTTATTCCCTTTTATTTCAAAATGAATATAAAGAGCCAGTTACTTCAAATTTTCATTTGTTTTTTAAATAAGTTTTACTATCTATTAGTCTTCTCATTAACTAAAAGATTGAATAAAATCTTTGACATCTGTTCTCTGTATCTTATGAAAGTTCTATTTGTAACTTTTGGATTTATTACCTGTTACAAAGAGGAAAAACAGACACCATGAGGAATTGTGGGGCGTCTCAGTCAGAGAGTATTGGAAAGGGCTTTTTGTAGGATTTGTGATTGAAGCCCTGGTGGCACAGTTGTTAAATGCTTGGCTGCTCACTGAAAGATCAGCAGTTGGAAACTACCAGCCACTCTGCAGGAGAAAGATATGGCAGGCTGCTTCTGTAAAGATTAAAAAATTACAGCCTCGGAAACCGTATTGGGCAGTTCTACTCTGTCCTGTAGAATCACTATGATGACTCCAGGGCACTGAGTTTGGTTTTGTTATTTCGTTAGGTGATTTTGGGGAGTACTTAAGGAAGCTGGCCTTTACTCTGGATTTGATGCCATCAGGAAGCATTGGTATTTTTTAAGTATCTTAATAAATCTTTTCAAGAAGAAGGGAAAAATAGAATGAGGCTAATACCATAATTGGAAATGAAGCAGTAGTCACTCTTATCAACCAGAATGGGAGATGTTTAAAAATTTGGTTGTTGTTTTACGGTGTCCTTGTTTTTGTCTGTGCTTAGAAAATATTATGAAGTTATTGTTTGTTTTTTGTCTCCTTTCATCTGGGTCACAGAGTGGCTTCATATGATGGTGTTCTGCACAACTTTTTTTTCCTTAACAGAATACGGTGACCTAGCTATGAGTACCAGACCAGCTCCTAACTAGACAAAGCTCATTTGCTACTGCCAGGCCAATTTCTGGATATTAGAGGTTTCTTCAAAGATGGGAGTAGCTGTATTTTCATCTGCTAAGAAATGGGTGTACATAAGCCAGATAAAGTGGATCTGTTGTGTAACTGTATGAATTAAAGACATAAAACTGTTTGAAATATTTTTTCAAAGAGAAAAATATGTAAAACACCTGTTAGCAGATTTTTACATTTTCTCATAACTACCTATAATTTCTTATCTTTGAAATAATAAAAACCATGATATTAAATTCAGTTCTATTTGTATTTGTCATGATGTTTTTCAAAAGTACCTTCTCAAAAATTCTTCCCTGAGAAATAAAATGAACTATTAGTAGATATGAATGAAAGCAGAATTTGGGAACGAATTTTGCTTAGGAAGGATAATTAAGAAGATTGTCTTCTTATATTATTCATTTACTTCTCCTTTGATGCAAAGTTTTTCTGTTTTTAAAGGAAAATTTAAGTTAAATTTCCCAGCAGAAATAAATTTAAAAAAATATCAAACATGATGCCATTATGTCTGGATTTTATGAATTTTTTCAGGTTTGCCATATCATATAGAAGAAACTCCTTTACGTAGCCTTCACGTTTTTTCTTGATCTGACTTCCACCTTTTTCTCAGACCTCAACACGCACATCCCTCCCCTTTTCATAAAACGTTCCAGTCACATTCCATGTTTTTAAATGGTTTTTGGTTTCTCCACTATGACTACCCTAATCCAGTATACAGTTTTTGTACTCGTTTTATCTCCTAATGCTCTCCCTCTCAGCTTTTTTTTATAACCAAACTTTTCTTTTAATTCAGATCACAGAACAAAAATTACCTCCATGTAGAGGTTTTCTCTGTTCCCTGTAGTCAGAGAAAAAGTCACTACTGAACACTCCACAATGGTTTACTTTTGTCATGGTCCATTTGGCTAAGCCATGACTCCCAGCATTGTGTGATTGCCCACCATTTTTCCATCTGATGTGATTTTCCTACATATTATAAAGCCTATCACCATGATGTTAATGAGATGGGTTAGCAGCAGTTATGTTGATGAGATCTACAAGATTAGATTGTGTCTTAAACCAATCTCTTTTGAGATTTTAAAGAGAGAAGTGAGCAGAGACTTGGGGGCCTCACACCACCAAGAAAGACGCATGGGGAGCATAGCGCATCCTTTGGACCTGGAGTCCCTGTGCTGAGAATCTCCTAGTCCAGGAAGATTGATGATAAGTACTTCTGCCCAGAGCCAACAGAGAGAGAAAGGCTTCCCCTGAAGTTGATGCCTTGCATTCGGACTTCCAGCCGATCAACTGTGAGAGAATAAACTTTTCTTTTTAAAGCCATCCACTGTGGTATTTCTCCTGTAGCAGCACTAGATAACTAAGACGCATGGCATAATATATTTCATTGACTCTAGAGCACCAGCGACTGTAAGATGTACTGTTATTTAATGAAACAATGAGAGTAAAAATTCTGTTAATTTATTATACATCGCTATTTTAGTTAAAATCTTAAATTTTAACTACCTTTGGAAAAAGCTTGTTTAGAATTGTTTATATGCATACTCTCAAAGAGTTGGATTGACACAATAGCCACAACAATGGCCTCAAACATAGCAATCATCCTGCAGACGGTACAGGACCAGGCAATGTTTCCTTCTGTTAGACATAAAGTCACTATAGAGTCAGAGACGGCTTGAAGGCAACTAGTAACAACATAAGCTTATGAAAAAAATGGATGAATAATTTAATCATCACTGGGGCCGTGTCTGAAATCTGTAAAAGATCTCTTTCCTGACTTTACATTTTCTCAGGTAAAGGCTGGAACCAACTATCAAATAAGGGTTTATAGATGGTGCTAAACGTATATGAGAGCAGTATCATAACTGAGACCCAGTATCATAACTGAAGGAGTTCCATAACTGAAAAGTTGGCAGTTCAAACTCACCTAGAAGAACCTTGGAATTAAGTCCCAGCAATCTGCTTCTGAAAGGTCACAGCCTTGAAAACCCCACGGAGCACAGTTCTACTCTGCACATGTGGGGTCGCCATGAGTCCAAACTGACTTGATGACAACTAACAGCAGAAACAACATCATAATTGAATAAAGATATATTTAAGATTCCTAAGTCAGTTTCCTTCATATCTTTGAATGTTTTCAAGATCTATGTCCTAGGGAAAAATCTAGAAGTATTCAGGAAACTCCTACCAGGTTTCAGGCATTTTACAGTCAAGTAGATGACTAAAAATTGCTATTCCCCAAAACTTATTATCTAATGGAGCAAAATAATGAAAATAATTTCAATATATTTCCAAATAACATCGTTACATTTGTAATAGAACATGTTTTTTAAAAAATACTTTTACAGACATAGCAGGAAAGTGAATTTATACCTGCACTTTGGATTATAATGCTTTTTACTAGCTCTGTCACTAACAAGTAAACATGTATGTTACATGATGATATCATCAACACCTGTCTCTTGTATTTATCTGTGAGAACTAAATAAGAGAATAAATTTAATGTATAACAGATAGCAGACAATTAGTATTCAAAAAAACCATAAATTTTTACATATTTTGCTTTGTATTTTCAATAAATACAGTTAAGTAGATAACATTGTTATAAATTCTAATTCTGTAAATTAGATATAGTATGTTTTGTAATGCAGATTTTACTGTATGAGGAATTTTGTTCTTTAATATTTCTTTTCATCAAACTGAAAATTGTCCATTAGCAGTAGTTATAAGATCAGCATCTAGTGGCAACTATTATGAATTACAGACACATGGTCCCTGAAAAACTGAAACCAAAACAAATCTGGAAAGGGTCTCAAAATTACCAAGCTTGTTTACTCTATATACAAGGATTAGATCTGATACACCTATTTTAAATCTGGAGAGTAAATGCATGTTTAAAGTAAATAAAGCAGGCATCATGAGTTACGAATTCAGTATAATAACCTTCCACTAACCAAGTGGTCATTCATTCATATAGGTTTTTCTAAATTGCTTTTAAAAAGATAAATACATACTACAACATATTTGAGAAAGCAAATAGGAGGCAAATCTCATCACAAAAGTCAAGTATAATATAGAGTATGCATGTAAGTGACAATATATTCTAGGGTAAGGATAAGGCACACAGGCTCTGGATTTAGCCAGAATTTTTAAATTCCAGCTAAGCATGTGGTCTTAGGCAAGTTATTTATCCTCACAAATACTCGGTTTTATGTATTTATAAATCATAGCAGTATTATGAGGATAATCTAAGATAATGCATTACTACTTTTAGTAGCACCTGGCACATAAGATAATGCATTACTACTTTTAGTAGCACCTGGCACATAGCAAATGAAAAAAACCAAACCAAACTCACTGCTGTTGAGTTGATTCGGACTCACAGTGACGCTATAGTACAGAGTAGAACTGCCTAATAGGGTTTCCAAGGAAAGTCAGGTGGATTTGAACTTTTGGTTAGCAGCTGTAGTAGCTCTTAACCACTACACCACCAGGGGACATAGCAAGCACTCAATAGTGTTATCTCTCTATTATTACTTCAATGCCATTATCAATTCTGCAAATAATAAAATTATAATAAATTTTTATTCATTACCTAAATAATAATGAATATATTTGATCTTTTACATATTGGTCCTTAAAATATTGATCTAAGGAATTTAGAAATGTGGTGATTTGACTGAATATTAATACAGTATTATTTAGAATACATTATTATTTATATTAAAATGAAACTCATATCAATAGCTTAATTTTTTAATGTCTTTACTGTTAAACTTACTTAAAGATAAAATAAAACCCAAGTCAAAGGTAAAATAGCAACATAAAAAATAATACAATGTTTATATATATAAATCAAAAACTATTTTAAATCAATACAATTTGTTATGCTAGAATTTTAATCAGGCAGTTGTTTGCCTCAATAAATTTCATATTTTTGTGTAAGATTTTTGGTTTATTCACACTTGGGATTATTCTGCTGGAAAGGAAAAATGCATGCTTTTTCTTTTTTATTACATTTTGTGATGAGAGCTAAACTGATACTTCTCAGATAGCATAAAGAAGTTTGAGACAAACATTGAAACTGATTTTTTATGCTGTTAAGTAATAATGTCTAGAGACTCTGTGATGGCTGACTATTGCGTATCACCGTGGACAGGGGAAAGAAATGAGACTGGCATACAAAGATGGAACTAGCATAGCTCACTGCGTGCCAGTTCCGTATTTTGGTTTAATTGTGCAGATCTGATTGAAATCATGATCCCTTTTTCATCACTTTTTTTTTTCTAAATTATACTCATTTTGAACTAGTCGAAGTAAACTACAAATGTGCCATTACACATTTTATATTCTCGCTAGATTGCTGTCTTAAAAAATCTACTTCAGGTGGTAGGAACAATAAACGGTTTTGATTAAGGAGAGAAAAAGAAAGAGGGAGAGAGAGAAATCTGTATGGTGATGATTATGGAGATAGAAATTCAAAGTTTCAAACCAGAAGTTTCAAACGAGAATTAAACTTAACATAAGAGTAAGAAAATCAGGAAAGGTGAAAGCAGTGTTTTCCCAAAGTACCCATTCTCGAAGCAACAAGTTTGCCATGGAAAAGCAATTCCTTATCTTTAGGAACCACTTTCCAAAGCACAGCATTGGGAGGTAGGAGACTGCATTTTGTTCCAAGTATAACACTTAATGACTATTCAACTCTGGACAAGTCAATGAGTTTGGATAAATCACTTAATCTTGCATTGCCACACATTAGATATAGCCTGAATTCTCTGTTAAGTCTAAATTATCTATGAATTATTATGAAGAAATTGTATCTCTTCTTTCATTTAACTAGATTCAATTAAAAAATAAAATTCCACGTAAACTGCTTCAGCAGAGAAATGCCGACATGGATGGCAACCACTGTTGTTCACAGCCTGTGACCAAGCTATCTTATGATGTAATGATCTCACTCATGGCTATAGATTAGTAACAGTTTTTTTCAGCTTATAAGAGGAATAAAGAAGTAAAGAAGAGAAAGAAAAACAGATAAAAGGAAAGAAGGAAGGAAGGGAGGAAAGGAAGAAGGGAATGGAGGTAAGCAGGGAAGAAGGGAGGGGAAAAGTCACAAAAGAAGTCTACTCTAGCAAGTTTTTTGTCTTTCCCTTAAGTATTTTGGGTCAGATAGAACTTTGCTTTGGCTTCATAATACCTTGAATATATAAGTACTTACTTCATAATTTAAGTCATAGCTTTAATTTTTTTCTCATACCTATAACACTGTGAACCCTTATGAAAGTAGAGTCTATATTCTGAGCAACCAGGCCAGTATCTGAGGCACAATTGATATTAAATGCTCTTTGACTAAACTATGAATAGATAAATTGATGAGCCAATTAATATTATGCTATCAAATTGCTATATTGCAAATCTTTATGCAATGCTTCATTGTTGCAATATCTTGTGTGAAACTGATTAATAGAGAATGGTACTATTTTAAAATACTCAGACAATAGTATTTACTGTTTATGGATTAATGCATATGTAATAAATTACAAAAGTATTTTTGGGGTAATGCACACCAACTTCAGCATAACTCTTGGTCACCTTGGTGATTAAGAAGAAGATATCTGGAATTATGACTGATTTTGACTGACTTCAAGAGCAATTTAAAGGAAGATATGTTAATTATTATATGTCTTATTAGTATATAGAGAGATTTTAGGGAAAATAAAATATTTTGTGTGCAATGGTTAAACCAAGGCGCCTTCTACCTCATCTCCCACCGTGTGTACCTTACAAAACCTCAGAGGGCTGGGGAGGACTGACTTCTTGCCTGGGCTTAATTTGCCAAAAACTGTGCCTGGACACTGATACAAATTAGGTTGGAGGAAAGCATGAAGTTTAGAAATTCGTGTATCTTTTTGTAATTTGCACAAGGGAGCCTTGGTATATTTTGGAATCAACAAGTGGAAGAATTTTACAGTAATGGAGAATTCAATCTGAGAGAATAGGGGGTGTTATAGTAAGAGGATATGTTACAGCTAACTGAATACCAAGCTAATGAATTCTTTTTACTTTCAAGGCCTACTTTAAAGTAATGATATATTTATTAAAATATTGCTGATCAAGTCACAGTTAATGCCTTTTTTTAAGTAAGTTATATGTTTAGATAGAAACCAATTCTTTTTCACACAAAAGCTAAATCTTTGCTAAGGTATAAACATAAGATCCATCAAGGGCCTAGTGTCCCAATATCAATATTTCTCAGCTTTTTAAACATTTATTTGATTTAGAAATTTAAGGATAATGAAAACTCCATCACTTTTCAAATACAAAAGTTTGCAAGAGAAAAATGTCCAAAAATGTATTTAAAGTCTTTTATCTCAATGCATCTTATGTGTAAGAGATAACTTTGTTAAAATAATAAAATCCTTATGCTGAGTTCTACATAGTGTAGGGGTTAGGGCTACTAAACCAACTTACTGAAAAATAGCCCAATTAAAGTGATCCCACTGATGAAAGAAACAATCTGGAGAAAAAAAAAATACATATATATATATATATCAATATTGAAAAAAAATTGAAAGCCATGAAAAATCTATCTTCTACTTGATAAAGTACTAACATGGGTCATATTTGTTAGATCATTGGAAGCATGCTGATTTATGATCATCACTGAGTAAAAGGCAATATGGATGTGTCTGTCCACACTGGTTCTGATTCAGAGCAACCAGATGTTGTTGGCACCTTTTTCCATTAGATTTGGTTCATTTAGTCAAAATGATTAGGAGGAAAGCACATGCTAGAGTGAATCTACTATCCTGTAAGCAAAGCTGAGGCAATGATGGAGCAAAATAGCTTATCCACAGCAAGTCAGCAGGAAGTTTTATTCTGTCACCTCTCCTCATTAATCTGTACACATGACTGCTTGGAGAGACAGTGAGTTGATTAGGTCTGCAGCACCATCAGCATGCAGACACTCGTCACTACTCATTTTCATATGACCCAGATGGTGTAGCTGCTTGACTGCAATTTTCTTTTCTATGTGTTTTTAATAGGTTCCTTTTTTTAGACATTGACTTTGCACCCTCTTATGGATTTTTAAAGCCAAACTGAATTAACTTCTCGGTTAGGAACAACTTGAAGCAACTACACACTGAAAGAAAAAAAACGTGTATATAATAGTAAAAATGTTTGTTTGCTAATTGTCTCTGTGCCTAAAGGAGCTTCACATGTCACAATTATTAGTTAACTGGTTTCTAAGACGTGTTTAGGAAGAATAGTTGACATATGTTCCCAATATACAGATGAAGAAATGGAGAAAAAAGTCACTCAAGGAAGAATCAAAGAAATAAATTTGAATCTTAGTTAACCTCTTATAATTAATCTGGTCCAATTAACCAGTTTTATAAATGAAGAAAATGTAAATAAATTGGAGGAGGTTTCACAAGAGGTGTGCTGATCCATAGACTTATGTTTTATGCATTATCTTATTGCCCAAAACTTAGGATTGATTTGTCCTAGATGTCCCTTGGGTCACACTATATCTTGAAATACAGTTATAAACATCTTCAATCCACTTTATTTTGAAAGTCCATTGTCTTCTCCAGAAAGTCGGCAAATTCCCCCAAATAAGACTACCTCAGTAGCGTGTGAGGCCCCAGGCAAATATTTTTTTGGGACTCTTGTCCATATTAACAATTTCATTAAAAATATGCTACACTCTAGAGACCAAAAACTGTGACACATATACACCTGTGTTCAATGCGGTATTATTCAAAAAAGAAAAAAATGGAAACAACCTAAGTGCTCACCAGTGCATGAGTGTTGTTGTTGTTAGGTGCCGCCGAGTCAGTTCCAACTCATAGTGACCCTATGCACAACAGAACAAAACCTGCCTGATACTCAGCCATCCTTACAATGGTTGTTATGCTTAAGCTCATTGTTGCAGCCACTGTGTCAATCCACCTCGTTGAGGGCCTTCCTCTTTTCTCCCGAACCTGTACTTTGCCAAGCATGATGTCCTTCTCCAGGGACTAATCCCTCCTGACAACATGTCCAAAGTATGTAAGACACAGTCTCACAATCCTTGCCTCTAAGGAGCATTCTGGCTGTACTTCTTCTAAGGCAGATTTGTTCATTCTTTTGGCAGTCCATGGTATATTCAATATTCTTCGCCAACACCACAATTCAAAGGCGTCAATTCTTCTTTGGTCTTCCTTATTCATTATCCAGCTTTCACATGCGTATGATGAGATTGAAAATATCATGGCTTGGGTCAGGCACACCTTAGTCTTCAAGGTGACATCTTTGCTCCTCAACACTTTAAAGAGGTCCTTTGGAGCAGATTTACCCAATGCAATGCATCTTTTGATTTCTTGATTGCTGCTTCCATGGCTGTTGATTGTGGATCCAAGTAAAATGAAATCCTTGACAACTTCCAACTTTTCTCCATTTATCATGATGTTGTTCATTGGTCCAGTTGTGAGGATTTTTGTTTTCTTTATATTGAGGTGCAATTCATACTGAAGGCTGTGGTCTTTGATCTTCATTAGTAAGTGCTTCAAGTCCTCTTCACTTTCAGCAAGCAAGGTTGTGTCATCTGCATAACGCAGGTTGTTAATGAGTCTTCTTTCAAACCTGATGCCCTGTTATTCTTCATATAGTGCAGCTTCTCAGATTATTTGCTCAGCACACAGATTGAATAGGTGTGATGAAAGAATACAACCTTGATGCACATCTTTCCTGAGATTAAACCAATCATTATCCCCCTGCTCTGTCTGAACAAATGCATCTTGATCTGTGTAAAGGTTCCTCATGAACCTGATAACAAAACCAGGTAAAGACACCACAAGAAAAAATTAGAGACCTATATCCCTTATAAGTGTAGATTCAAAAATCCTCAACAAAATTCTAGCCAATAGAATTCAACAACATATCAAAAAAATAATTCACCTCGACCAAGTGGGATTCATACCAGGTATGCAGAGATGGTTCAACATTAGAAAAACAATGAATGTAATCCACTATATAAATAAAACAAAAGACAAGAATCCCATGATTTTATCAATTGATGCAGAAAAGGCATTTGACAAAGTTCAACACTCATTCATGATAAAAACTCTCAGCAAAAGAGGAATAGAAGGAAAATTCCTCAACAAAATAAAAAAAAAAAAAAAACCCAAAATAAAGGACATTTAAACAAAGCCAACAGCCACCATCACTCTAAATGGAGAGAGCCTGAAAACATTCCCACTGAAATCGGGAAGTAGGCAATGATGCCCTTTATCACCACTCTTATTCAACATTGTGCTGGAAGCCCTAGCCAGAGTAATTAGGCTAGATAATGAAATAAAGGGCATCCAGATTGGTAAGGAAGAAGTAAAAGTATCTCTATTTCCAGATGACATGATCTTATACACAGAAAACCCTGAGGAATCCTCCAGAAAACTGCTGAAACTAATAGAAGAGTTCAACAGAGTATCTGGATAAAAGATAAACACACAAAAATCAGTTGGATTCCTCTACACCAACAAAAAGAATACTGAAGGGAGGGGGCCAAGATGGCGGACTAGGTAGACACTACCTTGGATCCCTCTTGCAAAAAAGACTCGGAAAAACAAGTGAATCGATCACATACATAACAATCTACGAACCCTGAACAACAAACACAGATTTAGAGACGGAAAACGAACAAATACAGGGAAGCAGCGATTGTTTTCAGAGTCTGGAGCCAGCGTCCCATTCAGTTTCCCAGTGATGGCTCAGGGACAGCAGTCCATATCAAAACACATAAAGAAGCATACCATGACAGCTTCTACAACCTCCCAAACAAAAGAATCAAAATCTTTCCCAAATGAAGATACAATTCTGGAATTATCAGATACAGAATATAAAAAACTAATTTACAGAATGCTTTAAGACATCAGAAATGAAATAAGGCAAACTGCAGAAAAAGCCAAGGAACACACTGATAAAACAGTTGAAGAACTCAAAAAGATTATTCAAGAATATAGTGGAAAAATTAATAAGTTGCAAGAATCCACAGAGAGACAGCATGTCGAAATCCAAAAGATTAACAATAAAATTACAGAATTAGACAACTCAATAGGAAGTCAGAGGAGCAGACTCGAACAATTAGAATGTAGACTGGGACATCTGGAGGACCAGGGAAAAAAATCAGATAAAAGAATTAAAAAAAATGAAGAAACCCTAAGAAACATGTGGGACTCTATCAAGAAGGATAACTTGCGAGTGATTGGAGTCCCAGAACAGGGAGGGAGGTCAGAAAACACAGAGAAAATAGTTGAAGATCTCCTGACAGAAAACTTCCCTGACATCATGAAAGACGAAAGGATATCTATCCAAGATGCTCACCGAACCCCATTTAAGACTGATCCAAAAGGAAAAACACCAAGACATATTATCATCAAACTCGCCAAAACCAAAGATAAAGAGAAAATTTTAAAAGCAGTCAGGGAGAAAAGAAAGGTTTCCTTCAAGGGAGAATCAGTAAGAATAAGTTCAGACTACTCAGAAGAAACCGTGAAGGCAAGAAGGGAATGGGACGACATATACAGAGCACTGAAGGAGAAAAACTGCCAGCCAAGGATCATATACCCAGCAAAACTCTCTCTGAAATATGAAGGCGAAATTAAGATATTTACAGATAAACACAAGTTTAGAGAATTTGCAAAAACCAAACCAAAGCTACAAGAAATACTAAAGGATATTGTTTGGTCAGAAAAATAATAACATCAGATACTAGCACAACACAAGGTCACAAAACAGAACATCCTGATATCAACTCAAATAGGGAAATAACAAAAACAAATTAATTAAAAAAAAAAATGTTCATAACAGGGAATCACTGAAGTCAATACGTAAAAGATCACAATAATCAAAAAGAGGGCCTAAATACAGGAGGCATAGAACTGCCATATGGAGAGTGATACAAGGCAATATAGAACAATATAAGTTAGGTTTTTACTTAGAAAAATAGAGGTAAATAATAAGATAACCACAAAGAGGTATAACAACTCCATAACTCAAGATAAAAGCCAAGAAAAACGTAACGACTCAACAAACATAAAGTCAAACACTACGAAAATGAGGCTCTCACAATTTACTAAGAAAAACGTCTCAGCACAAAAAAGTATGTGGAAAAATGAAATCGTCAACAACACACATAAAAAGGCATCAAAATGACAACACTGAACACTTATTTATCTATAATTACGCTGAATGTAGATGGACTAAATGCACCAATAAAGAGACAGAGAGTCTCCGACTGGATAAAGAAACACGATCTGTCTACATGCTGCCTACAAGAGACACACCTTAGACTTAGAGACACAAACAAATTAAAACTCAAAGGATGGAAAAAAATATATCAAGCAAACAATAAGCAAAAAAGAAGAGGAATAGCAATATTAATTTCTGACAAAATAGACTTCAGACTTAAATCCACCACAAAGGATAAAGAAGGACACTATATAATGATAAAAGGGACAATTGATCAGGAAGACATAACCATATTAAATATTTATGCACCCAATGACAGGGCTGCAAGATACATAAATCAAATTTTAACAGAACTGAAAAGCGAGATAGACACATCCACAATTATAGTAGGAGACTTCAACACACCACTTTCAGAGAAGACTGGACATCCAGTAAGAAGCTCAATAGAGACACGGAAGACCTAATTACAACAATCAACCAACTTGACCTCATTGACTTCTACAGAACTCTCCACCCAACTGCTGCAAAGTATACTTTTTTTTCTAGTGCACATGGAACATTCTCTAGGATAGACCACATGTTAGGTCATAAAACAAACCTTTGCAGAATTCAAAACATCGAAATATTACAAAGCATCTTCTCAGACCACAAGGCAATAAAACTAGAAATCAGTAACAGAAAAACTAGGGAAAAGAAATCAAATACTTGGAAACTGAACAGTACCCTCCTGAAAAAAGACTGGGTTATAGAAGACATTAAGGAGGGAATAAGGAAATTCATAGAATGCAAAGAGAATGAAAATACATCCTATCAAAACCTCTGGGACACAGCAAAAGCAGTGCTCAGAGGCCAATTTATATCGATAAATGCACACATACAAAAAGAAGAAAGAGCCAAAAGCAGAGAACTGTCCCTACAACTTGAACAAATAGAAAGTGAGCGACAAAAGAACCCATCAGGCACCCGAAGAAAACAAATAATAAAAATTAGAGCTGAACTAAATGAATTAGAGAACAGAAAAACAATCGAAAGAATTAACAAAGCCAAAAGCTGGTTCTTTGAAAAAAATAACAAAATTGATAAACCATTGTAGAGACTGACTAAAGAAATACAGGAAAGGAAACAAATAACCCGAATAAGAAACGAGAAGGAACACATCACAACAGAACCAACTGAAATTAAAAGAATCATATCAGATTATTACGAAAAATTGTACTCTAACAAATTTGCAAACCTAGAAGAAATGGATGAATTCCTGGAAAAACACTACCTACCTAAACTAACACATTCAGAAGTAGAACAACTAAATAGACCCATACCAAAAAAAGAGATTGAAACGGTAATCAAAAAACTCCCAACAAAAAAAAGCCCTGGCCCGCACTGCTTCACTGCAGAGTTCTACCAAACTTTCAGAGAAGAGTTATGCAAAGCCAACAGCCAACATTACTCTAAACGGAGAGAACCTGAAAGCATTTCCCTTGAGAACGGGAACCAGACAAGGATGCCCTTTATCACCGCTCTTATTCAACATCGTGCTTGAAGTCCTAGCCAGGGCAGTTAGGCTAGACAAAGAAATAAAAGGTATCCGGGTTGGCAAGGAGGAAGTAATTTATCACTATTTGCAGATGGCATGGTCTTATACACAGAAAACCCTAAGGAATCCTCCAGAAAACTACTGAAACTAATAGAAGAGTTTGGAAGAGTCTCAGGTTATAAAATAAGCATACAAAAATGACTTGGATTCCTCTACATCAACAAAAAGAACACCAAATAGGAAATAACCAAATCAATACCATTCACGGTAACCCACAGGAAGATAAAATACTTAGGAATAAATCTTACCAAGGATGTAAAAGACCTATACAAAGAAAACTACAAAGCACTACTACAAGAAATTCAAAAGGACATAATTAAGTGGAAAAACATACCTTGCTCATGGATAGGAAGACTTAACATAGTAAAAATGTCTATTCTACCAAAAGCCATCTATACACACAATGCACTTCGTATCCAAATTCCAATGTCATTTTTTAATGTGATAGAGAAACAAATCACCAATTTCATATGGAAGGGAAAGAAGCCTCGGATAAGCAAAGCGTTACTGAAAAAGAAGAAGAAAGTGGGAGGCCTCACTCTACCTGATTTCAGAAGCTATTATATAGCCACAGTAGTCAAAACAGCCTGGTACTGGTACAACAACAGACACATAGACCAATGAAACAGAATTGAGAACCCAGATATAAATCCATCCACGTATGAGCAGCTGATATTTGACAAAGGCCCAGTGTCGCTTAATTGGAGAAAAGATAGTCTTTTTAACAAATGGCGCTGGCATAACTGGATATCCATTTGCAAAAAAATGAAACAGGACCCATACCTCACACCATGCACAAAAACTAACTCCAAGTGGATCAAAGACCTAAACATAAAGACTAAAACGATAAAGATCATGGAAGAAAAAATAGGGACAACCCTAGGAGCCCTAATACAAGGCATAAACAGAATATAAAACATTACTAAAAATGACAAAGAGAAACCAGATAACTGGGAGCTCCTAAAAATCAAACACCTATGCTCATCTAAAGACTTCACCAAAAGAGTAAAAAGTCCACCTACAGACTGGGAAAGAATTTTCAGCTATGACATCTCCAACCAGCACCTGATCTCTAAAATCTACAGGATTCTGTCAAAACTCAATCACAAAAAGACAAACAACCCAACCAAGAAGTGGGCAAAGGATATGAACACACACTTCACTAAAGAAGATATTCAGGCAGCTAACAGATACATGAGAAAATGCTCTAGCTCATTAGCCATTAGAGAAATGCAGATTAAAACTACAATGAGATTCCATCTCACTCCAACAAGGCTGGCATTAATCCAAAAAACACAAAAGAATAAATGTTGGAGAGGCTGCGGAGAGATTGGGACTCTTATACACTGCTGGTAGGAATGTAAAATGGTACAACCACTTTGGAAATCCATCTGGCGTTATCTTAAACAGTTGGAAATAAAACTACCATATAACCCAGAAATCCCTCTCCTCGGAATATACCCTAGAGAAACAAAAGCCTTCACACAAACAGATATATGCACACCCATGTTTATTGCAGCTCTGTTTACAATAGCAAAAATCTGGAAGCAACCAAGGTGTCCATCAACGGATGAATGGGTAAATAAATTGTGGTATATTCACACAATGGAATACTATGCATCGATAAAGAACAGTGACGAATCTGTGAAACATTTCATAACATGGAGGAACCTGGAAGGCATTATGCTGAGCGAAAACAGAGGCAAAAGGACAAATATTGTATAAGATCACTATTATAAGATCTTGAGAAATAGTATAAACTGAGAAGAACACATACTTTTGTGGTTACGAGGGGGGGAGGGAGGGAGAGGGTTTTTTTTACTGATTAATTAGCTGAAAAGAACTGCTTTAGGTGAAGGGAAGGACAACACTTAATACATGGAAGGTCAGCTCAACTGGACTGGACTGGACCAAAAGCAAAGAAGTTTCCGGGAAAAACTGAATATTTCAAAGGTCAGTGGAGCAAGGGCGGGGGTTTGGGAACCATGGTTTAAGTTAGGGAACTTCTAAGTCAATTGGCAAAATAATTCTATTATGAAAACATTCTGCATCCCACTTTGAAATGTGGCGTCTGGGGTCTTAAAAGCTCACAAGTGGCCATCTAAGATGCATCAATGGGTCTCAGCCCACCGGAAGCAAAGGAGAATGAAGAACACCAAGGTCACATGACAACTAAGAGCCCAAGAGACAGAGAGGGCCACATGAGCCAGAGACCTACATTATCCTGAAAACACAAGAACTAGTTGGTGCCCGGCCACAATCGATAACTGCCCTCACACAATAGAGAACCCCTGAGGGAGCAGGAGATAAGTGGGATGCAGACCCCAAATTCTCATAAAAAGACCATACTTAATGGTCTGGATGTGACTAGAGGAATCCCGGCGGCCATGGTCCCCAAACCTTCTGTTGGCGCAGGACGGGAACCATCCCCGAAGACAATTCATCAGACATGAAAGGGACTGGACAGTGGGTGGAAGAAAGATGCTGATGAAGAGTGAGCTAATTATATCCGGTGGACGCTTGAGACTGTGTTGGCATCTCCTGTCTGGAGGGGGAATGGGAGGATAGAGAGAGTTGGAGGCTGCCAAAGTTTTCACGAAAGGAGAGACTGGAAGGGCTGACTCATTAGGGGGAGAGCAAGTGGGAGTAAGGAGTAAGATGTATATTAACTTATATGTGACAGACTGACTTGTAAACATTCACTTGAAGCTCAATAAAAGTTAATAAGAAAAAAAAGAATATTGAAGAGGAAATCATCAAATCAATGCCATTTACAGTATCCCCCAAGAAGATAAACTACTTAGGAATAAATCTTACCAGAGATGTAAAAGATGTATACAAAGAAAACTACAGTAAACTTCTGCAAGAAACCAAAAGAGACTTACATAAGTGGAAGAACATACCTTGCTCATGGATAGGAAGATTTAACATTGTAAAAATGTCTATTCTACCAAAAGCTATCTATACATTTAATGCAATTCCCATCCAAACCCCAATGACATTATTTAATGAGATGGAGAAACAGATCACCAACTTCATATGGAAGGGAAAGAGGCCCCGGATAAAAAAGGCATTACTGAAAAAGAAGAACTAAGTGGGAGATCTTACTTTACCTGATTTTACAACCTGTTATACTGCCACAATAGTTAAACAGCCTGGTACTGGTACAACAACAGGTACATGGACCAATGGAACAGAATTGAGAATCCAGACATAAATCCATCCACATATGAGCAGTTGATATTTGACAAAGGCCCCAAAGCAGTTAAATGGGGAAAACACGGCCTTTTTAACAAATGGTGCTGGCATAACTGGATATCCATCGGCAAAAAAATGAAACAAGACCCATACCTCACTCCATGCACAAAAACTAACTCGAAAAGGATCAAAGACCTAAATATAAAATCTAAAATGATAAAGATCATGGAATAAAAAAATAGGGACAAGGGTAAGAGTCCTAATATATGGCATAAACAGTATACAAAACATTATAAAGAATGTAGAAGAAAAACTAGATAACTGGGAGCTCCTAAAAATCAAACACCTATGCTCATCTAAAGGCTTCACCAAAAGAATAAAAAGACTACCTATAGACTACCATAGTTTTTAGCTATGACATTTCTGATCAGCGGCTGATCTCTAAAATCTACATGATACTGCAAAAACTCAACTGCAAAAAGACAAATAACCCAATTAAAAAATGGGCAAAAGACATGAATAGACACTTCATTAAAGAAGACATTCACAATGTGCATGATCATTAGCCATTAGAGAAATGCAGATCAAAACTACAATGAGATTTCATCTCACTCCAACAAGGCTGGCATTAATCCAAAAAACACAAAATAATAAATAATTTAGAGGCTGTGGAGAGATTGGAACACTTATACACTGCTGGTGGGAATGTCAAATGGTACAACAACTTTGGAAATTGATTTCCTTAAAAAGCTAGAAATAGAACTACCATACGTTCCAGCAATCCCATTCCTTGGAATATATCCTAGTGAAATAAGAGCCTTTACACGAACATGCACACCCATGTTTATTGCAGCACTGTTTACAATAGCAAAAAGATGGAAGCAACCAAGGTGCCCACCAATGGATGAATGGAGAAATAAATTATGGTATATTCACACAATGGAACACTACGCATCAATAAAGAATAGTGATGTATCTGTGAAACATTTCATAACATGGGGGAACCTGGAAGGCATTATGCTGAGTGAAATTAGTCAGTTGCAAATGGACAAATATTGTATACGACCACTATTATAAAAACTGGACAGATAGTTTAAACTGAGAAGAAAATATTCTTTTGTGGTTATGAGAGCGGGGAGGGAGGGAGGGTGGGAGAGGGGCATTCACTAATTGGATAGTAGATAAGAACTACTTTAGGTGAAGGGAAAGACAGCACACAATACAGGGGAGTTCAGTACAATTAGACTAGACCAAAAGCAAAGAAGTTTCCTGAATAAACTGAATGCTTCAAAGGTCAGCGTAGCGAGGGCAGGGATCTGGGGACCATGGTTTCAGGGGACATCTAAGTCAATTGGCATAATAAAATCTATTAAGAAAACATTCTGCATCCCACTTTGAAGAGTGGCGTCTGGGGTCTTAAACACTAGCAAGCAGACATCTAAGATGCATCAATTGGTCTCAACCCACCTGGGTCAAAGGAGAATGAAGAACACCAAGGACACCAGGTGATTACGAGCCCAAGAGACAGAAAGGGCCACATGAACCAGAGACTTACATCATCCTGAGACCAGAAGAACTAGATGGTGCCTGGCTACAACCGATGACTGCCCTGACAGGGAACACAACAGAGGACACCTGAGGGAGCAGGAGAGCAGTGGGATGCAGACCCCAAATTCTCATAAAAAGACCAGACTTAATGTTCTGGCTGAGACTAGAAGGACCCTGGTGGTCATGGCCCCCAGACCTTCTGTTGGACGAGGACAGGAGCCATTCCCAAAGCCAACTTGCAGACTCGGATTGGACTGGACAATGGGTTGGAGAGGAATGCTGGTGAGGAGTGAGCTTCTTGGATCAGAGGGACACTTGAGACTATGTTGGCATCTCCTGCCTGGAGGGGATATGAGAGTAGGGAGGGGGTTAGAAGCTGGTGAAATGGACATGAAAAGAGAGAGTGGAGGGAGAGAGCTGGCTGTTTCATTAGGGGGGAGATTAACTGGGAGTGTGTAGCAAGGTGTATATGGGCTTTTGTGTGAGAGGCTGACTTGATTTGTAAACTTTCATTTAAAGCACCATAAAAATTAAAAAAAAAAAAGAAAGTTCCTCATGAGCACAATTAAGTGTTCTGGAATTCCCATTCTTCACAGTGTTATCCAAAGTTTTTTATGATCCACACAGTCGAATACATTTGCATAGCCAATAAAACACAGGTAAACATCCTTCAGGTATTCTCTGCTTTCAGCCAGAATCCATCTGACATCAGCAATGATATCCCTAGTTCCACGTCCTCTTCTGAAACTGGCCTGAATTTCTGGCAGTTCCCTGTCAATATACTGCTGCAGCTGTTTTTGAATGATCTTCAGCAAAATTTTGCTTGCGTATGATATTCTTCTATAATTTCCACTTTCAGTTGTATCACCTTTCTTGGGAATAGGCATAAATATGGATCTCTTCCAGTCAGTTGGCCAGGAAGCTGTCTTCCATATTTCTTGGCATAGACGAGTGAGCACCTCCAGCACTGCATCTGCTTGTTGAAACATCTCAATTGATATTCCATCCATTCCTGGAGGCTTGTTTTTCACCAATGCCTTCAGAGCAGCTTGGACTTCTTCCTTCAGGACCATTGTTTCCTGGTCATGTGCCAACTCTTGAAATGGCTGAACTTTGACTAATTCTTTTCGGTATAAGGACTCTGTGTATTCTTTCCATCTTTTTTTGATGCTTCCTGTGTCCTTTAATATTTTCTCCATAGAATCCTTCACTATTGCAACTCGAGGCTTGAATTTTTTCTTCAGTTGTTTCAGCTTCAGAAATGCCGAGAGTGTTCTTCGCTTTTGGCTTTCCATCTCCAGCTCTTTGTACATGTCATTATAATACTTTACTTTGTCTTCTTGAGACACCCTTTGAAATTTTCTGTTCAGTTCTTTTACTTCATCAATTCTTCCTTTTGCTTTAGCTGCTCGACGTTCGAGAGCAAGTTTTAGAGTCTCCTCTGACATCCCTCTTGGTCTTTTCTTTCTTTCCTGTCTTTTCAATGACCTCTTGCTTTCTTCATGGATGATGTCCTTCATGTCATTCCACAACTCATCTGGTCTTTGGTCGCTAGTGCTCAATGCGTCAAATCTATTCTTCAGATGATCTCTAAATTCAGGTGGGATATATTCAAGGTCATATTTTGACTCCTGTGGACTTGCTCTGATTTTCTTCATTTTCAGCTTGACCTTGCATATGAGAAACTGATGGTCTTTTCCACAGTTGGCCCCTGGCCTTGTTCTGACTAATGATATTGAGCTTTTCCATCGTCTCTTTCCACAGATGTAGTCAATTTGATTTCTGTGTGTTCCATCTGCCAAGGTCCATGTGTATAATTGCTGTTTATGTCAGTGAAAGAAGGTATTTGCAATGAAGAAGTCGTTGGTCTTGCAAAATTCTATCATTCGATCTCCGGCATTGTTTCTATGACCAAGGCTATATTTTCCAACTACTGATCCTTCTTCTTTGTTTCCAGCTTTCCTATTCCAATCACCAGCAATTACCAGTGCATCTTGACTGCATGTTCAATCAATTTCAGACTGTAGCAGCTGAGAAAAATCTTCTATTTGTTCATCTTTGGCCCTAGTGGTTGATGCCTAAATGTGAATAATAGTATTAACTGGTTTTCCTTGTAGACGTATGGGTATTATCCTATCACTGACAGCATTGTGGTTCAGGATAGATCTTGATACATTCTTTTTGACTATGAATGCAACACCATTCCTCTTCAAGTTGTCATTCCCAGCATAATAGACTGTATGATTGTCCTATTCAAAATGGCCAATACCAATCCATTTCAGCTCACTGATGCCTAGGATATTGATGTTTATGTGTTCCATTTCACTTTTGACGATTTCCAATGTTCCTAGATTCATACTTCATACATTCCAGGTTCTGATTTTTTTTTTAATAATTGTTATTGTGCTTTAAGTGAAAGTTTACAAGTCATTCTGTCACATATAAGCTTATATAAACCTTACTCCATTCTCCCACTTACTCTCCCCCTAATGAGTCAGCCCGCTCCCTCCTTCCAGTCTCTCCTTTCATAATGGTTTTGTCAGTTTCTAACCCTCTCTACCCTCCCATCTCCCCTCCAGACAGGAGATGCCAACACAGTCTCAAGTGTCCACCTGATACAAGTAGCTCACTCTTCCTCAGCATCTCTCTCCAACCCATTGTCCAGTCCCTCCCATGTCTGATAAGTTGTCTTTGGGAATGGTTTCTGTCCTGGGCCAATAGAAGGTTTGGGGACAGTGACCGCCGGGATTCTTCTAGTCTCAGTCAAACCATTAAGACTGGTCTTTTTATGAGAATTTGGGGTCTGCATCCCACTGTTCTCCTGATTCCTCAGGGGTTCTTTGTTGTGCTCCCTGTCAGGGCAGTCATCGGTTGTGGCCAGGCACCATCTAGTTCTTCTGGTCTCAGGATGATGTAAGTCTCTGGTTCATGTGGCCCTTTCTGTCTCTTGGGCTCATAGTTATCGTGTGACCTTGGTGTTCTTCATTCTCCTTTGATCCAGGTGGGTTGAGACAGATTGATGCATCTTAGATGGCCCCTTGTTCGCATTTAAGACCCCAGATGCCACACTTCAAAGTGGGATGCAGAATGTTTTCATAATAGAATTATTTTGCCAATTGACTTAGAAGTCCCCTTAAGCCATAGTCCCCAAGCCCCTACCCTTGCTCTGCTGACCTTCGAGAAGCATTCACTTTATCCCAGAAACTTCTTTGCTTTTAGTCCAGTCCAGTTGAGCTGACCTTCCGTGTATCGAGTTCTGTCCCTCCCTTCACCTAAAGTAGTCCTGCCTCCCCACCTCGTAACCACAAAAGTATATGCTCTTCTCAGTTTATACTATTTCTCAAGATCTTATGATAGTGGTCTTATACAATATTTGTCCTTTTGCATCTGACTAATTTCACTCAGCATAATGTCTTCCAGGTTCCTCCATGTTATGAAATGTTTCACAGATTCGTCACTGTTCTTTATCGACGCATAGTATTCCATTGTGTGAATATACCACAATTTATTTAACCATTCCTCCATTGATGGACATCTTGGTTGCTTCCAGCTTGTTGCTATTGTAAACAGTGCTGCAATAAACATGGGTGTGCATATATCTGTTCGTGTAAATGCTCTTATTTCTCTAGGGTATATTCCGAGGAGTAGGATTTCTGGGTTATATGGTAGTTCTATTTATAGCTTTTTAAGAAAACTCCAGATAGATTTCCAAAGTGGTTGTACCATTTGACATTCCCACCAGCAGTGTATAAGAGTTCCAATCTCTCCGCAGCCTCTCCAACATTTATTCTTTTGTGTTTTTTGGATTAATGCCAGCCTTGTTGGAGTGAGATGGAATCTCATCGTAATTTTAATTTGCATTTCTCTAATGGCTAATGATCGAGAGCATTTTCTCATGTACCTGTTAGCTGCCCGAATATCTTCTTTAGTGAAGTGTGTGTTCATATCCTTTGCCCACTTTTTGATTACACTGTTTATCTTTTTGTGGTTGAGTTTTAACAGAATCCTGTAGATTTTAGAAATCAGGTGCTATTCAGAGATGTCATAGCTGAAAATTCTTTCCCAGTCTGTAGGTGGTCTTTTTACTCTTTTGGTGAAGTCTTTAGATGAGCATAGGTGTTTGATTTTTAGGAGCTCCCAGTTATCTGGTTTCTCTTCATCATTTTTGGTAATGTTTTGTATTCTGTTTATGCCTTGTATTAGGGCTCCTAAGGTTGTCCTTATTTTTTCTACCCTGATATTTATCGTTTTAGTCTTTATGTTTAGGTCTTTGATCCACTTGGAGTTAGTTTTTGTGCATGGTGTGAGGTATGGGTCCTGTTTCATTTTTTTGCAAATGGATATCTAGCTATGCTGGCGCCATTTGTTAAAAAGACTATCTTTTCTCCAATTAACTGACACTGGGCCTTTGTAAAAATTCAGCTGCTCATATGTGGATGGATTTATATTTGGGTTCACGATTCTGTTCCATTGGTTTATGTGTCTGTTGTTGTACCAGTACCAGGCTGTTTTGACTACTGTGGCTGTATAATATATTCTAAAATCAGGTAGAGAAAGGCCTCCCACTTTGTTCTTCTTTTTCAGTAATGCTTTACTTATCCAGGGCTTCTTTCCCTTCCATATGAAGTTGGTGATTTGTTTCTCTATCACATTAAAAAATGTCATTGGAATTTGGATCAGAAGTGCATGGTATGTATAGATGGCTTTTGGTAGAATACACATTTTTACTATGTTAAGTCTTCCTATCCATGAGCAAGGTATGTTTTTCCACTTAATTATGTCCTTTTTAATTTCTTGTAGTAGTGCTTTGTAGTTTTCTTTGTATACGTCTTTTACATCTTTGGTAAGATTTATTCCTAAGTATTTTATCTTCTTGGGGGCTACTGTGAATGGTACTGATTTGGTGATTTCCTCTTCGATGTTCTTTTTGTTGATGTAGAGGAATACCAGTGACTTTTGTATGTTTATCTTATAACCTGAGACCCTGCCAGATTCTTCTATTAGTTTCAGCAGTTTTCATGTCATCTGCAAATAGAGATAATTTTACTTCTTCCTTGCCAATCTGGATGCCCTTTATTTCTTTGTCTAGCCTTATTGCCCTGGCTAGGACCTCTAGTACAATGTTGAATAAGAGCGGTGATAAAGGGCATCCTTGTCTGGTTTCCGTTCTCAAGGGAAATGCTTTCAGGCTCTCTCCATTTGGAGTGATGTTGGCTGTTGGCTTTGTATAAAAAAATTTTTTTTTTTTTTGTATAGATGCCCTTTATTATGTTGAGGAATTTTCCTTCAATTCCTATTTTGCTGAGAGTTTTTATCACGAATGGGTGTTGGACTTTGTCAAATGCCTTTTCTGCATCAATTGATAAGATCATGTGGTTTTTCTCTTTTGTTTTATTTATATGGTGGATTACATTAATGATTTTTCTAATGTTAAACCAGCCTTGCATACCTGGTATAAATCCCACTTGGTCATGGTGGATTATTTTTTTGATATGTTGTTGAACTCTATTGGCTAGAATTTTGTTTAGAGTTTTTGCATCTATGTTCATGAGGAATTTAGGTCTGTAATTTTCTTTTTTTGTGGTGTCTTTCCCTGGTTTTAGTATCAGGGATGTGGTAGCTTCATAGAATGAGTTAGGTTGTATTCCATCATTTTCTATGCTTTGAAATATCTTTGTAGTAGTGGTGTTAACTCTTCTCTGAAAGTTTGGTAAAACTCTGCAGTGAAGCCATCCAGGCCAGGGCTTTTTTTTTGTTGGGAGGTTTTTGATTACCTTTTCAATCTTTTTTTTGTTATGGGTCTATTTAGTTGTTCTACTTCTGGTTGTGTTAGTTTAGGTAGGTAGTGTTTTTCTAGAAATTCATCCATTTCTAGGTTTGCAAATTTGTTAGAGTACAATTTTTTGTAATAATCTGATATGATTCTTTTAATTTCAGTTGGGTCTCTTGTGATGTGGCCCATCTCGTTTCTTCTCCGGGTTATTTGTTTCCTTTCCTGTATGTCTTTAGTCAGTCTCGACAAGGGTTTATCAATTTTCTTAATTTTTTCAAAGAACCAGCTTTTGGCTTTGTTAACTCTTTCAATTGTTTTTCTGTTCTCTAATTCATTTAGTTCAGCTCTAATTTTTATTATTTGTTTTCTTCTGGTGCCTGATGGATTCTTTTGTTGCTCGCTTTCTATTTGTTCAAGATGTAGGGACAGTTCTCTGATTTTGGCTCTTTCTTCTTTATGTACGTGTGCATATATAGATATAAATTCACCTCTGAGCACTGCTTTTGCTGTGTCCCAGAGGTTTTGATAGGAAATGTTTTAATTCTCGTTGCATTCTGTGAATTTCTTTTTCCCTCCTTAATGTCCTCCATAACCCAGTCTTTTTTCAGCAGGGTATTGTTCAGTTTCCAAGCCTTTTATTTTTTTCCCTGATTTTTCTGTTATTGTTTTCCACTTTTATGGCCTTGTGGTGTGAGAAGATGCTTTGTAATATTTCAATGTTTTGGATTCTGCAAAGGTTTGTTTTATGACCTAATATGTGGTCTATTCTAGAGAATGTTCCATGTGCACTAGAAAAAAATGTATACTTTGCAGCTATTGGGTGGAGTGTTCTGTATAAGTCTGTTAGGTCAAGTTGGTTGATTGTAGCAATTAGGTCTTTCATGTCTCTATTGAGCTTCTTCCTGGAAGTGCTATCCTTTTCCAAAAGTGGTGTGTTGAAATCTCCTACTATAATTGTGGAGGTGTCTATCTCACTTTTCAGTTCTGTTAAAGTTTGTTTTATGTATCTTGCTACCCTGTCTTTGGGTGCATAAAATTTTAATACAGTTATATCTTCCTGGTCAATTGTCCGTTTAATCATTATGTAGTGCCCTTCTTTATCCTTTGTGGTGGATTTAACTTTACAGTCTATTTTGTCAGAAATTAATATTGCTTCTTCTGCTCTTTTTTTGATTGTTGTTTGCTTGATATATTTTTTTTTTCCACCCCTGAGTTTTAGTTTGTTTGTGTCTCTAAGTCTAAGGTGTGTCTTTTTTAGGCAGCATATAGACGGATCATGTTTTTTTATCCAGTCTGAGACTCTCTGTCTTTATTGGTGCATTTAGTCCATTTACATTCAGCGTAATTATAGATAAGTATGTGTTTAGTGCTGGCATTTTGATGCCTTTTTGTGTGTGTTGTTGACAATTTCATTTTTCCACTTACTTTTTTGTGCTGAGACTTTTTCTTTGTAAATTGTGTGTTCCTCTTTTTCATAGTAGTCAAATTTATGTTTGCTGAGACATTATGTTTTTCTTGATTTTTATTTTGAGTTATGGAGTTGTTATACCTCTTTGTGGTTACCTTAATATTTACCCTTACTTTTCTAAGTAAAAACCTAATTTGTACTGTCCTATATCGCCTTGTTTCCCTCTCCATATTGCAGTTCTATGCCTCCTGTACTTAGTCCCTCTTTTTGGTTATTGCGATCTTTTACATATTGACTTCAATGATTCCCTGTTTTGAGCATTTTTTTTTCTTTTTAAAATTAATCTTAGTTTGTTTTTGTGATTTCCCTATTTGAGTTGATATCAAGATGTTCTGTTTTGTGACCTTGTGTTGTGTTGGTATCTGATATTATTGATTTTCTGACCAATTTCCTTTAGTATTTCTTTTAGCTTTGGTTTGGTTTATGCAGATTCTCTAAGCTTGTGTTTATCTGTAAATGTTTTAATTTCACCTTCATATTTTAGAGAGAGTTTTGCTGAATATATGATCCTTGGCTGGCAGTTTTTCTCCTTCAGTGCTCTCTATATGTCATCCCATTGCCTTCTTGACTGCATGGTTTCTGCTGAGTAGTCTGAACTTATTGATTCTCCTTTGTAGGAGACCTTTCTTCTATCCCTGGCTGCTTTTAAAATTTTCTCTTTATCTTTGGTGTTGGCAAGTTTGATGATAATATGTCTTGGTGATTTTCTTTTTGGATCAATCTTATATAGGGTTCAATGAGTGTCTTGGATAGATATCCTTTTGTCTTTCATGATGTCAGGGAAGTTCTTCCAGCAGATCTTCAACTATTCTCTCTGTATTTTCTGTTATCCCTCCCTGTTCTGGAACTCCAATCACACTCAAGTTATTCTTCTTGATAGAGTCCCACATGATTCTTAGGGTTTCTTCATTTTTTTTTAATTCTTTTATCTGATTTTTTTTTCAGCTTTATTGGTGTCAATTCCCTTATCCTCCAGGTCCCCCACTCTGCATTCCAATTGCTAGATTCTGCTCCTCTGGCTTTCTATTGAGTTGTCTAATTCTGTAATTTTACTGTTAATCTTTTGGATTTCTGAATGCTGTCCCTCTATGGATTCTTGTAGCGTATTAATTTTTCCACTATGTTCTTGAATAATCTTTTTGAGTTCTTCAGCTGCTTTATCAGTGTGTTCCTTGGCTGTTTCTGTAGATTGCCTTATTTCATTTCTGAGGTCATCCCTGATGTCTTGAAGCTTTCTGTAAATTAGTTTTTTATATTCTGCATCTGGTAATTCCAGGATTGTATCTTCATTTGGGAAAGATTTTGATTCTTTAATTTGGGGAGTTGTAGAAGCAATCATGGTCTGCTTCTTTATGTGGTTTGATATCGACTGCTGTCTCTGAGCCATGTATAAGATATTGTAATGATTTATTTTATATTTTCTCACTGAGTCTTATCTTGTTTTGTTTTCTTTCAATATACATAGATGGGCTACTAGATTGCACTGTCTTGATTGTTGTAGCCCTTGAATCACTTATGTCCTATTACCAGCTGGTTTGGGTTGTTACCAGATATATAAGCCCAAGAGTCCATTCCCTATTCTTGAGTAGAATCTGATTTTTCAGTCACCAAGTGTGTGGTGCAGACTGTCACCTATCCACCTAGAGGAGTAGTGTTGATAGTTGTGTGCACCAGATTCTAGTAGCAGCAGGGGTTCATACTCCAGGGGGGCAGGATGCTGACAGGCTTCCCCCAAGTGCCAGTGAGGTAGGTGTGTCTCTATTCCTAAAGCACTTTGGTGGGTGGGCTCTGCAGCTGTACCTTAGACACCCAATGCATGTACCTCTACAGATTGGTAGGTGTCACCATTCTCAGACCCCTAAGGCAGGAGGGTAGGTGGTCTGGGGGGAGCTTCAGCCCTCAGTTCCCCATTGTGGGTCAGTGAGGGCTCTGTTTAATACACAGAGGTATCAGACCTGGGAAACTTGTCTTTCCAGTAATCTGCTAAAACAATTACAATCAGATCACTCTCAGAATTGCCTTTGCATTATAATAGTCACCTTGTTCCCTGTAGGGATGAAAGGCCAAGACTGTGGGTCTCATATGCTTGGCTGTAGCTGGTTCTATATTTTTAGTCCAATTTCAGCAAGTCAGGGAAGGATTTTTGGTCCCTGGGTTTTTCTCTCAGGCCAGAAGAATGGGTTAGGAAAAGATCAAAAAAAAAAAAAAAAAGAAAGAACCACAGAGCACTTCACTCTCTGGTTCAGGAAATTCCAATGTTAATGAAGCCACTTGGGAAGTGGAGGGGAAGGATCAGATAGATAGGAAAGAGTAGCACCCTGGAATATAGACGAAGTTACTTATCTTGTTGCATGATGACTGTTTTATCTGATATTCCTGAGGGGTCTGTAGCCTATGTACATTGGCTGGGTAGAGATTGCCCTTGAGGGTCAGGCCTACATCCTGTGCTTGTGCTGTCTCAGAAGCCGTGGTCAGTTCCTCCGCTCCCAGCCCGAAGCCCAGCGCCAAGGTTCCCTGGCTGGGACGCTGCACTGCAGGCTCCAAAACCAGTCGCTGCCTCCCGGTGACTTCTTCTTCTGTCAGCAGCATCTCTGCGCTGCCTGCATGCACTGGCTGGGCTTCCCCTGAGGTCACTTCTGAGGGATAGGACTGCATCCTGTGTTTGCACCATCTCATGTTTGCTCAGCTCCCCTGTGCCCAGTCCAAAGCCCGGCGCCAAGGTTTTCTGACTGGGACGCTGGCTCCAGGCACTGAAAATAGTCGTTGCTTTCCCGTGGTTGCTCGTTCTCAGTCTCTGTCACTCAGGTCAACTCTTTAGATCTGTGTTTGATGGTCTGGGTTCATAGATATTCATGTATGTGATCAATTCACTTGTTTTTCCGAGTCTTTGTTGCAAGAGGGATCCGAGGTAGCTTCTACCTAGTCAGTCATCTTGGCCCCGCCGCTCCAGGTTCCCATTATTAATGGATGTTTGCAGCTGTTTCTTCTCATTTTGAGTCATGCCACATCAGCAAATGAAGGTTCCAAAAGTTTTACTCCATCCACATCATTAAGGTCAACTCTACTTTGAGGAGGCAGCTCTTATCCAGTCATCTTTTGAGTGCCTTCCAACCTGGGGGGCTCATCTTCCAGCACTATATCAGACAATATTCCAGTGCTATTCATAAGTTTTTCACTAGCTAATGCCTTTCAGAAGTAGACTCACGGGTCCTTCTTTCTAGTTTGTCTTAGTCTGAAAGCTCAGCTGCAACTGTCCTCCGTGGGTGGCCCTGTTGGTATCTGAATACCAGTAGCATAGCTTCCAGCATCACAGCAACACGCAAGCCCCTACAGTACAACAAACTGACAGACATGTGGGGGCAGTGGAAGAATAGGTAAGCAAAATGTGGTACATTGATACAATAGAATATCATGCAATGTAAAGAACAATGATGAGTCTGAGAAATATAACATGGATGGACCTGAAGGGCATAATACTAAGTGAAATAAGTCAAGCACTTAAGGACAAATGTTGTATGATCCCTCTTTTATAAGAAGATAAGAATAAACATATATAAAGAGATCAAAGTTCATTGATGGTTACCATGGAACGGAGGGGTTAGGGGAGGAGCATACTTTAGGTCATGAATACTGGTTATTTTTGGTGATAAGAAAAGTGGCATCAAATATGGGTGTAGTGAGCACAGCGTGAACAACATAAATGATGTTGCTGAGAAGCGATCATGAGAAAAGAATGCCTGTACTAAAGAATTTGTCATATATATGATGGCAACAACTCCCACAAAGACCAAAATATGAGTCTAGGATCACATATGGATGGGTATAGGCAGATAGGTATAGGAGTAGGTACAGATTTATACATATGTAAAAACATAGACAGAAGTATCTACATGCACATGTGAATACAGATACGTGTGGGCAGGCACACATATTCATTGAAAACACAATTATAGATACTCCTCAAACATAACCAAATACCTGAGATTGGTTTTCTAGGTTTGAAAGCTTAGGACTATAGGCTTATTGGACAACTCAGACAACTGGTGTAACATATCATATTTTTAAGCAAATAATGCATGCCTTCTACATTTGTTTGCTAACCACTCCCTCCCCCGAGGAGGTATTTTCCTAAGTTTGCTGTGCTAATTTTTTTTTTGATAGCAACAAGTAAAAAAAATCTGCATAGCAACCGTTCTGGAAATGACTCACAGGGGGAAGGAGTGATCCACAAGCAAATGTAGAAGGCACACATTTGTGTAAAAATATGGTATTTCGCAAAGTTGATGTTTCTGCATCCTAGTGAAGTGAGTAGCATGTGAGATCTAAAAACTTGTAAGAGACCATTTAAGATACAACAACTGGTCTCTATATTTGTTAGGAGCAAAAGAGTAAGAAGGTAATCAAAATCTCAGAGCAAAACAAGTGTACAAGGCTGACAGCCTACATAAGCTATGACTTCAACTATCCTGAGGCCAAAGAACTAGATGGTGCCTGGCTATCACCACTGACTGATCTGATCATGGGCACAACAGACGTTCCCAGATAGAATGGGAGAAAAGTGTAGAACAAAATTCAAATTCTCAAAAATGGCAGTCTAACTAGACCACTGAGACCAGCAGACTCCCTGAGACTATCACCCTGAGAAACCCTTTAAACCTTGAACCGAAATATCCTGAGATCACCTTTTAGCAGAAAAGCAGAGTGACACACAAAATAAAGGATGTTGCCTGTTAGATTGGAGCTGTGCTAAAAAAAAATCTGTATGAGTCCATAAGGTCAATATTTAATCAAAAGCAAAGATGAAAAAGTAAGCAGTGAAGGGAAACTAGGGTATTAGAAATGAAACAGGAGAACACAATTAAAGAGAATATTGACACTATGTGAAAAATGTAACTAATATCATTGACCATTTTGTGCGGAATTGTCAAATGGGAACATAACTTCCTCTGTAAAATTTCACCAAAAACACAATAAAATATTATTAAAAATTACTTTACAAAATTCATAGGCCCCTATGAGATATAGTGATATATTGATGAAGACTTAGTGGAAAAATATATTTACATAATTGTTTATTTTCCAATCAGTGCATATTCTTTAGAGTGTTCTGGCATCATCTTTTCCAGGGACCACTGGAGTCGAGAAACAATCTCTTTTTGCTTTTTATTGTCAAACGTGCCCTTCCTGGTTAACTTCGTTTATCCCACTATAAGAAAAGAGAGCAATACAGTTATTACTCAAAATGCTATGGCTCTTAAGAACTCATTTGTAATGAAACAAGACACATGTTTTTGCCTTTGCAATTCCTTAAAATAATTTATTAAATGGACCTTAAATCATTACTTATGATGTTGTATAGCCTGTTTTGTTGCCTGTGAAAATGACTTTTAATGAGTCTTTCAAAAGTTGGTGCTGTCCTTCATTGATGATGGCCATATATGCAGGTCTTAACCAGAGCATTCAGAAATATGTGCATGTTAATTTGTTTTCTGGTCATGTTAAATATATTGTTATAATTTTCATAACATAAATGTAGAATGACATACCTTCTGGTAATGACTTTCTTGAAATCTTTAGGCTACAATTGTTTCTAGAATTTGATATATTTTAATGTTAATGGTCTCTGCCTTCCATATTCCACCAGGAGCAGAAAGGTGGTGGGTCAATGAGCAGAGCAAGAATGATTGAATTTTCTTTGTCTTTCAATGAGCAGAGCATAAGACCAACCTGGAGGAACCCAGGAATTTAAGGGAACTTTGTATCTGTACTACGGCAGCAATTTTTCTGCAAATCTAAAATTAGTTCAAAATAAAAACCAAATCACATATAAATACAAGAAACAGATTGAATTGATTTTATAATCTAGTTGACAACTAACACCTTATATTTACTTGTCCCAAACAGCATGATCCCAACCATCTTCTACAAACAAAGAGTTTCATGGATTAGGAAATATGAACTTTGTCAAATGTCGCTGCTATGTCAAACAGGTAAGGGTATAGATTTGAGAACGTTATTTAGCAAGGTGGAGCTTATTGGTGATATTGATAAGAGCATTTTCAGTGGCAGATTAATGGCTGAAGTCTAATAAGAACAAGTTCAGTAGAGGAGAGATAGAGAAATTAGAAAGCACACACACACTAATATTTCAAAACAAAACAAACTAATAAAAAAACTTGTGAGGGAAAAGAAAGCCATAGAGTAGTAGCTGGAAAGATAAATGGATTTAAGCCCTTTCTGAGTTTTTTTTTTTAGCACAGAAAAAATATAGCATGTTAGTATACTGATAGAAATGACCCAGTAGTGAGAGAAAAGGTGGCATTATTGGATATAAAGAGCAGAGTTAGTTGGAGAAATCTAATTGAATAAGCAAGAGAGATTGGAAACCAGGGTATATGTGGGAAGTTGGCTAGCTGGAGAGCAAAGGTAAAACCAATCAGTGTAGCTGAGTGGTTCATTACAGCCATATTCAGTTATCCTAGTGCAGTCATGCACTAAAAAGAAGGTTGAATTTGGCTGCTTTTTTTTTTTTTAAGCAGTATGATAAAATAAAAGAGGGATCAAATTCTTGAGTGTAAATACCAGTGAACAATTATAATTATTCACAGCGAAACTTAAGTTGGAGAGATGAGGAGTGAGAACATGAAAGTGAAAAAGTGGTGGTATCGATGTGTTTTAAAACCATTAAAATCAAAGGCTTGCTGCACTTGGGGTAATAAAAGGAGTGAGTTGATGGGTGAGTGGAATGTCGAAAAAGAAAAACATGGAAGTGTTTCAGTTATTGGTAATGAGGTCTAGGCATGGCAGTGGAAGGGAGTGGCTGTGAGGGGAGGAGGTAAAGATCGCAGGAAGAAAGGGTGTCAGGAGCTGATGAGATGGAGTACTTGATATGCTCCTTAACCTTGAACAGCATTCAAACAACTGACATGAAGCACCTCTATGGACTATGCACTATACATTATTTGGAGGGGAATCGAAATGGAGGGAGATCGTTACATCAAGTACCATGTCAGATAACCCCATATGACATCCCTGTTGTTAAAAATCCCTCAGTCAATTTGGATTCTTAACATCTCATTATCCCATCTTTCTCTCCTTGCAACCAGAAACTTCTAAATAAATACCAACCCCTTTGTTATTGCAAACAAGTCAACTCTCTCATTGCAATATTTCTAAAATGAGCTCAAGTAAAGAACTTCCTTTTCTATCCAAAGGCTCATTAATGTGTTGTTTCAGACAATGCCTATGTATTCCAACACTAACCCATTAAAAGAACAAGAGAGCTAACTGATGGAAAGATGGAAGGGTCAGTCTTTTTTCTTTTTGTCATATCTTTGAGTTTTATTTATAGAGCTTTATTTCCCCAACATTATCAACTAAGCCATTGCCCAGGAATGTAGAATCAACTGCAATTAGTTCTGTTTTAAAATAACAACTTCTTTTCAATATATAATTCTTCTGTATTTCTTCTACAAAAATAGACTTGTACATAGAGAAACAGATGATAATTTATAACCTCAACATTTAGACCAATACTGGTTATATGGGAGCCACTGAATATATATTTGCTGGATGAATTAATACATGAATAACATGCATACATGCAAAGAGTGAGCCCTAAAAATATCCTGAAGAAATACCTTTAAAATAATAGGAAGTACCTGATACTTATAAAACACTAAGGTATGATGAAATAATGATGATTTTTTTGCCTTATTAAATCAATTATCTTTATTAAACTCTAGGTAATATCTTTTTATGATAGTCTTCATAAACCCTGCCAAGTTTTTTCATTATTTGGGGAAGTATCAAATTGGCAATTAGAGATCTATCAGGCACATAATAATTTGAATAAAAAAAGAACTTTTGTCTTTTTAAATATGAAATAATGACCTTTAATTCTTAAACAGTGTATCAGATCCTGCTGTGATAATAGTCATTTTTGGTCTCTGCCAGTTTGTGCCCTACTTAATTCCTAAAGTGAGGTAGTTTCTTTTAAAGTTGCTGTCTTGGTCATCTAGTGCTGCTATAACAGAAATACCACAAGTGGAAGGTTTTAACAAAGAGAAGTTTATTCTCTCACAGTCCAGTAGGCTAGAAGTCTGAATTCAGGGCACTGGCTCCAGGGAAAGGCTTTTTCTCTCTCTCAGCTCCACAGGAATGTCTTTGTCATCGGCCTTCTTTTGATCTGGGAGCGTCTCAGTGCAAGAACCTCAGGTCCAAATGACGCACTCTGCTCCCGATGCTGCTTTCTTGGTGGTATGAGGTCCCCCTGTCTCTCTGCTTGCTTCTCTCTTTTATGTCTCAAAGTGATTGTCTTAAGACACTATCTAATCTTGCAGATCTCATCAATATAACTGCCACTAATCCATCTCATTACATCATGGTGAAAGGATTTATAAAGCATAGGGAAAACACATCAGATGACAAAATGGTAGACAATCATACAATAGTGGGAATCATGACCTAGCCAAGTTAGCAGATATTTGGGGGGGACACAATTCAATCCATGACAGTTACCTTGCTTATGCTTAGTGTTTTACAAGTTTTTTTTTTCCTCAGTGGAAGAAAACAACAAACTTTATGATTTCTTTTAGATATAAAATATTGGGATGAAAAGGGGCTACTATCAGACTTTACAGTTAAGTAGTGGAGAATGCAGGCAGAATGCAAGGGAGAGGTTTTTTTGTTTGTTTGTCTGTTTGTTTTAATACTTCTTCAAGCTCTTCTTTGAAGCCTGGGAGACTAACTTCCACGACAAGGGAAAGAATGTGCCATATCCCACTTTTTTTTTCCTTTTTCATTCTACATCCTTAAACATAGAAATTAAAGGGCGTGATGGATAGAGCAACCAACGAAAACTTTCTCCATTTGGAATATGGAATTGGAAAAAGAAAACAACAGAGAAGGAATTAAGGAACCCAGGGAATGGAAAATATGTTGTTTTAATAGCTCAAAGCAGCTTCCATTTAAGGGGGCTGTCAGGGAAAAAGCCCGTCAGTGTAGAAACCTCTTCTTCCAATCACTGCTATTGAGCCACCTGCAGCATGGCTCACTAAGGAGCAGCTGTCCACCCGGGAATAGGCTGCTTGATTAGGTACGGATTTCTTGTTATGTTTATTAAATCAATTACCTCGTTCTCCAGCTGTCTTGACAAATTTACTTCTGGCAAAAGAAGAGAGGGAGTATTGAATTCAGTACTAAAGTTTCCATTGATCTTTCTGAAAATAATACTACAGATCAGTAAGCATATCCATTTTACATACTGTCAAAGAGAGACCATTCTGTGAAGCAATACATTATTAAAATTATTTAAAATTTTCATTACAATTTTTTTTCAGCAATTACCAAAAACCAGAACCAAACACACTGCCATCAAGTCAATTCTGACTCAGAGCACCTGGTGGACTTGAACTGGTGACCTTTTGTTTAACAGCCATAGCACTTAACCACTACACCACCAGGGTTTCCTCAGCAATTATGTAAACCTATTGCTGTCAAGTTGATTCTGACTCATAGAGGCCCTAAAGGACAGAGTAGAACTGCCCCATAGGATTTCAAAGGAACACCTGGTAGGATGGGATAAACGAAGGCATCTACATAAGACAGGGAGGTTTATGACAGGAATGATAGCTTAAATCACCAACACTAACCAACAATCTTAATGTGAGACACCACTCTGAACAATACAACTGACATAAGGATTTATGTAGAAAGAATGCTGTCATAGAATTATTCTCTTACTTCTTAGTATACCTCATTTTTGAAATGCAAATAATAACTCATATTTTTATTCAGGATCTTTGCATTCAGTGCTCCATCTTTCTCTAATGCTCTTTCCCTAGATATAGGCGTGGATTCATTATTTCATTCAGATATCTTTTCAAATGTTACCTGGTTGAAGAGGACCTTCTTGACCTCTGTAAATGCTTTGCATGAAAATACTTTGCACATTATTAATTACCTATTTTTGCCTAAATATTAATGTCAATGACTACGCTTCCTACTAGTTTGGTTCTATATTTAATATTTTAATAGCCTATCCTGATTTCAAATTCCGTTTATCAGTCTTAGAAAAATAATTCAAGTTATCTTATTCCCTTTGAATATTTTAAAGTATATCAGACTAAATTTAAACACATTAGCACTCCATGCATAAATCATTTGACCATAACTATGTAAAACTATATAATTTTCAAATGCTGTGAGTTCTTAGCACATTGTTTTCTATGCTAATAATGGCTACCAGAAATAGCTATTTGTAGATTTCACTGCTGTTTTTTATTTGATTTCATTATTAAGACTTGGTTCAAAGAATTAGAAATCATGAATCGTAATGCACACACACACACAAACATACCAAATATCAAATATATTGATTATATTATATTGTGTTTGTGTGTGTGTGTGCATTGAAAATTTCTTGCATGGCTTCAGTAGCATATTTTGCTATCATGAACTTATTTTCTTTCCATCAATTAACAATTAATTAAGTTTTGTAATTACATGAAAATATTTTATGACCATAATCAAGAGTTCTACCACTGATCACAAAAAATGTCTCAGATCATTGACAAATTAATTGGTTCATCAATAATTTACTAGATTGGGGTCCACACCCTGAAGCAGTCGAGACAATGAAATGTACTT
Source organism: Loxodonta africana (assembly GCF_030014295.1). Lineage (NCBI taxonomy): Eukaryota > Metazoa > Chordata > Mammalia > Proboscidea > Elephantidae > Loxodonta > Loxodonta africana. The sequence goes on from NC_087355.1 coordinate 64,423,282, forward strand.
CAAGTCGGAAAGAGAGAGGAAATTTTTTAAGAGGTGACACCAATGGGAGGGACCCAACAGCAATGCTGGCTCTTCATTATGGAGTCACCCAAAAGCAATTTTTGCATCAGAACTTATACATCATTTTGGCAAGGATTACCTAATGTTTTTAAGCATGTAGCCCACAGATGGTCATATACATCACAAAACAACTACAAGGAACTCTTTATTAAACTATAGATATGCATGTTGTACATCTGGACTCTATGTGTTTGTAACAGGCTGAAAAAAAAAAAAAAACTTACGTAAGAATCTTCCGGCCTGTGGAACTGGCCTGCCAAGTCCTCTCTGACTGAGATAAGGAAAAAGAAAGAAAGTTGCAGATCAAAAGCTACAGGCAGCCTTCCTTGCTGCTGTCTTGCAGGCTGAAGGCCATTTCTCAAGAGAACAAAGAAGAGGACAGAGACCGATGCCACAGGAGCTGAAAGGCCTCTGTACCCCTTTGGAAGATACCAGAGCAACTGGTCCAATAAAAAGTGCTTATAGATTACTTAAGAGTCATCATAGTGTTAGTGATGTCAAGCTCTCAGTCACCTATTTTGAATAGGAGAAAACATGTAAGTTATTAGGGCCACAATAATGTCACCAAACCAAGAAAAAAAAAAAAAACAAAACCTGTTGCTGTTGAGTTGATTCTGACTCCTAGCAACCATATAGGACAGAGGAGAATTGCCCCATAGGGTTTCCAAGGAGTGGCTGATAGATTTAAACTGTCAACTTTTGGTTAGCAGCAAGAGCTCTTAACCGCTGAGCCACCAGGGCTCTGCAATAATACCACAAAAGTAAAAAATAAAACATTTTATGGAAGACATGTAAAAATTACATAATTTTTCACTACCAAATATTTTCTTCCTTTTATGCTGCCTAGAGAATATTTTATCTACTCATTACAATGTATGTTTAAAGTCAGATTACCCCACATCTAGTCTTTCATCGTGTATTGTTGATTAAGGTGTTTTTAGATTAGATATTCTGCATCTTTATTATTTTGATGTTTTGCTATTTATTTCCTTTTTAGCATGCTTTAGTTTTTCTCTATGCTAAACTTTCCATGGCCTCATTTTTTAATGTATATCAATTACTCTTATAAAATCTATTTTCATATCCCAAGTTGTCCAGTTGCTCTCAACAGCTCATTATCTTAACTAAATAAAATTTATGGCAACAATGCCATTTTACTTTATTTGCGTTTTAGTCCTACATTAAAGTCCTGTAATGCTGATTTATACTATACATTAAGAAGCTGCAAATATCACTCCAGAAAAGACTCTAAAAAGGAGAAAAAAAGGAAACATACACACTAAACTGTTACAGATGATACAAAATAGGGTATATCAATAAAATACTAAACTTTGGAAAAGTCATAGAATCTAATGTTTAGAAATGTGAATAGTGATCTACTGTTAAAAATTGTGCAGGGTCAGCAAAAAAAATTGTGCAGGGTCAGCAAAAAAGGGAAAGACCCTCAATGAGATGGATTGACACAGTGACAGCAACAATGGGCTTAAGCTTAGCAACGATTGTGAGCATGGTGAAGGACGGGGCAGTGTTTTGTTCTGTAGTACATAGGGTCGCCGTAAGTTGGAACTGACTCAACGCGCCTAATAACAACAAAAACTTTTAAAAATTAGTGTCCTAAATAAAGATAAATAATTGCTTTAATCATTTCTCTCCTAAAAGATTAAATAAAAAAAAACTAAACAATATTGATTAGATATTCTTAGTTATGCCTCATTAATTATTTCTATAAACTTCTAGATTCCTTTCCCTCAAGATAACTGTACTGCCTATTTTCATACCATGTAGCTGAATTTATACTTAATTAATATAAAGTCTTTTAACCATGTTCATTTCCACCTTTGTCATAAATGAGACAGTAATAGTTCACATGATACAGCATGAAAGTTCTGGAACATAAAGCTTCATGGTGATATTTGTAAAAACATTGCCATCCCCCAGTATCTACCTCTGCCAAAACAGCCAAGAATCATAATAGTTCAGGGGATAGTTTGAATGAATCAGCAATACATATAGCCACTTAGAAATTGCTATCTATTCCTACAGATCAAAAAAAAAAAAGTATCCCCCATTGCCAAGAATGTAGTCATCAGTCGTCCAGCTACGATATAATAAAAACAGTATCTTTTTCCTATAATTAAGAAATTTACTAAACATACTGAAGATATCATCTGGCCTTATTTGAGTTTTTACTCTCAGAGTGACTTGTAATAACTCACATTATCAAAATTATCAAAGTTGAGTGAATTTTATTACTCATCTTTTACTAGTTTATGCTGTAGTAACCAAATAACCCACAATCTTGGTGTCTAACAACTACAAAGTATTATTTCTCATTTACATTACAAGTTGGCTACAGTTCTATCTTTCTAAATGTCTTCTAAAATCCAGGAAGAAGAGCTTTCCTAAGCAGAGGAGAAACAATATTGCAAAAATACATGACAGGTACTAAGCGGCGCTAAGTGGCACACATCATTCCTGCTCATATTTCATTGGCTAAAACTAGACACAGGGTAAAGACTGATGTGTTTAGATCACGGAAGAAAAATCGTATTACAGAGACCAAACCAAACAGAGAAGGGCACCCAATATGTGGTACCAATAAAATCCCACACACAGAAACACACATGTAAATAAATATCAAAACTTTAAAATCAAATATGAACTAATGCACTTTGTCTATAAGATTAAATTTAATTAACCTTAGCCTCTGATTTATATATTGCAACCAAAGAATTTTTCAAATAAATAGTATCTCTTTAGTTATTACAATAAAAACAGAAAAAAGGATTTTTAAAATATTATATTTTTAAGAATCTCATGTTCTACAGTAACTCTCAACAGTTAATAAAAAACAACAACAGAACTACCATAAACCTGTGGAAACCAAACCAGTTGCCATCAAGTAGATTCCGACTCATAGCAACATTATAAGACAGTAGAAGTGCCCCATAAGGTTTCCAAGGAGTGGCAGGTGGATGCAAACTGCCAACTTTTCGCTTGGCAGCTGAGCACCTAAGCCAAGATCTTAACCACTGCGCCACCAAGATCCCCACAGAAATATCATATGACCCAGCAATTCCACTGCTTGAAAGCAGTGAACATACATACATATACCAAAGTTCATTGCACTACACACAATAGCTAAAAGATAAAAACAACCTAGATGCCCATCAATAGAAGAATGGATCAATAGAACATTGTACACACATAAAATGGAATACAACTCAGCCAGAGAGAAAAATGAAGTCCTGACACATGCTACTCATGGATACATGGATACATGGATACATGGATACATGAATAGAGCTACTCATAGTGACCCTATCGGGCAGAGAAGAACTACCCCAAAGAGTTTCCAAGGAGTGGCTGAAGGATTCGAACTGCTGACCTTTTGGTTAGCAGTCAAGCTCTTAATCATTTTGTCACCAGGGCTCCTTGAAGACTGTATGTTGAGTGAAATAAGTCAATCACAAAAGAACAAATTCTGTATGACCTCACTTATATTAAAAGACAAGCACAGGCAAACGTGTAGAGACCAAAATATATTTGTGGCTACCAGGGGCAAGAAGGAAGGGGAAGTGGAAGTTATTGCTTATGGAGCCCTGAGTTTCTGTTTACGGTGATAAAAAATTCACATTAAGAGTAGTGGTTTCCAGGGGACCAAGATGGCTGACTAGGTAGAAGCTCCCACTAATCACTCTTGCAACAAAGACTCGAAAAAACAAGTGAATCAAATACATACATGACAATCTATGAACCCTGACCATCAAACACAGAACTAAGGAGTTGATCTGAGTGACAGGGGAGTGAAAAGCCGCATGTAGAAGCACCGGCCACTTCCAGAGCCGGCATGCAGTGCCACAGGCTTGAGCCCTTGCAGTTCCTTGGTGCCAGAGTGGTGGGGCTGATCATGGCTTACTGAGATGGGGCAAGCACAAGACGCAGCCCTGATGCCCTGGAGGAACCCCAGCTGCACACTGACATGGCTGACAGGGGAACAAGAAAACACAGAGAAGCAGCAACTGGTTTCGGAGCCTGGAGCGCAGAATCCCAACCAGGAGACCTTGGTGCTGGGCTTTGGACTAAGCACGGCAGGGCTGATTGTGGCTTCCTGAGGTGGGTCAAGCACAGCATGCAGCCCTAACCCTCTGAGGCAATCTCAGTGGGGACCCAGACAGCGCACACAGGCTACACACCCCTCTGAAATCTCAGATAAAACCGTTCTCAGCAAACAAGATAAGTAACTTTGTATATTTTGCAGTGCTACTCTCCCCTATCTATCTGATCCCTCCCCTCTCTGCCCCAGCCGGCTTTGTTAATATTGGAATCCCCTGGGCCAGAGAATGAACTGCTCTGTGGGTTTTTTTTTTTTTTTTTTTTTTTCTTTTTTCTTTTCTAACCATTCTCCTGGCCTGAGGAAAGAAGCAATTAACAATCTGGGGAAAAATCCTTCCCCGACTTCCCTAAACTGGAATAACAATACAGAAGCAGCTCCATCCAGCCATAAGAGATCCACAGTCTTTGGCTTTCACCCCTACAGGGAACCAGGTGGATATTATAATGTAAAGGCAATTCAGATAGAGAGCTGACTGTACTTGTTTTAGCTGAGCAGTGGAAAGGCAAGTTTTGGATGTCAGATACCTCTCTACCTATTAAACAGATCCTTCACTGATCCACAGCGGGTAACTGAGGGCTGTGGCTCCATCCACATCACCTAGCCACCTGCTAAAGGGGTCTGAGAATAGTGACACCTTACCAATCTTTAGAGGTACAAACATTCAGTGCCTAAGGTACAGCTTCCGAGCCCACCCACCACAGTGCTCTAGAGAATAGAAACACTCCTACCTCACTGGCACTTGGGGGAAGGCTGTTGGCATCCTGCCCTCCTCAGAGTATGACCCCTTGCCACTACTAGAAACTGGCACATACGACCATCACCACTACTCCTTTAAGTAAATAAGTGAGAGCCTATACCACACACTAGGTGACCCACTATCAAGACACCTGAGCTGATTCTATTCAGGAATAGTGAATGGACTCAAAGTCTCATATACCTGGTAACAGCTCAAACCAGCTGGTAAGAGGACATAAGTGATTCAAAGGCTACAACAATCAAGTTAGCATACTCTAGTAGCGCATCTGGGTGTGTTGAAACAAAACAAAACAAGAAGACTCAATGAGCAAATATAAAATAAATCATTACAATATCTTACAGATGGCTCAGAGACAGCAGTCAGTATCAACTCACATAAAGAAGAAGACCATGATTGCTTCTACAAACCCCTGAATCAGAGAATCAAAACCTTTCCCAGGTGAAGATACATCCCTGGAATTGCCAGATGTAGAATAAAAAAACTAATATGCAGAATGCTTCAAGACATCAGCGATGACCTCAGAAGTGAAATAACACAATCAGCAGAAAAAGCCAAGGAACACACGGATAAAGCAGTTGAAGAAATCAAAAAGATTATTCAAGAACATAGCAAAAAAATTAATAAGCTGCAAGAATCCATAGAGAGACAGCATTCAGAAATTCAAAAGATTAACAATAAAATTACAGAATTAGACAACTCATTTTTTTTTTTTTACAGGAAGTCAGAGGAGCAGAATTGAGGAAATGGAATGCAGAGTTGAGGAAAGGGAGGATAAGGCAATTGGCACCAATATATTTGAAGAAAAATTAGATAAAATAATTTAAAAAAATGAAGAAATCCTAAGAACCATGTGGGACTCCATCAAGAAGAATAATTTGAGTGTGATTGGAGTTCCAGAACAGGGTGGGATAACAGAAAATACAGAGAGAATAGTTGAAGATCTGTTGGCAGAAAACTTCCCTGGGATAGTGAAAGATGAAAGGATACCTATCCAAGATGCTCATCAAACCCCATATGAGATAGACCCCAAAAGAAGATATAACCATATTAAATATTTATGCACCCAATGACAGAGCTGTAAGATCAATAAAAAAAAAAAAAAAACTCTAATAGAATTTAAAAGTGAAATAGACACCTCCACAATTATAGTAGGAGACTTCAACACACTACTTCTGGTGAAGGAAAGGACATCCAGTAAGAAGCTCAATAAAGACATGGAAGATCTAATTGCTACAATCAACCAACTTGACCTCATTGACTTATACAGAACACTCCATCCAATAGCTGCAAAGCATACTTTCTTTTCTAGTGCACATGGAACATTCTCTAGAATAGACCATACATTAGGTCATAAAGCAAGCCTTTGCAGAATCCAAAACATTGAAATATTACAAAGCATCTTCTCAGATCATAAGACCATAAAAGTGGAAATCGATAACAGAAAATCTAGGGAAAAGAAATCAAATACTTGGAAACTGAACAATACCCTGCTGAAAAAAAAGACTGGGTTATAGAAGACATTAAGGAGGGAATAAAGAAATTCATAGAATGCAACAAGAATGCAAACACTTCCTATCAGAACCTTTGGGACACAGTGAAAGCTGTGCTTAGAAATCAGTTTATATCAATAAATGCACACATACAAAAAGAAGAAAGAGCCAAAATCAAAGAAATGTCCCTATAACTTGAACAAATAGAAAGAACAACAGAAGAAACCCTCAGGCAAGAGAAGAAAACAAATAATACATATTAGATTAGAGCAGAATAAAGTGAATTATAGAACAGAAAAACAATTGAAAGAGTTAACAAGGCCAAAAGCTGGTTTTTAGAAAAAATTAACAAAATTGATAAACCATTGGCTAGACTGACTAAAGAAATACAGGAAAGGAAAAAAATAACCTGAATAAGAAATGAGATGGGCCATGCCACAACAGATTCAATTGAAATTAAAAGAATCATATCAGATTACTATGAAAAATTGTACTCTAACAAATTGGAAAGCCTAGAAGAAACCTAGAAACACACTACCTGCCTAAACTAACACAAACAGAAGTAGAACAACTAAATAGACCCATAACAAAAAAAGAGATTGAAAAGATAATCAAAAATCTCCCAAGAAAAAAAAAAGCCCTGGCCTTGACTGCTTCACTGCTGAGTTCTACTAAACTTTCAGAGAAGAGTTAACACCACTACCACTAAAGGTATTTGAAAGCATAGAAAAGGACAGAATACTACCTAACTCATTCTATGAAGCCACCATATCCCTGATACCAAAAGCAGGTAAAGACAACACAAAAAAAGAAAACTACAGACCTATATCCCTCATGAACATAGATGCAAAAATCCTCAACAAAATTCTAGCCAATAGAATACAACAGCATAACCAAAAAATAATGCACCATGGCTAAGTGGGATTTATGCCAGGTATGCAAGCATGCAAGCATGGTTTAATATTAGAAAAACCATTAATGTAATCCACCATATAAATAAAATAAAAGACAAGAATCACGTGATCTTATCAATTGATGCAGAAAAGGCATTTGACAAAGTCCAACACCCATTCATGACAAAAACTCTCAGCAAAATAGGAATTGAAGGAAAATTCCTCAACATAGTAAAAGGCATTTATACAAAGCCAACAGCCAACATCATTCTTAATGGAGAGATTCTGAAAGCATTCCTCTTGTGAATGGGAACCAGACAAGGGTGCCCCTTATAACCACTCTTATTCAACATTGTGCTGGAGGTCCTAGCCAGAGAAATTAGGCTAGCTAAAGAAAAAAAGGGCACCCAGATTGGTAAGGAAGAAGTAAAAGTATCTCTGTTTGCAGATGTCATGATCTTATACACAGAAAACCCAAAGAATCCTCAAAAAAACTACTGAAACTAATAGAAGAGTTCAGCAGAATATCAGGTTACAATATAAATGTACAAAAATCAGTTGGATTCCTCTACACCAACAAAAAGAATATCGAAGAGGAAATCACCAAATTGATACCATTCAAAGTAGCCCCCAAGAAGATAAAGTACTTAGGAATAAATCTAAGCACAGAGGTAAAAGACTTATACAAAGAAAACTACAAGGTACTACTGCAAGAAACCAAAAGAGACCTACATAAGTGGAAAAACATACCTTGCTCATGGATAGGAAGAATTAACATTGTAAAAATGTCTATTCTACCAAAAGCCAACTATATATACAATGCAATTCGGATCCAAATTCCAATGGCATTTTTTAATAAGGTGGAGAAACAAATCACCAACTTCATATGGAAAGGAAAGAAGCCCTGGATAAGTGAAGTATTACTGAAAAAGAAGAACAAAGTGGGAGGCCTTGCTCTACCTGATTTTAGAACCTACTATACTGCCACAGTGGTCAAAACAGCCTGGTACTGGTACAACAACAGATACATTGACCAATAGAACAGAATTGAGAATCCAGATATAAATCCATCCACATATGAGCAACTGATATTTGACAAAGGCCCAGTGTCAGTTAATTGGGGAAAAGATAATCTTTTTAACAAATGATGCTGACATAACTGGATATCCATCTGCAAAAAAAAATGAAACAAGACCCATGCCTCACACCATGCACAAAAACTAACTCAAAATGGATCAAAGACCTAAGCATAAAGTCTAAAACGATAAAGATTATGGAAGAAAAAATAGGGACAAAGTTAGGAGCCCTAATACATGGCATAAACAGTATACAAAACATTACTAGAAACCGGAGCTCTTAAAAATCAAACACCTATGCTCATCCAAAGACTTTACCAAAAGAATAAAAGACTACCAACAGACTGGGAAAAATTTTTAGCTATGATATCTCCGACCAGTGTCTGATCTCTAAAACCTACATGATTGTGCTAAAACTCAACCACAAAAAGACAAACCACTCAATTAAAAAATGGGCAAAAGATATGAACAGGCACTTCACTAAAGAAGATATTCAGGTGGCTAACAGATACATGAGAAAATGCTCTCGATCATTAGCCGTTAGAGAAATGCAAATTAAAACTATAATGAGATTCCATCTCACTCCAACAAGGCTGGCATTAATCCAAAAAACACAAAATAATAAATGTTGGAGAGGCTGTGGAGAGATTGGAACATTTATACACTACTGGTGGGAACGTAAAATGGTACAACCACTTTGAAAAATCAAAGTGAGAATTAGAACTACCATAGGACCCAGGGACCCCACTCCTTGGAATATATCCTAGAGAAATAAGAGCCTTTATATGAACAGATATATGCACACCCATGTTTATTGCAGCACTGTTTACAATAGTAAAAGAATGGAAGCAACCAAGGTGCCCATCAATAGATGAATGGATAAATAAATTACGGTATATTCACACAATGGAATACTACACATCGATAAAGAACAGTGATGAAGCTGTGAATCATTTCCTAACATGGAGGAACCTGGAAGGCATTATGCTGAGTGAAATTAGTCAGTTGCAAAAGGACAAATATTGTATAAGACCACTATTATAAGAACTTGAGAAATAGTTTAAACTGAGAAGAACACATTCTTTTGTGGTTATGAGGTGGGAGGGAGGGAGGGTGGGAGAGGGTTATTTACTAATTAGATAGTAGATAAGAACTACTTTAGGTGAAGGGAAGGACAACACTCAAAACAGGGGAGGTCAGCACAACTGGACTAAACCAAAAGCAAAGAAGTTCCCTGAATAAACTGAATGCTTCGAAGGTCAGCGTAGCAGGGGCAGGGGTTTGGTGACCATGGTTTCAGGGGACATCTAAGTCAATTGGCATAATAAAATCTATTAAGAAAACATTCTGCATCCCACTTCGAAGAGTGGCCTCAAACACTAGAAAGCGGCCATCTAGATACATCAATGAGTCTCAACCCACCTGTATCAAGTGAGAATGAAGAACACCAAGAACACAATGTAATTATGTGCCCAAGAGACAGAAAGGGCCACATGAACCAGATAGTACATCATCCTGAGACCAGAAGAGCTTGATGGTGCCCGGCCACAACCGATGACTGCCCTGATAGGGAACACAACAGAGAACACCTGAGGGAGCAGGAGAGCAGTGGGATGCAGACCCCAAATTCTTATAAAAAGACCAGACTTAATGGCCTGGGTGAGACTAGAAGGACCCTGGTGGTCATGGCCCCCAGATCTTCTGTTGGCCCAGGACAGGAACCATTCCCAAAGCCAACTCTTCAGACATGGATTGGACTGGACTATGGGTTGCAGAGGAATGTTGGTGAGGAGTGGGCTTCTTGGATCAGGTGGACACTTGAGACTGTGTTGGCATCTCCTGCCTGGAGGGGAGATGGGAGGGTAGAGGTGGTTAGAAACTGGGAAAATGGACACAAAAAGAGAGAGTGGTAGGAGGGAGCGGTCTGTCTCATTGAGGGGAGAGTAATTGGGAGTATGTAGCAAGGTGTATATAAGTTCTTAATTGAGAGACTGACTTGATTTGTAAACTTTCACTTAAAGCACAATAAAAATCATTAAAAAAATAAAATGGCATTTTCATATATAGAAAAAAAAAAAAAAAAAGAGTAGTGGTTTCAGAGCCAATTGGTATGATTGATGCTCCTAAGTTGTTCACCTGTAAAAAGTTGATATGGCAAATGCTGTGTGGTATACCCAAGCCAGTGCAGCTGAGTCCATTCCGACTCATAGCGACCCTATAGGACAGAGTAGAACTCCCGCATAGTTTCCGATGAGGACCTGGCAGATTCGAACTGCTGACCCTTTGGCTAGCAGCTGTAGCATTAACCACTACGACACCAGGTTTTCCGCTGTGTGGTACATTGATTAAAAATTTACTCCCCGTCGTTTGTTTCATTGATTGTATTTTTAATTTCTATTCCAATGCCAATAATGTTCACTAACAAGTTCCGTAGAGTGCATAAGGATCTAATAGACAGTAGTCAGCATCCTATGGTGGATTTTGTACTGCTCATTATTGGAGAAAAAAAAGAAAGGTGAAATCAGTGAGAGAAAATGATTTTTACTAGTACCTAATATATATATATATACATATATATATACATATATATTATATTATATAGTATACTTGACACTTATACTTGACATATTTCAAATACTATTAGCTCACATGTTACATGGGAATAAAATTCTCAACATTAAACAACTAGTACTGGAAATCTTTATTCAGCAAGTGCAACCTACTTTGGAAAATGAGTGAAAATACAAAGGAAAAGGATTAATTTGTTTATTGATTTCACTTGGAGTAATAAAAAGACCTTCAAGCCTTATGGGATATTCTTGTTGAAACTACACTAGAAATGGACCATCAGGCACAATTATTGTTCTTATTTCTATTGACATGCACCATCAAGAAGGGTCATTTAGGACACCCTCAAGGTCACTAGGAAAGAGAATGATTTTATTAAAGCTATCAAATTTATCTCAACCATTGTGTTTCTTATTATACTCTAACATATTCTTCTTTAACTGAAATAGACCTAAAATTTGAGTTAACACTAAATGTTCTTACAAGGAGACGCTTATTAGGAAATGAACCAATTCAGATAATTTTCCTAATACACATTAACATGTGAATAGCAAGTACAATTGTGAAAATGAGTAAAATTAACGGAAGATATATGGATTGTCCATATACTAGATCTCATTTTATTCATAAAACTAAGGCAATGAACCCAAATGTTACCTATTCTTATCACACTATTTTTTATTAATAATACTAAAGCTGCTAAGACTATGCAAAATAAATATCTCAATTAGTTAAAATGGATTTTTTATATAAAACATAAAAGAGCAAGATAAATGTGAGAGTATTCATTATGTATTGTATTAATCCCTTTAATTGACATTTGTTTTTATTTTGCAAATTGATCTTCTCTGTATTTTTAAAGTGTCTTTTAAGATATATTTATAACATACATGGATTAAATAAAAGGAAAATACTATATACCTAGCTTAAATGAGGAAAACTCTGGTGTCTGGCCAATTGGTTGATACAGTTCGTACTGGTAAGAACAATTTGAACACAAGAAAAAATTTCTGGATGACTTCTGTCTAGTTTTTTGTATTACAAAGCGGAAGTTATAAGCCACAAAGATAGGATGAAAGGCTCAATGATGAGAGTGAACTATCTGGCCACAAAACTATAGGAATCAGATGACATCTGTGACTTATACTTGAGTGGTTCAGAACAGATTCACCTATGTGCATATAGATTGTTGCTTGGAGAGATGGTAATTTCCACCTTTAATAATGACTTAGCTTTTTAATGGGCTCATACCTTTTTTCTTTTTAATTGCGCTTTAAGTGAAAGTTTACAATTCAAGTCAGTTTCTCATACAAAAACTTACACGCACATTGTTATGTGACCCTAATTGCTCTCCCTATAATGTGATAGTACACTCCTCCTCTCTACCCAATATATCCCATGTCCATTCAAACAGCTCCTCTTCCCCTCTGCCTTCTCATCTCACCTCTGGACAGGAACTGGCCACATAGTGTCATATGTCTACTTGAGCTAAGAAGCACACTCCTTACCAGTATCATTTTATGTCTTATAGTCCAGTCTAATCTTCCTCTGAAGAGTTGGCTTTGGAAATGTTTTTAGTTTGGGGCTAACAGAGATTGCGGGGGCCATATCCTCTGGGATCCCTTCAGTCTCAGTCAGACCATTAAGTCTGGTCTTTATACTAGATTTGACTTTTGCATCCCACTTCTCTCCTGCTCCATCACAGATTCTCTGTTTTGTTCCTCTCGGGACAGTCATTGGTGGTAGCCAGGCACCTTCTAGTTCTTCCAGTCTCAGGCTGCTGGAGCCTCTGGTTTATATGGCCCTTTCTATCTCTTGGACTCTTATTATCCTTGTGCCTTTGGTGTTCTTCATTCTCCTTTGCTCCAGGTGGGTTGAGACCAATTGATGCATCTTAGATGGCCGCTTGCTAGCATTTAAGACTCCAGACACCACTCTTTGAAGTGGGATGCAGAATGTTTTCTTTTTTTTAAAATAATTTTTATTGTGCTTTAAGTGAAAGTTTACAAATCAAATCAGTCTGTCACATATAAACTTATATACATCTTACTACATATTCCCATTTACTCTCCCCCTAATGAGTCAGCCTGCTCCCTCCTTCCAGTCTCTCCTTTCGTGACTGTTTTGCCAGTTTCTAACTTTCTATACCCTCCCCTCTCCCCTCCAGACAGGAGACACCAACACACTCTTCATCAACATCTCTCTCCAACCCATTGTCCAGTCCCTTCCATGTCTGATGAGTTGTCTTTGGGAATGATTCCTGTTCTGGGTCAACAGAAGTTTTGGGGACCATGACTGCCAGGATTCTTCTAGTCTCAGTCAGACCATTAAGTCTGGTCTTTTTATGAGAATTTGGGGTTTACATCCCACTGTTTTCCTGCTCCCTAAGGGGTTCTCTGTTGTGCTCCCTGTCAGGGCAGTCATCGGTTGCGGCCGGGTACCATCTAGTTCTTCTGGTCTCAGGATAATGTAAGTCTCTAGTTCAAGTGGCCTTTCTGTCTCTTGGGCTCATAGTTATTGTGTGACCTTGGTGTTCTTCATTCTCCTTTGATCCAGGTGGGTTGAGACCAATTGATGCATCTTAGATGGCCGCTTGTTAGCATTTAAGACCCCAGACACCACACTTCAAAGTGAGATGCAGAATGTTTTCTTAATAGAATTTATTATGTCGATTGACTTAGAAGTCCCCTTAAGCCATAGTCTCCAAACCCCCGCCCTTGCTCTGCTGACCTTTGAAGCATTCAGTTTGTCCCGGAAACTTCTTTGCTTTTGGTCCAGTCCAGTTGATCTGATCTTCCCCATACTGAGTATTGTTCTTTCCTTCACCTAAAGTAGTTCTTATCTACTATCTAATCAGTAAATAAAACTCTCCAACCCTCCCTCCGTCCCCCCTCTCATAACCACAAAAGTATGTGTTCTTCTCAGTTTGTACTATTTCTCAAGATCTTATAATAGTGGTCTTATACAATATTTGTCCTTTTGCCTCTCACTAATTTCACTCAGCATAATGCCTTCCAGGTTCCTCCATGTTATGAAATGTTTCACAGATTCGTCACTGTTCTTTATCGATGCGTAGTATTCCATTGCGTGAATATACCAAAATTTATTTAACCATTCATCCGTTGATGGACACCTTGGTTGCTTCCAGCTTTTTGCTATTGTAAACAGAGCTGCAATATACATGGGTGTGCATATATCTGTTCATGTAAAGGCTCTTATTTCTCTAGGATATATTCCAAGGATTGGGGTCACTGGGTCCTATGGTAGTTCTAGTTCTCACTTTTTAAGGAAGCGCCAAATTGATTTCCAAAGTGGTTGTACCATTTTACATTCCCACCAGTAGTGTATAAATGTTCCAATCTCTCCACAGCCTCTCCAACATTTATTTTTTTGTGTTTTTTGGATTAATGCCAGCCTTGTTGGAGTGAGATGGAATCTCATCGTAGTTTTAATTTGCATTTCTCTAACAGCTAATGATCGAATTTTCTCATGTATCTGTTAGCTGCCTGAATACCTTCTTTAGTGAAGTGCGTGTTCATATCCTTTGCCCACTTTTTGATTGAGTTGTTTGTCTTTTGTGGTTGAGTTTTAGCAGAATCATATAGATTTTGGAGATCAGGCGCTGGTTGGAGATGTCATAGCTGAAAATTCTTTCCCAATCTGTAGATGGTCTTTTTACTCTTTTGGTGAAGTCTTTAAATGAGCATAGGTGTTTGATTTTTAGGAGCTCCCAGTTATCTGGTTTCTCTTCGTCATTTTTGGTAATGTTTTGTATTCTGTTTATGCCTTGTATTAGGGCCCCTAACATTGTCCCTATTTTTTCTCCCATGATATTTATCGTTTCAGTCTTTATGTTTAGGTCTTTGATCCACTTGGAGTTAGTTTTTGTGCATGGTGTGAGGTATGGGTCCTGTTTCAATTTTCTGCAAATGGATATCCAGTTATGCCAGCACCATTTGTTAAAAAGACTATCTTTTCTCCAATTAAGTGACACTGGGCCTTTGTCAAATATCAGCTACTCATCTGTGGATGGATTTATATCTGGGTTCTCAATTCTGTTCCATTGGTCTATGTGCCTGTTGTTGTACCAGTACCTAGCTGTTCTGACTACTGTGGCTGTGTAATAGGTTCTAAAATCAGGTAGAGAGAGACCTCCCACTTTCTTCTTTTTCAGTAATGCTTTACTTCTCCGGGGCTTCTTTCCCTTCCATATGAAATTGGTGATTTGTTTCTCTATCACTAAAAAACGTCACTGGAATTTGGATCGGAAGTGCGTGGTATGTGTAGATGGCTTTTGGTAGAATAGACATTTTTGCTATGTTAAGTCTTCCTATCCATGAGCAAGGTATGTTTTCCACTTAAGTAGGGCCCTTTTAGTTTCTTGCACTAGTACTTTGTAGTTTTCTTTGTGTAGGTCTTTTTCATCCTTGGTAAGATTTATTCCTAAGTATTTTACCTTCTTGGGGGCTACTGTGAATGGCATTGATTTGGTGATTTCCCCTTCGATGTTCTTTTTGTTGGTGTAGAGGAATCCAAGTGATTTTTCTATGTTTATCTTATAACCTGAGACTCTGCCGAACTCTTCTATTAGTTTCAGTAGTTTTCTGGAGGATTCCTCAGGGTTTTCCATGTATACGATCATATCATCTGCAAATAGTGATAGCTTTACTTCCTCCTTGCCAGTCTGGATACCCTTTATTTCTTTGTCTAGCCTAAATTGCCCTGGCTAGGACTTCAAGTACGATGTTGAATAAGAGCGGTGATAAAGGGCATCCTTGTCTGGTTCCCATTCTCAAGGGGAAATGCTTTCAGGTTCTCTCCAGTTAGAGTGATATTGGCTGTTGGCTTTGCATAGATGCCCTTTATTATGTTGAGGAATTTTCCTTCAATTCCTATTTTGCTGAGAGTTTTTACCATAAATGGGTGTTGGACTTTGTCAAATGCCCTTTCTGCATCAATTGATAAGATCATGTGGTTTTTGTCTTTTGTTTTATTTATATGGTGGATTACATTAATGTTTTTTCTAATATTAAACCAACCTTGCATACCTGGTATAAATCCCACTTGGTCAAGATGGATTATTTTTTTGATATGTTGTTGAATTCTATTGGCTAGAATTTTGTTCAGGATTTTTGCATCTATGTTCATGATGGATATAAGTCTGTAATTTTCTTTTTTTGTGGTGTCTTTCCCTGGTTTTGGTATCAGGGATATGGTGGCTTCATAGAATGAGTTAGGTAGTATTCCATCGTTTTTTCTATGCTTTGAAATACCTTTAGTAGTAGTGGTGTTAACTCTTCTCTGAAAGTTTGGTATAACTCTGCAGTGAAACCATCCGGGCCAGGGTTTTTTTTTTTTTTTGTTGGGAGGTTTTTGATTACCTTTTCAATCTCTTTTTTTTTGTTATGGGTCTATTTAGTTGTTCTGCTTCTGACTGTGTTAGTTTAGGTAGGTAGTGTTTTTCTAGGAATTCATCCATTTCTTCTAGGTTTGCAAATTTGTTCGAGTACAGTTTTTCATAATAATGTGATATGATTCTTTTAATTTCAGTTGGGTCTCGTTTCTTATTCAGGTTATTTGTGTTCTTTGCTGTATTTCTTTAGTCAGTCTGGACAATGGTTTATCAATTTTTTTAATTTTTTCAAAAAACCAGCTTTTGGCTTTGTTAATTCTTTCAATTGTTTTTCTGTTCTCTAATTCATTAGCTCAGCTCTAATTTTTTATTATTTGTTTTCTTCTGGTGCCTGATGGATTCTTTTGTTGCTCACTTTCTATTTGTTCAAGTTGTAGGGACAGTTCTCTGATTTTGGCTCTTTCTTCTTTTTGTATGTGTGCATTTATCGATAAAAATTGACCTCTGAGGACTGCTTTTGCTGTATCCCAGAGGTTTTGATAGGAAGTATTTTCATTCATGTTGCATTCTATGAATTTCTTTATTCCCTCCTTAATGTCTTCTATAACCCAGTCTTTTTTCAGGAGGGTATTGTTCAGTTTCCAAGTATTTGATTTCTTTTCCCTAATTTTTCTGTTATTGATTTCCACTTTTATGGCCTTGTGGTCTGAGAAGATGCTTTGTAATATTTCGATGTTTTGGATTCTGCAAAGGTTTGTTTGATGACCTAATATGTGTTCTATTCTAGAGAATGTTCCATGTGTGCTAGAAAAAAAAGTACACTTTGCAGCTGTTGGGTGGAGTGTTCTCTATAAGTCTATGAGGTCAAGTTGGTTGATTGTAGCAATTAGGTCTTCTGTGTTTCTATTGAGCTTCTTACTGGAAGTCCTGTCCTTCTCTGAAAGTGGTGTGTTGAAGTCTCCTACTATAATTGTGGAGGTGTCTCTCTCGCTTTTCAGTTCTGTTAAAGTTTGTTTTATGTATCTTGCAGCCCTGTCATTGGGTGCATAAATATTTAATATGGTCATATCTTCCTGGTCTACTGTCCCTTTAATCATTACATAGTGTCCTTCTTTATCCTTTGTGGTAGATTTAACTTTAAAGTCTGTTTTGTCAGAAATTAATATTGCTTCTCCTGCTCTTTTTTGCTTGTTGTTTGTTTGATATATTTTTTTCCATAACTGAGTTTTAGTTTGTTTGTGTCTCCAAGTCTAAGGTGTGTCTCTTGTAGGCAGCATATAGACGGATCGTGTTTCTTTATCCAGTCTGAGACTCTCTGTCTCTTTATTGGTGCATTTAGTCCATTTGCATTCAGCGTAGTTATAAATAAGTATATGTTTAGTACTGTCATTTTGATGCCTTTTTGAGTGTGTTGTTGACAATTTCATTTTTCCACTACTTTTTTGTGCTGAGACGTTTTTCTTTGTAAATTGTGTGTTCCTCATTTTCACAGTAGTTGACTTTATGTTTGCTGAGTCGTTACATTTTTCTTGGTTTTTATTTTGAGTTGTGGAGTTGTTATACCTCTCTGTAGTTACCTTAATATTTACCCCTATTTTTCTAAGGAAAAACCTAACTTGTATTGTCCTATATTGCCTTGTTTCCCTCTCCATATGGCAGTTCTATTCCTCCTATATTCAGTCCCTCTTTTTGATTATTGTGATCTTTTACATATTGACTTCAATGATTCCCTGTTTTGAGCATTTTTTTCTTTTTAAAATTAATCTTAATTTGTTTTTGTGATTTCCCTATTTGAGTTGATATCAGGATATTCTGTTCTGTGACCTTTCGTTGTGCTGGTATCTGATATTGGTTTTCTGACCAAACGATTTCCTTTAGTATTTCTTGTAGCTTTGGTTTGGTTTTTGCAATTTCTCGAAGCTTATGTTTATCTGTAAATGTTTTAATTTCGCCTTCATATTTTAGAGAGAGTTTTGCTGGATATATGATCCTTGGCTGGCAGTTTTTCTCCTTCAGTGCTCTATGTATGTCAACTCATTGCCTTCTTGACTGCATGGTTTCTGCTGAGTAGTCTGAACTCATTCTTATTGCTTCTCCTTTGTAGGAGACCTTTCTTTTATCCCTGGCTGGTTTTAAAATTTTCTCTTTATCTTTGGTGTTGGCAAGTTTGATGATAATATGTCTTGGTGATTTTCTTTTTAAATCATCCTTATAAGGGGTTCGGTGAGCATCTTGGACAGATATCCTTTCGTCTTTCATGATGTCAGGGAAGTTTTCTGCGAACAGATCTTCAGCTATTCTCTCTGTATTTTCTGTTATGCCTCCGTGTTCTGGAACTCCAATCACACACAAGTTATTCTTCTTGATAGAGTCCCACATGATTCTTAGGGTTTCTTTATTTTTTTTAATTCTTTTATCTGATTTTTTTTAGCTATATGGGTGTCAATTCCCTTGTCCTCCAGAACCCCCACTCTGCATTCCAATTGCTCGAGTCTGCTCCTCTGACTTCCTATTGAGTTGTCTAATTCTGTAATTTTACTGTTAATCTTTTGGATTTCTGAATGCTGTCTCTGTATGGATTCTTGCAGCTTATTGATTTTTCCACTATGTTCTTGAATAATCTTTTTGATTTCTTCAACTGCTTTATCAGTGTGTTCCTTGGTTTTTTCAGTAGATTGCCTTATTTCATTTCTGAGGTCATCCCTGATGTCTTGAAACATTCTGTAAATTAGTTTTTTATATTTTGCATCTGGCAATTCTAGGATTGTATCTTCATTTGGGAAAGATTTTGATTCTTTAGTTTGGGGGGTTGTAGAAGCAATCATGGTCTGCTTCTTTGTGTGGTTTGGTATCGACTGCTCTCTCCAAAACATCTATAAGATATTGTAGTGATTTATTTTATATTTGCTCACTGAGTCTTACCTTGTTTTGTTTTCTTTCAATATACATAGATGGGCTACTAGATTGCACTGTCTTGATTGTTGTAGCTCTTTAATCACTTATGTCTTATTACCAGCTGGTTTGGGCTGTTACCATATATATAAGCCTATGAGTCCATTCACTGTTCTTGAGTAGAATCTGATTTGGGGTTACCAATGTCTGGTACAGACTGTCACCTATTCACCTAGAGAAGTAGTGGTGATAGTTGTGTGCACCAGATTCTAGTAGCTGCAGGGTTTCACACTCGGGGGGGACAGGATGCTGACAGGCTTCCCCCATGTGCCTGTGAGGTAGGTGTGTCTCTATTCCTAAAGCACTTTGGTGGGTGGGCTCTGCAGCTTTACCTTAGGCCCCCAGTGCCAGTGTCTCTTCAGATTGGTAGGTGTCACCCTCCTTAGACCCCTAAGGCAGGAGGCTAGGTGGTCTGGGGAGAGCTTAAGCCCTCAGTTCCCTGCTGTGGGTCAGTGAGGCGTCTGTTGAATATGCAGGGATATCAGACCTGGGAAACTTGTCTTTCCAGTAATCTGCTAAAACAATTACAGTCAGATCCCTATCAGAAATGGCTTTGCATTATAAAAGCCACCTTGTTCCCTGTAAGGATGAAAGCCCAAGACTGTGGATCACATATGCTTGGCTGGAGCTGATTCTGTATTTTTAGTCCAATTAGGGAAGGATTTTTGTAGCTGCTTGTCTCAGGCCAGGAGAATGAGTTAGGAAAAGACCAAAAAAAAAAAGAAAAACCACAGAGCACTTCACTCTCTGGCTCAGGAAATTCCAACGTTAATGAAGCCACTTGGGAAGTGGAGGGGAAGGATCAGATAGATAGGAGAGAGTAGCACCCTGGAATATAGACAAAGTTACTTGTCTTGCTTGGGATGACTGTTTTATCTGAGATTCCCGAGGGGTTCTTGGACTGTGTGTGTTGGCTGGGTCGAGACTGCCCCTGAGGGTCAGGCCCACGTCCGGTGCTTGTGCTGTCTCAGAAGCCGTGGTCAGTTCCTCTGCTCCCAGTCCAAAGCCCAGTGCCAAGGTTCCCCGGATGGGATGCCACACTCCAGGCTCCAAAACCAGCTGCTGCCTCCCGGTGACTTCTCCTCCTGTAAGCCGCATCACTGAGCTGTCTGCTTGCACTGTCTGGGCTTTCCCCGAGGTCACTTCTGGGGGCTAGGGCTGAGTCCCGTGTTTGCGCCATCTCAGGATGCCGTGCTCAGCTTCTCCGTGCCTAGTCCAAAGCCTGGCGCCAAGGATTCCTGACTGGGACCCTGGCTTCAGGCTCCAAAAGTTGCTGCTTCCCCGTGGATGTTCGTTCTCTGTCTCTGTCACTCAGGTCAACTCTTCAGATCTGTGTTTGATGGTCAGGGTTCATAGATTGTCATGTATGTGATCGATTCACTCGTTTTTCTGAGTCTTGTTTGCAAGAGAGACCCAAGTTAGCGTCTACCTAGTCGGCCATCTCAGCCCCGCCTCCCTCATTGGTCCATTTTGAGTTAGTTTTTGTGCACAGTGTGAGGTATGGGTCTTGTTTCATTTTTTTTTCAGATGGATATCCAGTTATGCCAGTACTATTTGTTAAAGAGTCTGTTCTTTCCCCAATTAACGGACTTTGGCTTTATTGAGCATCAGCTGCTCATAAGTGGATGAATTTATGTCTGGATTCTCATTTCTGGTCCATTGGTCTATGCATCTGCTGTTGTACCAGTACCAGGAAGTTTCAACTACCTTGGCAGTATAATAGGTTCTAAAATCAAGTAGGGTGAGGCCTCTCACTTTGTTCTTCTTTCCCAGTAACACTTTACTTACCCAGGGCCTCTTCTGTTTCCAGATGAAGGTGGTGATTTGTTTCTCCATCTCTTCAAAAAATGCCATTGGAATTCGAATTGGGATTGTATTGTATCTGTAGAGTGCTTTGACTAGAGTAGGTATTTTCACAATGTTGAGTCTCCCTATCCATCAGCAAGGTATGTTTTTCCACTTGTGTATGTCTCTTTTGGTTTCTTGCAGCAGTGTCTTGTAGTTTCTATTATATAAGTCTTTACATCTCTGGTTAGATTTTTTCCTAACTATTTTATCTTCTTGGAAGCTATTGTAAATAGTATTGATTGGTTATTTCCACTTTGAAGTTCTCTTTGTTGGTGTAGAGGGATCCATCTGATTTTTGTATTTTTATATTGTATCCTGATGCTTTGCTGAACTCTTCTATTAGTTCCAATAGTTTTCTTGCGAATTCTTTAGGGTTTTCTGTGTATAAGATTATATCATTTGCAAATAAAGATGCTTTTACTTCTTCCTTACCAATCTGGATGCCTTTATTTCTTTTTCTAGCCTAATTCCTCTGGCTAGGACCTCCAGCACAATGCTGAATAAGAGTGGTGAAAAAGGGCATCCTTGTCTGGTTCCCATTCTCAAAGGGAATGGTTTCAGACTCTATTTAGGATGACGTTTACTGTTGGCTTTGTATAAATGCCCTTTATTATGTTGAGGAATTTCCCTTCTATTCCTATTTTGCTGAGAGGTTTTTTTTTGTTTTTTTTTTTTTTTTATCATGAATGGGTGTTGGATTTTGTCAAATGCCTTTTCTGCATCAATTGTTAAGATCATGAGTTTCTTGTCTTTTGTTTTATTTACATGATGGGTTATATTGACTGTTTTTCTAATGTTAAACCAGCCTTGCATACCTGGTATGAATCCCACTTGATCATGGTGAACTATTTTTTTGATATGTTGTTGAATTCTGTTGGCTGGAATTTTGTTGTTGATTTTTGAATCTAAGTTTCATGAGGGATATAGGTCTGTAACTTTCTCTTTTTTTTTTGTGGTGTCTTTACCTGGTTTTGGTATCAGGGATATGCTGGCTTCATAGAATGAGTTTGGGAGTATTCCATCGTTTTCTATGCTCTGAAATACTTTTGGTAGTGGTGGTGCTGACTCTCCTCTGAAAGTTTGTAGAATTCTCCAGCAAAGCTGTCAGGGCCAGGGCTTTTTTTGTTGTTGTTGGGAGTTTTTAATTATCTTTTCAATCTCTTCTCTTGTTATATGTTTACTTAGTTTTTCTACCTCTATTTGTGTTAGTTCAGGTAGGCAGTGAGTTTGTCCATTTCCTCTAGGTTTTCAAATTAGTTAGAGTACAATTTTTCACAGTATTCTGTTATTACTCTTTTAATTTCTGTTGGGTCTGTTGTGGTATTGCCCATCTTGTTTCTTATTCAAGTTATTTGTTTTTCTTTTGCCATTTTGGCCAATGGTTTATCAATTTTGTTGATCTTTTCAAAGAAGCAACTTTTGGGCTTGTTAACTCTTTCAATTGTTTTTCTGTTTTTTATTTCATTTAATTCTGCTCTGATTTTTATTATTTGCTTTCTTCTTGTTCCTGAGGACTCCTTTTGCTGCTCTCTTTCTATTTGTATAGTTGTAGGGATAAGTCTTTGCTTTTCGCCCTTTCCTTCTTTTTGGGTGTGTGCATTTATTGTTATAAATTCACCTCTGAGCACCGGTTTTGCGTGTCTCAAAGGTTCTGGTAGGAAGTGTTTTCGTTCTCATTTGACTCTATGCATTTCTTTATTCCATCCTTAATTTCTTCTATAACCCAGCATTTTTTTGAGCAAGGTGTTGTTCTATTTCCATGTGTTTGATTTTTTTTTCCTTGCTTTATTTATTTATTTTTTTCTGTTACTGTTTTCTACTTTTATGGCTTCATGGTCAGAAAAGATACTTTGTAATATTCCAATGTTTTGGATTCTGTTAAGGCTTGCTTTATGGCCTAATATGTGTTCATTACTGGAGAATGTTCCATGTGTATTGGAAAAGAAATTATACTTGGCTACTGTTGGTTGGAGTGTTCTATATATAAGATCAAGTTGGCTGATTGTGGTATTTAGATCTTCCATGTCTTTATTGAGCTTCTTTCTGGATGGTCTGTCCTTCACCAAAAGTAGTGTGTTGAAGTGTCCTACTATTATTGTGGAGCTGTCTATCACTCTTTTCAACCCTGTTAAAGAATGTTTTATGTATTTTGCAGCCCTGTTGTTGGATGCAGAAATATTTATTATGGTTATATCCTCCTGTTAGATTATCCTTCCTTATGATTTGTGGTGGATTTTATTTTAAAGTCTATTTTGTCAGAAATTAATATTACCACTCCTGCTCTTTTTTTGATTGTTGTTTGCTTGATATATATTTTTTTCCATTCTAAGAGTTTTCGTTTTGTGTCTTTAAGTCTAAGGTGTGTCTCTTGTAGGCTTCATACAGACGGATCTTGTTTTTTAATCCATTCTGCCACTCTCTGTCTCTTTATTGGTGCATTTAGTCCATTTACATTCAGTGTAATTATGGATAGGTATGAGTTAAAAAATATATATATATATTTTTATGAGTTTAGAACTAACATTTTGATGTCTTTTTTTTTTTTGTGTGGTGTTAGCTGTTTCTTTTTTCCACTTATTTCCTGTGCTGAGTCATTTTTCTTTATGTATTTTCTTTTCCTCTTTTTCATTGTTGTTGCTTTTGTATTTGCTGAGTCTTCATGTTTTTTTCTTCTTGTTTATTTTGTTGCGAAGGATAATTAGTTTCCTTTGTGCTTACCTTAATATTTACCTCTATTTTTCTAAGTTTAAACCAACCTTATATTTTTTTATATTGCCTTGACCTCCTCTCCATAAGAAAGATCTAAGACCACCATTTTTTAGTCTGATGGGCTTATACCTTTAAAAAGACACTCCAAATTAGACAAGGCTTTAAGTGGAGCACAGGAAGTCTAGCTTTCATGAATTCTTAGATTCCATTTTGTTAATGTGATTGTGTGCCGCTCTAAATAGTTTGTATATGTTTTCTTGTTTTTTTATAAATAAAAATATTGCCTGTGTTTAACAATTTAAGTTTGTTTTAATATTAAGTTTCTTCAAATTATCCATGATAATAAAGATTAAAATTGAGGGTTAAAATAAAGCAATAAAGTTATATTTTGGACATCTATGTGAAAATTTCAATGATGTTAGTTTTGGGGAAAATTCGGAATTAAAATTGGTGGCTGAAAGATAATTAAAAATGCAGCTGTAGAATGAAGGCAAAGATTACAGGATGTGTACAATTAAAATCTGCATGAGTCAATAAAGAACAAACTACACTATGTTAAAAATGAATCAATGGAAGACTCTCAGTTTTTCTCCATTGAGTATAATGGTGGCAGTGGATTTTCTTAACCAAAAGGAGGAATAATTGTTGAACAAAACTTCAAATTCTTTTTGGAATTGGGATTTACTGAATACATTGAGACTTTAGGGGCCCCTGAATTTATTGCCTGGAAACAACTTTTCAGCTTTGAGCCAAAACTATCCCATGAAGTCATCTTTAAACTAAACAATGTAGCTCAATAGATAATGTCTGCCTTGAGCATCGAGCCCTTTTACATTACAAAGACTTAGAAAAATCTGAGGAATATTCAAACACCTTGAAATATCCAGGTAAATAATTGAACTTCTGGAATAAAGAATCCTGGAAATTCCGAAGAGGAGATAGAAGCAAAAACGAGATTATCCATAAATTTCTTAATCAAAAGTGTTGGCAGATAAAAGCTTAATGTCTACAGAACTGTATAGCCTTAGAGAGAAAATAGTAGAAACTAAATGTAAACCAGTCAAAGTGAACTTTCTTGTATAGTCAGAAATAGATATCCTGAAACATGTAAGGGCTTAGAACATCTATTTCTGCGAAGTCTTACAGAAAACATATTACTCAAAGATGTACTTAAGCTGACAGAAAGGCAGTTAAAAAAAATCAGATATGGAAACAGGATAGTAATGTAGTGGTCACTGAAACACTTAAATAGAGAATAAATAACAAGTGTTTAAAATCTGCTTGTAAAAAAATGAAAATATTAAGAAATATTATAAGTTGCATTGTTTTGTTGTTATTATTATTGGCAGCCATTTATAGACATAAAGCCCCAGAATATGCCAAAAAAATAAAAGTGATGTTGGCTTAAAGAGGATTCAGAAATTAGCCATAGAAGAAAATAGATAGATTACAATTTTTTAAAGGTAATGATTGTAGGAATGCATAAGGAAGTATGTATGTGGGTGCACAAATATGCGTGTAACTAATGGAGCCCTGGTGGCACAGTAAGAGCTATGGCTACTAACCAAAAGAACAGCAGTTTGAGTCCATCAGCTGCTTCTTGGAAACCCTATTGGGACAGCCATCCTTTTTCCTAGAGAGTCACTCTCAGTTGAAATCGACTCAATGGAAATGGGTTTGGTTTTGTTTGTGATGTTCATAAATGTTAGGCAACATTACAAGGGGTTGCTTGAAACTTTTTATTCTAAATGACTATAGAAACAAAATTTAAAAGCATAGCACATAAGACAAACTATTACAAATTTTTTTCTTTTTTTTAGGTAAGGTAAAAAATTGAATTTAATACTGTGTGTGACATTTTTCAATGAGAATTACTGTTTAAAAAATAGTGAATTTGACTTATGAATTTGGGACTTGCTGGCCTCCACGTGACCTATTTCCTTTATATGGTTCTTGAGTTCTGTGAGATGTTGCAGCAAATTAGGGAACTGAGAGATAGGAGGGAGAGTGCTGAGGGGAAAGGGTGTACTTGATGTTAGAGATGATGGAGTGGTATAGAGGCTTGGAAAAGTTGGACATTTGGGACATCCTTAGCCTCTGCCTCACAGGAACCAGCTTTGGCAGATCTTTAAGAAGAAAGTGAAACAGCATATGAAACCTGTGTAGATAGCACAAACCAAAATAAGATAGGGTTTCAATTGTGGGTAGAGTAATATTTAAAACACTTGTAAATAGAAATGACATATGCCAACTCCACGAAGACAGTATTAGAGTTATCATTTGCTTTTCAAAATCTTTTCATCCACCCTGAGTTACTCTTTAAATCTTGAATCAAAACTAATCCCTATAGCCACCTTTACACTAAGTAACAGTTTAACTCAAGAGGTAAAGATTGTCATGTGTATTATACTCTTTTAAAAATTTTACGTAAGACCAAATGGACAACATTTATTTTAATACATAGATGAGAATGTTGGAGGACAGAGAGGTTGAGTCAATGAGAGTGAAACGACTAGAACAGAAATAAGGAAAATATTTATACAATGTGAAGAACATAACTAATGTCTCCGATCATTATGCCTAGAAACCGTCGAAAGGGAAAAATTTTGCTGTGTATATTTTCACTGAAAACAAAATTAAAAAAAAAATATATTTTTCTCACTCTGCCTTGAGATAAGTAGTGTCCGAGGAGGGGATAATACCTCAGCCTAGATTCTAGAATGATTATGACTTAGGACAGATCCACACATGACCAAATAAATACATATAAACTAGCCAAGGTAAAGAGCTTTGATCTCAAAGCTACTGAGATTTTCGGATTTTTGTTTCACATCACAACTCTGCTAAGCAAAGTTATTTTCTCTCATTAAAAAAATAAACAAATAAATAAAATATATGGCATTGACAAAAGGGCAATATGGTGATTGGAGAGCAATTTTTTTTTTTAGACTTGGCGTCCTTGGGTAGCGCAAATGATTAATTCAATCAACTGCTAACCAAAAGGTTAGAAACTTGATTCTACCTGGAGTCACCTCCAAAGAAAGGCCTGACAATCTACTTCCAAAAAAGCAGTCAACGAACCCAGTATGGAGTACAGTTCTACTCTGACACTTGTGATGCTGCCATGAGTTGAAATTTACTCAATGGCACCTGGTTACTGATTAACATGACTACTCATGTTATGTATTGTTAAAATATTTGATAAAACTGTCCCGTTTGCTAAGTTAGAAGACAGATAATGTCCCCAAAGAATTTGAGCTTTAGATAAAAAAAAATGGTAAAACATAATGTTAGTAGCTTAAATTGTTTGCTATTGATTGCCTTTGAAAAGTTACTATAAAAGGTTAATTCAAAACATAAATTTTCTGGTATACTAGCCGAAATTAAAAGGATATGAATTAACCAGAAATTCTACTACTCACAGGACTAAAATAAAATTATTTCTTGTCACCAACTGATGGAAAAATAAGAAAGTCTTTAAGAAACAAGAACTCGTTACAACTCAGCCTCTTGTCCAGGGATAGTTCAAAGATTTGATCATAGCCTCCCTTCTAACAACCTCAAAGCAGCCAATCAGTAAATCCTTACAGCTGGATAAAATTCCGCAAATAAAAGCAAGTATATGGCTCTCCCATTGATGTCTGATGACTTAAAATTGTTCACAATTAGGTCTATGGAGTGGAATTTTTAGAACAGTTATGGGTGTGGCTATCACTACAGGGAACAGACTGAAATCAAATAGATAAAAAGAACATTTAAATTTTGAGAGTTTTGTATTTATTGCCACAGAAACTTAATTCTTGGATTAAAACGTTATTTAGGGATGTAAAAAGGGGTTTGATCAAAACTTCTCAACCCTCAGGATACAGGATCTTTGGAATATCTGCCCAGAAGAATTTCAGAATTGCTATGAGCCAGTATGTAATTTATCTCTTCCATTTTTCCCTTTCCAAATGGGAGAATTGTTGCAGTTATTCCTATTCCTCATCTGAGTCTGCTTGACATGCGGGAAACCGTTCATCTTTTAGTTCATAAAAACATGGAAAGGCAGGAGTCACATCCAGACATAATTTAGAGATTATCATGAGATCTTGGACTTGAACCTGTGTCATGATTGCATGGGACATTTAGGTTACTTTTTTTTTTTTTTGTAGGAGTTGAGCTTGTTTTACATGCCTAAGGAAAAGAAATGAATATCTGTGAACAAGAAGATGAACTGTAGTTGATATTATTCTTGTTGAAAATATTCAAATTTACCAACATATAGTTATAAGGATTGACTTACAGAATTGCTCATTGGGAAGATTGTAATATTTTGTCCTTTTGAAGTAGTGCTTAGCCATGTGATTTGCTTTAGTCAATAGAATGTGAATTGAAATAAAGTTTTTCACTTACAAGAAGGAATTTTAAAAGAGATTATGTAGTTCCACTCTGATCAATCCTTTTATCTGTCCTAGTTGGGGCTGATTCTTCATCTTGGATTCCTGAAGTAAAACACCATGGAGAAGAGCCACATTCAACCTGAATAGAAATTTTTGTTATGAGTCAAAATCTTTGCTGTAAGCCACTAAAATGTTAGGATTGTTTGTTATCACAGTATTGTATCGAGCCTAAGCTGCTTGATTCAGTATAATGATCACTGAAATTGATTATTTAAAATACAAATAGGTTTTAAATCTAGAAATCAAACTCAATGTAAATACCAATACTACTTTTTATAACTTTAAAAAAATAGTGCATTTTTTCTTCTATTTTTATAATTAGTTGTGTGTGTATAATTATTAATAAATATTTCTTTAACTCTTAGTTGCAAACTTAATAAATATTAACATGTTGCTTTTGTTTTAGGTACTGTTGAGTCAGTTCTGATCATAGCGACCCTACGTACAACAGAATGAATGTTATTTAAATGTGTCCCAAGTGAATTTTCACAAGAAAATGTAAAAAAAAAAAAGTTATTGCCCTAATATGGCTTTCTACCATTTTTAAGTCACACTGAATTTGAAAGAGAGATAAATAGAACATAGGAGACAGCAGTTCAGTGGCCAATATCCAAAGCACTTTAATATAACCTAAGTGATTTTATGGTAATAACAGCAAGTTTCTGGGTAAATACCTCAGTCATTATCTCTGGCAATAATGAAATTAATTTCAAAACTTCAAAATTTGACTCCTCAGTGTAAAGTCATCATTTTCAGGCTATTAGATAAATCAAGAAACACAGTGGCTGTTACCAGGAGCCATTTATTATCTTGAGTGGAGACAGCAGGGGATGATCCAGTATGTTCTTTCAACATAAAGAGTGTTCTGTTGACATTCAGTCTGAACATAAATGGAAGTGATTTACTACCACTTTTACTGCAATCATAAAGCAACTCTAAACTGACAATTATCTGTTTAGGTTGTGAACTTTCTAAAATTCTGTAAGATTTGAGAGTTTTCCAGAAAATGTGATTAAAATTCAGCTTAATATTAGTTAACACTGTGTGCACAAATATGTCACCCAGTGACAACATTATGTATATTATTATACATCTTTCCTCTCACTTTTTCACTAATGTTCTTTAAAGGTTACATTTAATATTGCCATTAAATATCTTTGTTTCCCTCAGTGCAGGTGAAGAAGTAAATTTCTTTTTACTTGAGTAGGAGAAGTGCAATGTAAAATTGATTTTTCAAGAAAGAAATGCACTTAGCACATAATTGTTTAACACATCAGATGTAAAATTTTCTGTAACGTTTTGTGAATAATTTTACAAAAGATAAAGAAAAATATATAATTAATTTTATGTGAAGAAAATATAAAAACAATATTTGTAGCATGCAAATGTGTAACACCATAATGAAATTTCTACATATAAAATGTATTGAGGGTTTTTTGAAAAAAATAAAAATTTAACATCCATGTTTAACGTAAGGTTTTGCTCCTAAAGCTTTCAACTGATTGGATGAGGCCCATCCACATTATGGAGGGTAATCTGCTTTACTTAAGACTAAGTGAATTAAATGTTAATCACATATAAATATTTCATTGCAGCATGTAGACTTATGTTTGGCAGAACTGGGCACCTTAACCTGACCAAGTTCAGACATAAAATTAAACATACTTCTGTGTATAATAGTTAGGCTAAGTATGTCAAGATATTGTCTCATTCCTGGCAGGCCAGAGTGCCTGGTGAAAGTGTCTCTGAACAAAGGCAGCCTTGTTTGTCTACTCAAATGCACTATATACATGTTACCATATCCTGTATATGCCAAGCTTTTTAAAATGTTGGGAAGTACTCTCTTGGACCAGTGTCAATAGATTATTCTTTAAGATATATATTAATTTTATATTGATACGAATTGAATTAAAGTTTGAATCAATGTCATGTATAGCAAACTTTACACAGCCATTAGTCATATTGACCATTAAATATTTGACAATTTCCTAAGGATTATACAAAAATAAAGACACTTAATTATATATTTACCAACAGTAGATACATCTCAGAATTTTGCTTACTAGTTTTGAAGAAGTAAGAAATCTCAATGAAATAGTTACCCTGGCCAGAATATTAATAATCAAGGATCCAATTGTGACAATTGATGGATAGCATGCTAGCTGGTTGAGGCACTAGTTGTTCAGGCCTACCATATCTCAATCTCCTTGGCTAAAAGGCCAAATCCCTAGTGGCTCTGAGTTGTAGTTTCAGGGCATTACCCATTCAGTACCACTGCTCTTCTGAAAACAAACAAACAAAAAATCAATCCATCAATCAGGGCACTACTTTCATACATGCAAAAGAGGAGATTTACATATTTCTCTTTAATTAATGGATGAATGAGATAAATAACAAAATTTTTCTCATTATAAAAAAAGGCCAAATACAAATTTTTATCCCACAAGAAGATCATTCAGAGCATAAAATCTCTAGAAAACAGAAATTTTTAAGAAAAGTTAAAAATTGAACCTAACATGCTTCAAGTATTTTCTTATCATTTGGGACTAATTATATCCCTCAGATTATGGGCAGAGTTTATAATTATAATATTCATCATATTACAATGCTTCAGCTTTATACTTACTGTTATTGTATTACGAAAATTTAGTAAGTTGTAGGAGCTAATTTAAAATGAATTTGGGGGAAGTTTACTGATCTCAAAATAAATGATTATATTTTAAAACAAAGCAGAATAACTCTAACAGCAATAGAGAAATTCACTATTAGGCATTTCGAATGAGCTAATTAGCAATATTAAATACATAAACATGACTATTTCTTGGTGTTACTCAAAATTCATTGTATGTCACCCAGTATCAAAGAGCAAGTGTATTTTTCTGTAAAGAATTTTTGACAAGAATTAATTTTAAGGGATGTGATTACATGCATACTTGTTTAAAACGCATGGAGTAGCATTGTAGATTATACTTTTTAAGATATGAAAAAACCTACTATGAATATAAAATTATAATTGTCTCTGAAAGCATAATTTTATACTATAAGTCAGAGAATCAAATGAAAGTGTTAGGGAGATATATATTTAGTACTGATTTCACAGTGTTTAAGTCAGACTTTCTATAAGTCTGCAAAAAGACTCACAATACTTGGTTAATCAAAAAACCCACCACTTATCTGTAGGTTGTCATACTGTGGTGGCTTGTGTGTTGTGTGAAGCTGGAAGCTATGCCACCAGTATTTCAAATACCAGCAGGGTCACCAATGATGGACAGGTTTCATTGGAGCTTCCAGACTAGGAAGAGGGACTTGGGATCTACTTCTAAAAAAATTGGCCAGTGAAAATCTTAGGAATAGCAATGGAACGTTGCCTGATATAGTGCTGAAAGATGAGTCCCTCAGGTTGGAAGGGACTCAAAATATGACTGGAAAAGTGCTGCCTCCTCAAAATAGAGATGAACTTAATAATGTGGATGCAGTAAATCTTTTGGGATCTTCATTTGCTGATGTGGCACAACTCAAAATTAGAAGAAACAGCTGAAAACATCCATTAATAATCAGAATGTGGAATATACGAAGTATGAATCTAGGAAAATCGAAGTAGTCAAAAATGAAACAGAGCTCATAAAGATCGATACCCTATGCATTAGTGAGCAGAAATTTACTGGCATTGGTCATTTTGAATCAGAGAGTCGTGTGGTCTACTATGCCAGGAATGACAAACTGAAGAGGAATGGCATCACATTCATTGTCAAAAAGAACATTTCAAGATTGATTCTGAAGTACAACATTGTCAGTGACAGAACAATATCCATATGCCTACATGTAAGATCAGTTAATATGACTATTATTTAAACTTATGTACCAACCACTAATACCAAAGATGAAGAAATTGAATATGTTTACCAACTTCTGCAGTCTGGAATTGATCAAATATGCAGTGAAGATGCATTGATAACTACTAGTGACTGCAATACCAAAGTCGGAAACATAGACGAAGGACTCAGAGTTAGAAAATAGGGTATTTGTGATAGAATGAACACCGGAGATTGCCTGATAGAGTTTGGCATGACCAATGACTGACTCATTGAAAATAATTTTTTTCAAACATAAATGGTGACTATACATGTGAACCTTGCCAGATGGAGTACACTGGAATCAAATCGACTACATCTGTGGAAAGAGACAGTGGAAAACTCAATATCATCAGTCAGAACAAGGGCAGAGGCCGACTGCTAAACAGGCTATGGATTGCTCATGTGCAAGTTCCAGGTGAAGCTGAAGAAAATTAAAACAAGTCCAGCAGAGCCAAAGTACAACCTTGAAAATATCTCACCTGAATTTAGAGATAATCTCAAGAATAGATTTGATGCATTGAACATTAATGACTGAAGAACAGAGGAGTTATGGAATGACATCAAAGACATCATATGTGAAGAAAGCAAAAGGTCATGGAAAAGACAGGAAAGAAGGAAAATACCAAAATGGTTGTCAGAAGAGACTCCGAAACTTGCTCTTGAACATAGAGTAGCTAAAGCAATGGAAGAAGTGATGAAGTCAGAGCTGAACAGATTTCAGAAGGCGATTACAGAAGATAAAGTTTAAAATGAATTGTGCAAAGATCTAGAGTTAGAAAACCAAAAAGGAAAACACGCTCAGCATTTCTCAAGCTGAAAGAACTGAAGAGAAAATCCAAGCCTAGGTTTGCAATGAATCTTGAAAGATTCTCTGGGCAAAATATTGAACAACACATGAAGCACAACACAAAATAAGATGGAAGGAACACATAGAAACAGTGTACCAAAAATAACTGGTCAATATTCAACCATTTCAGGAGATAATATATGATCAAGAACCAATGGTACTGAGGGAAAAAGTCCAAGCTGCATTGAAGGCATTAGTGAAAAACAAGGTCCCAGGAATTGATGGAATACCAATAGAGATGTTTCAACAAACAGATGCAACACTGGAAGCCCTCATTCATCTATGCCAAGAAATTTGGAAGACTTCTACCTGGACAAATGACTGGAGGAGATCCTTATTTGTGTCCATTCCAAACAAAGCTGATCCAACAGAATGTGAAAATTATTGAACAATATCATTAACACACACAAGTAAAATTTTGCTGAAGGTAATTCAAAAACAGTTGCAGCAGCATATCAGCTGAGAACTGTCAAAAATTCAAGCTGGATTCAGAAGAGGCCATGGAATGAGGGATGCCGTTGCTGATGTCAAATGGATCTTGGCTTAAAGCAGAGAATACCAGAAAGATTTTTTACCTGTGTTTTATTGACTATGCAAGGGCATTTGACTGTGTGAATCACAACAAATTATTGATACCACTGTGAGGAATGGAAGTTCTAGAACACTTAATTGTACTTATGAAGAACCTGTACATAGACCGAGAGGGGATACTGTGTGGTTTAAAATCAGAAAAGGTGTGCCTCAAGGTTGTATTCTTTCACCTAGTTATTCAATCTGTAGGCTGAGCAAATAATTTGAGAAGGTGGGCTATATGTAGAAAAATGTGGCATCAGGATTGGAGGAAGACTCATTAACAACCTGTGAAGTGCAGATGACACAATCTTGCTTGCTGAGCGGGAAGAAGATTGGAAGAACTTATTGATGAAGATAGAAGACTCCAGCCTTCAGTATGGATTACACCTCAATATGAAGAAAACAAAAATCCTCACAACTGGGCCAATAAGAAACGTCATGACAAATGGAGAAAAGATTGAAGTTGTCAAGAATTTAATTTTACTTGGATCCATATAATCAACACCCATGGAAGCAGCAGTCAAAAAATTGAAGAATGTATTTTATTGGCCAGATCTTCTGCAACAGACCTCTTTTAAGTGTCGAAAAGATGAGATGTCACTTTGAGGACTAAGGGGTGCATGATCCAAGCCCTGGTATGTTCAGTTACCTCATATGCATGAAAAAGCTGGACAACGAACAAAAGAAAATGGAAGATGAATTGATACATTTGAATTATTGTGTTGGTGAAGAATATTGCATATACCATGGACTGCCAGAAGAAATGAAAAAATGTGTCTTGGAAGAAGTACAGCAAGAATGAGCCTTATGTATTTTGGACATGTTATCAGGAGGGACCAGTCCCTACCAGTTCTATAGAAGAACATCACGCTAGGTAAAGAAGAAAGTCAGTGAAAAGAGGAAGACCCTCAAAGAGATGGACCAATACAGTGGCTTCAACAATGGGCTGAAGGATAGCAATGACTGTGAGGATGGTTCTGTTGTACATAGAGTCACAATGAGTGCTAACTGACTCAACAGCACCTAACAACAACAACATCAATTGCAAAATGCTAGCATAGTGTGAAAGTCTTTATGTAATATACTTTCAAAATTCTTTATTCTATTTTAAAAGTTGTACGTATTGTGAGCACTCAAACTGAAAGCAATTCAGAGATAGTGGACAAGAAAGGAATGTCTAAAGTCTATTTTGGTTCTCTTTTCGTGTTGATCAGTTTCCATGAATTTCTCTTCCTAGAGTCTTCTATAGACATTCTGTGACTTTACCTTGGCTTTGGAAATGCTATTATTCAGTTTTATGACTTCCCAGTACCAGTTCAGTTGCCATTTACCTTGGTAGATCGGCAGTATTTTGAACACTTTGAAAGCAAAATATTTTAACGTAATAATACTACTGAATTTTTTTGACCTTCCCAAGATAATATGCTTAATGTTATGAATTTCCTTATAAAAATAAATATTAATCCAGATGACAGGGCATGTAAAAAGGTAACATCAAAATAAAAATCTGCATTGAAACCTAAAAAATAGTATAAAAATATAAGTGATTTTGCTGAGCTTTATCATAATCATCTACCTATTGAATGATTGTGTAAACAGAAAAAATTAAATAATGTTTATGAAATTACCTGCAGAGCTTTCCTCATAGTATTCAAGCCTCAAGTTGCAATAGTGAAGGATTCTACAGGGAAAATATTAAGTGACAAAGGAAACATTAACAGAAGATGGAGGGAATACACACAGTCACTATACCAAAAAGAATTGGTTGATGTTCAACCATTTAGGAGGTAGCATATGATCAGGAACCAATGTTCTGGAAGGAAGAAGTCCAAGCTGCACTGAAAGCATTGGTGAAAAACAAGGTTTCAGGAATTGACAGAATATCAATTGAGGTGTTTTGACAATCAGATGAAGCTGTGGAAGTGTTCACTTGTCTACGCCAAGAAATTTGGAAGACAGCTACCTGGCCAACTGACTGGAAGACATCCATATTTATGCCTATTCCCTAGAAAGGTGAGCCAACCAAATGTGAAAATATTGAATAGTATCATTAACATCACAGGCAAGTAAAATTTTGCCGAAGGTCATTGAAAAGTGACTGCAGCAGTACATTGAGAGGGAACTGCCAGAAGTTCAAGCCAGATTCAGGAACCAGAGATATCATTGCTGATGTCAGATGGATCCGGGCTGAAAGCAGAGAATACCGGAAAGATGTTTACTTATGTTTTATTGATCAGGCAAAGGCATTTGACTGTGTGGATCATAACAAATTACAATAAAACTGTGAAGAATGAGAATTCCAGAACACTTAATTGTGCTCATGAAGAACCTGTACCTAGAACAAGAGGCAGTCATTCAAACAGAACAAGGGGATACTACATGGTTTAAAGGCAGGAAAGGTATGTATCCGTATAGTATCCTTTCACCATATGTATTCAATCTGTATGCTGAGGAAATAGTCTGAGAAGGTGGACTCTGTGAAGAAGAACAGGGCATCATATTGGAGGAAGACTTATTAACCACTAGCATTATGCAGATGACACAACTTTGCCTGCTGAAAGTGAAGAGGACTTGAATACTTACTGATGAAGATCAAAGAGCACAGCTTTCAGTATGGATTACGCCTCAACATAAAGAAGATGAAAACCCTTGC
The DNA here is from genome assembly GCF_030014295.1 of Loxodonta africana. Lineage (NCBI taxonomy): Eukaryota > Metazoa > Chordata > Mammalia > Proboscidea > Elephantidae > Loxodonta > Loxodonta africana. The sequence continues at coordinate 64,459,474 of NC_087355.1, forward strand.
AACTGGGCCAATAAGTAGCATCTTGATAAATGGAGAAAAGAGCAAAGTTGTCGAGGGTTTCATTTTACTTGGCCCTACAATCAGCACCCAAGGAAGCAGCAGACAAGAAATCAAAAGATGCGTTGCATTGGACAAATCTGCTGCAAAAGACTTCTTTAAATTGTTGAAAAGCTAAGATGTCACCCTGGAGACTAAGGTGAACCTGACCCAAGCCATGGTGTTTTCAATCACCTCATATGCATATGAAAGCTGGACGGCGAATAAGGAAAACTGAAGAAGAATTAATGCCTTTAAATTGTGGTGTTGGTGAAGAATATTGAATATACCGTGGACTGCCAAAAGAATGGACAAATCTGTCTTGGAAGAAGTACAACCAGAATGCTCCTTAGAAGCAAGGATGGCGAGACTATGTCTTACATATTTTGAACATGTTATCAGGAGGGATCGGTCCCTGGAGAAGGACATCATTCTTGGTAAAATAGAGGGTTATTGAAGGGGAAGGCCCTCAATGAGATGGATTGACACAGTGGCTACAACAATGGGCTCAAGCATATCAGTGATTATGAGGATGGCACAGAGCCAGTCAGTGTTTTGTTCTGTTATACATAGGGTCGCTATGAGTCTGAACTGACTTGATGGCACCTAACAACAACAGGTATATACATTTTTTATTAAATCAGTAGAAAACCTTACCTAGAAACTAGAGATAGAAAGTATATAGTACTTATTCTCTCCCATCACAGAGATAACAACCTAAATGGTAAATCAAAAAATAAGTATACATTTAAAATGATTACTAATATAATCTTGTCTGTGTTATATGATTCAGATTTCAGTAACTTCTGTCTCTAAATGATTATAGCACTTTTTCTGTATCCTTTCTTATATTATTTGTACATAAGTCTTACATTTGCTAATTTATATATATTTTAATTTTAGAACCTTCTCCCAAATACTTAGCATCAATTTGATGTTGTTGCCATGAGTAGAAATTGACTAGAGGGCAAGTGATTTTATACTCTGTATTTATTGTACAACTGTTCATTGGAAAAGACAGTTATAGAAGAAATGTGGGAAGAATAATCACCAAGTATTGAGTATAGAAGCCTAAGCTGGGCCATGGTGCCTGGGTGCCACCGGGGAAAAAATTCAGAGAATAAGTGTAAATGCATTCCAGGGGGTAAAAAACCTGAAAGAAAAAAGGAAGCAGGTATGCATGTGCCATGCTTGGGTAACAGTGATTACACACATTTGAACAAACTAAGGGCACCGAAAGATGAACTGGGAGAAGTTCTTATAAAACTACAACACAAAAAGAAAATGTTCACATTATATTACAGATAAAATATCTAAAAGTCATATTTTATCTGAGGAACGACCAGATAAGATACAGTTTAGACTTGGCAGAGCTGCTCAGAACCAGAGACTAAGCAATTGGATTCACTCATTAATTCCCAACTATTCTTTTTCTGGCATGCATTAGAGAATACAATGATTGTGTAGCTCTATAATGCTAAAATCTGACAGCTCTCCTAAAAGTATTTCTGGTACTGTATATTTAAATGTTTCTGCTTCAACAGCTGGCAAAGGTCTCAGAACCCTCGCTAAAATAACCATTCTCGTCTTTTCAAACCATTAGCTTTTGGGTGAAAGTCATAGCAAGCCCAGACCCCATGCTGAGGACATCTGCATCTGAACATCATAAAGCAGCCTTGAACCCACTGCAAACCTTAGTTGAAAATTGGCTACTGGCATCAATTTGGATATGAGTGCACAGGATTGGATTTCTTTTTTCTTTCTATATCTTCAAATACCTTGATCTAAGGGTCACTGCAAGCAGCATTACAAAGTCGATGAAACATAATTAACTCCTACAGCAAAAGGTGAAAACTAAATTAATAATTAAAATTAAGGGTGAGATTGATGGAAGCAGCCTTCACACCATCTCCCTATGTTTGCTTACCTCATCTATTATGTAAAAGCAAATTTTATAGGAAATGAAGATAATTTATTGTATAAATAAAATTGACACAAGATCAGTTCCCAAAATGTGATAATAATTCACATCCCTGTTCTCCTACTTCTTCATCTCTGACGCCAGCTGCCCACATAGTATTCTCTTTCTCTATTTTAAACACTAAGAGTTAGGTCTTTCCAAAATTATTGCCTGCACATACCTTAAGGCTGGTTCCTCACAGATTAGGACTCTGTTCTTCTAAGTAAATGCCAAATAGGCAGACACAAGGCCCTGCTGGCTTTCACCACCCCAAGTAGGTTCAATAATTTGCTAGAATAACTCACAAAACTCATGGAGACTATTACTTATACTTACAGTTACCCATTTATTATAACCAAAAAGGATACAAGCCTAGAGTCAAGATGCAACAGGCAAGGTCTATGACAGGTCCAGTCACCACGGGGCTTCCATTAACCCCAGAGATGTGCCACACCCTCTTCCATCTGTGGATGTTCTTACCAAAGAGAGCTGCAAGGGCTAGGGTCTCCTAGTTATGGGAACTCAGTGACTATGTATGAATCAATAAATATGCACGATTGACTGCCTCATGCCCCCTCCTTGCTTGAAGTAAGTTTGCCAGGTGTGGGGCCTGTGTAGCCCCTGCTTACCTGGCTATGGTACAAAGACAAAGACCACCTTAATAGCTCAGGCTACATTCACAAGACAGATACAAAAGCCCAAACTTAGTTTTTTGTCCCACACATATAAAATGATTTGGAAAGGAACTGCCGAAAAATGTTTAAAGGATTCAAGTTTATGTCATGTGTTGAGTCATAAGTTATTAGATCTGAATGTCAATCCCTTAGACATCTTTCTTTCTCTCTCTTGCATAAGAATCATTGGGGGAAATTTTACATCATGAAATTATTCACCATGGAGACTAAGTTCTTCACTCCTGCCAGACTATATCAGGTTCCCAATTTATAAGCCCTCATTGCATTCTGACCTCTTTCTGGCACTTTTCACAGAAAGCTAAATGCCAGTCTCCCACAAGACACTAAACTACATAAGGGTAGAGTCACTGTCCAACTGAGCACTATTTTATCCCAGTTTAAGCCAGAGCCAGCATAAGGTGCCAAGACATAATTATTTATTAAATATATGCACCTGTTAAGTAATTATAGAATATTGAGTGTTATGAAAAAAGGAATGAAGGTGGTATGTACAGTGGGGCATAAAGGAAGTCACTCTTCAGCTGAAATTTGAACTATGAATAGGAATTAGCCATGAAAAAAGAGTAACATTGAATTGTAATGGAGAAGGGCATTCAAAGTTGACGAACTATCGTACATTCAATAACCACAGACTCAATGTGTGTGTATGTATATATGTGTCTATATACATAAAAATATTTACAAATACAATAAAATGTGTATGTACGAAAGCTATTATCTATATAATCTATTTGGAAACCCTGGTGGTGTAGTGGTTAAGTGCTATGGTTGCTAATCAAAGGGTCGGCAGTTTGAATCCGCCAGGTGCTGCTTGGAAACTCCATGGGGCAGCTCTACTCAGTCCTATAGGGTCTCTGTGAGTCACAATCGACTCGACGGCACTGGGTTTGGTTTTGGTGCTTTATATACAATGCTAGAGAAAGATGTGACAGTCTGCTTCCATAAAAACTTTCAGCCTTGGAAATCCCATGGGGCAATTCTACCCTGTCCTATAGGGTCACTATGAGTAGGAACCAATTCAGTAAGTGGGTTTATATATAATACTTAGAAATATGAGAATCACTTCTATTATGTCTTTGTGTTACCTTCCCAAGGATATACCGTTCATAGTTTTGGAACTACTAGAGACAATAATAAGTCTTGAAGATAACTCTAAAGATCTATAGAAGAAAATAGTGACACAAAAGTTAACTTTGTACCACTGAATTTTAATTATTTCCTCCTTCTGAAACATTTCTGGCTTGGTTACTGTGGTAATTTTGTTTTCTCCTACTTTTTTAACTATTTATTCTGTCTTCATCAAGATTCTACTTCTCGTCTCCTAAATTTTGACATCTCTAGGTATATCCAGAATTATGTTCGTTGTATTTGTTAGATCTGTCAGTGTCTCCTCTTCTCCTCCTTTTTCCTTTTAATAAAAAAAGGTTATTTAACTTATCTTTACCCTTAACAAGGTTTCATTCTTTACTTATGAATGGGGGATCATTCTACATAAAACAGGGCAGAGTCACAATTTTAACATATATCAGAAAAACATGCACTCATCTGTCAGAGGAAGAGCAAGAACTTTGACAATACTAGAAGAATAGAAGGAACACACACACCTTTCTTGATTTAGAATTATTGTGGCTGTATGTTTTCTTTTCATCTCAATGTATTTCCTTTCTCAATATAAATTCTGCTGAAAATACCAACTACAATCAGAGATAATATACAATAATTCAGATAGATTCCCAAAATGTTTTATCATCTATGGCTACTACTTGATTAAGAAGATGAGAATGTGAAATGCATTATTTCAACATTAAAACAATTAAGGAAATATTATTAAAATAGAGTATCCAAAGAATTATAAAAGTTGGTATAGCAAAAAAAAAAAATTTTTTTCCCTGTCTTGGGCCCCATAGCAATACTTTAATTCACAATGCTTTTTAAATAATATCAGTATAATTTTCCTCCCAGATTTTAAACAGGGTATAAACAACACTTTCTTTTGAATGTATACCATTGCCATTGAGTTGATTCTGGCTTATAGAGATCCTATAGTATAGGACAGAGTAGAACTGCCCCATGGGGTTTTCAACACTGTGATCTTTACAAAAGGGGACTGTCACGTCTTTCTGTCACAGAGCATCTGGTATATTGGAACTGCTGATCTTCGGTGAGCTGCTGTGCACTTAACCACTTCATCACCAGAGCTCTTTTCCCTCTTCAGTGTACAGAACCAAAAAAAAAAAAAAAAAAAAATCTCACTTCCACCAAAATCTCAATTTGCCCAGGTCTGGCAGAGAATTTCTTACCCAGTCACAAAAGACTTCCTCAAAACGATAGTCAGAAAAGCAGTGTGTTAATGTGTCAATCAGAAGTAGTGATGTTGGCAACTGTGTGATAGGAACATGTCACCAGCATAAAATCCAAGGAATCATGGTTCTAATCATCAGCTATCTAAGGTCAGTTGGCAACCACAGCTAATGGAGCCATCTTGGAAGATACCATCTGAGCAGACTGCTGTAGACTTATTTCTTCCTCTTCCTTCTCCTCCAAAATCTTAGAATGGAAGTTGGATGTGAGATTCTTTAGTGGGTGTGGACCCTTCTGATTTTAGAATTGCAAAAACATCAAGAAATCCGTTGTATCCACTCCCCTTTCTCTAAACCTCATTCTGAGTGAGTTATGGTAACAAGCAGTTAAGGTCTGTGTGTTTTCTCAGAAAAGCATTATTGGGTCTGAAGTATCAGACGGGTTTTTCGGCAATACCACAATTCGAATGCAGCAATTCTTCTTCTGTCTTTTCTTTTCATTTCCAGCTTTTGCATGTTGTTCCTTTTTAATTTTAATTATTAACACAGATGACATTTTTATTACTTTAAAACAGATTATGTAATACATTCATTAGAATGTACGCTATGCTGAAAAAGCCCACAATCTCAAGGCTTCTTATTAACAAAAGTTTATTTCTTAGTCACAGAACATAATCTATGTGAATTGACAACAGGCCTTATCCCTCATGATAGAGCCTCTGCCGTGTGGATGAAGGCCCCGCCATGTTGACAGAGCCCTGCCATGTTGAGAAGGCCTAGTCATGTTGATGAAAGCCCCATCACATTAATGGAGATCCCATCACATTGTTGGCTGTCTCACGATGTTGAAGGACACGCTGCCATATTGAAGAGGCCCTGCATGTTGAAGAAGCCCCTGCCATGTTGAGAAGGCCCCTTCATGTTGATGGAGACCCACCATGTTATATAGGACCTGCCACGTTGTTGGAAGGCCTGCCGTGTAATGGATTCTCTACTTTTTTTTTAAATCCATCTCTTTAATGTCTTATTCATTTCTACTGCTCCAACTAAAATTCTGAGGCATAATATTTTATCTGAATCTCTGATCTCATTTCAAAGCTTCAATACTGAGTTTCAAAACTGTCACTAGGAATTTTTACCTCCATGAAATGTCATTGTATTAAAATCAAAGACATCCAGAGAAAATATGTAGAATATAAATAGAAAACGGCAGAAGCCAAAATTCTGAGAATCATCAACAATTCTATATAGGAAAAGTGAAGCCTTTCTAAAGTGGCTGAAAATGAACTAATAGCAAATACTATGGAAAACCTGGAGAGTGCTATTAGGGAAGGCAAGGGAGAAGAGTGTTGAAAAATCTGTCAAGTTATGAAGTGAATGAGTGTAGAGACATGGAGAAAGACAACAGTCCTACTCTTCTTGGAAGCTTGATTTAAGGTTGGCTTTGATAGAATATATAAAGAAGTATCAGAAAGAAACATCAAAGTCAGCCTCAGACCATAAAAGACTTCCTTTAGTTGAGTCCTAAGGGACAAATTATGTTTTCCAGACAGCAAATGTGACCAGAATGGAATTATAAAGCAAAAACAGGCAAAAACACAAGACCTCACTGAGAAACTACAGAAGAGCAGAGTAGTACAAGGCTTTATGCAGATTGAGATGAGGCTGGAAATACAACAAGGGGGAAGTTTGTAACAGTCTGTTTCTTGGTAAGGAACTCAAAATTTAATAATAAAAATATTAATATCAGTCAACATATATTTATTTGGTGTTAGAAACTATGTTAAGTTTTTACTTATGCTATTTATCTGTTTCCTCAAAAAGTACTGTATGATGCATGATAAGAGGATGGATTCTGGAATTGGACTTCCTGGACAAGTTTTTTTTTTTTTTTTTGACATAAGACACAATTGATATAGTGCATGTAAAACACTTATAAGAGCACCTAGCTGACAGTAAACACTCACGTATTAGCTAGTTTTACTGTTACAGGTATTCTGATTTTACAAATGAATTTCTTACATTAATCAATTGACTGATTAAATTTATTTAGAAAATAACTGGCAGAGTGTGGGTAAAAGCACAGAACATCCAAGAATCCCTGTTCTTAATATATACAATTCATATTTTTAAAAAGGAATATTGGAAGAAGTTTTTAAAGAAATACAAATTACTTACTTTTGGACATAGTATTATTGAGATACTTCCGGTGGCATAGTGGTTAAGAGCTCGATTGTCAGCCAAAAGTTCAGCAGTTTGAATTCACCAGCCCTTTCTTGGAAACCGTATGTGGCAGTTCTACTCTATCCTATAGGGTCGCTGTGAGTCAGAATTGACTAGACTGCAAAGGGTTTAGCTTTTTTTTTTTTTTTTCTGTGACTACAGAGCATAGTCTAGGAGACAGGTAGGTCTTCAGGTCTGCTATTTGAGACAGGGGTCTGGGATATGAATAGAGATATGTCAGCAAATAGTTGGTATGAAGTTGGTATCAACGAAGCCATGTGGTCAAGCAAGATTGACCACAGACTTCTCTTAGCACTAAATGAGAGAACTTCATGGAATATCAATATGGTGAAAAGAAAGAAAGAAAAACATCAATAAAGGAGTCCAGGAGGCAGTGCCCCAAACCTTTGAAGCAGTCTTGTCAAAAAGTCTAACTTGATACTAACCATGTCCCAAAATCCAATAAACAAATTATAGGAAATATAGAAGTTAAAGAATAGCATCTTCAAAACTCAGATTGTGGGAAACTCTACAGGGAAAATCCCTCAATTACTGCCACAAATTAATTTCCAGGATTGGGGATGATAAAAGAAAGAAATGGAGCACTATGTCTAGAGACTAAAATACCTTAAAGACATAGCAACTCTTCATAAACTATAAATTTTATTTGGATACAGCTTCAAGAAAAATATTTTATATTTAATGACATTTGTAAGGCAACTGGGAATTTAAATACTGACTGAAAATGCCAGTATTAAATAATTATTACTGAATTTAGACATGCCAAAATATTTTATCATGTTGTATTCTTTAAAAGAATACTTCTTATCTTAGCTATTCATCCTGATGAAATAGTATGGTATCTGGAATTTTCTTAAAGTAATACAGGCAAGGAGAATTGGGGATATAGTGAAACAAGAGTGGCTGTGAGCTGATGACTGTGGAATCTGGCTGGTATATACATGAGGGTGACTTATACTATTTTAGATGCTTTTCTATGTTTTTATACTTATCCATAATAAAAATGAAATCAATAGAAATAAAACAAAAGTCAAGTAAGAAACCTTCCCAGAGAAGTAAAAATACAATTAGAAGTATAAGCCAAGAGGAAAAAGGTTTCAAGAAGGGCCAAGAAAATATGGCAAACTGGGATGTGGTGAATTTGACGGTATTGAAATGATTGATGGATTCCCTATGCTTATTCTTGTTAACACAATCCTCCCAATCATGTAATTACACACTCGTGCCATGTGCTTCAATTTCTAATTCTACCTCAAATGCCACATTCATTTCTCCCCCCACTCCAAAGTTATGCAGTGGCTAACTTTAAGATGTGCTTTTCTTTCTACATTTCTGCTTATTACATTTGCCATTATCTCTTGCTTTCCCTGTTACAAAAGCCTGTTAATTAATCTTCTTTTCATAAGTTTTCTTCCCCTCCAATGTATCTTGCAGCAGCTCTATCTACTAAATAAAGTCTTATGATCCAATCCCTTTAATTTCTTACTCCTACTAGGGAAAAAAAAAAAAAAAAATGAAGCCTTGTCCATCCAACTCCCTCTGTGACATTTCAGTCATATTTCTAGACTTCAAAATGATGCATTGATGGCAATTCCAGTTTTTGATTCTTTGGAATTTTTAGGGAATAATTCATCCCAGAAGTTTATGAAAGCCATCAATCTATATATCAACATATCTAAACTGTGGACCATCCGCTTCCCCAAATCTGAAAAAATTAAGACTTCTCTAATATCAATTTGACAGTCTCTGGTGGGGCAATAGTTGAGTGCTTGGCTGCTAACTGGAAGATCGATGATGATTCAAACCCACCCAGCATCTCCATGAGAGAAAGACACGGCAATATGCTCCATAAAGATTACATCCTAGAAAACCTGTGGGGTATTTTTACTCTGTGACGTTGCGTTGCTATTCATCAAAAACAAAATGACAACACCTAACAATAACAACACTAACAAATTATTAGTTTCATGCTAACCAAGAATTTTAAATGCAGCTGTGATATGCAAAATACATCAAGAATGAATGTTTAAAAAAAATTGAAGTCATGGATTTGAATTTAAAGGCAACAGGACACATTTTGAAATGTTACAAATGGTAGCACTTTACCAGAAATTTTAATTATTTAAATAAGCAATCCTGAGTCAACACAAACCTTTTCTGACTTTGTATTTATACTCTAATATAACTTAATATGTATCACACATAGCTAAGTTGATTATAGAGCATTCTATACAGATTTTTGACCTACTGTGGCACTTTCTGAGTGGGTGAACTGCAGAACTTTCACTGCTAATGTAGCCCAGGTATATTGTTGTAACAGTAACTAAAGGTTGTTTTTTTATTAATGATAGATGTTGTTTAACTCTATGACTTTTCACATTTCTGACAGATGTTCAACTTTTCTGAGTTTTCACTGAGTGTCCCATATCGTTCTCACTGATGTTACTTTCTCGTAGCTTCACCGGCTACTCTCTGTTCCTTGGACATATTTTTAAGGTGTAAAGACAGTTACCTTTCTGTATAATTGAATTAATTCTTGAGCCTTCATCAACGGTTTGATGGAAGCATAACTGTCTTGCACATAGCAAATGCAGTTATTAACATTATTGCTCATTACCATTTGCCTTTAATATTTACTTCCATAAATGCTTATGTTCTTTTATTTTTTTAAACAAAATCTTTATAAACCAATTTTATTAGTTTCTTTATAAACCAATTTTATTAGTTTCCTATGGCTGCTGTAAAAAATTGCCATGAACTTAGTGGCTTAAAGTGACCCAAATATCTTACATTTATGGAGCTCAGAAGTACAAAAAGAGTTTCACTGGGCTAATATCAAGGTGTCAACAGGGTTAGGTTCCTTCTATAGGATCTAGGGGATAATCTGTTTCCTTGGCTTTCCCAGCTTCTAGAGCCTGCTTGCCTGTGTTCCTTGGTTCATGGTTCCATTCTTCCATCTTCAATCTAGCAGTGCAGTATCTTCTAATTTCTCGTTGATTATAAGCCTTTCTCTTTCACTTATAAGGACAATTGTGATTTCATTGAGTCAACCTGGATAATCCAGACTAATCTCTCCATCTTAAAATCCTTAAACATATCTATGAGGCTCTTTTGCTATAAAAGTAATATATCCACAGGGTCCAATGATCAGGACATGGACATCATTGAGGGGTCCATTATTGTGCCAACTACACTATTTTTTCCTCTAATAATTAAAAAAAACTGCTAACTACAATTTTACTTTATTAATCAACTGTTTACTGTTTCCTAAGGCTTGCTTGCTTTCTCTATCCGTGTATTCTAGTTTATCTGGGTTCTGTCTGCTTGCTACAATACTCAAGTAAAGGCAGTCTGTGTCATGGTTCTCCTGTCAGTCATTTAAGAGATATTTGACATTATACAAATGTCAACTTTTCTAAGCCTCATTTTCCTTTTATGTAAAATGAAAAAAAAATAGTGAGATAATACATATAAAATGCTTATTGTACCTAGCACAAAACATGTTTAGTAAAAGGCAATCATTAATATTATTGTTATTATTAGGGTTTGATAGGCAACTAGAATATTACATTGTTCACATCTATGACATTTCCTACGTAAGAGCATTAAACATTCCCTTGGCCCCAGGGGTATTAGTGATTTCCTACTTTACGCCTGTTTTATTTGAACCATGACCTATTATGTCTTACAAAGAAAAGAACACTTCATTTTTTCTTGAAGACAAAGCATTTAAATCAGCCTGCAATAAGACTACAGTTGGGATTAATGAGTTGGATAATTTTTCAAGCTCTATTCACAGTTATATCTAAAACATTACAGATATAAAATCCACATCCACTATTGCCCAGTGGCAAAAGTTTTTTTTTTTTTTTTTTTAATCATTACTCTTAGCATCATCTACAAGTACATTTGTTTGATTACCACCCAGGTAACAACAAGACACCTATGATTTCACAAGTTGAGATCCTTCTCTGAAATATCAAAATGATAACAACCACCACTGCCCCCACCAAAAAAAACCTGTTGCTGTCAAGTCAATTCCAACTCACAGCAATCCTATAGGACAGAGTGGAACTGCCCCATAGGGTTTCCAGGTAGTGGCTGGGGATACAAACTGCATAATTTCATTCTATTTAGTACTCCATTATTGTGTCTATAATATCTAAAATAATAGCTTGTTAAATGATTGGGTAGATTTTTTTTTTGTCTGTGAATAGCACGGTAAAGGAAGAAATAGTGAAAGAAAGAGGCATAGGATGGGTGTGATGGGTTAAGAAAAACATCAGCAGGAAGCACGAACATTTATTGGGCACTAAGTGCCCAATAAATGTTAGTTAAGCATGAGCTAAGTTTAACCAAAAAATGTTAAACATGAACTAAGTGCTGCTAAAATTTTACATATAAAGATAAATTAATAAATGTGGATTTACATATTTTTTAATTCTTAATGATGTCCTTCATCTTTAAGCTCACTTCGTTCCTTCCTCCTGTCCCTGAAGGTGGGATTTCATCACCTCCAGTATCTGTGTGAATTTGGATAATTTATTTAAATTTGGTTAGCCTTAGTATGATAGAGAAACTGGAAAAATATTTGACTTAGTTTTTTTTTTAATAAAAACTAAATGAAATACAGTTTATATACATTTTTTATCACAAACTCTGGCATTTAATATCCATTATATTTCTTCTCTTACTTGAATTTGACCCATTTAATTTTGAAATGCTGTCCGGAAGTGGTGTGGGTTTTAAGAAAGGTTGGGTGACTATGTAAAAAGACTATCAGAAGCAGTGCTGATGAAATGCAAAACAGATTTCTAAATCCTTATGATATCTCCTTTAATCTTAAGAACAAACACATTGAGATACAGCAAGGTGAAATACGATGCCCATGGCTACACAGCTAATAAACACCAGAGATGACCTCTGGGATCATGTGTTCTAATTGGGAGCTTTAACCACCATGTGTCCAGCCATTTTTTGTTTGTTTTGTTTTTACTAAGTACTGTATGTTTACTAAGTAGTATATGTAGTATATGTTAAGGTGGATTTCAAGAAAACAATAATGGAATTTATGTTAACTTGTCTCATGCTTAATGTTTATATGAATTTTAAAAATGGACAATAAAATACCAGTAACTACCCTGAAATTACCCATGGCAATTGCAAGCTATATTTTAAATACACTGAGACAAAGAGAATATACTTGAACTTCCTACAAATAGAAAAGTTAACTTGAATAAATACAGGGGAAACTTACATGGACCAATCATAAGTTTTATTACACTTTGGGAAGAAAAGTTAATTTTAGCTGCGTTATCCATATCTTTAAAGTCCCTGTTTTTATCACATTCTTGTACAGCCAAAATAATTACAAGTTCTGTGCTTAATTTTGTGCTCTTTGAATTTTTTCTGTTTTAATAATAAAACTCATAGCAACCTTGTAAGGCAAAGGAGAACTGCTCCATAGGGTTTTCAAGGAGCAGCTAGTGGAATCAGACTGCAGCCTTTTGATTAGCAGCCTAGCTCTTAACCACTGCGTTATTAGAAAACGTAATTTCCCTTTTTGATTGTCACATAAATATAGGTATTTTTACATTTAACAACTGTGTATTTCAGACATGAATTGAATATTACACGCAAGTAATTGTTGCAATATGATTTTTTTTTTTTAATATAAACACTTCCACATCTGTAATATACTGGCAGGTTTTACTTTCTTTTAAAATAAACGAATATTTGGGGGAGAATCATTTACGTGTTCAAGCAATTTTCAGAGTGTAAGTAACAAGTACCTTTTAGTCAATAACATTCACTTCTTACTGATTTTTCATGGCCAAATGGTTAGATGATTAGATACTCCTCCTTCCTTCCCTGTCTCTTTTTATAGATCAAGTTTGGCAGATCTTTGGGACAACGACAAGACATCAGATATTTGGTTACATGGAATCAGTCTAATAAATCAGTAGATAAGATCTTATTCAGCATGCAGACCCATTTTTGCAGTATCTTTCTATTTCAAGGCTATCAAATTTAATCGGACTTTTTTGAGCCTAAACCTTGTACTCCCTCCATCTTAAACTTGGCATAGTAATAGAACACAGAGTCCCTTTCCATATTTAAAAATTCTTATTTTGATCATATAAATAAGTAAAGCAAAAGATCACCTTGAGCCAGATTGGTTATTTCTCTTGCCGTTAAAGTCTTCTACTCAATTCTGCCACCCTGACCCTTTTTGTACGATTCTGTCATTACACATACATTAACATTCACTTAGTAACAGAACGGGTGGCATCATTTTGATTTATTTTTTTTCCTGAGGTAAACAAAGTATAACATGTTTTATAGAAGCTAATAGTTATATGTAGTTTGACTGTCAAATATTGTAACTGGTATTTGAAGCAGTTTGTTTGTAGCTGGCTGGTTCGTTAATTTTTTCTCATTGTTTATATTTTGTCTTTCTAATATCTCTGACTTTACTCTGTCTTTCTCTGTCTCTCTGCCTCTATCTCTCTTCCTATCAAACACACACACATTGGGAATGATAATAAAGTGAGGCAAAAGTAAGTTTAAATGCCAGTTCTCTATGAGACTGTAGATAAATTATTTACTCTCTGAGGCTCATGTTCTCATCTGAAAACTAGGATTAAAAACATTCCTCTTTCATAGTTGTGAATATCTAATGAGGGAAAATCTGCAAGTACATATTATTTATATTTTATACAGTATTATATAAAAATGAACTATTATTTATGATAATAGCTTCCAGATTACTGACAGTTTATTTTTAATTTCAACAGTACAAAATATTTTCAATAGATCTACAGTGTGAAGAGTTTCAGAATATTGTTCAGTAGGTCTAAAATTTATACACATATATTTAAATCTCCACACAAAATATATTAACGAATGCCAAAAGTTGGACTATAAAAATTTGGGATAAGAAGAGTTAACAAGGGGCCTGTAACTCATTCCAACTCTATCTGTAGATGATTACTGAAAAAAATTATCTCAACCAAAATTCCATGCTATTGTCTTCAAAAAACCTCTCTGTACACATGTTAATATTTACTAGTGGAAAGAGGGATTTTTATCTATAAAATAAGTTAATTGGATATGGCTGCTCAGATTACATTGATTATTATAAATATTCTACAATTTATGGATTCAAGGTGCACAGGTGGTTGAGGAAGGAGAGGTAGCCACATAAACTTGTTCTATTTGGCAATTAACAGAGTATAAAATGGAAGAGTACCCAAACCCAATTTGTTCCATTTAATAAGCTGTTTTCTTGGCAGACAACCAGAATCCAGATTCTCTGTCACTATTTTCTCAGTGGCCTTGAGCATTTGGAATTCTCTGAGGCTTCTACTCTTTCTCTAGAGAGTAGGAAGAGTAATTCTCACCTTTTGTGTTTGCTCTGAGTATTCAAAATTGCATACATAAATCATCTGTTATATGGTAGATGAAGAAGCAGTGGCAGCACAGTGGTTAAGCCGCTGCTAACCAAAGTGTCAGCAGTTCGAACCCACCAGCCATTCCATGGGAACTGGCAATCTGCTTCCAGAAAGATTACAACCTTGGAAACCCTAGGGGACGTTCCACTCTGTCCTTTAGGGTCACTATGAGTTGGAGTCAACTTGAAGGCAATGACACTCAACACACAAAACTGATTACTATGATAAATTGATAAATTCTGTTAAATTTAACCCAAAATGTATCCTCAAATAGGAAACAAAAAGGGATTGGCGTTTTCTTTCTTTCTTTTTTTAAGCTACATTGGATGGATTCTGAAGCTTCTAGAAAATAATGTCTTCTGTATGCCTTGTGCTTGCCTGTATCATTTAAATATTTAGAAAAGTTTTATACTGAGGAAGATATGTGAGTGCTTTTTTATCTGAGAAAGATGCTGTGTGTCCACCTTGACAATTCAAGCCAGTGCCGTCGAGGCGATTCCAATTCATAGCGGCCCTAAAGAACAGAGTAGAACTGCCCCATAGAGTTTCCAAGGAGCGCCTGGCGGATTCGAACTGCCAACCCTTTGGTTAGCAGCCGTAGCACTTAACCACTATGCAACCAGGGTTTCCCTTTGACAATTCAAACCTTCCTGTTAACACAGATGTGGAAGGTCTTGTCGCCAGAGCATAAGATAACCTATCCTGACTTAAAGTTTTTGGAGGGAAAGACAAATATGTATGTACTATATAAATCTTTGTGCCTGAGATTACAGAAAAGCACAATAAAAATAAGCATGATAAAAGAATGAAGACTAAGCAATCACTCCAAATTAGAACTAGGTATCTCAGCAGCACGTGGTGAAAGGAAAAGAGAATTTCACAGAGCTTACCTTTTTTATTTCTGTCCAGTTGTGGCCTATGATAAATTGCTCAATCTCAGTGAGAGCAAGTTTTCTCTCTCAGTTGAGAAATGAGTGTACTAATACATTATCTTTCTGCTTTATGAAGTTTTATAAGGATAAAACTACTTATCGCTCTACAAGTGATAAACCCAACACAAAATCCATTGCCATCCAGTAGGTTCTGACTTATAGTGACCCTACAGGACAGAGTAGAATTGCCCCATACGGTTTCCAAGGCCGTAGTGTTTACTGGAGCAGATTGCCAGGTCTTTTCTCCTGTGGAGCAGCTGGTAGGTTTGAATTACTGACCTTTTGGTTAGTAACCTCACACTTAACCACTGCACCATTAGGGCTCCCATCTACTAGTGACAGGTACTATAGTATATTCATGTATATCATAATTCTGTTTATGTATGTCTATATGGACACAAAAATTCTATAAACAATACAGTGCTTATGAAATATAAGTGATTACTTTCATTTACAGTGTACATTTTTAGCAGCCTTTCAGATTATGGGCTACTAAGCTTTGCCAAGTGTTTTTAGGTAATTGGTATAATTTTGGCAGAATTTTCAAGACAGAACTTCTGTCCTCATAGACCTCTTAGCTTAAAGCAGGAAAGAAAACAAAATAAGGATGAAAATGTGTTTCTCACAGGACACAACCAGGCTGAATCATTTTGGAAATTAAATGCTTCTTCAGACTTTGTATCTTAAATTAAACCTTCTCCTCTATGGGGACACATAGATTATGCTTTTCCTCCCTTCATACTTGGCAGCCAAACCTAATAAGTTTGAGTAACATGTAAATTGAAGACCTTTCTCGCACACAAGTTTGCAGGTCAAGACAGTTTGCTCTGCCTTCTGGGCCAGTGGTGTACTTAAACCAGCCCATGGACAGGAGGAATTCTGCTTGTTTACTGTGTGCTTTAGGCAGGTCAGTTAATTCATTTTTTTTTTAATCTAAAAAATGTTTGCCATGGAAGTATTTCAGGAATATGAAAGTGAATAATGCTTATTAAGTGCATTAATTTTAGGGAGTAAATATATATGAATACATGACCTTCATTATCTTTCTCCAAACACATTCATCAAATATTTACCAACCACTTAGAATATTCTTGGCACTGTCTAGATGTTGGAAATATTACAGGAATTAAAACAGATACATTTCTGATCTTCATGAATTTACATTTTAGCTAAACAAATAAACACATAGTACAATAGGCAGTGATAAATGGCATGGGCAAAAGGAAAAGTGGGTGAGGTGGGTAAAGAATGCCAGGGTAGAGACCTGGCAGTAATCAAAACAGTAGCTTTGTAGTAAGATTTTAAATCAGGAAGTGTGAGTCTTCATACTTTGTTATTTTTCAAGATCATTTTGGCTCTTCTGGGCCCTCGTAATTCCATACGAATTTGAGCATTGGCTTTTTCATTTCTGCAAAAATCACTGTTGGATTTTAATAAAGATTGCAGCTGTGCTTGCTAATTAGGGATGGTAAGCAGGTGAGTAAAAATGCCCTAAAGTTCTCTTAACAAAAATTCCCATAACCCCTTGCCTTCAAGTTGATTCACACTGACAGAGACCCTATAGGAGTAGAACCCCCCCACCACAGTGTTTCTAAGGCTGTAATCTTCATGGAAGCAGACTACCACATCTTTCTCCTGGAGTAGCTGGTAGATTCAAACCTCTGACATTTTGGTTAGCAGCCTAGAGTTAACCACTGTACTACCAGGGCTCCTTAACAAGAATTACCCACTTTTTTTGTCTCTGGTAGCTGTACCTTTTGCATTAGATTCCAGAATTCCGAAAAAAAGTTGATTCTATCACTCTTTTGCCAGGTTACAGTTTTTTTCAGTGTAGGGACTAATTCTTTTCATGCCCCACATCAACATTTTCCCCTTTATTATAATTTTAATGTCCACTGGATCAGTGGAGATGTCCCTTCTTTCATTTCTGATATTAGTAGTTTGTGTCTTCTCTCTTTTTTCTTGATTAGCCTGGCTAAAGTATTATATATATATTTTTTAAGAGTTCAATTGATTTTTCTTTTATTTTCCTTTTGTTTTCAATTTCATTGATTGCTCCACTAATTTTTCCTACATCTTCTCTTCACTATCAACTACCTGTTTATCCAACATTTCATATTTATGACAATAATAAAAAAATGCACTATTGGACTCTTTTGCATATTAACAATATATGTCTGGCACTAATGAACACCGAGGTGCCAGGCAATCAGTAACTCTGGCTACAGTGTCTTCTTCACTAGGGTTGGTGTCACCCATTGTGGTATTCCTGGTATCACTGTCCCTCCCACCCCCTCCCCCGTCCATGGACCTCCTGTGGTACCAGCTTCAGCCTTCCTTAGGGAAGCGCCCTGGGCTCCCAGGAATGCCTCTCCGATGTGAGCGCAGGTGCCCAGCTCACGGAGGCTTCAGTCAGAGGCAAGCCAGGAGGGCTGGTGGCCCCTTTGTGAACAGGACAGACACAGAGCAACTGCCCGTGCCTCTGGCTCTGGACTCTCTTGCAGTCCTTCATCAGGCCTATACTCACGCACTCAGGTCGCTCCAGTGCAGCCTACCTACCCGGCTGCCTGGAGCCGTGCTCTGGCACCAGACCCCTTGCTCCAACTAGCTCCTGACCCAACGTACCAGAGAATGGGAGAAGGAGGAGATCAAAACAGTAGAAGGAAATAGGGAGAGGTGGTGGGGGAGAAGTTGAGAGAGACGAAAGAAGCAAGGGTACAGGAGTGATAAGGAGGTTGGAGTGGTTCTGCCCCGGAGGAGAGCGTAACCCACCAGTCTGAGGCACAAGGAAGAACACGGGTGGGGGGGCATCCTGCAAATTCATGTAACATGCCGTTCTCCAGTTTCTCATAATGCCAATTTTTGTGTAATGACCCCGTCTTTGGAAATTATCATGTCGTTAAGTGAGGAGTGGGTGTATTGTTCTTATTATTTTCTCTGCTCAGTATAGGTTAATTTGGTCTTCTTTCTCTAGTTTTCAATGGTGACAGCTTAAATAATTGATTTTAAATCTTTCTTCCTTTCAGTATATTCATTAAATGCAATGCATGTCCTCTAAGCAGTTTTGCTTCATCCCACAAATGGAAGATGAAGTTATATTATGATGTTATATTTCCATTTTCATTTTTTTTTTTTTAATCTCTTTTGAGACTTCTTTGGCCCATAAGTTATTTAGAAGTGTGTTTCTTGATTTCCAGATGTGTAGGAGAATCTTCCAACTATCTCTCTGTTGATTTCTACTTTTATTCCACTGTAGTCTGAAAGCATACTTTGTGTGATTGCATTTATGTCCCTTTACATCTGTGTGTCTTATGGCTTAGAATGTGGTAAATCTTGGTGAATGATCCGTGCAAACATGAGAAGAAAGTGTATTCTGCCATTGCTGGATGAAGTATCCTACAAATTAAGACTAGATCACATTGATTGATGTTGCTCTTTAGGGTCAACTACGTCTTTACTAAATTTATGCCTGCTTTATCTATCAATTACTGACAGACAGATGTTTAAATCTCCAATTACAATAGTGGATTTATCTCTTTCTCCTTTTATGTCTATCAGTTCTCATCTCATCTATTCTGATGTTTTTGTAGTTTGGTGCAAAAGGGTCTGGGTAGCAATGGTTAAGCACTTGGCTGCTAACCAAAAGGTTGGTGGTTGAAACCTATTTAGCAGCTCCGTGGGAAAAAGATCTGGTGATCTGCTCCCATATTCTCATATTCTCTTGGTAAAGCCTTTTGTTGAGCTTGGGTATTCAATTCTTAGGAGGATGGATTTACTTCTGGGTTCTCACTTCTATTCCATTAGTCTATATGTCTGTCACGGTACCAGTATCAGTCTGTTTTGATTATTGTGAGATCAGGGAGTGAGAGGCTACTTAGGCTGTTCTTCTTCAGTATTGCTTTAGGGATATGAGGCCTCCTTCCTTTCTATATAAAGTTGGAGATTAGTTTTTGCATTTCATTAAAAGAATGTTTTTGGGATTTGGATCAGGATTGCATTATATCTGTAGATCACTTTTTGTAGTATTGTTTCATAGTGTTAGGTCTTCCAATCCATTAACATGGAAAGGTGGTACTATTATTTTGAGCGGTTACTTTTTAGATAATTTAAAAATATGAGAAATGAATTTTATTATACCTTCATTTATTCCTTCTCTCCCTTTCTTCCCCTCACTTCTTTCAATATTATCTTTGTTATTCTGGAGCTCAAATATGCCTGGCAGTAGGTGGGTTTTGTTTTGTTTTTCCTCTTTAACATGCTTGATATTCTCTGAGTTCCTGGATCTGTTCTACAGTATCTGTCATTTGGGAAATTTTCCAGCCATTATTACTTCAATATTTTTCTGCTCCATTCTCTTTATTATGTTTCTGATATTCCAATTGCACATATATTACATCTGTTGAAGTCGTACCATAGTTCTTGGATATTCTGTCTTTTTTGGAGGCTGTTTTTTTAAATTTCTTTTTTTCTCTTTGCATTTTTCTTAAGTTTTTATTGACTTACAGTCAAGCTCACTGATTCTACCTTTGATCATATCAAGTCTACTAATGAGTCCAAAGAAGGCATTCTTCATTTCTGTTACAATATTTTTTATTTCAAGCATTTCCTTTTGATTCTCTCTCTGCTTATGTAATTCCTCTGTTCTGATAATTTCAGCGTCTCTGTGTATCCAAATATGGTTCAGAAGATTGTTTCATCTTTTGGGACTTTTTTTTTCTTGTCTTTTATTTATTTTCTTTCTTTTCTGTTGTAATTCCTTCTTGAAAACCAGGCACAGTGTATTGAGCAATAGGTACTAAAAGTAAAAGTCCTTCAGTGTGAGAATTTATATTAATTTGGCTAGAAGTTGTGCTGTGTTTTATGTTTGCTGTAATGTTAGGTACCAGTGGCTTCAAATAACTCTAGTGCCTTGTTTTTGTCCTCACTTTGGTTCACCCTAAGTACTCTTCCTTAAAAAAAGACTGTGCCTGACAGCTGTTTCGGTTGTGATCTACTGTTATTATACTGTAGGCACAAGACAGGGTGCAATCTATAATCTTCCTACTGAATCACGCTCTTGTAGTGGGGCTCTGTCTAGCAGCTGTGGTGTAGCTGTTTTTCCACCAGCTCCCTCCTAATCCATTTTTTGGAGGTATTGGGCCCAATACATTTCCTTGAAGCACTGGCCCCTGTTGACTTTTTTTTTTTTTTTTTTTCTTCCCCTTAGATGAGACAGGAAGGCTGAGAGGGGCTAGAATGGGAGGAATTTTCTTTTCCCAGTTGGATTAAGGCTCTGACAATGTCTTTGCCCCTGGTGAGCAGGCCTTTGTTAAGGAGAAGGCTGTGGGTATATTTCCTAATGATTACTTTTCCCCTCTCCTAGCTAGAACCATGAAGACATTTTCATCAGCTCTTTACGATGAAAATGTAGAGGCTGCCCTAAGAATTCGACCCCCAGGAGTTACCTCAACCTTCAGCAATTTGTCAAAATTACCGTTTAAAGTTTCCTACGAGTTTATGATTCTAGAAGCTTCTTCACCATATAAGCAGATCTCAGCAGTCACCCTCTGGATTCATCTTTCTCTCCAGACGATCAGGGTAGTAGGTTGCTAGCAACTTCAGTTCTTTTTGGGTAAAAAAATACGTCGATGTTCAATTTTTCCAGCTTCATCTTGCTGTAAAGACAGAAGTGATGACCTTCAAGCTCTTTAAATGTCAGAACTGAAACCTGACGTCCACGATTACATATTTTAAAAACATAAAATACCCTTATAATTCATATTACATAGTAATAAATACATGTCAGTTCTAATTTTTCTTTCACTAAAACTAAATTGGTATGTAATCACCACATCCCATATAGTCAGTAAGGTGTCTGAAATACAGTTGGGACACAGCTTGACCTTTGTCTTCTATGAGGTCCCAGTGCTTTTACTCATCTCTGCAGCTGTATCAAATAGTTTTCCCAGCTGCGGAGAACTCATTATTCATCTTCCCACTTAAGGTTCTTATACATAAACTGTATTTGCACTCAATTAGTAATTTGATCAAGTCACTCCATTATAGATGACAGCTGCTGCTGCTATAAAAAAAAAAAAAATATATAGCCATCAATAAATAGAAATAATTTGTAAGAACAGAACAAGTTAGAGAAAACTTAAAGAATGGAGGCTTGAGAGCTTTATTATTTGTTCTATTACTCAAGGGCTAGAGCACACACGGCCAAACCAGAAGTTTCAGCATTTCTTTTTATATTGTACGATGTTATTGAAGAGTTTCTCTTCCACGTTTGTGTAAGTGCATTCTCTGAACCATATGTCAGAGCACTCTATAATAGTTGTTTCGTGCTCATCTGTAACTGGTCATCCTAAATATATCTGGTGCAATTGTACTACTCATTGTTGTAAAGTTAGAGATCTTTTGGGAGGACTTTTCAAACATGAGTGTTTACAAATCGATATCTATTATCATACTTCCCATGTTGAATGATCCTAAACAATTCATTTTGTGTACTTGGTAAAATTTAGTCTTCTTAATTGTTATTTCACATTAAGACATACAGTTATAAAGTATAACCATGGACAGAATAGATAGTGAAAAGATAAGGATCTTCCCCTAAATATGCCTGTCTGAAACGTTGAGATGAAAGAAAAGAAAGCTTCAGAAGTGGTTTTGAAATAACCTACAGTTGACAATGCCATTCATTCTTTTGGCAAGTGCATTCACTTCTTTTTATTCAAGATTTGAACTTGAGTTAGTTAAGAGTTAAATAGTCCATTTACCTGTCATTTCTCAGAATCTCTGAAACTAAAGTCCTACATCCGTGCATTCAAATAAAAAAAAAAAGTTTGATCTAAGGCAGAAAAAAATGCATCTTTGAGTCTCATTTTATTTTATTTTTAAGTGGATATCTAGAGGGCACTTGAGTTAAATATTATTGTCACACTCTTTTTAAACCATTAAGTAAACATAGGCTCTCTAATTCCTCCAATTTCTTTTCTGAAATACTTCTAGCTTCATCTTTCATAAAAACATTTCATTTTTTTAAACTCTAATATCTCCTGGATTTGTGACACCTTTTCCTTTGTATCTATAAAAAGTTTTGGAGAGAAAAAGTATATAAATATATTATATATATAATGTATTTTTGTTCTGAAGACAGGTCTTTATGGGATATTTCAACCCTATCCCCGTTTTTAACATTATATGGTTAGGACCCCAGGAGACATTCTGAAGGACGATACTGCATGCATGAAAAATTTTCTCCCTAGTTCATTAGCTCCATCGTCTCCCTCCCACCCCATTCCCACCCAAACATACCCTTCTCCATGACCAAAAATACCAAATCAGTAAGGAAGGTATGGGCTTCTTGCCCAGCCAAGCCTCTTCTGCATAATTTCTTCTTCTTGGGTTCATCTACAGCTTCAGAATTACACACTGCAGGGTTTGGTGCAGGGTTCATGCTCACTGCTGAGGCCACAATGGGAGTCAAGTCCACATCAGGGGCAAAGTTAGGATTTGGCACGGGCAAGACACAAATGAGCACTGTCCCATGGACGTCATGCGGCTAAGGGCCTGCTTCACTGTGGGTGGCGGGCGGGGCAAGCCCGGGTAGAGTCCTCCACTGAACGCAAAATTCTGTGGGTGCCTGCTCCCTGATTCCTCCAGGCCCGGGTTTCCAGAGCCCTCCATTCGCTTCTTCTTAACTGAGACCACAGCAGTTTGCACCGTATTCCGGAAGCCACTAACTGAGGGATCCACATCCTCTGAGTTGATGATTTCATCATCCTCACTGAAAGACACCTGTGAGTTCTTCCTCTTCCTCTTTGGCCTCTGAATATCCAGATTCCCTTCCTCAATCGTAAGAGTAGAAAGACGCTTGTCGTGGGCAGTGTTGAACTGTCAGATTATCAAGCTCGGTTTCCTCCTCTGGAAGCCCCAGTAAGCCCTTGAGTTCATCATCCTCTCCACCCATCTTCTCATCTCCTTTCACAGCTGATGGAGATGTTTGAGGGTTCTCACATAGAGTGTATGCCCTTGTGGACGTACCAAACGACACTGTGGAACGGATGGGAATTTGCTGAAGCTTGTGAGATTCCAACTCAATGTGACCCAAGAAAGTGCCATGTGTAATGTTGGGATTTGTTAGGAAAACTCTCTTCAGATGCCACTGGTAGACCAAGGCAGAGTGGAACTGAGAGCAAGACTGGTGGTCAATGGTAAAGTCACACAGATCAGGGTTCCTCCCAAATAAATAATACTTCTTCTCATCAATAATCAGTTTCACAATTAGTTTGTCTCCTTCAGCTACATCCAGATGTAAACTGGGTGGAGGTTTACCTGCCCAGGTTGGGCAGTTGAACAGCCGTAGGCTGGAGCAGGAGTTCACTGCTACCACCATCTTGCATCTCCCCTCCCATTCAGAAAAAGAATATTTTAAGAATGATTTTATGTAAAGTCAGTAAAGAAGTACTATAATATGATTTTGGCTTCACAGTCATCCTAACTCCGTTCTCACAAGGAATGTGGTGTGTCTTTACCTCTGGTATAAGGCTATTTTCTCTACCTGTATCTATGATCTGAATGTCATCTGCTTCATTTAATTTCTCTCTTTCCCTGTCTTTATCTCTCTTTCTCAGTCTACTTCAAGTTTGAGTTATCTGTGCTTGGTAGCCATTTCCATTTACTTCTTCCTCTCACTTTTCTATCAATGGTCATGTAATTTTGATCCAAAACAAGGTTTCTATTGACATTTCAGTGCTTACCTTATTTGAAATCTCTGTAGTATTTGACAGTATGCTATTCCTTTTATCTTAATAATTCCTTTTCTCTTCTAATATGGTAACAAATTTACTTACTTTCCTAGCTATCCTTTCAAGGATGACTCTTACCTTTAAGTAATTGATATGCTCTACAAGTTCTTCAGTCCTTTTCTCATAGCCCGTGTTCTGTGGGTGATATTACTCACATTCATAGTTTCAAAGATTCCCAAATCTATTTCCCTATGATCTCTCTCTCTTGTTCAAGAATATTAATCCAACTGCTCCCTATTTCTATACCTAATTATTTATCAGCCATCCAATTTTCCAAAGCTGAACTCATCATATTTCATTAATCTACTTATCTTTACAGTGATGTCACCCAAGTTGTGAAATTAGAAGTAACCTTTGACTCTTATATCTCTGTAATCATTCAAATTTAACTTGAAAAATACATAATTGATGTTACTCATATATATGTGTATATATGTATGTATATTTAATTTCTTTGTGCTTTAGGTGAAAGTTTACAGCTCAAGTTAACTTCTCATTCAAAAATTTATACATATATTGTTTTGTTAAATTGGTTGCAATCCCCACCAAGTGACAGTGTGCTCCCCCTTTCTACCCTGAGTGCCCTGGGTCCATTTGTCCAGTTCCTGTCCCTTCCTGCCTTCCTGTCTTGATTTTGGACAAGAGTTGCCCATTTGGTCTGAAATATTTGATTGAACTAAGAATCACATTCCTCACATGTGTTATTTTTTGTTTTGTAGGCCTGTCTAAACTTTGTCTGAGATTTGGGCTTTGGGAGTTATTTCAGTTCTTAGTTAGCAGGATGTCTGGCAGCCATAGTCACACGGATTCCTCTAGTATCTGTCAGACCAATAAATCTGGTCTTTTATTTATGAATTTGAATTCTGTTCTATATTTTTCTCCTGTTCTGGCTGGAACTCTCTGTTGTGATCCCTGTCACCGCGGTTGTTCGTGGTAGCCGGGCACTGTTCAGTTCTTCTGGTCTCGGCCTGGTGGAATCTCTGGTTCATGTGGTCCTTTAATTCTCCGGTCTAATGTTTTCCTTGTGTGTTTGGTTTTCTTCATTCTCCTTTACTCCAGATGGGATGGGACCAATAGATGTATCTTAGATGGTTGCTCACAAGCTTTTAAAACCCCAGATGCTACTTATCAAAGTAGGATGTAGACCATTTTCTTTATGAACTATGTTATACCAGTTGACCTAGATGTCTGTCCCCTGAGACTATGGTCTCCAGCCCCCAATCCCAGCTACTCAGTGCCTCAAAGTCTTTGGATGTGTCTGGGGGAACTTTTATGCTTTTGTTTTGGTCCAGTTTTGCTAATTTCCCCTATGTTGTGTGTTGTCCTTCCCTTCACCAAAGTTGACCCTTGTCTACTATCTAGTTAGTGATTTCCCTTTCCCCTCCCTCTCCACCCTGGTAATCATCAAATAATGTTTTTTTCTATGTGCAAACCTTTTCCTGAGTTCTTATAATAGTGGTCTCATATAATATTTGTCCTTTTGTGACTGACTTATTTCACTTAGCATAATGCCGTCTAGATTTATCCATGTTGTGAGATGTTTTGTAGATTCATCACTGTTCTTTATCATTGCATAGTACTACATTGTGTGTATGTACTGCAATCTATTTATCCATTCATCTGTTGACAGGCATTTAGGTTTTTTCATTCTAATGTATATCTGTTCTATTCACTTCTCTCTGTCTCTAAAACCATTTTACACCTTGAAATCCAAGTAAATTCATTTAAAATGAAAATTTGATCATATCACTATCTTGATTATAACCTTTCAATGGTTTTCCATTTCTTTCTTAATAATGTCCAAATTTCTAAACCTGGAATGTGAATTCTATAAAGATCTTTTCTCTCCTAACACTTCAACTTTATCTCTTGACATTTGGGTGCATTTATTTCAGCTTCCAGGTGTGAAGAAGGTAAATTAGGACAATGAGCCAAACTGATCAAAACGATTCAGCCTTTATTCACTTAGGGTAATAGTATAAACAAGAGACCAAAAAAGAAAGGGTGCCAGTTCTCCACTGTTTCATGTTTCTGCATGGAGTAGCTGAAGAGCCCTCAACTAGAATCTCTGTTGAGGGAAAGAAGGGAGAACTAGGAGTGGAAAAGTACTAAATCAAAGGGAAGAAAAGTAACTTCAAGGCTCCCTGATAAGGAAGTCTCAATAGACTTCCTTAGGCACGAGAAGGCCTTAGAATAGAGCTGCCTTAGGCTAGTAATTCTGCTTCTATAAGAGCATGGCTGATCCTGGGGGACCTGAGTCCTTGATTGCAACTTCCTCCAAGGACTGTAATGTACTGTCTGTGTATCAAGTGTAATGTAGTGAGGGCAAATTTCCCCCGTGAGGCCTTCCTGGAGAAGCCTTTGTAATTGTTTACAGTTGGGTCTTAAATGTTACTCGTAGAATTTTGCCCTGGAACCAGACTCAACATAATCCACTAATAGCAAGCTACTTGCATTTCTCCAAAGAAGTCTTTCTCACTTGCCCCCCATACTTCAGTGCAGTTCTAACCTAGACCTTTGTTGTATATTAGTTTCTTTTGCCCTTTGAGTGCTTAATGTCCAGGGAAGTTTGCATTTTTTATAATTCAGCATAGATATTGCTTCCTTTTCACAGTAATTTTTCAGTCATAGGGCTGTTCTTATGTGATTCCACAGAACTTGATGTTTAGCTCTATCATGAAATTTAACATAACACTGTCATGACACATTTTTTATTTGTTTATTGCTTCCATTAGAATACAGTTAAATGGCAAAGATTGTTCTTCAATGTGTTATGCCTGTCCAATAGACTCTTAATAAATAGTTATCAAAACAGTGGCTAAATAAGTATCTTTATGAAGCTTCCTTTAAAGTATACTGATAGTCTAATTAAGATTAATAATTGCTAACCAAAGGGTCAGCAGTTCAAATCTGCCAGGTGCTCCTTGGAAAATCTGTGGGGCAGTTCTACTCTGTCCTATAGGGTTGATATAAGTTGGAATCGACTCGATGGCACTGGGTAAACTGGGTTTTAGTCTAATTAATGACCTGATTTTCTTGCTCAGCTTTCTATTTTGGTTAATGCAACTCTCACCCATCCATTCACTGATCCAGTTATAAATATAAAGTCAACATAGTACCTTAAACAGTGCCTAGTGACCATTATAGTAGTGATCATTCCAAACATAGTGGTTGAATTAATAAAATAATAAAAATTAATAAGTCCTAAATTACTCACTCTGACCCTTTTTTTCAGTACCCAATCTGACATTATTATTTTTTTTTTAATTCCAAATATCTTGCATCTTCCTTTTATATTACAATGTCTTAATCAGGCCTCATCATGCCTTGACTATCGAGATATATTCCTGACTATTCTCCTTTCGTATCTCCACCTTCAGTTCTTCCTTTTCTTGCTGCTACAGCAATGAATTTCAACTGTAAGTAATTTTGTCTCCACCTCACCAGAGATATTTGGCAACTTCTGGAGGCATATTTAGTTGTCACAATTGACAAGAGTGAAGGGTGTTCCTGATATCTAGTGGGCAGAGGCCAGTGATGCTGCTAAACATCCTACAATGCACAAGCCCCCCTCCCACCCCCAGCAAAGACTTGTTAGTTGCCATCAGTTGATTCCAACTGATGGGGTTTTGTTTTAATAACAAACCTTCCCCAGCCAGCTTTTAGGACAGTTAGAGACTCTATTTCCTTACCTTCCATGTGTGTTTCCACATGATTAAGTTTGATTCCAACTGATGGCAACCCCATGTGTACAGAGTAGAACTGCTACATAAGTTTTTCAAGACTGACCTTTCAGAAGCAGATTGCCAAGGCTGTCTTCTGAGGTGCCTCTGAGTGGGTTCAAACTGCCAACCTTTCTGCTTGTAGTCGAGCTCTTAACCTTCTGTGCCACCCAGGGGCTCCAACGAATACTTAACAGGCTTAAAATATCAATAGTGCTGAGGCTGAAAAACTGCTAGAGTGATCATTCTAAAATGTAAATCCATTTGTGCTATTTACTTTGTTAAATGGTTTAAAACGTGTATTTTCTAGAGCCCCTAGAATTCTGGGGAAGTACAAGCATTTAAACAGAGCAGCTCTTCTGCATACTATTTGATAAATTTTGATTATTAGTGAGATATTATGGGTTTTTTTATTATAACAAAGATTATTAATTATTAATAATTCTCAAGTGTCTATTTCTTCCTTCTTTGTTTAATAACAAAATCTTCTCCAGCCAGCTTTTAGGACAGTTGGAGACTACATTTCCTTACTTTCAATGTGTGTTTCCACATGATTAGGTTTGACCGACAGAATGTGAGCAAAAGTGATGTGTAAAAAGCCACTTGCCCTATGCTTTTGTTTCTGAACCTTCCAGCTGGGTTGGAAATGATGATGATGCGAACATTCTTAAAAGTTATATTTTGATGATGGGAAAGCCAAAGTAACAATATGAGCTGCTAAACTTAGGACACATGTGGTTGGCATGAGTCAGAATCAATAGCAGCTAAGAACATTTCAGGATAATTACTTAAGAAAGAATTTTGCTTGTGTGCATCAACAATTTAATATATACTCTTGTAAATTTAGATAGAATATATGTTTCTTTATAAAATATTTTTGCACTACAGGCTGGCTCTTGACACCATACCATGGTATACAAGTTACTTTGACATCACCTCAGCTTGCAAACCTTGCTCACTCTCATTATGCTTAACAAATTTATATGATTGAGATACCAAGTTGAAGATGCAGTCCCAACTCTGCCTTTTTCCATCTTATTCTTTAAAGTGTCCTTTAACCTCATCCTCATAGTCTCAGTACTTAAAAGTACTCTTAGAAGTAGATATCTTATCAATACATTTGTCATAAATAAATTATCTGTGCAAGATTTCAAATTTATACAGTTACTGGCCCAACCGTGATAATACTCTTAAATAGTTGAAAAAATAGTTTGATGGTTTTATGTTCTTGAACGACATCCTTTCCTCACTTATCAACATGTTTAAATTCCAAAGACCAGGTCATCATGCAAAATCGGTGTTATGCAAAATGGAGTATGACCACATCAGATCACAAAATGGAGAATGACTGCATCATTACATAACTGACAAATTATATCATTACATAACTGCCAAGGTACATCATTATATAACTGCCAAACCACTGAGAATAATGGCCCAGTCAAGTTGACACATACACAAAGCCTTTACCATCAAAGCCAGCATTACTTTTGCTTCACAACTTGGCATCCATTACTGCCAGATGTGCACCATTAATAAGCAAAATTGTTGGATAGAAGATTTTTTACTATTGTCAAAAATGCAAAATGTCAGATAACAAGGTAGTCTGTAAGTGAGGGGAAGGTGTATTACAAAGTGACAGGAAAGTAACAGCTAATTACATACCTTCAACTATCACATTATTTAACAACTATGTTTATTAAGAAAACTGATATTTGCTTATAATATAGACCTGGATTTAGCTTTTATCTTATCTTTTAACTTCTGCATATTGTTTCTTTTCAGACTACTAGTTATAAAGCTTGATTTAATTCTAATTTTATCTGAAGTCCAGGTGTGCAAACTTCCTTAGATCCAAAAGTTATTTTCCTTTTTAATCAGTTAGTTTTGGTAAGATACAAAAGTCAGATTAGAGTGCTGCTGAAGATATCAAGGGTTCAATTGATTATGAATATTTTAGTCTAACAACTGTATTGCTAATATTGTTTATTTACTGAAGACCTTAACTATAATGTGTTATTCAGAATATATGAATTTCCTAAGTAGGAATTGTTATAGCAAGAAATAATAAGGTAAAAGCTGTGATAGCTGAAACCTGTGTAAGGCAAAACCTGTCAGTAAAGGAAAACTCCCTGGGTATTTACGAGGTAGGATTGTTAATAGAGAGCAATAGAAAAGTGGTAAGCACCCTGTCAAAGGTGGAAAACTTTTGAGAACTGGAAAAACAAGGTAATCCCATCAAGTTTAGGCTCTTACTGGTTTCACTGTATAAGATACCCCCATTCCAGGTGGAATTTTGAGGTGAAGAAAAAAAAAAGAAGTAAAATAATTGGAAAATAAAACCTCTTTAAGGAAATTACAGAAGGAAGAAAAATAATAAAGTAAAATTGTTAGTTATTGATAAAGAGATTAATATATTTGTCAAGTCTGATAATCAACCAATTGATAAAGAGATTAATATATGTGTTAAGTCTGATAATCAACCAAATGTACACAGCTTCCAAATAATTATTTAAAATTCAAATTATATGTGTCCTACCTGGGAATTATCTTAAGGTTTATATCTCTTCAAGGATTATTGTTAGAATTAGCATTATATCTCTGACAAGGAAATATCACGGTATGGAAAAAAAAAAATAACACCAAGATTTTAGCATTATATGTGACTGGTATGAATCTCAGTTCTACCCACTATTAATTATGTCTTGGCTAGGATACTCAACATCTCGTATCTCCATTTTCCCTATTAATAAAATAGGAAAAACAATAATTATAGGACTAATTTAAAAATCATGAGATTATACAAAAAAAAAAAGATATAGAGCATAATAAATTTTCAATAATCATTCTGTTCTGTAGTAGCAAAAATATAGTGATCATATTTTTTAAATAAAAATTAAGGACGCGTTCTGAAAAGTTTTTCTCTGAAGTGTAAGTGTATTGATATGAAAATTTAAAAAAATTTTTTAACTTGTAACTATATTTACTAGTTGTTGCCAAACTACCAGTTTCAAAGTAATCATAGGTACCTATTAAGTTTTTTTTTTTTTTTTTTTAATTTTTATTAAGCTTCAAGTGAACATTTACCATTCCAATCAGTCTGTCACATGTAGGTTTACATACATCTTACTCCCTTCTCCCACTTGCTCTCCACCTATTGAGTCAGCCCTTACAGTCTCTCGTTTCGTGCCAATTTTACCTTCTTCCCTCTCTCTCTATCTTCCCATCCCCCCTCCAGTCAAGAGTTGCCAACACACTCTCCCGTGTCCACCTGATTTAATTAGCTCACTCTTCATCAGTATCTCTCTCCCCCCCACTGACCAGTCCTTTTCATGCCTGATGATTTGTCTTCGGGGATGGTTCCTGTCCTGTGCCATCAGAAGTTCTGGAGAGCATTGTCTCTGGGATTCCTCTAGTCGCAATCATACCATTAGGTGTGGTCTTTTAATGACAATTTGGGGTCTGCATCCCATTGGTCTCCTGCTCCCTCAGGAACTGTCTGTTGTGTTCCCTGACAGGGCAGACATCGATTGTGGCCGGGCACCAACTAGTTCTTCTGGTCTCAGGATATTGTAGGTCTCTGGTTCAAGTGGCCCTTTCTGTTTCTTGGGTTCTTAGTTGTCGTGTGACCTTGGTGTTCTTCCTTTGCCTTTGCTCCCGGTGGGTTGAGACCAATTAATGTATTTTAGATGGCTGCTTGTTGGCATTTAGGACCCCAGGTGCCACAATTCAAAGTGGGATGCAGAGTGTTTTCATAATAGAATTGTTTTGCCCATTGATTTAGAAGTCCTCTCAAACCAAGTTCCCCAGACCCCAGCCCCTGCTTCGCTATCCTTTGAAGCTTTCATTTTATCTTGGAAACCTCTTTACTTTTAATCCTGTCCAATTAGGCTGACCTTCCTTGTTTTGAGTGTTGTCTTTCCCTTCACCTAAAGCAGTTCCCATCTACAGATTGATCAATAAAAAGCCCTCTCCCTCCCTCCCTCCCTCCCTCCCTCCCTCCCTCCTTTGTAACCACAAAAGTATGTGTTCTTTTCCGTTTTTTCTATTTCTTAAGATCTTATAATAGTGGTCTTATACAATATTTGTCCTTTTGCAACTGACTCATTTCGCTCAGCATAATGCCTTCCAGATTCCTCCATGTTATGAAATGTTTCAGAGATTCGTCACTGTTCTTTATCGATGCGTAGTATTCCATTGTGTGAATATACCACAATTTATTTACCCATTCGTCCGTTGATGGACATCTTGGTTGCTTCCAGCTTTTTGCTATTGTAAACAGAGCTGCAATAAACATGGGTGTGCATATATCTGTTTGTGTGAAGGGTCTTGTATTTTTAGGGTATATTCCGAGGAGTGGGATTTCTGGGTTGTATGGTAGTTCTATTTCTAACTGTTTAAGATAACGCCAGATGGATTTCCAAAGTGGTTGTACCATTTTACAATCCCACCAGCAGTGTATGAGAGTTCCAGTCTCTCCGCAGCCTCTCCAACATTTATTATTTTGTGTTTTTTGAATTAATGCCAGTCTAGTTGGTGTCAGATGGAATCTCATCGTAGTTTTAATTTGCATTTCTCTAATGGCTAATGATCGAGATCATTTTCTCATGTATCTGTTGGCTGCCTGAATATCTTCCTTAGTGAAATGTGTGTTCATATCCTTTGCCCACTTCTTGATTGGGTTGTTTGTCTTTTTGTGGTTGAGTTTTGACAGAATCATGTAGATTTTAGAGATCAGGCGCTGGTCTGAGATGTCATAGCTGAATATTCTTTCCCAGTCTGTAGGTGGTCTTTTTACTCTTTTGGTGAAGTCTTTAGATGAGCATAGGTGTTTGATTTTTAGGAGCTCCCAGTTATCTGGTTTCTCTTCATCATTTTTGGTAATGTTTTGTATTCTGTTTATGCCCTGTATTAGGGCTCCTAGGGTAGATCCTATTTTTTCTTCCATGATTTTTATCGTTTTAGTCTTTATGTTTAGGTCTTTGATCCACTTGGAGTTAGTTTTTGTGCATGGTGTGAGGTATGGGTCCTGTTTCATTCTTTTGCAAATGGATATCCAGGTATGCCAGCACCATTTGTTAAAAAGACTATTATTTCCCCAATTGACTGACACTGGTCCTTTGTCAAATATCAGGTGCTCATACATGGATGGATTTATATCTGGATTCTCAATTCTGTTCCATTGGTCTATGTGCCTGTTGTTGTACCAGTACCAGGCTGTTTTGACTACTGAGGCTATATAATAGGTTCTGAAATCAGGTAGGGTGAGGCCTCCCACTTTCTTCTTCTTTTCCAGTAATGTTTTGCTTATCCGGGGGTTCTTTCCTTTCCATATGAAATTAGTGATTTGTTTCTCTATTCCCGTAAAGTATGACATTGGTATTTGGATTGGAAGTGCGTTGTATGTATAAATGGCTTTTGGTAGAATAGACATTTTTACTATGTTAAGTCTTCCTATCCATGAGCAGGGTATGTTTTTCCATTTAAGTGTGTCCTTTTGAATTTCTTGTAGCAGAGTTTTATAGTTTTCTTTGTATAGGTCTTTTACATCTTTGGTAAGATTTATTCCTAAGTATTTTATCTTCTTGGGGGCTACTGTGAATGGTATTGATTTGGTTATTTCCTCTTCGGTGTTCTTTTTGTTGATGTAGAGGAATCCAAGTGATTTTTGTATGTTTATTTTATATCCTGAGACTCTCCCAAACTCTTCTATTAGTTTCAGTAGTTTTCTGGAGGATTCCTTAGGGTTTTCCATGTATACGATCATGTCATCTGCAAATAGTGATAGCTTTATTTCCTCCTTACCAATCTGGATACCCTTTATTTCTTTGTCTAGCCTAATTGCCCTGGCTAGGACTTCAAGTACGATGTTGAATAAGAGCGGTGATAAAGGGCATCCTTGTCTGGTTCCCGTTCTCAAGGGAAATGCTTTCAGGTTCTCTCCATTTAGAGTGATATTGGCCGTTGGCTTTGCATATATGCCCTTTATTATGTTGAGGAATTTTCCTTCAATTCCTATTTTGGTGAGAGTTTTTATCATAAATGGGTGTTGGACTTTGTCAAATGCCTTTTCTGCATCAATTGATAAGATCATGTGGTTTTTGTCTTTTGTTTTATTTATGTGATGGATTGCATTAATGGTTTTTCTGATATTAAACCAGCCTTGCATACCTGGTATAAATCCCACTTGATCAGGGTGAATTATTTTTTTGATGTGTTGTTGGATTCTATTGGCTAGAATTTTGTTGAGGATTTTTGCATCTATGTTCATGAGGGATATAGGTCTAAAATTTTCTTTTTTTGTAATGTCTTTACCTGGTTTTGGTATCAGGGAGATGGTAGCTTCATAGAATGAGTTGGGTAGTATTCCGTCTTTTTCTATACTTTGAAATACCTTCAATAGTAATGGTGTTAAGTCTTCTCTGAAGGTTTGGTAGAACTCTGCAGTGAAGCCATCTGGGCCAGGACTTTTTTTTGTTGGGAGTTTTTTGATTACCGTTTCAATCTCTTTTTTTTGTTATGGGTCTATTTAGTTGTTCTACTTCTGAATGTGTTAGTTTAGGTAAGTAGTATTGTTCCAAGAATTTATCCATTTCTTCTAGGTTTTCAAATTTGTTAGAGTACAATTTTATGTAGTAATCTGATATGATTCTTTTGATTTCATTTGGTTCTGTTGTGATGTGGTCCTTCTCGTTTCTTATTCGGGTTATTTGTTTCCTTTCCTGTTTTTCTTTAGTCAGTCTAGCCAATGGTTTATCAATTTTGTTAATTTTTTCAAAGAACCAGCTTTTGGCTTTGTTAATTCTTTCAATTGTTTTTCTGTTCTCTAATTCATTTAGTTCAGCTCTAATTTTTATTATTTGTTTTCTTCGGGTGCCTGATGGATTCTTTTGTTGCTCACTTTCTATTTGTTCAAGTTGTCGGGACAGTTCTCTGATTTTGGCTCTTTCTTCTTTTTGTATGTGTGCATTTATCGATATAAATTGGCCTCTGAGCACTGCTTTTGCTGTGTCCCAGAGGTTTTGATAGGAAGTATTTTCATTCTCGTTGCTTTCTAAGAATTTCCTTATTCCCTCCTTGATGTCTTCTATAACCCAGTCTTTTTTCAGGAGGGTATTGTTCATTTTCCAAGTATTTGATTTCTTTTCCCTAGGTTTTCTGTTATTGATTTCTAGCTTCATTGCCTTGTGGTCTGAGAAGATGCTTTGTAATATTTCGATGTTTTGGATTCTGGAAAGATTTGTTTTATGCCCTAATATGTGGTCTATGCTAGAGAATGTTCCATGTGCGCTAGAAAAAAAAGTATATTTTGCAGCAGTTGCGTGGAGAGTTCTGTAGAAGTCAATGAGGCCAAGTTTGTTGATTGTTGTAAGTAGGTCTTCCGTGTCTCTATTGAGCTTCTTACTGGATGTCCTGTCCTTCTCCGAAAGTGGTGTGTTGAAGTCTCCTACTATATATGTGGAGGTGTCTATCTCACTTTTCAATTCTGTTAAAATTTGATTTATGTATCTTGCAGCCCTGTCATTAGGTGCGTAAATATTTAATATGGTTATGTCTTCCTGATCAATTGTCCCTTTTATCATTATATAGTGTCCTTCTTTATCCTTTGTGGCGGATTTAAGTCTAAAGTCTGTTTTGTCAGAAATTAATATTGCTACTCCTCTTCTTTTTTGCTTATTGTTTGCTTGATATATTTTTTTCCATCCTTTGAGTTTTAGTTTGTTTGTGTCTCTAAGTCTAAGGTGTGTCTCTTGTAGGCAGCATATAGATGGATCGTGTTTTTTTATCCAGTCCGTGACTCTCTGTCTCTTTATTGGTGCATTTAGTCCATTTACATTCAGCATAATTATAGATAAGTAAGTTTTTAGTGCTGTCATTTTGATGCCTTTTCATGTGTGTTGTTGGCCATTTCATTTTTCCACATGCTTTTTTGTGCTGAGACGTTTTTCTTAGTAGCTTGTGAGATCCTCATTTTCATAATGTTTAACTTTGTATTTATTGAATCGTTACTTTTTTCTTGGCTTTTTTCTTGAGTTATGGAATTGATATTCCTTTTTGTGGTTATCTTTTTATTTACCCCTATTTTTCTAAGTAAAAACCTAACTTGTATCCTTCTATTTCGCCTTGTATCACTCTCCATCTGGCAGTTCAATGCCTCCTATATTTAGTCCCTCTTTTTGATTATTTTGATTGTTTATCTATTGATTTCCATGATTTCCTGTTGTGTGTATTATTTTGTTTATTTATTTATTTTTTAGAATTAGTCTTAATTTGTTTGTTTTTGTGCTTTCCCTGTTTGAGTTGCGTTGATATCAGGACGTTCTGTTTTGTGACCTTGTATTGTGCTGGTACCTGATATTATTGGTCATCAGGCCAAACAATCTCCTTTAGCATTTCTTGCAGTCTTGGTTTAGTTTTTGCAAATTCTCTAAACTTTTGTTTATCTGTAAATATCTTAATTTCTCCTTCATATTTCAGAGAGAGTTTTGCTGGATATATGATCCTTGGTTGGCAGTTTTTCTCGTTTAGTGCTCTGTATATGTCGTCCCATTCCCTTCTTGCCTGCATGGTTTCTGCTGAGTAGTCTGAACTTATTCTTATTGATTCTCCCTTGGAGGAAACCTTTCTTTTCTCCCTGGCTGCTTTTAAAATTTTCTGTTTGTCTTTGGTTTTGGCAAGTTTGATGATAATATGTCTTGGTGTTTTTCTTTTTGGATCAATCTTAAATGGGGTTCGATGAGCATCTTGGATAGATATCCTTTCTTCTTTCATGATGTCAGGGAAGTTTTGTGTCAGGAGTTCTTCAACTATTTTCTCTGTGTTTTCTGTCCCCCCTCCCTGTTCTGGGACTCCAATCACTCGCAAGTTATCCTTCTTGATAGAGTCCCACATGATTCTTAGGGTTTCTTCATTTTTTTTAATTCTTTTATCTGATTTTTTTTCAGCTATGCTGGTGTTGTTTCCCTGGTCCTCCAGAAGTCCCAGTCTACATTCTAATTGCTCGAGTCTGCTCCTCTGACTTTCTATTGCGTTGTCAAATTCTGTAATTTTATTGTTAATCTTTTGGATTTCTACATGCTGTCTCTCTATGGATTCTTGCAACTTGTTAATTTTTCCACTATGTTCTTGAATAATCTTTTTGAGTTCTTCAACAGTTTTATCAGTGTGTTCCTTGGCTTTTTCTGCATTTATCCTAATTTCATTTGTGATATCTTTAAGCATTCTGTAAATTAGTTTTTTATATTCTGTATCTGATAATTCCAGGATTGTATCTTCATTTGGGAAAGATTTTGATTCTTTTGTTTGGGGGGTTGGAGAAGCTGTCATGGTCTGTTTCTTTATGTGGTTTGATATGGACTGCTGTCTCCGATCCGTCACTGGGAAACTAGATTTTCCAAGTAGTCGGCTAAAAAAAAAATGCAGTCAGATCCCTATCTGAATTCTCCCTCTGGCTCCGGGTATTCGGATGTTAATGGGGTCGCCTGGGGAGGGTGGGGGAGGGATCTGAGAGCTAGGAGTGTAGCACCACAGAATATAGAGCTGAACACCACGTTCACGCTCCGCCCCCATTCTCCAAAATCCGGGCTGGACGGGTCCCTGGCTAGGACACTGCTTTCCTTGCTCGGAAACCAGTCACTTCCTCCTGGGGACTTCCTCCGGTGCGCGGCACCGCTCGTGGGCACTGGGTGGGTGTTTCCCGCACGAACGGGTGGGCCCGCCCCCAGGGTCTATTCAGGCGATTATAATTAGGTCCCGCGGTCATGCCCCGCCTGTGCGCGCGCCCAAATCCCAGCGGGATGACTTCCGGGTTGAGACGCTGCTTTCCCCGTTCCGGAACCAGTCACTTCCTCCCGGGGACTTCTCCTTCTGGAGCGCCACACCCCTCGCGCGAACTGGTTTGGCGTCACCTGCACGGCCAGGTGGGCCCGCCCCCTGGGTCAATTCAGGGCAATAAAAATGGACTCCGCGCTCACGCCCCGCTCATGCGCACGCCCAAGCCCCGGCAGGACGGCACCCTGTCTGGGATGCTACTTTCTGCGCTTCGGGACCAATCACTTCCTCCCGGGGACTTCTCCTTCAGGTGTGCCACACCTCTCGCACAAACTGGGAGGGCGTCACTCGCACGACCAGGTGGTCCCGCCCCCTGGGTCAATTCAGGGTAATAAAAATGGACCCCGCGCTCATGCCCCGCCCGCGTGCGCGCGCGCGCCCAGATCCCAGCGGAATGGCTCCCCGTCTGGGATGCTGCTTTCGCTGTTTTGAGACCAGACACTTCCGGGAATTTCTCCCTCTGGTGTGCCGTGCCACACGCGCGGACTGGGTGTGCGTCCTCCCGCAGGAACGTGTGGGCCCCGCCCTGGGGTCACTTTAGGGAAATATAGTTGACCCCCTCCCGCTCGCGCCCCGTCGGCTTCTCGCCTAACTCCGGGCGGTACAGCACCCCAGCTGGGACGCTGTTCTCCCCCCTCCCAGATCAGTCACTGCCTCCCGGGTGCTTCTCCCTCCGACTGCGCCCCTAAGCCGCCCTCGCCAACCTGCTAGACTTCCTCCCGGGATGGGTTCGGGGGGGAAGGGGTGGGCCCCCTTTCTGTGCCGTCTGCCCCCCTGGGCTCTGCCCCAGATCGAGCTCCGAAGGTCACCTGCCTGGTGCGCTGGCTCCTAGTTCTGAAAACAGTCGCTGTCTGCCCGTATTTGTTCGTTTTCCGTCTCTAAGTCTGTGCTTGTTGTTCAGAGTTCGTAGATTGTTATGTATGTGATCGATTCCCTTGTTTTTCTGAGTCTTTGTTGCAAGAGGGATCCGCGGTAGCGCCCACCTAGTCCGCCATCTTGGCCCCCGCCTCCCTATTAAGTTTTTTGTTTGTTTTTTAGATATTAGTTGCTATCAATTGTTAGAGGCATATGAGGGTTAGCCACTCCCCACTAACTTCAATACCATTCTAAAAGGAAAGAAATTTCAGATCCTGTTCTTCCATATTACAGACATTCATAAGCAAATAGGCCGAAACACTTTAATACCCACTTCTGTAACCTAGAATGAAATCTCAGCTCTTTGTTCTTTATGGTATTCTAAAAGCACCCTTAAAAAATTCATCTGAGTTATATGATAAAAAGACCCTAAAGGTAGGATTAGGCTAGACGGTTAGGCAGACTCAGGAGATCAAAAATTGCCTGAATCAGTTGTTGAGCTCAGATCCTTCTAGGGGTCAAGTCCTTAGTCCAAGGTATAAAGGGTGACCACTCACTTAATTTTTAATGCTTTGACTATACAAGGGTGTACAGTTTCTAGAAACTATTTTAAACAAACCACATAGCTTGAAAACTACTAGTTTCATCAATGAGGGCCCATTTCTAACATCCATTGTTCTAATTAGCAAAGCTCTTGATGTTGAGTCAAGATACAGATTGTGAAAATGCTGAGTAAGCTACCTCTGGAGTAGGGACTTTTTGATTAAATGCTGCCTAACCACCCCAGAAGAATAAATTCCTAGTTAGGTCAACTGAATCCCATTAGGGCTAACCGAAAAAACCAAACCAGCTGCCCTCAAGTCGATTCTGACTCACAGCCACCCTACAGGACAGAGTAGAACTGCCCTACGGAGTTTCCAAGGAGCACCTGGCAGATTCGAACTGCTGACCGTCGGGTTAGCAGACATAACACTTAACCACTGTGCCACCAGGGGTTCTCAATTAGAGCTAGATGAACACAAATGTACTTGTACTTGCATTTATTTCACATAAACAATTCTGAAATATTTTAATATAAATTATAGATATTAGAAGACTCTGTCATGATTTAATCACTTTTGAAAATAATAAAATTGGATCATCAGAACTGGTTTAGGAAATCCAGATTGTATGTCCATTGAAAGTAAAAAAATTACAAATGGAGAATTGATTGATCTTAATTTTGGTCCCTAAATTAAATGCCAGGCCAGTGTAAACCCAGGGTAGTATAAACCCAGGAACTAGAGTTACAGTGAACTTCCCTCATGTCATTGGTTCCAAAATTGCAATGAAAAGGATTAGTGTCAAATATAAGCTCCAATTTTATAGAAATGGTGTGGGAAGGGATTGTATAAAGGAGCTGATTCAACGGTTGTGTTTTTCAAACATACTTGCTTTATATAAAATTAATAGTAGAAAAAAATTTTTTTTTTTTTTAATACAGTAAGGAAACCCTGGTGGCATAATGGATAAGTGGTATGGCTGCTAACCAAAAGGTCAGCAGTTCAAAGACACCAGGCACTCCTTGGAAACTCTATGGGGCAGTTCTACTCTGTTCTATAGAGTCACTAAGTGTCCGATACAACTGGACAGCAACAGGCCTAAGATACAGTAAAACCTGCTAAAGCCAAAACCTATGTAAGGTGGAAACCTGTCAGAGAAGGACAACTCACTGGGTGCTTATGAGGTAGGATTCTTAACAGAGAGTGATAGAAAAGCGGTAAGCATCCTGTCAAAGGCAGAATTCTTGCAAGACCCAGAAAAAAGGGAGTCCCATTGAATTCTAGTTCTCACAGGTTTTACTCTATTTGAAAGAAGCCTTGGTGGTACAGTGGTTAAGTGCTAGGGCTAGGCCGCTAACCAAAAGGCCAATAGTTCAAACCTACCAGGGGCTATGCTGGAGAAAGATGTAGCAGTCTGCTTCCATATAGATTTACAGCCTTGGAAGCCCTATGGTGCAGTTCTTCTCTGTTCTATAGGATCACTATGAGTCTGAATCTACTCAATGGCAACTGGTTTGGATTTAAAATATTTGTATCCTTACCTATGTGAGACACTAAGTGCTTTTTTATGTGTTAGTTTATTTATTCCTCAAAATAATCCCAGAAATTAGATACTATTGTTATCGTTTTGTGCAGATAAAACTCTCTGGGGCAGAGAGCTATTAAGCAACTCACCTAAGATCATAAAAAAAAAAAAAAAAAATTTCTTTTTTTTTTTAAGATCATACAGCTAGAAAATTAATAAAATCGAATTAAACCCAGGGAGTGTGACTCTTTACTGTCATAGCGTGGCTATAGTTGGCTTCATGGCATGTG
The DNA here is from genome assembly GCF_030014295.1 of Loxodonta africana. Classification (NCBI taxonomy): domain Eukaryota; kingdom Metazoa; phylum Chordata; class Mammalia; order Proboscidea; family Elephantidae; genus Loxodonta; species Loxodonta africana. Next base: position 64,500,652 of record NC_087355.1, read on the forward strand.
ATCCATGCAGTTTCCCAAATTTAGAACACCCTGTACTTGTTTTAATGCTCCACTGTTGCCACTTTGAAATTCTTAGTAATTTATGAAGGAGTCCCTGGGTGGTGCCAATGGTAAATCACTTGACTACTAGCCAAAAGGTTGGGAGTTCAAACCAATCCAGAGGCTCCTTGGAAGACAGGCCTGTTAATCTGCTTCCAAAAGGTCACAGCTTTGAAAACCCTGTGTCTGCACATATGGGTAGCCATGAGTGTGAATCCACTTAAGAATAACTAACAACAACAATAATTTGTGAAAAGGGGGACCCACATTTTCATTTTGCATTATATAGCTGGCCCTATGTATGGCTGTTTTGAGCATGAAAGGTTACAATTGTTGATTGATATGTAAAGATAATTTGAGGAAGCTCCTCTTGGTTACAGTTATCAGAATGTGCAAGTCAAACCAGAGGAAAAGAAAATTAACCTATCAGTAAACAAGAGATTAATTGTACTAGAATGTAAAGAAGAATGAGCTGTTATTAATAACAAATAATATAAAAAAAGCTAACATACATTATGCTTTCTTATGAGTTGCAGTGAAATGAATCACTTTTATGTGGCCTTTCTATTCGTGGTCATTTAACTCCCACAAAATGGTTGGTTGGGACTATGCAAATTGAGTGGCTTATGACCTACCAAAATGATAGGTCAGTTCGTGGTCCTGGTGGGAGGGCCATACCTAAAAAATGACAAGGAGTACACTCATAAAAGGGCCAGTCCCACAGAGGCTCAGGGGAACCTTACTACCATCAAGAAGAAGAGTCCGGAGCAGAACGTGTCTTTTAGTCCAAGGACCTGGGATCCCTGTGCTGATAACCTCCTAGAAGAATAAGCAACACTGAAGACAGTATGAGATGGCTAGAGAGAGCAGTGGTGGGCTTGCCAGTGAATAAAGCAAGAGCTGAGCACCTAAGGATTGCTGGTGGAGCTAAGAGTTGTAACATTTTCCTGTGAAAGGCAGAGGCCTGAGTGTGCCCTGTGTATGGGTTGCATGCCTCCCCCCATCCCCCAGGCAGCAGGGGCCCAAGTAGTGTGGCAAGAGGGCCCTGTGGGTGCAGGTAGCACAAAAGGAACTGGCAGCAAAGACCAGCAAAGCACAGGGGCAGCAGAAGCCTCTGTAGCTGTGTAGGCCCCCCAGGGAGTATGGAGGTAGCCAGAGGCCGAGAGGACTTGAAGATAGCATCTGACATCTGACCTGAAACATTCATGCTTGCCCATTGAGATAAGATGCACATGGATGATTTGAGTAAGGGTAGGCATTTCTCCTTTGGAAATTTGTTGTTATTGTTTACTGCTTACTTCCTATAAATCATAATAATGACTTTCACTTTGCCAACACTGTGTAAGTGCCTTGTATGTCTGACTTGATCACAGATGAACATAGCCCCTCTAGAACTGTTGATGCTGTGAGTGTATGTGTCTCATTCTTAGCAGTCTGATGGCTGCCTGGAAGTTTGAGGCACCGCCTGTCTGTATGTGCAGTGCAATAGACAGACACGTACATACATGAGTATAAGCATGAGAACATATTAATGAATTCTCATGCTTACTGTGAAAAGGAAATTCAAAGATATCTGGAATTTCAAATATACTTCTGTAACCAAAAATGTTATTAGAGGAGACAGAAAATCACAAAAAACTTAAAAGATGAAGATACGGTGCTTGACAGTAAAATTGCAAATAAAATCCAATTAGGGAATATGCTAATCTCTTCCCCCACCTCTTAACATTACCAGGAAGATGATATTAATGTTATCAATAGCTGAAAAGAGATACAAATAACTTTGTATTATCATACCAAAAGGATTGAGGTAATATCATAAAACAGGTTTCCATAAATGCATGAAGTAAATGCCATCTTTGCTGGTTAGAGACTTAAAATTTTTAGAAATAAAGAAATGCCTTGACTTTGAAACAACATTCTTGCAAAATCATAAATATCTCTTCTATACTGAGTAGAAAATTAGTAAAATTGAAATCTTACTACAACAGTGGTGGATTTCAGAACACACTTAAAAGAATCTCACAGAGACCTGAGAGTAGCCTCCACACTAACCAGAGAGCTTCACAGAACGTTTTTAGAACTATGCCTTTATTTAATTTCCCCTCTCTGTCACGTAGCTTAGCAATGGTGTCATTATAAATTAATGCATTTACTCTACAGGCAAGCTAACACAGATTTTATGGATGGTTTATTTAGATAAATTTCCTTTATTCTACCTTGGATTTTTTTTTTTTTTTTTTTTTTTTGCAGTTTCATTTGACATTATATGATACATTTAGGCACGATCAATTGGATTTTCATCTTTTAAGGTAATTCACCTTATATCATATGGAATTGCAATTTATCAAGTGAGAAGGTACTTTCAATGATCATATTCCTGGAATACAGAAAATCTATTTGGCATACGTAATGATTCCAACTAAATCATGTCAGACATTCTTTCACATTTGAATCCAAAACTGTTGTATGAAATTTTGTAGAATAGACCAAACTCTTCATAAATATTCAATATCACTTCTTTAAGATTAAAAAAAAAAAAAAATCTTAACCAGTGTCACTAATTGTCAAATGTTGATGTGCAAAAGATAAAATAATTTTTGTATAGGGTATGCAGTTCAGCCAAGATAAATTCTGTTCATGAACAGCACAAAATAGTAGCGGACATAAATCACAGAATTAAATCTTATTAAATTCTAAGTGCTTCTCCTCTAGTGGCACTTGCATAATAATTCTTAATGCATAACTCAAAAAAAACTAAAATAATTAAATTGGTGTAGGATGCCAGGTCTCTTAAAATTGTTCAAGTCTTAATAATCCTGAGCAGGTTCTTGTATTCCAAGCCACTATCTTTTTAAACATGTGTTTGATGCTTTAGTTATCAATTATTCTTAATTTAAATAATAGTCTAATGGAGAAAATATATTATTTTACAACAATTAAGTAGAAAATTAGTATCTCTTGCTGAATAATGAACAATATAATGTTTATAGTAAACATTACTCATATGCATTGTACTACGGTAAAATAAAAAAAGATTGGAAAGAGAAAAAGATATGCCTATATTCAGTTGAGTAGGAACCCTGTGGCCCAGTGGTTAAAGTGCACCACTGATAAATGAAAGTTTGGCAGTTCAAACCCACCAGCTGCTCCATGGGAGAAAGATGTTACCATCTGCTTCCATAAAGATTACAGCCTTGGAAACTGTATGGGGCAGTTCTACTCTGTCCTCTAGGGTCTCAATGAGTCAGAATTGGCTCAATGGCAATGGGTGTGGCTTTGATATATTCAACTGAGTAAACACAGTCATTAAAGAACAAATTGGAAAGCAAGCCAAAAACAACTTACTCTAATTCTACCTAGTGAAATATCAGCTAAACTTCAATGACCAATCTTAATTTCTAGTATCTTCATAAATATTTTTCATATTTCACCTTCAAAAATAACTATGTTCTTTTTCTGCATTTTTCTGGTTTCAGTCAATGACGTTTATTATTTTATTATGCTTTAAATATTATTGTACATGTTCGTTTCTTCCTTTGTGTTTAAGTTCCTTATATTAAAAGAGCTGTCATAAATTTGCTTTGAATGTAAAAACACCAGGTCCTGAGGACAAAATCAACTCGATCTTACTCCATCAGTCAACTAACACACATTTAGCTTTGGTCATAAGAAAAAGAATGCATGACATTTTAGATGGATGAGTAAAAGTCATCAATACTCAACCAATTCAATTCAAAGTCTGCATTTAATATTTATGCATCAGATTGGCATTATTTTTATTATGAAATGGATTCACTGACTCTTGAGGGACCATTTTGGACAAAAGTTGATCCATTAAATGTTATGTAGTAAGTAAAATTCACTTGTGTAAGTAAAATTCACTTGTGTAAGAAGAAATGAATAACTGTAGAGTCAATAAGTAGAATCCTATATTTTCTACATGCTCTATTTTAAAGTATGTAGCAGGGGGCAGGGCCAAGATGGTAGAATAACCAGACATTTCAGGCAATCCCTCTTACAACAAAGATTGGAAAAAACAAGTGAAACGATTACATTTATGATAAGCTAGGAGACTTGAACATCAAAGGCAAAGTTAGAAAATGAACTGAGCAGCAGAGGGAGGGAGAGACAGCCCAGAAGTAGAGAGAAGTCATTGGGCCTGAATTGCCGGGGCCCCTCATGCACTATTCTTGGGAGTGGCTGCAGTGGGCTGGTGGTAACATTTGGCTGCAGTTTCCTCAGTGAGGAACAGTCAGCTGCACACCCTACTCACACCTCCAGAAAAGGAGAAGAACGGCGCTCTCGGCAAAAATACTTGGATGTACTTTACCACACCCCCCATCCCCAAGCTGGCTCAGTGGCTGTTGATTTCCCTGAGCCTGAGATAGGCCCTACTGAGCATCTTGACCTATTCTCCTGGCCGTGGAGAAGGAATAAATTCACAATATGGGAGCTCCAATAACCTGGGGAGCTCAGGACAGAAGTGGCTCCTGTCCGAGCATAAATGGTCTGTGGACTTTGAATAAGTTTCCCTCCTGCATGGACCTGTGTGGACCTATTTCAGGAGAATAGGCCCTTGTTGGGAGACTGCAACTGTTTCAGCTGTGCAGTGGATAGGTGGGTGTTTGATGCTTGACACTGCTTTATCTATTAAACAGGGTCCTCACCTACCCACATCAGGGACCTAAGGACTGGTGGCTCCACTCAGGTCACCCAGCCACCCGTGACAGGGGTACAAGGGTAACTGATACCTCCCAGTCATTACAACCAAAAGCACTGGGTGCCCATGGTCTGTATGCAGAACCTACCAGCCTGTACACTCTAGGGAACAGGAACGCTCTTCCCTCAAAGACACTCAGGGGATGGTTATCAGCCCCCTGCCTTGCTTAGAGTGTGACCCCCTGCTGCAACCAGATATTGGTACCTACACCAATCACCCCTGCCACTCTAAGACTGTAGGACAGAGCCTATACCTTACACTTGATGAATCCACATAAGAAAAGAGAATTGACCCCTAGGCTGATATATACCATAACAGCTCTAGCCATCTGGTGACAGGACATCAGAGCTTCAAAGGCAAAAATAATCCAGCTAGCTCGCTTGAGCAACCCATATGAGCATATCAAAACAAAACAAAGCAAGAAGTTAGGATACAATAAGCAAACATAAACTATTATAATAACTTATAGATGGCTTGGAGAAACAGTCAATATCAAATCACATGAAGAACACCATGACCACTTCAATAAACTCTCAAAAAAAAAAAGAGTCAAGGGATCTTCTGGATGAAGATGCCTTCCTGGAATTACCAGATGCAAAATACAAAAGATTAATATACAGAACCCTTCAAGACATCAGGAATGAGATTAGGAAGGAGATCAGGCAATAAATAGAACAAGGCAAGGAACACACAGATAAAGAAGTCAAAGATTAAAAAAGGTTATTCAAGAACATAATAAAAAAAATAATAAGATGCAAGAATCTCTAGAGAGACAGCAATCAGAAATTCAGAGGATTGGCAATAAAATTATAGAATTAGACAATTCAATAGAAAGTCAGAGGATCAGAATTGAGCAAGTGGAAGGCAGAATTGGTGAGATTGAAGAAAAAGCACTTGCATCAATGAATTTGCAGAAAAATCATATAAAAGAATTAAAAAAAAATAATGAAAAAACCTTAAGAATCATTTGGGACTCTATCAAGAGAAATAACCTACGAGTGATTGGAGTACCAGGATGGGAGGAATAACAGAAAATATAGACAGAATTGTTGAAGATTTATTGACAGAAAACTTCCCTGATATCGTGAAAGATGAGAAGATATCTATCAAAGATGCTCATTGAACTTCACGTAAGGTAGATTTTAAAAGAAAGTCACCAAGACATATTATAATCAAATCTGCCAAAACCAAAGATAAAGAGATAATTTTAAGAGCAGTTAGGGATAAATGAAAAGTCACCTACAAAGGAGTAAAAAAAAAAAAAAAAATTCAATAAGAATAAGCTTGGACTACTTAGCAGAAACCATGCAGGCAAAAAAGGCAATGGGATGACTTATAAAACATTGACAGAAAAAAAATTGCTACCAATAATCACATATCCAGCAAAACTATCTCTCAAATATGAAGGCAAAATTAGGACATTTCCAGATAAACAGAAGTTTAGGGTATTCGTAAAAACCAAAGCAAAACTACAAGAAATACTAAAGGGAGTTCTTTGGTTAGAAAATCAATAATATCAGGTACCAACCCAAGACTAGAACACTGGGCAGAAAAATCAGATGTCAACCCAGATAGGGAAATCACAAAAATAAATCAAGATTAAAAAACTCTCAAAACAGGAAGACAAGATTAAAACAATAAAGAGAGAACAAGAAATATAGTCATAGATCTTTCCTATGGAAAGGAAGACAAAGTGATATAAAGAAATGAAAGTTAGGTTTAAACTCAGAAAGATAGGGATAAATATTAAGGTAACCACAAAGGAGATTAACAATCCTACTCATCAAAATAAAATACAAGAAAAAAATAGAGACTCAGTGGAAACAAAATCAACAACAAAAGATGCTTAGACCAATGGAACAGAATTGAGCATCCAGACATAAATCAATCCACTATGAGCAGCTGATATCTGACAAAGGCCCAAAGTCTGTTAAATGGGGAAAAGACAGTCTGTTTAACAAATGGTGCTGGCATAACTGGATATCCATCTGCAAAAAAGTGAAGCAAGACCCATATCTCACACCACGCAAAAAAACTAACTCAAAACGGATCAAAGGTTATGACAGTGGGGAGGGAGGAAGGGAGGGAAAGGGATTTTCACTAATCAGATAGTAGATAAGTAATTTAGGTAAAGGGAAAGACAACACACAATACAGGAGAGGTTAGCACAACTGGGCTAAACCAAAAGCAAAGAAGTTTCCTGAATAAACAGAATGTTTCCAAGGCCAGCGTAGCAGGGACGGGAGTGTGGGGACCATGGTTTCAGTGGACAGCTAAGTCAATTGGCATAATAAAATCTATTAAGAAAACATTCTGCATCCCACCCTGAAGAGTTGCATCTGGGGTCTTAAAAACTAGCAAGAGGCCCTCCAAGATGCATCAGTTGGTCTCAACCCACCTGGAGCAAAGGAGAATGAAGAACACCAAAGATGCAAGGTAATTATGAGCCCAAGAGACAGAAAAGGCCACATAGACCAGACATTAGCCTGAAAGCAGAAGAACTAGATGGTGCCTGGCTACAACCCATGACTGCCCTGACAGAGAACACAACAGAGAACCACTGACGGAGCAGGAGAGCAGTGGGATGCAGACCCCAAATTCTTGTAAGAAGAACAGACTTAATGGCCTGATTGAGGTCATGGTCCCCAAACTTTCTCTTAGCCCAAGACAAGAACCATTCCCAAAGCCAACTGTTCAGAAAGGGATTGGACTGGACTATGGGATTGGAAATGATACTGTTGAAGAGTGAGCTTCTTGGATCAAGTAGACACATGAGACTATATGAGCATCTCCTGTCTGGAAGGGACATGAGAGGGTAGAGGGGGCCAGAAGCTAGCCGAATGGTCATGAAAAGAGAGAGTGGAGGGAAGAAGTGTGCTGTCTCATTAGGGGGAGAACAACGAGGATTATACAGCAAGGTGTTTATAAATTTTTATATGAGAGACTGAATTGATTTGCAAACTTTTATTTAAAGTACAATAAAAATAAATAAATAAAGCATGCAGCAAATGAAAAAGAGCAAGAATATCCCCTCTGTTCATTCAGTTCACTGAATAAAACTTTACTGAATGAATAAAGACTAAAGCTCAGAAATATAGCTTATGACATGTTATCTTTGTTAAAGTTTCCATTTAAAGGTGGCTTTATGTCCATAAAAAACTTAAAAATTATCTTAAATGCTAGTCAGGGTATTCAAAAAACTAAATATTTTATATTAAATACGTCACTTTTTTGAGAGCAACACTTTTAATGAAATTATATGACCAAAAGTAGCCATATCCTACAGGGTTTTATGAATCTCAAAATCTAATATGACAAGAGCAGTTGGGTGACTTCATACTCTTGAAAAATATTAATTTATGTTCTTTATTAAGATTTTCTTGCCATAAAATTGCATTTTTTTTTCCTTTTTTCTCTCTTATGCAATTACGGCAGCCTGCCAACTTACCTAAGCTTTATGAGGCATAGCCTAGAAATTTGTTACCAGTTATCATTTGCTGAGGCTGGTATTGCTTTGTGGAGGATTGTCTACTGCCAAAAGAAGTCAGAGAGAATACAATGGGAAGAAATCAAAAAATTTGTGTTTAATCTTTTCTTAATTCCCTGTTACTTTCTGTCCATTTGCCACCTGAAGACTTTCTCTACCTTTCTCCTAAGATGTCAAGTGCTTTGAGAAATAGCAAGAAGTGGAAAATGGTGGACTTAACATAAAACACAAGTGAAAATAAAAAAATTTCCTTTTTAAATGAAGAGCTTTCTGGAAGACAAACGGACAGACCCTGTTTCACTTAGTGAAAACAGCCAATTGTTAGGCTCTTATCCTAGTTAAATGCTTGACTGCTGGCCAAAAGATTGGTGGTCTGAACCCACCCAGAGACACCTTGGAAGACAAGACTGGTGATCTGCTTCTGAAAAGCCACAGTTTGAAAACCCTATGAAGCAGTTCTACTACTTGGGATGAATTCGATGGCAGCTACCAACAGCAACATCCCAGATTGCAAGATCTGTAAGTCAGGCTTGGGAAGAGTGCATAAAAAGAGTTTGGCCAAAATATTAATAGTCTAGAGACAGACAACAACATAAGGAAACTCCCCTTTCAACTGATAGATTGAATATTACATTAGATTACATTATGGAAGTTTATTACACTACATTAGATTACATTGCAGAACAGCAACTAGTCTAGTATTTCACCAAACAACTGGGAACCGTAACTTAGCCCAGTGGTCACAAAATAAACCATCTCATTCACCATATTCTGGATTTCAGGTAATTTCCTATCCTTCAGATAAAAAAAAAAAAAAATTCAGATATGTCATATGCAAGATCATTTTTTAATTTTGTACTCCCATTCTATCTGGCTTTTTTTCAGGGGTTTGGAGTAGGGAAAAATTACACTTTTTTCATATCCTATTTACCTGGAAGTCCATAGTGATCCGTTAAAATCTTAATCACATTTTATTCTTCCTTTGCTCAAAATCATCCAGTGCATTTCCATTTCACTCGGAGAAAAAGACATAATTCTTATTAAGGTGTTCATGGCCATACACATCCTGGTACCTGGTACTTCCATGACATCATAAGCACTTTCTCCTTCTGGCTCACTCCATTCTAGCCAAGTTACTCCTTCTTATGTAAATGATCATACAAGTCATATTCTGCTAAGAGCTGTTGAACTTTTAGAATACCATTTATCAATTCATCTAATTGTTATAATTTTTCAGAATTTGTTTCTGGTTGCAATATCCTTCATTTGTGCAGGTACGTATGCACATATTCATGTACTCATTACATAACTATTATTGCCTATTATTATTCAGGAAATATGCTGGATATTAGGGATCCATTAATAAATAAAAATTAGGAATGATGATTAGGTTATAACTAGTTACATTATAACCATAACTTTCATGACCCTATTGTTTATGCTGCTGTACCCTCAGATTCTGTCAGTTTGTTGTACTGAGGCTTGTGTGTTGCTGTAACGCTGGAAGCTATGCCACTGGTATTTCAGATACCAACAGGGTCACCCGTGGTGGACAGGTTTCAGCACAGTTTCCAGACTAAGATAGACTAGGAAAAAGAAATTGAGCCCCGCAGTTTGAAAGGCACTCAAAATACAACTGGGGAAGAGTGGGTCTCCTCAAAGTAGAATTGACCTTAATGATGTGGATGGAGTAGAGCTTTCGGGACCTTCATCTGCTGCGGTGGCACAATTCAAAATGAGAAGAAACAGCTGCAAACGTCCATTAATAATCACAACATAGAATGTTCAAAGTAGGAATCTAAGGAAAATTGAAAGTCATCAAAAATGAAATAGACAGCATAAAGATCGATATCCTAGGTATTAATGAGCTGAAATGGGCTGGTATTAGCCATTTTGAATTGGTTAATCATATGGCCTACTATGCTGGGGATGGCAAAATTGAAGAGGAATAACATCACACTCATCATCGAAAAGAACATTTCAAGATCATCCTGAAGTACAACATTGTCAATGACAGCATAATATCCATAAGCCTATAAGGAAGACCAATTAATACGAATGTTATTCAAATTTACACACAAACCACTAATGCTGAATATAAGGAAATTGAAGATTTTTACCTACTTCAGCAGTCTGAAATTGATCAAACATGCAATAAAGATGCACTGATAATTACTGGTGATTGGAAAGTGAAAGTTGGACACAAAGAAGATGGATCAGTAGCTGGAAAATATAGCCTTGGTAAAAGAAATAATGCCAGAGATCACATGATAGAATTTTTCAATACCAACAACTTCTTCATTGCAAATACCTTTTTCAAAAATGTAAACGATGACTATACACCTGGACCTTGCCAGATGGAAGACAGGAATCAAATCAACTATATCTGTGGAAAAAGCCTATGGAGAAGCTCAATATCATCAGCCAGAAGAAGGCCAGGGGCCAACTGCAGAATAGACCATCAATTGCTCACATGCAAGTTCAATATGAAGCTGAAGAAAATGAGAACAAGTCTTTAAGTGCCAAAATACAAACTTCAGTATATCTCAACTGAATTTAGAGACCAACCATCTCAAGAATAGATTTGACCCACTGAACACTAATGACTGAAGAACAAATGAGTTGTGGAATGAAAGCAAGGACATCATAGATGAAGAAAGCAAAAGGTCATTAAAAAGACAGGAAAGAAAGAAAAGATCAAGATGGCTGAAGAGACTCTGAAACTTGCTCTTTACTGTTGAGTAGCTAAAGTGAATGGAAAAAATGATGAAGTAAAAAACCTGAAGAGAAGATTTCAAAGGGCGGCTTGAGAAGATAAATTATTATAATGAAAAGTGCAAAGACTTGAAGTTAGACCACCAAAAAGAAAGAACACGCTTATCATTTCTCAAGATGAGGTAACTGAAAAAACAATTCAAGCCTGGGATTCAATTCCATGGGGAAAATACTTAATGACACAGGAAGTATCAAAAGAAGAAGGAAAAACAATAAAAGAATCACTGTACCAAAAACCACTGATAGACATTCAACCATTTCAGGAGCTCACATGTGATCAAGAACCGATGGTAATGAAGGAAGAAGTCCAAGCTGAACTGAAGACATTGATGAAAAACAAGGCTCCAGGAATTGGCTAAATACCAATTGAGATGTTTTAACAAACAGATGCAGCACTCAAGGTGCTTACTTGTCTACGTTAATAAATTTGGAAGACAGCTACTTGGCCAACAGAGTGGAAGAGATCCATATTTGTGCCCACTCCAAAGAAAGGTGATCCAACAGAATGCAGAAATTATCGAACAATATCATTAATATCACAAGCAAGTAAAATTTTGCTGAAGATCATTCAAAAGCAGTTGTAGCTGTACATTGACAGTTCCCTAACTATAAGAAATTCAAGCTGGACTCAGAAAAGGATGTAGAGCAAGGCATATCATTGGTGATGTAAAACGGATCTTGGCTGAAAGCAGAAAATACTAGAAAGATGTTTATCTGTGTTTTACTGACAATTCAAAGGCATTCAACTGTGTGGATCATAACAATTATGGATAACATTGCAAGAATGGGAATTCCAGAACACTTAATTGTGCTCATGAGGAGCCTGTACATAGATCATGAGGCAGTCATCCCAACAGAACAAGGGGGTAAGTTGTTGTTTAAAATCAGGAAAGTTATATGTCAGGGTTGTATGCTTTCACCATCTTTACTCAGTCTGTATGCTGAGCAAATAATCTGAGAAGCTGGGCTATATGAAGAAGAATGTGGCTGCAGGTTTGGAGGAAGACTCATTAACAACCTGTGAAATTGCTGAAAGTCAAGAGGACTTGAAGCGCTTACTGATGAAGGTCAAAGGCTACAGCCTTCAGTTTGGATTGCACTTCAACATAAAGAAAATAAAAATCCTCACAACTGGACCAATAAGTGACATCAGGATAAATGGAGAAACTACTGACGTTATCAAGGATTTCATTTTACTTGCATTTACAGTTAATGCCCATGGAAGCAGCAGACATAAAACCAAAGAACAAATTGCATTGTGCAAATCTGCTGCAACAGACCTCCTTAAAGTGTTGAAAATCAAAGATGTCACTTAAAGAACTAAGGTATGCCTGACCCTAGTCACTGGTATTTTCAATCATCTCATATTCGTACAAGCTGGACACTGAATGAGGAAGACCGAAGAATTGATGCCTTTGAATTATGATATTAGGGAAGAATATTGAATATACCATGAATTGCCTGAAGAATGAACAAATCTGCCTTGGAAGAAATACAGTCAGATTGCTCCTTGGAAGGGAGGATGGTGAGACTTGATGTCATGCACTTTGGATATATTATCAGAAGGGACCAGTCCCTGGAGACGGCCATCATGCTTGGTAAGGTAGAAGGTCAGTGAAAAGGGAAGACCCTCAACAAAATAGATTGACACAGTGGTTGCAAAAATAAGCCCAAACGTAGCAACAATTGTGAAGGTGGCTCAGGACTAGTCAGTGTTTCACTCTGTTGGACATAGGATCACTTTGAATAGGAACCAACTTAAGGGTACCTTACAACATAGTTGATCAGTTTAATTGGAGTGAAATCACAGTCCGCCTGCCACTTTTTCCTAGATTCCACATCTATTCTGGCATATCACATCTTGAACCATAGTGGAGAAGTTTCCTTAAAAGAAACTTGAAGTTTCTTTAAAAGAAGTCTTAAAGGTTTAAACATTGCTATCTAGATCATATGTGAGTTACTTATTAGTATGATATAAAGTGAGATGAGATAAGAAGCTCTGCACAAATCTATATAGATTATATCTATAGCTTTTATCTGCAAAGTTTATTATTTTGTCATAGAAGCAAATTGAATTGATCTGTCTTGGTTGGCTTTGCCCCAAAGTCACATTAGTCCCTGTTCAGAAACTTGAGCTTTTCTATATAATTAAACTTCTCATTTATCTAATGTCAAATAAAACACCAATTTCTGGCTTATCTGTGTTTCACAGCATATATATAAGCATTTTATGACATGCTCTCATAGTTATATTATATCTCTATCCCCCAGGACATTTTATGCAAGGATTAGTTCCCATTAATGTTTGTATCATTAATCTCAACACAATAATCTCCAATTATTAATTAACCAGCTCTTCGTTACTGTTTATTTTTTACTTTTGATAGGGAGATCATATTTCCTTCTCCATTCTTTCAAAATTTGTTCTATAATCCACTATACTATACTAATTAAAGATATCATAGCTTTATATTATATGCATATATATTTATGTAAATAAGTGAGCTATAACAATATGAGAGTAGATAGATGCATAGAAAGAGAGAGAGAGATAAAACCAGTAAGTTTAACTTCACCTTTCTTCACCTTTTCTCCTTTCTGGTTATAATCATATGACCTTCCATCAAAGATAACAATACCCCATGGTTTAATTGTTTAGAGTTGTACTTCAAAAAAGTGTATGAAATCATTTTTTTTTAAATTTTTGTCACTATATTTTTCTTATCCATGTACTTTTTTTTCAAAAATAAGTAAATAGGGGGGAATAAAATATTTTACCAGGATCTCTTTATCTTTTGTAACTGAAAAAATTCACATTTATTCATTTGTGTTTTCAGATGATTACATATTTAGGAGAGGATTTCAAGTAGAGGATTGTGACGAATGAAAGGGTGGAAAAGGCACTCTCATTCCCCTTATTTTATACTGGTCTGACTGTTAAAAGTCTCCTAAATAAAGGTTCCTGCATTAAAGTTAAAATAACATTTGTTTGAATTACAAGATATTTAGAATGCATAAAATTTAATAAACGTGCTTCATATTTCTGCAGTTTGAATTTACATAAATCTCTAATTTTGTTAATTTTTTACAATTTCAGGAGATGCTTATATGACATTTTTCAAATAATAAAATTATATGTGTGAACACGTATTTCCTTTACACATTTTTTAATAAAAAGAGCCTATTGATTTTTTCCTAAATTTGAAATTTTGTTGATTAATTTTTTAACATAAAGAATTGAATTTTCATTAAATATCATTTACCATTTACCAGAATTTTCCTATGACTTTTTAAAGTCATTAAGACAAGTTTTTGAAACTTGTTATAAAAGTTATTAAAGTGTCCTATATGTATAGGAAATCCTGGTGGTGTAGTGGTTAAGTGCTCTGGTTGCTAACCAAAAGGTTGGCATTTCGAATCCACAAGGCACTCCTTGGAAACTTTATGGGGTCGTTCTAGCCTGTCCTGTAGGGTCACTATGAGTCAAAGTCGACTCAATGGCAATGGTGGGTTATATACATAAGCCAACTAAGTCCTTAATCTTTATATTTATTTGATTATTATTTCATAACTAAATCAGACTAGCTAATTTGTATTACACATACATCACCAATACCATTCTTGCTGACCTTCTCTTAGTTCTAAAGTGATATGGCTGGTTTAGTAAGAGACAACCTTATTATTTTAAATATCACTAAATGAAGCAGATAACTTTCACAATATCAGCAGCTACAGAATATTATGAAACACGTACTTTTTTTTTTAATTCTTGGAACAAAATTGATAAAATTTGAAGACATATGAAAACAGCTAAGTGAAATTAAAATGAATCCGGGTAATATCAAAACACACCCAAATAAAAATCTTTCATGTGTAAAAAGAAAAGAATACTTAATTTAAATATCTGATAAAATTAAGTAGCAATAATTTTGATTTCTATTTGTGAATAACCTACTTACGAGACTTTTTATAGACTGTAATTAGAATTAATTCCTTTGGGCTTTATTCTCAGTAAGAGGTCTTGTTTTTTAATGTTTCTTTATTAAAATGCACCCTATACAAGGGTATGAGAAAATGACTTATACATATGAAAAACAACTTGAAGCAAATTGAGAGAATTTCATACTTATAACCCTTTTTTTCATGTTGTATACATATAGAACTATATTACTGATAACGCATTGGCCAGGTTTTATACTCATTTTTTACTACTAGGAAGTAGTAACCTGAGAACTGCCCTGTAACTCAGAAAACAGGTCTATTTCTTGTCTTTCCAAGAAAGGTCGCATAAATGCTGCCCACATGTTATCAGGCACGATATTACACCATCATCAAGTGAGTTGAAAAAAAAAAGGATGGCTTAAATTTAATATTATTTTATTTAAACAAATCACATTCTTTAATTACATTCTATTAAATAACATTTTAATTTTTGCTGTTCAATGTCGTAGCATTTTAGTTTACTCACCAAACTTGCCTGTCGCAATTGACAAATAATTCCTTTCTAAGATCAAGTTTTGTATTCACCAGTATTCTCCTTATCACCTTATTCTCTTTTGTCTCTTCTTTCAGCCTGTGCTTTTTTTGGTTATCTTGTAATCCGTAAGATTTATAACGCTTTTCTTCTTCTTTATTTTTCATTGCTGTGCTTCATAGTTTATTTGCCTCCAGACTCCCAGTGTTTCCCAGATGTTTACACACGCATCTGCGTTCTAATTGAAGTTATGTATTGATGTACACTTGGTTTCATTCGGTAGTAACCTCACTCAAGTGGGGAGTGAGCTGGACTGTGAATGTTCCGAAAGCGTTTGAGGAAATGTGTTGCTCCTTTCAATGCCTTCAAGTACAGCAGTTTTGTTTGTGCCAGTACTCCGTATTACCAACTGTGGGATACTCAGGCTTATGAAACAGAATGAATACTAACTTCAAAAAAAATGCCAGTTGTATTTTATGGCATTCAAACTTCCATAGCCTTTTTCTACCATATATTTATTTATAAAATTTTCCCTGAATTGAAGTTTTTTGTAATTTTTTTCCATAATATATAGATTAAGTAAGTCCTGAACTATTTTCTGTTGTTATTATATCATGGTTATATTTGCTTCCAATGGAAAGACACTGAATGTCACAGTTAAACCAAACAAAATATATTTAGAATGGATTCACTGTTCTTTGAAAAATATAAAATATGACAAGCGTAGGGTTCTCTGGGGTCTGTATGTGGTGGGGTGGTGAGGAGAAGTTGATCACTGAGGGTGATGTGTGGCCCACATGACAGGAGCACAAATCTTTTCTTCAAAGTTGCAAACAATTTAACTCTTTATTTTCACACCGAAATTAACATTGGTCATTTTCTTACTTTGTATTAATTGTAATGGGACTGTAAAGGCACAAGACACCATAGGTTTGTCTGTTGGAGAGCTGGCTGCCATACGTCAAACAGGCATATGGACATAAATTAATAAAAACATTTTATTAACCAGGAGTAAGATATTTTGTGTGTGTGTAAATGAAGGGAGTTTTAGGCTTGTGTGTCCAGCCTAAATTGAGATCAAATAAGTGAATTTTGTATAAAGGTAGACTGACTGCTGTGTAAATGGCAAAAAGAAATTTGAAGAGAGTCCAAAATCGGGGATTTAGAGAAAAGAATAGAACTTTTAGAAGAATGAATTGCTGAGCATATATGTATATACATAAAGTAGATACAGTTGAATAAGTAAACTCTATTTTATAAATGTCTTGAAAATGGGGTGATATGCAAAGCAAACAGCCAAAATGATTATATAATCAATGACATTAAAGTATAAAATCTGGCATGATTCAAGGCATTCCAAAATCTCTTCTGAAATTACCTCCCTCCTACCCACCATCCCATCCCAGCAATCTCATTTTCATTTGTCCAAACCAGTAAGTTGTTTCCAAAATATACTTCATTCATTCTCGGCTGAAAAATTGTCCTATATTCTTTGCCCCCCTCACTCTTTTCCGTAAATTCAAATTCAGTTCACACCTTAAGTTCCAACTCTTCCACTAGAGTTCCTGAACCGCTGTCACCTACGATGGCAAATCTACTCTCACTTTTATCTACAGCCAACAAGGCTGCAATCTCCTTTCTGGAGGAATCTGGAGAAATCTGCGTCCCTTGCAGTTTCTTTTGTCCTGGATACGGAGTCTAGGTTCAAGTAACATTACATTGATTGACTGGAAATGAATGATGGCAATTGCGACTAGTAGACCAGTATTCTTTGGTTTTTCCTGTGTTTATTGCTGAATGGTTCACAAAGGAATTAGCTATATTTTATACTGTTACAAAGGTAGTATAAAAAATAGACTAGGCAATTCCTTCTCATCGTACAACAACGTCTTCTGCAAGCCAGGCACGGTTTTCATCCAGCTGTTTTATGTAAGAAATGTCCCCAACAAAATTTAGTTTACCACCAAATGCCTTTTCCTTCATTATGTTCAATATACAGAATATGTTTGGAAATAACACTATCATCGCTTTCTTTATATGTGTGATTCACAGTGTTGATATTACATTATTTTGACCAGCTTTTTAGTAGGGACTGACAATTTATAATGAATGATCTTGTATTCTTTTTTCTGAGAAGAGTTAGAACGTATTCATTCACCTGCATATTAGAAGACATGTATCTTGCAGCATTTTTGTAAGGAAAGAACATGATCATCTATAATCCGTCCAGACTGCCAACCTCACTCTGAAATGTCCACGCTTAGCACTGCCCCCTTAAATCAATCCCAGGTTGCAACTACCATATTTGTCTTTTTCTCCATTTTTTTTTTTTTTACTTCAGCTCTTTTCTCCTCAGAAAAGACCCTTCTGATCTAGACATATGGCAATAAAACAAAACAAAATTAAAAAAAATACATATCTTTATCCTCCTTTAAAAAAGTTTTCACCAAAGTTTTCTCTATTTTATGAGACCCCTCCAACATCTTCACTTCTTATGCAAAATAAAAACTGTTTCACCTCCATGCCCCACATTTCCAAAATCTTCCTATTTCAATTCCTTTTTCCTAAACTAGGTTCTTATGATAAGTTATTATTTCTCTAATAAGTTTTTGTTTTTTTATTCTGATTGTATCAATAAACTTTCAGTATAAACCAATCTAGGTCCATAAAAATGTCATGAATATGTAAAAAAAATAGAGCATAATATAAACAAAATAATGACTTTTCATCTTGAAGAAACACCAGCTACAGTCTAGCATGTTTTCAACTAGTTTTTTATGTTCTTTTTTAGGCTGGTTGATATCACACTCTCTAGTAAATATCCAAGCGTTTATGCCTTTATTCAAAAGCAACACACATGACTTATTAAAAACCCTCACAGGTAAGCTTTCCATTGCTGGAAACTAAACGTCACTTAAGAAGGAGTTTTATGTCTGTTCTGTTTGCTGCTATATCATCTCAACTCAGAAAAGCGCCCCTCCAAGGCATACTGTGTGAATGCATGACGACAAGAATGGTGATATTGATACTTTGGCTGCACTAAAAAAAAAAAAAAATTATTTTATTTGTTTATTTTTATAAATTGGTTCAAATACAGTAGCTTTATTTTGGATCTTGCTTTCTAGTTAGTAAAGTCTTTTTTTTTTTTTTTTTCTGTCTCTCTTTTTCAACTTCTCTTAAAGATCCATAGTTAAATTTTAAATTATTTTGTTGGTCTTAAGAAAATTCTTTTTGGATTTTAACAGGGATTGAGTGAAATCCACAGACGGTTTAAGAATTTATCCTCACAATATTAAATCTCTCCATTTTATGGTTGTTATTATTTTGCCATCTTTATACCTTGTAAAGGTCAATTGGTGGCACAAATGGTTTGCTTTTGGCTGCTAATCAAAAAGTTGGCGGTTTGAACCCACCCAGCCGTACCTTCTCAGGAAGCCCTGGCGATCTGTTTCTGCAAAGATTACAGCCAAGAAAACGCTGTGGAGCTCAAGTCTACTCTGTAACAGACTCCATAGGAATTGGAATCATCTCAAAGGCAACTGGTTTTGTAAATAACCTTTTATGTGTTAATAAAGTTTTATTTTTCTTTCAGTGTTTTGTTATGTGCCCAATTTTCTTACCTTTCCTCTCTTTACAAATGAAGAGATTTGTTTTCAGTAGGGGTATATGTAGTCATTAAATTAGGATACTATCTATTTTCAAATGGGTAGAATCCTCTTCTCAGATTTTATTTAGCACTTTCACTAGATGATTGTTAAGGCTTCTTATCTCTGGATTTGATTTTGTAAATGATATTGTGAAGGAGATTTCAATTTTAATGTGGAGAAATTCTCAATATATTGTTATTTCCAGTCTCTCTGATATGTGTAGTAAACAACACAACCCCAGACTTGTCATTCACCCATGGTTCCTACTAGTATATTGATAGAATCATTTTATTTTAGTATTTTTATTTTGCTCATGCTCAAAATAAATATCACGGTACATTCGGGATCAAGTTTAGCTTTGTTCTATATGACTATTCATTGTTGCCAACTGTATTTATTAAAGGACAGATTTTCTCACACTTATTAATCACCATTACTGTGAACAACATTCCCATGCATAGTGCGACCATGTTTATCTGCTTCATTTTAAAACTGTTTATTTCTGAATTAGTGTGTTATATTATGACTTTCTGATAGGGTTTGAGCTGAATTTATCAATTTAATTAGAAAAAAAATGGCTCTTTCAACCTCCTATTGAAAAATATCACTGTTGTAGATGCGGTCATTGCACCAATCATATAGTGTCAGGTCCCTTTGCCACTGGTGTACTTTTACTTCTAAGAGTTTGCCCCTGTGTCTCTGTGTTGGAGAGCTGTCCTCAGGTAGCCAGAACCTGATTTGTGCATATGTTTTCCACAGTGACCAGGAATTATATCACCAGTGGTGGTCTGAGAGGTGAGGAATATTAATATTTCAGCTCCCTTGCTCTTGATTGGGACAACTCCAAGGAATGACCTAGAGCTAGCGTGCAGGATGTGTCAGAGATGCCCTCCCTGGCACTTTGGCTCATATTGTACCCTTCCTCTGGGCTCCTGTTTTCTGTTTTCTCTTCCAGTTTTTCCTGGAAGCTAAAATAAAACAAACAAAAAAACACACAAATGTCCCTCTGTGGGTTGGCTTTTCAGAAAGCCCGACTTAAGATTTATTTATTAAGGAATTCAAGTGTGATGATATTAATATTGCATAAAACATGAATCAAGCCAAGGAAGATTTTTTTTTATTGATAAATAACCAATAAATCAAGATATGATTATTTTCAAATATAGTTATTGTCATTTTAGCCACAGGTCATGTTCTTTGCATTCAGAATATTACAGTGAGTACAACAGATGAGCTTTCTGTTCTCAGTGAGTTTCTATTTCAATTGGGAGAGGCATAAAAGAAGTAAAAAAATTCATGATACATACACACATAAAAAGAAAAATAGCCTAGCCTAGTAACAATAGCTATGCAGAAAATTAAAGTGTGTACATTAATTAAGTTATATATTAAAGTATATACAGCATTGCTTATACAGGATTAGATATTTGAAAGGACTCACAAGCCTCTAGAGGTTATACCTTTAAGATTCCTTAAAGTTAAAGGACACAGCATAACAGGAGAAAGGCTGCACAGGCAATTGTTAGTGGCTCAAGAGATTTCCACACGCAGCTTCCAAAGTTCCTTTCTGAGTTGCACAGGATATATTCATCTTTAATTTATGAGCCATCAAGGTACGGGCAAGGAATCTTGGTTTTCGGAAAGCCCATGAAGTAGTTTCCTGTGGGGTCTCTTAAAGCCCATTAATCACATAGTTCAGACTGCAGTTAAGACAGGAATAAGCTATGTAAACAAGCAAGCCCTGAGAGCCTTGAGGCAATTCCTGAACCTTATTATTATCAGTTAGACAACCTTATTCTTAGCTTGACCAAGGACCAGTACAAGATTCTAGGCATTCCTAGAGATAAGCAAAGAGCTGTCTCAGTGCAGCTGTAAAATAACTTTCCTATGCACTATGTGTGATGCTCCCTGATAGTTTCAATTCTATTCTATTTTACAAAAAGCAAAATTTAGTTGTGATCCATTAGATTGATTTTATTTTTTGCAGCCCTCAATTTGAAAATAAATAAATAAATAAAAGAAAAGGAGAAAAAACAAAAAAATGCTAACATAGCTGATGCAGAGTGAGTCTAGGAAAAAAGGAAAAGGACATAGAAGCTGAGTCTTTGGAAATATCAATATTTGAAGGTTGGAAAGGGGAAGAGGAAATAAGGAAAGATATTTAGAAAAAGCTACCAGGGAAACAAGAAAAATAAAGGAGAGTGAGGTATATTAGAAGCTAAGAAGCCAAACCAAACCTGTTGCTGTGGAGTCGATTCCAAGAAGAAAGGATTTCTGGAAGGAGGCGGTGGTCAACTGAGATGTGTACTGTGGAAAGTCATAGAATGTGGTGGACTGAGGAATGATCATTGGCTTACACAAGACAAATTTCACTGACGACCTTGACAATAACAGTGTGATTAGACACCTGTTTAGAATGTACTGAGGAGAAAACGTGAAGTGAAAAATACAAAACTGAGGAAATGAACAACATCTTTTAAGGTGTTTTTCCTTAATGGGGGGTAGAAAAATTGGGCTAGGAGTGAGTCATGAGGGTCACAGGTTTTTTGTTTGTGTGTTTATTTGTTAATGATCTATATCCCTGCACGCTCATATCCAGAAAAAATGTGCTAAGTAAGAGATAGAAGGAAATACTGTAGAAAAGAACTAGAGAAGGCAAGAGAGGAGCAAGGACATTTTATCCATTTCAGTAGAAAGCAGGGAGTGTATATGGCGACAGATGTAACACATTAATACAGTGGACCTTGTGAGAGTGAGACAATTCTCCTCTGGTGCCTACTAATTTTGCTCGTTTGTTCATTTTATGAGAATGCTACAGGGCATGGGAAATATGAGATCTGAGGAGAGAGGTAAGATACAAAATATTTATCTGAGAGAATGGAAGAATAAATTGTGTGTTCTGAGTATCTGTGAAGGCCCACTTGAGGTTTCTTAAAGCCAGACCAGATGACTGTATGATCTTCTACAGACATTTTCAACTGTTTGCTTGTGGGCGGAGAGTTAGTTAAGGGCTGGTTGAAACTGTGGGTTGAAGACCTGCCACGCAAGTGTGACAGAGTGAGAGAAGGCTAAGAGTTGAGGGTATAGATAAAAAAGTGAGTAGAATGATGTAATCTAAGTTGAGTAAGGCGGCAAATGAGAAGGAGAGAGCAGTGGTGAGAATGGAAAAAATGTTAGCGTACAAGTGAGATTGATTTACAGCCACAGTGGGGGTTTTAAAACAATTGAGCTCTAAAGAAGGACGCAGGCAAAGAGTTGTTGTTGTTGTTGATAGGTGTCTTTGAGTCAGTTTCAACTCATAGCAGCTGTATGTACAACAGAGGAAAACACTGCTCTATCCTGCACCATCCTCACAATCCTTGCTATGTTAGAGCTCATTGTTGCAGCCACTGCATCAATCCATCTCATGAAGGGTCTTTCTCTTTTTTGATTACCCTCTATTTTACCAAGCATGATGTCCTTTTCTAGGGACCGGTCCCTCCTGAAAACATGTCCAAAGTATATGAGACAAAGCCTGGCCATCCTTGTTTCTAAGGAGCATTCTGGCTATACTTCTTCCAAGACAGATTTGTTCATTCTTCTGGGAGTCCATAGTTTATTCAATATTCTTCGCCAACACCATAATTCAAAAGCATCAATTCTTCTTCAGCCTTCCTTATTCATTGCCACTTTCCTGCATTTGCAAGCATACGAGGCAATTGACAACTTTAAATACCATGGTTTGGCCCAGGCATACCTCAGCTCTTCTTAAAGTGGTATCTTTGCTTTTTGGCACATTAAAGATATTTTTTGCAGCAGATTTATCCTATGCAATACCTCGTTTGATTTAGTGGACTGCTGTTTCCATGGGCATTGATTATGGATTCAAGTAAAATGAAATCCTTGGCAACTTCAATCTTTTCTTCATTTATCCTGATGTTGCTTATTGGTCCAGTTGAGAGGATTTTTGTTTTCTTTATATTGAGGCATAATCCATACTGAAGGCTGTGGTCTTTGATCTTCATCAGTAAGGGCTTCAAGTACTCTGTTTTCAGGAAGCAAGCTTGCCTCATCAGCACATTAAAAAAAAAAAAAAAAAAGCTCTTTTGCCATTGAGTTTGACTCACAGTGATCCTACAGGAGAGAGTAGAACTGCCCCCATAGGGTTTCCAACGAGTGCCTGGTGGATTTGAACTGCCAACCTTTTGGTTAGCAGCCAGACTCTTAACCATTATGCAACCAGGGTTTCCTCATTAGCACATAGCAGGCTAATGAGTCTTTTTGCAATCATTACGCTTCATTCTTCTTCATAGAGTCCAGCTTCTCATATTATTTGCTCAGCATACAGATTGAAAAAGTATAGTGAAAGAATACAACCCTGACACACACCTTTCTTTATTTTAAGCCATGCAGTATCCCCTTGTTCTGTTTGAAAGACTCTCTCTCTATGTACGCGTTTTGCATGTGCATAATTAAGTGTTCCGGAATTCCCATTTTTCACGATGTTACTCATAACTTGTTATGATCCACACAAAATGCCTTTACACGGTCAATAAGACACAGGTAAACATTTTTCTGGTATTCTCTGCTTTTTAGCCAAGATCCATCTAAAATAAGAAATGATATGCCTGGTCCACATCCTCTTCTGAATCTGGTTTGAATTTCTGGGAGTTCCATGTCGATATACTGCTGCAACCATTTTTGAATTATCTTCAGGGAAATTTTATTTGCATGTGGTATTAGATAATTTCCACATTCTGTTGGATCATCTTTCTTTGGAATGAGCACATATATGGATCTCTTCCAGTGGGTTCATCATGTAGCTGTCTTCCAAATTTCTTGGCATAGATGAATGATCGCTTCCTGTGTTTCATCTGTTTGTTGAAACATCTCCACTGGTATTCCGTCAGATCCTGGAGCCTCATTTTTTTTTTGCCCATGATGCCTCCAGGGCAACTTGGACTTCTTCCTTCAATATCATTGGTTCTTGATTATAAGCTACCTCCTGAAATGGTTGCATGTCAAACAACTCTTAAAATAGAGATCTTTAGAGATGGTATAGTTATGGTTGATGATAAAAATGATAGTATTTCTATGGGAATTGATGAGTAACATGGGGAAAGATGAAAGATAGTTGGAGGTAAGAAAATCAAAATATGAGAGGTAGGAGTACTGGAAAGATTGTTTATATGCATCTTGATATCTCCATGAATGAATTCATAGATTTGGAAGGCAGAAGACAAGCATAAACAATTTTTGCATCTACAGCAGCGTTGCATCCTGACTTTTGTTGATCAGATGTGAGATTTTTGCCAACCCGCAGCACGTGAGCCTCCAGAGTGCTGCCTGAAAATCACTTGCTTTTCTACTGCTGACAGCTGAGATAGTAGGAGTTTTCTTCAATTATTCTACTACCTGATTTCCTGTTGTCCTAGGTTCCGATACCAACTTGTGCCCTTGAACACTCCAGTAGTATTTCTCTGACACTTTCACTCTAGTCCTCATTTAACGAAAGGAGCAAGGATTTTGCGGCTGTTCTTTATGCAGGTAATTCAGTCTTGTTTGCTGCATTCGTAGTGCTGAGAGTTTCCTACGTACAATAATCAAAGCACTTTTTGTTTTACAAAGTTCTCACAAATCCCTTTTGACTATCTCAAAATCAAAACTCTGAATTAACATACATGGTCCATGATTAGAAGTTTCAATCCTACTTTTTCACCCTTAACTCTCTTATATCCTTGTGCTTCGTTCTTCTGATTCCCAGTGTGAACTAAAGCTATTTCTACATTTATGGTTTAACCACTTTCGTTCTAATTCACTGGTTTGCATACACCACCTTCTTTTATGTGCATTTTTCACCCATAAAATACCATCTCACTCTGTAACCTGACCAATTTCTAATCACTCTTTCAGACCCAGTTCAAATGCCAACTCATCAATTAAGCCTACCTCAACTATTCCATTCTAGTTTCTCTATGTATACCTAAAATTTTATTAATATGCCTGCTTTTGCAATTATTCAGTTTCATCATAATACGTGAATTTACGAATTTGTCTTCATCACTTGTTTGCAGTTTTATCAATGATAGACTCTTATCTTTTTGTTTGTTTGTTTTTCCATTGCATAATATAGTTCCGGGAATATAGGTGTGCTTAGTGAATGATTGTTGAATGTATGCATAAATTAATTAAATGATCATTTAGCCTTAGGGCAAGTGTTTTATCTGGTTAGCAGAATGTCACAGTATATATAATGTGGAAGGATTTAAGTAATGTATTTGAATTTGTGGTCTTCTTAAGAGAACATGTTTTGCCTTAATTTTTTTAATGAGCAATGTCAAATTCAACAAACACAAATATGGACTCTTAACCATAGTATTTTTAGGAATATAAGATACTCAGTAGCCGTTCTTTTACTAGGTTGAATCATATGAAACTGTCATTTTTTTGGTTACAAATGCTTTAATGGTTTAATATTGGCAATTTCATATGGTTCAAATTAAATATTTTTTCAGTATAGAAAAAACATCTACACCTAGTGTAACTTTTGACAAAACTTATGGAACACTATTTAAATTCTATAGCTAACTTTAAGTGTGCACATTTGATTCATGTCAAATATCCTTTTGATAAGGGTGTTATAAACATCGTATTGCCTTTTTGATCAAATTTTGCATAGCAAGGACCTTGCCTTTGAGCAATGCTGAAACAGCATAATATCAGTGTAATTACATTGACATCATAACAGTTCCTTGGCAGCAATTGCTCTCTCAGTAATGCAAATAAAGTGCATAATTAAGGTAGAGGATACCACCATGATCAGCAGAATGCCTCCTCTGGAGCCTATACAATGTCCCAGCGTTATTGCTATGAGAGCAATGATTGCATCCTGCAGCTTCTGAGGAGAGCACTTAATGGCCAATATGTGAGTATCATAAATGATGGAATTTGACACATACAACAGCTGTGTATCTTGGTTTCTTCAGATGTTTATTCGTAAAATACATATTGCTCTCATCAGTCTTCCCAGATATTATGAATACACAGTACAAAAGAATAGATTTTTTTGCAAAAGTCAATTAAAAATTTTGCTGTGTTTGAAACTCTTTTCAACTAGAAGCCATTTACAGTTTTATAAACTACCGGTACATTTATAGTACACAAAATAGCAGATAGCCTTAATTTTCTAAAAGACTTCTTTAATACTGCAAACCAAATCCTACTTCATTCATTTATTTAATGTGATCTTTAATGTCATGTGTCAACTTGGCTAGGCCATGATTCCCAGTGTTTTGACAGACATTACGTATCCATCCTTGATTTTGTGATCTGATAGAGCAGCCAATCAATTATTCAGGGAATTTTCTTGGGGATGTGGCCCATATCCAATATATATGGATGTTCTGGCAAAGCTCTTGCTGTCTCTTGATCCTGCATTCATCTCGTCATCCTCTGATTTCTAGTTCTTGGGATATGAGACAGCAGCATGCTGCCTGACCTGCAACCACATCAGTCAGAACTCTCCAGTCTGCTCCTGACCCATGGATTTGGGACTTCCCAGTCTCCACAATTGCATGAGCCATTTCTTGAAATCAAGATCTCTCTATATATGTATCTATACGCTTCACTGGTTTTGCTCCTCTAGAAAATCCAGCTTAAGACACTGAGAGTCTCCTTTCTGAGAGATATAATTTAGTTGATATTTTTTAATCCTTCTGTTTTTTTACTTACAAATGGAGGGAAATGTATCATGTGGATAATCTGGCTTTATCAGATTTAAATGAGAGAATGCAAGTAATTCATACTCAATGAATTTCAACTGTTGTTGTTACTGTTATGGTTTTTCACACCTGACCTTCCCTCTTATAAAAATTTATAATCAAGTGATATCAGTTAATTTAAAACTCATATCGACATTCTTGAATGGAAAGTCCATACAGATTGGGCTTCTCCCAATATCTAAAACAGTCCTTGGCTCACAGACAGTATTTTATCTGCTGAGTGGATTACGTGTGTTGCATGTTTTATTTTAAGCAAAATCTCAAAAGAGGAATTACAAGTTTCTAATTCTATCTAAATTATAATATATCTTATACATTGACTCACAGGTACAAAGGACTTGACTACATGCATGTAGGAGAGGAAACTTTACAAAAAGAGATTGATTTTGTTAAGTTTTCTGGTCATTTATTTGCTGGTTATATTAACTTTATTCACTGACTTAAACATCATAGATCTCCTTGACCATATATTTTTTTTTAAATGTAATTAGGTTAAAAACTAAAGACTTTCTGTCTCATACAGCATAATAGATGGTAAAAAAATGACAATCTAACATTTCTAATAGTTTCTAATACTCTGTATCTTACAAGAATTGTTTTATTATTATTATTTTGGATAAGTTCTGAAACCATCGGTGAATTAAAGGGGATGGGTTAGAGAATATAGTACAGTTATGATTGGTATAGATGACCTATTGAATTTTTCCAAGCCTAAGATTCTATCTGTTAAGTTCTTCCCTGTTCTGAGATTTTAATAGTTCTTTGAAATATTAATTACAACAGGTTTTCATTATGTTCCAACTAAATCTTAGTCATTTCTTTTTCATTTGACATTAAAGCAGCATGAGGTCTTGACAGTGCTTTCATTTGTGTTTGGAAAATTGCCAGTTCATGAGCAAGCAATTGTTTCTGTCTTGCATAAGAAAGAAGCCAAAATCAAGTGAATTAAGAAATGTAAAATCATCTTCATATTGTTTAGAGTGATCTGAACAAATTTTGTGAGTTCCTAAAATGGTCAAATGCTTTACATAATACTTCTTATTAACCTCAACAGCGATCACTCTTATAAGCTAAGTAGCAGGTTGAGTCATAAAATTATCCATCTCTAATCATTTCTGATATATACAAATAAGAATTTAATAAGGCTCAACTGATTAGTATTATATCAATATTAAAAATGGGAAAACAGTCTCAAAGAGATTAAGAACTTGCTGTGATCACACTTATATCCATGGTGTATTTTAAAGCCAGCTGTGCTTCACTCAAAATTCACTATATCGTGATTCATCAGACCTAACATTTTTCCTTTCCATAATTTTTGTTCCTCTGCCCTCAAAGAGAAGCCACAGTGGCAAAGTGGTTAAGAGTTACATCTGTCAACCAGAATGTCAGCAGTTCGAATCTACAAGCTGCTACTTGGAAACCCTATGGGACAGTTTTAACTAGTCCTGTAAGATCTCTATAAGTTGGAATCTACTCAATGGCAAGAAGTTTAGTTTTTTTTAGTACCCTCAGAGAAGGAGCCCTAGAGGCTCAGTGGTTAAAGAGCTCAGCTGCTAACCTAAAGGTCAAAGGTGCAAACCCACCATCTGCTCTGTAGAAGAAAGACATAGCAGTCTGCTTCCATAAGGATTACAGCCTTGGAAATGGTATGGGACAGTTCTACTCTGTCCTATATATGGTTGCTTTGAGTCGGAATTGACTTGATGGCAACAGGCTTGGTTTTTGGATTTTACCCTCAAAGATTCATTTTTTTAGGTTAACAATTTCCTTTTTCAGAATTCCTTTCATTAAAAAGCAACTATTATCAAAATGGTAATTTAGGAAGCCAGCATCAATAGTTAAATAACTATCTTTGGAATTTATTCATCAGATTTATTTTTAAGAAGTGGATAAATAAGCTCCAAAGAAGAATAATAACAGAATAAGAAGATAGTGAAGGAAATGAAGTCTTTTTTTTTTTTTAAACATAACATTCTCCACATTTCTAAGGGAATCTTCAGGAAGCAGCAGAATATTTCTCATTAAAAAAAAAAAAAAAAGCTCTTTGCCTTTGAGTCAATTCCACTCATAATGACCCTAAACAAAAAGGTAGAACTTCCCCATAGGAAATCCAAGGAGCAGCAGGTGGATTTGAACTGCTGACCTTTTGGTTAGAAACTGAGCTCTTAATCACTGCCACCAGGGCTCTGATAATTCTCATATACATTCTATATTCTTCCTCTGTGGCTTACCTCACTATTTATATCACCTCTGCCCTCTGCTGACTCCTTTATCTCACTAAAGAAGAATAATTTAGTATTAAAAAACATATTTTCCTGCACTCACTAACCTCCAATAAAATAATAATAATAGAGTCACCTACCTAATAAGTAGATATTTAATGGCTTAATCAGTTTTTTCTGGTTTGAATGGGAATAAAGAAATTGGTTTATTTTGGTGTGAGCCAATCAGTGATGACAAACATTCATTCAGCAGTATTCTGTCCTCCCCTTGGGGAGAGTAAAAAAGTTTTATCCCCACAGGATCTAGACTATCTACTGTTCTTTTTTTTTTTTTTAACAAAACTCATTGCCATCAAGTCGATTCTGACTCATAGTGACCCTGTAGGACAGAGTAGAACTGCCCCATAGGTTTTCCAAAGAGTGGCTGGTGGATTCGAACTGCCAACCTTTTGGTTAGCAGCCTTATTTCTTCACCACTCTGCCACCAGAGCTGCATCCTAAAATCTCAACTGTTAGAACAGATCATACCAAAAGTGTTTTTGCTCCCCAGAAGATTGGTGATCTTTATAAGAAATATTTATAAAAGTATTGCAGAAACATAAGGGATATTTTTTCAGTTTAATTTGGCTTTTCTTACAAGGGAATTGGATGCTGGTTTGTTAAATATCGGAAAGTAAGAATCTGAAACAGAGCCACCTTAAAAAAAAAAAAAGATTCATTCCCTTTATTAACCCATCTGATCTTATGTTTCTACAGAAACTGGGCCAAAAAGTCAGGCAGCAACTGAATAGGACAAATTTCAAGTGTTGGTTGTACATGGAAAAACTCAAGTTTTAAAACACAGAAAAAATATAAACTGTTTGCAGGCTTTTTCTCAAAATGCGGAGTGCTTTTACAGATATTTAATATATAGGTAAAATAAAAGACTAAAAAGCAAGGATAGATAGTATTTGCATCTACATCTTTTGTGTATTTCTAAACTTAAGTGGCTACTTTTTAACTAAATTTTTGAATTATGATTGTAATATATATTTAAATTCAACATAGGTTTATGTTATATGTAATTATTGTTGTTATTGTTATTAGGTGCTGTCGAGTCGATTCTGACGCATAACGACCCTATGTACCACAGAACGAAACATAGCCCAGTCCTACGCCATGCTCACAATAGCTGTTATGCTTAAGCCCACTGTTGCAGCCACTGTGTCAATCTAGCTCATTGAGGGTCTTCCTCTTTTTTGCTGACCCACTACTTTACCAAGCATGATGTCTTTCTCCAGGGACTGATCCCTCCTGATAACATGCCCAAAGTATGTAAGATGCAGCCTCGCTATCCTTGCTTCTAAGGTGAATTCTGGTTGTAACTCTTCCAAGACAGATTTGTTGGTCCTTTGGCGTTCCATAACATATTCAATATTCTTCACCAACACCAAAATTCGAAGGCATCAATTCTTCTTCGGTTTTCCTTATTCATTGTCCAGCTTTCACATGCATATGATGCAATCAAAAACATGAAAATACCATACAAGTGCACCTTAGTCTTCGAGGTGACATCTTTGCTTCTCAACACCTTAAACAGGTCTTTTGCAGCTGATTTGCTCAATGCAATGCGTCTTTTGCTTTCTTGACTGCTGCTTCCATGGGTGTTGATTGTCGATCCAAGTAAAATGAAATCCTTGACAATTTCAAACTTTTCTTTATTTATCATGATGTTGCTTATTGGTCCAGTTGTGAGTATTTTTTTTTTTTTCTTTATGTTGAGGCGTAATCCATACTGAAGTCTACAGTTTTTGATCTTCGTTAGTAAGTGCTTAAAGTCCTCTTCACTTTCAGGAAGCAATGTTGCGTCATCTGCATAACGCGGGTTGTTAATGAGTCTTCCTCCAATCCTGATGCCCCATTCTTCTTCATATAGTCCAGCTTCTTGGAATATTTGCTCAGCATGCAGAATAACTAGGTATGGTGAAAAGATACAACACTGACTCACACCTTTCCTAACTTTAAACCACTCAGTATCCCCTAGTTCTGTCCAAACAACTTCCTCTTGATGCATGTACAGGTTCTTCATGAGCACAATTAAGTGTTCTGGAATTCCCATTCTTCACAATGTTATCCATAATTTGTTATGATTCACAGTCCAGTGCCTTTTCATAGTCAATAAAATACAGGTAAACATCTTTTGGGCATTCTCTGCTTTAAGCCAGGATCCATCTGACATCAGCGATGATATCCTGGGTTCCATATTCTCTTCTTAATTCGGCTTGAATTTCTGGCAGTTTCCTGTTAATATACTGCTGCAACTGCTTTTGAATGATCTTCAGCAAAATTTTACTTGTTTGTGATATTAATGTTATTGTGTGATAATTCCCACATTTGATTGGATCACCTTTCTTGGGAATAGGCATAAATTTGGATCTCTTCCAGTCAGTTGGCCAGGTAGCTGTCTTTCAAATTTCTTGGCATAGACAAGTGAGCACTTCCAGTGTTGCATCCATTTGTTGAAACATCTCAATTGATATTCCGTCAATTCCTGGAGCCTTGTTTTTCACCAATGCCTTTAGGGCAGCTTGGACTTCTTCCTTCAGTACCATCAGTTTCTGATCATATGCTATCTCTTGGAATGGTTGAAAGACAACCAATTCTTTTTGATATAATGACTGTGTATTCTTTCCATCTTCTTTTGATGGTTCCTGCCTCATTTAATATTTTCCCCATAGAATCCTTCACTATTGCAACTTGGGGCTTGAATTTTTTCTTCAGTTCTTTCAGCTTGGGAAATGCCTAGTGTCTTCCTCTTTTGGTTTTCTATCTCCAGCTCTTTGCACATGTCAATATAATACTTTACTTTGTGTTCTCAAGCTGCCCTTTGAAATCTTCTGTTCATTTCTTTTACTTCATCATTTCTACCTTTTACTTTAGCTGCTTGACGTTCAAAAGCAAGTTTCAGAGTCTCTTCTGACATCCATTTTGGTCTTCTCTTTCTTTCCTGTCTTTTTAATAACCTCTTGCTTTCTTCATGTATGTTGTCCTTGATGTCATTCCACTACTCGTCTGGTCTTCAGTCACTAGTGTTCAATGCATTAAATCTGTTCTTGAGATGGTCTCTAAATTCAGGTGGGATATACTCAAGGTCATACTTTGGCTCTCGTGGACTTGCTCGAATTTTCTTCATTTTCAGTTTGAACTTGCATATGAGCAATTGATGGTCTGTTCCATGGTCAGCTTCTGGCCTTATTTTCACTGATGATATTGAGCTTTTCTATCATCTCTTTCCACAGATGTAGTTGATTTGATTTCTGTGTATTCCATCTGGCCAGGTTCATGTGTATAGTCACTGTCCATGTTGGTGAAAAGATATTTGCAAAGAAGAAGTTGGTCTTGCAAAATTCTATCATTCAATCTCCAGCATTATTTTTATCGCCAAGGCCGTATTCTCTAGCTACCACCCCTTCTTTTTTTTTCTAACTTTCGCATTCCAATCACCTGTAATTATCAATGCACCCTGATTATATCTTCTGTCAATTTCAGTCTGCAGAAGCTTGTAAAATCTTCAATTTCTTCATCTTTGGCCTCAGTGGTTGGTGTGTAAATATGAGTATTAGTCGTATTAACTAGTCTTCCCTAAAGGCATGTGTATATTTTCCTATCACTGACAGTGCTGTACTTCAGGATAGATCTTGAAATGTTCTTTTTGAGGATGAATGCAACACCATTCCTCTTCAAGTTGTCATTCCCAGCACAGTAGGCTATATGATTGTCCAATTTAAAATCACCAAAACCAGTCTATTTCAGCTCACTAATGCCTAGGATATCAATGTTTATGCTTTCCATTTCATTTTTGATGATTTCCAATTTTCCTAGATTTATACTTTGTACATTCCATGTTCTGATTATTAATGGATGTTTGCAGCTCTTCTCATTTTGACTCTTGTCACATCAGCAAATGAAGGTCCCAAAAGCTTGACTCCATCCTTGTCATTAGAGTTGACTCTACTTTGAGGATGCAAGTCTTCCCCAGTCGTATTTTGAATGCCTTCCAACCTGGAGGGCTCATCTTCTAGCACTATACCAATGTTCTGCTGCTATTTATAAGGTTTTCACTGGCTAATGCTTTTCAGAAGTAGGTTGTCGGGTCCTTCTTCCTAGTCTTAGTCTGGAAGCTTAGCTGAAACTTGTCTGCCATGGGTGACACTTTTGGTATCCGAAAACCGGTGGCACAGCTTCCAGCATCACAACAACATGCAAGCGCCCACAGTCAGACAAACTGACAGACACTTGGGGGATGTAATCTATAGTTATGTATCTATTTGTATATCTATTTATATTTGTCAACCAGACATTAATTGAATCAATCTGTGTGTTAAAATGTTTTGCATATTCTTTAGATTGTATGGCAGTGGATGATTTTAAAATTTCTTACTTTTGCTCTCACATGGCCTAAGCACTTACACTTTTTAAACCATCTTATAGGGACACAGTACATGGCAAAGAACAAAAGTATCCCCTGACAGCAGCCAGCTGAGCTGTCCTGACTAGGGTAGTTCGGTTATAGTGTGCTCCTATAGCAATGTGTACAGAGAACCCAAAGTAGACAAGGTCACTCTTTGGCTATGATCGAGTAAGACAAAAATAAGCCCACCCCATAATAATGACTCATATACCATATACCTGTTACCTTCAAGTTGATTGCAACTCATAGCAACCCTATAGGACAGAGTAAAACTGCACCACAGAGTTTCCAAGAAGTCACTGGTAGATTTGAACTGCTGACCTTTTGATTAGCAGCCAAGCTCTTAACCACTGCACCACCAGGGCTCCATAATAGGGCCACTATGAGTCAGAATAGACTCGCTGACAATGGATTTATAATAATAAGAGCACAAACAAAACCTAAAACATTGTCCAAACCTCAAAAATGGTCTAACATCCACCCCACCCCAACCCTGCTAAGATGAGTAACTTCTGCCTCTCTACCAATCATAGTTTATTTCTCACTTAATTCCTCTCGCCTATTTTATAAAAATTATTAAGATACTCAATCAATAGATTGACCCAGTTTCTGGAGGGCATCCTATCTAGAAAAATAACATACTCCTTGGACCATCTCAGAAATCACATAACACAAGTCAAAATCCTCTAACAGTCCCTATTAACCTTGTTCATGGAGATACCTATCAGTTTCTCACGGTAGGCTGTCTCACCTGTTGAAATCAGGTGATAGCTGATTTTGTTCTACTACTGGTGCGTTCCTGAAGTCTCTGACAAAGAAAACCCTTAAAAGATGCATGAACTCATTGAATATCATCGAATATTTGTAGCACTGCATTTTTCTCAGAAAAGGAAATGTAGAGAAAGAAATCTATTGAACACATATTTCCTGCCACGCGTCTTGTTTGACAATTTGCGTACTGAATTTTTTTAACCACTCTGTGAAGTTATTAATGTTATCTCCATTCTGTATATCAGGGAACTGAGTCAATGTTTAACAACAGAATCAGCGTATGAAGCAATGCCTTTCTATTACAAAGCCTCATACAAGACAGCACGGATGTGTAAGATTTCTCTACTTTCATGTTGTTTACGTTTATGGGATACCCCAGAAAAACAGCCACAACAGCCAGGAACCTCTTATTACTAATGTCATCCTTTTGGAATTTCTGTTCTATCCCTCCTCCTTACTTTTTAGATTGCCCCACCTAATCCAGGTCCCATTTTTAACTTTAAAATATTATTGGACCGATGTAAAATTTCTGCATTGTGGGAGCTACTTTTGACAGATTTGGTCATGATTAAAGGTACTTTGGAGCCCTGGTGGCTCAGTGGTTAAGAGTTATGGCTGCTAACTCTTACAACGCTTTTCCAATCCATCTTTGTCTTTCACTTGATCACTGCACTTAGTTTCTAACTGGCCACGTAGTTTTCACACTTCCTCCTACACCATCCCCACCAATCAGTTCTCTATAGAGCAACCCATAACCCGTTGTCATTCTGACTCATAGTGACCCTTTAGGACAGAGTAGAACCGCTCCATAGCATTTCCAAGGCTGTACTCTTCACAGAAGCAGACTGCCACATATTTCTCCCATGGAGCAGCTAATGGGTTCCAAATGCTGACCTTTGATTTGGCAGTTGAGCACTTAACCACTGCACCCCAAAACCAAAAAAAAAAAAAAAAACTTGTTGCCATTTAGTCGATTCCAACTCATAGCAACTCTATATGACAGAGCTGCCCCATGAGGTTTCCAAAGAGCGACTGGCTGTTGGGTTCAAACTGCTTACCTTTTTTGGAGAGCAGCCATAGCTGTTAGACACTGCACCTTAATTATTAAAAGACAGAAATAATTGTCAGGTCTTGGCACTCCTGATGTAAAATCCTTCTGATTTAGATGCTAAATGAGAGTCCATTGCTACCAAGTGATTCCAACTCATAGTGGCCCTCTAGGACAGAGTAGAACTGTCCCATAGGGTTTCCAAAGAGTGACTGGTGGATTCGAACTGCTGACCTTTTGGTCAGCAGCCAACTCTTAACCACTGAGCCACCTAACCACCACTAGATGAGAGTAAAAAAAAACCCAAAAAGTTCTACAAGGAGACAGGCATGGACACAACTGAAAAAACATTACAAAAAGGGCTTCATACCTCAAACTTGGGAAATGCACAGTCAATTCCTGTATATGTGGGCTCAACTCACATTAAGTATCCTGCCCGTTTCAGGCCTTGAGCAGAAAGCAGATGCTGAGGAAGAAACTGACTCACCACCAGTGCTTCCCAGGGCTCTGTAATGATGGTATCATTTATGTGATACAACCTCACTTCATGTAAGTCCCTGTGAGCTTCAGGAAATTGGTTAAGTATGTAGGCTATGCTTATTTTTTTAAAACTATCCCCTGAGTTTTTTTAACTAAGGCACATATTTCTTCGCACTGTGTTTATTGAATTCAAAGCTACTTAAAGAAATTAAACAATAGATTTTTTTTTAATTGGAACTTCATCTTTATAAACTATAGGATTTTCTAGACATTTTAGGATTTATAAATGCAGGCTGATAATCTTACCTCATTTCCCAACATGCAATCAGTGCCGACATTTCTTACATTTGGTTATAGTATAACCAACCCTTCTCTTCCTCCTCCTTCTCCTTCTGCTAACTCATTGTTTCAAACTCCATGAGTTCACATTTTGCAGATGAAGGATTTAAAGTTTAGATATGTAAATGAAGTGATCCAGTGGTACCTAAATGCAACACTCAGAGTTTTTATCAGATCTTTTGTCTTCACATTTCATGTCCTTTCAATGTCATGATCCCCTTTATATTTCTATTAGCAGCTAATGTATACTTTGTTGAAGAAGAATGAAGTTCTGACACTGTGTGATAATTCAATAAAAAGTGAATTTGCAAGAGCAAAAAGCTTAAAAGCCTACATCCATTAAATGCTATTACTCACTATTAATTTTGTACAGTCACATTATTAAAAAACATAACAATTTTTGAGATGCCTAATTATAAGCATCATTAGACAAAGGCAATTTTTATACTGCTACTATGTTAGTCTTCGTCAAATGGCATTTATGCATCCACAGTAAAATACTTTATGATTCTCAGGAGATAGTAATCAACCTATTTAATTTTAGAGAGACCCACCTCACAGACAGATTTACAATATGATTACATGCCAACCAGGCTAAATTAGGCGAACATTTATCAATTTAACTAATGTGGCCGTCTTATGAAATGAGTCCAAAACATCAAATAAAGTTGCACGCTTGTAAAATATTCATTAAAAATTCTTGAAAGTGCACTAAAGCATAAAGTTCTTTTTAAAGTATTTTGAAAAAGTATGAAGAAAATAGAAATCAAAATTTTGTGCTACTATTTGGAAACATTTTCCTAAGTAGGTGAGTGATCTAAAGACTAAAAAGGTCCTATAGCCATACAAAGCAAATACTTGAGAAAATTCGTCTTGCAGAGTATAAAAAGGAGTTTTCAAACAAAATAATGTACTTAAACAAATAAATAAAATTCCACCAACTATGAATTACCTAAAATACTCTCAATTATTTACATTAGATATCTTTGTAATTCTATATTTAGACACATTATAAACAGATGCTGTGTCACAAAAGTTAAAATGGGAAGAATCTCCCAAAGAAATGTGAAAATAAATAAATAAATAAATAAACAGACATGTTCACCTTCAGAACCAAGGAGTGGAAAAAAAAAAAAAATAAGCAAGAGTTTGTTTTGAAAAGAAAGTTTTACCCTTAGAATTAGCATCATGGAAGTATTGGTGATACATTGGAGATGGATACCTAATTGGAATAGATTTAGAAGAGAATGTTTGTGTATGTGGAAATAAAGGAGGGGTTTAGTGTACAGATAGGAGTCCTGTGTGTTGCAGATTGGTAACACACTAGGCTGCTAACCAAAAGTTTAAGGATTTGAGCCCACCAGAGACTCCTGGGAAGAAAGGCCTGGAAATCTCCTCCTGAAAAAATCAACCATTGAAAACCAGTGGAACACAGTTTTACTCTGACACGAGCGGGGTCGCCATTAGTCTGAACTGACTAGAGAGCGACTGGTTTGGGTGTTTTTTGGTTTGGGTACAAGTAGAGTAAGTTGGCAAACAAAAGAGTTGATTTAGAACGTTCATGTTTGTTTAAAAAGTGAAGCACCTGGAGCGCTTTTGAATTTTCATGGAAATGACCCAGAAGAGAGGGTAAGTTTTAATATTCAAGGAAAGCAAGAAGTAAAGACAGGTTATGGAAAGGATCCAGAGTACAGGTGAGAGAATTGGCTTTTGAAAAGTAGAAAAGTGTATTCTCGTTTTAATAGCATGAGGTAAAGGCAGAAAAATAGAAAAGCATACGATTAGTTTGTTGCTACGGTATTGGAAATTTGAAGAAGTTACAATGTGTCAGCTTCTATTTAATCTGTGTGAAGTTAGGTCATTAGCTGAGGGTGAAGAATTAGAGTGTTCACAGTATGAGTGAAAAATATTAAAATAATAAAATTATTTCTAAAGTGAGCTATTTAGAAATGTTAGAATGAAAGGGAGTATTGAAGGCCCAATATAAGGTTTCTGATTATGGATTTATAATGAATACAATGGATAATTAGCTCACATAAACCTATAGAAAGAAATTATTGTACAAATATATCCAAATGTTCCCAATAGAGAGAATAAAACACTAATGTTTAGTGAACAATGTCTAATCACAATTAACAAAATTGCAAAATAAAACATTAATGAAAAATTTACCACAACTTCAGTAAATGTACATGCATTAATATATCTATAACAACCCCCTGGGGGAACACTTAAACTGAATGTCTAGAAGAAACTTAAAGCTATTGTTAGAAATGGGTATGTGGGTAATATATCTTGGAGAGATCACGACAATATTCATTGCATCATGTTCATGGTGAAAGAGCACACCAATTTATTTCAAGATATATTTGAACAACATACTTCACTTTCAAAAAAAAAAAAAAAGAGGGAGACTAGAAAAGAACATACTAGGGCACCCCAATTGTTTCTGGGTAGAGATTATTGCATACTTTGAAGGTGTTTTATATTTGTGAAACTTGCAGTGTGCTCACTTTCCTCTCACACATGGAAAGTTTGGTAAATGTGTACCCCCATTCGATGCAGTGAATACAATATTTTAACAGTATACTTCACCATACTGATGATTATTCTGAGATTTATGAAAATATGATTTTACAGTTTGAATACCTTGATATCTTGAATATTCAAAAATAAATGCTTGTGGATTGATTGATTGAATCTGTAAATAAAGTCCTTGTAATCTAATAAAATCACCTCCTTCAAACATTTTCTTCTGTGAATTAGCATCATGGCCATCTTGGTAGATATTCTCATACATTCTTTAAGTCTATTTTTAATTAAACAAATAATATATTGTTCAATCATCTTGTAAGAGATTCAAATGCTACAAAGTGAAAGTACTCTTACCTTCCCAGACTGTTCTTACCAACCAAGCAACGAACTCACTGCCTTTATTAACTTTCCAAACATTGTCTCATGCATTCGCAGAATCTCTGACTTGCCAACTGCAATTATAATCAGCTAATTATTTATACTATCCCAATCTTAGAAAGTCAGGGTAGTTGAATGTGCTTACAAATTACCAAATTCAATTTCCATGAATTAAGATATAGAATAGAATTCTGTCTGTTTATTTTTTAAAAATTTTGGCTTATTCCTCATTACCCTCAGAAAAAATCCAAACCTTTTCCTACAGCTTAAGAGGGCTCTGCATGAGTGTCCAGTGGGTATTTTTTCAGCCAGTCCTGCTTTTCTTTATTCTCATTTAGAGTGACCTGACCATAGTAGCCTCTTTTAGTTTATTCAACTTCCCAAATGTTTTTCTGCCACAAGAGTACATGCCATTCCTTCTGCCTAAAATCATCTTCCTGTACTTTTCACTTAATACCCTCTCATTCCTTCATAACTCAGAGAAAATGCCAGCTCCTCAGAGAAATTCTCCCTGGCTGTATACCCTGGTCACTCAATTTCTGTCATAGACTCCCATTTTTTTTTTTTTTCCTTTCTACCATGTATCACATTGTAATTACAACTGCATACTACGTGTTTCCTCCGTTACATTACAAACCCTAAGAAGCCATAGATCTTGACTCCAACGATATGGGGTTCTATCCCCATTAAATATCAGAGATTCTGCTATGTAGTATACACCTAGTAAATATTTTAACTGATTATGTGTATAAGTAAATTCTAGTCTTAACAGTTTTTTTTTTTAAGTGAAATTTCTACTTTTGCAAGAAGTTAAATAAGAATATCAACATAAGACAAAATGGATAGCAGCTTAGAGATTTAACCAGAAATGTTATTATGATAACCCAATTATGGAAAGTAAAAAGGAAGGGTAGTATTTTCAGGGGCATGAACGCTATTTTCATTTTGAGATTGCTATGTCACAAACTATTTTACTCCCTTACAGAATGTGGAATATGTCTGTTCTCACAGTTGTGATGGATTGAGGAATAATTAGTGTCCTAGTTTTCATTGTTAAATACACTGATATAACTTTGATCCTTTATGTACTAAAATTAAACTAAGACTAAAAAACTCTATTTTATGATTTTATGGACCTGGCCAATACTAGTTTGATTGTATGTGACTTCACAATTCCCTATTCCAGGCAAAATATTTTCATAAAAATAGATTTGCAAACTATTCTTTCATTTTTTTAAATAATTGTTTAAATGAAAAGCTGTGCATTAATAGACATGTCTGAAAATATTAATGTTTATAATATTAGTTATATATATAAAACATGGCTGCTTTTGTGAATGTAAATTATATGCATGTATAAGTATGTGGGTGTGTGTGTGTATTCATAAAACCTACTGCCATAGAATCGATTTCAACTCTTCGTGACCCCATAGGGTTTCTGAGGCTATAAATTTCAGTGGAAGCAGATTGCCACATCTTCCTTCCTCAGAGCCACTGGTGGTTTCAAACCTTTGACCTTTTGGTTAGCAGTCAATTGTTTTAACCACTGTGCCATCAGGGCTCCTTATACACACACACACACACACACACACACACACACATATATATGTATATATATATATATACAATATCTGTATAATCAATTCAATTGTATCATAACTACTTAATTTATTTTATCAAATTGTTATCAAAAGATATATTTTAAAATGTTCTATAGTCATACTGGAAACCCTGATGGCATAGTGGTTAACAGCTATGGCTGCTAACCAAAAGTTTAGCAGTTCAAATCCAGCAGGCGCTCCTTAGAAACTCTACGGGGGAGTTCCACTCTGTCCTATAGGGTCACTATGAGTCAGAATTGACTCGACGGCAATGGGTTTTGAGTTTTGGATAGGTATAAATGTGGTCAAGAGCTCAGGCTACTAACCAAAAGGATGGCAGTTTGAATAAACCAGCTGCTGCTTGGAAACCCTGTGGGGCAGTTCTTCTACTCTGTCCTATAGGGTCACCATGAGCTGGAATCAACTGAACCGCACACAACAACAACATAGGCATGATCACTTTTTGAAGCTTCAGTTTTTGGAAACCTTATGCTTCCCTAAATACTTTTTTCTTCTAATAAAACAAATAATTTTCAATGGAATCTAAGAAATTTTCTAGCAGTTACCTTAAACTGATATGTCGTAATAGAATTGCTCCATGTTAATTTTAGAGAACTTGTAACACAATGTCTTTACTATACTTTCTTCTGACCATCACTTTTTTCTGCAGGAAGTTAAAATTTCTTGGCCATGGTCCTAACAGATTAAGCTAACTCTCTCAGCTTTAACTCTTCCTGTCATATGTCTTCACCTTCTGCAATGGCAAAGCTTGTAATTTGACTAACAATCACTATATTAATTGCTTAGCAAAATTCAACTACGTGAAAACTGAATAATACTTGTTGTCACAAAACTCACATAAATACATATATGCATGTAAGCAAAGGCACACACATATACGCTTCTATCTGCCATACTTCTTTCATTAGTCAATTTTGATTCTAATAAGTTTTCATGGATCTTATTATCTAATTACAGTCTAATTATGAAATATGAAAACCATTGCATAGTGTATCTCTATTCTTAATCATGGACATTAATATACTGTTCTTTAAAATTCAACCTGACAACCTCTTCAAATTCAGAAATTAGCTTGCTAGAGACCTCCAAGGTCATGATCTTTCAGAGCCGTGTTTGTCAAATCTCCCTGACATACTCCTGCAGGAAAACCTACCCTTTGATTATTAATGTGCTATGGAAAAATAATGTAGACTTGCCTACTGATCTTACAGATGAAGAAAAAAAAATAAGAAAAGTGAACGGGCAAAAACACCTTAGGTTAAAATCTCATATATGTGATGATGCCAAAAAAAAGACTATGATTTGATATATGAATATTTATTTCTGAAAAAAGAATTCTGAGCTGCCAAAAGACATCATGAATGTGTTAGAAGATAAAAATCAGTATCCAAATTCCTTAATAAGAAATACATGGTATATTTTTACTCATATGTTTGCCTTTATAACTGAAAATAATATTTTGCCTTTATAACTGAAAATAATATTAGTCTCTGAGAAGTGAAATGTTTATAAAGAAAGATTTCTATTCACCTCTGCTATGCTGTGACTCAAATAAAATAAAAATGCATCAGTGTGTAATATTGTTTATTACACATTAATAATTATTTTTAAACCCAAAGGATTTGAAGCATAAATGCATAAAAGCCTGTATTTACTGTGCAGAGACATAACTGATGCACACTTCTTGTTGTTAGGCACTGTCGAGTTCGTTTTGACTCATACTGACACTATGTAGAACAGAAAGAAACACTACCTGGCCCTGCACAATCTTCACAATCCTTGCTATGTTTGAGCTCACTGTTGTAGCCACTGTGTCAATCCAAGCCTGACAGCCTTCTCCAGGGACAGGTCCCTCCTAATATGGCGTCCAAAGTAGGTGAAATGAAGTCTCCCCATTCTCACTTCTAAGGAGCATTCTGGCTCTACTTCTTACAAGACAGATTTGTTAGTTCTTCTGGCAGTGCATGGTATATTCAATATTTCTCCCCAAAGCCGTAATTTAAAGTCATCAGTTCTTCAGTCTTCCTTATTCATTGTCCAGCTTTCACATGCATATTGACCCACTGCTGTCGAGTCAATTCCGACTCATACTAGGCAATTGGAAACACCATGCCTTGGATCAGGCACACCTTAGTCCTAAAGGTGACATCTTTGTTTTTTAACACTTTAAAAAGATCTTTGCAACAGATTTGCCTAATACAGTATGTTGTTTGATTTCTTGACTGCTGCTTCCGTGGGTGTTGATTGTGGATCCAAGTAAAAGAAAACCTTGACAACTTCAGTCTTTACTCTGTTTATCATGTGTTGCTTATTGGTCCAGTTGTGAGGGGTTCTGTTTTCTTTATGTTGAGGTGTAATCCACACTGAAGGTTGTAGTCTTTGATCTTCATCAGTAAGTGCTTTAAGTCCTCTTTGCTTTCAGCAAGCAAGGTTGTATCATCTGCATATTGCAAATTGTTCATGAGTCTTCCTCCAATCCTGATCCCTTGCTCTTCATCATATAGTCCAGTTTCTCAGATTATTTGCTCAGCATAAAGACTGAATAAGTATTGTGAAAAGATACAACCCTGACGCACACTTTTCCTGATTTTAAACCATACAGTGTCTCCTTGTTCTATTCCAATGATTGTCTCTTACTCTATGTACAGATTCCGCATGAGCACAATTAAGTGCTCCGGAATACCCAGTCTTCCCAAGGTTATCCATAATTTGTTATGAACCACACAGTCAAATGCCTTTTGCATAGTAAATAAAACACAAGTAAACACCTTCCTGGTATTCTCTACTTTCGGCTAAAATCCATCTAACGTCAACAATATTGTTCCTCTTTCCTCCTTCTCTTCAGAGTTAAGCTTGAATTTCTGACAGTTACATGTTGATGTACTGCTGCAACCATTTTTTGAATATATTCAGCAAAATTTTACTTGCATGTGATATTAATGATATTGTTCGATTATTTCTGTATTCTGTTGGATTACCTTTCTTTGGAATGGGCACAAACATGGATCTCTTCCTGTTGGTTGGCCAGGTAATTGCCTTCCAAATTTTTGGGCATAGATGAGTGCTTCCAGCATTGCATCCATTTGTTAAAACATTTCAATAGTTGGTCTGTCAGATCCTGTACCCTTTTTTTCACCAATTCCTTCAGTGCAGCTTGGACTTCTTTCTTCAACGTCATTGGTTCTCGATCTAATGCTAGCTCTTGAAACGGTTGAACATTGATCAATTCTTTTTGATACAGTGATTGTATTCTTTCAATCTTCATTTGATGCTTCCTGTGTAATTCAATGTTTTGCACATAGAATCTTTCAAAATCAAAATTTGATGATCAAATTTTTTCTTCAGTTCTTTCAGCTTGAGAAATGCTGAGTGTTTTCTTCTTTTTTGTTTTTCTAACTCCAGGTCTTTGCACATTTCGTTATAATACTTT
This sequence comes from Loxodonta africana, assembly GCF_030014295.1. Classification (NCBI taxonomy): domain Eukaryota; kingdom Metazoa; phylum Chordata; class Mammalia; order Proboscidea; family Elephantidae; genus Loxodonta; species Loxodonta africana. The sequence goes on from NC_087355.1 coordinate 64,544,835, forward strand.
GTCTTCTCGAGCTGATCTTTGAAATCTGTTCTGCTCTTTTATTTCTTCATTTCTTTCATTAGCTTTAGCTACTCTACATTCAAGAGTAAGTTTCAGAGTCCCTTCTGACATCAGTTTTGGCCTTTTCCTTCTTTCTTGTCTTTTTAATGATCTTTTGCTTTCTTTGTGTATGATGTCCTAGATATCATCCCAAACTCATTTGGTCTGTAGTCATTAGTGTTCAGTGCACCAAATCTATCATTCAGGTGAGATATACTCAAGGTCATATTTCGGCCCTTGCAAACTTCTTCTAATTTTCTTCAGCTTCAGCTTAGATTTGTATGTGAGCGATTGATGGTCTGTTCCACAGTCAGCCCCTTGCCTTGTTCTGACTGTTGATATGGAGCTTCTCCAATGTCTCTTTCCACAGCTGTGTTCAGTTTTATTCCTGTGTTTTCCATCTGGAGATTTCGATGTATATAGTCCCGTTTATGTTGTTGTAAAAAAGTATTTCCAATGAATAGGTCCTTGGTCTCGTAAAATCCTAACATGGGATCTCAAAGGTTGTTTCTATCATGAGGCCATATTTTCCAAATATTGAATCTTCTTCTGTGTTTTCAACTGTTGCATTCCAATCACCAGTAATTATCAATGCATCTTGATTGCATGTTTGATCAATTTCAGACTAAAGAGATTGTTAAAAATCTTCAATTTCTTCATGTTTGGCATTAGCAGTTGATAAGTAAATACGTATAATAAAAAATGTATAATAGTAGTATTAATTTGTCTTCCTTGTAGGTTATGGATATTATTCTATCACTGACAGCATCATACTTCAGGCTAGATCGTGAAATGTTCTTTTTGACAATGAATGTGATGTCGTTTCTCTTCAATTTGTCATTCCCAGCAAGGTAGGCCATATTATTGCCTGATTCAAAATGGCCAGTACCAGTCCATTTCAGCTCGCTAATGCCTAAGATATTGATTTTTATGTGTTCTATTTCATTTTTGACAATTTCCAATTTTCCTAGATTCATACTTGGTCATTACACTTTTCGATTGTTTCCAGCTCTTTCTTCTCATTTTGAGTCATGCCACGTCAGTAAATAAAGGTCCTGAACGCTTTACTCCATCCACAACATTAAGGTCGACTCAACTTTGAGGAGGCAGTTCTTTCCCAGTGGTATTTTGAGTTCCTTCCAACCTGAGGAGCTCATCTTCTGGCATTATATCAGACAATGTTCTACTGCTATTCATAAGACTTCTACTGACGATTTTTTTAGAAGACAAGTAGATCACCATGTCCCTCTTCCTAATCTGTCTTAGTCTGGAAGTTTCCCTAAATTACATCTACCATGGGTGACCCTCTCAGTATTTGAAATACCGGTAGCATAGCTTCCATCATCACAGCAGCACACAAGCACCACAGTAAAATAAACAGAGAGGAAGGGTGAGTATTTGCATTACAGTGAGAGAAATTTCAAATGCTGGACTTTTAGGAATAGAGAAAAGCCTATAAAAGATTGATAAGCGGCAGATGTGGATAGATTTTCTCGTTAAGGGACAGAGATATTACAGCGAGCTTAATTTTATACGTAGGTAATTCTTAGTGAGTACTATGCTATTAATATGATTGTATCTCTGTCAGAGAAGTTTTGCTTAACAAATGTGTAGATAAATAAAAAAAAATCTGTATATACACACAGTATTTTACAAAAATAACGTGCAGTTTCTGCATTTGTTTGCCAGCCGTGGCCTCCCCCAGCAAGGCATCCTCATAAGTGCCTCCCTGCTGATCCTCTTCCACATATTACTGTAAAAATAAATTAGTATAGTGCACTTAAGAAAATATCTCATATGGGGGGTAGGGCTCAGCCAGCAATCAAACGCAAAAGGCATGCATTATTTGCCTAAAAATAAGGTTCACCCCGTATCCTCTCCCTCATCCTAACTCCTGTATTGCCCAGAATGTTTACGGCAAATTCTATTTTGTTGCACAAAATGCCAGTGATATATGCTTTACATACGCAAATTTATAAGATCAAGTTTCTCCTCTCAAATAAATTATAGTCATCTTTGTACTCCATCATGCACTATTTCTGTTCGTTACCTCCCACCAGCCCCAGAATATAGCAAATTATCTCCTGGCACTTCTGAAAGACTAATTTTTTCTTCGTTGTTTTGTAAAGTCTCCATAAAATTGCACCTTTCTCATGAACTTTTATTCAACTACTTAAAATTTAATCTGTTTTTACTGTTTACATAATGTTTATAAATAAATATTTATTTTACATTATCTCTAGCAATAGAAATAAACAATGACATGTAGTCTAAAACTAGAAAAGCATATAGGTTAAACATTAAACATTAAGTTCAAAATATATAATATGAGTTATGGTATTTTTCAGCTCAACCTAATTTTTTAAAGTGGTTGTAAGCATCTAGAGGGTAAGTTTGAAGTTCTATTCTGCTCTGAATAGTATTATTTAATGCTTGTATTTTTTATTAAAATTTATTTTGAACTGTTTTATTAAATTCAAAGTTACAATTTAACACTTATTAGTGCCATCACTTAAAATGACCCTTTTGACTGAAGAGTTTGAAATAAAATGTAGTATCTGAGACTCTTATTATAAACCCGTTGCCGTCGAGTCAATTCCGACTCTTAGAGGGTAAAAACTATAGAAAGTCAAAGCAATGTCTTAACGTGAATACTTTAAGAAAGAGAAAATAACTTTACAAAGTAAATCGTTGCCTAAAACACGTGTGACTGCTTGTGGGTATGTTTCATTGTTCAGCCATAATCAATATGACAATCCAAGTCAGATACTGTAATAGCAATAACTTTTAAAAGTCTTTGAACATTTATTACTCATCTCTATTGCATGTCATTTAATTCAGGGTGCCTCAATTTTGAAACAGTCTGAGCTGAATGCAGTCATTGTATTTGAAATTGTTAGCAGAGGCAATTGAAAGAACTGTTCAGTTTTCTACTTGACATTACTGCTAGTATTGCATGTGTTGTTATAAGCCAGAGACTGGGAGTTATTTTATTTTCTATTTGTAAAACACGTTTTTGTGGGAAACACACACACATTTTATAGCTTCTTAGATAAAAGTGCTGTACATGTGATAAATATAGTTTAGAGAATTAAAAACATTATCTCCCAGAATGCTGAAAAGCAAGTAGGTATGAGACACTGTTATTAGAATCAAAACTAAAAATTGTTGACCAAAATGTTAACTTTGAAATCTCTGATTACTTGAGATGTGTTATGTGATTTTTATTTTTAGGGTCATTTTTAATGGAAACCATACTGTAAATAGCAAATACTTGGCAATACTGTACCATATCTAAAATTTGCTGTACCTTATCTAAAATTTCAATAAGAGGAAACGTTGACTCAAAGAACAACCTCAGAGACAGACAGGAGGATATCAGTTTGAAAAGACTTTTATTTAAATGCCCTAAGGACATATCGTGAGTATTCCTAATGAATATTAAGAAAACGGGTTAGCTAAGGACAAGACTTGCTTTTCCTTATTCTCATCTATGCCTCTTCCTCTTTGTTTCTTATCCTCCCTGCTTTTTGCAGGATAATATAAGGAAAGTCACATGACAGGAGATGAAAGACTGGACAACAGTGGATGGACAAAACCAAAGATGCTGAAATACGCAGACTATCATCCCCAAATATTTCTGGTGTAAATACTGGAGACTTGTGCTGCAGAGTGGAGCTGCTACATAGGGTTTTCATGGCTGTTACCTTTTGGAAGCAGATCACCGGGGCTTTCTTCTACAGTGCTTCTGGGTGGGTTCCAATCAAAACCCTTCCAAAATTCGGAATCCTCTACTGCCTCATTTATGTACAAATTTTAGAGACCAAATATTTATCCTGTGTACTTTATTCATTGTTTCAAATACATAGTTTGAAATGGAAGGGTCAAACTTTCTTAGATGTACTTATTTTCAAGAGTATAAAATGTAGTTGAGATGACAGAAGATGGCAAATTTAGTAGCAGTAGGAGTTAAATATAAAGAGAAGAAAACCATATAGGTAATGATAAAAAGGATGATAAGTGTCTTTCAAATAAGTGAAATATAAATACAATGAGTTCAAAGGCAGGAGGGATTAGTAGGTTAAAATAGTCATATCCAGTACAAGACATATTTTGTTTGAATGTATTTTTTCATGTGACAAATATAGTTTAGAGAATGAAAAAAAGTTATAAGACAGGATATCTGTATGTAAAAAAAGTAAAACAAGATCCATACCTCATACAACGCACAAAAACTAACTCAAAATGGATCAAAGACCTAAATATAAAATCTAAAATGATAAAGATCATGGAAGAAAAAATAGGGATGCTAGGAGCCCTAATACATGGCATAAACAGTACACAAAACATTACTAACAATGCACAAACACCAGAAGAGAAAGTAGATAACTAAGGGCTCCTAAAAATCAAACACCTATGCTCATCCAAAGACTTCACCAAAAGAGTAAAAAGATTACTACTGACTGGGAAAAAGTTTTTAGCTATGACATTTCCGGTCAGCCTTTGATCTCTAAAATCTACATGATACTGCAAAAACTCAACAACAAAAAGACAAATAACCCAATTAAAAAGTGGGCAAAGGATATGAAAAGGCACTTCGCTAAAGAAGACATTCAGGCAGCTAACAGATACATGAGGAAACACTCACGATCATTAGCCATTAGAGAAATGCAAAGCAAAACTACAGTGAGATTCCATCTCACTTCAACAAGGCTGGCATTAATCCAAAACACAAAATAATCAATGTTGGAGAGGTTGTGGAGTGACTGCAACACTTATACATTGCTGGTGGGAATGTACAATGGTACAACCACTTTGGAAATCTATTTTGTGCTTCCTTAAAAGGCAAGAAATAGAACTACCATACAATCTAGCAATCCCACTCCTTGGAATATATCCTAGAGAAATAAGAGCCTTTACATGAACAGATATATGCACACCCATGTTCATTGCAGTACAGTTTACAATAGCAAAAAGATGGAAGCAACCAAGGTGCCCACTAATGGATGAATGTATCAATAAACTATGGTATATTCACACAAAGGAATAGTAAGCATCGGTAAAGAACAATGAATCCATGAAACATTTCATAACATGCAGGAATTTGGAAGGCATTATGCTGAGGGAAATTAGTTGCAAAAGGACAAATATTGTATGAGACCGCTATTATAAGAACTGAAGAAATAGTCCAAACACAGAAGAAAACATTTCTTTCACAGTTATGAGGGTGGGGAGGGAGGGAGGGAGGAGAGTATTCACTAATTATATAGTAGAAAAGAACCATTTTAGGTGAAGGGAAAGACAATACAAGAGAGGTCAGCACAACTGGACTAAACCAAAAGCAAAGAAGTTTCCTGAATAAACTGAACGCTTCAAAGGCCAGTGTAACGGGGGGGGGGGGGGGGTGGGGACCATGGTTTCAGGGGACATCTAAGTCAATTGGCATAATCTATTAAGGAAACATTCTGCATCCTACTTCGGTGAATGGCTTCTGGGGTCTTAAACACCAGCTAGTGGCCATCTAAGATGCAGCAATTGGTCTCAACCCACCTGGAGCAAAGGAGAAGGGAGAACACCAAAGACACAAAGTAATTATGAGCCCAAAAGACAGAAAGGGCAACATAAATCAGAGGCTACATCAGTCTGAGACCAGAAGAACTTGATGGCACCTGGCTACAACTGATGACTGCCCTGACATGGAACACAACAGAGAATCCCTGATGGAGCAGGAGAGCAGTGGGATGCAGACCTCAAATTCTCAAAAAAAGACCACACTTAATGTTCTGACTGAGACTAGAAGGACTTTGGAGGTCATGGTCCCCAGACCTTCTGTTAGCCCAAGACTGGAATCATCCCCAAAGCCAACTCTTCAGACAAGGATTGAACTGGAGTATAAGATAGAAAATGATACTGGTGAGGAGTGAGTTTCTTGGATCAAGCAGACACATGAGACTATGTGGGCAGCTCCTGTCTGGAGGGGAGATGAGGAGGCAGAGGGGGGAGAAGTTGGCTGAATGGACACCAGGAATACAGGGTGAAGAGAAGGAGTGTTCTGTCTCATTAGGGGGAGAGCAACTAGGAGTACGTAACCTAAAAACCTAGTGCCGTCACGTCATAGCAAGGTGTATATAAATTTTTGTATGAGAGACTGACTGGATTTGTAAACTTTCACTTAAGCACAATAAAAATAAAAAAAAAAATTATATGACACAGTTCTTGCCTTCAAAGACTTATTGTATGATGAGGAAGGCATTTATGTGTGATTAGGAGCTAGTCACTGTCACAGATAAGATTCTCAGGAAAGTTGTCTCAGAACAGGAAGTTTGTTGGAGAGTGCTCTTGTAAACACACCTGTAGAGAAGTCAAGCAAATAGAGGGAAAAGATGAGCAGCCCTGCAATCAAAACAATGGCCCCAGACTCTCACACAGGAAGTTCCAGAGTTAGGATGGCCCTACAAAATTGTGCCTATTGAAACAAAGGGGTTTACAATCCTGCATTCACCAGTCATTGGATGGTGCCAGGTGGCTCTTTTCAGCCAAGGTGAATAAGCCTCCAGTGAGTTGGCTCTGCCCAGCCAAGGGCAACCTCTGGGAGGAGTCATTCAGGTGAATTCCGCTGGCCATCAATGCTCCTAGTAGCTGGGAGAATGAGTAGTTCCTTCTCAACCCTCAGGAGTAGGTAACTTGGACAGCACATCAAAGAGTATACAAAAGGCCTTGTACTAAATTTTAGGTGTAAAAAGACTCTTCTAATTTAGCCCCTGAGGTGTTTAGGATTCAAGTAGAAGATGGGTGAAAAGGGAAAGACATATCACTTGAAAGACTTGTATTCTATTAAATTTTACATACTTGTGTTCTAATAGAGTACCTGTCATACAGCATCAGTATGGTTGATAAATATCTGAGTTAATCAACTAATTGGTGATTTTTCATTGCTCAATGAGTGAATTTATGAATATTTCATTATTTTATTCATTCAACACAAATTTATTTTGTGTCAGTTATTTGCCAGGCACTATCTAAAGTATCAACCCTATGGGGCAGTTCCACTCTGTCCTATAGGGTTGCTATGAGTCAGAATTGACTAGCAGGCAACGAGTTTCATTTTTTGGTTTATCTAAAGTATCTAATACCAAACAAACCAAACCCACTACCATCGAGTCAATTCTGACCCCTAGCTACCCTATAGGACAGAGTAGAACTGCCCCATAGGGTTTCCAAGGAGCGGCTGGTGGATTCAAACTGCTGACCTTTTTGGCTAGCAGCCAAGCTCTTAACCACTGCATCTCCGGAGCTCCAAACTATCTAGTAAATGGGACATAAATCCACCTTAACGAATGCTTCACTCCGTCTTAGTCAAAGCTGTATATTACTAATCATGACCAAATGAGCCTTCTCAATGAGTAAAATTATTCAAATTCTGTTTAAATTTTTTCTTTGTTTCATGTATGTTTATTCATTTATTTAAAGACATTTATTTATACTTTCCTGTGCTAGGTGTTGAGATAGCTTTTCATGATTAATAAATATAATAATAATAGTAATGCCTATGAGGCAGCCACTTCACGTATTTGGAGAAATTATAAAAATAAACCCACAATTTCAATGCAATATATATAATATTCAAAATTGAAGTGTATATTAAGAATTGTAAGAATATATGAACCAATCAATGCTGATTGAAGGGTGATATAAAACTGCCCCCACAGGCATTCCCAGGAGCAGCAGGTAGAATAGAACTGCTGACCTTTTGGTTAGGAGCCAAGCCAGATCAGCGTCTATGTCAGTGGGTGTGGCAGTAGCACTTTCAGCCCTTTCCCTAGTGTTTTCAGGAGCCTAGAATCCATGGAGTCCTGGTAGTGTAGCCGTTAAGTGCTTGGCTGCTAACTGGATGGTCTACGATTCAAACCTACACAGTGGCTCTGTGGGAGAAAAAAACCTTGCAATCTGCTCCTACGAGGATTAGAATATAGAAAACCCTAAGGGGCAGCACTACTCTATCCTATAGGGTCGCTATGAGTTGGAATTGACTTGACGGCCCACAACAACAGAATACAAGTGGAGTCCCTAGGTAGTGCAAATAGTTTACATGCTGTCTGCTACCTGAGTATTTGGTGGTTGCAATTCACCCAGAAACACCTTGGAAGGAAGACTTGGCAATCTACTTCTGAAAAATCAGCCATTGAAAACGCTGTGGAGAACAATTCTACTTTGACACACACAGGTCACCATAAGTCTGAATTGACTCAATGGTAAGTGGTTAGAATCCAAGTATAGTAGTTGAAGCTTTGTGATATAGCAAGATATCAACAGGATACATGTCATATCAGCTTTTTTTCTCGGTGAGAAAATACCTGCCTCTCCCTTGATAAGACCGGTATGGTCCTATAGTCTCATGTTCGAGATTGTGCAGGAAGAATTGTTTTAAGCTCTAGAATAGAGCTGGTTTTCATGGAGCTTTCCAGGAGGCCCATTCCCTGTCAGAAGTGCAGCCACACACAAATTACCTAATGGTCTCTTTCTTCTTCCCTTCTCTTTCCCTTTCCTCCATTCTCTCCTTATTTCTCACTTTCTTTTTTTATGATAAGACACAATATCTTCAGAATAGAATGATGTGAATATTAAATTAATGGAGATATGGTGAAAAATGGAAACCCTGGTGGTGTAGTGGTTAAGTGCTAACCAAAGAGTCGGCAATTCAAATCTGCCAGGTGCTCCTTGGAAACTCTGTGGGGCAGTTGTACTCTGTCCTATAGGGTTGCTATGAGTCGGAATTGACTTGGCGGTACTGGGTTTGGTTTTTGCTTTTGTGGTGAAAAAAATAAAATATATTTAAGAAAATTAAAATTCAAGGAAAAGACATTTAATAGAAAAAGGAAGCTGCCTTTAAAAATTAAAAGTAGCAATATATATTATAGTTAGGAGTGAGTATTATAAGTTTTATGTGATAAAATATGAAGTCATTAAAATGTTTTGAAGAAACTTCTAATGAAATAAAAAAATTGACAAAAATGCAATGAAATGTCTAAAACACATGATTAAAAAATTAAAAATGACACTAATGTCCAACAATAAAGTTCTTAAGTAAACTTTGACATTTATTACAGAATTTCATGGCAATACTATGAAATACATTTATTAAAAATTTAATGACAGAATAAATATTAATAAGGTACCAATAATATTATCAAAATTTAAGTTTGGAATAATTCCATCGTTAAAAAACACATATGTTAGAAATGATAAATTAGAAAAACTGTAAAATATATTTTTCCAGAGTAATACGTAAAGGTTATATATATTTTTTTCTTCATATTTCCCCTACCTTCTAATTTTTCAAAAAGGAGCACAAACATGTCCAAAAAATAAAAATAAAGACTTTGCCACTGTGGTTTCTTTTCATTATGATAACAAGGAAACAGCATGGTACAATTGAAAGAGTATTGAACCAGGAGCTGGGTTATTGTTTCATCTCTGTCAAGTATTATTTTTATGATCTTGGTCAAGGTTCTTCACTTACTTATGTGTAACATAAGGGTATATTCTTTATCTTGTCTCGGCTGGAAATATTACATCATAAGAAGTGATATGAGAATTTTCTTAGTTAATATAGGCTTTGTGCTAAGACACTGTTAAAAATAACTTTGTGTTTCAAGTGAAAAGGTTTAGATTTCTGAATTCCAAAATATTAGCAAGTCGAAAACACGAGATTATATTTGAAAATAACTTTTAATAATAGTCACATGAGAGTTCAAGGAAAGTTTCCACACTAATAGTATTACAACCTTAGAGTCTACCAAATGTTACTGCAAAAGTTTCATGCAGTACAAACATTTTAAGTATTTTCCAAATCACTAGACTAGAATATATTAAAAATAAACTATTTTTTGCATATATGAACATATGTGTATGTGCACACGTATAAAACATCCACATCTAAATTAATGTTTGAGCCAATTATATCTAAATGTATGTCAGTTATCACTATTTTCATGAAATATTGATTAAATTTTAAACAAAAGACCAATATTTTTAAGATGACAAAAACCAATAAATAAACAAGTAAATAATTAAATAAATAAAATTCTCTTCATATTTCTGCTAGGTTTTTTTTTTTTAATTAGTATAGCAGTAATAATAAAATTTTATTGTGTTTTTTTCTGTCTTTATACTTGCCTAATTTTTTTTTTTTTTTTTTTTTTAACATAAATTAGTTCAGCAGTTTGAATACACCAGCCACTCCTTGGAAACCTTATGGGGCAATTCTACTCTGCCCTGTAGGGTTTATGAGTCAGAATTGACTCAATGACAATGGATTTGGTTTTCGGTTTAATATAAATTTTAAATTTAACGTGTTAAAACTTAAAGTGTCACTTTAAGGACTAAGGTGTGTCTGACCCAAGCTATGGTGTTTCCAATCACCTCATATGCATATGGAAAATGAATAAAGAAGACTGAAGAATTGATGTCTTTGAATTATGCTGTTGGCAAAGAATATTGAATATACCATGGACTGCCAGAAGAGTGAGTAAATCTGTCTTGGAAGAAGTATAGCCAGAATACTCCTTAGAAGCAAGGATGGCATAACCTCATCTCACAGACTTTGGACATGTTATCAGGAAGGACCAGTCCCTGGAGAAGGGCATCATGGTTGGTTAAGTAGAGAGTCATTGAAAAAGAGGAACACCCTCAATGAGATGGATTGACACAGTGATTGCAACAATGGGCTCGAACATAGAAATGAGGATGGTGCAGGACCGGAAAGTGTTTCGTTCCCTTGTACATGGGGTCCTGTGAGTCAAAATCGACTTCACAACAACACACTTGCTCAAGTCCATTCTCTTTTTATTATTATTATTTTGGGTGTAATTTTCATTATACTGTTATTACTTTTGGAAATTCTTTGCCTCCTTAACAATTGCCATGTCCGTGTCATTTCTTGAACAGATCTCTCAGAATGATTTTTTAACGTTTTTCTTATTGATTTAAAATTATATGTCAATGACTAAAATTTATTTAATGCTTATATATGCAGTACTGTCTTAGAAAGGTTGAATGTATGAAATCAGTAAAATCTATTTTAATCCCCATTTCACCAAAAAAGTAAGTTGTCCAAGGTATACAGACAATGGTGGAAGAATGACTCAAGAGCAGAAAATCACTAATATTGAGCTACAGGGATCATGTACTTTCATTCTATCTCACGATGAGCCTAAGACAATCCTATATATAAGGAAAGACATTTCATGAAATTAAACAAGAAAATGTTGCACAGGTCTGAGAGCCAAAGTAGGAACCCAATCCTCTTTGTCTCCAAGGCACAAGCACACCCTTACCTGTCTAATGTGATACATGTCTGATCATTACACTGTGATAAATCTCCAAATTCTGGATGATGTTGTCTAATGCATTTGAGTTGAATGTATATGGTTCAAATAACTTAATGTTTTTATCATGTAGCATACATAATATATAGCAGTTTATCAAATGAATCTCTTATAGAAACACAGAAAATTATAACAAATAGATTAGTTTTAAACCATTTTGTACTCCTGATCTATACGTGATTTTATTTATTTATTTATTCAACAACACAACAAAAAATCATTCATTGTCAAACACTGAGTTAGTCACTATTGGAACTGTTTTCAAAAACTCACTTTAGATGCTAAATTAATTGAGTCAATAGATATTTATTGAGGACACACTACTTTCTCTACTACGTGGTTGAGATAAAGGAGTATATATATATATATATATATATATATATTTAAAAAAAAAGCCTTTTGAGTCAATTCTGACTCATAGTGACCCTACAGGACAGAGTAGAACTGCCCCCATAGGTTTTCCAAGGAGAGACTGACGGATTCAAGCTGACAACCTTTTGGTTAGTAGCCAAGCTCTTAACCACTGTACCATCAGGGCTCCTATAGCAGTACCTGATAGAAAGCAAATCCCTGCTCTCAGAGAGCATGTATTGTAGTTAAGAGAGTAAAAATAGAAAAAGAAGAAAGGAGAAGGCATGTATTTTTTAAGTAGTTACAAGTGCCAAAAAAAAATAAAAAGAGGGCAGAGGGATAATAAAATATTTTTCCATGAGTGATGTGAATATCTAACAGAAACATATTCCAGCCAAAAGGAGGAATGTATGTTTGCGTCACAGCAAAGGGACACTGTTGGAGTTGCTCAGGTGAAGAAAATCATGATAAAAGAGAAGGAAGGAGGAAAGGAAGGAGAATATGCAGGGCCTGGTGGCATAATGGTTAAGAGTTATGGCTGCTAACCAAAAGGTCAGCAGTTCGAATCCACCAGATTCTCCTTGGAAACCATATGGGGCAGTTCTACCCTGTCCTATAGGGCCACTATTAGTCTCAGTTGACTCAACGACAACTGGTTTGGTTTGGTTTAGTAGGCCATAGTAAGAACTTTGCCGTTTTAATCTACTAGAGGATTTTCAGGGAAGAGTGACATAAGCCGATTTATATTTTTAAGAGATCATTTAAACTATTGTGTATAAAATAGAATATGATGGCAGGGAGGAAAAAGGCAAAAACAGAAAATTTGGGAAACTCTTGCCATAGTCACAATGATAGACTGCTGTGGTCTCAAGGAGTCTTGAGGATAGTCAGATTCCAGAGGAACTTGAAGGTAGAGCCAACAGCACTTGTTGAATGATCAATGGAGTGATGAGTAAGAGAGAGGGGTCAAGAGCATTAAATTTTAAGGCCCTATCAAGAAGAAAAATGAAGTTTACTGACAAAGAAAAGAATTGTGAGCAATGTGTTTTGGGGGAAGAGCAGAATTTGTGGATGGAAAAAGCAGACAGAATTCTGAGTTCTGTTTAGCACAAGTTAAGTTTGAAACAACTATGAGATAATCAACCATGTAGAGACATTGAGTCAGTAATTGAATATAGGAATCTAGATTTCAAGTAAGAGGTCAGAATGGCAGTTGTAATTTTACAAGCGTTCAGAAGACAATTCAATTGACAGCATGAAGTCATGTCGAGACTTCATGAATGTAAATAGAGGTGAGATGCCATCAAGGAATGACCACAGTTTAATGATCAGAAATCCAAAGTGGTGATCTTAAGCTACTGTCACTTAATACAGATACAGAAGTGAGAGAGAATGATGTCTTGGAAGGCAAATGACAGCTTTTCAGGAAGCCAGAAATAACTACTTTACAAATTATACTCAGTTGTGTAAGGTGAGGAAAAGAGCTGACTCTTGGATTTGGCAAAAATCATTAATGGTTCTAACAGTTAAAATTCATTGGAATGTTTATGACAAAAAAAAAAAGGAGAGAGAAAAGGACAAGAAGAAATGAGTATAATAAGTATAAACAACTCTTGGGAAATAGAAATAAGATTGTAGCTGGAGCTGAGATGTCAAAAATCAAATTCCTTGTTTATGTGGAATTTATGACATAAGACATATTTGAAAATAGTCAATTATTACCCTGTTATTTTTTTTTTTATTAGAGTGTGGTGTATAAAATAATATAGAACTATGGGAGCACACATTGGATGCCTGAGTTATAAAACAACTCGTTGAATAGAGGTGCTGAGAAATTTGTACAAAGGCCTGTCATGTAACCTGATATTTTGAAGAATAAAAACTTAATTTACATATATTATTTTTTCCTAAAATACCCGTATTTGTTTTTTGGGTGCATTGTAGAATGGCTGCAGTTCTCTTTCCAAGTTGAATGAAAATTGCTGTAAGACCTTTCCATTAAATCCATGTGTTTGAGGGAATGCTGACGGCACTATTCCTTGCCCTCTAAGCCTGCAGAAGTAGCCCTTGAGTAAATGAATTGGGACAGTTGCCAGTTTTACCTTTTGGACAAGATAATTAATTTAATCATCGGCTTTAATTTGTAGTTCAATAAAGAAGCCATTCTACAAGGTAATTCATCTTAACTCTCAAAACCCAATCACTTGGAAACAGATCTTGTTTAGACAAAGCAAATGTTGGAGCAAATAGAAATTAACACATTGGAAGCAAATTTTTTTCCTTTTCTTGCATACGAAATGAACTCATGGCTTCTTGTCCAAATGACTGTGCATTAATTAAATGATAAGAAAGCATTCATACATGCCCAGCTTTCTAGTCTTCAAAAAGTCTTTTAAGTGAGCTACAGATTTTTGGCCTCTGATTAAAAAAAGTACTTTATACTTCTGATAAAGACATCTCTTTGGTTGAAATGGAACCCCTAGTGGTGTAGTGGTTAAGTGCTACGGCAAAGAGGTAGGCAGTTCAAATCCACCAGGCACTCCCTGGAAACTCTATGGGGCAGTTCTACTCTGTTCTACAGGGTCACTATGAGTCAGAATTGACTCGATGGCAGTGGGTTTGGATTTTTTTTTTGTTTTGGTTGAAATTGGGTTTACACAGTTATTATGGATTGAATCATATCTCCCCAAAAGTTATGTTGAAGTGCTAACCCCTGTACATGTGATTGTGAACTTGTTTGGATATAGGGTCGTTGTGATGTTATCGGTTAGGTTAACATAAGGTCATACCAGAGAAGGATGGGTCCTAATAAAAGAGGAGAAGTTACAGACAGACCGAGGAGAAGGCAAAATATGAAGATGCAACTGCAAACCAAAGAATGCCAAAGATTTCCGAGAAATACCATAACTTAAGAGAAACGCATCGAAATTTTTTTCTCTCAGAGCCCTCAGAATGAATCAATTTGGCTGATACCTGATTGAACTTCTAGTCTCAAGAACAAGAAGACAGTAAATTTCTGTTCTTATAATCCACTGAGTTTATGGCATTTTTTTACAACAGCCTATGACACAGTTGTTAGTGAGATAAACCGTAGCCTTCCTCAAAGGCATTTATATTTCAAATTTTGCATAGAGTTTAGAGGAGAGCCATTTCAAAGCAATATATGTAGCCATAAAAGAAGTTTCAACTTTCTTCAATGTTATTTATCTTTATTTTTCATTGTTGTTTTTTACATATGTTTCTATCATGCTGGGTCATTTTAAGAATTTTTTTCCTAGCTTTTAAGCAACAGGAACCCCACTTGTCAATATATTGAACATTAAATTCTGACACATAGTATAAAAAAGAACATATAAAAATATACATAAGCTTTAAAAATCAGAAATAAAAATAATCATAATAAAAAAAATCTATCTTCCAGGCCAAGTAATACAATGCCTTCCATGTGTCTCACACAATAGCTCTCCTGCCTCCTTTCCTAGCAGTAACCACTATTCCTAATTTATATTAATTGTATTCTTCCTGTTTTACACAATTTATATCACATATGTATGCTGTATCTGCAAGGTTTCAATCAGGGAAGGAAAACTACTATTATGGTTTATGAAATTTATTATAAGAATTAGACTATAAAAAATTGTGAGAAGGAGTGGAGGGAGGAAAAGTCCAAAAAGGATCAGAGAAAGCAACTAATCAACCTTGGTATTATAAACAAGTCAGAGACTGAAAGAAGCAAGGGATGTCCAGCTGCTAGAGTGGGAGCACAAAGGAGCCTGATTTATGTCTATGGAAGGTTATTGGCTCTTCAGGATACTGCCTCTGTGAGTTTACGGCCACATGTCTAAGGTGGGCCTGGGGTTGCGGTTGTATAGTAGAGCCAACAGCTGGGAACGATCACCTTGCCAGCACATCTGTATTTGCCCCTTACTGCCTTTAACTGAGGATGACCTTCAGAGTTAATGGTTCCTGCTACATTTTCAAGTCTCACGAAAAATTCTCTTATGGCTCATCCTAACCAAGCCACACAGGGAAAGGAAATGCGGGAAACGGAAGTATGGTTCCAGCTTAGCTAAAGTGATGCAGTATAAAATCACCACAAACACAAATGCATTACTAAACAGTACATTTTATTGTTTTGCCTGTGTTTGAGCTCTGAATAAATGGAATCATACCAAATGAATTCTGTGAATCACTTCTCTTGTTTGAAATTGCTTTGAAGATTCATCCACAGTTTCACAGGGTATTCCATTGATTAAATACACACAAAATATCCATTGATTTTGTCATTCTGAACAATTCTACTCTAAATATTTGTATGCATTTCTCCTGGTGCACATGTGCAAGAAATAATAGGGACAATGATGAGTTATAAAGTATTCATATGTTAAACTTCACCAGGAAACCTCAAAATCTTTGCCAAAATAATTGTATCAATTTACATGATGAATTATTTTATTAATTATGTGTTGCTTTTTGATCTGTATTAGAAAATATAACCAGCCCATCAAACCAATGATATTTTGACTATTATAGTTTAGGATGATGAAAAACTAGGTAGAACTACAGTGCTCTACCTTAAGCAGACTCACATGGAATACAGAGGCAGTACTCAAGGATGTATCTGGATATTGCTTTTATTAAATACAGTATTTCTTATAAGCCCTGGTAACGTGGACTTACCGTGTACTAAATTTTCACATGCATCCCTAAGATATCATCTGGAAATTGATAATCTCTTATCCAAGTTATGCATAAATACAAATAATTTTGAGTTGAAAGTGGACTTCTTATTTATCATCTTTGTTTAAATAATTTTTATAATTTTAACATTGTAATAGAAACCTTGAGAATTGTGAACTGTGCTTAGATCAAAACTGTGACTGGGACTGGCTTTGGAGGTTAGCATATCATGTATATTGGGCAAATATAAACATATATATTTTTATACCAGCATGGCTTTAGAGATGTTTGAAATAAACCCTCAAAGAGGGTCCCTGCAGTTAGAATCAACTCACAGCAACGGTTTTATTAACATTTTCCAAGCCACATGAAAATGGCTAATAAATAAGGAATACTATTTTTGTGTATTTCACCACATTGCTAATATTACCAAATGAATTGACTTTCCCTAACTTGAAGTTGACTTCTAGTTAGGGAAATCAGGCTCTTAACATTCAGGAATGAACAGCGTATCAAATACTCATTTTATTTATTCTTAGTACTTATGTTTCCTCTGTGTCTTATATTCCTCTGTTAATAAATAACTCTTTTGTTCAGCTTATAAAGATCAATATCCTCCTATTTTTGCCTTGTTATCCTAAGTGACTTAAATTAATTCTTACGTATTTTACATCGGGAAACCCTGGTGGCGTAGTGGTTAAGTGCTACAGCTGCTAACCAAGAGGTCGGCAGTTCGAATCCGCCAGGCGCTCCTTAGAAACTCTATGGGGCAGTTCTACTCTGTCCTGTAGGGTCGTTATGAGTTGGAATCGACTCGACGGCAGTGGGTTTGGGGTTTCATTTTACATTGTTCTTTCTGTTCACTTTTTTAAAGCATTGTAACATTTCTCAACAAATGACAACTCATATAATAAGGTATTTTATGTTTCTCAGTTATATGAAGAAGGCTTTGGAACGTTATACTTATCACTGTGAATTCGGGTAAGAGACCAAGTTTGAAAATACAATTGCTACCTGTCAGTTTTCAATGTAGAAAGTACATTGATTGCACTACTTATGTTCTGTCAGAATGTTTTTATTAAAAAAAAAAAAAAAAAAACTACTCTGCTAAAAAAATTGAACATTTTCTTGTTAGTGCTTTTTTTATTTTCTCACAAAGACACACAATTGAAAGGTTCTTTTCGGAAAATCAGAATCTTATTAAAATGGAACAGAGATGGTAACCACATGTGTTTTTTAAATAAAGAGTTGGATACTCTGAATCTCTATTATTCTAAGATTCTAGAATAATCTTTTTGGTTGATACTTCCTTCTCCATAAAACGTAAACAAATATTCAGCAATAAAATCAGTTGATCCAATTTCAATAAACTTTGACCAGTCAGAAAAATTGGCCGTCTTGTGTCCAACAAACAAAATATTGCACCTCAAGTTGTGTAGGATCTGGTATTGCAGGTGGAAATGAAAGGACAGTAGACAATAAATTGAAGCCATATGAAGAAATAAAGATCTCAAGTAAAGGGAGCTAAATGGGCAAATATAAAAAAACAATTTAAATTTTTTTTCTAATTTGCAAATCCAAGATTAACTTCCTGCATGAGTTAAAATGCAAATACATAAAAAATAACATACATGCATATGTTTTATAAAGATGTGATTTGTGACAACAATATAAGACAGGCAAATGGAGCTGTATAGAAACAGATTTTTTGTATGCTATTGAAGTTAAGTTGGTGTCAATCCAAACAATGTTTCATAAGTTTAAAATGTTAAATATAATCCCCACAATAACAACAAAGAAAATATTTTTAAAAATGTGCACACAAGAAATGGGAAAGGAATCAAAGTGGTTTTCTGCCCCCTGAATAAAATCAATTAAGCACAAAAGTAGGCCATAATATAGAAAATGAGGCCCCCAAATACATGAAATATACAGAAAACAAATAGAAAAATAGTAGAAGTAGGTCCACCATTATCAGTAATTAGATATAAGTGAATTAAATTCTTCAATCAAAATGTAGAGGTTGATAGACTGGATTCATCTATATGCTGTGTACAAGAGACTTATTTTAGGTCCAAGACACAAATAGGTTGAAAGTGAAAGAATGGAAAAAGATCTTCCAAGCAAATAATACCAAAAGAGAGCTGGAATGGCTATAATATTAACATACAAAATAGACTTTAAGTTTACAAAACTTAAAGAGGCAAAAAGGAATACTATATATATCTGTAAAAAGGTCAGCTGCTCAAGCAGATACAATGATCATAAACATACATGCACTAAACAATAGAGCTCCAAACTATTCGAATTAAAAATTGACAGAATTAAAGAGAGAAGTAGCTATGCAACAATAGTTGGAAACTTCAATACTAACTTTCAAAATTGTATAGAACATCCAGACAGAATATTAATAAGGAATACAGCACTTGAATAACACAACGAACCTTCTTGACCTAACAGAAATATATAGAATACTCCAACCAACAACAGTAGAATACACATTTTTTCCCCAGTACATATGAAAAATTCTCCAGGATAGAACACATTTTAGGCCACCAATAAATTCCAATAAATTTGAAATCATGCAACCTGTTTTCTCAGAACACAATGGAATGAAGCCAGAAATCAAAAACAGAAGGGAAAATATAAAATTCACAAGTAAGTGGAAGTTAAACAACACACTCTTAAACAGCTTATAACTTCAGAAGACATCACAAGGGAAATTAGTAGATACGTAGAGATGAATGACAACAAAAGCACAACATAACAAAATGTATAGGATGAAGCCAAGGTAATGGTTAGAGGGACATTTATAGCTTTCAATGTCTACTTTAAAGAAGAAGGAAGTTTTCAAGTTAAGAACATAACTTTATACTTTGAGGAACTAGAAAAAGAGTAGTAAACTATACCCAATTGCCTTAATTACCTGGAGCTGCCATAACAGAAATACCACAAGTGGATGATGTTTATTCTTTCACCATCTAGCAGGCTATAAGTCCAAATTCAGGGCATCTGCTCCAGGGGAAGATTTTCTATCTCTGTCAGCTCTGGAGGAACATCCTTGTCATCAGTCTTACCTTGGTCAAGAAGCTCTTTATGTGCAGGAACCGTAGGTCCAAAGGATGCACTGTGCCCCCGGTGCTGCTTTCTTGATGGCGTGAGGTTCCCCTGTCTGTGCCTGTTTAGCTCTTTTATATCTCAAAAGAGATTGGCTTAAGACACTAGCTAATCTTGTAGATTGCATCAATATCATTGCCACTAATCTATCTCATTACATCATAGTGATAGAATTTACAACACACAGGAAAATCACATCAGATGACAAAAAGGTAGACAATGATACAATACTGGGAATCATGACCTAGCCAAGTTGACAGATATTTTGGGGGTCACAATTCAACCCATGACACCAGTGGTGCCAGTAGGAAGGAAATACTAAAGATTAGGGCAGAGATAAATTAGATAAAGAATAGGAAAACAATAGCAAGATGCACATAAAATATTCTCCAAGGAAGTGAGAGGCTTGTAGACTGAAAACTACAAAACACTGCTACAAGAAATTAAAGGAGACATAAATAAATTGAAATATTCCCTATGTTCAGGGATTGGAATAATTCGTATTGTTAAGACGGCAATACTATCCAAAGTGATACACAGGTTAAATGTAATTGCTATCTAATTTCAATGGCCTTTGTTCAGATATGAGAAAGTCAATCCTAAAATTCATACGGAACTACAAGGAGCCCTAAAAAGCCAGTATAGTCTTCAAGGAGAAGAACAAAATTGAAGGACTTGCACTGTCCAAAATCTAAACTTACTGCAAAACTATAGTAACAAAAACAGTGGGATACTGGCAAAGGATAGATTTATAGATCAGTGGAATTGAAATAAGCCCATACATGTTTGTGAATTGAGTCTCAACAATGGTCCCACAACTGTTGAGAGAAATTATAGTCTGTTCAACAAATGGTGCTAGGATAATAGGTCACCACATGCAAAAAAATGAAGCTCTATTCCTATATCAAAGCATATTTAAAAATCAACTTAAAAGAGATCAATGACCTCAATATAAGAACTAAAACTATGCAACTCTAGAATAAAACACAAGTGCAAATCTGCATGACCTAGGATTTGGCAACGTACTTTTAGATATGACACTAGAAGCATGAGCAACAAAACAAAGGAAAAAAAAAAAGACATTTGGACTTCATCAAAATTAAAAACTTCTTTTCATCAAAGGATATTATCAAGAAAGACAAAAAAAGCCTACAAAATAGGAGAAAATACTCACAAATCAAGTATCTGATTAAAGATATAATTCCAAGAATAAATGAAGAACTCCTAAAACTCAACAACAAAAAGTAAAACAACCCAATTAAAAAACAGACAGAGACATGAATAGTTATTTCTCCAAAAAAATATACAAGTGACCAATAAACACATGAAAAAAAACTCAATATCATTAATCATTAGAGAAATGCAAATGAAGTCCACAATGAGATACCACTTCACAATTCTAGGATGGTTATTATCAGAAAAAAAAGAAAATACCAATTGTTAGGGAAAATGCAGATAAATTGGAAGCCTCTTTCATTGCTGAAGGGATTGGAAAATGGTGCAGTCACTGTGGAAAAGTTTAGCAGTTCCTCAAAAAGTTAAACATAGAATTGCCGTATGGTCCAGCAATCTCACTTCTATGTATATGCCCAAGAGGAACTGAATGCAGAGACTCAAATAAATATTTGTACATGTATGTTCATTACAGCATTATAAACAATATCTAAAAGAGGGGGAAAAAAAAAAAAAACAAGTGTCCATCAATAGATAAGTGGATAAAGAAAATGTGGTATATAAATAAAATTCTGATTCATGCTATAAGGTAGATGAACCTTGGAAAAATTACAAGAAATAAGCCAGAGACAAAAGTACAAATATCATATTACTCCCCTTATATAAAACATCTAGAAAAGGCAAATTTATAGAGTAAAAAAGTATATTAGATAATATCAGGAGCTAGAGGGAGGGAGGAAGTGGGAAATTATTGCTTAATGGATTGAGAGTTTCTGTTCAGGATGACAAAAGAGTTTGGAAATAGACAGTGATGATGGCTATACAACATTGTAAATATGATTAATGCCACTGAATTCTAAACTTGCAAATAGTTAGAGCAGAAAATTTTATATTACTGAAATTAAAAAAAAATATCATTTAAAAACCACCAGGGAAGATGCCGGCAAGAGAAAAGGAGAAAATATCAAATCTTATATATACAGTATTATGTATATGTATGCATGTGTGTGTGTACACAAAGCTCCTGGGTTTCGCAAATGGTTAAACACCTGACTATTAGCCAAAAGATTGGTGGTTTGAACGCACCCAGAGGTACCTCAGGAAGCAGGCCTGGTGTTCTGCTTTTAAAGGCCTGTGGAGCAGTTCTACTCTGCACACATGGGGTCCCATGAGTCAGAATGAACTGGATGGCAACTAGAACCCTCCTGATGATACGTCCAAAGCAAGAAAGTTGAAAAATGTTCTGTTCTGATCAATAAGGTATTTATTGGCTAATTTTTGGGATTATATTACCAGGCCTTTTATCCTAGTCTGTTTTAATCTGGAAGATCCACTGACACCTGTCCTCCATGGGAGACCCTGCTGGAGCTTGAAATACCAGTGTCATAGCTTCCAGCATCACAACACACAAACCACCAGAGTAAGACAAATTAACAGGTTGGTAGATAACTAGTTCTACTAGATAATTAAATCAGGTTAGGCCTAATGTAACCTGCACCACCTACAGTTGGAGTAATGCTAGGTTTCTAAATCTAAAATAATTTCTGAAATAGTTTATTGGGGGAAATACCCTCTTTTTATCTTTAATTCTCAATATGGGAGCATAGTAACATTCCAAATTTTAATATAGAGCATAGTAATTAAGTTCCAATTTGGAGAGGTTAAATCTAATAGAAGATGCCATTGAGGAAGTTAAAAACAAAAGCCTGAAAACAAGAGGACATATCTTGGATTTGGGGAGTACCAGAGTATACAACAAGTATAATTAAGTCATGGGAATTGGAAGGATTACCTAAGGAAGAAGGGTATAAAAAAAAAGCTGGTTGAGCACCAATATTTAGAGGGCAGTTACAGCATGTGAAAGTGCCATAGGAAAGAGAAGAACTGAGGAGTAAACATAAAACAAGAGAGCATGGGGCACCAGGAGGCAAGTGAGAAGATTATTTTTAAAAGGAAGTGCAATTGATGAGTGTCAATTAAGTTGAGAGTATGAGGTAGAAAATGCAGAGAAATTTTCACTGCACTGGGTAAGATGGAAATCATTTGTATATTGTTAAAAGCATTTTTGTGATATGCTGGGCATGAAAGTAACAATCCAGTAAAGGTCAGTTTTATGCTTCTTGTTTTGTTTATCCTTTCATCTAAAGACTCACCAACTCCTGATGGATTTTTTTTTATATATATATTAAATATTTCCTTCCCTGACTGTATCCACTACCAGTGTCTTTGTTCAGATACTTATCAAACAGCACTGATATTATTCTAGCACTTTCTTAATTGAAAACTCATGTTCTCAGCTTGCTTTTTTCTAACACATTCACCAGATAATTATCAGTCATCTTTATAATGCTAATACACATACACAAATATAATCTGATTATGCAAATATAGTCAATGCCTACAGAATAAAATCTCTGCTCCCTAAAGTAGGATTAATATTAAAAAAACAAAAACAAAAATCCTCACAACTAGGCCAATAAGCAATATTATGATGAATGGAGAAAATATTGAAGTCATCCAGGATTTCATTTTACTTGGATCCATGACCAATAACTTCGGAAACAGCAATTAAGACATCAGACACATTCCATTGGGCAAATCTTCTGCAAAAGACCTCTTGAAGTGTTAAAAAACAAAACAAAATACCAAGCCATGGTGTCTTGATTAACTAGTGCTGCTATAACAAATACCGCAAGTGGATGACTTTACCAAAGAGAAATTTATTCTCTCACAGTCTGAAGTCTAGTAAGCTAGAATTCCAAATTCAGGGTGCCAGCTCCAGGGAAAGGCACTCTTTTTCTGTTGGCTCTGGGGGAAGGTCCTTGTCATCAACCTGCCCCTGGTCTAGGAGCTTCTCAAGTGCAGGAAACCCAGGCCCAAAGGACACGCTCTGCTCCCAGTACTGCTTTCCTGGTGGGATGAAATTCCCCTGCCTCTCTGCTTGCTTCTCTCTTTTATATCTCAAAAGAGATTGGCTCAAGACACAATCCAATCTTGTAGATTGAGTCCTGACTCATTAATATAACTGCAGCTAATTCCATCTCATCAACATTACAGAGATAGGATTTATAACACATAAGAAAATCACATAAGAAAACAAAACAACATAGCAACAATTGTGAGGATGGCACGAGGCTGGGTAGGGTTTTATACATAGGGTTGCTCTGAAGGCATCTAACAATAAGGTGGAATTGTTGCTCTCTGTGGACTGACCTCTGTCAGCCTTTCCATTGCCATTGCTGTGCTCTTCCTCCTTCACAATTTATGTTTCAGTCAAACAACCATTTCATTTCTTTATGCATCATACTAGTGCTCTTTGATATGTCTTTGTTCATTGGGTTCCTTTATATAAACTATCCCCACCCCTTCCTTTATACACTATTTGTCTTTTAAACTTGAACTGATATTTTAAAAACCACCTTTGTGTTACAGTTATTCATTCAATCTTTTCTCAAATCTTCACCTACAAGATGTAAACCTCTGTCATTGAAATTAACTCATGATAAATTTGTTAATTTTGAGTCTGTTTCTCTCAGTCCTTGAGGATATGAACGATTTATTTGTATGTTATCAGTCACCACTGTAGCACCAAAATATAGTAGGTGCTCAACAAGTATTAAATGATAAATTAATGAATAAAATT
Organism: Loxodonta africana; assembly: GCF_030014295.1. Taxonomy (NCBI): domain Eukaryota; kingdom Metazoa; phylum Chordata; class Mammalia; order Proboscidea; family Elephantidae; genus Loxodonta; species Loxodonta africana. Next base: position 64,569,225 of record NC_087355.1, read on the forward strand.
TATCATTTCATTGATGGTGTATAAAAAGCCCTAAGGGCATTATTGAGGATGAAATGCCATATAATATGACATGAGGACAAAAGCAAAACAAAAACAACAACAAACTTAATTTTAAAAATCCATTGCTGTAGAGTTGATTTCGACTCCTAGTGACCTCATGTTACCATAACACAATTTTATTTTGATGGTTATTTGTTCTTTATGATTTTTACCAAAATTTAGACCACTTTCAAGTGCTTTGAAACTTATTTTAAACCAAAACGTCCATAGTATTAAATAATTAAAAAAAGGATAATTAAGACTTTTAAATATCATTTCACACATATATGAAGACAAAGTATGCATTTCAGCTGACTTCCAGCCAACGTGGCACCATACACAGAAACACCACGCTGCTCCTCTACAGCAAAGACCTGAAAAACTAAGTAGAACAGGGACAAATACCAATCTTAGAACCCGAAGTGTCAAGTGAAGAGATACAGAACTCAGCCAAGTACTGAATGGACTAAGACACTGACAGAGAACAGAGAGCAAGGAGAGATACATGCAGAGGTCCCCTACCAGCTAACACAGCACAGATTCCCTACCTTGGACTCCTGTAGGAGATCAGTGGACAGGAACCATCAGAAAGCAGCTTCGTGGAGCTTCCAGCAGGAGACAGAGCACCCAGTAACCAGCAATACAAGCTTTCCTACTCCCTATCCCCTTCTCACTGCACTACTTCCATGCTTCCTGGCTACCAGTGGTGGCTTGGCTGGCTGGAAAATGCAGTGTCTGTGTCATTTGGATTTACCTATCCACATCAGAGATCGGCAGATAGGGAGTAACGGAAAGCAGCTTCATGAGGTTCCCAGCAGGAGACAGAGCACCTGCTGGACCCCGCCTGCTGTGCCATAGCTGAGCAACTGGCCCTGCCCATTGGACAAGGAGATAAAAAGTATTACGACCACAGAGGAGCAAACAAAAAAGAACGTAGAGCCTGCCTGCTCAGACATAACCAAATAAAATAAAAAAGCAGGATGAAAGAAACAGATCTACAGTCAATAAACAAGGAAAATAACCACTGAATGTCCCGAAGACAGCAGACAATATCAAAAACATATTTTAAAAAGGACAGGAAGTTTCAGTAGGCATCCAAAATAAAACATCAGATGACTTTCCAGTAGAAGAAAAGGCACTAGAACTAACTGACAGGGAATTCAAATCTGTAATATTTGGAGCTATCCAAAAGTTGAAGCAAAAAGCAGACAAATGTGAGGAAAACATAGACAAATTCATGGAAAAGGCAGACAAATTCACCAAAAATATAGACCACCAAAAATGGAATAATTCAGGAAAATAACACAGGAACAAAGTGCCAAAATAAATTCACAACTAGAAATCATAAAAAAGCAACAATTAGAAATCCAAAAGACAAACAACAAGATTTCAGAAATGGACAGTGTCATAGAACGTCTGCGCAGTAGGTTTGAAATGATGGAAGACAGGATCAGCAAAATTGAAGACAAACACTAGGATACAATTCTGTTTGAGGAAAAATCAGGAAAAAAAAAAAAAGAACGAAAATGAAGGAACCCTTAGAGTCATGTAGGACACATTCAAAAGCAAAAATTTGGGAGTGATCAGAGTTCCAGAACAGGGGGAGAAAATGGAAAACAAAGAGAGGATCATCAAAGAATTGCCTACAGAAAACTTCCCTAACACCATGAAAGTTGGAAAGCTGATCATCCAAGAAGCTCAATGAGCCCCATATAGGATAGACCCCAAAAGAAAATCAACAAGGCATATGATAATCTCACTCACTAAAACCAAAGAAAAATCCTGAAAGTAGCTCGAAAAAAAAAGTCACATACAGAGGAGAAACAATAAGACTAAGCTCTGATTATTTGGCAGAAGCCATTCAGGCAAGAAGTCAATGCGATGACATATATAAAATCTGGAAAGAAAAAAAAAATTGCCAAGCAGGAATAATACATCCTGCAAAACTCTTGTTCAAATATGATGGTGAAGTTAGGACATTTTCAGATAAACAGCAATTAAGGGAATATGTAAAAACCAAGCCAAACTTACAAGAATTATTAAGGGAGTCCTTTGGTTTGAGAAATTACAACATCAGACCACAGCCTGAATCTAGGAAGCAAGATTGTGCCAGCCAGATACCAACCTATGAAGTGAACTTTCAAAAACTATACAAAACCAAAAGAATTACAACAGGGACTCAGAAAGGCTAATCTGTAAATGACAACAGCGTCAGAGCAATAAGAGAGGGAATAAATGGTGTAGGAGTAGAACTTTCTAATGGAGAGGAAATCAAGGTGATACCAAGTAATAATAGACTGGTTCAAACCTAGAAAGATAATAGTAATTCCAAGGTAACCACAAAGAAAGTTAACAAACCTGCTCATCAAAATAAAGAAGAAAAACATAAAGTCTCAATAAAAACAAAATCTACAAAAACAAAAGAAACAAAAAAGAAATCCACAAACAAAAGGAATTCAGCACAGAAGCGTAAGAACAAAGAAAATATCAGCGCCACAAAAAAAAAAAAACACTGCAAAATAACAGCAATAATCTCACACATATCAATAATTACAGTGAATGCAAACAGTCTAAAATGTACCCATAAAGAGATAGAGAGTAATGGAATGGATTAAAAAAAAAAAAAAACAGGATTCATCAATATGCTGTCTACAAGAGACACAGCTTAGAAACAAAGATGTAAATTTATTAAAAATCAAAGCAAATAACTACTGAAAAAAAGGAGGAATGGCAAGACTACTCTCAGATAAAATAAACTTTTAAAATGATCTCATAGACATATATAGAACACTCCACCCAACAGCTGCAAAGTACACAATCTTTTCCAAAGTACATGGAATGTTCTGAGAATAGACCACATGTTAGGCTGCAGAGCAACCCTCAAAAAAAATCCAAAACATTGAGATAATGCAAAGTATATTCTCTGACCACAATACCATCAAAGTAGAAATTAACAACAGGAAGAACAAGAAAAAAAAAAAAATCAATTACATGGAAACTGAATAACACCTTGCTTAAAAACCACTGGATAATAGAAGAAATCAGAGATAGAATAAAAAAAATTCCTAAAATCAAACGAAAATGAAAACACATCATAACAAAACCTTTGGGACACAGCAAAGGTGTTCCTCAGAGGTCAATTTACAGCAATAGATGCATACGTCAAAGAAGAAGAAAGGGGCAAAACCAAAACATTAGCTACACAATTTGAACAAAAAGAAAAAGAAGAGCAAAAGGAGCCCACAGCCACCAGAAAAAAGGAAATAATAAAGATCAGAGCAGAAATAAACAAAATAGTGACTAGAAAAACAATAGAAAGAATCAACAAAAGCAAAAGTTGGTTCTTTGAAACGATCAACAAAATCGACAAACCACTGGCCAAATTGACAAAAGAAAAACAGGAGAGGGTGCAAATAACCCAAATAAGAAATGAAATGGGGAACATCATAACAGACCCAACTGAAATAAAAAGGATAGTAACAGAACACTATGAAAAACTATACCCCAACAAATTTGAAAACCTGGAGGAAATTGACAAATTTCTAGAAACACACTTCCTATCCAAACTAACACAAAATAGTGTTGAAAATCTAAACAGACCCATAATAAGAGAAGAGATTGAAAAGGTAATTTAAAGAAAACCAACAACAAAAAAAGTCCTGGCCCAAAATACTTCACTGGAGAATTCTAGCAAACACTCAGAGAAGAGCTTACACTAGTGCTGCTCAAACTAGGAAGTCATACTTCTGAATTCATTATATGAAGCCAGTATAACTGTGATACCAAAACCGGGCAAAGACACCACAAAAAAAGAAAATTATAGACCAATCTCTCTCATGAATATAGATGCAAAAATTCTCAACAAAATTCTAGCCAATAGAATTCAGCATCATATCAAAAAAGTAACACACTGTGACCAAGTAAGATTCATACCAGTTATGCAAGGATGGCTCAACATTAGTAAATCAACTAATGTAATCCAGCACATAAATAAAGGAGAAGAATGACATGATCATCTCAATCGACACATAAAAGGCATTTAAAAAAGTCCAACACTCATTCTTGATAAAAACTCTCAGTAAAATAGGTATAGAAAAAAAAAAATGTTTTTCTTTACTGGGTTTTTTTAACACTCATTCTTGATAAAACTCTGAATAAAATAGATATAGAAGGGAAATTTCTCAACATAGTAAAGGGCATTTACACAAAACAAATGGCCAACATTATTCTTAAGGGAGAGAGGCTGAAAACACCCCCTAGAAAACAGGAACAAGACAAGGATGCCCTTTATCACTACTCCTATTTAACATTGTGCTGGAAGTCCTAGCTAGAGCAATAAGGTAAGAAAAAGAAATAAAGGGCATCCAAATTGGTAATGAAGAAGTTAAACTGTTCCTATTTGCAGATGGAATGATACTATACACAGAAAACCCAAAAGACGCCATGAGAAAACTATTGGAATGAATAGAAAGATTCAGCAGAACAGCAGGACACAAGATAAACATACAAAAATCATTTAGATTCCTATACACCAATAAAGAGAACAATGAAAAGGAAATCACAAAAATAATATTTATAATATCCACTAAAAAAAATACAGGAATAAATCTAACTGGGAATGTAAAGGACCTATACAAAGAAAACTACAAAACACTACTGCAAGAAAACAAAAGAGATCTACATTAATGGAAAAACATACCATTCTCATGGATAAGTAGACTCGACATTGTGCAAATGACAATTCTACCCAAAGCAATTTGCAGATACAATACAATCCTCATCCAAATACCAATAACATTCTCTAAAGAGATGGAAAAAATTATTATTAACCTTGTATGGAAAGGAAAGAAGCCCCAGATAAGTAAAGCACTATTGAAGAAGAATAAAGTAGGAGGACTTGCACTAACTGACCTCAGAACCTACTATACAGCTACAGTAGTCAAAAATGCCTGGTACTGGTACCACAACAGATACATTGGCCAGTGGAACAAAATTGAGAACCCGCGTGTAAATCCATTCACCTATGGTCACCTGGTCTTCAACAAGGGCCCAAAGTCCATCAAATGAGGAAAAGACAGTCTTTTTAACAAACAGTGCTGGCAAAACTGGATGTCCATCTACAAAAAAATGAAACAGGGCCCATACCTCACACCACACACAAAAACTAATTCAAAATGGATCAAAGACCTAAATATAAACCCCAAAACTATGAAGTTCATAGAAGAAAAAATAGGATCAATGCTTTAGGCCCTAATACACGGCATTAACAGGATACAAATCACAACCAACAACACAAAAACTCCAGAAGATAAGCTGGATAACTGAGATCTTCTAAAAATTTAACACTTAACACTCATCAAAAGACTTCACCAAAAGAGTAAAAAGGGAACCTATAGACTGGGAAAAAAATTTTGGCTATTACAAATCAGACAAATGTCCAATCTCTAAAATCTACGAGAAAATCCACCACCTCTACAACAAAAAGACAAATAATCCAGGTTAAAAAAAAAAAATGGACAAAGGAAATGAACAGACACTTCACCGAAGAAGACATTCTAGCAGCCAACAGACACATGAAGAAATGCTCGAAATCACTAGCCATTAAAAAAAAAAGCCATTAGAGGAATGCAAATCAAAACCACAAAAAGATACTGTCTCATCCTGGCATTACTGGCACAAATCAATAAAACAGGAAATAACAAATGTTGGACAGGCTGCAGGGAGATAGGAACTCTTATGCACTGCTGATGGGAATGCAAAATGATAAAACCATTTTGGAAGACAATACGGCGCTTCCTCAGAAAGCTAGAAATAGAAATACCATATGATCCAGCAATCCCACTCCTAGGAATATATCCTAGAGAAACAAGAATCATCACATGAATAGAAATATTCACGCCCATGTTCATTGCAGCATTGTTCACGATAGCAAAAAGTTGGAAACAACCTTGACACACTTCAACAGATGAATGGATGAACAAACTGTGGTACACATGGTGGAGTTTTAAGCAATGATAAAGAACAATGATGAATCTGTGGAGCATCTCATAATATGGATGACTCTGGAGGGCATTATGCTCAGTGAAATAAGCCAATCACAAAAGGATAAATATTATATGAGACCTTTACTGTAAAAACTCATGAAAAGGTTTACATGCAAAAAGAAACAATTTTGATGGTTATGTGGGAAGGGAGGGATTGGGATGGAAAAACACTAAATAGACAATAGGTAAATGGTAACTTTGGTGAAGGATAAGACAATACACAATACTGGGGAAGCCAGCACAACTTGTGCAAAACAAGGTCATGGAAGCTCTATAGACACATCCAAATTACCTGAGAGACTGAATTGCTGAACTGAGGATTGTGGCAACCATGGTCTAAGGGAACATCTAGCTCAACTGACATAACATAGTTTATAAAGAAAATGTTCTACATTCTACTTTGGTGAGTAGTGTCTGGGATCTTAAAGCCTGTGAGCAGCCATCCAGGATACTCTGATGGTTTCAGCCCCACACGAGCAAGGAAGAATGAAGAAAACTAAAGAGGAAAAGATTAGTCCAACAGGACTAATGAACCACATCTACCATGGCCTCCACCAGACTGAGTCCAGTACAACTAGACTGTGCCCGGGTACCACCAGTGACTGCTCTGACAGGGATCACAAGAGAGGGTCTTGCACAGAGCTGGAAAAAAATGTAGAACAAAATTCTAACTCAAAAAGGAAGACCAGACTTGCTGGCTTGACAGAGGCTGGAGAAACTCTGAGAATATGGCCCCAGTATACCCATTTAGTTCAGTAATGAAGTCACTCCTGAGGTTCACCCTTCAGCCAAAGATTGGACAGTCCCATAAAACAAAATGAGAATAAAGGGGCACACTTGTCCAGGGGAAATGACTAGAAAAAGGAGGGAACAGGAAAGCTGGTAATAGGGAACCCAAGGTTGAGAAGGGAGAGTGTTGATGTATCACGGGGTTGTTAACTGATGTCATAAAACAATATGTGTATGGAATCGACTCGACAGCACTGGGACTAACTGTTTAATGAGAAACTAGTTCTGTAACCCTTCATCTAAAGTACAACAAAATTTTTTTTTAAAAGCATGCATTTCATTGTTTTCATAAATAAAATAATATGACCCAATTTATCTCTATCTACTTAGCAAATTCAATTTTAGATAATAACCAAAGACAATGTGAATAGATTTTCAATTGGTTTAATTTTAGATGAGTTATAATGGAATAAATAAAAATTGTATTTTCTCTTCTTTTTTGTGGTCTTCCTTGTACCCAGACTTTCAATTAAAGTTAATTACTTCTTTGATTATTTTGAACATTCAATGTGGTTTCTATTTCACTAAGACAATTTCAATAAAAGTCAGAAATGTAGATTGCTTTGCCAAGCATGAATCTACCATATTATACCATTTCTAAAAAGTTATTATTCAAAAGGAAATAAAAATTGCTTAGTTTATTCATGATATGTGTTTTCATTACATAGTTAGGTAATTTATCAAACATTTGGAGGTTAATGGTCCTGGGAGTACGTATGGAAAGCAATATTCTGACAAGAGTTTCAGAAAGTATGAAGCTATCACTCCTTAGAACAAAACAGGTGATAATGATAATAAAAACCAGTGCTGCTGTTTAATTCTCATCGTTTTCAATAGAAATCAATTTTATTTTATCAAAATTAAAATATATCTAAACAGCTGTTGCCTTCTTCCTCTTATTTCACATAAAAATTTTAGGTAACTCCTTTCAAAATTAAAAATACTAGTTAATAGATGTTATTTGTTATCAAGGCAAGTCTTGTTTTTCCAGCCTTGTTCTAACCTGTAAATACGTAAAGTTTATAGTATAATTCTGTTTGTAAGCACATTAAATGATCTTGTTTTAATATAATGTACTTTTGCCCTACATTCAAGAGAATTCTTTAGATACACTAACATTCCCTTTAATTAGAAATTAGTTATTGATAGCCTAGAAAGTTTTCAACTAAGAATTATTTTTTTAGGCAAGATAAAGAAGGAATTCGAAATCATATAGAAATGATGTGAAGTTCTATTCTATCACTTTTTTCCTGCATACCTAATATCCATAACTTAGAATATTCACATAGAAAATGAGTGAATATATATCTTCATTTATTTGGGGGGGGGAACTAGAAATGGAATTATTGGGCCAAATTAAAAAGAACTATTTGTTTAATTTTATTAAAAAAAAAAACTAACAAATCATTTTTCAAGTTGCTCTACCATTTTACCTTCCCACCAGCAATATATGAATGTCCCAGTTTCTTCACATCTTCCACGACACTTAGTAATGTCCCCATTTTTTTTAGATTGTGATATATATTTTTATGTATTTTCAGTGACATTGATTATTTTCATCATGTTGTGCAACCATCATCACTCCCTATTTCCAGATTTTTCCATCACTTCTAGCAGTAGCAGCTCAGTGCCCCTTAAGCAATGACTTCCCCTTTTCTCCTCCCACCTGCTCCTCATAACCACTAATAAATTTTGGTCTCTGTGCATTTTCCTGGAGCCCTGGTGACATAGTAATCAAAGAGTTTGACCACTAACTGAAAGGTCAGCAGTTTGAATCCACCAGCCGCTCCTTGGAAACTCTATGGAACAGTTCTATTTTGTTATGATTTGGAACCTATTCGACGGGAACAGGTTTGGTTTTTTTGTTTTTGTACATTTTCCTATTCTAGATATTTCGTATAAGTGGAATAGTACACTATCTGTCCTGTTCTGACTGACCAACTCTGCTAGGCATAATGCTGTCAAGGTTCATCCATGTCTTTATATGTCTGAGTAATAGCCCCTTGCATGTATATGCAGCATCTTGTTTATCCTTTCATCTGTTGATGCACATTTAGGTTGTTTCCACCTTTTGGCTATTGTTGAATAGTGCTGCAATGAACATTTGTCTAGAAGTACGTTTACATTTCTACTTTCAGTTATTTCCAGTATATATCTAGGAGTGATATTGCTAAATCATATGAAAATTCTATGTTTAACTTTTTGAGGAATTGCCAGACTGTTTTCCACAGCAGCTGTAACATTCTTCAATAATCCCACCAGGAATATATAAAGGTTTCAATTTCTCTACATACCCCCCAACACCTGTTGTTTTCAATTTTTTTTTTTTTTTTTAGCATAGCTATCTTAGTGGTATAAAGTAATAACTCATTGTGGTTTTTATTTGCATTCTGATTGATTTTCTGATGTTGAACCAAGCTTGCATTCCTTGGATAAATTCCATTTGATCAAGGTTATAATCCTTTTAATATGCTTTTGGATTTGATTTGTGTGATGGTTAATTTTATGTGTCAATTTGGCTAGGCTATTGTGCCCAGTTGTTGGGTCTAACAGTAGCCTGGTTGCTGTTATGAAGTAGTTCCATGTGATTAAATGAGTTATCCTTAAATAAAGCAGATTACCTTCTATAACGTGGATGGCTTTCAAGCAATCAGTTGAAAGTCCTAAGAGTTTCTCTAGTGTATATTCTGCCTGCCAGAATTCACTCACTCTTCGCTCTTCCCATCACCTGATCTACAGATTTTAAGATATAAGGCTGCAAGGGTCTTCAGCCTGTCATATTACCTATGGTTTTTAGACATGCCAGCTCCCAACAACTGCATAAACCAATTCTTGATGTAATTCTCTAGATATAGCTATAACCAAAAAAAAAGCAAACCTAGTGCCGTCAAGTCGATTCCGACCCATAGCGACCCTATAGGACAGAGTAGAACTGCCCCATAGAGTTTTCAAGGAGTGCCTGGCGGATTCAAACCGCTGACCCTTTGGTTAGCAGCCATAGCAGTTAACCACTACGCCACCAGGGTTTCCAGATATAGCTATAGATGATACAAATGTATACATATCATTTGTTCCATTTCTGTACAGAGAAACAGATTTCAGTAAGACTTTTGCTACTACTTTTTTTTTTAGTATTTTTGTGTCTACATTCATAAGGGTACTGGTCTGTAGTTTCTTGTGATGTCTTTGTCTAGCTTTGTTATCAGAATAATGCTAGTCTCATAGAATGAGTTAGGAAGTATTTCTTCCTCTTCTAGTTCTTGGAAAAGTTTAAGATGAATTAGGGTCACTTCTATAAATGTTTGGTAGAATACGCCAGTGAAGCCTTCTGGTCCAGGACTTTTATTTTTTGGAAAGTTTTGGATTACTCACTGAATCTTTTCACTTTTTATGGTTTCTTGAGATCTATTTTTGAGTCAGTCAGTATAGAAAGTTTATATGCTTCTAAGAATTCACCCATTTCATCTAGTTTATCTAATTTGTAGGTTTACAATTGTTCATAGTATTCTTATGATCCTTTTATTTCTGTAAAATTGGTTGTGATATTCCCACTTTCATATCACATTTTAAAAATTTGCATCTTCTCTTTTTCTGTCAGTCTAGCTAAGCTAAAGATTTGTCTTTACAAAAAAAATCAACTTCTAGTTTCATTGATTATATTGTTTTTCTATTCTCTATTGCACTTATCTGTGCTTTAGTCTTTGCTATTTCCTTTTTTGTAATAGCTTCGACCCTGGTTTACTTTTCTTTTTTAGTTCCTCAAGTTGTAAATTTTGTTTATGGATTTGAGATCTTTCTTCCTTTTTAATGGAGTCATTTACCTGTATAAATTTCCCTATGAGCACTGGCTTTGATGCATCACGTTGTCCTATACTGTGATTTTCTTGTAATTCAACTTGAAGTATATTTCTGATTTCTTTCCTGATCCATTGGTTGTTTAATAGTGTGTTGTTTAATTTTCATATATATGTTTATTTTTCAATTTTCTTTCTGTTACTGATTTCCAATTTCATTTCAATGTGAGCAGAAAAGATATTTGTTATACTTTCAATCTTTTCAAATTTATTGAGATTGTTTTGTGACCTAAAATATGATCTGTCCTTGAAAGTGATCTATATGCGCTGCAGAACAATGTATGTTGTGCTGTTGTTGAAGTATTCCATAGATGTCTATTAGTTCTGGTCAATTTATAGTGTCTTTTATGTCCTCTGTTTCCTCACTGATCTTTTTCATAGATATTCTGTCCATTATTGAGAATAGTTTACTAAAATCTCCAACTATTTTTGTAGAACTGTCTATTCTTCCCTTCAGCTCTGTCAGTGTTTGCTTTATGTATTTTGGATCTCTGATGTTAAACCTTATAGTGGCCCTATAGGACAGAGGATAACTGTCCCATACAGTTTCCAAGGAGCACCTGGTGAATTCAAACTGCCGATCCTTTGGTTAGCAGCCCTAGCTCCTAACGACTACATCACCAGGGTTTCTATGAGTCGGAATGGACTCAATGGCAAAAGGTTTTTTGGTTTTGGATGTTAAACCAAAACCAAACCACTGTTGTTGAGTCAGTTCCAACTCATGGCATCTCTGATGTTAAGTAAATATATAAGTATATTGTTATTTCTTCTTGATGAATTGACCCTTTTATCCTTATATAATGTCCTGGTTTGTCTCTTATAAATGATTTTGGCTTAAAGTTTAATTTGTCTGATATTAAAATTCCACCCAGCTCTCATTTGGTTACTGTTGATGGGACATTTTTTCCAACCTTTTATGTTAAACCTATTTGTGTCCTTGGGTCTAAGATATGCCTCTTACAGACAGCATAGAGTTGGATCATTTTTTTTTAATCCATTCTGCCACTTTCTGCTTTTTATTATATTGTTTAGTTTATTTACACTAGCTGCAACTACCAATAAGGAAGGACTTATTTCTGTCATGCAATTTGTGTGTATGATTATCTTATACCTTCTTTGTCTCTCATTTCCTCCAACACAGCCAACTGTTTTGTTTGTTGGTTTTTTGTAGTAAGCCATTTTTATTGCATTCTCCTTTTTTTGTCAATGCATTTTTTTTTTTTTTTAGTTATTTACTTTGTCTTTATTATGAGGGTTGCATTTAACATCTTACATTTGTAACACCTTGGTTTAAGTTGATAACAACTTCAATAACAAGTACAAACTCTATACCTGTACTGTTTCTTTTCATTGCATTTATGTTGTTATTAGCACCTAATTCATCTTTATAAATCATGTGCATCGTAACATAAATCTATACTTATTTTGATGCATTTTTTACTATAAAGCATGAGAGATATATAATTAGAATTACTGAACAAAACTTGCCCTTACACTTGCCCCCACCCCCAAAAAAACCCCTTTGCTGTCAAGTGGATTTTGACTCATAGCTGCCCTATAGGTCAGAGTAGAACTGCCCCATAGAGTTTCCAAGGAGCACCAGGTGGATTTGAACTGCCGAACTTTTGGTTAGCAGCCGTAGCACTTAACCACTATGCCACCAGAGTTTTCACTTCTTCATATAGTATCTTTAATGGACATCTTCTTATTTATTTATTTTTTTTCTATTTACATCTTTGAGTTACTCTTTAGGTTTTTTTCTTTTCTTCTTTCTCATCTTCTCTTCTGAAGAACTCCCTGTGTCTTATCTTGCAGTGAAGGTCTAGAGGTTATAAGCTTGCTCAGATATCTGGGAATGTCTTAATTTTGCCCTCATTCTTGAAGAGCACTTCAGCTGAATATGGTATACTTGGCTGAATTCTTTCAGCACTTTGTGTGTCATTCCTTTGCCCTCTGGCCTTCAAGGTTTCTGAAGAAAAGTTGGCTTTATCTTATTGGGAATCCTTTATATACGACTATCTGCTTCTCTCTTGCTGCTTTCAGGATTCTCTTTTTATCTTATTTTTTGAAAGGTTGATTATAATGTGTCTTAGTATGAGTTTATTCTTCATGGAGTTAGTTAAGCTTCCTGTATTTGTAGATTTGTGCCCTTCATCAGATTTAGAATGTTTTCTGCCATTATTTCTTCTGACATTCTTTCTGTTCCTTTCTTTCTCTCATCTTCTTGCTATATTTCCATCATTCCTGTGTTAATTCACTTGATGGTATCCCATATTCCAGTTAGGCCATGCTCAGCAATCTTGAGACTTTTCTCTTATTACTCCTGAGCCTCCTTAAATGTGATTACCTTATCATCTAGATATAAATACCATGTTATTATTATTAAAATGTCAAGTATTAGAGACTCTTCATGTAACAGACAAGCATTGTGACAGTCTCTATACTTCAAGGATATGTATACAGCACTTTTAACTGGATATGTAATAGAAATGTACCTGTATATATAATAATACCTTGAAACTTGAATGGAAATATTTATAACATCTTTATTATTTATTATAAATAATAACTCCAAGCAAACAACCAAGATACCCAGATACATCAATTGGTCCCATCCCATTTGGAGCAAAGAAGAATGATGTTAACCAAAGACACAAGGAAAATATTAGTCGAAAAAACTAAAGGACCATGTGAACCAGAGCCTCCAGCAGCCTAAGCCCAGAAGGACTAGATAGTTCTCAGTTACCACCACTAACTGCTCTGACAGGGATCACAACAGAAAGGCCCAAACAGAGCAGGAAAAAATGTAGAACAAAATTCAGATTTATGAAAAAAGACCAGATTTATTGGTCTGACAGAGACTGAAAGAATCACCAAAAATATGGCCCCTTGGACACTCTGCTAACCCAGAACCAAAGCCCCTCCCACTTTTCGACATAGATTAGGCAAGCCAATAAAACAAACAATAACACATGTGAGGAACCTACTTCTTAGTTCAATTAAATATAGGAGCCTAAATGGGCAACTCCTGTCCAAAGCAGTATGAGGAGGGAAAGGACAGGAACCGGACAAATGGACACAGGGAAACTGGTGTTGAAAGGGGGAGCTTACTGTCACACTGTGGGGCTTGCAACCAATCTCACAAAACAGTATGTGTATAAACTTTTGAATGAGAAAGTAACCTGAGCTGTAAACTTTCACCTAAAGTATAATAATTTTTTTTTTTAAAGACTACAATGTTTGAATAAATTGAGGTGTATTAATATGAACTGGAGCCCTGGTGGCACAGTAGATAAGAGGTACAGCTGCCAACCAAAATATGGACAGTTTGAATCCACCAGGCACTTCTTGGAAGCCCTATAGGGCAGTTCTACTCTGTCCGATAGGGTCACTACAAGTCGGAATCCACTTCACGGCAAAGAATTTGATTTATTCATATGAAAAGATTACAACAAAAGTGAAGTATAGCTGCTGTGAAAAGAGAGGTGTCTCCCCAAATCATAATATTTGATCCCCAAAAAATCTTTGGACATAACGTTTGCCCAACAGCGTTAATGATCAAGAAGAGGAACAGGGAAGAGTTGCTTGGTTCTGATAAGTGTTTTGTGACTTTGGTGAGTAAGCATAGAAGTGTCCATTTTGAAACAATGTATTGAGTTCTTTTTTTCGGTCACACTTTTGTGCATACATGTTACATGCAACTCAAAATCTTTCAAATTGATAAAAAAAAAAAAAAAAAGGCATGTTCAAAAAAAAATGTACCTTTCTCCTACAATGGATAGCCACAAACCAAGGTAACTTAATAAGGATCAATCCCTGTTTAGAGCTTATTGTGAATTCTCTGGAGGAATTTTACACATACACAACTATGTATTCATCCTTTTGTCATTTTGTTTTCTTTTGTTTCTTAGGTGGAAATGTACTCTGTATCATGTGGAGAATTTTTATCTTCTTTTATGAAATGAATCTTAAGATTAATTACATTACTGCATTGTCATATAACAAGGCCTCCCCATTAAAAAAAAGAAGACAACTTTTATATATTTAAAATTTAGCAAGTGTCTTTAATTAGGAATCATAAAATGGTAATAAGATTAGAAATGCATTTAGTCTGCATGCAAATGCATTACGATTGTATTCCCAGGTTGGTATATAATTAGACACCCATTTTTTAATGAAGGTACCACAGTTTATTTTACCTGTTCCCTAATGATTGAATCTTAGTTTGCTTCAGATTTTGCCAAAATCAATAACTCTCTATATATGATCTGTATTATAAATCCCCAAAATTGAATTACAAAAAATATTAGCATTGCATTTTTTTCTCTTTTTTTTTATTAACTTTTATTGAGCTTCAAGTGAACGTTTACAAATCAAGTCAAACTGTCACATATAAGTTTATAAACACCTTACTCCATACTCCCACTTGCTCTCCCTCTAATGAGTCAGCCCTTCCAGTCTCTCCTTTTGTGACATTTTTGCCAGCTTCCAACTCTCTCTATCCTCCCATCCGCCCTCCAGACAGGAGATGCCAACACAGTCTCAAGCGTCCACCTGATACAAATAGCTCACCCTTCATCAGCATCTCTCTCCTACCCACTGTCCAGTCCCTTTCGTGTCTGATGAGTTGTCTTCAGGAATGGTTCCTGTCCTGGGCCAACAGAAGGTTTGGAGACCATGACCGCCGGGATTCTTCTAGTCTCAGTCAGACCATTAAGTATGGTCTTTTTGTGAGAATTTGGGATCTGCATCCCCCTAATCTCCTGCTCCCTCAGGGGTTCTCTGTTGTGCTCCCTATCAGGGCAGTCATCGATTGTGGCCGGGCACCAACTAGTTCTTCTGGTCTCAGGATGATGTAGGTTACTGGTTCATGTGGCCCTTTCTGTCTCTTGGGCTCATAGTTATCGTGTGACCTTGGTGTTCTTCATTCTCCTTTGATCCAGGTGGGTTGAGACCCATTGATGCATCTTAAATGGCCGCTTGTTAGCATTTGAGACCCCAGACGCCACATTTCAAAGTGGGATGCAGAACGTTTTCATAATAGAATTATTTTGCCAATTGACTTAGAAGTCCCCTTAAACCATGGTCCCCAAACCCCCGCCCTTGCTCCGCTGACCTTTGAAGCATTCGGTTTATCCCGGAAACTTCTTTGCTTTTGGTCCAGTCCAGTTGAGCTGACCTTCCATGTATTGAGTATTGTCCTTCCCTTCACCTAAAGCAGTTCTTATCTACTAACTAATCAGTAAAAAACCCTCTCCCACCCTCCCTCCCTACCCGCCTCCTAACCACAAAACTATGTGTTCTTCTCAGTTTATACTATTTCTCAAGATCTTATAATAGTGGTCTTATACAATATTTGTCCTTTTGCTTCTGACTAATTTCACTCAGCATAATGCCTTCCAGGTTCCTCCATGTTATGAAATGTTTCACAGATTCGTCACTGTTCTTTATCGATGCGTAGTATTCCATTGTGTGAATATACCACAATTTATTTATCCATTCATCCTTTGATGGACACCTTGGTTGCTTCCAGCTTTTTGCTATTGTAAACAGAGCTGCAATAAACATGGGTGTGCAATAAACATGGGTGTGCAATAAACATCTGTTTGTATGAAGGCTCTTGTATCTCTAGGGTATATTCCGAGGAGTGGGATTTCTGGGTTGTATGGTAGTTCTATTTCTAACTGTTTAAGATAACACCAGATAGATTTCCAAAGTGGTTGTACCATTTGACATTCCCACCAGCAGTGTATAAGAGTTCCAATCTCTCCACAGCCTCTCCAACATTTATTATTTTGTGTTTTTTGGATTAATGCCAGCCTTGTTGGAGTGAGATGGAATCTCATCGTAGTTTTAATTTGCATTTCTCTAATGCTTAATGATCGAGAGCATTTTCTCATGTATCAGTTAGCTGCCTGAATATCTTCTTTAGTGAAGTGCGTGTTCATATCCTTTGCCCACTTCTTGATTGGGTTGTTTGTCTTTTTGTGGTTGAGTTTTGACATAATCGTATAGATTTTAGAGATCAGGCGCTGGTCGGAGATGTCATAGCTGAATATTCTTTCCCAGTCTGTAGGTGGTCTTTTTACTCTTTTGGTGAAGTCTTTAGATGAGCATAGGTGTTTGATTTTTAGGAGCTCTCAGTTATCTGGTTTCTCTTCATCATTTTTGGTAATGTTTTGTATTCTGTTTATGCCCTGTATTAGGGTTCCTAGGGTTGATCCTATTTTTTCTTCCATGATCTTTATCGTTTTAGTCTTTATGTTTAGGTCTTTGATCCACTTGGAGTTAGTTTTTGTGCATGGTGTGAGGTATGGGTCCTGTTTCATTTTTTTGCAAATGGATATCCAGTTATGCCAGCACCATTTGTTAAAAAGACTATCTTTTCCCCAATTAACTGACACTGGGCCTTTGTCAAATATCAGCTGCTCATACGTGGATGGATTTATATCTGGGTTCTCAATTCTGTTCCATTGGTCTATGTGCCTGTTGTTGTACCAGTACCAGGCTGTTTTGACTACTGTGGCTGTATAATAGGTTCTGAAATCAGGTAAAGTGAGGCCTACCACTTTCTTCTTCTTTTCCAGTAATGCTTTGCTTATCCAAGGCTTCTTTCCCTTCCATATGAAGCTGGTGATTTGTTTCTCTATCCCCTTAAAAAATGACATTGGAATTTGGATTGGAAGTGCATTGTATGTATAGATGGCCTTTGGTCGAATAGACATTTTTACCATGTTAATTCTTCCTATCCATGAGCAAGGCGTGTTTTTCCACTTAAGTAGGTCCTTTTTAGTAGTACTTTGTAGTTTTCTTTGTATAGGTCTTTTACATCCTTGGTAAGATTTATTCCTAAGTATTTTACCTTCTTGGGGGCTACTGTGAATGGTACTGATTTGGTTATTTCCTCTTCGATGTTCTTTTTGTTGATGTAGAGGAATCCAAGTGATTTTTGTATGTTTATCTTACAACCTGAGACTGCCAAACTCTTCTATTAGTTTCAGTAGTTTTCTGGAAGATTCCTCAGGGTTTTCTGTGTATAAGATCATGTCATCTGCAAATAGAGATAATTTTACTTCCTCCTTGCCAATCCGGATGCCCTTTATTTCTTTGTCTAGGCTAATTGCTCTGGCTAGGACCTCTAGCACAATGTTGAATAAGAGCGGTAATAAAGGGCATCCTTGTCTGGTTCTTTTTCTCTTTTTTTTTTTTGTGCTTTAAGTAAAAGTTTACAATTCAAGTAAGTTTCTCACACAAAAACTTATACACACATTGTTCTGTGACCCTAGTTGCTCTCCCTGTAATGTGACAACACACTCCTCCTCTCCACCCTGTATTTCCCAAGCCCATTCAAACAGCTCCTGTGCCCCTTTTCCTTCTCGTCTCACCTCTGGAAAGGAGCTTTCCATATAGTCTTACGTGTCTATTAAACTAAGAAATACCCTCTTCACCGGTATTATTTATGTCTTATAGTACAGTCTAATCTTTGTCTGAAGAGTTGGCTTCAGGAACAGTTTTAGTTTTGGGCTAACAGAGAATCCAGGCACCATGTCCTCTAGGGTCCCTGCAGTCTCAGTCAGACAACTAAGTCTGGTCTTTTTACTAGAGTTTGAGTTCTACATCCCACTTTTCTCCTGCCCCATCAGGAATTCTCTGTTGTGGTCCTTGTCAGGGCAGTCATTTGTGGCAACCAGGCACCATCTAGTTTTTCCAGTCTCAGGCTGATGGAGTCTCTGGTTTATGTGGCCCTTTCTGTCTCTTGGGCTCTTATTTTCCTTGTGTCTTTGGTGCTATTCAGCATTGCAAGTTTTGATAAATAATGCAAAATTTATTTTCTTGTATGGTTAAACAAACAATAACTCCAATCAGTGATATAAAAGAGTGACTGTTTACAAATATTTTTTCTAAACTAGCTAATTAACAAAGTTTTTTTTTTTTTAATCATATAGGTAAAAACTGGTATTACGTTTAATAACAATCATTTTATTAAGGCAATGTTAACTATATGTTAACATGTATAAACAACATTTGTATTTTTTCTCACTAAATAGATTGAACCCTATTCACATTTGTCTATTTTTCTATTTGGTTGTTTATCTTTTTCTTTTTTATTTTGTGTGCAATATTGAAAACATGCAATCAAAATTTACCATGAGATATACTGTGCTATTTCATCTTTAAAACATTTATACTTTTTTAGTGACAGAAACATAATATTGATGCCAGATGTTATATTGAAGCCTTAATAGCATAATTCTTTCAAAATGGCTTTCTATTCATTTGCCAACGTGTGAAAAAACTATACTGCATATTCATGCAGAACGAACAAAATACCAATCTGTGTTCAACACAAAGGGATTCTTAATTCAAGACAAATGCTTACTTAAAGTAAATTTTGACATTGTACGTCCTTGGATAAGTAAATTCACTGAACCATTTGATTTTTATTATGCCTACATATATAATACATGCCTAATATAGGTTTTTTTTTTTTAATATATAGCATTTCTATGGCAAATACCAATAGCAATAATAGTATTAATAATAACAGCAAAAAATCAGCAATAAAAATAACCTCACAGAGTTTTTGGAAATCTGGAATAATTAATGTTATAAAGAAATGAGTATAATGTAAGATGTAGCTTGAAAAGCTGTGTTGGCAAAGAAGTGTTGACAGAGGATATGCTAAGGATAAAGACTGATAATAAAAAGGAAAATATATTTTTCAAACAGACTAAAATATACAAATTTTTAAAAATAAATTTAAAATTGAAGGTGAAAAAATATTTTGTAATTTTCTCATACTGAAACATTTTGACCTGCTTATCCTGGAGTTATGTTTTGTAATATTAAATACTGATAAAAATTCAATGATAAAGTTTTTTAAGAAAAACATTCATATTCATAATTATCATAATATTAAACAATTCCCCAAAATCTCACTGTAAAGCTGTAAAAATCATAGAACAGCAGGGATTAGAGCAGCATATACTTTAGTCTTCATTTATCAAAACTAATTGACAACTGTTTTTGCTGTTAGCAACATACAGAGTTTTGTGTAAACCAGGGTGCTCACCACACTGAGGTTCAGAATCAAATATAATAGCATCTAAATGTAAGATAACAGAATTTAAACACAATAGATAGAATTTTATGTACATAAATCTCTATTCTTTAAAAATTATTTCCCCACTTTACCTGTTTTTGCAACTTTTTTATTAAACATCCATGGAAGCAGCAGTCAAGAAAACGAAAGAGGTATTGCATAGAGCAAATCTTTTGCAAAAGACCTCTTTAAGGTGTTAAAAATCAAAGATGTCAAAGATGACTAAGGAGCACCTGACCCAAGCCATGGTATTTTCAATCACCTGATTTGCATGCAAATGCTTGACAATGAGCAGAGGAGACCAAAGAAGCACTGACGCCTTTGATTATGGTGTTGCAAAAAATACTGAATATACCATAAACTTCCAGAAGAACGAACAAATCTGTTTTGGAAGAAGTACTGTGAGAATACGTCTTAGAAGCAAGGACAATGAGACTTTGTGTTATGTACTTTGGATATATTACCAGAAGGGATCAGTCTCTGAAGAAGGACACCATGCTTGGCAGATGGTCAGCAATAAAGAGAGGAAGACCCTCAATGAGATGGATTGACATGGTTGCTACAACAATGGGCTCAAGCATAGCAATGATTGTGAGGATGGCACAGGACTCTGCAATGTTTCATTCTGTTGTACATAGGATTGCTATAAGTGAGAATTGACTTGATGGCGATGGGTTTGGTACGGTTTGGTTTCCATTTATATCATACATCAATGATAGGTAATTAGAATAATGTATACTATTAGTGCAAATCAGCGTCCAATATTTTAAATAACTTATATACTTACCTATCCTGGCATTTAATAGAAAATATACAACATTAGTATGCTTTTTATTCCACAGATACAATTATACCTTCAATAACAAAAAAGGTATTGATTGTGGCAGTATGTAAGCTAAAGCTTCCATTAGAATAAACAGTACCTGCTTCATGTTTCAGCATTTTTTGTTTATTTTCATACTGTATTCCATTTATTAGTAGCCTCCAGCAAATGACCCACCAGAAAGAAAGCTACCCCTAATCTTTTAAGTTCCAACATAAATGTCACCTTCTCCAAAAAGCATCATTAAACATTATCAAGAAGATCTTGGTTATCTCCTCTATGTTTCCAGAGTGCTTGATCACACCTCTGTTACTTGATTATGACTCTGTCATGGCACCTACTGCACTGTATTGTGATTTATCTCTGTTCTCTTTTCCACTACTCATAGAACAGCTTGAAAGCAGGGACCATGCCTTGGATACTTTCATATACCTTACCCTAACATGTTGCAAGGATCACTGTGGTCATTCTGATGGAATGATTAAAAGACTTAATTATAGATATGGAAACCATGTAAAAAGAATTTCCACCACTTTATACATTATCTTTCATTCTGGCCCGTTTCAACAGCATAGGCTCTCATTAGCAAGGTACAACAGGATATACACCTGAAGTCTAACTTGAACTGTTTCAGATATATAGTGGAGAGGCAAGTTCATGACATTTGACACTGATTATTAGGTAAGGTCCTCATCTACCCACATCGGGGCCCTGAGGACCGGTGGCTCCACCCATGCCACCTAGCCACCCATGACAGAAGTCCAAGGATAAGTGGTGCCTCCCTGTCTTTACAGCCAACACCACTGGGTGCTCATATTCTGGCTGCAAAACCCACCCACCTACTCACTCTGGGGAACAGAGACATACCTTCCTCACAGACACTCAGGGGCAGTTGTCAGCCCCCTGACTTGCTCTGAGCATGACCCCGTACTGCAGCCAGATACCTGTCTACACCAATCACCCCTGCTACTCTAAGACTGTAGGTGAGAGCCTGCCCCACGCAAGTGGTGATCAACCACCTGGACACCTTAGCTGAATCCATATAAGAGAAGTAAACATACTCCTGGGCTCATATACCTAGTAACAGCTCTAACCACGTAATAACAGGATGTTAGAGGTTCAAAGGTGCCAATAATAAAACTAGATCACTCGAGCAGCCTATTTGGGCATATCAAAACAAAACAAAACAAGAAGCTAGGACACAGTAAGCAAACAAAGAAATAAATGCAATAAGTTATTGATGGCTTGGAGAAAACAGTCAATATCAAAACAGATAAAGAGGCAGACCATGATAGCTTCATCAAGCTCCCAAAACAAAGACTCGAGAAATCTTCTGGATGAAGATAACTTCCTGAAATTACCAGAGGTAGAATGCAAAAGATTAATGTATAGAACTCTCCAAGAGATCAAGAAGGAGAACAGGTAACACACAGAACAAGCCAAGGAACACACAGACAAAGCATTAAAGGAACTTAAAGAAGATTAGAGAAGAGCATAATGACAAATTTAATAGGCTGCAAGAATCTATAGAGAGACATCAAACAGAAATTGAGAAGATTAAGACTATAGAGAGACAGCGAACAGAAATTGAGAAGATTAAGAATTAAATTTCAGAATTAGTCAACTCAATGGAAAGTCATAGGTACAGAATTGAGGAAATAGAAGTCAGGATTAGTGAGATCTATGATAAAGCCCTTGACTCCAAAATATATGAGGAAAAATCAGATAAAAGAACTTTAAAAAATGAAGAAAACCTAAGAATTATGTGGGGCTCTATCAAGAGAAATAACCTACAAGTGAGTGGAGTACCAGACAGGGGAGGATAACAGAAAATACAGAGAGAATTATTGAACATATGTTGGCAGAAAACTTTCCTGATATCGTGAAAGATGAGAGGATATCTATCCAAGAGGCTCATCCAACCCCACACAAGGCAGATTCAAAGAGAAAGTCACCAGGACATATTATAATCAAACTTCCCAAAACCAAACATAAAGAGAGCTGATTTTTGTATGTTTATCGTATATCCTGGTTCTTTTGAAATCTATTAGTTCCAGTAGTTTTCTTGTGGATTCTTTAGGGTTTTCTGTGTATAAGATCATATCATCTCCAAATATAAATACTTTTGCTACTTCCTTACTAATTTGGGTGCCTTTATTTTTTTTCTAGCCTAATTGCTCTGGCTAGGACCTCCAGCACAATAGGACCTCCAGCATAGGGTTGAATAAGAGTGGTGATAAAAGGTTCCCAAAACCAAACATAAAAATCATACAAAAAACAGCTGGGGATAAAGGAAAAGTCACCTACAAAGACAGTCAACAAGACTAAGCTCAGATTATTCAGCAGAAACCATTCAGGCCAGAAAGCAATGGGATGACACATATAAAGCCTTGAAGGAAAAAAATACCAGCCAAGAATTATATATCCAGCAAAATTGTCTCTCAAATATGGAGGTGATATCAGGACATTTCCAGATAAACAGAAGTTTAGGGAATTTGCAAAAACCAAACCAAAATTTCAAGAAATACGGGAGTCTTCCAGTTAGAAAATCAATACTATCAGATAACAACCCAAGACTAGAACACAGGACAGAACAACAAGAGATCAACCCAGATAGGGAAATCGCAAAAATAAATCAAAGCTAAAATGTTCAAAACAGGGAAACATAGACGTCATTATGTAAAAGATAACAACATTAAAACAAAAACAGGGAATAAAAATGTAGCAATAGATCTTTTTTATGGACAGCAAGTCAAGGCAATTTAAATAAAAATGAGATTGGCTTAAAGTAAGAAAAATACTGGAAAATATTAAGGTAACCACAATGGAAAGTAACTACCCTACATACCTACTAAAAAACAAGAAGAACATAAAGACATAGCAAATACAAAAGCAACAACAATGAAAAAGAGGAAAAGAAAATACATAAAGAAAAATGACTCAGCATAGAAAATAAAGTGGAAAAAAGAAACTGTCAACAACACACACAAAAAAAAGACATCAAAATGGCAGCACTAAACTAAACTCATACCCACCAATAATCATGCTGGATGTAAATGGACCAAATGCACCAATAAAGAGACAGACAGTGGCAGAATGGATAAAAAAATACAACCCATCTATATACTGCCTACAAGGGACACACCTTAGAATTAAAGACACAAGCAAACTAAAACTCAAAGGATGGAAAAAAGTGTATCAAGCAAACAGCAATCAGAAAAGAGCAGGAATGGCAGTATTAATTACTGACAAAATAAATTGGGTGGTAAAACACATCACAAAGGATAAGGAAGGACGCTATACAATGATTAAAGGAAAGGCACTACATAATGATTAAGGGGTCAATATACCAGGAGGACATAACCATAATGAATATTTATGCACTCAACAAGAGGGCTCCAAAATACATAAAACAAACTCTAAAAGCATTGAAAAGAGAGATAGTCAGCTTCACAATAATAGTAGGAGACTTCAACACACCATTTTGGGTGAAGGACAGGACATCCAGAAAGAAGCTCATTAAAGACACAGAAGATCTAAATGCCACAATCAGCCAACCTGACCTCATAGACATATACAGACACTCCATCCAACAGCAGCCAAGGATACTTTCTTTTCCAGCACACACTGAACATTCTATAAAATAGAGCACATATTAGGCCATAAAGGAAGACTTAACAGAATCCAAACCACTGAAATATTACAAAGCATCTTTTTTGACCACAAAGCCATAAAAATAGAAATCAATAACAGAAAAAGCTAGGGAAAAAAAATCAAAAACATGGAAACTGAACAACACCTTTCTCAGAAACTACTCGATTATAGAAGAAATTAAGGATGGAATAAAGAAATTCACAGAGTCAAATGAGAATGAAAACACTTCCTACCAGAACCATTGGGACACAGCAAAAGCAGTGCTCAGAGGTCAATTTACAGCAGTAAAAACACACATCCAAAAAGAAGAAGGTGTCAAAATCAAAGAATTATCCCTACAACTCGAACAAATAAAAAGAGAGCAGTGAAGGAGCCCTCGAGAGCCAAAAGAAAGCAAATGATAAAAATTAGAGCAGAATTAAATGAAACAGAGAACAGAAAAACAATTGAAAGAGTTAACAATGCCAAAAACTATTTCTTTGAAAAGATTAAAAAAAAAAAAAACCCTATAAACCTTTGGTCAAACGACAAAAGAAAAACAGTAGAGCAAGCAAATAAGCTGAATAACAAATGAGATGGCTGATATCATACCAGACTAAACTGAAATTAAAAGATTCATAACAGAATACTAAGAGAAATTGTACTCTACTCCAGAACTCATTCTATGAAGCCAGTATAACCCTGATACCGAAACCAGATAAAGACACCACGAAAAAAAAAAAGATAATTGCAGACTAATATCCCTCATGAACTTAGATGCAAAAATCCTCAACAAAATTCTAGCCAATAGAATTCAACAATGTATCAAAAAAATAATTCAACATGACCAAGTGGGATTCATACCAGGTTTTTTGTTTTTTGTTTTTTTATGCAGGGATGATCTAGCATTAGGAAAACAATCAATGTAATCCATCATAGAAATAAAACAAAAGACAAGAACCACATGATCTTATCAATTGATGTAGAAAAGGCATTTGAGAAAGTCCAACGCCCATTCATGATAAAAGCTCTCAGCAAAATAGAAAGAATAGAAGGGAAATACCTCAATATGATGAGGAGCATTTATACAAAGGCAACAGCCAACATCAACCTAAATGGAGGGAATCTGAAAGCATTCCCCTTGAAGACAGATACCAGACAAGGATGCCCTTTATCACCACTCTTATTCAACACTGTGCTGGAGGTCCTATTGTGCTGGAGGTCCTAGTCAGAGCAATTAGGCTAGAAAAAGAAATAAAGAACATCTCCATATATAAATACTTTTGCTACTTCCTTACACAGAAAACCCTAAAGAAACCACAAGAAGGCTACTGGAACTAATAGATTTCAGCAAAGAATCAGGATATATGATAAACATACAAAAATCAGTTGCATTCCTCTACACCAACAAAGAGAATGTCGAAGAGGAAATCACCAAATCAATACCATTTCCAATAGCCCCCAAGAAGATAAAATACTTAGGAATAAATGTAACCAGAGACATAGAAGACCTATACAAAGAAAACTATAAGACACTAAAGCAAGAAACCAAAGAAGACCTACGTAAGTGGAGGAACATACCTTGTTCGTGGATAGGAAGGCTCAACATTGTAAACATGTCTATTCTACCCAAAGCAGTCTATAGATACATGGTAATCCTGATCCAAATTCCAATGGCATTTTTTAATGAAATGGAGAAGCAAATCACCAACTTCATATGGAAAGGGAAGAGGCCCTGGATAAGTAAAGCATTACTGAAAAAGAAGAACAAAGTGGGAGGCCTCACACTACCTGATTTGAGAACCTATTATACTGCCATGCTAGTCAAAACAGCCTGGTACTGGTACAAGAACAAATACGTAGACCAATGGAACAAATTTGAGAATCCAGATGTAAATTCATCCACTTATGAGCAAGTGATATTTGACAAAGCCCTAAAGTCCATTAACTGGGGAAAAGACAGTCTCTTTAGCAAATGGTGCTGGCATAACTGGATATCCATCTGCAAAAAAATGAAACAAGACCCATACCTCACACTATGTGAAAAAAAAAAAAAAAAGAACTCAAAATTGATCAAAGACCTAAATATAAAATCTAAAATGATAAATATGGAAAAAAAATAGGGACAACACTAGGAGCCCTAATACATGACATAAACAGTATACAAAACATTACTAACAATGCACAAACACCAGAGGAGAAACTAGACAACTGGGAGTGCCTAAAAATCAAACACTTATGCTCATCCAAAGACTTCACCAAAAGAGTAAAAAGACAACCTACAGATGAGGAAAAAATTTTTGGCTACAACAAATCTGATCAGCATCTAATCTCTAAAATCTAAAAGGTACTGCAAAACCTCAACGACTACAACAAAAAATAACCCAATCAAAAATGGGCAAAGGATATGAACAGGCACTTCACCAAAGAAGACATTCAGGCAGCTAACTGATACATGAGGAAATGCTCAAGATCATTAGCCATTTGAGAAATGTAAATCAAAACTACAATGAGATACCACCTCACCCCCGTAAGGCTAGCATTAATCCAAAAACACAAAATAGTAACTGTTGGAGAGGATGTGGAGAGACTGGAACACTTATACAGTGCTGGTGGAAATTTAAAATGGTACAACCGATTTGGAAAACAATTTGGCGCTTCCTTAAAAAGCTGGAAATAGAACTACCATATGATCCAGCAATCCCACTTCTTGGAATATATCCTAGAGAAATAAGAGGGCTCACATGAAGAAATATATGCACAGCCATGTTCTTTGTAGCACTGTTTACAATAGCAAAAAGATGGAAACAACCTAGGTGCCCATGAACGGATGAATGGATAAACAAATTATGGTATATTCACACAATGGTGAACTATGCAAAGATAAAGAACAAAAATGAATCTGCAAAACATCTCATAACATGGATGAATCTGGAAGGCATTATGCTCAGTGAAATTAGTCAGTCACAAAAGGACAAATATTATATGAGACCACTGTTATAAGAACTCCAGAAAAGGTTTAAGCACAGAAAGTGAAGGGAAGGACAACACACAATACACAGAAAGTCAGCACAACTGCGCTAAACCAAAAGTTTAAGTTACCTGAATACAACCAAACACTTTGAAGGACAGCGTAGCTAGGGCGGGGTTGTGGGGACCATGGTTTCAGGGGACATCTAGGTCAATTGTCATGACAAAGTGTATTAAGTAAATGTTCTGCATTCCACTTTGGTGAGTGGCATCTGAGATCTTAAAAGCTAGGAAGTGGCCATCTAAGTTGCATCAATTGGTCTCAACCTACCTGGAACAAAAGAGAATGAAGAACACCAAAGACACAAGGAAAATAAGAAAGGGCCAAAAGACAGAAAGGGCCACATAAACCAGTGACTACATCAGACTGATTCCGGAAGAACTAGATGGTGCCTGGCTATCACTAATGACTGTTCTGACAGGGAACGCAATAGAGGTTCCCTGATAAAGCAGGAGAAAAGTGGGATGCAGAACTCAAATTCACATAAAAAGACCAGACTTAATGGTCTGACTGAGACTGGAGAGACCCCAGAAGACATGGCCCCAGGCTCTTTGTTAGCCCAGAACTAAAACCATTCCCGAAGCCAACTCTTCAGACAAAGATTAGACTGGACTGAGACATAAAATGATACTGGCGAGGAGTGTGCTTCTTAGCTTAAGTAGACACATGAGACTATGTGGACAGCTCCTGTCCCAGGATGAGATGAG
Organism: Loxodonta africana; assembly: GCF_030014295.1. Classification (NCBI taxonomy): domain Eukaryota; kingdom Metazoa; phylum Chordata; class Mammalia; order Proboscidea; family Elephantidae; genus Loxodonta; species Loxodonta africana. Next base: position 64,597,248 of record NC_087355.1, read on the forward strand.
AAGGCAGAAGGAGACGGGAGTTGGTTGAATGGACATGGGAAATACAGGGTGGAGAGGAGGAGTGTGCTTTCACATTGTAGGGAGAACAACTAGGGTCACATAACAATGTCTGTATAAGTTTTTGTATGAGAAACTGACTTGAATTATAAACTTTCACTTGAAGCACAATTAAAAAAGAAAACCATCAACATAAGAATACGAAACTGGTAATGAAGCAAGTACATATTCAAGAAAGAATATTTGTGTCACAAATACATATAACAATGAATGAAATTTTGAAATGTAATCCTTTTATTTCTTCCTTTAAAATCTGAGTTCCTTTTACTTCCAAAACTTACTTTGGAGCAGTGTTTAGAACTTCCACGACTATGTTGAATAAAAGAAGTGACTGCTGGCATCCTTGTTTATTTTAGATCTTAGGGAGAAAGCACTTAGTCTTTCAACCTTAAGTAAGATGTAAACTGTATTTTTTTTTTTTTTGTAGGTGATCTTTATCAAGTTTGTGGAAGTTTCACTTGATTGGTAGTTTGCTGAGAGGTTTTTCATTTTTTTAAATCATGAATGTATGCTGGATCTTGTAAAATGCCTTTTCTACATCAGTCGATATAATTTTTCTTCTTTAGTCTGCTCATGTGGTAGATTACATTGAATGCATTTCACGTATTAAACCAGACTTGCACACTTGGAATAAATATATTGTTAGATTTAATTTGCTAATATTTTGCATCTATCTCATGAGAGATAATTGGTATGTAGTACTCTTCTAATGTCTTTATCTGTTTTTGGTATTACGGTAATTCATGACTCGGAAGAGTTTCTGACTGGTATTTTTATCTGAAAGTTTGGTAGCACTGATCAGTGAAACTATCTGTTCCTGATATTTTCTTTTTTGGGGGGGGATGTTATTAATTATTGATTCAAATTCTTTAATAGATATAGACCTTTTTTTTCTGATTATTTGTTTGTCCTTGTGTGAGATTTGATAGTTTGTGTCTTTCAAGGAATTGGTCCTTTACATTTAGGTTCCCAAATTTGTGGGCATAACGTTGTTCATAACGTTTCTTTATTATTGTCCACCGGTTGGGTAGGGATGGAGTCTCTTTCATTTCTGATATTTCTTAGTTTGCATATTCTCTACTAATTCGCATCTTCTATACTATTTTTGTGATTACTCTGGCTAGAGGTTTATCAATTTTATTGATCTTTTCATAGAATCAGCTTTTGGTTTTGTTGATTTTCTCTATTGCTCTTGTGTTTTCATTGATTTTCTTGTCTAATTTTTACTGTCTTTGCTTTTACTTGTTATAGGCTTAAATTGTTCTTTTTCTTGTTTTCTATGGTGAAAACTTAGGTTACTGATTTTAGATCATTCTTTTCTAACACATCTATATAATGGTATACGGTCTCCCCTATATTCTATGAATTTTGATAAGTTGCATTTTAATTTGCATTTAGTTCAAAATAAGTTTTAGTTCCTCTGAAGATTTGTTCTTGACTCATGGCGATAATTAAGTGTGTTGTTTTATCTCCAAATACACAGGGATATTTCAACTTTCTATTACTGATTTCTAGTTTAATTCCATTGTGGTCTGAGAACATATTTTATATGATTTCTAGTCTTTTACATTTGATCAAGTTTTGATAAGGTGAGTTTTATGGTCCATATGTGGTCTATCTTGGTGAAAATGCTATGTGAGCTGAAGAATGTATTTTCTGTTGTTTGTTGGATTGACATGGTTGGTAGGGCTATGCAGGTTAACTACAAACCATCTGATTTTGCCTCCTCATCTATCAACTAATGAAGGACAGGACTGGAAGTTTCCAGCTCTGTTAGTGTATTTATCTATTTATCCTTGTAGATCTTTCAGCTTTCTTCTCATATATTTTGATGCTAGGTCACTGAGGGGTATACACTGAAGAATTATTATGTCTTCTTAGAGAATTTACTAGTTATACACTAGTAATTTTTACCACTGATAATTTTCCTTATTCTGGAATGTGTTTTCATTGAAGTCAGTACAGACATTCCATCTTTTTAAAACTAACTTTAACATGGTATACCTTTCTCCATACACTTATTTTAACCTATCAGACTCTATATTGAAAGGGTTTCTTGTAGATAAAATGTAATTGGGTTTTGTTTTTTATTCAGTTTGACAATCACTGTCTTTTAATTGTAGTTTTTATAAGTGGTATTTTAATTTTCATTTTGTTCATTAAAAGATAGTGATTATATTTAGGCAATAGACAAATGAAGTGTTTATTGATGTAGTGGATTAATATCTTCCAGGTTCGTGACCATTTTGTATTCATTGCACTTGCTCTTTTTTTTTTTTTTTTAATCTTCTTCTCTCATTTGGCCTTCTCTGGTTTTAACTGAGTATTTTGTATGATTCTATTTTATCTCATCTATTAGAAGTGCATCATTATTCTTTCTACTTGCTTTTAGTTACCGTCCTATAGTTTTCCATATACATTTGCAACAAATCTAAACCCACATTCAAATAGCATTAGTGCAGATGTATTATGACAAAGTATTCCCAGTTCTTCTCTCCCATCCCTTATTACATTGCTTTTATTCATTTAATTTATTTGTATGCTATAGTCACCCAATGTACTGTTACTATTATGGCTTTAAAAACTTACCTTTTAGATGAATAAAGATAAGAAAAACTACAGGTTGGCAGAATCTCCTCCTTAAATCTCTGATCTTCTTGGACCAGTGTGAGAGGTGGGCCAAATTCTTCTCATGGTGATGGCAGACGAAATATGACAAAAGCAAACCTTCCACCCTCTACCACTAACATGCAGAAAAAAAAAAAAAAAAACACTAACACGCATACTATCTAATCACTAAAGAACCATTTCACACGTCTGCTTTCCTCATATATGCTAACACTCATTAACTGAAGCAAGTTATATGGTCAAAATTTGAATATAGGTCATATTTGGTGGAAATATTCTTCTTAGATGGAAATTGGAGGAATTAATTCAAAAGTTATGTTGAAAAAGGTGTTGATAAAGGGAGAGAGAAAAAATTGGGGTCCATAATTCAATTTAACACAACGGGGTTTATTATAATGTATTGTAAAATCTTGTATGTTTGACATTTTGCACAATAAAATGCTTTTTTAAAAAAGCAAAATCAAGTAACAAAAAATCTAAACACGTCACTTTTCTGTCTAAAATTGTCTCAATGCTCCCACTGTTTTTAGTATAATTACCACTTTATTTACAATGTATTACAATACCTGGCTCAGGTTAATTTTTCCAGCCTCATTTTAAGACCCTCTTCCTTTCTTCACCATGCCCAGATATTGTTGCCAAATTTTTATAGCTCACACTCAAAGCATATATTTTGTCTTATCTGACTATAAAGAACTCACACATGGCCTCTGTTCCTCATTATTCATTAAGTTATACCCTTAAGTTTTATTTATGTGTATCTTACTAAGATATCTTGGCTTTGACTGCCTCTGCACTACAAAAGGTCCTTTGTTATAAACATACAAAACAATACTTCGAGCCCTGACGACGTAGTGGTTAAGCAGGTTAACACACATGCTACCTAATCACTAAAGAACCATTTCAAACTTCTGCTTTCATCATACATGCTAACACTAATTGACTGAAGCAAGTTATGGTCAGAATTTGAATATAGGTCATATTTTGTAGAAATATTCTTCCTGGGTGGAGATTGGAGGAATTAATTCAAAAGTTACATTGAAAAAGGTGTTGGTACTGGTCGGCAAAAGGTCAGCAGTTGGAATTCACCAGCTGCTCCTTGGAAACCCTATAGGACAGTTCCACACTGTTCTATAGGGTTGCTGATTAGGAATCGATTTGGCAGCAAAGAGTTTTTTTTTTTTTTTGTATATGAATGATAATTACTGAATTTGTTTCCTAATTGTGGTTCAATTATTTTTTATATTTCATTATTTTATCCCTAGTTTCTATCTCAGCATCTAGCACTTAGGACACACCCAATATATTCTTTGAGTAAATAAAGCATATAGGATTTGGAATGACCAATGCATAATGGGACTTAGTGAATTACATTATTAATCAACCAAAGCTAATAATTCATTGCTAATATTTATTTCTATTATCTTTATAGAGACACTAACCTATATTGCTAAAAACAGGCATTTTTCTATTTCATTCCTTTTCTTCAGTAGGGGTAACTACCTCCTTCCCTTCTGTTGTTGTTGTCACTGTCAATTTCAACTCATGACGACCCTGTGTGTGCAGAGTAGAACTGCTCCATAGGGTTTTCAAAGTTGTGACCTTTTGAAAGTAGTTGCCAGGCCTGTCTTCCTGGAGCCTCTGGGTGGGTTTGAACCACCAACCTTTGGCTTAAGCATTTGCACTACCCAGGGAATCATTTCTCCTTTCTAGCTTGTGTATGATACTGTTTTAAATTCATTTTTCACAATTCATATATTTTATTACTTTTTGACAAATACATGTAGATATGCAAGATAATGACTATATTTAAATTATTTTGAGCCTTTCTAAGATTATATTAAAATATCACATTACATTCATATATACTCTGACCAAGAAAATACCTTCAGTTAATCCCCAAATACTTTATACACACAATCACACACAAGAATGTACACACATTCACACAAATTATACACAAAATATTTATTTGAATTTGCTAAATTATACCATTTGCACCACATTCACAGCTTTTTTAGATTACTGAAATAATTGCAACAATGAACTTCTAATCAATCAAGTGTTGTAAAAATATATTATTATTATTATATGAGAGAGAGAGAAAACAAATGCGTGATGCATGAGAGCAAGTGGCTGAAGCCAGTGACCATTGTACCATGGAAGAGGGGAAATGGTCCAGGTGAGACAAAGACATGCCTGGCTAACAGCTGGTGTGTATACACCACCTGCTTTCTCAGGTTTCCACTGTCTCTGAGGCACCAGAGTATAATACAAAGTCACACAAGGTCATTTAGTTCTTCAGCAAGGTCAATTGCGTGAAAAATTTTAGGGATGCAGTAATTTTCATTTTTATCACAGAAGCGTTGAATGTTAAGCCACTTGCAGACATAAACTTGTTTTATTATTTATGGGTGCATATTAAAATGTTGTACAGTTCATTCATGCGGGGTCATCTTTGTTCTTCGGTTTGTGAAATGTACTAATTTGCCATTGTTTTATTTAAAAGAATTGATAATGCCTATTTGGTTAAATTATGGCTATTATTACCTATGTACCATATTTTTACATAAATAACACACACCTTCCATATTTGCTTGCCAACCATGCTCTCCCTCCACAAGACTTTTTTGTAAGTGCACTTTTAATCTTTTTTAAACAGCAACATGTAAAAAAAAAAAATTGGCATAGTGGCACTTATGATAGTGAGTTAATCACGCATACACTGCATGCTTTACAAGGCCAAGAACAATTTTTTAGTTCATTTTTGTTTCCCCATTCATTTCAAGCATATCAACAATTGTGAGGATCACGAAAGACAGAGCATAGTCTAGCTCTCTTTTTGTTTTAGAGTTTAAAGTGTTTCAAAATAAAATGTTTGCACATTTTTATAATTCTGTACATAACAATCCTGACAATGTGTATATTTGAGAATTTAAGTTTCTGGAAACAAAATTGATTACCTATTTTTATATTGTCAACTCTCAAATACCACCTTTCCTTCCCATAATCTTAATTAAAAAAAAAAAAATTGTTACTACCAAGTCTATTTGTTTTAATTCTGAATAGTGTAGGGAATTTCTTTGCTACTGGCTAGTGTTTAATGTTCATTCTCAATTCACACTGTTTAAATCTCTTTGCAAAGTTCTAATTGTCAGTGAGAGAAAGAAACTTGGAAATAAATAAAGTAACATTATCTTACAAGTTAATCTGGTAAATTTTAAACACGATTAATATAACTTCACTGAAGATAGACTGGAGTGTTTTTGAATTACAAGTCACCCCTGAAGAAAAGGGAAACTGAACATTACCTCTGAAGGGCAGAATTTGAATATAATTCATTTTTTTTAATAAACAGAAAACAAGTCAAATTCTATACTACCTTCTTTTGAGAAAAAAAATACATATATATATTTTTTGCCATCACATAGATTCTGACTCTTAGCGACCCTTTAAGGGGGAGTAGAACTAGCACATGGGGTTTCCAAGGCTGTAATCTTTACAGAAGCAGACTGCCACAACTTTCTCCTGCTCAGCAGCTGGTGAGTTCGAATTGCCAACGTTTTGGTTCGCAGCCCAGCACTTAACCACTGTGCAACCAGGGCCCCTCCATATATGAAAACCTTGGGAGCAGTTCTACTCGGCACATGTGGGGTTGCCATGAGTCAGAATCAACTGGACAGCGACTATGAACACCAATGTTTAAAAACAAAATCTAACTGGCAGAGTCCAATGTAGAGGTAGAGAAGTTCACAGAAACAGAAATGATATCAGTTATGCAGAAGTGACAGTTATTAACTCTTAGGGACCTGGAATGTTCTGTTAACAAGTGGTGCTCCATTTTGTGGTGCATAAGTTATTCATTCAGCCTCTCTGTGGCTTAAATAATATATGCTTAAACTAGTCCAAATCCCTATGCTTTGATTCCAAGTTTACCAAGGATAATTCTGAACACCAATTTGATGTCCCATATGCCTCAATAACCAAAATGGAGATGTCTTTCATGGGAGACATAATTATCTTTATTATTATCAAGTAATATCCTCCAGTATAAATACATTATTTAAGTAACTGAAATAATAAGAGTTAAAGAAAAGTCTCGATCAATGTTGACAGACCTGTATTTGCTTGAGGTTGAGATTTTTCCTAGGGTACAGGAGTTTCAGTGCTAAAACTGGTACGGCCTCAGACATCTTTCTTTGTTTTTTCCTAATTTTTATGTGAATGTAACACAGCAAAGGTACATGTTGCTCCCTATGGGTAAACAGAACAACAAGGCAAATACAATAAATAAAGAGAGGAAACAAGTAGAATAATAAAAATATTTGATTAATCTAAAATAAGGCAAGGAAGAGACAAATAACCTATGCCAATTTATAAAACTGAAAAACAATAGTAAAACAATAGATATAAACCAAGGTACAACAGGCCTTACATTAATTATGAGTGTACTAAATGTTTGCATGAAGAGTTAAAACATTCTCAGTGTATAATTTTTTAAATACACTATATGATACTTAAAATAAGCATTGTAATTATATGGGCTGTAAGAAATTGTAAGTAAAACGATGGACGAAGATATACTGTACAAGTACTAATCAAATGGAAACTGGTGTCATTTTATAAATATCAAAGTAGAAAAATGAAGTAGTGTTACAATAATAATAATAATAATAACCCAGTGCCGTCGAGTCGATTCCGACTCATAGCGACCTTATAGGACTGAGTAGAACTGCCCCCATAGAGTTTCCAAGGAGAGCCTGGCAGATTCAAAATTTTAATGGATTCTGTTATCATTATATAAGGTCTATACAATAAGAATAGACCTTATATAATGATAACAGAATCCATTAAAATAAAATGATTCCAAGTTGTATTTACCTAATCCTGCAGATTCTAAATATATAAGTGAAAGTTTATAGAACTAAAAAGAAAAGCAAAGAAAGCCCAAATCATAGTGGGCTTCCACATATTTCTCTCAATACCTGATACAAAATTTTGAAAAAAGCTGTTATGATTGGTCTCTGATCATGATGTATGTCTGTTAGTTACATAGTAACTCGTTGAATGAAGAGCTAGCAGCAAAGTTTGCACTTGATGCAATTACTCACAATTAATATGCTGTGGTAACTGGAATTTGAACCGTGTTGTTGGGTGACTGGTGTTAGTTAACTGTGGTAAGTGAAGCCATACATATCAGAACTGTGGAAAGCGAGGACTGTCTGTAGTAGGTGCATCAAGTGTGAAGTGAATGCATATTTTTAGTAGCAATTATGTCATAAGAGAAGACATTAATCAAAGAACAGTAAAACTTTAGTGGGAAAATATAATTTATTTTGTTCAAATCAGCTGTATGTTAAGTATACCGTAATAATCTTTCTGTATATTTAAGGCAGGCTCGAATATTTTCATTTTACCTTATAATGGGTGAAGGTGATAGGGAAGAGTCAAGAGCTATAGAAAGACTATCAGGAGCATTGTATTTGTGCGTTAAGGATGTATTATTAAACAAAGTTTTAAGACAATTCAGCAAAAGTGTTAAGAGAAGGCATTAGACGCACATGGGCATTTGCTCCGTGAGTACCATCAAGAGAAAAAGGCATTCATTTTGATGACTCCATATGTTCAGTATGATCAGAAATGAGAATGTTTATCAATTCACGGTAAGTTAAACAGAAAACTTATTGAGGTTGAAATTAGCAGGCGGCAGCAAGAAATGCAAAGGTTTTGTCATTAGCCCATGTAATGGAAGAAATTCAACATAAATATCTTAAGAATTCAAGCCATAGGAACAATTATTTGACAAATTGTTCTCAAATTTGCTCATGAGTGCATTGTGGTATTTCTGTTTACCAAGCATTTTATTTTTTATTTCAGTGTATATGAATATTCACTTTTATACACTGTAAATATATACTTCAAGGAGGATGAATCAAAGGTTTTGTCCTTTGGCAGCTTTGACCTTGGTGGCACGCTGGTTATGGGCATAGCTGCTAACCAAAAGCTCAGGAGTTCAAATTGACCAGCCTCTCTTTGGAAACCCTACGGAGCTGTCCTACTCTGTCCTATAGGGTCACTCTGAGTAGGAACCAATTTTTTTTTTTTTTAATTAGATTCTGAGCTCTGGCATACTAAAATAGAAAACAAATTTCATAAACCCATGGGACTCCAAAGGCAAAGCCCATTGCTTTAAGATATAAAAAAAGAAAAAAAACTTTTTTTTTTTTTATATAGAAGGAAAAAATGAAACAAAACAAAATACCTGCCATAAGTTTATAATTGAGCTATTTTGAGGATCACATGGCAGTAGTATTAGTCTTTGGGTCATGCAGTTAATGTTCTTAGCTACTGAACAGACGTTTGGCAGTTCTTCCAAAGGTGTCTTGGAAGGAAGGCCTAACGATTACTTCAGAAAAAGCAAAGGAAGGGGGCATAGGGAGGGAAAAATACTAATCACATAGTAGATAGCAGCCCTGGCGGTACAGCGGTTAAGATCTCAGCTGCTAACCAAAAGGTTGGCATTCAAATCCACTAGCCACGCCTTGGTAAGTGGTAACTTTGGTGAAGAGTAAGACGTACACAATACTAGAGAAGTCAGCACAACTTGACAAGGGCAAAGTCATAGAAGCTTCAGAGACATATCTAAATGCCCTGAGGGATCAAGCTACTCATCTGGGGGCTGAGGGCCATGGTCTTAGGAGACATTTAGATTAATTGGCATAACATAGTCTATAAAGAAAATGTTCTACAACCAACTGTAGTAAGTAACGTCTAGGGTCCTAAAAGCTTGCACGTGATCATCTAAGGTACATCTCCTGGTCCCATCCCTGCTGGAGAAAAGGAGAATGAAAACAGCCAAAGAAACAAGGGAAAGATTAATCCAAAGGACTAATGGACCCCAACTACCATCACCTCCTCCTGACTGAGCCCAGAACAACTAGATGGTGTCTAGTTATCACAGCAGCTGCTCTGTCAGGGATCACAATAGAGGGTCTTGGGCAAAACAGGAGGAAAATGGAGAACAAAATTCAAATTTACACACACACACAAAAGATCAGGCTTGTTTGCCTTAGAGAAACTGAAGAAACCCCAAGGGTATGGTCCCCTGACACCCTTGTAACTCAGTACTGAAGTCACTCTTGAGGTTCACCCCTCAGCCAAAGATTAGACAAGCCTATAGAGCCACCAATAGCACATGTGAGGAATGTGCTTCCTGGTTCAATCAAGTATATGAGCCTAATGGTAACACTAGTCCAATAGCAAAGACGAGAAAGCAGGAAGGGACACGAAAACTGGACAAATGGAAACAGGAAAACTAGGGTGGAGAAGCAGAGATTGTTGACACATCGTGGGTTTGGCAACCAATGTCACAAAACAATATGTGTATCAACTGTTTAATGAGAAAGTAATTTGCTCTGTAAACTTTTACCTAAAGCACAATTAAAAGAAAAAAAGAAAATCATATGGAGCACAGATCTACTCTGACACACATGGGATCTCTATGAGTTTGAATGAACTCCAGACCAACAGTTTGGGTTGGGTTTATTTGTCTTCCATAAGCCTCTAGAGACATAGGCCTCTGAAACTGTAGCCATTGGATTAGCAATCTGCTGAGGGTGAGTCTGATAGGCTATCTGATGGTGATGTTTCAAAGGATGTGTGTGGGAGTTAGTGGAAATCTTCCCTTGGAAGTGGTAAGTCCAGTGCAGCAGTTATTTTGCTTAAGGATTGAAAATACTTGCTCACAACAAAAGGAATAGCATTTTGAGTGCATGCACAATTAACTATTGGGTTAAAGGAAACAGGGGTCTCAAAGGAAAATCAGAGATTAAGAAACTCTGAATTATCAGAAAACAAAGCAAGATTCTTCACGTAAGACTGGGGCTGGAGACTTTGCAAATTTCTAAATTCGGCAAGTAGGTAGGAACGCCTCAACATCCATTCCCTTTGAGAAGGTAGTAAACAAAAACAGGGACTCCCCACATTTGGTAAATGCAAAGGGCCAGCATTTTCCTCATGCTGGAAGATGGTCCCAAACTGATGTGAAGTTCAGAGGTCATAGTGTCTGAACAATGGTCATAGATTGACCTTTACAGTTATATGCTGAAACTAAGATGGTTGTCTCAGCCTACCTCAACTTTTTTTTGGTTTTTGGTACCAGCCTTTTATTAGACTCATTATTGGGTCCTGGGAAAATAAATCTGCTTAACTAAGTCAGGGCCTAGAGTATAGCTTGATGTCTAAACTTTATTTGTGTGGAGCTAGTATTTTAATAATATTCCTGGCTTATTAATTCTCAGAACCCCACAAATGCAGGGCACATGAGTGACTGCATACTTGACTAATTCAATTCCTGATTCCCTGAAGTAACTTCACGCTTTAAAGGGATGAAAGTGTCCCAAATTTCAGCTGTTGCAAGAATTCCAGCATTACCCACATGAATGAAATCTCCTTTATTGAATACTGAATAGGATTAAAATTGGAGAAGATGCATTTTTGTACTTTAATTCTTTTGGATTTTAATTTGCAAAGATTTAATTTTGGTGATTTAATTTGTTCTAGAAAATTTAATAATGGCAGAATTTATATTCAATGTTGTTCACATTTTATTATTATGTTCATGCTGTCCTCTGATCTCATTTCAGAACCTCTGGTAAGTTATATTGAGCAATGTGGATGTAGGTAAATAGCGTAGGGAAATAGATTAGGGACTACCTTTTAGGTGAACATTTTGGAATTTTTTTAATAACAAACTTCAAAATGCTCAGTAATGGTGCCAAAAGGACATTTGAAAGAACAGTGATAGGTATTGAGGCATTGGTGGAAAAATGTCATAAAGAGGTTACCAGACTGCCCTGATAGACTACAAGTCTTCTCAGGAGAGGCACGCCATTGGTTGACTATAAGCACAATGATTACACCCAAAGTACAGAAAGAATACAAACCTGAAGAATATTGAGGAGAGAGGAACATTAGTTTTAATTTTTTGTGCAGTTACTCCTGCAGTTTTCCCTGGAATAAGGTGTGAGTCAACTTATTGGTGAATACGGGAGAAGAAACTGAAATGTTCCACCAATTTATTTGGTAATTTTCCACCTACAGAGAGTTTTCTACAAATGCTTCTTTATTTTTACATATTTACACCAGTCAATATTTCTCCCCCACCGTCCTCTAAAGCCAAGGGTGATTGAAATGTGCCTACTTGAAATTTCCTTAGCACAAAACTCACACCTGGATCTGTAATTTATAGAAATGACATATTTATGTTACCACCTCTTTCTCCTTGAAAGTAGGTCCCTGTTTTACCTACAATGTCTATCTCAGGACCTAACAGGACCTGACAAAATAGATATTCAATAAGTGTTTACAAAAATGAATGAACTTACACCGCAAATATCCTCAGAGCAAGGGTAGCTCATTATATTTCTTTTGTATATCTCAGAATAGCAAATGTAGTTAATATGCTCAAAATATGTATGTGGAATCAATGAAGACATCGGTAATTGCTAATAATATTGGGAGGAAATTATTTTATATTTAAAAATGGAATCAAAATTCAATGAAATGTATATTAATATATCTTTATTTTATTATATTACTTTCTTCTCCAAACATATCTTCTGTCCTGTGGCATAAAGCTATGCAAGATTGAGATGCCAGGCACATTAAAATAAATGACTTTGAGTAACATTTCTGGTTCTAGGACTGAGCTAAATCTCCAGCTTAAATCACTGGACGCCATGAGAGCTCTAGCAGATCCTTGGTCCCTCCTTAAAGTTATTATGGAATATAAATTTCTCTAATGTGTTAACCCAACCTATCAGAATTGTTGAAACTATAACATGTTTGGAAAGGCATGGCAGATTGAACAAATAAGATGTGTTACCAGAATAAGGTTCTTGCCTCTCACTGGTCAAGAATGAGCAGGTAAGGCACGTAGTTTTCCACACAAGCAAAGCCGGAAACCAAACCCAGTGCTGTTGAGGCAATTCCGACTCATAGCTACCCTATAAGACAGAGTAGAGCTGCCCCACGAGCAAAGCCTTATTGAAGAGGCTTGCAAGTGGAGATGAGGAGGGCCTAGAGCAACGCATACCCTCATCTCACAGAACAAAAGACAGGCCCGAGTTTTTAAAAGTTCTTGGGCAGAGAAAAGATTCATGTTTATTCATAGGCACAGGCAGGGATATGTTAACTAAGGTGCACCCGCAGCAGCTTTCCAAGATGGCTTCTGTCCTGGAGGCCTCTAGGATTCGTAGCAGGGCTTATTATGGAGTGTCGTGCCTGTGCAGTCTCCCGCTCCCAGGGTTCAATTCCCTGGCTGGGTCTGTAGCCCCTCACTGCCCCTGGAGAAAGATCACACAGTGGTCACAGGTGGATGTTCGCCGCATGTCCCTGGGCCTGGTCTTCTCCAACTGCTTCTGAAAGGCAACTTTAAAGAAGTGTAGGGGCTATTTTTAGATACCCTGCCCCATTGTTCTGAGGAATGGCTTTGTTTCTGGCCCCTGGCCCGTTTCTTGTTATTTTGTTTGAGGATTTGGGGGCCCCTCTGTTCTCTGCCTTACTAAGTCTCTAGGTTCCACGCTCAACCCCCTATCACCTCCCTGATAGTATAGTCTATTTCTCTTTTACTTGCTTCTCCTCTAACCATGCCCATATCTTTGCTATTTCTCAGACAGGTACCCTCCGATCTCAGGGTCTTTGCGCTCTGTCTTAGATGGATCCTCTTAAACTGTTAATATTAAATTGTCATAAAGGTAAATCCTGAATCAAAGTGTGTCCTTGTCATTTTATGATACTTTACTTTCCTATTTTTTTCTCGATATTTACTCTGTATTAGAACAAACCACAGAGACACAGAGTGTCTGTTGACTGCATTTTACATGAAGGCACCTTCAGTCTGAGGGGTTCCTGAGACAGTTGTGTCTCAGGAAAAGACAACTTCCAGTGCAGTCGGTGAGACAGCCATAATACGCTGACCACGCTATCCAATATTAATCTGGATATCTATACTAACAGCTATGATTTATGATAAAAACATGTTTCTCCTCGGTGGTCAAACCAGGATGTGAAACCATATGTCCCGAGGGGTCTTAACCAAGTGACCATCTGCACCCTTCAAAATATATGCACTCAGGAAGAGTGCTGTCTGGATGTTGTTGCCAATGGGGTATTTTTGCAAGATAGACAAAGAAACTACATGTAAGCATGATCCAAGCGTCCTATGAAACTATCTGTAATCACTAATTATACTATTAATAATCAGTAACCAGTTAGAGTATGACTATTACAATATTCATTGATTTTCCTGTAGTCCTCCCTGTGGTTTGGTTCCTCTCTTTAGCCCATAAAAATACTTGTATAAGGAAACTGCCCCGGGACTATCTGGTTCCATTTTCAATAGGCTTTGTAGTTCCGCAGTTGCAATTGTTTTAAACCCTTAATAAACCTCTCTGCTTTAACTTGAAACTCCATTAAAGTTTTCTCTATAACAGTTGGTAAATTCCTGGTGTGAGTTCCCATTCTTAAATTCCATTAAATACTCCACTTATGATTAGTACAGGATAGAAATGTAATATTGAAGATGCTTAATCCTGGCATAAAAAGCATGCTTTTAAAACCAAATATACCTTAGCCAGACATTTGGGCTATATTAGAAAACAACGTGATATATTTCAGCTTGGATTAGTACTTATTTGTTAAATATTTCTAGTTTAGGACTACATAGTTGTTATTCTCTAGATACGTCTGCTAATACAAATAACACTATATATTATGGCTATGTAACAAGCATCAAATTGCTTTGGGGTAGTAGGGATACAAGGATAAATAGGCAGCCTTTGCCCTACAAGTCTTCACTATCTAGTGGAGTAAACATCTAGATCAATAATTACAAATAAATATAATAAGTGAACAGTGTTCCAATGAATATTTTTGACAGAAAATCAAAACTTATGTTTTTCCAGTACTTATATTAATATTGGAGCCCTGGTGACACAGTGGCGAGGAGCTCGGCTGCTAACCAAAATGTCAGCAGTTCGAATCCACCAGCCACTCCTTGGAAACCCTATGGGGTAGTTCTACTCTGTCCCATAGGGTCGCTATGAGTCAGAATCAACTCGACGGCAACAGGTTTGATTTTTTTATTTTTTGGTTTTATATTAATATTAGGGCCACACATAATACTATATTAAATACTACTGGGACACAGCACATTTTTCTGTGTCTATGTAAATCAATACTGGGATGAGGCATTGAGAAATAAATTAGTTGCTTGCTCAAAGAAATACTTGCTACTGAAAGATAAGATTATAAACCAAATAAAACAGCTGCCTTATCAAACTCGCTTCAAGATCCTCTCCTAGATATGCCAAACAATAAAAGCGTTTATGTCACAAACTCTCCATTCCGAACCAGTTCCTTATTTTGCAAGAAACACATTAAAAAATAACATAGCCAAAGACATAAAATCCTACAAACACTCTTACGTAATTTCCTGTTGTAAGACAGAGTAAAAGAAAAAATATTTAAGTGATTAAAACAGAGGTTAAAAGCTTTATTTAGCTGATGAACATCAGGGAGCAGCTGAAGACCAGATAATTCCCTGAGCCAAAGCAGGTCTGTAGTTTTATGGAATAAGAATACAAGGGTACTTGCCATTGTGGTCTGGCTGAGTAGGAACATTTCTCATCTTTAACATTTCTCATCTAAATCTACTGCTGGAGAAGTAGGAGATTGTTTTGTTTTTCCATACTTATTTGTAGACATTGTTAGTACAATCCCATCTTGACAACTGTCAGAATAATTTTTAAAAGTGACCCCACTAAGTGAGGTGAGGTTGTGGGGAAAGTGGATCACTTATACATTGTTAGATGGATATAAAGTAGTACAGTCATTCTGTAAAACAATTTGGCAATATCTTATAAAGTTAAACTTGAAATTACCGTATGACACACCAATTGCACTCCTGGACATTTGTCCCAGAAAACTGGAAAATTGTGTTCACAATAAAACCTGTACATAAATGTTCATAGAAGCTTTATTTGTAATAGCCCCAAACAAAAAACAACCCAAATTTTATTGAACAGGTGAGAGGTTGAACAAACTGAGATACATTCATACTATGGAATATTACTCAACAATGAAAAGGAACAAACTATTGATATATGCTAGAACTTGGAGGAATATCCAAAGAATTATGCTGAGTAAAATTTTTAAAATAGCTCAAAAATATTGCATTCTTGAAATGGTAAAATTACAGAAAAGGAGAACAGATTAGTTTTATGCAGGGGAATAGGGTGTGGTTGTAAAAGGGCTACGGGAAGGATCTGTGTGGTGATAGAATTGCTCTGTTTATTAATACTTCCATGTCTCTATGAACCCACACATGTGATAAAATTTCACAGAACTAAGTATACACACATGCACACTCACAAAAGTACAAGTAAAAAGGGGAATCTTAGTAAAATTGATGGATTATATAATGAGGTTGGAACAGTAGAGTGAGTTTGTTCAGTCAGAAAGGGTCTTAGCTTTTACTGTACTTGCATAGACAGTTAACTACTCATGAAAAAGTACCAACACCTGGAGTGAAATCATAGCACCAGTTCCCAAGCCCCAAACTCTTGGAGTTACGTGATAAGGGCAATATGGCACGTGTACATGCAGTAAAGTATATTACAGAAGTGGAATTTTGAAATTAGAATCTGATTATGATCTGGCTTGGGATTACTGGAGAGGAGAGGAACACATCTTTACTTTGTGATGGAAACAAATCATCTTTGAGGAAAGAAGGAAAACAGTTATCCCAGAATGATTTTAAAGAGGGACCATTCTGACTTTATTACACTGGTCAGAAAATAAATCTTCCCTGACCTGAAGGTGGACACTCTAGCTTCCAGAAACGTATATTATGCAAACTTCCTAGAAAAGATTGTCAGTGCCCTTTACTCATAGCACCTGGTCCCTCAATGATAAATTCATGGAGAGTTGTTCCCATATATGATCCAGGTCAAGAAACATAAATGCTTCACAAGAGAGTTTAAATCTCATCCATTTATGCAACCTTCCTCACCCCCATTCATTCCATGAGGCAACAATTTCTTAAGCATTTATTATATTCAAGATGTTTAGACATTTTAGATACAACAAAAATGTTCATGGCTTTAAGGAACCAAACTGGTAGTTGATGATAAAGACAGCTATTAAGTAATTATAATTTATGGGTAAAGGCTATTATAGACATATATGGGGTGCAAAAATTAGTAATCATAACGAATGTTTATTTATTTATTTTTTTTAAGAAGACAGACGAAAGAATAAAAAGACTGAAGGCAAGAACATCAGTTATGAGACAGAACAATCTAGACCTGGACTAAAGAGTGTCTGAAAAAAATGATGGTCTTGGAGAGAAGAGGTGATAGTCAAGGATTTTTTTAAAGGGATATTTGAAAAATCCACTCTTGAGGCTCCACTGATTGACAGTTTGTGGTTGCCTGGAGACTGAGCACACTTAGTGAGTATGCGTTGTTTGGTAATCAAGTCTGATTGTACCCCAGACAAAGGGGAGTTGGAGCTGAGTACTCAAGGAACAGACACATGATAAGCAGAGATACCAGGTACCCACAACTCATATTTCCCTCCTAAGACTTGGAAAGAAATCTAAGTTGGGGAACATGGCTCTGACTCCAGGTAGTGTAATTCAGGGTATTTCTGTTTTCTATGAATAGAACTTTATTCAGGGAATACATATTGTCTCCTACCACTGCCCAAGTCAGTTTGGTATGTTATGTTGTAGCTGTCCAATGCCTTTAACAAAAGTAGCATGACTTTTTGAGCCATAATGACCAGATTTTAAACCTGGCTCCAATATATACTATATATGCAATATAAATATATACTAAAAAAAAAAATTTTTTTTTTTTTTTAAATATATACTAGCCCTCTGAAAATAGGCAAGTTGCTAAAACTTTCTGGGCCTCATTTTCCTCGTTTGTAAAATGAAGACAGGAATCTCTATCCTAAAAGATTCTTGAGAGTATTATACGAAATACTGTGTGTCAAAGCACACAACTCGGGCACTTATTGGACACTGAATAAATATTTCCTTTGCTCTCTCCTTCATCAAGAGAATACATTTTAAGTGTTAATTATTCTGGGCTTGATCTTGACTTTCAGCATGCCTGGCCATATCAAATGTATGGAAAAATATGAGCATCCCTTACTTGTATCTTGGTTTCCCTAATTCATAACCTGAGAATAGCTTGCTGTTGCGTCTCTCGCTCTCTCTCACTGTCTACCTTTATGATGATGAGAGTTGAAATCTGCCTTTCTAGAGTCTATTATGTGAAAGAACTACCTACATAGGCCTAGTCCCAGTCTTAAAAAAATTTACATATGGGGAAGGTGATGAAGAGAAGTATGTAAGCACAGAAAAACAATGCAATGCAGAATTAAGTGAGAGCTGTGATAGAAGCACAAGAACAGAGTGATAAATTGTAAAGTGCTCCCCCCTCACTGCCTTTGAAATGCAAGTAACCCTTGGTTCTGGGAAAGATTCTGGCTCCATTATTTAACTTACAAGTGATAAGCTTAAACAAAGTAATTATCTGGGTCTGTTGTCTGAGCCTCGCATTAGCAGAGAAGCCTTCCCTGGCATCCAGGAGAACTGGTCCCTGAAAGACTTTCACCACAGATGTTGCCTGACTGTCTTCTGTCCTCTAGTGGTGTTCTGTAGAATTACTTCACCCTTATTTCAAGATTGACCTTTCTGTTATTGAAAACAACTGATCAAAATCCTAAATGAGAGGATTAAGAACACAAACAAAATTCTGTAGAAAAAATAAATCCAGGCAAAATAATTGTATGTTATCTGAAAATATCACAAAAAAGGGACTTTCTAAAGTTATCCATGGTTCTATGTCAATTTGATTAATATTAGTTACCATCTTAAACTGGAGGGAAATAATGAAAACCGTATGTTTAAAGAGCTCTGGTGGTACAGTGGTTAAAGCACTTGGCTGCTAACTGAAAGGCCTGTAGTTAGAAACCACTAGGCAATCTTCGAGAGAAAGATGTGGCAATCTGCTTCCGTAAAGATTTACAGACTTTGAAAAAATTTTTGGGCAGTTCTACTCTCTCCTATAGGGTCACTATGAGTTGGAATGAACTCGACAGCAATGTTTTTTTGGTTAAAATGTCAGTAAAAAAATAAAAAGGGAAGTAAACTTTATGAAGTGCTTACTATGTGCCAGGAACTGTGATAAACGTTGCACCTGCCTTCTTTCATTTAATCCTTGCAAGAAGCTAGGAGAGAAGCTAGGAGGTAGGTATGAAATATGTGTTATAGATAAAGAGCTTGAGGTTTAATGACTGCACATTTAAGAATTTACTTACAATAAAAAAAAAAAAAACCCAGTGCCATCGAGTCGATTCCGACTCATAGCAACCCTATAGGACAGAGTAGAACCGCCCCATAGATTTTCCAAGGAGCGCCTCGTGGATTTGAACTGCCAACCCTTTGCTTAGCAGCCGTAGCACTTAACTACTATGCCATCAGGGTTTCCTTACTTACAATAGTGAACATAAATGAATGCTCTTGTTCAAATTATATAGCTAGCAAGTGAAATATTCAAGACCTGACTGAGCTGTCTGACTCCAAAGTCCTTACACTTAACCGGTATACATTCTGATTATTCACCAAGCTTAATACAGATGGAATTTCCCAGGTAGCAATAGTTTACAGCAAGAAACCAAATGCTACCAATCTTTTGTTCTACAATCTCCTTTAGTTGCCACCACTTGCTTCTGCTATGCATTACCAAGCTTCTACAGGGGTCAATGGTATCTCCTCTCTTCCCGCTTATACCTCAATTCACTCAATCTGACTTCTGGCTCCAAATCAGTCCACCGAAAATGCTTTTGCTAAGGTTACCAACAACTTGCGCCAGGTGCCATAGCATAACAATGACCTATGTGAATTTCCAATCATCCTTATTCAAGCTCTCAACAGCATTAAAACCCGTCTAGCAAAGTCTTGTCATAGAGCAGTCCATATAGAGTCTTTTGAATACAAGTATTATTCTCACTTATCAACTTATTTTTTTCACCTCACTTATCACCTTTCAACATAATATATAATTCTTTTTTTTGTTGTTGTCAATTTTCCTTCGATAGAATTTAACTTTTATGACAGTAGTGACCTTTTTTTTTTGTTTGTTCTATTAACTTGTGTGACCACCTAGGAAAGGGCTTGCGCATAGTAATCGCTCCATAGTTACTGGACAAATGAATGGCTAAACAAATGTGTCATTTTAATTAATCTATATCATTTCAAGGGAACTCAAATGTAGGCAGCATGTTTGGCATGCTCTTTTAAAAGCTGTCTACATTTACTCAAACTATTTTGCTTTCTGTGTTTGGAAATGAATTTGTCTGGCATGAGAAATAAATCACCTCCTTTTATTTGGCAAGATATCTGTATAGCATATATTTATCATACAATTGTTACAATGATTTCTAAACATCTGTTGAAAAATAAAGATGTAAGAGATAGTAAAATATAATGCAAGGGTAAGGAGCTAAACTGGGCTGTCGAGATGTTAGTTTTTACTTAACCCATTGCCATGGAGTCAGTTCTGACTCATAGTGACCCTAAAGGACAGAGAACTGCCCCATAGGGTTTCCAAGGAGCAGCTGGTGGAGTGGAGCTGCTGACCTTTCTGGTTAGCAGTCAAGCTCTTAACCATACGCCACCAGGGCTCCAGCTTTAACTTACTGTCATGTTATTACATGATCACATTTTAGAGAGCATAGTAGAACAAGCCCTGTTCTGATAAAATAAGATTTTCTACAGCATACATTTCTGTTCTGTATAGTAATTCAGCGTTGACTGAATTGAAAACACTAAATGCAGAAAGACTTAATTTATCAAAATGTTTCCTAAAACTCAGTCAGGTTTAGAAAGATACTCAAGATTGTTGATATTGTAGAACCTGTGTTTTACTTCATTGTTCAGATATATTAAAATGGAGCTCAATAGAGTCATTTCATTCTGTTGCTGTTGTTAGGTGCCGTCAAGTCGGTTCTGCCTCACAGCGACCCTATGTACAACAGAACAAAACACTGCCCAGTCCTGCGCCATCCTCACAATCGTTATGCTTGAGCCCATTGTTGCAGTCACTGCATCAATCCATCTCATTGAGGGTCTTCCTCTCTTTCACTGATCCTCCACTTTACCAAGCATGATGTCTTTTCTGCAGAGACTGATCCATCCTGATAACATGTCCAAAGTACGTGATAAGTAGTCTCACCATCCTTGCTTCTAAGGAGCATCCTGGTTGTACTTCTTCCAGGACAGATTTGTTCATTCTTTTGGCAGCCCTATTTATGGTATATTCAATATTCTTTGCAACACCACACTTCAAAGGCATCAATTCTTCTTCAGGCTTCCTTATTTGTAGTCCAGCTTTCACATGAGTATTTCATTTTAGTAACTGGGAAATGAGAACATGCCATAGGATGGCTTTCTATTTTAAGAATACATTTATCACCATATTACCCCAGTGCCATGGAGTCGATTCCGACTCCTAGTGACCCTATAGGACAGAGGAGAATTGCCCCATAGAGTTTCCAAGGAGATCACCATATTAGAAGTGAGGTATTTCTTTTTAAAAAAATATTCTGATATTAACTTCTATGAATTTCTAAGTTAGTATTAAATATACAGTATTATTATGCCTTATTTTTTTCCCTGTTCTGGATTAGCCAATTAAGTATTTTTAAAAAACATTTGGAGAGCGTAATTGAAAAGTGAATATATGTATAAGTGAATTCTTCCTGAATTCATTATTTTCTTCTAATATTACTCGTTTCTGCCACTTTCACTATTTTTTTAATATTTTGTTTAGGTGCAAACATTATTCTTGTTCTCTTATCACTATATTGCATCATTCTTTTGAGATCTCTTCTATAACTTAACCACTTAAAAGAAAATGAGCACGCATAACTATTCTAGAATCATTTTCTCTTGGTTTTCAATTTAGAGTAACATTATTCACCTGTTCATTCAACTTTGACATTTAAATGTTTTTTTTTGTAATAATCTGGCTCCTTTAAGTTTCATTAGGTTTTCAGATATTAGTTCACAATTTTATACCTGTATCTATGTCATTTTACCACTGCTTTTTTAGTTCCAATCTTTGCCAAAGAGTTAAAAAAAATTCATATTACATTTTTTCAATGATATAAACTTTCTAACATTCACTGAATTTAACTTGAAGAAAACCTTATTTTTGCAAATATCTATTGATTGCCTACCACTCTGACATACGTTACGTACTGCTGTATGACTATTTAATTGTTTAAAAATCCGTCATACCTTACCCTCTTCTATTAGGCAATTAAGATATAGGTAGCCAGTGAGTAGTAGGAGAATTATGCAGAAGTTTATTATTTACTATTACTTATTAATTTTTTCCTTTTTTGGATCATGCCTTTGGCATCAAGTCTAAAAATTCTTCAACTAGCCATAGGTCCTAGAGATTTCTTTTCTTTTTTCTTTTTCTAAAAGGTTTAAAATATATCTATATCTATATAGTTTGATATCTTACATTTAAGTCGATGGTCCATTTTGAATTAATTTTTGTATAGGGTGTTAACTTTAGGTAAAGATTTTTTTTTTTTGTCTGTGGATGTCCAACAGTTCCAGCACCATTTGATGAAAAAGCTACCCTTGCTCCTTTGAATTGCTTTTCCTTCTTTATCAAAATCAGTTGGGTATAGTTGTGTCAGTCAATTTCTGTATTTTCTATTTTGTTACGTTCAGCAATGTCTTTATCACCATTAATGTCACATTATTTTGACTACTGTAGCTATATAGTAAGTCTTAACATCAAGTTTTAATGATCAGTGAAGTTTAGTAGATGGTCAAAATTTTATTGGAAAGCATACACACACACACATATGTGCATATATATGTATATATATTCCATATACTATATGTGCTGTTTATAGTATCTATCCATCTATTTAGTAAATAATTGTAAATTACTTATTGATTTTGGCCATTTATAAATATTTTTGTTTTACTACTGTTTTAAAAACTCTTTCTGGACTAAGGAAATAGATAAAATTAATGTTTTTTTTTAATTTTTATTACATTTAAAGATTTTATTGAGATATAATACACATTTATAAAATTCAAAACTCATAAGATTACATTGCAATTAATTTTCACAAAGTAAACACATCTATGTCTTCAAAGCATAAATCAAGAAATAAAATATCATCTCCAACACAGAGGTCTCTCCGCTCTTCCCCTCATGGACCATATTCCACTCAGTACCTGAAAGGCAACATCTGCCTGATTTCTAACCCCATGGATTAGATTTGTTTTTTGTATACAAAAATCCATTACTGTCAAGTCGATTCTGACTTGTAGCAACCCTATAGGAAAGAGTAAAACTTCCCCATAGGGTTTCCAAGGTTGCAATCTTTACAGAAGCAGACTGCCACATCTTTCTCCTGTGGAGCAACTGGACGGCTGGAACAGCCAACCTTTTGGTTAGCAGCCAAGCTCTTAACCACTGGGCCACCAGGGCTCTTTGTCTTTCATATAAGTTTATATAAATGAATCATTCACTAGAGATTCTTTTTTTTTTTGTCATGCCTTTTTTTTTTTTTTGCACACTATTATGCTAAAATCCACCCATGTTGGCTTGTGTAGCAGTAATTCATTTGTTTTATTTGCTGTATAGTGATTTACTGTATAAATTTACAAACATTTTCATCCATGCTTCTATTGATTGATACGTATTTCTTTTTTTTTTTTTTCCTGTTTTCTGGCTATTGCTAGTAGTGCTGCTACAAACTTTCTTGTCTGCATCTTTTAACGAACTTACTATTGCATTTCTATTGGGTTGTTGTTAGGTGCTGTTGAGTCAGTTCTGACTCACTGCGACCCTAGTAGGTACAACAGAACAAAACACTGCCTGGTCCTGTACCATCCTAACAATTGTTATGCTTGAGCCCAGTGTTGCAACTATTGTGTCTGTCAATCCTTCTCATTGAGGGTCTTCTTTTGCTCTGACCTTCAACTTTACCTGGCATGATGTCCTTCTCCAGGGATTGATCCCTCCTTACAACAAGTCCAAAGTGTGTATTTAGAAATGCTAGCTCATAAGGCATGTATATACTCAACATTAGTAGAAAACTATCAAATGATTTTCCAGAGTAACTTTATCAATTCATACAGTGAGCTTTTGGGGTATGACAGGTCCAATTGTTCCAAATGCAGCAGAAAATATCAGGTATCTTTATAGCCATTTTATGAAAGAGTCGGGGTTTCTTATTGTAGTGTTAATTTGTAGTCTTTTGTTGACTAAATAATTGAACATTTTTTCATATGCCCATTTGCCATTTAGATACTTTGGTGAAATTTTTTTTTTTTTTTTTTTTGAGACTTTTGCCCTTTTTCTATTGGACCGTCTGCTTTTTTGGATTGATTGAAGTCATTTTTAAATTCTTTATATTTGCTATTGTATATACAACCATATGTGCGCATACATACACACAAGTATAAATGTGAGTGTATATGTATACGAACGTAGGTATAAGTATGCATTTATGTGTATATATTTTCTCCCACTCTACTCCTTGCTTCTTTCAATAATGAACAGAAATTCTTAATTTTAATGAAATCCAAGTTTAAATTTTTTTAAATTTTGAAAAAGATAAAGCTATGGTGGTTGTCAAGGGCTATCCTCTTGCAGGATTCATTCTAAGCAACCACGTGGTGTTTAGTCGTCGTATCTTCTTAGTACTCTTCAGCCAGTGACAGTTTCAGCCTTTCCTTGTTTTTCATGGCTGTGACATCTCTTTTCTGGTGAAATGCTTTTTTCAGAATGGCAGTCAATTTGGGTTGGTCTGATATAGCCACTTGATTAGACTGCAGTAATGAATTTTTAGAAGAAGAGAGGTCAGATGCCCTCCCCATCACATCCTATCAGGAGGTTCACGATACAAACACAAAACTGATGAAATTAACCTTGATCGCTGGTTAAGGTGGTGTTTTCCAGATTGTTCCACTCTAAAGTGACTATTTTTCCCATTCTATACTGTATTCTTTGTAAGCACTGACTAAATCCAGCCACTCTGAAGAGGAGAGATATTAAGCTATACCTCCTGGAGGGAGAAGTATCTCCATATATTACTTGGAATTTTTTGTGTAAGGAAGATTTGTTCATTATCCCTCATTTATTTATTTATTTACTCAAAAAATTATTTAAACCCATATATACTTTTCAGTATCTATTTTATTCCTTGGGCTATTATCCAATAATATAATTTTTAATTTTGTTGCTCAAATTTTTCTAGTTTTGGACACCTGAAGTTCTTTTAGTTTAGCTTCTCTGCCCTTCTGACATGCCGTATTATTATTATTATTATTAATTTAGTACATCCATTCTTTCTGGCACTACATGATGCTCCACGCTTACATTGTGTTTCCATGCCACAGGCCTAGAATCAGCTATTTCTCCCAAACTATTTTCAGCATAATTTTGTGTGACCTGTTTTCTGTCCCTATAGTTTTGCCTTTTACAAATTGTCATGTAAATTTAATCACACAAGACTTAGTTTTTTGCATCTGGCAGTCTTTACTTAGTAAAATGTATTTAAGATTCTTCTACATTGTTGATCATTCCTTTTTGTCACCGAATAGTAGTCCATTGCCTTGATTTACCACAGTTTATTTATCCATTGCACTGTTGAAGAACATCTTGATTGTTGCTCGTATTTGGTAATTATGCATAATGCTACTCTAAACATTTGCTTACAGGTCTCTGTGAACATAAATTTTCAATCCACTTGAGTAAATACAAGGAGTGAGATTGTTAAGTCATATGGTCACTGTATGTTTTATGTTCCAAGAAACTTGCTGAGCCTCCAAAGTGGCTGTACATAATGCATTCCCACCAGAAATTAATGCAAGCTGATTTTGCCCCACACCTTCACAAGTCTTTGGTATTGTCAAATTTGTAATTTTGCTCATTTTAATAGGTATGTAGATATTTTGCCCATTTCTTCATTGAGCTGTTTATTTATGTACCGTAGAATTTAAAAACAACTTATATATTTTGGAAGAAAGCCCTTTTTAATATATGTTATTTGCAGATATTATATCTATGTGTATGGCTTGTCTGTTTATTCTCTTTAAAGTGTCTTTCACAAAGGAATTTTTTTTTTTTTAATTTTAAGTTGTACCTAAAACCTCATTGCCAAACCAAAGGTCACACAGATTTTCTCCTACGCTTTCTTTCAGAAGGTTTATTGTTTTACATTTATCAGTAATTTTGTGTTAAATTTTGTATAAGTATTGAGGGTTTAATTGTTCTACATTTAGATGTCCAATCCTTTCCACATTATTTGTAGACTATTTTTTTCTTTCAGATATTGTTTCTTTCAGCTTTTAATCTTAATTTGTTTTTAACTTTCATTTTTCTGTTTTGAGTCCTTATGTGTTTACTTTTTATTGATATGCATATCCTTCATTATTGAAATATATTAAACTTCAATTCCCTGATCTTATTTAAAATACCCGCTTTTGTTGCTAAAATTCAGCATCTAGTTCCACCTGATCATAGTTTCTTTTGGCTTTTTGTTGCTGTTATTTTTATGAGTATAGTTAATATTTTCCTGTCTTGTTGTATATTTCTTTGGTTGAAAATGGGACTAATTTTTCAGTGCCTCCTGATTCTGTTTTGGAAAGTACTCTGCCATTATTTAAAGTATATATCTGTCCTATCCTCTCTGTTCTTTTTTTTGGGTACTTCAATTATGTATATGTTAGACAGTTTGGTTCTTTTTCATGATCATAAGCAGGGATACCAGCATTTAGTAACTAGCTTTTCATGAATAGAAGTCAAAGTTGGTGCAGATTATAATTGGAAGGGCTTACTCAGTGTGCTAGAAAGGGTAGATATGAATTTTTTTAAATAATATTTTATTATGTTTGGGGTGAAAGTTGACTCAGAAGTTTAGTTCTCATTCAACAATTCTACACAAATTGTCCAGTGACATTGGTTACATTATTCAAAATGTGTGAACATTGTCATTATTTCTGTTCTGGTTTTTCCATTTCCATTAATCCAGTTTCCCTGCCCCATTACATTCTTATCTTTGTTTTAAAGTAATTGTAGTAATGACTTCTAGATCAGGGTGGCTTCCTCATATTTATAGCTTCTGTTTTTATTATAGCTGAATCTGAGATTGCTGGTCTGCATGGAGAAGCAAAGAGACAAAATCAAGAATCTAAGAGAGCAAGTAACAGTAGAAGAGATAAATGTTAAGATAATATAATCAAGAACAGAAAGTGATACATGCGTATACAAATTTAAGAGACTTGAAGGTAAAACAATAGATCCAAGATAAATTTACAGAAACAAAGTGTCTTAAGGATTTCTTGTATGTTAGTTTTTTTGTAGATAATTAAGAATGTGGAAGATTGTGGAAACAATTAATTAGAAACGTACAGCATTATTTCCTCAACATTATGGACATAGTTTATACCCCCAGAAGAGAATAGATGCCAGGGTGGCAACCAGCAAAAACACACTAACAGAATTTCCCATTTCGGTAGGAAGATTCAAACGTAAACTCCAATGAAGCCCTTTACTGTTACTAAAATATTTTTTTTCAAAATTGTTTTTAAAAAGCTTTTGCAGCAGCAAGAGTCAGGTCATACTTCTCCTGATGCTGTATATGAACATCACTCAATTATAAGCTAAAATGTCAGATCTAGATCTATTTATACATTAAATGCAAGTGAAACAATTAGAAGTGCTCTATTCACTTATTCATTTAAATCATTTATTGAGAATCAAATCATACAGGATTCTATAGACCACATAAACATTTTGTTAGAGGCAAGAGTTAAAATGGGTTCCCTGGGTCAAGAGCCAAACAAAAATTAGTCATAAGGCCATTTACAAGAAACAACTTTTATAGAGTCAAACATAGGCTAGCAATCCTTATCAGCATGAGATAGCAACACTCATCCAATCAAGATAAACCAGCTTAGCATTCATTTACAAACTTTCCCAAAACAAAAGAAAAATTAATTGTGATCAACGAATAAAAGCAAAGAGCAAGATACTTACCGATCTAAGCTTTATAGGGCATTGTAACTGTAAAATTGAGCCCAATCACCGTTTTCAGTTTAGGGTGCTCCATGTGCTCAGTTTCTAGCTCAATAAACCCTGTTAACTCTAACTGTCTAGCTAATCATCCCCTTTCCCCCCACCTTTGGACTACCATTTTAAAGATATTACCTTTTATCTCTGAGTGTGATTTTTACCTTGCTATTTTTTTTTAAGGAGTTTGGATTGATTTCTGTGATTGTTGGGAAACTATGGAATTGTTTTAGTCTACTCAATTATGTGTTTTGTCAAAATTTTAAATAGATATTTCAAGTGGATTTGAAGGGGACAGGATAAGAGAGAGCAGGTTTGTGGGCAGTGCCCAGAAGGACTGGGACTCATAAAAATTGTTAATAATATTTCCACGATTCGGAGTAAAACTCAATTTGCCACATGGCATTATGCTTTAGAACCAAATCTAGAGATAGACCCTTTAGGTGTAAATCTTAGTTATGCCACTTAGTAGTTATGAGAGATTGGGCAATTACTTAGCTTTTTAAAGTGTCAATTTCCTCATCTCTAGAATTGAGGTAGGGCAGTACTTAACTCATAGAGTGGTAATAAAGAGTAAATGAATTATTATTTGTACAAGGACTTGAAAGGATTCATAGAATATACTAAGCACTGTACAGATATTTGTTAAACAATTTAAATTCTAAAGAAAATTTAACACACAAATATTTTATTTGAATAAACCTGCTTATGCAGATTGGAAGTTTTTTTTTGATGATGATTTTTTACATTCTGAACATGTCGCTTGGTTCATACATTATTTTGTTACAATGATGAAGGGACTACTAGAATTTGTCAGATGACGTTCAGTGATATAAATAGCTTTCATAAACATGATCACAAAAAATAATCAATCTCTCATAAATTTTTACCATTGCTCTAGCATAATTTTCTCATTTATTTCTAAATATGTCTTATACTGAGTAATGATGATGTGTTATGTTTTAGCATACAAAAGTATAGAAAATTATTTTATTTAAGAAGTCTTTCAATATTAAATAATAAACACTGACTTATTTTTGTAGGTACAAGATACAAATATGACATAAAAAAATTACTGTACAGATGGAATACATGAACTCAAAATACCAAAAATTTAAAACAATTTTTTTTTCTCTTAAAAAATTTAAGAGGGCACGGTCAAGATAGTGGAATAGTCAGACACTTCCTGAGATCCCTCTTACAACAAAGACCCAAAGAAACAAGCAAGCTGATTTTATATTACAATCTAGGAGCCCTGAACATCAAAGACAAAGTTGTGGAGTTGAAGTGAGCAGTAGGGGGAGGGAAAAACTATTCAGAAGCAGTGAGGATTTGCCAGGCATGACCTGGCCATCACCCTATATGCTGGATAGGCTGGTCTGCATGGGCTGAGGCAAGTATTAGCACTCGGGACATATTTTCTACATTGGGAGAAACTGAGTGACAGAGAGCCTGCACAAGCCTATGGAGCCAGGGGGAAGCAGCACTGGATATGTGAAAGTTAACTGCAAACATCTAACCTACCGCATGGGATCAAAATAACTCTTCCGCCTCTGTGAAGTGCCTCCCTCCCCTTCACCTGTCCCCTCCCCACTCTGCTCTGGTCCTTGTCTGGCTTCAGCAATTACCTCATCCACTAGGCCAGAAGTGGGACCAATTGTGTGCACCTGAGACAGTCTTCCAGCTTTGAAAAGGGAACAAAAAAACAAACAAATAACAAACAGGGAAATATAATCTGTCAGCTCCCCTAAGCCAAGATCTCAGGACGGGCACTGCTCCTTTGCCCAGGCATAGGAATAAGGGGTCAACCGACTTCAAATGCCTTGCACCCCTGCATACACCTGTGTAGGCCCTTTTCAACCGTGTAGACCCTCATTAGCACAGTATAACACTGTAGATACCTGAAGCCTATTTTCAACTGCAACAGCTAAGTGGCAGATTTGTGACATATGACACCACCCTGTCCATTAAGCGGGGTCCTCACCTACCCACATCAGGGACCTGAGGACTGGTGGCTCAACCCACTCCACCTAGCCACCCATGACAGGGATTGAAGAATAAGTGGTGCCTCCCAGTCCTTACAACCAGTAGTTTTGGGTGCCCAGAGTCCAGCTGCAAAACGTACCCACCTATCTGCTCTAGGGAACAGGCACACGCCTTCCACCCAGGCACTCAGGGGCAGCCATCAGGCCCCTACCTTCCTCAGCACATAACCCTCTACAGCACCAGATACCTGGGCCTGCTCCAATCACCATGACATAGCCCTGCCTGTCTAGGACTGTTAATGAAACCCTACATACACACTCAGTGACCAATGACCTGGATACCTGAGCTGAATCCACCAAGAAAAGTAAATAATAGCAGTTCTAACCACCTAATAGCAGCTCTAACCACCTGGTGACAGGATATGAGAGTATCAAAGATGCCAATAATCAAAGTAGTTCATACAACCAGCCCATATGGGCATATCAAAATAAAACAAAACAAGAAGCTAGGACACAGTAAGTAAACATAAAGTAAATAAATATAGTAACTTGTCGATGGCTTGGAGATGACAGTCAGTATCAAATCACATAAAGAGGTAGATCATGATGGCTTCAGCTAGTGACCAAAACAATGAACCAGGAAACCTCCCAGGTAGAAAGAAGGTCTTAGAATTGCTGGAGGTAGAATTCAAAGGATTAATATACAGAGCTCTTCAAGAGATCAGGAAGGAAATCAGGCAAAATGCAGACCTAGCCAAGGAACACACAGACAAAGCTGTAATTTAGAAAGGCTATTCAAGATCAAAATTACAAATTTAACAGGCTGCAAGAATCCATACAGAGACATCAAACTGAAATCCAAAAGCTTTACAATAAAATTTCAGGATTATACAACTCAATAGAAAGTCATAGGAACAGAGTCGAGGCAATGGAAGTCAGAATTAGTGAGATTGCCAATAAAGCACTTGACACCAATTTAGTTGAGGAAAAATCAGAGAAAAGAATTTTTAAAAAATGAAGAAACCTGAAGAATTATGTGAGACTCTATCAAAAGGAAAAACCTATGAATGACTGGAATACCAGAAAGGGGGGGAGGGAATAAGAGAAAATACAGACAGAATTGCTGAAGAGTTGTTGGAAGAAGCTCTTAACCTCTCTGCCTCCAGGGTTTCCTCTAGCAACATACTACCTATCTAAACTAACACAAACCGAGGTAGAAAAACTAAATAAACCTATAAGGAAAGAAGAGATTGAAGAGGAAATTAAAAAACCCAGAACAATAAAAAGCCCTGGCTCTGACAGATTCACTGGAGAATTCTATCAAATTTTCAGAGAAGAGTTAACACAACAACTACTAAAGGTATTTCAGAGTATAGAAAAGTATAGAATATCACCAAACTCATTCTATGAAGCCAGCATAACTCCGATACCAAAACTGGGTAAAGACACCACAAAAAAAAAAAAAAAATTACAGGTCTATATCCCTCATGAACTTAGATGCAAAAATCCTTAACAAAATTCTAGCCAACAGAATTCAACAACATATCAAAAAAAATAATTCACCATGACCAAGTGGGATTCATACCAGGTATGCAGGGATGGTTCAACATTTGAAAAACAATCAGTGTAATCCATCACATAAATAAAACAAAAGACAAAACCACATGATGTTATCAACTGATGTGGAAAAGGCATTTGACAAAGTCCAACACCCATTCATGATAAAAAACTCTCAGCAAAATAGAAATAGAAGGAAAATTCCTCAACATAATAAAAGACATTTACACTAAACCAACAGCCAACATCATCCTAAATGGAGAGAGTCTGAAAGCATTCCCCCTGAGAATGGGAACCAGATAAGGATGCCCTTTATCACCACAATTATTCAACATTGTGCTGGAGGCCCTAGCCAGAGCAATAAGGCAAGAAAGAGGAATAAAGTGTATCCAAAATGGTAAAGAAGAAGTATCCCTATTTGCAGATGATATGATCTTATACACAGAAAATCCCAAAGAATCCTCAAGAAAATGGCTGGGACTGATAGAAGATTTCAGCAAAATATCAGGATACAATATAAACATACAAAATCAGTTGGATTTCTGTACACCAACAAAGACAACTTTGAAGAGGAAATCACCAAATCAGTACCATTTAGAATAGCCCCCAAGAAGATAAAATATTTAGGAATAAATCTAGCCAGAGATGTAAAAGACCTACACAAAGAAAACTATAAGACACTACTGCAAGAAGTCAAAAGAGACCTACATAAGTGGAAAAACATACCTTGCTTGTGGATAGGAAGACTTAACATTGTGAAAATGTCTATTATACCCAAAGCAATCTACAGATACAATTTAATCCCAATCCAAATTCCAATGACATTTTTTAATGAGCTGAAGAAATAAATCACCAACTTCATATGGAAGGGAAAGAGGCCCCGGATAATAAAGCATTACTGAAAAAGAAGAACAAAGTGGGAGGCCTCACACTACCTGATTTTAGAACCTGTTATACAGCCACATTAGTCAAAACAGCCTGATATAAGTACAACAACGGTACATAGACCAATTTATCCAGACATAAATTCATCCACTTATGAGGAGCTGATATTTGACAAGGGCACAAAGTCTGTTAAATGGGGAAAAGACAGTCTCTTTAACAAATGATACTGGCATAACTGGCTATCCATCAGCAAAAAAAAAAAAAAAAAAAAAAATGAAACAAGACCCATATCTCACACCATGTACAAAAACTAACTCAAAATGCATCAAAGGCCTAAATATAAAATCTAAAACAATAAAGGTCATAGAAGAAAAAATAGGGACAATGCTAGGAGCCCTAATACATGGCATAAACAGAATACACACCTTAACTAACAATGCTGAAACACCAGAAAAGAAACTAGATAACTAAGGACCCTAAAAATCATCTAAAGAATTCACCAAAAGAGTAAAAAGACAACCTACAGACTGGAAAAAAAAAAAAAAAAAAAATTGGCTAAGACACATCTGATCAGGGTCTAATCTCTAAAATCTATAAGATACTACAAAACCTCAACAACAAAAAGACAAATAACCCAATTAAAAAATGGGCAAAGAATAGGAACAGACACTTCACCAAAGAAGACATTTAGAGGGCTAACAGATACATGAGGAAATGTTTGAGATCATTGGCCAGTAGAGAAACCCAAATCAAAACTACAGTGAGATACCATCTCACCACAACAATTCTAGCACTAATCTCAAAAACACAAAATAGTAAATGTGGTGGAGAGACTGGAACACTTATATACACTGCTGATGGGAATATAAAATGGTAAAACTGCTTTGGGTATCCATTTGGTGTTTCCTTAAAAAGCTAGAAATAAAAGTACCACATGATCCAGCAATCTCACTGCTTAGAATATATCCTAGAGAAATAAGAACCGTCACATGAATAGATGTATGCACACTCATGTTCATTGCAGAACTGTTCACAATAGCAAAAAGATGGAAACAACCTAGGTGCTCATCAACAGATGAATAATAGTTAAATTATGGTACACGGACACTATGGAATACTACTCAGTGATAAAGAACAATGATGAATCCAGAAAACACCTCATAAGATGGATGGATCTGGAAGGCATTATGCTGAGTAAAATTAGTCAGTCGCAAAAGGACAAATATTGTATGAGACCACTATTATAAGAACTCAAGAAAAGGCTTAAACACAGAAGAAAACATTCTTTGATGGTTGTGAGAATAGGGAGAGAGGGAGAGAGGAATTCACTAACTAGATAAAAAAATAGTGGATAAGAATTATCTTAGGTGAAGGGAAGGACAACACACAATACAGGGAAAGTCAGCACAACTAGACTAAACCAAAAGTTAAGAAGTTTGCTGAACACAACAAAGCACTTTGAGGGACAGAGTAGCAGGGGCTGGGGTCTGGGGACCGTGGTTTTGGGGAACATCTAGGTCAACTACCATAACAAAGTTTATGAAGAAAGTGTTCTGCATCGCACTTTGGTGAGTGGCATGTGGGGCCTTAAAAGCTATGGAGCAGCCATCTAAGATGCATCAATTGGTCCCAACACAGTTGGAGCAAAGGAGAATGAAGAACACCAAAAACACAACAAAAAAATATATTAGCCCAAGAGACAAAAGGGCCACATAAACCAGAGACTCCATCAGCCTGAGACCAAAAGAACAAGACAGTGCCCAACTACCACCAATGACCACCTTGACCGGGAACACAACAGAGAGTCCCTGAAGGAACAGGAGAAAAGTGTGGTGTAAAAAAAACAGACTTAATGGTCTGGCTGAGACTGGAGGCTCCCAGGCGCTCTGTTAACCCAGAACTAAAACCATTCCTGAAGCCCACTCTTCAGACAAAGATCCAACTGGAATATAAAACATAAAATAATACTTGTGAAGAGTGTGCTTCTTAGATCAAGCAGATACATGAGATCAAATGGGTGACTTCTGTCTAGAGGCAGAATGAGAAGGCAGAAAGCAACAGGAGCTGGTCGGATGGACACAGGAAACCCAGGGTGCAAGGGGGGAGTTTGCTGTCACATTATAGGAATTGCACAGTGTCACATAATAATATGCATATAAGTTTTTGTATGAGAAAATAACTGGAGCTGTAAACTTTCACCCAAAGCACAATTGAAAAAAATTAAGATATTAAAGATATGATCAAGTTTCTTCCTTTATTCTCAGGGAGTTAAAACACAATGAGGAATATTGTATTTTATGTTAATTTTGATAGCGACCACCTCTTTATTAAGAGCTTTATACCCCATTGTGCATTTTAGAATATTCCATCATTACTTATGAATTCATAATTCTAAATTATATTGATACCTTTCATGGATCCAGTTCCTGGATACCTTCACAACCCAGTGCTAGTTTAGTTAGAAAATGTGTTCTAATGTATATTTCTTTTTTTTTTTACTTTTTTAATTGACACACAGATAATCTGAGGTATGTTTTGATTTGTTTTGTTTTTAAGTCATTAGTGTAGAAATGGTCCTCTTCATAAAGCTAAGGATTTGATAAAGAGTGTATCCTGAAATCTGTATTGTTGTATATTAAAATTCCCTTAAGGTCCTTCTGATAATGCAAAGTGACTTTATTCTTAACAAAACTATACATGTGTAGCTGGATTTTCTCTATGGACACTTATTCTTATTAAATTAGCTGAGACATATTGATATTTATTATTCCCACTGACCCTCTCCTTTACAGTTTTTTACTTATCTGGAAATTTAGTCAAAACCTACCTCAGAGAACAGTGACATTCATAAACACTTTGGACTTCTTGAGATAGTATTAGACTATCAACTAATTCTGCTAATGGGGCCCCTGTGATCTAAAATCATATGGTTAATGTGTTCAATAATTAGATTTGTATGAAAATCAGTCTACTTGGAGTAGAATAATTTGACCTTTCAAGTTTATTCTAGGATATCCGGTGTGTCAGAAATAAATTTCATTAGAAGAAATAATATTAGCAAATAGCTTCTAAGGTATTTCAAAATAAATCAGTGGTGCTTTTGTGATGGCTGACTAGTTCCTTAAAAAAACAGCCCCGCTGCAACTAGTAACTAGAAACTCTGGACAAAATATTAAAAATAATAATAACAATCTGAAGTGACAGCATGCTGAAACAAGAGATGTATTTTGGAGGTAAAGTAGATACTATTAAAAAGAAATGTTTATGATATGAGCAATACATCTTTATGGTGCTTACGCTGAGAACCAGGTAGTTAATGAAATAGAAAACAGAGAAAAATAGAATAAAAAAAGTCAAATATTCTATTGGTTTTGAAAAGAATAAAAAGACACAATGTCTTTAGCACTAATGATGGAAAAAGTAAGGAGAATTAACTACATAAAAACAAATGAAAAAGGGTGCAACTATAAATATGCACAGGTTAAAAAAATGCAAAACTACCAATTAAAAACATTATTGTTTCTTGTTAAGAAATTCTTTACTATTAATTATAATATAAAGTCTTGAGAGTAAATGCAATCGTGTATAACAAAAGTTTTGTATTTGCCACTACTTCCCATTAATTACAGACTCCTTTACAGGGATGGACCTTAATTGTTCAGGAATTTTCAGTGACTTCCTTTTATTTCTTCTGTGATTCTTACTAAGTATTCTGAAACTGTGGTCCTCTGATTAGAACTAGCTTTCAATTATGGTAATACCCTCTTCAAATCACGGTGTTGAATTTCTTCTTATAGCAATAAATCTCAGAAATCTTTAAAATATAAGTTTAAAAGTTTCTATTTCTGTATTTTTGTAATGTGGGAAAACAAAATGGTGGCAGTGAAATGTATTAGAGGAGACCAGAAAATACTATACATTTTGTAATTTTTATAATACATTTATATATATATATTTTTTTTTTCTGAATGAGCTTTCCTGGATTTCTATGGATTGAGATTACAATATGCTGATATAGGAAATAACTTTCATGGTGAAATCCCTAAAAGACACACATAATCCAGTCATTCTGTCTTTCAAACTGATGCTCAATTTTGCTCCCACTTTTGTCCACAAGTCATTTTTCTATGTTGAAAAGGCAGTATCACTCATGTGTAAATTATGTATACACCTACAGACAGACCTGTAGCCAATCCTTGTCTTTAACTGTACGTATCTTCATTTAGGAGCCCTGGTGGTGCAGTGGTTAAGAGCTACAGCTGCTAACCAAAAGGTCAGCAGTTCGAATCCACCAGCTGCTAATTGGAAACCCTGTAAGGTAGTTAAGTTCGAATCCACCAGCTGCTAATTGGAAACCCTGTAAGGTAGTTCTACTCTGTCCTTTAGGGTTGCTATGACACAGAATCAACTTGTCGGCAATGGGTTTGGCTTTTTTTTTTTTTTTTTAACTTTTATTGAGCTTCAAGTGAACATTTACAATTCAAGTCAGTCTGTCACATATAAGTTTACATACATCTTACTCCGTACTCCCACTTGCTCTCCCCCTAATGAGTCAGCCCTTCCAGTCTCTCCTTTCGTGACAATTTTGCCAGCTTCCCACTCTCTCTATCCTCCCATTCCCCCTCCAGACAGGAGATGCCAACACAGTCTCAAGTGTCCACCTGATATTATTAGCTCACTCTTCATCAGCAGCTCTCTCCCACCCAGTGTCCAGTCCGTTTCATGTCTGATGAATTGTCTTCGGGGATGGTTCCCGTCCTGTGCCAACAGAAGGTTTGGGGGTTTGGTTTTTGAATCTTCATTTAGGGATCATAACATTTTGCTTAATTGTTAAAGTTTCTAGACTGTAATTAGCTAACTAAAGCATGAGCCATGTTTCTGTCTTCATTGATTAATTCCTCCCCAAATTGCAAAGAGAGCTTGTGAACACTATTAAGCTAAATTTATGATTTTCTTCTCTTCAAAAAGCAGGCACAGTGTGGTTGTCCCTCCTCTGTGGTCCCATAGAATCTTATACAATCTTTCATTTTAGCACTTATCTCACTGTGCTGTAATTATTTGTTTGCATATGTCTGTTACATTGAGTAATGGTCCCATTAAGGCAGTGCCTTTTTTTTCTTTTTTCTTACTCAACCCATAATTCCTAACACCTAGAACAATGCTTGTTATAATTGTCATATAAATGAAACCATCATACCTCCTACATCACTGTCACCACCTTTAATGTCACAATACCTACAGCAATGTTAACTGGCCTGTTTTCATGAAGTTATCTTTAGGGGTTATACAGCCACTATACACGCATTGAATCATCCTTAGGTTTAAAACTGCCCAGACGAATTTACAAATTGTAAAAGAATTTATCATGGCATGTGTGGATTGCCCAGTAAAATCATAAATTTATGATCACTAGTTGATTTCTGGTTTGGTCTGTATCAATATGAAAAAGAAAATGACTACATCATTTCCTCAGCACACTTAGAAAGTCACATTAAGCCATTTGTATCAGAGTTCAGAAAACCTGTTTACATTTAAAGAACTGTGATGCAATACATGGTTACCAATAACTGGAGAATTCCAGTGCTGTAGAAAAGGCAAATAACTTTTTTATTTTTAAACATATAACTAATCAGTGAATTAAATTAACCTGTTATAAATAGCACAGTTTGTTGAAGTTACACTATTTAAGAACTAGCATAGTGGTATGTGCACATTTTTATTAGAATACAGAGATATTTTAACTAATCATTGACATTTTGATTCTGCTAATGATCAGTGCTTTTAAAATTTTCTACTGAGACTACTAACAGATTGTCATATTCTATATGCTATGTACAGTTGTGTTAATGTAATCGTTAATGTTCAGGATTAGAATATTGTAAGTTTTTCATTTTAAGTATTGTAGCTAAACTTAGCAGTAGCCTGCACCATTTTATACTGCATATGGAATATAAACATATGTGATTTTTTTCATAATCCAGCAGCAGTTGGCCCTAAGATATTTTATGATCATGCTGTGTGAGGGACTGGTCAGGAGTAATAGGGATTCTTTAGCTTAGCGAAAATGATTTAGCTCTAAGGTTGAATTTGGGAAATGCAGCTGAGTTGGCTGTACAAATTGAAACTATGTGAGTCAAATTAAGGTTTAATTTACAATCATAGATATCTAAGCTACTCTTGTTGAACTGAAGCACTCACAAAGAAGAGCTGTAGGTAATAAATAGTTTGCTGTTTGTTTTCTATATGTCCTTTGTCTTTTTTTCACTCTATTTCTTCCTTACTTTCTTATTTTATGTTAGTTAGTCTTACATTATTTATTGTGTGGATTAGAGTTACTGTCTAGTAGTTTTTTATTTTACACTGAAAGACCCTGACTCCCTTTATTATTTTAGTTGGATAGTTTAAATATTAATTTAATAGTTTAGGTAGTGACAAAGCCTTTCAGATTATGGCTATCTGGAAATGTTTTAACTTTTCCTTCATTTTTGAAGGATAGGTTTACCAGATACAGAATTATTGATTGGAATATCTTTTCTTACAGTGTTTTTTTTTTTTTTCTTATAGTATCTCTTACAGCGTTACAATACAGTATTCTATTGCCTTCTGATCTCCATAGATTCTGATGAGCTATTAGCTGTTAATCTTATTGAGCATCTCTCATATATGATGAGTTGCTTCTGTTCTGTTCCTTTCAAGATTCTCTCTTTTTTGTTTGTTGTTGTTGTTGTTAGGTGCCGTTGAGTCAGTTCCGACTCATAGTGACCCTATGCACAACAGAATGAAACACTGCCTGGTCCTGCCCCATCCTTACAATTGTTGTTGTGCTTGAGCTCATTGTTGCAGCCACTGTGTCAATCCACCTCATTGAGGGTCTTCCTCTTTTTTGTTTAGGTTTCAACAATTTGATTAGATTTGCTTAGGTATGGAGGTCTCTGAGTTTATCCAACTTGGAGTTCATTTTTCCTCTTGGAGGTTTATATTAATGATTTTCATTAAATTTTGGATGTTTTCATCTGTTATGTATTCAAATATTCTTTCTGCCTCCTTTCTCTCACTCTGCTCTTCTGGTAATTCCATTACGTGTAAGTTGGTAGGCTTGATAGTGTCTCAGAGGTTTTTCTGTCTTTTTTTTTTCTGTTCCTCTGACTGAATAATCTCAATTGTCCCATCTTCAATTTTGCTGCTTCTTTCTTCTCTTTCTTCTCCCTGCTCAAATCTGCTGTTGCATCTTTCTAGTGAAATTTTCATTTCTGTTGTATTTTTCAACTCCAAAATTTCTAATTAATCTTTGTTAATTTTACTTAATCTTTATGTAACTTCTATCTCTTTATTGGTATTTTCAATTTGGTCAAATATTGTTCTCATACTTTCCTTTGGTTCTTTAGACATGGTTTCCTATAGCTCTTTGAACATATTTAAAATAGCTGATTTAAAGTCTCTGTCTAGTAAGTTCAATATCTGGGCTTTTCTCAAAGAACTTTTCTATTGATTTTTTTTTTTTTTTCTGTTTATGGGACATGCTTTCTTGTTTCTATACATGTCTCATACTTTTTATAGAAAAGCAGATATTTTAAATAATATAATGTGGCAACTGTAGAAATCAGAGTCTTTCACTCACCAAGATTTATCATTGCTACTGTTTCTTGTAGTTATTATTGTTTCTTTGGTAATTTTTATGATATATTTCTGTTAAGGCTGTATTTTTTGTTGTATGTGGACACTGAAGTTTCTATGTGGTTAACTTAGTGGACAGCTAATAGTTGAACAGATATTTCCTTAAATTACTGTAACCAACACATCCCCCAGTCTTTATGGCAGGTATTGTGGCACACCTTCAGTGCTCAGCCAGATAGAACTCATCCTTCATTTCTTGTTTGCAAACAGCCTGAAGGACAGCCAGAGATGAGACCTTTGATCTTCTTAGGTCGTTGCTCAGCGTGTGCACAGTCCTATGCATGCACATGGACTTCTAGATTATCAGAGTTTGTTGGAGTTTTGAACTCTTCCTATGGATATGACATCCAAAGCTTGCCTTTTTAAGCCTTTTAATTAACATGGTGTTTGTCCCTACTGTTTTCTATTATTTCTGGTGGCCCTGAAGTTAAAACACTTGCTTATAGTTGATTCAACAAACACTCTCTGGGCAGAAGTAATTTAGCATTGGGTGAGCTGGAGTCAGTTCAAATACAGACACTCTTGCAAGTGGATCCTCCAGGAAACCGCAAGATAGCGCAAATAATAGCAATTCTTTGAGGATGAGCCTTCAAAAGAGCTTAATTTCTCTTCTTTTTTTGTGTGTGTTTTTTGCCGGTATTCACAGGGTTAAAGTCTGTTATTTTTCAAGGTTACCACCGAACTAGAGAGCACAAAGTGGTGCTCCCAGTGCCGTGGTGCTAGGGGAAGTTAAAACAAAGCTCATTCTTACTGTGATTCACTCTTTTCTTGAATAAATGTTCCTCAGTTGCTGCAAGTTTTGTTAATTTCCAGAGTTGTAAAAAAGTTAATTCTAGCAATATTTGCCAATTTCTTGTTACTTTTATGGAGGAGATAACGTTTTGGTGGTTGTTGTTAGGTGTCATTGAGGGTTGCGACTCATAGCAACCCTATGTACAACAGAACGAAACACTGCCCAGTCCTGCACCAACCTCACAATCATTGCCATATTTGAACCCACTGTTGTAACCACTGTGTCAATTCATCTCATTAAGAGCCCTTGTCTTCTTCGCTGACCCTCTACCTTACCAAACATGATGTCCTTCTGCAGGGAATGGTCCCTCCTGATAACATGCCCAAAGTACATGAGACAAGGTCTCACCATCCTCACTTCCAAGGAGCACTCTGGCTGTATTTCTTCCAAAACAGGCTTGTTCATTCTTCTGGGAGTTCATACTATATTCAATATTTTTTGCCATCAATGTAATGCAAAGGCATCAATTCTTCTTTGGTCTTCCTTATTCATTGTCCAGCTTTCACATGCATATGAGACTATGGAAAACATCATGGCTTAGGTCAGGTGCACATTAGTCCTCAATTTTTTTGGAGGAGGAAGGGTCATTATTCCACCATTTTTGCTGATTTCATTCCCTTTTCCACCATAGAGTTTTTGTACAAGTTTTTACCTTTATCTATAATGTACTTTTACCTAATTATTTGCATGGTTCACTTGTTCTTATCTCTCAGATTTTTCCTTAAATTACATGTCTTCCAAAAGACTTCCCATCACTGCCTTATTTCTGTAGACTGCCACTCTTCATGATAGTCTCTATCACTGGGTCATGGCCCTTCTCTTCACATGGTATGTTTTGAAATAATATATCAATTTGGTTTCTTGTTTTTTATGCCCCAGTATATGTACAAATACTTGTGGATAAGAATAATGCATATCTATTTTATCCCCCATATACATCAAGTAATTGAATAATCTCCTATATCTATTAGAAAACTCAGTAAGTAGTCATTAGATTATTGACTAATTTGATTAATTAATGACTTAACTACCATGGAATTATGTGAGAGAATCCTGTAATGTGATGACTTTGTTTATACTGATTGGTGTTTTATTCTTAATAAAAGGGAAATAAAATCTAAGGCAGTAAAATATAGTCCTGAGTATATATTCTAGTTGTTTCCAGGTTACAATTAGCCCTAAAATGGGATGGGCCTGGTGTTTTAGGTAAAAAACATGAATGACTGCAACTCTGCAGGACTATGGAAAAAGGCAAACAGGATAAAATCTCTCTCTCTCTCTGTCTTACACACACACACACACACACACACACAAACACAACCAGTAGTAAAACTAGACCAAAAAGAAATTATAAAATGAGAGTTTAAGATTGTTCTGAGCAATAGTATATACTTAGTCAATCTGCATCATATGGACAATTTGATAATCTTAATGGAATAATTACAAATTGAAAGGAGCAGCAAAATCATTCATGCTTCTTTATTATGACAATTCATAAGATTCCACCAAATTTATATCAGGAAAAGAGAAAAAGAAAAATTTTCCTTTGATTCATAAAATTAAAACACTTTCAAAGAGTCAAATTAATTCAAAGTAATTAACAACATGAATATGTTTTCTTGTTAAAACTCACAATTCATTTGACTATCTAACATGACATTTTTTTTAATTTAGTATATATCACGCTGCGTTTATTTTTTTTTAATAGCAGATAAAATAACACATTTCAAATAAATACTCCAAATTAGATATTTAAATGTAAGATGGAGGGTAAAGCATATGTCAAAGAAGGTGTATAGAGTATCTCTATTCCTTTGTCCCAAACAAACTTGGAGATTTTGTAAGGCTGTTCTTCATTTAAGCTTCCCCTTAGTTAACAGTGAGTTTAGTGGTAATGAAATTGTTCTTCCTATATTCAACTTTGTGGGGCAGTGGAGTGAAGTTGCTTCCGTTAGGATGCACTCCTGTGGTTAAAGGTAAGGAGTTGGGGTGAGGAGGCAAAATATGAATCCACTGTCTACAAACAATAACAACTACTACAATATCATAATTCCCAGTGAGTCTGGAAAATAATTCCCAGGAGAATTTTTCCATCAGGAGAATGAATGAAAATGTGATTATTGGAACTCTGGATTTAAAAAAAAAAAAAAAAATCATTCCGTTTTTCCAAA
The DNA here is from genome assembly GCF_030014295.1 of Loxodonta africana. Classification (NCBI taxonomy): domain Eukaryota; kingdom Metazoa; phylum Chordata; class Mammalia; order Proboscidea; family Elephantidae; genus Loxodonta; species Loxodonta africana. The sequence continues at coordinate 64,640,188 of NC_087355.1, forward strand.
GACCATTGACCACCTGGTCAAATTGTAGCCAAGTAAATGCATTACAGGAATTCTTTCCTCACAACTTCTGCTGATACTTTGTGAACTGTGATACGCGAGTTCCAAAGAACAAGCTACAAATGAACCAAGTCAGTTTCATATTGTAATAGAATAGACAGATATGCAAACAAGCAATTTCAATGCAGTAATAAAAGCCCATATCTATTATACAGTTTATAATGTGAGTAAAGTAGAAATCTACCTAACTTTGCCAAAATTTAATTACCAAATCTCTATTTTGCAATTAATTCACTCAAATCATGTCCATAATTCAAGTTTATAAAAGAAAATATCTTTTTATTTTTATGAACTTGAGTGTATATAATTGCCCTCTGCTGTTCAATTTTACTTTCCTTTGTACAATGGATGTCACTAAGTAAAATTGCCAGAAGATGTGTAACACTGAATCTCATCACTGAAGAGAGGAAAAGCTACAAGGGTTGACAAGTCCTTAATTATATCGATGAATAAAATAAATGAGATTTTAAGCTAATTAATTTAGCTTTTTATGTTGCAAAAAGCAATTCTAACTTTTGTTACATTTACTCTAATGCCCAGAGCACTTGACATAGCTAAAAATAAAGAATATATCATTGCTTATCAGACTGATAAACACACTCTTACCTTTCAACTAATTTTTAGAGAATACTAATTATAAAACTTATTGCAAAAATACTTAATGAGTTCTCAGGTGAAGTGGAAATCCTAAGTACTTCTGTGCCTTAATACAGACTGGATTAGCAGTTCCAGGGCAATTATGTTCTAAAGTACTGAAGCAAGACTATTGGAAAGAAGTATATTTTTGGTTGTAACTAACAAGAAATTATATGTGATAAATAGATTTTTTTAAATATTATGTATAGAAATATTGCAATTTTGCCAAGCTATGCAAATGAACTACTTTAAGTCTAAATATATTTTCTTCTGATTTAGAAATAAAATGCCATTAATATAAGTACACATGTGTACTTATATTGTTTTTCTATTTTATATCTGTTTATATTAATGTTAAAATATCTATTTATTTGATGCAATCTATAAATACATACAAACTTAAGGTATGTATGCACTGATTAAAAAGCTTTTATCCCCTTATATGCCTGGCCATACAGCATCCGCTCTTCTAACTCATCAGGAGCCACCATGCCAATAAGCTGCCTTATATTCAGTCTTCTCCAATACCCCTAGTCAAAATCTTTGATTATATTACTCTCTCTCTCTATATATATAACCAAACTCATTGCCATGGAGTCAATTCTGACTCATAGTGACCCTATAGGACAGAGTAGAACTGTTCCATAGAGTTCCCAAGGAGCACCTGATGGATATGAACTGCTGACCTTTTGGTTAGCAGCCATAGTTCTTAAACACTACACTACCAGGGTTTCCATATATATATATATATATAAAACAATTATAAAATTTAAGAACTTCTCTATTAGATTATGTGACTTACCAGAGAGAAGGGAACTTTATTTTTAATTGTAATTATTAGTTTTAGGTATTGAATAACTATAAATTACCATAAAAAAATAACATTGAGAGGAAACCACGTGTGCCAACCCTCCAACTGAAGAAATAAAGCCATAATGGTATCTTTCTTTTTCTTTCCTCTAGAACATCATTTAGGTAAGTATTAGTCTTTTTTATTTGCCATATTTTATGACTTTTTCTTTCATATTTTGTCTGTCTTTGCTTTCTGTGCTGTGTTCTGCTTTTTTTTTTGCTTTTTCACATCTTTCTCCCAGTTCACTAATTCTAACTTCACCCGTGTCTAATCTGCTATGAAAACTGCAGCAGCACAGCCCAGTTTGGGGTTTAAGGCTGCTATCAAACTCATCAGAACAATGAGGCTTTGACCTCATACTATATTTATTAGCTTTACAAATGAGTACAAGGCAAGTTTTACAGCAAACCCAGAATTTTCCACTCATGAGGAGACAAAAAAGCTTCTTTTACCTCCTCACCCATGTAGCCTGTGTATACAAACCACAGCTGACTCTCCCACCAATCTTTCAGATTGTTCTAATTATGCGTGTCATTTTTAATTAATGTTGTTCATGCAATTCCATACAACATTATCTATATGGTGTTTTCTTTGTCCAGAAAGGACTTACATTTGTGTAGGGTAGTCACTTAGGCTATTCACCCTAGCGATCTTAGACTCCTAATTCAATCAGCAGTTGAACAGATTTGAACAAAGGACTCAGTCCCTAAAGGACTGGTCTATTTAAGGTTTGCTTTTATTTTTAGGATTTATTCCCTCAGAGTTCTGCCCTCCTTCATGAGTCCTAAGCCCCATAATTAGTATATTTCTGGACCTGACTCAGCTATGTTTTTACTTACTAGTACTCACTGTACTTTTAAGTTTATTGGAACTTTATCTGTGAAAATTATTTGAGTCCTGAATTTAAGCTGTCTTTGTCAAGAAGACATTTGTACAAACATTTGCAAGGTATCTGTGGGCACTAACAAGTTATGGTTCCTCTAAAAGGTTTTTCAAAGCAAAGGGATATTCTAAACTGATTCAGTAGGCTTTTGCCTCTGAACTCTCAGGGGAGTTTGGTTTTCTTATTCTCCCCCCCCCTTTTTTTTATCAAGGACAAGACATGAGTTTTCTTACTGTCCCTTCTGTAGATGGGGTATATTTTTAGCTTACCTACCAGGCACTCCCTGGAAACCCTATGAGGCAGTTCTACACTGTCCTATGTGGTTGCTGTAAGTCAGAATTGAATCAACAGCAATGAGTTTTTTCAGTATATTTAAGTTGTAGTCCTTTGGAGTACTATCCTTATGTCGGTGTATGCTATTAGATCCGCTCTTGAGCTGGCCTACATTTCATCTCTTGTCACCTGCAAATTCTGTGGTTATACAACAGAAATTTAAACTCGTTGGTGTTAGAAGCCCTCGACTCGGTTCCAACTCATAGAGACCCTATGTACAATGGAATGAAGCACTGCCAGTCTTGTGCTATTTTCACAGTAGTTTTTATGTTTGAGAAAATTGTTACAGCCACAGTGTCAGTCCATCTCTTGGGGGTCTTTCTCTTTTTCGCTGACCCTCTACCAAGCATGATGTCCTTCGCCATGGTCTGATCCCTTCTGATAACATGTCCAAAGTATGTGACACATAGACTCACCAATCTTACTTCTAAGGAGCATTCTGGTTTTACTTCTTCCAAGACAGATTTGTTTGTCCTTTTGGCAGCCCATGGTATATTCAATATTCTTTGCCAGTACCGCGATTCAAAGGCATCAATTCTTCTTTGGTCATCCTTACACATTTTCCAGCTTTTGCATGTATATGAGGCGATTGAAAACACAATGGCTTGGGTCAAGTGCACCTTAGTCTTCAAGGTGACATCTTTGATTTTTAACATTTTAAAGAGGTCTTGTGCAGCAAATTTGCCCAATGCAATACTATATTTGATTTCTTGACTACTGCATCCATGGCTGTTGATTGTGGATCCAGGTAAAATGAAATCTTTGACAGCTTCAATCTTGTCTCCATTTATAATAATGGTACTTATTGGTCTAGTTGTGAGGGCTTTTGATTTCTTTATGTTGTAGTGTAATTCATACAGAAGGCTGTGATCCTTGATCTTCATCAGTAGATGCTTCAAGTCCTCTTCACTTTCAGCAAGCAAGGTTGTGTCACCTACATAACATAGGTTGTTAATGAGTCTTCCTCCAGTCCTGATGCCCCATTCTTCTTCATATAGTCCAGCTTCTCAGATTATTTGCTCAGCATACAGATTGAATAAGTATGGTGAAAGAATACAACCTTGATGCACACATTTCCAAACTTTAAACCATGTAATATCCCCTTGTTCTGTTCAAACAATTGCCTCTTCATCTAGCTACAGGTTTCTCGTGAGCACAATTTAGTGTTCTGGAAATCCCATCCCTCTCAATGTTATCCATAATTTATTATGATCCACACAGTTGGATGCATTCGCATAGTCAATAAAACACAGGTAAACATTTTTCTGGTATTCTCTGCTTTTGGCCAGGATCCATCTGATATCAACAATGATATCCCTGATTCCACATCCTCTTCTGAATCCGGCTTGAATTTCTGGCAGTTCCCTGTCAATGTACCACTGCAGGCACTTTTGGGTCATCTGCAGCAAAATTTTACTTGTGTGTGATATTAATGTTATCGTGTGATGATTTCCACATTCAGTTGAATCACCTTTCTTTGGAATAGGGATAAATAAGTATCTCTTTCTGTCAGTTGGCCATGTAGCTGTGTTCCAAATTTCTTGGCATGGACGAGTGAGCACTTCAAGTGCTGCATCCTTTTGTTGAAACATCTCAGTTGCTATTCTGTCAGTTCCTGGTGCCTCGTTTTTTGCCAAAGCCATCAGTGCAGCTTGAACATCTTCCTTCAGTACCATCAGGTCCTGGTTATCTGCTGCCTCCTGAAATGGTTGAACGTCAATCAATTCTTTTTGTATAGTGACTCTGTATATTCCTTCCATCATCTTTGATGCATCCTTTGTCATTTGTTATTTTCCCTATAGAATCATTCAACATCGCAACTGGAGGCTTGAATTTTTCTTTAGTTCTTTCAGCTTGAGAAATGCCAAGTGTGTTTTTCCCTCTTTGTTTTCTAACTCCAGTTCTTTGGACGTGTCATCATAATCTTTACTTTGTCTTCTCAAGCCACCTTTTAAATCTTCTTTTCAGCCCTTTACTTCATCTTTCCTTCCTTTAGATTTAGCTACTGGATGTTCAGGAGCAAATTTCAGGGTCCCTTCTGACATCCATTTTGGTCTTTTTTTTTTTTTCTTTCCTGTCTTTTTAAGGACCTCTTGCTTTCTGCATGTATGGTGATGTATGGTGTCCTTGATGACATTTCATGACTCATCTGTTCTTTGGTCATTAGTGTTCAGCCTGTCAAATCTATTCTTGAGACGGTCTCTAAATTCAGGTGGGATATGGTCAATGTTTTACTTTGGCTTTTGTGGACTAGTTCTAATTTTCTCCAGTTTCAACTTGAACTTGCATATGAGCAATTAATAGTCTGTTCCTTGACCTTGTTCTGACCATTGTCTCTTTCCACAGATGTAGTCAATTTGATTTCTGTGTATTCCATCTAGTGAGGTCTACATGTATAGTCGCCATTTATGTTGGTGAAAAAATGTATTTGTAATGAAGAAGTCATTGGTCTTGCAAAATTCTATCATGCAATCTCACATCGTTTCTCTCCCCAGGGCTTTATTTTCCGAATATGGATCCTTTTTCATTGTTTCCAACTTTTGCATTCCAATCACCAGTAATTATCAATACATATCAATTGCATGTTCGATTAATTTCAGACTGCAGAAGTTGGTAAAAATCTTCAATTTGTTCATGTTTGGCCTTAGTGGTTGGTGTGTAAATTTGAATAATAGTCTTATTTACTGGTCTTCCTTGTAGGCATATGAATATTATCCTATCACTGACTTCGGGATTGATCTTGAAATGTTCTTTTTAATGACAAATGCAACACCATTCCTCTTCAAGTTGTCACTACACGGTTGTCTGACTCAAAGTGGCCAATACCAGTACATTTCAGCACACTAACGCCTAGAATATCTATGTTTACATGTTTCATTTTGTTTTTGACAATTTCCAGTTTTTCTAGATTATACTTTGTACATTCCATGTTACAATTATTAATGGATGTTTGCAGCTGTTTCTTCTAATTTTGGCTTGTGCCACATCAGCAAATGAAGGTCCCAAAAGCTCGACTCTATCCATGTCATTAAGGTCAACTCCACTTTGAGGAGATAGCTTTTCCCCAGTCATATGTTCAGTGCCTTCCAACCTGAGTGGCTCATCTTCTGGCACTATATCAGACAATGTTCTGCTGCTATTCATAATGTTTTCACTGGCTAATCCTTTTCAGATGTAGACTGCCAGGTTCTTCTTCCTAGTCTGTCTTAGTCTGGAAGCTCAGCTGAAACCCATCCACCATGTGTGGCTCTGTTGGTATTTGAATACTGATACCATAGCTTCCACATCACAGCAACATACAAGCCCCCACAGCATGACAAACCTTTGACATTCCATCAAATGTTCCCAGGGAAAAAGTCAGTTTCAAAGTCTGATTTCAGTCTAGATTCAGAATGTTGTCATGTTTTCTTCCTCTGAGGATTTCTTATTTCCAGCTAACTTAGAGATACATTTTAAAACTATCCCTACCACAACCCCTTTCCTACTCTGAGGGATCTAGTCTGTCATACAGTAAAAAAGAAACATAAATTCAGAAATTCAATTATTTTATGTTTTTACTTCATATGACAAATATATTTGATCCACATTAGCTACTAAAAATAATTAAGGTATGAGAGTAAATGCATAAGAACAAAATTTCAGATAGGACACAAACAGAATTGTTGGTACTGAACATTTGTAATATTTCCTCAAGATGTTAAACACACACAAACACACACTAAAAATTCTGTTAAGGAAGACTTTCGATTTATGGTTCAGCATGTAAAGTGCCTGAAAGCCATCCCTTCCATGTGAACAACAAGAAAATAACTGACAAACAGAAAGTAAAAAAAAAAAAAAAAAAATCCTTTAGATCCAACAGGGAATCGAGGTCACAGGGCAAGCACCTGCCCCTAAAACTGAAGAGACACACAGTTTAAGGCGTATATACGAGAAAAGTTAGGTGACCTCGGGTTTGACAATCATATTTTACAACACCAAAAGGATGATCCGTTAAAAAAAAGTTGATAAGTTGGACTTAATTAAAATCAAAAACTTTTGCTCTGCAAAAGACACAATGAAAAGAATGAAAAGGTGGGTCACAAGGTAGGAGAAAAATATTTGCAAAATGCATATCTGAGTTTGATGACTTGTATCAAAAATATACAAAGAACACTTAAAACTCTTACAATATAAGAAAAAGAAGTTACAAAATAAGCAAAAAATCTGAACAGATACCTCACCCAAGATGATATTCAGATGGAAAATAAGCACATGAAAATATCCTCAACATCATATGTCATTGGAGAACTGCAAATTATTTAAATAAAGCAATCATATGCTTTGAATTTTGAATTTGAATTCAAGAAAATCGGTTAACAAATGAACAGAATCACAATGTCCTATGGAGAGAAGCAGAAAGAGAGGGAGTTACTTGAGTTTCTCTAATGATGGAGTGCTTACATGGGTATGAACAAGTTCCTGCTGCTTATAGTGGAATAAAATATCAAGAAGCCTGAATAAAGTTCTAGCTCCTCAACTGTTTTTCTTATCTTTTTTTAGAGTGCTGTTTACAGAAGTTCAGCTTGGTTTGGCTATCATTGTTTTTGTTGTATTCAATATAGAGTAAATAGTATTATTAAATATGTGAAAAAAGAAAGCATTTAGCAATTTGAAAATGTAGGAATATAATATTGGTGACATTCATTGGGTTTGTAGTACTAGGTTTTTTTTTTTTTTTTTTCCTATTAAGGTATTTATTTTTCTTTATTTAAGACACTAAATGATTTGGATAATCAAAATTCCTGAAGTTATAAGCAGCAGCTATAATAGATTCTGCTACTTGGTGATTAAAAAACCTGTTGCCTTCAAGTCGATTCTGACTCGTAGTGACCCTATGGGACAAGGTAGAATTGCCCTAAGATTTCTAAGGAGCACCTGGTGGATTCAAACTGTCCACCATTTGGTTAGAACTGGGCCACTGTGAAGAATAATGAATATAACATGGACTGCCAAGAGAACAGCAAATCTGTCTTGGAAGAAGTACAGCCAGAACGCTCCTTAGAAGCAAACAAGCCGAGGCTTCCTCTCGCATTTTTTGAACATGTTATCAAGAGGGTCCCTGGAGAAGGACATCATGCTTGGTAAAGTAGAAGGTCAGCGAAAAAGAGGAAAACTCTCAAGGAGATAGACTGACACATTGGCTGTGACAATGGGTTCACGCATAAAAATGATCATGAGGATGGTACAGGCAGTGTTTTATTCTGTTGTACACAGGGTCATTATGAGTCGGAAATGACTCAACAGCACCTAACAACAACAACACTGGGTAATTGTTTCTGTTTATCAGATCAAATGTTACTTCCTTAGAGTTTATCCTTGTAAAATACAAAATTTTTAAGTGTATTATATTTTAAATAATATCTGGCATCTTTATGTGCATTAACAAACCAAAAATATAAAAATATAGCAGTAGTCTTGGAAGTCACTCAACTTATAGTCCACCATATCTCCAATGGATTATACATTTTTCCTGGTCTTCATATTCTTTCTTTGTCCTCCTTTACTAATTTCCCTCATTCTCTGGATGGATGATACATATCTGAAACAAAATTGTTCTTTTTTTAGTTTGTTTGTTTTTGGGTTATTTGTGGCATCAAGTAAATTTTTGTGTCTTTATTAAATATTACATAATCTAAAATGTTAAATGAAAAATGTTTTGTTGTTGTTGTGTGTTTTGTTTTTATGATCTAGTGGGTTTATCAACGAAGTTTTTAACAAAATCATTTACCTAGCCTCGGAATTGTCATCTCCATTTCCCTAAAAAAAAAAAAAAAATTTTTTTTTTTTTTTTTCCCTAAAGGCCACCAAAAAACCTGTTGAACAAACAAAGCTGTTTATTAAACCTATGGCTTAATGGCAATGGACACTGTGACAGGAGGCCAGATTTTTAGGTTTTAGGCTGTGCGATTCTGGGGGGAGGCTTTGCAAAGACAAGAACTAAATAGGGTCAGGCATAGTTTAGAGCATAACAACATTGGATTGATAGAGACTTTAAGGTTAGGGTCTTGAGGGAATCTTGATGTCCACTCTTGAAACCTAAGCATTTTTTTTTTGTTGTTGGCTCATTGCCTTACCTTAAACTTATTGTTGCCTAGTTGATTCTGACTCATAGCTACTCTATAGGACAGAGTAGAACTGCCCCATAGGGTTTCCAAGTTTGTAAGTCTTTACGGAAGCAGACTGCCACATTTTTCTCATGCAGACCTTCCACTCAGCAGCTGAACACTCAACCACTCACCACCAGGAATCTTTGTCTTACAGGAGCAAGTATTTCCTGAGGCAAGAAGCTCAGCTATAGGTGTTTTGTAGCATGAGGTAAGACAATTATGCCTCTTTCCAGTATTATTTAATATGGGGAAAAGAAACTATGTTTGGTCTCAGTACTGTTAAACATATTTTGTGGATTTCAGTATTCAGGATTTTTAGCTTCTTTGCCCTTGCTTCAAGGGACCAAAAAAAAAAAAAGCCTACTTTATTTTTTAGTCTGACTTTTTTTTTTTTTCCTGCTGCAAAATTGTTCTAAAGACCCATCCGCTCTAGGAATTTTCACCTAATTAACCCAACTAAAATCACATTTTCTCCTCATTGGCTCTCTTCTGAGTATTTCCTAACGTAGTTCACACTGCATCATTTAGTTCATATTTAGTCCTGCTCAGGTAATTTTTTTTTTTTTCAGGTAATCTGTGTGAACCCTCTGACATAGGACAGCTTTCGCACTGCAGCATAGTTTCACTCAGTTCCATTGTTCCAGATAGTCTCTCATTATCCTCTTATTCAGTTTCCCTTCTGCAATAATTTACATTGTTTTTATTACATTTAGGTGGTAATTTTGCATATATTTAACTCCCCTTAGAGAAAGAATAGGGAATTTACACACAAATACCAGATTTATCCCAAAGTTTAATCCCTCCAAAGTGAAACAAGTACACCATTTATGCCCACAGTTGTAAAATATAAATAGTTCCTAAAATATTTATAGTACCCAAAAGGAGCACATAATGAGAATTATACCATTAATTTAAGTTTTTCTACAAAGCAAGATAGGATAGTTTTTACCTCCTGGAATAGGAATTATGTTTGTTTCTTTTTTCAATTATGTTTCAATAAGGAAACTTTTTAAATTAGTAATTTTTTAAAATAGTATTTCACTTGTTTGTAAAACATAAAGGATTGCATTCTTCAAATCAATTAATATAAAATTAGTCCTATCTTTGATATTTAAAATTTTGGAAAACACATATATGTTCATCTTACATTTACTTGACTTATTTTCTCATTCATTCTGCACACTAGCATGATTACTGTAGAAACCTAATAAACTTCTTGCAATTTTCTTGAATGAATAGATTCTTATGCACATTGTTAATTTAAAAAGGAGATGCATAGTGTTTATTTTTCTCTTTCTTAAAAATCAAAATTAATTTCACCTGTATTTCTTGGACTTTAGCTCTTTTTTTTTTTTTCTGTTTCCTGTGAAATAATGACCACTAATTTAAAAAATGTTCTTTTTGATGATGAATCAGATTCAAAATGGCCAATAGCAGTCCATTGCATCTTACTAATTCCTAAGATGTTGATCTTTATGCATTCCATTTCATTTTTGACAACTTCCAATTTTCCTAAATTCATACTTCCTGTATTCCACATTCTGATTATTAATGGATGTTTGCAGCTATTTCTTCACATTTTGAGTTGTGCCACTTCAGCAAGTGAAGGTACTGAAAACTTGACTCCACCTAGGTCATTAAGTCAACCCTATTTTGAGGAGGCAGTTCTGGTGGCTGCTACAATGAGCTCAAACATAGCAATGATTGTAAGGATGGTGCAGGACCGGGCAGTGTTTCTTTCTGTTGTACATAGGATCGCTATGAGTTGGAACTGACTTGAGGGCACCTTACAACAACAACAATAATTTAAAGAAAAAACCTCTCAAATGTCTGATGCATTATTTTATGGACATATCTAGTGAGTCATAATTAATTGTTATTTTTTTGACTTGTAAGCTTTAAGTGTTCTTATATTAACAGATGATGTTTTAATTAAAATTAATAATAGTACAGACTTGATCAAGGGAAAATAAGTATATTATAAATGCATATACATAGTAAACAAACAATATATTTAATTAGAATTGCTTCTCTTATTGAGATGGATAGTGACTTTTTAAAAAGTGATTTAAATATATATTTTAAATAGATGACTAATAAAACCAAACCAAACCCACTGCCGTACAGTCAATTCCAACTCATAGCAACCCTATAGTTGACAAGTATGTAAATTTACTAAAAATTTATATATTGTAATATATTTATGTTTATATTTATATAAACATGAAAAAACTTGCTCAAGAAAATAATACAAGAGAATAGATGAAATTTTATATTATAATAATGTGCTTTAAATTCATTTTTAAAATAAAATTTTGATAATGCAGATCTAGCTCCTTCAGTTTTGGTAAAAGGTTTCCTAGTCATAAAACCAATTACCAAAATAAGGCTTAAACAGAAGAGACATCAACATGAGAAAAAAAATAGATTAGAAGAGTAGCTGTGGCTTGGGATAAAATAAAAATTTCAGATTTGTGCATATTAAGTTTGAAATTCCTATTACACAGACAAGTGAATATATCCAGTTGACCATAAAGCCTATAATTCTGGAGGTGTGAATTTTGAGAGTCATCACTGTAAAAATGGTACTTAAATTACAGTATTTTTTTTACTATATAAAATCTACTCTAAAGGAATCGGTAAATAGAAAAGTCAAGAGGCCCAGTCCTGAGACACTCAAACGTCTAGAATGAGGATTAAATGGATGAATCAGCAAAGAGAGAGACTAGCAGTCAACGGATAGGAGGAATCTAAGAGATTGTAGTGCCACAGGAAGCAGAATGAAACTTATTCAAAGAGAAGGTATCAACTGTGCAAATCCTGTTCAGAGGTTGCAAGACTGAGAATTATTCATTAGCTTTGGCAATGTCGTGAAAGTCATTAGTGACATTGACAATGGTAGTTTTATTATAATGGCTGTAGATAAAAAAATGAATGTAGGTGGCGGTTCTGTGGCAGTGGGAAGGTATCGTGCTATGAAGTGAGGGAGAGCTAAGAATTAGGGGGGAACTAAATGCAGAATCTAGGGAGATCTTTTTAGTAGAGAGATCTAAGTGAAACATAAGTGACACATTCTTTGCCCGTCTTACTCAAGGAGCTCATATGTAGAGTAAGAGAGATAAAGGTAAATAAATAATTAAAATGTAAAATAGAGGTATGAAAATGAGTTTTGAAAACAGTGGTTTTAAAATGCAAATCAAAGAAGATTCAGTAAAAGAGGAATATTTGATCTGAATTTTTAAGAATCAATAGAAATCCATTAGATGGTCAAATTATTAATAGGTTGCATGGTGAAGGAAAACAGCATCTACAAAGACACATGCTTCAAATAAACACGGTATGTAGAGAAAACTGCTTACAATTAGGTACTTGTAGCTACTTATGTGAAATGCCACAGGAGTATAATCCTAGAAAGTGTCTCTGCAAGAGCCCTATGCTTAGGATTGTTTAGGTCTTTTGCTTGCTTTCATTCCAGAACAATTCAGTGAGATGGTTAAAGGAGGAGGTTGTGTAAAACTTGCCTGAGATGACCCAGCCAAAAGTAGGGGAGCTGGACATTCAAATCCAAGTTGGGCTTCATACTAAAGGCATGCCTTGTTCTTGACACCATATTATGTTTCAAGCAAGGTAGAAGGTAAACACAAAGGACCTTTTAAAGATGCTAAAGTATTAAGCTTACCACTTATTTATTCTGTAGGCATATATTATGGAGCCCTGGTGGCATAGTGGTCAAGAAGCTCAGCTACTAACCAAAAGGTTAGCAGTTCAAAACCACCAGCTGCTCCTTGGAAACCCTATGGGGCAGTTCTGTTCTGTCCTATAGGGTCACTATGAGTCTGAATAGACTCTATGTCAACGGGCATTTATTAGGTGCTGACTGAGTAACTTTGTAATACAGCAGCAGCATTTAAAATAAAAACTGTTTCTCAAGATAAAGTCCTTATACGATCATGTAGGCACAAGTATTAAAATGCAGTAAAGTATCTGATGTTCTTTATAATGAATTTTCCTTATAAAAGATGACATTGAATTATCTAATTATGTATGCAATATGGATATCATATTATCATATTTTGGAAAAAACTTTTCAACTGAAATATGCCTCTGTTATGTGTGTGTACTGAAATTAAAACAGCTGTAATTATCACTGAAGACACAAAGTATTTTTAGAACATATAAGGACTGTGACTGACTAGTTTTTAATTACTCAGAAAATGCATACATGCTTGGAAACTGTGAATAACTTAAAATTCTCTTTCCAGAAACAAATGAATTAATGACTTTTATCAAAGAATTTATTAACTTATATTAAAACTCATTTATCTATATTTGCCTGTGTTTTATATCTCTTTGCAATGACAAATGTAATTGTTAGTTGGTAATTTTGTTTTGTTTTTTGGTATAAAGAAAAGCATCTCTAGGAATCTTAGTCTAATGACTCTTCTCTGATTTTATACAGTCATGCATTTGGTCCTCTGATTTTTTCATTGGGGATTATATTGACCAATCTTTTACAAAGCCTCTCTCCTTGTATCAATTATAATACATTTATTTCAAGCATTTAGATAATTGTTTCTATCTTGGAGAGGGCAAGGGACTAAGATGCCATGAATATGTTGACTTCTTAGCTAGATCTCTTTAAAAATATATTATCATTACTATTATATTTAGTTTTTTTCAAGGGATGGAAAAGAAGCCCCTGGATGTGCAAATGGTTAATGTGCTCAGCTGCTAACTAAAAGGTTAGAGGTTCTAGTTCACTCAGAGGTACCTTGGAAGGAAATCCTGTCAATCTATTTCTTAAAAAGCAGCCATTGAAAACCTTACAGAGAACAGTTCTACTCTGATACACATGGAGTCTCCAAGAGTTGGAATCAGCTCAATGACAACTGGGAATTGAGAAGTTCTGGAAATATGCTTCTTTAAATTACAAAAGCCTATTTAGAGTCAGTATTTTAACATTTTATTATTCACAGTTGTAGTCCAAAATGTTTCTCTTTTATGTAGACTTTCTGGCCTTGGGTTTGTAATTCTGCCAAAAATGGTTGGTTGAGCCACAGTCAGCCCTGTGTTTAGTCTATTTTACACACCTTGAAGGGATTGTTTGATTTGTTATTCACATAGTAAATTGAAAATTTACTCAATAGGATAGAGCCATTTGTGGTCCCCCAAGGGGATTGGTCGGCTCATGATCCTTTCAGAAGGGCCATTCTTTGAAATTGACAAGCAGTTTGCTTATATAGGCAGCCAACCCCTCGGAGGTTTTTTTTTTTTTTTATTCTTTTTGAGAAGAAGAGAGAAAAGAGGAGGAGAGAACCTCAAGACCAAGAACAGCCTGGAGCAGAGTGTTTTGGACACAGAGTTCCTGTGAGGGGAACCTCATAAAAAGAGCTATAATATAGATCAAGGACTGTTACACTGAAGAGAGCGAGAAGCCCTGAAGGGGACTGATAGCAGAGCCTGGAAGGGGGCCTGGAGGCAGAAGCAGCACCAGAACAGGCACAGCAGCAGAAAGCCAGAGGCAACAGCAGAAAATTCCTGCTAGGAAAGTAGCTAAGAGACCTGAGCAGGCTGCTACACTGGCCATGAGGTGGAGCCAGTTAGCAACAGAAAGGACAGTGGGGAGGAGGCCGAAGACAGAATGGCCTAAGCAACCAGGAGAAGGTGTGCACAGCTGAGAGGAACGGTGTACTGCCGTTAAAGCTCTGTATGGATGGCTAAGAAGGGTCTGTGTGCACAGCCTAGAAGGTCTATTAGCACAGCAGAGAAGATCTGAGAAAGCTGTCATGGTTGAAGCTGTCCTAAGTGACAAAGCTGGTCTTCTGCAGAGTTGTGTCCTGTTGTCCAAGCTGATTTTGATCCTGAATTATAGCTTGTTACTTCCCTAATAAAATTCATAACTGTGAGTATGGTCTGTGAGTTCTGTGTGGCCATTGCTATGAATTACTGAACTCATCAGAGAAGTAGAAGCAGCTGCGATGAAGCCAGCTGGTGTCAGAAATGGTGGAGAATTTGAAAAGGAGAGGTGTGTCTGACCTCTGCTTCATGGAAACCAGCTTTGTGCTGTTCCTCATTCTTATCCTTTAGGAATTTAGATGATTCCTTATGTCCCATCACAACAGTTTACAGCTCTCAAGCGATGCATCATACTTCCCACTTCTCACTTTGTGACTTACACTTAACATTTCCATTTCTCCATCCCCTGTTTCTACTTGCCTCTTCGCTTTGCACTTCATTCTCACTTCACAACTCTAATGACCTTATATAACAGTATAATTCCATTTACCTATGGTTCTGATCTTTAAGCTATCATTTTTACATCTCATACTTTTTATACATTTTAAACTCTATTTTACAAAGTCATTTTTTTCCTTTGAAGAGTCAGTTTTCTCTTAAAAACTCTAAGATAAATTTTTCTCCTTTTAGAATTCTTATTTGATATTTTATTTTCAATTAACACTTTAAAGATTGTCTGTCCTTGCCTTCCGGTGTCCATTGTCTCTAATAAGAAGTCAGCCATCATTGCTATCCTATTTCTCAAATTTTCTGGCTACTTTGAAGGTATTTTTTTCTTTGCTTTCAGCCATTTAATATGATGTGGCTAAGTGTGTTACTCCTTTATTTTTCCTGCTTGGAGTTTCCCGAGCTCCTTAAAAATTTACTTGATTTTTTAAAATCAAATTTTGGATAATTTTCACCATTTTTTCTTCAAATGCTTGCTTCTTCAAGTTTCATTACTTCTTTTTCCGAGACTCCAATCACACATAATGCTTCCTTATTTGATGTTGTCATATAGATCACTGAAACTCTTATGTTATTATTTTTTTTTCTTCATTTTTCCCCTCTCTATTCTTTTTATTGATCTGCCTTCAAGTTCAAAGACTCTTCTTATTATTGGCTCTAATTTGTTATTAGCTCAATTTGAGTAAATTTTTCATATGAGATATTTTATGTTTTAATTCACAAAATTCCATTTGCTTTATTTTTATAGTTTTTATAGTTTCTGCAGCTAATTCTTATCTGCTTGCTACTTAAAACCATGTTTTCCTTTAAATCTTTTAACACATTTTTCTTTAATTCTGTAAGTCCCTTAAAGTCCTTATCTACTACCTCCAAAATATAAAACCAATGGTACTAGCAAGTTCTTTATGAGTTCTCTTAAAATGGCTGAACTGGGACTTCAGCATAAATCACCACAGTTTATCCTCTAAGACCTGTGTCTCTCTCTCAACCCCATAGCAGTAACTCCCTAGTAGGCCTTAGGTAGCCTCAATTTGGATAATTACAACCCAATTTTTAGACAAGGGGTCACAGATTACCTTCTGGCCACCTTCCTTCTGCACAGATTACTTTCCAGTGTCTTTTACCACACATAGCAGAAATTTAGTTGCCCGAACTCTAGTACCTGCCTCTTCATCTCAGCAGAACCATTGTTCTTTGTTTGAAATTCAAATTCCTGCATTGCATTTGGAAAATTTTTCCTGTACAGGAAGCTGGTACAATTGCAGAGCTCATTTGTTGAGTTTTTCTCTTCTCAGAACCCACAGTATTCCACTGGCTGTGTCCAATACCTACAAATATTTTCCTCATATGTCTTGTGTAGTTTTATGTTTGTTCATAGAAGGATTATTAGCATGATACCAGTTTCATCAAACTGTAGGCAAAAACTACTTTATTCTGTAACAGTATTGTCCAAAGTTATTGTAATCTAGAGTAGCAAGTGTTTTCTTTCACTGTTTTTACAGTATCATGCTATTGCTCTCTGACTTTGATAATTTCGGCTGAGAAGTTAATTGTCCTTATTATTATTTCTTCTTTGAAGGTCATATATCTATTTCACTGATGCTTTTAAAATTTTTATTTTGTGTTTATAACATTTGTAATGTAATATGCTTAGATGATTTTCATGTAGGATGTCAGTTAGATAAAGAATGGTTAAAGAATGGTTACTGGTTTTAATATTTGTTGAATCTGCAGCTTGAAATTTTTTTTTTAACTTTTATTGAGCTTCTTGTGAACGTTTACAAATCAAGTCAGACTGTCACATATAAGTTTATACACACTTTACTCCATAATCCCACTTGCTCTCCCCCTAAGGAGTCAGCCCTTCCAGTCTCTCCTTTCGTGACAATTTTGCCAGCTTCCAACTCACTCTATCCTCCCATCCCCCCTCCAGACAGGAGATGCCAACACAGTCTCAAGTGTCCACCTGATATAATTAGCTCATTCTTCATCAGCATCTCTCTCCTACCCACTGTCCAGTCCCGTTCATGACTGATGAGTTGTCTTTGGGAATGGTTCCTCTCCTGGGCCAACAGAAGGTTTGGGGACCGGGACCGCCAGGATTCCTCTAGTCTCAGTCAGACCATTAAGTATGGTCTTTTTATGAGAATATGGGATCTGCATCCCACTGATCTCCTGCTCCCTCAGGGGTTCTCTGTTGTGCTCCCTGTCAGGGCAGTCATCGACTGTGGCCGGGCACCAACTAGTTCTTCTGGTCTCAGGATGATGTAGGTCTCTGGTTCATTTGGCCCTTTCTGTCTCTTGGGCTCTTAGTTATCGTGTGACCTTGATGTTCTTCGTTCTCCTTTGCTCCAGGTAGGTTGAGACCAATTGATGCATCTTAGATGGCCGCTTGTTAGCATTTAAGACCCCAGACGCCACAGTTCAAAGTGGGATGCAGAATGTTTTCATAATAGAATTATTTTGCCAATTGACTTAGAAGTCCCCTTAAACCATGGTTCCCAAACCCCCGCCCTTGCTCCGCTGACCTTTGAAGCCTTCAGTTTATCCCGGAAACTTCTTTGCTTTTGATCCAGTCCAGTTGAGCTGACCTTCCATGTATTGAGTATTGTCCATCCCTTCACCTAAAGCAGTTCTTATCTACTAATTAATCAGTAAAAAACCCTCTCCCACCCTCCCTCCCTCTCCCCCTCATAACCACAAAAGTATGTGTTCTTCTCAGTTTATACTATTTTTCAAGATCTTATAATAGTGGTCTTATACAATATTTGTTCTTTTGCCTCTGACTAATTTCGCTCAGCATAATGCCTTCCAGGTTCCTCCATGTTGTGAAATGTTTCACAGTTTCGCCACTTTTCTTTATCGATGCGTAGTATTCCATTGTGTGAATATATCACTATTTATTTATCCA
Organism: Loxodonta africana; assembly: GCF_030014295.1. Lineage (NCBI taxonomy): Eukaryota > Metazoa > Chordata > Mammalia > Proboscidea > Elephantidae > Loxodonta > Loxodonta africana. The sequence goes on from NC_087355.1 coordinate 64,658,253, forward strand.
TTCATCCGTTGATAGACACCTTGGTTGCTTCCAGCTTTTTGCTATAGTAAACAGAGCTGCAATAAACATGGTTGTGCATATATCTGTTTGTGTGAAGGCTCTTATTTCTCTAGGGTATATTCCGAGGAGTGGGATTTCTGGGTTGTACGGTAGTTCTATTTCTAACTGTTTAAGATAACGCCAGATGGATTTCCAAAGTGGTTGTACTATTTTACATTCCCACCAGCAGTGTATAAGAGTTCCAATCTCTCCACAGCCTCTCCAACATTTATTATTTTGTGTTTTTTGGATTAATGCCAGGCTTGTTGGAGTGAGATGGAATCTCATCGTAGTTTTAATTTGCATTTCTCTAATGGCTAATGATCGAGAGCATTTTCTCATGTATCTGTTAGCTGCCTGAATATCCTTTGCCCACTTCTTGATTGGGTTGTTTGTCTTTTTGTGGTTGAGTTTTGACAGAATCATATAGATTTTAGAGATCAGGCGCTGGTAGGAGATGTCATAGCTGAAAATTCTTTCCCAGTCTGTAGGTGGTCTTTTTACTCTTTTGGTGAAGTCTTTAGATGAGCATAGGTGTTTGATTTTTAGGAGCTCCCAGTTATCTGGTTTCTCTTCGTCATTTTTGGTAATGTTTTGTACTCTGTTTATGCCTTGTATTAGGGCTTCTAAGGTTCTCCCTATTTTTTCTCCCATTATCTTTATCGTTTTAGTCTTTATATTTAGGTCTTTGATCCACTTGGAGTAAGTTTTTGTGCATGGTGTGAGGTATGGGTCCTGTTTCATTTTTTTGCAAATGGATATCCAGTTATGCCAGCACCATTTGTTAAAAAGACTATCTTTTCCCCAATTAACTGACACTGGGCCTTTGTCAAATATCAGCTGCTCATATGTGGATGGATTTCTCTCTGAGTTCTCAATTCTGTTCCACTGGTCTATGTGTCTGTTGTTGTACCGGTACCAGGCTGTTTTGACTACTGTGGCTGTATGATAGGTTCTAAAATCAGGTAGAGTGAGGCCTTCCACTTTCTTCGTCTTTTTCAGTAATGCTTTGCTTATCTGAGTCTTCTTTCCCTTCCATATGAAGTTGGTGATTTGTTTCTCTATCACCTTAAAAAATGTCATTGGAATTTGGATCGGAACTGCATTGTATGTATAGATGGCTTTTGGTAGAATAGACATTTTTACTATGTTAAGTCTTCCTATCCATGAGCAAGGTATGTTTTTCCACTTAAGTATGTCCTTTTTAATTTTTTTTAGTAGAGCTTTGTAGTTTTCTTTGTATAGGTCTTTTACATCCTTGGTAAGATTTATTCCTAAGTATTTTATCTTCTTGGGGGCTACAGTGAATGGTACTGATTTGGTTATTTCCTCTTCGATGTTGTTTTTGTTGATGTAGAGGAATCCAAGTGATTTTTGTATGTTTATCTTACAACCTGAGACTGCCAAACTCTTCTATTAGTTTCAGTAGTTTTCTGGAGGATTCCTTAGGGTTTTCTGTGTATAAGATCATGTCATCTGCAAATAGAGATAATTTTACTTCCTCCTTGCCAATCCGGATGCCCTTTATTTCTTTGTCTAGCCTAATTGCTCTGGCTAGGACTTCTAGCACAATGTTGAATAAGAGCGGTGATAAAGGGCAACCTTGTCTGGTGTTCTCAAGGGAAATGCTTTCAGGCTCTCTCCATTTCGAGTGATGTTGGCTGTTGGCTTTGTATCCATGCCCTTTATTATGTTGAGGAATTTTCCTTCAATTCCTATTTTGCTGAGAGTTTTTATCATAAAAGGGTGTTGGAGTTTGTCAAATGCCTTTTCTGCATCAATTGATAAGATCATGTGGTTTTTGTCTTTTGTTTTATTTATATGGTGGATTACATTAATGGTTTTTCTAATATTAAAAAAAAAAAAAACCCACACTTAAAATTATCTGGTATAAATCCCACTTGGTCGTGGTGAATTATTTTTTTGATATGTTGTTGAATTCTATTGGCTAGAATTTTGTTGAGGATTTTTGCATCTATGTTCATGAGGGATACAGGTCTGTAATTTTCTTTTTTTGTGATGTCTTTACCTGGTTTTGGTATCAGGGAGATGGTGGCTTCAAAGAATGAGTTGGGTAGTATTCCGTCATTTTCTATGCTTTGAAATACCTTTAGTAGTAGTGGTGTTATCTCTTCTCTGAAAGTTTGGTAGAACTCTGCAGTATAGCTATCCGGGCCAGGGCTTTTTTTTTGTTGGGAGTTTTTTGATTACCATTTCAATCTCTTTTTTTGTTATGGGTCTATTTAGTTGTTCTACTTCTGATTGTATTAGTTTACGTAGGTAGTGTTTTTCCAGGAATTCATCCATTTCTTCTAGGTTTGCAAATTTGTTAGAGTACAATTTTTCATAATAATCTGATATGATTCTTTTAATTTCAGTTGGGTCTCTTGTGATGTGGCCCTTCTCGTTTCTTATTCGGGTTATTTGTTTCCTTTCCTGTATTTCTTTAGTCAGTCTAGCCAATGGTTTATCAATTTTGTTAATTTTTTCAAAGAACCAGCTTTTGGCTTTGTTAATTCTTTCAATTGTTTTTCTGTTCTCTAATTCATTTAGTTCAGCTCTAATTTTTATTATTTGTTTTCTTCTGGTGCCTGATGGGTTCTTTTGTTGCTCACTTTCTATTTGTTCAAGTTGTAGGGACAGTTCTCTGATTTTGGCTCTTTCTTCTTTTTGCATGTGTGCATTTATCGATATAAATTGGCCTCTGAGCACTGCTTTTGCTGTGTCCCAGAGGTTTTGATAGGAAGTATTTTCATTCTCGTTGCATTCTATGAATTTCCTTATTCCCTCCTATAATCCAGTGTTTTTTCAGAAGGGTATTGTTCAGTTTCCAAGTGTTTGATTTCTTTTCCCTAGTTTTTCTGTTATTGATTTCTAGCTTCATTGCCTTGTGGTCTGAGAAGATGCTTTGTAATATTTCGATGTTTTGGATTCTGCAAAGGTTTGTTTTATGAACTAATATGTGGTCTATTCTAGAGAATGTTCCATGTGCGCTAGAAAAAAAAGTATATTTTGCAGCAGTTTGGTGGAGAGTTATGTATAATTCAATGAGGTCAAGTTGGTTGATTGTTGTAATTAGATCTTCCGTGTCTCTATTGAGCTTCTTACTGGATGTCCTGTCCTTCTCTGAAAGTGGTGTGTTGAAGTCTCCTACTATAATTGTGGAGGTGTCTATCTCACTTTTCAGTTCTGTTAAAATTTGATTTATGTATCTTGCAGCCCTGTCATTGGGTGCATAAATATTTAATATGGTTATATCTTCCTGGTCAATTGTCCCTTTAATCATTATGTAGTGCCCTTCTTTATCCTTTGAGGTGGATTTGAGTTTAAAGTCTATTTTGTCAGAAATTAATATTGCTACTCCTCTTCTTTTTTGCTTATTGTTTGCTTGATATATTTTTTCCATCCTTTGAGTTTTAGTTTGTGTCTCTAAGTCTAAGGTGTGTCTCTTGTAGGCAGCATATAGACAGATCGTGTTTCTTTATCCAGTCCGAGACTGTCTGTCTCTTTATTGGTGCATTTAGTCCATTTCCATTCAGCGTAATTATAGATAAGTGTTTAGTGCTCTCATTTTGATGCCTTTTTATGTGTGTTGGTGACAATTTCATTTTCCCACTTACTTGTTTGTGCTGAGACGTTTTTCTTTGTAAATTGTGAGATCCTCATTTTCATAGTAGTTGACTTTATGTTTGTTGAGTCGTTACGTTTTTCTTGGCTTTTATTTTGAGTTATGGAGTTGTTATACCTCTTTGTGGTTACCTTAATATTTATCCTTACTTTTCTAAGTAAAAACCTAACTTGTATTGTTCTATATCACCTTGTATCCCTCTCCATATGGCAGTTCTATGCCACCTGTATTTAGTCCCTCTTTTTGATTATTGTGATCTTTTACCTATTGACTTAAATGATTCCCTGTTTTGAGCTTTTTTTTTTTTTTAATTAATCTTAATTTCTTTTTGTGATTTCCCTATTTGAGTTGATATCAGGATGTTCTGTTCTGTGACCTTGTGTTTTGCTGGTATCTGATATTATTGGTTTTCTGACCAAACAATTTCCTTTAGTATTTCTTGTAGCTTTGGTTTGGTTTTTGCAAATTCTCTAAGCTTGTGTTTATCTGTAAATATCTTAATTTCGCCTTCATATTACAGAGAGAGTTTTGCTGGATATATGATCCTTGGCTGGCAGTTTTTCTCCTTTAGTGCTCTGTGTATGTCATCCCATTGCCTTCTTGCCTGCATGGTTTCTGCTGAGTAGTCTGAACCTATTCTTATTGATTCTCCCTTGAAGGAGACCTTTCTTTTCTCCCTGGCTGCTTTTAAAATTTTCTCTTTATCTTTGGTTTTGGCAAGTTTGATGATAATATGTCTTGGTGTTTTTCTTTTTGGATCAATCTTAAATGGGGTTCGATGAGCATCTTGGATAGATATCCTTTTGTCTTTCTTGATGTCAGGGGAGTTTTCTGTCAGCAGATCTTCAACTATTTTCTCTGTGTTTTCTGTCCTCCCTTTCTGTTCTGGGACTCCAATCACACGCAAGTTGTCCTTTTTGATAGAGTCCCACATGATTCTTAGGGTTTCTTCATTTTTTTTAATTCTTTTACCTGATTTTTTTCAGCTGTGTTGGTGTTAATTCCCTGGTCCTCCAGATTTCCCACTCTGCATTCTAATTGCTCGAGTCTGCTCCTCTGACTTCCTATTGCGTTGTCTAATTCTGTAATTTTATTGTTAATCTTTTGGATTTCTGCATGCTGTCTCTCTATGGATTCTTGCAACTTATTAATTTTTCCACTATGTTCTTGAATAATCTTTTTGAGTTTTTCAACTGTTTTATCAGTGTGTTCCTTGGCTTTTTCTGCAGTTTGCCATATTTCATTTCTGAGGTCATCCCTGATGTCTTGAAGCATTCTGTAAATTAGTTTTTTTATATTCTGTATCTGATAATTACAGGATTGTATCTTCATTTGGGAAAGATTTTGATTCTTTTGTTTGGTGGGTTGTAGAAGCAGTCATGGTCTGCTTCTTTATGTGGTTTGATATCGACTGCTGTCTCCGAGCCATTACTAAGATATTGTAGTGATTTATTCTATATTTGCTCACTGAGTCTTCTCTTGTTTTGTTTTCTTTCAATATACGTGGATGGGCTACTAGATTGTGCTGTCTTGTTTGTTGTAGCCCTTGACTTACTTATGACCTATTGCCAGCTGGTTTGGGCTCTTGCCAGATATATATGCCTGAGTCTATTCACTATTCTTGAGTAGAATCTGATTTTGGGTCATCAAGTGTGTGGTGCACCCTAACACCTATCCACCTCGAGAAGTAGTGGTGATAGTTGTGTGCACAAGATTCTATTAGCAGCTGGTGTTCACACTCCGGGGGGGGGGCAGGATGCTGATAGGCTTCCCCCAAGTGTCAGTGAGGTAGGTGTGTCTCTATTCCTAAAGCATCTTGGTGGGAGGGCTCTGCAGCTGTACCTTAGGCCCCCAATGCAGGTAACTCTACTGATTGGTAGGTGTCACCCTCCTTAGACCCCTAAGGCAAGAGGCTAGGTGGTCTGTGGGGAGCTTCCGCCCTCAGTTCCCTGTTGTGGGTCAGTGAGGGCTCTGTTGAATATGCAGAGATATCAGACCTGGGAAACTTGTTTTTCCAGTAAATCTGCTAAAAAAAAATGCAGTCAAATCCCTATCAGAACTGCCTTTGCATTATTACAGCCGTCTTGTTCCCTGTAAGGATGAAAGCCCGAGATTTGGATCATATATGGTTGGCTGGAGCTGGTTCTGTGTTTTTAGTCCAATTAGGGAAGGATTTTTGGTCCCTGGGTTTTTTGTGGTTGCTTCTCTCAGGCCGGAAGAATGGGTTAGGAAAAGACCAAAAAAAAAAAAGGGAAAAGCAAAGCCGCGGAGCCGGAGCCGTTCTCCCTCTGGCTCAGGAAATTCCAATGTTAATGAAGCCGCCTGGGAAGGGGAGGGGAGGGTTCAGAAAAACAGGAGAGAGTACACCCCGGAAAAAAGCCAAAGTTGCTTATCTCGCTTGGGATGACTATTTTATCTGAGATTCCCGAGGGGTGTGTCGCCTATGTGTGCTGGCTGTGTGGAGATTGTCCCCGAGGGTCTGGCCCGCTGAAGCCACGGTCAGATCCTCCACTGCCAGTCCAAAGCCCAGTGTTAAGGTTCCCCTGCTGGGACTCTGCACTCCTGGCTCCAAAATCAGTCACTGCCTCCCGGGGACTTCTCGTCCCGCCGGCCGCCTCGCCGTGCCCCCCCGCGGACCAGCTGGGCCCCCTCCTGGGGTTAGTTCAGAGGAGTAGGACTGCGCCCCGTGTTTGCGCAGTCACAAGATGTTGTGTTCAGCTCTCCTGCACCGAGTCCAAACCCGGTGCCAAGGTTCCCCGGCTGGGACGCTGTACTCCCAGCTCCAAAACCAGTCACTGCCTCCCGGGGACTTCTTCTCCCACCAGCTGCGTCACCACGCCGCCCGCTCCGACCAGCTGGGCCCTCTCCCGGGGTCATTTCAGGGGGATAGGGCTGCGCCCCTTGTTTGTGCCGTCACAAAATGTTGTGTTCAGCTCCCCTGCGCCCAGTCCTAAGCCCGGTGCCAAAGTTACCTGACTGGGACGCTGGCTCCAGGCTCCGAAAACAGTCTCTGCTTCCCCGTAGTTGTTCGTTCTCCATCTCTGTCACTCAGGTCAACTCTTTAAATCTGTGTTTGTTGTTCAGGGTTCGTACATTGTCATGTATGTGACCGATTCACTTGTTTTTTCGAGTCTTTGTTGCAAGAGGGATCCGAGGTAGCGTCTACCTAGTCCGCCATCTTGGCCCCCTCCAAATCTGGAATTTTTGATGTTTTAAACAGATGATCTTTTTTTTTTTTTTTTTTTTTTACTCTTATCACACTTTTCTAAGTGTTCTTACAGGGAAACAGTGATTTTTGTTCTGTCTGGATGTAGAAGACTGTTTTCACCCTCTCTCCATGTTACTTTCAGTCATAGCTTGTATCATGTACCCATATATTTTAATTAACTGCCAGACATTTTGCAGGGAATTGTAGGACTAATTTGAAGCTTTAGATGTTACAGCCTTCTTCTATAGAAGAAGTTATGTTCAAGGCTAGTCACCTTAATCAGAGACTGAAGTGACTTGAATCTGAGTTTCAGTCCTTATGAGTGCTGCTCCATTTCTTTATATTTAAAAGGTGGCTCTTTGAGGTCACAGAGTAAACCTGAGGCATGACTATGATCCTGTCTGTTAGATGGACTCTGAACTCTAAATTAAGTCTTCTACAGCCCTGTGAGATGGCTAATAGCTCTTCTTAGTTTTCAGTCATTTATCTTCTCTTTCAGTTTTGTAATCAGTAATTATTTGCAAAGAAAAGTGGCCCCATCTCACTTTTCTTGGCTTCTCTGTTCTTTACCATCTTTATGTTTCAAATTTTCACAGCCTTGATTGCTCTTCCACCACTTAAATATATTTTATACTATTTCCCCTACTGTCCTAGTTTTTCTCATTAGGTGTATTAAACGCACACATGCGCACGTGCACACACACACTAGTAACCAGTTACCTGTTGGCTAACATTTTATATTATTTTAAAACATACCATAAAATTCAGTTAGTTAAGATTTTTGTGTGCATGTAAGTTTTCTAGGAGTGCCATAAGCAATTACCACAAACTATGTTTTGTATTGTATCCCCAGATCATAGAAGATGATTGACATATAAATACACAATTATAATTATTGAATAAATAAATGAATATCAAGATACAGAATTACCAGTCCTTGAAAGAAATGATGGTTGCTAGGCAAAAGAAGAATAACTCAAGTCTGAATGGTATATTCTAGGTGATAAACTGGCTCATGAAGTCCTTAACCATGTAATGGTAGAGTGATCTTGTTTTTGTGATTGCCTACTTCCTAATGTTTATGGGTTTGTTACATTTTAGGGCTTGAGGATGGTTTTTAATTTACCTGATAGACTTCTCAGCCCTTTAGCCCCAAACTGTAGAGTAACTTCCCCCCAAAAAATCACCTGCATTGCTATGTGAGTGTGGATGGAGTGACTCATTGTTTTTGTCTTTGAGGGAGGAAGAGACAGATTCATTTGGCTGAAAGCAAATTTGAAAATTTCTCAATTTTTAGAGTAACTTTGAATTAGAGAATATAGAAAGAATCTTAAAATTCAGACAGGTTCCTAAACTTCTTGTTATTGTTTTTTTCTTACAAAAACAATACATACATCTTCTACAGATTTTGTAGAATATGGGAACAATAACAACAGTAAAGGTAACTAACATTAAAAAGAGTTCACCAAATGTTAGGTGCTGTACATGACTTATCCCATTTAATAGTCATAAAAAAGTTACATGTACTATTATTTGCCTTACATATGATAAATGGGGCAGGAAGAAGTTAAGCAAGTCTAATATAAATCATCTCCACTCAGTGTAAATTATTGTATTAAATATTTAAGAAGATAATTATTCATAGAAATGTTCTTTAAAAATTTCTCAAATGTAACAGTTAATATCATGTGTCAGCTTGGCTAGGATAAGATTTTCAGTGGTTTGGCATGTGTTCTTCCATAAAGTAACCACCTTTCATTGTGTGATCTGATGTGAGTAGCCAATCAGTTGAAAGGGGTATTTTCTTGGGTGTTTGGCCTGCCTCCAATATATAAATGGAAGTTGTAGCAATGAGCTTGCACTCAGTCTCTCTCTCTCTCTTTTGTCCCTGCACTCTTCTCATTGCCTGACCTTTGATTTCTTGGGATACGAGTGTGCAGAAGTCTCTAGCCTGCAGATTTTGGATTATCCAGCCCCACATAACCTTAAAGCTGCCATTTGACCCATGGATTTGGGACTTCTAGCCCCAGAGTTGTGAGCCATTTCCTCACAATTGTGTGAACCATTTCCTTGAAGTAATTCTCTTTATATATGTTTATACAATATATTTTACTGGACACAGACTAAGACATCAACATTATATATTTGATACTCAAAAATAAGTTGCATGTATAGTATGATTAATATTGTTAATAAAGCCTCTCTTAAGTTCATTTAGTTCACAGGGCCAGGAATTCAGTTTTTTTTTTTTTTAAACTTGTAGAATACGTTTTTCTCTATTTGTAAATAGGTACACATTGGAGCCCACAAATAATCTCTTTAGGTGATTACCAAAAGTTAAATTTGAAAATTATTAAATTTTCGTCAAAGACAGCTCAAATGCAAAAATTATGAAAGATTATTTATGAGTTGGTAAAACATGTTTCTTCCTGAGAGAACTACCAGTATAAAATAAATAACTTGGAGATGAATATAATAGTAAAATCAATCAGCTATTGATGCAATCTCCAAACTCATAACTCAGACAAATACCTACCTTCTAGATAGTTTTTTGCCAACATGGATGGATTTGGAGATTCATTAAAGCTCCAGCTCCTGCTTCTGCCTTAATATTTTGGATATTTATCAATGATGGAAATGTGGCTTCTGTGATTTTATTTTTCGGAAACTTATATAAGAACCTCATTTTTTTCTGATTTATATTTATGTATGCCTAGGTTGGTTGCCACCTTCCTTACACTATGAGTTAGGAAGTGCTCATCATAAGAATCAAAGGGAATTCTGAGCTGTGTGTTTCATAGATTGTCTAACCCTAGCTTTGTATGGAATAGATAAGACTACTAAGGTTCAATAATGTCTCATTTAAGGTCTGGCAGAAAATTTATAATGCACTCAAATTTTGTAACTTGAGGTGAATTTCGTAAAGGATTTGTTTACAAATGTGAGGGTAGAATCTACAAGGGATAACACAGAATCCCGTTCTTAGCTACCGAAGTCAACGGTTTCCATCTTGAGACCTATGAAATCAAAGGAAAGGGAGATTACCAGAATCCTGAAAGAGTCAATCTACCTGACAGAAACTGTGGCATTTTCTTGAGGAATGCAGGCAAATGCCAACAACATGACTGGCAGGAAGCTCGGGGAATAAACTCTGACCTTATTATTTATATACCACCCAAACTTCTAGAAAGTCTCATTGGCTAACCACTCTAGACTCCAGGGGGCAGCAGATGTAGTTCACATTGATCAAGTTTTGGAGGACAGAGCATTTTGGAAAAGGATAGAGTGTAGTTACAAAACGGAAAAATAAGATAGCCAGTACAAGCATCTGGACCACATATATATAAACCAAAAAAAAAAAAAACCTGTTGCATAGTAAATATATATTTATCTGACTTTGAAGATTATATCTGTGACAAAAAACAAAAAAACAAACCTTCTTTCATTGAATAACTTTTTTGATCACTCCCCTAAGCACAGTTTTAGACACTGGGGTCCTAGCAATGAGGAAGACAAACTTCTTACTCTTATGGAATTTAAATTGGGGCAGGAAGAATTAAAAAAAAAAAAAAAACTGGTAGCAAATATATAAAATAATTAAAGTTTTAATATATGCTCTGTAGAAAAGAATTGCCTATATTAAAGATGTCTTAATTTATAGGTTAACATTATGCAAGTTTACGTGACACCTGGTTTTAATGATAAGAGACTTAAGTTTTATGTGGTTACACCCAGTATTTTAAAGTATTAATCATATATTTCTTGCAAAATTTATATATATTTATTATACTTTCTATATTTATTATATATATATTTATTATACTTTCTAGTTCCACCATAGAGAGAAAAAACCTCCCTGTGCTTGCTACCTTGAAAAGGGGATGCTGCAGTAGAAAGAAAATAACATTTATGAGTCTCAAATGGTTTGGAATTATGGAGCCTTAGAATATAAAATAATCCCCGTGAATGGCATGAATGGCAAAGGCCTGGGCTCTGACTAGAAAAATTTGACAACTCAGATGAGACGGAGAGATGCAAAGGTCAAGCTTGGAGCAGTAAATTTAAATAAATAAAAAATAACATAAAGACAAAACTTTCAGATTGAATCAGATAGATTTGAGGGATTCAAGAGGAGAAAACGTGTTGCCCCCTCCCTGTGAAGAATCTGCAGAGAAGCAAAACTAACGCAGGATGAAAAATGTTGAATGGGCAAATGTGGTGTTACCTATGTTTTTACAACAATAAGAAAATAAATGCAAGACTGAATCTAGTATGTCTAGATCGAAGTGCTGTAAATAGTTTTATAAAATTATACTGAACCACACAAGTTAACTGACCAGAAGAAAAATTTCCTCTTACCTAAAAGTAAAGGCCTTCACCAGAAGCATGGGTTCCAATGAAGTTCCCTTTGGCCCTAGATTAGGAAGTGCTGGTTAAAAAAAAAAAAAGAGAGACAAATGCTGGAAAAATTAAAACCAAGAGGACAAATCACATGAAACCAGACATGACAAGGCGCATCTAAGTCAATGTCAGTCAGTTTTAATGATGGCCTTGCACCATATGAAATACTATCCCACTTGACTCTGCATTGAACTTCTCAGAACTTTGATGCGATGACAAGGAAGAAAAAGCTTGCTACTTAGCAGAATGCACTTTATAAAAACAAATTCGGATTTTTAATAACAGAATAAAAACAAAATGATCTTGTATAGCTGATATTGTAGATTGTGATTTGAAATTATAGCACATGCAACTTGAAGAATTTTAGCTGCTTGGATCGCATATTCTTTCTCCTTAGGAATTCATCCATATTGAAGCTATTGAATAGGTTTTGAAGTTTAAAAAAAAAATTGTTTTACTTTAGAAAAATGTAAGCTATTAGTTCTTCCATTTAGAGAATGGCTTGAGAAAAGTATTTGCACTTTGAGTTAACTTGGGTTCAATACTCTTTCTGCCTTACACAATTTACTAAAATTTACTGAGTCTCATTTTTCCTTTTCTATGTACGAAAATAATATCTACCCTGTTGGGATATTTTCTGATGTAGAAATAATATAGAGAAAATAGGTATCACACTGTGTATGCCTAATACATAACTGCTATTTAATTTTCTTTTCCAAGTCATTAGGTGAGGCTGTGATTCCTTCAGGAGTTTGATAAATTTGATTCAGATGGGACCTGATTATTATTATTATTTTTTTAAATAATGTGTTTCCCACTCTCTAGATCTGTAGTAAACAGCGATTTGGGAATAAAAACATAACTAGCTTGGAAATAGTAGTGTCTTTCAGATACAGTGAACATGAAATTGCTTTTACTAACTCAAGTCACATGTATAATGAATGTGGGAAGCTTTCTAAGATCACAGAATAACTGAAGCATCCATTATATGAAAAGAACTTACAGTTTTCAAAACAAAAACAATGGAACCTGAAGAAAACAATTTCTGTAACTTTAATAAGTATGAGGACTTCTGTTATTTCTGAGCTTCTGCCCATTCTTTTCATGTTTTCTTTTTGTCTTTGATATTGGCATTCGAGGGGTTTAATTCTATCCAACGTTGTTGTTGTTGTTAGGTGCCCTCAAGTTGGTTCTGACTCATAGTGACCCTCTGTACAACAGAACGAAACACTGCCTGGTCCTGTGCTATGCTCACAATTGTAGCTATGTTTGATTCCATTGTTGCAGCCACTGTGTCAATCCATCTCATCAAAGGTCTTCCTTTTCTCCACCTATCCTCTACTTAACCAAGCATGATGTCCTTCAGATATAGGTCCCTCCTGATAACGTGTCCAAAGTAGTTGAGAGGAAGTCTCACCATCCTCAATTCCAAGGAACACTCTGGCTGTACTGCTTCCAAGACAGACTTGTTCATTTTTCTGGCAGTCCATGGTGTGTTCAATATTCTTCATCAACACCATAATTCAAAGGCTTCTATTTTTCTTCGGTCTTCCTTATTCATTGTCTAGCTTGCGCACACACATAAGGTGATTAAAAATGTCATGGCTTGAGTCAGGCGCATCTTAGTCCTCAAAGTGACACCTTTTCTTCTAAACATTTTAAAGAGGTCTTTTGCAGCAGGCTTTCCCAATGCAATACAGACATACTTTGGAGATATTGTGGATTCAGTTACAGACCACTGCAATAAAGCAAATAGTGCAATGAAGAGAGTCACACAAAATTTTTGGATTCCCAGTGCATATAAAATTTATCCTTATATTATAGTGTAGTCTATTAACTGCGCAATAGTATTCTGTAAAAAAAAAAAAATATGTCATACCTTAATTAAAAATACTTTATTGATTAAAACAACAAAAAAAGACTAACCATCATGTGAAAACTCAGCGAGGAATAATCTTTTTGCTGGTGGAGGGTCTTGCTCAGTGTTGATGACAGCTGATTTATCAGGGTAGTTAGTGGTTGCTGAAGGTTGAGGAGGCTGTGGTAACCTCTTAATATAAGACAAAAATGAAGTTTGCCACATCAGTTGACTCTTCCTTTCAAGAAAGACTTCTCTGTAGAATGCAATGTTGTTTAATGGCATTTTACCCAGAACTTCTTTTAAAATTGGAGTCAATCCTCTCAAACCCTGCCACTGCTCAGGCAACTAGTCTATGTAATATTATAAATCCTTTGTTGTCATCTCAACAATGTCCACAGCATCTTCACCACGAGTAGATTCTATCTCAAGAAATCAATTTCCTTGTTCATTCCTAAGAAGTAACTCCTCATCCGTTAAAGTTTTACCATGAAAAAAAAATTGGTGCAATTCAGTCACATTCTCAAGCTCCAGTTCTACTTCTAGTTCTCCTTGCTATTTCTACCATATTTGCAGCTACTTCCTCCACTGAAGTCTTGAACCCGTCAAAGTCATCCAGGAGATTTAGAATCAACGTGTTCCAAATTCCAGTTAATGTCGATATTTTGACCTGCTCCTATGAATCAAGAATGTTCTTAACGGTATCTAGAATGGTGAATCCTTTCCAGAAAGTTTTTGCTTTCACTTTACTTTGCCCAGATCCATCAGAGGAATCACTATTCCTTATATAAGACTCGAAAGTTGAAATTATTCCTTGACCCATGGGCTGCAGAATGGATGTTGTGTTAGGAGGCATGAAAACAACGTTAATAACCTTGTGAATCCCCATGACAGCTCTTGGGTGACCAGGTGCATTGTCAATGAACAGTAATATTTTGAAAGGCATCTTTTTTTTTTTTTTTCCTGAGCAGTAGGTCTCCACAGTGGGTTTAAAATATTCAGTAAACCATGTTTTAAACAGATGTGCTGTCATCCACACTGTATTGTTCCATTTACAGAGCACAGGGAGAGTAGATTTAGCGTAATTATTAAGGGGTTTAGAATTTTTGGAATGGCAAGTAGGCACTGGTTTCAACTTAAAGTCACCAGCTCATTAGGCCCTAACAAGAGAGCCAGCCTGTCCTTTGAAGCTTTGGAGCCAGGCATTGACTTCTCCTCTTTAGCTACGAAAGTCCTAAATGGCATCTTCTTCCAATGTAAGGCTGTTTTGTCTACACTGAAAATCTATTGTTTAGTGTAGCCATTTTCATCAATTTTTTTAGCTCGATCTTCTGGATAACTTGCTGTAGATTTACATCAGCATTTGCTGCTTCGCCTTGCACTCTTATGCTATGGAGACGTCTTCATTCCTTAAACCTCATGAACCAACCTCTGCTAGGTTCAAACTTGCAGCTTCCTCACCTCTTTCAGCCTTCACATAATTGAGGAGATTTAGGGTCTTGCTCTGGAATAGGCTTTGGCTTAAGGAATGTTGTGGCTGGTTTGATCTCCTATTCAGACCACTAAAACTGTCTCCATATCGGCAAAAGGCTGTTTCACTTTCTTATCATTTGTGTGTTCACTGGACTAGCACTTTTAATTTTCTTCAAGAAATTTTGCTTTGCTTTCACAACTTGCCTAACTATTCAGTGCAAAAGGCTACGACTTTCAACATGCTTTTCAAACTGAGCTTAATCATTTCTAGCTTTTGATTTAAAGTGAGAGATGTGCAACTCTTCCTTTCACTTGAACAATTAGAGGCCCATTGTATGGTTATTAATTGGCCTAATTTCAATATTATCTTGTACCAGGGAACAGAGATGCCCAAGGAGAGGGAGAGAGACAGGGATAAGCCAGTAGTCGGTTGTGCGGTTAGAACACATGCAACATTTATTAAGTTCACCATCTTATATGGGCACAATTCACGGAGCCGCAAACAATTAAAATAGTACCATCAAAGATCACTGATCGCAGATCACCATAACAGATATAATAATAATGAAAAACTTTGAAATGTTATAAGAACTACCAAAATGTGAAAAAGAGACATAAAGTAAGCATAGGCTGTTGAAAAACTGCTACAGAACTTCAATTTGTAAGAAAACACAATATCTGCAATCACAATAAAGCGAAGCGCAATAAGACAAAGTATCCCTGTATGTCATTTGGTTTCTTGACTGCTGCTTCCATGGGCATTGATTGTGGATACAAGTAAAATGAAATCCTTGACAATTTCTATCTTTTCTTCATTTATTGTGATGTGTCTTATTGGTCCAGTTGCAAGGATTTTTGTTTTCTTTCTGTTGAGTTTTAATCCATACTGAAAGCTGTAGCCTTTGATCTTCATCAATAAGTGCTTCAAGTCCTCTTCACTTTCAGCAAGCTAAGTTGTGTCATCTGCATAACACATGTTGTTAACGAGTCTGAATCTTCCTCTAATCCTGATGCCCTGTACTTCATATAGTTCAGCTTCTCAGATTATTTGCTCAGGATACAAATTGAGTAAGTGTGATGAAAGGATACAATCCTGACACAAACTTTTCTGATTTTAAACAATACAGTATCCCTTTATTCTGTTTGAACGACTGCCTCTTGGTCTATGTACAGGTTCTGCATGAGCAAAACTAAGTGTTCTGGGATATCCATTCTTTGTTATGTTATCCATAATTTGTTATGATCCACACAGTCTAATGCCTTTGCATAGTCAATAAAACACAGGTAAACGTCTTTCTGGTATTCTTTCCTTTCAGCCAGGATCCATCTGACATCAGCAATGATATCCCTGGTTCCATGTCCTCTCCTAAATCTGGCTTGAATTTCCTGCTGTTACCTGTCAAAGTACTGCTGCAACAGTTTTTGAATTATCTTCACCAAATTTTACTTACATATGAAATTAATGCTATTGCTTGATAATTTCTGCATTCCATTGAATCACTTTTCTTTCGAAGGACACAAATACAGATATTTTCTAGTCAGTTGGCCAGGTATCTATCTTCCAATTTTCTGACAGACAAGTGAGCACCTCGGGTCGCAGGCATTTTTGAAACATCTCTGTCGGTATTCTGTCAATTCCTGGATCCTTATTAGGTTTTTGTGTGTTTTTTTTTGTATTTCGCCAATGCCTTTAGTGCAGCTTGGACTCCTTCCTTTAATACTATCAGCTCTTGATCATATGCTGTCTCCTGAAATGTTTGAACATCAAAAAATTCTTTTTGGTACAGCAACTATATATTCCTTCCATCTTCTTTTGATGCTTCCTAAATCGTTCAACATTTTGCCCATAGAATCCTTCAAAATTGCAGCTGGAGGCTTGAATTTTTTCTTCAGTTCTTTCAGCTTGAGAAATTTTCATTATAATTTTCATTATAATACTTCACTTGGTCTTTACACATTTCATTATAATAGTTTACGTTGTCTTCTCAAGCCACCCTTTGAAATCTTCTCTTCAGCTTTTTTGCTTCATCATTTCTTCTATTCACTTTAGCTACTCAATGTTCAAGAGCAAGTTTCAGTCTTTTCTGACATCGATTTTGGTCTTTTCTTCCTTTCCTGTTTTTTTTTTTTTTAATTACTTCTTGCTTTCTTCTTGTGTGAGTCCTTAATATCATCTCACAACTTGTCTAGTAGACTTTGGTCATCAGTGTTCAATGAGTCAAATCTATTCTGATGGTCTCCAGATTCAGGTGGGGTATACTCAAGGTCATATTTTGGCTCTCACAGACTAGTTTTAATTTTCTTCAGCTTCAGCAAAAACTTGCAAGTGAGTAATTGATGGTCTGTTTTGCAGTTCACCCCGGCCTTGTTCTGACTGATTATACTGAACTTTTCCATTATCTCCACAGATGTAGTAGATTTGATTTCTGTGTTCTTCATCTTTTAAGGTCCATGTGTATAACCATGTGTATACTTTCTGTTTATGCTGTTGAAAAGGTATATACAATGAATATCTCATTGGTCTTGCAAAATTCTACCATGGATTTCCAGTGTTGTTTCTGTCACAAAGGCTATATTTTCCAACTACTGATTCTCCTTCTTTGTTTCCAACTTTCACATTCCAATCAACAGTAATTATCAATGCTTCCTAATTGCATGTTTGATCAATTTCAGACTGCAGAAGTTGGTAAAAACCTTTGATTTCCTCATATTTGGTGTTACAGGTTGGTGCATAAATTTGAATTATATTCCTATTAACTGGTCTTCCTCATAGGTATTTTGATATTATCCTATCACTGACAGTGTTGTACTTCAGGATAGATCTTGAAATATTCTTTTTGTTGATGAATGTGACGCCATTATTCTTCAATTTTTCACTCCTGGCATAGTAGACCATGTGGTCGTCTGCTTCAAAATGACAGTTTCAGCTCACAAATGCCTAGGATATCAACCTTTATCTGTTCCACTTCATTTTTATGACTTCCAGTTTTCTTAGATTCATATTTCATACATTTCGTGTTCTTATTATTAATGGATGTTTGCAACTGTTTCTTCTTATTTTGAGTGGTGCCACATCAGTCAAGGTCCCGAAAGCTTGACTCCATCCATTTCATTAATGTTGACTCTACTTTGAGGAGGTACCTCCCCAGCAGTATTTTGAGTGCCTTCCAACCTGGGCGGCTCATCTTCCAATGTTCTGTTGCTATTCCTAAGATTCTCACTGGCCGATGTTTTTCAGAAATAGACTGCAAGGTCTTTCTTCCTAGTCTCTTGGCCTGGAAGCTCCACAGTAACTTGTTTACCATGGGTGACCGTGCTGGTATTTGAAATACCAGTGACATAGCTTCCAGCATCACACACACACGCTACCCCAAAACCACAAACTGACTGATGCATGGTGAATTCTATCCAATAATGAGCAGTAATAAGTAGAACTGTGATCCACTGTTAACACTCACACATAAAAATACGTGAAATATGTAAGTAATTGTAAAGAGAATAATTTGGATTATCTTTGACCTCTACTAGACTATCCTGCTATCATATATTTGGCTGCTATGAGAAAGTTTTCACTTGTACATAGATCTCAATTTTCAAAGATACACTAGATGAAGACTTTAGCCAAAAACAGGCAGTAAATCAAATTAAAAACAAAATTCATTAATTAGGATGTATAAAATGTTGCTGTTGTGTGGATTCTAACTCATGAGTACTGTATATGACAAAATAGAACTGCCCCATAGAGTTTCCAAAGCAGTAATATATTTTTTAAACATTTTATTGTGCTTTTGGTAAAAGTTTACACAGCAAGTTAGTTTTCTATTCAATAATTCATACACAAGTAGTTTTGTGACATTGGTTACAATCCCTGCAATGCGTCAGCACTCTCCCATTTCCATCCTGGGTTCCCTGTTTCCATTCGCCTCATTTCTCATTTCCCTGCCTTCTCATCTTTACTTTTGGGCACATGTCGCCCTTTTGGTCTCGTATAATTAATCGTTCTAAGGAGCGCATTCCTCAAGGACATTGTTTATTTTATAGGCCAGGCTATTATTTGGCTGAAAGGAAGACCCTGGGAGTGACTTCACTTCCATGTTAGAAGGGTGTCTTAGGGCAAAAGTTTCAGGGGTTCCTCCAGAATCTATCAGACCAGTAAGTCTGATTTTTTTATGATTTTGAATTTTGTTCTACATTTGTCACACATTCTAACCAGGACCTTCTATTACATTCCCAGTCAGAGCAGTCAATGGTGGCATTCAGGCATCATCTAGTTCTGCCAGTTTCAGGCTAGAGGAGGCTGTGGTTCATGTGAGCCATTGGTCTTTTGGACTAATTGCTTCCTTCAGTCTTTGATTTCCTTCACTCCCCTTTGCTTCAGACAGGACAAGACCAGTAGCTGTATCCTAGATAGCCTCTCACAAGCTTTTAAGACCCCAAGTGCTAATCACCAAACTAAGATGTAGAACGTTATCTTTACAAACTATATTATGACAATTGACCTACATATCTCCCGAGAGTATGATTCTTAGTATTCAAGCCTAGTATCTCAGTCTAGAGAGATGTTTGGTTATGGGTAAGAAGTTTCCATAACTGGGCCCCTTATGTGCTCTACTACATACATATATATATATATATATGAATATACATGCATATATACAAGTATGTATGTAGAAATAATCCACAATCATACCTCTATATATGCATGCTGGTGTACTCCCATGCAATTTCTCACTCCTGATTAGCATACATATCTACCTATGTATGCTCTTAAAACAGATTGTTTGTTACTACTGCTGTTGCAGGATTGTATACGTTATATTATTTACTTTAGTTGCCTTTATTCTTGCTTACCTCTTTGTGTCTTCCTTTGCCTTGGTAATGTTTCCCTGACTTGCTCCATATTGTGTATTGCCTTTCCTTCACCAGAATTAGCCCCTACCTAAAATTAGTGATTCTCTCTCCCTCACCCTCCCATCTCTGGTAACCACCAAAGAATGTTTTTCTTTCTGTGTGTAAATCTGTTTTGACCTTTTATAATAATGGTTTCATACAATATTTTTCCTTTTGTCATTGACTTATTTTACGCAGCCTAAAGTTGTCCAGATTCATCCATTTGCAAAATGTTTCACAGATTCACTATTGTTTATTGTTGAGTAGTATTCTATTGTATGTATGTACCCCAATTTTTTTCCCATTTATTTGTTGATGGACACTTAGGTTGTTTCCATCATTTTGCTATTGTGAATAATACTGCAATGAACATAGATATGCATACGTCTATTTGTGTCACAACTCTTATTTTTCTAGGATATATAGTGCAATTGCTGGATTGTATGGTGGTTCTATTTCTGGCTTTTTAAGGAAGCTTCATACCATTTTCCATACTGGTTGTACCATTTTACAGTCCTACCAACAGTATATGAGTTCCAATTTCCCCACAGCCTTGTCAGCATTTGTTGTTTTCTGTTTTTTTTTATAAGTGCCATTATTGCTGAGGTGAAATGGTATCTTAGTGTAGTTTTGATTTGCATCTTTCTAATGGCTAATAACTGCAAGCATCTTCTCATGTGTTTATTAGCTTCCTGAATGTCTTTTTTGGTCAGTTGTCTGTTCATGGTCTTTGCCCATTTTTTAATTGTATTGTTTCTCTTTTTGTTGTTGAAGTGTTGAAATTTCTATAAATTTTAGAGATTAGACCCTTGTTAGATATGTCATTGCCAAAATATTTTTCCCAATCTGTAAGGTCTTTTTTTACTCTTTTGATGAACTCTTTTGATGAGTATAAGTATTTAATTTTTAGGAGATTCCAGTTATCTAGTTTATCTTCTGTTGTTTGTGCATTTTTAGTTATGTTTGATAGTCTCTTCCTGCTACACATTAGGGCCCCTAACTTTGTTCCTATACAATTTACTTGATTATCATCAATCATGATGCTAGGATAACGTATATAAATATGATAAATGTTTAAAGTATTTAAAATGTTGCTGGGTACAGAAAGGAGACCCTGGTTGATGAAAATAGTTAAGCACTTGACTATTAGCCATAGTTGGCAGTTCTAACCTACCCAGAGTTGTGATGGAAGGCAGGCCTAGTTATCTGCTTCCAAAAGATCACAGCCTTGCAAAGCCTATGGAGCAGTTCTACTCTGACACACGTGGGTTTGCCATGACTCAGAATTGACTTGACAGAATGAAATGACAGGGTAAAAAAATCTTAATAAATATCAAGAAAATGAGCTGTCATTCATGGAATATTTCTGCGTGGTCAATGAGTACAGAATTTGATTCTTCCTTCTTCTAAGTACATCTTATCAAAAGGAAACTGAATTACATGCAGATACAAATGTGCTTATGTTTGGTAAGTCACATTCAAATATAGAAACAGGTTATTTTCAGTAATATCAATTTATTGAGAAATGAAATAAGGATTTTTAATAGTTTATGTTTTTGTTGTTGAGACTATACACAGAATATGAACAAATCAATAATTTCTGTGTTTACAATTCAGTGATATTGATTACATTCTTCAAGTTGTGCAACCATCCTCACCTTCCTTTTCTGGATTGTTTCTTCCCCATTAATATAAACTTACTGACCCCTAAGTTTCCTACGTAATCTTTAGAGTTGCTTGTGTCAATCTGATCCCAAATAGATAGTTCTGAAAAGAGCACAATGCTCAAGGCAGATATTCTTTACTAGTTAAGCTAAACTATTGTTTGGTTTTAAGGAGGCTGTAGGGAATATTTTTGGTTGAAGGCTTAAATGTTATCTCAAGACAATAGTTTTGGGGGCTCATCCATGGCTCCAGAAAGTCTGGATTCTATGGGAATTTGAAATTCTGTTCTTCATTTTCTTTCTTCAATTAGGATTCTTCTATAGCTCTTTGATCAAAATGTTCAGTAATGGTAGCTGGGCACCATCCAGCTCTTCTGGTCTCATGGTGAAGGAGACAGTTGTTCATAGAGGCAGTAAGCCACACATTCCACGTCCTCTTTCTATTCATGATTCTCCTTCTTCCTCTGTTCTTCCAGATGAATACAGGTCAATTGTGCCTTGGATGGCTGCTTACAAGCCTTTAAGGCCCCAGGCACTATGCAAGAAACTAGATAATGCTTGTAATACTTTTGAAATCCTATAAAATATGCTAAAAAAAAAAAAAAACTGTCATAATTATGCTCCTGCTGAAGAATGGCTATAACTCAGCCCCTGACTGTGTTAAGAGCAGACGAAACAGTCAGGAAAAGTTTGGTAGGCGATCAGAGAATCCACTGACAAGATAAAAAGTAGTTCTTACTTCCTAGGTCCTGGGGTCCTCATGGAACTTGAATACATTTTCCGCCATAAAAATAAAGTTATAAATGGCAGGTAGGTATGTTTTTTACTGATTTTAGCAAATAGGCTTACAGGATTCCTTGACTGTAAGAGAGGAAAGGAAAGGGGCTAGCTAGAGTCTAGGGGACCTAAACGTTTGTTTATTATTTCGTTAATTAAAAAATAATAATTTTTACTGCTGAAAGGAAAGTTGAGTTGAGTAAAACTATCAGTATACGTTTTCCAGTTTATTAAGACTGTATTTATCTTCATGTACCAGTCTTAGTACCTAACTATGTTACTATCTGCATTCTAAAGCAAAGCTTAAAGAGGAACACTTGGAGTACCATTTGACCATAATTTGAGACCCGTCCAGTCTTTGCATATCTTCTTCTTCACCAGAAATCTAAGCTTTCTGCTTTACTTTCTGAGATCCAATCTATAGCTTGTACACTAGCACAGTTAAAAATATTCTTAACATATTTTTCTGCTTTCACATCTCAGGGAGATAATGAAATACAGTGGAAAACCAGTTTTGCTGATTACAGATTGTGTGATTGGACAGGATATTTAATCTCTGGGAGCCTGGGTTCCTTCCTCTATTAATTATGCCTGTCTCACAAGGGCCAAAACCAAACCAAACCCACTGCCATCAAGTCTATTCTGACTCATAGCGACCCTGTAGGACAGAGTAGAACTGCCCCATAAAGTTTATAAGGAGTGCCTGGCAGATTTGAACTGCTGACCTTTTTGCTTCGCAGCTGTAGCATGTAACCACTACACAACCAGAGTTTCCTCACAAGGGCAGTGTGAGAATTAAATGTAAATGCCTTGTAGAATTCCTTGATCCCTGCTTAATGGCAGTCATGATTATTCTCATCACCTCTGTTGTTTCTGTTGCTGTTGTTAATTTTTGGGTGGAATCTGAACTTGCTCTAGCCAGTTCATTTGCTCATCCCACTGAGCTTTCTCCACTTCTGGCTAGTACAGGTAATGATGCCCAAGGACAAGGATGGTGTTCTGCATCCTGCCAGAAATGTAAGTGACAAGGTCCTGGCCTAGGAATTATCTGTGATAACAACTCCTGCAAAATAAATATTTTAATCCTAGCTTGTTCATATTGTCATATCTGTTACAAAAAAATTTATTTTAAGATTATAATTTTTAATAATGCTTAATTGAGTGAAATGAGAATGATCTGTTCTCAATTCTGTGGAAAAAAATGTTAAGTTCTAAACTAGTATTCAATAAAGTTTTTTTTTTCTAACTAGAAAGCTCAACAACCACCACCACCAACTTGTGTGTGTGTGTACGTGTATGCTAGTAGAAACATCACTTTGAAGATACAGTAAAATAATGTAGAGCCCTTTATTTTTAAAACACTTTTTCTAGGATGTTCCAGTAAATCTGTTTGTATTGGGCTAAAATCCTAAGGAAACCAACACTGAAACCTGATTACAATTTTCAATCATTATAGCCCTTTGAAATATTAGACTCAAGGGAGGTAATATGTCCTAATGCAACTTTTAAAACCACATTAAATGTTGCATAGATTGCCAGTATTTCTCTTGCTCTTAGTGTCTGAAAAAAAAAAAATGAAACAAAATAAAAGTTGTATTATCATGATTCCTCTTCCTGTTTTTAAGCTGTTCTATATTTACTTGGTATGAAAGCTCACCAAAGCAAACGATTTCTTTCATCCATATTCAAACCATCCTCCAACTTTTTCATCAAATGACAGTCTCACACAGCATCTCACACAGCCTCTTTTTTTGCTAAAGTGGTTCCATGTGGCAGCACAAAATACAGAGTTTAATTTAAAAGAAGGCAATAGAATATTGACATCAGCCAATTGTTGATGTCAAGAGAGAAAATGCAATAAAGATTTGCCTATTACTGAGGGAACCTAAATGTGATTTGTGAACTCACCCACTGTCCAAAAAAACACTTAAATCCCGATGCCATTATCAACAACAGTAAATAAGTTTCAAAGCTTAGGTAAAGTCAGCACTTGAGCCCTTAAGGCTTAAAAAGACTTTCAGAATGAACCAAAAACAAGGCAGAAACCTTGTTGAAAAAAGAAGCACAAATACTGGTATGTTTACCTTAAAATGAAGTTAAAAATGATAAGTGTATTACCAGTTATGATTTTTGTCACTAAGTAAGATAATTCAGAATGTACTGGGAATATTTTACAAGGAAACAATGATATTTAAAAGAACGAAAGGAGTATAACATGTTGATAATTCAAATGATCAGCTAATAACAGTGCACTGGATAAACAAATATGCCTGTTACTTAGTCCGTGATGCGTTATGGGGTCTGCCATGTGCAGGAACCTCGTATGAGGTATTCTGTATACGTAAGTGAATGTACCTATAAAAGATACCACAGAGGACTGGACCAGGGCAGCCATCTTTAACCTGGTCAAAAACATAGGATGGAGCCTTTTTGTCTTAGTCATCTAGTGCTGCTATAACAGGAAAACCATAAGTGAATGGCTCCAACAAACAGAAGTTTATTCTCTTACACTCTAGTAGGCTGGAAGTCTGAATTCAGGGTATCAGCTCCAGGGGAAGGCTTTTGCTCTCTGTCATTCCTGGAGGAAGGTCCTTGTCATCCATCTTCCCCTGGTCCAGGGGCTTCTCAGTGCAAGGACCCCAGGTCCCAAGGACGAGCTCCACTCCTTTATGGTGGGAGATCCCCACCCTCTCTGCTGTATTCTCTTTTATATCTCAAAAGAGATTGACTCAAAATAGATCCTAATCTTGTAGATTAAGTCCTGCCTCATTAACATAACTGCCTGTAATCCTTCCTCATTAATGTTACATAAGTAGGCTTTACAACACATAAGAAAATCATATCAATGAAAAAATGGTGGACTACCACAAAATACTGGGAACCATGGCCTAGCCAAGTTGACAAACATTTTGGGGAACACAATTCAAGCCATAACACTATTGAAACAGTTTCTCTGAACACAACTTCTCTACAGTAGATGGTGATGGTTGTAGGGCAGGGAGTCATATATCTCTATTCTTTAAAAAAAAAAAATTCAATTCATCAAATTTTTATGGAACTGCAGAAGTATCTGAATAGGTAAAGCAAACTTGAAAAAGAACAAAGTAGGAAGACTCTGAATTCCCAGTCTCGAAACATTATAATTCTAGGGTAATCAAAATAGTCTGGTGCTGGTAAAATGCTGGTGCCATTGTTGTTGTTGTGTGCCACTGGGTTAATTCCAACTCATAGAGTCCCTGTATGACAGAGTGGAACTGGCACATAGGGTTCCATGGGATGTAATCTTTACAGGAGCAGATCACCAGGTCCTTTCTCTGGTAGGGTAGACCACTGGTAGGTTTGAACCACCAACCCTTTAGATAGCAGCAGAATGCTTAACTGTTGCCCCACGAGGTCATAATTAGTCATTAGGGAAATCAAATAAAAGCCACATGAGGAAACACTTCACTCCCAGCAAGATGGCTACGAGAAAGAAAGAAACGAGGGAGGGAGGGAGAGAGGGAGGGAGGGAGGAAAGAAAAGAAAGAGAGAAAGGAAGGAAGAAAGCAAGAAAGAAAGAAGGAAAGAAAGAGAGAGAGAAAGAAGGAGAGAAAGAAGGAAAGAAAGAAGGAAAGGAGGAAGGAAGAAAGAAAGGAAAGAAGGAAGGAAGAAAGAAGGAAAGGGAGAAAGAAAGAAAGAAAAAGAAAGGAAAAAAGCAATCCCAATAGGCCAATAGGTGCTGGGCAAAAATTATTTTGAAAACACATTGAGCACCAAGCATAGACCCCCTCATCTAATATTTATCTCATAAATGAAAATCTCATTAATCTTTTGCCAGAAAAGAAAGAAATGGGAGTCCAGAAATAAATACGATGTGAGATAACACCTAATTATTAAAGACAGTTTAGAGAAGACGTGAAAGTGAAGATTGAACAGACTGTTTTCTAAATTGTGTGCTATGAGCTACTGTTGCTACTTTGCTACAAGGATGCTGAAAAATATTAATATATAAAGCAGAAGAAAACTCTAAGATGTCATAATTTGCCATCTTGTAAAGAATAGGTAGTTTCTTCAATGTTTTCTAAAAGGTCATTTTTTTCTATTAAGTGAGTCTAATTTCCTTTTGATTTTGCCTTCAATTATAAATTCAGAGATATGCTCTGCTAGGCCAAAAGCTTCTCATATACAAATATAAATGCATTTAAAAAGGCAGTAAATCTTCTGAAATCATACATTTCTAAGGAGATAGTAACTTTATGCTATATAATATTAACATTAATCTGCAAACAATACATGGTTCTCTAGGAGAGATTAATTCAACTTAACTCAGTTTATTGGCTTCCTACTATGTACCAGACACTTTAATAGCCACTATATTTAAACACCTAGATAAAATCTCAAGAAGCTCATGCGTATTAGGGAAAATTATATAAATTTTTACATAAATGTGAGAAGTACAAAAATGCTAAAATTTTCTAAATCTCTTAAAAACAATGTGACATCCTATAACTGAAACCTGGAAGAAATGGGACTAATTATTCTAATCATGAGATTAAACAAGATGAACTTTAAATCAATTAACAATTGCTGTTGTTTTTGTTGTTAGGTGCCTTCAAGTCAGTTCTGACTCACAGCGACCCTATGCAAAACAGAACAAAACACTGCCTGGTCCTGTGTCATCCTTACAAACATTATTATGCTTGAGCCCATTGTTGCAGCCACTGTTGTCAATCCATCTCGTTGCAGGTCTTCCTCTTTTCTGTTGACCCTGTACTTTACCAAGCATGATATCCTTCTCCAGGGATTGATCCCTCCTGACAACATGTCCAAAATATGTAAAATGCATTCTGGTTGTACTTCCTCCAAGACAGATTTGTTTGCTCTTTTGGCAGTCCATGGTACATTCAATATTCTTCACCAGCACCACAATTCAAGGTCATCGATTCTTCATCAGTCTTCCTTATTCATTGTCCAGCTTTCACATGCATATGATGTGATTGAAAATACCCTGGCTTGGGTCAGGCACACCTTAGTCTTCAAGATGACATCTTTGCTTTTCAACACTTCAGAGGTCCTTTGCTGCAGATTTGCCCAATGCAATGAATCTCTTGATTTCTTGACTGCTGCTTCCATGGGTGTTGATTGTGGATCCAAATAAAATGAAATCCATGACAACCTCAGTGTTTTCTCCATTTATCATGATGTTGCTTTTTGGTCCAGATGTGAGGATTTTTGTTTTATTTATGTTGAGGTGTAATCCATACTGAAGGCTGTGGTCTTTGATCTTCATTAGTAAGTGCTTCAAGTCCTCTTCACTTTCAGCAAGCAAGGTTGTGTCATTTGTACAACGCAGGTTGTTAATAAGTCTTCTTCCAATCCTGATGCCCCATTCTTCTTCATATAGTCCATCTTCTCAGATTATTTACTCAGCATACAGATTGAATAGGTATGGTGAAAGGATACAACCCTGACACACACCCCTCCTGACTTTAAAACATTCAGTTGTTGTTAGGTGCTCTCAAGTCAGTTCTGACTCATAGCGGCCCTAAGCACAACAGAACGAAACACTGCCGGGTCCTGAGCCATCCTTACAATCATTGTTATGCTTGAGCTCATTGTTGCAGCCACTGGGTGAAGCCACCTCGTTGAGGGTCTTCCTCTTTTCCGCTGACCCTGTACTCTGCCAAGCATGGTGTCCTTCTCCAGAGACTGATCCCTCCTGAAAACATGTCCAAAGTATGTAAGACGCAGTCTCGCCATCCTTGCCTCTAAGGAGCATTCTGGCTGTACTTCTTCTAAGACAGATTTGTTTCTTCTTTTGGCAACCCATAGTATATTCAATATGCTTCACCAACACCACAATTAAAAGACGTCAATTCTTCAATCTTCCTTATTCATTGTCCAGCTTTCACATGCATATGATGTGATTGAAAACACCATGGCTTGGGTCAGGTGCACCTTAGTCTTCAAGGTGATGTCTTTGCTCAACACTTTGAAGAGGTCCTTTGCAGCAGATTTACCCAATGCAATGCGTCTTTTGATTTCTTGACTGCTGCTTCCGTAACTGTTGATTGTGGATCCAAGTGAAATGAAATCCTTCACAAATTCAATCTTCTCTCCATTTATGATGTTTCTCATCAGTCCAGTTGTGAGGATTTTTGTTTTCTTTATGTTGTGGTGCAATCCATACTGAAGGCTGTGGTTTTTGATCTTCATTAGTAGGTGCTTCAAGTCCTCTTCACTTTCATCAAACAGGGTTGTGTCATCTGCATAACGAAGGTTGTTAATGAGTCTTCCTCCAATCCTGATGCCCTGTCATTCTTCATATAGTTCAGCTTCTTGTATTATTTGCTCAACATACAGGTTGTATAGGTATGGTGAAAGAATACAACCCTGAAACACACCTTTCCTGAGTTTAAACCAATCAGTATCCCCTTGTTCTGTCCAAACAACTGCCTCTTGATCTATGTAAAGGTTCCTCATGAGCACAATTAAGTGTTCTGGAATTCCCATTCTTCACAGTGTTATCCATAGTTTGTTATGATCCACACAGTCGATTGCCTTTGCATGCTCAATAAAACACAGGCAAACATCCTTCTACTATTCTCTGCTTTCAGCCAGAATCCATCTGACATCAGCAATGATACCCCTGGTTCCACATCCTCTTCTGAAACCAGCCTGAATTTCTGGCAGTTCCCTGTCGATATACTGCTGTAGCTGTTTTTGAATGATCTTCAGCAATATTTTGCTTGCTTGTGATATTAATGATATTGTTCTATAATTCCCACATTTGGTTGGATCACCTTTCTTGGGAATAGGCATAAATATGGATCTCTTCTAGTCATTTGGCCAGGAAGCTGCCTCCTGTATTTCTTGGCATAGACGAGTGAGCACCTCCAGCACTGCATCTGTTTGTTAAAACATCTCAATTGATATTCCATCCATTCCAGGAGCCTTGTTTTTCTCCAATGCTTTCAGAGCAGCTTGGACTACTTCCTTCAGTATCATTGGTTCCTGATCATATGTCACCTCTTGAAATCTTTGAACATCTACTAATTCTTTTTGGTGTAATGACTCTGTATTCCTTCCATTTTCTTTTGATGTTTCTTGCGTCATTTAATATTTCCCCCATAAAATCCTTCACTATTGCAACTCGAGGCTTGAATTTTTTTCTTCAGTACTTTCAGCTTGAGAAATGCAGAGCGTGTTCTTCCCTTTGGGTTTTCCATCTCCAGCTCTTTGCACGTCGTTATAATACTTTACTTTGTCTTCTTGAGGAGCCCTTTGAAATCTTCTGTTTAGTTCTTTTACTTAATGAATTTTTCCTTTTGCTTTAGCTGCTCGACTTTCGAGAGCAAGTTTTAGAGTCTCCTCTGGCATCCATCTTGGCCTTTGTTTTCTTTCCTGTCTTTTCAATGACCTCTTGCTTTCTTCTTGCATGATGTCCTTGATGTCATTCCACAACTCATCTGGTCTTCGGTCACTAGTGTTCAATGTGTCAAATCTATTCTTGAGATGGTCTCTAAATTCAGGCGGGATATACTCAAGGTCATATTTTGGCTGTCATAGATTTTCTTCAGTTTCAGCTTGAACTTGCATATGAGCAATTGATGTTCTGTTCTACAGTGGGCCCCTGGCCTTGTTCTGACTGACGATATTGAGCTTTTCCATCGTCTCTTTCTACAAATTTAGTAAATTTGATTTCTGTGTGTTCCATCTGGCGAGGTCCATGTGTATAGTTGCCGTTCATGTTGGTGAAAGAAGGTATTGCAATGAAGAAGTTGTTGGCCTTGGTGATAGAAACAATGCTGGAGAATGAATGATAGAATTTTGCAAGACCATTCCTCTTCAAGTTGTGGTTGCCAACATAATAGGCTATATGATTTTCCGATTCAAAATGGCCAATACCTGTCTATTTCAGCTTACTAATGCCTAAGATATCGATGTTTATGCATTCCATTTCATTTTTGACAATTTCCAATTTTCCTAGGTTCATACTTTGTACATTCCAGGTTCCAATTATTAACGGTTCCTTGCAGTTGTTTTTTCTCATTTTGAGTCAGGCCACATTAGTGAATGAAGGTTCTGAAAGCTTTACTCCATCCATGTCATTAAGGTTGACTCTACTTTGAGGAGGCAGCTCTTCCCCAGTCATGTTTTGAGTGCCTTCCAACCAGGGGGGCTCATCTTCTAGCACTATATCAGACAATGTTCCTCTGATATTCATAAGGTTTTCATTGGCTAATGCTTTTCAGAAGTAGACTGCCGGATCCTTCTTCCTAGTCTATCTTAGTCTGGAAGCTCAGCTGAAACCTGTCCTCCATGGGCGACCCTGCTGGTATCTGAAACAGGTGGCATAGCTTCCAACATCACAGCAACATGCAAGCCCCCACAGTACAACAATCTGACATACATGTGGGTAGGTAAATATTAAAGAATTTAATAGCATTTGATATTGTACTAAAATCTACGTCTTTCTTTTAAAGTGCTTTCTAATATTCATATCCCTCACAAAATTATATTTCTTAAACATATTCCATGTAGTCTTCCTTCAATACACAATTGCTGAGAATGCCTATATAGCATACTGTATTAGGTGTTCAAAATTAAGAAGATAGAAAAAATCAGAGAGAGAGAGATAGAGAGAAGCCAAACCTGACTTGTACTTTGGAGAAACTAAAATCTAGACCATGAGATAAATTCATTTACAAATAAATTATACTGAAATGCAAAAAGCTTTTATGTATGCTGTGGAAACACCAAAGGAAAGCACATGTTTTCCTTTGTTATCTTGGATAGTAACAGAAGGCATTGGAGTAGATGTGGCATTTGAACTGGATTTTAAATGCTGAAGAAGAAAGTAAATGGAAAAGATTCTATTTAGAGAGAAATCAAATGCACAGAACAGTGGTATGGACAGCTGGATATGATCTCAGATTGGTGAGAGCATCACTACTATGATAGAGTGATGATAAATTTGGATATGTAAGTTAGGGCCAAATACCAAGAGCCTTAAATGCCAGATCAAGGAATTTAGACATTATACTCTATGCAACAGTGATACATCAGAGAGTTGTGGGCATAGGGGCAGCATAAGCAAATGTCTGTTTGAGAAATACCTTGACAGTAGTGAGAAGGATGGATTCAAGCTGGGCAAGAACAGGTAGCATGCTTATAGCAATATTCCAGGTGAGAAATTAGGTGGGACATACACAAGGGGCAGAAACCCTGGTGGAGTAGTGGTTAAGATTCCGGCTGCTAACCAAAAGATCAGCAGTTCAAGTTCACTAGGCGCTCCTTGGAAACCCTGTGGGGCAGTTCTACTCTGTCCTACAGGGTCACTATGAGACAGAATCGACCCCAGGGCAATTTTTTTTTTTTTTTAATCTAAGGGGCAGTCCATGGTATTTTCAATATTCTATGCCAACACCATAAAATTTTTTTTTTTCTGGGTATGCCAACACCATAATACAAATGCATCGATTCTTCTTCTTCCTTAACTATCGTTCAGCTTTTGCATGCATAGGAGGCAATTGAAAATACCAGGGCTTGGGTCAGGGTACCTCAGCCTTCAAGGTGACATCTTTGCTTTTTAACACTTTAAAGAGGTCTTTTGCAGGAGATTTGCCCAATGCAATACATCCTTTGATTTCTTTGCCGTTGCTTCCACAGGTGTTGATTGTTGATGCAAGTAAAATGAAATTCTTCACAACTTCAACATTTTCTCCATTTGTCATGATGTTGATTATTGGTTTAGTTGTAACGATTTTTGTTTTCTTTATGTTGAGGTGTAATCCGTACCGAAGGCTGTGGTCTTTGATCTTCATCAGTAAGTGCCTCAAGGCTCTTTACTTTCAGCAAGCAAGGTTGTGTCATCTGCATATCACAGGTTGTTAAGGAGTCTTCCTCCAATCCTGATACCCCGTCCTTCTTCCTATAGTCAGTTTTATCTCGAATGACGCCATTTGAATTATAGTGTTGTCAAAGAATATTGAATACACCATGGGCTGCCAGAAAAATGAACAAATTTATCTTGGAGGAAATACGACCAGAATGTTCCTTAGAATCAAAGATGGCAAGACTTTGTCTAACTTGTTTTGGACACTTTATCACAAGGGATCAATCCCTGGAGAAGAGGATCATGCTTGGTCAGCGTAAAAGAGGAAGACCCTCAATAAGATGGATTTATGTTCCTTGGAAACTCTTTGGGGCAGCTCTACTCTGTCCTATATGGTCTCAATGACTTGGAATTGACTTAATGGCGGAGGGAATCTAAGGAGGTGCCAGTGGAAAAGGGAAAAAGTAACCTGTTGGGGGTAGAAGGAAAGAGGCTTCCTGAAAAAAATATTCTCTATTAAGATTAGCTTATTAATAATGATGTTTAGTGGCTTTTTAAAGTCTTGTTTTTGGAAGGACTGTAAAAAATCTTTTGCTCAAGCTTGTAACCAATACAGAACATTCTCTACAATTGCAAGACTAAACCTCTTCTTAAATTCTTATCCACTTTTACCTCTCTATATACTGAGGCATTATGCGAGGATGTCTTCTCATTTCTCTTCCATGAGTAACAACAAATTATTTTCTAAGTTGGTGATGTTTCCTTGACTGTAGGGCCATAGCTTCCATCCATGCTAATGTCTCTATATCTCTTGGTTACCTCCAAATTTCATTACAGTGTGTGAATTACAATGGACACTGAAATAGAGATCACCTGATTTATCCTCAGTAAAATTCACAATATCAAAGAAAAACAAAGGAATAGCAAAATAAATATTCTTGTACATGTAACTAATAGAAACAATAAATGTAACTATATAAGATATTATTCAAATGTGAGGTTGTTTTAGAAAAAGACAGTAATATGTTTTGCTCCCTGCACTCTTTTAGTAATAAGAGATTAGTTCAAGATGGGAAATTTTCTGAGCTGAATTAGTTTAATGAAGACGGACAGAGTAGATCTCAGTTCTGAGATTATAATCAGAATTTCTCTAACTGTAAAGTATAAATTTATTAATTGTGTTATAGCTAAGATGTTAAAATCCTCCACAGTGACATAGATTCTTTAAGCATGATGCATTGAGATAATTTTATAATTAAGTGGATTTTTAATGTGACAAGTCTGTAATAAACCATGTAAACATTAGCAATGAAGATATTCTGTAATTTATTCTACAAGCACATCTGTATTTGTAAAAGAGAAAGTAAACTCTTCATCTTTAATGACTTGAGCTTTTCCCACACTCTGTTTCTGACATGATTTCCAGTCACCTTACTATGTTACCATCACCCGAAGGTAATTATTTGTATTTGTGTATGGGAGGAGCTTCAAGAGAAATCTCATTTTATTTATTTTATTAAATATTATTTTGACAGGGATTTCTTACAGAAATAATCTGGAACAGCTTACACCAAAAATGAAGAAGGTAAGAGATCATATTTTTGTTGTTGTTGAAACTCTTAAAAAAAAAAATGCTGTCAAGTCGATTACGACTCGTAGCAACTCTATAGGACAGAGTAGAACTGCCACCGTATGGTTTCCAAGGAGCAGATGATGGATTTGACCTGCTGACCTTTTGGTTAGCAGCCAAACTCTTTAACCATTATGGTTGTAAATGATGATAAAATCATATTTGTAATATACAAATGTCATGCTAATGACAAATCTGAATTAGAAGGATTAAGACTGAAAATATAGGGATAATTAAAAAGGTTATTTCAACAGAAAAGGCAAAAAGGCACGAGGGACTAAATACAGTAGTACCAATAAACCAAAAACCAAACCCATTGCCGTCAAGTTGATTCCGACTCATAGTGACCCTATAGAACAGAGTAGAACTGCCCCATAGACTTTCCAAGGAGCGCCTGGCAGATTCGAACTGCTGACCTCTTGGTTAGCAGCCATAGCACTTAACCACTATGCAACCAGGTTTTCCATAGTATCAATAGGAATTAAGGAAATAACTAAAATTATTTGGGAGATACCATCAAAAGTTCACCACCTGTTTGCCAGTTTGTCATACTATATCTTATGGATCAAAGCAGAACATTGTACAACTCTCTTACTGTGGACATGCCGTCATGAGAGATGAATAGCTGAATCATAACTACTGAAGTAGTGGGCCAGCGAGTGTGAGGGAGACCTTGGGGTGATGGATTGGCACAACAGCAGCATCAATGGACTTGAACATGATAGTGATTATGAGGATGATGCAGGACCAGGCAATGTTTCATTCTATTGTACACAAGGCCCTCATGAGTCAGAGTCAACTCAAAGGCAGCTATCTACCCGTTTATCTGTCTGTCATCTATACTTCTATCTATAAAAAAAAGTACTGTTAATTTTATAAGCTAGTTAATTTAAAAGCTACCTTATATGACTAAAACCATTAATGGAGTTTACAGAGAGTGGCACAGGGTTCATGGTAACATAGTATATTAGTTGACTTTAAAATCTCCACAATGAATTATAAAAATAAAAGTAGACTGTATTGAACGTCACTACTCAAAATACAATCTGTGGCCCAGCATATGGGCATGCCTTGGGAGTTTATTAGAAACAGAGGATTGTTCAAGTTCAAACATTAGAGCCAGGTTACAAATCCATATCATTCTTTACTTCCAACTTATACTGGAAATATATTCCTGGTTGCTTTATATGCTAGGGAATGCCACAATTCTGCATATTTATATGTTTATAAGCAGACTGGAGGGAGTCCAGGCTATTAAGTTAATCCTCATATTGAAGTTGGATAGCTTTCCATTCATATTGGGATTTAGATTGAGTTTTCCCTGACAATAGTTTCAAATATTTTGAAATTCTCATCTCCCCCAAATGTAACATCAACACAAACATATGTACAGATATGTACATCTTTAGCTGAATTTGAAGTGGACAGAATATTCACCCTGTCTGTTGTCTCAATCTGCTAAAATTCTCGTTTTGTTATACTATGTTCATTATCTTTTTTCCTGAGGCTGTTTGGAATATGTAAGGGTACAAAGATGCAGAATCAAGGTACTTTGCCAAACCTCCTTAATCTTGTGCTTTCAGTTTTTCTCTAATGATCATTATTTAGAAATAATAAAAAGAGAGCATATACCTTTTCTTTAGCTAATACTAGAATTAACAGTTCCTGGGATAAAGAGAATTGTTAATAATATTCATAGCCATTTTTCAGAAGAGAAAATGATGTATTCTGCCAGCTAAAATAGCTTTAAAGGAATGAATTTTAAAATTAAAATTATGCATTTTATGTAAATGCTGGGTTTACACAGTTTTAAAATTGTACATGTTAATTCAATACTGCCTGCAATTGTAGTTTTTGAAAAATTGTAATATAAAGGTTACAATTATAACCAACTCTTCTAAAACATAAACAATGCAATATTTTCCAATTAGGAGAACCTTGAAAAAAATAAATTTTCAATGGAATCTGAAAATATGAAAGCTACTTCCAGAAAACCGTTCTGTGTTTCACTGAGTTTACCACAAGCCTAACAATTTTGTCATTACCCAATTTCTCTGTAATAGTAAAAAGCCTATGTTATGTTTCTTTGATTTTTTAATCTGTCTTCTAGTCTCTTCTAATTACATTTCACAAAGCATTAAGTCTCTGTGTGTCTTTGCATGTATATTTGTAGATCTCTCTCCCCCTCTATCCACACACCCAGACGCATGTATACATTGACAGAGAAAAGAGTACATTCCTGCAAGTACAATCAAAAGAGAGGCCATAATTCCTTAGAAATTTGACTTACTCATATACCTAAGATGAAATGCATGGAATCAGAATGATTGAAAGCTTAAACAGCATTTCCTGGGAAAAAATACTTTATATTAAATATAAAAATTCTCAAAAAATTTCTAATATTGTACACGTGTAATTG
Organism: Loxodonta africana; assembly: GCF_030014295.1. NCBI lineage: Eukaryota > Metazoa > Chordata > Mammalia > Proboscidea > Elephantidae > Loxodonta > Loxodonta africana. The sequence goes on from NC_087355.1 coordinate 64,694,057, forward strand.
TCTATATTGCTACTTTTTAAATAGTTTTGCAATAAAAGTTGACTAATTTTGAAAATGAATGCATATTCAAAAATTGTTTGCTGGGTAACTTTTTTATGCAGATGTGCATTGCAGTCCATAAGTCCAAACCAAACATTATTTAGACTATTGAACAGACTTGATATTAAGTTGAAATGCATTCACTGCAGCTAAAAATAAATTAAAACAGTTATGGAATATATCAACAATATCACATAAAATATTTCAGCTTCCTGACTCTATTTTGGCAAATTTTCATTCTATAATAAAATTATATATATATATATATATATATATATATATATACACACATATATGTATGTATGTATGTATATCCTTTTTAACCATTACAATTTAGTGACATTTATTACATTTACAGTGTTGTATGCTACTGGATGACCAAAAAATGCAATAATTTCAAAATTGCTTGAGTAAAAAGTCTTCAGTAACTCTTCACAGGATCCCTCAATCTTCATCACTCTGGCTTTCTACAAGTTTTCATAGGGAGCGAAGACACAGAGGGAAAAGCTACAGGAAGACAGAAGAGGAATAATAAATAACAAGGAAGCCTCATACTGACTTAAAATTATACTGCAAATTTGAGAACACTAAGAAAGTCTTTAGGCAAATAAAAGTATGGGACCCAGGAAAGAGATTTAAAGCACGCAAATTCCTAAGGACAGGCATGGTTTAAAAGGCCAATCTTTGAAATTCATACCTACTGGAAAGGAAAAAAGACAGAATGAAGTGTCCTTTACCAACTGGGTGGTAAAAAGAGGAAAAGGGAAAATTTGGGGGTCTTGCAAGACAAAGGTGAACCACAAAATCAGAAAATCCACCATCCCTCTTGCCACCACCAAAACAAACAAATATAAACAAACATATTTTTAAGAAGCTAAAATACTTGGACTTTGCTATATTGACAGAAGAGGGTGCCATAAACCAGGAATCTTTAAAACAAATGAATACCATAGAAATGAACAAGAAGAAGGTCAACCTACTGTAAAAAATCAGAAAACCAGATACCAAACATCAGTAGAAGAAAATCTCCCTCTCCCAAAACAACTGTGAAACAGAAAACTAACCCTACACTCCAAACATAATTACACTGAAACAAATATTTGAGACAAGAATGAGCATCTTGATTCAGAAATACAAAATACAAAATCAGAATGAACAAAAAAAAAGGAAAGGAAGTTTTAAAAAATGAGTTGGGAATGAGAAGGGAAATGGAAGAAAATATTAAATGGAAGAAAATATTAAAAATTATATCAAAAGGAATAAATTACAAGAAGCCAAAGGGAAGAAAGACGCAAATAAAAATTTAATAATGAATACTGAAGAATGGTAAGGAAACAACCAAGAATAATGAAAATGGCGTGAAGAAAAATGTAGAAGCGATACTAGAGAGGGTACTAGAAATCGGTAACGAAGTATGAATAATATTTGTAATATTAGATTTCCTGGTCAACAACAAAAAAGAAAAAATACAAAACAATGAAGCAGAGTTAATACATATGCGATTCCAACCCAAGACATTTTCCAGAAATAGAAAATTTACATGCTGAAAAAAAAAAAAACTTAAAAAAAGCACTCATTAAATATCTGGAAACATTAACCTGGAATGATAAACTCTGAATTGACAGGGAAAGATACAGGTTTCAAAACCTCCAGGCAAAAATATCAGTAACTTACAAAGAAAAAAAAAGTCCTATGTCTTTTCAAAAACAACGTACAAATCGAGCTAACAATGGAGCAACATTGTAAAAAAAAATCTCCATAAAAGAAAATATGGACCACGGATTGTATGTTCAACCTTCAAAAATACAGCGCTACAGAAAGTATTTTTGAACACACAAAAACTTAGGGAATGTTTACTCATCATTTTTTTTTTTTTTAAGGAAATCTCCTAGACCAGTGGTTTGTAGACTACCACCCACTTCGCCAAATCCAGCCTGTTGACTGTTTTCATAAAGTATTATTGGAACATGACCATGCTCATTGGTTTACATATTGTCAGTGACTGCTTTCTTGGAACACTGGTGGGGGTGAGTAGTTGTGACAGAGATTATATAGCTGTCAGAGCCTATATTATTTATTGTTTTGCCCTTTACAAAAAAGAGCATGAACTTCATCTAAACGAGTGACAACCAGGAAAAGTGCATCAAAATGACTAACAGTGAGCATGAGCAAAAAGGTGGGTGACTAATTTGCAAATGTTACATATTATGACAAAGTAAAAATGGTGCAGTATTCCTTCAAATATTTCTTCTCCTGTGTTCTCTCTTTTCCCTTCTAATATTCCAATTACGCATATGTCAGACCTTTTGAAATTTTTCCATGGTTCTTGAATATTCTGTTTGTTATTATTATTTCTGTTTGCATTTCTGTTTGCAAAGTTCCATTGACTTATATTAAGCTCGATGATTAGGCATGTCAAGTCTCTGATGAACCAAAGGCTCTCTTCATTTCTGTTACAGCGCTCTTGATTTCTTGAGTTTCCTGTTGATTCTTTCTTAGAATTTCCATCTTGCTGTTTGTATTATACATCTATTCCTGGATATTGTCTACTTTTGTCCCTTAACTTATTAATTATAGTGATTTTATATTTCCTATCTGAAAATTTCATCATCTGTGTCATATCTGAGTCTCATTCTGATAATTGCTTTGTCTCTTCATATTGTGTTTTTCTTGCCTTTTCGCATGTCTTGTAATTTGTTGTTGTTGAAAACCAGTTATGATGCAGTGGCAATAGGAACTGAGGTAAACAGGCTTTTAGTGTTGAGATTTATATTAATCTGGCTAGGAGTTAGACTAAGTTTAATGTTTTCTGGAGCTATAGGCACAAGAGACTTCACATTTCTCTAGTGACCTTGCTTTTGTCTCCCTCTTGACTTTGAGATTTCCTAAATACTCCTTCAAAGAGGGTGTCCTGCAGCTTTTTCACCTTAAAAAAAAAAAAAAGTATTTTTATAAGAAAAATGTTAATGTGATTGTAAGATAATGGAGGGGGCATTCTATAATTTTCCAGTTAAATCTCAGAGCTTTAGTGGGCCTTTATCTCAAGGCTGTGATCCTCACCAGTAATTCTCCCTTAGTAAACTATTGTCCTCATGCCTTCCTCTCCACTCCTTGTTTGCAGTGTTTCTAATCTTCCTAAAGCCTTGCCCTAAATGTTTTATAATTTCCTCAGGTAAGACAGGAGGCTAGAGGGGGCTTGAATGGGAGGAATAGCTTTTCCCAGCTAGGATAAGTCTGTGGAAAGTCTTTTCCCCTGGATATTAGACGTTTGTTATAAGGATTTAGTGTATTTCACAATGACTGTCCTTTTTCCCTCTCAGAAACCTAATGGAATATTTCTTAGATCAGTGAGAGATTTCTGAAATTAAATCCCATGAAAGTGTGTATGTGTTGCGGGGAGACTGAGACAATGGGCCCCAGGACCTTCTCTCTGTCACCATAGCCTACATTCAGCCTCCAAAATTCATCAAACTTACTATATAAATGTTATTATCAGCTCATGGCTCCTGTGACTTCAGCTCCATGTACGTAGATCTCACCTGGACTAGCCTGTTTTTCCAGAATTTGGGATGGTGGCTTGCCTGCAACCTCAGTTCTATGATGGGTTCAAGGAAAGTCTGATTTGTTTGTCCTGTTTTATTGTTGTAACAATGACAATGATAACTTCCAAGTTCTTTACATATTAAAGCCATTTGCACTCTTTTCCTCTCTCAGATGGTGTAGAATCTTTGTCCTTTTCTCTTCTTCCTCAGTTCCTTTAACTTTTCCCCAGCTTACTTCTTTGAGGTTGTTGTTCCCTTGATTATATCACAGACATTAAAAAATACATATATTATTTCTGTTTAGAACTTTTAGTTAAGGTTAGGATTTATAATCTTTAGAATATGGTTTGAATTCTGGCAGTATTTACTGTTAAAAATTTATTATTTATGTTTTACTGAGGAGCCAACATTTCAACTGTTATAAACTACTGCCATCTACAAAATTTGAAATAAACAACTAGAAAAGCTGACAATGTGCTTAAACAATCTCAATAACTATTTAAAAGTTTCTGGCAAAAAAATTTGGATATCTGCGCAGAAATTTGGTTAAAATCACACTGAGATTTGCAGTTTCAGGGAGCCTCAGGGACTCTTTGAATAGAAAGCTTAATTAACTTCTTTTAATCCCTCTACTTTTTATTACTGTATTTTTATGCAAATAATGTGCTCCTTCTATGTTTGCTTGCCAATCTCACCCCCGCGCCCCCCCCCCCAGGTATTTTTGTAAGCAGGCTATTTTTATAAGCCACATGTAAAAAAGTTGCCATAGTGGCACTTATGAAAATATCTTGTGGGAGGAGGACTCAGTCTGCAAAAAAATGGAGAAGGCACACATTATTGTGTAAAAATACAGTACTTGGAAACCAGATCCAAAAAACTTCTAGCTCATTGGGCATTTGATGCTTGCTATTAAAAAACAGGTATGCTAGGAGGGAAGAAATACTGCTTTATGATTAGACACTGAAAACATACAAACACTGCTTAAATTTTGCCAATTCAAGAACATTTAATTATTATTTTATGGGGAGAAGTTTCCAATGAGATGCAGTAGTTTACTGAAAATGCTACTTAATAAAATTATAAATTGAGAGGGAAAATTTTCGCAAGTTTACTTGTGATATGAATCAGTAAATATTAGCCATCCCATGTTTATAAGCCATATACTTTTTGTCCAATGCTCCAATATAAACAAAAGGATTTCCTTTTTTTTTTTTTTTTATTGTGCTTCAGGTGAAAGTTTACAGACCAAGTTAATTTCTCATACAAAAATGTATGCACATATTGTGGCACAAATTTGCAGTCCCTAAAAAAAAAAAAAAAAAAATTTTTTTTTTTTTTATAATGTGACGGCATACTCCCCGCCTTTCTACCCTGGGTCTCCTGTGTCCATCCAGCCAGGTCCTGTCCCTTTCTGCTGCCCTTTTGAGCTTCTGTATCTGCTTGAACTAAGAAGCACTCTTCACGAGTATTGTTTTGTATTTTATAGGCCAGACTAATCTTTGTCTGAAGAGTGGGCTTCAGGAACTGGTTAAGCTCTGGGTTAACAGAGCATCTGGAGGGCATGGCATCGGGGATTCCTCCAGTCTCAGTTATACCACTAAGTCTAGTCTTTTTACATGAATTTGAGTTCTCTTCCACACTTTTCTCCCACTCCATCAGGGAATCACTGTTGTTACCTGTCAAGGCAGTCATTGGTGGTTGCCAGCACCATCTATTTCTTCTGATCTCAGGCTGATGGAGTCTCTGGCTTATGTGGCCCTTTTGTCTTTTGAGCTAATATTTTGTGCTTTTGGTGTCCTTCATTCTCCTTTGCTCTAAGTGGGTTGGGACAAATTGATGCATCTTAGATGGCCACTTGCAAGCTTTTAAGACCCCAGATGCCACTCACCATAGTGGGATGCAGAACATTTCCTTAATAAACTTTGTTATGCCAGTGGACCTAAATGTTCCCCAAAACCATGGTCACCAGACCCCAGCACCTGCTATTCTGTCCCTGGAAGTGCTTGGCTGTGTTCAGGAAATTTCTTAGCTTTTGGTTTAGTCTAGTTGTGCTGACTTCCCCTTTATTGTGTGTTGTCTTTCTCTTCACCTGAGATGATTCTTGTCTACTATCTGGGTAGTGAATTCCCCTCTCACTCCCCACCCTCGTAACAATCAAAGGATGGTTTCTTCTGTGTTTAAACCTTTTATTGAGTTCTTATAATAAAAAAAAAAAAAAATAGTGGTGTCTTATTCAATATTTGCCCTTTTGTAACTGACTAATTTCACTCAGCATAATGCCCTCCACATTTATCCATGCTGTGAGATGTTTCCAGGATTCATCATTGTTCTATATCACTGTGTAATATTCCATTGTGTGTATGTACCATAATTTGTTTATCCATTTGTCTGCTGATGGACACCTAGGTGGTTTTCATCTTTTTGTTATTGTAAACAGTGCTGCAACGAGCATGTGTATGCATTTATCTATTTGTGTGGTGGGTCTTATTTCTCTAGGTTATATCCAAGGAGTGGGAATGCTGGATCATTTGGTACTACTATTTCTAGCTTTTTAAGGAAGTGCCAAATTGATTTCCAAAGTGGTTGTGCCAAAGAGGATTTCTTAAAAGCCTGCGTTATCTGAATAATTGCCTCCCCTCCCACCCCATCTCACCAATATTGGTATTTATTAGTAAATGTTCTTCAAAACAATGTTATCCCAAATTTTATTTTCCTAATATAACAAATTAAACAGCTAATTGTCGGACTGTCAATATCAGGATTTACTACCTAAGAAACTCAAGGAAAATGAGATACTGATGGCATAAGACCAACTTGCACATTCTGATACTTTCCTTCTTCATTCTTTGTTAATGTGTCACAAATTAGTTTTGAGGTTAATTTTTGTTCTTGTTCATAATTTTTACTTGGGTTATTTATTTAAATATAATCCTTGTATATTTCATTATTCGAGCCTTTGTCTTATCTTTCTCTTTAAAAATGGGTAAGATGTATTAAAAAAAAAAACAGTCAAAATAGGCCTCTAAACATAGTAAGGGATTCTGATCCTTGCTGATAATAAGAGAAATGCAAATTAAAACCACTTGAAATACCATTTCTCACTTATCAGGGAAAAATTCAAAAGTTTGAGAAAATCCTCTAGGGGCACCAAAGATGACAGAAGATTAATTCATTATTTTGATAACTGGTAAATTAAAACAAATAATTAAATACATATAATATCTTTCTTACTTGAACTATATAGCAGGCTAACAATTAACAATAGAAAAGTTCCTCACTATACAGCTATTCTAGCTAACAAATGAAGAATGAAAACATTAGAATTTCACTATTTGTAGCCCATAATGAAACAAAGGATCTCGGCAATGATCATCAATGTTAGCAACAGAATGCTAACATCACGAAAATAAGGTAACTAGAGATGCTGGGCCTCTTCATAGAAATGTACACCATCCTTGAAGTATCCTACAAAATCCAGAATGAAGGTATATTTATTTTTTCATAATAAATTACCCCCAAACTTAGTGGCTTAAAATAAGAGTCAGAATTTCAGCTAGAGCATTGCAGTAATGATTTGTCTCTGCTCCACAACCTCTGAAGCCTTAGTGGGAATACTTGAAGAATAGGTCTGTAATCATCCAAAGATTCACTGATGCACATGTGTAGTGGTTGATATTGGCTGACAGCTGAGGGCCTAACTGGGTTGTTAACCAGAATACCAATACACTGGCCTCTCTTATATGGCTGTGCTTCCTCACAACTGGGTTCCAAAGTCAAGATCCAGAGACAGAGAGAGCCAGGTGGAGGCTATATATTTTTTTGATGTACCCACAGAAATCACATCTTATCACTTCTACCACATTGCTATGGTCAATACATTACTAAAAATGAACCTCTGCCTTGATCCAATGTCAGAAACATACAACACCCTTTGCAGTGGACTGGGTGTCAGTTATATCATAAAAATAATATATGAGATAGAATAAACATATAGATGCTATCAGTTCTGAAAAATGCTATCTACCACAACTGGGAAATGATAATTGGTACATTTCCCAATTTATTCCACAAATAATTACTAAAAAAAGCATAAGTGATAGAGGGAGAATCTTCAAATTAAGGATGTTAAAAGAAATATCAGTTAATCATGATGCATTGCCCCTATTTGAATCCTGATTTTAAAAAGCTATTAAAAAAGGAAGAGAAAATTAGGAAAATACAAAGACAGGATATTTGATGATATTAAGAAATTATTTTTATTTCCGTATAGTAATTGTTTTGTACTTTTTTAAAATTTTAACAATTTGTTATTTAGATTCATTCACTAATATATTCATGAATAAAGGAATTTGGCACTGGGATTTGATTCAAAATAATCTGAGTTTAGCAATATGTGGAGGTACCAGTGAAATTAAATTGCACCATGATTTGATAACCGATAATAATTTTTGAAGCTGGGTAATTGGTACCTAACAGTAAAATAAACTATTGGATGCACTTTTCTCTACATGTTTGAAATTTTCCATAACAAAAGTTCAAAAAACAAAATATAGGGATATTTTGAGGGAATTTGGATTTTATTCCTTTGCTACATTGAAAAATTTATTAATCCTTAAATATTGGCCAAAAGTAAAAGATCAGACAAATTACACCAGTGTTGTGTTTCTAAAGAATGAAGTTCTGATTACAAGGACGTCTATATGAATGTTGAAATATTTGTGATTGTAAGTTTTCTATTTTGTTATCGTAAAAACATAATGATATAAGAAATCTCTTGACTTGATTATTATTATTATTATAGAGATTTATGGCTGTGGAAACCCTACGGTGGAGTTCTACTCTGTCCTACAGGGTCACTATGAGTCAGAATTGACTTGATGGCAGTGGGTGGGTTTAATACTGAGTTAAATAGTCTAGATATCTAAATAATACCTTACATGAATTAATCTTGCCAGGAAAATCCTATCATAACCGTTATTTTGTACAAAATGAAACAATCTCAGAGAAGGTCAGCAACTTGTGCAAAATTACCAGCCTATGTAAGCAGTAGAGCCAGAAACTGAATTCCATTTCATATCATCACTATGTCTGATTCGTTCACCATTATATGCAATATGGAGCCCAGTGGTTAAGAACTTGGCTGCTAATAAAAAGGAGAGCAATTTGAATTTATCAGCCATTCTTTGAAAACCCTACAGCAGCAGTTCTACTCTGTCCTATAGTATTGCTGTGAATTGAAGTCAACTTGATGGCAACGGGTTTTAAATGCAATATACTTAGCATAGTGCCTAGCCATAGCGGCCATATATATTTTGTGGAGTAATGAACTTCTGAATATAGCATGATTACTATATAAAACATTTGCTGAAAGTGAGTCTTACTAATGTAATTTTTTTTGCAGAGAACACTGACACCTTCATATTAAAAGATGGAGGATGGAAGATGTAAAATGCCACCTGCCTCAACACATTACTCCAATAGCCTTCATTAGCTGTAAAACTGTCAGTATCATAATTATTACTATGTTTTCTTTTTAAAGTTGACTCCTTTACCTATACCTTGTTAATTTTTTTCCCAAGATGGACTTGTAATAGATGATGAAAAGAACTTTCCATAGTACTTATTATTTTGGAAAGCAGAAAGCAGACTCCCAAGGGTGTTCATTTAGGTAAAAAAATATATACTGAGCTCCCAGTTTTTAAGTGTGGAAGATCTAGAGATAGAAAAATAGAGCATGAGATATTCCCCTGGGTTGTTGTTGTTATGTACTGTCAAATCAGCTCTGACTCAGAACGAACCTATGTTCAACTGAATAAAACACTGCCCGGTACTAGCCATCCTCACAATGGTTGTTATGCTTAAGCCCACTGTTGCAGCCACTGGGTCAATCCATCTCATTGAGGATCTTTCTCTTCCTTACTGACCCTCTACTTCACCAAGCATGATGTCCTTCTCCAGGGACTGATCCCGCATGACAACATGTCCAAAGTACTCTTGCCATTTTTGCTTATAAGGTGCATTCTGGTTATGCTTCTTCCAAGGCACATTTGTTCATTCTTTTGGCAGTCCATGGTATATTCAATATTCTTCTCCAATGCCACAATTCAAAGACATCCATTCTTCTTTGGTCATCTTTATTCATCGTCCAGCTTTCACATGCATAGGAGGGAACTGAAAACACCATGGCTTGGGTCAGGCACACCTTAGTCTTCAAGGTGACATCTTTGCTTTTCAACATTTTCAAGAGGTCTTTTGCAGCAGATTTGCTGAATGCAATGTATCATTTGACTTCTTGACTGCTGCTTCCATGACTGTTGATTGTGGATCCAAGTAAAAGGAAATGCTTGACAACTTCAATTTTCCCCGTGTATTATGGTGTTGCTTATTGGTCCAGTGGTGAAGATTTTTTTTTTTTTTTATGTTGAGGTGTAATCCATACTGAAGGCTATGATCCTTAATCTTCATCAGTAAGTGCTTCAAGTCCTCTTCACTTTTAGCAAGCCAGATTGTGTCATCTGCATAACACAGGTTGTTAATGAGTCTTCCTTCAATCCTGATGCCCCATTCTTCTTCATATAGTCCAGTTTCTTAGATTATTTGTTCAGCATACAGATTGAATAGGTATGGTGAAAGGATACAACTCTGACTTTAAACCATGCAGTATTGATCTATGTACAGGTTCCTCATGAGCACAATTAAGTTTTCTGGAATTCCCATTCTTCACAGTGTTATCCATAATTTGTTATGATCCACAGAGTCAAATGCCTTTGCGTAGTCAATAAAACACAGGTAAACATCTTTCTGGTATTCTTTCCTTTCACCCAGGATCCATCCAACATCAGCAATGATATCCCTGGTTCTGTGTTCTCCTCTGAATCCGGCTTGAATTTGTGGCAGTTCCCTGTCGATATACTCCTTTTGAATGATCTTCAGCAAATTTTTACTTGCCTGTGATATTAATAATATTTTTCTATAATTTCCGCATTCTGTGGGATCACCTTTCTTGGGAATAGGCATAAATATAGATCTCTTGCACTCAGTTGGCCAGGTAGCTATCTTCCAAATTTCTTGGCATAGATAAATGAGTACTTTCAGCGCCGCATCTGTTTGTCAAAACATCTCAATTGGTATTCCTTCAATTCCTGGAGCCTTGTTTTTTGCCAGTGCTTTCAGTGCAGCTTGGACTTCTTCCTTAGGTACCATTGGTTGCTGCTCATATGGTACCTCCTGAAATGGTTGAAGGTTGACCAATTCTTTTTGGTATAGTGACTTTGTGTATTCCTTCCATCTTCTTTTGATGTTTCCTTTGTCGTTTAATATTTTCCCCACAGAATCCTTCAATATTGCAACTCTAGGTTTGAAGTTTTTCTTCAGCTCTTTCAGCTTGAGAAATGCAGTACATGTTCTTCCTTTTTGGTTTTCCATCTCCAGATCTTGGCATATGTCATTATAATACTTTACTTTGTCTTCTCGAGCCACCCTTTGAAGTATTCTGTTCATCTCTTTTACTCCACCATTTCTTCCTTTTTTTTTTTTAGCTACTCAACGTTCTAGAGCAACATTCAGAGTCCCTCCTGACATCCATCTTTGTCTTTTCTTTCTTTCCTGTCTTTTTAAATACCCCTTGAGTTCTTCATGCTTGATGTCCTTGATGTCATTCCACAACTCCTGTGGTCTTCGGTCATTAGTGTTCAACACATCAAATCTATTCTTGAGATGATTTCTAAATTCAGGTGGGATATACTCAAGGTTGTACTTTGGCTCTGGGGACTTGTTCTACTTTTCTTCAGTTTCAACTCGAACGTGCATATGAGCAATTGATGGTCTGATCCTCAGTCAACCCCTGGCCTTGTTCTGACTGATGATATTGAGCTTTTCCATTGTCTCTTCTCACGGGTGTAGTCGATTTTGTTCCTGTGTATTCCATCTGGTGAGGTCCATGTGTATAGTCACTGTTTATGTTGGTGAAAAAAGACATTTGCAATGAAGAAGTCGTTAGTCTTGCAAAATTCAAGCATGCGATCTCCGGCATCATTTCTATCACCAAGGCCACATTTTCCAACTACTGATCCTTCTTCTTTTTTTCCAACTTTTGCATTCCAATCTGCAGTAATTATCAATGCATTTTGATTGCATGTTTGATCAATTTCAGACTGCAGAAGTTGGTAGAAATCTTCACTTTCTTCATTTTTGACCTTAGTGGTTGGTTCATAAATTTGAATAATAGTAGTGTTAATTGGTCTTCCTTGTAGGAGTATGGATATTATCCTATCACTGACAGCATTTTACTTCAGGATAGATCTTGAAATGTTATTTTCGACAATGAATGCGACACCGTTCCCCTTCAAGTTGTCATTCCCCGGGTTGTATATCCCAAATGTGGAACTATGGGTAGGGAAGTGTGTAGCTGGCTTCATGAAGATATATGTGAGGAGTACGATGATAGCCACGGGGATGGGTGTAATAATAAAAATAATAACAAGAACAACAACAATGACCATATTATCCACTTCATGAATTTATTCTAGTCTGGGCTTATAACAAAAATAGAGCTGATGGGTGGAAATTTCTGAGAAATTCTATTCAAGGCCATATTTTTACCCAAATAACTCCCACATTCTATGTTTGTTTGCCAACCTCACCCTTCCCCCACAGATATTTTCATAAGCACCACTATCCCAGTTATTTTTATTTATTGCTGTAAAAAACTCAGCATAGAGCACTTATGAGAATACTTCATGGGGGGAGGGTGCAGTTGGCAAACAAATGTAGAAGGTGTGCGTTAGTTGCATAAATATATGGTAGTTTAACATAGTAACCCATACTAGGACTCCATATGAAAAATTAAGTTAATCACTGACTATTATCATCAATAATTAAAAATGTTTATTCACTGTATATTAGTTTGTTAAAGTTCATTTTACCTTTAGTTTCTTCCCATAATTCTCTCTTCCCCACCCATTCTAATTATGAGACAGTCTTGTAAAATGGAGAGAGATAGCAACTGAGAGTTGAAGAAATGGGGTTCCATCTTTCCCATGCCACTTGTGTCTTTGAAAAACCATTTAATATACCTGAATCTTAGATAATGATATCATATAATAAATAAAAATTAAATTACTCTATCACATGGCATCTGAAAGGAAAAATTCAATATTATGAAAAGATGCTTTACACATTGTAAAATATTATACACATATACAAATAAACAATTAGAATTATTATTGTTCATTTTATGCAAATAATTTTGAATCTTACACTTGCTATGCTTAGTTCAGACTACTCATTTATATTGGTTGACCAAACTGCACATCACATTCCAATCATTTATTCCATTCAATTATATACCTCTATTGCTGTAATTCTTAAATTCAAAAGATAGAATTTGCTCCGTCTTGATTAGGGACTGCTTGGGCCTATTTATAGACAAAATTAATCCAATAGCACTTAAACACATGTTCACTACATTAAAATTAAAATTAGATGCCCTAACATTCCAGACATTCAACATACAGGGTGTTCTGTATAAAAAAGAAAAGAAAAGAAAAACCCTAAAGCATTATACCATTAAACACACAAGCTCCTCAAATTAGTAAAAAAAACAAACCTTATTATTCTTGCTTAAAAACGATCAGCTGATACAAGTCCCCCAAATACACAGCCTAAGACTACCTATGTGAATACCAATATAAAAAGAAAGCCCTCCGCCAGAAAGAATTCAGGGGGCAAAACATCCCAGACATATAAAATGTGTTGTGTATTGGTATTTGTTGAGTGATATGTCTACCTTTCTGATCTCTCAGGTCTATTAAATACAGTGCCCTGGGTTCCTCTACTGGTTAAAAAAAAATTAGATACCTGTACAGTCTCTGCTGGAAACCCTGGTGGCATAGTGGTTAAGTGCTACAGCTGCTAACCAAGAGGTCGGCAGTTCGAATCTGCCAGGCACTCCTTGGAAACTCTATGGTGCAGTTCTACTCTGTCCTATAGGGTCGCTATGAGTCAGAATCGACTCGACAGCAGTGGGTTTTAATGACAGTCTCTGCTACTCAGTTTCTAATACCTACTGTGCTTCAGCTAATATAAAATATGCTTTTGTATAGTTTCATTTTAAAGTAGTTACTTACTGAAATAGCATAGGTTCACTTTAATGAAATCTTTGAAAGAGATGGGAGGTGATTTAGTTGTCCTCACCCCTTTTGCTTGCACAATGCACTTTTTAATTAGTGGTGTCTTAAAAACACTATTTTAAAAAGGATAAGAACTGAATACATTTTCAGGTTGTCATGAGAAAATACATGAAATGTAACAGATCCATGAGTCAGGAAAAACTATAACACTTATTTGCTTTCAGTAGACACTCTAAAAGCCACAGATAATTTTCTACATTTCATCATTGTTTCGCTTAAGAAAGTATTTTAGTAAACCATTGGTTAATTGCAAATTAAATGGAGGAGATTACCTTTATTCTTAATTTCTTTTTATTTCTGACCCCCTGACTTTCTTTTATTATCAAACAGTGCCCCTCATTTTCTTTCCAATGGCCTTATATGTGTTTTCCTTGTTAATTTTTTTTTTTTTTTGATGTTTATCCTTCTCATCCTTTCTTTCCTATTTAATCCAGCACAGGGTAATATAAGTCTGAAAGCAGAAATCTCTTTTTCAACTTAGACGTAAGATTATATTATGTTGGGTAAAATTTGATAGGGAAAGATAAAAAATAAAACTTTAAATATTCTATTTCCCACATAAGTATCAGAAATGGGGTCATCCTGACACAGTCATAAATATTTTAATATTTGCCAGCCAAATCAGATATCAAAATTCTCTTCCATATAGAAATCTTACCATTTGTTTTGCCTAGGAAATATATAAACAAATAATTTTTAGGCTTTTAACAATAAAAAAAAATTAAAATAAAATCAAAATAGTGACTTTATGTTTCTCTCTTTATGCTGGTTTATATAGTGAGTTTGATCATTGAGAATATACTTATCTTTTACAGAATTAACTCTGTAATTTTTTTTCTAGACATATTGCCTTGAAAGGTCCTACCCAGTTACATAAGCCAATCCTAAAACAAATTAATATGTTAGTCACCTCTTTATAGCCTATGCCACAGATATTCCAAATGTCAGTTATATTCTGAGCTCTTTCTATATACTCTTTGCTCACAACTCTATTCCATTGCACAAGCGCTCCTTCTGATTGAAGATCTTCTGTTTTAAGATTCCTTTTAACTTCACCTTTCTCAAGACTTCTCTACTCCTTTTAGCACTATCTCTGCCAAAGCCATGTGTTTGAATATTGGATTCCTGTGGGACCTTGTTCTCTTTTAAAAAATTCCCCACATCTCCAGCATTTATCCATCCCACTTTATTAAAGACAGACTAGGGATACCTGAATATCAACCATACCAAAGTCTAAAAGACACAACAGAATAGGTGATCTGGGAAGATTTTTTTTACCAATGGCAGGTCAGAGCTAAGATAAATCAACTGAACTGAGTCAACAATAAAAACCAGAGGCAAAGTGGCTGGGGAACTCTATAGGTTGTTTCTAGAGGCACTAGCCCACAAGTAAGAGGAGACTGAGAAGTTTTAAAAGGACAACAAAGATTAGATAATTTGTTATATTATTTGGTCTTCTTCACTGCAGGACTGTGGGCATCTTGAAATAATGGTTGTATCATCTATCTAGATATCCTCAGAAAACATTGCTTGGAATATAGAAGATGCTCAATAATTGTTGAAAGAGTTAATAAAAAAATGAAATGAGACAAGTGGTCGCTAAACAAACCATAATTAAATGAACAACTTAAAGAAAAAAGATTCTTTAAAGAATCATTTTTCAATAACTGACAGTGCAGGTATTTGAATTGTGTATACTTCATTGAACATATCTCCTCAATTGATGGGAAATCCTTCAAAAAGTTTTCAATAGTGCCATATAGTGTGCAGGTTGAAGTGATGATTTTATTATTTTAAAAAAAGCTAAATTGTTATAAAAATGTCTTTAATTTGAGCTGCAATCATATAAGTACATGTATTTTTTCACCTTTTTTTTTTCCATTTTCTAATGTATTTAATGATTATTTAACAATCTTGAAATTTTGTTCAGTTGATTTAACTACTGCTGGCAGCTTCCACTAAGCAAGTACTTGTTTTCTCTTCTATCAAAGGTTTTAAGAACTTTTATCAGAAATGTTTTCTGAAGCCTATAAATTCATAACTGTGGAACAAAGATCTTCGGCAATTTCCTTCATACCAAGAAATTATAAACTCACTAAAATATTGTGATACAAGGGTGTTTGGAAACCTTCCTAATGATAACTGTCATGTTATTGGAATGAGGATTTTCAGATGAATAGACCAGATACAGTGTGTTAAGCTTCAAAAGAAAATATCCCCAAGTTGTTGGATACTAAAATATTGATTTCTGCCCCAGACGCTCTTTTAACTCAGTACTGAAGTCACTCCTGAGGTTCACCCTTCAGCTAAAGATTAGATAGGCCCATAAAACAGACAGATTTTATTGCAACTCATAAGAATGAAATTTGTAAAAAGAGAGTTGTTTTTGTAGTACAAATGAATGTTTGATAATGGCAAAATGTTTTTAATGTCAATTTCTCTCTCCTTCATCCCCTGTACTATGTGGAAAAAATATATATAAAGAGAAAAAAGAAGTCAAGTCCATCTGCATTACTAAAGGAGAATTCATGAAATCATTTTAGGAAAATAAATCCAACCTAATATTTCCTTATATAAGAGATGTTCTTGCCAGAGATTTGATTTTTTAAAATTTTCACCTAAAAAGTCTGTTCAGTTTTTCACTTTTGCTTCGTAATCATTTTATTTTTTACTTCAGAATATATAATTTTGTAAGCAAAATTTTAGAAAAAAGAGAAGTTTATTATATTTCCAAAGAGCCTTGCAGTTGAAAATTTTAGAAGTAATAGGACATTTGTCTGTTAAATCTGTAATTATATTACTTAATATTTGTAGAGGCAAACTCAGTGTCAGAGCTTTAAATGAGCTTTGTAGTTTAACCATTACAACAAGGTTATGAGTTAGGTATAATTATTATTCACTTTATAGATAAGGACTCTGTTATAGCCCAGGTTAAATATTGCTGAAGATCACATGAGTCATAATGTCAGGGAGGTCTGATTTGAACCCAATGTTTCTACTATTACGCTTCTCTCTCCTCAACTTTCTTTTGTTAGGATCTATTCAAAGGACCCAGCTGGAAAAGGTGACACCTTATTGTATTTTCAAGCCCTCAAAAAAAGGCTGCATATTTACTTTATTTGGCTATCTAATCATAGTTTGTCTATAATCAATTCTTTTGAACATAGTCTTCTTAAATGTAAGTTTTAGAAAATTTTAACTAATAAAATTAATTGAATTATCTAAGCCCTGCTATTAGCTGGATGCTTTTGTATTGATATCATTGTAACATGTTTCATGAATTTAATACCATTGTTGCTGTTGTTAAGTGCTGTCAAGTCAGTTCCAACTCATAGCGACCTTAAGTACAACAGAATGAAACACCGCCCAGCACTGTGCCATCGGCACAGTCATTGCTATGCTTGAGCCCATTGATACAGCTGTTGCATCAATTCATTTCGTTGAGGGTTTTCCTCTCTTTCACTGACCCTCTACTTTGCCAAGCATGATGTCCTTCTCCAGGGACTGATCCCTCCTGATAATATGCCCATTGCACGTGAGATGAAGTTTTGCCATTCTTGCTTCTAATGAGCGTTCTGGCTGTACTTCTTCCAAGACAGATTTGTTTGTTCTTCTAGCAGTCCAAGGTACATTCAATTTCTTTGCCAACACGATAATTCAAAGTTATTGGTTCTTTTTTGGTCTTTCTTATTCATTGTCCAGCTTTTGCATGCATATGATGTGATTGAAAATACCCTGGCTTGGATCAGTCACACCTTAGTCCTCAAAGTGACATCTTTGCTTTTTTAATACTTTAAAGAGGTGTTTTGCAGCAGATTTGTCCAATGCAATGCATTGTTTGCTTTCCTGACTACTGCTTTCATGGGCATTGATTGTTGATCCAATTAAAATTAAAATCCTACACGACTTCTTAATAACATTATAACTGTTAGATTACTATTGTTTTTAATATAAAATATATCAGATATTAAGTCATAAAGAAATAATGTAAACATTAACTTTACTTTTTTAACTATTAAAATAGACACATGATCCATAAATATTTTTCCACTTTAAAATATCAAACAACAGTGAAGTACACAGGAATTCTTCAAAGAAGTGATATCACACAATTCACCTTTTGGTAAATATCAAAAAACCAAACCTGTTGCTGTTGAGTTGATTCTGACTCATAGCAACACAATAGGACAGAATAGAACTGCCCATAGAGTTTCCAAGGAGCCCCTGATGGATTCAAACTGCTGACCTTTTGGTTAGCAGCCATAGCACTTAACCTCTAGACCACCAGGGTTTCCATATTTTAGTAGGAGATAGTTTTTATCACATTCCTGTATTTTGACAGATTTTCCATCTTAGTAGAAATAAATTTTCATTAATCTCTTGAGCCACAGTTTAGCATTCCACAGTATGGAATCACCAAGATGAAGGCCATTTAGGTTCTCTTCTTTTTTTTAACAAACCATTGCCAATAAATATTAAACCCTTGTACCTCTTCATTCATGTTTACCTCTAAAATTTCAAGCAACCAGTAAATTGAAAGGATTTATCCTTCAAATGGCTCTATGTTTCTGATATCCTTTATTTCCTTCCTACTACAATAGAAATATCAACATTTGCAGTATAGCTATAAAAATTTTTTTTTTTTTCTAAAAAGCACCTATGAATTAGAAGAAAAACACACAGATAGTCATAATTCATAAAAACGGTTCATGGAGGATAACTACTTAACTCTTCCCAGCTTTATTGTTTATAAAATAATTGGTGAATTGAATAGCATATAAAGGTATTGAAGTACGTCAGGGGAAATATTTTTGAGAAATTTAGGACTCTAATTAAGAAATTCCTTAATAGCAGGTTCTTAATGCTATTTAAGATATTATTTATGACTTAATATCTGATGCACTTCATACTCACATACACATTAAAATAATAATAATAAAAAATGATATAATAGACGTCTTCAAAAAACGCCACGCCATCTTCATAAGTTGAAGACCTTGAGACAGGCAGAGGCTGCTTCTTTGAATATCTGGAACACTTTTAGATGTTTTTAAATAAGGGAATGCCTATTTGAAGAGGTTAATGAGAAGATTTAAACAAAAAATTTTCTCCATGCTCTTCTTCAAAAGCACATAGTAATTCTTAGCCTATTTATTAAATTGTCATTATCTATAATACATTAATGCACTGTGGTTATCTCCTCATTTTTCAGACTTAAACTGCTGATAGTTTGAGGAATTTATTTCTACATATCTAATGTATCTTTATGAATGCACCTTTTTACAATAAATTATACAAATTTTTATTTCACCAAGTATTAAAAAAATTCTTTATACTGTTACACTACATAGTGAATTTTTAGTCCATTACCAAATTTCTTACATTACATGTTGCTTTATGTGTTTTGTTTAATTTTTAAAATTATGTTTTAAAAATACCTTAAGGTAGAGTGCCAAACTCATTTCATAGAATACATTGTGCCTAGCTTGTGTAAAATGGTTAAGTTAATTAATAGATATTAATAGATATTCTGGAGCCCTGGTGGCACAGTGGTTAAGATCCCAGCTGCTAATCAACAGGTGACAGTTTAAATCCACCATGTGCCCCTTGGAATCCCTATGAAACAGTTCTACCATGCCCTATAGGGTCGCTGTGAGCTGGAATCAACCTGACAACAACCAGTTTGGGTTTTTAATAAATACTCTGCTCCATGGTTTTATATCAGTGCTTAGTACATAACATTCTACCTTGGATGTTTTTAAAGTGCAGGTTACCCAGACTACACTCCCAGGGACTTATTCAGGGTGCGTGGACAAAGTACCTTAGATGATACATTTTCAGAAACATTGGCTGTTTTGTCTAGTGACACTATGCATATAAACAAATAACACCTATAAATATCCTTTTGTTTTTTAACATCCTTCAATATTCTCTATCCCTCAATCCCTCAATTCAAGTCACATTTAATAAAATATTAATAAAGTATAATGGTCTTGAAATGTTCTTTTATTACCCAAAAAATATTGTAATGGAACTGTATGTTTAAAATAGCAAATATTGTCTTGGGCTTACTGAGAATTATTAGCTTGTTCTTAACTAAGAAATTGTGTATGGATATAATCTGTCTATATTTCTTTATCCTCTGGTGGCAAATGAAAAATTATATATATCTCATTAGTCCTAACTGCACATGTAATTTTTTGAAATTAAAAAAATACGCTTATTAAACTACATTGAAAGATATAATGTAGAGTGGCAGTCATTGTAATGCACACATACCTATGTGTGTGGATGTGTATGTATACATATACGTAGCGAGAGAGAGAGAATGAACCCTGGTGGTGCAATAGTTAGGTGTATAATGTACAGGTGCACATAATACTTGCCCACTTCCTAAAAAATTAATGGCTGCACTTACATAGATTAAAGTCAAACAGCAGCAGTTCACAAACGAAGACTCATGCTTTTGATGAAGTTCACATATTCCTACTAAGTATAATGACTTATGAAAATAGCGTTCACCTGTATAGAAATAAAGAAATAATAAAGACATGGCTGTAGACAAGATCTCATTTGTTGGGTTCATATGCCCAGTCTCTATCAGCTAAGACAAGAACACAACTTTAAAACGGGTAGCAGCATGACACAGCACTGGCTTTGCAATCCACCAAAATGAAACCTAAGTAATCACTAAGGCTTAAAGCCAACCAATCAAGTCCCCACCAGAAGTTTCCATCCTCTCACACCACTATGCTACCAAATCCCATTCCTTGGCCATTTCTAACAGTCTCCAGCTCGATGAACCAGATGCTAACATTTCCCTAGATTAAACTTACTCTTTCTTTCTCCAGAACTGTAGATTTTGCCCAGAGAAATTAGAGACTCATGTTCTCTGCAGCAGGCAGGTGACAAGTCTCAGAAAGAAAAGAAGCAGGTAAATCTTTAGTCCTTTTGTGGAAGCCAGAGAGTGGTGAGGAAGTCCTCTCAACCTAAAAGGTCCTATTTAAAAAGGTTGGCATTAGAACACTCATAGGTGTCACCTATGTCTGGCTCATGGTAGGCAGTCAATAAACATGACATTTTTTTTACTCCTATTATTGTTAATATTACTATTAGTATTTTGTGATTTATTCCTAGACCTAAATCAAATCTACCCATGTCGTGTTTTTCACATTATTTTTGCCTTTCGAATTTTCTCTGGTCCCTTCAAGGTGTTCCATATTCAGGTGAGGAGAAATACTCCTACTATACCAACTTTATACAGAGAAGCAGTGTGAACCAATCTAAAGAAGAAACTAGAACAATTTATCCCTTTGATCCTCAATGCAAAAGTTCATCTTAAATACAAGTAGCAATAATCCTTCCTTTGTGCTTGACACATCATATTCTAATAAAAATAAGAGAAGCCAAAGTCCTTAGTAAGCTAACAATATGGTAGAAACAACACACACACTAACCAACAATTATAATAAATGAGGCAAGTGTATTGAAATGTAAAGATGAAGCACACAGGTGTGGTAGTTAACAGAAAAGCAAGGTGAGTACGGCTACTGACAGCTGATTGGAAGGATCCTATATCATTTGATTTCCAAGTAATTCTACCTCATTTCCTGCATTTCTGTAAACCAAATGTAATTTTTAAGTAACCTGGCTAAAAGAGAAACATTAATTTTACTTCACTTCTCTCATGTCTCTTTTTGTTTTAGTCCCAAAAGAACAGCATACGTTTGACAAAGTAAAATCAATAACTCTAAAATTGAACTTACTTTTTCCAATAACAGAATTAGGCATGTGCAGAAATAACGTATTTTGTAGTGTGAAAGAGAGAAATGTGTGTTGTAGAAATAACATTGTACTGAAGGCAGCAAAGATTGCAATGAGAAATGCCCCTTGGCATTTAAGATAAAGTAGAGTGGGTTTTCTGGGATCTCTACCTTATTTTGATGAAGTGCATAAATATAAGACCTGCTTTAGGGACGACGAGCAGTGCTTTTTTTTTTTTTAATTTTTAGTAAAGTCTGAATAATTTGCATTCACATAAAATATAACTCTTCTGTTCATGAATAAGTAATACTTCAATATGATTATATTTTATTTCTCCCATTTTTATGGGAACACAGATTGTCTGCCAAGAAATTTGGGAAGAACTTACAAAAATGAACCCTGGTAGGGCAGTGGTTAAAGAGATTGACCACTAACTGAACGGTGGACAGTTCGAAACCACCAGCTGCTCTGCAGGAGAAAGATGTGGCAGTCTGCTTCCACTGAGATTTACAGCCTTGGAAACCCTATGCGGGCGCTATGAGTCAGAATCAACTTGACAGCACTGGGTTTGGATTGGGTTTTTAAAAAAACTCGCACTACATATATA
The DNA here is from genome assembly GCF_030014295.1 of Loxodonta africana. Classification (NCBI taxonomy): domain Eukaryota; kingdom Metazoa; phylum Chordata; class Mammalia; order Proboscidea; family Elephantidae; genus Loxodonta; species Loxodonta africana. The sequence goes on from NC_087355.1 coordinate 64,716,199, forward strand.
TATATATACTTACCTCACAATTAAAATAACATTGGGGGAATTGTCAGTATTTTTATGGAAGTATAAATTCCTTGAGGAGAAATTTCCTTAAGTACAAGTTTTAAGTTGCATGAAACTACTTTTGTACTTCTCTGGAGAAATGTTTAAATCCCATGTAAACTGTCACCTGAGTAAACTGTCAGTTTGGATATTTTTAACTGATTACAATATCTCATTCCACTCTCCCTCTGGCCTGAGAACATTCTTAAGGTTTTAGTAAAATGTAAGCATAGCTATGTATCTAATGCAATACTTAGCACTGAGTAAATGTACACTCCACTCTGCTTGAGCAAAAACATCACTAACGTAGATCTGACAAAGCCCAGCAATTTGTCTTAAAATAAAAGTCTCTTTTGTGTTGTATAAATGGGAATAAATTCACTATCTTTCTCATTAATTATGTAATTAGAGCAGATGGGAACATTTTTTCTTAGATTGAGAACTTGGCATTTTACATGTTTAATTTGGCTCAGGATACAACATTTATATAACTACTTTCCGGGCAGTGCTTTTCTAAAAGATTCCCTGTTGAATATAAATGTAATTATGTTAAATATTCCACCCAGAAAGTATAACCCTAACCCTAAAGATTATTCTCTGGGCATAAAACAGCAACATAAGCCTTTTACTATATTTTCTAGATCACTGAGCAGAAGTCTGTAAATTACTGCTCCAGGGTGATAATTCACTTGAAATTTGAATATGAATACAATTAGAATTAACTAACACCCAAAAGGGGTTTTGTTAAGTTTATTAATGAAGCATGATTTTGCCCATTATATATTAAGGTCAAGGCTGTTTCTTCATGTCCGGCAGGCAAAATAACTACAGAAGATGAAGGAAGAAGGCAAGACATTTGAAATGTCCCAATCACGGATCTGTCTGATTTTGCTTTTGTGTGTTGCTCTGCTTGCTTAAGGGTCCTGGGTCACATACACAACTGGTACAAATCATTAACACAACTCTTACGTACTTAGAAGTACACCAGAGTTTATCATAGAGAGAGAGCAAGCCAGGTGAGCTTAAAGGAACACATCCAGGTGACCAGCAAACCTGTAGCAAATGAAGAGTTTACTGTCTCAGGTCTGAAGCTAGTGCTCAAGCTATAAGAAATCACAAAGCTTTTTTAATGCAAGCTAGTATCTTTTTTTTAGTATCTAGGAGATGAGGCACCCATGAGAACGGGGCCAGTGACCTGCTGAATTTGGCCAGTATTTGTCACTTTAAGGAAAATGTATCAACTGTAGAAAAAAAAAATAGAGGGTAAGAGCAAAATCAAGAAATAAGAGAAAATTGTGGAGTTTGGGTAAGACCAAGGTGTTCAGCATGAAGTAAAGACACACAAAATCCTTATGAGCTTAGTGAAAGTGGTGCCCTGCCCCTCAAGGAGTGAAAGGAATAAAATAATGCTTTGATTAACCCTGGTTTATTGGTATTATAAAATTTTAAACAGAATAAATATAGCCTGAAAAAAAAATAAATACGTGAAGAAAAGGCTCATAAGCAAAGTAAAGGGATAGACGAGGAGAAAAACGTAAGAGGATAAAGATGAGAATTGTCTCGTCTCTGAGCTACACAACTCATGCGATGCTTTTCATATGTTCAATGGCAGAAAACCCTCATTACAGTGAATACTTTCTTTTAGTAAAATACTACACGGAAAAACGACTGTAAGACAACTCCTGCGTCAAAACCACCACTCTCAACTGAGCACAGTTTGAAAATTTCAAGTGGGAGGTGAACATAGCTCTTTATAAGAGCAAATTTTTCCTCTGAACTTGTTAATAACAGTATGAAAAATAGATACTAAAAGTGGGGCAACACTATGGCAAAAATAAAAAAAAAAAAGATTTAAAAAAAAACTATATGAATTTCTGGCGAGGAGCTAAAAGACATTTCATTTATTTCAGGTGGGAATTCCAACTGGTAAAGTCACTCTGGAAAACAATTCAGCAGTTTCTTACATAGATAAACCTAATCTTAACTACTAGGCACCCTGATGGTTAAGCCTTAGCTGCTAACCTAGATGTTGGCAGTTTGAACATACCTGTGTTATGAAGATGACACAACCTTGCTTGATGAACGTGAAAAGGACTCGAAGCACTTACTGATGAAGGTCAAGGACCACAGCCTTCAGTATGGATTACACCTCAATATAGAAGCAAAAATCCTCACAACTGGACCAATAAGCAACATCACGAAAAACAGAAAATTCTGAAGTTGTCAAGGATTTCATTTTACTCGGATCCACAATCAACACTCATGGAAGCAGCAGTCAAGAAATCAAAAGGCACATTGCATTGGGCAAATCTACTGCAAAAGGCCTTTTTAAAGTGTTGAAAAGCAAAGATATCACCTTGAAGACTAAGGTGTGCCTGCTCCAAAGGATGGTGTTTTCAATTGCTTCTTATGCGTGGTGAAGAATATTGAATACACCATGGACTGCCAAAAGAAGGAACATATCTGCCTTGGAAGAAGTATGACCAGAATGCTCCTTAGAATCAAGGATGGCAATACTACATCTCACATACTTTGGATATGTTATCAGGAAGGACCAGTCCCTGGAGAAGGACATCATGCTTGTTAAAGCAGAGGGTCAGCCCAAAGGAGGAAAACCCTCAACAAGATGGATTGACACAGTGGCTGCAAAAGTGGGCTTAAGCATTACAAGGATTGTGAGGATGGTGGAGCACTGGGCAGTGCTTTGTTCTGTTGTACATAGGGCCGCTCTGAGTCAAAACCGACTTGAGGGCACCTGACAACAACAACATATATACTAACGATTGAACATAATTTCTCTGTTTAGAATTGTGGTACTTCAATGGAAGCAATTCTCCTGTCATTCCAATATGAGACAATTCAAAATAAATATCACAAACTGAGTTTTATGTGTGACATTAAATATGTTACCGGTGAAATAATCATATATGTATTTTAAAATAATTTCTATTTTAATGTGATATAATGAACAAACTTCTAAATTAAATTTTTAAAAATTCACTTATGGGGAGAGTAAGTGGGAGTATGGAGTAAGGTGTATATAAGCTTATATGTGACAGACTGACTTGATTTGTAAACGTTCACTTAAAGCTCAATAAGAATTATAAAAAAAATTCACTTAGTTCAGAGCAGCGCCATTTATAATTCTTGAAGTACACCAAGTTGTTGTACATAAATGGAATAAAGTAAAACTTGGAAAAGGAATATTTTATATTATCACGAGTATGAAATAAAACAAACACATGGAAGTTTCACCCTTGTATGAATTCAAATTTTTGTGAAAGCAAAATTGGTGCCTGAAAAAAAAAAAAAGAACTGAATGCACTAATTGTCAAGAGACAGAGGAAAACTCCTTTTTCTAATTTACTCTCTCAGGAAGAAAAATGACAAAATCTCTTAAAGGAAATGCTGTGCAAAATTCACCAGTTTTGTTTATCTGATGCTTTATATTTATTTTCTGTGTAGAATTTTTCTCTAACTTTGGATTTAAAGTGACTAAATTCCTTACTGCTTCAAATGTCAGAATTTCTTGGTTGTCATGGATGAACACTGTCATAATTCAAGACTAAAACTTTTATGACTGGTTACACTTCAGTGGCTTTCTATTTTTGCAAAAGGACATATCTAAAATATTATAAAAATCATCCTGACAACTTCTCTTAAACTGCAGTTCAAATGCAGTGGCCCCTATCTGGCTAGTTTTGATGGCCTGGTTATATCCCGTCAGCCTGTCAGAGTTTGCTATAAAAGTTCTGAGGACTTGGGCTGGTGTCTTTGCACCACTGTGCAGCAGTAATAAAAGAAAGAACTGTATCAGATTTGAGAGTAGACTTGGTTCGAGGTAGTGCTTATGTGCAAATACTTACTGGATATGTAGTTTTTTTTTTTTTTTTATGTAGTAATGCACGTTAAGCATGGTCATCTCTCCTGTCCCTTCACTTACTGAAGAAATGCTCAATCTCAAAATAACACTAACAAAATAATTATCAATTGCTCTCATCTGTTGGTATGAAGTTACAAGTTTACCTGTCATATATTCCTAAATTCTAAATGGTTATGGTTAAAACCATGCTTTTGAGCCACCTGGTATCAGCTGAATATTTTCTCCATCTTCTAAGAACTTAAATGAAAAAAAATGAACTAGGGCCTTAATTAAATGGGTTAGATCAGCAAAAATTTAGATAAGTCTATTTCATTATTTAATGCGTCATTGAGACAAGGTCGAAGTCCATGTTTTTATGAGATTTGTGTGAGTAAATTGATTGTTGGAAAATTTTATGGTATTTTCATTGGAACCTGAATGTTTACAAAATATCACTCTTAAAATTAAAATGTCATTTCAAATGGAAATTAATATTTTTTTCCAAGAATTATAAATCCTATAAGATGAAGATGTTGGAGAATTTACCAAGAGCAATTCTAGGTGCTGATATCCAGAATATACACATGTTAATAAATCTTGGAATTAATTACAAGAAAACTTTGTTGTTGCTAGAGGAACATTTGTCTTCCAAGACAGGTTTGTTCATTCTTCCAGCAGTCCACTGGATATTCAATATTTTTCAATATGCAATGAGTCATTTGATTTCTTGAACTAATCAAAAAAACAAAGGACCTATTCCAATGCACAAATCTGCTGCAAAAACCTCATTAGTGTTAAAAAGGAAAGATGTCACATTAAAGACTAAGATGCACCTTACCCAAGCCATGGTGTTTTCAAGCACCATATACGCACACAAAAGCTGGACAATGAATAAGGAAGACTGAAGAAGAATTGATGCCTTAATTATGATGTTGGTGAAGAATATTGAATATGCCCTGGACTGCCAAAAGAACAAAGTCGTCTTGGAAGAAGTACAGTCAGAATGCTCCTTAGAAGCAAGGATTTTGAGGCTTCATCTCACATACTTTGCACGTGTTAACAGGAGGCACCAGTCCCTGGAGGAGGACATCATGCTTGGTAAAGTAGAGGATCAGAGAAAAAAGGAAGGTCTTCAATGAGATGGATTGACTCATGGTTGTAATAATGGGCTCCAACATACCTACTACTGTGAGGATGGCAAAAGACTGGGCAATGTTTCTCTCTGTTATACCTGGGGTCACTACAAATGGAAACTGACTCGATGGTACCTAACAACAACAATAACAACATTGACTGTCTCAATACACCATAGGCAATAGGACTTCTTGGAGAAATGGCTGATTCTAGGACTCAGGGAGGGGTAATAACACATGAGTTAGGAGCATCTTTTAGGGCCACATCGTGAAGTGAGGTAAAGCTTAAAAAAAAAAAAGTAAGAGTAAAGTATGAACGAAAGGAATGAAGGAAGGGAGGAAAGAACAAAGGAAAGAAGCAAGGAGGGAAGGAACTAACATAGAATGAAAGAAAGAAAGAAATATTCTAACTTGAGGCTTGAATTTTTTCTTCACTTCTTGTAGCTTGAGAAATGTTCTTTTCTTTTGGTTTTTTAACTCCAGGTCTTTGCACGTTTCATTATAATACTTTACTTTGTCTTCTCAAGCCACCCTTTTAAATCATCTGTTCAGCTCTTTTACTTCATCTTTTCTTCCACTCACTTTAGCTACTACTCTACATTCAAGAGCATACTTCAGAGTTTCTTCTGGCATCCATATAGGTCTTTTTTTCCTTTCCTTTCTTTTTAGTGTTCTTTTGCTTTCTTTGTGTATGATGTCCTTGATGTCATTCCACAACTCATCTGGTCTTTGGTCATTAGTGTTCAATGTGTCAAATCTATTCCTGAGATGGTCTCTAAATTCAGGTGGGATATATACTCAAGGCTGTAGTTTGGCACCTGTGGACTTGTTTTAATTTTCTTCAGCTTCAATTTGAACTTGCATATGAGTAACTGATAGTTTGTTGTGCAGTTGTTCCCTGGCCTTGTTCTGACTGATGACATTGAACTTTTCCATTGACTCTTTCCACAGATGTTGTTCATTTGATTCCTGTGTTTTCCATCTGATGAGGTCCACGTGTATAGTTGCCATTTACATTTGTTGAAAAAAGGTATTTTCAATGAAGACTTTGCTCTTGTAAAATTCTATCAAGAGATTTCTAGCGTCATTTCTTTCACCAAGGCCATATTTTCCAACTATTGAGCCTTCTTCTTTGTTTTCAGTGTTCTCATTTCAATCATCAGTCATCATCAATGCATCTTGATTGCATGTTTGATCAATGTCAGACTGCAGGAGTTGGTAAAAATCTTCAGTTTCCTCTGTTTTGGCATTAATTGTTGGTGCCTAAATTTGAATAAGAGTCGTATTAGCTGGTCTTCATTGTAGGCCTATGGATATTATCCTGTCATTGACTGTGTTGTATTTCAGGTCAGATCTTGAAATGATCTTTTTGGTGGTGAATTTGACATCATTCCTCTTCAGGTTGTCATTCCCAGCACAGTAGACCATATGATTGTCTGATTCAAAATGGTCAATACCAGTCCATTTCAGCTCACTAATGCATAGATATTGATCTTTATCTCTTCCATTTCGTTTTTGATTACTTCCATTTTTCCTGTATTCATACTTTGTACTTTTCATGTACAATGGGCATTTGCAGTTGTTTCTTCTCATTTTGAGTTGTGCCACGTCAGCAAATGAAGGTCTTGAAAGCTTTTACTCCATGCAAGCCATTGAGGTTGACTCTACTTTGAGTAGGCAGCTCTTTCCAAGTCATATTCTGAGTTTCTAGACACGGAGAACAGACCCCATTGACAGCCAACAAAGAAATGGGGACTTCAGTCCTGCAACTGAAAGAAACTATGAACAACCAGAATGGCTCAGAAGTAGATTTTCCCCTGGACCTCCAGATGAGAATTCAGACTGACCAACACATTGATTTTAACTTTGTGAGGCCTGAAGCAAAGACACCAGCCATGTTTCATGGAATTTATGACCTACAGAGCTATGGCAGTAAGTCTGTAGTAATTTGCTACAGAGTAATAGGAAACTAATACAGTAAATCAAAAAGAATGAGTCTATGTAAAGCAAATACTTGATATAATGGCTCGCTAATCAAATTTGCAATTTTTAAAATCAATTTCAATATTATTTTGTATTTTTATTTATATAATTTTGGAAAAAATCTGATTTACATCCAAAATATTTTGCAAATGCTTACTATATTTTTAACAGTTTACATTGCCATTTCAGGATTATCTCCAATTAAATTGATCAAAAAGCTTGAAAACTAAGCATCAGCAAAATACTTTTCAAAGTGAGATCACTGAAAAGAAAAATCTAACAATGCTCATTTTATTTAAACAGATACATAATTTTATATATACCTATTGATATGCATCACACAAAACTTTATAATAAGCAATAAAACTGTATTATACTATGTTGTACTATGTGTAAATTTATTCTGCAGTTTCATATTATGTCTTTATGATCTGAAATGTTATATGCACATCTTGCATCATCACTCAACTTTAAAAAAAAATCAAATTATCGCTCTGCACTTGTGCAATTTTGCATGGAAGGTTTTGCACGTTTGTATTAAAAAAAAAAAAAAAACTCTACAGGGCTACCAGCTCCGTAGTCAACTGCTTATTTATAAAAAAATTAAAAAAAAAAAAGGCTTAAATATATGTTCAGTGTTGGTGGACGAATCTGTATTCCAATACAAGCATGCAAATGCATTGAACTAACTTCATACTGAAAAATGTTAGTCATTCATGTCTTAAAACTTGATATCTTTTATACATTTGAATTTACTTGTTTTTAGCTGTACTTTTTGACAAGTAAAATACTCTGAATGAAATTTGAATCAAGCATTGCTACTCCCTGAAACTTCTCCGTGTCGATACATTTTTTAAAATCACTGACTTAAGTCATGTAGACTGCAAACACAAACAACATATGAGTTCAGGAGTCCTGGCATGAATTATTGACTGAGCATGGATCACTGAGCCAGAGCTGAAAAATCTCAAGGGATCAACTTATCTCTTGTAAGTAGAAGATGAGTATCTAAATAACAGAACAGATGGCTGCTTTCTTGCTGATAATTTCCAGTGGCAACACCTCTGTAATCTTCATAGTCCTGAGATGCACAGAGCTCTGCATTATATTTGATGTCAATCTCTATTATTTGAATTTATACTTTTACTTGTATTTCAGGCACTATGTTTTGAAAATTTCTCTCCAAGTTTATCTCTATAAGCACTTTTTATGGCTTTATCTGAAGGTAGAAATCCTTTTCTAAATTTACATGTGCATGATCATTGTATGGAAACCCTGGCGGCGTAGTGGTTAAGTGCTACGGCTGCTAACCAAAGGGTCGGCAGTTTGAATCCACCAGGGGCTCTTTGGAAACTCTATGGGGCAGTTCTACTCTGTCCTATAGGGTCGGTATGAGTCAGAATCGACTCGACAGCACTGGGTTTGGGTTTTTTGGGATCATTGTATATTTTCATAATAGCTGTTTCTAACTTCTTTGATTATTCTTAAAACAAATGTCTGTACTGTCACAACTGTCTTAATAATGATTTTTATAATGTGGTGACCAATGTCTATAGGACCCACATGTAGAATTTAAAATGCAGTTGTCAAAATTTTGCACTAATGTATCATGGACCCAAGCAAAAAACTGAACAGTGTGTAAATGCTGTCAAGCTTAAGTTAATGATGAATGCTATCTACCTACCCTACATCACAAAAGGAGGGTTGTATGTCAAATAGCCATTTTCCTGTATCAGAAATGCCTGCAAGATAATTCACTGATTATTTTATGGGAAATGAATTCATACATATATTGATTTGGGGAGCTGTTGTTGATGAAAAGGAAAATAGAGGCATGCGGACAATAAGAGGGCTTGGTGAAAATCTTGATCCCCCTCAGTGGGAGGTCAGTTTGGGGCAAATATTCTGTACAGAAATTGGTCTCCGCTACCTTCAAACACATCGAAAATTTGACCGCTTTTTACTCCATCATGATCATATTTTACCAGGGGCTTGGAAATTGTCTCCTAAATAGTCTTGCTGCTTCTACCCTTATATATCACAGGCTATCTTTAACGCAGAAGGCAGAGTGACCTTAAAAAATGTAAATCATATCATCTTGTTCTCCAACTTAAAACCCAGAATTCACTTCCCATATCATTAAGCAAAAAAAGCCAAAATGCTTACAACAGCTGTAAGACCATATATGACCTACTGTGTTCTCCATTAAATCTCACCACTCCGCTTTTCACTCACTTCACTCTAGTTACACCAGCTTTGTTACCAATCTTCAATCATATCAGAAATTCTCTTGCCTTGAGGCCACTATGTCAGCTATTACTTCTGACTGGAATATTTTTCCCCCATTATGAACATTCTTTCTCCCTCCTTTCCTTCAGGTCTTGGTTCAATTCTAATATTTTCAGTAAGCCCTACTTTAACTTCTCTACTTAAAATCCCAACATATCTCCTGCATGCTCATCCCTGTCATACCAAATCCCTCTTTCTTTTCCAATTCTTTCCTTTTTTTCTTCCTTCCTTCCTGCCTAAGTGTCTTCTTACCTTCTTTCCTCTCTTTCTAGTCCTTATTTTTTTACATCCATTTCTCTCATTTGAACATACTGTGTAGTAAATAATTATATTTCTCGTTCATTTTTTGTTTCCCCTCACTAAAATTTACTCTCCACAAAGGTAGGGAATTTGGTCTCTTTTGTTCAGCACTTGCCAGAATAACCACCAACACATAGTAGGTGCTAAATAATTATTTGTGGATTGAATAAATAAATCTTGGAAAAAATCTATAAGGAAAAGCTTAGCAATAGTCTGGGACGTGAGGGCAATTACTATTTGAGATAGGCAACTCTAAAAACTACCAGGAGTTTTGTGGAAACAACAGGCGAGAAATACTCAATTGAGGAAGACTCTCCAAGGCTCTGAATAAAAGCTGTATGATTGGGCTGACAGATTTAATGAAAATGGATTCTACAACTATCCCTGAAAAGTCTGGGTACCCATAAAAAATAGGAGTAGCTCAGGTAATCCCACAACAATCCATAAACCAGGCAATGTGTTACGGCAGACAGCAATTTGAGAAAAGTTCCCCTCTGCTTTTATTGTAGACCCATAAATCCATTGTTATCAGTTCAGTTCTGACTCACAGTGACACTATAAGACCAAAAAAAAAAAAAAGAAAAAAAAAAACCATTGCCGTTGAGTCATAGTGACCCTTTAGGACAGAGTAGAACTGCCCCATATGGTTTCCAAGGAGTGCCTCATACATTTGAACCACCGACCTTTTGGTTAGCAGCTGTAGCTCTCAACCACTACACCATCAGGGTTTCCCTGTAGGACAGAGTGCCTGCTATATGGGCAAGCGACCTGTCACACAAAGCCCCATGCTTAGAAGGGCTCTGCTCTTGGTTTAATCCTGAAATTCTTCATAATTTTGTCTTTCAACATTATAAAAGCTAGTGGAATAACAGAACATAAGTGTGAGCAGAAGAGATACGTGCAACAAGCATATCTGCCATCCCTTGTCATCCTGTTCATATATAGTAATTATATGGCCGATAAGCACAGAATTCCAGTCAATACATGATCGCAACAATTTCAATGAAACTCAAGGCAAATGTAAGGTATATTATATCCACAAATGAGTAAGCAGGAATGCAGACAGCCCCCAAATGCCATGCTTTCCGTTTAAATAAGATCTAGCTTTGAAGTTAGAAGAAGAGCAACACCATTGTAAAAAACACAAAAGACAAAGTAACCCTGTCATATTCTGTCTTGCTCAAGTTAGCCAAACACTACATTAGTCAATTACTTATGCTAAAAATGATGACCAAGCAGGAAAGGGCAAGATAGGCCAACCTATAGTTCCTTTTCCTTTTGGGCATTCCTTACTCATCTGTAAGCCAAAGGAAGAAAGTGTTAGTAAAAGTATGCATATCAAGAAGTGAATTAAAAAGAGTTGAGCTTGTTCCCAACAGCATTTCCACTGTTCTGGAAGAATGAAATACATAGCATATACCAACCATGAAATACAAAGTAAATAATTTGGTGATTCTGCATACAAGTTAAATGGTCTTGTATTTGCATTTAAAACAGCATTACACAATATAAAAATGAATGCTAAAAGGCTCGCTAATGACTTAAAATTTTAATAGTTCTTTTCCTGGATCATCGTTAAATAGCAAATAAAAAAACACCTTGTAAACTCAAGTGAGAGGTACCATGAATGAGAGGAAAAAGCTGTATATTTTACTAAGTTTAACAGCACTTTTCAAACAAGTGGTTCCACACTTTCATCTTCCACTGTGCCCCACATATTACGTAGCTGGCCGTTTTATGGAGTCATGATAGAGATTATCAAAAACATGCACTGGAAAAACGATTTGCTATTAGTAACATCCCAATCATGTGTGATCAGAGAACAAACATCCTTAACATGCATTTAAATGTGTTATTGTCCTGTCCTGTATATAAACATTGTTTTCATCTACCATTTTTGTTCATTGTCCTCAAGTAATAGGATATCTCAGAACATCTACCTCAAGTGTGTCACCTGGAATTCTTTTGGTTATAAGTGTATAAAACAAATAAACAACTAACTCAAAAAAAAAAAAAAACTATGTGTTTTAAAACCTTTTCTTTTACTTATCTGGAAAAATCTAGCTTTAAATACTATTTTCTAAGGTCAAAATGATTCATTAGGAGTTGCTTTTTCTCAATTACTTGGCTGGACCCTCCACCTATTTTGGCATTTGTCTTAGGCTGTATGGATACAGTCTGCTCTTATCTCACATTCTTATAGGTTCAAGTTGAGAGAAAAATAAAGCATGTTTTCTAGTAGCTCTTGAAAAAGTTCTCAGATTCATTATGATTCAGTTATCTTAGGTCATAGCCTCAATTCTGAGCCAATCACATGGCCAGGACTGTGAAATGGACAAATTGGCTTAGATTGGAGGCCTTCTTTTTATCTTTGGGTGAGTCATAGAATCCCATTCAAAGCACATGGCTCTGATTAATGGACAGATAATCAAAGAAAAATGGGAGCTTATGTTAATTTGATCTGCTGGTTCTCAGGTCCACGTCTGCCCCTTTGTGTTCTTCTCTGTAATGCAAGGACTGGGACCACGCAAACTATATTTCCAAGGCTCTTTTGCCAGCTGGTTTCCAGTTAAGTTTGATTAATAGATGGCTTCATTGGGGAATTGTCATAGTCAGAATCGACTTGATGGCAGTGGGTTCAGTTTGGTTTCTTTCTTTTTTTCTGTCATTGGTCCAAACAGTGCTTTTCATCTCTTTGCCTCTTAAAGACTCTCTGAAAAGAGCAGGTGGCTAAGTCTCCAGAGGCCATCGGTGATTCTTTTCAAGATAGCAAATGGTGCCTGATAAAAATTGATGAGAAGTATAAGCTCCAAAAGATAGCAGTTCAAGCGTGCCCTAAACTGTAGAAGCGGTTGCTACCAGTGTAAGCAACAGGTGCATTTCTGTGCTATAAAATAAATCATCTGCTTATTTTGTTTTTCTTCTTATATTAAAGGTAGTTTCTTCATGCAGTTTCTAATATTTGAGTTACCTCAGCTTCCCCCTGTGATCCCTCAGTCTTCAAACACTTGTTACCAGCTTAGCTTCTCTTTTTGAAGCATACATAGCATGCTTTCTCTTTGCAGACCTAACTGGTACAGACGGTTTTCCTAGATACTGGGGAAATAAATAACAAGACACTAACAATCCAAATCTACTTCTGTGACTGATTTGAAGAGGAACTGATCTAGGGATTACTTCTCTTTTCTTCTCAGACAGTACAAATAAAGGCATGCGAAGATTGAATATCAAATAAATTTTGGTATTTGTTATTATCGTCTCTTTTTTGCAGGACATTAAAAGATAGATCTAATATTTTATTGCATGACATGTTTAATTGCAGGTTTTTAACTACTATATTAGCGATAATGCTAGCATATAATTTTGTATTTCAAACAACAATTTTTTCTGTTGATTGAATATCAATCAGAAAGGCTATGTTTGAGAATCTGTTCAATTCTGTACTTTCTTCTACACAAAATATACAAACAAAAGCAAACTTCTAGAGAGTCAGAACAGACAGTTAAAGATGATGAAGGTGAAGAGATAGGTTTTCCAAGCTGAAACAGCAGAGTCTGTGTTATCATTTAGCTATGGTTATGGTTTGAAGAACAAATCTGTATAGAAAGAAGTACAGCCAGAATTTTCCTTGGATGTGAGGATGGTGAGACTTGTCTCACGTACTTTGCACAGTTCATCATAAGGGACCAGTCCCTGGAGTAAGGCATCATGTTTGGTAAAATAGAGGGTCAGCTCAAAAGAGGAAGACCCTCAAAGAGATGGAGTGACACAGTGGCTGCAACACTGAGCTCAAATTTAGCAGCAATTTTGAGGATGGTGCAAAACCGGGCAGTTCTTCGTTCCGTTGTACATAAGATAGCTCTGGGTCAGAACTGACTCCAAGGCATCTAACAACAACAAGGTTTTAATTTTGAAAGTAGTTAAGACTCACGTGATTTTAAATCTCGTGGTATGCAAAACCTTTTACAACTAGCTTAGATTAGATTTATGAGACAGGAGATTCTGTCTTTGTAATAATAAGAAGGGAAAAGTAATGTCCCTAAGAAGGTATAAATTTAAGAATATTCTATTTAATATCTGCACATTTGAGTCAACTGTTATTTTTAATAAAATATTAATTGTCAGATAAGCTGTCAGATTTGTCCAGTAAATAAGCAGAGAGCCCTTATTAGATTCAGACACTTTTTTATTTGCATAGGCAGCAAATGCTAGACTAGTAAAAGTTCCAACTCCCTGCAGTATTCCTTGTGCCATAGGACGTCACCAAAACAAAAGGAGCCAAATGATGTGGCAATGTAACACCAGTGGTCAGATTCACGTTGCTGAGAAATTGATGCTAGACTGCACGTAAGCAGTTTTATACCCTCAAACTGTGCCCCTAAGAGTAAGGCAGAAAGCCTCATACTTCATCAGAACTCTGGAGATGGTAAAAAATTTTCATGACAGCACTGAAGAAGAGGAAGAAGCAAATGAGAGGAATATCTTTGCAACACTTCCTCACAAGCTTCCCATGCTCTCATGTCCTGGGAGAATCTCAGGGTGTTTTGCAAATGCTCTGGTCACCTGAGATTAAGCCTTGCCTACATGGGCTATGTGGAAAAGTACAAGGTCAACAGAGCAACATGGTAAAACAACTCTCCTGCAAAAATTACGAATAATACTAAATGAAATAACTCGTACTTTGATTAGAGCAAGGGAGCCCTCTTGGCACAGTGGTTAAAGCTCTCCACTGCTAAATAAATGTCAGCAGTTTGAACCCACCAGCCACTCTGTGGGAGAAAGATGTGAGATCTGTTTCCTTAAATATTACTGCCTTAAAAACCCTATGGAGCTGTTCTACTCTGTCCTATAGGGTTGCTATGAGTTGGAATCAACTTGATGGCAGTGGGTTTGGTTTTTTGGTTTGGTGTGATTAGAACTATTTGTACATAGGAAGAAACAGATGTCAGATTTGTTAGTTTTTGGTGAAGAAATATCCTATGCTTGTTTTAATTCATCTTTATTTATTTGGTTATGGGATGACTAACATCAGTTTTAACTTTCTGAGATAAATTCTTCCCTTTGCTTTTGAGGAAGCACCGTTGAATGCTAGTGAAAGTTTGTTGACTCTGGGAAACTCAGAGCTTCAGAGTTTCTATTTTATTCTAACTCCAGCCTCAAAAAAGGAATGGGCTGATCCATGCTGATCTGGGTTGTAAAGCTCAAAGACAGTGATTGGGCCAACATAAAACCTGTATAGTTACAGGTTTCAAAGAGATTAAACATTAAGTACAGATTATTATAATTCTCTACAATGAAGTGTAATGGGCAGCTGATGAAGGCATAAGCACCTCTATGCTGTGTTACCAAGTAGACCAACACACACACACACACACACTTGTCTAAACTAAGCAGGCTTTGTAGTAAATTTTATCTCCCTCAGATCCCTTATGTTTCCTCATAATAGAGGTAGAGTATCCCCTCAGAGTGCTACAAACCAAGATTTGACCACTTTATCATTATGTAATGCCACTGTTTATCCCTGATAACTTACCTTGCTCTGAAGTCTACTTTGTCTGAAGCTAATACCCCTACTCCAGCTTGGTTTTGATTAGTGTTAACGTGGTACATCATTCTCCATCCCTTTACCTTTACCTTTAGCCTGCCTATATATTTATATTTAAAGTGAGCCTATTGTAAACAACATATAGGTGGGTCATATTTGATTATGTGTTTTTTAAAATCTTCTCTGCTAGTCTCTGTTTTTAGCTGGTGTATTTAGACCATTCAAATTTAAAATAATTACTGGTATAAATTAATGTTTACCATATTTGTAATTGTTTTCTATTACCCACATCTTTTTTTTTTTTTAAACTTCTCTAGTTTTATTTGGGCATTTGTATAAATAGAAACCTATTTCCTCTGCTGTTTTAGCATATGAAATTCCTTTCAAAATTTCCTTTAATGGTTACCCTAGAGTTTGCAATATACATTTACAACTAATCAAAGTCCATTTTCAAATAATCCTACAGGCAGTCCCCAGGTTACAAATGTCTGACTTATGGACAACTTGTACTTAAGAATGGACTGCCATAAAGCCCATTATATTAAAATTTGAGTTAAATACAATAGTGCATACAATAATGCACTCACTACTTTGTGACACTTTGAGAACATTGTGCTGTTTGGAAGTGTTTCTGAAGTGTTTCTGATGCATGGAAAGGTAAAATATGTACTACATAATTAAGACAAACATTTGACTACCTGATACTAAATAAGAACTATATGTACCTGTTCTGACTTACCTACAAATTCAACTTAAAAGCAGACTTAGGAAAGGATCTCTTTTGTAACCTGGGGTCTGTACTTATACCACTTCACAGGTAGGTAGTATGCTGTGTCCCATTGCGTTGTGTCAATTTCCGACTCGTAGTGACTCTATAAGATAGAGTAGAACTGCCCCATAGGGTTTCCAAGGCTGTAATCTTTATAGAAGCAGACTGACACATCCTTCTCCTGTGGAGTGGCTGGTGGGTTCAAACCACAGACCTTTTAGTTAGCAGCCAAGTGCTTAACCACTGCACCACCTGGGTTCCTTTCACAGATAGTACAGGTACCTTATTAGGCATAAATCCTAGCTTCCAAGAAGAATAAAAACTAAAAACATTCTTCAATCTGTGTCTATAATATCTCCCCATCTATCTAACTTCCCTAGATAGTACTAATATTCTGACTTAATTTGGTTACAGTTATGTTTGTCTAGTTGCTCATTCATAAGTATAAATTAATTAATTAAGAAATATTTATTGAAAGTTTACTATATCCAAATTATTGTACTCTAATTGGACATTTAATGATGGAAAAAGCTTGAAACTTTCCTTTTGGAATCTGTGATTCAGTAGAGGTAAAGACAATAAAAAGTCAAATAAGTATAAAATTACAAACTATGCTATAATAAAAAGGAAAGCAACTGTTTCCTATGGTAGAAATTATTAGATTAGGGGTGCTTAGATTCAAAACTTCAACATTTAGAAGTTAGAGAAAGAGCCACTAGCAAGAAGAGACAGAAACAACCAGAAAAGCTGTTGTCATGGATACAGAAATAAAACAGTGTATCTTGAAGGAGACTATGCACAATTCTTTCGAATGATGCTGAAATTGTTTTCAAGATGAACAGTGAACATTAACCACCCAATTCAGCAACACGAATATCATCATTTGCTTTAAAATAAATATACCCATTTGGGTGGTGAAATTCAGATTGCACGAGATTAAAGAGAGAATGGATGACAAAAAATTAAAGAAAGCATTTGTAGACAACTTATTCAAGAAGCTTTTTTATGAAGGACACAGAGATATAAGTAAGTAGTGCAGAAAAATTAAGAGATCAAGAAAATTATTTGTTTTGCAAATGGACTATATCTTAACACATTTAAATGTTTATTAGAATGGTCGAGCAGAGCTGAAATGCAGCGCAGTTATTAGGTAAAGGGTAAAGACTTGGAAAAGTAAGAAGGGAGGAAACCAAGAGCACACTTGGAATGAGTGCTTTAGATAAGAGTAAGGATATTTATAATAAAAGGAAGAAAATTACTTCAATAGTTACATATATTTAAGATGGGGTTTTTTAATGGCTTCCATTTTCTCAATAAATTATGAAGCAAATAGTTAAATTTAACCAGGTATGAGTATTTGTCAGATGAATACATTGAAGTAAAAGAGAAGAAAGGGAGTTGAGGCTTTTATTTAGGCATTGCTTATAAAGAGATTATTAAACCTAAGTTTGACAAGGAAGAAAGCTTTCTGAATGATAGTGAAAAATTAGAGGAGATAACTAATTGGAGGTCTTGATAAAATCAAAATAGTGTTGAGTGGGACAATTTGTGCAAGTGAGTTTCAAGTAAGGTAATTGTGGTGAGAATACTGAATGCGTGAATTTATGATTTCAAAACTGGTGCCATTTATGGTGATGACGGGGATTAGAGATAGTATGTGGGTAATTGATGTTGAAAATGTAAAGTGGTCATTGGATGTCAGGGGTTCCAGGAGATGAGAGGCCACTGTGTTGGATTAGTCATCCATTTGGATGTTGAATATCTGAGAATGGTCAGAGGACAGAGAACAGAGAACAGAGAAGAGAGAGCTAACTTATCTGATGAGGCTCACTGCTGACCTAGAAGAGTCTATAACGACCTAAAATGACACTGCTCATCTGGTGGTTTTCAAAACAGTGACCATGATATGCTTGTTACAGGTTTACAAAAAGATACCTAAATAGATTAAAGGTAAGAATTTAGAAATTTTTTAGCAATTTGGTGTTGCCATGGTAGCCAACCAAAATGGTAAATAGGTTCATCTTGTTAAACAGGGTATAGACCATTTTGGGTGTTGTTGAACTTCTATAGTGAGTCAAATGTGGTACTATCTATTTGCCAATTGCGTAGAGTAGGACCACACACAACATGTAATTTTTAGATTAGTTTGCCAACTGCAACCTAAAAGTGTAGAAATATGAGAAATTGTAGGTATTATTAATGAAAATTAGAAGTTTAAAAGAGCAAAGTTTCTGTTACTATAGATTTGTGTAGCATGTCCAATAATTTAACATCATTTAACAGGAAAGTAGGTGATGTACTTGATAATGCACATTTCATAAGGATGTATTATGAACACATAAATATGATAGAATATTTTGATTTTTATTTCTCATAAAAAAAAAAGTCTAAGCATGAAGAATTCATGAATCTGGAATATTCTTGATCAAAATAGTTAATTTTGATTAATCCATTTTTAAACAAAAATAATTTAATTTAAACATATCAGTGTTCCAAGTGGTGATGATTTTGCTCACAGAGGGCATTTGGCTATGTCTCAAGATATTTGTGATCGTCATAGGTTGAAGGATTAGAACTGGTATCTGAAGGGTAGAGGTCAGGTACGCTGATAAATATTCTACAATCCACAGAATAGCTCCTTCCAATAAGGAATTATCCAGTCCAATATATCAATAGTACCAAGGTTAAGATATTTTATAGATACAGTAGGATAAAGCTACTGTTGAAAAGCTGAAAATAAATTTTAAAATACTGTATCAATTGCTCCATTCTAGATAAAAATTAAAATGTGAATATCTTGAACTTACTGAAGTTGTTTTCAAAACTTTTATTTCTTTCAATATTCCTTAGTGAGACAACTTTCTTTACTCTTAAGTGTTACTACCAACAAAACAATTTAGCTATATATTATTTCCCCAAAACAGCACTGTCATAAATCCAACCTAAAACCCAACCTTAGTAAATTAAGCAATAAGTAAGTTCACCTAAAAACCACCAACCCACTGCTGTCGAGTCGATAGTTCACCTGGTACACAATAATTTTAAATAATAATGTGTTTTGTGTTTATTCAAAGTGTACATATAAGTATTCAAAAAGGGTAATAGTTATTTATTCACATATATTTTACTCTGAAATAGTAAAATAATTACATATGTAATAGTGATTCTCTATTCTGTGCTGTTCAATATGCTAGTTTATAAGCCAAACCAAAAACCAAACCTGTTGCCATTGGGTCAATTCTGACTCACAGTGACCCTATAGGACAGAGCAGAGCTGCTCTATATGGTTTCCAAGGAGCAGCTGGTAGATTCAAACTACCAACGTTTTGATTAGCAGCAGAGCTCTTAACCACTGCGCCACCAGGGCTCCATGTTAGTTTACAGACACATGTAATTATGGTAATTTAATTTCAACTAATTAAAATTAAACAAAATTAAAAACTTCAGTTTCTCAGTCATATTAGTCATATTTTCAGTGCTTAGCAGCCACTTGTGGCCAGTGCTTCCTATATTGGGCAGCACAGATATAGAACATTTCCATCACTGCAGAAAGTTGTGTTGGACAACATGCCTTTATGTTAATCACCTACATACATCTTTTCAGTGAACAGCATGTACTGTTCTTGAATTTGTTTTCCTTTTTTTATGTTTATTACAGTTATGATTAATTAAATATAATTTTATCCTTTTTTAAATGAATAATAGAATTTGGATCTGTAAATTATATATGCTTTTACTTCATTGTCCTGTTTATTTCATTTTACATTAAAATAATATTGCTTTGCAAGGAATTGGAAATTAACGGAAAAGAAAAGAAAGAATGTCCAAGCCTACTCTTACCCAGAGATGTGGGAGGAATGAAGCCTACAAGATTTCTGGAACCAGAATGGCAGACCATACACGTTGTTAGTTGCTGTTGAGTCCGTTTTGACTCATGGCTACTCCACGCGTTACAAAGTAGAACTGCTCCATAGGGTTTTCTCCGCTGTGATTGTAATGGAAGCAGACTGCCAGGTCTATCTTGCATCATGGTACCAGTGGAGCACAAGCCATTTATGCCACCTAAGGACATTTTTTTTTTTTTTTTTAGACCATACATGTTGTTAGTTGCCTTTGAGTGGATTTCGACTTATGGTGACCCCATATATGCAGAGTATAACTGCTCCATAAGGTTTTCAAGGCTATGGCTTTTTGGAGGAGGCCTGGAGGTACAGTGGTTAAGAGCTCGGATTTGGTTTTTTACATTTGACCTTTCGGAAGCAGATCACCGGGCCTGTCTTCTGAGGCACCTCTGGGTGGGTTTGAAACCACCAACTTTTCAGCTAATAGGGATTCCATGCACAGAGATGCATAAATAAATTGGCATCATTAGAGAAAGATTGTGAGTTCCTGAAGGGCAGTAACTAGGTGTTACGCCTGCCTGAATCCTTAGTGCTCACATATAGTTGGAAATAATAAATGTTGATTGTATTCCCAGTTTTTTCTTCCTACAATTTCAGGTTTCTTTGTGGTCATCAGTTGTTGTAGGTAAGCGTCATCACAGTCACTTTTTCATTAATCAGTATACTCTATATTTTGTTTTACACATGGAAGAACTCATTCAAATTATGGCCAAATCATATCCTCCAGATCATAAAATTTAGCTACATACAGTGCTGCTTATAATGAAATCATTCATTTACTAGCATCAAGCAATTTACAAGCAATTTATGGGAGTTTACTATACATGTCTCCTTGAAGAGAGGGTATTCACTGATTTATAAGCTTATTGCTCTATGTGGAGAAAAACCAAAACTCTTGCTGGGGATCTGAGCGTTGCTCAGGCACAGGGAAATGCAGAACTTCCTTTCACTACTGAACTGAAAAAGTCAATAGCTGCTGCTATACTTACGATGGACTCTGTTGGCATTAGACTAGCTTATCATCTGTTAAAACTATCATTTATAGATTTCAGAGAAAAGAACAAATTACAGAAATTACCATCTGTTAAAACTATCATTTATAGATTTCAGAGAAAAGAACAAATTACAGAAAAGTTACAATAAACATATATATGTAATATAAATTACAAATACAGAATTTTATTTTTTTGTTTTATACTTTGCTGAATTTCAGCATCTATCTCCTTTTACTTTCTTATCTCCTTACGCTACAGAGAAGTCACCAGCTGATGTGAAAATTATTCTCTATTTTTCTGATACTGCTAAATAATATACGTGCGTTGTGTTCAAATATGCCAATTTATTTTTCCGTTAGATTTACATTAAAATTATAGAAATAATGTTAATAATCTTACCAACTAGACCACAAAATATTCTAAACAACTTTGAAGGGCAATAAAGCATAATGAATAAATATTTTAGATGATTTAATACAGGCAATTAGGATGATAACTTGAGTATGTGTATTTCACTTTCTTAACAAGATAAATACATATTGAGTGTCTTAGTTATCTAGTGCTGCTATAATAGAAATACCACAAGTGGGTGGCTTTAACAAAGCAAAGTTTATTCTCTCACAATTCAGTAGGCTAAAAGTCCGAATCTAGGGCGCCAGCTCCAGAGGAAGCCTTTCTTTCTCTTGGCTCTGGAGGAAGGTCCTTGACATCAGTCTTCCCCTGGGTTGGGAGCATCTCAGCCCAGGAACCTCAGGATACGCTGTGCTCCTGGCGCTACTTTCTTGGTGATATGAGGTCCCCCACTCTCTGTTTGCTTCCCTTTCCTTTTTATCTCTTGAGAGATAAAAGGTGGTATAGGCTACACCCCAGAGAAACTCCCTTTACATTGGATTAGGGATGTGGCCTGAGCAAGGGTGTTACATCCCACCCTAGTCCTTTTTAACCACAGGGAGAGATTATGATTTATAACACATAGGGAAGTCACAAAATAGAGGACAACCACACATGGTCTAACCAAGTTAATACACACATTTTGGGGGGGATATAACTGAATCCATGACTTTCCACCCTTTGGCCCCCCGAAAATCACATCCTTGCAACATGCAAAACATATTCACCCCATTATATCATAGCAAAAGTCTTAACTCCAAGTCCAGAATCCAAAAATTCCTCTTAATCTGTAAAATCTAGAATATAAGTTATCTGCTTCCAAAGTACAATGGCAGAACCGGCACAAGCAAGACATTTCCATACAAATAGGAGAAATTGGAGGGAAAGGAGGCATTAACAGGCACCAAGTAAGTCAGCAGAACACATTACATTAGCCCTCAAGTCAAGAAAATAACCCTATGTTATCTGAGACTATTTACACAATGGCCTTGCCCTCCAGACTCTAGGTAATGGCCACACTTTCCAGATTCTGAGTGGAGGCCCCTTGGCCCTGAGCTTCAGCTCTGCCTTCCAGGCCCACAAAACAGTAACTCTGCCCTCTTGGCTTTAGATGCACCATTCTCCTAGTCCATCTGAGAGGCAACTCCACTCTTAGAAACACCAGAGGCCATGGCTCCACCCCTTGATACCCTTGAGGTCACGGCCAGACCTTTTGAGATTGAGACAGCTCAGCTTCTTGTGTTGTCTCCTCAGCTTCTGGTTTCTTGGTCTCTCGGCTCCTTGGGCCTCAAGCCCAAATCTGCCCTGCTAGGGCAAGTGTTCCAAAGCTCCACAGCTCTACCAATAAGTGCCTGGAGGCACGCCACTCCACCAGGAAGCCTCCTGCACACAAGCACTCAGCTCTCTTGCTCTGTGGGTCAGCAAGCCTAACTCCAGCGATAAGTGGCTAGAGGCACCCCACTCTGCCAGGAAGCCTCCTGCACACAGGCACTCAGCTCTCTCACTCCGTGGGTCAGCTCCAGTGCTGGGTCGCCCTGGTCTCCTGGTTCTGCTGCTGCTGGTTCTCTGTTGCTGCAGCTTCTCTGCTGCTGCAGGCCCTCTGCTGCTGCCTCTCCTCTATCCATTCACAGTTTCAAAACTGCTTCTACATTTTAGGTATCTGTTACAGCAGCTCCCCACTCTCTCAGTACCAAATTCTGTCTTAGTCATCTAGTGCTGCTGTAACAGAAATGCCACAAGTGGATGGCTTTAACAAAGAGAAGTTTATTCTCTCACAGTCCAATAGGCTAGAAGTCCTAATTCAGGGCGCCAGCTCCAGGGGAAGATTTTCTCTTTCTGTTGGCTCTGGAGGAAGGTCCTTGTTATCAGTCTTTCCCCTGTCTGGGAGCATCTCAGCGCAGGAACCTCAGGTCCAAAGGACACACTCTGCTCTCGGCACTGCTTTCTGGGTGATATGAGGTGCCCCATTCTCTGCTTGCTTACCTTCCCTTTTTATCTCTTGAGAGATAAAAGGTGGTGCAGGCTACACTCCAAGGAAACTCCCTTTACATTGGATCAGGGATGTGGCCTGAGCAAGGATGTTACATCCCACCCTAATCCTTTTTAACCACAGGCAGAGATTATGATTTATAACACATAGGAAAATCACAAAATGGACGACAACCACACATGGGCTAACCAAGTTAATACACACGTTTTTGGAGGGACATAATTGTATCCATGACATTGAGGGTTTACTATTACGAGGTATTAAGAGAAATAAGAAAATATATAATATTCCTCATATTTTGGAAATCAGTATTATTAGAAGACACAAAAATTATTGCAACCATAGGACTATTTAGTGCATCCCTTATGAATGATATACATATTAAGGGCTTATCAATTTCAAAGAGACAGTGGTCAGTTGGCAAATCAGGGTAAGACATAGTGAATGATAATGAATTGATAATCCTTTAGCTGGAGATATTCTTTCACTTTTTTTGATATATTAATGTGGCTATTAAGGATGTGTCTGTTAGTAACAGCCCCTTTCCCAGGGGAGATCAGCAGAATACCAAAGATGTCCTGACCATATCTTCATTTACTGGAATCTGATCGATGTACAACAGCATATTTCTCTCTTGGAATGGGATCAAAGGAGTGAAGCATGAGTATCTGGCTGAGAGGGAAGGATAAGCATGCGTTCTTCCTGACTTAAAACTTACCATTTCAAAATTTCACCATTATGTATTATGTTTTGTTGCAGGATTAGAGGAAGTTTTAATTATATTCCTAATTTTTTAACCAAAAATCCATAGTAAAAATTTATTGAATAATTTTTCTGCATCTATTGAGCGTATCTTAGAATTTCCTTCTTTAATATCTTATTATTGACAATCCCATTAACTGATTTCCACGTGTTATATCAACAATGTATTACTGAAGTAAATCAAGCTTAGTTATGGTGTATTATTATCATTTTCTTTATTAGAGGATTTGGTTTCTTAATAATTTGTTTAGGATTCTTATAACCATCTGCACGAGAAATTGGCCTATAAAGTCTTTGCATGGATTAAGTATTAAAGTTGTGTGCCTAATAAAAATAATTTCAGTTGTGTCCTTTCATTTGCCTCTTACTAAAAAATATATGAGAGAAATTATATAAACTCAAATATTTGATGGAACTAATTTATAAATTCATTTGAGTCTGAGTGTGTTCATTGTGGGAAGATTTTAAAACAGAGATTTATTTCCTTTCATGGATGTAGAAATTTTCAGGCTTTCTAACTTCTGAAGTTACTTTCAGTAATTGCACATTATGTAAGTTCATCCATATCATCTAAATTTTCTAGTTTATTGACAAAAAGATGCTACACTAGTCTCTTATTACCTGATTAACCCCTGTGGCATTTATTTTTATATATGTTTCTACATAATATAGTTTGCTCTTTCTCTGGTTTTTAATTCTTTTTAACTTTTAAGAAAATGTCTACTTAATACTCTTTTTAAATTTTACAAGTATGTTGTTTACTCTTGTGATCGAATGCTTGTTTTCTAATCTCTATTATATCATTATTATATCTCTCCATTTTCCCTTCATGTATTATGCCCATATTGCTTTTAACTTTGGGTGATTAATGCTTAGCTCATTAATTGCTTAGCCTTATTTCTTGTTAATGTAACCTTGTAAGGCAACACACGTCCCCCTGGCTATCTCTTTATAGCTCATTTTTTTTTTTTTTTTGAGTATTAGATTCATATTTGAGCTATAGTGTCCAATTTCCATTAAAATTTCCTCTTGATCTACAAATTTGTTTTTAAATTTCCAAACATGTAGGATTCACCTTTTAATTATTAATTTCTAATTTAATTTCATTATGGGCAGAAAATGTGTCCATTTTGATGCCAGTATTCTGAGCTTTGCTGAAGCCTGATTTATGGGATATGTTAATTTTAATAAAGGTCAGTTTGTTTTGAAAATTGTTTCTTTCCTCCACTATCAGGTACAAATGTCTCTAAATATCACCTAGTTCAAGCCTGCCAGTTTTTATATTTGAATCTTTGTCGTATGATAGCTTTCTGATTACAACATTGATTGCTAAGAAGCAAATGTATTAATCCCATATGACTGTTCGATGTTTTAATTCCTTCTTATAGTTCTGTCAGTTGTTACTTCTGAAAAATGCTTACTCCATATTTATTAAAATATTGGCCTTGTTCAAAATGACTTCTTTTGAAGCTCCATTTAGATATTTGCTAAACCTTCACCATCTATGCTCCATTAATCGCATCGTCATCTCTTTTTTACTGTTCACCTTTTTTATACTTTTTTTTTTTTTTAGAGTGCATTTTAGGTATTTCTTTTGAATGTCTTCCAATTCTTTGTCAGTTTGACTTTGTGTGATCTGTTTTTTAACCTACTAATTGCATTTTAATTTCACTTTTCATGTCTAATCTTTTTGTCCATCATTCTTAATTATATTTAGAATGTTCTATTGTTTCTTAAAATATGTTAAATATAGTAATATTTCGTGTCAAAGACTGCAGTATAAAATGTCTTGGTGAATGTGATTCTGTTGTTTTCTTTCTCTTACACTTAAAGCTGTGTTTAAACAATCAATCCTCATCTATCGATCTATCATCTATCGATCGATCTATCGATCTATCTATCGAGCTATCCATCGATCTATCAT
The DNA here is from genome assembly GCF_030014295.1 of Loxodonta africana. Classification (NCBI taxonomy): domain Eukaryota; kingdom Metazoa; phylum Chordata; class Mammalia; order Proboscidea; family Elephantidae; genus Loxodonta; species Loxodonta africana. Next base: position 64,742,082 of record NC_087355.1, read on the forward strand.
CTATCGATCTATCATCTATCCATCATCTATCTATCTACCATCTATCTATCATCTATCTATCTACCTATCATCTATCAATCGATCGATAGATCTCTTGATCTAACGATGTATCGATCTATCGATTTATCTATTGGTCGATATATCGATCTATCATCTATCTACATCTTTCTATCTATCATCTATCTATCATCTATCTACCTATCATCTATCTACCTATCTATCATCTATCTATTATCTATCTTTCGATCTATCATCAATCTATCATGTATCTATCATCTATCTATCTATCATCTATCGATCGATCTATTGATCTATTGATCTATCTCTCATCTATCAACTATCTATCTGTCATCTATCTATCTTCTATCTATCTAATCTGTCATCTAACCATCTATATCATCTATTTGTGAATTTCTCACTTTTCTTAGGATCCCTATGTTTGTCTTTAGGAATTCTTTGACAGTTAATTTGAAGTGGTTTTTCCAGAGGATTCGTCTGTGCTTCTGTCAATTGCTTGGCATCATCAGCATCCTATGACTAGATTCAATTAAATTATCCTCTTGGGGTGTTTTGGACCATACAGGTAGCATAAATTCATATAAGATGATAGCCTGCTTATTGCAGTTCTCAAAGAAGATTGTTTGCCAACATTGCCTCATGATCCAAGTTCAAAATTTTTTTTGTTGTCGCCATAGATTTATTTTTCATTTACCTGTTCTCTGAAAGTATAGCCCTATGGGACACTCATGCATGAATTTCCAACTTTAGTGTTCATCTTGGATAAGTCTGAGGATTAATTTCCCATCTTCCATGTTCTATACAGCAGTAAAAATGGAATTACAAAGTTGCTAGGATTCGGCTTATACCTTCAAGGTAATAGATGATTTGGGCCTAGCTTTTTTTATATCTCCATGACTCCTACTTTCACTTGGTTTTTGCCCTCTCCTCATTCCTAAATTTCATGTCAGCTTATTTATTCACCGAAGTGTGTGAGTGCTTGTATGTGTTTCTCATATACAATTTTTAGTTGATTTGTTCAGGTGAGTGTTTTAGACACTGGTGGAGTAGTGGTTAAGAGCTAGGGCTGTTAACCAAAAGGTCAGCAGTTCGAATCCACCAGGCACTCCTTGGAAACTCTATGGGGCAGTTCTACTCTGTCCTATAAGATCGCTATGAGTTGGAATCAACTCGACGGCAGTGGGGTTTTTTTTGGTTAGTCTCCAATTATGAGAAACAAAGCCTGAGTAGAGTATATTGGTAGTCATGTTTTAAACATTAACAGAGAGTACTTTTGCATACAGATACTTACAAACAAATGCTGGATGCTATCAATATGCATATTTTGGATTTATAAAATATTTCCTACTTTTTAAACTTTAATTTACATCACTTCTTGAATATAAAAGATTTGAAGCATGTTTTCAGTTATTTATTGATCATTTTCTTTCTTGTATGTATTGTCTGCTCATAGACTATCCAATTTTTCTATTGGTTTGTTTGTCTTTTCATATTCAGATTTGGTTGCAATTCATATATTAGTAAGTTATTTAATAAAAGTGTTAATATCATTGAGATATAAAATGCATAGTATTTAGGATATGAGTGATAAGGTTGTTATGTTCCTATTTCAGCTGACAAATAAAATGGCTTCTGTAGAGACACAGCTTGGTAAGGTGGTAAAGTTTTCTCTTGACATAATCATCCCTCTAAAAAAAAAATAGATAAAAAAAAAAACAAAAATAAAACCCCAGTGCTGTAAAAAAAAAAAAAAATGCTGTAGTCATGTATAAACCACACCACCATTCAGAAAGCTATGCAAGTCTGCCCCCTACTGTCTGGAAGATAGCAATATATCTTGACAAAATATCCTGAATCCTCAGATAGATATTTTTCAAATGCAGTTGGTCAGATAATGGACTAAGTAGTAACTTAGAGGAATAAAAAAAATTAGTCTAAAATGGACAGGTGATAGGTAATGAGTTGACTTCTGGTAAAGGCAATATCCTTGCCTCATATTCTAGCTGGTATTTTCCGTGACTCTCTTCAATTCTCTTCTCCCACTTGATCTCTCATCTAACTCTTCTTCCTCCATGCATGTAATTGTTTATCTAATTCTGGGGAGTCCAGATGAAGCACTTGATGAACACATATAAAGACAGAAATACAGAGACATTCTTAATTTAAGCAATTTTATGTATTTTTTTGTATATAGAGTGACTAAGGGATCTGTATATCTATCCTTATAGCACCGCTTGTTTGTTTTAATTACTGGAAGTTTACATAATGTTTTGATATATGTATGATATATTTGAAAATTGCTTAGGCATTCAGAACAAAATTTACTTTCCTTTAAAAGGAATTTGGCTTTAGGAAATATGTTCCCGTGTATCCACCTAAAACACATTTTGTGTTCCATTAGATTTTTGTTATATAATTAAAAAATCCATTTAATCATTGAATCTTTAAAGAACAGTAAATATCATTGATCAAGAATATGAAACTTTATTGGAATAACTGTAAATTAGTACTGATGAGGTTAGTTGTTATGGTACAATCAGAAGAGTAGAGCCAAAAAAATCAAACCAAACTCTCTGTCAGGGAGTCAATTCTGACTCATAGCAACCCCATAAGCTTTCAGGGGCTGTAAATCTCTATGGAAGTAGACTGCCACATCTTTGTCCCACTGAGCCTGGAGGTTTCCAACTGCCGACCTTTCAGTTCGCAATCAAATGCTTCACCCACTGCTCTACCAGGGCTCAGGAAAAGCAGAACCGCTATGAATGGCATAAAATAAAAGACCTACGATAGACATTGTTGCTGTTAGGTGCCACCAAGTCTGTTCAGGCTCATAGCGACACTATGTACAATAGAACGAAACACTGCCCAGTCCTGTGCCATCTTCACAAGAGTTGCTATGTTTCAGCCCATTTTTATAGCCACTGTGTCAAGCCCTGGTGGTACATGGTTAAAATGTACCGAAAAGTTGGTGGTTGGAACCCACCAGATTTCTAAGGAAGAAAAATGTGGCAGTCTGCTTGCATAAAGATCACAGCCTTGGAAACCCTATGGGGCAGTTCTACTCTGTCCGATAGGGTTGCTATTAGTCAAAACCGACTCAAGGGCAATGATTTAGATATGGGAACCGAGAAGAATCAAATATGCACTGCTGCTCCATGTGCAATGTAAGCCAGTAGATCAGCTATGTGCAGGTACTGCAACAGCACCTGACCTTACACTGACATCCAGAGCAAAAAGGAAATGGGGCGGGAGGGGGAGAGCAAAGATAATTCTCACCCTAGTCTTCTAAATTCCATTAGGATTTCTCTTTCTGTGTGTCCAACTCTAATTCAGGGCAAGAAATACTGGGAAATGCAATTACAGCTTAGGTAAGTTGTCACATTTCAAAGCCACATACATCTCTTGTAACCATTCTTAACTTCTAAGGAAAGACAGTAACACAATTAGGCTTCCACCTGAAATGATGTACTTATCCCATGTAAGACCAAAAGCACACTAACCCTCTCCCTAAAAAAGGGTACAAAATACCTCCTTTAAAGGATGTCCATTACTCTGCTAGCTAAATTATATTCCCTTTTGAAGGCCATCACTTAAATACTGAGATACAAGTTTAGTTAATATTAATATATTTTTATGTCAGATGGTAGGGGAATAAAAAGGAATAGGACAGGTTAAAAGAAAAAAGGAACTGAGTGTTTTAATATGTAATCATTAGTGTAATATTTGTTTGGGTTTTAATACACCAAAGTAATAGAATCATAACAATTTCAGTCTTCATTTTTGCAACTGATTACATGTTTGAAACAAGTATCTATAACTTCCATTTTCTGCTACCCATTTCATCTTCCCTTTGCCCCCAGCAAGCATCCCAGTCATTTGTGGTTTCCTTAAACACTTCGGGAAAACCACAGAAATAAGGAGAAAAGTGATTAGTAATTAATTAAAGCATTGATGTATATGTTAAACAGTATGGCCAACCAAATGTGTATAACTCCCAAGGAATTATTTAAAATAGGTGTCATATATGCCCTGCCTGGGAATTATCTGAAGGCTTATATGTCTATAAAGATTAACTTTATAATGATTTTTTTATCTCCACTAGAAAGCCTCATGGTAGGTAGAAAATATACAATAAAAAAAACATAGATTTTGCAGTTATATATACCTAATTTGAATCATACTTCTATTAGTTATTAATTATATGATCTTGGCTAGAATATTCAAAATCTCTCACCTTCCTTTTCCTCGCTACTAAAATAAAAATAACAAAGGTATTATTTTCCTATTTTAGTAATGATGAAAAGGAAATGCTAATACGAAAATGAAATAAGACCATATAATTAAAGGACATGAAGCACAGTAAAGTTATTAATTTACTTCCCTTCTGTAATCATGAAAATACAGTGATTATATTTTCTCAATCAAAGTTTAAGACATGTATTCTGACAAGTTTTTCTCTAAATTATGAGTGTATTAATATGAAAACCTTAAAAGAAAAGTTGAACTGTGAATCATATTTACTAATTGCTACAAAATGACTTATTTCAAATTAATCATACACAGCTATTAAGGGTTTTGTTTTTCTTTTTTAAAGATATCAGTAACTGTCAATTATTAGATGTAGGTGAAGGTTAGCCATTCCTGACTAACCTCATATCTGATCTAAAAGAAAAGAAATTTCAGACCATATTCTGCCATATTACAGACTTTCATAAGCAAATAGGCTGAAATGGCTTTATATTCACTTCTGTAATCTGGAGTAAAATCTCAACTCTTTGTTCTTTGTGATACTCCAAAAGCACCCTCTTTGAAAAATTCCCTTGAGGTATATGATAAAAGATGTTTGAGGTAAGATAAGACTAAACAACCGGGTCAGTTCAGATGGTCACAAATTACCTGAACCAGGAGCTGAGCTCAGAATCTTTTAAGGAGCAAGTCCCTGAGTTTAAAGGATAAGGGCTCACTTGATTTTTATGCCCTGATGGCACAAAGGTGTAAAGTTTCTAGAAACTATTTTAAGCTAACCACATAGCTTGAAAACTACTGATTTCACCAATGGGAGATTCATTTCTAACATCCATTGTGATAATTAATAAACTCCTGATGTTGAGTCAAGATACAAATTGTAGAAATGCTTGAGGAAGCTGACTCTAGGTGTGACCTTTCTGATTAAATGCTGACTGACCATCCTGGGACAATGAATTCCTGGTTAGGTCAACTGAATGCCCAGTCTAGGTTAACACAAATACATCCACATAAAAGCCACTATGTTATGAAAATTATATGGGAAGGGATTGTCTACAAGTGCTGATTTATCAGTTTTGGTTTTCAAAAATAATTTTTCTGTATAAAAACAGTTGCTAATATTTTTTAAAGCTTATTTATATCAGGTGCTATTCTATGAAGAAAACCCTGGTGCTATAGTGGGTAAGAGCTCCAGCTGCTAACCAAAAGGTCAGGAGTTTGAATCCACCGGGCACTCTTTGGAAACCCTATGGGGCAGTTCTACAATGTCCTCTAGGGTCGCTATGAGTCTGGATTGGCTTTACAGGAACATGTTTGTTTTTTTTTGGTATTCCATGATCTTTTACATGTACTAATTTACTTATGCTTCCAAAATAACCCCATAAATTAGATGCTATTATGACTATTTCGTGTAGATAAAACTACTGAGCCAGCAGGCTATTAAGTAATTTACCGAAGGTCAAAGAGCTAGTAAATTTTTTAAATAGAAATAAAACTTTTCCAGGGTGGCTTCTGAAGCCAGATGCTCAACTACTACAATAGATTGGCGCTGTCATAGTGTATGGCCAAGATCAGCTTTGTGGATGTCTGACCTGTGCAGTTTCCCAGGGCCCCATGCTTGGAAGGGCCCTATCTTTGATTTAATTCTCATATTGATTAGTTCATGTGTAATCCCCAACCCCACCATCATGGCCACTTTGTTCTTGAGTCCATTTTGCAAGGACATGGTGAGCTATAGAAGTAGCCTGGTTGACATCAACAGATTATTCATCTTGTCCATCTGATTCATATGTTCCTCCACTGAACCTAAAATTTTCCCAGTTACTATTGCTGAATGACCACTCCAAAACTCAGTTCCATAAGAGCAATATTTGGTTCACTAATTCTCTGTCTTGTCTTTCCTCTACGATGTCCACAGATCCAGATGGGAACACTGCATGCATGGGAATAATTTCAAAGCCAGTAGCTAGCGTAATCTGGAAATGTCTTTACTCACATATCTGGTGGTTGATGTTGGGTTATCGGCTGGAACTTCTGCTGAGGCTGTTGAACTGTGCATTTATACATAGCCTATTCCTGTGGCCTAGGCTTGCTCACATTATATTGGCTTCAGAGTATTCAGACTCTTTACACTGAGGGCTTCTTGCAGACTCCTTACATAAGCAAGTGTCTCAAGACAAACACAGATGCTTCTGCCTTTTTTCACCTAGCCTCTGAAGTCACCTAGCATTACTTCTGCTGTAGAGCAATGACAAGCCTGCCCAAATGCAAGGGGAGAGGACATAGGTCCTATCTCTTAGTAAGAGAAACAGCAAAGAAGTATGACACAATGACAATCTTAAAGAATTTCATATTAACTTAGAAAAAGCAGAACAATCTATCCGTGATATATGTTGAAAACCTCCTACATATTTGCTATGAAGCTAGTTGCTATACAAAGCTTTTGATGTAAAACACAGACTTGCACATCGGCTCACAGTTGACACTTAAAATTAGGGAGCAGTGAACTTATGTTAATGGGGGAGGGAAAACTCAGAAAAGGAGGGTGAGAATGGTTATACAATTAGAAGAATATAATCGATGTCACTAAATGGTACATGCAGAAACTGTCTAATCGGTGTATGTTTCACTGTGCATATTTTCAGCAACAAAAACATAAATAAAATTATATTTAGAAAAAACCTGTATAGCAATTGATTCATAATAGTATTTGCTATTATTGAATTATTATCTCAATTGTCATTATTCTACTGAACATTCATAAAGGAATAATATCAGAAGAGTTATAAGTGGCATACAAGTTACAAAGGTAACTAGGAGATCAGAAAATATAAGGTTGATTACCAGGAATTTTTCAAGTTATAATAGATTTTAATAAAGTCACAGGAAATAAGTAGTAATGGAGGAAATTAGTCTCTGAAAATATTATAGTGGAAATTAGAGTCATGGGATGAGAAAGTTATGGATTTATTAGACAATTATTTGACTTCTTTTCAAAAGGCAAAGGGAATTGACTTTTATAGCATATAATTTAATTCTATTTTTAAGTGCAGTCAGATACAAACCGTTCTTAAAATCTGAAAGTACCATAGTATGAAAAATGTTTAGCATGGAAGTTAGAAAATTTGGATTTTCTTCCTGTTGCATTTAGTAAAGTAAATCAAATTAAATATTCCCAAAACTAAATTTAAAATTTAATTTTGTAAGTGAACATCTTGCCTATGCCTTAAAAAAAATTAAATTTTGCTTATTTATGTTAGATTGGCAAACTCAGCAAACTCCCTGACCACGTCTATTCAAGCAAAGGGGAAAATGGAGGCAAGTCTCTCAATTACACATGCAATCTAATTGTCCTCACTGTGAAATTCATTCCAGGAGCTGCAATCAAGACATACTATTACAGTAATATTGCTAGACATTTTTTTATGGCATATAAACTATGTAAACAAATAGTCCCTATAATACTCAACTCTGAATTTTACTTTTGATAAGATTTTTTTTTCCTTACTCTGAAGAATGAAGGGACACTCAATTCTCTGTTTTCAAGTAAGTGCAAAATTTGTAGATAAAGACTAAGGTATTCTTCAGCAATAATTATTTTGGCATAAATTAGATGCAGGAGCACATTAGTATATAGTAGGCAAATTAGAGAACTCATAAAAATTCACTTCTTCCATTCATATGTTAAATATTTATGGATTGTTTGTCATATGTAATGCACACAGAGCTAGGCAGGGTAGACACCAACATACATTAGACCCAGCCCTGGCATTACACTTTTCTATGGGAGTAGTGAAATAAAGCAACAATTACAGTGAAAACTGGATAATATTGTTTGCCAAAAATACTGGAAGACATAGGAGGGGCATCAAAACAGAGGGATTCCAGGAAAGCTCCACACGAGAGGGCAACTTTGAGCTGACACTTGAAGAATGTGCAAAAGGACTTTCTTTTCAAATGGCCCTATGTTTTTCTTGAGTGGGAATTTTCTTTTAGCGATTCATAAGTGACTGCAGAGCTTTTTCCCTGTGGAAACACTACAGAAATAATCCATGTAACCACTGAAGTAGGAACTTTGAACAACAAAAACAAATGCAAAAATAAGCATACAACATCTGTTTCTTCTACTTAATCAGGCCTCGTCAACAAAAGCTTTTAACTGAATATCACATTGATCCCCAAATCTTTGCTTCTCTTGGTTCTATACGTTGAAATCGCGTAGAATATGAATTCATGGGAATTGATTAGGATTGCAGGGAACTTTTTAAAGATATAGATGTTGGTCTGATTTTAATAATGATGTACCTTCATAATACAATATTTGAATCCATGCTAATAAAATGAAAACAACATGAATTAAAGTGCTACTTAGATTTTTCCCATCTAAAACAATAATGGGGAACACACTGTGTTTTGTTTAACATATAAGCTGTGTAACCAGGGCGAGGGGGCTGTCAGAGTGTTATTAATATTTCTATGCTCCCCAAATTTTAACGGTTTCATTTTACCTCACCAAATAGTGGAGAAAAAGATCAAAGTGTAGCTGGAATGCCTTGAGGTAACATAAGCCTGTAAGTACAAATAAGGTCCCTAATTTTTTTTTTTTTTTTAATAGTCTTAACACCCAAATTCTACCACCAAGCTTGCCCTTCCATGAGGACAGAGATAATCCGGACATCTTCAGTGTCTCCCAGTTATTCTGGTCCTGACTGCTTAGAGTGTTTCATACATTCTTCTGCTTATTATTCTTCCATATATGAATACACTCTTTACTCTTTGTGTTCATGTTTGTGGTAGGTGTCTCTATAGACACTGTTTCTGCTGTGGCAACAGTCATTGATTTGTTTCTACCTTATGCCTTAGCAGATGGCTGCAAACATGTTCTATATGGAAATGAGGTTACTATCCCTTTTCACAACGAGTGTTGAATTTTGCTCTCCAGGCCTCCAGGAAACACAATATGTTTGCATAAATTTCCTCATTAAATAAGGACCATTTGCATTTGGATATATATTTTCTTTCCATAGACACGGAAATAGGAACCACCTTTTCCTATTTCTCCTTTCATCTCTGTGTGAAATCCTCTTCATCAACCTCCATTTCCTTTGTTCAGCACCAAATGAGACCAAGTCAAATCCTCTTGTATATGAAACCAAAAATTGTGTGTACACACATTTGGAAAAAAAGAATGTCCTTCTTCCAAACCAATCTCTGCTAAACACGCGAAGAACCATTTCTAAAATGGTATAAACATGTGATAATAAATTAAATATATAGAAAAAGGTTTGAAACCTAAAATAATAATAAAATATCTTTCTAATGTTTTAAATTTTGAAGCTGTCACTGGTACTTTTATTAAACACCAAAAAGAAAAGACGATGGATGAACAGATAAACAAATTGTGGTACATACATATAATGAAATGATAGGCAACTATAATGCATAACAAGGAGTCCACAAAACATCTTACAACACAGATGAATCTGGAAGAGATTATACTGACAAAAATAAGCCAATAACAAAAGGACAAATATTGTATGGTCCCACCATTATAAAAAGTCAAGAATAGATATACACATAGAAAGCAATGGTCTTCGATGGTTACCAGGGATGAGAGTGGAGGAAAGGGGAGTTATTTACTAGGAAGTAGACACTTGTTATTTTTGTTGATGGGAAAGGCAATATCAAATATGTGTGAAGTCAGCACAACTTGATCAAGGTAAATGAAAACAATAAGAAGTACACAAGAAAATGGGACAATTTCAGTAAATGCTATAATGTACACAATTTTGCAACAACAGTAATGACAGCCAAAAAATGTTTGTGTGGTTACATAGGTAGATCTGCACAATCCTCCTTTATCTGTGAGGGATACGTTCCAACCTTCTTCTGATAATGTGAGATGATACGATTTTTTATTTCTTTTCATTATTAATTTGAGAACTTTCACCTTTTTCACTTAAAGGAAGCACTTTATGGTTTCTCTTTGGCATATCTGATTCCCCAGCATAGCTACTCTTGTACTTTGGGGCCATTAGTAAGTAAAATAAAGGTCACTTGAACACAAGCGCTGTGATATCTAGTGACAGCTGATGTGATAACTGAGACAACCACTAAGTGACTAATGAGTAGGTAGCATGCACACCAGGGATATGCTGGACAAAGGGATAATTTATGTCCTGGGCAGGACTGAGTGGGAACAATGCAAGATTTTTTACTCAGAGCAGCAAAAATTTAAAATTTATGGATTGTTTATTCCTATAATTTTCCATTAAATATTTTCAGATCACAGTTGACCACAGGTAATTAATACCAAGGAAAGCAAAACCAAGAATAAGTGGGGACTACTATATGCATAGATGTGTATAGGAAGGCATATGTGAGTAAATGCATGTGCATGTATCTGTAGGCATATGTATATACATGCTTGTGTGTGCTGCATATGTATCCATATGTACAATAAAGCGCATAGGGCCGTAGTTACAGAGACATCCTACAGATGTAGAAACAACTCACAGAATCAGTTTATCAGGTTAAAAGGTTTGGGACCATAGTCTGGTGGGACAATGTAGTAAACTGGCATAACAGTTCATAAAAATAGTGTTCTACATCTAAGTTTGTTGAGTAGTGTCTGGGGTCTGAAAAGCTTGCAAGCAGCCATACAAGATACAACTATTGCTCTACACTCATCTGGAGCAAAAGAGAAGGAAAGGAGGAAACCAAAGACTCAAAGGCAACAATTTTTGCTCAGTCTTCCTTATCCATTGTCCAGCTTTCACATGCATATGAGACAATTGAAAATACGACGGAGTGAGTCAGGTGCACCTTATTCCTCAAAGTGACATCTTTTCATTTTAACACTTCGACGATGTCTTTTGCAGTGGATTTGCCCAATGAAATATATCATTTGATTTTTTGACTCCTGCTTCCAAGGGTTTTGATTGTGGATCCAAGTAAAATGAAATCCATTACAACTTCAAAATTTTCTCCCTTTATCATGATGTTGCTTACTGGTCCAGTTGTGACAATTTTCTTTTTTTTTCTTTATGTTGAGGTTTAATCCATACTGAAGGCTGTAGTCTGATCCTCGTTGGTAAGTGCTTCAAGTCCTCTTCACTTTCAGCTAGCAAGGCTGTATCATCTGCATATAGCAGGTGGTTGATCAGTTTTCCTCCAATCCTGATGCCACGTTCTTCTTATAGTTGAGCTTCTCAAATTAATTGTTCAGCATACAGATTGAATAGGTATGGTAAAAGGATACAACCCTGACACACACCTTTCTTGACTTCAAACCACGCAGTATCTCCTTATTCTCTTTGACTGACAGCCTCTTGGCCTCTGTACAGGTTCCTCATGAACACAATTCAGTGCTCTGGAATTTTCATTCTTTGCAATGTTATCCATAATTTATTACGATCTACACAGTCAAATGCCTTTGCATAGTCAGTAAAACACAGGTAAACATCTTTCTGGTATTTTCTGCTTTCAGCCATGATCTACCTGACATCAGCAATGATATCAGAATAAGATATTTTATAGTATAGCATCTGGGTAATTGGTTTATTACATGAGTTCTCGTTACTTGGCTTTGTCCTATGTTTACAAGATGCGCTGGGCCAGTGACTATGATTCTGACACTCCATGATCAGGGAAATAAGGGTTGGAAATGGGAAGATCCCTTCTCACAAAACTAAGGGTCAAAATGTCAATGTCCTCTCTCACTGTTGAATCTAATCAGCTGTTAGCAAATTTTGTTTCTGTTTTCATAGCTTAACACTCTGCTGAGTTAGAAGTTTCAGTACTCAAAGGAGGAATGTTCCCAGGGAGGTGCCCAAAAATGCTACCACTGTATTAGGAGTTCTGATCACAGTTGTCAATTTTATGAGTACTGAGCCACTGGATGAATAGTAAAAGAAAAAAAAAAAAGTGGAGAAGCTAGAAGGTTGACAAGCATCTGATCCTGAATTTCATGGGAAAATCGGGGAGCTGCTACAAAATAGAGCAAGAAGAAGTAGGTGAAGTTGATAAGGAATCAATAGAACAGAAATCTCAAAGGAGTAGGATCTTCAAGGCTCAGATTCCTCTGGAAAGAAAGTTGGATCAATCCACAAAGGTAAAAACAAAACAAAACCGAACAGCTGAGATTGAACTAAGGGTAAAGGGAAACATGGAAGGTGGTTGAGAAAAAAGGGTAATAAATAGATTAAAAAAACTCAAAATCAAATGAAGAAATTAAGAATGTAGTATTTACTCATGTTCTTCTAGTCTCTGCTATTGCATACTGCTTATTTGTATATATTACCTAATTTTTCTTTCTCTTAATATATTGATATTTTCTATAGTACATGTGAATGGTGGTTGATTTTAAATTTAAACCATAGATCACAGAGGATCAAAGCACCATTAAGAGAGAATTTTAGGAAGAAGTGATGTCATACAGAGATTGTGGGCTTTGAGCTCAAAAAGGGAGTTCATGAAACTGTGGTTTCTTCCCCTGTTGAGAAACAAAAATGATGTTTTCAGTTACATAAAAGATGTTGTGTTAGACAGACACACTGCTGTTGCTGTTGTTATTGCGGTTCTTTTTTTTTTATGGTTTGAAAAATTTAAGTATGGAAAAAAGGCATATGTTGATTTTAGGCACCCATATGGTTGACTATAGCATTCACTTTTCATATTTTTTTGGCTGCCTAGGATCTTAGAACACCTTATACAAGACAGAGAAATTTCTAGATTTATTATGCTGTTTCTCCCTATGTTTAAAGTCAGAAACTTACTTTCCCTGCTTGTTTTGTAGACTTGATCTGCATTCCATCCATCAGAACCTTTTACATGAACCTCAAAAGAGATGTTAAAAGTCAAAGTAGTGGGTTTCTAGATGAATATCCTCAGGTGAATGTGACGTCAAGTCCAGCTATCAGCAATAGGCACGTCAGAGATTTTAGAAAGTGTCACATAGGCAGGTGTGGTAGAGTGAGCAGTGCCATCTGTGTCCAGAGATGATGATGCAGTATCTCCTTTCCCAAAAAACCCATGAGAGGTTGTATTCTCTGAGTGCGCAATTCTCTTGGCTGTGTAGCTCCCAGCTCTGATCCTTGGGCTTTCAGGAGATTCTATGAGCTACCAGATATTCTTCCATATATTTATTTTCTGCTAAAATTTGTTATAGTGATTCTGTCTTGTTGGCAATTACGAACTCTGCAAAATACAGCATGTCTTCAGAAAATCTCTGATATGAGCCTTACACATGCCCCAAAAGTGATGGAGCATAATGGTATATCTCATTTATTAGGTGAGGGAAGGGTACAAATCAAGAACAAAACAAAAGATTCCATTATTCCTTATTCTTCTATAGGGTGAACATAATATATATGCCTGTAAAATGGTGGTAGTAGCAGTAGCATCAGAACCTGTCTAACTCCATGGGGGATAATATGAATCACTATCACCACAAAGCTGATTCCTATAAGGTGAAGGTTAGACATACCTCCATTCTGCAACATTTCTACCAATTCTGATACCAGCTGTCCCTCCCACAGCACTCACCACTTTTCTTCTGCTTTCAATAATCCATTGCAATGGCCATACAGAACTCACAGACCATATTTACAGTTAAGTGGTTTGTTAAGGATGTTATAGAGTACAACTTAGGACCCGGATCAAAAGGCTACAACTCAGAATCAGGATCAGGAAGTATATAGGCAAAGTCTCCCTTCTTCAGTGCAGGAGAGTTCTCTCAGCTCCTCTCAGCAGGACAGACCTCTTCTCAGCCCCTTCAGGACATGTACCTTTTGGCCCTGCCATCTGTCAGACAGTTCTGCTTCTGGGCCCCTTCTGGGCCAGTCGCTGTCTTCAGTGTTACAGCCCTTGACAATGTTACAACTCTTTTAGAAGGTTCCTTGCCTCTTCTCTCTCTGCTTCTTCTCTCTTCTGTTTCTTCCTGCTGCTCTTTTCCTGCTTCTTTCTATCTCTGAAACCTCTGTAGGGTTGGTTGCTTTTATATATATATAAACTTGTCAATTTCAAGGCACAGAAACTCCCAGTAGGGCTGTCAACTGACCAATTCCCTGGTAGTAGGCCATAGGCAGTTCATTTTCATGGTAGGCTATGGTCACCTCATTTACATAGTTCATAGTCACTTTATTTGCATGGTTGTATTGACCAATCCCTCTAAGGTACATACTGATCACAGGGCAGGCAGCAGCCCAGGGCGGGAGTAAAGTCAAGTTGTTTACAGCTTACCCTGGAAATGTCAATCTACCTGGACAAAAGTAAGAAACTTTCTGGGTAGAAACTAGGGCAAAGGTAACTCTTCAGGGCTTAGAGAAAAAAAAAAAAAAAATCTCTCAAATTGTTTTTCCAAAGAACCAAGGCAAAAGGCCACATAAAGTAACTGATCTCACCACAATGCTAATATCTCAAAAAGGGTCTTTTCCTATGAATGTAAATTCTTATGTAATCAAAGAGGAGTTCTCATTTAACCCGATTTCCAAATCTCCTTCCAATTAATTTTTGAATAAAATGTGCAAATACCAAAATTTCCAGAAAAAACGAAAAGCTGTAAACACATGAAAGGAAAAAAAAAATGCCTAAAAGCACTTTAAAGCTGCAGAGTAGTCTTTTCAAGACATGACATGATGTAAGATTTGAATGCTGCTGTTGTAAGGCAAAAACAGCTAAGAAAACGACTTAAGGCAGGAAGCTGGGGGCGGGGGGAGGGGAAGAAAGGGTGCCTGTGGCAGTGTAACAAAATTAGGTCTAGGAATTAAGGCAGAACCAAGTTTGAATCTGGAAAAAAAAAAAAAAACCATAGTGCCGAAAAAGAAACAAGGGAAGAGATGGAGTGAACTTCGAAGGTTTGGGGGCAGGAAATCAGTGTGCGAATTTACCAACTTTCCTCTCTGGGAAACGCTGAGGCATACCTGATCCGTCACTGCAGAGGTGTTCATGTAAGGATGCCACTGCTTTCCTGCTCTCCAGTGGGACACTGTCTGGACATTCATCCGGATGCTGGGTGACTGGCAGAGAGAAACAGTTCCTAGAAGTTAAGATGCAAGAACTGAGAACATTTTCACATAGAGATATTTCCTACAAGATTCAAAGCTGGGGGAGTCCCAGATTCTGAGATTTAGAGACAACTGGGGAGAATCAACAAACGGCAGTGTGGCTGTTTGCCTTATGTTCCAGTTTTGGATCAGATTTTAGAGTGGTTCTAAACACTTCTAGCAACTGTTTCTTGGTAGGAAGTAAGACCTCTCTGATAAGATACTTCCTCAGGTCCCTAAAGAACTAGAGTCAAACTGGTTGACCTCAAGTTGACTCTGTCTCATGGGGACCCCATGTGTGTCAGAGTAGAACTGTGCTCCACAGAGTTTTTCAGAAATGGATCATTAGGACTTTCTTCCAAGGCACCATTAGGTGGACTCCAACCTCCAATCTCTTGGTTAACAGCCAATCTCATTAACTATTTGCACCATCCAGGGACTCTATCAGAGTCAGTGACATCTCCCTAATAATAGTTCAACCATTCATACTCACTTAGTTTTCCTGAGGAACATTAGACTTTCAAAATACAAATCTATAAACCTATGCCTAACACCTTTTTTTTTTTTTTTTAAATCTCACAACACCAGCTCCATCATTCCAGGGAAACAAAATAGATGGTTGATGAGGTATTTGATTTTTAAAGAATAAGTTATATCCCTCATCTATAAAAAAAGTAGCATGATTTTCAAATAAAATTTTTCTTTATGATTTTATGTTATACTACAGAGTGATTTTAATTTGCTTTCAAGGCATTTAAGCATTTCACTCCTTAAGACCTCTCTAAAGCTACACAATTATACATTAGCGTAGAGAAACATTTAAAGCAGTTTCATTCCAGATTTATATTCATATATGCAAGTATGTCTGAAAGCAAATCTTGCAGCTGGATTTTGAGCTATTCTAACAGAGTGGAGAAAAATCACTTTTAGTTAGTGAAGTTTCATATTACAGAATAACAAATTATTTTGGCATCGTGAATTAAAAAAAAAAGCTCGCCCCTCTCCCCCAAATTATTCACTCTAGTAAAATCTAGGAGGATCAAGATATAGCCTGCAATCTTGATTTTGGTTGTGAATCATTTAAAATTAATCTTAAAAGAGTTTGTAAAAAACTGCAATTGAAAATAATTTATTTGAAATGTCTGCTTCAATTCATTATCTCTTCACTAAGAACACGTTCAATAAACTCCTGCTTTGTGTAAGCTCTGTTCTAGATACCATGGAAGAAATCAAAAGTTGTTAGCTCATTATTTCCTCCATTCAGAAGGACTAGGAAATAGTGTGGGTTAGGATTGGAGCAGAAGTCAGAGAGAGAAACAGAAAAACACGATCTCACTCAGCCTATCCTTTGACTTTCTATCCGTTGTCTACCTAGAATGTTGCTATTACGTAAGCTTAGTGATCTTCACCTTTGGCTCTAGATGGTCCTGTTCAGATACTTTTCAACTTTTATAATTTCAGCCAGCATCTATTTGCTACAGATTTTAAAAAAAAAATGCAAGTTTGTTTTATTTTATTTTTATGTCCCATATTTTCTAAGCTCTGATCTGATATTTTCCAGGGCTTTCTGGACATTTCCAGTTGAATGTGCTGAAAGAATATCGACTTCATCGATTTACTATTTCACAGAACCATTCCACTACCTTCTATAATGGAATCACCAATCAACATGCTGAAGATTCCTTCTCTCCTCTATCATTCACATTTAAGTGTTCAATATAGTTGATCAAATCTCTCCTCTTAGTCATCGATGACACCGCATTAACTGGCAACATTACCAGCTTTCACCTGATTATTATAGCAAATTCTTATTGACTCTGACTATACTTTTCCTTCCAATTCATCTTATCAAAGAATTGTCAGTGTTTTTTTTTTTTTTACACACATCTGATCTATCGTTCCACCTTAAAAATTCTAATCCTTAGCGTATCAGAGATCACCTCACATTCTGACCCATCCACTTCCTCAATTTCAGCTCCTGATACTTTTAAATTTCCACCCTCCAACAGATCCTACTCACCTGGAATACTGGATTTCTAACAAATCCCTCATTACCTTGTGCTCATTTATACATCTTATTTTCAATATGCGTTCCCTATGTAAATATGTAAATATGTTTTTCCATTGCTTCTTGTATGTATTATTACAGCTTTGAACATATTATCAGGAGGGATCAGTCCCTGGAGAAAGATATCAATGCTTGGTAAATTAGAGGGTCAGTGAAAAGAGGAAGACACTCAACAAGATAAATTGACACAGTGGCTGCAGCAATGGGCTCAGGCATAGTAATGATTGTTAGGATGGGACAGCACCTGGCAGTGTTTCATTCTGTTGTACACAGGGTCACTATGAGTCAGAATTGCCTTGACAGTGCCTAACAACAACAACAACAATATTATTTATGATTTCAAACATCACATATATGAAAAATTAATATTTAAATATCAAGTTTAGTAATTTTCTAGCATTTATGGTTGTTGGCGAAAAGAAGGTTGTGAATCTAAGTAGCATTCTTTGATATATGCCACGATTATCTCTAAATCTTTGATATTTTCTATGTGTCTTTCATGTACAATGTTTTACTATGATATAGTTAGATATACTTTTATTTTTTTAAACATGCGTCTTCAGTTTAAAAACATATCTTTTCATTTTGTTTTTTCAGCCATCATTTCTTTACCATCCCAGTACTGTTATTTCCTCCTTGTGTAATTTTTATATGTATGTTAGATATTTTTATTTCATACACTAAGCCCCTTAACTATGTTTTTTGTATTTTCTATATTTTTATCTGTGATACATTTAGATGTGCCTTTCCGGTCACCAATTCTTTTTGTATCTGTATCTAATCTTCTGTTTAATCAACCAAAAATATTATTCCATAACAATCTTTTCATGATTTGGTTTCATTTGAAGTCCATCCAATGTTTTTTGAGAAATCCTTTCATTAGTGTTTCCATTTTTCATTTTGTTTTTTACTTTTTTTAATATTATTTTAAAATTTCATTTCAAAAGTGCTTCGTTATCTCCAGTTGTTGGCATACTAATTTTTTGTGTCTTGTGTGTTCTAATAAGATCTTATAACAATTTATGATTAAATCAATGTAGTTTAAGCATGTGATCCTCCAATTGCCAGAGTCTGACTGTGTTATATCCCTGATTATAGGAACTACATCATGTTTTCTGCCTCTACCTCATGGTATGGGCTGAGATAGAAATAAATGAATTTCTTCTGAAGGAAACCTGGGTCTTGTTAACAAAGGAAGAGGAATAGAACTCAAGTGGAAAAAAAAAATCCTATTTACTGGGCATTTTGTTTGCCTTCTAGAATCAATTCTGTCTTCTTTTGATAATGTCCCCCAATTTTCATATGTGGGGTACATTTTTTCCCATTAAAAAACCAGGATCAGATGTAAAACACATGACTTAGACTAAGCCAAAGACTTATTGCATTCTCCTGCCCACACTGATAGAATCAAGTTTGACTTGTGATAGAAGCCATCTCAATCATAAGTAACGTCAAGAATATCTTTGGAAAATTTATTCTTTTTCTGTAGATTCAAAATTTGGAAGATATAGTCATGGAAGGTAAGAGCAGAAGTAAGTACAATAGAGAGAGAAAGAAACTAAGAAATACAAAGAGAGACGGTTTCTGTGGATATAATTGAGCCCTGTATCAAGTCACATGTGAAATCAAACCTACTGTCATTCAGCTATATGATCCAATAAACTCCCTTTAAGCTATAGCTAATTTGAGTCGATAGCTTATTAATTAGGATAAAAAGACCCCTAACTACTCTGATTTGCTACATTAAAAATAAATAAATAAGCCTTTTATATTGCTTAAAGATCAGAGACCCTGGAACCATATGAATCTTGGATTCAGGCTATGATATTTCCTGACATATGATTTCGGTCACATTACTTACCCCCTTCAACCTTAGTTTCTTTATTTTAAATTGAAATAAAATAGTTCCTATCTATAAAAAAAAAAAAAAAAATTATTGAATTGGAAACTCTGGTGGTGTAGTGGTTAAGAGTTCTGCTGCTAACCAAAGGGTGGTGGTTCAAATCTACCAGGCACTCTTTGGAAACCCAATGGGGCAGTTCTAATCTGTGCTCTAGGGTTGCTATGAGTCAGAATGGACTCAACGGCAATGGGTTTAGAGTTGTTGCAAGTACTGAAAGAGACAGTGTAATTCAATGCCTGTTATACACTAAAAATATCCTTAAAAAAAAAAAAAAAAAGTTGTCCAGCAATATTTTAGAGTTACAAATTACCTAATGAAGATAATCTAATTTCAGCCATGAAATCACCCACCTTTTACAGAGAAGAGTATCTGGGTCAAATAATTTATGTTACGTGATTTTTCCATGGAAACCTTCCTGGTCACAGTATGGGTAGAATCTGAATTCAGGTCTGCTGACCAAAAATTCAGCAACATCTCACAATTAGACACTATTTTTTTTTATTTATTTAATATCCAATTTTTTATATATATATATGTGAATAATTTGTCCACAAAATTGGATTGCCTTGGCAAATTTTAAATAAAGACCACCTGGAATTTCTCAAGTTTATGTTTATTACCATTCAGGCATGCTTCATTGACATGAAAGAAACTTCCTACTTTTTCCTATTCCAATACTCTCTGAATACAAGGAAAGGAAGTATAAAGAAAAGAAATTCAAATATATGAAAAATATTTTTTTGTAGAATGTCATTTATCTGCAATCAATCTTAGCATAAATAATTCAAATAAAAGTAATTTTGAAAAAACATGTTTTTTTATATATATAATTGAGAAGGCAATGCTGCAGTGAGTCATTTGTCAACATTCACAAAGCAAAGGGGAAAATACAAGTATTCTCTCTTAAATGAGACAGAGGAGGAGAGTGACAACATTATATGGCGGGCAGCTCTTTGTTTATGTATGTTTCTACGGTGATTTATATTTTTCATAACAATAGTTGGGTGTCATTGCTAATACATGAATATATTACAGGTGTCAGAAAAAAGTGAAATATATTCTAGCTGAAGAGTAAACTAGAAAGCCGTTAATAAGAAAGGGTAAATACTGTTCAAAACAGGCTGTTTATGTTTCACTCACAAAACCATCTAAAGCTAGCTGTTGTACAGGTATAATTTAGCAGTTTCAGAGTTCAGCCCTATTCATTCTTCCCTCCCAAGATTCAAGTACATAGAAACTAGACAGATAGATATAATATATCTACATCTAAAAATTAAGTTTAAAAACTACTCTTTAGACATAAATAATTAGAAATTGTTATGTAAGGTATCCTTTCAACATGGGTGAGAAAGTAGATAGGCAGAATATTAGAAAGGAAGCTATTCTTAATAACTTAGGAGATAATAGATAACAGCAAATTGTAAGGCTAGAGAAAAGGGACAGATTCAAAATGTGGTTTAGAAAGACACTTATTCAATATTATGCTGACAAAAGGTATATATCAAAGGAATGAAATAACACCAAGATTTTCTAACCGGAAATATAATATTGATGATAATGCAGTCAATTAGGAAATCCAGTGAAGATGCCCAATAGATGATAGAAATTATGGAAGCAGAGATTCAGATGGTTGGAGTCATCAGCGTTTACACAGAATTTAAAATCAAAATTGTAGAACAAATCAATTTAACAGAATATATCTTTCTGAAAGAAAAGTGGATGGATCTCTTGGAATGCCTCACACAAATTAAGGATTCATATATCTATAAATATTCATATAATACACAATTATCAATTTAAAAGAGAGATTGAGTTAAAAAAGCTAACATAAGAAATAATTGTATACAAAATAGGAAAAAAATAAGAGTGTGGTTACTTGGTAATTAACTGGTTTTGAGAAGGACCATAGAGTGAAGTTTAAAACTTTGGAAAATTCATCAATAAAGTATAACAAAGTAAGGAATAAAAATAATTTATTTTGGCAATTAGGAACTGCAAAAGGAGTTTTTTTTATCCAGGAAAGCTGTGGGGAACAAAATAGGTGGATTAAAGATTAAATGTAACAGATTGGTGAAAAGTCACTACAAATGCCTAGTGACTTTTCAACTCAATGTTTGATTAACATTCATAATTTTTCTTTGAACAAATTCTGTTTTTTTGTTGATAGTTTTTCTTAAAGTTTTCATTTCAACACTAAATGTTGTTGAAGATGTGGAGAAAAACTTAATCACTCATATATTTTTGGTGTGTATATACATATACATTAAATATATATATTAAATATATACACACATTATATACATACATTAAAAAAAATTGCCGCTGAGTCAATCCTGACTCATAGTGACCTTATAGGGCAGAGTAGAACAGCCCTATAGAGTTTCCAAGGAGTGCCTGGTGAATTCAAACTGATTCAAACTGGCTGGTGGGTTTGAACCACTGATCTTTTGGTTAGCAGCCAAGTGCCTAAGCACTCCCTTACCAGGGCTCCTTATATTGTTGGTAGGAATGTGAAATATTTCAGCCACTGGGAACGAGAGTATGGCATATCTTCCAAAAATGCCAGTAATTGTACTCTTGGGTTTACCTCAGAGAAATGAAAACTTACATTCACCCAAAAACCTCTAAAAAATATTCATGGCAACTATATTTGTTATATCCCCAAACTGAAAACTTCTTGAATACTGTTCATTGGATGAGTGGTCAAATAAACTGTGCTACCTCCATATAGTGTAGTACTACTCAACAATAAAAAGTAATAAAATATTTACATACGCAACAACTTGGATAGATCTTGAGGAAATTATACTGAGTGAAAAAAGCCAATCCTGAAAGTTACATACTATATGATTCCCTTTATACAACATTATTATAGGTAAATTGCAACAAGTACATAAGGTTCTTCTTTAGACTTATTTTAATGCAAGAGAGCGCTCAAAGCCTTGTCAATGATTTAAAGGTTACATGTGCAGCGATCGAAGGTGATGGTGATAAAGGATTTGTGAGCAGGGGTTGATTCAGGCATTTCAAAGTGAGGGCAAATTTACAGAACATTAAAAGGCCAGTACCAGCTGTCTGTAAGTCAGACTTTTATAACTCAAGGACTGCCTGTACTATTTATTAAAAAAAAAAAAAAGCCATCCACTGCATCTCTATAGTACAGAGTAGAACAGCCCCATAGGGTTTCCAAGAAGTGGCTGGTGGATTAAAAATGCTGACCTTTTGGTTTGCAGCTGTAGCTCTTAGTCACAACGCCACCAGGGTTCCTAATACAAACACATGCATATAAATGAGTGCATGCAAAAGAAGTAGCTTCTGGACTAGGTCAATGAAGTATATCAGTGTGTATTAACTTGTGGTGGCAGTGGACTATGGACGTGCAGGATATTATCAAATTGACTGCATCTATGGAAAGAGATGATAGAAAATTGGAACATCATCAGTCAGAACAAGGCCAAGGGGCTAACTGTGGAATAGAAATCAATTACTCATATGCAAGTTCAGGTTGAAGCTGAAGAAGATTAGAAGAGGTCCATGAGAGAGTCAAACCATGATCTTGAGTACCTTCCACCTTAATTTTAGAGGAACAATTTGACTCATTAACCACTAATGGCCAAAGACTAGATGAGTTGTGGAATGACATCAAGGATATCATATATGAATGAACAAATCTGTCTTGGAGGAAGTGCAGCCAGAAAGCTCCTTAGAAGCAAGGATGGCAAGACTTTGTCTCACATACTTTATACACGTTAATAGGACAGACCAGTCCCTGGAGGACATCATGCTTGGTAAAGTAGAGGGTCACTGAAAAAGAGGCAGACCCTCAACAAGATGGATTGACACAGTGGCTGCAACAATGGGTGAAGCATGACAATTGTGAGGATGACGCAGGACTAGGCAGGGTTTTGTTCTTTTGTACATAGGGTCGCTATGAGCCAGAACCAGCTGGATGACACCTAACAACAACATCATTGGAGAAAACTGGATAAAGGATATGTAGTATCTCTGTTTTATTTCTTAAAACTACACATGAATTTACAATTATCTTAAGATAAAAAAGTTAATTTTTCTTTTACATAGCCTCTTAACAAAATCATATGTACCCCGTAAAGGAATCAAAGGTTGGCTGAGGTGTTTAGCAATTTTTCAGTTGTTGCATTTGTTTATTTTCAACTCGCACACATCCCTGGTGGTTTTCCACCTTTCCAGACACTTCACGATGAAACAATGCTTTATCCATAAACAAATCAATTATTAATTTCAGATGCATGATGCTTTTCAGTAGAGTTATTGTTTTTAATTTCTTGCCTTCCATCTGGTAATATTTTCCTATGCCTAAGAATAAATTTTAATATTTCATTTTGTAGGGATCTGCTGGTGGTGAATTATCTCAGTTTGAACTTCCTTCTTGA
This sequence comes from Loxodonta africana, assembly GCF_030014295.1. NCBI lineage: Eukaryota > Metazoa > Chordata > Mammalia > Proboscidea > Elephantidae > Loxodonta > Loxodonta africana. Next base: position 64,765,773 of record NC_087355.1, read on the forward strand.
ATGATAATTATAGTGGGTATGTATTCTACATTGTGAGATAATTTTTCAGCATTACTAAGATATTTAATTTTCATCTACCTTCTAATGTTTCTGTTGACAAGTTAGCTGTAAGTCAGCTTGTTGTGCCTTTAAGAGTAATGTTTTTCTCCCTGTCGTTGCTAATAAGGTTTACAATCATGTGCCTATGTACTCTCTTATTTAAATGTATACTTCTTTAGCTTTGTTCAACTAGATTTAGTATATTCATACTTTTCGTTAATTTTGAAAAGTACTGAGTCTTAAATTATTGTTTTTCCTGCATTCCTATTTTATTGTTACTTGGTGACTTCGATTCAACCATGTCAGACTTTGTTTTAGTCAGCTTTTGCTAAATGATGTTGAGGTTAAAATGCCCCCAAATCTCAGTGGCTTACAAAAATGAACATTTCCTTCTCCCATCAATGTCAGCCATTGATCATCTATGGTCTGCGCCACGTGTCTTCTTAATTCTGTCATCCATATTAAAGGAACATCCCCTATATCTAATACTTACGTCACAGGGAAAAGAGAGATTGCAGGGTCATGTCATGATCCTATGGTCAGAAATGAGAATTACTCTTATCATAGTCTATTGTCCAAAGCCAGTTGTAGAAACAAGTTTATGTCAACAGGATCAGGAAGCATAATTGTACCAGGAGAATACCTGCAAATTAACTGTAAAAAATAATACAATCTACCTAAAAAATAATACAATCTACCACAGACCTCCTTAGAACATTGTATCTATCTTTTACCAACTCCTGTATATTTTCAATTTTTATCTCTCTATGCTTCTTTATAAAAATTTTTGAACTACTTAATTACTAATTCTATCTTCAGCTGTGCCTGGTCTACTGCTGAACACGTACTTTTAATTAACAATTTGTTTGCTATATTTTTCAGTTTTAGAATTTCTAGTTAGCTCTTTTTATCTCATCTAATAAGTTACTTCTCATACATTCCAGTTCTTAGCCAAAATGTACAAGCTTGAATTTATCTCCTTGAACATATTAAGCATAGTTTTTTACCAACTTTTTCTGATCATTCCAATATCTGGAGTTCTATGTATCTGTTTATATTGTTTGTTGGTTCTGGTTTTTTTTGTTTGTTTGTTTTTTTTCAATTCTTACTGTCTCCTCTCATATAAGAGTGATTATCCTCAAACATGTAATGAAATTTGGATTTGAAAAGCCATTTGTAAAAATAATATCAGGTTAAGGATAATGCTATTTTTTTCAAGATACTTGCTTCTGTCAGGTACCTGGGGGACTAATAGTGTGTTTTAATCCAATTTCAGACTATGAATTTTTTTTTTTTTTTTTTGGCAAGGGGGAGGCACTGAGATGACTAGAAGTTGAACAGCTGTTCTCATGAACATTGGTCTACTCTTGCTTCCCTTAATCTGTGGATTAAGCTTTGTAGTCTTCCTTCTTAATGAACCCTAGGCTTCAATATCTGCTCATTCATCCCACAAGCCTGCTTGTACTTCTTAGTCCTTATTCTTTACTGGCAAAGACCCAGAACAAAAAGACCTCCTGACACCAAACTTATACCTGTATATTTAAGTCTTTTCCCACATTGGTCTAGTGATTTTCATCTTTATCTTCAGTTTTTTTTTTTAATAATTTAACAAGTGTTTTCTTAGACATTCTGCTACGTATTTTTGGTCTCCTCCTAGAGGAGAACCAACCTGAATTTCATATTCTGTGATCCTAGATTGTCAACTTTGGTGTACTGTATTAACTCATGCAAAATATTTACTTGGGACACTGATGGTAAAAGTCCGTTTCTTTATGTAGACTTGTTGCCTAAAATTATACAGAAAACTGATCCGAAAATTATCATCTGCTTCATGCAGATGAACTTTGCCCTGTTGCTTACAACCATTTCAGCCTCCAGGAAATCCAGTCTCAATATGCTCCTATCAGGGATGTTATTGTTCTTTGTTAGGTTCCTTTTCCTGCACTTGGTGCCCAGAAATTCCCTCCAGGCAAAAGCCAGGATGATTGTAGGGTTCATTTTATTAGTTTACATTTTCTCAGGGATCACAGTTCTGTGCTACCTGTTGTCCAATCACTGAAAACTATCCTCTCATATATTTTGTTCAGTTTTCTAGTCATTTCTAGCTTGAGGTTAAATACAGTCCTAATTACTCCATCATGGCTATTTTTCCATTAAAAATTAGTTTATCTTTTTCTTATTGCCACGTACAAGATTTTTATCTATCATGTTTACAAGCAATTTGTCACAAACATGCATATAAAAATTTTCAGCTAATTTGTGGCTTCTTATTTATTTTCTGAATGACATCTTTTGATTAATAGTTTTTTTATAGTATTGAGAAAGTTCAATGATAAACTATTTATAGTTAAACTTTCAGTTTTCTAATATATTACATGCTTTTATTTTTCTGAATGAATAAGGCCAAATAAAGTCATTTACCATGTTGGATACTAGAGTCATGACTATAGAGGGAAAAACACAAGCAAACAAAACACATCAGTGACTGAGGTTCACTGACATAATATTTCATTTCTGGAAGAAACAGCATGTTCTAGTAAAGCATAGCCCAAGAACCAGATAAAACTTAAATACTAGTTTTTTAATGCCCTGGTGGTACAGCGGTTAAAGAACTCAACTGCCAAATGAAAGCTCAGCAATTGGAAACCACCAGCAGCTCTGTGAGAGAAAGATGTGGCAGTCAGCTTCAGTAAAGATTTAGAGCCTTGGAAACCCTATGGAGTCACTATGAGTTGGAATTGACTCAGTGACAGTGGGTTCGGTTTTTCTGTATTACTAGCTTTATGATTAGGTGAGATTATTTGCTGATTTTCATTTTCTTCTGTGGTAAAAGGGTGATAATATTGCATACCTTTAAGATTTGCTACAAATTACAAATGTGTAGTGGATATCAATTTTGAATCTCACACTGATAAGGACAGTGACATCTTTTTTCTCTCTCTCTTTTTTTTTTTTTTTTGGCTAACTCAATTTCTGAGTCTGAGCCTCCTTGTTGCTGAACTGGCCAGAATCAAAAAACAGAACATACAAATATCAAAATAAATCAGCACAAAAAAGAAAAACCTAGCTTTAATTCTTCATTTTGTAACTTCCACAGCTTACCCAGTTCTAGAATTTTGTACATGCCAAGGCAGCAAAAAGTGTTTGAGTCCTACCCATCCATGCCATAAAAATGCCTTCACTGAAGTAATCAATATGTTTCATATTCTAGTAAGATTGGTGTCAATACTGGGACACAAAATTCTTATGGTTTGAATATCCTTATGGTTCCTTTTGCCTAGATGTGCCATAGATCCTCACTCTGGGATACTGTCTCTTTATTGTCATTGCCAGGAAGCATGGCCAGCATTCCATTTAAACTGGAATGCAGGAATAATTTTCTCTTTCTGTCTAATTTGCTCTCAATCCTCCAAGCCTGGGGGGATGGGTGGCCAGGGAGAACTCTTTCCATCCCTTGATTACTTCCCTGATTAATTTATTTACAGTTTTTTTTTCTTTTTTAAAGGAAGCCATTTTATCAGTGGAAATGTTGAGTATATATGTATGGAAAATAAAAGTCAAAACATATATATTGCCAAATTGTCTTCCACAAAAGTTCTGTCAATTTTAAGTCCGACTTCTTAACCTATCATATTTCTACTATTAAAGGATACTTTGTTCATTTATGTAATATTCCTTTCTCTATCATAATTATAAAAGTTGTGACGCAAGCCCATTTGTGAAATTTAGAAAATGAAAAAATGAAACAAATACAATATGAACCACCTATGACTGTGCCATTTTGGTTGCCAATGCTGCAAATATTTTGGTTTATTCCTTTCTAATCTTGCATTATATGTGAATGTGTTTGTGTGTGTGTATAACATATCTAAATTATTTTACAAATTTATGCTTTTTTAAAAAAATAATGCCATATTCTTTATACATATTTCTATTGTACTTTTAAAAATAAAGGACACTTAAATCTGCATGAATTGAGGAAGAACACTTTGTCAAATTACTGAAAATTCTTCCCTCTACCCCAGTGAGAAAATTAAATATTTCAACTAAACATATTTGACTTAATAAATTCAAATTGTGTTGTTTTGTTTTTAAGTAAATAATTATTACTACAAATACCACTGACATAATACATTATAGGTGTGTTGATCTTCAAATAAAAGTACCTGTCAGAGAAATATAAGCAAGAGAACATTGAAGAGGAAATCACCAAATCAATATCATTTACAGTAGCCCCCAAGAAGATAAAATACTTAGGAATAAATTTTACCACAGATGTAAAAGACTTATACAAAGAAAACTACAAAACACTTCTGCAAGAAATAAAAAGAGACCTACATAAGTGGAAAAGCATGCCTTGCTTATGGATAAGAAGGCTTAACATAAAAATGTCTATTCTACCAAAAGCGATCTATAGATTTAATGCAATTCCGATCCAAATTACAGTGACATTCTTTAATGAAATGGAAAAACAAATCACCAACTTCATATTGGAAGGGAAAGAGGCCCCGGATAAGTAAAGCATTATTGAAAAAGAAGAACAAAGTGGGAGGTCTTACTTTACCTGATTTTAGAACCTATTATACAGCCACAGAAGTCAAAACAGCCTGGTACTGGTACAACAACAAATACATAGACCAATAGAACAGAATTGAGATTTCAGACATAAATTCATCCACATATGAGCACTCGATATTTGACAAAGGCCCCAAAACAGTTAAATGGGGAAAAAACAGTCTTTTTAACAAAAGGTGCTGGCATAACGACATATCCATTTGCAAAAAGATGAAACAAAACCCCTACCTTACGCCATGCACAAAAACGAGCTCAAAATAGATCAAAGACCTAAATATAAAATCTAAAATGATAAAGACCATGGAAAAAAAAAAAACAGGGACAATGTTAGGAGCCCTAATGCATGGCACAAACAACAGACAAAACATTACTAACATTGCAGAAGAAAAACTAAACAACAGGGAGCTCCTAAAAATCAAACACCTATACTCACCCAAAGACTTCACCAAAAGAATGAAAAGATTACCTACAGACTGGGAAAAAGTTTTTAGCTGTGACATTTCTGATCAGTGCCTGATCTCTAAAATCTACACGATACAGCAAAAACTCAACTGCAAAAAGACAAATAACCCAATTAAAAAATGGGCAAAAGACATGAAGAGACACTTCACTAAAGAAGACTGAAGAAGACAGCTACATGAAGAAATGCTCATGATCATTAGCCATTAGAGAAATGCAAATCAAAACTACAATGAGACTTCATCTCACTCCAACAAGGCTGGCATTATTCCAAAAAACACAAAACAATAAATGTTGGAGAGGCTATGGAGAGATTGGAACACTTATACACTGCTGGTGGAAGTGTAAAATCATACAACCACTTTGGAAATCGATTTGGCACTTCCTTAAAAAGTTAGAAATAGAACTACCATACCATCCAGCAATCTCACTCCTTGGAATATATCCTAGAGAGATAAGAGCTTTTACACGAACAGATATATGCACACTCATGTTAATTGCAGCACTGCTTACAATAGCAAAAATATGGAAGCAACCAAGGTGCCCATCAACAGATGAATGGATAGATTATGGCATATTCACACAATGGAATAATATGCATTGATAAAGAATAGTGATGAATCTGTGAAACATTTCATAACATGGAGGAATCTGGAAGGCATTAAGCTGAGTGAAATTTGTCAGTTGCAAAAGGACAAATATTGTATAAGACCACTATTATAAGAACTGGAGAAATAGTTTAAACACAGAAGAAAATATTTTTTGATGGTTACCAGAGCGGGGCGGAGGGGGGAGAGGGAAGGTGGGAGAGAGGTATTCACTAATTAGATAGTAGATAAGAACTACTTTAGGTGAAGGGAAAGAAAACACACAATACAGGTGAGGCCAGCACAACTGGACTAAACCAAAAGCAAAAATTTTCCTGAATAAACTGAATGCTTCGAAGGCCAGCGTAGCAGGGACGGGGGTTTGGGGACCATGGTTTCAGGGGACATCTTATTCAATTGGCATAATGAAAGCTATTAAGAAATAGACCTTCTGTTGGCCCAGGACAGGAACCATTCCCAAAGCTAACTCTTCATAGAGGGATTGGACTGGACAATGGATTGGAGAGGGATGCTGGTGAGGAGTGAGCTTCTTGGATCAGGTGGACACTTGGGACTATGTTGGCGTCTCCTATCTGGAGGGGAGATGAGAAAGTAGAGGGGGTTAGAAGCTGAAAAAATGGACACGAAAAGAGAGAGTAGAGGGAGACAGCGGGCTGTCTCTTAGGAGGAGAGCAACTAGAAGTATGTAGCAAGGTGTATTTAAGTTTTTGTGTGAGAGACTGACTTGATTTGTAAACTTTCACTTAAAGCAAAATAAAAATTTAAAAAGTATATATAAGCAAGAAAAAAAATTCTATTTATGAGACTATAGTAGAAGGTTCTATATCATAAATTTTAGACCTTTAAAAATGCACAAATGAAGACATTTCATATCCCCAAAATATGCTTTAATAAAAGTCAAAATGTCTAAATTATAACAGAAAAGGGGCGTCAATAGGGGAGGCAAATTTTTCCAGATAAAAGAGTTTCCACCTTTGATCCTTTGAAACAAGCTCAAAACAAATGTTTTTACGATTAATGAAAGTTTGGTTTTAAATTAAAAATGACACGCTTGGTAAAAGCATAGTTAGTTCTCAGGAGCTCTTGGTTTTCTGCTTGGATCTGCTCTTTGTTCTTTTTTTTCCCCCCTCAGATTGAAGAAGTTTTTTAGTTTCAAAAGCTTTCGGGTTGCGTCTCAGCTTCTACTACTTTCAAAATTCTAAAATAAATATTACTTGAAAAATAACAATCTAAATTGTTCACAACTTTAAAAGGAACTTGTGTTTCATGCAAAGCCAATAAAAGTGGAAAAAAAGAGCAATGCTTTAAGAAAAAATAACTACTTATTCCAACATTAATCCAGAGATAGTCACTATGAGTCAGAATCAACTCTATGGCAATGGGTTTTGTTTAGGTTATCAAGCAAGTGATCTTTGCAGGTTTAAAAGTTGATCCGGGAAGCATTAGCTTGGTTAGGCCTCAAGCAGCAAAAGGACTTATTCCAACCTTAATCCAGAGATAGTAACTATGATTACTTGCATCTCAGTTTTGAATATCTTAACCTATCCCCTGTTACAGATGCTATGAGTACCTTGGCTGTCTGGACACGCCTAACCAAGCTAATGCTTCCAGAATCAACTTTTAAACCATGATGAACTGAGAGTTGGTGAATTAGTACCCTAGCTTATTTTCCCCATGGTTGGGAAAACTCAGAGGCGTGTTTTACAGTGTTTCCCAGAAGTTTTCCTCTGAGATTGAACCCATATGTTTGCAAAGATGACTTGTTTGATAACCTAAACAAAACCCGTTGCTGTCCAGTGGATTCTGATTCATAGCAACCCTATTACAACAGAGCAGAACTGCCCCATAGGGTTTCCAAAGATTTGAACTGCTGACGTTTCAGTTTGCAGCCCAGCTATTAGCCACTGCACAACAAAGGCTCCAACTTTCTTGATAAAAAAACAAAAATCTGTTGCCATAGAGTTGATTCCGACTCATAGCAACCCTATAGAATAGTGCAGAACTGCCCTATATGGATTCCAAGGTGCACCTGGTGGATTCACACTGGCGACCTTTTGGTTAGCTGCCATAGCTCTTAACCACTGTACCACCAGGCTTTCCCAACGTGCTTAATAGTACCCCTTTATTTACTACTTTTGTTACAGTCTGGGACCCATGGACCCCAAAAAGTAAGTCTTTGTCTTGCCCACAAGAAAAGAATTACTCGGTAGACTTGGCTGACTTTTAAAAGGAAAGCTTTTATTAGAAAGTGAAAGCACCGTGCAGTGGGGCAGCAGCCGAGTGTATAGCACTCTAGCAGGCTACTCCCTTACACAAGCCTTTGTCTCAAGCATTTATTCCCTAAGATACAGAAGTGGGGTAATAGCAAATCAGCAGCTGAGATTTCAGATAATTCCTTTTTTGATATGAGCAGTTTTAACGTAGCTCTTTAGCTCCCTATCTGCATGCTCACTCTTCCGGTAACATGGAGTCCGTGACAAGGCTTCTGAGAAGGTTGGCAGCACTTATTATGGGGTGTTGTGCCTGCACAGTCCCTCCTGTGGTGTGATTTCAATTTCTGTCTGGGTAATTGCATCAGGCAGAAGTCATCCGTCAGTCACCTTGGTCACCTTGTGGATGTCTGTGCATGCTCCAGGGACCAGGTTGGGCCAGTCTTTCTGAAAACCATCTTGTAAGGGAGTATATTGTTTGTTCTTTCTTTATTGCACATTCTAGGATGGGGGTTTTATGTCATTAGCCAAACGCATAGTATTTTAAGTAAGTTGCAAGTTGCAGGTGTTGCACGGCTCCTCGCCTAGAGGCTCAGTCCGTTTCTTGCCTGTCTCACCTTCCCTTCCCTGTCTCACTTCTCCACTCGCTTACCAGTGTTTCTGGGATTGCTTCCCAAAAAGCTAATTACAAAGCAAACAAACGAACCAACAAAAGTTGCCATTGAGTTGATTCCGATTTAATTCTTATTTACAAATAGGCTTCTGAGGGGACCAAACCTAAGATACTGCCAATGTATTTTCTAAAATATTTAAGCATTCTTTTTAGTTGTTTGTTTTAATTTTTGCAGTGATATTTTTCATAAATTTTATTTTTAGTGTAGTTTTAGGTTTTCAGGCAAATAAGACAAATGTACAGAGAATTTCTGTATGTCCCCTCTTGTCACTGCACCAGTTCTTTATTATCAGCACCTTGTACTTGTTTTAAACATCTTTCTTACAACGCAAACTTTGAATGTTCACATTTGACTCGATAAAATGATGAATATAATTGTTTTCATCAACGTCTTAGCATTTCATCAGAGTATCTGTACATCTCTAAATTGTATTAGGATTACAGCTTTAACTTGATATCAGTAATTTTTTTTAAACACTAGAGAAATATACATTTTTATTTCTAAAAGTAAAGCTCTTTGGATTAATTTTTAAAACAACAATTTAGATATTATCACTTTCTTAAAAATATATTATCACCTTGCTCATGGATTTTTTTTTTCATGGATAGGAAGACTTAACATTGTAAAAATGTCTATTCTACCAAAAGCCATCTATATATACAATGCAATTCTGATTCAAATTCCAATGATATTTTTAATAAGATGGAGAAACAAACCACCAACTTCATATGGAAGGGAAAGAGGCCCTGGATAAGTAAAGTATTACTGAAAAAGAGAACAAAGTGGGAGACCTCACTCTATGTGATTTTAGATCCTATTATACTGCCACAGTAGTCAAGACAGCCTGGTACTGGTACAACAACAGGCACATAGACCAATGGAACAGAATTGGAAACCCAGCTATAAATCCATCCACATATGAGCAGCTGATATTTGACAAAGGCCCAGTGTCAATTAATTGGGGAAATGATAGTCTTTTTAACAAATGGTGCTGGCATAACTGGATATCCATCTGCAAAAAAATGAAACAAGACCCATATCTCACTCCATGCACAAAAAGTAACTCAAAATGGATCAAAGACCTAAACATAAAATCTGAAACGATAAAGATCATGGAAGAAAAAATAGGGACAATATTAGGAGCCCTAATACATGGCATAAACAGAATACAAAACATTACTAAAATTCCAAAGAGAAACCAGATAACTGAGAGCTCCTAAAAATCAAACACTATCCTCATCCAAAGACTTCACCAAAAGAGTAAAAAGGCTTCACTATCCTCATCTAAAGACTTCACCAAAAGAGTAAAAAACCTACAGACTGGGAAAAAGTTTTCAGCTATGACATTTCCGACCAGTGCCTGATATCTAAAATCTACATGATTCTGCTAAAACTCAATCACAAAAAGACAAATAATCCAATTAAAAAATGTTCAAAGGATATGAACAGGCACTTTACTAAAGAAGACATTCAGGTGGCTAACAGATACATGAGGAAATGCTCTCAATCATTAGCCATTAGAGAAATGCAAATCAAAACTGCAATGAGATTCGATCTCACTCAAACAAGGCTGGCATTAATCCCAAAAACACAAAATAATCGATGTTAGAGAGGTTGTGGAGAGACTGGAACACTTATAAACTGCTGGTGGGAATGTAAAATGGTACAACCACTTTAGAGACTGAACTACCTACCATATGATCCAGCAATCCCACTCCTTGGAATATATCCTGGAGAAATAAGAGAGTTTACATGAACAGATATATGCACGCCCATGTTCACTGCAGCACTGTTTACAATAGCACAAAATTGAAAGCAACCAAAGTGGCCATTGATGGATGAATGGATAAATAGACTATGGTATATTCACACAGTGGAATACTGTGCATCAATAAAGAACAATGTTGAATCCATGAAGCATTTCATAGCATGGAGAAATCTGGGAGACATTATGCTGAGTGAAATCAATCAGTTGCAAAAGGACAAATATAGTATAAGACCACTATTATAAGAACTGGAGAAACAGTTTAAGCAGAGAAGAAAATACTCTTTGATGTTTAGGAGGGGGGGGAGGGAGGGAGGGAGGGAGGGAGGGAGGGAGGGAAGGAGAAGGGTATTCACTAATTAGGTAAGTTTCATTTTAGGTGAAGGGAAAGACAATACGCAAAACAGGAGAGGTCAACACAAATGGACTAAACCCAAAACAGAGAAGTTCCCTTAATAAATTGAACACTTCAAAGGCCAGTGTAGCAGGGGCCGGGGTTTGAGGACCATGGTTTCAGGGGAAATCTAAGTCAATTGGCATAATAAAATCTATTAAGAAAACATGCTGCATCCAAATGTGGAGAGTGGCATCTGAGGTCTTAAACACTAGCAAGCAGCCATCTAAGATTTATCAATTGGTCTCAACCCACCTGGAAAAAGGAAGAATGAAGAACACCAAAGACACAAAATAATTATGAGCTAAGAGACAGAACCCCCACATGTCTGTCAGTTTGTCAAACTGTCGGGGCTTGTATGTTGCTGTGATGCTGGAAGCTATGCCACTGGTTTCAGAGACTAGCAGGGTCACCCATGTAGGACAGGTTTCAGCTGAGCTTCCAGACTAAGGCAGACTAGGAAGAAGGACCCGGCAGTCTACTTCTGAAAAGCATTACCGGAGAAAACCTTATGAATAGCAGCAGCACATTGTCTGATATAGTGTTGGAAGATGAGCCCCCAGGTTGGAAGGCACTCAAAAGGCAACTGGGGAAGAGCTGCCTCCTCAAAGTAGAGTCGACCTTAATGATGTGGATGGAGTGAAGCTTTCGGGACCTTCATCTGCTAATATGGCACAGCTCAAAATGAGAAGAAACAGCTGCAAACATCCATTAATAATCAGAACCTGGAATGTACAAAGTATAAATCTAGAAAAATTGGAAATTGTCAAAAATGAAATGGAATGCATAAACATCAATACCCTAGGCATTAGTGAGGTGAAACGGACTGGAATTGGCCATTTTGAATTGGACAATCATACAGTCTACTATGCTGGGAATGACAACTCGAAGAGGAATGGTGTTGCATTCATTGTCAAAAAGAACGTTTCAAGGTCTATCCTGAAGTACAACACTCTCAGTGATAGGATAATGTCCATAGGCCTACAAGGAAGGCCAGTTAATACGACTATTACACAAATTTACGCACCAACCACTAGGGCCAAAGACAAAGAAATAGAAGATTTTTATCAGCTGCTGCAGTCTGAAATTGATCGAACATGCAATCAAGATGCATTGATAATTACTGGCGACTGGAAAGCAAAGTTGAAAATAAAGAAGAAGGATCAGTCATTGGAAAATATGGCCATGGTGATAGAAAAACAATGCTGGAGATCAAATGATAGAATTTTGCAAGACTTCTTCATTGCAAATACCTTCTTTCACCAACATAAACAGCTACTATACACATGGACCTCGCCAGATGGAACACACAGGAATCAAATTGACTACATCTGTGGAAACAGACGATGGAAAAGCTTGTTATCATCAGTCAGAACAAGGATGGAGTGAAGCTTTCGGGACCTTCATCTGCTGATACAGACTGTGGAACAGACTGTGGAACAGACCATCAATTGCTCATATGCAAGTTCAAGCTGAAACTGAAGATAATCAGAGCAAGTCCACGAGAGGCAAAATATGACCTTGAGTATATCCCATATGAATTTAGAGACCATCCCAAGGATAGATTTAACTCATTGAACACTAGTGATCAAAGACCAGACGAGTTGTGGAATGACATCAAGGACATCATCCATGAAGAAAGCAAGAGGTCACTTTAAAGACAGGAAAGAAAGAACAGACCAAGATGGATGTCAGAGGAGACTCTGAAACTTGTTCTTGAGCATCGAACATCTAAAGCAAAAGGAAGAATTCATGAAGTAAAAAAACTTCACAGAAGATCTCAAAGGGTGTCTCAAGAAGACAAAGTATAATGACATGTGCAAAAAGCTGGAGATGGAAAACCAAAAGGGAAGAACATGCTAGGCATTTCTCAAACTGAAAGAACTGAAGAAAAAAATCAAGCCCCAAGTTGTAATAGTGGAGGAGTATTAAACGACTCAGGAAGCATCAAAAGAAGATGGAGGGAATACAGAGTCATTATACCAAAAAGAATTAGTCAAGGTTCAACCATTTCAAGAGGTGGCATAAGATCAGGAACAGATGGTACTGAAGGAAGAAGTCCAAGCTGCTCTGAAGGCATTGGTGAAAAACAAGGCTACAGTAATTGATGGAAAATCAACTGAGATGTTTCAACAAACAGATGCAGCGCTGAAGGTGCTCACTCATCTACGCCAAGGAATATGGAAGACTGCTTCCTGGCCAACTGACTGGAAGAGATCCATATTTATGCCTATTCCCAAGAAAGGTGATCCAACCAAATGTGGAAATAATAGAACAATATCATTAACATCACACGCATGCAAAATTTTGTTGAAGATCATTCAAAAATGGCTTCATCAGTATATCAACTGGGAACTGCCAGAAATTCAGGCTGGCTTCAGAAGAGGAAGTGGAACCAGGGATATCATTGCTGATGTCAGATGGATCCTGGCTGAAAGCAGAGAATACCAGAAGGATGTTTTCCTGTGTTTTACTTACTATGCAAAAACATTCGACTATGTGTGGATCATAACAAACTATGGATAACATTGCAAATAATTGGAATTCCAGAACACTTCACTGTGCTCAGGAGGAGGCTTTAAGTAGATCAAGAGGCAGTTGTTCAGACAGAACAAGGGGATACTGATTGGTTTAAAGTCAGGAAAGGTGTGCGTCAAGGTTGTATTCTTTCACCATACCTATTTAACCTGGATGCTGAAAACATAATATGAGAAGCTGGACTATATGAAGAAGAATGAGGCATCAGGATTGGAGAAAGACTCATTAACAACCTGTGTTATGCAGGTGACACAGTCTTGTTGCTGAAAGTGAAGAGGACTTGAAGCACCTACTAATGAAGATCAAAGACCACAGCCTTAAGTATGGACTGCACCTCAACATAAAGAAAACAAAAATCCTCACAACTGGACCAATGAGCAACGTCATGATAAACAGAGAAAAGATTGACGTTGTCAAGGATTTCATTTTACTTGGATCCACAATTAACAGCCATGGGAGCAGCAGTCAAGAAATTAATAGACGCACTGCATTGGGTAAATCTGCTTCAAAGGACCTCTTCAAAGTGTTGAAGAACAAAAATGTCACCTTGAAGACTAAGGTGCACCTGACCCAAGCCATGGTATTTCCAATCGCATCATATGCATGTGAAAGCTGGATGGTGAATAAGGAAGACTGAAGAAGAATTGACGCCTCTGAATTGTGGTGTTGGTGAAGAATATTGAATATACCATGGACTGCCAAAACAACAAACCAATCTGTCTTAGAAGTATAGCCAGAATGCTCCTTAGAGGCAAGGATGGCAAGACTGCATCTTACATACTTTGGACATGTTGTCAGGAGGGATCAGTCCCTGGAGAAGGACATGATGCTTGGCAGAGTACACGGTCAGCGGAAAAGAGGAAGACCCTCAATGAGGTGGATTGACACAGTGGCTGGAACAATGAGCTCAAGCATAACAATGATTGTAAGGTTGGCTCAGTACCGGGCAGTGTTTCATTCTGTTGTGCATGGGGTCGCTATGAGTCAGAACCTACTCAATGGCACCTAACGACAAGAGCAACAACAACAAGAGACAGAAAGGACCTCATAAACCAGGGACTACATCAGCCTGAGTCCAGAAGAGCTTGATGGTGCCAGGCCACAATCGATGTCTGCCCTGACAGGAAACTCAACAGAGAAACTCCGAGGGAACAGGAGAGCAGTGGGATGCTGGCCCCAAAATCTTGTAAAACGGCCAGACTTAATGGTCAGACTGGGACTGGAGGGACCTCGGAGGCCACGGACCCCAGACTTTCTGTTAGCCTAGGGCAGGAACCATCCTCGAAGCCAACTCTTCAGACAGGGATTGGATTGGGATAGGGGATGGAAAATGATACTGGTGAAGAACGAGCTTCTTGGGTCAAGTGGTCACATGAGACTATGTTGGTATCTCCTGTGTGGAGGAGAGATGAGAGGGCTGAGGGGGCCAGAAACTACCCGAATGGATGCAAGAAGAGAGAGTAGAGGGAAATACTGTGCTAGCTCATGAGAGGGAGAGCAATTAAGAGTGTATATAGCAAGGTGTATGTAAATTTTTGTATGATAGACTGACCAGAGTTGTAAATTTTCACTTAAAACACAATAAAAATAAATTAAAAAAATATATATATATTATCATGTCATATAGACACCACTCTATCCAAAAGATTTTCTCTGGTGTTGTCATACTGCCATTTGCCTGAAAAAAATAAACCCAGACAGTAAATGTGTGAAATTATGGGACATCTCTACTGAATAACTTTAAGCCCTGTCCAATATGCTACTGGGAAACCAACAGAAGTTATTATGTGTATTTTCCTTTTTCAGTCAATCCTTTTTATATGAATCTTTAACATAGCTGATAATCTAACCAATTTTGTTCTGAATCCCACTTTCCCTATTCAATTTGTCATAAGTGCTAGCCAGTTTAAAGGTATTAATCAAAGGTCATATTTAGAAGCTCTGTCAATAGTCCTTTTCTGAGCTCCTGTTTTGTTTTGTAATGCTTTGGGAACAGACAGAAATCCGCTGGTAACATATGTCCTTCTGTGTTTGTATTAAAAAAAATAACTATTACCATCAAGTGGATTCCAACTCATAGCAATGCTATAGGAAAGAGTAGAACTGCTCCATAAGATTTCTAAGAAGTGGCCGGTGGATTCAAACTGCTGACCTTTTGGTTAGCAGATGATCTCTTAGTGGTAAACTAAATACCGCCTCCACTCCGGGCTTTTATTAGGTTGTTAGTAAACAAATATATGTTAATAAGCAAAAAATAAAATAAAAAATTGAGCCCATTGGTTTGGTGGGATTACATTCTTGTTTACTTGAAAAAGTCAATGGAGGATCCTAAGAAACTCCAAGGGGCAAGACAACCAACTTGATATCATAGGTTGGGAAGTAGGTCTTTTTGATTTTTTGTAGATTAAGTTAGAATAAAACCCCATAAAAGCAGAGATCTTGTTTGTATTGTTCAACACTGCAGCCCTATTAGCTGAATAAATCAATGAATAAATTAATGACTTGGGTATATAGATGGGACAAGCCACTAAATTGTTTTTGGATTTATGTTTTGAAAGTTGATCTTATAATTGTGTTTAATATGCCCAGAAAACTGCATTTTCATGTTCTTGGAGAGCAAAGTTGGAGTATTTTTCCCATCTTCCTTTCAATTATATTTGGCCATATTACTAAGTTCTCTCCAGTGTAATACCAGCAAGCTGATGTCAGTTCACTTCTACATCTGGCCTATGAAAATCTCCCACATCAACTTCTTCAGGATAATTCCTCTTCTTCTGGAAAGATCCTGATGATGAAGAGACCCAACACAATGGTGGCATCAAAGATGTGTGAATTCCCTTGAGGAGGACAGCTGTCCCACCTGAACATGCATCCTGAAAAAGAAACTTCTTGTTCTTATGACTAGCAATATTTTAACTCAATTTTGTCTACTTCAATTAATACAGTAAATAAGGAAAAATAAATTTAAATAAAGACCCATTCAGTTGAAAGTATAAGCTACATAAATCAACCTGATTTGTATACATATATATAATCTTTTTTATACACATATGTGCATTTATATATATAAAATCTTTTTATACACACATGTGTACATTTAGACATACATAGGTAAATTTTATTCTTTGGAAAGACATTTCAAGCTCAACATTTCATTTTAGATTGGTTCGTTGTTTGTGGCTTGTCTCTCCTTCAGCCTCATGCCATCTTTGTATTTGATCATTTCACAAAGGTTTTATCTTCAGACTTTGTCCATGTTGTGATGCGAGCTTCCTTTAAGTCAGACAAATGTTGTAAGTGGGTTTCTTTATTTATAAAAATCATGCTAATGTCTTTATTCTTATCTACATTTCACTTTAATAAGCGTGGAAAACATGGTAATTTGAAGTTCTCCCACAGATAATTTTTGGTGAAAAATTTCTAAATTACTTATGATTGATGACATGAAGTATAACGGAGGGACTTTTAAAAAATAGAGTTTAGCCTTGAGGAAAGTTGCTGCTCTATCTCATTATCAGCTTCAAAATGTTTTACTGTGTAGTTCAAATCTTTCCAGTCTTTGTTCAAAAAGATTTTTGTAGGAAAATTTAAGAACATACAGAGTAACACATTTTAGCCGTTTATTTTATTTACGAAGCCATTTGCTGACTGCAATATACAGTAAACTTCATCCATCTGTGTGTGTGGCACATGGGGTCTGAAAATAATGTGTGTTCTTCCAGCTGAAAAGTTGGTTTGTGAATTTTATTTTGATTAATGTCTTTAAATGTAACATGACGCTTCATTTGAAAGTTACAATAAATGATAAAATGTACAATTTGTGAGAGTCAACCTATATCCTCTTGATAACATAAATTGAACAATTGAATAAATGCCATGACTGAATGATCCTGTGTGCCTGTAATAGTGGTAACAGTAGGTCTTCTTTGTTCTTCTGTCACTCTTAAGGGCCTCAGTTGCTGTGGGTTGCTCCAGTGCGGCAGGTCTATGGCCAAAATAAGCTAATTTAAACAGATCATATCAAACAAACTTTGGCTCCTGCTCTTGGGATTAAAATTGTAGGTGTGGGTAAGCATCATCTGACTGACATCTTTCAAACATAATGGATCACAAGAAAGCAATTCCTCAGTATCTCTTTCAGTTCCTCTGAAAAGCTGCCTGTATACTAACTTGGAAAACTTCATAATCAAATTCTTATCTCCATATCTCTTATCATGAAAATCTTTAAGGTAGAAGATTTTGGATGATATTTCAGTTTGCAGGAAAGTAAAATGAGACATTTTTTGGGAAAAGTTGGATAAATTGACAATGAAAGCATAAATGAAAATATCTGCAATTTTTTTCACTCCATTTGATCGTCTATTCGAGTCTATCGTGGGACGGAAAAAAAAGGAGTTTTAAAGGGTCGTATCATATGAATGTAGTTTAAATAAAGTTACAAAATTATGTAGATTAAAAGAATTTATTTTCCTCTTTACTTTAAACAAAAGTATGATCTCAGGTAAAATAGCTTAACTAATTTAGTTCGGTTAATTTACTATACAGATAGTCCCTGACCTCCAACATATTCAAGTTATGAGGAACCACAATAATGACTGTCTTTTGTTTTTTGGCTTAGATTACACAGGTATAACTGGAGAAGCAGGAAGCACCAGGGTCGAAGCTGTAAATTTATATGTAACATTTCCAACCCCCTAAGACATGTAAGATTGGATTTTTTAAAGATACTGATAACAAAAGGCAATAATAATGAAAACGAAAAAAAAAAGGTATTTGACTTACGTCAGAACAAACTTACAATGTAGTCATTGAAACGGAACCCCAATGGTCAGGGACTACCTGTAGTAAAGGACCCCTGGAAGCGCAGAGGTTAAAGTATTCAGTTGCTAATCAAAAGGGTGGTAGTTTGAACCCACCAGCTTTTCCATGGGAGAAAGACGTGTCAGCCCGCTTCTGTAAAGATTTACAGCGTAAGGAATCCTGTGTGGCGCTCCTACTCTGTCTTATCAGAGAGCTATGAGTCAGAAACAACTCCACAGCAATAGATTTGATAGCAGTTTTACTATAGTACAAATATCATACAGCGGTAAGACTCTAACAAATCCTAATAATTTACAACATTAAATACCCAGTGCCCTCGAGTCCATTGCCAAAAGGGATAGGTTCCACTTTCAGTAGTACAGTTTCTTCCCATACTGGGTTCAGGAACCATTGACATTGATATTTTCAAAGCAAGAGGTATAAGAACAACTACCTTCCACTCAGAAACAATGTTGATGGCTAATTTTAATATGTTCCAAAATTTGCCTTTTGGTTTCAAACATAGCTTTTTTTAATCTGAACTATTCCTATAACTTCACTTAAAACAGCATTATATTTTACCTATTCAGATGTGGTCAGAATATATAGCTTAAAGTAACCTGAGGTCTTGAATTATCCATCCATTTTATTTGTAAAAACAAAGGAGTAATTTTACACAATGCTAATGAAAAAGTGTTGAAAAGCAAAGATGTCACCTTGAAGACTAAAGTGCGCCTGACTCAAACTGTGGTGTTTTCAATAGCCTCATATGCATGTGAAAAAATGGACAATGAATCAGGAAGACCAAAGATGCCTTTGAATTTTGGTGTTGGCAGAGAATATTGGATATGCCACGGACTGCCAAAAGACTAAACAAATCTGTACTGGAGAAAGTACAACCAGGATGCTTCCTCAAAGCAAGAATAGCAAGACTGCATCTCACATACTTTGGACATGTTATCAGGAGGGATCAGTTCCTGAGGAAGAACATGATGCTTGGTAAAGTAGAGGGTCACCGAAAACCAGGAAGACCCTCAGGGAGATGGGCTGAAATGGTGGTTACAACAATGTGCTTAAGCATAACAACGATTGTGAGGATGGAGCAGGACTGGGCAGTGTTTCATTCTGTTGTGCATAAGGTCACTATTAGTCAGAACTGACTGGATGGCACCTAACAATGAGGTATGACTAAAATGACTTAAAATTCATAGCATCAACAGTTGCTACCACTAACAGTCATAGTACTTGCTTTAAAAGAATAAGTAAGAGAAAAATATTTTTCTATCAAAAATTTCCAATTCTTGAGATGCTTTCAAGTAAAATATATTTTAAGGAATTGTGAAACCAGAAAAAGTCTAATAATGAGTATGCATAATGTCACCCATACATGCTTTACTACTATTCACTGTCTTGGTCTTCTAGCACTGCTGTAACAGAAATACCACAAGTGGATGGCTTTAACAAAGAGAAGTTTATTCTCTTACAATCCAGTAAGCTAGAAGTCTGAATTCAGGGTGTAAGCTCCAGCAGAAGACTTTCTCTCTCAGTTGGGAGCATCTCAGCCAGGAACTTCAGGTCCAAAGTATGCATTCTGCTCCTACCACTACTTTTTTGATGGTATGAGGTCCCCATGTCTCTCTGCTCGCTTCTCTCTTTTATATCTCAAAAGAGATTGGCTTAAGGCACTACCTAATCTTGCAAATCTCATCCATGTAACTGCCACTCATCCATCTCATTACATCATAGTGGATAGGGTTTACAACATGTAAGGAAATCACATCAGATGACAAGATGGTAGACAATCATACAATACTGGGAATCAACACCTAGTCAAGTGGATAAATATTTTGGGGGGATACAATTCAATCCATGACACTGTTATTATTAATAAAATGTACATATTTTTTAAAAAATATCATTGAAAATAATTCCATCTCTTTGAAATTTCCTCAATCACCAGAAATGAAAAATAGAGCTACTATCATTTGTTAAAGGTTTTTTTTTTTTTTAATTAAAAGTCATTCCTCACATTTTGAAAGGCCAAGGATTTTAACTCTTTATTATAACTTTATAATATAAAAATGAAAGATTTTTACAAGTAAAATATATAGGATGTCTGGAGTGAGGATGTGAATGGAAAACAGATTTGGAAACCTTTCAATTTACATAATCTAGATAAAATATTATCTACATATATCAATCCATCCACCCAACAAGGGTATTTTTATAAAATATTCCCCTTAATGTTTCTCATTGCATCCTTCCACTGCAAAAGGTAGAATTATTCATATTATAGATTGCCCTTATCAATGATATTCTTTAGGAGTGGTGGGTATGGTTGATTTTTCTCTTTGGAAGCCAATTATAAAACTATATCATAGACACAAATTAAAATAAAAAAGTTGTATTTTTTAAAATATTTGATCACATGTTAGAGGTCAATACAACATAGTCATATATGATAGAAAGAGATTAAGTATAAATTGCTTATTGTGGAGGTAATCTGCAATGTTTCCCAATCTCACATGTAGGGCAATGAGGCTAACAGATGCTAAATAATTTATCCTCAGACCTAGAAGAAAAAACAACCATGCTTAGAAGACAAACACTAACTTCAAATCTCAGTTTTGTTTCTCCAACTCTGACTTCAATAACTGATAAACGGAATCACATTCTCTTCAAACTTACTTGCATTATATGTATGCGTGTGTGTATGTGTGAATAACCAGCCCTAAATAGTCACCCAGGGTAAACAAGAAGCTGCATATTTCAGTGCACTCATAGCAGGCTACCAGATTTTGCAGAGATGAATAACTTAACTACCTTTCAATACATACAAAACTCAAAAGATAACTGTGTTAGGCAGAGTTATGGCCCTAAAAAGAATCCAGGTCTTAATCCCAAAGATTTTAAATAAGATGATATACCCTGTCAATCATAAAGTTTTCACTGGCCAATTATTTTAGAAGTAGATTGCCAGGTCCTTTCTGCCAGTCTGTCTCAGTCTGGAAGCTCTGATGAAACCTGTCTACCATGGATGACCCTGCTGATATTTGAAATGTTGGTGGCATAGTTTCCATCATCACAGCAAAATGCAATCCACCATAGTATGACAAACTGACAGATGAGTTGTGGACGACACAACCTTGCTTGCTGAAAGAGAAGAGGACTTGAAGCACTTACCGATGAAAATCAAAGACTACAGCCTTTGTTAGGGATTACAGCTCAACATAAAGAAAACAAAATCCCTCACAATTGGACCAAAAAACAACATTACGATAAACAGAGAAAAGATTGAAGTTGTCAAGAATTTGATTTTACTTGAATCCACAATCAACACCCATGGAAGCAGCAGTCAAGAAGTCATACAATGTATTGCATTGAGCCAAACTGCTGCAAAAGACCTATTTAAAGTGTTCAAAACGAAAGATGTCACTTTGAGCTCTAAGGTCTACCTGACCCAAGCCATGATGTTTTCAATCGTCTCACATATATGCAAAAGCTGGACAGTGAATAAGGAAGACCAAAGAAGAATTGATGCCTTTGAATTATGGTGTTGGCAAAGAATATTTGATATACCATGGACTGCCAGAAGAAAGAACAAACCTGTCTTGGAAGAAATACAGCCAGACTGTTCCTTACAGGCAAGGATGGCAAGACGTCTTATCACGTACTTTGGACATATTATCAGGAGAGACCAGTCACCAGAGAAGGATATCATGCTTGTTAGAGGGTTATCGAGAAAGAGGAAGACCCTCAGTGAGAGGAGAGAAAGCAGAAGGTGAAGTCACAGAGATGGCAGAAAAGGAAAACAGAGATTTGAAGCGTTAGAGAGACTATTGCACCCACTGATGATAGCTTGAAGATGAAGGAAGCCACATGAAAAGCAGAGGAAGAGATGCAGGCAACCTCTAGTAAGTAGCAAAGACTGGCCCTTTGCTGACCACCAACAAGGAAATAGGATCTCAGCCCTACACACTACATTGAACTAAATTCTGCCAAAACCTGAATGAGCTTGGGAGCCAGTTCTTCAACAGAGCTTCCAACAAGACACTCAATTTTGCAGATACCTTGATTTTGGCCTTGTGAGACCCCTAAGCAGAGGACACAGCTGAGCCTCCCTGTGCCCAGATGTCTGACTTAGAAAATCTTGGAAATAGTAAATGTTGTTTCAAGCCACAGTTTTTTTCTGTTTTTGTTTTGATATTTTGTCATAGTAAAAGTAGAAAACTAATAGGGTATCTCTTATTTAAAAAAAAAAAAAAAAAAAAAATCAGGAGTAGAACTGCCACATAGGGTTTTCAAAGAGTGGCTGGAGGATTCAAACTACTACCTTTTGTGTAGTAGCCTGAGCTCTTAATCATTTTCCACCAGGGCTCCATCACAGTGCTAGCACAGGTAAAGTATTATGGGTATAATTAATACCACATATAAAATTTAACAATAATATGAAAATTTATTTTGTTTTTATTTTTAATTTTTCTTGGTTTTTCTTTTTATTTTGTTTTCTTGGATGACTAAGACATCTGGGCAGAAAATTTTGTTTTGTGAAAGGTCAAAATTTTTCTTCGAGGTTCATATAAGCATTGTGATAAATTTTATGGTGTAAAATATTGAGTTATTTTATATAAAAACATTATATTTTTGTGAAAGTATTTTACTCATCTCAACAGGACTATTTATTCACATTGAGATTTATAACAATTCATCTAGAAATAAAAGATAGAGACATAATTTTAATTAATATTATTGGGTTAAATTTTAAGTTGGGATTAAATTTATTTAAGCACTGTTTTCTCCATTACCAATTATTATTTGGTTGTTAGTGGTTAAAATGCCCAATTAATCGTTTAGGCAAAAATTTAAATGCTTGGTAGTCAATGTAGACTCAGATATTGTTCAGTTGACATTTAAGAAGTGCTCTAATCAATTATTTTATGGATAATTTTTTTTTAAGCCTGAAAATAAGATGCAGAATTTGTACTTTGCAATATGGTTTAGCATATGGATGTCTATTAAGACATTAACCTCTTAATCCTGTTTTCTTATGTATAAAATATGTTTAACAATACTCATCTTGCGGGGTTATTTTGAGAACTAGGAACAATATCAGAGAGGCATGAAAGACCCGTTTTAAATGTCAATAAATTCCACATGCCCAGTCCCATATGATAATAGTTTTACTTTTACTATTTATTCTTGAGAAAATAAATACAGAGTTCTGACCAGCTGCAAAACCTGTTTTCCCTAGAGGTCTAAAGATTAATCTGAACCATTGGTCTCTATTTTTCGTTTGGTAATTTTTCCTAATTGTATGGATGGAAATTGCTCAGTGGAACTAATTCTTTTCTTGATAATGAGAAGGAATAAAATATCTTAATATTTGGTTATATTTAGACACTCACTTTATATCCTTGTAAATACCCAAGATGAAAATTATTAAAACACTAGCTTGAATTAAATGAAGTCTAGCAGTGGTTGCTTTAAAAAGGCCTCTTTAATTGGTAACTATAAACCACTTATTTTGAAGCCAAAGTGACATTGCATTAATAATTTGAATTCTGCTTATACAAAATTCAAAAGTTCAAAAAAATTCAGAAAATAATTTTCTTAGGTTTCTTAGTACAGTAAAATCTCTCTTCTCTTCAATGTCCCCATGCACACAATAATGGTAAAGATGTGGTTAGGCATTTAATCTGTCCAAAGCACAAAAATAGAGACATTATTTTTACTAATGCTAAGGTAGGTGAATACTAACTGCAAGTAGTTTTGGGAACTCTACATTTTGCTAATACAGAAAGAGTGGGATATCGAAAACCAACCAAAAAATGTGCGTATGGTTACATATGTATGTATAGATGCATGTATGTGTGCACAGATAGATGTATGTATATGTATGTGTGCACAGATAGATGTATGTATATGTATGTGTATATACATGTATGTGTGTATACATACATACATAATAAACCACACAGAAGGTGCAGTTATAGATACTTTTTAGACATAACCAAATACCTCGCAGGATTGTTTTTCTGGGATAGTCTCATGGGACAACTCAGTCAATTAGTATAATATAGTTCATAAAGCTTGCGTTTGGTGAGTAGTGTCTGGAGTCTTAAGAGCTTGCAAATGGCCATCTAAGATGTAACTACTGGTCTCTACTTGTCCGCAGTAAAAGAGAAAAAAGGAAACGAAAGACTCAGAAAAGAAACTAATTGACTACAAAACAACAAGTTACATGACTAGTTGTCTACAAGAACCACGGTCTCATCTACCTTGAGACTAGATGGTATCCGGCTACCAACAGCAATCTTTCTGATCAGGGCCAAAATAGATGAATCTTGATGGAATGGGAGAAAAATGTGAAACAGAACTCAAATTCTTGAAAGTCTAGACTTACTGCACTGGTCAAGACAAGAAGACTCCTGAAGACTATTGCCCTGAGATGCTCTTGAAACCTTGAACCAAAACTATCCCTGAAACTATCCCCTGAGGTCACCCTTTAGGTAAATAATAGAAAAAAAAATAATAGATTGGCTCCTAAAATAAAGAATATCACCCATGAGTACTGCGCTCCTTTAAAAATCATCTATATGACATCAAATGGTCAACAATTACTCTAAAGCAAAGGTGAGAAAATAAGGGTGCAGGGATACTAGACTGCTGTAAAAAGAACAACCAAAATGAAATTAATGAGAATGTTGACACATTGTGAAAAACATAACCAACATCACTGAACAATTTGTATAGAAATTGTTAAATGGGAACCTAATTTGTTGTGTAAGCTTTCATTGAAAATACACACACAAAAAAATCTAAAAAAAAGAGTGGGATGTTCTTATTTGTTTGTTTTCACATTTTTATTTTAGATTTTCTGATCCAAATCAATTCTGCTGAATTAGACTCAATCCAAAAATCTCTTTTATTTTAATCTGTTAATTGTTTCCACCAGAGTCCCAAATGCATATTCCAATGCCAGCTTGGAGAGCCTTAGTTCTGTCCATGAGTGTAATTATGTAAGATTGATTAAATCAGAATGGAATAATTTCACAATTCTGCAATCAGCACTGTACAACAACCAGGCATTGTAAGATCAAAGTGATATCCAGTCTAACCCACATCAAAGATAATTTATACTTATCTACAACTCTTTGCAAGAATCTAAATGTGGAAGTTATCCCTTAAGAGTTCTGTGATTGTTGATTGTTTATATCCTTGGCTTTTTAATACAAAGAAAATTGGATCTTCAGAAACATTTGGGTGTCCTGCAAGACCAAGAGAGTAGAAGCCAGGCTTAAAAAAAAGCACTCCATTAATCTCAATACCGGGTTTTATACAAAATGAGATACCATGCATTCTACTATGTTGGAACAGAACTAAGCCCCTAATCACCTTGGACAACGTCTACATTTGCTTTAATATGGACACCTTGTAGTAAGTTATGGCTTAACCTACAGAAGGTTTGATGACACTGTAAGAAAAATGTTTGTCCTTGAGCACTGATGTGATTCCTCCTCCTGAGACTTATGTTAAAGGGAGCCAGTGCCCAGTATTCAATTTCCTTGACAGAGGCTGCATAGACCAGTAAACTTCAGACTCACCCATGTGAGAAGGTAGGGTGACAGAGGAGAGTCACACTCATTCACGTGCTCCCATAACTGTATAGCTATTCTTTTGGGAGTAAGTCTAATTGTTTAAGTAGTAAGTCAAGTTGAAAGTGACATGCATCAAGGTATAACCATTATCCTCATTAGTGTTGGAATATGAACCAATTTTTGTGGTTTAGCCTAGTTCTTACTCATAGAACTAGTTAATACTTAGAAAAATTCCCAATGTCTTCTGGCATTCATGGTAATGCAGAAACATCAACGAAAGATCAAAGCATGTATTGTCTAATATGCAAAAGTTGGACAAAAGATTGTAGAGTAGAGGATTTCAACACTAGCATTCTGACAGTAATACTCAGAGAGCATTTTAAATATAGGGTGCTTAGGACAAAACCCCAGACAAATTAAACCAGAATTTTTGTGGGTAATACTTGCACATCATTATTTTGTTTTAAGCTCCTCTGATAATCTAATGGGCATTTATTAACACTAGTTGATAGAGAGTGACTATTTAAAAAGCTATAAAACAAAGATAGCAACAGTATTTTTAAGAGAAAAAAATACTCATGGCTTTCTTCATTAATGGAGTGAGAAATCGTAGTTGACAGTGAAGTCAGATGAAAAGAAATATACTCCACCTATTGCCATGATGATTAAGGATTTGATGATGCCTACAGTGAAAAAGATTGTAGTCCTAGAAGAAAAAATACTGGAGGCCTATATCAGAGGTAAAGAGTGCTTGTAGAGCGTGGTTAAGGGCTACATTAGCAATGATATCCCTCATTCCATGTCCTCTTCTGAATCTGGCGTGAATTTCCGGCAGTTACCTGCTGCAACTGCTTTTACATTATCTTCAGCAAAATTCTACTTGTGTGTGATATAATAATATTGTTTAATAAATTCCTCATTTTTTTGGCTCACTTTTCTTTGAAATGCACACTTATATGGATCTCTTCCAGTCTGTTGGCCAGGTAGCTGTCTTCCAAATTTCTTGGCATAGATGAGTGAGTGCTTCCAGCATTGCATCTGTTTGTTGAAACATCTCAATTAGCATTCCATCAGTTCCTGGAGCCTATGCATTCAGTCCAGCTTGGACTTCTGCCTTTGGTTCTTGATCATATGCTACCTCCTGAAATGGTTGAATGTTGACCAATTATTTTTGGCACAATGACTGTGTATTCCTTCCACCTGCTTTTGATGTTGTCTAGACTATTTGAATAGCTTCTGTTTTCCCAGCTTCTCAGCTACAGCTTAAGTGACACTTTTTAAACATGCATCAGATCATGACACTGCTTAAAACCTTCCAATGAATTATCTCTAGAGTAAGCCATAGTTCTTACAATGCAGTCCTACCTGCATGATTCTCTCCACTGCCTACTTCTCTGATCTCATCTCCTACTATCTTAGACCTCTTTTCCTCTGCTTTAGTTACACTTGCCTCCTTGCTTTCCTTTGTCGTTCAAAGGATGCTGTCACTATATGGCATTTTCATTGGCTCTTCTATCTACCTGGAACACCTTTCCATCAAATATCCACATGATTAACTATCTCGCCACCTTCAAACCTTTGCTCACTGTTCTCCTTTTCAATGAGACTTACCCTAATCATCATTTAGTATTGCAAACTGATCTTACCCTATCTTTTCCATTTCAGTTCCTTTTATTCTGCATTATTTTTCCATAATAATTATACATACATATATATGTGTATGTGCCTGTGTGTGTATGCATATAGATAAATATATAGATGGCTGCCATGAAGTCAGCTTCCGAATCATGACAAACTAAGGCCTTGTGTGCAACAGAATGAAAATTATTACAATACTTATTATTTATTTGTGATGCTTATCACTTATTGCCTCTCACCTCTACCAGAAAGTAAGTTCTCAATAAACGTTAATGAATGCATACTGCTAGCTTCTCCAATAGTTATTTTTAGTAATAATTATAATGTTCCATATTTTTCTTACTAATAAATATAACTTCAAAATGGCAAAGGATGAAATTTGTATTATATGGTTAATGAGGTATTTTCCTACTTGTTATTTGACTCTTACTTCACTGAAATGATTTCGTTCTAATTGTCACATAATGGACTGAAATTTGTCTATCCCTAAACCTTGAATTCTGAAATTATTTTATCTCAGACTAACATATCTTTTATGGAAATATTTCCTGTTTTTCACCACGTATTTCTCTAGCACACTACCCTTCTTGGTACATGTTAGGATTTCACTTTCCTTTTCCATTGATCATGTGACTTGCTTTGGTCAATGAAGCATGAGGGAAGTCTGGTGTGTCACTTAGGAATGGAAGCTTTATAAGCCAATGTCTGATTCACCACACTATCTCTTCTCCTTTGTCATGGCAACAAGCAATATTCCAGACAGTGGGTAGCTTCATCAGCCTGTATCCCAAAGTCAGAACAATGTGAAATACAGCCCCAGCAAATCTATGATGAATATAAAGTGTGATTGGGAGAAAACCTCGATGTTTTAGCCAATTAGATTTTACAATTAATTGCTGTTTTTCACCAATTAGTTCATTCCCACTTAAGTTTCTCTCCAACTCCTTTTTAGCTATATATTTTTCTCCACCAAGCTTGGAACCTACAGTCAATACTTTAAACTATATTTTTTTAAGTGACAATTCACTTACTCATCACTTACCCAACAATTACTAACTTGGCATGCATGGAATGGGCAAAACCTCTCACAGGACAAAATCATTTAGGACTAAAACAAAAATTAAAAAAAGCATTATAATGGATATATGGGGAATATTTTTTTCAGAGATTAGGAATATTTACCAGAGGAAATAAAGATGGAGTTGAGAAATGAAAGAAGGATAAGCATCAACAAAGGGAGGAGGGAATAAAAAGAATAACAAGGACAATGTTCAGTGTGAAACACTAAAAGAAAGCTAATATAACTAGAGGGCCAACAACAACAACAACAAAAGCATGATACTAAATGAGGTTAGAGATATTGGGAGAATCTAGTCTTACAGGGCCTTATAATTTCTGTTGAAGAATTTTGTTTTAATTTCAGAGGAGTGAAAAGCTGTTGAAAAATTATAAGGTGGTAAAAAACAAATAAGATTTGCAATTTGAAAGCATCACTCTGGCTGCATCAAGGAGAAGAGATTTTAGTTCACCAAGAGTGGATGCAGATAGTTGAGTTAAGGAACAATTATAATAACCTCCGCGAGCAATGAAGCTAACTTATACCAACCTGGTGGTGGTAGACCTAAAGAGAAGCAAATGGACTTGATCAGATTTACAGAGATCATTTCCTAGAATTAGTAATAGACTGACCAGGGAAGTGAAGGAAAAGATCAACTTTGGTTAATTTCAGGAGTTTGAATGGTGTGCTTCATTGATATAAGAAAAATTGTTAAAGGACCACATTAGGAGACAAAGGCAAGGAGTTCACATCAATCTCACACACTTAGGGATTCCTACAATACTTTTTACTATATAAGCTTCTTCCCCTAATTAGACTGTAAAATCTTTATCAGGGCTATATAACACATTTATTTGTTTGCACTAAAATGTATAGTGAATCAGTAAAGTTCTTGATGATTTGCTGTAATGTGAAAGGAAGAAGAAAGAGAATCAAGGAAGAAATACTGCAAGACGCCTAAATGCAATGAGTAGCAAATATTTTTATACTTGCACAAAGAAGTGAAGCTACACAGTGATATTTTACCAGAATGAAATCACTGGTAATTAGCACTGGGTAAAGATAAAAGAATGTCATAATTACAGGAAAAGTTAGACTTTCCACTATCATCCTGTGTTTTTTTCTGCTAAACTGAGCAGTTGCCATTTAGAGGAATGATGTTCATAATTACTATAATAAATCTGTAATTTTTAAAAAATTGTCACAGGAACAATAAGATCACTTTTTAGAGAATTACCTTGACAACTGCATATGCTCTGGGGTTGAAGGCTGACACTTAACAAAAAGTTGTTTTCTTGTTACCGGTTTTTTAAATCACTACTCATCCTGCGGTTTCTGTTTTAAAGCATTTTTTTTGGCTGATTTTTTTTCCTCCTAACTATTTGATAAAATACCATGCTTTTTTATTGAAGCATATGGCAATAGACTGCTTGAGTCTAAACGTGGGCAACTGACAGATCTTGTTCCTTGCTGAGAAACAATTATTTCGATATAGCTTGACAATATGGCTTTTTCCCAGACATTCTATGCTTCATATTTCCCCTGAAGTAAGCATGCTGTTAAGAAAATTTATTCACACAGGATCCTTTATTTAACCTACAGCCATAACAATAAACTTTCCTTCTCCTAAATCCGTCTCAGACTTCCCTCTAGTGACAATAACTATGCACTGCATATACCAACTCAATATTGTTTTAAATTTTAGAAGTTTGAGCTCTCATTCTCTTTATATAATTCCTACTTCCTACCAGTTGATAGAATTTAAAGTGTCTATTTCAGCTGGAATGCTCCTTAGAAGTGAGGACAGTGAGACTTTATGTCACATACATTAGACATGTTATAAAGAGGGATCAGTCACTGGAAAATGACATCATGCTTGGTAAAGTAGAAGGTCAGTGAAAAAAGAGGAAGACCCACAATGACATGGATTGACACAGTGGCTGCAACAATGGCCTCAAGCATGATGATTGTGGGGATGGCTCAAGACTGGTTGGTGTTTTCTTCTGTTGTACATAGGGTCACTATAAGTCAGAGCCGACTCAACAGAACCCAACAACAACAACGACAATTTCCACATAGTGCAGACATTTTTCCATAATAAAAATATAGGTAGCTAATCTCATTCAGGTTCGTGTGTGTGGGTGTGTGTGGGTGTGTGTGTGTGCCAATGTTTGTGTTTGTAGATTTTGATATAGATTTTTTTCTTGCCTTTTCTTGAGATTTCTCTAAGATGACATTGAGTGTTTCTTTTCAATAAGGGCTTAACGATGTTTTCATTTTACACTCATTAATTGATAAAATTATATTAAAATTTAATTAAGATTTCTTTTTTCTAATTGAGAAGAAAAAGATTTATTAAAATAATTTCCTGACTAATATATAGCAAATTAAATACAAAAATCTATATTATGATCATTCTTCTAAACAGTCCCTCATGATACTTTAGATCTCTGAAAAATGCTATCCTAATACATTTTGTGTTTTTCTTGTATTATGCCTTAATTAATGCATTCTTGACCTCAATATATAATGTATTGTCCACTTTGAACAATGTTGTCTGTATTTCTAAACTTATTCCCAAACCTCAATTTAACAATTACTTCAATTTTCCTTTCTATGACACCAAACACATTTAGTATGTCTAGTAGAAGATATCCACTTGTCTTAAAATATTGAAAAGCTATTCCATATCTGACTGGCTTCCTTTGCTCTACCATCTCAGAGGTCTTAATTAGAATAGTGAACACAAGTAGGTATTCAATGAACACCTGCACAGTTGAACTGATCTACACAGGCGATCCCCAATGGTTCTTTATGATGAAGGAATAAATTAGAGATTTATGTATTTTTAACATAAGTAGAATACCTGTTTTGGAACTGAAGATATAGCAGTGGATCATGTTACCCATCACTTTTCATCATTTAGTGTCTCCATGTTGACAGTTACAAATATTTAATATTATTTAAAGATATGCAGAGACCTTTCCCATATTTTGCAAATTTTCCCTCTACTACATTTAAATTCATTGATTTTGTCTGGGTGAAGGCTAAGGAGGAACTTGTGGCTAAGTCTGTGGTGCCACCTTCTATGTCTAGAAGAGGCAAAAATGTTCTCTGTAGGGTATTACTTCAAGTCATTGGAAAATACTTTTAATGAAAGATACTGAAGTTAGAGCACTGACCATTTTTAAAATATACTAAGTAGATTGGACAATAATGTTCTCCTTACCTGTGCTGCAATTAGATAGGTGGCTCTGTTTAAGATGAAGCACCTAAAAAGGCACGACTTCTCACTGCAAATTTCTTTTTATAGTCGATTCAAATAAGTTATTATAGAATCTAACTCTCTCCTGAACATAATAACTTTAAAATCTAGGGAAAAAAGATATGAAGCCATTGGAGAATGAACAAAAATAGATTCTGAAAGAGGGTTGAAACTTAGAGGAGGGAGTTGGAAAGTGGTTATTTTCTTATTTTCATGGATTTTAACCAGAGGGAAAGCTAAAGTCAATACCACACAGTATGGCTAAAGCTGACAGAATAAAGTCTTCATGGGCTGAAGAGCCACAGAAAAGGACTGGGGCAACCACAGCTCCTGATAAATGAGGTGATATTACACAAAGTAGGGACCTAGAGAAAGGGAAGCACAAATTCTGCCTCTGGCTGACATCTGAAAAAGGGATGAAGAGGCAGAATTAAAATAATTCAGCAAAAGACCAAAGGACCAAAATTTAACTGGGCTGCGAACTAAGGGAGAGAAAGTTGAGCAATGTTTCAAAAAAGTTAATTGCCTGTTAAAACAAACACATAAACCCATTTTAGAGAAAATAATCAGAGTCATTACAACTTAACAAAAAAAGGGAAAATATTGCTCAGTTTCATCTGTAAGTAGACTCTAATGTTGAAATTAGAAGACAAAACCTTTAAAGTAATTCCTATAACTGTGATCAATGAGGTATAGAAAACTACGCTCACATTAAATGAAAAGATGTGAAATCTCATCAGAGGGATAGAAGGTATAACAAGCCCACTATGAAAATCCAGAATTGAAAATTAAAATACCTGAAATTAAAAATTCACTAGGTAGGTTAAAGAGAAAAATCAAGATGACAGAAAAAAAAAAAAAGTGACTTAAAATATATACATTAATAGAAATTATCAAATATTAAAAATAACAATATAAAAGAATACAGCTTTAGGTACCTGAGTGACAATTCTAAGGAAAAAAAAAAAAAATTAGCCTTAATGTATTTGGAGTCTCAGAATAAAGGAGAGAGAAAATAGAAAAAATGATCAAAGAAATTATACCTGTAAGTTTCAAAACATCAGTTAAAGCAATAATTTTTTAGAATTGAAAGACTCAGTCAATCCAAAGCATGACAAATACAAAAATAATGAAGTCTAGGCACATAATATTCAAGCAGCTGAGTACTAATGACAATGAGAAAACCTTGAAAACAGCCAAAGAAAACTAACATGTTATATATGGAAGAACAATGGTGCAAGTGAAAGCTGAGTTCTTATTAGAAACTATAGTCCAGGAAATAGTGAAAAACATGTATAAAGAGTTTAGGAGTGAGCAGGGTTCTGGTAGCCCAGAATAATACATCCAGGAAAAATATCTTTAAGCACAAAAGCAAAATTAAAACATTTCCAGATGAAAAAACAACTAAGAGAATGTATTAAAGCAGAGCTACGCTACAAGAAATAGGAAGTTATTCTGGCTGATAGAAAATGATGTCAAGAAATATGTTAGATCTGCGGAAACAATTAAAAAATACAAATGTAAATGTCCACCCAGAAATCAAAGATCATTCCTGCTTAGTGGAAATCCTATTGATTTCAACAAATCAAAAAAGGAAATTAAAAGGGACAAAGATTGGAAAAGCCCAAGGAAAATTCTCTCTATTTTCAAATTATACAGTTGTTTACATAGACTATGCTAAGGTGTCTTCAAAACAACCATTAGAACTAATAAGTTCATTTGCCATTACCATACCCCTAGTAAACAAGGTTAATATACAAAAATTAATTACATTCATAAATAATTGCATGGAATAATTAGAATTGAAATTTAAAAAATTCAATTTGTAACAGTAAAAACATTAATAAAATACTTAGGGATAAGTTAAACAAAATATTTGTAAAACTTGTACACTGAAAAATGCAACAAAATATTGTTGAGAGTACTTAAATAGTAAGTAAATAAATGGAGATGTATCCCATGTTCATGGATCAGAAGATTCAATATTGTTATACTCATAATTCCTCCTAAAATCAAATATTTAATCTCACTAAAAATTCTAGAAGGATTTTTGTATAAATTGACAAGTTGTTTCTAAAAGTTGCACAAAAATGTGAAGGACCTAGACGATCTAAAATATTCTTGGAAAAGAACAAAGGTGGGCAATGGACACAACTTGATTTTAAGATATATTAAATGCTACAATAGTCAAGAAAATGGAGCACTGGCCTAAGGAATATAAAATAAATATGCAGAGCAAAACACAGGTTATAAATTGACCCAAACTCAAAACACCAAACCCATTGCCATCATGTCAATACCAAATCATAACAGCCCTACAGGGCAGAGTAGAACTGCCTCATAGGTTTTCCACGGAGTGCCTGGTGGATTCAAACTGCCACTCTTTTGGTTAGCAGCCATAGCTCTTAACCACTACGCCACCAGGGTTTCCTAAATTGACCCATGCATACATTATTTTAAATATGTAACCAAAGTAATCCAATTTGGAAGATAAAGCATTTTCAAGCAATAATTGCTAATCCTATAGAAAGAAAAAAAAATAATGACTACATCATATCTTAGAAAAAATTAATATGAGATGGAGCATAGACTTCGATGTAAAAGATAAAGTCTTAAAGACTTTAGGGGAAAATATAGAAAAAAAATATTTAGGGACTTGGTGGTAGGGAAAGATTTCCTAGACAGGTAACAGAAATCAATAACCGTAAAAAAGTGAAAAAGCAAACTTTATCAAAATTAAGATACTTTGAAAACATATGTCTCACAAAACACTAGTCTTAAGTATATATTAAAAATTTCTGAGGTGGGGCCAAGATGGCGGACTAGGTGGACGCTACCGCGGATCCCTCTTGCAACAAAGACTCGGAAAAACAAGTGAATCTATCACATACATAACAATCTACAAACTCTGAACAACAAACACAGACTTAGAGATGGAGAACGAACAAATACGGGCAGACAGTGATCGTTTTCAGAACCAGGAGCCAGCGTACCAGACAGGTGACCTTGGGAGCCCAATTTGGGGCAGAGCCCAGGGGGGCAGAAGGCACAGACAAGGGGCCCAGCCCTAGCCCCCGAACTCATCCTGGGAGGGAGCCTAGCTGGTTGGCACGGGCGGTGTAGCGGCGCAGCCGGTGGGAGAAGTCCCCGGGAGGCAGTGACTGATCTTGGAGCGGGGAGAGCAGCGTCCCAGCCGGGGAGCCATCCCACTGGGATTTTGGCGGGCACGGGCGGGACGTGAACGTGGGGATCAGCTCTATATTCTGAGGTGCTACACTCCTAGCTCTCTGATCCCTCCCCCACCCTCCCCAGGCGGCTCCACTAACATCCGAATACCCTGAGCCAGAGGGAGAATTCAGATAGGGATCTGACTGCATTTTTTGTTTAGCTGATTACCAGGAAAAACGAGTTTCCCAGTGATGGCTCGGAGACAGCAGTCCATATCAAACCACATAAAGAAACAGACCATGACAGCTTCTCCAACCCCCCAAACAAAAGAATCAAAATCTTTCCCAAATGAAGATACAATCCTGGAATTATCAGATACAGAATATAAAAAACTAATTTACAGAATGTTTAAAGACATTACAAATGAAATTAGGCTAACTGCAGAAAAAGCCAAGGAACACACTGATAAAACTGTTGAAGAACTCAAAAAGATTATTCAAGAGCATAGTGGAAAAATTAATAAGTTGCAAGAATCCATAGAGAGACAGCATGTAGAAATCCAAAAGATTAACAATAAAATTACAGAATTAGACAACGCAATAGGAAGTCAGAGGAGCAGACTCGAGCAATTAGAATGTAGACTGGGACATCTGGAGGACCAGGGAATCAACACCAACATAGCTGGAAAAAAATCAGAGAAAAGAATTTAAAAAAATGAAGAAACCCTAAGAATCATGTGGGACTCTATCAAGAAGGATAACTTGCGAGTGATTGGAGTCCCAGAACAGGGAGGGGGGACAGAAAACACAGAGAAAATAGTTGAAGAACTCCTGACACAAAACTTCCCTGACATCATGAAAGACGAAAGGATATCTATCCAAGATGCTCATCGAACCCCATTTAAGATTGATCCAAAAAGAAAAACACCAAGACATATTATCATCAAACTTGCCAAAACCAAAGACAAACAGAAAATTTTAAAAGCAGCCAGGGAGAAAAGAAAGGTTTCCTTCAAGGGAGAATCAATAAGTTCAGACTACTCAGCAGAAACCATGCAGGCAAGAAGGGAATGGGACGACATATACAGAGCACTGAAGGAGAAAAACTGCCAACCAAGGATCATATATCCAGCAAAACTCTCTCTGAAATATGAAGGAGAAATTAAGATATTTACAGATAAACACAAGTTTAGAGAATTTGCAAAAACTAAACCAAGACTGCAAGAAATGCTAAAGGAGATTGTTTGGCCTAATGACCAATAATATCAGGTACCAGCACAATACAAGGTCACAAAACAGAACGTCCTGATATCAACGCAACTCAAATAGGGAAAGCACAAAAACAAACAAATTAAGATTAATTCTAAAAAATAAATAAATAAACAAAATAATACACATAACAGGGAATCAATAGATAAACGATCACAATAATCAAAAAGAGGGACTAAATATAGGAGGCATTGAACTGCCAGATGGAGAGTGATACAAGGCGATATAGAACGATACAAGTTAGGTTTTTACTTAGAAAAATAGGGGTAAGTAATAAGGTAACCACAAAAAGGAATATCAATTCCATAACTCAAGAAAAAAGCCAAGAAAAATGTAACGACTCAACTAACATAAAGTTAAACATTATGAAAATGAGGATCTCACAATCTACTAAGAAAAACGTCTCAGCACAAAAAAGTATGTGGAAAAATGAAATGACCAACAACACACATGAAAAGGCATCAAAATGACAGCACTAAAAACTTATTTATCTATAATTACGCTGAATGTAAATGGACTAAATGCACCAATAAAGAGACAGAGAGTCACAGACTGGATAAAGAAACACGATCCATCTATATGCTGCCTACAAGAGACACACCTTAGACTTAGAGACACAAACTAAAACTCAAAGGATGGAAAAAAATATATCAAGCAAACAATAAGCAAAAAAGAAGAGGAGTAGCAATATTAATTTCTGACAAAATAGACTTTAGGCTTAAATCCACCACAAAGGATAAAGAAGGACACTATATAATGATAAAAGGGACAATTGATCAGGAAGACATAACCATATTAAATATTTATGCACCCAATGACAGGGCTGCAAGATACATAAATCAAATTTTGACAGAATTGAAAAGTGAGATAGACACCTCCACATTTATAGTAGGAGACTTCAGCACACCACTTTCGGAGAAGGACAGGACATCCAGTAAGAAGCTCAATAGAGACACGGAAGACCTACTTACAACAATCAACCAACTTGACCTCATTGACTTATACAGAACTCTCCACGCAACTGCTGCAAAATATACTTTTTTTTCTAGTGCACATGGAACATTCTCTAGAATAGACCACATATTAGGTCATAAAACAAATCTTTGCAGAATCCAAAACATTGAAATATTACAAAGCATCTTCTCAGACCACAAGGCAATGAAACTAGAAATCAATAACAGAAAAACTAGGGAAAAGAAATCAAATACTTGGAAACTGAACAATACCCTCCTGAAAAAAGACTGGGTTATAGAAGACATCAAGGAGGGAATAAGGAAATTCTTAGAAAGCAACGAGAATGAAAATACTTCCTATCAAAACCTCTGGGACACAGCAAAAGCAGTGCTCAGAGGCCAATTTATATCTATAAATGCACACATACAAAAAGAAGAAAGAGCCAAAAGCAGAGAACTGTCCCCACAACTTGAACAAATAGAAAGTGAGCAACAAAAGAACCCATCAGGCACCAGAAGAAAACAAATAATAAAAAAACAGAAAATCAATTGAAAGAATTAACAAAGCCAAAAGCTGGTTCTTTGAAAAAATTAACAAAATTGATAAACCATTGGCTAGACTGACTAAAGAAAAACAGGAAAGGAAACAAATAACCCGAATAAGAAACGAGAAGGACCACAGCACAACAAAGCCAAATGAAATTAAAAGAATCA
Source organism: Loxodonta africana (assembly GCF_030014295.1). Lineage (NCBI taxonomy): Eukaryota > Metazoa > Chordata > Mammalia > Proboscidea > Elephantidae > Loxodonta > Loxodonta africana. The sequence goes on from NC_087355.1 coordinate 64,803,496, forward strand.
TTTCAGATTACTACGAAAAATTGTACTCTAACAAATTTGAAAACCTAGAAGAAATGGATAAAATCTTGGAAAAACACTACCTACCTAAACTAACACATTCAGAAGTAGAACAACTAAATAGACCCACAACAAAAAAAAGAGATTGAAACGGTAATCAAAAAACTTCCAACAAAAAAAAGTCCTGGCCCGGACGCTTCACTGCAGAGTTCTACCAAACCTTCAGAGAAGACTTAACACCACTACTACTGAAGGTATTTCAAAGCATAGAAAAAGACGGAATACTACCCAACTCATTCTATGAAGCTACCATCTCCCTGATACCAAAACTAGGTAAAGACATTACAAAAAAAGAAAATTATAGACCTATATCCCTCATGAACAAAGATGCAAAAATCCTCAACAAAATTCTAGCCAATAGAATCCAACAACACATCAAAAAAATAATTCACCCTGATCAAGTGGAATTTATACCAGGTATGCAAGGCTTTTTTTTTTTTTTTTTATGCAAGGCTGGTTTAATATCAGAAAAACCATTAATGTAATCCATCACATAAATAAAACAAAAGATAAAAACCACATGATCTTATCAATTGATGCAGAAAAGGCATTTGACAAAGTCCAGCACCCATTTATGATAAAAACTCTTACCAAAATAGGAATTGAAGGAAAATTCCTCAACATAATAAAGGGCATCTATGCAAAGCCAACAGCCAAGATCACTCTAAATGGAGAGAACCTGAAAGCATTTCCCTTGAGAACGGGAACCAGACAAGGATGCCCTTTATCACCGCTCTTATTCAACATCGTACTTGAAGTCCTAGCCAGGGCAATTAGGCTAGACAAAGAAATAAAGGGTATCCAGATTGGCAAGGAGGAAGTAAAGCTATCACTATTTGCAGATGACATGATCATATACACAGAAAACCCTAAGGAATCCTCCAGAAAACCACTGAAACTAATAGAAGAGTTTGGAAGAGTCTCAGGTTATAAAATAAACATACAAAAATCACTTGGATTCCTCTACATCAACAAAAAGAACACCGAAGAGGGAATAACCAAATCAATACCATTCACAGTAGCCCCCAAGAAGATAAAATACTTAGGAATAAATCTTACCAAGGATGGAAAAGACCTATACAAAGGAAACTACAAAGCTCTACTACAAGAAATTCAAAAGGACATACTTAAGTGGAAAAACATACTCTGCTCATGGATAGGAAGACTTAACATAGTAAAAATGTCTATTCTACCAAAAGCCATCTATACATTTAACGCACTTCCGATCCAAATTCCAATGTCATATTTTAAGGGGATAGAGAAACAAATCACCAATTTCATATGGAAGGGAAAGAACCCCCGGATAAGCAAAGCATTACTGAAAAAGAAGAAGAAAGTGGGAGGCCTCACTCTACCTGATTTCAGAACCTATTATATAGCTACAGTAGTCAAAACAGCCTGGTACTGGTACAACAATGGAACAGAATTGAGAACCCAGATATAAATCCATCCACGTATGAGCAGCTGATATTTGACAAAGGACCAGTGTCAGTTAATTGGGGAAATGATAGTCTTTTTAACAAATGGTGCTGGCATAACTGCATATCCATTTGCAAAAGAATGAAACAGGACCCATACCTCACACCATGCACAAAAACTAACTCCAAGTGGATCAAAGACCTAAACATAAAGACTAAAACGATAAAGATCATGGAAGAAAAAATTGGGACACCCCTAGGAGCCCTAATACAGGGCATAAACAGAATACAAAACATTACCAAAAATGATCAAGAGAAACCCGATAACTGGGAGCTCCTAAAAATCAAACACCTATGCTCATCTAATGACTTCACCAAAAGAGTAAAAAGACCACCTGAAGACTGGGAAAGAATATTCAGCTATGACATCTCAGACCAGCGCCTGATCTCTAAAATCTACATGATTCTGTCAAAACTCAACCACAAAAAGACAAACAACCCAATCAAGAAGTGGGCAAGGGATATGAACACATATTTCACTAAAGAAGATATTCAGGCAGCCAACAGATACATGAGAAAATGCTCCCGATCATTAGCCATTAGAGAAATGCAAATTAAAACTATGATGAGATTCCATCTCACACCAACTAGACTGGCATTAATCCAAAAAACACAAAATAATGAATGTTGGAGAGGCTGCGGAGAGATTGGAACTCTCATACACTGCTGGTGGGAATGTAAAATGGTACAACCACTTTGGAAATCCATCTGGCGTTATCTTAAACAGTTAGAAATAGAACTACCATACAACCCAGAAATCCCACTCCTCGGAATATATCCTAGAGAAACAAGAGCCTTCATACAAACAGATATATGCACACCCATGTTTATTGCAGCTCTGTTTACGATAGCAAAAAGCTGGAAGCAACCAAGATGTCCGTCAACGGATGAATGGGTAAATAAATTGTGGTATACTCACACAATGGAATACTACGCATCGATAAAGAACAGTGACGAATCTCTGAAACATTTCATAACATGGAAGAATCTGGAAGGCATTATGCTGAGCGAAATTAGTCAGAGGCAAAAGGACAAATATTGTATAAGACCATTATAAGATCTTGAGAAATAGAAAAAACGGAGAAGAACACATACTTTTGTGGTTACAAAGGGGGGAGGGAGGGAGGGAGGGAGAGGGTTTTTTATTGATCAATCAGTAGATAAGAACTGCTTTGGGTGAAGGGAAAGACAACACTCAATACAAGGAAGGTCAGCCTAATTGGACTGGACTAAAAGCAAAGAGGTTTCCGGGATAAAATGAATGCTTCAAAGGTCAGCGGAGCAGGGACTGGGGTCTGGGGAACATGGTTTGAGGGGACTTCTAAGTCAATTGGCAAAATAATTCTATTATGAAAACATTCTGCATCCCACTTTGAAATGTGGCGTCTGGGGTCCTAAATGCCAACAAGCGGCCATCTAAGATACATCAATTGGTCTCAACCCACCTGGAGCAAAGGCAAAGGAAGAACGCCAAGGTCACAGGACAACTAAGAACCCAAGAGACAGAAAGGGCCACATGAACCAGAGACCTACATTATCCTGAGACCAGAAGAACTAGTTGGTGCCCGGCCACAATCGATGTCTGCCCTGTCAGGGAGCACAACAGACAACTCCTGAGGGAGCAGGAGACCAATGGGATACAGACCCCAAATTCTCATAAAAAGACCATACTTAGTGGTATGACTGCGACTAGAGGAATCCCGGAGGCAATGCTCCCCAGACCTTCTGATGGCACAGGACAGGAACCATCCCCGAAAACAACTCATCAGACATGAAAGGGACTGGTCAGTGGGGGGGAGAGAGATGCTGATGAAGAGTGAGCTAATTAAATCAGGTGGACACTGGAGAGTGTGTTGGCAACTCTTGACTGGTGTGGGGATGGGAAGATATAGAGAGAGGGAAGACGGCAATATTGGCACGAAAGGAGAGACTGAAAGGGTTGACTCAATAGGGGGAGAGCAAGTGGGAGAAGGGAGTAAGATGTATGTAAACTTACATGTGACAGACTGATTGGAATGGTAAATGTTCACTTGAAGCTTAATAAAAATTAATTAAAAAAAAAATTCTAAAACTATGACAAAACTGAAGGCACAAGGAAAACATTAGCCTAAAGGACTAAAGGACCACATGAACCAGAGACTCCACCAGTCTGAGGCCAGAACTGGATGGTGCCCAGCTACAACCAATAACTGCCCTGACAGTGAACACAGCAGAGAGCCCCAGACAGAGCCGGATGAAAATGTAGAATAGAACTCAAATTCATATAAAAGACTGGACTTAACAGTCTAACAGAGACTGTGGAGGAACCCACGAAACTGTGGTCCCCAGAAGCACTGTTAACCCAAAACTGAAACCATTCTCAAATCCCACTCTTCAGACAAGGATTAGACAAGACTATTAAAAAAAAAAAAAAAAATACATGTGAGATATGTGCTTCTTAGTTCAATCAGGTACACGAGACCAAACAGGCAGCTTCTGTCCAAAAGTAGAATGAGAAGGCAGGAAAAGATAGGAACTAGTCGAATGGACACAGAGAATCCAGGGTGGAAAAGGAGGCATGTGCTGTCACATTGTGAGCATTGCCACTAATGTCACAAAACACTATGTGTACAAATGTTTGTAGGAGAAATTAACTTGAGTTGTAAAATTTCACCTTATAAAATAAATCTAAATTAAAAAAAAAAAATCTAAAACTATCTCCTGTTCAGAGTCCTGGTGGTGCAGTGGTTAAGAGCTTCGCTGATAACCAAAAGGTAGGCAGGTGGAATCCACCAGCTGCTCCTTGGAAATCCTATGGGACAGTTCTACTCTATCCTGTAGGGACACTATAAGTCCACCACCCCTGAACATTGTCTTTATTTAGAGTTTCTTATCACAATTAATGGCAGCTCCGTTTACTTATTTGCTCCAACCAAAACCTTTAGTGCTGTCTTTTAATTATTGCCTTCGTTAACATCCCATATCTAATCTCTCAGTAAATTTATTTACGGTTTCCTTCAAAATAAATGGAGAGTATAACCACTTCTGGAAACTCTGGTGGTGTAGTGGTTAAGTGTTATGGCTGCTAACCAAAAGATCGGCAGTTTAAATCCACCAGGCACTCCTTGGAAACTCTGTGGGGGCAGTTCTTTTCTGTTCTATAGGGTCGCTATGAGTCAGAATGACTGGATGCAATGAGTTTTATTACCATTTCTAAAAACCTGGGATATTTAAACGACACAACATTGCTTGCAGAAAGTGAAGATGAAGTACTTACTGATGAAGATCAAAGATTATAGCCTTCAGTATGGATTGAACTTAACATAAAGAAAGCAAAAATCCTCACAACTGGACCAATAAGCAACATCATGATAAACTGAGAAAAGACTGACGTTCTTAAGGATTGTATTTTACTTGGATTCATAAACAACACCTACACTAGCAGCAATCAGGAAATTAAATGACGCGTTGCACTGGGCAAATCTGTTGCAAAAGACCTCTTTAAAAAACTGTTGAGAAACAAAGATGTCACTTTGAGGATTAAGGTGTGCCTGACCCAAGCCATGATATTTTCAATTTTCTTATTTGCATAGGAAATCTGGACAATGAATAAGGAAGACAGAAGAAGAATTGATGTCTTTGAATTATGGTGTTGGAGAAGAATATTAAATATACCATGGACTGCCAGAAGAACAAACAAATCTGTCTTGGAAGAAGTACAGCCAGCATGCTCCTTAGAAGCAAGGATGGCAAGACCTCATCTCAAGTACGTAGGTTTAGGTTATCAGGAGGACCAGTCCCTGGAGAAGGATATCATTCTTGGTAAAGTCGGTGGTCAGTGAATAAAAGGAAGACCTTCAAGGAGATGAATTGACACAATGGCAGCAACAATAGGCTCAAGCATAAAAACAATTGTGAGGATGATGAAGGGCCAGGCCGTGTTTTGTTCTGTTGTACATAGCAATGAGTTGGAACCAACTCAAAGGTATCTAACAACAACAACAACATAACCACTTCACTCCAACTACCATAATCCAAGCCATCCTCATCTTGTCTTTGGTTGGCCTCAGCAGCATCTTATTAGTTTTCACTCTTTCTCCTTATACTCTATTTTTCAAGCCTAGTGGAGTTAAACATTTATCTGTTCATATCCCTCTTTGTTCAAAACTCTCTAATGAATGTCCATCACACTTAGAATATACATTTATGAACATCACCTGTGAGACCTTATGTGATTCACTCCTGCACAAAATTTGTTATACTTTTGAGGCCAAATTCCCTTTCCTCTGTGAAATCTCAGCTTTTGCTCTTAAGGGCTTTCAATTGATTGGATGAGGGCCACCCACATTATTGAGGATAATCTCCTTGTCTTAGTCATCTAGTGCTGCTATAACAGAAATACCACAAGTGGATGGCTTTAACAAAGAGAAATTTATTTCTTCACAGTAAACTAGGCTAAAAGTCCAAATTTAGGATGTCAGCTTCAAGGGGAAGGCTTTCTCCCTCTGTCAGTCCTCATCAATCTTCCCCTGGAATAGGACCTTCTCCACACATGAACCCTGGGTCCAAAGGGCGTGCTCTGCTCCCGACACTTATTTCTTGGTGGTATGAGGTCCCTCAACTCTTTGCTTGCTTCCCTTTCCTTTTATGTCTTATAAGATAAAAGGTGGTGCAGGTCACACCCAGGGAAACTCCCTTTACATTGGATTAGGGATGCGACCTTAGTAAAGATGTTACAATCCCACCATAACCCTCTTTTACATAAAATTACATTCACAAAATGGAGGACAACTATACAATTTGGCCTAAACAAGTCGACACATATTTTGGGGGGACAGAATTCAATCCATAACACTCCTTCACTTAAACTCAACTGATTGTAAATGTTAATCACTAGTGCTTGACCAAACAACAGGGCACCACACCCTGGCCAAGCTGACATATAAAAATAACCATCACGTAGGACAAATGTCCCCCACTTATCTGTCAGTTTATCATACCGTGGGGGCTTGTGTGTTGCTATGATACGGGAAGCTATGCCACCGGTATTCAAATACTAGCAGGGTCACCTATGGAGGACAGGTTTCAGGTGAGCTTCCAGACTAACACAGACTAGGAAGAAGGACCCAGCAGTCTACTTCTGAAAAGCATTAGCCAGTGAAAACCTTATGAATAGCAGCGGAACATTGTCCGATATAGTGCTGGAAGATGAGCCCCCCAGGTTGGAAGACACACAAAAGATGACTGGGGAAGAGCTGCCTCCTCAAAGTAGAGTTGACCTTAATGAAGTCGATGGAGTAAAGCTTTTGGGACCTTCATTTGCTGATGTGGCACAACTCAAAATGAGAAGAAATAGCTGCAAACATCCATTAATAATCGGAACCTGGAATGTACAAAGTATGAATCTAGGAAAATTAGAAATCATCAAAAATGAAATGGAACACATAAAGATCAATATCCTAAGCATTAGTGAGCTGAAATGGACTGGCATTGGCCATTTTGAATCCAACAATCATATAGTTTACTATGCTGGGAATGACAACTTGAAGAGGAATGGTGTGGCATTCATAGTCAAAAAGAACGTTTCGAGGTCTATCCTGAAGTACAACACTCTCAGTGACAGGATAATATCCATACGCCTACAAGGAAGACCAGTTAATACGACTATTATTCAAATTTACGCACCAACCACTAGGGCCAAAGATGAAGAAATAGAAGATTTTTATCAGCTGCTGCAGTCTGAAATTGATCAAACATGCAGTCAAGATGCATTGATAATTACTAGTGATTGGAATGTGAAAGTTGGAAACAAAGAAGAAGGATCAGTAGTTGGAAAATATGAGCTTGGTGATAGAAAAAATGCCAGAGGTCGAATGATAGAATTTTGCAAGACCAAAGACTTCTTCACTGCAAATACCTTCTTTCATCAACATAAACGGCGACTATACACATGGACCTCGCCAGATGGAACACACAGAAATCAAATTGACTACATCTGTGGAATGAGAGGATGGGAAAGCTCAATATCATCAGTCAGAACAAGGCGGGGGCCGACTGCAGAACAGACCATCAATTGCTCATATGCAAGTTCAAGCTGAAACTGAAGAAAATCAGAGCAAGTCCATGAGAGCCAAAACACAACCTTGAGTATATCCCACCTGAATTTAGAGACCATCTCAAAAATAGATTTGACACATTGAACGCTAGTCACCGAAGACCAGACGAGTTGTGCAATGACATCAAGGACATCGTTCAAGAAGAAAGCAAGAGGTCATTGAAAAGACAGGAAAGAAAGAAAAGACCAAGATGGATGTCAGAGGAGGCTCTGAAACTTGCTCTTGAGCGTTGAGCAGCTAAAACAAAAGGAAGAATTGATGAAGTAAAAGAACTGAACAGAAGATTTCAAAGGGCCTCTCGAGAAGACAAAGTAAACTATTATAACGACATGTGCAAAGAGCTGGAGATGGAAAACCAAAAGGAAAGAACACACTCGGCGTTTCTCAAACTGAAAGAACTGAAGAAAAAATTCAAGCCTCGAGTTGCAATAGTGAAGGATTCCATGGGGAAAATATTGAACGATGCAGGAAGCATCAAAAGAAGATGGAAGGAACACACAGAGTCACTATACCAAAAAGAATTAGTTGATATTCAGCCATTTCAAGAGGTGGCATATGATCAGGAACTGATGGTACTGAAGGAAGAAGTCCAAGCTGCTCTGAAACCATTGGTGAAAAACAAGGCTCCAGGGATTGATGGAACATCAATTGAGATGTTTCAACAAACAGATGCAGTGCTGGAGGTGCTCACTCGTCTATGCCAAGAAATACGGAAGGCAGCTTCCTGGCCAACTGACTGGAAGAGATCCATATTTCTGCCTATTCCCAAGAAAGGTGATCCAACTGAAGGTGAAAATTATAGAACAATATTATTAATATCACACGCAAGCAAAATTTTGTTTAAATCATTCAAAAACAGCTACAGCAGTACATGGACAGGGAACTGCCAGAAATTCAGGCTGGTTTCAGATGAGGATGTGGAACCAGGGATATCATTGCTGATGTCAGATGGATCCTGGCTGAAAGCAGAGAATACCAGAAGGATGTTTACCTGTGTTTTATTGACTATGCGAAGGCATTCGACTGTGTGGATCATAATAAACTATGGATAACACTGCAAAGAATGGGAATTCCAGAACACTTAATTGTGCTCATGATGAACCTTTACATAGATCAAGAGGCAGGTGTTCGGACAGAACAAGGGGATACTGATCGGTTTAAAGTCAAGAAAGGTGTGTGTTAGGTTTGTATTCTTTCACCATACCTGTTCAATCTGTATGCTGAAAAAATAATACGAGAAGCTGGACTATATGAAGAAGAATGGGGCTTCAGGATTGGAGGAAGACTTATTAACAACCTGCCTTATGCAGATGACACAACCTTGCTTGCTGAAAGTGAAGAGGACATGAAGCACCTACTAATGAAGATCAAAGACCACAGCCTTAAGTATGGATTACACTTCAACATAAAGAAAACAAAAATCCTCACAACTGGACCAATGAGCAACATCATGATAAATGGAGAAAAGATTGAAGTTGCGAAGGATTTCATTTTCCTTGGGTCCACAATCAACAGCCATGGAAGCAGCAGTCAAGAAATCAAAAGACGCATTGCATTGGGCAAACCTGCTGCAAAGGACCTCTTCAAAGTGTTAAAGAGCAAAGATGTCACCCTGAAGACTAAGGTGCGCCTGACCCAAGCCATGGTATTTTCAATCACATCATACGCGTGTGAAAGCAGGACAATGAATAAGGAAGACCGAAGAAGAATTGACGCCTTTGAATTGTGGTGTTGGCAAAGAGTATTGAATATACCATGGACTGCCAGAAGAACGAACAAATCTGTCTTAGAAGAAGTACAACCAGAATGCTCCTTAGAGGCAAGGATGGCAAGACTGTGTCTTGCATACTTTGGACATGTTGTCAGGAGGGATCAGTCCCTGGAGAAGGACATCATGCTTGGCAGAGTACAGGGTCAGCGGAAAAGAGGAAGGCCCTCAAAGAGGTGGATTGACACAGTGGCTGAAATAATGAGCTCAAGCATAACAATTATTGTATGGATGGCGCAGGACCGGGCAGTGTTTTGTTCTGTTGTGCATAGGGTCACTATGAGTTGGAACCAACTCAACGGCACCTAACAACAACAACAGGACAAATGTACAAATTACTTTTTAGTATACAAGGCCACAGCCCTGAAATTTTCGATTTGCCACCATTCTGTGTAGGGAAGATTCCAACACCAACATATATGAATGTGCATTTTTTATTTTCTCCAGAGTACTTAACACGTCACCAGTATAAATCAGGTTGTCTGTACTATATGTTTCATTTGATTTTCCATTTGACAAAAAAATTTCCAACTGTTACATTTTTTCATTTAATAACCTCCATTAAAAATCATAACTTCTTTTTGTCATATATAATTGATGAGTCAAAGTCTTTTATTTGTAAAACAACTTATTTAGTTTAATAAATCTAAATAAAATACTTGAATCATTTTCTTGGTCCATTGTTTATTATTTGTAAATAAAACTAGATATAAAATTGTAAGAGGCTACAAAAACACTTAGAATGTTTCCTAAAGAAAATGAAGTATAGTGTAATTAATTGGACATATTTAAAAAACTTGCATCATAGTTGGCTTACTATAAAGACTTCCCATAATTTCAGCACCGGTTTTCTCCTGAGCCTCAGGGCTATATATTTAACCATCTGGGTATTATTTCTTTCAATATCATGCTTTCTGTCTGATTGTCCAAAAAATTGTACATTATCCCCAAGTTTGCCTTCAAACTTTCACATCCAAGCACTAATTCCTATAGAAGCTATCTCCTACAGGTCTTTCTAATTCAACTATTTTATTCAATTCCAATTTTTACTTTATCGGTGTAAGCTATAATCTCCCATCTGTAACAACATTTGTTTTTAGTCCTATCATCTCAAAAACATTCTTCAAACTACTGTCAGAGACATCTTTCTAAAATCTATATCTGGTTCTGTCACTTTCTTCAAGATACTTTAACTACCTTTCATTTTAATTAGGATAAAATCTAAAATATTTCTCATGGTTTATAAAGCTCTGTATGATCTTCACTCTCTATACATCTAAAGACTCATGTCTCATTATTCCTCTTTCATATTATTCTTTAATACACATTATTTCCCCAGATATTCTTCACTGGCCCTGAAATTTTGGATTTGCCATCATCCCGTGCTTTCTCTGATTCATCATATTCCTCTCTCCCTCTTTGCTTTGATAACACTGTTGAAACTGTCCCTTTTTATCTCATTGTACTTGAAATTGTTTCTATATTATTCGACACTACTTTTCCAGCACCCCTTACAGTGCCTGGAATCATATATCTTTAATAAAAATTGTTAGTTAGAAATAATCTTCTCTGCCTTTAAAAACCCTACTTTATTGACTTGCGTAAAGATATTTCTGATACATTAGGTATTTCATAAAGTATGTTAGGAAAAACATTTGCTTAAGTGGGTGTTCATTTTTCAATTAGCTCTCCTTTTAAGTGCTACTTAGAAGTTTGCTTGTTTTAAATTATCTGTCTTTCTCACACTAAGGTAATATTCCACAACAAAACTCTCTTGAAACTTCTCACCGAATAGGTTAGTTATCCCATCATACTTTCCAACCTTTTCTTGTCAATTTGGTATAGGAAGATTATGCACAACTCAGGTGAGCAAGGAGAAGCTCAGTGTTGGCAAAAGAGGATAGAATTACAAGTCTACCCATTCTCTATTCTGTGTTAATGAAATTCCTTTACATGGAATATATATTGAATTTTGAGTAATTTTCAGAATAATTATTCAAGAATATATCCAATATAAACATGGACTGGACTTTTTTTGTTCTCATAGAATGGAGTCAGCAATGAATTTTAATTATGACAGAATACCTGTAACATTTTTTCTCACTTTTGCCCCCTCAGCTCCCTCTAAAAAAAAACAAACACCACTGCCATCTAGTCATTTCAGAGTCATAGTGACCTATAGGACAAAGTAGAACTGTCCCATAGAGTTTCAAGGACTGCCTGGTGGATTTGAACTGCCAATCTCTGGGTTAGCAGCCATAGCTCTTAACCAGTATGCCACCAGGGTTTTAGCTCCCTCTGTTGTTGTGGAAACCCTGGTAGTGTAGTGGTTAAGTACTACGGCTGCTAACTAAGAGGTTGGCAGTTTGAATCCGCCAAGGGCTCCTTGGAAACTCTATGGGGCAGTTCTACTCTGTCCTATAGGGTCGCTATGAGTAGGAATCGACTCCATGGCAGTGGTTTGGTTGTTGTTGTTAGGTACCACTCAGTCGGTTCAGACTCCTAGTGACCGTATGTACCACAGAACAAAACACTGCCGGGTCCTCCGCCATTCTTGCAATCATTGTTATGCTTGAGCCCATTGTTGGAGCCACTGTGTCACTCCATCTCATTGAAGGTCTTCCTCTTTTCTGCTGACTCTTACTTTACCAAGCATGACGTCCTTCTCTGGGGACTGATCCCTCCTGACCAAAGTATGTAAGACACAGTCTTGCCATTCTTGCTTCTAAGGAGCATTCTAGTTGTACTTCTTACAGGACAGATTTGTTTATTCTTTTGGCAGTCCATGCTCTATTCAATATTCTTCAACACCACAATTCAAAGGCTTCAATTCTTGTTCGGTCTCCCTTGTTCATTGTCCAGCTCCCTCTAGTGTCAGTAAATATGCACTGTTTGCTGTCCTAAGAATTTGGTTTGTTTAGCAAAATACGTTTTAAGTAAAATATATTCACTTCATTTGTAAACTTGGCCCCTTTTCAATGATAGTATGTCTTCACTTGTACAATAGTTTTATAAAACATATCAGATAAAGTTAACCCCCTAGCAATGGTCTCAGGAAATTCTTGACTATTCTTAGCCCTTTATTGTGTATTTCATATTTAGTTTAACAAACATTACAAAAACAAAAACAAGCAGTAGAACTATTAACGGGAATTTTTATTACAATTCCACTGAATCTGTAAATTGATTTGAGGATAATGGTCATTTTATGCTATCTAGTCTTTCTTCCTAAGAATATGTATGTATGTCTCCTTTAATATCCTTAATACATTTTCATGGTTTTCTCTATAAAATCTTGCATATTTTTTATTAGATTTATTCCTGAAAAAAACTTGCCCTACAAAACTCCTATTTCTGTAACAAGAATTACCTCAAATATGAGTCGTAATTGTAATGGCATCAATATAATGTGAAAGTTCTATCTATTCATATGTGAGTTTCCCCAATGTGTTGATATCTTCTCCAACAACAGCTGAACTCAAACAGCTGGTAATAGTAAGCGACTTGAATATAGTACTAATGCAATGTCACAGTTCTTTCTTTGGCTCAGTTTTGCTTAAGTTTTTTTTTTTTTTTTTGAGAGTGAGGCTGTTGAAAGCTGCTATAGTCTTACAGAGACTTTGTAAAAACCAGGAAACAAACATGTTTCTGAGTGAAAACAAGAGACATGAAGTTGAAAAACAATTGCGGCAGGCTGCCCACGAGAGCTTCCTGATTCTGTTATCACGTGTCTTAAAGGTAATTGAAAACAAGCCAGGTGAATGGAACAAACTGTCACAGTGCAAAAGGCAACAGGGTTGATCTTGGTGGCATCAGGTACTGTGTATAGCCGATAAACAGGATCTACTTGAAACCACATAAGTATAGTTTATTTATATTGTTTATTAATCAAAGAAGATGATGGTATGAAAAGTGGGGGGGGGCAGTAAGCCTTTTTTAAGCTAATGCAAATAAAAAAAATTCAAAACAATGAGCCAGATAATTTATCTCTAGTCTTTATTTTTGTAAAGTTGATTGGTTTTTTCCCTTACCTGTAGTTATTGATAAAGATAGCTCCCTCCCCATCCCCCCCATCGAGCAGGTGAAATTCTTCCTTACACCCTTCATCAGGTTACATTTGCCTGTTTAAAAAACAAAACAGAAACTTCCACATATGCTGTCATTTAACTTTTATTACAGGAATTTGGCGTGTTTTTAAATCTGCTACTATTTTATTAGGAATGTTATTGATTTTGTTAGTGGTCTAGTTATAAAGTTGTACAGGATTTAAATTATTTGCCTTTATTTCTATTTTTTGCATAATCAGATTCTTTTTTTTTTTTCTTTTAAACATATAATTTTGCAGAACACAAGGGTTTTCAGAAGCATATATAACAATCCGTTCCAGGAGTACCCTCAGCCTTATTGGTGCTAAACTCAAAAACCAAACCCACAGCTGTCGACTAGGTTCAAACTCAGGGACCTCACACGATTTCCAAGGCCGGTTTTAAGGCTGTAAATCTCTGTGGAAGAAGCTGCCGCATCTTCCTCCCTTGGGGCCCCTGGTGGTTTCAAACTGCAGGCCTTTCCATTAGCAGTTGATTGCATTAACCATTATGCTACCAGGGCTCCTTTATTGGTGCTAGTATATAGAAATTGATTTGATTTTTGATTACAGTTGGCCCTCTGTATGCACAGGTTCTGCATCCACGGATGCAACCAAGCACGGATCAAACATATTCAAAAACAAACAAACAAAAAAGAAGTTCCAAAAAGAAAACTTGAATTTGCCACTCTCTGAGCACTAGGCTGAATTCACGAGAATGAAGTGATGTGTGCCCACACTCTGCTGTAGCCTTCCACCATTTCAAAGATCCCCAGTCTCTCTCCTGGAAACCTTGGTGCCTAGTGGTTAAGTGCTACCGCTGCTAACCAAGAGGTTGGCAGTTCAAATCCGCCAGGCACTCCTTGGAAACTCTATGGGGCAGTTCTACTCTGTCCTATAGGGTCGCTATGAGTCGGAATCGACTCTACGGCAGTGGGTTTGGGTTTTTTTGGTTCAGTCTCTCTCCAGCCCTACTTGTTTGAGCGTTGTTTCCCTTCAGCCTTGTCATTATTCCCTAAATAATGCGATACTATATAATGAATAGCTACATAACATTAACATTGTATTAGGTATTATATGTAATCTAGAGATGATTTAAGGTATATGAGAGGACGTGCTTAGGTTATATACAAATACTAACCCAACCCAGTGCGGTGGAGTCGATTCTGACTCATAGCGACCCTATAGGAATACTACACCGTTTTATTTTAGGGACTTGAGCATCCTTGGGTTTTGGTATCCACAGGGGTCCTGTAACCAAACCCCCACAGATATGGAAGGGCGATTGTACTTGTTTTGTTTATCTTGTTTTACACATAAAAAAAAAAAAAAAAAAATCCTACCCATTTTTTCACTAACTTTATTACTTGCTTGCTCCTGACTTCTTTGGATTTAACTTACTAGCTTTCCAACTCCTGAGAAGTTTAATTTTCAAAAAAGTTAAAACCATGACTCTCAAAGAATACAGAAAAAAACACACGTCGAAGATTCATTTAAATCTTTCATGATGAGACCAGCAGGATATAAAGCTAGCTCAAAAAGCATTTGAGTTAGTTAGCCATGAAAATCATGCTGAAATACATATGTTAAATTAAAGACAGAAGCAATTAATATCCTATGGGGAACAAAAACTGTAACATTTGGGAATATCTTTTCTACCAAACATAAATTATTTATACTTCTCTGGACAAAATTTTACAAGTAAATTTTTAAGTTCAGAGAGTATAGGGCCCCTAATACATAGAAAATATTAAGTCAAAGAAAGGTACACTCTTCTAGAAAACTAAATATTTTTGGAGTGAACCTGTTAGGCAACATTCTAGTATAACATAGAAATGCCATGTGATCATCCTTTTCCCTTATTTCTATTTTTGCATAAATATCTTAATATGTTTCAAGTAGAATGGTTAATTCACAAATTTTTAGATTTCTTTTTTTCTAATATCTTATGTAATCAACAAATTTCCAACTAAGTACAGCTTTTACCTGCATTCAAAGCTTTGTATGACATATATTACATAGAATTTACTGTAAGATATTCTTAAATTTTCTTTATGGTGTTTTATTTCTCCTACAAATTTTTAGAAGTTTTCAAAAATTATTTGAATATATGGGCTTTGATTAAGTATCTATAGATAATAAATTCTAACTGAATGTTAAATTCTAGTAATTGAGTTGTACTCATAGATTATAGCCTAAATATTACCAATACTTGAAACATTTTTGAGACTGTTTTATGTGGTAAGTTTTCACAAATTTTTCATGTTTGCCTGAAAATAATGTATGTTGCCAAATTTTGGTTGTAATATTTTACATGTCTACTAAATCACTAAGGAAACTTGGTGGTTAAGCACTCAGCTGCTAACTGAAAGTTTGGCAGTTCAAATCCACTAGCCATTCTGCAGGACAAAGATGTGGCAGTCTGCTCCTGTAAAGATTTACAGCCTTGGAAATTCTACAGGGGCAGTTCTGTTCTGTCGTGTAGGGCCACTATGAGTTGGAATTGACCTGAACACAATGGGTTTTTAGAGTATTAGATAACTAATTTTGACTGGGAACTCTAGAGATGCAGTGGTTAAAACCTCAGCCTCTCATCAAAAAGTCAGCAGTTCGAATCTACCAGCTACTCCTTGGAAACCCTGTGGGGCAGTTCTACCCTGTCCTATAGGGTGTCTATGAGTTGGAATCAACCCAACTGCAAGGGGTAAATTTGAATAAATTCATTTCGATTAATTTTATTTGTCATTGGATCATTGATTTTGATTAAATTAATTTTGCTGTTCATTTTTTATATGGTTCTATTGTATATAAGGGGGATGAATTTAAAATGTCATATTACAATAACAACTTTGTTAATGTCTTCTTATAGTTAAATACATTTTTCCTTTGCATATTATGAGGCAATATTATTAGCTACCTATAAGATTAGAATATTTATCTTCCTGATAAAACTTTTATCATTATGTGGTATAATCTGTTTATTTCTAGTCCTGCTCTTTGCTCTGAGGGTATTTTCCCTGATATTAACATAAAGCCAGTTGCAGTGGAGTTGATTCCCACTCACGGCCACCCCACGCATGTCAGAGTAGAACTGTGTGCTATAGGGTTTTCAGTGGCTGATATTTTGGATGTGGATCTCCAGGCCTTTCTTCCAAGGTGCTTCTAGGTGAACATGAACCTCCAACCTTTTGGTTAGTAACCAAGTGCGTTAACTGTCTGAACCATGCAGAGACTCCCAATAGCAACATAGACACGTCTTTGTTTTATTGTCATTGTTAGTATTTGCCTAACACATTTTTTTGGAGTTTTAAATTTATGTCTTTTTTTTAGATTGATTTCCTTATTAAAAAATAAATCCATATTGTTTTATCCACTCTAGCAATCTTTGTATTTTTCTGGGACTATTGATTCCATTCATTTTATTAGGATTACTAATATATGTAGATGGCATGTCTTTCCTTTTCTGTTTATTTTTATCCAGATTTTATATCCTATTTTCATTGTTTTGTTCCTTTTTTTAATTTCTTTTGGATTTAGTGAAATTATTTTTATTCTATTTTTTCTTTCATTTGTTTATGATTAATATGCTCTATATCTATTCATATACATTACTTCATATACACATAGTTTGACAGGCAAACTTAACAAAGTCTAAATATAATCATTGTCTTTAATTTCTTTCCCAACAGTAGATGGGACTCTGGATACTTTAACTCCACACACGATTCCCAACCCCACAGGCACATCCATGACACACATACATGGTACACACACACACCCACGCAATAGCTGTTTTAAACTACTATTTTACTTCCACCTTTATATCAAAACTCACAAATTAAACTTTATCTTTTTCATATAGTCAGTGTTTCTTTAGATTTGTCCATGTGTTTTCTAATAAATTTGCTCACTTTCTTTTTAACCTAAATCTTCCATTTATACGAAGTACATACTTTAGAAACTATTTCCATTAGGCACGACTTGTCTTTTTGTTGACCTGAAAGTGTCTTTATCTGCCTCTCCTTAAACTTTGGTTTGGTTGATATAAAATTCTAGGTTAGCAGTTATTTTCCTTCAGCACTCGGAAGATATTATTTTACTCTTGTCTAGTTACCAATTTGCCAAAAGAAACCGGCCATCAGTTTAATTGCTGCTCTTGTCGTACAGGGTTTTTTTTTTTAGTCTGCATTTGTAATTTAGTTTGCCAACAGTTGGTTCATTAAGATGCATATTGCATGAATTCATTTTGGAACTTATTTCAGATTTAGACTATTGAAAAGTTCAGGCAATGTTTTTTTTAAATATTCAATATTTCTTCTCCTAGAAATCTTATCAAATCTTTAATTATTTTCACTCTTTCCATTCTTTTAACCTCTCATTAGTTTTTCTATATTTATGTCTTCTTTAGCTGTGTTCTGAGTTATTAATTAGGACCTATATTCCTGTTTAGCTAAACCACTGTTCTTTACTCATTGGTTTTAAAATTTTTGTTCTTACATTTTTCACTTCTGGAGGTTCTTCTCCTGTTTTAGTTATGCTTAATCTGATTGACCATTCTTTATTGTCTCTTCTTTATTTCTTACACTCTTCTGACTTTTATTTTTAAACATATTTAGAATAGTCATTTTGTATTCAGAGTCTAATAATTAGTAGTTAATCTAAATGTGGGTCTGATTATATTATTTATTGTTGCCTGCTGATTTTCACTCATGGTGCCAATTTTATGTTCCTTTAATGTTTTGTGATTTTTTTAATCCCGTGCTGATCACTAACAATGAAATTTCACCTGTGAAAATTCTTATAGGCCGGAATTGAAGTTGTTTTCCTCCAAAAGAAATTTTTCTTTGATTCTGACATTACTTAGAGATTCTCTACTTAGAGATACTCAGGGGCTCTTTCTGTAGTTTCAATTTGTCATAGATTAGAATGCTGTTCAGAAATATCCATGCCTTCTCTCCTGCCTCACTAGTTTTTTAGGCATATTCATAATTATATTCAAGGTGAATTTAAGTGTTATAACCTTCTTTTCTGTAATCTATATCTTTCTTTCTTTTACCTTTTGCCATGACTGGAATGTAATAATTTATGTTTAGTTTTTAATTTACCATTACTTCATTATTATTACCAATTGTTGCAATGCACCAATAGTTAAAAGGGCTTTTAACAAATTGTTATTGTGGTCCACTAGTGATCCATGCCATAAGTATTAATACAGGTTACTGTTAACAATAACTCTGGTAGAGTTTTTTTTTTTTTTTTTTCTGCCCAGCATAGCTTGGCTCTACATATAATAATACAACTTCTATTTATATTTCCTTTTGAAGATTGCTACTCCTATATTTTACATTATTCTTGTGGGACTGTGAATTTCTTGGCCTGCTTTCCCTGTCCCCCGCCCCCCGCAAAAAAAGGTAGTGGCTGTGCCATCTATTAATCAAACATAACACTGGACACTTTGATTAATTGATTGACTTAGATCTGGAGAAGAGAGAGTTACCTCTCCTCTGTGCAATCACGCACTCTAAGGGCCACGAATGTATAGAAGTGCTGAGGGACTTCTTGCAAACATCAGAGAGAGTCTCTCTGAAACAAAATCAATGGACAGAGGAAAGCAGAGAAGAATATAAATGAGGATACACGGTATCTCATTTTAAATGCTAGATCACTCTTACCCAAAATTAGCAACAACCTCTTGGCATTACCATTTCATGAAGCAGTGAATTCCCTTTTTTCCTTACCCCAGTTTGAAATGAATTTCTGTCTCTTGCATCCTGAAGATTCTTGAGTGATACAACAGCTATTTTACTACTTTTTCTAAACTTTAAAATATAATAATTACTACTAAGTTTGGTTGATAGTTGGTCATAATTGAACTAACAGAAATGTTTATTGAGTTGCAAACATGTTATTATTAGCTTAGGTGTACTTCATATGTCAAAACTTCATACAGCTGTGTGACGAGTATTTTGTCACATCACTAATACAAAACATGTATATACACACAGGCCAAGTTATTAAATAAATGTGTTGTTATTCCAAGTGCATACCCCCAAAACAATAATGAAAGTCCTCTTTTAAATAGCTCGTAGGCTTTCTTTTGCATTACAGAAGTTTAAAAATTTTTCAGACTGATAATAAGTTAGCAATTTAGTCAAAGTTCCAAATTAAATGCCTTCAAGAAAGGTACAGAAATAATATGGTTCTTCAATGTATTTTATTTTTTAAAAATTTATTAAACAAAGGCTGGATAAGGTAGCTACATTGGCTGATAAATGGAAAATAACTACAAAGAAAATAACAGATCCTAGATACATTATGGGTTCATTTTGAAAGAAAAACATTATTTCTGAATGAAACTGCTTCCGATTATATTAACAAACTGAACAGACTTGCCAAAATAATGCAAGAAATAGTTTCTTTCAAAACTTTTCAGGCTATATAATTTCAGATTTTTTTTTCCATAAGGAGCTATTATCACATTCATAAGTGTATAAAACTTAAAATATTTTCCAAAAAAAAAAAAAATTGTGGAAAATTGCTCTTAAGAAAAAAAAAATCCTTCATATAAGATGTCAGATGTTGAGAAAGAAATATGTTGATGGACTAAGGAAAGAATCATTTTTCCTTCTGGGTTAAATAAAATGGCAATACATCACTGTGCTGTGCGCCAAAGGCGTATTATGAAATAAGACTAACATCATTACTCCAAGCCTATAGCAATGATATAATTTATCACCATCAGCCAAAGAGTGAGCATATCTTTATCTAGATATTATATTTATAAAAAGAATAGTCTTCTTTAAGGTATTTTTACTTGTCTACCTAAGTTTTTTGTTTGTCTTTTTACATTTCAAGAGATAGTTGATTTCATCATATGAACAGCTTGCATACGTGTCAAAGTCACTTACGGTAGGCAGCACTCAAACATGGCTCCAAAGATTCCTGTCCCCTGGTATACAAGCCCTAGTACAATCCTTCTGCTTGAGTGATGGTGGAACCTGTGACTTGTTTCTTACGAACAGAATATGGCAAAGATGAAGAGATATTGCAAACATAATTAAGGTTCCTAATCAGCTGACCTTGAGTTACTCAAGAAGAAGACCATCTTGGGTGGGTCTGGTGTAACCAGGTGAGTCCTTTAAAAGAGAGTCAGGGCTTTCCCGAAAAGAGAAATTCTAAGCTATGGAGATTTTCCCCCTGTCCTTGCAGAATAAAAAAGCCACATAGCAAGAAACCGTAAGCGGTATCTAAGAGCTGAGGCCTCAGTCTTCAGTCACAAGAAACTGAATTCTACCCACAACCAGTGAGCTTGAAGAGAGCCGTGAGCATCTGGTGAGGCTGTAGCACTAGTCCACACCTTGTTTACCATCTGTGCAGCCCTGATCAGAGGGTACAGCTAAACCTCTTACGCACAGAAACTGTAAGAAAACAAATTTATGCTGTTCTCAGCCCCTAGGTTTGTAGCAATATGTGCTTCTTTGTTGTAATAAAAATCTAAATCACCATTTAACTGGGGAGTTTGATCATAATCTAGAATGTATCAGAGACAGAAACAATTTAATTAAGTTATTTGCCTTTCTCATTTCCACTTCACACCAAGCACACACACATATAAACATATACAATCAAAATTCTATGTTGGTGTTAGGTGCCATTGAGTTGGTTCTGACTGATAGCAACCTTATGCACAACAGAATGAAACACTACCTGGTCCCACGCCATCGTCACAATTGTTGATATGCTTGAAACCATTGTCGCAGCCACTGTGTCAATCATCTCATTGAGGGTCTTCTTTTTCGCTGACCCTCTACTTTACCAAGCATGATTTTCTTCTCCAAAGACTGATCCCTCCTGATAACATGTCCAAAGTATGTGAGATACAGTCTTGCCATCTTTGCTTCTAAGGAGCGTTCTGGTTGTACTTCTTCCAAGACAGTTTGGTTCGTTCTTTTGACAGCCCATGGTATATTCAATATTTTTCTCCAATGCCACAATTCAAAAGCATCAATTCTTCAGTTTTCCTTTTTTCATTGTCCAGCTTTTGCATGTATATGAGTTGATTGAAACCACCATGGCTTGATTCAGGCACACCTTAGTCCTCAAGGTGACATCCTTGACTTTCAACACTTTAAGAGGTCTTCAACAGCTGATTTGCCCAATGCAATGTGTCTTTTGATTTCTTGACTGCTATTTCCAAGGGTGTTGATTGCTGATCCAAGTAAAATGAAATTCTTGACAACCTCAATCTCCTCTCTGTTTATCATGATGTAGCTTATTGGCCAACTTGTGAGGATTTTTGTTTTCTTTATGTTGAGGTGTAATCCATACTGAAGGCTGTGGTCTTTGTTCTTCTTCAGTAAGAGCTTCAAGTCCTCTTCACTTGCAGCAAGGTTGTGTCATCCGTATAACACAGGTTGTTAATGAGTCTTCCTCCAAATCTTTTGCCCTGTTATTCTTCATATAATCCAGCTTCTTGGATTATTTGCTCAGCATACAGACTGTATGTTGCACAAAATTCTGTATTTTCTCTTTTTTGCAGGTTTAGGATGTATGTATATCAGTTCTGTTTTGCTTTTTCAATGATTCCAGATTTTTTTTTTTAGTGAAAAACCTGGAGAAATTGAATAATTTGATAAAATAAATAGTTCCTAAGAATTCAGGCATCTAAGTCTTCATTCCATTTCTCTGAGCATTTAATTTTATTAAAGTTGTAAGATCTATAACTGTGGATGAAACAGACTAATAAGAGACATAAGACAATACTCCTTACATTCAGAGTCAACAAGCAATTTGTAACCTAAAGCTTGCAAATGAGATCAGGAAAATATCTGATTTTTCAAAGATAAAAAATATTCCAATATGTTATTAGGCTGCCAAGTTAGGGTACCTCTGTGCACCCCATCTCAGAGTCACTAGTAGCAGCCAAGCAGTGGGATAGGTTCCAGGCCCAAAAGCCCTTTTCCCAAGTTCAGAGACAGCAACATTAGCCTAGAAGTGCTTCTTCCTCAGAGGTCTGGTTTTCAGCTCTGTGGATCCTCTTCCTATAAGCTTCTTTTCCCTTTACCCCCTTACCTCTTAGGATAGTAATTGCTTCTTGTAGTTGCTGCCCCCTTGACACCTTAGAATTATTTTTGTTTTTATCGACTTGTCTATTTCTCTCCCAGTTTAAAATTCTGGAAGTTATTTTGGGAGAACAGAATGTATTTGAGCTTTTAATCCTTTTAAGGCCCTGGTTCTAGTACACAACTCTCTTTTCTTTTAAAGAATTTTCCCAGCTCATTAGGTTCTGACAGCCAGCCATGTTTTTTTTTTTTTTATTAGGTTCTGACAGCCAGCCATGTTTCTTCCCTACCCAGCCCCTCATTAACATTATCTGCTGGGGGAAAAAGATGATGTTTTTATGTTTTGGTAAATATTTATCCCATACCCCTCATCTTTCAGAGTAGTCTCTTCTGGACCAATAGTCCCAGATTTGTTTTCACCTAAAGGATTAAAACAAAGGTCTAATCTCCCACTGACACCCGGAAATGTGGGTAGCACCGGGATTTGTCTGCAGAGGTAAAGAGAACTAATCAAAAGACGATTAACTGCTAATATTTTCAGCAACCCATTTGGGAGCCTCTTATCTGATGGGCAACTGAAAAATGCTCTCTCTTTATCAGCCTAGAATAAAGCAATGCCCTAACTACTCTTTCTTTGAGAGTAGATTTTTTTTTTTTTTTTTTTTTTGGTGGGGGAAGAGGAACTGGGAAGGGGAGGAGTAATTAATTTACTGTGACTTTAATCTATAGGTTCTATGGCCTCTTACTAATTTGAAAAAGAATAGAAAAATGCTGGTGCTCAAGAGGACCTCTAACTCTGAACACTGGTCACATGTTATCCTCTGACAGGAGATAAGACTTGGCCTTATTGTGTTTTAGGGGCATAGATAAGTTTGTGAGAAACAGTTCTGTAAGCAACTGCAAAAATCTCTGTAATATTTCATTGTTCTTCCCCCAAAGAATAGGCTGTATCAGTGCTTCCAAAAAAATGTCCAGTTATCATATATATATATATATATATATATATATATATCCCATTTTAAATGTTTTGGGTGAAGCATAAAAATTATATTTTAATAAAAGTACCACAGGTGATCTGGAGAGCCAAAATTTGGGAATCATTGGAATAAATCAAGGAGTTTCCAACCTTCACATAATCAGGGTAAGCTTGTGAAATTTTCTTTTTAAAGAAAAATTCCCTGAGCCCACATCCCAGACATTTTGATTTAGTAGGTCTGAAGTGAAGCCCAGGCAACTTTTTCTAAAGCATGTGTTCTGATGTGCCTTCAGGGCTACAAATTACCGAACTAGAGTCTCTGGAAAAGGCAATTACAGCTGAATTATGAACTTAGGAGCACACTGCTGAAAAGCTGCTGTCCCCATTCCTGTGGTAACACAGAAGACCACGAACTGGGAAGGAATAATACGCTCATCAAAATTTCTGGCATCCATGAGGTTGTATAACAACTGATAACACATTTGGAGTAAAGAAGTTTAGAAAGTTTCATCTAAAATGGTCAGAGAGGCACTGTTTCTCTCATCCTCATTTGTCACTCTACATCCTGAATCAAGAGCCTAAGAAAATCAAATGAACTGTCAAAACATCCCTACTGGCCTCAGAGTCCCTCTAGTCTTTCTCCCCCAAGTCTCTAAGAAAAACACTTCTGAAGGAACTGCAAAATTAATTAGATGGCTAAAAATGCATGTCTTTCTCTCTCGCATCAATATACACTGTTCAGAAAAGTTAATGGATTCCAAAGAAAGCAAGAGAACTTTCATTCCTGGAAGTATGACCGATTACATAGCATGAAAAACCTCACGTAAAAAAAAAAAAAAGAAAGACATGATGAACAAGACAAGACGAACATCTTTTCTGTTAAAATATGCTCTTCCAAAAGTTAAAAACGGAACTCTTCTAAATGAATACATATCAGAATTTATTAACAGATTGAGAGATGCAATGAAGAGATAATGGTTCAAAGAAGACTTGAGAAATTGTGACATATATTCTACCAGGAAAGGTATTTTTAAAAATATTAGAATAACATTATTAGGTTACAGACAAAATTATTTAAAACTATACGGCAATGAGTTTTCATTTTTAGAGTTATAGGGCAGTAATTATAATCTCTGTAATTATCTATTCTACTGAACATAAATCATTTTTATTGCTGTCTGATAATACTTGTTTTTATTTCTTTTAATTTTCTGTAAATTAACCTCTACCTTATGGAGTTATAAAATATTCTAATCAACAGTAAATAGGGTGTGAAACATTTACACAGATCTCTAGAGAATCAGATAATTTCTAGTACGTGATGCCCAGCACTGTAATGAAAACATACCCAGTAATTCATTTTGAAAATTTTCAAGTATGGGATATTTTTCTTAATGATGTCCAAACTTATGTTCATAAAAAAAAATTACTAAAGATTTTATTTATCACAAAAATATGGTCCCAGTGTATTTAGGCCTTATTCATTTACATAGATCCAGCGAGGGTTAATTAGCATTTATAAACTTCTTATAAACCCAGTGCCGTCGAGTCGATTCCGACTCATAGTGACCCTATAGGACAGAGTAGAACTGCCCATAGAGTTTCCAAGGAGTGCCTAGTGAATTCAAACTGCCAGTCCTTTGATTAGCAGCTGTTGCACTTAACCACTACACCACCAGGGTTTCCAAACTTCTTATATCGATCAGCAATTATGGAATCCTTTGGTGTTAAACAACTACTAGGCCAGAAAAGGAATGTCGCTATGAATTGTATTTTAAGTAGGATTTATTATTTTTCTCTTCTATATGAGACCAGGAAATCAACCCAAGAAATCCACCTAAACCTCCTGATGTTCCAAAAATTTGCAGTTTCCTCACATGCAAGGAAGCTACCTTTCTTCACACCTATGAGGCTTGGACTACATAAATCACAGAACAGGTAAGATTACAATTTTCTGGGAGGTCTTTGGCTCCACATTGGTTCCACATATAAAGTACAACCCTTGATCCTTAATGGTGGGCTATCATATCTGATTATGTAATTGGCATTTTCAAAAATCATGACACATTTGACTCTAATTACGCAATTGATTTGTCCAATTATATCCTGTTAAAAAAGCAGAGAATATTCTTTTGGAACCAATTGGTATAATTTTACCACAATGACAATGAAGAATGCTCCGTAACATATTTATTTTTGAATTCTGAGTGGTCAGTGAAGATGACATACCATTTAAAAATGTTTTATTTCTTGTTGCAAATACATAGTCTACTAATTTGTGGGTTAAAGATAAAGAAGAAAGGTAAAGCACGTCCTCATTTATCTATCAGAAAATAGATCATTAAAAATAATACCAACCATTGTGCATAACAACTAACTACAATTATAGTTCTCTAATTAGTTTATACAGTGCTGTGTAATTAATCCTTTTTGCTGGGTCTTGGGTCAGCAACTGGCTTTTATGATGTTGTCTATGTCTAGACTAAAAAGGGCTGTAGAAATCATGACTGAATTCCAAAATGTAATTTGATAATTTTCTAAGAGGAGTCAGTGCAAAGTATGTACCGCAGACTCTAGTATTTGGGGTATCAGTCTTTAATAGTCTTCCCCACTATTTTGTCAGAAGACTCAATTTCTAACTTGTAGCTTATGGCAGCTTTTAGGCAATAATCAGAGGACAGGAAGAACCACCTGTCTGATAATAAGATGTTCAAAATCTAAAAGTCTGTTCTCCTTTTCAGTGGTCATGACATATTTTCTAAATTGATTTGAGCTCATAAATAGGCAAACAAATTATATGTACAACAAACAACATCAACAGAAAAATACCAACAAACCATATCCCCTTTCTTCTCTCACTCAACAGAGCCTAGATCCCCATTTCTACCAACAGAGAACACCAAAAAATTAGAACACAAAAACAGATTTCCAGTCATTGCTGCCACTAATGAAGAGAAGGTCATAGACAAACCAGAAGCATAATAAAACTTGACCACAAGCAAACATGAAGTCACAAAATCAGAAACTATCAATCCCTCAGTAATCACCCAGGAAGCCAAGAATTGGCATAAAACCAAAAACCAAATCCATAGAGGTGAAGTCAACTTAAAATACAACTGCCCTGTAGGATTTCCAAGGCTCTACTCTTTACAGAAGCAGACTGCCACATCTTTTTCCTGTGGAGAGACTGGTAGGTTCATACCCTGACCTTTCAGTTAGCAGCCAAGTTCCTGAAGATTCACCAAAACAAACCCACTGACACCCAGTCAATTTTGACTCATATGGCGCAGTGGTTAAGACTCTCAGCTGCTAACCAAAAGGTTGGTGGTTCAAACCCACCAGTCATTCCATGGGAAAAAGACATGGCAGTTGGCTTCAGTAAAGATTATAGCCTTGGAAACTCTATGGGGCATTTCTACTCTGTCCTGTAGGGTTGCTCTGAGGGTCCTTAAAGAATGGACACCTGGAATTAAGCAAGGTGTTCTTTTTCTCCTATGGCAACATGTAAATTGCCTCTAGTTGGTTAGCCATCAGAGGTAAATACGTGGAACAGCCTAAAGACAAGTAAAGTGTATTAGTAAAGCTAAAAACATGACACTAGTGCACATGTCAAATGAACACATGTCAAAGATTTATTATAATGATAAAAGTTACACAGAAAGATAACAAGGATGCTAAAGAAAATGCTATAACTCTTAATTATGCCAGGCAGGCAGCCTTCACTAAGATCCTTATATCCATAAGACCCTCAAAAGTCAAATATTTGGAGAAGTGTAAAGAATCTATTATGGAAGGACAGTGATTTACTCCAATTCAAGTGAAAAATAAAAATAAAAGATAGGGATAAATTTGATTGCAAATCACGTAAGAGGATGGATGCTTGGAAATTAGTACCAGAAGAGCTCAAATGAAGCTTTACAAAAGTAAAGTTGTGTAAAATCATCCACCACACCAAGGAAAAATTGGCATGTTCTTAACATTTGGTAGAGAAACTATAGTTATCACTGACCTATTTCCTGGTGCTTATTTCACCTTCCACTATACACACACACACACACACACATATACACAGAGAGAGAGAGCTTGCACATTTTAAATGTGGTTTTTGCCATTAGTACAGTTGATAGGGACTGTGCTTCTAAACACACCTAGCTAAATTCAGCCCTGAGAACAGGAAGCCTAGTACACAGTGACTTCACAATAATAAAGGCAAATTAATGCATTTAATTTTTTTAAATATACAGTGGAGACACACAAGGAAGAAGGGGACCTCAAGAAATATCTGAGGCTTGGAGATCCCACCTTTGCAATTAAAAAAATTAGCACAAGGTAAAAATGTTTCACATTAGCTTCTCAAGGGGAAGAATCAAATTTTGTGAGGGTTTTTTTGTTCCCCAGGGAATGGCAGTCTTAGCTAGATAATTACCCTCTTGACAGGGAATTTCTCCCTAATGGGTTTTAAATACACACATGGTAGACTCAAGTTGGCAAACATTCCTTTTTGTTCTTCTGTTTCTCTCTGGCTTTTTATATCTTATCATAATTTTTTTATTCTCTTTTTCTCCCTTATAAAGCTAGGTCTTTCCTACAGCCTTTAGAAACAGAGATCTGGGCCGAGAATATAAAATATTCATCTAATTTTGAGAACGCTTCTTTTGTTAGTAAAATGCTGTTACATAAGATAATTCGTGCATGATTATGCAGTGGTCATGTTTGGTTTGAGAATTTTGGTTATGTTTTCTCAATTTGGTGGAGGTGGTTCCTTAAACTCTTCAGTGTGTTGTTTGTCTTCTGTGGATATGAAAAGATAGGACAATGAGATAGGCATTCCAAGTTAAGGAATGGTTCTAGGAAATGATACTACAGACTGCTTCAGAAGAAATTCATTCTGGAAAGAAACTTCTGAGTAAACCACCATTGTCTGGGACTGAGAAGCAGAAAAACATGAGGAAAGGCAGATAGTGGTTATATTTTGGGCTATTAAATTCTCTGTGTGAACATGATAGAAGAGATTAATTTTGTCAGTTCTGAGGTAATACAGAATTTGATAATGGTTGGATGTTTTCAGTGATCAAATTTTCTCTATTCTCTAAAATTGGAGGATTTGATTGCTGGCATTTTATTACTTGGATTTTGTTGATACTAATTATGTAGTGGCACAGTAATTAAGTGTAAGCTGCTGACTGAATGGTCAGCAGTTAGAGCCCATCAGCCGTTATGCTAGAGAAAGATGTGGCAGTCAGCTTCTGTAAAGATAGAATACAGCCTTGGAAACTTTATGGGGCAGTTATACTCTCTCCTATAGTGTCACTATGAGTCAGAAGAAGAAAATGTTAAATGCATAGGGGGAGCTCAAGACAGCCCTCCTTCCACTATCCGCCTCCTACCCTGATAAAGATTGAAATCAAGAGGGATTTTCGTTGTGCCCAAGTAATACTAAACGGGCAATACACTCTCTCCATTGACCATGGTAAGCCCTAGGCAGAACCTCTAATGATGTCAGAGTGGTTTTTGTGAGCAACAACATAAATGTGGATGAGAATTTAAGAAGTTACTTGGTCTGTGGTCTGTGACATAAACCTCCATCCATCTCACTCATAAAATCTGTAGCAAAGCCCAAAAAGAAAAAAAGTAAGAGTGTGGCTAGAATACGGTGAATAATTATGGAAAATATTTAAAGGCCAGGCTCTATGAACTCTGCCATCAACATGAAACAGAATTGGGCCATCAGAATAAGGTCCCAGCAGACCTCTAGATTAAATATCAAACTAATCTTCTAGTAGAAATCTGGTAGAAAAACAAAAACAAAAAACATTGCCGTCGAGTAGATTCTGACTCATAGCAACCCTATAGGGCAGAGTAGAACTGCCCCAGGGTTTCCAAGGAATGGCTGGTAAATTCCAACTGGTTAGCAGCCAAGCTCTTAACCACTGCACCACCAGGGATCCAAAGAAAATATAGGAAAGCTGTAATGCTGCTTGCTGCCCTTCTCTGACTTTGTGGAAGGGAAAATAATGGTAGAAATTGAGCCCAAGATAGGGAAAGTAGTTTTTCCTTCTCAACTCCACAGGAATGATGAGAAACACGCTGAGGGCAGGGAAAAGAGTTAGACTTCATTTTGAAAGCCTGTCCATCCTTTAGCTTTCAGTGCTTACTTAAGGCTAGGAATTATTCAACCAATAACTTGTATTACACCACGGGAAGAACCCATAGCACAGACCAGAGGACTTTTCTGCTGCTTCAAGCAGCCTTAAAAAGATGATGATTGGGGCTTAATTTCAATAGAATTAGTTAAGTGTAGTCCAAGTTTTTGCCTAGCAAGCACAAGCATTTAAAGACTGTGCTACTTGCAAAATCCATCTCTCTTTTAAAAATTACCACAAGCCCACTGCATTTTTAAGTCTCAACTGTAGCAACTGTGGCTAATCCAACTACTATAGTGTACACCAGCTACATCTATTTGTTTTATGCTTAGGTCCTACAGTCTTTATCCAAAACAGGGATAAGGTAAAACGCTCAACAGCAGATGAAAGAGGAACCTGGATTCCCAGTGAGTTTACTAAGGAAAGTACAGCCCATTCCAGAAAGGGCCTCTGTAATACCCCTAAATTTCTTTACACCTGATTAATTATTTTCAGCAACCACATAGGTTAACTATAAAGACTAAACAGAGACCAAGCTTAAACTTTTTTTTTTTTTTTTTCAGGGAATTCTTGCCCAGTAACTTAGCCCAGGCTCTCTATAAAACAAAAACCAAACCCATTGCTGTTGAGTCGATTCTGACTCATAGCAACCCTGTAGAGGAACAAAACCAGTGAGACACACACATGTACATATATGAATATATATAAATAGGGAAAGATTTACTTTAAGGAAATGGTTCATGCAATTCTGGGGCTGGCAAATCTCAAATCCATAGGTCAGAGAGCAGAGAAACCAAAATCTGCAGGTCAGGCAGCAGGCCAGAGGCTTCTGCAGCCTTGTTGTGTTGTTGTTAGGTGTCTTCGAATCAGTCCAGACTCATAGCAACCCTATGCACAACAGAACAAAACACTATCGGGTCCTGTGCCATTATCATAATTGTTGATACACTTGAGCCCATTGTTGCAGCCACTGTGTCAATCCATCTCTTTAAGGGTCTTCCTCTTTTTCACTGACCCTCTACTCTACCAAGCTGGATGTCCTTCTCCAGGGACTGATCCCTCCTGATCTGGTCCAAAGTATATGAGATGAAGTCTCACTGTCCTTGCTTCTAATGAGCATTCTAGCTGTAATTCTTCCAATACAGATTTGTTTGTTTTTCTGGCAATCCATGGTATATTCAATATTCTTTGACCACACCATAATTCAAAGGCATCAATTCTTCTTTGGTCTTCTTTATTCATTTTCCAGCTTTAACATGCATATGAGGCAAGTGAAAACACCATGGCTTGGGTCAGGCACCCCTTAGCTCTTAAAGTGATGTCCCAGGAATCAGAGGCAAGGCAAAAAGAAGAATGCAGGACTGAGTGAGAGAACTCCCTTTGCCAGAACATCCATTTATATACTGAAGACAGGCCACATCCTCGAGGAAACTCCCCTTTCAGCTTATTAGCTGATCCTATCAGATCACATCACGGACTGGATGGTGATTGCACTGTGTTATATTACTGAAGAGCAGCCAGTCCAGTATTTGCCAAACCACTGAGAATCATAGCCTAATCAAGTTAATATGTAATATTAACCATCACACCCAGAAAGATAAGCCAGGAAATAAAAAATAACTTCAATGTTTAGTTCAGGAAATTTCTACAAACCAACATGTTGGGCAAATAATTTACTCATTCTGGCAAAGAAATCTTTTATGATAATAGATTGATAATCTCAGCAAAAAGCATGTTTTCCCAGCAAATTGTCACTGATCAAGACTTGCTTTAAGACCCTCACATAGCTTTGTCCACCTGCACTAAACACTTACATGTTCCCCCAATTTAAAGTTATGTCTTAAACCAGCTAATCCCAGACCCAAACCCCATAAATCTCTAACAAGTCTCCTTTTTATGCACTGTTAAGATCCTATCAAGGTGTTATTCTTTCCTACTCAGTAGTTTTAATAACATTATCTTTGCTTAATCAATGTGTAAATTATGGTGTTTGGAACAGGGCATATCAGCAGATGACACACTAAATTAATACTACTTTTACTTTATTAGAGAAATGACTGGTACTACTAAGTGTTAGTGTATCAGAGATGAATGGAAATGATGAATATATTATTATTTCAGTCAGTAAAGATACCTTTTCTAATTTTTTTTCCTAATTTATTACAGAATAAATCCCTGAGCTTTCATAATACTGCTTTTTTTTTTTTTTTAAATAATGCTCCCACATAAATAAAATGCCCACAGGTATAATGTAAAGCATAGCGTCCTTAGAAAAATAGTGGGGAGAGGGGGGAGAGTTGTGTGGTTAGCAAAAAAAAAAAAGTATAAGGTGAGCATTATTTGCATAAAAATAAGTTAACCAATATAACTTGATTGTATTTGTTCTTAATTTCTTAATTTACTATTTTCTGTCATTCTAAAAAGCAAATGCCTATCTTTCCGCATTTTGATGGCAATGGATTTTTATGTTCAGAACAAAATAATATTGATGTAATGATAAATATATTAAATACAATTAAAAGTCTGCTTTTAAATTTCTATTTAAACTCAGTATCTTTTAAGAAGATCAAAAAAGAACACCCAATGGACTTAATTTGTAGATGGAAGGTTGGAAAACAATAAACAATTTCTGACTCAGAGACACAAAGTATGAAGACTTGTTTGACAATCTCCCTGTCTAAAGGCAACAATTATACAGGATGGTCTAAATGTATTTGCAAGATTTCCGGAAGAATGGGAATTCCAGAACACTTAATTGTGCTCATGACGAACCTTTACAAACATCAAGAGGCAGTTGTTCAGACAGAACAAGGGGATACTGATTGGTTTAAAGTCAGGAAAGGTTGCATTAGGGTTGTATTCTTTCACCATACCTGTTCAATCTGTATGCTGAACAAATAATACAAGAAGCTGGACTATATGAAGAAGAACGGGGCATCAGGATTCGAGGAAGACTTATTAACAACCTGCCTTATGCAGATGACACAATCTTGCTTGCTGAAAGTGAAAAGGACTTGAAGCACTTACTAATGAAGATCAAAGACCACAGCCTTCAGTATGGATTACACCTCAACATAAAGAAAACAAAAATCTTCACAATTGGACCAATGAGCAACATTATGATAAACAGAGAAAAGATTGAAGTGGTCAAGGATTTCATTTTACTTGGTCCACAATCAACAGCCATGGAAGCAGCAGTCAAGAAATCAAAAGGCGCACTGCATTGGGCAAATCTGCTGCAAAGGACCTCTTTAAAGTGTTGAAGAGCAAAGATGTTACCCTGAAGACTAAGGTGCGCCTGACCCAAGCCATGGTATTTTCAATAACATCTTATGCACTTGGAAGCTGGACAATGAATAAGGAAGACCGAAGAAGAGTTGACGCCTTTGAATTGTGGCGTGGGCAAAAAATATTGAATATACCGTGGACTGCCAGAAGAACAAACCAAACTGTTTTGGAAGAGGTGCAGCCAGAATGCTCCTTAGAAGCAAGGATGGCGAGACTGCGTCTTACATACTTTGGACATGTTGTCAGGGGGGATCAGTCCCTGGAGAAGGACATCATGCTTGGCAGAATACAGGGTCAGCGAAAAAGAGGAAGACCCTCAACGAGGTGGATTGACACAGTGGCTGCAACAATGAGCTCAAGCATAACAACGATTGCAAGGATGGCACAGGATCGGGCAGTGTTTCGTTCTGTTGTGCATAGGGTCGCTATGAGTAGGAACCAACTTGATGGTACCAAACAACAACAAGAAATATTCTCTAAGGTCTTATCAAAATTTTTGTTTCTATTTTCTGTGATAAAGCTTAATTTTGAAATAAAAAATCCAGCATGTGGACTAAATATATGTTACTTAGAAAATGCAGCTACATGTTTCACATTGTTGAAAAGTTTATAATATTTTGTGCTGAGTTAATCTTCCACAAATGAACGAATTTGTGTTTCTTTTTATGTATGTGCAGTCTTTTAGATTTTTTTTTTTCAAACTAAATCCAAATAAAAGCCCACGAGAAAGGTTTATGTGGGATCTTTTCAACAGCATTCAGGGACATTTACTTCAATAATTATAACCACACTTTACATCTCCTCAGGAACTTATCTATCAATTATTCCCTCATCATCATCCTCATCTCTACATCCTTAATGTTTCTTCCTCTGAAGGCCTTTTTTGCCTCAGTGTATGAAAGTGTTTACTATTCTACTCTTTTATAAAAGATATGCTTTTTTATAACTACCACTTAAATTGTACACTCTTTATAGACCAATTTTTTAACAGAATAACTTCACTTCATTACTACATTGTAATCTTTTCTAGTACAAAGAAATCAACATTTTTTAAAATATCCAGACCTAACAAACTACTAAGTTTATTAAAAAAAAAAAATTACATAAATATAAAATGAATAAATAAGTGAATGGCTGAATGAATGAATGTCTTTAGTTTTTTACCTTGTCTATTTTTCAACTTGTTAGCCTGAATGACAGCACTACTTTTTAAATCTAATTCTATCTTGTTTACAAATAATTTTCAATACCAACAACGACAAAATATACTACTCTGGAGTTAACCTAGCTAGATTTTAATTTTGTCCTACCACCTAAGAGCTGCCTGATACTGGACGACTCTCAAAAATTTTCTGAGCCTCAGTTTTCTTATAAGTAAAGTGGTGATGATAGTACCAACCTCTGTCTTTTGGCTTGCATCATTTCTGACAAGGAGACTGATGAGATTCTAATCCTTGTTGTTCTACATGGAATGTGTCATTTTCTCTGGCTGGCTTTAATATTTCCTTTTTATTACCAGTTTTAAGCATTTTGATTATTATGAGCCTTAGTATAGTTTTCTCGTGCCTGGGAAGTGTTGAGAATCTAGTATAAGAATAGTATGGTATTGGGACAGAAAGGCACCATACATAGATCAATGGAGAATAGAGAGTCAGAAGAGGATCCACACATATATGGTTAACTGATATTAACTAAAATACCAAGATAATCCATGTATGCTGCTGGGAGAAATGTAGCATTATGAATGGAAAGAAACCTTGACCCTTACATCACACCATATACAAAATGTATTGAAAGGAATCATAGACATAAATGTAAGCACTAATTACAAAATTTCTAGATGAAAACATAGGAGAAAGTCTTAGTGACCTTGAGTTTGGCAAAGATTTATTAAATAGACGACATCCAAAAAACTCCATGAACAATTAAAGAATAAAATCAATAAACTGATCTTTAAGATGATAAAAAATTTTGCATTTTAAAAGATGCCATTTCAAAAAAGAAGAGGTAAGCCACAGATTGTGATAGCATATTTACAACACATGTATCTGACAAGTAACTCGTGTTTTCAATATAGAACAAACTTTCACAACTCAATTAAAAGACAACAATGAATCTAAGTAAATTATGGGCAAAATATTTTAACAGATACTACAGCTAAGAAGACATGGGTAGAAAATGAACACATAAGATGGTGTTTAACATCATTAGTTTGGGAGAAAATAAAACTTAAAAAAATTATATCTTTTAGATATCTAGATTTCAACTATATACCCATTGCTGTCTAGTTGATTCCGGCTCAAAGTGACCCTATAGAACAGAGCAGACCTGCCCCCATAATGTCCAAGGGAGCCTCGTGGATTCGAACTGCTGACCTTTTGGTTAGCAGCTGTAGCACTTAACCACTATGTTTCCAGGGTTTCCAAATATCTACTACGAAGTCTGAAATTAAAAAGACTGACTATATTAAGTGTTATTGAGGATATAGAACACTAGGGACTATCATACATTACTGTTGTCAGGTGCCGTTGAGTCGGTTCCCTGTGCACAACAGAATAAAACACTGCCTGGTCATTGCGCCATCCTCACAATTGTTGCTATCCTTTAGCCCATTGTTGCAGCCACTGTGTCAATCATTCTCAGTAAGGGTCTCCCTCTTTTTCACTGACCCTCTACTTTACCAAGCAGGATGTCCTTCTCCAGGGACTGATCCCCCCTGAAAACATGTCCAAAGTATGTGAGGCACAGTCTCGCTATCCTTGCTTCCAAGGAGCATTCTGGTTGTACTTCTTCCAAGACAGATTTGTTCATAGTTTTGGTAGTCCATGGTATATTTAATATTCTTCTCCAACACCACAATTCAAAGGTGTCACTTCTTCTTTGGTTTTTCTTAATCATTGTCCAGCTTTCGCATGCATATGAGGTGATTAAAAACTCCACGGCTTGGGTCAGGCGCGCCTTAGTCTTCAAGGTGACTTCTTTGCTTTTTAACTCTTTAAAGAGATGTCTTACTGCTTCCATGGGTGTAGATTGTGGATCCAAGTAAAATGAAATCCTTGACAATTTCAATTTTTTTTCCATTTATCATGATGTTGCTTATTGGTCCAGTCGTGAGGATTTTTGTTTTCTTTATGTTGAGGTGCAATCCATACTAAAGGCTGTAGTCTTTGATCTTCATCAAAAGGTGCTTCATGTCCTCTTCACTTTCAGCAAGCAAGGTTGTCTTATCTGCATAATGCAGGCTGTTAACGAGTCTTCCTCCAATCCTGGTGCCCCATTGTTCTTCATATAGTCCAGATTCTTGGATTATTTTCCCAGTATACAAATTGAATAGATATGGTGAAAGCATACAACCCTCACACACACCTTTTCTGACTTTAAACTATGCAGAATCCCCTTGCTGTATTCAAATGACTGCCTTTTGATCCAGGTACAGGTTCCTCATTAGTACAATTAAGTGTCCTGGAATTCCACAGTGTTATCTGTAATTTATGATCCACACAGTTCAATGTCTTTGCATAGTCATTAAAACACGGGTAAACATCTTTCTGCTTTTAGCCAGGATCCATCAGACATCGGTAATAATATCCCTGGTTCCACAACCTCTTCTGAATTTAGCTTGAATTTCTGGCACTTCCTGTTGATATACTGCTATAGCCACTTTTGAATGATTTTGAGCAAATTTTTACTTGAGTGTGATATTAAAGATATTGTTCATTAATTTCCGCTTTTTGTTGGATCACCTTTCTTGGGAATAGGTATAGACATGGATCTTTTCCAGTTAGTTGGCCAGGTAGCTGTCTTCCGAATTTCTTGGCATACAAGAGTGAGCACTTCCAGTGCTGCATCCATTTGCTGGAACATCTCAGTTAGTATTCCATCAATTCTTGGAGACTTGTTTTTCTCCAATGCCTTCAGGGCAGCTTGGACTTGTTCCTTCAGTACAGTCAGTTCCTGATCATATGTTACCTCTTGAAATGGTTGAACATCAACCAATTCTTTTTGGTATAGTGACTCTGTGTATTCCTTCCACCTTCTTTTGATGCTTCCTGTGCTGTTTAATATTTTCCCTGTAGAATCCTTCACTACTACAACTTTAGGCTTGATTTTTTTCTTCAGCTCTTTCAGCTGGAAAAATGCTGAGTATGTTCTTTCCTCTTGATTCTCTATCTCCAGGTCTTTGCACATGCCATCGTAATACTTTACTTTGTCTTCTTGAGCTGTCCTTTGAAATCTGTTCAGCTCTTTTACTTTGCCATTTTTTCCTTTTGCTTTAGCTACTTGATGTTCAAGAGCAAGTTTCAGAGCCTCTTCTGACACGCATTTAGGTTTTTTCTTTCTCTCTTTCTTTTTTTAATGACTTCTTGCTTTCTTCATGTATGATGTCCTTGATGTCATTCTACAACTCATGTGGTCTTTGGTCATCAGTGTTCAATGCATCAAATCTGTTCTTGAGATGGTCTCTGAGTTCAGGTGGGATATACTCAAGGTTGTACTTCGGCCCTCATGGACTTGCTCTAATTTTCTTCAGTTTCAACTTGAACTTGCATATGAGTAATTGATGGTTTGATCTGCAGTTGGTCCCTAGCCTCGTTCTGACTGATGATAATGAGCTTTTCCATCATCTCTTTCCACAGATGTAGTCAGTTTGATTCCTGTGTATTCCGTCTAGCAAGGTCCATGTGTATAGTTGCCATTTATGTTGGTGAAAAATGTATCTGCAATGAAGTTGTTGGTCTTGTAAAATTCAATCATTTGATCTCTGGCACCATTTCTATCACCAAGGCCATATTTTCCAACTACCAATTGTTCTTTGTTTCCAACGTTCACATTCCAAATCACCAGTAATTTTCAGTGTATCCTAATTGGAAGACTACTAGTGAAATGTTAAATGGAATACACATTTGGAAACCAGTCTCGCTTTTCTTTTTTTAAATTAAATATGCCTCCACCATATAACCCAGCAATTTTAGTCTTTTTAGTTAATTGCCTAGGAAACTTAAAGACAAGCATTCACAAAACGATTTGTATATGAACGTTCACAAAATTTGTCTTTGTGATAGGCAAACACTGGAAACAACCCAAATACCCATCAGTGAGCGAATAGATAAACAAAACGTGGTCTTTTTATACAATTGGATA
Organism: Loxodonta africana; assembly: GCF_030014295.1. NCBI lineage: Eukaryota > Metazoa > Chordata > Mammalia > Proboscidea > Elephantidae > Loxodonta > Loxodonta africana. The sequence goes on from NC_087355.1 coordinate 64,841,589, forward strand.
CTACTCAGCATCAAAAAGAAACAAGCTATGGATATTTATAAAAAAAGAAAACTAGTTCTTGAAATAAGTATACTGAGCAGAAGAAGAGAACAAAGTATATACTGCATGAAATCATTTACAAAAGCTCAAACTAATCTATAGAGAGAGATCAGCGGCTTTCTGAGGGACTGGGGAGCATGGATTACCAAAGTGAACAAGGAAACATTTAAGAGTATGTGTATGTTCACTATATTGATTGTAGTGTTCGTTTCATGGGTGTAGAGATAAGTAAATACAGTAATTTGTATACTTTATGTGAAGTTTATTGCACATGAATTATACTTTAATGAAAGTATAAAATGTTATTTTAAAATGATCAATGTGCTCAAAGTAGGCTGAGAATTTGTATAAATTGTCTCATTTATCTGAGATATGATTTATGATCATATCTATTTTACTTATTAAATAATTGAGGTTTAGAGAGCTTGTGTCATTACTCAGTCATGGGGTTGGCATATGTGACGCCAGAAAGATGAAAAGTCTGACTCTAATTTCTGTTTTGTTCTGTTTTTAAGAAATCAAGGTCTTTTCCCTCTTCACCTCCATGATAGTAAAATCCTCCTTATCCCCTGTCTTAGTTATCTAGTGCTGCTGCAACAGAAATACCACAAGTGGATGGCTTTAACAAATAGAAATGTATTCTCTCACAGCCTAGTAGGCTACAAGTTTGAATTCAGAGCAAAAGAAATTGGCTAAAGACAAAACCTAATCTTGTAGATTAAGTCCTGACTCATTAACATAACTGCCTGTAACCCTGCCTCATTAAGGTCATTGAGGTAGGATTTACAACACATAGGAAAATCACATCGGATGACAAAATGGTGAGCAATCACACAATACTGGGAAGCATGGCCTACCAAAATTGACACATATACTGGTGGGATACAATTCAGTCCATGACATCTCCTTATCTCACATTTTTTGTTTGCTTTTGTTCCTTTCAAATCAATTCTGAAAGTTACTGGTGAGTTCTCTAAAACATAAATCTCAAAATGTTACTTCTTTCAATCCATTTGATAACACAACATTGCAGTTAAAAAATCCTTAGAATATTATACACACATCATACTTTTTTTACCTGTCCTCTTTATAAGGCTTGGCCTTTATCTATCTCTCTTTCTCTCTCTGTGTGTGTGTATACGTATACCTCTGTTTATCTATCTATCTCACAGAACTTATTCTCCTATAATAGTAAACTGTTAACAAATGTTAACACATCTTTCTCCTCTAACAAGAACTTGCTCTTTCTGTTTATCTTTTGGCTGACTCTTATTTATTCTACTCTTCCATCGCAGGCATCTTGTCCTAATCTCCAGAAAACCTCCTATGTTACAAGTACTACAAACGGGATTTGTCTTTTTTGTTTTTCCTCTTCTTCTGTTGTTGTTATTATGTGCGGTCGAGTTGATTCCAACTCAGAGCAACTCTACAGAACAAAGTAGAACTGCCCCGTAATATTTCCTAGGCTGTAATCTTATTGGAGCAGGTTGCCAGGCCTTTCTCCTGTGGAGCCACTGGTGGTTTCCAACGACCAACCTTTTGATTAGCAAGGAGTTCTTAACCGTTGTGGATTTGCTTATTGAGTACCTGTTTGTATTTCATTAAATAAAATGTGAAACAATATTCACTTACTTCTAGTGACATTATCTAGCCTATTCCAAAAACAAAAGTATTAAAAAAAAAAAAATTTGTAAGTAAACAAGAACCCGACCAACCTCATAAGAATCTGTCCTCTGGGTCATGTGGAGAACAAAGTGGGTTCCTACTGTATTCTTGTTAGAAGGAGCACTGTAAGTGCTCAGCTTGAAATGGAGTACAAAGACTTGCTGTACCTTCTACAACTATCATAGTCCATGTGCTCCTTGGAAACACTGCTTTGGACAAAAATTTTTGCTTCCCTTATTTGCTGAATTATTCCATCCTTTCCTTTGATTTTTGCATTCTCCTTTTGATTTTTTTCTGTGCATATAACTCCTAGAAAGCTCCAGGTTCTTCCATTGGTGATTACGCTAAAGGCCCAAAATATTTAAGAGTGATTAAGGGAAATTGATTCATACTTTTATTTTCCTCATAAAATTAAATTTCAAGGTTCCTTTTGATCATTCATCATTATATGTTATGGCTTAATCTTTGTCTTATGTGACCATTTTCTTTCATAGACAGCATATCTTCACTTAAATAGGCTTTACTTTTCCAAATCAACATTCTGCAAAATAATATGCTTTTAATCAGGTGCAATATTAAAGACAGGACCACCATTGTTACTTTTTTTTTTTTCCCCAAGTGATAGAACAAATGTTTCATGTGGGTTGAAATTCTGATTTAAATGAAATGGATTCCAGAAATGGTGAACCACTTTTTTTTACGTTTGAAAGTTAATGTTCAGGTCTATGTTACTAAAACGCAGGATTGAGGCAACTGTAAGTACACATGCATTCAACATACACAACTAAAAAATGAAAGGCATATACATTATTTCAGGTTATTGCTACAGGAAAGAAAGCAAAATATTTGAAAGAATAAACTAGGGCATATTGTAACTGGATTCAAATTGAATAATTTTCATATTATGGAAATTAATTCTGTTTAATAAAGTTTATACTGAAATATTTGCTATGTATAATTGAGCTAGATTGTTTGAAAAAAATTGTACTTATGATGTTAATTGTTAATTTCTGGTTTTATCTATCACTGCCTTGAGAATTGCATAGACAAATAACGTACTGAAATGGAAAAAAAATTTCTTAAGAGAGTGTGGCATAAAATAATGCAGGACTATTTTAGTAAAGGTTTATTGGTATATCAACTTAGTAAATTTTTGATGAATTTCAGTTTAATGTATTGAAAAGTGTTGAATAATATCTATGATTTTTTAAATTTATTATTCTAAAAACCATTCTTTGTGATTTATTACATTGTAATTAGAATCTTTAATTTGTTTTCTTTTACTCTTTAGGGCCTACTCGAGATCTTTCCAACAGTAAGAAATGGAGATCATATTTTCCAACTTTTGTTTTCTACATTGTTGTGTGCTTTCACTTTTACTTTATACTGCTTTTACTTTTTATACTTTACTAAGATCCCATTTCTCTTTTATTTTTTCAATGTTCATAACCTTAATGTTATTTCTTGATTCTTTCCAATTTAAAAAATAAAATATGTTAGGAGATTTTATGCATATCAGAAGTTCCTGGTAATTTCCTAATAAGTTTAAGTTGCTTAACCCTACTTTTATATAATGTGTATACAGCTAAATAAGTTTTTGGTTGACAAGGCAAAGATTGAAATATATCAAGCATTCCAATCACCTCTTTTCAAATCCTTTATTACTATAGAGCTCAGTGTGGTTGCTGAGAGTGTGAAGCCCTGACTCAGGTAATCTTGGGCTCAAATTCATTTTTTCAGTAAGTATTTCAGTATTCATTATGTCCCAGGCACTAGGGATCTAGTTGTAAATGACGTCCTTGCCCTCAGGGAGCTTATATTCTAATATATGCTAACTATAAAATTTGAATCTCTGATTGGGATAACCTTATGGGACCACAGATGTATACACAGTCAGGCATTGCCCAAAGGGAAGTAAAGCAACACATACTTGTATTTATAATCAAATAACATTGTTTAACGAGCATTTTAACTTTCAATAACTTACATGTCACCTAGAATAATAGTAATATATTCCTCACAATGATTTTTAGAGGTACTAATTCGTGACATAGTGATTAAATGCTACGGCTGCTAACCAAAGGGTGGGCAGTTCAAATCCGCCAGGCGCTCCTTGGAAACTCTATGGGGGCAGTTCTACTCTGTCCTATAGGGTCTCTATGAGCCAGAATTGACTCCACGGCAGTGGGTTTAATAATCAACTATTAATCAATCACTCATTAAAAACAATTCACAAATCATGTGTCAGGTAGAAGTTGGCAGAAGTGGCTCCATGAGGTAAACTAACTGACATATTGTCTAATAATATCTGTTCTTTAAAAAAGCTGATGATTATGTAAATATAAATATATTTATAGAAATTTAAAATACCCCTTGGGCAATAGGAAGAAAGAAATATAGTTCTAAGCCACTAAGAATTAGAGTAAAATACAATGTTTTTCTTAGCTAAATCTCCAACATGCTGATATGATCCAATAGAGCTACTCATGAAGCAGAAACAACCTCTTTCCTTGATGAGTCAACCCGACAAATTCTGCCCTCCACTGGCATATCATAGAAAATATATAGCTAGCAGGAAAGCTTAATATTGTGTATGGTGATAAAATGCATTCAAGTTCACTTAGAGTATTCACTGGAACACTTGACTTAGCTGCAATTGCAAGTTTAGGAAAGTGATAAATAGATGGTTCAAAATGGTTAGCCCTGTCTTCTTAGAATAAATAGTAGCCTTCTTACGCTTCCAGCCTCCCAGATATTCAGTACACCTTAAGGAAGGCTCTCAACCTGTCAGTGGGCCTGAATAAATGCCAGTTGCACTTACGGACTGAGAAAAAACATCACGTTTTAGCAGTACTTTAAAAAGAGCTAAAATCACAGGGGGTACACTATAGTCTAGAAACAACATTTTGAGAGTAAAAACAAAAATAACATTTTGAGAGTAAGATACGTATTTTAAAATGAGTTTTCAAGTCTTGTCTGAAGACAGAAGAGCAAAATCAATTTTTTGTTTGTTTATTTTTAACCTCAGTATTGGAATTCATAAAAAATGTGTCATATACCTGTAGAAGAAACAGAAGATATTATAAAATACACTTACTAACATATGAAGAAAAATATTCCCAATGAATGTAAGGTGCATTCATTGATTAGAAAAGGATAGACAGCACTAATGTCATTTCCTCTTCATGACATTTTCATTAATAATAAAATGTATTTTATTAAGCAAGGTGTTGCAAACCAAGAGGCACATATTGAGCCCATCTCATATAAAAACATTTTCTTTAAGAATTTCCCACAGTGAGAGGGTTTGATTTTTACTTTATTTTCCTTACATCTTCTTTTCCCTTCATTGGATTGTTTTTAATGAAAATCCCAAGACATACCCAGGATGAAATTCCAATCAGATAATTTAGTCAATATAAGTAGGAATCCAATATGTTGCAAGAATATATTCCAGGAACGCACATTTTTACTCTCCACTATGAAAGTCTCTTCTGAAGTATATGGCATTAAATATATCAGGCAACAATATTCTAGTTGGTTTAGAAATTGTTTTGTAAGATATATATATATATATAATTTATCAATGCATAAAAATCTATTATGTATTTAAGCAAGAATTTTTTGTAGCAGAACAGCTTATCTAGCTACCTAGACTCCCCCATCTTAGTTCAGTCCGATGATAATTTCCAGACCCCCCTACCCCCTGCTTTGGAGATAACAGTTATATCTTTCCAGATTCTAGTGGCTTATAGGATTTACTTCTTTCTCCATTTACAGATTTCATTACTAGAGGTATTTTTACTTGTATTTTATTTTTGCTTCCTTGTAAATCTTACGGCTTGACAAATAGTTTGGTTCTTCTTTGGCCTCAAGAGCCATGTGGACAACACCTGACCCTGTTTTACCTAGGCACTGGAAACTTCCCTCTTCCGTGATGTCTTTCAGGTAGTCCCCATATGGTGTGCATTGTTGTTATTGTATGCCAACGAGTCAATTCCAATTCATAGCAACCCTATGGGACAGAGTAGAACTGTCCCATAGAGTTTTCTAGGCTGTAATATTTACAGTAGCAGATTGCCAAGTCTTTTCTCCCATGGAGCTGCTGGGTGGATCAGACTGCTGGCCTTTTGGTTAGCAGCCGAGCGCTTAACCACTGCACCATCATAGCTCCTTAAGGTGTACATAGGTAATCACAAATTTACCTCATCATTTTCTGCAGTAATAGATAAGATTTCTGCCAGTTGTTACTGCCCCCTGTTTAGATACATTGATTCATATGAAACTGTAGATAGAGTAATCGGGCCTCTGACCTCCATCTTGTGGGAGACACAAACAAGAAATATGCAAAAAATGAATAAACTGTATCAACATTGATTGTTCTAAATGGTTTAAAGGCAATAAACGGGATGATGCGATAGGTAATGGGAGAGACCAAACTCAAGTACTATATTCAGGGAGTACTTCTCTGAGAAGGTGGTTCTTGAGCTGAGATTGTAAGAATAAAAAGAAGCGTACCTGTAAAGATATTAACTAAGGGTCAGCATCTTTTATGTGTCAGTATCTTTTAGATTGAGAAGTGCCTAAATCTGAGTGTAGGAAACCTGAGTCTTTCTTAATGGCCAGCAAGTAAGCTGCCCCTTTGCTATGGAAGAAGAGTCTCTGTCTTCTCAGGATGCAAGCTCACACAACCTGTACACCAGAAAGAGACCCTACCTTCATAAGGGGTCTGCTATGCAAATACCCTTGAAAAGATGGTTAAAACAAAGGCCAGTCATGTAGAGAATAATAGAGAATTATCTTCAAACATTTCAAAAGAAAGCAGGGAAAAAAGAATCAACATATTTTTACTTGAGAAATAGATCTTGCTTTTTTTTTTTTTTTATTTTGCCAAGCGTCTTCAAAAAGGTGGAATGTGTAGTTGCCTATAAAGTGTAATTTGAGAAGAAATGAGATAGACGATAGGTCACTATTGCAGAAATGTTGTTAGCTGCCACCCCATCAACTCCAACTCATGGCAACCTTATGAATAACAAAATGAAATGCTGTGTAGCCTTGCATCATCCTCATAATCACCAGCATACTTGAGTCCATCATTGCGGCTACTGTACAAATACCATCCCACTGAGGGTCTCCAACGTCCTCATTGCCCATCTGCTTCACCAAACATGGTGTCCTCCACCAGCGACTATTCCCTCCTGATGATGTACCCAAAGCAAGCGAGTAGAACAATGCTCTGTTGTGATATATAAGGTTTTCATTGGCTAATTTTCAGAAGTAGATCACCAGGCCTTTCTTCCAAACTGCAGAAATATCTCTCCCTTTATCCCTGGCTAATACCTGAAATACTACTACTGTATTTAAGCCAATATGAAAGGTATTTTTCCATCCCTAGAGTAAACAAACAACCTTAAGATAGATCATACTTTGTAACTAACATTTTGGTGTGAATTAAATTTAATTCAGTAATAGTGATAGACAATAAGATGGGAAAATATAACAGGAAAATACAGATGTTAAAGATACTTAAAACAATTAACATTTATCTTAGGGTTGCCTACCTTGTGTTAAAATAATTTTCTATGTCCAATATTATACCCTAGTTAGTGGGCCAGTGTATGCTATTAAGAATGTATATAACTTTTTTTAATCCATACTATTTTTTTTAAAATCCGTTCTTAAATATATTTTTCCATTTAAAACAAAAATTAATGGTATTTGTTTCCTTGAATAGTTATCTTGTCTAACAATAAGTGTAAGGAGTTCTGGTGGTGCAGTTGTTAAAGTGCTCTGCTGCTAACTGGAAGGACAGCAGTTTGAAACCATCGGCTGCTCTGCAGGAGAAAGATGTGGCAGTCTGCTTCTGCAAAGATTACAGCCTCTCAAAACCCTATGGGACAGTTCTACTCTGTCCTATAGGGTTGCTATGAATCAGAATTGACTGAATGGCAATGGGAACGATAACAGCAGAATTTAATAACTCATAAGATTCTGAATCAAAGCTTAACAATTAATTGATGTTTGAGGGACTTCTATACAAAACTGTAATTTTACTCTAACATAGTTTTCACCCATAAAGAGACTTTTCTATTTCATAGGCATATAAATACTAGTGTCAAATATGTGGTACAAACCATGCATTTTAAAAATATTCAGAGGCAGTGCAATTCATTGTAAAGACAAGTGCATAGAAAAAGGCTTCTCTGAAGAAAGGACAACTATAGCTACTTCTAAAAGGACATGGAGAACAAGGTTGGATAGGAATGGTGAAGACACAGCAAACTGAAAATATGATAGTATAAGTGCTTAACGACAGAAATGTGTAAGGCAGATTTCAAAACAATGGCTATGCAGCCTAAGTAAGATAGACATTAAATATAAACAGCCTTGTGTAACAAAGCAAAAAATCAATATATTTAGTAAATGAAATCATTAGTAAATAAGTGAAAGTGTGCTTGAATTAAGTATGTGAGAGAATGAAATAAAAGTAAGTTCATGACAAATATTGAGGGCCTTGAATAGAAAGTTGGGCATTTTTGTTTGGTAACAGGAAATAACTGCAAATTTTTGCCCAATGGCATCATACAACAGATGCAGTATGGGAAGTTTAATGTATAAGCAGTATGTGTACTTGCACTTGAGACGGGGGAGACTGACTCTACAAAGTGTTATTAAAACCCATGGAGTTATGGATTGAATTGTGTCCCCCATTAATGTGTGTCGACTTGATAAGGCCATGATTCCCATTATTGTGTGATTGTCCACCATTTCCTAATTTTATGTGATTATTGTATATGTTGTAAATCCTCACCTTTATGATGTTAATGAGGCAAGATTAGAGTCAGCTATGTTAATGAGACAGGACTCAATCTACAGGATTAGTTTGTATCTTGAATCAATCACTTTTGTGATACGAAAACGTCAAGCAGAGAAGAGAGGAACCTCATACCACCAAGAAAGAAGTGCCAGGAGCAGAGCAGGTCCTTTGGACCTTGGGTCCCTGCTCTAGATCACGGGAAGTCCCTAGGCCAGGGGAAGGTTGATGACGAGGGCCTTCACCCAAAGCCAACAAAGAGAGAAATCTTCTCCTAGAGCTGGTGCCCTGAATTCAGACTGCTGGCCTCCTAGACAGGAGAGAATAAATTTCTGTTTGTTAAAGCCATCCATTTGTGATATTTCTGTTATAGCAGCACTGGATAACTAAGGCACTGGGTGTGGTGAGCACATTCTTTAAGGGAAGAATAATGGCAGTAATACCCACAGCCATCTAGTCGATTCCAGCTCAGAGTGACCCTATAGGACAGAGTAGAACTGCCCCCACAGAGTTTCCAAGGAGGCCTGCTGGATTTAAACTGCCAACCTCTTGGTTAGCAGCCATGGTACTTAACCACTATGACACCAGGCTTTCCTACAAAGGAAGAGGAGGGTAGAAAAGCAATGAGAGGAATCAGTGAATAATTTTACTTGTAAGCAAGAGTCAAGTGTAGATCTGTTTTAAAGCTATGACAACAGTGAATGGTGACGTTGAATTCAAGTGTGGCAGTCAGTTTTGGTGGAAAGAAAATGTTTAAGTTGGAAAGAAAGATTTGAGATGACATTTGAATATATAAGGGAGAATGCTTGGGAGATAGTGCCATAGAACTAGAGAATGAGGGAGATAGCTTAGAGAGGAGCAGAAAATAAATTTTGTAATCTTCCACGTAAAGATGACCATTGAAATTGTAAGACTCAACCTTGTCTTGAAGGAAGAGATTATTGAGGACTAAGAAAAACCAAAGGCCCTTCATTAGAAAGCAAATAGGTAAAATTCATCTAATTAGGTTAAATGTTAAATGATTTATTTTGGTACCTTCTGTCATGTTCACCCTTGCTATCCTAGTGTTAGAGTAGCTTTAGATCCATCAGTTGGTGGTATCCAGAATTTTCCAGTATCCCAGGGTTGAATGCTAGGTATTCACATATCTGGTAGACATCATTCTTTTCTTTAATGATATTTGCCAAGTTTCTATGACTGGACTTATGACTTATTTCATGGTTAGATTTCATTACCTCTCAGAACTGGGGCTCTGTTAAATCTTTAAAATGATATACTTTGGAAATCACAATAACATTCAAAGTCACTATAATCAAAATAAATTTAATTTTAACTGAATATGGTTATATATACATATTCAATATATAAAAGGTACCACTTTTCCTTTTAATAAGATAACTTTGTTCTAAATATTAACATATTTTACAAAATAATAGTAATAAAAATAATATGAATAATTTTCAATTTTTATCAAGTGGCTGCTAAATGCCAGATACTGCCCTGAACATTTTGTGAGTATAATTTTATTTATCTTCCCATTATTCATAATAGTAGATATGACTATTACAGCCTTTCCTCCTTTAGACTATTGTGAATAGGACTGTTACAAACCTTTATGTATAAGTATTTGTTTGAATACCTGCTTTCTATTTTTTTGGATATAGTCCTAGGAATGAAATTGCTGAGTCATATAGTAATTGTAGGTTTAGCTTTTTGAGGAACCACCAAACTGTTTTCCATAGTGACCTATTTTTTGAGGCTTCCAATTTCTCCACAGTATTGCCAACACTTACTTTGCATTTTTTTTTTTTTATGGCCATCTTAGTGGGTGTGAAGTGAAGTCTCAAGGTGGTTTTGATTTGCATTTCCCTAATAGAAGCGAGTATGATGAGACTTCGTCTCGTGTACTTTGGACATGCTATCAGGAGGGATCAGTCCCTGGAGAAGGATATCATGCTTGGTAAAGTAGAGGGTCAGCAAAAAAGAGGAAGACCCTCAATGAAATGGATTGACACAGTGGCTGCAACAATGGGCTCAAACATAGCAACGATTGTGAGGATGGCGCAAGACTAGACAGTGTTTCTTTCTGTTGTACATGGGGTTGCTTTGAGTCAGAAACAACTCGATGGCACCTAATAATAATAATAATGACTAATGAAGGCTAATGACAATGAGAGAAGCCTTCGATGACATTAACACAATAGCCAAAACAATGGACTCAAGCACACCAACTATGATGAACGTGTCTAAGAACCAGGCAACAATTTGTTCTTTTATACATAAGGTTACTTTGAATCTGAGCCAACTCCACAACAACTAACAACAACAAAGGACTAATGACTTTGAGCATCTTTCCATGTGCTTGTTAGCCATTTCTGTATCTTTTTTGGAGAAATGTCTGTTCAAGCCCTTTGCCCATTTTTAATTTAAGTGTTTGTATTTTTGTTGGTGAGTTGTAAGTCAATTGGCACTTTGAGGTCCAAACCTATGATTTTGGGCTTCACCATAATGAAAGAATGGGATTCGTAGAACTGAGCCATTAAAAACTACATTACATAACACTCGATTATGTCTAAGAAAGAATACTCTAAACTGGATTTTTTCTCTACCTTTATCAGAAATGGTAGAAAGGAGAACAAGGCAACTTGGTAAAATCTGTATTTTATTCTTCTTGTGTGCAGGATAATTATACATATCATTTTGTGATTCTCAGGATGAGTATTACATTCATCCTTTGTTTCAAAGTTTCCTATCATCGTTTTATTTCCCCAGTCTCAACTGTCATATGTGCTTTCCTCCATAAAAGGTTACCTCTCCAGCTTTCTTTCTCTTCTCCATTTACTGCATCAAAACATTCCTCTTGATCTTTAATATATAACAAACTACCAGGCTCTCTAATTATTGAATAGGCAAATTAAATTATTGCAGAAGTTCTAAGATGTTCACATCAGTCTCATCTTCCATAGAAGGAAATTCAGAATCAGAGATGTTAAGTGATTTTCTCAAGGCATACGCATAGTAAGTTCACATCTAACACAAAACCCAGGTCTTCAGACTGCATTCAATGCTTTTCTCACTACTTCTAAGTATTGTAAATATAAATATGTCATCAGTATCTTTAATATTCACCATATAAAGAAACTGTTTGAGGTGTTTAGGGAGTAGTAGAGAGCATGAAGGCTAGCCTCATTTTTAAGTAAAAATATATTTCTGCTGTCCAAGAGCTAAGGTGAATCACTATGAGGCAAAATATTGACTCTGCATAAACAAAATACTGATGGCATATATTATCCACATATAAAAATATGAAATGCCTAGGTAGCTGAACTCTACTAAGGTAGACTGTTTTTTTGAAATGGAACTGTGTTTAAATCCTTGCTGCACTGACTGTAAGAACGAAATAAGAAAACAGACTTCTGAGGAACACACATTAATTTTTCCGACAACTAGAAGATATACCTCTGTCACTTAAAGTCATAGGAGTTGTATTAGCCAAGACTCTGTATTGCAAACAACTGAAACCTTATATAAAAAATAATTCGGTAAAAAATGGAAATTTATTGGTAGGACTAGGAAATTTCACTTAACTGCAATAATGTTTACCTAGGTGTCAACACTAACTAGAACTTCCGTAACTACTGTTCTCTTCATCTCTCATCTTTTTTTTCCCCCCCAAGTCTCTTCTTTCCCATGACTGGAAATGTGACAACCTGCACAGTTTATATCTCATGGCAATACTATCAAAGAGTGACAGACACCCAGCTTAGTAAGATCTTGAGTATTATCAGGTAATATCCTGATTTTCTAAGAGATAACTACCTTTAAGCAGATATTAACAAGAGGAAGATCACATAGAACAAACATGGACATTAAGGTCCCAGGCCTGGGCATCAGAAAAACATTAATGATAGAACAGAAAGAGCAGCCACAGATGATATTTCCTCTTTTCTTCTTGGTAAAGGAATAAAATGATGGTGGCAGAAGGAGATTTTCCTAAGCACAGTACAGAATAGAGTCTATGGGGTCGAAATGTAGGACAAATAATTGTGTGGATGCATTCAAAGCCATCTTGACTCGGAGGTGGATTAGGGAGTATATATTTGTGAGAAAAGTAGCTCAAGATATGTAATATCTCCTGAAGTCGAGAGATCAGTTGATCACTCTTTAAAGTCTCTTCACACTGTGTTGATGACATCCTTAGCACAGGCTACATATCTTAACTGGATCAGCAACAATCTCAAGGGTAGAGGTTATTTTAATTGCAATTGGGATGGAGCTCTTTGATTAATCTCCTAAAATGTTGAAGAATAGGATTTAACTTAAATCATGATAATATTTCTATTTGAAACAACCACGAGAAGGCAATCCATTCAGTAAATGCTCAGCAAAAAAGGTGGAATTGTCTTGATCATACATGCAACAAAGATAGCTAATGTGAATAATTCAGGCTCTTCAATGAGTATCAATTTTTTAAACTAGAAAACTCACTAGCTTTCCCATGTAGATTGTAGCTATGCCAAAACCTAAGAGTATGTACCTCCTTATTCTTCCAGCTCCTTTTCCTTGTCTCAGTCTCCTGTTTGTTTGCCAACATTTTCCACTAAGGTTTATAACTGCATTTCCCAATAAACTAAAAATGTAATAAGATACTGCAAAATATAATTCTCTCTTTAGTAATGTACTGGGTGGAGCAAGGTTTGATACTCTTTTTCGACCGTTTGTAGCCAAAATTGTGAAAGCCACTTTTGGCACTAGATTGAAGACATGATGAATGGGAGCAGTGGGCAAGCAAAACAGAAAAGCAATGCCTCCCATATGAAGGTTTTGCTATTTTAGTCACAAATACTCTAACTAAAATTATACCACATATTAGGGAAATGAAGAGTGAATTAGTGAAAAGTTTGGTTTTGGTATTTTGTTTTTTCACCATTATTATCACTTATTTATTTGTGGAGTGACGACAGCTACTTGGCTTCATTCAAGCTATTAGAGAAGACAGAGTTCCTGTTATAACAGCTTTCTATTGGAAGTGTACAAATTCAGGAGGTAAGATATGGGTTGGTTTACATGGGGTGGAGACTTTTTTTTTTAAGGTGTGGCATTTTACTGCTAATTTTCTCTAATTCAGGGAGGGTATTTTTTTTTTTTTATGGTTGATGTGACCTAAATAGACTTCTGAGGATTTCTAAGTAACCCTTAACAGAAAGACAATATTGTAAAGGAAAACATTTTATTATGATGATGATAATAAAAATGTTATTATTGTATAAAGTGTTACAATATAGGATTGCCTAACTAATTGGTAAATATCCATGTATGTTACTAGACAATGGCAACAAAAAAAAAATTATTCTAAACAATAGTATCGAGTCACTTTGGACAAAAATCCTAACGGAAAAAGAAAAGGGATTAAAAAAAAAAAAAAACTTTTGTCACGTAAATAAAAATAGACACCACAAATCTCGATCTGATAATCTGTCCATAATTTATGTTCTTTTAAAGACCCAAAGAAACTACTGGATTTACAGTACTTTTTTAGTATGTCATTTAGGGAGGAAAAAGAGGTGCAGCTTTGTCCTGGCTCTCTCCCACTGAAGTCAAGGACTAAAACCTTAAGATAATTTTGTTATCATTCTTGTAGAAAATGCATTGAACATCAAGAAATTGTGCTTGTGAATTTGCCTCCAATTAGTAGTGATTGATTGTATGCATATTTGATAAATCGTTTTTGGTGTAGACACAAGATAAACATTGATGCTTTTTCCAAGCCAAAGCACAGATGGGAAATAAAAGCTGGAAAGACAGTTTTCAAAAGTTCCCTACAGCACTTGAATTATGTTTTAAAGGATTTTATCATCTTGCTTGAAAGGTTTTGTAGGGGAGGGAGACATTTTCCTTTTCATAGATGACACATGAGGTTACGTGTCTTTTCAGTTACAGACTCTAGGAAAATCCTTGTGCAAAGATGTTCCATTTTGGTCTAGTGCATTTTTCTCTGGCAAAAGCTTTGCAACTTGTCAGCAATACAAAGAAAGACAGTCTCCAAAGTACTGGCTGCCAGCAGGACAGCGGGAAATACCCGTTGCAATAAAAAAGTTTATAGAGTTTAAAACTTAGTTTCCAGGAGCAGAAAAACTGGTTTTCTCAACAGGCAAATGTAAAACACTTCACAGTTAAAAGAAACTATGCCTCACTTTTTTTCTCATAATTATTTCCAACAGCTCTATTTAAAGATATTCTGCAAGTGCAAGGAAAACCAGCAAAGAGTTAGGTAAACCACATGGTTTTGTTTCTTCCGAGAATGAAAAGCAATACAAAGTCAAACTCTAGGAAAGCTGATGACTAAAAATAAATTTACATACACATTTCCTTGATAAAATGGAACTTTTGTAGTTATAAATTACCCCTTTGTGAGGTCTCACTGTTAAATTATCATTTTGTTGTTGTTCTTGTTTTCTCCATATATTTAAGACAGTATACGTGCAGGTGTATATTTAAAAACAGTTTAAAAAAAATTACCTCATTTTCAAATTTATACAACATCTACAATAAATTTGAATAGCCAGGATAAATAAAACTATTCTTTTAAGTAAGTTCAATAGTAACATCCATAGAAAGAAGAATCTGCCAGAAAGAGAGGCCCTTAATCTGTTTCCCAGCCAAAGGAAAACATCACCAGTAAAAATGATTCCCAGACCAGCTAGAACAAAGTTCTTCATTCACAAAGTGAAGGAAGCCAAGGACAACCAGAATGTTTATTGAAATCCAAGGAATAGCTTTGATTGCAAAATATTCCATTTCTTTTTTAAATAGAACCAAAATTACTTTGTACATAGTCGCAATTTAATAAAATCAGGAAGAGATGTATCTACTCTCAATATTTTTCATAAAATTACTTCCTCTTTGTTTACCTCCATAATTACTTGAATTTTAGAATATGTTAAAATTTATCAAACTCCTGCTTTTACATTATTTTTATTCAAAACATTATATCCTCTGTTTTTAACCATTTCAGAATCATATCGTCATTGCAACCCTTTATTCTAACCCAATATTTGTTTTTATTGTTGTTAGTAGTAGTGGTTTCTTTTTCTTTTCTTTTTCTCTAAAATCACTTCATGTCTATTTAGATATATATTTCCCCACAAACACCATAGGAGACTGGCATAGTATGTTCACAGAAAGGTGATTAGCCCAGTGCAGTTTAACTATACAGGTTAAGTATGAGGAACAGAATAAAAAACAAGACTGAAAAAGAGTATTGGGATCTAAGTGCTTTTAATGTTATCATAAGAAGCTTGAGTTTTGTCCCACTAATTGAAACCCTGGTGGCACACGGGTAAAGAGCTGGGCTGCTAACTAAAAGATCAGCAGTTTGAATCCACTATCTGCTCCTTGGAAACCACATGGGGCAGTTCTACTCTGTCCTATAGGGTCGCTACTAGTCAGAATAGGCTTAACAGGCACATACCAACAAGAATATAATGGCATTGGCAGTGTTATTGGGGGAATAACATGATCAGATCTAAATTTTAGCAAGATTACATGCTAGGAGTGTGATGAATGGCCAGGAGGTTAGATAGAAAGTCTGGATTCCTGGACAATGGTAGGAAAAAAAAAAAAAATTACTGTAAAAAAAAAAAAATTTGAGATCAGGAGAATAGAGAAAAGGAAAGAAATCCAGAAGTATTTTGGAAGTGAAATTGATGAGGTATTGTGATTTCTTAGTGGTAGGAGTTGAGGCAAAGAATATGTCAAGCATTTTCACTTGAGGGCTTGGGTGAAATGTCATCCTAAAAATTGACATATGAAGTATTAAAGAGAAACTGGTTCAGAAAAAAAATTATGAATCCTGAGAAGTAAATTTCAGTCAGTATGGTCATTAATTCACCATATCTGCCAGTTTCTATTAATGGGGTGGCTTTCATGTTGCTATAATGCTGGAAGATAGGCCACTGGTATCTGAAATACCAGCAGGGTCATCCATGGTGTACAGGTTTCAGTGGCGCTTCCAGACTAGGACAGACTGGGAAGAACGACCTAGCAAGCTACTTCTGAAAATTAGCCAATGAAAACCCTATGGATCACAAGAGAACATTGTTCGATTTAGTACAGGAAGATAAGCCAAACCCCTTCCCAGGTCGACAGGCACTCAAAATACCCAGGAGCTTCAACAATGGTCTAGAGCATACTAACAACCATGAAGATATGACAGAACAAAGCACTGTTTTGCTTTGCTCTATATAGTTTCACCATAAATCAAAGCTGATTCAATAGCAGCTAACAACAACAAGATCATTAATAGTTATCTATTGAATGATACCCCCACATGTCTGTCAGTTCGTCATACTGTGAGAGCTTGCATGTTGCTGCGAAATTGGAAGCTATGCCACCGATATTCAGGTACCAGCACGGTTAGCAATGGAGGGCAGGTTTCAGCTGAGCATCTAGACTAAAACAAACAAGGAGGAAGGACTCGGCAGTCTATTTCTGAAAAGAATTAGCCAGTGAAAACCTTATGAATAACAGCAGAACATTGTCTGATATAGGGCTGGAACATGAGTCCCCCAGGTTGGAAGGCACTCAAAAGATGACTGGGGAAGAGCTGCCTCCTCAAAGTAGAGTCGACCTTAATGATTTGGATGGAGTAAAGCTTTCTGGACCTTTATTTGCTGATGTGGCACGACTGAAAATGAGAAGACGCAGCTGCAAACATCCATTAATAATCGGAACCTGGAACATATGAAGTACAAATCTAGGAAAGTTGGAAAACATCAAAAATGCAATAGAATGCGTAAACACCGATATCCTAAGCATTAGTGAGCTGAAATGGACTAGTATTGGTCATTTTGAGTCAGATGATCATTAGTCTACTATGCCAGGAATGACAACTTGAAGAGGAATGGTGTTGCATTCATCATCAAAAAGAACATTTCAAGACCCATCCTGAAGTACAACGCTGTCAGTGATAGGATAATATCCACACAACTACAAGGAAGACCAGTTAATAGGACTATTATTCAAATGTAGGCATTAACCACTAAGGCTAAAGATGAAGAAATTGAAGATTTTTATCAGCTTCTGCAGTCTGCAATTGATCTAACATGTAATCCGGATGCATTGGTAATTACTGGTGATTGGAATGTGAAAATTGGAAACAAAGAAGAAGGATCAGTAGTTGGAAAATATGGCCTTAGTGATAGAAACAATGCCGGAGATCAAATGATAGAATTTTGCAAGACCAATGACTTTTTCATTACAAATACCTTTTTTTGCCAACATAAATATTAACTATACACATGGACCTCATCAAATGGAATACACAAGAATCAAATTATCTGCATCTGTTGAAAGAGATGATGGAAAAGCTCATTATCATCAGTCAGAACAAGGTCAGGGTCCTGCTGTGGAACAGACCATCAACTGCTCATATGCAAGTTCAAATTGAAACTGAAGAATCAGAGGAAGTCCATGAGAGCCAAAATATGACCTTGAGTATATCCCACCTGAATTTAGAGACTACCTCAAGAACAGATTTGAACCGTTGAACTCTAGTGACCAAAGACCAGATGAGTTGTGGAATGACATCAAGGACATCATACACGAAGAAAGCAACAGGTCATTGAAAAGACAGGAAAAAAAGAAAAGAACAAGATGGATGTCAGAGGAGACTCTGAAACTTGCTCTCCAATGTCAAGCAGCTAAAGCAAAGGGAAGAAATGATGAAATAAAAGAGCTGAACAGAAGATTTCAAAGGGCAGCTCAAGAAGACAAAGTAAAGTATTATCATGACGTGTGCAAAGAGCTGGAGATAGAAAACCAAAAGGGAAGAACATGATCAGCATTTCTCAAGTTGAAAGAACTGAGGAAAAAATAGAAGGCTCAAGTTGCAATAGTGAAGGATTATATGGGGAAAATATTAAATGACACAGGAAGCATCAAAAGAAGTTGGAAGAAATACACAGAGTCATTATACCAAAAAGAATTAATCAACATTCAATGATTTCAAGAAGTAGCATATGATCAGGAACCAATGATACTGAAGGAGGAAGTCCAATCTGCACTGAAGGCACTGGTGTAAAACAAGGCTCCAGGAATTGACAGAATATCAGTTGAGGTGTTTCAACAAATGGATGTGCACCAGAAGTGCTCACTCATCTATGCCAAGAAATTTGGAAGACAGCTATCTGGCCAACTGACTGGAAGAGATCTATATTTATGCCTACTCCCAAGAAAGGTGATCCAACTAAATGCGGAAATTATTGAACAATATCATTAATATCACATGCAAGCAAAACTTTGCTTAAGATGATGCAAAAGCGGCTCCAGCAATATATCAATAGGGAACTGCCAGAAATTTAGGCTAGATTCAGAAGAGGACGTGGAACCATGGATATCATTGCTGATGTCAGGTGGATCCTAGCTAAAAGCAGAGAATACCAGGGGGATTTTTACCTGTGTTTTATTGACTATGCAAAGGCATTTGACTGTGTGGATCATAACAAATTATGGATGACATTGGGAAGAATGGGAATTGCAGGACGCTTAATCATGCTCATGAGGAACCTGTACGTAGATCAAGAGGCAGTTGTTAGGACAGAACAAGGAAATACAGAGTGGTTTAAAGTCAAGAAAGGTGGGTATCAGGTTGTATCTTTTCACCATACCTATTCAATCTGTATGCTGAGCAAATAATCCGAGAAGCTGGACTATATGAAGAAGAAGGGGGATCAGAATTGGAGGAAGACTCCTTAAAAACCTGCATTATGCAGATGACACAACCTCGCTTGCTGAAGGTGAAGAGGACTTGAAGCACTGACTAATGAAGATCAAAGACCACAGCCTTCAATATGGATTACATCTCAACATAAAGAAAACAAAAATCCTCACAACTGGACCAATAAGCCATATCACGATAAATGGAGAAAAGATTATAGTTATCAAGGATTTCATTTTGCTTGGATCCACAATCAACAGCCATGGAAGCAGCAGTCAAGAAATCAAAGAAGCATTGCAGGGGGCAAATCTGCTGCAAGGAACCTCTTTAAAGTGTTGAAAAGCAAAGATGTCACCTTGAAGACTAAGGTGCGCCTGACCCATGCCAAGGTATTTTCAATCTCATCATATGCGTGTGAAGGAGGGATAACGAATAAGGAAGACAGAAGAATTAGTGCCTTTGAACTGTGGTGTTGGCAAAGAATTTTGAATATACTATGGACTGTCAAAAGAAGGAACAAGTCTGTCTTGGAAGAAGTACAACGAGAATGCTCCTTAGAAGCAAGGATGGCGAGACTGTGTCTTACATATTTTGGACATGTTGTCAGGAGGGATCAGTCCCTGGAGAAGGACACCAATCTTGGTAAAGTACAGGGTCGGGGAAAAGAGGAAGACCCTCAACGAGATGGATTGACACAGTGACTGCCATAATGGGCTCAAACATGACAAGGGTCGTGAGGATGGTACAGGCCTGGGCACTGTTTCGTTCTGTGGTACATAGTGTCGCTATGAGTTGGAGCTGACTCGACGGCACCTAACAACAACAACAACAAGATTGAATAATAAACATAAAGCAACTTGCACATCTTGTTATTCTCCTTTCCCTTCACACAACCAGACCCCGTCTAGCTCACAGTACACTGGGCATAAAACCGCAAAACAGTAAAATCTCAGAAGCTTCCTGTCATAGGAGCTAAGGAACACAGGTAAAAAGAAAGCCTTATGCACACTTGTAAATATATTCAATCGGGAATTTTATAGGGCTAAGCCCAAATAGGGAAAACCTGGTGGCATAGTGGTTAAGTGCTATGGCTGGTAACCAAAAAGGTCTGCGGTTTGAATCCACCCGGTACTCCTTGGAAAATCTATGGGGCAGTTCTACTCTGTCATATAGGGTGGCTATGAGTGAAAATTGACTCGACAGGAATTTTTTCTTTTTTTTTTTGAAGCCCAATAGGAGCCCTGGTGGTACAGTGGCAGTGATTAACGGCTTGGCTGGTAAACAGAAGATTGGCAGTTGGAATCCACCAGAATAACAAAAATCAGAGAGCATTCAAAATGGAACATAAAGTTCCAGGGTTAAAATAATGAATACTATTAAAAAGTAAGGAGCCTCAGTGGGTGAGGGTTAAGTGCTTGGCTGCCAACAGAAAGGTCAGTGGTTTGAACACATCAGCTACTCCATGGGAGAAATATGTGACAATGCGTTTCCTAAAGATTACATGCTTGAAAACCCTATGGGCAGTTCTACATTGTCCTATAGGGTCACTATGAAGGGGAGTCGGCTTGACAGCAATGGGTTTGGTTTTGGTTTATTAACAGGTAACAAGCTATTAATAGCCACAGTATTTTATTCGCATTTTGTTGCATAAAATGGTTGACTAAATTAATGCATTATCTATAGGGTCACTGTGAGTGGGAATCAACAGGACCCCAATGGGTTTGTTTTTTATTTTATTTTTTTGGATTATCATTTTGGAGCCATGCTGGCGTGGTGGTTAAGAGCTCAGCTGCTAACCAAAAGGTTGACCGTTCAAACCTACTAGCCACTCCTTGGAAACACTATGGGCACTTCTACTCTATTCTATATGGTCGTTATGAGTCAGAATCAATTCGATGGCAATAGATTTTGGTTTTGTATTCTCATTTCATTGTGTTCCACTCTTAAAAATGTCAGACATCCTATACCAATTATCCTTGTCCAACCAAACTAGGAAAAAACAAAATCAAAACTATTCAATGACTTTACATGTTGGTTGGCATGAGGGTAAATTAGAGTCAACTCACTGTCACTTACTAATCATGAAATGTATAACCAAGATCAAAAACTCAAACCCATTATTACTACAGATTCCCCATTCTAAACACTCAAGAAAGACATGCACAATATAGACTATCCCACAAACTGCATTGGAGCCCTTAGATTAAATCTTTTTGATTACCTGAGATAGTTCATGTACAAACTGCAGTGCTCCTTTCGAAAAAATTTTGAGTTAAGTCTCTGGCTTCTTTTTCCCCTTGGCTACACCCCAGATCTCGATTAGCCTCTCAAATTTGAGTCCTATCTGCTGAAAGAAAAATTGATTTAAGAGCAGTACAAAGGACTGACTTCAAAAAATAAACTTCCTTAAGTAATCCCAAGGCAGTACTCAAGACTAGCCCCTCTACCAATCCCTGAAATTGCCATGTTTCTCCTTTCCATACCCCAGCATCATTATATAATAATATCTTTAGCCTTGACTTTGTGTATCTGTATTCCCCTTTTTTCTCATTTTTACAAATTGGGGTAGGGCTTGAGGAGGAGGAGGTCAAACTTCCTATCAGAGTTGAAGTATGCCTCTGTTGACATTGATTACATTTATTTTAAAGGTAAAAGCTTCTTAACAAACCAGTAGACAACTGACAAATTAGCCTTTCTATGAATTTTAACATCAGTGCTGGAACTGAGATTATCTTAAACACATGCGAACAGTGGAAAGAGCCCTGGTATAAGAGATCTAAGTCCTATGTCTTGATTTCAAGCAATGTGATGTTTTCCCTAGCAAACTGTCTGAGGCTCCATTATAACACGTGCATGAAGTCCATGTTTCTTTGAATGTTGAATCAGTTTCGTTATTCCTGGATCCCAGCACCTCGCAAGGTTCCCATTCCAAAGAATCTTCTAAGGAATTCTACATGACTTCATTAAAATGTCTTATTAGGCATAATTACCCCCCACATACTCAGATCTGATTCTGCTGTTGTTCTACCATCATTGATACGCCCTATCACACCACTAAGTTTCCTGGGTGGCCCAACTGGTTTGTGCTCTTCTACTAATCTGAAGTTTGGCAGTTCGAACACACCAAGTAGTGCTAAAGAAGAAGGGCCTGGTGATCTGCTGCCATAATGACTACAGCTAATAAAATCCTGTGGAGCAATTCTGCCCTGTAACAACAGCTTGCCATGAGTTGGAATAGACTCAACGGCAACATTCTTTTTTCTTCACGCTACTGAGAAATACAGTGCCTGGAGACCACTCCACTATATTTCTGTGATGTATCACTGTCTTCTGACTTTATCTTTCACCTGTCATGATTTTCTACCACTAACTATCCTTAATAAGTCACTTCTGCTTCCCAGTGTTTATAACCAACTCTTGTTGGACACCACCCCTCATCTTACTGTGGTCTTAAGGAGTCCTTACTATATGGTGTTCTGGGGAAAACTGGACATGTTTCACCCCATTTGGTCTTAAGATACTCGCCCAATGTGGTTCTAAGCAGTATATCTTATACTTTAATAATAACAGGAGTGCCAGTCACACTACCACTTTACCCCATCCAAAAACTTTAATTAAAATTATTTCCCTTTACTGACAATTCCCTTAGAATTAAGACATGAGTCCATAGAGTACTGGGCAAAGAAACAAACCCGAGTGAAATCCACCTATCTCAGCATCACCCATCTGCTCCAATGATTAATGCTTTGTTACCAAGTCAAGCTTATCTGTCTAACATTGTAACATGTTTATTTTTCACCTTTCAAACCAATAGACTTCTAATGAGGTGTACATTTTATTTGAATCACATTAGACAAGGTTCAGTTCAAGTTTCATCATATGTAGAGCAAGGGGATGGTACATGATAACCTCTAAGGGTTTCATGTAAACATGGCTTTCTATGGTAATCAGATCTTACACTGTCTTCTATATTCAGTAATGTTTGCATATCCCTTAAAAAATTGCTTAATTTTAGTTCCTAAAAACAAACAAGCAAGCAAACATACAAACAAAAACAATGTTTGAATTTCCCTAATCCATTGTTTTATTCAAGGAGCCCTGGTGGTACAGTGGTTAAGCACTTAGCTGCTAACCAAAAGGTCAGCTGTTAAAACTCACCAGCTGCTCAGCAGGAGAAAAGATCTGGTGATCTTCTCCTATGAAGATTACTATCTTGAAAATCCCATGGTGAAGTTCTACTCTGTCCTTAGAGTCGCCGTGAGTCATAATCGACTTGAGGGCACACCACAACATTTCTTTATTCTGTGACAAATTTAGTTGGAGCCACTTCATATTCTGAAGGCCTCAGAAAACCTATGCTGCATGATGACATTCTGTGCTGATTGTGCATATATGTTTTGGGGAAGGTATACTTTCAAAATCTAAGGTAATGTGAATTATCATATTCAAGTAGTAAATAGAAGCAATAATAGAATCACTTCTGAAAACATGTCTTTTAGCATAAGAGAATACTTAATCATCCATAGAAGCTACCTCCAATTAGTATGCTTCTCTTTGGTTTCCGAATTAGGGTTTTTAATTTTGCATGAATGAAATAAAAAGTCAACCACTATTTCATTAAAACTGAAAATGTACAATTTCTTTCAAATGATACAAATTAAAACAGGTAAATACTTATTCTTGGTTATTAAGGTGATGTTCTTCATTGGTTTCAGGTAATAAAATTAATTCTTCGAAGTTTCATTCTGCTTGCTGTTAATAATATAGCAGTAGAAAGGGAATATGCATAAGAAAGAGTATAACATTATTGAACATGCTATTACAGGCATGTAATTGATTATCTAATTCCTGTTCTGCAATTAATGCTGATAAATTGTTGCTTTTCACATTTTCTGAGAGTGTATTTGATTTCATTAACATGTATGCATGTGCTAGCTTATCTTAGTATAGATGTGGTTATAGCTTAGCTAAAACAAAGGAGATGCACCAAACCAGGGGTTATGGGGGTCAGACATCAGGAATAAGATATATTTAAAGCAATGAGTCAGGGTGTCTAGAGCTACGATCTGAAAAGTTTTTCATTTATGAAAACTAATGAAAGCTGTGGATTTTCTCTGCAGAAAAACACATATACACACATTTAGAATACATATGTTTACACAATATTTATAGACTTCCTATCTGTTAAACAATAAGCTCAACTAAAAAAAATAAAAAAACTAATTGGAAGGTTTGCTAACTTTAATGGGAAAATCAGACCTTAAAGTACTGTGAGACTAACCTGGTTGACAGAAAAACATTGTAATGGAATAATATAGCCATACATCTACATAGTTGGCACTAGGAATGTATTTAGGGGAAAAGTTTGTTGTTGTTATTATGTATTAATTATGTGCCAAGTGCTTCATATGTGCGAAAACCTTTAATCCTCACAACTCCGTGAGGAAGGTACTGTGGAGATCATTGTTCTAGAAATTGTGGTGTACAGATTAGGAAACACCATACACAAAAACTAACTAAAAATGGATCAAAGACTTAAACATAAAACTTAAAACAATGAAGATTATAGAAAAAAAAATGCTAGAGGCCCAAATACATGGCATAAATACAATACAAACCATAACTGATAATGCACAAACACCAGAAGATAAACTAGATAACTGGGAGCTCCTAAAAATTAAACACTATGCTCATCAAAAGACTTCATTGAAAGAGTAAAAAGAGAACCTACAGACCAGGAAAAAAATTTTGTCTATGACATATCCGACAAGGGTCTAACCTCTAAAATCTATAGAATACTTCAGCATCTCAACAACAAAAAGGCAACTCAATTAAAAAAAGGCCAAAGAATATGAACAGACATTTCAGAACAGACAGTTAACCAAAGAAGACATTCAGGTGGCTAACAGACACACAAGGAAATGTTTGCACCTGTTAGCCATTAGAGAAATGTAAATCAAAACTACAGTGAGGTATCGTCTCACACCAACATTACCGGCACTACTCACACACACACACAAAAAAAAAAACAGATACTAACACATGTTGGAGAAGTTGCGAGGAGGTTGCAACTGTAACGCACTGCTGGTGGAAATGTAAAATGGTACAACCTCTATGGAAAACAATATGGTGCCCCCTTAAAAAGCTAGAAATAGAAATACCACTCCCACTGCATTCCCCCCAACTGCCATCAGCCTTCACTCTTTTCAGGGCAGGATTGCCAAATGTGGCCAGAGTTTGGCACATAAGGCTCCCTTAGTCAAGACTTAACCTCTTCTGTCTCTTTTTCCTCACAGATTAAAGTTAGAAAATAACAGCAATGAACACTTAAAACTATTCTAAATGGTTTACGTATTTCCTCCCGTTTAATTCTCAACTCTAAGATGGTTTCCTATTATTATTTGCATTTTATACACACAAGTACACACCTACTGAGGCAATTTGAACTCCATGTTCTGGCTCTAATGTTTCTTAACCTTTAGAGGTAGATACGGGAGACAAAGGAGCATTGGTGGCACAAAGGTTAAGTGCTTGGCTGCTAGCCAAAAGGTCGGCAGTTCAAATCCACCAGCCACTCTTCAAGAGAAAAGTCTTGGCAATGTGCTCCCTCCTGTAAAGATTTCAGTCCAGGAAACCCTATGGGGGCAGTTCTACTCTGTGCTATAAGGCCACTATGAGTTAAATCAACTCGACAGCACACAGAAAAAATATATATATATATATATATATATATATATATATATATATATATATATAAAACACGATTCAGCAATACCACCCCTAGGAATATATACTGGAGTAATAAGAGCCATCACATGCATAGACATGTGCACACTCATGTTCAGTGTACCATTATTCACAATAACAAAAAGATGGAAACAAACTAAGTGCCCATCAACAGATAAATGGATAAACAAGTTAGGATTCATACACACAGTAGAATACTATGTAAAGATAAAGAACAGTGATGAATCTGTGAAACATCTCACAACATGGATGAGTCTGGAGGGCATTATGCTGAGTGAAATAAGCCAATCACAAGAGGACAAATATTGTATGAAACTGCTCTTTCGAAGACTCAAGAAGAGGTTTCTACACAGAAAAAAAAAAAACTTTGATGGTTACGAGAGAGGGGAGGAGTGGCAAGGGCAAATTACTAACTAGATAGTGGACAAGTGTTAACTTTGGAAAGGGAAAGACAATACACGATACAGGAAAAATGAGCACAACTGGACCAAGGCAAAATCATACAAGCAACCTAGATACATCCAAACACCTTGAGGGACCAAGTAATAGGGCTGAGGGATGGGGATCACAGTCTAGAGGGACTTCTAGGTCAATTGGCATAGCATAAGGAAAATGTCCTACGTCCCACTTTGGTGAGTAGTATCTGGGGTCTTAAAACCTGTGAGCAGCCATCCAAGATACACCTGTTGGACCCATCTCGTCCAGAGCAAAGGAGAATAAAAAAAACAGACACAAGGAAAATATTAGTCCAAAGAACTAATGGACCACATGGACCACACCTTTAACCAGCCCAAGCCCAGAAGAACTAGATAATGCGTCACTACCAGTGCTGACTGCCTTGACAGGGACCACAGTAGAGGGTTCTGGACAGAGTGAGAGAAAAATGTAGAATAAAATTCAAATTCACAAAAAAAATACCAGACTTATTGGTCTGACGGAGACTGAAGAGACCCCTGAGACTATGGCCTCCCAGGCATCCTGATAACTCAGAAATTAAACCACTCCCAAAGTCCATCTTTCAGCCAAAGATTAAAAAAACTCATTGCCTTTGAGTCAATTACTACTCACAAATACCCAAAAAGACAGAGTAGAGCTGTCCCACAGGATTTCCAAGCAACAGCTGGTAGATTGAAACTACCAACCTTTTGGTTGGCAGCCATAGCTCTCAGCCAAAGATTAGAAAGGCCTATAAAACGAACAATAACACAAGTGAGGAATGTGCTTCTTAGTCCAAACAAGTACACTAGACCAAATGGGCAACCCCTGCCCAAAGGTGAAGATGAGAAGGCAGGAAGGAAAAGGAAAACTGGATTGATGGACACAGGGAGCGCACAGTAGAAAGAGAAAAGGGGAGAATGTTGACTTTGCAGGGGTGTAACCAATGTCCCAAAACAATTTGTGTATAAATTTTTGAATAAGAAGTTAATTTGTGCTGTAACTTTCACCTAAAGCAAAATAAAATTAAGAGAGAGAGAGATAAAAACAGCAGATTAGGCAAGCAGAGATGGGGTAAGAGAGATGCTAGGCCACATGATGATCGCCCAGGAATACAAGACCAAAAGAGACAAGGATCTTCCTCCAGAGCTGACAGAGAAAGCCTTCCCCCAGAGCCTGGAGTCTGAATTCAGGCTTTTAGCCTCCTGAACTGTGATAAAATAAATGTTTGTTAAAGCCAAATAAATAAATAACTCAAAATCATCCAATGTTTAAGTGGTTAAGCTTGAATTTAAACCTAGGCAGTCCTGTTACAGACTAAACTTCTAACCATCGTAATACATTTCTGTACCTAATATCTACTGCCCAACATAAAGAATTATCTCAAGGGCAGGTAACACTGGAAAATTAAGGAGAATAAGCAAGTAACAGTAGGTTATTCTGTCCTCAAGTAAAAGACTCACAACCCCGAGAACATTTAAAAAAAAAAAAAAATTTAAGAGGCTTTATTTCAGTCTCTGATGAGGGAGAATTGAGAACTAGAAGATGAGGCTTATGCCTTCATGTGTTTCAATATTTGACGGGTAATGAGAGATGACTAATTAGTAGAACTAGTATAAAGGGAAGGAATTATATCTCAGAACAGAAGAACAATCTAGTTAAAATTACTGGCACAGCAAGTTAAAAACAGAATATCATCATTTCCCAAAAGCCCATAAATTTCTTCTTCCTAAAATCAGCCCTGTGACTAGTCAATAATCCCAATTTTTCATATGGAGCGATGTAGAAACTGGAAACCACAGTTGTAAATTTTTAAATAAAATTTTCTCTAATAAAATATTATCATGTGGATACAGTTAACTGAATTCTTTCTGTAAACCATATAGTCGTTTATTAGAGAGAGTCTGTTTCATTCAAATATTTTTCAAGAGAGTTCTGTTTCTCATTTGACAGCTTTGATGAACAAAGCTAAATCCCTCTTATTAATACATGTCCACTTCCTGAAGAACAAGTCTTAAGAATCTGTTGAATATTCCAAATGAATATTTTCTCAATACCCATTGTGACTGTAAGAAGGGGCGTAGATGGGGAGACATTATTATTATTTTAAAAGACTCTTTCTCAAAATATTGCTGCCTCTAAGTAATACACAGCATGTGAATATAATGCGAGACTTTAAATGGGTCAAAAAAAGTACAGACTGATTCACAAATAAAATCAATCATGAATTTTTTTTTCATTTTATGAGTTCATAGATGAATATATTTTAAAGAGTACTTAACAGACTATAAGGAATGAGAACAGAAGTTCTGGTGTCAACAACCAATGAAATTTAGAAATGCATTTCAATTATTTGTAAGTCTGAGTGCATGTTTAATTAAAAAGCTACAATGAAAATAAAAATCTTAAAAAGTCTACTGAAAATAATAAGTGGAAAAAAAAGATTAGTCAAGTGGAGAAAATCTTACGTGCTGAACTTCTACAGTGACAATGAAATTAAAGAGTATTCAGCAGCTATGTGAAAGCTGAAGAAAATGGAAGAAACACATCTTTAATTAAAGGAAAAGACATAAATTACCCTTGTATAATTAAATTAATTCAGATGATAAGTTAAAATAAATTAAAATTAAAACCTAATACAAAAAGTAATAATAACCTGAAATAAGAAATTTTCATATATCCTTGCATATTGACATATGCTTTGTTTCTTGTTAGAATTGAAGCTGAAAATTATCTGCCAATTCAATAAATTAATTTTATTCATTAAGTGAATAAATATTTATATAAAGTGTTATATTAGGTACTACACTAGGCACTGAGGATGCAATAATAAGACGAGGCTAAATCTTATCTTCGAGATTATGGCTTAATATTTTCTCAAGGTATATCGTTGATACTAATTCTAAGAAACATCAATAAGAAATACCTGGAGAAAACAGTGCTTCCTGGCCAAAAAATATTGGGAAAATTGATTTTACTACATCTCCTGGTGTATATTTTCTGCGATGTGGATTAGTACCTTTTGAGAAGTTAGTGTATAAAGTCAATATGCAGGGGGAAAATATGCATGCTCAAAATTACCGTAAAAATCTTCTAAATGTTCCACGATATAATATATGTCATTAAATTTATAGTTTATGTTGGAGGATAATATATTTTCTATCTCCTGCATTAGGCCATTTTAGGACCATATAAAATATTTTGCTTAAATTTAGAAGCTAAATTGTGTTGATAGTGCATATCTTTACACATTAGTTACATGTGCAATGAGGCAAGATGTTCCCTCTTTGAAAAGGGTATAGGAACTTAGACCAAACCAAAACATCAAACCCACTGCTGTCGACTGGATTCCAAGCCACAGTGACCCAACAGGACAGAGTAGGTCTGCCCCACAGTGTCCCAAGGCTATAAATCTTCCAGGAAGCAGACTGCCACATCTTTCTCCCACAGAGTGGCTGGTGGTTTCCAACTGCAGACCTTTCGATTAGCAGCCAAGTGCTTTAACCACTGTGCCATCAGGGCCCACTGAACTTAGATCAGTTGATTTTACCCCAGAGTCCAAGGAGAGAGAGATTTACCCTACAGTTGGTGCCCTACAACCTTCCCCTAGAGCTGGTGAGAAAATAAATTTGTTCATTAAAGCCAAGCACTTGTGGATTTCTGTTATAGCAGCACTGAAAATCTAAAGCAGCACCAAAAACCACACAACTCAATTACTTTGGTAATCTAAACCAGTTACTTTAATTTCATGTGGGGTGGTGTGAGGGAGAAAAGCTAAAGATACCAGGGTTTATATTTATTTGTAATTATTAGTAAGTTTAATATTCTTTATTGTCATTTTAAAGTTCATTTGAAATTGTCTTGTAATTAAAATATATCAGTGTTTTGCTATAACAATTTCAGCAGAAATCACTAAATTGCATTTTTATAAGCCATACTGCATAGAATATATATCAAATTCCATATTCTCACACCAAAATATAAGGACCAATTCAATTAAATTCAGTTCTGTTATCAATATTGTTCCCTCTGTTCCATCTCTGTTCTGAACCCAGCTGTACATTCAGCACTTCTCCCTTTACCCTAACCACAGTCCTCGCAACTGCCAAGTTGGCCCAAAAACTCAGATGTCAGCCACAAGCTTGGGAGTCCACACAACACCGCACTTCTGACCTGCTGGCTACAAATCCAGGATGTATTCCCCTCTGTTCCCTCACTTCTGACCTCCTGGTTATCAACTTAGAGGTTCTTCCTACCCTCTCAGGGTACCAGCCATAAGCTCAGGGGTTCCCAGTGCCCCTCACTTCTGACTTGCTGGCTTCCACTCCTCACTGGGTTCAGTAATTTGCCAGAATGATTCACAGAACTCATGAAAAACACTATACTTATGATTACAATTTTATTACAGCAAAAGGATACAAATGAAGAGATGCATAGAGTGAGGTCTGACAGAGTTCTCAGCGGGAAGCTTCCATGTCCCAAAAAGAGATGTGATACCCTCCCACATGCTTCAATGTCTTCCACCAACCAAGAAGCCCATGGAAATTTCACATCCAGAGCCTTTATTTAGGCCTTATGACAGTTGCTATCAGGAGGTAGTCTTTCTGACTTGCCCATCCCCCACCTTAGTAACATCATTAGCATGATCTGTCAAAAAACATTGCCGTCTAGTCGATACTGACTCATAGAGAGCCTATAGGACAGAGTAGAACTGCCCGATAGAGTTTTCAAGAAGCGCCTGGTGAATTTGAACAGCTGACCTTTTGGGTAGCAGCTGTAGCTCTTAACCACTATGCCACCAGGGTTTCCTGTAGATAACAAAGCACCTCAATTACTCAGGAAATTCCAGGAGTTCAGAATTATCTCTCAGAAAACAAGGATAAAGACCAAACTATTTGAAAACAGTTAAATTCTTTACCCCACAAACCTTTCTAATTTAGTAGACATTAATCCAAAAAAAGTGGAAATTGAGAAACATGTGACCTCCTAACCATTAGTCTCCGACTATAATAACAAGCACTTGAGATATACTCAGAATCACAAAGTGTTGTTTAGACATTCATTAATTATGCTTTTAGGAAGGATGTTTAGGGGAGATACAGAAAATTATGAAACTAATATTCTCTATGCATGCATATAGGTCTACGTAAGTACCATATTCTTCTAATAATGACCATAAGTTTACCCTTCTTAGTACTGCTTCCTCATAATCTTTATTGACGTTAATTAAAACATAACCCATCCATATCTGATGGAAAATAAAAACAATACATACATTCCCTAACTCCATCAAGCTTTGGCATATCTGCATTACCAGAGCAACAACATAAATTTTTCTTTTAACTTTATATTGAATTTTACATTTTCCCAAATATTATTCTTGATCTGAAAATAAACTTAAAAGAAATTAATTGATTCATCAGTATTTTCCTCTCCAGCCTCTTATGGAATATTTATTAAGTATACCCACTGTCGCAGAGCCGCTTCCGACCCATAAAGACCTATAGGACAGAGTAGAACTGCCCCATAGAGTTTCCAAGGAGCACCTGGCGGATCTAAACTGCTGACCTCTTGGTTAGCAGCCATAGCAGTTAACCACTATGCCACCAGGGTTTAGATAATGTTAAACCAATAAACAAATCTGATCATATATAAAAAAA
Organism: Loxodonta africana; assembly: GCF_030014295.1. Taxonomy (NCBI): domain Eukaryota; kingdom Metazoa; phylum Chordata; class Mammalia; order Proboscidea; family Elephantidae; genus Loxodonta; species Loxodonta africana. The sequence continues at coordinate 64,873,666 of NC_087355.1, forward strand.
AAAGCAGTGAAATAAGAAGGTGAGAAGAATAAAAAGCATATTTGTTCTGGTGCATGGGTGACTTTCTAAAGGGAAGGGCAATTACCAAGATATGAATATTAATTATTCCATGAAGACACTTGCAAAATGCAGCAGAGATATTATGTATAACTGACACTCAACACAAATTAATTTATCAGGCTAACCTACCACACACACATCAAAGCCCTAAGGGAATTGACACAGTGTAGGCTAATTTTGAGTAGTAGAAAGAGCTTAGGGAATGTGATTAAAAAAGGAGGGAATGGATGTGAAGTGAAAGGATTGAGTATGCATGTATCCATTTGGTATCTGAGGTAGAACAACAGGATAAAATGGAGAAAATACAGAAAACAGCAAAACTTTGAGTAAAAATTTATGTTCTTTGTAATTTTACTCATCTTTCACTCTGAAATAAGCACAGCATGTTTTAAACATCTACCCAGAAGTCATTAATGTCTACATGAAATAAGAGTGAAATAGTTATTATAGTGAATATTAAAGGAAAAGTTTCTTGTACGTTGGGCCATGATCCTGTATCACTCTGCATTTATTGAACTGACCATGAGTATGCTATTATGAATTTTTCATTACAATAATCATCTCCTCAAGACCATATCCATATGCCATACCTTTCTGATGAAAAAAGAGCTACTTATCTTGTCCCATTGGAATATGTATCAATTTTCCTGACTGCTATGTTAATTGATTGATTAGTTATTCCATGGGCTGCCAAAGTATACTAGCTTATTCTGGACACGATATAATTATATGTGGCGGCTCTACCTCTTTTATGTGATAAAAAAATCTTGTCTTCAAATATTAATAAACTTTTTAAAATCTATCTAAAAAAAATAAATTTAATGTGTCTACCAGGAAAACAAAAACAAAATACTTGCCCCTTTAAGAGCTCTAGAAAAAAAGAAGGACTGGCTAAATTGAGAAATAGATCATTTATAAAAACGAAACAGCAAGTTTTGAGCAAAGGAAGATCCTTAGGTGAACTTTAAGAAGTATTTAGTTCTGTGCCTTTAGTAATCATTTGAACTGGACATAGGATAAAATGGTTACTTCTTGAAAAGTGAGAAAAAATAATGTCTTAAAAACCACTTGCAAAATTGTTATAAAATCATAAAGTGACTGTCCATTATATACCAGATAGAAAAATATACAGTAATCAGGTAGAAAAATTTAAAGAAAAGGACTCATTTCAAAAGTAAGTATTTATTATTTTGCATTAAATGCAATAGAATATAGATGAATCAAATATAGTTTCCATTATCTTAATATAAAGAGAAATGGTAAAAAGAAAGATGTGATGGTCAGTTTTACGTGTCAGTTTGGCTAGGATATATAGCCAGTTATTAAACCAAACACTAGTCTAGGTGTTGCTGTGAAGGTATTTTGCAGATATGATAAAAGTTTATAATCTACTGACTTTAAGTAAAATAAATTATCTGAGATACACAGGGAAGCCTTATTAAATAAATTAGTAGAACTTTCATGCAGAACTGAGTGTCCCTGATGGAAAATGCATTTCACTTGTGGATAGGAACTTCAGCTTATGCCTGGAGAGTTACAACCTCCCATTCTTGATAGTCTAGCCTACATACTTTGGACTTGACTTGCCAGTGCCTACTTTCCTTGCAATAAATCTCCTAACATATATCTACTATTGGTTCTTTTTCTCTGGTTGAACCTGACCAATACAAAAGATAAATCATATGGTATAATTTTTATAGGATTTTAAAATGTTATTTTATCCCAATTAATCCATGAATGCACTGCAATTGCAATAAAGATTATAGTAGAATTAAAAAAAAAAAAAACAATATAACAATTTCTGGTTTCATCTTGGGGATTGATCAAACTGGAAAGAGTGTGACCACCACCATTAAAATTGGAAAAACACTGGGAAAAACTGCAAATTAACTGCTTTTCTTTAACTATCTGAGAACTGAGTTGGCAGAGCAAAGAACTAACTCAAAAGTCTAGGTAGTAGTCCCTGGAGAAATATGAATTAAGTATTTGTTAACTTAAAAGACTGAGCCTAGTGCTATGTAAGCTGGTAAGATGATTCAGCTAGAAATATTCCAAATTTCTAAAGCCTTTGGGCTAACATGAGAGCATGAAAGACCTGGGGGACAAAAAGATGGGGTAGGGTGTTCATATTCACAATCCTTTCCTCCAAAAACTTTACCAAACACAGGAAATATTAAGGACAATCCTGACAAAGCGTCAGTCATGGTGCTGCCTGGGGAAAAGGAACATAAGCCACTGCAGAAATCCATTAAAAAAAAAAAAAAAAAAAAACCTCAGGAGAGCCTTTAGGGGGAAAGGCAAGAAAACTGTAGCCCGAGGGAATAGGTGGAAGTGCACTGCAGCTTGAGGAGGAGAACAAGAAATAAAAGATTAACACCTGAGAAAAGAGCAGGCCTATATGATGGGGCCAGCATAATTACTGAAAAAGGAACACTTTATGAAGGCCAACAACCTCCAAGCATCAGGTTCACAAAGTCTACCTAAGATTGTGAGGTTTAATCAGAAAATCAGATAACATCTTTCCAACCCAACAGCAAAGCTAGCAAATCTTAAGTAAAAATAACAGGAATGCTGCAAAAGACAGATTCACTCTTGGGGAGCAATGTAAAGGAAAGCATAAAGGCAGGGATCAAACTTTAAGCCCAGTCCAATCCCTGAGGAGATTAACACAAAGCCCCTGCTTCTTCCTAGAAGAAAAGGTGTGCTTATCTTCAAGAATAAAAAATATTTACCTCAGGATTCACTGTTCTATGCAACATGTTAAGCTTTCAACAAAAAATTACAGGGAATGCAAAAAGCTAAGGGGGAAAAAAAGACTGAAGAGACAAAGTAATCTTGAGAACTAGATTTAAATATGACACAGATGTTGCAACCTTACACAAGAAATTTCAAATATTATGACTAACATGTTAAAAGAGCTAATGGAAAAGGTAGATAACATGCAAGATCAGATATGTGATTTCCGCAGAGAAATGACAATTATAAGATAGAATCAAATGGAAATGCTAAGTGTAAGAAAATACAGATAGAGGGATGAATATTGCTCTGATGGAGTCATCAATAAACTATACAGCTGAGAAAAGAGTCTGTGAAGTTAAAGACAGGTCAGTAGAAATTACCCAAACTTAAAAGCAAAGGGTTAAGAAAAGAAAAAGAAAGGGTAGGAGTGGAGAAATAAAACAGAGAAATAAAATCTGTGAGACAATAGAAAGTGGTATAACATATGGATGCTTAGAAATCCAGAAGGAGAAGACATAAAAATGCAGAAAATACTTAGATATTTTGAAGAAACAATGGAAAAGAATTTTCCAAAATTAATGGTAATAATTAAACAACAGATCCAAAAAACACAGAGAACAACATACAGGAAAAAATAACAAAAACAATACACACACACAGACACACATCTCTAGGCGCAGGAAAACAAAGAGAAAACCTTGAAGGCAATGCAGCTAGAGAAAAAAATACACATTGCATACAGAGATTTAAAATAACAATCATAGCCAATTTCTGGCCAGAATTCATGCATACAAGAAGGTAATGTAGTGACATCTACGAAGTGTTAAAAGAAAATTCTTACCAACCAGAATTCTATATACAATGAACAGACCCTTAAAATATGAAGAAAAAAATAAGATTTCTCAGAAAAAAAGAATGGAGGGAATTCATTACCCGTAGACCTAGTCTTCCAGAAATATTAAAGGAAATATTTCCAGCAGAAGGGACGTGATATAGTCATATCTTGGATCTACATAAAAATATGAAGAGTGTTAGATATGAAATGAATTAAGGTACTTTTTTTTTCATTTTTAATCGCTCTAAAGATAAATGACTTTAAAGCAAAAATTGTAATCATGTATTGTGTGCTTATAACTTAAGTATAACTGAAACATATGTCATCAATGGCACAAGAGATAGGTGAGAGAAATTGAGTATGTATTGTTATTGAATTCTTATATGTGAAGTAGTATAATATTATTTGAAGGTATACTCAACTTATTTTAAAATGTGTATTCCAAACAGAAGTGTAACCACTAACCTTTTTAAAAAGGGGAATAAAAAAGAAATGATAGAATAAAAATTATTCAAAGAAACCCAGAGAAAGCAAGAAAATATCAGAAAAGAAACAAAGAAAAAAGGATCAAGTAGCAAAGAGCAAGATAGTAGACTTTGGTCTAGGCACATCAAAATTCTTTTTAAGAATTAATTTTCTAAATTCATAAGTTAAAAGGCAGGTTTCTAGATTGAGTAAAAATTTAGACACAACTTGATGGCAGGATTTTTTCTTTTTTAAATACAATCTAAGGAGCTCTGGTGGCACAATGATTAAGCACCGGCTGCTAACCAAAAGATCAATGGTTTCAAACCCACTAGCCACTCCACAGAATAAAAGACCTGGCGATCTCTTCTCCCAAAAGATTATACCCTAGGAAACCCTATGGGGCATTTCTATTCTGTCCTATATATGGTCGCAATGAGGTGAAATTGAGTCGATGACACATAACAACATATACTATCTATAAGTAACCCACTTTAAATATAAAGATTCAGATAGGTTAAAATAAAAGAATAGAAAAAGATATAACATGAAACCACTACCCAAAAGAAAATTAGAGTAGTTTTATTAAGTACAGTCAAAGCAGACTTAGAAGAAAGGATTTTATCAGAAATAAAGTGGTAAGATATTATGAAAGGAACAATTCTCCAAGCCAACATACCAGCCCTAATTGTATATGCACCTAACTCCCAAGCTTCCAGATATATGAGGCAAAAAATTACATATCTGAAATGGTCAAATTCACAATTATAATCAGGAACTTCAACATTCTTTTCTCAGTAATTGATAGAACAAGTAGGCAGAAAATCAGTAAGATTATAGGTGACCTGACAATGTTGTTATCCAACTTGACCTAATTGACTTTTATAGAATATTCCACTCAACAACAGCAGAGTGCACATTTTCTCAAGTGCTGCTGCTATCAAGGCAGTGTAGTATTGGAGAAAAGGTAGACACATAAGTGAATAAAGCAGAACAGAGAATCCTAAAATCAACTGATTTTTGACAAAAGTGCAAAGGCAATTCGATGTAGAAAAAAAAATATTTCTCAAAAATGGTGTTGAAAAATTTGACATCCATCTGGAAAACAAAACCCCTTGACATGTATTTCACACTTTATGCAAAAAATAAAAATATTTTATAGGGAATCATAGATGTAAATATATAATGCAAATGTCTAAAACTTCAAGGAGAAAAATTCACATGACCTTGAGTTTGGAAATGGATTTTTACATATAACACCAAAATTATAATTTATAAAAGACAAAAAATCAGTTCACAAATTAGACTTTATAAAAATGGAAAACATTTACTCTTCAAAGGAAAGTGCTAAGAAAATGAAAAGACAACGCATAGACTGGGAGAAAATATTTGCAATTCGCATATCCTATAAATGAGTTGTACCCAGAATACTAAGAATAAGATCCTTTGTGTAATACTCTTATAGGAAAAACTATAACTTAAAAATATTAATAAATTTAGGCTAAAAAAGTCTTTTAAAAAAAATTTTAAAACAGCTAGATTTGTTCCTGAATTTAATAACACTAGATATGTAATTGCCCATGGAAGCAGCAGTTGAGAAATCAAATGATGTATTACACTGGGAAAATATGTTGCAAAAGACCTCTTTAAAGTATTGAAAAGCAATGACATCACCTTAAGGACTAAAGACTCTTCAATGTTGTAACTGGGAAAGAGATTATTAAAAATTTCTTGCAATTCTTCAGTGTAGACCCCTAGGTTTCAAAACGTTAGCTTTCTTTTCTTTCCCACGTACAATACAATGAAGCTAGAGTTAAGATGGAAAAATACATGAAATTTTGTTAAGTAGCAGTAAAAAAAAAAAAAAAAGTAAATAGTCACAAACTGTCCATTTTAACTTAGTTTTAGTTTTCTTAAATCTTGCTTGAAATAAGTATGCACATATATCTGTTAATTGATTTGATATTTATATTGATGTTTTAAAATGGAATGGAATGCAATAAAATATAAAATATTTTCAGTAATGTGATAAAAACTATGGCATTTTGTTATAGAGCCTAATCATCTGCCTACATAATCAAACAAGCAAATCCATTAGCCACTTTCAAAACCCTACGGGGCAGTTCTACTCTGTCCTATAGGGTCGCTATGACTCGGAACTGACTCAACGGCACCTAACAACAACAACATGCTCTCACTTCTTATTTTACATAGACAGCCTGACCGAACTGATTTTTTGTTTTAATTATTGTGCCTTAGGGCCTTGAACCACAATTATTGCTTTTAGAATATAATTTAGCAACAATAAATACCTCTATATAATCAATTTAGTGTACATGATTTAATACTTTGTACCATTAGAATGCTTTCATTTATGTTTATTTATGCAGATACTCTTTCTTCGCTATATTGGGTTCAAAGTGTTGATTTGTGCTTTTTGAGTGGTTTGTCCAAATTAAATGCGAAATTTATGTCGAGCCATTAATGCTGTTTCTCTTGGTTACCTCGGTAACCAAAACAATGATAATATTTTAATATTAAAGCATAAATTACTCATTTTCTAATAAAAAATAAATAAAACCTTCAACCCTTTGTTTGTGCAAATACAACAGTTGCAATTTTAGTGAATTTTGAGTGTTAACAGGCTACATTCAAAGCCAAGGCTAGCAAGGGAAATAAGCATGAGATTTCTAGGCAGTTCTTTAAGAGGCACTTTGTTCCCAAGGAAACCCTGGTGGTACAGTGGTTAAGAACTACAGCTGCTAACCAAAAGGTCAGCAGTTCGAATCTATCAGGTGTTCCTTAGAAACTCTATGGGGTGGTTTTACTCTGTCCTTTAGGGTGTCTATGAGCTGGAATTGACTCTGTGGCAGTGGGTTTGGTTCTTTTGCCTTTTTTTTTTTTTCCTAAAAGAAGAAAAGTGTTTTAGCCAGAAATGGACAGTTTCAGGGATAAAACTAAGGCGACAACGCCTGCAGTGAAAAAAACAATAAATAGACCATTATTAATAAACAACAGAAATTCCCTTGCTATTCTGTTTTGCCTGTTGCCTTACTCTTTCCATCAAGGACTCTCTGTAGCTGGGCTGCCCTAGCTCTGTTTGGTAAAATAAGACATTTGGCTGAAGAAATTATTTTGATTCCCTGAGAGATTTATTATAACAGTATCTGACCAGGGCTGAGTACTCTGAGGACAGATATTCGCGACTTAATTTTTGGAATAGTCTCCATAGCCTAATGGTAATTAATTCTAAAAGCTCAAATTCTTTTTAAGAAAAGCAAATTCAAACAATCCATGATCTAAAGTTTTCACTATCACATTCTCCTTTGTGTGTGCGGTGCAATAAATTACTTAATAGGGCCCTTCTAGCCGTAGTGTTTTTGACTCACACACAGTGTTTGAGCAGGCCTATGCAAATAAGGTATATAAAACCTGTGGTGATTGGGGTTATGTGTCAATTTAGCTAGGCCATGATTCCCAGTATTGTATGGTTGTCCTCCATTTTGTGATCTGGTGTGATTATCCCAAGTATCCTCCATTTTATGTGTTATAAATCCTAACCTTTTTATGTTTATCAGGCAGGATTAGTGTGAGGTGTATCTTGAGTCACAGCCTTGTAGGAGGGCATGACTCAAGTCCTACCCTTACTGGAGTTATGCCCTTCCCTGGGGTGTGGCCTGCATCCAAGTTATATATGCAGGTGCTCTGGTGGAGCTCTCTATCTCTTCGCACCTGGATCCTGAGTCACTGTCTGACCTCTGGCTTTTCGGACTTGAGCCAGCAGCCTGCCATCTGACCTGCTGATTCTGGGATTCATCAGCTTCCACAGCCCTATGGACTAACAGCCTATTGTCTGACTTGATTCACCAGCTTCTGCAGCCTTGTGAACAAAGTCTGCTTCCTGGTCTGCTGATTTGGGTTCCTTGGTCCCGCTGTCCACGTGAGTCAGGAGAAGTCTATGCCTGACCCATGGACTTGAGACTTGCCAGCCTCCACAATTGCGTGAAACATTTCCTTGATACTGTTTGTAAGTTCTGTGAGACATTGCAGTGAATCACAGAACCCAAAGATGAGAGTACTGAGGGGAAGAGAAGCAGTTGATGTTAGAGATGAAGTGATACACAGTCTGGAAAAGATGGATGTCTTTAACCTCCTCCTCTTTCTGCAGATCCTTATAAAAGAAATTATCCATTTAGTGTGCAATTATCTCAAACTCTAGTTTTCATCTTATCTTTGATTAAAAGGAGGTAAAAATCATAAATATGACTAAGATGAGAAGTTCCTGTCTAATACAGAATCCACTGGCAACTACTTAAAATTTCAAATTATTTCCATTACATATTGACTCTAAAAAAGTAGATGTAAAAAAATCTCGAAGACATCTTTCTTACTTCTGTAAGTAACCTGAGTCCTGTAGATAAAATTTAGAGTAAAGCACAAATAATGTGAGCATAAAACCTTTTGTACTAGTCTTAGTACATAAGCTCACAGGTGCCTATGCTGGCTATACATGTATACACATCCAAGTTTCTTTTTCTGTCTAGATTCTACATGATGCTATTCATCATTGTGAGCATTCTGACCACACTTTAATACAGCTGAGTGTTCTGACCAATATAAGGAATTATAGTGCTGAGAATGTATCAAAATATATTTTTAAGTGGTTCAAGAAAAGATAATATCTAGGAGATGAGACAGCTGTTGCAAAAATGTCCAAATAGCTCTTCTATGCAACTTTGACAGTAATGAGCAATGCATAATACCAGCTTGAGAAGAAGGAACGCTCAGTACTTTCAAAAAAACAGAGAAGTCAGAGAAGCATAAAAACATTTAGCATTGCTAAATGTCATAATAGCTAGATGATAGAATAAAGAAGCAGGGGTATAATACCAGTGCCTTTTATCTCATTTTTTAATAGCTATTAGTTTCTATCTTTACTCTTATACAATAATCTTAGGCTTGAGAAGTACCTAGTATGGTCATGTTTTCTATTACTGTGCCTGGAGGTAAGTTTTCACCTAGATATAATTTCTTCGTTTTATTCTGTGTATAAAGAGAAAAACAAATTTATGTTTTTTTGGTTACCTCTGTCTGGATTTAATATTCTCATCTTCTTTTTAATATATTTCAGGGGCTCTCATAGCATGGCTAGAGGATCCTTGAGTGTCTCTGATATGTTTTCAGGGATTCATAAGGTCAAAACTATTTTCATAACAATAAAAAACCAGTTAAGTTGAGTTCCCACTCATGGTGACCCCATGTTTGTCATAGTAAAAATGTGCTTCATTGGGTTTTCAATTGCTGATTTTTTTTGAAAGTAGATTACCAGATCCTTCTTTTATGGTGCCTCTGGGCAGACTCAAACTTTCAGTTAGCAGCTGAGCAGGCTAACCATTTGCACTACCCAGGAACTCCTTCAGAATAACACTAACATGTTACTTAACATTTTTCATTGTGTTTACTGTTGGTCCAAAAGGAGTTGGTGGGGAAAGGCTGGCATTTCTGGAACCTTAGCAGGAATGGAGATTACATTACCTAAATAGAGCATTAGTCATTTTATTTATTTTTATACTTGCATACACACCAGGACAAAAAAATATTGGAAATGTCCTTGTTGAAGCAGTGAAACATTACTTTTATTAAATATATATTTATGTGCATGTGTCTTTTAAAATTCTGAGTGATGAAATGGCAAGTATACATAAAGCATTTCCACCACGTAAGTCTGAGCCTTGTCTTGAGAAAAAGCTTTTGGGCAGCTGAGTTGTGATCTGAACCAACAGCTTCTTTTGTAATAGAAAATCATTTTTGCTTGAAAGAATGAGTGACAACTTATTCAGAGTTTGGCAGACATTTTCTCACAAAAAGGAAAACCGACAATTTATTGCTAATGATAAAATTCTATCTTTCAAGGAAAAATGAAAACTTTGAAAAACCTGTATCTGTCACCATGAAATTGATAGGTTGCAATACTTAAAGAATTTTCTTATGAAATTGATGCTGATATAAACAAAAGTAATTTTTCTACATTGTATATTAAAATGTAACATTTGGGTACTATGCCTAAGTGTGTGAATCATTATTTTCCAAATAGTCAGTGACGATGCTACAAAATCAGCGAAGCTAACGAATGACAAGGTAAATTATTCACTCGGAGTGTAAACCAGACCAACGGATTCTAATACCACAGCTCCTTGATGTGATTTCAGATTACACTATAACTAGCTGAGTTCTGCTATGCTATCAAATAAAAATATCCACAATTGTCTGAAAAAGCTATTAAAATACCTCTTTTTTCATGGTTTCAACTACATTCAAATACATTTCAATAGTTTTCAGCTATTTAAACATTTTTGACTACACATACCTTCAACAAACACAACATATCAAGACAAACCGAATGCAGAAATTGATATGGGCATCCATATGTCTTCTAGGAGTCAGGTATTAAAAAGATTTGAAAAAAAATGCAAAACAATTTCAGCCTTTTTGCTAATCTTGCTTTCAGAAATATAGTTGTATCATAAAAATATTATTCATATTAAGGTATCATAGAGATATTGAGTCACTTTTAAATGAACTAAAAAGTGTATGTAAACTAGTTTGGTAATTTAGAGGTAATATGGTCCCATGAGTATGGATGTTCTAAAGCGCTAAATTGTCTATTATCCTTTTATCACTTTAAGATTCAGTAACATCTATTATTTTGTCTGCCAAAGCATCCAAGTTTTCCAGGAACTTTCTCTTACTATTCCGTTTCACCAAGAGGCTTTAATAGAATCAAGTGCCTGTGTCACACAAAATGATGACCTTCCTTTGCAATTGTTAATTAGGCCAGTAACAGGTGGCTGATGCAAGCAGAGTTAGTGAGCTGCCTGTGAGGATATTTGAACTAGGAAAATCCTCAGTCTATCTCAGTCTATCTGATGTCCTTGAAGGAGGAGTTGTTAACTCTAGGGCTGGCCAACAAAAATCTAAACCCATTGCTGTTGAGTCGATTTCGATTCATAGCAACCCTATAGGACAAAGTAGAACTGCCCCATAGAGTTTCCCAGGAGCTGCTGATGGATTTAAACTGCCAACCTTTGGGTTAGTAGCCAAGCTCTTAACCACTGAGTAATCTGAGGATTCACTTAATAACCTGCTTGCTGAACACATCCAACTGTTGCCATCTAAAAACTGCAAACTTAATAAACTCAAAACTGAATTTGCCACTTTCGCCCCCAAACCAACTCTCTTTTTCTACCCATCTTCCTCCTCCTATGAGTAGCTACCTCTTTATTCAAGAGGAAAAAATTAAAACCCTCTTTAATATTAACCTACCCCTTTCTTAAATCTCTACCCTTCCCATACTTTTATTCACTAATTCTATCAATTCTGTCTCATAAATCTATCTTGGATAACCTCCTCCTCTCCAACTTCACAGACTTTCATTACTTCTCTCTCACCTAGACAAGCAAATAGGAACTAAATTATCTCTCTGACTCTAGTCCCTCACTCCTTCACTCCATCCTTCACATTACTACCAAAAAGATTTCCAAAATGCAAATCTTATCATGTCACCTCCCTTATTATATTTCTCCAGGGGTGTATCATCACCTCTACAGACAGACATTTCAATCTTATGTTGCAGTCTTTGTCCACTGAAATGATCATGAGAAGAGCAGAAGGTGACAGCTTGCTGAAGGACAGCTAAATCATGTACGAAAAGAGATAACAAACACATGCACATATACACACACATGTGCTGAAAGATAATGTTATGGCTTGAAGACATCTAGACAGATGACATTGGCCTGAATTAGTCAGAGATGGTCTGTTTTCTCTGAAATAAGAAACACTGTGCTTGACTGGGAGGCAGGCCAGCAAACATTGATGTGATCTACTCTTGCTCCCAGCCAAATCATAGACCTTATAACTAATTTATGTTACAGAGACTGCTGACTACGTACTGTTCTTTCAATCATAGTTTCAGCATTATGGAAAAATAAAACATAGCATCAAGTGCAATCTAAGATTTATGAAGCAAACTGAACACGTGCCCACACATAAGATATACCCACCCCTGAGCTATAATGTAAACTCCATGAAAGAAGGGACTGTCTATCACCCTATGCCACACACCACAGCACCTGTAGCATTAACAGTGTTCAATAGATCTTTTGCAATAAATAAATGAATTCCAGAAGGACTTGAGATATTTATAAGCCCTAACTATTCCATGGCAACCACACTCTTGATGTTGTCTTTGTCCCAAATAAAAGATGCATTGTTTCAAACAAACAGGGTGTCTATAGAGGCAAATTATCTGTAGTAAATTAGTTTTTTACTTGAGCAGCTACAGACATATTTTTTCAATTAGGTAATTATAGTTGTGAGCAATTTTATAGTAAAGCAACTGTAACTTAATAAAGTAAATGAATTAAATCATCGCCAAGGTGTAGATAGGCATCTGTTCTATAAAATTATGCTCAGGTATTTAAGTGGCCAGAAAAGTTCCTGTATAGCACGTTATGTTCTCTGAGTGCACAGAATTGAAGGTTAGTAATAGCACTAAAGATCAGATGATAATGATCTGCTAAATATAATTTTTCTTCCTATATAAGCTTTGAATCAAAGGATTTTTTTTGGAAGGGGAATCACTACTTGCCTCATAAAGAAAAGGTTATTCAATTATTAAAAATAATAATACAGACTGCGTGAAAATACTTATATCCTAAATTATGCCAGATTTAGGAAATATATAGGAAATAAATTGAATGAGAAGTCAATTTCTACAGTAAGTTAGGCAGTTTCTTTCTGAGATTATTCTCCCTTTCCAACCAATTTTCATATTCTAATTTTATTATATCCTAGCAAGAGTACTCCTAACTCCTCTCTTTTCTTCAGTCTGTATCCTTTAAATGTCTCAGGGCAGGGAGAATTAAGGAAACTGGAGTGGGCAGAAATATTCCCTAGCTATGATTTATAACTTGCAGCCTTTTTTTTTTCTTCTACACTTACAAGGAAGATGAGTACACTTTAAACTATGAAGGAATCTTTCTGCTTTCACAAATAAGGGAGTGAGTATAACACTTACCCTAAAGCATGGACAAGTGCTGCAATGCAAGGACTCACTGGAAAAAAAAAAAAAAAACTATGGCTGTGTAGTGAGGAGCGTGAAAGTGGTTACACCCCCGTGAGCATTCTCCAGGGGAACCTTTGCTTTCTTTCTTAAGACAGCATCTTGCTACATTCTCTCCTCTCCACATGCGTGAGAGCAGCCCTTCTTTTTCCAAGTTATATCATCCAGAGTAAAACTCCAAGAAGCAGATTGGGATAAACCAAAGCAGACTTGGAAACTATTGAAGTATTGACATCATTTTCTTACAAATGAACTAAGATAATGGATCCCAGCGACTAACAAGCTATCATAGCTAGGAGGGACCTGCAGATCTCCAAAGAATGCGCATCACAGGGAACCCACCAGTGATCTCAAACAATAGGGCTTTAAACTTGTACCACAGAAACTTTAAGTTCTTCTCCTAGACAGTCAATTCTGCTGGAGGGGAGAAGGGAATTATTGAGTAGTATCTCTCAACACCCTTCAGCAAATTGTTTCCTCCTTTGTCAGAATTCTGCTGGGGCAGAGCGGGGAAGGGAGGGAAGGAAAGGCGTTCAGTAGTTAAGTAGTAGTGCAACTCTCAACACTTGCCTTCAGCAAATTATTTCCTCACTCATCCTTCCCTACAACCAGGTGGGTAGAGGGAACAGAGTGCCTCCTCACAAAAACAGTTGAGGTGCTCTGAGATTATGTTAGTTTTTACTACTGTAAAAGCAAGCCTATGGGGATGCAGAGCAAGACATTGCAAGAAACTATGGTAATATGGCTAGATACAGGGATAAAACTTAAGAGAACGAAGAGAAATAAACAGTTACAGAAGGAATGAAGCCTAAGAACAGTGTTCTACAGTATGTAGTTTTTAGGCATGTGTGTTTGCTGGCTGGCTGGTTTTGAAACATTATGCTTTTTAAAATCATGGACTTCCACCCCCGGAGATTCTAATCAATAGGAATGAGTTGGAACCACAAAATAGGCACTTAAAAAAAAATCTGAAATACAACCAAGTTTGGAAAATATTGCTTTCTAGGGTCATTTTTGAGTTAAAAAATAAATTACAAGTGTATTTCATATTAAATATTCACTTCAATAATGTCAGTTTTAAAAAACAATATTTTATTTTATTTCGGTGAAATTACACACAGCAAGACCCCTTCCCATTCAACAGTTTCTAAACATATGATCAGCGATATTGCTTACATTCTCCACATTGTGTCAACATTCTGTTCTAGTTTTTTCACTCTCATTGAAAATATCATCAATTTTTATACACAATAAAATTTCACCTGTAACACACCACTACAGAACGAATGGTATTATTTTAACTATAAAAGTCCTTACATGGTTTGGTGGCAATAATATCACATATTATTCTCTCTAGCTTTTCCTTTAGTTTGCTCTTCTATTGGGTGTTATTTCCTCGGCATGGCAATTGCTTTTTCTAAGGGGCTATGATTTCTCAGTTCTAATTCACACAAACACTCTGTCTCTTGCTAAGACAGTTCTGTGTTATATTTTCACAATGGCTTTTGATAAGATAGTTCTCTGTTTTTTTTGTTTGTTTGTTTTTCCATTTGAATGGTCTGGTTTTAGCACTTCATGCTATATAATATCATTCTGTTTGCTTAATTTACTTACTTTTTAAAAGAAAAGTATCTCAATGTTGGGAGTTTTTCTTATCAATGTTTTTCTTATCAATATCTGTCTCACAGTTCTCCAGCGAAGTATTAACACCTTTTATTCAGAGTAAAACCCTTTGCCATCGAATCAATTTCGATTGATAATGGACCCTATAGGACAAAGTTGAACTGCCTCATATGGTTTCCAAGAAGTGGCTAGTGGATTCAAATTGCCAAAATTTTGGTTGGCAGCTGAGCTCTTAATCGCCTTTAAAATCTTAAATCTAGAAAATTTTAAATATCTAGGGGGAAATGCTATGAGAAATCTAAGGTCTTTTGATAAGAATTTGCAAGCTTCTCACCTCAATAGCACTGCCTAATTACCTTTAAATTGGCTGTTTTTTCTGAAAAGCAGGAAGCATTTTAGCATGCTTTTAATATGCTTGCTAATAACTTTCACGTTTTGAACTGATTTTATCTCATGATGCTGGCCATGATCAGTCTGATATCTTGCCTTGTTATTCCTTTGGTCTCCATTAGGTCAACTTTGCCTCAGCAATTAGAACAATGAAGTGACTAAGTATGACAATTGTCCAGGGTTTCATGACTTATCATTATTTCAACTTATTACTAGGGCTATTCCCATCATCTGTCATGCCAAAGTTCTTTCCTTGTTTCTTGCATCCTTTAGTTGTGAAGATATTAGAAGGTCTCATTCAAGAATTTACTGCCCCTGTTGCTTAATAAGAAAAATGCATAGAGGTGAGGCTCAACAAAATTACTTCATGGTCTTTAGCCTTGTCTCCAATGTGGAAATTCTAGACCTGATGAGCTTGTTTATAGCACATATCAGCTGGAAATTATTCTTTCACTCATCTAACATAAGGCCTAGATTAAAACTAGGCCTCTTTCCCCTTATTCTCATGCCCACACCTCATTCTTGGTTGTTGTATTATTACTATTTTAGTGATCAAAAAAGGTAAAGGAAGATCCATTCCAATAAATAATGTCTTTCTAAAATCTGGGTGGTAGCCTAATATTTAATTATGCTCTTTATTTAGTGTTCCATAAAAAAATATTTAAAATATTATCTACATAAACCAACTTCATTCCATTGCCCCCTGCAACACTTCCTACTAACTCCACACTGTCATCTTAAACATCCTATTCCCAGATCCTTAGTTGTGTTCACCTCCAGAAAATGAACAAATAGAAGAGGCACTAAAATGCAATCTGAAGCTTTTCAGTTAATAAAATTTATACAAATTTTATACTTGTTATTCTATAGGTTGTAGCAAAAGAAATTGGAGAAATCATAACCTTGAAACTGGTTATAAAAGGGTCACACTGACAGCCCCATTTGATTTATAAACCCATCATTTACTCAATATAACTAAGAGCATCTGTTGTCAACAGCCTCTTCTCCCAAGTAAATCCTGTCTTCTTGGCCATCCCTTTACAAAATCACATACTGAAGTAAAAATAATTTCAACAAGTGGACCCTGTGGCTTCAGAGTTAAATGATTCTGGAACATGTACACAGACGCTTGGGTTTTCTAGATAAGATCAGTGTGTGCTCACTAATTTGTCTATTTGAGTCATGGAACCAAGACGGGATCTAAAAGTGTTTAGTGCTCAAACATTTCCTTCTGTTTCTACAATTTGTAAAGCCTTTTTCATCATTTTGTGACACTACCCTATTCAATAAATATTTTCCTGCAATATCAGGTTTTCCTAAACCTGCTATAAAAATCATTCTTTGATACAAATCATTCCTGGCTTCTCACTAATGTTTCCATTAATGAACATGTGAACTGCTTCTATTTTCCCAGTAATCACAGAATATCTTATACAATTCATTTAAATGCCACTACAGTTTCAGGTTCTCTAAGGTTCTACCACAAATCACCCAAAAAAGGGACTTCGTTTGATTTGAAAAGTACCCACAATGTCTATTAAAATAAAAATTTCACATATTCACATCATTTACTGTCATTCTTCATAAGGGACATTTTGTGTGTAAAGCAAATTATTTTATATCAACTACTCTGCATTCAGAAACCGTGGTGGCATAGAGGTTGAGTGTTACGGCTGCTAACTGAGAGGACAGCAGTTCAAATCCACCAGGTGTTCCTTGGAAACTCTATGGAGGAGTTCTACTCTGTCCTATAGGGTCACTATGAGTCGGAATCAACTTGACGGCTGTGGGTTTTTACTCTGCATTCTCCAGCTAAGCAGTTCCTGCGTGTAAATACCACTGAAAAAGGACTTTCCCAGTAGGGTAACTAGTTAAGCAAGGATCCACTAGTATTTTTCTTATTTCTAACTACCACTATTTGGGAATTTTATCTTCCTCCTTTTCTCCTGCTAGTATAGATACCACTATAACACAAAACAACATTTTAAAAAATGGTCCCAAGTCGCATTACAGGGTGCAAAGAAGTGATGCTGAAAATGGAAAGAAAGGGATGATGGACTAGAAAATCATCATAGTCGTGGTCATTGCTCAAATGCTGGTCTCCTGATGTAACTTCCTGAGTCTCGTTGACTATGTTTGCTATTCCAGTTCTGTCTACACACCCACTCAAGAAAACTGCTGGGGTCGGTGAAAAAGAAACAGGTTGGCTAATCCTCCTTGAGTTCTCAAGATTAACAATTTAAAAATACATACTGTATTTTTACAAAAATAACGCTTGCCTTCTATGTTTATTTGTCGGCCGCACCCTCGCCCTGCATTGCTTGCCAATTTTTTCTCTCTTTTTTTTTCTTACATGTTGCTGTAAAATATATATATTTGGAAAAGTGCCCATGAACTAAGATTTTTTTTTCCTGGACAATGTTTGGTAATGGGAGATTTTAGTAAGGAATAACAATTTTTCTCCACTTAAATAAGTTTCCATATTTGACCAGCTGGGAAATTTGCCATGATTTAAAATATTATTTTATCCCAAACTGGCAATTTGCAGGACTTTTAAAGCAAAGACACTGTAACTTAAGAATTGATTACATTTTTTATCTTTTCAATTCAAAACATTTTATACTGTATCTGACATAGAGGTAGAAATGCACAACTTTCATAGGATAATCTCCATGGAAAAAGCAACTGCTTTGTTCACAGTTTCTTACCCTCCCCAACTCCTTCCCTATCCCTCCATATCCGTAGTAATCTACAAGATTACCTGACTGAAGAAAATTTCTCTTTTCTGGCAAACTTAAGCTCATCAAATCCCCAAAGAGACAAACAGAAAAAGACAAAACCCCTCACAAAGAATGAATTGTCAGTTGTTCTTTGAAATTCAAAGTTGAAGAAGGAAACAGTTGTAATCATCTAACAATTATGTATTTAGGAAGGAGGAAACTGTTTAGTGAAAATTACATACCATTCAACCCTCTCGAGATATTATTCTGCAGCCTGAAATATATTCAAGGAGATCAAAATACAGCATGACCTTTACCAGAACGCCCACATCCTAAGACAGCCCTTCATTCCTGATTTTTCCTGCAGGTCACTCTTTTCTCACATCTGCTAGACAGCAGCAGTACCTTGGTCTGATGTTATTTTTATTGCAACTGGTAATTTATTAACTCAAAGACTTTAAACTTACATTTGACTAAATCCTTGAACGATTCCAAAGGGATATTATTCATATCACTTACTAACCATTCTTTAAACTACAGTGATAAAGCGGTATAACCTAATAAGATTAGGCATGTTACCAAAATACTATTATTAAAAAAATTTAAAAAGTCAAAGGAACTGTATCATTTTGCATTAGATGCAGTGATTACAAGTAGGATGTGTATAAGCAGAAGCACATGATTTATACTAATAATCAAGAACCGTTTGGAATGAAAACAAGGCTTTCCCAAAAGAAAGTCTCAGAGAAATTTTTAAGAATTAACACTAATATAAGGCCCTTGCTTTAAGTTTAAAGATAAGTAGATTACATTCTCTTATTTACACTAGATATAGATATTGGAATTTCATGAGTATAGAAATTCGATAGAGAAAGAGATGATAGATAACTACTGTGGAGTTGACTCTGACTCATGGTGGCAACCTTATGGACAACAGAACAAAACTTCGCCCAGTTCTGCATCATCCTCACAAACACTAACATGAATCAAGTCCGTCATTGTAGCTATTGTGCCAACCCATCTCACTGAGGGTCTCCCTCCCTCACCCTCACTGCCCCTCTACTTCTCTAAACAAGATGTCCTCCTTCACTGATTGATCCCTCCCAAAGCAAGAAAGTCAGACAATATTCTGGTATGATTCGTAAGGTTTTCAATAGCTAATTTTTGGAAGTAGGTTGCCAAGCCTTTCTTCCTAGTCTCTTACAGTTTGAAAGTCCCACTGAAACCTGTCTACCATGAGTGACACTGCTGGTATTTGAAATAATGGTGACACAGCTTCCAGAATTGCAGCAACATACAAGCCACCACAGTATGACAAAATGATGGATGGTATATGGAAATAAAGAAAAGCTGTTTTCCAACTTTTCACACTTAGATGGTGGCCTAGATTTATCCCTTTTCAACTTGACTTTGGTGGTGGAATACCCATACCACAGACTGCATAATCTCTGGAATTCTGTAGCAGGGCAATTACTTGCAAAATTACTGATCTTCAAGGACAGTGAACGGAGTGATATCCTTGGCTCTGTAAAACCGTAGAAAGTTGTTTGAGCTCTGTATCAGCAGAAATAATGTTAGTAAAAATGTACCTAAGAATGTAAATGAGATAGTCAAAGTATTTTGCAAGCAAAACATGCTTTTTTCCTCCATCTGTATTAAAACTCGTATGGAAATAACAGATTTTAATGTAAGATACCCTCTCATTATTTACAATATATCGAGAGAAATGATCAAAATTTCTGAGTTATTTAGGAATTAGAACCCCCAGAGTATTCTGTGTTTAATTTTCATTTCTGTATTTGCTTTCTGTCCTCTTACCATAGCATCACTCCCTCCTCTTTGTTTCAGTGGGACTTGGTACTAGAGAGAAGAACTTGTGGGAGCGAAAGGAACTTAAAAGTCTTTCTTCACATATTTTTCAATCACTCAGGCTGAAGTTGATATTTAGAAGGGAAAACTCCTTTCTTCTCAAAAGACTAGAAAAAAGTGAG
This sequence comes from Loxodonta africana, assembly GCF_030014295.1. Classification (NCBI taxonomy): domain Eukaryota; kingdom Metazoa; phylum Chordata; class Mammalia; order Proboscidea; family Elephantidae; genus Loxodonta; species Loxodonta africana. The sequence continues at coordinate 64,893,613 of NC_087355.1, forward strand.
ATCAAAATTGATTCCTATGCCCAACTGTATGGGAGTTTTATAACATCAGTGGTGATATAAAAATGAAATCCATAAATTGTTGTAGTTTTTCTTAGTTGCCTCATATCTGCAGTCCACTATATCGACTGTTGGAACTTCTCAGTAAACATGTATGTTGTAAAGATTTTATGACTTCCCATGCCTCTGGAATGTAAGAGTTCAATTTTAAATATTCATTACTTGAGATGCCAAAATGTGTTCCTGGGAGAGGTTATGTAATCTCTTTTGCTGTAGATCTTTAGGAATGGAGTAGACACCTATACTCCTGTGTTAGGTTAAATGTTGCCGTGCCTAGAATCAAGGAAAGACAGTAGCTGACCCCTAGAGATACTTCCAAGCTCTATGATTTATGAAATGAATATAGAGGATTTCCAAGTTGTGTTTAGACATATCATTTAGTATACATTCAAGCAGTTAGAAATTTATATAATTGGCCTAAATTTTATAGCAAATTTTAGGAATATATTTTAATGAGTCGTAAAAATCTAAGTCTCAACTTTTAGCTTGGTTTAACAATCAAGTTATTTATTCATTGAAAGCCAAGATCATGTGTGGTAGGCTAAAAAATGTCCCCCCTCCTCAAAAGATATCCCCTTCAAATTCCTGGAATCTGTGAATGTCACCTTATTTGAAGAAAGGACCATGGCATATGTGATTAAGGGTCTTGAGAAGAGGAGAAAATCCTGGATTATTTGGGTGGGTTCTAAATCTTCCAAGGCCAGTGATAAGTGTCCTTGTAAGAGAAAGGAAGAAGATTTGGAATAGACAGAAGAGAAGGTCATGTGATGCCAGAGGCAAAGACTAGAATGATGCACCCACGGGCCAAGGAAATGGAAACTTATTCTCTCACCGTTCTGGAAGTTAGAAGTTGGAAATCTAGCATGGCCACAATCTCTGTGGGCACTAGGGATGAAGCCATTCTTTGTCTCTTCTAGCTTTCAGTGGCTGCCCCAGCATTTCTGGGCTTTTCTTGGCTTGTGGCTGCATATTACATAAGATATACATATCTGTAAAACAAACTTTGGAACACTTAGGAAGTAAACACTCAACTTTGGAACTGGAACAGTACCAATAATTTGGTACATTTAATTTCCTCTTCCCCTATCTCATCTATCTGCCACATGCTTGGAGATAACCAGTATTTAGAAATTCGGGATTATAATTTCTTATTTTTATTTTTTTATTCCTTTTTTATCCCATATAAATATTTCCTGAAACAAGATTTTTTTTTTTGCCTGTTAGTAAATTTTTTTTAAACTTATGTAGTCTTTTGTATGTAGTTCTCTGAAATATGTGTTTATTATTTAATATCATGGATTCAAAGCTTACCTATCCTTCCTACAATTTTAGTTCATTTCTTCACTGTCGTATAATATTTCATTTTGTGACCATAGACCCTTTAGATTGTTTGTGTCTGATTTTTTGCTATTATAAATAATACTGTCATGAACATTTTCTTGTACATATCTCCTGGACCGCACATAAAAGGGTTTCTCTGTAGTTTTAAGAATGGAATTCCTGGGTAATGGGTAAGTGAATTGATTTCCAAGAGTGCTCCAGAATTTGGAATTCTACCAGAAGGTTATGACTCTGTGTTCATTCACATCCTCAACAACATTCCTAACTGCGAACTTTTCTTTCTTTTCTTCTAGTGGTATAAAATAGTACTCATCTTGGTCTTAACTTGAATTTCTCTGACACTAATGAGGTTGAAAGGAGCCTGGTGGCCAGTGGTTAGGAACTCAGCTGCTAACCAAAGGTCAGTTCAAATCCACCACCCACTCTTTGGAAACTCTATAGAGCAGTTCTACCCTGTCCTATAGGGTCCCTGTGAGTCAGAACCAACTCAATGGCAATAGGTTTGGTTTGGCTTGAATGAGGATGAGTAAATATGATGTGGGTCAGTGTTTCACAATGACTTATAAGATCTTACTTGGTCTCATCCCAGTTACTTCTCTGACCTCACTGCATCCTAGTCCACCTTTGGTCCACTTGCATCCCATTAACCTCCTTGCTAATCGCTGAGCCTACCAAACACACTTGTTGCTCAGAGTCTGTGATCTTGATTTTATTTCTACCTGGACAGGATTTTTTCTAATAGTTTTGACTTGACTTGTATTTTCTATAGCTCATTATGTGTAGGTTACCTCCTTAGTGAGACACCCTTAAAGGTGAGACGTTAACCCTCTACCCTTCATAAGCTTTACCCTTTTACACTACCTTTTCCTGCTTAATTCTCTCCACAATACTTTTTATTTTCTGACATGCTATGTATGTTATTTATTTTATTACTTTTTATCTCCCGCCACTAGGATGTGTTTCTTTTTTTTTAACAGTAACGTACCCCCATTTAGGATGCTGTTTAGTATATATTGATGCTAAATAAACATCTGGCAGATTAATAAATGAATGAATTGCCTCTTTATATCTTTTGTTTGTTTTCCATTGTTTTGTTGGTTATTTGATTTTCAGCTTGTCAGAATACTTGATATTTTCTTCATATAAATCCTATTTGATCATATGTGCTGCAAATATTTCCCCAACCTGAGGTTTGTCTTTTCAATATTTTAACAATATATGTTAATGAATTAAACTATTAATTTTAATGCAGTCAAATATATCTAATTTATAATATCCTTTCTTATGCTAAACAAACAAAAACAAACTCATTGCCATTGAGTCAGTTCTGACTCATTTCTTATGTTAAGGTCATTAAAATAGTATACATAATTTCCTGTATAATTTTTAAAGTTTTAGCTTTCAGATTGCTGTAATTGTTTTTGCATGTGGTGCGAGATGCTATCTGATGTCACCTTCCCATATATAAGTAATTGTTTTTTTTTTTTTTTTTTTAATAATGAATAGTGTCTCTTTTCCTGTAGCTGAGCTCTCTGATCAGTTCTAATAACCAATTTGACTATTTCAGCAACAATATTCCAGGGGCTTAAATGGCGTTTCTTTATACTAATTCTTGATAACTAATAGGATATGTCCTATCACTATATTCTTCTTTCTCAGGAGTATCATTGCTCTTATTGGCCTTTTGCTTACTTATTAATATGGGGTGTATTTATCAAATTTTACCCACACACACACACACAAAAAAACCCTCTTGAAGATTTTTGGAGCTTTCGATTGTAATTACATTGTATCCTTATGTCAACTCTGGGAATATTTACTTCATTGCCCTATCCACAGTCATGGTGTGGTTGTTATTAGTTGCTGTTGAGTCCATCGTAACTCATGGTAAGCCCATGGTAACCCCATGTGTGCACGATAGAACCATTCCATACAGTTTTTAAGGCTGTGACTTTTCAGAAACAGATTGCCCGTGTTGTCTTCCAAGACACCTCTGGGTGGATTCGAAATGCCAACTTTCCAGGCTAGAGATCTAGAGTTTAACAGTGTGAGCCACCCAGGGACATACCTCTATTTAACAACTTAAAGCATTTTTCAATACAGTGTTGAATTGTTCTCCTGAGATAAACCCACGTATGTTATGGCATTTTTCCTTTACACATGACAGAAGTCTGTTAATACTTTGCTTAAGATTTTGCATATTTAGGAGTGTTATTGGCCTGTAATTGTTTTTCTCATCTTTTTTTCTACTTTAATGTCAAGGATAAATGTCATGGTATAAAACACGGATTAGGGTTTGATTACCTTTTCTCTAGTCTCAGAAAGTATTTGAATATATTTGAAATACTCTGTTTTGCAGAAGATAGGAAGAATTTTTATGATAAAACACCTTGAACTGATATTTTATTGGTGAGAAATAAAATTATTTCTTTATTTGGTATTAGGAGATCATTTAAATTACAAAAGATATAAAGAATGCAAAAAAATTTAAATTAGAAGTCAGGACTTAAGAAACATAAAAACTAAAGAATTTAAAGTCACTGAAAAAAACTAGATTCTTCTTATCAGGAAAATAGAGATACATATAATTAGTCATGAGAACAGAGATACAACATCACACATGAAGGCAACTTTATTTTTAATTTAAGAGAATTCTTGCTATTGTTAATTCCCAAATAAACAAACGATTCCATAGGAAAATGTACTTTTCCAAATTTGACTTAAACAAAAAAACTTGAATAGACAAATAAGCCAAGAAAAGAACCGGAGCTTTGTTTATAACATGACAGGAGTAACGATGAATCAAGCACGAAATGTGCAGCTTAGCTTCACCAGAAATTGAACAAAGAACCATCAAGCTCAAAAGCTCTTAGAAACTATCGCTATTCCCTCTATTTCTCCAGGGCTACAGAGCCTCTTGTTTCTGCTTTACTCTACACGCAAGCTTCATCATTTTTTTCTGTCTACAGCTACACCGTTTATTATGAAAACTACTAGTTACATGTGGCTATTTAAATTTAGGTTTTAATTCATTAAAATTAAAAACTTACTTCCTCAGTCACACTAGCCATGTTTCAAATACACAACAGCCACACAGTTGTCATACTGAACAATACAGACATAGGACAATTTTGAATAATGCAGATATAAAATATTTCTATCATCTGCTTCATGATGTATGTATCCAGAAGTGGCCGCTCAATCACAGCTTTATAGTAGCTCCTGGTTAAAGATATTAATAGAGAATTATGGATCCTCTGGTTTTCCATCTCCAAATTGCCGAGGAGGATTTGATGATTCCTGTTGGGTATGATAGCCGCACTTGATCTAATCAATTGGGGGCAAAGGGAGTTGTAGATTATACATCATAAATAGAACCAGGGTCTGTGTACTTGTTGAGAATAACTTAAAAAGAAGGTGTGGCAGCCTTGGCCATTACCTTGATTGCAGCTTTTTAAGACACCCTGAACCAGAAGACCTAGCCAATCTAAGGCTGGGTTCCTATAGTAACTGTAAAATAATTGTTTTATGTTTCAAGCCACTAATGTTTTGGCATAATTTGTTACGCAGTGGTAGCTAACTAATACATCTAGGTATATATCTATAACTGCATATATAATTATATAAACGCTGTACCAATTCTTCTTGCAAAGGTAGTGGTATAAATCTTACTAAGTATCATTAAAAGAAAACTCTGGGTATTTCTGTTCCTATTAACTATTACACAGAGAAGGTCAAATTCTAGAAAACAGGAAATGTATTTGTTTTAAATGTGTGCTGTGAAAAATTCCCTGTCACCAAAGCCCACAGTGACTTGGTGGTGACTCCTTCTCTCTGCTGGTTAAGCAATAATATAAATGTTTTATAAATTGCTCTGCCGTCGCAGGCTGGGTACTATTTCAGCACATCTTTATTTCTTCCTTAAAAAATAAATATTCAGTTGCTTCCTCCTGCTTCCCCTTATGAAATGACATTTCCACCTTTTTTTTCATACACGGCCTCTGATGCAGCAACATGGCACTTTCCTTTTTAATTATTTCATGTGTACTTATTTGTATCTATCCTGACTTTGGAAAATTAATTCCTGGAGTTCATAGCTATCCGTTTCAAAGGCAGCATTCTCAAAATGAAATGAAGAAAATGCTGCTATACATTTCCAAAGTTAAACAGTGATTCAACGTTAAAAAGAAACTCATATAAATTCTCAGTGTGTGGCCATAATTTTGGTTGATATTAACAACACTAATAGTAAAAAAATAATATCTAATAGCTTAGAATGAGGCTTTTACATATATTATTTTCTCCTAAGAAAAAATCCCACACTAGCTGGTCGCACAGTCAGCTTTCACATGAAGAACCTGAGGCTTAGAGATGTTAATTTATTCATATAAGGTCACAAAGCTAGGAAAGAGTGCTGTCAGAAATTTAATCTACATACTTTGAATTGAAAATTCTGGATTTTATATCAATGAAGAATATTAAGCCTCAACAAACCAGTGACCCTGGTTTATGTCATAAGTAGTTTAAAATTACGTGTCTATGCATTACATATAATATCTTTCCCTTTCTAACCTTGATTTTCTCATCAATAGAGTATTTTTGACTAGATGATTTCTAATGACTAAAAACTCTACTGTTCCATGGTTACACTCAGCTCAGTAAACACACTTGACTGCAAAGGCTTTATTTTCTATACTAAGCAGATCACATGCGTATATCCATATTACCACATAGTCTTAATAAGTGATGTCTTAATGCCTTAATATCTTCAAAGTATTCTCTTCTGTTAACTGCTCTTCCATGATAATTCTTTTTCAATGTCATTAAAGTAATCATCTCAGGAATATACTTCTTTCTACTTCATTGTTTCATAAAGCAACTTTTCCACATATTGACATTCACAGGTCATTTACAGTGACCCTAACTGAATCATTTAGCTTCTCTTCAGCTGAGCATAAGTGTTAAATATCTCATTAGGATTTTTCACGTATTCATGCTGATTTCTAAATGACATAAGCAGCTATTAAGGCCTTTTGGGAGGAGGCATTCCTCTGGATACCCAGTTCTAAATTTCCACATCTGTTCCTAGTTGTGTATAAAGAGGTCTGAAATATCTTTGAAATGGATTGCATGTGTATGCCAGGTGTTCCCCATTTGAAAATTCAGTGGTGGAGCTCACATTAACAAGGAAAGGTGATATAGCTTGACATGTGAAAGGGAGCACACCTTAATCTTTTGCTATACTGTGTAGTTGTTGTAGTTGTTATTAGATGAAAGGTCTAGTCGGTTCCAACTCATAGTGATACTATGTACAACAGAAGAAACATCACCCAGTCCTATGCCACCCTTACAATCTTTTCTATGCTTGAGCCCATTGTTGTAACCACTGTGTCTGTCCATCTAGTCAATGGTCTTCCTCTTTTACCAAGCATGATGTCCTTCTTCAGGGACTGGTCCCTCCTGATCCAAAGTACGTGAGACTAAGTCTCACCGTTCTCTGTTCTAAGGAACATTCTGCTGTACTTCTTCCAAGACAGATTTACTCACTCTTCTGGCAGTATATTGTATATTCAACATTCTTCACCATCACCATAATTCAAAGGCATCAGTTCTCCTTCGGTCTTCCTTATTCATTGCCCAGCATTCCCATGCATATGAGGCAATTGAAAATATCATGGTTTGAGTCAGGTGCACCTTAGTCCTCAAGGTGACATCACTGATTTTTAACACTTTAAAGAGGATTTTTGCAGCAGATTTCCCCGAAGCAATATGTCATTTGATTTCTTGACTGCTGCTTCTATGGGTGTTGGTTGTGGATCCAAGTAAAATTAAATTCTTGACAACTTCAGTATTTCTTCCACTTATCATGATGTTGCATATTCTCCAGTTGTGAGAATGTTTGTTTTCTTTATGTTGAGGTATAATCCATACTGAAGACAAGATTTTCCTCTTATCAGTAAGTGATTCAAATCTTCTTCATGTTCAGCAATCAAGGTTGTGTCATCTGCATATTGCAGGTTGTTAATGAGTCTTCCTCCAATTCTGATGCCACGTTCTTCTTCCTATATTTCATTTTCTCGCATTATTTACTCAGCATAGAGATTGAATAAGTATGGTGAAGGGATACAATCCTGATATACACCGTTGCTGACTTTAAACCACCCAGTATCCCCTTGTTCTGTTCAAACAACTGCCCCTTGGTCTCTGTACATGTTCCCCAAGAGCACAATTAAGTGTTTCGGAATTCCCAATCTTTACAGTGTTATCCATAATTTTTTATGATTCACACAGTTCCATGCCTTTGCATAGTCAGTAAAACACAGGTAAACATCTCTCTTGTATTCTCTTTCAGCCGAGATCCATCTAACATTAGCAATGATATTCCTCATTCCTGCTGAATCCTGCTGAATTTCTGGCAATACCCCATCAATATACTTCTTTGAATGATCTTCAGCAAAATTTTATTTACACATGATATAAAATGATATTACTCAACAATATTTGCTTTCTGCTAGATCACCTTTCTTTGAATGAGCACAAATATGGATCTTTTCCAGTCAGCTGGCCAGGTAGCTGTCTTCCAAATTTCTTGGCATTCTCATTGTGAGCACTTCCAGTATTGCTTCTGTTTGTTGAAACATCTCAATTGATATCCTGTCGAAACTTGGATCCTTGTTTTTCACCAAGGCCTTCAGTCCAGTTTGTACTTCTTCCTGTGGTACCATCAGTTCTTCATCATATGCTACCTCCTGAAAAGGTGTTCGCTTTTGTACAGTAAGTCTGTATTCCTTCCATCTTCTTTTGATGCTTCCTGAGTTGTTCAGCATTTTGCTCATAGAATCTTCCAGTATTGCAACTCCAGGCTTGAATTTTCTTCAGTTCTGTCAGCTTGAGAAATCCCAAGCATGTTCTTCCCTTTTGGTTTTCTAACTCCAGGTCTTTTGCACATTTCATTATAACATTTTGTCTTCTCTTGATGCCCTTTGAAGTCTTCTCTTCAGCTCTTTTACTTTATTATTTCTTTCATTCACTTTATCTGCTTTACATTTAAGAACTAGTTTCAGAGTCTCTTCTGACTTCCATTATGAACTTTTCTTTTGTTCCTGTTTTTTTTTTTTTTAATGACCTTTTGCTTTCTTCATGTATGAAGTCCTAGACGTCATTCCATAACTCACTTCGTCTTTGGTCATTAATGTTCAGTGCCTCAAGTCTCTTCTTGAGAGGGTCTCTAAATTCAGATGAGATATACTCAAGGTCATATTTTGGCTCTCATGGACTTGTTTTAATTTTCTTCAGCTTCAACTTGAACTTGCATATGAGCAATTGACTGTCTCTTTGGCAGTTGTCCCCGGCCTAGTTCCAGAGATATAGTCTATTTGATTTCTATGTATTCCACCTGGCAAGGTCAATGTGTATAATCACCATTAATGTTGTTGAAAAAAATACTTGCAATGAATAATTCTGTGGTCTTGCAAAGTTCTATCATGCAATGTCTGACATCATTTCTATTACTAACGCAGTATTTTCCAACTACTGATCCTTCTTTGTTTCCAACTTTCATGTTCCAATTACCAGTAATTATCAATGCATATTGATCACCTGTCTGATCAATTTTAGACTGCAGAAGTTGGAAAAAATCTTCAATATCTCCATCTTAGGCATTAATGGTTAGTGTGTAAATTTGAATAATAGTTGTATTAACTGGTCTTCCTTGTAGGCTATGGACACTATCCTATCACTGACAGTGTTGTACTTCAGGATGTTGTTGTTGTTAGGTGCAGTCCAGTCAGTTCCTACTCATAGCTACCCTAGGTACCACAGAATGAAATACTGCCCTGTCTTGAGCCACCCTCACAATCGTTGTTATGCTTAAGCCCATTATTGCAGCCACTGTGTCAATCTATCTGGCTGAGGGTATTCCTCTTTTCTGATGACCCTGTACTTTACCAAGCATGATGTCTTTCTCCAAGGACTGAGCCCTCCTGACAACAGGTCCAAAGTTTGTGAGATGCAGTCTCACCATCCTTCTAAGAAGCATTCTGGTTGTACTTCTTCCAAGACACATTTGTTCCTTTTTTGGCAGTCTATGGTATATTCAATATTCTTCGCCAACTCCACAATTCAAACCCATCCATTCTTCTTCAGCCTTCCTTTTTCATTGTCCAGCTTTTACATGCATATGATGTGATTGAAAATACCATGGCTCGGGTCAGGCACACATTAGTCTTCAAAGTGACATATTTAGTCTTCAAAGTGGCAGATTTGCCTAACACAATGCATCTTTTGATTTCTTGACTGCTGCTTTCATGGCTGTTGATTGTGGAACCAAGTAAAATCAAATCCTTGACAATTTCAATCTTTTCTCCATTTATCATGATGTGGCTTATTGGTCCAGTTGTGAGGATTTTTGTTTTCTTCATGTTGAAGTGTAATCCATACTGAAGACTCTGGTCTTTGGTCGTCATCACTAAGTGCTTCAAATCCTCTTCACTTTCAATAAGCAAGGGTGTGTCATCTGCATAATGCAGGTTGTTAATGATTCTTTCTCCAGTCTTGATGCCCCGTTCTTCTTCATATAGTCTAGTTTCCCAGATTTGCTCAGCATACAGACTGAATAGGTATGATAAAGGGATACAATGCTGACTCACACATTTCCTGACTTGAAACCGCTCAGTATCCCTGTGTTCTGTCCAAACAACTGCCTCTTGATCTATGTACAGGTTCCTCATGAGCACAATTACCTGTTCGAGAATTTCCATTCTTTGCAATGTTATCCATAAGTTGTTATGATCCACACAGTCAAATACCTTTGCATATTCAATAAAACACAGGTAAACATTCTTCTGGTATTCTCTGCTTTCAGCCAGGATCTACCTGCCATCAGCAATGATATCTCTGATTCCAAGTCCTTTTCTGAATCCTGCCTGAATTTCTGGCAATTCCCTGTTGATAACTGCTGCAGCCACTTTTGAATGATCTTCAGCAAAATTTTGCTTGCATGTGATATTGATGATATTGTTCTATAACTTCTGCATTAGCTGTCTTCCAAATTTCTTGGCATAGACTAGTGAGCACTCCCAGTGCTGCATCCATTTGTTGAAACGTCTCAGTTGATATTCTGTCAATTTCTGGAGTCTGTTTTTTTTGCCAGTGCCTTCAGTGCAGCTTGGACTTCTTCCTTCAGTACCATTGGTTCCTGATCATATGTTACCTCTTGAAATGGTTGAATGTCAACTAATTCTTGTTGGTATAATGATTCTGTGAATTCCTTCCATCTTCTTTTGACATTTTCATTAATATTTTCACCATAGGATCCTTCACTCTAGGCTTGAATTTTTACTTCAGTTCTTTCAGCTTGAGAAATGCTGAGCATATTCTTCCCTTTTGGTTTTTTATCTCCAGCTCTTAGCACATGTCATTATAATACTTTACTTTGTCTTCTCGAGAAAGACAAAGTAAAGTAAGTACTTTAAAGAATGTGACACCATTCCTCTTCAATTTGACTTGTTCAAAATGGCCAATACCAATCCATTTCAGCTCACTAATGCCTAGGATATCATTCTTTATGCATTCCACTTCATTTTTGTTAATTTCTGATTTTCCTAGATTCATACTTACTACACTGCACGTTTTGATAACTAATGGACTTTTGAAGCTGGTGCTTCTCATTTTGAGTTGTGCCACATCAGTAAATGAAGGACCCAAAAGCTTGACTCCCTCCACGTCGTTACGGTCTACTTTACTTCAAGGAGGCAGCTCTACCTCAGTCCTATATTTAGTAGCTTCCAAACTGAGAGTCTCATCATCCAGCATGGTGTCAGACAATGTTCCACTGCTATTCATATGGTTTTCACTGGTCAGTTCTTTCAGAAGTAGACAGCCAGGTCCTTCTTTCTAGTCTGTGTTAGTCTGGAAGCTCTGCTGAAACCTATCCAATTTGGGTGACCCTGCTGATATTTGAAATACAGGTGGTATAGCTTTTAGTATCACAGAAACACAGAAGCCATCACAGTATGAAGAAGTGACAGACCAGTAGTGGATATACAGGAGAGACACTATTAAATAATGGGTGATGTTCCTTCTCAGGTAGGAGGAGAGAGAATCAGGTAACGAGAAGGAAGCTATCTCTTTATTTGTGATAGTTGGAAAAATGTAGAGTATTAATACTGGTAATTAACAATATCTGAAGTATATTTAAAACATTTAGTCACACAGAGGCTGTTATGAAAAGTAATTGCTACAAAAATACCATTTTTGAATATTTTCCTTCATAAAAGCTTCTTATAAAAAAAAGAGACAGATTGAAATTTGTCTCTAAAATTAAAGTCAATTGTAAAGAAATAGTTTATCATATGCAATATTCTATAAGAATTTATGGATTGCCCATTTTATGAGAGATACTCAATAAAACACATTTATCGAATAATGATAAAACAATTGATAATTGCATTTTTTTTCCCTATAATGAACACAAGTTTTTCTTGAATAGCATTTAAATCTCTGGAGTATAGGGGGTTGTGTGGGAACCTCATGGAAAAATACTTTCTTTGAGGGTAAGATCTAGGTTATTATCTTTTTTTTTTTTATGTCAAGCTATGCTAATAGAGAGTTACAGTGCCTGTATTCTGGAGTGATAAAATACCAAGTTATATAGCTTGATATTACAGAAATGATATTCAAATACACTGACTTTTTTTTTTTTAATAGGTAAAAATCACTTCTATTTTCATAGCGTGCTATTTTCTCATTGCAGAAGTCAGCCATTATTTAAGCAACTATCTGTTATGAGGTTGTCTGGTGTAGTATATGATTATATTGCCACCAATCTCCTTTTAGCAAATACGATCCCCCAAAACACATTCTTAAGGGAAATTTTACTTACATACAAAAATATAAAAGCATATTATTAAAAGAAAATACATCTATAAAATTGCAATTGTACTTTAAGATACAATGTTTTGTGGTCATTATTATTAAAGCCATTACTGGCTTTGTGGTCATTATTATAAGGAGTCAATATTTTATTTCAACATTCCTGCTGAAGTATTTCACTAAATAAGAAGCAAATAGTAGAACGAACTTTCAGGGTACTGATTTTTTAGGATAATTATTCCTATACATTTCATCAGCATGCTAAAATATGAGTAAAAAACAGAACTTCCTGTTGAACCACTAAGGAATTATAAGAATCAAATAATTTTAAGGCATAGTTTTTATTTGCACAATATCTATTCGCACAGTATTTATTAGCACATTTTTAACACGTATGGGACACTGCGGTAAGTATACGGAAATATTAGTTAGTTCCTTAGGGTTGCCTTAAAAAAGTACCGCAAGCTGGGTTCCTAAAAACAGAAATATCGTCTTACAGTTTTGGAGGCTAGAAATCCAAATTCAATGTGTCAACAGGGCCATGCTCTCTGAAATTTGTGGAGGAATATTCTTCCTTGTTTCTGTTAACTTCTGGTGACTTCTATCTAGCAACTTTGACACTCCTTCGCTTATAGATATATCACTTCAATCTCTGCCTCCATCTTCACATGGCAGTCTTCCCTCTCTGTCTCTTCTGTTTTTATAAAGGCACCAGTGGTGCTGAATTAGGGCCCACACTACTTCAGAACGAGCTCATGTTAACGAATAATGCCTTCAAAGACTCTATAGCCAAGCAAGGTCACATTCACAGGTAACAGGAGTTAAGACTTCAACATAACTCCTGGAGGAAGGGGAAGGGACACAATTAAACCCATAACAATAGACATGTATAAAGCTGATCCCTTTCCCCAAAGTACCGACAATATAGGAAGTAGATACCTGAGTACTTATTATATACAGTGAAATAATAGATACGATACAAAATGTGGAAAATACTATGTGAGGGGGTAGGAGTACTTTCTGAGGGTGAGATTGCTTTCACAGGCAAGAATTTTAAAGGAAGAATAGAATTTCATCAGAGATTGAAAGAAGGGTTTCCAAGACAGAAGGAGTAATGTAAATTGATTTATAGAAAAGGCAAAATAAGAGGCATATTTTAAAATGAATAATGGATCATTTCAGCAAAAAATATAATCTATGGATTTAAGGAAGGTCAGCTGGAACCAGGCCAGAAAAGGCTGAATACAAGACAAAGAATGTTGGAAGTTATCTGGAAGGCAGTGTGGAAGCACATCCATTATTTAGCTGAGAGACCGCATGATTAGACCTTCTTTTTTAAGAAAATTGTTGGACCTGAGCAGGGTCGGAAAATAAGTGGAAAGATTCAAGAAAGAGTGAGTTTTCTAGACAAGTTTACAGAAGATATGCTAATCAATTTTCAAAATAAATAGCTGAAGAAAATCAACCAGAAAATGATGTTAAAAGACAATCATATACGGTCTTAGAATATTATGGGGACAAATTATATAGATATTGAGGAATGTTGTTATGAGGCTAGTGACTATCATATTGGGTCAAAACAAACAAACAAACCAAACCCGTTGATGCTGAGTTGATTCCAACTCATGGCAACATTATAGTGACCTTATATTGGACAGTATGAGTATAAAATATTTTCATCATCACAGAAAGTTCAGTTGGACTACTATAAAACCAAAAAAATATCAAACCCTTTGCTGTCGAGTCAATTCTGACCCCTACTGATCCTATAGGACAGAGTAGAGCTGCCCCATAGAGTTTCCAGGGAGCACCTGGTGGATTCAAACTGCCAACCTTTGGGTTAGCAGCTGTAGCACTTAATCACTATGCCACCAGGGTTTCCTGAACTACTATATCTCATAACAATTCTGCCACTGCTCTATTTGTGGTTGTAAGTTAGGAGACCCTCTCCTTATCATCATTTTTCCTGGGACTTCCTATTTACTTCTATATTGGATCCCGTTACGCGTTACAAGGGACCAAAAAAAAAAAAAAAAACTCCGTCTGCATGGTTTCTGCCTACTTAATGCTTTGAAGAGAGTTCAGAGGTCTTATCTACAAGGGCTTTTTTTTTTTTTTTTTTTGCATATCTACCAGAACCTACAAAAGCATGTTCGAATGGCAGAATTGATTGTACTTGGGGATGAATCTTTCCACTAGTTCTGACATGGCCCAGAACTAATAGAAAGGAATTGAAACTGAAGGAAGATTTTAAAATGTAATTAATTTTTCAAGCTGATTTTCAAGTTACGGTCTGGTAAAACGACACAGGCAGTGTTTGAAGAACTATTTAGATGTGAAAGATCTTTATATGCTCTGTTACCATGACCAACAAAAATAAGGTGTTATATTTCTACTATATTTGATTTGTGAACATTTATATCAAACAACTCTAAAAGTTTTAAAATGTGAATTAAATAATGACACTAGATCTTTTCCATTTAGAGTATACAAGAATGGGTTTTTTAAGGGTAACAGCCTCTTCCCAGTCAGCCAAGTAATACTTTTGTTCAAGTCTTTTAACAGGAGTAGTGTAGATAAAAAGAACACTTTCGGTGCAACGGTTAAGCCCTCAGCTGCTAACCAAAAGGTCAGCAGTTCGAACCCACCAGATGTTCTGAGGGAGAAAATACCTGGTGATCTGCTCCTGTAAAGATGACAACCTAGGAAACCCTATGGGGCAGTTCTACCTTGTCCTATAGGGTGGCTTAACATCACAGGACAAAAACAATGACAGTGTAGATAGAAGTCTCTGGAAGGCACAAACAGTTAATTGCTCAACTATGAACCCAAACATTTGGTGGTTTGAACCCACCTGGAGGCACTTCTGAAGAAAGTCCTGACAATCTGCTTCACAAAAGTCACAACCTTAAAAACTTCGTGGAGCACAGTTCTATTCTGAAACACATGGGATCACCATGAGTTGGTGTTGATTGACTTCATGGAAAGTTTTTTCTTTGTTTTGTTTTAAATTTAGACGGGAGTCCACTGAGAAAAGGATCTTCCTGTGGTCTTTCAAGATGGCACGTTTAAACTAATAATAAGTTCACTGAGTCTAATAATTCGTTGTTGTTGTTGTTAAGTGCTGTCCAGCCGGTTCCGGCTCATAGCGACCCTATGCACGACAGAATGAAACACTGCCCTGTCCTGCACAATCCTCACAATCGTTGTTATGCTTGAGCCCATTGTTGTAGCCACTGTGTCAATCCACCTCATTGAGGGTCTTCCTCTTTTCTGCTGACTCTGTACTTTGCCAAGCATGATGTCCTTCTCCAAGGATTGATCCCTCCTGACAACATGTACAACACATGTAAGATGCAGCCTCGCCATCCTTGCTTCTAAGGAGCATTCTACTTGTACTTCCTCCAAGATAGATTTGTTCGTTCTTTAGGCAGTCCATAGTATATTCAATATTCTTCACCAACACCACAATTCAAAGGCATTACTTCTTCTTCAGCCTTCCTTATTCATTGTCCATCCTTCACATGCATAAGATGTGACTGAAAATACCATGGCTTGGGTAATTAAGGCACACCTTAGTTTTCAAGGTGACATCTTTGCTTTTCAATACTTTAAAAAGGTCTTTTTCAACAGATTTACCCAATGCAACGCGTCTTTTGATTTCTCAACTGCTGCTTCCATGGCTGTTGATTGTGGATCCAAGTAAAATGAAATCCTTGACAACTTCAATCTTTTCTCCATTTATCCTGATGTTGTTCATTGGTCCAGTTGTGAGGATTTTTGTTTTCTTTATGTTGAGATGTAATCCGTACTGAAGGCTGTGGTATTTGATCTTCATCAGTAAGTGCTTCAAGTCCTCTTCGCTTTCAGCAAGCAAGGTTGTGTCATCTGCATAATGCAGGCTGTTAATGAGTCTTCCTCCAATCCCGATGCCTCGTTCTACATATAGTCCAGCTTCTTGGATTATTTACTCAGCATACAGATTGAATAGGTATGGTGAAAGGATACAACCCTGATGCACACCTTTCTTGACTTTAAGCCAATCAGTATCCCCTTGTTCTGTCCAAACACCTGCCTCTTAATCTATGTAAAGGTTCCTCATGAGCACAATGAAGTGTTCTGGAATTCCCATTCTTCACAGTGGTATCCATAATTTGTTATCACCCACACAGTCGAATGCCTTTGCATAGTCAATAAAACGCAAGTAAACATCCTTCTGGTAGTCTCTGCTTTCAGCCAGGATCCATCTGACATCAGCAGTGATATCCCTTGTTCCACGACCTCTTCTGAAACTGGCCTGAATTTCTGGCAGTTCCCTTTCGATATATTGCTGCAGCCAATTTTGAATGACCTTCAGCAAAATTTTGCTTGCGTGTGATATTAATGCTATTGTTCTAGAATTTCCACATTTGGCTGGATCACCTTTTTTGGGAATAGGCATAAATATGGATCTCTTCCAGTCAGTTGGCCAGGTAGCTGTCTTCCAAATTTCTTGGCATAGGCAAGTGAGCACCTGTAGCACTGCATCCATTTGTTGAAACATCTCAATTGATATTCCATCAATTCCTGGAGCCTTGTTTTTTGCTAATGACTTCAGTGCAGCTTGGACTTCTTCCTTCAGTACCATTGGTTCCTGATCATATGCTATCTTTTGAAATGGTTGAACATTGACTAATTCTTTTTGGTATAATGACTCGGTGTATTCCTTCCATCTTCTTTCAATGCTTCCTGCATCCTTTAATATTTTCGCCATAGAATCCTTCACTATTGCAACTCAAGGCTTGATTTTTTTTCTTCAGTTCTTTCAGCTTGAGAAACACCAAGCTTGTTCTTCCATTTTGGTTTTCTATCTCCAGCTCTTTGCCATGCCATTATAATACTTTACTTTGTCTTCTCGAGCCGCTTTTTGAAATCTTCTGTTCAGTTCTTTTACTTCATCATTTCTTCCTTTTGCTTTAGCTGCTCAATGTTCGTGAGCAAGTTTTAGAGTCTCCACTGACATCCTTCTTGGTCTTTTCTTTCTTTTCTGTCTTTTCAATGACCTCTTGCTTTCTTCATGCATGATGTCCTTGATGTCATTCCACAACTCATCTGGTCTTCGGTCACTAGTGTTCAATGCATCAAATCCATTCTTGAGATGGCCTCTAAATTCAGGTGGGATATACTCAAGGTCGTATTTAGGCTGTCATCTTTTAAGTACCTTCCATCCTGGGGGGCTCACCTTCCAGCACTGTATCAGACAATGGTCATCTGCTATTCTTAAGGTTTTCACTGGCTAATTGTTTTCAGAAGTAGACTGCCGGATCCTTCTTCCTAGTCTGTCTTAGTCTGGAAGCTCACCTGAAACCTGTTCTCCATGGGTGACCCTGCAGGTATCTGAATACCATTGGCATAGCTTCCAGCATCACAGCAACATGCAAGCCCCCACAGTACGGCAAACTGACAGACACATGGGGGCTAATAATTGGAGGAACAATTAAATAAAGAATTGCTAATGAACTCTTTTGGTGATCAGCTTTTAAAATCTATATTAAACTAGAATATATATTTATTAAATATGTTAAGATGGGAATAACATACAAATATTCCTAACTTTCACATATTCTTATAAGTTCTTGCATTTATTTTTAATATTTTTTCCTCCAAATATTATGATTGCATTTTTAAGGTAGTACACAGTCTAAAAAGAAACCTAAAATTCTAGATAAGGTTAACTATGAGACAAAAGTTAGTAATGCCCAAGAAAATGTGTTGGGAAAAAAATGAGGCTACTTGTGTACTCTCAGGCATTGATATCACTTATTAGAAGATGAGATAAATGTAACTATACTTACCCATTCTCATCAAGTTGATTCTGACTCATAGTGACCCTACAGGACAGAGTAGAACTGCTCTGTAGAGTTTCCAAGGAGTGCCTGGTAGATCTGAACTGCCGACCTTTTGGTTAGCAGCCACAGCACTTAACCATTATGCCAATGGGATTTCCATAACCAGGTTTGGCATAAAAAATAATAAATTTTCCACCATAACTTTTTTTTTTTTTTAAGAAATAGGACATCAAGATTAGGTGATTTAGTAAGAGAGAAATAATATGAATTGGGAAAGTATATTTACTTAATCAAGTTACTTTTGAATTCTTAAAAAATCTTTGGGGATTGCTAATGTGGATTTTTGTTTTAAAAATTCTGTTCCTTAGCTAGCTGTCTTGTTCTATTTTTAGATGCTCCCTAAAGAACAAGACGGAAGCAGTGAGGGAGGCATAAAGAGGGATTGTTCTTTCTGGAAGGAGATGTAAGAAATGAATAGCAGGTGCCCTGGCATGTGAACAAAAGGCCCCCAGAGGCCCAGTGTGAAGCAGCCTGTTACAAAAAGACTAACTTGCCTGTTATTGAGTTCTTCCTGGAGAGTTAACAAATGTTCACTCCATAGGTTTTCTCTTCTTTGTGTTGCTATTATTTCCTTATCTATATTTAATTTATTTTCTTACGATAATATTGATTTTTTTTTCATTTAATTTATTTTCTTATGATAATATTGAGAGAACTGAGGGTCCCCTTACTTAGTAGTAGTTCTTGTAGCGAAGTGGAAAGCATTCTGCAGTCCTAAATATCAACCGCTCTCCCAATGTGTCTTTATTACCAGATAATAGGCTATAGGTTATCTTCCTAGCACAACACAGAGAACCACTACTTATCCCATTCCATTCATATTCTACATATACATAAAATCTATTCTTTTTAAAGAAATGTTGCAATATAAATTAACATCCTCAAGGTTTTTTGCAAGCTGTCAGCCTGATAACTCCATTTTTATATGAAAGCACATTTAACAGATGGTATTTATAAACTCACTTATCATTAAACTTCATGAGGAATTATGAAGTAGGATAAATGGTAACATGTTGAAGCACATTATTGCCATTCTTATAGAGGGTGGATTGTTTGGATATATTTGGGGATATTCAATGGAGAAATTTAATTGTGTTTCTTCCAGTGCTTTAACTGTTGCTGCTGGTGGTATTGCCAGCATCCTAGAGAAGAAGTTCAGTTATTATTATTAATGTTTTAATGTTGGAGAAAATCACAATGCATTTTTATATGCTACCAACTGAAACACTACCAATTACCATGGCTGATGGATTCTCTTTAGAGATACATAGGAGTGCAAGGTGATAAAATTTTCTAAATTCAAGATCGTCTTGCAAGGACAATAGCCAATCCACGTAGATTCAATGTGAAGATTTTGACAAAACTTTAAATGTTGTCAGTCTTAACCGATTTTCCCAATCAAATCTAATTAGTCATTTAATTCTTTGCTTTTAGGAAAGTTGGAATTTTCATTTAAAAAAAAAAAAAGAGTTTGGTTTACTTAACCCATTTCATAGACCTGATTTTTCATTTTAACCGTTCCAAAGGATTTCTTCCTTTTGTTATATTTACTCCATACAAGCCAACTATACAAGAATGAATATAAGACTTTTGGAACTTGAAGAGAATTAAACTGAAGTATTGTCTTGAAAACATTATTTTGCTACAGTATGACCAGTGATCTATTCTTACTCACATGCCCATGTGGCAATAGGGCCTTCAATATGAAGAGTTTTGTTTTAATAAGAGAGAATGAATAATGCTGTTAAGACCACGTCTTGGAGAGAGTGCGCTGTATAATTACCCTTTCATTAGATATTTTTATCTATGAGTTTTCTATATTATACACTGTGTTAAATAATATAATTTTTTTAGAACAGTGCCACTTAAAGGACAGTTTCATACCGGTTCTGTTCTGCAAACTGTTTACTTCTAGTTCAAAGCAGTATTAGTACAGAAAATGCGAGTAAATATTTAGAAACTATTACTGAAATTAAGAATAATTTTATGTCTGTTGACTTTGCATGTCTTTTTTATTGAAATTTTTTCTAGTAACTCATTTTGTTATATTTTACAAAAGTTTTGATCCATGATGGAATAATGATTGTGGAAGTAAATTTGGACATTTACTACAAAGATCTATGAAGTTTTAAAAAATATGTGTCAGACAAGAGGATTGTCGATTTTTTTATTTGTTTCCCCTTATTGTAAGAAAAAAATGAAAAGCTTAAAATGCCAAGTTCTACAGAAAGGTAACAGAATCGTGTGTTCTCTGCCTTCAAGCAGGTTGTAACCAAAATGAGAACAAGAAACACAGACTCTCCAGCAGGACAATGAGCAGTTTCCAGCATCCAAGTCCCTGGATCACTCTCAGGCAGCAACACAAAGTGCTTTCCCTTATTGCTGATAGCTGCTCAGACTGCATAGTTCATGTTTAAAGTGAAAATACAAAAATGATGCAGAGTAAAATGCTAAGGCAATTGCAGAAGTAAAAAAACAAAACAAAAAAAACAGACCTTGAGAAGCTCAAACTTGGCTTATTCTCCCCTCCGTGTTGATCTAATACAATGTTCCTTGTATCCCTCTGAAACTTATTACACTGACATTCCTTTAGGCAACTGATCTGACAAAACCTTAAGAAAAGTGTCTTAGTTTGCTAGGACTTCCATAACAAAAATATCACAAATGGGTGGCTTTAAAGAATAGAAAATTTTTTTCTCATAGTTCTGGAGGCTAGAAGTCTGAATTCAGAGTGTTGGCTCGAGGGGAAGGCCAATTTTGTCCTTTCAGCTGCTAGTAACTAACTGCCAGCAATCTTTAGCATTCCTGGCTTGTAGGAGAATCTGCCTCGATTATCCCCTGGTGTCTGTCTTCCACCTGTGTGTGTTTCTCTATGTCTATACCTCCCTTTATAAAACACCATTCAGAAGGGATTACATTTGAGAATGGCCCTATTTTGGTGTGACTTCTTTATCATAGCAAAGAGAGAGGATCACATTCACAGTACAGGTATTATAACTTCAACATATCTTTTTTGGGGGGGGGGACACAATTAATTTCAAAACAGAAAGCAAGCTATTACCTGGATTTAGAGGAACAGTTATTTCCTCAATTCCTGAAGAAAATTTCTAAGTAACTAGATATAACTCAGAATTCATGGTTTGGAACTGAGTTACCCTAGCCACCTTCAGACTCCAAAATATTAGTGGTCAGCTGAAAAAGAGAAATGTCAGAAGTAAGCTGTGGGATGGAGAGGAGAAGAGGATGATCAAAGTAATGACCTGGAAAACCCCAAGTGAATAAAATTATTAGAAAGCCTCCTATTTGGTTTCTCAGTTTCCAGTCTCATTTCTCCTTCAGTCGATTCATTAGAATATGTTCTTATCTAAGAATATAATGTGAGCATAAGACTCCCTCTTCTTTTAATGACCACAGCTTTCAGGTTAAAAGCCAAAGTCTTTAACATGACATATAAGTCTCTTAATCAGGCTTCTGTCAACCTCGCCCCCACGCCCACATCTATTACCTTGCTATCCACTTCACACCACATACACACCTTGGCACTGAACCTCATTAAACTTATTTCAGCTCCAAAATATACCATGACATTCTTAACTACTGAGCCTTGGTACGTTATGTGTGGTTTCTTTCTTTTTTTTCTGGAAAGTCTTTTTTCTCATTTTTATTTTTTTGACTAACTTGTGCCAAGCTGTCTCAGTCACCTTACATGGAGCTATGCAGTAGTGACAAATGGTCCTCCAAAATATTAGTGATTTATCAATGTTTATTTCTTGCTCACACTCATGCTCACTTAGGGTAGAACATGGTTCTGCTCCACATAGTCTATTCTGGGATCTAGGCTTAAGGAATAGCTCATTTGTAGGACCTTGTGGATCCTGTGACAGAGGAAAAAAAATTATATAATTGTACAGTGGCTTATAAATCTTCTGCTTGTCACTTTAACCCACATTTCATTGCAAAAGCAAGTCACATTGTCAAGGTTATTGGGTTAAGGTTTTGGAGGAGTTTCATGAAAAAGCCAGTAGGGGAGACAGGGATATTTGTGAACAACAATGTTGTCTATCATATCCTGCTTCAAAATGCAGTGTTCTGCCATATCACTGTCTGCTTGCTTCTGTCATAACCTATGACTGTAATGGAAACATCCTTGTCTGTGTCTTTCCTACTAACCTGGAGATGATTCCAAATCTACATTGCCTATTACAATGATTGCGTATATTTGACATTCAAAATATTTGTGGAAGGAAGGAAGGAAGGGAGGGACAGAAGGAGGCAGGGAGGAAGGAAAGGAGAAAGAAAGGAAGGGAAGAAGGGCTGGTGGAATGGAGAGAGGAAGGTAGGTAGGGAGAGAAGTAGGAAGGGTAGAAGGAATGTTAGGAACAGAAGTAGGACTAATATACTTGTGTATTCAATCAGTTTGGGGGAAAAGACAATAGTTTACTTAGATTATTTTGGAAGTCAGAACATATAAACATCTGAAAATATATATTTAACAGTGTAATTATGATATTGCATTATGATATGTACTTTATAAAGAGGTTCAATTCTCTTCAGTGATTAATGAAGTCTTTTTTTTTGGATGGGTAGTATAACGCAGTGCTTACAACTATTGACTTTAGAGTCAAAAGGTCCTGATTTTACAATGAATTACCTCTGTGAATGCTGCCATTAGCTATTTGAATGTTCCAGTTCCTTGTTTATCAGCAATTTCCTGTCTCATTTAACTTGGACCTGGTAGTTATCAGTTTTATCACTAATTGATTCCATAACACATTACCCAAAATTGTGTTTCCAATACTTCTCCACTTTATTTAACCCTTCAATATCTCTTTAACATTAAGACAGTTAGAGATAATTCTGTATCCTATTTTCTGAAATCCTTTGGCTACTCCATTTAAATTCTTTCAGAAGTTTTTTTTTTTTTTTTTTTTTTTTTTCTGTCTGTATTTGAAAATTACTTTTTAGGTCCAAGCTTCCTCTTTTATTTCCTTGTTTTCAATAACACATTCCCTTGCTTTGAAAAGCTGATTCTTCTACCTGGTCAATTGAAACAACACTTACTGCTCAACTTCCTGTTGCTGATTAATCCCTCTATTTTCCATTTTTAATGTTATCATTTCTGTTCTTTGACCTACAGGCATACACACTTCTCCACTTAAATAACAAACAACCTTTTTGGACTTTGCACCCCATAAATCTAAGCCTTTCCATTGTCCTATATATTGTGAAACAAAATATATATGCATCTCCTCCAGATCCTAAAAAGCCACTTAGTTATTTGGTTCTTCTCTCACCAACTAGGTTAAGATATTTTTCTAATTCTCCTGGGTACTAACCAAATCATCAAACTTAATAATAATTAAATGGTTTTCTTCTGCCAATCTCTAATCTTAAATTCTAAAGTATGACACTCGTTTTCTTCTCATCTTCTTTATGTAAAACTTATGATATAAATAATTGTCAAGTTATTATTTTTTTAAAATCATGAACCTTAAAAAAAATTTTAATATCTATAACACTGATTTAGGGCTTCATTTATGTTTTAGTAGTGACTCTAATTTGAATAGCTTTTATTCTCCAGTAAGAATATAAAATAGTAATATTATTACCTCAGTATATAATCATAATATTTTCTTGTACTTTTATAATACTTCATGTATTGATAAAATCCTATACAATGATGCCATCCATCCTTCTGGTACTGAAAGAGTAACATACTAAACATAAATAATTATTTTTATATTTATTTCTCACATAATAAAAAAAAAATTACTTTTTTTTAATGTATGTACCAGTTACATACAAATCAAGCAACGTATGTAGAAAGACAGATGAAGAGATAGACTGATAGATAAAGATTATTAATAGATGGATAGAACTGGATAGATGTATGAGTAGATGTACAATGAGTGGTGGATATTTGTTGATGAATACACAAGTCCCATTCCTTTTTCTTCACAATAACACCTAGATTTTTCTTTGGAGAACCATGGTGTACTTTTTATGTTCCAGACATAAAGACTCTATCCCAAGTTCTAAGAGTGGGCCCTGATTGATTCAACCTAATCATAATAATTCTATTGTTGCTATTGCTTGTTCCTGTGACTGTTCCAAACATGGGTAATAATCTAGAACTAAGAGAAACTGATAAATGGTTTTCTCCTAGCTCCAGTTATCGGTTCATGGGGCCTAGGTTACAATTGGAGAGAAGCCCAGGACTTCTTTTAGACCATTGCAGGCTTGATGCAATGCTCTTTCCTTAATATAAGAAAGAAAGCTTGTAGCCCAAGGAACTGTTGCTAACTATCTGGCCATCGGGAGGAAAGACAAACTAAACAAGAAGCTGACACAACAAGGGGAAAAGAACTGAAAAAAACACAGGCAAATGGATATACAGCCTTAAAGACATCATTGACCTCTGCATCAAAGTACTCTCTATAATTTTCAACCCGTGAGTTAATAAATGAGCTTAAACTGAGTGTTCTGTTACTTGCTCTGGGTAGTATGCTAAATGATGTAGATAAATGGATAGATGATACATAGATAGATATATAGATAAGCACGAACATTAAGACACAGCATAAATAAATAAGAAGGAGTATTTTCCCTTAGAATAAAATGAAATAGTTTTTGGAATGAATAGTTTTCTGTGAAATCTATGAAAAATATACCCAATCTAATGGCTACTGGAACACTTACGTTTTCTAAATGCTGAAAACAATCAAGCTTTTACAAATGACCATCTTGATCATCAAATCAATTCATATGGGTGACAGTTGGTGATAAATCTTCCAATGCAATGGTCAAAGAAATACAATGGCCATGTGTGAGTTGATACAGATGAGTTGCATAAAAATGGCTATATTTGTCCTGAAATTTTAATATTTATAAAGTAAAAAGATACTTTTATGGTTTTGATTTTATAAGCTTAAAGAACAGCAGGAGAAATTGGTTCTTAGAATATAAACTAACAAGTTCTTAGAGTGCTGTGTGCTAGCAAATTTTCACTTGAATTGAGGTATTAGCCTATGGAAAACAAAAAAATTAATACCTAAAATTTTCCAACAGTTTAAAAAATTTTCTAAAGCTTAGATAGGATTGCTGTGCCCCCCCCCCCTTTTAATATTCTAGGGACATTTTTTATTATGTGATAAAATTATTGGTGCACACCAACCACTAAGGCCAAAGATGAAGAAATTACTTTGGACATGTTGTCAGGAGGGGTCAGTCCCTGGAGAAGGACATCAAGCTTGGTAAAGTGCAGGGTCAGCAAAAAAGAGGAAGAACCTCAACAAGATGGGTTGACTCAGTGGCTACAACAATGGGCTCAAGCATAACAATGATCATGAGCATGGTGCAGGACCAGGCAGTGTTTCCTTCTGTGGTATATAGGGTCACTATAAGTTGGAACCAACTCGATGACACCTAACAACAACAGTGAAATTATTTGATGCAGATTCAGAAAGAGTTTTAATTCTAGATCTGCCATTTTTCTATGGGTAATATTGGGTAAGCTATTAAATCTCTGTAGATTATATATAAATTAAAGCTTTTATTGTTAAGCAGCATAGAGTCTTGATATAAAGAAATATGTTTATAAAAACCAAAACCTGTTGCTCTCGAGTCAATTTCAACTCATATCTACCCTGTAGGACAGAGTAGAACTGGCCTATAGGGTTTTCAAGGAGCAGCTGGTAAACTCAAGCTGCCTACCTTTTGCTTAGCAGCCAAGCTCTTAACCACTATGCCACCAGGGCTCCAAATATGTGTATGTATGTATGTATATATATATGTATATATTTTTTATATATGCATGTACATATATGTACACACATATATATCCAAACCCAAACTTATTGCCATGGAGTCAATTCCAACTCATAGCAACCCTATAGTACAGAGTATAACTGTCTCATACGGTATTCAAGGAGTGGCTGGTGGATTCAAACTGCTGACCTTTTGGTTAGCAGCCGAGCTCTTAACCGGTGAGCCACCAGGGCTCCATAAAAAAAAAAAAAAAAGTATATATATATATATATATATATATATATATATACACATATCATATATTACACAAAATAAGTTAAACTACTAAGCCATCTGTTTGGTTAGGGCAATTTGATTTGTTGTAATAACAGTCTTGCCAAAGTTATGAGTTCAATACTTTTGGGAATCCATGCTTTATTTCTAAAGATGATAGTCCAAAAGTTAGCCAGCCATCTTACAATGCAGTTCATTGGCTGAAGTAAAACTTTGTGATAATGAAAAAAAAAGCATTGGACTTGAATGAAACGTTCAGTTTAACCTAGCTAAACTCACAAATGATCTGTGTTATGCTACTCAAGTTGTGGTACCTTATGGAGTCCTGTATACCTCACCTAAACGATAGGAATAATAAAACCGAGTCAGAGATGTTTGGAATAAATTATAGATGTTTCAGAAGCAATTTTGAATGTCAAAGCTAGCACATAAAAGATTGTTACCAGGAACCAAGTATGTCTTTGATGGAAGACCATCCTAATTAGTGTAAAAATAACTTTCAGTTCCTAACTAATTAATAGGAGGGCATATTAGTTTAAATTTAGACGGTCTTTGTAAATATCTCTTACCACATTTCTGTTGCCCTTACTGTTTTCTTTTAGTAAAAGGATGTACTAAAAACTGAGCTTACCTTTTGAGAACCTCTAAAATGTGGGAAGATGATGCTTCTTTCATTACTTAAGAACAGGTCTTTAAGAAAGCATGTTCACCCAATTCTTTTTTAATCAGAAAATAACCCAATGACCATATTGTGTAATTTCATTTGGACAGGGGGTACTGATATTTTTAAAAGAACCTTCAGTCATCAGTTGCGCTTTTAGCATCTTGCATCATCAGTAATCTAAGTATATAACTGCAGAAGTTTTCTCTTATTTTTTTATTTTTTTCCTATAATTAGGCCAGAGATAAAAGATAAGAGAAGGGAAATGTGAGTATGGGAGCACCACAAAAATCAGGAATACAGAAACTTATAACAACACTTCCTCCCCCAGAGGGAAGGAAAAAGAAGGGAAGGGAGGAAGGATGAAAAGAAGGAAGGAAGGAAAGAAGGAAGAAAGAAAAGAAGTCGGTATGAGAGCTAGATAAAAAATCAAATAAAAAAAATAAACAAAATCAAATAGTTATTTAAAAACAAACATGCTATATACTCCATAAATTCTGTTACCAGCTAAGAATTTTGCATTAACTCCAAATCAGGATCCTTTTATCCAGCTTTCAAGTGGACATCTTTACAATGATATTCTACTGATACTGAAACTCAAACCATCCAAAGCTAAACTTACCACTGCTGCTAGATCAATCTTTCCCCCTAGAACTGCTACTTCTTTAATCTTTCAATAAACATTT
The DNA here is from genome assembly GCF_030014295.1 of Loxodonta africana. Taxonomy (NCBI): domain Eukaryota; kingdom Metazoa; phylum Chordata; class Mammalia; order Proboscidea; family Elephantidae; genus Loxodonta; species Loxodonta africana. The sequence continues at coordinate 64,921,158 of NC_087355.1, forward strand.
TACCAAATTATTTATCCCTGAAACCTGAAAATTATTTTCCTTCTTCCTCCTCACTGTAACCGAATCAATTACCTAGTCATATCAATTCTACCAACTAAATGGTTGTCAGGTCTAATTTTCTCATCTCCTTTGGCATATTCCTAAATCAGGCCTCTTTAATTTCTTACCTATTTCCCTTCAGTAGTCTACTCTTCATCTCTCTGGTCCTATTCCCATCAAAATGCTCTGCCTAAAATATAAATCTTATCTCATCACTTGTCTGCTTAAAACTCTTCATTAACTCACATAAAAAAATAAAAATAAATATTGCCATTAAGTCCATCCCAACTCATAGCAGCCCTATAGGACAGAGCATAAAGCTGTAAACCTTTATGGGAGCAGACTGCCACATCTTTCGCCAGTGGGGTGGCTGGTGTGCACCAACCTGCCTCCAGCAGCTCAACCACACTGTGCCATCAGAACTCATACAGTTCTCAGAAAAAGCTCATATTCTTTATTCACACAGTTTGTAAGAACTCTCATGACCATTTACTAGTTATTTTCCTTAACTCTCCTTGACCATGGTTGAATTAAACAATTTCAGTTTACTTCCTCTCTTATTTCTGGTCTTTTCTGCTATCTCTGTCTGTATCACTCACCTAACTATTCTACACCTGGACTACTCCATTCGTCACTTGGATCTCTCAGCTTGGACTTGAAGCTTTCCCTGATACTACAAAGTCTAGTGCAGGAACCTGGTAATACAAGAGAGTAGGCTGCTCACACAAGATCTAATTCAAGAGCATCTCTCCAGTTGCTTTCCCACAGTCCTCGACAGACCATGGACTACTTGAAGGCAAAGACGATACTGACTTCCTCACATTACATCCCTATCACTTAGTATAGTGCCTAGGACATTTGCAGCAGTTTTTCAAAATGCATTTGGAGAATGATAAACCCTCATGGTATTAATAAATTTAATTTGATTATCTAAATCTTCCTGAAGAAAAACTGTTGTCCATTAACCAAATAATATATTACATTTTTTTCTCTTCCTATGGCTTAAAATGAAACCTGTACTCAATGAATTCCTTATGGCTCAGAAAAAATGTTGCGGCCAAGTCTTAGCAAGGCTGACTCCAGGGTATGTCTCGGATTCTGAAAAGTAACATGTTTTGTTTCCAAAGCAAAGTTGTATCTTATAGCAAAACCTTGAGGAGGTAAGTAACTGAGTAGGGCGTGATTCCTGAACTCTCTACCACAGCAGAGGTAGGGATTTTTTTTTTGAGAAGCACAAGGGGAAAAAAAAAAAAAAACTTTTTCTGGGTAATCCTATGATCTTACAACTCTGACACATGGTGTTACTTTATTTAAAATCTATTTCTCACTAGGAAGCATATTTTGTTACAAAAAATGTTAGAAAAAGGCATTAAAGCTTTGTTGCAAAACTGTGTGGGATAACCCAAGATCATGAACTCTTCAGAAAAGTCATGGGACACAAATTACAGTTACTAACTAACATACATTATTAAAATATTATTATCTAAAGCAATATTGATTACCATAAAAAATCTTATTTCATTATTTTCAACAGATGAAGATGTCATGAGAGATACACAGATATTGCATAAATAATTGTATTCTGCTCAGATTTTTGATGTGAGAAACATTTTTGCTCTTTCCCTAAAAGAGAAAGCATATTATTTCTGTCCTTTTATTTTTTAAATATCTTTAATATAAATTGATTGAGGAATAAGAGACATTGTGATTTAGGCTATATATACAGAGAGAAAGAGAGAGAGAGATTTATCTCAAGGAAATGGCTCATGTGATTGTAGAGGCTGGCAAGTCCAAAGTCAGTGGGTCAAGCGTTAGGCTGGAGGCTTCTCCTGACTCACAGGGACTGATGAGCCCAAGATCGGCAGGTTAAATGGCAGACAACTGGCTCACAGACTGTGCCAGCTGATGAATCCCAAGATCAGCCAATAAGCTTCTAGCTCAAGTCCCAAGAACCAGAGGTCAGATAATGACAAGTGGTTGCAGGATCCAGAGTGAGAACCTTACCGGAACATCCATTTATATACTGGAGGCAGGCCACATCCCCAAGGAAACTTCTTTCAACTGATTGGCTGCTCATAGCAGATGTCATCATGGAGTTCATTACATCATTACACAACTGCCAAACTACACTATAACTGCCAAACTACTGAGAATCGCAGCCCAGCCAAGTTGACACACAATCTTAACCGTCACACACACACATTGTAAAAACAAAACATCAAAAATGCGGGAAAAATTCTCCACAATATGCAAAGGGCATAAGAAGTATGCGAGAGAAGAGGCAAAATGCTTAAAACTAGAAAAGAAAGTTAATTTTGCAAATATTTTTACAGTTGAAATAAATTTACCCCAGAATCATTTTTTTATTTGTTGACAAATACATTTCTTGGTTTATAACTACGCTGATCTAAAAATGTATCTATTTCTTGGCTATACAAAATTGGAATTTGAGAGGGGTGTTTCATGAGACTGAAGCATTTTTAACACAGAGATGAGAAAACTAGAGTGGTGCAACAGTGGGATAGGCCTTCAAATAATTGAATCTTTATCTTTTATCCAGAGACCAGAACTAGGATAAATGGATTAAGGTAATGTGCCTGCAGATTTTATTTCTATGTAAGTACATAGAGAATACTATAGTCTCTGGGAAACAGTGTCGATCACTACAGTCAGAGTTATTAACCACCTGAGGGGTGAGGGTGCTGGAGTATTAATATACCAACTTATGTCCATCATTGGTTGAGGACTGTTCTTGAGGTCATGAATTCTCTGGCACTTCTGCCTTGCCTTGTACAAAAGCTCAGCTTTCCCTACAGATGGATGGTAAAAGGAATAGGGAATTCTCAGACCACTGAGAGCTGCCATGAGGGACAGAAATCCTGTCATAGGAAAGGTTCCAACTCTGTAAAGGCAAGAGTGGGCAAAAAATGCAAGAAGAAAAATAATAATTTCACATCAAAGAAATCATGAGATCTGAAGAATATAAAAATCAGACAGATTCTATCAGAGCTAACCTGAACTCTGAAGGAATTTAGTTTGGATTGAATAAATGGAAGAAAGGTGTCTCAAATTGACTTTTATTTTCTCTAGGTCAGTTCTCCAAATCTTGATACTCAGTTATGAAAGGATGGCATGGCAACTGCTCGACATACCGGATACAATACCATTGAAGGAATATCTTCTTTTCTTTCTTCTTAATATATTAGAAATCTACAAAATATACAGAAAAAATCATTTCATTTACCACACCACCCCCATCCACTATTTCTTCTTCTCTTCTCCAGTGGCAGAGTGTATACACTATGGTGTCTTATAGGAACACATGTCACAAAAAGGAAGAGTAGTAGTTTAGTTATTTTTTTTCTTTTTTCATCTGCCTTGCTACAGGCTATAGAAGATGAACTTTGCTAAAAATAATACTTAGCTCGGTGAGGGGACCATTACACACTGGCAACAGAAGGTACCTCTGTGGCCAGCCTGTGTGATGAGAGTCTTAAAATACATATATCCTCCAAATACTGTGTACTTTGAGTAACTGCAATTGTATTGCTTCAGGCAAAGTACTTACAGACAGAAGACCAGGCTAACTGGCAGAAGGTGCTGAACAATTAACTTTTGTTTTCAATTAAGACTCCTTCTTTTAATCTCAACCGATCACAGGCGTAAAAAAATTAAGAAGTTAAAAAACAGCTAAAGGGTATATTGCAGGAAAAAAAAAAAATTCAATGTTTCAAATTTACTAGGAGTTAAGACAGCTGTGTGAATAATGAAACATGCACGAGTCAATTTTCCCTACCATCGCATATTCAGGGAATTTTGGCCTGATTTATATGAAATTACAAATTTACAAGGAAGTTTGAATATTTTTTTAATTTAGGGAAAATTATGTAATTTCCTGATTATACCACATTTGTTCTTTGTAGAGAATTTAAATGATATAATAATATTTAAACAAGTAAATTCAAGTTGTCTATTATCCGACAAATCTAGCGATGGCTACCTAAAAATTTTGGATTTAATTCTATACAAATGCATTCAAAATTATATTCAGAATTTTATGTTCTACAAATACATTTGAAATTAAAAGTGGGATAATGACAAAATACTATTTTCTAACTTTTTAAACTGCAAATACAACCTCACCATTTCCATATTAAAAAAAAAAAAAACGAGTCTCAAAGCATGAATTTAAGTTCTGTGGTTCCGTATTACTGAAATTTTAAATTGTTTCTAACATTTTATTATTCTAAATAATACCATAGTGAATAACCTTATTCATAAATCTGTGATCACTGCTTTCGAATGCATTTCTGAAAGGCTCTTTAAGTATATGGAATATAAGTAATCAAATATATAAGTATATGCTAGTTGCCATCACATTGATTCTAACTCATGGTGACCTATGTGTATAAGAATAGAACTGTGCTCCATAGGGTTTTCAGAGGCTGATTTTTCAGAAATAGCTTACCAGGCCTTTCTTCTGAGCTATCTCTGGGTGTGCTACAACCATCAATCTTTCAGTTAGCAACTAAGAGCTTTAACCATTTGTACCACCCAAAGAGATATACATATACACATATATATACACATATACATATGCCACCATGCATCTGTCAGTTTGTCATAGTGTAGTGGCTTGCATGTTGCTGCGATACTAAAAGCTTTGACATCCATATTTCAAATACCAGCAGGGTCACCCTTGGTGGACAGATTACAGCTGAGCTTCCAGACTAAGATAGACTGGGAAGAAAGACTTGGCAGCCTACTTCTGAAAAGGCTGGCCAGTGAAAACCTTATGAATAGTAGTGGAACATTGTCTGATATAGTGCTGGAAGAGGAGCCCCTCAGGTTGGAAGGCACTCAAAAGGTGACCGGGAAATGGCTGACACCTCAAAATAGAGTCGACCTTAATGACATGGATGGAGTTAAGCTTTGGGGGCCTTCATATGCTGTTGTGACATAACAAAAAATGAGAATAAACAGTTGCAAGCATCTATTAATAATCAGAATGCATGAAGTATGAATCTAGGAAAATTGGCAGTTGTCTAAAATGAGATAAAACATATAAGCATCAATATCCTATGCTTTAGTGAGATGAAATGGACTGATGTTGGCCATTTTGAATCAGACAATCATATGGTGTGCTCTGCTGGGAATCACAAATTGAAGAGAAGTGCTGTCATGTTCACAGTCAAAAAGAACATTTCAACAGCTGTGTGGATCATGATAAATTATGGATAACATTGAGAAGGATGGGAGTACTAGAACACTTAGTTGCGCTCATAAGGAAGCCGTACTTAGAACAAGAGGCAGGCATTCGAACAGAACAAGGGGATACTGCGTGGTTTAAAGTCAAGAAAGGTGTTTGTCAGGGTTGTATCCTTTCACCATACTTATTCAATCTGTCCGCTGCGCAAATAATCTGAGAAGTTGGACTATATGAAGAAAAATGGGTCATCAGGATTGGAAGAAGACTCATTAACATCCTGCCATATGCAGATCACATAACCGTGGTCACTGAAAGTAAAGAAGACTGGAAACACTTACTGATGCAAATCGAAGACCACAGCCTTCAGTACAAATTATGCCTCAATATAAAGAATACAAAAATCTTCACACCTGGATCAATAAGCAACATCACGATAACCAGAAAAAATACTGAAGTTGCCAAAGATTTCTGTTTACTTAGATCCACAATCAAAGCCCATGGAAGCAGCAGTCAAGAAATCAACTATGCATTGCATTGGGAAAATCTGCTGCAAAAGATAGCTTTAAATTGTTAAGAAGCAAATATGTCACTTTAAAGGCTAACTAAGGTGAGCCTGTCCCAAGCCATGGTGTTTTCAATCACCTCTTATGCATGTGAAAGCTGGACCATGAATAAGGAAGTCCAAAAAAAATTTGATGCCTTTGAATTATGGTGTTAAAGAAGAATATTGAATAGACCATGGACTGCCAAAAGAAGGAACAAATCTGTCCTGGAAGAAGTACAGCCAGAATGCTCCTTCAAAGAAAGAATGGTGAGACTTTGTCTTACATACTTTGGACACGTTACCAGGAGGGACCAGTCCCTGGGGAAGAACATCATGCTTGGTAGAGTGTCAGCGAAGAAGAAGACCCTCAGTGAGATGAATTAACACAGTGGTTGCAAAAAATTGACTCAAGCATAACAATGACTGTGAGGATGGTAAATGACCAGGCAGCATTTCATTCAGTTGTACATAGGGTCACTATGAGTCGGAAGCCACTTAATGGCACCTAACAACAACATATACATATACAAATAAATTGCCTTTGTACATTTTGGAATTTTGGAAACCCTGGTGGTGTAGTGGTTAAGCGCTACGGCTGTTAACCAAGAGGGTCAGCAGTTCGAATCCGCCAGGTGCTCCTTGGAAACTCTATGGGGCAGTTCTACCCTGTCCTATAGGGTGGCTATGAGTCAGAACTGACTCGATGGCAGTGGTTTTTTTTTTTACATTTTATATTTTCATGTGTAGTGCCACTATCATCACCAGCCTAGGTTACTTTCTCCTATTTCTAACCCTTCTAACTTCTAGAATTTTAGTATTATAACTTGGGTTATAATGTTTATTTTATCTAGTTTCTCATACAATGCTTATTCATAGTATGTATAAACTGCTTTTTTGTCACATTTACATTATATAACTGCAGTCTCCCTGGCTTCAAGTACACAAATTAATATTTAAATATCTGTACCTTAACCGATTGCTACTGGGTATATTTTTTATGAGCCCTGGTATAACTTCTCAAATTTTCGAAGACAAATATTTTTATGTAAAGCAGAAATTTAAGGCCCTTTTGGGGAGGTAATTAAAAGATACATGTTTTCATGATTGCATAGCAAATAACATTCCTTAGGTTTCACAAATACAGAGATAGAGATCAGTTTTCATGGGAGAAAGATGGACAAAAACTCCAAAAGTAACAGAAAAGTATGATGTGATACTACCATGACGGAGCTGTTTAAATTAATTTAAAAGGATGGCATCCAGGAATTGCTGTTCTTTCTACTGTGGGTTATTGTTTCCATCAAGGAAAATGAAATTGCCAAGTCCTTTGTGTAAATTATTACAACTTCATGTTTCTGAGTTTTATATCTCTGCCATTGTCTCTGCCACTGTGTTGCTAAGTGACCGCAGGCAAACTAATTAATCTATCCTCTTTGCCTTAGCTTTTTCATCCATTAATGTGCCTACGGGGCGATTTGTCAGGCTATCACATAATGTACTTCCATCAAAGCATCAAATTTCAAGCCAGAAGAAGAATACAAAATAACAGTGGTGTCCAACAGCAACTCTTTCAGGAGCACTTTTATTTCCAACACCTGCACTTTACATCAAATTGCAAAGTACAGTAGCCTCTGGGAACATCTGGGGAACGTAAATGTTAATACCAACTCTTGAGCTTTTGGGGATCGTGACATGAACAAACTAAATTTTAATTTTGGTTATAATGCAGCTTTCAGTTGGCATACTGAAACAATTTGTCATTAGTGGGAGGCATGGGACAGTATAGAAAATCTCAGAGGGAGGGGTACAAAAACATAAATTAGGAAGAGCAACTCCGAAGATGGATGGACATTATTTCCTGCTCTAAAAAGAAAGAAAAGTGAACGAAACATGGTGATGCATAAGGAAAAGAAATACTTGCATGCATAGAATTTGTTTTTCCCTATGCCCTTTAAATTATTAGTTATGCCTGCCAAAAACAATTCTCTTATTGACCACCACCTATATGAGGATGTACTGCAGACCTGAGCTCAACAGTGGGGTAGCCACTAGGCCCATATGTCTGTTAAGCACTTGAAATGGGGTTCATCTGAATGAGATTTGCTATAAATACAAAATACACACCAAATTTTGAAGGCTTAAAAAAATGTAAAAAATGTATTAATGGGAGGCAGAGCCAAGATGGCGGACTAGGCAGACGCTACCTCGGATCCCTCTTACAACAAAGACACGGAAAAACAAGTGAATCGATCACATACATAACAATCTATGAACCTGAACAACAAACACAGATTTAGAGATGGAGAATGAACTAATACGGGGAAGCAGCGATTGTTTTCAGAGCCTGGAGCCAGCTTACCAGTCAGGTACGGCACAAGCACAGAGAGCTGCTCCACCCCCTGAACTAACCCCGGGAGGGGGACCAGCCGGTTGCGCGGGCAGCGTGGGACGCAGCCGGTGGGAGAAGTCCCCGGGAGGCAGTGACTGGTCTTGGAGCAGGAAGAGCAGCGTCCCAGCCGGGGAACCGTCCCGAAGGGATTTGGACTGGATGCAGGTGCGGCATAAACACGGAGAGCTGCTCCACCCCCTGAACTAACCCCGGGAAGGGGCCCAGTTGGGTCACGCGAGCGGCGTGGGACGCAGCCAGTAGGAGAAGTCCCCAGGAGGCAGCGACTGGTATTGGAGTGGGGAGAACAGCGTCCCAGCCGGGACACTCGGTCACAGCACAAGCACGGGGAGCTGCTCCACCCACCTGAACTAACCCCGGGAGGCGGCCCAACTAGTTCGTGGGGGCGGCATGGCAACGCGGCGGGAGAGATGAGAAGTCCCCGGGAGGCAGCAACTGATTTTGGAGTCGAGAGTGCACCGTCCCAGTAGGGGAGCCTTGACGCTGGGCGTGGGGCTGGAAGCGGAGGATCTGACCTTGACTCCAGCAGGCCAGACCCCTCGGGGGCAATCTCCACACAGCCAGCACACATAGGCGACGCGCCCCACGGGAATCTCAGATATAATAGTCATTCCAAGCAAGACAAGCAACTCTGGCTATATTCTGAGGTGCTACTCTCCTATCTCTCTGTTCCCTCCCCCACCCTCCCCAGGCGGCTTCATTAACATCCGAATAGTCTGAGCCAGAGGGAGAACTCTGATAGGGATCAGAATGCATTTTTTTTTTAGCGGATTTTCTGGAAAAACTAGTCTCCCAGTGATGGCTCGGAGACAACAATCCATATCAAATCACTTAAAGAAGCAGACCATGACAGCCCCCAAACAAAAGAATCAAAATCTTTCCCAAATGAAGATACAATCCTGGAATTATCAGATACAGAATATAAAAAACTAATTTCCAGAATGCTTCAAGACATCACAAATGAAATAAGGCAAACTGCAGAAAAAGCCAAGGAACACACTGATAAAACTGTTGAAGAACTCAAAAAGATTATTCAAGAACATAGTGGAAAAATTAATAAGTTGCAAGAATCCATAGAGAGACAACATGTAGAAATCCAAAAGATTAACAATAAAATTACAGAATTAGACAACGCAATAGGAAGTCAGAGGAGCAGACTCGAGCAATTAGAATGCAGACTGGGACATCTGGAGGACCTGGGAATCAACACCAACATAGCTGAAAAAAAATCAGATAAAAGAATTAAAAAAAATGAAGAAACCCTAAGAATCATGTGGGACTCTATCAAGAAGGATAACCTGCGGGTGATTGGAGTCCCAGAACAGGGAGGGGGGACAGAAAACACAGAGAAAATAGTTGAAGAACTCCTAACACAAAACTTCCCTGACATCATGAAAGACGAAAGGATATCTATCCAAGATGCTCATCGAACCCCATTTACGATTGATCCAAAAAGAAAAACACCAAGACATATTATCATCAAACTCACCAAAACCAAAGATAAAGAGAAAATTTTAAAAGCAGCCAGGGAGAAAAGAAAGGTTTCCTTCAAGGGAGAATCAATAAGAATAAGTTCAGACTACTCAGCAGAAACCATGCAGGCAAGAAGGGAATGGGATGACATATACAGAACACTGAAGGAGAAAAACTGCGAGCCAAGGATCATATATCCAGCAAAACTCTCTCTGAAATATGAAGGCGAAATTAAGATATTTACAGATAAACACAAGTTTAGAGAATTTGCAAAAACCAAACCAAAGCTACAAGAAATACTAAAGGATATTGTTTGGTCAGAGAACCAATAATATCAGATATCAGCACAACACAAGGTCACAAAACAGAACGTCCGGATATCAACTCAAAAAGGGAAATCACAAAAACAAACAAATTAAGATTAATTAAAAAAAAATACACATAACAGGGAATCATGGAAGTCAATAGGTAAAAGATCACAATAATCAAAAAGAGGGACTAAATACAGGAGACATTGAACTGCCATATGGAGAGTGATACAAGGCGATATAGAACAATACAAGTTAGGTTTTTACTTAGAAAAATAGGGGTAAATAATAAGGTAACCACAAAAAGGTATAACAACTCTATAACTCAAGATAAAAGCCAAGAAAAACGTAAAGACTCAACTAACATAAAGTCAAACACTATGAAAATGAGGATCTCACAATTTACAAAGAAAAACGTCTCAGCACAAAAAAGTATGTGGAAAAATGAAATTCTCAACAACACACATAAAAAGGCATCAAAATGACAGCACTAAAAACTTATTTATCTATAATTACGCTGAATGTAAATGGACTAAATGCACCAATAAAGAGACAGAGAGTCACGGACTGGATAAAGAAACACGATCCATCTATATGCTGCCTACAAGAGACACACCTTAGACTTAGAGACACAAACAAACTAAAACTCAAAGGATGGAAAAAAATATATCAAGCAAACAATAAGCAAAAAAGAAGAGGAGTAGCAATATTAATTTCTGACAAAATAGACTTTCGACTTAAATCCACCACAAAGGATAAAGAAGGACACTATATAATGATAAAAGGGACAATTGATCAGGAAGACATAACCATATTAAATATTTATGCACCCAATGACAGGGCTGCAAGATACATAAATCAAATTTTAACAGAATTGAAAAGTGACATAGATACCTCCACAATTATAGTAGGAGACTTCAACACACCACTTTCGGAGAAGGACAGGACATCCAGTAAGAAGCTCAATAGAGTCACGGAAGATCTAATTACAACAATCAACCAACTTGACCTCATTGACTTATACAGAACTCTCCACCTAACTGCTGCAAAATATACTTTTTTTTTCTAGCACACATGGAACATTCTCTAGAATAGACCACATATTAGGTCATAAAACAAATCTTTGCAGAGTCCAAAACATCGAAATATTACAAAGCATCTTCTCAGACCACAAGGCAATAAAACTAGAGATCAATAACAGAAAAACTAAGGAAAAGAAATCAAATACTTGGAAAATGAACAATACCCTCCTGAAAAAACACTGGGTTATAGAAGACATCAAGGACGGAATAAGGAAATTCTTAGAAAGCAACGAGAATGAAAATACTTCCTATCAAAACCTCTGGGACACAGCAAAAGCAGTGCTCAGAGGCCAATTTATATCGATAAATGCACACATACAAAAAGAAGAAAGAGCCAAAATCAGAGAACTGTCCCGACAACTTGAACAAATAGAAAGTGAGCAACAAAAGAATCCATCAGGCACCAGAAGAAAACAAATAATAAAAATTAGAGCTGAACTAAATGAATTAGAGAACAGAAAAACAATTGAAAGAATTAACAAAGCCAAAAGCTGGTTCTTTGAAAAAATTAACAAAATTGATAAACCGTTGGCTAGACTGACTAAAGAAATACAGGAAAGGAAACAAATAACCCGAATAAGAAACGAGAAGGACCACATCACAACAGAACCAAATGAAATTAAAAGAATCGTTTCAGATTATTATGAAAAATTGTACTCTAACAAATTTGAAAACCTAGAAGAAATGGATGAATTCCTGGAAAAACACTACCTACCTAAACTAACACATTCAGAAGTAGAACAACTAAATAGACCCATAACAAAAAAAGAGATTGAAACAGTAATCAAAAAACTCCCAAGAAAAAAAAGCCCTGGCCCGGACGGCTTCACTGCAGAGTTCTACAAAACTTTCAGAGAAGAGTTAACTCCACTACTTCTGAAGGTATTCCAAAGCATAGAAAAAGATGGAATACTACCCAACTCATTCTATGATGTCACCATCTCCCTGATACCAAAACTAGGTAAAGACATTACAAAAAAAGAAAATTATAGACCTATATCCCTCATGAACATAGATGCAAAAATCCTCAACAAAATTCTAGCCAATAGAATTCAACAACCATCCAAAAAATAACTCACCATGATCAAGTGGGATTTATACCAGGTATGCAAGGCTGGTTTAATATCAGAAAAACCATTAATGTAATCCATCACATAAATAAAACAAAAGACAAAAACCACAGGATCTTATCAATTGATGCAGAAAAGGCATTTGACAAAGTCCAACACCCATTTATGATAAAAACTCTTACCAAAATAGGAATTGAAGGAAAATTCCTCAACATAATAAAGGGCATCTATGCAAAGCCAACAGCCAATATCACTCTAAATGGAGAGAACCTGAAAGCATTTCCCTTGAGAACGGGAACCAGACAAGGATGCCCTTTATCACCGCTCTTATTCAACATCGTGTTGGAAGTCTTAGCCAGGGCAATTAGGCTAGACAAAGAAATAAAAGGTATCCGGATTGGCAAGGAAGAAGTAAAGTTATCACTATTTGTGGATGACATGATTATATACACAGAAAACCCTAAGGAATCCCCCAGAAAACTACTGAAACTAATAGAAGAGTTTGGCAGAGTCTCTGGTTATAAAATAAACATACAAAAATCACTTGGATTCCTCTACATCAACAAAAAGAACATCGAAGAGGAAATAACCAAATCAATACCATTCACAGTAGCCCTCAAGAAGATAAGATACTTAGGAATAAATCTTACCAAGGATGTAAAAGACCTATACAAAGAAAACTACAAAGCTCTACTACAAGAAATTCAAAAGGATATACTTAAGTGGAAAAACATACCTTGCTCATGGATAGGAAGACTTAACATAGTAAAAATGTCTATTCTACCAAAAGCCATCTATACATTTAACGCACTTCCGATCCAAATTCCAATGTCATATTTTAAGGGGATAGAGAAACAAATCACCAATTTCATATGGAAGGAAAAGAAGCCCCGGATAAGCAAAGCACTACTGAAAAAGAAGAAGAAAGTGAGAGGCCTCACTTTACCTGATTTCAGAACCTATTATACAGCCACAGTAGTCAAAATAGCCTGGTACTGGTACAACAACAGGCACATAGACCAATGGAACAGAATTGAGAACCCAGACATAGATCCATCCACGTATGAGCAGCTGATATTTGACAAAGGACCAGTGTCAATTAATTGGGGAAAAGATAGCCTTTTTAACAAATGATGCTGGCATAACTGGATATTCATTTGCAAAAAAATGAAACAGGACCCATACCTTACACCATGCACAAAAACTAACTCCAAGTGGATCAAAGACCTAAACATAAAGACTAAAACGATAAAGATCATGGAAGAAAAAATTGGGACACCCCTAGGAGCCCTAATACAAGGCATAAACAGAATACAAAACATTACCAAAAATGATGAAGAGAAACCAGATAACTGGGAACTCCTAAAAATCAAACACCTATGCTCATCTAAAGACTTCACCAAAAGAGTAAAAAGACCACCTACAGACTGGGAAAGAATTTTCAGCTATGACATCTCAGACCAGCGCCTGATCTCTAAAATCTACATGATTCTGTCAAAACTCAACCACAAAAAGACAAACAACCCAATCAAGAAGTGGGCAAAGGATATGAACACACATTTCACTAAAGAAGATATTCAGGCAGCCATCAGATACATGAGAAAATGCTCCTGATCATTAGCCATTAGAGAAATGCAAATTAAAACTATGATGAGATTCCATCTCACACTGGCAAGGCTGGCATTAATCCAAAAAACACAAAATAATAAATGTTGGAGAGGCTGTGGAGAGATTGGAACTCTCATACACTGCTGGTGGGAATGTAAAATGGTACAACCACTTTGGAAATCCATCTGGCGTTATCTTAAACAGTTAGAAATAGAACGACCATACAACCCAGAAATCCCACTCCTGGGAATATACCCTAGAGATACAAGAGCCTTCATACCAACAGATATATGCACACCCATGTTTATTGCAGCTCTGTTTACAATAGCAAAAAGTTGGAAGCAACCAAGGTGTTCGTCAACGGATGAATGGGTAAATAAATTGTGGTATATTCACACAATGGAATACTACACATCGATAAAGAACAGTGACGAATCTGTGAAACATTTCATAACATGGAGGAACCTGGAAGGCATTATGCTGAGCGAAATTAGTCAGAGGCAAAAGGACAAATATTGTATAAGACCACTATTATAAGATCTTGAGTAATAGTAAACCTGAGAAGAACACATACTTTTGTGGTTACGATTGGGGGAGGGAGGGAGGGTGGGAGAGGGTTTTTTATTGATTAATCAGTAGATAAGAAATGCTTTAGGTGAAGGGAAAGACAACACTCAGTACATGGAAGGTCAGCTCAATTGGACTGGACCAAAAGCAAAGAAGTTTCCGGGATAAAATGAAGGCTTCAAAGGTCAGTGGAGCAAGGGTGGGGGTCTGGGGAACATGGTTTGCGGGGACTTCTAAGTCAATTGGCAAAATAATTCTATTATGAAATCATTCAGCATCCCACTTTGAAATGTGGCGTCTGGGGTCTTAAATGCTAAAAAGCAGCCATCTAAGATGCATCAATTGGTCTCAACCCACCTGGAGCAAAGGAAAATGAAGAACACCAAGGCCACACGACAACTAAGGGCCCAAGAGACAGAAAGGGCCACATGAACCAGAGACCTACATCATCCTGAGACCAGAAGAACTAGTTGGTGCCCGGCCACAATTGATGACTGCCCTGACAGGGAGCACAACAGAGGACCCCTGAGGGAGCAGGAGATCAGTGGGATGCAGACCCCAAATTCTCATAAAAAGACCAAACTTAATGGTCTGACTGAGACTAGAGGAATCCCGGCGGCCATGGTTCCCAGACCTTCTGTTGGCACAGGACAGGAACCATCCCCGAAGACAACTCATCAGGCATGAAAGGGACTGGTCAGCGGGTGGGAGAGAGACGCTGATGAAGAGTGAGCTAATTATATCAGGTGGACACTTGAGATTGTGTTGGCAGCTCTTGTCTGGAGGGGAGATGGGAGGATAGAGAGAGAGAGAAGCCGGCAAAATTGTCACGAAAGGCGAGACTGAAAGGGCTGACTCAAGAGGGGGAGAGCAAGTGGGAGTAGGGAGTGAGATGTATGTAAACTTATATGTGACAGACTGATTGGATTTGTAAACGTTCACTTGAAGCTTAATAAAAGTTAATAAAAAAAATGTATTAATAATTTTATATTGATTACATATTGAAATGAAGTTTTAGAAATGTTGGATTAAATATATTACCATAATTAAATTTACCTATTTCTTTTTACCTTTTATGTGGCTGTTAGAAAATGAGAACCCTGGTGGTGCAGTGATAAGAGCTCTGGCTGTTAACCAAATGGTTGGCAGTTCGAATCCTACAGTCATTCCTTGGAAACCCTATGGGGCAGTTCTGCTCTGTCCTATAGGATCTCTTATGAGCCAGAATTTATTCGATGGCAATGGCATTTGGGTTTAGGGGTTAGAAAATGTAAAATGATTTAAAAGTGCCTGGTATTTATTATATTTCTACTGGATAGTGGTGCCATGGACAATACAAGTACCTGTGGGTTATGGAAGTGCTTGAAGAGATGCTGAAAATAAAAATTTGGGTGAAAGAATTAAGAGATCCTCAGCACATCAGCACACGTTCAATAGAAACAGAAATGCGTAGGCAAGACTGTCCTCACCTAGCTATCACTGGGGCAAGTCATCCACAGATTGAAATACAGGTGGCCAGAAAAACATCAGCTTTGTTATTCTGCTTACTAGTTTAAATTACTGTTAATTAAACTTATATTACAAAGTTATTTAGGGAGAAGAGTGTTAGAAAGACTATTAAGAGGCAGACTTGTTTTGTATTTCAGCTATAAATGAGTGCTGCAAATTCAAGGGAAATGGGGCCATATATCTTTTGACTTTTTAACTACAACATCTAGCACTATTCCTAGGATATAATAGTTTCTGAATAAATGTTTCTTACCTCAAAAAGTGGACACATCCAAATAGTAGATAAGAACTACTTTAGGTGAAGGGAAAGAAAACACACAATACAGGTGAGGTTAGTACTACTGGACTAAATCAAAAGCAAAGAAGTTTCCTGAATAAACTGAAAGCTTCAAAGGCCAGCATAGCAGGGGCAAGGGTTTGGGGACCATGGTTTCAGGGGAAATCTAAGTCAATTGACATAATAAAATCTATTAAGAAAACATTCTGCATTCCACTTTGGAGAGCACCGTCTAGGGTCTTTAACGCTAGCAAGCGGCCACCTAAGATGCATCAATTGGTCTCAACCTACCTGGACCAAAGGAAAATGAAGAACACCAAGGACATAAGGTAATTACAAGCCCAAGAGACAGAAAGGGCTACATAAACCAGAGTCTACATCAGCCTGAGACCAGAAGAACTAGATGGTGCCTGGCTATAACCAATGACGACCCTGACAGAGAACACAACAAAGAACCCCTGAGGGAGCAGGAGAGCAGTGGGATGCAGACTCCAAATTCACATAAAAAGACCAGACTTAATGGCCTGAGTGAGACTAGAAGGACCCCGGTGGTCACGGCCCCCAGACCTTCTGTTAGCCTAGGACAGGAACCATTCCCAAAGCCAACTCTTCAGACATGGATTGGACTGGACAATGAGATAGAAAAAGATGCTGGTGAAGAATCAGCTTCTTGGATCAAGCAGACACTTGAGACTATGTTGGCATCTCCTATCTGGAGGGGAGATTAAGGGGCAGACAGGATTAGTAGCTGACGGAATGGACATGAAAAGAGAGTGTGGAGGGAGGGAGCGGGCCGTCTCATTAGGGGGAGAGCAATTAGGAGAATATAGCAAGGTATATACAAGTTTTTTGCATGAGAGACTGACTTGATTTGTAAACTTTCACTTAAAAGCACAATGAAAATTTAAAAAAAAAGTGGACACATTCCAGTAAAAATATCTACAGCCAATGAAACAAATTCATTGAGCTCATGAACTGTGCACTCACAAAAGATTATCAGCCCATGGACAACCTGTTCTTGAATTATCATTGCAAAGTGAAAAATGTCACTGCCAAATTAGACTAAATACAATTGTAAATCCAATGATATAGTAATACTAATTCTACTAATAATATCTAAACTTATTGAAAATTTGTCATATCAGATGATCATGTATATGTATATATATACTCCTGTAATCCTTTCAACTACATTATGAAGTAGGCACTACAAATATTCCCGTTTTACACCTGAAGAAACAAAACTAATAGAGGTTGAACAATATGTCCAAGATTATATAACAAAAAGTTGGCAGAGCTAGAATTTAAGTCCAATCAATTTGGTTACAGGACCAGTCAAGTAGGAAATACACACAACACTTAAATCATGTAAGCATTCAATAAATGTTATATATTGCTACTATTAAAAAATTAGACTATACTAAAAAAAAAAAAAAATTTTTTTTTTTTTTTTTTTTTTTTTTTAGTACTAAGAGGGTCCAATTATAGGTTTCTCAGGTGTCCCTGTAAGAAAACCTATCTCAAGTCAAACCTTTCCAGCTTTTGTTACCCTGGAGATCAAAAAACTTTTTTCTCTCTTTCAAGAAATGTCTATGCTGACATCTTGTGATTTATTTTTTAACCTTATTCATCTTCAATCTCATATTCTTCATCATCATCTTCATTTGATAGATAAGGAAACAGAGGCCCGGAAAAAAAAGGGATTATTAATTTGATCCAGCTATACAACTAGTAGGTTGTTAGACCAGAACACAAATTCCAATATGTCTGATTTCAAAGCTCATCCATATAACCAACATTTCATAACCATACAAAAAATTGCTTTAAAAAAGCATCTTCATGCATACTTTCTAACTAAGCTGTTTACTTTTGCATGGCTACAAAAATAAACATACGTGTTTTTAGTCTTTAATTCTATGGGCTTAACATTCCATTTTCTTTAGCCTTCCCTTCAAGAATGCTTATGCACCACATTGGGGTATTCCTTTGACGGCTTCTCTCATCCTTTCCACAGTAGCTGTGGCAGTCAACTCTGTATGACAGTTTCTTCACATTAAAAGCAGATCCTCTGTAAACACTTGAACAAAACGTTCCTTTCTAATTCTGCTTTTTGGATAAAAGATTTTTGACCTGGGCATTTGTTTCTGATATAGACACAGATCCGAATTACTAGCTAGGATGTGGATGGCTGGAGGAATTAGGTAAACCACGAGGGAATCGATCATCACTGCTAGGCACACACATGACTGTGAAGGGCTAAAAATGCGATGAGACAACCTCACAGCACTCTCAAGTGAAAGCCAGATACCATAGGCCAAGGAAAAGATCTTCATGCTATCTGAAAAAGCAGAAGCGTTTTTGCCAGGAGTAGATTTTGTCCTTGAGGTGATCCTTTGAAGCATTTTATATGTGATTTGCTAATAAATTTAATTACTCAACTTTGACGACATTTAAAAGCAAATGGAAGAACTGTACAACACAAAGAATGGACTCTGATGTGAACTATAGATTTCAGTTAATAATAATGTATCAATATTGGCTCCTCTGTTTTAACAAACGTACCTCACTAATGCAAGATGAAAATGACAGGAGAAACTATGTGTAGGCTGTTGTTATTTGTTGCCGCTGAATTGATTGCAACTCCTGGTGAATCCATGTGAGCTAAGTAAAACTGCTTAACAGGATTTTCAAAACTGTGACCTTTCTGCAGCAGATCACCAGGACTGTCTTGCGAGGCACTTCTGGGTGGGTCTAAACCACCAACCTTTTGGCTAGTAGTCAAGCACTTAAAGAAGTTGAAGAAAATAGGAAAGTGGCTCAATGGAGTACAGGCCCAATAAATTCAGAGAAGCATTTTAATATAATATCACGTGAGAAACCAATAGGATTTTCCCTTTTTTCTGTGCTTTCTATGCAATATTTCTGTAAACCTAAAACTGATCTAAAAAATATATTTTAAAAATGGAAGGGATAACAGAAACAGAAGAAAAATCTTTGAGCAGATGTAGTAGAAAAAGTTTCTGTGTTATCAGTAAATTTGTACAGTTAAACTACTTCACTATGAAACATTGTCTAAAAATGTGGGCAAGGTCATATATTTATAAAATATTCAAGGCTAAATATTTATAAATGGTATCCTGGCCTTATTGTTTTTGAAAATCTTATGTTATGACAGTGTTCATAAGTAGAACTTATTCAAATGTATTTGCTTTTGAAAATTAAAAATGTAAAATTTTTATTTTGAAAAAACTATTAGCTTGGAATTTAACTGGAAAATTGCAATTCTTTTTATTATGATTTCTCCCCTTAAGTAAAGCTGAACAGAAATAAATATCTTGAGTATTTTAGTGCCCTTAAAAGCCCAGCAAATTTATACTTGATTCCTTCCTAATTATGGTAAAATAAAGTCCTAATGACTGTCTTTACGTAGGATTTTGTCAGAAGATAGTTGCTGTAGAGGTCAGAGACCAAAATACCACACTGCGTAAAGCTGTTTTCTAGCACACGTTGGGAAGTTTCCTTCCCTTTGTGTGTGTGGGGGGGGGTAGGGAGAGGATGGTGACTGAGAGCAGTGGTTAAGAGCAGTGTATTGAAGTCGTAAAAATGTAGTACAAGAATTTGAAATTTACCACTTTTATTCTTGGCTTAGCTATAGATGTCAGACTTTGGGGAAAACCAATTAACCTCTCATTAATTTCTGATATGATAACATATTGAAATGCTTATCTGAACTTATAGGCCTGCACCCCTTTTACTCATTTACCTATTTTTTTCAGAATCGTAGGTACAGTGATAGAGATATAGATATAACCCCTTCAAAAAACACCCATTGCTGTCGAGTCGATTCTGACTCATAGTAACCCTATGGGACAGAGTAGAACTGCCTGGTGGGGTTTCTAAGGAGAGGCTGATGGATTCTAACTGCCGACCTACTGGTAGCAGGGATCCTGGGCTTTATTTGCCTATTTTTTATATTCACACAAGTTAATCTTGTCTACTAATCCTGGTCCTAAATGAACATCTATTACATTTTATAAAATGAAGAAAAAAACAGATAAAATATTAATCAAAAGTGTAGCTAATGCCCATCACAGTTGTAGAGCAGTCTTTTGCATCTTTATATGAAAGATGTTCCATATTCTAGAACATATATCACCTGGAAATAAATATTTCTTCATCTTTTTTAGGTGAGATGACAATTGTCTAAATCAATAAGAAACTCAGGTCTATCTCCTGCCTTGAGAAATTAGATACTATTTCAAATCAATTTTTCTTTTAAATTTTATGCATAATTTTCTTTTCATTATAAAACGTAGTTACCATTCCAGGACATTATGAGATACAAAGAATTACAAACTCTTATTTAGACTTATATTTAGACAAAATCAGTTGATCATAGCAGAGATATTCTTTGAGTTAATACCCTCTTTGCACCTATTTGTACCTTGAATTTATTAAAAAAATGGTTTTGCTTGTTTGTTGGTTTCTTGGAGCTTCAAGTTTTCCTAAACTTCAGTGTCACTTGGAAGGCACATTAGTCAAGTGTTGCAGCTGTGACTCTAATAACTTTGTGTTATTTGAACAATCATGATGAGAAATACTGATTTAACCTCTGCCCCCCTCCTTCCCTCTTTCCCTGAAAGGCAGGTGGAAGATTTCTTTTAGGTTTCTATTGCTTGAAGAGATCTATCTATGCAGTTCAATGTAGATAGTGTCTTAGGTTAAATCTTAATGTTACACTTTAATTTTCAAATACTGATTTATCCTGGGAGTAGTCTTGAGTCACTGAGTAATTGCAGCGACACAGAAAGATTAAGAAGGCAAAACAAATAATTCACCTTGAGTATTTTTAAAAGATAAGTTATTTTCTGGTATTTTAAAAGGCATTTTATTGATTTATTAGTAAATTCATGTTGCTTTATAATGACATCTAACATTTAACAAAAGTAATGTAATTTAGCTACAGTTTTTATTGAAGGTCTCAACTTCAGACAGAAGGCTTGGATTGCAACCTCAATTTTGATGAAATCTGATGGTTTGATATTAAGATGAGTGGCTTAATATTTCTGAGAATCAAATTATCCCAGCCTGCGTTAATAAAGCGATGGGGTTGTAGAACCTGCTTTAATAATATTTTATCATTTTTTTTTGTATTTGTGATAAGAATCTTATTTAAAATAAGGTTTGTGCTATGATGTTGTCTGTGGATGCTGTTACGGTTGTATCTAATATCTTTTCTAACCTCTGAGGCAGGGAACAATTTAAATGGCTTCTCAAAATACTGAAGGTAATCCAATAATTTGTATATGCAAACACAAATTCTAGCACTCAGTAAGATGATGTATTTTACACAGTCCTAGTTCTTAGTGATTTACATATTATGTTATTCTAATAAAATTTCGGTTGCTATTGTGATGAATCATTCCATGTCCTCAGGGTCCCAGTAGAGTTTTGGTTTGCATTCACTGACACTCAGGTTATTTCTCAAGCATGTAGTTTTTAAATACCCAAACCAGTATGAGATAATTTCTATTATAATTATTGCAATATTATGGCTAGGACCGCAAGGCTTTCTTTTGTGATTATTTAAAAAATATATAATACTAGTTTAAAGATGCTTTCACTCTTTCATCATTTCTAGAATATTTTCAAAATTGCATAAATTGTTTCAGACACTATGAGTACCTAAAATAAGCCATTTTACTCATATCAATTGCTTACTGAAGCTATGCTTTAGAGAAATATGACTGGTGAAGTTTTGCTTTGTCGTTGAGTCCTACTTGTTTGCTATTTTACTTTCAATCAAAAAGTGGCATAAACAATTTTAACAAAAGCCTACTGCTTCCCAGTGCAGCCTCGTGCTCCATCACCATGTTGATCACACATGTAGTCAACACGCTGATCACACATGGAGTCTGCTGCAGCAAGCCTAGACTACACTCATTACTTAAAACACGCTAGGCTGTTTCAAGCCTTTTTACATTGCCTGTGCTCGTTCTCTCTGTCTTCAATGCCTTTTGTCATCGAAAACTTCTGGTTAGCCTTGAGGGCTCATCTTAAATCTAATTTTCTTAAAAAAATACAGACAACAGTTTGAAATATTAAAATATTATGCAGTTGTAAAGTATTAGAAGCAGGTACATCTGTAGGTAATGATATGGGGAAGATTTGCAGATCATACTGTAAAAATCAAGAGGTTATATGCTATGGTAAATTTTACGTAAATATGTGTGTGTATATATCCATATATATATCCATATATATCCACAAAATACTGAAGAAATTGTTAACAGTACTTGGATATGTGATAGGACAGAGACATTTATTCTCATATGTAATTTGGTATAAAATAATTTGGTGCAAAATAATTTCTCATTGTGCTTTTATTGGAACTTACTATGCTTTTTATTTTCCTACATTGGAGCACGCACCTTAATAAAATCCTAGATGAGTACAAGAGAAAAAGTTGATTTTAATAAAGAAGGGAGGTTGAAAGAAAAAACCACATGATACTCCAACTACAACTGTGAAGGAGCCATATGTAATTGCCAGTATTTCTTGAGCCAAAATGTTCAAGTATCTGCAATTTTATGTTGCTCAATATTGATCATAAATTGTAAATATAGAAATTAGGGTCCTGGAGAGTTTAGTATATCTCTAGGAATGCATATACCCAGTTTGGAGACAGAAGTCCCATTTCATGCCACGCTTACCACACACTGTATTTTAATTATTTGTTTGTATCTTTTCTCCAACTAGGCTCATGATTTCTTTGAAGTAATGGGCCCTGCCTTATTTATTTTTTAATTGCAAAATATAAAGGATAACACTACGGATGTTAAATGAATGATTAAATAAACACATAAAACTTTCACATTTCTTTATTTTTATCATTCTGTATTTATGAAATGCTCCCATTAAACTTCTCCAACATCATCTTGCGTTAATCTCTACTTGAGCTATTCTGGCCTTCTTTCATGTTTTCAAATGCACTAAGGTATTTTTCACCTCAAGCTCTCTAAAAATGCACTTTCACCATGGCTAACTTTTATTCATAATTCAAATCATACTCTGTATTTCATTTATTCAAAGACATTATTCTGACCCAATCCTCCAACACCAATACATCTCCCCTTGTCATGTTTAAACATAACATTATAGATAGATGATAGATAGATAGAGAGATGGATACAGAGATACAGAGATGATAGATAGGTAGATAGATAACAGTTTGTGTACTTATTCATTTAATATCTCTCTCCTTTATTAGTTTGCTCCCTTAGGAAGGGAACGTATCCATTATGTTTTCCCTATGTATCAAATGAGATGATACATGAGAAACATTGTGAAATTTATAATGCTAGATAAGTCACACTTAATAATTTTTACTTTTTAAAAAAATTTTTGCCACCTATTAAAGCCTAGAATTTTTGAAAATAAATAAGAAGATTAACGAAGTTTTAATTTCTGAATAATTTATCCTAAGTATAAATTCTTTGAAGTATAATTAAAGGCATAAATATATCCTAAGCATTTGCCTTAGGTATAAATATCTAAAATTAGATAGAAAGACATAATCAAGTAAGTTTTAAAAAGTTTAGTATTCACTTACTTCAATAGTTTCTATCATTCAGTAATACAGAGTAAAAGCCACATATTATTGATTTTTATTTAGCAGTTAATAATATGCATTAACATTTTATAAATATTAATGCCTCACAACAACTTCCGGTAGGCTGTCATTTGTTCATTAATTTGAATCCTTGAGAAAGGAGAATTTATGTGTCAAGGTTATAAGATGCTAAACGACGGCATTTAATTATCCTGTAGTTGAATAGAGAAGTTGAGAAAGAGCATGATATGGGACTAATGGACCAGCAAAAGATGCAAAGTACCATTCAGCACAAAAGTAATTGGGCAGAACAGTGGAAGAGACCACAATAAATGATTACTTCATTAATTTTAAAATTAAAGGGCAAGATAAGACAGTCACTATCATAGGGTTATTAAGGTAAAACAAGCTAATCAGCACAATTCAAATGTAGAGTTGTCATCTAATCATCCAATGATTACCAATATCTGAAGAGTACAAGAGAAAGCAATTTATTCTCACTTTATCAATCAAACCATGTAATCAAATGTTTTACTGAAGGAAAAAAAAAATCCTTAATTTATTTTTATCTTTTCTTAACATATTTTAACTATTATGCACTGGTAGGCAAACTATAAGAAAATGACAATTTTTATTTCATCTGCATAAGAATAAGAGAAAAACCACTTTTTAATCAAAATACTATTCAATGTCAAAGTTTTTTTAAAGTTGACTACACTGAGAGTGATTGCTGATGCACACCACAAACTCAATCACAGCATTAACCTTCTCTCATTAAATTAAAAAAAAAAAAAAAAGTTTTACTATTAGGAATCTCAAAACATAGTTGTATACTACAACACACTAGTAACATTAAATGAAGTTGGAAAATTCCTTGGCAATAAATAAAGTAACAAATAAGAGGGGAAAAAGCTCAGAGAAGGTTAATATACCAGGATTGCACCGGATGGCAATATTTATACAATTTACCTAACAGGAGAAATTAAAAAAAGAACATTTAATGAATGCTGATCATGATATAAGTGAAATAGTTGTGCACAAAAGGAAAAAGGCTGGATAGATGGATGGATGGATGGATGGATAGGTGGGTGGGTGGGCTGTGGGGATGGATACTTACATATAGATACATAGGTATAGATAGAGTCATGGGTTTTTGTTTCTGGCCCTGGTGAAGTGACAGGGACTATATTTTCCCTCCCGCCATAAAAAACTAGAAAACTGGACAGGTCTATAAAACAGTAGTTTTCAAACATTGAACAACAGGCAACACAGTGTCATGATTCCTGTAAACAAAAAAAAAAAAAAAAAAAAAAGGGAAGACAAAGGGGGGTAGATAAAATTGCTCCGTCTTTCTGTCTGTATACCATCTTTGGGATGTGTTTGCAGGGAGGGGGAACCAAAAAGTTTAGTAGTCTTGACAAATTGAAAGACATCTAAGGTCAAGTAAGCTGAAGTAAATAGAAATTGTGTGGCAGTTTTAGAGAAGAAGGAATATATAATAAAAGAACTCCAGGGAGTCCCCTTGAGTTTTTACTGAATACTAAAAGCATATGCATAGTAGAGCCCCTGAGCGAGGCAAGCAGTTAAGATGCTCATTTGCTAACCAAAAGGTTAACCCCAGAAACCCAGTACCGGGTGAGTCCATTCCGATTCCGACTCATAGCGACCCTATAGGACAGAGTAGAACCGCCCCACCAGGGTTTCCACCAAAAGGCTAGAGGCCCTCAAAAAAAAGGTCTGGTGATCTGCATCCAAAAATTTAGTCATTAAAAACCCTATAGAGCATAGTTCTATTCTGACACACATAGCTTTGCCAAAAGACAGAATCTACATTATGGAAACTGGTATATGCATAATGTGAAACCCCATGAGGCTGACCAAGGAGTGATCAGACAGTTAGTAGTTAAATAATACCCACAGCAACCACAGGGTTGGGAGCAGTTTGAACTTCAACCAGTTGTAGTGATGAGTCTTCAATGACTACTTGGGTCATTCAATAGAACTCCCAAAAAGGCCACATTTTAATATTTGAGCTAAACTAAACCCACAGCCAGAATGCTCATTGGAAACGAGGATGATGAGACTTCATCTCACATACTTTGGACACGTTATCAGGAAGGACCAATCCCTAGAGAAGGACATCATGCTTGGTAGAGTAAAGGGTCAATGAAAAGGAGGAAGACCTTCAACAACATGGATTGACACAGTGGCTACAACAATGGACTCAAGCCTAACAACGATTGAGAGGATGGCTCAGGACTGGGCAGTGTTTTGTTGTGTTGTACATAGGGTCACTATGAGTCAGAACCAACTCGATGGCACCTACCAACAATCCTATAAGAAAAGGTGCTCTACACATAAAAAACCTAAAAACAACCCCCCAAAAGATAAAACTGAACTGAGGTACCTTAACTTCCTGCCAGAACACACTCCACTGATTTTTAAAGGGAGATGATAACCAAACCGAGATATTCAACAACATAAAATTGAGAATAACCAAGATGCAAGAAAAAAGAAAATGTGATTTATGCCAGGAGAAAAATGAAGCAATGCAAACAGACCTAGAAGTTACAATGTAATAGAATATAAGACAGATTAAAACAGCTCTCAAAACAATGTGCCACTATTAAAAAAAAAAAGAAAACATGAATATAATACATAGAGAAATGGAAGATATAAAATAGAAATTAAATAACTTTTAGAAATGAAAAATACAATGTCTAAATGATAAAATTACCTAGATGAGATTGTAGGAGTTTCAATATTATTGAGTAACATATTAATGAACTTGAAGTTAGTAACATAGACTAAATGAAAGGAAGCACAAAGAGAAAAACACTAGAAAAAAGTAAACAGACCTTCAGTGACTTATAAGACAGTATCTAGTGAATTAAAATATATATCTCTGGAGTTCCAGAAAGTGTTGGGGGGGAGGGGAAAGAAAAAATATTTTTAAAATGGTGACTGAAAATTTCCAAATTAAAAAGACAAATGTATAAACCCAGATTCAGTATTAAAAATCTCAATCAGAATACTCACAAATAAAATTATACCAATGTGCATTGTAGGTAAATTCTTTAAAAAAAAAAAAAAAAGAAAAATCTTTAAAAAAATAGCTGGAAACAAATGATACAACATAGACACAAAAACATGGTCAATAACTCACAGACTTCTTGTCAGAAATGCTGAACACAATAGAATGCCATCTTTAAAATGTTGAAAAAAATTTCTATCAACCTATGATTCAATATCAAAACTGGCATCATTCATAAATGATGACAAAATAAAAAATTCTATAACAAAATAAAAATCTCAAATAATTCTTCAGCAGCAAATCAGCACCATCAAAAAAAATGTTGAAGAAAATTATTTAAAAATATAAATAGTATCAGATGGAAACTTAGATACACAAAGAAATAAAGTATTCTGGAAATGAATAATTTACATAAAAGACATTTGACATTTTAAAGCAAAAATAATTACAATGTGTTATAGGATTCATAACATATGTAAAACTGTACTGTGTAGCAAAAATAGCACAAAGAAAAGCAGGAGAAATGGCAGTATGCGGGTGTAAGTTTCTTACACTGTGTGTGAAATGGTATGATGGTATTTGAAGATCAAATGCAATAAGTTAAAGATTAAATTGTTTACCTTAGGTCAAGTGGTAAAATAAGAATAAATAAACAAAGATGTATATTGAAAAGAGTATACATGAAAGAACATAATTTGGGATTCTATAAATAAACAATTTATTTAAAAGAAAGCATGAGACAGGGTAAAAAGAACAGAAACAGATGGGACAAATAAAAACCAAACAACAAAATGACAGATTCAAGCCCAAACATACATATAATTATATTATACATAGTGGTCTAAACATTTCAATTTAAACACAAAGATTTCATATAGAATAAAAAAAATAAGATCCACGCATATTATGTCTGTGAGACATGCAATAATGGAATTTAAATATAAATATACAAAGAGGCTAAAAGTAAAAAATGAAAAATATATATATATATATTCATCTACCATGCAAGCAGTAATCATAAGGCTGAAATGGCTATATTATCTTCAGTCATTGCAGACTTCAGAATAATAAATACCACTAGTAAGAAAAAAAGTATATTTTATAATGATAAAGTGCTTAATTTAACAACGTATAACAGTATAATAATCCTAAAATCTATGTATACCCAGTAAAGAATTTCAAAGTACATGAAAAAAAAAAAAAAACTGTCAAAACCAAGGAGAGAAATAGACCAATCCACATTTATTGCTGGAGATTTCAACATTCTTTAATCAGAAATTAACAGACCACAGGAGAATACACCTTTTCTTGAAGTATATATGAAATATTTACCAAAATAGATTAGGTGCTAGGCTTTAACACAAGTCTTAACAAATTTAAAAAGGATTGAAATTATGCCAAGTGTATTCTCTGATCACAACACAATTAAGTTAAAAATTTATAACAATAAAGATCTTGAAAAACGCATGACTATTTTGGAAATTAAATATATGTTTAACCCATGTGTCACGGGGTACATCACAGAGAAATTATTACGCATTTTGAACCAAAAGACAAAGCAAACTCAAGGTATGCAAACTTGTGGGATGAAGTTAAAGCAGTGTTTAGAGGAAAATTTATAGCTTTGAACACTTACATTAGAAAAGAAATAAAGATCCAAAGTCACTGATCTAAGTTTTCACCTTAAAAAGTGATAAAAATGATGAAATTAAACCTACAATTAGTATAAAGAAGGGGAAAATAGAGAACAAAACATAACGAAAGTGACAACGTGTGATACAGAAATTTTCCTAAAGTCAAAAGCAGATTTTTATATATGTCAATATAATCAATTCATCTTTTTTTTTTAATTTTTATTGTGCTTTAAGTGAAAGTTTACAGATCGTCAGTCTCTCATATAAAAATTTATATATACCATGCCACATATTCCTAGTTACTCTCCCCCTAATGAGACACACTCCTCTCCCCTCTTTATTTTCGTGTCCATCCAGCCAGCTTCTGACCCCCTCTGCCCTCTCATCTCCCCTCCAGACAGGAGCTGTCCACATGGTCTCATGTGTCTACCTGATCAAAGAAACTCACTCTTCACCAGTGTCATTTTCTATCCCATATTCCAGTCCAATCCCTGTCTGAAGAGTTGGCATTGGGAATGGTTCCTGTCTTGGGCTAAAAGAAGGTCTGGGGACCATGACCTCCAGGGTCCTTCCAATCTCAATCAGACCATTAAGTCTGGTCTTTTTATGAGAATTAGGGGTCTGTATCCCACTGCTCTCCTGCTCCCTCAGGGGTTCTCTGTTGTGTTCCCTGCCAGGACAGTCTTTGGTTGTAGCTGGGCACTATCTAGTTCTTCTGGGCTCAGGCTGATGTAGTTTCTGGTTTATGTGACCGTTTCTGTCTCTTGGGTTCATAATTACCTTGTGTCTTTGGTATTCTTCATTCTCCTTTGCTCCAGGTGGGTTGAGACCAATTAATGCATCTTAGATGGCCGCTTGCTAGCGTTTAAGACCCTAGATGTCACTCTCCAAAATAGGATGCAGGAATGTTTTCTCAATAGATTTTATTATGCCAATTGACCGAGATGTCCCCTGAAACCATGGTCCCCAAACCCCCTGCCGCTGCTATACTGGCCTTCGAAGCTTTCAGTTTATTCAGGAAACTTCTTTGCTTTTGGTTTATCCAGTTGTTCTGACCTCTCCTGTATTGCGTGTTGCCTTTCCCTTCACCTAAAATTGTTCTTGTCTACTATCTAATTAGTGAATACCCCTCTCCCTTCCTCCCTCCTCACGCTCTTAATCATCAAAGAGTATTTTCTTCTCTGTTTAAACTATTTCTGGAGTTGTTATAATAGTATTCTCACCCAATATTTGTCCTTTTGCAACTGACTAATTTCACTCCGCACAATGCCTTCCAGGTTCCTCCATGTTATGAAATGTTTCACGGATTAATCATTGTTCTTTATTGATGTGTAGTATTCCATCTTGTGAATATACCACAATTTATTTATCCATTCATTCGTTGAGTTGATGGGCACCTTGGTTGCTTCCATCTTTTTACTATTGTAAACAGTGCCGTAATGAACATGTGTGTGCATAAATTGATTCATTTTTATACAGAGTGACCAATATCAGAAATGAACGGAGGAATGGTAATATGCTACAGATGTTAAAGTATAATAATGGAATATTATGAACAACTTTACACTAAAAATTTGGTTTTTGACTTGAGGCTTCAGTGGGATATGTCAGGATTGACTGGAGTGATACACAAGGGAATCTTGCGGGGTAAAGGACATGTTTGATATCACTAAATTGTGCTGATGGTTACGCTAATGATCATTTGTCAAAACTTATTGAAACTCCACCCTTAAAATGGTGTATTTTATCAAATGTAAATTATCATTCAATAAAGAAACAAGATAAGAATATTGTGTTAAAAATAATAACAAAGAGAATAGCAATGAGAAAAGTGGGAATCTGACAGCATTTTAAAAGACAGAACCTCTCTAAATATTGGATTCGGTAGTGACAAGGTAAGAGTCAGGGACAAGCATCCTCACCTAATTGGTCCCTAGGGCAAAAAATTACCCCAAGGACACACTCCACCTATTTGTTTTTATTTTTTTGTTTGGTAGAAAGGACAACAAAAGGGGTGCTTTAATAAATGTGCGAGCTAAACCCCATGAATAAATATAGTTATAAACTACTGAATGAAATCACACAGGTACTTATTATGTGCAAGATAATATTTAGACACTGTAGGGAATGTATTTTTTAAAATCTATCAAAGTAATCCTTGCTTTTAAACAATTCTTATTCGTAGGTGAGATCTATTAAATAATTAGAAAAATAAAGTGTTTAGTTCTGTATAGAAAAACTAAAGCATTAAGGCAAATGTGAAGAGGAAGGGAGGAGAAATTAATTTTGTCTTAAAACAGTAAAGAATTTATGCTGCAGGTAGCACTTGAACTGATCAAGAAACAAGAGCACAGTATCACAAAAGTATGTTACATTTCTTTCCCTGAGTATTAAGGCCTCAAGCCCTAAAACATTATTTGCAAAGCTCAGAAGAAAACAAAATTTTATGTCCAAACCACAAGAATATGAAAATAAACTACATACTTTGTAAAATATGATGTAATTCAATTATTCTGTGATTACATAAGCAGCATATTTAATTTATTTTTTTATGTTTAGATTGCAACTAAGATAAAATCTCAAAATTAAACTTTGAGGGCTGTCTTGCAAAAAAAATTGGCTGAGAGCACTCCGTATAATTGCCACGCAATTCACATATGTGTGTGGACTTGGTAGGTGGAAAATGAAAAAGGAGCATTTTGAAATATTCCTCCTCGCTCCTTTTAGAGTATACTGAAATTGTGAATGGGGGTGGGATGCATGAGGATGAAGTTTTTAAGACACTTTGATTTTTTTTTTTTTTTTTTAAATGAGAAGAAACAAGAGGAAGAGTACTGAGAAAGAAAAGAGTGAACAGATAATTGCTGGTAGCTTGGCTGGATGCTCATAGAGACGAAAGAAAGAAAACGGAAAATAGGATTGTGCAATGTGTTATCTGATTGTGAAGAGATCTGAATGACAGATGTCCACAATATGAGACTGTTAAAGGGTTTTTGTGTTTTTTTTTTGCTTGTTTTAGTTTATTCTTTAATGGAGAGATGGTACAATCAGGAAAACGCTGTCTCAGAGCAAATAATCAGTATGAGACAATGGGATGGACTTCAAGGGTGAGCAGCAGAGAGTTTATTGTAATTCTCCCATGAAAGGCTTAGTACAGGCAGAAGGAATAAAAGGAGTAGGTAGAAAAAGAGAAGTATGATGGTAGAATTGATTGTTCTGGACAACAAATTGGATTGAGAATGGGATGGGTGGTAAGTAAGAGGAAAGTTGATTACCTTAGTCCATCTTGCCTTTAATTAACTTTGGAAAAGCAATTTAGAAATTACATGGACCATAAATTTGGTCACCGTAATTTGTGACATTTCTAAAACTGGTTGAAGGCTGGATGTCTGGTTTAGATAATGTCAGATCAGCAATCAGGTATAAGCTAGGTAACTGCTTTAATAAGATAAATGTAAAGGACCAATGTAATTGAAGAT
Organism: Loxodonta africana; assembly: GCF_030014295.1. Lineage (NCBI taxonomy): Eukaryota > Metazoa > Chordata > Mammalia > Proboscidea > Elephantidae > Loxodonta > Loxodonta africana. The sequence goes on from NC_087355.1 coordinate 64,953,010, forward strand.
TCAGAAACAAAATGTCTGTAAAATAGGTTCAATTCAACAAAGTTTGTCTATTTTCTTAAATATTTCAGAGAAGCATGGTGTTGATGTATTAATTTTGTCTACTGACTTCCTGATCTTTATCTCATTACTTTCTGCTTTTGTCTTTATTTTCTTCTTTGTTCTTTCATTTGACTTTATTTTGTTCATAATTTTCTCTATTTTTGAGTTGTAAATTTATTTAGATTATTTATTTATTCCTAATTCATATAAGTGTTTTAAGTTACGGATTTTTCTCAGTTCACTGCATTACATATATCTCATTGATTCTGATATTCAGTTTACATTTATCATAATTTTTCAGGAATTATTTAATTTCTCTACATTTTTTTCCTTCACCTGAGTTGTGTAATAAAATTCCTTGTTTATTTTTTTCAATTTCCAGAAAGAATTGTTTTTAAAATTATTTTATGTATGATTACTTCTGTTCATGGTATTTCAAAATATTTTGTGTTACATTTTCTATTTTTTGAAACTTAACTGGTATTTTCTTCAGTCTCCATATGTAAACAATTTTAATAAATGATCCATTTGTGTTTGAAAAATGATATTCTAAATTATTGGGATGTAGTGTTCAGTAAAATCTATAACTTTTGTTAGTCTTTTGGCAATTTAGAGCTTACATATTTCTATGTATTTTTATACACTTTACCTGTCTTTAATGACAGAGTGTACGCTTGTAATGGTTTGTTAATGTCTACTATTATTAAATGTTTCTATTTCTTCTTGTATCTTCTGTAGTTTCTGGTTTATATATGGCATTGCTCTGTATTTGATGCATAGAGATTTATGACTATTATACATATATTTGCAAATCTTGGCTTTTATCATTATAAAGATTCCCTTTTTGTATTGTTTGATGATTTTTGGTCCAAATTCTGCTTTATCTGTTACCAGTATTAAAACCCTGTTTTCCTATTTCTTTCCATTTGCCTACTATAATTTGTCCATCAATTTAATTTGTAACCATTTGAATTTCTGTCTCAGTTGTCCCTTTTAATGCAACAAGAGTCAGTCAGGTATTGCTTTTTTCAGACAATTTGTTTTTTTCATTGTAATACTCACATCAAGGCATTTGCATATGTTGATACGATGAATAGGTTTGATATCATCATTATTTTATAAGTACTGTGTGTGTTATGGAAACCCTGCTAGCACAGTGGTTAAGTGCTATAGCTGCTAACCAAAAGGTCGGCAGTTCAAATCTACCAGGCACTCCTCGGAAACTTCTATGGGGCAGTTCTACTCTGTTCTCTAGGGTCACTGGCAATCTGCTTCCATAAAGATTACAGCCAAGGAAACCCTATGGAGAAGTCTGTAACACATGGGGTTGCTGTGAGTGAGAATTGACTCAAGGGCAATGTTTTTTTGTTGTTGTTGTTGGGTGTGTGTTATGGTGCCCTTGCTGTGTTTCTTTTCCCATTTGAAGTGTCTGTTCTGTTTTTTGGTAAATTTCTTTTGGAATTTAGGAAGATTTGTTATTTTGCTTAGAGTGTTACCTTTGCATTTATATCTCTTATGGTGCTTATTTAAAATTTTACTATCTGGTCTGTTGGTTTTAAATGGTAACTTTTGACTCCTACCCGTTACTTACACCACAGTCAATGACCTTCTTCTTTCACCAAACTCTCTTCTTCACTCTGTTTTTGTGGTTGTTGTCATTGCATCTACTCTACTTTGTCAGAACATATAACATTTCCAATTACTCTTTCATACAGATACTGATCCTTGCTTTGATATTATTTATACAATTAAATATAATAAATATCCACGACAAGTCATTTTGATGAACTTTCTTAGGTTTTCTCATGTTTAAAGCTCAATATCTAGGAGATTTCTCAGGTAGGACTCACTTTACAGTTCGGTGTTCTTGCATATTCAAAACTGTTTTTCTGTAGTGATAATATTTGAAGACAGCTTAGCTGCATATATCATCTTTGACATTCAGGTTTTTTTTTTTTTTTAAAGAAGTTTCCTAAAAATTCTGTTCCACTTTTGCCTTCCTTTGTATGCTGTTCTTCAAAATTCTGAAGCTAACCTAATTTTCTTACTCTTAAAGGTAATTTTATGATTTTTTTTCTCATGCTATGAGGAAATTTTCTTTTATACTCTAATATTTTTATTGTGATATATCTCAGAGTTAATATTTTAGGTCAATTTTTCAGGGAGATAGACAAATAGATGGATAGATTTTTTTTAAGTTTTCTGTTATTTCTGGAAAATTTTATTGAGATAAATTTAATTATTTGGTTCCCTTATTTTATTTTTCTTTTCCAGATATTCTAATATGGTGGAACTTCTTTGTCTTCTATTCAACCACTTTGTCTCTGAGTTTTGTTTTGTTTTTCATGTTTATCTTTATCTTGTTTTTATTCTATTTGTTGTTTTCTTGCAATTCTTTAATGTTTCTTATTAATTTTTCATTTGAATTTATTCTTTCTTGGACATCTTTTTCTTTATTCTTTATTACTGAGATGCTTTTATGTTTTGCTTTCTTTCCTCTGTTTGATCAAATCTAATTACAATTCTTCCTAATATTTTGTTTCCCTTGTGTTTTTTAAACTTTTGGTCCTCTTTTTATAGTATGTACGGATGCTTGCTTGAGGATATTTACTTCAATTTTGAGTGCTGAATGGCATTAAACTTATTTGATTCTTGGTTGTGTTTCTTGGTGGAGAGATTTCGTCAGCTGAAATGTCTTGGTTTGCAATTTATGTTTGCTTTTTGCAGTAGATTTGCATGAATTTGAATGGATTTTCTTTCCATTTCTAGAACTGTGTTGTCATCAGTTTTAGTTCAAGTGCACCCTCTATTGTCAGTATAGTGAAGTACATAGCAAAATATAATGATGTTGGTGATTGGTGAGGAGCCAAGGGTATCTCGTTTCTTTCATTCCTGTGAGATTTTCATTTTTTCCCTCTGCTTTCTTCTTTCTCCTCACTGACACATGTACATGGAGTACTGCCACAATCCTATTTATCTGATTTTCGCCAGTGGCAATGCTTCTCTGAGCTCCCAACTCAGTCCCACTCACTTTCAAGCCACTTCCTTATAGTGAATTTGGTGAAGTACCAACTTTAGACCTATGATCTGTATTGAGCACTAAGTGTTGGGTTTGGTCTTCTTGTTGGTGATTTTGTCTGTGTTTTACCTGTGTTCTTCTCCTTCTTTTCCTCTTATCTCATATTCTCTTAGTCACCTTCTGCTGCTGTAACAAAAAAATACCACTACTGGGTAACTTTAAAGAACATAAATTTATTGTCTTAAAGTTTGGAAGCTAGAAGTCCAAATCAGGGCATCAGCTCTAGGGGAGGGTCCCTCCTTGTTGGTAGCCTCGGGCATTTCTTGGTGTCCCTTGACTTGTAGATGATTCTTTATGTGGTCGCTTCCCCTTGTCTGTGTGTCTTTGTGTCTATTCAGCTATTTTTATAAGACACCCTGATTAGTTTTAGGACTCACCCTACTCTGGTATTACTTTTTAACATAAAAATGAAAACCCCCATTTCCAAACAAGGTCATATTTACAGGTACAGGGGGTAGGACTTTCATATTTATGGGAGTGGACACAACTCAATCCATTACATTCTCTTAAGCCCTCTATTCCCCGCTGTCTTCCCTGACAGGCTTGAATTATGGTGAGCGGTCTGTTGGAGTCTGGCATTTGTAGTATTCTCTGCCTTTAGCTATTTTAAAACTGTAGATCATGTGTGTTTGCCTCCTGGTTGGTCTCTCACTCTCTTTCCCTGAGGATATATGTGGAGAGAAATTCTGGTCACTTCCATTATCTTCCAGATCCAGAAGCTATAAAAATGTATACTTTATTGAAAATTCAAGTCAAGTGAACATAAAGTCTATGATTTTATTTCTAGCACCCAATTATCTATATGCTATAACCTAAACAGGAAACCCTGGTAGCGTAGTAGTTAAGTGCTACAGCTCCTAACCAAAGGGTCTACAGTTCAAATCTGCCAGGCACTCCTTGGAAACTCTATGGGGCAGTTCTAGTCTGTCCTATAGGGCTGCTATGAGTCGGAATCAACTTGATGGCACTGGGTTCTAACCTAAACAACATTTACAATTGTGTATTGATTTACATTTTTCAAAATGTTTTCTCATAAATTATTTTATTAAATTCTCGCAAAACTTGAAACATATGTGCTAAAATTGTATTTTATTAGTAAAAAACTACTACTCAGTCAGTGTCTTAGCCAAGATCCAATAATGGCAGAGCTAGACTAAAATTGAGCCTTTTGAACATAAATCTATTTCTCTTTCCACTATGCTATGGCTCTCTGTAAGCAGGTATCTAATTGGACAAATGACTTTTTTTGAGTGAATATAAACCTTTAAGATAACAAATTCTGGCCTTGTTAATGGCGGTATTTACCCTAGTTTACCTCTTTTAAGAGATAGTTTCTGAATTCACCAGCTGGCTGAATATCCTCCTTGATTTCTTTATGTGTTTAAACATAAATAATAGAAATTTATTTTTATTAAGGTTTATTTAAAAAATTAAGTGGCCTCAAGGTCTCCTACCAATAAAATTTTATTGGATTTTAGTCAATAACTATTAAATTAGGAAACATAAAACACCTACCATAACTTTGCAAACTAGGGGTTATAATAATTTGCCTACTTAAAAAAAAATAAATAAAAACATTTAATTGGTCTCAGGCTCAAATTAGCATGCCTGCCTAAGTGTAATTTTTATTTACTAATTCCAAATATAACATTGAAAAGTGTCATCATTTGTTGTTTCTTACTAGCCTTAGGGCTTCTGCTTTTATGTTTAATTTATCATCAACTTGTGGTTTCTTTCCCTTTTACTGCTGAAAAACAAATTGAAATAAGATAATGATTTTGCTTCCTACTGCCAGACAAGATGCTACATGTCATGTTTGCCAGGGCTACAGTTTATTAGAAACAGCATGCCTCTAATAAAAAGTTCAGCGAAAACACAAAATAAGACTAAAATGTCAAAATTCTTACCTTTTACCACAAAATCATTTGTTCTTATAATGCCAAATCAAACATATCACTTGTGTCTCCATAATGGAAAACAAGTGTTTTGACAAGTAGTAAACCCATGTAGGAAACATGTGTTTTTGAAAGCAAGCATTCAGCACTAAAGAAAGTTTCCTTTTAAAACGTTGTTCATCATGTAGTCATCCAAGACAGTCCAATAGCTAGTGTTCGCACTTTCCAGCGTTGCATGTGATTAAAAAAAAATAATTAATTAAAAAATAAATATCCCTACAAATTTGATATTTCTCCATGGTTAAATAGGTTAATTTGGGTAAAGGGTATACGAGTGTTTTCATTACTGTTCTTATCCTTAACACTTTTCTGTAAGCTTGAAATTATTTAAAAACAAAAAGTTTTGTTTTAAAATACTGTAAAAATGGCAGGGAAACAGCATCTGACCTACACTAACTTCACAAGGAGGAAAGAGAATCAAGATCAACAGCCCAAAGTGGATACCTAGAGGCTGAGGTCAGCCGTGCCTTCTCTCTCCACCATCTTTACCAATTCTGACACCAACAGCCCCTCCCACGACACTCTCTACTTCTCTGCTAGGTTCTATAATTCATTGCAATGGCCACATTGCAATATTACTATTATGGGGTTTATTAGGGAGGTAACAGGTTACAATTCAGGCTCAGGAACACTCAGGATACAGTTCTTCTATCAGGACAGCCTCTTCCCTGCTGTGCCACAGGCACACCTCTCTCTCATCCCTTAGTCTCTGCCTTGCTCAGGTAAGTATTAAGCTCTTGTAGCTCTGCCAATAAGCATCCAGAGGCACCCCACTCCTCCAGTAAGCCTCAGCCCAAAGGCACACAGCTTTCTTCCTTTGCGGGCCAAGAAGCCCACTATGCTGTCCCTCACCAGTCTCTCCAGCTTTTCTAGCCATGGTTCTTTCATGTTTGAAGGATAACTTTCCCCTCTCAATCATTTTTACGAGTCCAAAATGTTCACTAACAATTAATCCTTAAAAAGACCAGAGTCCTCAGGATGAGGTTACTCAGGTAGCAGCCATTCACGTCTGCTGCAGGTGTCCATCTGATCTGGTCAGGTTCTCCAAAAGTCACCTTGGCTTCACCCTTCCTAATGTTTGATAAAACTTAACTGAGAGAAGATTATTCCCTAGCTCTGAGCCTCACAAGGTATCAGTATAGCAAAACCTTTAAGGGACTTTAGTTTTGGCCATTGTACTCCAGTCCAGCAATGCCTCACCCTTGGTCCACTCTTTCACACTTACAGCTTCTACAATCATAGTTTTTACAATCAAAGTTAACCCTGTTATCAATACACTGAACTGTATAATCCTATCAGCATCTCCCCCTCATCCTCTATCCCCCAGACTCACCAAGAAAAGAAAAATCTATTCAGTAGGGATCTCCCCTGGTCCCCCTCATTTTGAGTGTGAGCACACCACAAAAGCATATAAATCAGCCACTTCATGCCTTTATCTCCCCTCATTTTAGATAGCCAATGTTTAAATTACCTGTCCCTATCAATTTTTTATCAAACCATTACTATGACAAGACAAGCATATTCCTTGGTCTTGAAGAATCTTCTGTTCCAGTTGGAACTTTGAGCATCTGTGGCTTGGATGAAAAATTTTGAAATATCCATTTAAAAATAAAAGAGCTCCATTTTAAGCATGCTATTTTTAAATGCTGTTTTAAAGCATTTTAATTTTTTAAATTTTAGAGAATTAATTCTTCACTGTTGTCGTAATTTCATTTGTAAAATTAAAACAATAGTACTATTTAGGAGAAGATAGTACAGAAAGTGGTTTAATCTTAAGGTTGCTCTGACATGCAGATAATGTACATGGAATGATACAGATAATTGTTCCCTTTTCTATGACTATAAGGTGTTTAAGTCATTGTATAGACACAGGAACCAAGGATGTATTTTACTTCTTGAAATCAATGAGTTTGGTTTCATCACTTCTATTTGAACTATAAATTTCTGTCACAGCCATGTATGTTTATTTCTCCAGTGCTTCTGCTGGGTCATTTTTTCACCCTCTATCCGTACCTTGAGCTTTCATTTATTCTCTTTATCCAGGCTAGGAAAAACATTTAGAATTACAAAGGGTAAAATGCCTATTTTTCCTCTTTAATTTTATTATAATTCAGAAATTCCTTTGTCTACAAACATGTGTTTGCTGCAAAATCAATAGTGAATATTATAGACAAGTGAAAAGGCAAATCTTTGTAAACATTTCCAAATTTTAGGGCATGCTTTTTGTGAAAGTGCTTTAAATATGGTGCATTTCGGAGGTATGCTAGAAGTACTGTAATAGGAAAATCTAGGTGTTTACTTCTTCGGTTTCTTGGGATATTATTCAAGTTATTGAGTGTATGTGTCTCTTTTATCATATACCTATATACACCCATATATCCTTATGCAAATTGCTGTTTTCACTCAATATTATTTTATGATTTATCTATAGTAATACATGCAGCTGTAGCTCATGTTTCTCAAAACCGAAAAACTCGCTGCCGTTGAGTCAACTCTGAGTCATTCATAGCAGCCTATAGAACAGAGTAGAATTGCTTCATAGTGTTTCCAAGGCTATAAATCCTTACAGAGCCAGACTGCCACATCTCCTGCACAACAGCTAGTGGGTTTGAACTACTGTCATTTTGGCTGGCAACTGGGTGCTTTAACCACTGCACCACCAGGGCTTCTATGTTTTTCAAGGGTATATAATATCTCATATTCCTTTAGTGGTCATTTGGGGTATACAGTTGCCCACTAACATTTTCTGTCTCTCAGGTTTCTTGGAAGCTGCTTTCCCTCTGATGGTATATGTAGCCATTGCCGGGTTGGGGGGGGGCTTTATGATTGTCTGGCACTGAAAAAACAGGTGTGTGGCTCAAATAACTGCATTTACAGGGTATTTTATGAGACGTCTGAAGCTGTGGTAGGAAAAAAAGAATTTTTTTTTTATTTGGGACACATATGTCCCAATAGACTCTGGGTAGACTGTGGAGGATATATTATTCTTGGTTGGCAATTTTTTTTTCAAGGTTTTATATATATCATCTCATTGCCTTATTGCCTGCATGGTTTCTACTGAGAATTGTTTCCCTTCTGTATGTGTCTTTTCCTTTTTCTGGAGCTCTTCTCAGGATTCTTTCTTTTTCTTTGGTTTTAGTGAGTGTGGTTATGATATGCCTTGGTGATTTTCTTTTGGGGTCTATCTTATATGGGGTTCGTAGAGTTTCTTGGATGGTCAGCTTTTCATCTTTCATGATATTAGGGAAGTTTTCTATCAGCAATTCTTTAATGATCCTCTCTGTGTTTTCCATTTTCTTCCCCTGTTGTGGAACTATGATCACTCACAAATTTTTGCTTTTGATTGTATCCCATTTCATTCTCAGGGTTTCTTCATTTTTCTTCATTCATTTTTCTGATTTTCCCTCAAAGCGGTATCTAAATATTTGCATTCAATTTCCCTGATCCCATCTTCCATCTTTTCCAACCTGCTCCTCAGACCTTCTATGACACTGTCCATTTCTGAAAATAATTGGGTCACTGTCACAAATTGAAATGTGTCTCCTAAAAATTCAGACATATTCAGTGATTCAACATGCTTCCATTAATGAAAACACAAGGTATTAAAAAAAAAAAAATTCAATGCAGAAAATAATTGGGTCACTGTCACAAATTGAAATGTGTCTCCTAAAAATATGTGTCAACTTGGTTAGGCCATGATTCCCAGTATTGTGTGGTTGTCCTCCATTTTGTGATTTTGCTATGTGTTATAAACCATGATCTCTACCTGTGGCTAAAGAAGATTAGGGTGGGATGTAACACCCTTCCTCAGGTCAAATCCCTGATGCAATACAAAGGGAGTTTTCCTGGGGTGTGGTCTACACCACCTTTTACATTATAAGACATAAAAGGAAAGGGAAGCAAGCAGAAAGTTGGGGACCTCATACCACCAAGAAAGAAGTGCCAGGAGCAGAGCGCATCCTTTGGACCCAGGGTTCCTGCGTGAAGAAGCTCCTGGCCCAGGGGAAGATGATAACAAGGACCTTCCTCCAGAGGCGACAGAGAGATAAAGCCTTCCCCTGTAGCTGAAGGCCTGAATTTATACTTCTAATCTACTGGATGGTGAGAAAATAAATTTCTCTTTGTTGAGGCTATCCACTTGTGATATTTCTGTTATAGCAGCACTAAATGACTAAGGCAGTCACCAAAGAGATATTTTTAAAAATACCTACTTCATTCTTTTTTTTTTTTTGCTGGGCATTTATGTGATTTCCACATTATTTTTCTATTATAAATTCAGCTGCTATGAAATTTTGGTATATGTTTCCTGCTGTACATAAGTAAAAGTTCCTGGGGTATAAACCATAGAGTGAAAACTGTTGGTTTATAGAGTGCCTAGCACTATAAAAAAAGCACTATATTTGACACAAAATAGATATGAGGCAACATAAACAGGATATAACCATGCTAATTGAACCCTGAGGTTTTCAATGTTCATATTCCCTCTCATTCTCCCTTTCTGTCTCTCTGTCTCCTACACAAGCCCTCTCACTTTTTGCTTGCCAGGAACTTGTCTATACTTAAATATCTTAAAAAGATGTTACCTATGTTTTACAAAAGCCCAATATCATTCATCTAAAACTACTGAATGTTCTGAAACCCAACGCACATTACTCAGCTTCTTCAGAAAACCTGTCCTCCTTCCCAGGGGCTGACAGAAACAAATGCATCCTCCCCTATCTGTTATGAATGCATAAATCTATCATAAGTTTTCTTTCCTCACATTCCAAATCCTCTTCCTTATTTATTCAAGCCTTTTTTTTAGCATCAGAAAAAAAAAAAAAGTGGCAAGAAATTTTGTTATAAGTGAAGGGGGCCTGAGAACAGATTTTGTCTAGGGTTCTGTTTTTAGTTATTACACTAATGACCTCTATACTTACCCCAGATCATGCTTTACACAAAAGATACCAATGACCTATACTTTCCGATTAGAATGCTTTTATTCCTACATCTACCTACCTAACTCCTATCAATTTTTTTTTCTTTCAAAATTTAGTTCAAGCTAATTTACCTTGAATATACACTGTTCAAGTTTGAGTTAAGTACCTCTCCTCAGTGTTCCATAACCTCCTGCATATAGTGCTCCATATCAAACTACCCTCATCTCTTTTATATTATTGGTTACAATGTACAGTAGTTCTTAGTATATTATTTTCCCTCAACTGTATACCAATTCGTTGAGGGAAGGATCTATACTTTGCATATATCTTCACCTTTTAAGCACTCAGACAAATTTTGTCAAATTTTTGCAAAGTGATAAAACAATCAAATAAATGATAAACACTTAAGAAAGCATCTTTCTTAATTATAAAGTGTGTCAAATTAACAGGGTTAATGAACTCAGTAATTTCTGATCTGTGGTTCACACAAATGAAACTATTTAATGATGCAGTTATTTCAGCAGGTCCATATGGGGTTAAATACACCTAAAATAATACCTTGTATTTTATTTGTGGAGACTATTCATCTCCAGACAAAGAGAAAAGAAATAACTGCAGAATAACATAATCCTCATAAAGATTGTAGTAATTAAAAAAAAAAAAAAATGGTAAAAGTCACATGTCAGAGTTGAGCAATAGCCTGTTACAGCAGAGAAGTGAAGCAACATCTAAAGGGATGAGGTAGGGTCTTTCTTGTTAGCACAAGTTCTTGTCACAGGTCTGCATTGTATTCTCTGTGTCCTTGCTCACATTACTCACTCATAAAAGCTGCATAACACAGAGTAATACTTTATGTAAACTGGATAAAACTCTCTGCAAAAATGGGATAATAATACCGGCCACCCACCAACTTCACAAGAATATCCTGAGGAATAATGAGATCATGTTTGCCAGGTTTTATGAGATCCCAGGATGAAAGCAGTTATAAAAGTACAAAGTGCTAGAATAATTTCTGCTGTATTCTGAGTGACAGGTAAAGTGTCTGTGCAAGAAGAATATGGTTTTGTGTGCTAGCTGAACGAAAGGACATGGTGAGGTGTTAGATGTGAAAAGTAGAAAGAATACCAAGGAATTGAAGGCCATCAGAGGGGAGTGGTATCTACTCAAGGATGTATAGGACATATTTTAATATCTCTTCATTTTTTTCCTTTCAATTAAATCCTAATTTCAGAAATAATTTTCATTGTAAGTGCTTTGAATGAGTATACATTAATGAGGAAGTATAGTGTCCTACTTTTCTGAATCATCCTTCACAAGGATCATGCCTAAATAACTATTTCTGGAGAGAAAGAGCTATATTTCTCACAGTATGAAAGAAGACCATAAGTGGGATTTCAAAACCTATACTATTTGTCTTAGGCTGGGTTCTTTAAAGAAATAAAACAAGTAAAGGGTATGAATATATATAGAGATTTATATTAAGGAAATGGCTCACACAGTCGTAGAGGCTGAAATGTCCCAAGTCCACAGGTCAGGCTGGAGGCCTCTGTTTCACATAGGTGCAGGGTCTGGCAAACCAACATGGACAGGCAAGATGGCAGGAAAGCTACTAGCTCAAGTCCCAAGAACCAGAGGTTAGATGAGCAAGAGCCAGCTACAGGATTCAGAGCAAGTAAAACCCATGAGCCTTGCCAAAAAGCCCTTATATTGAATGCAGGCCACATCCTGAAGAAAACACACTTTTGACTGATTGGCTGCTCACAGTGGTCCCATCATGGAGGCGATTGTATTCTATCAAATCTCATCATGGAGGTGATCACATCGTTATACAACTACCATCTACATCATAACTGCCAAACCACTGAGAATCATGGCCCAGGCACGTAGACAAACAACCTTAACCATCAAACTCCACTCCTTGTCAACTTGTCATCTGAACACATCTCTTTGAACCATACATAATCTCTAAATAAAGACAATTATAAAGTCTTACTTGCACCTAACATGATACAACTAACACGCATACAACAGAAACACATGAGCCCTGTTTAAATCTCATATTTTGTAAGTGAAGAAAACAAAAATATTTGATGCACACGTGCAAGGAAGAAATACTCATATAAATTACAGTCCTCATTTCTGCAACTGGTCACGTGGTTGTAGCTGGTTTTTAGAATTACCTTCTTCCTTCACCCATTCCCTATTCCCTTTACTCTCAGCAAGCACCTCAGCTGTTCATGGTTCTTTTCCTGGTTGGGTGACCCAAATCTTCATTTCCGAAGTGTCTTGGCTATTAGTAATCGTGTCAGAATTGGGTTGCTGAAGTTTTACATTGACTTTAATCTCAGGACATGGTAGTAATAAAAAATGCCCTAAGGGATCTTCTGCATTCCAGACATGCTCTTCTTTACCTCCATTGTGTAATATCAATCCATTTTCCTCTTGGTAATCGGGATCAATCACACTAGCTAATGTGGTAACTCCTTTCTTTACCTGTTGATCCAGGGGCATAAAGAACCCAAAGTGGCCAGGCAGCATTCTTAACTTCCAGTTCAGCGGAATCAGTATGAAAGATGAAAGCATTCCTCTCTTTGGAACTAAGACCTCTAGACCTCCCGAGCATAGGATCACAGGGACAGGAAACAAAAATGACTATGGGTAATAGTGAGTGGTGCCACTCCCATTTCCACCTCTTGATTCCTGGACCCATGAATCCTGGCTATGGGAGAAACAGCACCATATATTGGACTCTGGTTTAGAGCATATACAGCTTCCTGGAAAACATTGCCCCAACCCTGCAGGTATTGCCACCTAGCTGGCACTGTAATTGTGTCTTTAGAAGGCCATTCCATAGTTCTATCGAGCCAGCTGCTTTAGGATGATGGGGAACATGATAAGACCAGTGAATTCCATGAGCATGGGCTCATTGTTGCACTTCATTTTCTGTGAAGTGAGTCCCTTGATATAAGGCAATGCTGTGTGGGATACCATGACAGTGGATAAGGCATTCTGTAAGTCCATGGATGGTAGTTTTGAGAACATACAGCATTGTCTTGTAAGGCATCTGCATTAGGCAATGCTCCCAGGCAATGACTCAGATAAAGATTCTTCAGATATACCAGGGTTTATTCATTACATGGGGGGAGAGTGACTAATGGTTTTACTGGGGAGGGTGGCTTAGCAAACCACTATGGAATAATCTTTTCGGATGGAAGTGAGAGAGTTGGTTCAGGTGGCAGGAGCAATTCAAAGAAATTTATGTGCTCAGCGTCCCCAGCTTCCTGATTATTTACACATACGTACCCCTACCAAGTTTCAGGATCCCATTTCTTCCCAATCAATGTCCTCACTTTAATTTCAGACACTGCTCAAGGTTGGGAATTCAGTTGGCATTGTAATTCAACCACTCTTATGATAAGACTCTGGGTTTGGTTTTTGGCAATATCAGCTCTGTTACTACAAGAAATAAGCCTCTCTTTCAAGGCACAAGTAGAAACTTTGAGGTAGTTTATGTGGCACCTGAGCTTTGACTCTGAAGCCCTGAGCTCATCTCTTTCTTTCACCACCTTGTCTAATGAAAGTAAGCTCAACCAATCAGCTTCCTTATACTTCCCATTATGACAAAATTGTAGAAATGTGTTATATTTATGTTTGATAACTTTCTACAATTTTGTAGAAATGTATTATATTTATGACATCAGTTCTAGTATTCATAGATCCAAATTATCTATGATAATGAAATTTTAGAAACACACGCATTATTAACTCAAGAATGAAATAACAAAGGGCTGAAAATTTCATGTAAAACCATGTCATAGTAGACTAAAAAAAAATTACAAATGTGTAAACTCTGAGTGTGTTTTGGAGAAGTATGAAGATGTACAATTTTTAATAATTAGGTTATTCTATTGGAATGGAAGATTTTATATAATCTTATTTTGGGGGCTGAATTTGAATAGGAGAATAATTAACTTTAAATGTGAGAGTAATGCAGACAATGTTAATTACATCCTGAGTATAACTTAAGGCTTAACATGAAGAACATGCGTACACACACATGCACGAGTACAAATATATACACAGACAGGATATATGCTTAATGGTTTTAAATTCATTGTTTCCTAATATTCCTAAAAAAAATTAATAAGATTTTCTTATTAAACATGTTGTTGTTGTTGTTAGGTGCCATCGAGTAGGTTCTGACTCATAACGACCCCATATACAGCAGAACGAAACACTGCCCAGTCCTGCGCCATCCTTATAATTGTTGTTATGCTTGAACTCATTGCTGCAGCCACTGTGTCAATCCACCTCGTTGAAGGTCTTCCTCTTTTCCGCTGACTCTGTACCCTGCCAAGCATGATGTCCTTCTCCAGGGACTGATCCCTCCTGACAACATGTCCAAAGTATGTAAGATGCAGTTTCGCCATCCTTGCCTCTAAGGGGCATTCTGGCCTCACTTCTTCCAAAACAGATTTGTTCGTTCTTTTGGCAGTCCAGGGTATATTCAATATTCTTTGCCAACACCACAATTCAAAGGCATCAACTCTTCTTCGGCCTTCCTTATTCATTGTCCAGCTTTCACATACATATGATGTGATTGAAAACACCATGGCTTGGGTCAGGCGCACCTTAGTCTTCAGGGTGACGTCTTTGCTCTTCAACACTTTGAAGAGGTCCTTTGCAACAGATTTGCCCAATGCAATGTGTCTTGATTTCTTGACTGCTCCTTCCATGTCTGTTGATTGTGGATCCAAGTAAAATGAAATCCTTGACAGCTTCAATCTTTTCTCTGTTTATCATGTCCACTATTCCAAGGAAATGCTCAATAATATAAAAATGTTAGTGTGTGACTATGTTAGGGGCATTTTACTCTGTCAAAAATATGTCTAATTCAAAGTTCAAATAAAGTGATATTCAATAGTACTGAAGACCAGATAATTTGGGCAAAATGTATTTATTTTCAAATAGGCAGCATAATAAATAAAACCCACTTATCACCTAAAGCATAGGCATTCAGATTATATTAGAAGTAAACAACACAAAATAGGCAATTAGTTAACACCCTAACCATATATAAGAAATCATACATACCTGAACCTGTTGCCGTCCAGTCCATTCTGACTCACAGAGACTCTATAGGACAGAGTAGAACTGCCCCATAACGTTTCCAAGGAGTGCCTGGTGGAGTCAAACTGCTGACTTCTTGGTTAGCAGCCACAGCTCTTAACCACTACACCACTAGGATTCCCATAAGAAATCATACATAGCATGATATAAATTAATTTGGCCCCTGGAATGGTGAAAAGGAGACAACACTGTTCTAGTAGTGAAAGTTCTGGTTTCCAACATTCAGCTCACTCAATTGCCACCACATCCTTGAACCTGATTTCCCTGGTGTCTTAGTCATCTAGTGGTGCTGTAACAGATACACCACAAGTGGATAGCTTTAACAAAGAGAAATTTATTCTCTCACAGTCTAGTAGGTTACAAGTCTAAATTCAGGGTGTCAGCTCCGGAGGATGGCTTTCTCTCTCTGTCGGATCTGGAGGAAGATTCCTTGTCATCCATCTTCTGCTGGTCGAGGAGCTACTCAGGTGCAGGGACCCCAGGTCCAAAGGAAGCGCTCTGCTTCCTGGTGCTGCTTTCTTGGTAGTATGAAGTCCACCTGTCTCTCTGCTCCCTTCTTTCTTTTATATTTCAAGAGATTACCCCAAGACACAATCCAATCTTGTAGAGTCCTGTCTCACTAACACAACTGCTGCCCATCCTCCCTCATTAACATCATAGAGGCAGGATTTACAACATATAGGAAAATCACACAATACTGGGAAACATGGCTCAGCCAAATTGATACACGCATTTTTGGGGGACATAATTCAACCCATGACACCTGGTATTACCTGTTCCCTCTCATAAGACTGTTGTGAGATTTAAAAGGGCAAAATCCCTAGTCTTAGAGTTAGAATATCTGGGTTGTAGATACAACTCTGAAACTCAAGCTTCATTTTATTTTTTTGTAATGCTATAGGGTTGCTATGAGTCGGAATCAACTCGGCGGCACTGGGTTTGGTTTTCTGGGTTTTGCAGAAGTTAAAAAAAAAAAAAAAAAAACCTTTAAAGAGTTCTAAGAACTACAAAAGAAGTGTAGGAATGAATATGCTTAACTACAAGATGAAATCCAAATAGATATTACAGTTTCCATTACTCACCCCAATTTTAAACAAAATCTTACATGAAACTTCAAGATGAAGAGCAGATAAAAAGCAGAGCTAGCTGTAGCAGAGCTGTATGTGTGTTTGATGTCCGTCTAGTCCACAGATGCCTTCATGAGGAAGTTTCATGAAACACTAGTTTGGAAAGTTTGGAAACAGTTCTGTTTTTTTCAATTGTGCTCTAAGTGAAAGTTTACAAATCAAGTCAGTCTCTCACACAAAAACCCATATACACCTAGCTATACACTCCCAATTACTCTCCTAATGAGACAGCCCTCTCCCTCCCTCCACTCTCTTTTTTCGTGTCCATTTCACCAACTTCTAACCCTTTCCACCCTCTCATCTCCCCTCCAGGCAGGAGATGCCAATATAGTCTCAAGTGTACACCTGACCCAAGAAGCTCACTCCTCACCAGTATCCCTTTCCAACCCATTGTCCAGTCCAATCCATGTCTGAACAGTTGGTTTTGGGAATGGTTCCTGTCCTGGGCCAACAGAAGGTCTGGGGGCCATGACCACCGGGGGTCTTCTAGTCTCACTCAGGCCATTAAGTCTGGCCTTATGAGAATGTGGGGTCTGCATCCCACTGCTCTCCTGCTCCCTCAGGGGTTCTGTGTTATGTTCCCTGTCAGGGCAGTCATCGGTTGTAGCTGGGTACCATCTAGTTCTTCTGGTCTCAGGATGATGTAGTCTCTGGTTCATGTGGCCCTTTCTGTCTCTTGGGCTTATATTCACCTTGTGTCCTTGGTGTTCTTCATTCTCCTTTGATCCAGGTGGGTTGAGGTCAATTGATGCATCTTAGATGGCTGCTTGCTAGCGTTTAAGACCCCAGACGCCACTCTTCAAAGTAGGATGCAGAACGTTTTCTTAATAGACTTTATTACGCCAATTGACTTAGATGTCCCCTGAAACCATGGTCCCCAGACCCCTGCCCCTGCTACGCTGGCCTTTGAAGCATTCAGTTTTTTCAGGAAACTTCTTTGCTTTTGGTTTAGTCCGATTGTGCTGTGACCTCCCCTGTATTGTGTGCTGTCTTTCCCTTCACCTAAAGTAGTTCTTATCTACTATCTAATTAGTGAATGCCCCTTTCCCACCCTCCCTCCCTCCCCCCTCAAGTAACCACGAAAGAATGTTTTCTTCTCAGTTTAAACTATTTCTCAAGTTCTTATAACAGTGGTCTTATACAAGTTGTCCTTTTGCAACTGACTAATTTCGCTCAGCATAATGCCTTCCAGTTTCCTCCATGTTATGAAATGTTTCACAGATTTCTCACTGTTCTTTATTGATGTGTAGTATTCCATTGTGTGAATATACCATAATTTATTTATGCATTCATCTGTTGATGGGCACCTTGGTTGTGCAAACAGTTCTTTATAGCTATTTTTTTTTAAAATTCATGAAATCCACATAAAAACTTGCTAAATATCTATTATTGTTTAATTTTATATTATAGGAAGTTGAGACTCAAAAAAATTAACGATTTTCCCAAGATTATATTGCCAATGTATGGTAGAGCTAAGGTTCAAATCCAAGTCAAGGCATGTGCTGTCATATCACCCTGTAATCAATTATACTTGAGTGTGTGGGAAGATATTATTAAAGCAAGGAATAATTAAGAAGAAGATTTCATAAAACTAAACTGATAGATAATTTGATTGACATTGATTCAGATAGGCATAAACCAAAACCAAACCCTTTGCCATCAAGTAGATTCCAACATAGGAACTTAATATATCCATTTCCTTTTTATTTGTTTAAATATAGTTTTCCTTTTTATGACTTAAGAATTAGGAATTAAATATCATTCCTGTACATTATCATTACCTTCTAGCTGTTCTTCATTCACCATCCTCCCTCTGCTCCATAGAGAGAAACATGACTTCAGTTGGCAACAATTCTTGAATTTAAAGATCATTATTCTACACTGAAATAACAGAGGTAGAATTGAGCTAGCCTGATTATTTAATCTTCTAATCCTCAGTTTAGGGGTCAGTACCTGAGGAGGAATGTTTGAGATTACACACTCTATTACACCAGCAATTTTTCACACCCACATTTTCTCAAATCAACACTTCAACTTGCATCCTTGAGGCTGATGAATTCTACAAACTCCTTCACGAATTAGATTTATACACTTCACCTTCTTACTCTTCTCTTGGTGTTGTATCTTAGCAGGTAAATTGCCAATCCCTTACATCACATATTCCCCTATTAACAAATACAAGCTTAAGCCCTAGTCACCATCCAAAACCTTGGAATACAGGGCAGGCCACTGGGTTCTTGGTCTTTATTTTGCGTACCAAAAAATATATATACATATATATATATATATATAGTTCCACTACAATTCATATTCTTGATTTTTTTCATTCGTGTTATGATGTCTTGTTCTACCCGTATCTTCTTAGCTCTTAGAGGCACTGTTACGCTGAAATTCAGATGTCCCTCAGGAAGCACATGCCTCATAAAATTCTCTATTCTCCTTCACCCAGCTATGGGGGCACCATGATCTTGCAGGTGGGACCCAAATCTATGGCAAACTTGTCACCTCTTTTGGTACCCCACTTCTAGTACAAGATTTTTTATCCATTAAAAAAAAACAGTGCCAGAAAGCTATATTTTGAATATTTAAAATGGAAAATCAAATTATATTGCCTTAACCATATATATATTTTCATATAAACAAAGTCTGGGATGGTGCAGCTACTAAAGGTTATGATCAAGGAATCTCCCAGCTTTCAGTTCCACTTTCATTAATATCTGTTCTCTGTCCTGTTGATCATAAGAAGACATTTCTTAAGGAAAAATCAGGTCTACACTCTTATCTCCTATTAAATTTTAGGTTGCAGTACACTTTAGGTTGGATTGTTCTATCGTCAATTTGGTTTTCCAGAATCCCCTTCTCTATACGTTTTCAATTTAGAATTTGCCAAAAGTGAAGTTGTACAAGATATGAGAGTTAGAAATAAAACAGTCATTAAACTCTGAAGATTGCTATTACTTAGAAGGGGCAAGAGAAAGATACGATGGTTTGTTATGTTCCATTTTGTTCTTGCTCTTCCCTGCTCTATATCTACACCTCCTTCTTGATTTCCAACCTGGCTGATCGAAGCAACCCCAGATCCACCACATTATTTCATTGCAAACTCACAGAAGTAAATTCAGAATACCCGTTGCCATCGAGTCGATTTCAGCTCATATTGAGTCAACAACATTCCATAAACTTCTGCAATAGCTCCATATCACAGTCCTACTCCAGCAGATAGACATGCAAATCCAACTTCTGGATTTCCATTTAAGATCAGACTCATTCATCATACCCGTGTTGTATGCTTTAATTCTTCCTTTCAAACTTTAATTCTCTAGTTCCTCACATAATTGTGTAAGGTCTAATTAATAAGTTCCTACAACAAATTTTGTTTTCAAAGTACTCAATTATTTAACTCTCTATTGGTATCAGAGTGGGATTGGCATAGAATTCCATGGGAAACAATTGGCATCCACAACAAAAGCATTGCAAGATTGCAAGAGTATACCTATTTATTTTAACAGAAACCAGGGGACTGTGTATGTGGGTGGAGCCAATGGAGGCTGAATAAGAGTAGAATGGACGCAATGTTGGATTGTGTCATAATTGTTGATATGGGTGGACTAAGCAAGTTTTAGGTTCAATATCCTGGATTCAATATGCTAGCTTCAGCAAGTGATAAGAGCTCTAATAGTCTGATTAGTTTACTGAATCCTGGACTCAAAAGTAGACTATACTGTGTTAAGTAAAATGCCGCGATGTCCTTGGAATGCGGTAGTGGAACATATTTATGTAGGGAGATGGGAGTACTAGAGTGGCTTTACTAGGTAATACCTGCTCACATACTTCTTCAACATGTCCCTGGTATGCCACGGAAGATACTGCCTCCACCAAGGTTTTGAGAAATCAATTGATGAGGGATTCCCAATAGAATATCTCTGTGATGAATATTTTCTGAAAGGCAGGGAATACTACAAGAACTACTTCCACTATCTGGGCTTCCTGAACTTGATGAGATTGCCAAGGTCTCATGGGCATCATTACTATAACAGGCAGCAGATGCAAACCAGTAATCAAAATGTCTTGAGCCTCAGAGATCTTTGACTTTGGCTAGTTGTTTATGGTGTACCTAGGACTGATAGATGGACAGCCTACTAGACAAGTGATTTGTATAAGGAGAAATAAGCTGCATTTTGTAAACAAAATAAAAGTCCCAGAGTTGACTTAGACTTTATCTGTCCCAAACTTGACCCAGTTGAAAGACTCAGAGTCTCTCGAATAAAGAGAATGCCAGGTCACCTCAAATAAAGACCCTGCTACACTACCACATTTATGCTAACTCCATTTTCCTGAATGTCCCCAGAGAGACCTGTGGACATTTTCTACGATGAATGTGCATCAGGGGAGGGAAAGGAAAATAACCAGACTTTTCAGGGATAACTGGACACACACTAGATTGACCTTGACTCTTGGAAGTCCCAGTCAGAATAGGGACTTAGATACATCAGGTGATTAGGGAATTTTAGCTTAGAACCCTAGTGGATCCCGTGAATCCATTAACTACTCTGTAGTTATTTTCCAAGTTCTGGAATACATGCTTAGAACGAATATGCTCAGCAACTGACACAATCATGACATTAGCTGACTACCACTTGAAGTGAAGACTATTAGGGGGGAAAAAAGTTGTAGCAGAAATCACTAGACCTGACTCTTCCTATCAAAGTAATAAAACAGAAGCAATACCACATTTATGGAAGGATTACAGTGACACCAATACCTGAAAGTGGCAGGGGTGTGACTGCTATCACATCCACATTCCACTAACTTATCCTGGAGAATGAAAGTGGATTATTGAAAGCTTAATCAAGTGATAACTGCAAGTGCAGCTGCTGTTCCAGGTGCAGTTTTATTGCTGGAACATATCACCTGGAAACTGGTAAGTGGCCTTGATATGGCAAGGGTCAAAACCAATTTGCTTTCAGCTGGCAGAGCCATCAGTGCACCTTCACTACCTACCAGCATAGTTTCCAGCTGATTCATAAGCTAAAGTTCCTTCTATTCTTAACAACAACAACACAACAAAGGGTTCTTCCAAGTATCACACAAACCGTTGTCATGCATCTCTCATCATCTTCATTTCAGAATTACATATGTTACTGCAAAACACAGATTCAAGACACCTGCCACAAAGTCAATACTGACACAGGGGTGAGGTAAGCAGCAAGAATGCTTTGTTGTATACCAGTATGTAAGAGACAGAGGGGAATGGGCTTCTCCAAAGTCTGTCTGTCTGCTGGAGATGGACCAGGGGGTTTCACAGGGTTAGGGGGCTTGAACAATCCGCAGAATGGCAGTTCCCCTTTGGGCGGGGGGGATGTATATTGACCACATTTCAGACATGATGACCTTCTGTGGGTATTCTTTAGAGGTCCTCTGATGCCATCCTGGTTTTCATTACAAGTTGGGTCCCCATAATCTGGTCGTCTCATCCCAGATCTTATTGATCCTTGTTCTGCTTGTTCAAGAGGAACATAGGTTAATTTTAAGCTTCATAAAATTATGGGGAATGGGAGAGAAGGGAGGAAACAAGCCACAAATCACAAAATCACCAGGATATGCAAAAGCGAACTATGTAGGCCTTGTAGAAACAATGCTACAATACCCGGGACATTAGGCCCCTACAGTATCTTTCTCATGCTACTCCATTCACATAAAGAGTAGACTTTCCCAGAACTTCTACTTTCTTCCAAATTTCTCACTCCTTAACCCTTAGCCCTTCATCAATCCTTACACTCCTACTAGTCTAGTAAAGGAAACTTTGTGGTGCAGTGGTTAAGAGCAAGGGCTGCTAACCAAATTGTTGGCAGTTTGAATCTACCATCCACTCTATGGAAACCATATAAGGTAGTTCTACTTTGTCCTACAGGATTACTATGAGTCTGAATCGACTTGATGGCAATGGGACTCTAGTAAAATTGATCTCTTCAAAGTCAACATGTATTTTAAGAACATTTTTTTAGTCTTAAGCTTCTAAAGTTCCCTGTAACAATAATGACTAGCAGTGATTTCAGTTCAGTTTATAATTTTAATTCTTCTATTAAATATATTGAAAGTTGAGTCCAAATCCATAGAGTTTTACATAGTACGAGTAAAGCACAATAGTGATCCTTAAAATACACAGCCTTTGAATAATTGTTGTTATTAGGTGCCATCAAGTCAGTTCCAACTCAAATGAACACTCTGTACAACAGAATGAAACACTGCTATGTCCTTCACCATCCTCACAGTGGTTGTCGTGCTTGAGCCCATTGTTGCAGCCACTTAGTCACTTTGTTTGTGAAACCTGACAAAGGGTCACAATATTTCCCATTTCCACTAGGCTAT
Organism: Loxodonta africana; assembly: GCF_030014295.1. Lineage (NCBI taxonomy): Eukaryota > Metazoa > Chordata > Mammalia > Proboscidea > Elephantidae > Loxodonta > Loxodonta africana. The sequence goes on from NC_087355.1 coordinate 64,975,628, forward strand.
AGCAGAAATTACTACTGCCTGGTATTTTATATTACTTAAAAATGTTTTTAGTAAAATATTTACTTATTAACAGTTCTCCCTGACTTCTTTGCTTCTGTAAAGGAGAAAATGAGCAGCGCTGTAGATAAAATCCTATCAATTCACATTTATTGCCGTATGTATTAGAGTCCTTCCAATGGCTAATTTTAAAATCAGGAGTTGAAAAACATAGAAAGTTTCACATTTCAAAATACTACACAGTAATATCAGTACACACTATTAAAAAAATGAGAATAGAGGAAATTATTTAACTTGTATATTAACAACATCCATCACCCTCCTGTCCAGTCATTGTACTGTGGTGGCTTGTGTGTTGCTATGATGTCTGGAGCTATGCCACCAGTATTACTTTGTTGTCGTTGCTAGTTGTTTTGGAGTTGTCTCTAACTCATGGCAACCCCATGTGTGCAGGATAGAACTGTGCTCCGTAGGATTTTCAAGGCTGTGTTATTACTCCTCTAAGACTGATCACTCCAAAGTTAACATGCATTTTGAGTCATTAGATAACCAGAGCTGGGCATTTCCACCAAGAAAGGACTATAAGCTTTCCAAATTTGAAACTTAAAAACAAAATTAGGACAGATTGGTTCATTCATACTGTAAACTTTCTTAATTCTTCTACCACAACCTTTCAATCACTAAACAACAAACTTAAACCAATCAGTGATCAAGACCTGGGGTCCCTGGAATAAAATTCAACAAAAACTGTGTTGTGTATTCCTAGGACTCATCACCAAGGGATCAAAGACAATGATGTAAAATTAAAACTAAATGTTTAAATTAAATTTTACTGAAAATGATTCTTTTCCATCAGGTCTATCTCAAATACCACACTGTATTCAGGGAGTCTTATTTTCCTCCCCAATACTTTGTTGTAAATTCTTCTGTGGCACCTATTCTGTTATTTTGAAAATGTCTGATATTTATTATTGACTGCTCCTTAAATTCAAGGACTAGGTTTGGTTTTGCTTTGCATTCCTTAAAGTTACCAGCACAATTCCAGTCTCATAATAAATACTCAGAAAGTAATTTGCTAAACTGAATTGTATCACAAGATCAATCAGATCAGTAGTGAAGAAACTCATGATTCTTAAATATATAAGTTTCATAACGTTTGTGCCTCAGCTGATGTTGGAACCATTTACAACTAGTCCATTGGAATAAACCTTATGAAAAAAAATCATTTCTAGGCTGTACTAAGCAACACAAATAAAAAGTTATTTAATTGATCTAAAGTTCTGTGGATTTTTTCATGAATGCAACTAATTTATCTTCATCTAGTTTGCCACATTTCTGAAAAACTCACAAACCAACCATTTGAAAAAATAAAATATTCAAAAGGAAAGAAAACCCTAACCAAACCCACTGCTGTCGAGTCAATTCCGACTCATAGCGACCAAATAGGACAGACTAGAACCGCCCCATAGAGTTTCCAAGGAGTGCCTGGTGGATTCAAACTGCCAACCTTTTGGTTAGCAGCTGTAGCTCTTAACCATTACTCTGCCGGGGTTTCCTCAAAAGGAAAGGAATATAAAAAAACATAATGAGGAAGCACCAAACCATCAAAATTTCATTTAGATATTTGACATGTAATAGCTGAGTCCCAAGTGTAAGATTAGGCTGAGAGTAATTCTTCACAATTATGAACAACTTGGCTTTGTAGAGTATCCATGTCACCAATCTGGAAATCATCTTAAGAGCTGTGAATCCAATAACCTACTGTAGGTCAAGTGGCCTAGGAAGTAACAGCCACTTGTTCCCACATGAAAGGGGAGAGCGATGGCCCCCTGAGTATCGGGTGATAAGAAATGCATGTTCTGGAACACATCTTGTGTAAGTCTACATATGCAAATTATTAAACTGTAACTTAATCAGTACTCGGATAACCAAATTACCAGCAATAATATCTTAAGTCCTTTTATTTGTAATATATTATTATATATATATACATGCTCACTAATCACCTGTCATATTTAATTCAAGGAATAAAAGACAACATTCAAGACAAAAAAGACAACTTTCTCTTTATTATCTGAGATACTTAAGGCAGTATCATATTATGACTCATTATTTTTTTTTTTGTTTGATTTAATTTAAACAATAAAAAATATCTAAGTATAATTTGGTAGTATTGTATTTCTTTCTCTTACTTACTACTTGAAGTGATAAGAATAGTTCTTTTTCTTTCCAATACACCCGGTAATTAGTACTATTTCAGATACTTTCTTTCTCCATCTTGTTTCTCAGGTAAGACTTCACTTTATGTTCTGCGAACCCTAAAAGGGATGGAGTGTAAAGAGTATGATAACATAATCCAATGTGGAAATGTTTCTCTATGTTAAAAGTTTCCCAGTTTTCTCAACACTTGAGTAACTGGGAATTGCTCCAAGTTTCTCCATATTGAATTTGGATCTATGTACAGCAGATTTAATTACACGCTATTACACTCAAGGATTAGCCTACTGTGGACAGAAATGACTTCTAACAAGAGATTTAACTCCCACTCAGTCAAAAACAAAAATAATACTAAGCTCACATATTTCAGACTATCTTAACCTAATCACTGCCCTTCCTGGTCTGTGTTGGGGCAGTCAATATAAGGTTGGCCGTATCACCTACAGTTTAATTCTGGCATTTAACATTGTATTTGTTTTTCTAAGTGCTCATTAGATGCTGAGCTTTTTGAGCTCATGCTGTGGAGTCAAACTGCTTAAACTGAATTCTGGGCTCCAACTTTGACCACACGTGTGAAGCGGGCTTAATCTCTCTAAACCTCAATTTAACATCTTTAAAATGGGGATATGTTTATTTCACCTGGTTGTTGTAAGATTTAAAAGATATCAGGTATATAAAGTACCTGACCTATTATCTAGCAAAGCATAAGCATTTAATAAATTCAAGTGATTTTTGTTGTCATCAATGTTTCCATTAATTTCGTTGTTCTCTGTTTTTCTAGTACACAGTTCACTACTTAGTACCTAATTTAATTTTCTGCTGATTTGAAACTGATTATAGAAAGATAATTTTACCTTCCTTTGTGTGTGCCCAGTAATAAAAACCGGATCTACAGAATGATGGTATTGTTTACAAGACTATAACTCCTATAAAGGAAGAACTTTTTTTATATTTTTTTTAATTTTCTCAAACTAGCAAAGTCTTGTACATAATTGTTACTCAAAGCATTGTTGGTGATATGTAAAGCATAGTTATTTGAACAAACTATTGAATGCACAGGCTGAAAATTTTAGTTATACCAGAATAGTTTTTTTTTTTTTTTAACTTTAATTTTTTTAAAACTTTAACCTAAAAATAAATAAGACTTTGGGATTGGGAAATAAAGATTTTTCTCCAAACCTTTAATAGTTTTTTAATAATGTGTGAACCCAGGAAAGCTCACAGTTGAGAGCTTGCAAAGAACCTTGCCTTATCTTTTTTTCCGCCTTATATTTTACACATTGCCTATTATAGTCTGACAAACTCAGATGCTTAATAAATGGCAGTTATTAAAGAGCAGTAAATCAGCAAGTCATTGACACAACACTATACTGGAAGAGCTGATCCTTATATACATTTTTCTCAGTTTTGTTTTGAAGCCCAAAGAAAAGGCTGCTATATTGCACGCCCAGTTCATAACCATTGGATAAAAACATAATGTGTATCAGTGCATTAAGGATTAATCACCTTATGTTATGAACCATTAAGCCAAACAAAGAATGTTTAATTAATTCAGTGCCACAGTTAAGTGACTATTCCTAACTTTCTGTAAATGATAATATTTATGGAACAAAAAAGAAAAGCTTTTTTTGTTGTAATTCCTTTAAAAAGAGTAAAGACTCAAAAACAGACAACTATTATTTGGCATAAAAAATTGTATTTCAATAACTTCTTAACAAATATTTTTATTATTTTAGGGTTTATGATGGAATCTGTCAATAAAAGATAACTAAAATTTATATTGAAAAGTCTTATTAATGCATAAAATAGAAATAACTGTACTATGTTGCTTTTCCCCCATGTGTCTGTCAGCTTATTGTACTGTGGAGGCTTGTGCGTGGCTGTGATGCTGGAAGCTATGCCACCGGTATTCAGATACCAGCAGGGTCACCCATGGAAGACAGGTTTCAGCTGAGCTTCCAGACTAGGGAGGAGGACCCGGCAGTCTACTTCTGAAAAGCATTAGCCAGTGAAAACCTTATGCATAGCAGCAGAACACTGTCTGATATAGTGCTGGAAGATGAGCCCCCCAGGTTGGAAGGCACTCAACAACAACAAAAGCAACAACAAGTCTCTTTTACAACAGCATGGCCTTTTGAAGAACGATGGTAAAATACAGTCAGATTAATTTTACTTTCACTATTATAAGTAATTTTTTGCATGCTGGAGCTCTAGTGGCACAGTGGTTAACAGCTCAGCCATTAACCAAAAGGTAAGTAGTTCAAATCCACCATTTGCTCTTTGGAAACCCTATGGGGCTGTTCTACTCTGTCCTATAGGGTCGCTATGAGTCGGAATCTACTCGATGGCGATATGTTTATGTATGCAATGATGCCTTGACCAGAAAGAAGTTTACCTGTATTTTATGGACTACATGAAAGCATTCAACTGTGTGATTCATAACAAGCTATAAATAACATTACAAATAATGAGAATTCCAAAATAACTGTTCTCATGCACAGCCTGCATGTGGATCAAGAGGCAGTTGTTCTAACACCACAAGGGGATACTGTGTAGCTCAAAATTCGTTTAAAAAGATTAGACTAAAAAAAAAATTATCACTTGGCCTATAAATTGTATTTCAAAAAACTTTATAATAAATGTTTTTTATCATTTAGGTTTTATTTAATAGCACACTGGCTAAATGCTATGTGCCTTGCAGAACAACATGGTAACTAGGTCATGGATGTTCTCAGTTGAGCTCTTTAATAGACAGTCTGAACATTGTTAATGTAAGAAAAATAATCCATTCCTTCTTGTTGCTACTGGATCTTTTCCTTAACTCAGAGATATTTCTTAAGAGAGGATCCTTCCAAACTTCTGTGTACAGTGATGTAGATCTATATACTGACACATTAGGGAATAGCTCCTTCATGCTGGTCCAAACTATCTTTTTCACAGATATCTGTAGTGTGGACAAAGCAATGTTGCTACTGATTTATTGAGCCTCTTTGCTAGAAGAATACTTCGTGTTGTTGTTGTTAGTTGCCATCAAGTCAGCTCTGACTCATGGAGACCCCATGTAAAACAGAATAAAATGTTGCCCAGCTCTGTGCCATCTTCACGTTCGTTGGTATGCTTGAGTCCATCGTTGAAGTCACTGTGTATTTTGAGTGCCTTCCAACCTCAGAGGCTCATCTTACAGCAGTATATCAGACAATATTCTGTTGTGATCTATAGGGTTTTCATTGGCTAATTTATGGAAGTAGATTGCCAGGTCTTTCTTCCTAGTCTGTCTTAATCTGGCAGCTCCACTGAAACTTATCCACTACGGGCGACCCTGTTGGTATTTGAAATATTAGTGGCAGAGCTTTTAGCAGCATCCCAACACCCAAGCCACCACAGAATGACAACCTGAAGGATGCATGATGGAATACTTCATAGAAAACACGTATTTGTTTTCCCTATAACAGAGCCTACTCTTGAACTTTATGTCAACAATATATATTGCAACATACTTTACACGTTCATATACCTAGTAGAATACCTACTAGTGATCCATTTATTGTTCCTCTGTCCACTGTTCCTTGTCCACAGTCCCATTGTTCCAGCTTACTTTGCATGGAAAGGACCTCTCCTCCTCCACCAAAAAAAAAAAAAATCAATATGCTACCAATTATATAGACAAATAAAAGTGAACTAAGATTCATACAACTTTCATTTTTAACCATCACATTGTCACTACTAGTTGGGACAAGTGGCTTTACCTTTCTGGGCTTCACTTTCTTTCTCTCTAAGATAAATTTCCCTTCTAACTCTAAGATTCTGCAAATGAATGAGGGAGGCTAAACTATAATTAACTGGTCCCAGTGGTGTTTCTAGTAAAAACAACAACAACAAAACAGAAAGCTCACACTACACTGCTATTGTGAAGATAGGACTAGTTTTGTATTTTTCCCATAGACCAGCTGGATATGTGGATGGCATGTTTAACATCAGACCACTGCACTGGCAATGTCTTTGGAAAGAAATAAACCATAGTTTTTAGGTAAAGGTAAATAATTGTATCTTAAATGCCTTTATTATATCAACAGTTATAATATTTAGCTTGAACTATTTAAGTTTAAGGAGTGGATTTGTATGTATGAATGCTATTCTCCACTCATTTTCAAAGCGAATTTTAATCACATATATTTCTGAGACCTATAGATAACTTCCCCTGGAGCATATGATAGAAACTCGTATTTAAATAGAAATACATTAGGGTTCAAATCCTGAAACTGAGGACTATGACTATCATGAAAAATATATTCCTCTTTGGTAAGTATTGCTCTACTGTCTACTTTCCTCAGATATATGATCAATTTTTAGAGTAATGTTTGTGTTATTTATCTGAATTGTAATAGGTTGATGTTAAACAACTACTTTTAAATATGTGGCTACATTTTCTTAAGTTATAATAAAATGTAATTGCCTATAACAATTTTAAATTTTTAGCCCTTCTCTCTTATAATCTAGGCTTTAATTTGGGTGAAGAGGTACATTTTCTACTCGTATCACATGTGTTAATTGGTAAGAATTTAAGAGAAAAAAAATTCAATAGGGTCCCTAATGCTCTTATTCAATTTTGAATTTGACACATCAGGAGGATAAATTGAACTGTGCTGAGTAAATACTTCATTAGAATTCACTTTGATGGAAAATTACCTTTTCATTTGGAGATAAAGATTATCTTTTTTAAATTCCATTTTTAACACCAAACAGTCTGGCAGTTTAAAAGTTAATGAGAAATTTGGTTGGAGAATTTCTACATGTTAGAAATTAATTTCTTAATTCTGATATGAATATGAAAATGATGAATGTCTATTTGAGATTATCATGAGGCATTTGATTCTATTTCCTTGTAACAGATACATATTTTCTTCTAATTTAGACAGCTTCACTTTTAATAGAAGGGGAGATACAGAGTGAAGCATATATGAACAGTCTTATCTAAAACTGAGTGTTTATTATACAACTTTTACTAATAACATTTCTCTAGTTCTTAATTAAGCATAGAAAATGCTGATTTTTGTTTTAACTCAATGATAAGTAATACCAATAAAATGCTTCCCAGATTACAGACAATCTGATATGTTGAAGGTAATTTCAGGTGTGGTAACTTCTAAATGATGGACAGAGTATTTTGTATACAGATATGTACAAGAAAAAAAAGATGATACATTTATAAGGATATGAAAAGGTCACAAAAATGTATTACTTCTAGGGATTTATTTTAAGGCCATTCATTACAGTTTCTTATTTGTACATTAATCAGTTCAATGAATTGAGTACCTACTACGTATCAGGAGTTTATAACTCTAACATTTGAAAATCATTAAATCTTCCTGCAAAAAAAGTTTCCGAAAATATAGTATTTAAAAAACTGTAGCAAATGTAGTAATGAATAAAAGAGATTTAAGGAGCTAACAGTTTATCAGTAATTTTACTTTTCTAAAAAATTAGGTACTGTCTGTAAATTATGGGTAAATAGGCTGGCTCCATTTCTTCAAGGTGGGACTTACTCCGTGGTGCAATTCAGGCTCTAAAGAACCCTTTGGAATTAGGCTAAATTTAGACTTGATTTGAGACCACTTCTTTGCTTCACTTCTTCTGCAGTCTTACCCAGCTTCCCCTATTCCCGCACAGATTTTAGTGTATAACATTTCCTCATTAAATTGCTTGCATAAACTACTTCTAGCGAACTTGACCTAAGACACATAGGCAATGTTTGAGGCACTGTTCATGTATTAAAGCATTTAACCATAACAACAATCCTAAAATGTAGATACTATAATTTTTCCCATTTTATAGATGAGGAAACTGAGGCAAAGCTAGGTTAAGTATTTTGTCCAAGAAGTGGAAAACTGGAAAAACAATAAAAGCTTATGTTTATTAAGCATGTAGTAGGCCAAACTTTTCACTAACTACAGCCTTACAATGACCATGTAGATCAATTATATTAGTAACCCCATTTATATATATAAAGCTTCATTCCTGATGAAATGCGGATTAGTGGTTCAGGGCTCAGGCTTTACAGTCATCCTGATTAGGTTCAAATCTAAACTCTTTTATTTCAAGGTTGAGTACTTTTGGACATGCATTCCTTCAATTTTTTGTTTGTTGTTTTTTAATCTGTATATGAATACAAACTATAATAAATAGTATCAGTTGCTGTAACTAAAATAAAACTGGAGAATTCCTAAACTGAAAAAGTAAAAACTCTGTAACACCTTTGCCCAAGGCCTACTGCCACTGAGTCAATTCCAAATCATAACAACCCCACAGGATTTTCAAGGCTGTAAATCTCTACAGAAGCAGACTGCCACATCCTTCTCCAGCAGGGCCACTGGTGGTTTTGAATCGCCAACCTTTTGGTTAGCAGTCGATCACTTTTACCACTGCGCTTACTCACTGAAAACTGGAAAATTCTGGAAAGAAAAGATAGAGAAAGGTGAAGCATGGAATTTGTCTGGAAGATCTCTGAGCATGCATGCACAAAGCACACTCTAAGCAGCTCGGAAAAGAAAAAGAAAAAGAAAAAAACTTAAGAGCTGAATTGATATTTGAGCTGCCACCTAAGATACAGAGTTCATAGTCTGAGCCCAAAGTAGTCAGTTGCCTGCAAAACAAAAACAACACGCTTCAGAGAAATGTAACAACAAAAAGTCTTTACAACACTAGCTTTTACAATGCCTAGGGTATCATTCAGAATAACCTGACATAAGAAGAACCAAGAAAATATAGCATATTCTCAAGAGAAAAAACAATGAACCAAGACCAACCCCATGTTAATATGACCCGATATAGGAATTTGAAGACAGGATTTTAAAAGTAGCTTTTATAAATATGGAGCCCTGGTGATGCAGTGGTTAAGACCTCAACTGCCAACCAAAATGTCAGTAGTTCAAATCTACCAACCCCTTGGGGCAGTTCTACTCTGTCCTGTAGGGTCACCATGAATTGGAATTAACTCGACAGCAACGTGTTTGAGTTTTTCATTTTTGCTTTTCATAAATATGCTCAATAAAGTAAAGGAATATATGCTTGCAATGAATAAAAACTAGCAAATGTCTTCATGACTTAGAGCTAGGCTGTATTTTTCTTTCATGTCACAGAAAGCAATAACCATAAAGGAAAAATACATGTTAGGCTTCATCAACATTAAAAACTTCTCATGAGAACACACCATTAACAAAATAAACAGTCAATTCATGGACTTGGAAAAACATTATTCATAAAATTTATATCTAAAAAGGTCTATTATCCAGGATATATAAAGAATCTCTGCAACTCAATAATTAAAAGATAAACAACTCATGAAAAATGTATAAACATTTGAATAGACATGTCACAAAAGAAGATATACAAATGGCCAATAAGCACATTTAAAAAAAAAAACACAGCATCATTAATGAAAAGGGAAATGCAAATTAAAACCATAATGAGATAGCTCTTCGTACTCAACAGAATGACTGTAATTCAAAAGATTGACAAAACTAAGTGTGGGTGAGTTACGGAGCAACTGAAATCTTATATATACTTGGAGGGGATGTAAATTGCACAATCACTTTGGAAAAAATCTAGTTTTTTTTTATATATGTAAATATAGACTACCCTATAATTTAGCAGTTCCACTCCTAATTGTTTACTTGGAAAAATGAAGACATGTGTCCACAAAAATATTTTATAAGACTTTCATAGTAGCCTTATTCATAATAGCCAAAAACTTAAAACAGTCTGCACTTCCATTAATAACACAATAGATAAACAAACTCATGTATTCACAGTGTGAATGATATATGCAAGAACATGAATTAATCTCAAAATTATTGTTCTGAGTGAAAGCAGTTTTAAATAAAGAGTACATAGTAAATAACCTCATTAATATGAAATTTTGAGAGTGACAATTTATATGGTGAAAAAATTAGAAAAGTGGTTGCCTCTGAAAGATGTTCTATATCTTGATAGGAGTTTGGGTTACACGGATTTTGTACCCTTAAGATTTCTACATGTATCTATATATCTATGTACCTATCTATCAGTCTGTCTCTCTATAAAATACATATAAATTTTAGACCAAAACTGAAAAGTTAAAACAAACATAAGCACTAGTTAATGGCATGCATGCTGAATGAAGTATGCAACAGGTAATACATGTTTGAAATTTTCTTGGAAATAAGAATCGAGGAGTTGCTAGAAGGACGGATTAATATGTGGTAAGTATTTTTTTTTTTTTTAAGTAACTACAGTAAAATATTAACAGCAAAAAGTAAGCATTGGGCACGTGAGTATTCACTGTAAAACTCTTTCAATTGTGCTGTATGTTTAAATTTTTTTCTAAATAAATGTTCAGAAGAAAAGAACTGAAGAGTTGCTAAGCTAGGGTGGCATAGTTAATGAACAATTATTATTTATTAATGTTTTGCTTCTTGCCAAGAACTGTTAAGAACTCTATATTATTTCATTCAATCTTTACAACAATTATGTGTAACAGTTATGGTAAAATTCATATTATGGATGAGGAAACTGTATCCTTAGATCTGTTAATTGAATAATGTATGACTACATGATGAATAAAGGATATACTGGGAGAGGAGTCCAGGCTGCCTGAAGACAGAGCCAACACCCTTAAATATAACCACCGTCCATTACCCGTTGCCCTCAAGTTGATTCTGACTCCTAGCAACCCTATAGGATGGAGCAGAACTGCCCCATAGAGTTTCCAACGGGTACCTGGTGGATTTTAACTGCCGACCTTTTGGTTAACAGCCATAGCACTTAATCACTACACCACCAGGGTTTCCGTATAACCACCACAGCACACAACTTAGTGAAAAGTTTGAGAATTTGTGAAAGATAGGGAGATATATTAGATAATATTATGCGGCCAATGTCGTTACTGCTGAGAATCTTGTAAAATGTTCACAGTTAAAAAGAAATTCCAATAACAAAAATAAAGAAATAAGTTACAAAAGGCTATTTGGGTAGAGACAGGCTGGAGGAGAAAACAGACATAGTTTTGATATTCAAAGCAAAGGTGTCCACCAGTGACAAGAAGTTTTGAAAATGGGACTAAGAAATACCCTAAGAATTTTAAATTTGTTTTATAAATCACTTCCTTAGAAGTGGCTGTTGAAGCTGTGAAGCAAGTTGGAGCAACAGAAGAAATTAGTTCTGTGTAAAAAAGGAAGAGAAGAAAATACGAAATAAAGAAGGGCCTGGAAATGAAGGAAGACGAAAACAGGAAAGAAAAAAAAAATTGAAAGAAGGGAAGAAAAGCCATGGGTTGAGCAGTACTCAACAAGAAAAGTAACTATGTAGTTGGAGCTTAGTGAAGTGATGAACTTGCATGCAGTCTCATAACACTTTCTTCTTAACACTAGTGAATATGATCCCAGAAGCAATCCCAGAAAGCAAATGATCATTTTGGATCGATCACCTCAAGGGTAAAACCCAAAACCAAACCCAGTGCCATCGAGTCAGTTCAGACTCACAGCGACCCTATAGGACAGAGTAGAACTCTCCCATAGAGTTTCCAAGGAGCGCCTGGCGAATTTGAACTGCCGACCTTTTGGTTAGCAGCTGTAGCACTTAACCACTATGCCACCAGGGTTTCCTCAAGGGTAAAGCGTGCCTATTTTTTGCCAGGTACGATCTGAGGAACTGAAAATACAGGGATAAATGCTAATGGAATCCTCAGTTAGAATATATTATACCCATGTGCAGAAACCGTGATAGTGTAGTGGTTAAGAGCTATGGCTGCAAACCAAAAGGTCAGCAGTTCAAATCTACCAAGCGCTCCTTGGAAACCCTACAGGGCAGTTCTACTCTGTCCTATAGGGTTGCTATGAGTCAGAATCGACTCAACAGCTCCTTTTTTTTTTAATTTTTTTTTAATACACTTACGTGAGGAATGAGAGATATGGAATTAAGTATTGACAATACTTTGGATCCAGTAAAAAGAGAGGGTGTTGGGAGTTAGTAAAACTGTTCCTTTCTTGAGAGCAAGAAATCACATCCTGTACTCTAATTTCTAGCACAGACTTTGTGAATGTCTTTGGTCAATATATAGTTATTGAATTTAATCAGATTAATGTGATTTTTTTTTTATGCGATTTAGAGTATGGCAGTATCAATACAAGAATTCTGAGATTCAGAATTGTGACATTCATGTCTCTGACTAAACTCCCTGAAAGAAGGTAAAATTGGAGTTACGGTTCTTTAGTTCATTCTGACATTTGAGGTCCCATTGGTGACACGGTATCTACTGCTGAGCAATGAAGTGGTGGCGGGTTTGCCCTTTTTTGATCTCTTCACTCTCTGTGTAGCGTTAAGCAGAATGTAGCCCCAGGAGCAGTATTCTATAACCACTTTCAATTCAATTCTGCTTTATCAATGAAATTTTTGAGTCTCAAGGCATAGCTTTATACTATACAGTCTGACAAATGATCTCAATTTTCTTCAAGTTTATTGCTAACTTGTAACCACTGACTCAGCGTAACTATTCAGCATACTTTCTTATGATAAGCGAGTTTCCTGAACACGGTTATCAGCATGTGGCAGATTCTATATGACTGCTTCAAGGACTTTTGTGGAGGCCTGCATATGATTGAGAATTCATGAGCTGCTCCACACTTGCGTCTCTTCTCTGATTGCACACATTTAGCAAATGGTGCAGTGAGCTTTCAAAGGCTGGGTGGGAATTACTTATTGCTCCACAGTTCTTGTCAAAAGAAATGTTCTTTACAATATAATCAAATTACATCAAGGTGAAAACCTTTTCTGATAATAAGTACATTTACATTTTTCTGGGAAACGATAGATTCCTATTCAAACTAATTAGAAAATTCATATCTGCTATTGCTTTAGTTCCTTGGAAACTCGATGGGGCAGTTCTACTCTGTCTTATAGGGTCACTGTGAGTCAGAATTGACTCGACGGCAGTGGGTTGGGTTATTGCTTTATTTACTAGGATCTTCACAGCCTATGTCTTTTTAGAGACACTATTCTCTCTGACTATACGGTATAGCCAATTTCCCAGATTTCTTTTCTGTTTTTTTTTTTTTTTTTTTCCTAAGAACACAGGAGATAACTAATAAATCTTGATATCATTAAAACAACTATGAGAGAATGCCCATCTTGATAGAGAATAGTTTATTAATAATGTTAAAAGAGATATAAATTTAAAACCCTTGAAAAGTACCTTGTCCATTTAGTAAATAGTTGTTTTATAATCAGAACAATAATTAATATTTTACTCTGTAGTATCCTATGCCTTCTTTGGACTCAGACACTATCATCATGCTAAAGGCTGATTATCATCTTATATACATTAAACATGGCATATTAGTCTTAGATAACTAAACTTAAGTCAAATTTTAGTACAAGGAACAAATTTATATTCTTTACCATTTTGAGCTATAGGGAGAGTAGAAGAATTAATTTGTAAAGGAATTTCTAACCACTGGTTAGATACGGAAACCCTGGTAGCATAGTGGTTAAGAGTCTGGCTGCTAACAAAAGGTTGGCAGTTTGATTCCACCAGGTGCTCCTTGGAAACCGTACGGGGCAGTTCTACTCTGTCTTACGGGGTTGTTATGAGTTGGAATCAAATCAACTCAATGACAACAGGTTTTATTTTTGGTTTGGTTTTAATTAGGTATATTTAATTTCAGCTTTCTAATAAGTCTCGGTTACAAATAACTTAAGTATGCACGAGAAGCACTTTGCTCTGTTTGAGAGTTACATCTGTGCTTCCCAGAGCTTGAAAGAAAACTGGGCCCTAAATGGACTGCTAGTTAAAGTTTTAGGGGGTTTTGTTGTAACCTGAACATAAGCTTTTTAAATAAACAATGGAGTTTATAGCCCTTAGTGTGAAAGTTTAACAGATCTATGTCTAATGAATTCCTGTACGGGTGACCCAAATACAGAAAGTGGTGTGGAGGGTTCAGTAGATAACGAATATAACTAAACATTAAACCAGGTTACCAGCACCTGGAGGTCTTGTAATATCTAAAAGTTCCCACAGTCATTCAAAACTTTTGTCTCATTTTACAGAGACTTGTTTTTGAGGAATCAAATGTCAGGTAAAAACTATATATACATGTATATATTAAAATATATGTATACACAAACATGTGAGTATATCCATGAAACACCTCTGAATAGAAAACAAAACTCTAATAATAGTGATTCCTTCAAAGAAAGAGAATTTGGAAGCTGGGAGAAATGTTTAGGAAGATTTAAGTTGTATTGTCTGCCCTATATAACTTGCAAATTGTATATATTATGCATCCATAAAGCAAATAAGTATAGTTTTACTGTAAATTTGTCTACTATTTTAACCTTGTCTGTCCTGCTATACACTTTCTTCTAAAATGACAAAAGGTATTTGAAGCAAGTTTTGCTATTTAAATTTCATCAGAATGATTCCTTCCACTTTTATTTGTAATTCTCTTTACAACTTAATTACATTAAATCCAACTACCTAATGTTGTTGTTGTTAGGTACCATCATGTTGGTTCTGACTCATAGTGACCCTGTGTACCACAGAACGAAACACTGCCCGGTCCTGCGCCATTCTTATGCTTGAGCCCATTGTTGCAGCCACTGTTTCAATCCACCTTGTTGAGGGTCTTCCTCTTTCCCTCTAGCCCTGTACTTTACGAAGCATGATGTCTTTCTCTAGGAACTGATCCTTCCTGACAACAGGTCCAAAGTACATAAGATGCAGCCTCGCCATCCTTGCTTCTAAGGAGCATTCTGGTTGTACTTCCTCCAACGCAGATTTGTTCGTTCTCTTGGCAGTCCATGGTTTATTCAATATTCTTCGCCCTCACCACAATTCAAAGGCATCAATTCTTCTTCGTTCTTTCATATTCATTGTCCAGCTTTCACATGCATATGATGAGATTGAAAATACCATGGCTTGGGTCAGGCACACCTTAGTCTTCATGGTGACATCTTTGCTTTTCAATACTACCTAACACTAAAGATAATGTCTTAGGTACATCAAGTGCCTTACATCTTAAAATTTCAAAGAACTTATAGTCCCTATAGTCCCATTTTCCTTACGATAGGTCCTTTAGGAAGTGAACCATACTATCACCTACAAAACATTAAAAAACAAAAACCAATAAAGAATATTACATTCAGGTTTTGGCTGTATAATTGATTGTTAGAAAGTGAATCACATGGTCTTTTCTCATTTGGTACCTATACGGTATAAAGCGAAATTTGACCAGTTAGAAAACTGGTCTGTTTGAATTGGTCAAGGTACATATAAAACGAACATTAATATGTCCAAATCAGTGAACACTACCCTGTCTATCAGTGTACATTTTCCCAAGAAAAAATTAGTTGCAGAGGTAAGAGGAGTCTGAAGAATCGTGAGAAGGCATACAGTTCTGTGCTTACCAGTAGTTAAAGTACAGCCTGAGTTAATCATGTTCCCCATTTCATGGAATACTTCCATCCTTTGCCCATAAAACACTTAGCTCTCTTTTGTATTTATTTACCACTTCATCTGCACCCATTAATATATTTATATGTTTATATGTTTGTTATATGTCACTGAATATGTCTTAGTAAAGCATATCATTTTATTTTTTTGTTTTACAAGTTTCCTTCCAAAATTTATTATTTGTTACTGAACTGATATTTTATGCTATCATTCAACAGACATTCTTAATTTTGAGGTAATCAAATTAAGTTTTGCACTGCCTATTATATGTTTTCATTGGGTTGCCTGTTACAAAGTATAAATCCCAGGCATATTTTCCTCTAGAACCTTTGTAATTGTACCTGTCACATTCAGGTACTTAATCTAATTATATATACAATTAGATTATATGATGTGAAGTAAAGATAAAGCTTTACTTTCAGTAATAAGCTGTTCATATATGTGTATAAGGTTTCTGTGTGGTGCAGTTTGTACTCCACCAACTAAGAGTTGGTGGTTCAAACCTACCCAGTGGCACGAGGGAAAAAAGATCAGGCAATCAGCTCTGTAAAGATCATAACCAAGAACACTTATTGAGCAGTTCTACTGTGAAACACATGGAGTCACCATGAGTTGGAATGCACTCAATGGCAATAGGTTTGCTTTGGGTTTTATAGGTATATAGACAATGACCCAATATTAACTTTGCCGTATGTTGAACAATCTTTCCCACTGAATTATTGTGCCACATTTATTACTTACAACCGGATGTGTTACCAACCTCTACGTTCCTCTTTTTGACTTTTGTAAAACTAGTTTAATGCTTTATTTCTAAATATTATTAGTATCTGGCGGGATACTTCTTCCTCTTAGCTTGTTTTCTTTATCTGGAAGGGTTATCATTAGAGTTTCATTTTTCCTTTATAAATCATAGCATGTACTTATTTCATTTCACAAAATATCTTGCTGGAATTTATATTGGGATTTCACAGAAATTACATTTAAAATTCTGTTGCTCCATCCATACACGTACTTTATTACCTTATTTTGCCAGATCTTCTTTTAAGTTATTTGTGTCTAGGTCTTGGAAAAAGTTGATAATTCTGCTTTTTCTGTAAATGGAATCTTATTTACTATTTCATTTTCTAGAAGTGTATTCTTGGTATAGAGAAAGTTTATTACTTTTTATAAGTTGATATTTCCAGCAAAATTGCCTAAATCCATTATTGGTTTAATTATTTTAAATACATTTTCCAGTGATACTGTTTGGTATCCTATGTTATTAAGTTATATTGTCTGCAAGTAATAAGAATTTTATCATTTAACCTCCAACCCAGCTACCTCTTTTTTAGTTATATTATTTTGACTATAATATCCACAGTGTTGTTATACAATACCAGTGAAGCTTCTATCCTTTATTGCTTTTTTCCCCCAAATTAGTAGCAACACAAAGGTTTGATGTCAATTTCTGGCAGCTAGTCTGTCAAGTTGAAGAGTTTGTTTCCTATTACAAACTCTCATTTTTTTAATCACAAATAGGTAATGAACATTTTTCAGATGCTTTTTCATTCTCTGTTGGGATATAATCGAATTTCTTCTTTGGTCAATTAATGTGATGAATTACTTAGAATTTGTAATGTTATTATTAACATATGTTACTATTATATAATATTTTATATACACACAAGTGGATACTTACAGCATATATATAAAAATTTGAAAATAATGAAACAAAAGTTCTGTTTTCAGTAATGATAGAGTTTTGGTCCAATTAATGATAGAGTAAATAAAAAAAAAATTTTTTTTTTTTTTTTAGCTTCTATTAATTGGACCCTACTATAAGGTCGCTGGAAGCCCTGCTGGTCTTAGTGGTTAAGTGATACAGCTGCTAACCAAAAGATTGGCAGTTCAGATCCACCAGGCTCTCCTTGGAAGTTCTGTGGGGCAGTTCTACTCTGTCCTATAGGGTCACCATGAGTCAGAATCAACTCTACTGCAACGAGTTTGGTTTTTGTAAAGTCACTATGAGTCAGAATCGACTCGATGGCAACTGTTTTTTTTTTTTTAACTGGTAGCTGAAAAATAATAACTCTTGACCAAATATGTAGTAACAATTAACTAAAGATCCTGGAGAGCAAACAAAAGAGACCAGGCTCTGGACGGGATTTGACCCTTGAAAAAAGGAAATGGCAGGCAGGATCTCTGTTTATATAGCCTATCAAAAAAGAAAAAAACAGAAAAAAAAAAACTTTTTTTTTTTTTTTTTTGATAGGCTTAGTGAGATTAATTTCCCATTCCATCCAGTGAAGGACAGCTAGAATTTAAATAGTCACAGTGTTTGCAGGCTTGAGGGTTAGAGAAAGAAGTTTGGAGGTGGAAAAGTGTCTGGAATCTGAGACCAGTGGTACAGAAATAAAGAAATCACAGAAGATGAAGTCATAAAATCTGCAGATAAACTCCACCCAAATCCTTGCCTGTCTTCTGACTATGCATTTGCTAGGGAAATTCCCCTGAACCTACTGATAAGAAACAGCTGAAAAACTGAAAGAGTTAAACAGAGATTTCAGCTTCTGCCAACTACCATGGTGGAGTTCTTACCAGCTCAGTTAAATGCCTACTGCATATTGTATAATTTTTATTGTATACTAGATTTAAAGAGACTTAGGAAAATGGAGTTCATATCAAGAGAAAAAGAAGTCAAATAAAAACAATTCCAGATTACCCAAATTGTAGAATTAGCAACTAAGGACCTCTAAAGTATCTATTATAAATTTTAAATATTTTAAGTAGTTTGAATAAACTGTAGTTCCCAGTGCATAAACATATGGGGAATATAAGGCAATCTAGCATCTATGCGATTGGAGTCCCAGAAGGAGAGGAGAAAGAGGGTGGGCAAAAAGTAGTTTTTAAAATAAATCATGACAAAAATTTCCCATATTCTAAAATAATGCTCTGAAATAATACAATAAATTTACCTTTTTTTTTTTTCTATTTTCTCTTGTCACTACACTGTCTCTTAAACTATTATGTAATATTCTCTTAAGGCATTACTGAGAAGAGAAAGGTCCAAATATGTTCTTTAGCATAAATGATAAAACTGTATTTTCCCCATCCATCCATTTTATTACATTTCATTTCATGCCAGATGCTATGACTGGCACTGGGTTAATAAATATGAGAAAAGAATGTTGAACGGAGGCACTCACAAACAAAAAGGAAAGTCCCGTCTGCAGACAAGAGGAATATAACTCAATATAACATGCCTGAGGGAATACAGAGGAGGCTATTAACCAATTTCAGCAAGAAGGATTGAGGAAGATTTCACAGAGTGGTAATATTTGGACTGGACCTGGAAAAAAGGGAAGGGAAGGAGTGCAGGTAAATAAAGCAATTTTAAATATGGGAAAAACTTGGCATATATAGGGAAAAAAAATTAGTTAAGCATTTTTAGCACAAGACATATTAAAGGAAGACTGTGGAAATGATATGGACATGGATAGGCATGTATGAGCATTATATGTCATAGGGATAAATTTTAACATTATCCTATAATCAATAAAACCTAATAAAAGTTTTAAAACAATAAAGAAGCATAACTAGATTTGTACTACAGAGAGATCACATTAAGGGAGAGGCAGGTACACTAGTGGAGATGGAAAAACTACAGATGTAAGGCCAGGTAGAAAGTCAATGTAATAGTTTGAATATAGTATTATGATAATGTGCAACAAATCAACGGCTAGAGATAAGTCAGATTCAAGAGATTTTAAGAGAGAGCTTCAAATCACACATGTTGGAGGATATGATATAATCAATGAATGACTATTCATTGAATAAACTAGATTATTAGAATACAAAATGAACAGAGGAAGAATAATTATTCAAATAAGCAAACTTGGTAGAAGATGGTGTCATTAATGATAGAAGTTTAAATAGAAAGGTCAGTGTTCATGTACATATCACAAGAATATGAGAAAGGGGGAAAGGGCATAGTGGAGAAACACAGATTTGAAATATTTGGAGATACTTTGGTTCAGGTCTCGTAATCACGGAACCAGATAGCAAGGCAAATTTTGCTTAATGTCAACTGTGATTTTTTTAAGACAGCCTATTTTGAGCAAGTATATGTAGAACATATACAGTAAACAAATAATATGGTAAATCACTATTTGAATTCTATTTTCACCACATATTATCCCTGTGAATATTAAATATAACATGGACTACCAGAAGAGTAAACAAATCTGTGTTGGAAGAAGTACAGCCAGAATGCTTCTTAGAAGCAGGATGGTGAGACTTGTTTCACTTACTTTGGATATGTTATCAGGAGGGACCAGTCTCCAGAGAAGGACATCAAGCTTGATAAAGTAGAGAGTAAGGAAAAAAGAGGGAGACCTTCAATGAGATGAATTGACACAGTGGAACAACAATGGGCTCGAACATAGCAAAGATTGTGAGGATTGCACAAGACCCTGAAATATTTCTGTTGTACATAGGATTTCGTTTCAATGGCATCTAACAACAACCACATTATCCCTGTGACATTGGTCAAATTCCTTGTTTACACTAAATTTTTCAATCTATAAAATAGGTAAAACTGTATTTAACACACGGCTGTTGTTAGGTGCGGTCGAGTCAGTTCCGACTCATAGCGACCCTATGCACAACAGAACGAAACACTGCCTGGTCCTGCGCCATCCTTAAAATTGTTGTTATGCTTGAGCTCATTGTGGCAGCCACCGTGTCAATCCACCTTGTTGAGGGTCTTCCTCTTTTCCACTGACCCTGTACTCTTCCAAGCGTGATGTCCTTCTCCAGGGACTGATCCCTCCTGACAACATGTCCAAAGTATGTAAGACGCAGTCTCGCCATCCTTGTTTCTAGGGAGCATTCTGATTGTACTTCTTCTAAGACGGATATGTTCGTTCTTTTGGCAGTCCATGGTATATTCAATATTCTTCGCCAACACCACAATTCAAAGGTGTCAATTCTTCTTTGGTCTTCCTTATTCACTCTCCAGCTTTCACATGTGTATGATGCGATTGAAAATACCAGGGCTTGGGTCAGGCGCACCTTAGTCTTCAAGGTGACATCTATGCTCTTCAACACTTTAAAGAGGTCCTTTGCAGGATATTTATCCAATGAAACGCATCTTTTGATTTCTTGACTGCTGCTTCTGTGGCTGTTGATTGTGGATCCAAGTAAAATGAAATCTTTGACAACTTCAAACTTTCTCCATTTAGCATGATGTTACTCATTGGTCCAGAATACAGGGTGGTTGAAAGAAATAAAGAAAATCACATGTAAAACCTCTTGCCATATGTTTAACATGAAATAAGTACTTATTAAATAATACTTATTTTTCATACTAGAAAACACCTTGAAACATTTCTTAGTGTATTCTTATGTGTATTTCCTGGAACACAGCAAAATCAGAGTAGGAAGATTAAATTTCTCTATTGGATGAATAAAAAAGTATTTCATAAGTGTTTTATTAGGTAAATGGCCTCCATTATATCCCCCAAATTACAACCTTCCCTATCAACAAACAAAAACTACTTCAGTAAACACTCAATTAATCACAATTTAGTTACTTAAGAATGTGAGTTCCAACTTTCAGTCTTTTCTTGTTTCTCCTCTATCTTTTCCATCGTATTATTTTACACACATGTATGCCTCATTATTTCTACTATTCCTCTGAGAATTTCTTCCCCAGGATTGTGAGTCTTTGTTCTCCTGCCTTCCCGTTCTCTTTAACAAGCCTCTGTAAACTTTTGTAGCTGTAGCTTATCCACACTTCCTTTCACACAATACTTGCCAGTTGGCTCCAAAAATGTTTTGCTATGGAGGATTCAAAGACTAGGTTTTGCCTTGTCTCAAGATTAGAAAAAACTTTCCTGTATAATATATCTTAAGTTTTCTAACTCCTGGTCAAGAATATATTCTCATATCTAAATGGAATTTCTAAAATATAAGTTAAGCTCAGTCATTACTGGAGAAAGAAAAATGACTACATTAAAGTCAATCTGCTTCTTAAAAACTATTGTTAGTAAATAATTTTTTTCCCTGAAGAAGAGAACCACGTGGAATGTGTAAATCAGTGTTCTCAATTCTGACTCAATGCCTCTTTTTTAAAACAAATATGCCTTAATTCTAACTCTACTATTCTAAAATTAACAAATAAAAAAGTCTATCCACACACATGATTTTTTAAAACAATAATAGCCACTGTAATATTGTAAATAAATAAAATGCAAATAATTTATAATTAAATTACATAAATTTTAATATATAAAAGCTCAGACATTGCCTTGCTAGAGGACAAAACAAAATGGGCACATGCCTGCACATTCCTACAATGTAAGAAATGTATTATTAGAAGCAATTCCATTTACATACAAGAATGGGACATTAGAATAAGAACTATTGTTTCATTAAGTCAGTAATGGGTGAGACTTTCTTGAATATGGTAAGAGAAAGAGAAAAAGTAGTTTCAATTGAAATGAACACTGTTAAACCAAGTGAAGAATTTTAAAGTGTGTAAAACAAGAAATACACTGTCACAAATGAGCTAGACTTTATTGCTAAAGGTCAAAAAAAAAAAAAAACCCATTGCCATTGAATTGATTCCCACTCATAGCGATATTATAGGACAGATTAGAACTGCCCCATAGAGTTTCCAAAGAGTGCCTGGTGGATTCGAACTGCTGACCTTTTGGTTAGCAGCTACATCTCTTAACCACTACACCACCAGGGTTTCCAATTGATAAGGGTAGTATCTACATAATTCTGGATGTTAGAGCATAGTGTATGTAAGTGATGTAGAAAAAAAAAAAAAAAAACTCTTATCTTGAATTCCTAACACCTGTACAGGCATACTTTCAGGCTGTAGAATTTAAAAATATTTTAAAAGAAATATATTTTAATTGGTAAAGAGTAATAAATGATGACTTGGAAAGAAAAGGAGAAAACAAGAAGCTAGACAGTGGGAGTCCTCTGGGAACAATACCAGAAGACTAAAAAATAAAATAGACAACCCAATAATAAACATCAAATTTCGATATGCAATTTTCGCATCATAGATTTAGCCATTGTTACAATTATTGATATATAGAATGTTAAGAAAAATTAAATTTCTTTTTACCAACTATTATATTTCTTATGACACTACTAATTGAATAGTCTTTTATTAAAAGTCTGTTTAAATTGTGATTTATGTTTAAATAGAATTCAATGAGCAACTATGTGAATGCCTAGTAAGCCATTCAAAAATTGTGTTAAAATTGAAAGAATTTTTCATTTTTTGAGACTGTGTTTCTATTCCAGTTGTGCTTTGCAATAACTGTGATAACAAAAAAGCCCCTGCAGATTTAAAAAATGCCATCTTGGAGAAAACCAGTGCCACTTGCATTGACAACACAGTTATATAAGGCATTTCAACTCCTTCATGAGTTTATGCCAATATAACATGGAAATTATTCTTAGAAAAATGGGGAAAATATTGACGAACCTATTATAAGGAGGTGATAGAGCATGTGGTTTTCTTAAATCATATAAGCAAGTTTCAAACACAAAATAACCAGTTACAAGATTAAAAAATATTGGACAAGTTAATTATTCCCACTTATGTTCAGTTCTAGGATGATCAATCATCTTGGTTTGCTTGGTACTTTCCTGGTTTTAGTACTGTAAGACCCATATTGAGAGATTCATTTGTTCCATGCAAATGGACACAGTTGATTACTCTAGTTCCCCAATGGTAGAATGGACTGTAATCACAGGGTTTTTCTGAGGTTAAGTTGTTAAATAAGAAAAGGTTTTTTTTTGTTTTTTTTTTCCAGTGTCCACCTGATTTAATTAGCTCACTCTTCATCAGCATCTCTCTCCCCCCCGCTGACCAGTCCTTATCATGTCTGATGAGTTGTCTTCGGGGATGGTTCCTGTCCTGTGCCATCAGAAGGTCTGGGGAGCATTGCCTCCGGGATTCCTCTAGTCCCAGTCATACCATTAAGTATGGTCTTTTTATGAGAATTTGGGGTCTGTATCCCATTGGTCTCCTGCTCCCTCAGGAGTTGTCTGTTGTGCGCCCTGACAGGGCAGACATCGATTGTGGCCGGGCACCAACTAGTTCTTCTGGTCTCAGGATAATGTAGGTCTCTGGTTCATGGGGCCCTTTCTGTCTCTTGGGTTCTTAGTTGTTGTGTGACCTTGGTGTTCTTCCTTTGCCTTTGCTCCAGTTGGGTTGAGACCAACTGATGTATCTTAGATGGCCGCTTGTTGGCATTTAGGACCCCAGACGCCACATTTCAAAGTGGGATGCAGAATGTTTTCATAATAGAATTATTTTGCCCATTGACTTAGAAGTCCCCTCAAACCATGTTCCCCAGACCCCAGCCCCTGCTCCGCTGACTTTTAAAGCATTCATTTTATCCCTGAAACCTCTTTGCTTTTAGTCCAGTCCGATTACGCTGACCTTCCTTGTATTGAGTGTTGTCTTTCCCTTCACCCAAAGCAGTTCTTGTCTACTGGTTGATCTATAAAAAACCCTCTCCCTCCCTCCCTCCCTCCTTTGTAACCACAAAAGTATGTGTTCTCCGTTTTTTCTATTTCTCAAGATCTTATAATAGTGGTCTTATACAATATTTGTCCTTTTGCCTCTGACTCAATTCGCTCAGCATAATGCCTTCCAGATTCCTCCATGTTATGAAATGTTTCAGAGATTGGTCACTGTTCTTTATCGATGCGTAGTATTCCATTGTGTGAATATACCACAATTTATTTACCCATTCATTCGTTGACAGACACCTTGGTTGCTTCCAGCTTTTTGCTATTGTAAACAGAGCTGCAATAAACATGGGTGTGCATGTATCTGTTTGTGTGAAGGCTCTTGTATCTCTAGGGTATATTCCGAGGAGTGGGATTTCTGGGTTGTATGGTAGTTCTATTTCTAGCTGTTTAAGATAACGCCAGATGGATTTCCAAAGTGGTTGTACCATTTTACAATCCCACCAGCAGTGTATGAGAGTTGCAATCTCTCCGCAGCCTCTCCAACATTTATTATTTTGTGTTTTTTGGATTAATGTCAGTCTAGTTGGTGTGAGATGGAATCTCATCGTAGTTTTAATTTGCATTTCTCTAATGGCTAATGATCGGGAGCATTTTCTCATGTATCTGTTGGCTGCCTGAATATCTTCTTTAGTGAAATGTGTGTTCATATCCTTTGCCCACTTCTTGATTGGGTTGTTTGTCTTTTTGTGGTTGAGTTTTGACAGAGTCATGTAGATTTTAGAGATCAGGCGCTGGTCTGAGATGTCCTAGCTGAATATTCTTTCCCAGTCTGTACGTGGTCTTTTTACTCTTTTGGTGAAGTCTTTAGATGAGCATAGGTGTTTGATTTTTAGGAGCTCCCAGTTATCTGGTTTCTCTTCATCATTTTTGGTAATGTTTTGTATTCTGTTTATGCCCTGTATTAGGGCTCCTAGGGTTGTCGCTATTTTTTCTTCCATGATCTTTAGCATTTTAGTCTTTATGTTTAGGTCTTTGATCCACTTGGAGTTAGTTTTTGTGCATGGTGTGAGGTATGGGTCCTGTTTCATTCTTTTGCAAATGGATATCCAGGTATGCCAGCACCATTTGTTGAAAAGACTATCATTTCCCCAATTGACTGACACTGGTCCTTTGTCAAATATCAGCTGCTCATACATGGATGGATTTATATCTGGGTTCTCAATTCTGTTCCACTGGTCTATGTGCCTATTGTTGTACCAGTACCAGGCTGTTTTGACTACTGTAGCTGTATAATAGATTCTGAAATCAGGTAGTGTGAGGCCTCCCACTTTCTTCTTCTTTTTCAGTAATGCTTTGCTTATCCGGGGCTTCTTTCCCTTCCATATGAAATTGGTGATTTGTTTCTCTAGCCCCTTAAAATATGACATTGGAATTTGGATCGGAAGTGCATTATATGTATAGATGGCTTTTGGTAGAATAGACATTTTTACTATGTTAAGTCTTCCTATCCATGAGCAGGGTATGTTTTTCCACTGAAGTATGTCCTTTTGAATTTCTTGTAGTAGAGCTTTGTAGTTTTCTTTGTATAGGTCTTTTACATCCTTGGTAAGATTTATTCCTAAGTATTTTATCTTCTTGGGGGCTACTGTGAATGGTATTGATTTGCTTATTTCCTCTTCGGTGTTCTTTTTGTTGATGTAGAGGAATCCAAGTGATTTTTGTATGTTTATTTTATAACCTGAGACTCTGCCAAACTCTTCTATTAGTTTCAGTAGTTTTCTGGAGGATTCCTTAGGGTTTTCCATGTATACGATCATGTCATCTGCAAATAGTGATAGCTTTACTTCCTCCTTGCCAATCTGGATACCCTTTATTTCTTTGTCTAGCCTAATTGCTCTGGCTAGGACTTCAAGTACGATGTTGAATAAGAGCAGTGATAAAGGGCATCCTTGTCTGGTTCCCGTTCTCAAGGGAAATGCTTTCAGGTTCTCTCCATTTAGAGTGATATTGGCTGTTGGCTTTGCATAGATGCCCTTTATTATGTTGAGGAATTTTCCTTCAATTCCTATTTTGGTAAGAGTTTTTATCATAAATGGGTGTTGAACTTTGTCAAATGCCTTTTCTGCATCTATTGATAAGATCATGTGGTTTTTATCTTTTGTTTTATTTATGTGATGGATTACATTAATGGTTTTTCTGATATTAAACCAGCCTTGCATACCTGGTATAAATCCCACTTGATCAGGGTGAATTATTTTTTTGATGTGGTGTTGGATTCTATTGGCTAGAATTCTGTTGAGGATTTTTGCGTCTATGTTCATGAGGGATATAGGTCTAAAATTTTCTTTTTTTGTAATGTCTTTACCTGGTTTTGGTATCAGGGAGATGGTAGCTTCATAGAATGAGTTGGGTAGTATTCCGTCTTTTCCTATGCTTTGAAATACCTTCAGTAGTACTGGTGTTAAGTCTTCTCTGAAGGTTTGGTAAAACTCTGCAGTGAAGCCGTCCGGGCCAGGACTTTTTTTTGTTGGAAGTTTTTTGATTACCGTTTCAATCTCTTTTTTTGTTATGGGTCTATTTAGTTGTTCTCCTTCTGAATGTGTTAGTTTAGGTAGATAGTGTTTTTCCAAGAATTTATCCATTTCTTCTAGGTTTTCAAATTTGTTAGAGTACAATTTTTTGTAGTAATCTGAAATGATTCTTTTAATTTCACTTGGTTCTGTTGTGATGTGGTCCTTCTCGTTTCTTATTCGGGTTATTTGTTTCCTTTCCTGTATTTCTTTAGTCAGTCTAGCCAATGGTTTATCAATTTTGTTATTTTTTTCAAAGAACCAGCTTTTGGCTTTGTTAATTCTTTCAATTGTTTTTCTGTTCTCTAATTCATTTAGTTCAGCTCTAATTTTTATTATTTGTTTTCTTCTAGTGCCTGATGGGTTGTTTTGTTGCTCACTTTCTATTTGTTCAAGTTCTCGGGACAGTTCTCTGATTTTGGCTCTTTCTTCTTTTTGTATGTGTGCATTTATCGATATAAACTGGCCTCTGAGCACTGCTTTTGCTGTGTCCCAGAGGTTTTGATAGGAAGCATTTTCATTCTCGTTGCTTTCTAAGAATTTCCTTATTCCCTCCTTGATGTCTTCTATAACCCAGTCTTTTTTCAGGAGGGTATTGTTCATTTTCCAAGTATTTGATTTCTTTTCCCTAGTTTTTCTGTTATTGATTTTTAGTTTCATTGCCTTGTGGTCTGAGAAGATGCTTTGTAATATTTCGATGTTTTGGATTCTGCAAAGATTTGTTTTATGACCTAATATGTGGTCTACTCTAGAGAATGTTCCATGTGCGCTAGAAAAAAAAGTATATTTTGCAGCAGTTGGGTGGAGAGTTCTGTATAAGTCAATGAGGTCAAGTTGGTTGATTGTTGTAAGTAGGTCTTCCGTGTCTCTACTGAGCTTCTTACTGGATGTCCTGTCCTTCTCCGATAGTGGTGTGTTGAAGTCTCCTACTATAATTGTGGAGGTGTCTATCTCACTTTTCAATTCTGTTAAAATTTGATTTATGTATCTTGCAGCCCTGTCATTGGGTGCATAAATATTTAATATGGTTATGTCTTCCTGATCAATTGTCCCTTTTATCATTATATAGTGTCCTTCTTTATCCTTTGTGGTGGATTTAAGTCTAAAGTCTTTTTTGTCAGAAATTAATATTGCTACTCCTCTTCTTTTTTGCTTATTGTTTGCTTGATATATTTTTTTCCATCCTTTGAGTTTTAGTTTGTTTGTGTCTCTAAGTCTAAGGTGTGTCTCTTGTAGGCAGCACATAGATGGATCGTGTTTCTTTATCCAGTCCGTGACTCTCTGTCTCTTTATTGGTGCATTTAGTCCATTTACATTCAGCGTAATTATAGATAAATAAGTTTTTAGTGCTGTCATTTTGATGCCTTTTCATGTGTGTTGTTGGCCTTTTCATTTTTCCACATACTTTTTTGTGCTGAGACGTTTTTCTTAGTAGATTGTGAGATCCTCATTTTCATAATGTTTAACTTTGTGTTTGTTGAGTCATTACGTTTTTCTTGGCTTTTTTCTTGAGTTATGGAATTGATATTCCTTTTTGTGGTTACCTTATTATTTACCCCTATTTTTCTAAGTAAAAACCTCACTTGTATCGTTCTATGTCGCCTCGTATCACTCTCCATCTCGCAGTTCAATGCCTCCTATATTTAATCCCTCTTTTTGATTATTGTGATCCTTTATCTATTGATTTCCATGATTCCCTGTTATGTGTATTATTTTGTTTATTTATTTATTTTTTAGAATTAATCTTAATTTGTTTGTTTTTGTGATTTCCCTATTTGAGTTGCGTTGATATCAGGACGTTCTGTTTTGTGACCTTGTATTGTGCTGGTACCTGATATTATTGGTCATCAGGCCAAACAATCTCCTTTAGCATTTCTTGCAGTCTTGGTTTAGTTTTTGCAAATTCTCTAAACTTGTGTTTATCTGTAAATATCTTAATTTCTCCTTCATATTTCAGAGAGAGTTTTGCTGGATGTATGATCCTTGGTTGGCAGTTTTTCTCCTTCAGTGCTCTGTATATGTCGTCCCATTCCCTTCTTGCCTGCATGGTTTCTGCTGAGTAGTCTGAACTTATTCTTATTGATTCTCCCTTGAAGGAAACCTTTCTTTTCTCCCTGGCTGCTTTTAAAATTTTCTGTTTATCTTTGCTTTTGGCAAGTTTGATGATAATATGTCTTGGTGTTTTTCTTTTTGGATCAATCTTAAATGGGGTTCGATGAGCATCTTGGATAGATATCCTTTCGTCTTTCATGATGTCAGGGAAGTTTTGTGTCAGGAGTTCTTCAACTATTTTCTCTGTGTTTTCTGTCCCCCCTCCCTGTTCTGGGACTCCAATCACTCGTAAGTTATCCTTCTTGATAGAGTCCCACATGATTCTTAGGGTTTCTTCATTTTTTTTAATTCTTTTATCTGATTTTTTTTCAGCTATGTTGGTGTTGATTCCCTGGTCCTCCAGATGTCCCAGTCTACATTCTAATTGTTTGAGTCTGCTCCTCTGACTTCCTATTGCGTTGTCTAATTCTGTAATTTTATTGTTAATCTTTTGGATTTCTACATGCTGTCTCTCTATGGATTCTTGCAACTTGTTAATTTTTCCACTATGTTCTTGAATAATCTTTTTGAGTTCTTCAACAGTTTTATCAGTGTGTTCCTTGGCTTTTTCTGCAGTTAGCCTAATTTCATTTGTGATGTCTTGAAGCATTCTGTAAATTAGTTTTTTATATTCTGTATCTGATAATTCCAGGATTGTATCTTCATTTGGGAAAGATTTTGATTCTTTTGTTTGGGGGGTTGGAGAAGCTGTCATGGTCTGTTTTTTTATGTGGTTTGATATGGACTGCTGTCTCCGAGCCATCACTGGGAAACTAGTTTTTCCAGAAAATCCGCTAAAAAAAAATGCAGTCAGATCCCTATCAGAGTTCTCCCTCTGGCTCAGGCTTTTCGGATGTTAATGGAGCCACCTGGGGAGGGTGGGGGAGGGGTCAGAGAGCTAGGAGTGTAGCACCTCAGAATATAGCCAGAGTTGTTTGTCTTACTTGGAATGACTCTTATATCTGAGATTTCCGTGGGGCACGTCACCTATATGTACTGGGTGTGTGGAGATTACCCCCCGGGGAGTCTGGCCCGCTGGCATCACGGTCAGATCCTCTGCTGTCAGCCCCACCCCCAAGGTTAAGGCTCCCCTACTGGGACGGTGCACTCCCATCTCCGAAATCCATCGCTGCCTCCCGGGGGCTCCCCGTCCCTCCAGCCGCGTCATGCGCTGCTCCCGTGAACTGAGTGCGACTGCGCGTCCCGGCTGGGACACCGCTCTCCCCGCTCCAAGACCAGCCACTGCCTCGCGTGAACTGGGTGGGCGCCTCCCACACGAACGACTGGACCCACCCCCCGAGTCAATTCAGGGAAATGTAGGTGGTCCCCGCGCTCACGCCCCGCCCGCGCCGCCAAAATCCCGGCGGGGCGGCTCCCTTGCTGGGACGCTGCTCTCCCCGCTCCAAGACCAGTTGCTTCCTCCCGGGGACTTCTCCCTCCGGCTAGCCACGCAGCTCGCGCAAACTGTGTGGGCGCCTCCCGCGTGAATGACTGGATCCCCCCCGGGGTCAATTTAGGGAAATGTAGCTGGTCCCCGCACTCGCGCCCCGCCCCCTTCCCGCCAAACTCCCGGCGGGACGGCTCCATGGCTGGGACGCTGCTCTCCCTGCGCCAAGACCAGTCACTGCCTCCCGGGGACTTCTCCCACCGGATGCGCCACCATGAAGCCCGCGCCAACCGGCTGGGCTCACTCCCGGGATGATCGGGGGCTAGGGCTGGGCCCCTTGTCTGTGCTGTCTGCCCCCCTGGGCTCTGCCCCAAATCGGGCTCCAAAGGTCACCTGCCTGGTGTGCTGGCTCCTGGCTCTGAAAACAATCGCTGTCTCCCCGTATTTGTTCGTTCCCCGTCTCTAAATCTGTGTTTGTTGTTCAGAGTTCGTAGATTGTTATGTATGTGATCGATTCACTTGTTTTTCCGAGTCTTTGTTGCAAGAGGGATCCGCGGTAGCGTCCACCTGGTCCACCATCTTGGCCCCGCCTCTCAATAAGAAAATGTTTTAACACTATTTAAAACAGAAGCGGAGACATACATAGCAAAGCTCACTGCATATCCACATAAAAAGTAGTACCTAAGATGGAGGACAGGAAGTATTATGTTTTTTATATTATGCAATCATTGCTTATATAGGTTTTATTTTCAAATACAAGGTGGTAGAATTTGCAGCCATAGAGACCTTAATCCCGACATTCTCATTTTACAGATAAGTAAAATTATGCCCCAAAAGGAGTCATTCTTCCAATAAAAAAAAAAAAAAAAAAAATAGTCAGTCTAAAAATAAATGAATTCACATCCAACTGGTCTCCTCATCACATGTATTTCATAAGAGGAGAATAGATAGCCTTCTTCTCCCAGCACCACCCTTTTCAAGTTCAGCCAATTAAGAAATAATGCATACGACTTGACAAGTGATGGTCAAAATATGTAAACTATTTATCAGATGACTCCCAGTCCTTCCATAAGGAAGTGTGAATAAGTGGTCAAATGTGTTGCTAGATTTGTCATTGTAGTGCAGTGTTCTCAAGCTTTTTTGTTTCCAGATTCCTTTAACCAAAAAGGCCAAGCACACTGCAATCGAGTTGATTCTGACTGGTAGTGACCCTATAGGACAGAGTAGAACTGCCCAACAGGATTTTTTTTCCATGGAGTGGCTGATGGATTTGAACTGCCAACCTTTTGGTTAGCGGCCTGGGCTCTTAACCAGTGGGCCACCAGGGCTCCAAGGCTCCTTTCAAAAAAATTATCAGGGACCCATACTGATACTTACTATATTTTTATATATTGGAAATTTATATTGAGAATTATTTTGAATAGCATAGGGAAAGAGCTAGTATTGATTGGAAAGATACTTTTCCACTGTCTGATGCTGAAAGGCAAGAGAAAATAAGTCATTCCTTCAATCAAACTTTATTTAGTGGATAGTTCTATTTAGATTCTTGGAGAATGGTAGTGATCACAATAGCCCAAAAGTGTTGCCTTTGGGGGCTCACATTCTAGTTGGGGGAAACAAGTCCATCAATCATTCAAAACAATCATTCAATCAAGTGAGTAATAGAAGAAAGCAGGGAGAGAAGGAAGGAGGGAGGAAGGGAGCAAGGCAGAAGGGGAAAGGAGGGAAGAGGGAAGAAAGGGAGAGAAGCTTAGAGAGAGAGAGAAAGAAAGGGAGAGAGGAAGAAGAAAAAGGAGAGGGAGAGGTTATAAATATGGTGATAAATAGCGACCCTCTGTATAACAAAACACTGCACGGTCCTAGGCCATCATCACAATCGTTGCTATGTTTGAGTCAATTGTTGCAGCCACTGTGTCAATTCATCTCAGGGTCTTGCTCTTTTTTGGTAACCTTCTACTTTACCAAGCATGATGTACTTCTCCAGAAACTGGTTCCTTCTGATAATACGTCCAAAGTACCTGAGACGAAGCCTCACCATTCTTGCCTCTAAGGAGGATTGTACTTCTTTCAGGACAGATTTGTTCATTCTCTGGCAGCCCATGATATATCCAATATTCTTTGCCAGCACCGTAATTAGAAAAGCCATCTATTATTCTTTGGTCTCCCTTATTCATTGTCCAGTTTTCACATGCATATGAGGCGATTGAAAATACCATGGCCTGGGTGTTTGGGGGAAAATTACAAGGTTCCAATTTCAAATACAGAAGTGAGGAAAGACTTCACTGACAAAAAATTTGAACAAAGGCCTAAATGAGGACAAGGGTTAGCTACGTGAACATCTGAGGGAAAAGCATTTCAGGCAGAGGAAATGGCAAGTGCAAAGGCCCTAAGGTGAGATCATGCCTCAGGTGTTAGAACAAAAGCAAGTCAGGCAGTGATATGGCACAGAGTGAGCAAGTTGGAGAGCAGTAAATGATTAGGTCAGGGTAATGATGAGAGGAATCCTGGTACACTGTGGTCAAGAGCTCAGCTGCTAACCAAAATGTCTGCAGTTTGAATCCATCATCCCCTTCCATGAA
Source organism: Loxodonta africana (assembly GCF_030014295.1). Lineage (NCBI taxonomy): Eukaryota > Metazoa > Chordata > Mammalia > Proboscidea > Elephantidae > Loxodonta > Loxodonta africana. The sequence goes on from NC_087355.1 coordinate 65,008,439, forward strand.
TAGGATGGTTAGCCATTTTAAGATTTTTGGCTTTTACCCTGAGCGAAATTGGGAGCTACTGGAGAGCTTTAAACATCTGGCATGTGACATGAAAGGATGACTTTGTCTGCTCTATTGATACTAGATTGTAATGGAGCAAGAAGATCAGGTAGACTGTTACAATAATGCAGGTAAGAGAAGACTGTAGCATGTACCCAGATGATACCCATGTAGACAGTGAGATGCGATGTTTCTGGATATATCTTTTCATTATTATTTTCTTGTTGATTCTAAAATTCAGTATTTTTTGAAAGTTTTGATGCAGGGTGTGAAAGAAAGAAGTAAGGAATGAATAATGAGCCTGAGGAAACTTGTAAAGAAGAAGAAAAATGTAGGAAATTTAAGTGAAATGGACTTATACTTAACAGTAAAATATCTTTTGGGTCGTCTGCCCTTATAAAATACATCAAAAAATTTTCAGACTTTACCATTTTGAAACATCTCCTGGGCAAACTTGATATGGAAATGGGAATAAAATGTTTCCCACTGCTTTCTGAACTTTCTCAACTTCCCATTTTAAAGGCTCCCAAGTCATCGGTGGTTCCCCTGACTGAGCCCTCAGAATTACTACACACACCACAATTCTGGGTCAACTGCATCCAATACATCTAATCCTTCACAATCCCTGCCGTTCAGTACTTGTGGAAGTCACCTGAGGCTCCTCATGTTCACTAACACAAAGTTCAATTCCTGGGTTTGTGGCTATTACCTTCTGTCCCAAGGCAGGAACCAGCTCCTTATGGACTTTATTTTTTTTTAAAACAATATTAATCCTTTTCCAGAAACTCTTATGGAGTCTAGAAAATTTAAAAAAAATAAATAAATGGAGAAACACTAAATGTTTGGCACATAGGTTGCACAAAATCATTAAAAAAGTCACTAATTGTTGGTCATATAAATTATAACTGGTCATTTATTGATGTCTTCTATAATATGAATTCATGGTTGTGTTGTGCAAAGCTTTTAGCTTCCCATGAGTATGTACAGTCATTATACATGAATTTTATGGGGGAATCTGGCTATAGTTACTGCTATTCATGTAGCTGAGTTATCTTACTTTTATCTTGGGATATAAGGCTCAGCATGCCAAAATGTGAAGCAGGAACAAAGCAGACATGTTAAGAAGAAAGCATATATGTTTCTATTAGAAAGAGAGCCATGGACAGTTTTATTCATCATTATAATGTATGATACCTCTTTCTTTTCTAATTTGTAGGCTGAGGAAAGAATAGGAAGGGAAGAAGAATGTTACATATATTTTAATTGAAATTTAATGTGAAGAGATAAAGAAATTCATTCTTCCAGTTTCTGGGTTAATTGATTTCCAGACATGTGAATCTTATAATTATCACCTGCAGAATTAACACAAATCTTCAGTAATACTTTAAGAGTGGTATATTTTTGTTGGTTAATCAGAAATTAATACCCATGTTTTATGAAATTATAAAGTTTAATGCTAAAGGGGTCACTAGAGATTATATCTGGATTTTGATCATGTGATCCATTCGTTCATGTGTTCATTTAATCACAAAGATTTTGAAATTTATTATATGTTATTCTCTGTGTGAAGAGCTTGTTTTTATTTATTCTGTTCAGTATCACATGTGCTCCTTCAAAATGTGAACTCATGTATTCCTTCAAGTCTTAAAATTATTCAATCATTATCTCTTAGAGTATTGTCTTTCCCCCATTCTTTCTCTTCACTGCTTCTGTAACCCCTAAATTCTTTTTTTTTTTTTTTTCCTATCCCTTAATATCTTTGTGCTGATTTCTGGATGACTTCCTCAGATCTATTTTGAAAAATTCAGAAAATCTCTTTATTTAGCCCACCTTTTATTTCACCTATTGAGTACTTTTATTGCAATAATTATACTTTTTATTCCTAGGATTTTTGTTTTCTTTACATGTCTGACCATTTGTTGTACATTCAGTTCCGTTATTACCTATTTCTTTCTGTTTCTTCATCATTTTAAAATATTTTAAATATAAAAAAACTAAACCAAACCCATTGCCGTTGAGCCAATTCCGACTCATGCGACTGTATAAGACAGAGTAGAATCACCCCATAGGGTTTCCAAAGGGTGGCTGGTGGATTCAAATTGCCAACCATTTGGTTAGTAGCTGAGTTCTTAACTACCATGCCACTACTATGCTCCATTTTAAATACAATATTTCTAAATTCTTAGATTATTGGATTCTTTCTAGACCTAGTATTGTGAAATGGTAGTAGTAGCATCAGAATCTTCCTAATAATAACAATAGGACAAAGATCAGCCCAAGGCTGATCTCTATGAGGTGGAGGTCAGGCATACCTCCACACTCCAAACTCTTTACCAGTTTTGACATCAGCCATCTTTCCCAAGGTACTCTCTACTTTTCTTCTGGGTTCAATAACCCAGTGGAATGACCACACAGAACTCACAGACCATACGGGCAATTAATCAGTTTTTTAAGGAAGTTGCAGGGTACAACACAGGATCGGTATTGGCAGGCTACAACTCAGGATCAGGACCAAGAAGCATGTAGGCAAAGTCTCCCTTCTTCAGTGCAAGACAGATCTCTTAGCTCTGCAAACAAGTATGCCCTTCTCTCTACTGTTCTCACCCCCTCTCAGCTGCATACGCCTCTGCTTGGCCCGCTCAGGACAAGTCTCCTTTCAGCCCCCTCAGGACAAGCTCCTCTTGGCCCTGCTGTCTGTCACCACCAACTCTGTTGCAGGGCCTCTTTTGGGCCTGTCACCACTAGCTCTGCCGCTGGGCCCTTTCTGGGCCTGTTGCTGTCTTCACCGTTATAGCCCTTGACCAACACTACAGCTCTTTCAGGAGGTTCCTTGTTTCCTCTCTCTCTGTTTCATTTCTCTTTTCTCTTCTTTCTTCCTTCTGCTTCTGTCAGTTTTCAGTCTGGAAAACCTCTATGGGATTGGCTGCATATGTACATAAACTTCTCATCAATTTCAAGGCATGGTCTCCCACCAGGGCCATGAACTGACCAATCCCCTCTCAGTAGGTCACAGACATTTCATTTGCACAGTAGGTTATAGTCACTTCACTTGCATAATACATTGACCAATCCCTGTAAGGTGCATACCAATCACAGGGCAGGCTGCAGCCCAGACAAAAAAGTACCAAACCTCAAGTAGTTTACAGCTTAATCAGGAAATATCAACCAATCATGGACAAAAGTAAAAAATCCTCTGGAGTAGAAAACCAGGGTGAAAGTAACTGCTCAGGGCTTATGGGAAAAATCTCTCATGCTGTTTTTCCAAAGAACCATGGCAAAAGGCCACATAAAAGAACTCATTTCACCACAGGTATATAAATTATTCTATTCATTAAATATTCTGACTTCCCAGTGCTGTTTCATTTTCTCGTACTACGTAGGTTTTTTTTTTTTTTTTTCCTCCTTTGTGAGCTCATTGGTTTGTGAGTATGTGTTTGCAGGAGTATGGGTTGGGGGATTTAGAGGAAGTCCTGAGTATCTAAGTTGTACCTGAGTTGTAAATCCTTCTCTACAGAATCATTTTGTGGCTTATGGGAAACTTATGGGTTTCAGTGGTCTTGATCTGTTTTCATATCAATGTCTTGAATAGCATGCATTTTATTTTCATGCCATAAATGATCCCAATTTGGCATCATGAACTATTCATAGGTGATTCTTGTTCTATCCTGGATATGAATAAGCATCAATCACCTTTGTAATATTAAAAAAAAAAAAAAACAGTGCCGTCGAGTCAATTCCGACACATAGCGACCCGATAGAACAGAGTAGAACTGCCCCATAGATTTTCCAAGGAGCGCCTGGCAGACTCGAACTGCCGACCCTTTGGTTAGCAGCCATAGCACTTAACAACTATGCCACCAGGGTTTCCTAAACCACAAGGCCATATATATTTTTTTCAGTCTTATTTCTTGAACAGGGTATTACTTTGTGGCCACTACTTGTATTCTCAAAGTTCAGTTTCAGTCCCCTGCCTCACACAGATTTGAGGCCCTGTGGTGCAGTGATTTGCTTTTCTAGCTGTGGTCTCTTAACTCTTACACAATGACTGGTTGAGACTACACAAATAAGGTGCCTAATACTCTTGCAGGGATTGGACAGTGACTTTGCAAATAAGATGCTTGTGACCCACAAAGGGCATTGGTTAGTTTTGCAATCCTGCTAGGCTTAAAAGGGCAGATCCCACAGAGGTTTAGGGGGGGCCTCAAGAAGAAGAGCCAGGAGTGGAACACATCCTCTAGATCTGGGATCCCTGTGCTGAGAACTTCCTAGACCCAGGAAAGAGAGAGCTAACACCGAAGACCCAGAGAAACCATGAGAAATGGTGTGACAAGAGTGGCAGTGGCACAAGTGGCAAGAACCAGGAAATTGACTTACGACATGTGGTGGGCTTTCCTGCCCAGAGCCAAGCAGCTTCAGTGGACTCACCAGCCCATGGAGTAAGAGAGTTGAATCCCTCTGGCAGGAGGCTTTCTGGCAGAGTGGGATGCCTCCAGGCACTTATCAGTGGAATTAAAGAGCTGAGCAGAGCAGAGGCTGAGAGTGAGGATCAAAAGTGGGCACAACCGAAAGCAAGGCCTGCCTGCCTGTCTACAGTCAGAGCCAAAGAGAAGCTGAGAGACTGGAAGTTGTCCTGATTGACAAACTTTATCCTGTCTTCTGAGGTGTTCCTGTGACATCCAAGTTGACCAAGTTCCTGAATTGTAACATGTTACTTTCCTAATAATTCCTACAATCATGAGTACCGCATTACCATTGCAACAAATTACCTGACCCTGTAGAGAAGTAGAGAGTGCCATGGAAAGATTGGTGTCAAAACTGGTAAAAAGTTTGGAGACTGAAGGTATGCCCGGTCTCCACCTCAGAGGAATTAGCTTTGCGTTGATCCTGACGGTGATTCTCACCTCTCTGTCTGAAGCTAGGGGACCTCTGAGGCTACTTCTTTACAGAATTCAATTTCTGCCTCTCAGAGGATCTTAAATCCCTAGCCTCTTAACATCTGTGTTCACTTCCCTACTCCCATTATTTATTTAGCTTAGCAACCTTCCAACATTAGATTTGAGTTTACATTTCATTTTTCATGTGTAAGAATTTATATCCCTTGCTTTTGAACTTAAGAACACATTCAAAATTATTTTATAAGATTGCATTCTAATATAGAATTCCTAAGTATTTAGATCTTGGCGTAAGGTAGACTTTCCCAATCAGCACAGTCTTTCATATGAACATGACCAAGCCTGAAGTCAAGGAGTCTTTCTGGGGTATGCTCAAATCCTTGAGTGTTTGTTCGTTTGTTTGTTTGTTTAATGGGAGGTTGTATAAGATTGGGGGAACAAGTTTAAGAAGAAATTATAAGGTGATTGGATTTTAAGGGTGAGATAGAAGAAGAGATATTGGTCATGATTATATTAATATTTCTGTAAATGAGATTACTGAGGCATCATTACTGAAATAGAAAACATATGAGAAGCCTTAGTTTGGCAGAATAGATCAGAAATTTCTTTTGGATACATTGATACGCCTATGGGACATCTATTTAGGAAGACAGCTAAATATGTAGTTTGATTCCTAAGAAGAGTTTTGGGCTGGATATTTTTAAAACTGAAAATCATTTGCACCTTAATTATAATTGAAGTAATTTGAATAGATAAAATGAACCAGCAATATATGTAGACTCAGAAAAGAACAGAGCTTAAGAGAGAATCTTGTACCACAATGATATTTAAGGAATGCACAAAATGAGAACCAGAAAAGAAGGCTAAGAAAAAGAAGCCTAATAGTGGGAGAAAATTCAGAAGGGGATTATGATAGAATGCCAAGAGAAAAAAAAAATTCAAGATAGAGGACAAAGAAAAAAAAGTGTCAAATAATGGATCAAGTACCTGTAGCTGAGTAACATAGGGAGAAAAGACTGTACTTGATTTAGATATAAATTACCATTGGTGACCTTGGTTTAAAACGTTTCAGTCAATTACTAAAAATTACAGATTGCAATGAGATGAGGAAGGTTTAGGATACATGGAAATGAAAAACCTCATTGCAGATCACTTTTTAAATTGTCAAAGAATTAATAGAAGTTAAAGAGAATCTGATACACGTTAATAGATGAGGAGGCTCAATGTTGTAAAAATGTAAATTTTCCTCAGAATGATCTGTATATTCAATACAATCACAATAAAAATCCCATTAGGTTTCATTTCCTGTGTAGAAATTAGTAAACTGAATCTGCAATTTATAGAAAAATGCAAAGGACCCAGAAGAGTTACGACGAACTTGAAGAAGCTGAATGAATAACTTATACTATTAAGTAGCTAGACTAATAATGCCCTACGAATTAAGACAGAGTATATTGGTTTAAGGATTAAGTAAACAAACAATGGATAAAAAATAGGATTCCAGCCCTTATTCCGATTCTCAATTTATAAGAAAAGTGACAAAGCAGTGTACAGAGGAAAAAACAAACTTTTCAATAATTGGCACTGGGTCAATTGAATATCCATATGGAGAGGAAAAAAAAAAAAAACTTTACCCCTACGTAATACATTCACAGAAAATCAATTCCAGATAGATTATAGATATAAATAAGAAATGCAAAAAGGTAGTGTTTTAAGTAAGTACCTACAAGAACATCTTCATGACCCTGGAATAACAAGGATTTCCTAACTAATACTCAAAATATACTAATCATAATGAGAAAATTGATAAATTAGACAATGTTAAAATGAAAGCCCCTTCTCTTATAAAAAATAAAACAGAGCAACAGAAAACAACACTGTTGCCGTTGAGTCTATTATAACTCATAGCGACCCTACAGAACAGAGAACTGCCCTGTAGGGTTTCTGAGGAGCGGATGGTGGATTCAAACTGTGGACATTTTTGTTAGCACCCAACAGCTTAATCCACTGTGCAACCAGGGCTCCAACAGAAAACAACAGTCTAGGAGAAAATATCTGAAAAAAAACAAAAACATATATTTGGCAATGGATTCATATCCTGAACATATAGATAACTCCTTCAAATCAGCTTTTAAGACAGATATGAAATCTAATTTTAAAAAGGGAAGAAGACCTATATAGGCACTTCACAAAGGAGAATATAAAAATATTCTCACTTCATTGGTTATCAGAAAAATGCAAATTAAAACAAGAATGCCATACTGCTACTTACCCATGAGAAAGTACAAAAGGAAATATTTATTTTATATTTACCAACGTTTAGTGAAGGCATAGACATCACACATTGCTGAAGAAAGTATAATTGGGTACAACCACTTTGAAAAACTGGTTGTAAGTACCTATTACAGCTGAACATACATACATTCACCTTTGTGAACCAGGAGCATGTAAAAAAAAAAAAAATTAGCATAGCTTATGAAAATACCAGGTGGGGAGAGGAAGAAAGGAGTGGTTGACAACAAAACATATAACACACGTGTTATTTGTGTAAAAATAAGGTACCTAGGAGAAACATCTACATATGTTCACTAAAAAAGATATAAACCAAAAAAATCCATTGCTATTGAGTCGATTCTGACTTGCAGCGACCCTATAGGACAGAGTAGAACTGCCCCACAGAGTTTCCAAGGAGCACCTGGTGGATTGGCACTGCCGACCTTTTGGTTAGCAGCCGTAGCACTTAACCACTATGCCACCAGTGTTTACAAAAGAGACATATGTGAATGTTTACAGTAATACTCTTTGTAATAATGAAATTCTGGACACAAAAAATTTCTGTCAATAGAAGAGTAGATACACGGTGATTTGTCAAAGATTGAGTTCTCCAAAAGCAGATGCTGAGACAGATTTTGGGATGCAAGATTTTTATTAAAGATCAGTACCTGTAAAGGAAAAGGAAAGAAAACAGGATTGAGTAGAGGAAGAGTCGATCTGTGATGATGGCCTAACTACTGGGGAGCCCTAGAGAGGGCATTGTTAATCAGTCTTAGATGAGTCAAAATGACCAGGCTTTTACACCTTTGCTTTGTTCCACCACAAGATGTGAGCAGCCATAGAGAAAAGCATGACCTGGCTTTCATGAGCTTGACTCTCTGCATCACAATAAAAGCATGCCTTCAGGTGAGAACTGAAGTAGATCCTGAAGGAGGTGAAAGTTAGCAGCTGTCTGACGAGCAAACTTCTGGAAAGACAGGAAGCAAGTCCTGTCTAGAAACTAGATCTGTGCATCATGTGTCCGTGTTTATTAAAGTCCACACCTTGCTCCACTCAAATCCATTTCTTCATATATATTCAATGAGCTGTTCCTCCAAGATTCTTGTGGGCCTCCATTGTAGAGAGAAGGCTTAGAGTAAGGAAGTTAGAGAAACAAATTGTGGCCTCTGTCCTTGCAGTTGGTCTCTGGATTGCAGTTGATAGTTCATCATCAACCTCCTTCATTGTATATTTTATAATTATTTCACTCTCTGTACCACCTCAGCTGCCTTCAGTGACTTACGTGGTGTCTTAGTCTTCTAGTACTACTATAGCAGAAATACCACAAGTGGATGGCTTTAACAAAGAGAAATTTATTCTCTCGCAGTCTAGGAGGCTAGAAGTCCGAATTCAGGATGCCAGCTCTAGGGAAAGGCTTTCTATCTCTGTGGGTTCCGGAGGTAGGTCTTCATCAGTCTTTCCTGGTTGAGGAGATTCTCAGACCAGGGACCCTGGGTCCAAAGGATGCTCTATGCTCCTGGCGCTGCTTTCTTGGTGGTATGGTTGTAGGAGTTTCCCATGTCTCTCTGCTCATTCTCTTGCGTGTCAAAAGAAATTGGCTTAAGATAAACCTAATTTTATAGATTGAATACTGCCTTGTTAACATAACGTAACATAAATCCTAGAGATAGGATTTACAACACATAGGAAAATCACATCAGATGACAAAATAGTGGACAATCACATAATACTGGGAATTGTGGCCTACCCAAATTGACAGATATTTTTGGAGGACATAATTCAACCCATGACACATGGTGATGTCATTCATACCCTGGTCACTACCATATCCTCTCTGGTTGTTGCAAGACCTTTCCATTTACATTCTCAATTTAGCAAGGCAATAGCAGGAGGCACCCAAGATCCTTAACAGTGGTGCTAATCTCTACCATCTCCTCCCTGGAAGGCAATGGATTAGTTTGTTTACTTAATTTATTTACTGTCTTAACTGGAACGGAAGGTAGTTTCAGAGGCTTCTACTTGTCCTTTCCCACTGTAATACCTTTTACTCCAAAGACAAAGAACCCAATGTGAGGGTTGCTTCAACTGACAAATACACCAATCCCAATTAAAAACTAGGGGTCTGAGGAAATTGTCATTGTATAGATTTTCTGATTTAGAGAACAGACCATGGCCAGGACTCTATTTATTATCTGGCCTCCATATGTGCCAATTCATTGCTTACAAGGCAGAAAAAAAAAAAAAGCTTATATCAATGCAGCAAAAGATACCCTCTGACTTTTGCACCTGACTTTCAATTCCTTATTATTCAAACTCTGCTGTTCATTATCTTTCTATAAAAAAACAAAAACAAAAACCCAGTGCCGTCGAGCCGATTCTGACTCATAGTGACCCTATAGGATAGAGTAGAACTGTCCCATAGAGTTTCCAAGGAGCTCCTGGTGGACTTGAACTGCTGACCCTTTGGTTAGCAGCCATAGCACTTAACCACTGCGCCACCAGGGTTTCCTATCTTTCTATACAGCAGGGTTTTTCAGTCAAGGCACTCGGCTGCTAAACTAAAAGTCGGCAGGTTGAACCCACCAGCCACTCCTCAGGAGAAAGATGTGGCAGTCCAATTCTATAAAGATTTAGAGCCTTGGAAACTCTATGGGGTGGTTCTACTCTGTCCTACAGGGTCTCTAGGAGTCAGAGTCAACTTGATGGCAATGGGTTTTTGTTGTTTTTTTTTTTTTTTGGTCCTGTGCTTTGTAGGATTTCTGGCTTCTACCCCATAGATGGCCAGTAGCACCTCTTCCCTAGTTGTGACAATCAAAAAGGTCTCCACACATAGACAAATATCTCCTGGGTGGGGATTAGGAGAAAACAAACTTGTCCCTAGTTGGGCATCACTACTTCAGAGGATCGATGGTACTCAGCAATAGCTTTCAATCCCATTTTTCTTATTGCTACTCTTACCTTCATACATGTTCAGTGCACGATACATCTTGCCAGCTAGTGTATCCCCTTCCACCAGGACCATCTTCCCAATTTGCTACTGGTCAAATTTCAATAATTCAGTCTGAATCACAACCAGTGTCTGGGGTTGTCTGTGTTCTATCAATCACCAGTAATGAAGTCTCCATTGTCAGTCAGAGAGTGATCCAGCTCCCAAATCCCATCTTTATATCTGCTTCATTCATATCAAATGTCACTGGTTGGATTGTTTGGAAGCAGGTACTGAACCAAGATGCATTTTAGGGATCAGTGTCCTTAAGGGAAGAGGAAAGAAGCAGGACTGAGCAGAAGAAGAATTAAAGTGTGATGTGGGCCTGACATTGCCTCAGACAATCTGGTGGGTCAGTCTGGAGAACTGTCCATCAGAGTGTCCATTATTGGGACAAAATTGCCAGGCCTTTCTACTTCAGCCTCTATCTAGCAGCGAATGCAAGCTTCCATGGAGAATGGTGTAACCTCTGTAAAAAGTGGCTCTCTGAAACTGAGGCAGATCTTGAAGATGCTGAGTGCTGGAGGCTGTCTGCTGACCATACTCCTTGTAGCCGGACAACAAGTTGTTCTCTGAAAGATGATCTAGACGGGGGTGGCACATCTCCATATCACTTACATTAAAAGAAAAATAAAACAATGAAAGCTATACAATATTAAGAATGAACAAAGTATTGTTAAATGCAGCCACATGAAAGAAACTCACAAACATAATTTTGAAGGAAAGAACCAAGATCCTTCTCCCCAATCAATAAAAGGGTACAAATACAATGACTCCAAATATATAAATTTTAAAACCAGGCAAAACTAATCGATGGTGTTGCAAGTCAGCATAGTGTTTCCTTTCCAAGAGTTCAGCCCTAGAGCTTATGTGAGGACTTTTAGTATGCTGGTCCTGTTCCATCCCTTCATCTGGGTGCAGGTGACACCACTGGGTTCCCTTTACCGATTTGTGCATTTTTCTCAATGCATATAATACTTCCAAAACAAAACTTTTGTTTTTTTTTTAAGTGGTACAATATGGCTGTTAAGTGGATGGGAGAATAGGACAGCAACTGCCAGTTACTTTCTTTAAAATACATATTAAAGTATCCTACACTGCATCGTTCTAAGATTTCATAAAGAGAACCACTGTTTACAGTTTAAAGATCAGCCATAAATTATAAACACCACAAATAGTGGCTTAAATAAATTTAAAAATGATTTCTACCTCATATGAGAATTTAGAGATAGGAAGTTTAGGAACGACATTTTAGCCCTGCTCCCCAAGTCCCCAGAGATGCAGTTCATTCCAGATAACTATTTTTTGTGCCTCAAGTATGAAACTTGTCCTCATGGGGTAGGATAATGGATAAAGCTATGATAATAACACCCTGTTTTAGGCAGTAAAACTGAGGAAGGAATAAAAGAGAAAAAAAAAAAAGGGAACATGACAAATGTCATTTAGGGAAAGTTTTCCAAAATTGCAACATGGCGATTTCTATTAATTCCATTGACCCAAAAAGAGTCACATGTCAATCACTTGGGATAAAGAAGTATGAGAAAGAAAAAGATTTACTTTAGGTGGCCATTTGCCTGGTTAAAAAGTGACTGTTTTGTTTTTGTATTTTTTTTTAATTCTGGAAGGAGAGAACAGTTGTCTGGGTCAACCTCCAATCTCTACCACAAAGAAGAAATTGTAAAAATTTTTATGTATCAGCTTTAAAAATAACAATAGTGAGCTTTAAAATGTCCCATGAGAAACTTTATGGAAAAGTTAGTATAAATTATTCTAATGTCATTTAGGAATAAAAGATTATCTAAGTGAAAGTGAGGTCAGAAAACATATAACTAAGACAAAGAAGTATGTGACTAATGGACTGTTATTCATTTTTTAAGAAAATATTCTGTGAGCAGCTGATTGCAAACACTTTTGAGGAGTGCTGAAGTTTCAGGAAACAAAGTAATAAGTAGAGGAAAATAGATATTCTCTCAGATATTACATTTCATTATCTTAATCACATTGGATAGCACCCAAGAAAGTATATTTCCTTGATAATTTGTTAAGGTGAAAAAGTCATGTTCACTGAAAATTGCTCCTGATTTAACTCATCCTGAGATAAGTATTCTGAAGTGCAGGAAGAGATTCCATATTTCTTAGAGTTAAATTCTAGCCATATGAACACTGGACACATATGAGAAATATAAATATGATGTAGTGAAATGTATTTCCAAACATGTAATAAATTATTTTCCATCAAACATCTTCACCAGTGCTGTGTCTCCTCTATCTACAATTTTATCCTTATTTTCTCAGAGCTATATTTCTTGAAAAAGGTACTACTTTTATCACTGTTTCCATATCCTCACCTATCATTCATTATTTCTGACTTTCCAATCTGGTCTCTTGCACTACCATGATACTGAATCATCTCCTATAAATTCACCATTAATAACCAAATCTCTCTGACCCTTTTTCAGTCTTTATTCCACAGAATAAATGTGTAGCATTTGATACTGCTAACCACTCCTTTTGCAGGTTATTCCTGAAATCCTGACTGTTCTCCTATAAACTTCTCCACATGTAATCTCCATTTCAGCTGACAACTCTATAATTTTGATTGCTCACTAAAATCTTTGGGGTTATCCTAGATTCTTCTTTCCCCTACACCCTACTTCTAAGCCATCAGCAAATCCCATTCATTTCATGTTCACCTTTCACTCTTTCCACTGAAACTACCCTGGTCCATGCCACGAAATGTCTCACCTGATTTATCGCAGTACCGCCCGGTATGGTCTCCCTTCCTGTGTTTTAATTCTTATACTCAACTTAGCACTCAAAGTGATTCTTTTCAGATATGTCATATGCTGGCTTGCCTCTTCTCAAAGGTTTGAAATGGCTCCCAGTTCCACTCTCAGTATAAACCAAAGTCTGTAATAGTCTACAAGGCCTGAAATATACTTCCAACTACCCTTACCTCTTCATCATTGGCTCAATACGCCTACTTATTATTATTCAAATATACAAAACTTGTTATCATATTAGGATTTTTGAATTGGGTGTTCCTGCACTTGAAATGTTGTTTTTCATGATGTGTGAATGGCTACTTCTGCCCTTTGCTCTTTTCAGGTTTTCCTCAGAGATAATCTTATTTTGGCCTACCATGACCACCAAATTTAAAATTGTAACTACTTTGGTCATTCCAATTTACCCTTATCCTGCTCTACATTTTTTTTTTTCACTTTTATGTCATGTGTTATATTTTTAAATAATTTATATGATGTAGCATTTTGAAAGTAGAGCCTTCAAATATGCTGTATGTCCAAGTTATTTTGCCTATTATTGTGGTTTGTCTCTTCCCTCCCCTAGAATGTGAGTTGCATGAAAGCAAAAATCTCTGTCAATTTTTTTCACCCTTATATCCTAAGACCTACACCAGTCCTTTGCATACTGTATGCAATCAATTAGCTTATTTAATAAATGGATAAATGAGATTCCAGTTATATTTCAGGTTATTAAAATAATTTATAATTTGTCTGGAATTCCCATTAATAGCCAATTGCCGTTAATCAAGAGTAATGGCTTTATTTTATTGTAAAATGTAATTTTTGAATCAAAATTATTTTACTGAATTCAATAATCTGTTTTGTTTTAAATGGTTTATTCCAACTGACTTCTGGGAATTCAAAAGTATAAAGAACAAAGCATACAGTTTTCTACCACATACGATATCCATTTTTTTTTATGAATTCTGAGAGGAATTCCAATGTAATGTTGTAAAAACACAAATATATCATGGCATTAAAACAAACCATGTGACATTCCAAAATAAAATACAGCGTTTAAAATAAATTTCATAGTTACTGTGGATATCTTTGTGTTCCCAGGATCACAGGTGTTCATAGATACATACATACACTCACGTGCATACATGAAGCCCAAATGTCCAAGCTTTCTTTCTTATGCAAGGGTTATTTTTGGAAAATTTTTGAAAAGCACCTTTAGCTGTCAGTAAATTTAGAAACCCTGGTGGTGTAGTGGTTAAGTGCTACGGCTGCGAACCAAAGGGTCGGCAGTTCGAATCCATCAGGCACTCCTTGGAAACTCTATGGGAGCGGTTCTACTCTGTCCTAGAGGGTCGCTATGAGTCGGAATCAACTCGACGGCACTGGGTTTACTGGGTCACTAAATTGGTTACCTAAAATCTGATGTATTTGATACTATTTGTTTGTTTTAGTCATGTATGCTATTTTCTTAAGTTCAAGCCTCTTACCTTTATAGCAGTATATAAAGATTGGAAAATGCTCATAGTGGTCACATCATTTGACAGGAGTAAACAAACTAAAGAAAATATTTTAATTTTTAAATTAATTTACTAGTATGTACATGAATAAATAAAGAAGAGATACTCTTGGGAAAGCATAGCTCCAGTTGGGATATTTAAAAAAATATTCTCCAGGGGTCTAAGAAAAGTAACTGTTTCAGATGAGTGTTTTAGAAAAACTATTTTAGTTTGCCTTTTTCTTTTTTTCAGGTAGAAAGGAAACACTGTCCAGCCAAACCACAGGAAATGCTAGAGTGCAGGTGGCCTCGGGAATGACAAGAACAAATCTGGAAAGCAACTAGTATTCTTTCTCTCGTCACTCTGATTTTTCCACCCTGGCTTCATTTCCTCAGGCTGCCTTTGTCCAACAGGTGGAAAGCATGACTTCTTGGTGGCTCTTAAATTTTAACATTTCCAGGTTTAGTCCTAATTTTAAATGTCAAGGAAGACCTCTGACTAGCATAGCTTGAAGCACACTAAAAGCCTGAACTTGGGAAAAGATACTTTTGTCCAACTTCCAACTCTGCCACTTATTAAGCCTGTGATTTTTGAAAGTTATGTAACTTTTCTGGGTCTCAATATTCTCATCAGTAAATTAGAAATAATAATAGTAACTTTCCCATATAATTAGCGTAGGGGTAAGTGAGTTCATTTATGTAAAGTGTTTAGAACATCAATTAGCTGTGCTCAGGATAAGCATACTTTTTCACCAATATTAGAACTATATGTTTGAAGTGAGAGAATTGTTTCCAAATTAAGAGAGTTTCTATGCCCCAAAATTGGAAGGAGTACAAATTAGAGAAATACATTAACCACTATTATTAGAAAAATGTTAAACATAATATATGTTTATCGACATCGATGTCCTTTGGTCTCATATCACTGTGGCATAACAAGGCTTCTCAAGTTTTTAAAACTTAACAGGAAAGTTTACTGGTTGTTTTCTTATATTGATAGTAAAAACAATTATTACAAAACCTTGACCTCATTAGCATCTTTATATGGGAACCGTCTGAAAACTCTAACGTTTGAAAGTCTTTGCAAAGGAAAACATTACTCAGCTGAGTACATTAAGGGATATCACTATGGTGCCTTAGAAATCTTGACTCCATGGAGCTAGGTCACTTAACAAATGACTGTTCAAATGCTTAAATATGTCAGCACAGCACTAAGGAAGTAGGGAATTGATGATTATTCAGTTGTCAGAATTTATAGTTAGCAGATCAGAATGATTCAGAAGCTTTTGTTTTGCCAACAGTACAAGTATCAAGTATATCATATTATTCCAAAACAAGGTGCAATGCTAAGAATAAGTTTGGGCTCATGAGCCTCTGCCATTTGCCAAAAATGTATCATTCTAGTTTCTGAATCCAAATGTTTATTGCTCTTATATAGTGTCTATTGTGTAATCACGTGTTTAAATTTAAGACTGGTCAAACTATACTCTCTTTGTGGTTCCAACATGAAGGGTTCATCACCAAGGGACTCTATATAGTTAGAATGTGAAGTATTCAGATACCACCAAGAGATTTAATCCAACTATAGTATATAAAATTGTGGTTTCATAGAATACACCCAGACATGTGGTTTAACACTATGTTTGAAAAGAACATTCAGGTTTGAGATTGCTATAAATTTCATAAAGAAGTTTATTATGGTTTTACTTGACTTCCTCAAATTGAGTAGAGAAAATAAACACAAGAAAAGTACAGTTACAAGTTGACTGGAAATGTGCATGAGCTACAAGCTAAGTTTTTCTCTGATATGACAAAAAAAAAAGAGTTCTGAACACTTTCAGTAACCTTATTCTGTGTGTGTGTGTGTGAATATACTTTCACACATGCTCTAATATGTGTTTAAAATCTCAGAGGCGCTAATGGCGTAGACTGAGTTAGGCCATAAATGTCAACATGTGACCTCTTTGTGGCTTGTTGAACACATTTTCAAGATGGTTGCACTTAGATATTCATTCTGTGGATTAGAATAGGTTTTAGTGTGCAAGTTAAAAGCTTCCTAATAGCAAGAACCTTATACTGATGATTTCCCCAGGTTTATTTTTTTTTAATCTAATTTGATCCTCTAAACAAAGACCACAGATTGTATTATAGTTATTATATTTTTATTTCTGTACTTATTTGAGTCATATCTATTTTCTCTGCTAGACTGTAAGCTTCACAAAGATAAAGGGTCACCATTGGTTTTGTCCCCATTTTACCCTAGGTTCTAGAGAAGCATCTCTATCTCAATAAATATCAAGGGAATGAATGCTTTTCCATGTTATAGCTAATCAACGACAGGTTTCTCAGAGTTTCATGATTAGTAAAATACAGACCTGAGTTCAAATTCAGATATAACTGAAAATCTGACCAACCCTTCCTCTCCATCCCCTTTTAACACCCTCTCTCCAACTAGAAATTGAACTCACTCATACCTGTGGCTTCTTTAGCCACTAATAGTCACCTATTTAGTGATACAACTATGCTAGAAAAGTAAATTCAGTCCTTCAGTAGACATAGATTTATTGAACACTATTAAACTCCAAATTTTTTTAAATCGAATTCTCCATGGCTTATGCCCTGGAAGAGCTTTTTAGTATAATTATTATAAAACCTAATAAGAGAAAATGGAGGAATATACAGGATGTTACGTAAGTACTCTGTTATAGTTTCACTATTAGCTGGAGTCGACTCAATGGCAACGGGTATGTTAGCACTCTTATGAGAGCGATATTGTCAATCCTCATGAACCAGCATAGTTTACTGAAGACTTTTTGCAAGATGTTCAAAAAATCTCAAGTCAGACTACGGAACTACATTTGTTTTCATCTATATTTCACAAATATAGTCTATGGAGAATGGTCCTGGGTATTGACCATCTCTGTAATCCCTACTGCTCCCTTAGTTATTAGTTTAACAAACAATATTGAATATATACTACGTGACAAGCACAGTAGCCAGACCCTGGCTTTATAGTAGTGAGCAGGAACAGATCAAGGTCCTGTTTTCATGAAGCTTAAACCCTAGTGGAGATGTGGGGGTGAAGAAGCATGAATCAAATTATCACACATACAAGAAAAGTATACTTACCAACTGATAAGAAGAAGAAAAGAAACTTGGTTTTAAGAAAGAATAATATCCAGGGGATCTGACCATATTATGGTGTCAGGAAAATTTATGTAAGGAAGTGAGAAGCTAGCTAAAATAAGTAAAGGGAGAAAGTTCAGAGAATAAGTTTCTAAGCAGAGAATGCAACTCATTCAAAATTCCTGTAGCAGGAACCCCAGGATCTGAAAGAAGGCCAGTGTGTCTGGATTCCAGAAAAAAGGTGGAGGGTGATGAGATGAGACTGGAGTGATGCTGGAGGCACAGGCTCACCTAAGATATTTATTCTTTTTACAAGAGCCAATGACAATCTCTCAAAGGTTTTAAGTGTATGAAAGGGGGTCAAAATCAGTGTTGAGCTCTGTAAAGATCATTCTAGCAACAACCTGGGAGACAGAATATAAGGAGACAAAAATGGACATAGTAGAACCAGTTAGAAATCTATTATAATATTCTAGGCAAGGGACGCTGGTAGACTGGAGTTAGATCATGATAGTAGTGATGGGGAAAAGTGGGTATATTTAAATGACATTTAGGAAATAAAATGTGCAAGGTTTCAAGATGGAGAGTAAAAGAAGGGCAAGGGAAACATCAAAGTAGAGATGTGGAACAAGAGTTAGGCATGGTAGAGCATAAAGTTGGAGTCATTGGAATGTAGAAGGTGATTGCTAGACCCTAAGGAAAGTTATTTCCGGAGTGATGGAGAAAGGCACAAACCAGAAATGGATTGAGAAACAAGTGAAATAAGGAGAAATGAGAATTTTTTTTTTAAAACAAATTTAGCTGTTAAAGGGAAATGAGATATAAGTTGGGAACAAGAAAAGCAAATGAAATCAAGAAGGATTTTGAGAGTTTGAAGAAATTTGAGCACATTTATGTTTTAGTGAAAAAGGCTCAGCGGAAAGGGTGCCGATATTTGGTGCTGAAAATTTCCCCAAGGGTCTGAATAAGATGTGTCTAAAGGACAAGCAGGGAGATTGGCTTCAGGGTATAAAAGAAAACCTAATATATATGTATATATATATATGTATACCCAGAACACACACACACACACACACATATATATATGTGAAGAATGTAATGACAGGTAAGATTTTCGTCACTTTATAGTTTCTGGAGTGATAATCAGAGAATAAGAGCTTCAGTTTTCTCTGGGAAGTAAAATGAAAGATTATTTGCTAGGAGTCTGGAAAGGTCAAGATTTGAGAGAATAAGTCCCAACATATGTCGTAGGAGTAACCTCATGTTTGTTTCAGTCTCCAGGAAATTTCTGGAAGTAGGTGAGGCAAGGTTAAGTATATATATATATGTGTGTATATGTGTGTATATATGTATATATACACAAATATATGTATACATACATATCTGTATAAAACTAAGTTGTTTGTTTTGTCTAGCAAATTAAATTTCTTTGTTAATATACTGATGTTATAGTACTTTGCTAATAGATCAAAGGTTTTTTTTGTTGTACTTTAGATGAGATTTTACAGAGGAAACTAGTTTTCCATTAAACAGTTAATGCACATATTGTTTTGTGACATTGTTTGCCAACCCCACAACCTGTCAATACTCTCCCCTTCTTCACCTTGGCTTCCCGATTACCAGCTTTCCTGTCCCCTCTTGCCTTCTCATCCTTGCCCCTGGGCTGGTGCACATTTAGTCTCCATTTTGGTTTATGGGCCTGTCTAATCTATCAGGGAAGGATGAACCTCAGGAGTGACTTCATTATTGAGCTAAAAGAGCATCAGGAGGCTGTACTTCTGGGGGTTCTCCAGTCTCTGCCACACTAGTAAGTGGGGTTACTCCAGCCTCTGCCAGACCAGTAAGACTTTTTGTGTGTGCGTGTTAAGTTAGAATTTTGTTCTACATTTTTCTCCAGCCCTATCCAGGATCCTCTATTGTGATCCCTGTCAGAGCACTCGGTGGTGGTAGCCAGGCGCCATCTAGTTGTGCCGGACTCAGTCTTGTGGAGGCTGTGGTAGTTGTGGTCCATGAGTCCTTTGGGCTAATCTTTCCCTTGTGTTTTCTTCATTCTCCCTTGTTTCAGGGAGGTGAGACCAGTGGAGTATCTTAGATGACCACTCACAGTCTTTTAAGACCCCAGACTCTACTCACCAAAGTAGAATGTAGAACATTTTTTTTATAAATTGTGTTATGCCAGTTAAGCTAATTGTTCCCTGAGACCATGGTCCCCACAGCCCTCAGCCCAGTAATTTGGTCCCTCAGGGAGTTTGGATGTATCTATGGAGCTGCCATGACCTTGCCTTGGACGAGGTATGCTGGCTTCCCCCAGTACTGTGTACTGACTAATAGATCAAAGCTTTTTGAAGACGAAATAAAAATAGCAGTGAATCTTAATTTTAAACAATAAATATGTATTTGAGGAAGCTATTCAAATAAATAGACAAAATTCTTATAAATTACCCATTATGCCACCTTTAAAATAAATATTTTTTCATGTGTTAACACAAAGATGAAAATAATATTTCTTTTCATAGAGAGGACAATAGTGCAATCTCTTCCTTAAGTGTGTAAAGTATTATCCGCAACTATGAACAGAACTTGTTAGTATTGAAGAAATGTTTGAATAAGTATTAACCTATATGTGTGGCAGGATCTCCTTAATATGAGGGTTATAGCATTGTAATAAATTATCTATTATGTATTTATAATAATGTTTCACTTCTGAAATTATCTATTGTGATTACAGTATATTGATTAGATTCTTGATCTAATAAGATTGGCAAGAAAATAATTCTTATGCATAAAATTAAGGCTTCAGTCAAGGAGCTGATATGTTGCATCTATGATGCTGAGAAAATTCTGGAACCAGTGGTTCCAGCCTCGCATACTCTTTCATACCACTCTTCTAGGCATGATCATTTTCTGCTAGTTTCTCTCTTCTGTCCTCACAAAAATGGATCTGCTTCATCTACCATTCAATTCATTCAGAAAACATGGCATCCACTACATCCAAAGCATTGTCTTAAATGTTGGTGTGCAAAATGAATTGAAACGTAACTCCGACCCCAAAACCTCACAGCCTAGTAAATTACATCCATTTCTGAGGGTCCATCAACCTCCATGTCATGCACTGGGGAGGATGAAATAATCATTGATCTCAATATTTGACTAGAATATCTTGCTGTCTTCTTAGTTGCATCAAAGTGCTTTGCACTTTATATTCTTCATCAAAACAATGTCAAGAATTGCTGCTTCCCATTATAAATAAGAACATTGAGCATTAGAAAGGTTAAGAAAACTACTCAAAGATAAAATGCCAGGAGAAAGAACCAGGATTCAATGACAGGTCTTTATTATTCCACACGCTATGATTTTAAATATTATTCTGAAGAATAACATCATCAGATGCCACTAAATATCAACTGTCATATGAACATTAGGAACAAGTATTACAAAACCATCTCTCCTCTTCACTTCTCTATCAACCTGCCCTATTCCCTATCAGGGCTCCTAGCCTAAAACCACTACTAATTCTAAGTCCTAGCCAGGCCTCCCGTTATGACACACATAGTTGATCCAGACAGAGAGCAAAGTCAGCTGCACATAGTTATTCATAAAACAAATTCAATTTAATATCACATTTCATAAATCTAATGATCTGAGGGCCAACTTTGGTCAAGAGGCTGTGCTTATTAACACAGTAAAGTATCTATGATCACAAAAGGCCAAAAATCAATACACAACCCAGTGCCGTCGAGTCGATTCCAACTCATAGCGACCCTATAGGACAGAGTAGAACTGCCCCATAGAGTTTCCAAGGAGCGCCTGGCGGATTCTAACTGCCGACCCTTTGGTTAGCAGCTGTAGCACTTAACCACTACGCCACCAGGGTTTCCAAAAAAATTTATATAAAAAAATCAATATAAAACATTTAAAAATATCAATAGACTGCCTCTCCCCAAATACACGTATTCCTAAAACACCCTGTCTCTACTTGCAGCCATGGAGACTACAAACCACAGGGATAGGATTGAATTTGACTTGGACAGTCTGCTTACCCAGGAAAAATTTATTCGGGACATAAAGCTGCTCTTGGCACCTCACTGAGATTCAGAAGTATTTCCCAATCTCTGAACGTGTATGACATTTCACACATGGATGCTCATCCAGTCACAGAACGTGCCAGACCTCTCAGAAGCCGCTGGAATTCCTAAAACCTTATGTGTGTATACATGATAAATCCAGGGAGTTGGAAGAAAGACCCCTTAATACAAGATAGTAAATCTACAAAAAGCTGAGTGAAATATTTTATCAGCTGAGATTTTTCTACAACACCTTTCAACTCTTTTTATAACAACACTGACTCAGAAAACTCAGTAATATTAATCTGTGAGCAAACATTTCCAATGTAGGTATAAAATTAATTTTGAGAAAGGCAAAGGCAAATAGAGACTTGGGAAACATATGCTATACCTAAGCATCATTTGATTTCCAAAAACGTGTTTTCAATAATATGGTGATTCTGCATGGAGTTTGAAAAATAACTCCACAGATTTTTTTTAATAGAAGATAAATCTAATTCAGATAAAGCATAGTAATATCAGTAAATATAGTAGTATCGTTTTGACAATGCATTTGCTAAAACATTCTTTGCCTGTGCCCAAACATCTTAGGGATTAGCTGTTCTTTCAGGTTTTCAGAGAACTGGACTAATAAAAAACATACATTAATTCAAGTCATATTACACATAAGCACACTAACTATCTCATCCCTGAAAGAGCATGATAAATGCAGTCCTGTCTGAGCCCATGGGTGTGTTGCTCTGTGGTTTTTCTGTAAACCTAAGAGGCAGTCTGCTGCTCATCTGGAATTGTGATACCTCATTCACAGAGCTTTCTATTATGCAGAGGTTGTCCCCTGAAGGCATTTCACACAAACGGGAGCTGCCTTCGATGAAAATATTTTATCTTTTGAAGTACAACAGTCCATAATAATATGTGGAATTTTAACCATATAAGCTATAAAAATACAAATTGCCAACCATTGTACCATCACCGATATACTCATTTCCTTACTTTCTAGGGTCTCCCGAGTTAACACAACCATTTAGATAAAAAATTTGGACAGTAGCTGATGGATGGCACTTTTCATTAAAGATCTTACAGGAAATAAGAAGTAACTAGATGCTGCTTCATCCACCACAGCAGATGGTATGAAATATGGGTACAAGTTGACTGAGAACCGTGTACCTAAGGACTTACCTAATTAAAAAAGGTAAATGTCTTTTGTGCATGAAAATTTTGTGCCTTAAAATTGTGGGTATAATTCTCAATATCAAAAAGGTTAAAAATGACCAAATATAGATGAAGTTAAAGAAAAAAAAAAAGTTTACTCTTAATGTTTGAGATTAAAGAGTATGCACTGCTGAATACTAGAAATATTTCTGAGATAATGCAGTACCTCAGGTGAAAGCCATTTAAACACATTGGATTCTTTCACAAACTGCTGATGGAATGTAAATAAGTAGATGTTTTCCGAAGAGGGTGTTTTCAATGCCTATAAATTTTGTCAATATTAGTAAACCCATTGCTATTGAGTCTATTCCAACTCACAGCGACCCTATAGGACAGAGTAGAACTGCTCCCATAGGTTTCCAAGATGCGCCTGGTAGATTCCAACTGCCGTCCTTTCGGTTAGCAGCTGACCTCTTAACCAGTATGCCACCAGGGTTTCCCTATACAATAATATATTCACAAATATAATTGACACAGCAATTCATATTGAGAAATAGGTCCTAAAGAAAAAAAATAATAACCTAAATATAATGAATACATTGTTTATGGTAATGAAAAGTTGGAAAAAAGAACTAAATGTTCAAGTAAGGCATTACTAACAAATAATTGTTGTTGTTAGGTGCAATCAAGTTGGTTCCAACTCATAGTGACCCTATGTACAACAGAACAAAACACTGCCTGGTCCTGTGCCATCCTCACAATCATAACGATGATTTCAGTCCATTGTTGTAGCCACTATGTCAGCCCATCTCGTTGAGAGTCTTCCACTTTTTCACTGACCTTCTGCATTACCAAGAATGATGTCCTTCTCTAGGAACTAGTTCTTCCTGATATCATGCCCAAAGTATGTGAGACAAT
The DNA here is from genome assembly GCF_030014295.1 of Loxodonta africana. Classification (NCBI taxonomy): domain Eukaryota; kingdom Metazoa; phylum Chordata; class Mammalia; order Proboscidea; family Elephantidae; genus Loxodonta; species Loxodonta africana. The sequence continues at coordinate 65,032,150 of NC_087355.1, forward strand.
TTTGTCTCGCCATTCTCACTTCTAAGGAGCATTCTGGCTGTACTTCTTCCAAGACAGATTTATTTGTTCTTCTGGCAGTCCATGGTATATTCAATATTCTTCACCAACACCATAATTCAAATGAATCATTTCTTTGGTCTTCCTTATTTATTGTCCAGCTTTAACATACATATGAGGCAATTGAAAATACCATGACCTTAGTCCTCAAAGTGACATCTTTGCTTTTTAACACTTTAAAGGGATCTGTTGCAGCAGATTTGCACAATGCAATACATCTTTTGATTTTGTGACTGCTGCTTCTATGGGCATTGATTGTGAACCCAAAAAAAATTAAGCCCTTGACAACTCAACCTTTTCTCCATTTATCATGATATTGCTTATTGGTCCAGTTGTGAGGATTTTTGTTTTCTTTATTTTGAGGTATACTCCATACTGAAAAAACAGTTAAATGTGTGTAATGGAGTATTAAGTAACAATGGATTCAAACATAACAGCAATTATAAGGACGGCACAGGACTGGCAGCATCTCCTTCTGTTGTACATACCAGAAACATACAGTAGTTATAAATTGAAAGCATTCAGTGATACCTAAACAATAACTGCATGCAACCATTGAAAAGATTATTCAGAATTATATTTATGGGTAAAAATTTCAAAAATATTGCCAGATGAAGCAGTAAATTATAAACAGAATTTCAAGGCAAAGCTTTTCAATTTAAAATAAAAATGTATACAGGCAGTTCTGGACTTACAATGTATTTGAGTTTCAACAAACCCTACTTATAATCATCTTTTTGGGGGTACATCTAATTGTTAATAATATGTACTACACACAATGTTGCAGTGTGTAATTAGCTAATGTTATCATTCTCCGATATTCACTTGCACATGTTCAAAGTAACGCGTATATGTGTGTATACATGTAAATGTTGTTGTTGTGTGCATCTAGTCAATTCTGAATCATAGTGACCTTATATGACAGAATAGACCTTCCCCAAAGGGTTTTCTAGGCTGTAATCTTTATGGGAGAAGATTGACAGGTCTTCTTTCCCATGGAATGGCTGGTGAGTTTGAATTCCTGATCTTTCAGTTAGTAGACATGTGCTTAACCATTGCACCACAAGGACTCTTTAGATACGGAAAGAGAGACAGACAGAGACATAAAATATATACATATTTTTTAAAAAATTCTTTACTATCACAGACTAAAAGATCTTCAAAAGAATAAAATCATATGCATATATGTATGTACTCATCTTTTAGAATTTAGAAATATGTACACTCAGTGATAATGATGGCTTTATCTTGGTGGTGGGTTTATGAGTCATTCTTTTATCAAAGCAATATTGTGTCGTAACTTCAGTTTTCTCTTGAATTTTGATTACTGATGTTATAATGGAAGATTCCAATATTTGATCTGAGTATTTCAGCCACCCCTGGTACAGATTCTGCTCCTGGAATTTGGCTCAAACTCCCTGAAATTTGATAATTCACTTAATTCATGAGTTTTCAGCATGTTTCCTCTTTTAATCTGGGTAGTGGCTCACTCACATTTCTCCAGACTGTATGCCAAGCTCTTTTCTCCATCATATCTAGTTTATCTAGGCCAGTTATTCCAAACTGGATGCAATTTTGTCCTTTAGGGCAGTAATGTCTGGAAACATTATTGGTTATCACAACTGGGAGAGTACTCCTGGTGTTGAGTGAATAGAAGCCAGGGATGAGGCTAAAGACCTTTCAATGCACAGGATTATCTGGCACAACAAGTGAATAGCACCGAGGCTAAGGAACTCTGACTTAGACCTAAGTTTCCCAATTCTTCTCCCCAAATGGTTGGTAAACAGGGGTGTGCTTACAATTAAACAGATAAAGAGAGGAAAGAAGAGATAATGCACATTGTCTTCAAATTTTTAAAACCCACCATACAGTGGAGAGTCAAACTTCATAAGTAGGTATATTTTTTATTAATATAAAATTTTGAGATTAACATATATGGAGAAAAATACACAAATCATTACGTGTGTAGCTCACAAAATTTTCAGATTGAACACAGGTAATTCTTCTTTAGGGAAGACGAATAAATGACTGATACCAGAAACCACACTCTAACCTACATATTTAATTTCATATTGAAATTAAATATTAGAATGTATATTATGCTGTAGATCACTTTCTTTAGAAATATGCACCATAAAAAAGCATATCTGGCTGTAACTTTGTGGTTTTAGTCCACAGAGATCCACAGAAATGGTGTCTCAGCTCCTCTAATCCACTATTCACAGTAGGTTTCAGGTCGGAACACATACGCAAGAGAGGTTATTGTAGATCAACATTTCTGAGAGGGTATTTGTACTAAACATTAGCTGGAAGCAAATATACGTTAAAAGGGGGTTCTCCAGTGAAGTCTGGTTGGGAATGCTAAGTTAAATGTAAACAGGTTTCTTACTCTGTAGAGTAAGAAATACATAATAGATTAACACATAATTAAAGTTCCAAAGGGAATATCAGGAGTCCTCCTGGTGCAGTGGTTAAATGCTCAGCTGTTAACCAAATGGTTGGCAGTTCGAGTCTACCAGCTGTTCCTCTGGAGAGTTGCTCCAGTAAAGGTTATAGCCTTTGGGCAGTTCTACTCTGTCCTATAGGTTTAATACAAGTTGGAATTGACTGGACAGCAATGGATTTTAAGGGAATATCAGTGGAAACTTCCTAACCCTACGTGATGAAATACTTAAAGGGAGATGTCCTGTGCTCATCAAACAAAAATGTCAAGGATCCATCAGGGGAGTGAGGTGTGTCTTGCTGAGAAACAACATCGCTGCATTATTGGGTGGCATATGTTGATTATGAATACTGATAAGTCTAAGGGCATAGCAGTTAGTGAGTTTGCTCTTCAGGCTCCTCTGACCTGGAACATACTTCAAGTCATTTGGGTTCCGAAGACCACTGACACAAGTGTGCCAAGTGGAGGAATCGAGGGAGGCAATAAAGATCTACTTCTCTCCTGCATCCTTTTTATTTTTACCTCATTCTTGTTTATTAGTTGCACCTGAAGTAAACCAAAATAAAGGTAACAGATTTTGGAGCCTAGCAAGGACTTCTAGAGACTTTAAAATACCAATGTAGATCACAAATTTTTTTGAAAAAGACTACGTGCAGCATTTTACACTATTTTTAACCATTGAATTTGTTTGTCGACCATACATCTCAAAGAGAAGAAATCAGTAGAGCACATGTTGGAAATAATGTCAAAATTCAAAATATATATAAAACACTATTGTTATAACACAGATGACTAACATTAAAGTAGCATTAGTGTGGTTAGAAAAGAAAAGGGAAGATAATCTTCACAGAATGTACCAATTATTAATAGAAAGAGAGAGATAAGAAGAATCTATGGGTTTGGTTTAGAAAGTGCTAAGTCTGTAAAACTGTTCCTTGTGTATATAGGTATATATATAATGTATTATAATTTATGTGGGACTACAGAATAGTTCTGTTCTCTTTTTCCTTATTTTGAATTTTTTCAACCATACGTTATGATTCTGCTCGTGAACTTAGTCCAAGGAAGTTTAAATTGAACTCATAAGTTTACTTGTAAGGGAGTTTAACATCAGTTAAAACGTCACATAGCACTACCATGTTCCCCTACTATTGTCATTGATTTTGTGTCATTTGAGAAAAATCTATGCACTCAAATGTTAAATCTTCCATCCAGATTTGAACAATTATTTCAGGCCTCTATTTCCCATATTAGATCCATGCTTTTGCTCTTTATGAAAACCACCTATTGAGTGAGTGGTCATTTTGATTGATTTAATAACCATTACCAAAGTCCGGATACCAAAGTCTATTTGTAAGTGGCAGGTGGGAGTTTGCTGGGATATGATGTTGGTAACAGATTGAGATTAAATACAAAAATATTTTCCAGAAGTTACTGATTATACAAAATGCCTGCACAGCTATTAAAATCTATAGAGAACAAGTAAAATATTTTTACAGCTGTATAATTTTGGCCATAAATTCTTACATATGCAGAGGTGGAGCTTGGATTTCAATTTTCTGTTAATCACACTAAACATAAGCATAGCAAGGCTGAGACCTTAACCTCAGCTTGGGCTTTTCCTCCACTGAATAGAAGAACATGCACAGTGAAACTGAAGGCTCTTAGTTAATTAACAGAAGACTGTCCTTGAAAAATAATGTAATGAATCCCTCCTATAATCTTCTTACTTAAAATAGAAACTGTATCCCAAGAAGAAAATTATTTTACCTGTCAGAGTGTCTAATCAGATCAGAACCCCTGGGATAAAACATTTTTACTCAGGCCTTCTTCAAGCAGAAGGCATACACTAGAGATCACTGGCTGATTGCCTCGATGCTTTTTATCTAGTAAAAAAAAAAGTTTTGGACTTCAGGAAGACCCTCAAACTCTCAAGAGAGAGATATGTATGTTTGTACAGCTGTTATGTACCAAGTTCAAACTCAAATCTCTATCAGCATAAGTATTTCTCAACAATTGTATCACTATCATGTTGCCATTCGATTAAGTCAATTCATTTACTTAACAAGTATTTCTTGAGTGTTATCTGATTGCCTGGTCTTGTGCTAAGTGCTGAGTAACCAATGGTGAGTCCCAGACTTCCTAGAGCTCAACTCATGGAACCTCGTTGATTAAAGCAATATAAAAGTTAAAACAAATAATGACAAAGTGTGATAAGTGACATTAGAGAAATCAATAGGAAGTAAAGGGTGAATGAATAGAGAAAATAATGGGGTGGAATCTCACTTATTTTGTGTGGTTATGGCAGGCTTCTCAGAAACAGTGATATTAAAATAGAAATTTAAAACATAAAGGAAGAGTGGAGGCTTCTGATGGATAAGCATGGTCCAAGCCCTTGAATTCTGAAATATTTTGCATATTTAAAGAATTCAAAGCAAATGTTGTTGGAGTATAGTGAGCTAGAGATATATGGCAAAAGATATTGAAGAAGAGAGTAGAGAACCATGTAGGCTATGTTTGTTATTTTACACTTCACACCAAGTGGAAGAGGGGAATTCTGAATTTTTTTTTAATATAATTTTTATTCTTTTTGTCGCAGTGGTTAACAGCTCAGCTGCTAACCAAAATGTCGGCAGTTAGACTGCCACCAGCACCTCCTTAGAAACTCTATGGGGCAGTTCTACTCTGTCCTGTAGAGTTGCTATGAGTCAGAATTGACTTGAAGGCAATGGGTTTGGTTGAGAATACACAGAAAAACATACACCAACTCATTAATTTCTACGTGTACAATTCAGTGACATCAATTAAATTCTTCAAGTTTTCCAACCATTCTCACCCTCCTTTTCAGAATTGTTCTTCCCTCATTAACATAAACTCTCTGCCCCCTAAGTTAGTTTTAAAAATGACAGTGACATGGTTCAGTTGAAATTTATAGAACAATCTCACTGGCTGCCTTGTGGATAGCAAAATGTAAAGTCACAAAATAAACGCAGGAGAAAAAAAAAGTTTTTAAAAAGGCAAAAGATCTGAAAATAGACATTTCACCAAAGAAGAGATGCAATGGAAATACACCCATGAAAATATGTTCAACCAAATTTATCATAGGTAGATGAAAATGAAAACCACAAAGAGATACAACTACACACCTATTATAACGGCTAAAATCTAAAAAACTGACAATACCAACTGCTAGTGAGGATACAAAGCCACAGGAACTCTCTTTACTGCTGGTAGGGATGTAAAATGCTACATGCAGCAAATTTGGAAGACAGTTTGGCACTTTTTTATGATTCTAAACATAAGCTAACTTTATGATTCAGCTGCACAACGCACACGTTCACACAAAATGCTGCAGTAAGTTTATGTAGCTTAGTTACTCATAATCACCAAAAACTAGAAGCAACCAAGATGTCTATAAATTGGTGAATGGAAAAACTGCTGTGTACACCCTCACCTCACTTACTGACATGGTTAGCTTCCAAAGACCAGGTCATTATGAGAAATCAGTGTTAAGTGAAAATGGTGGATAACCATATCACAAAATATAGGATGATTATATCATTACATAACTGTCAAATTACATTATTACATAACTGTCAAGTTACATCATTATATAACTGCCAAGTTACATTCTTATATAACTGCCGTACTACTGAGAATTATGGCTCAGCCAAAGTGACACAAATTGCAGCCCAGCATTCATTACTGCCAGACATGCATAGTTAATACACAAAAGAGTCAGTATATTTTTTACTATTGTCATAAATGCAAAATATTGGATAATGAGACAGTTGATAAGTGAGGAGAAGCTGTATTCATACAATATAATAGTACTTAGAAATAAAGAGAAGTAACTATGAAGTGAAAAACAGACAAAAAAGGATTTTAAATGCGTATGGCTAAGTGCAAAAAGTCAGTCTACATCTATGGAAACTGTATCAACTACATCTTTGGAAAGAGATGATGTAGAAGCTCAATATCATCAGTCAAAACAAGGTCAGGGGCCAACTGCAGACCAGAGCATCAATAGCTCATATACAAGTTCAAGTAGATGCTGACAAAAATTAAAACAAGTCCATTAGACTCAAAGTACAACCTTGAGTACAACGCATCTGTATTTAGAGACCATCTCAAGATTAGATTTGCTACATTGAACACTAATGACTGAAGACCAGATGAGTTGTGGGATGACATGAAGAACATCATACATGAAGAAAGCTAAAGATCATTAAAAAGACAGGAAAGAAAGAGAAGACCAAAACGGGTATCAGAAGAGAGTCAAAACTTGCTCTGGAATGAACAGTAGCTAAAAGCAATGGAAGAAATGATGAAGTAAAAAAGCTGTATGAAAGATTTCAAGGGCAGCTCGAGAAGACAAAGGAAAGTGTTATCACGAAATGTGCAAAGACCTAGAGTTAGGAAGCCAAAAGAGAACACAATCAGCATCTCTCAAGATAAAAGAACTGAAGAAAAAATTCAAGCCTGAGTTGTAATACTGAAGGATTCTATGGGCAAAATATTGAATGATGCAGGAAGCATCAAAAAACAGATGGAAGGAATACAGGGTCACTGTACCAAAAATAATTGGTTGACATTCAACCATTTCAGTAGGTAGCTTATGATCAAGAAGTCCAAGCTGCACTGAAAGCCTGGCAAAGAAACAAGGATCCAGGAATTAACAAGATACAAATTGAAATATTTCAATAAATGCATTCAATGCTGGACGTGCTCATTCGTCTATGCCAAGAAATTTGGAAGGCAGCTACCTGGCCAACCAACTGGAAGAGATCCTTATTTTTCACCATTTTAAAGAAAGGTGATCCAACAGAATACGTCAGGAAAAAAAAAAAAAAAAAACTTGCCTTTGAGTCTATTCTGACACATAGTGATGGTGCAGGGCAGAGAATCGACTCATAGGGCAAAGTAGAACGGTCAAACACTTCAACCATTATGCTACCAGGGCTCCTAATACATTTCAGGCTATCACCAACTGTACTACCCCTTCGGTTGGTAGAGAGAGAGTTTGGAATTTCTTCCCCAGCACTTTCTCCAAGGGAACAAAATGTTGATCGATTATTTTTAATGTGTATTGATTCTAGAGCATAAACATAAGTAGAAAATTTTCTCTCTGACCTCGTAGTGTATTTTTTTTAATATTATTTTACGTGAGCACTTTAAGAGAAGAACTTTATTTGTATAAATTATTGATCCCAAACCCCAAATAGATGAAAACAGCAGGGCAAGTTGCACATACTTATTTATATTTTGTATTTAGAGACAAGCAAAAGCCCCATGGAAAAGGCAGTTTTCGGGGTTTGTTTGTTTTGGTGAGTTTAAATGGTCACCTTGCCTAAGGATCGATGAAATTTTTGGAATATTAATTAATAACTTTTGATCACCATAGCCATATTTGTTCTCACTTAGCACAACATTCCCAACCCATTTAATCACCTATATATATTTTTTTATTCATTGCTTCCCCCCACTTGTCTGTCAGTTTGTCGTACTGTGGGGGCTTGTGTGTTGCTGTGATGCTGGAAGCTGTGCTACTGGTATTCAGATACCAGCAGGGTCACCCAGGGAGGACACATTTCAGCTGAGGTTCCAGACTAAGAGAGATTAGGAAGAAGGACCCAGCAGTCTACTTCTGAAAAGCATTAGCCAGTGAAAACCTTAAGAATAGCAGCGGAACATTGTCTGATATAGTGCTGGAAGATGAGCCCCCCAAGTTGAAAGGCACTCAAAAGATGACTGGGGAAGACCTGCCTCCTCAAAGTAGAGTCAACCTTGATGATGTAGATAGAGTAAAGCTTTTGAGACCTTCATTTGCTGATGTGGCACAACTCAAAATGAGAAGAAACAGCTGTAAACATCCATTAATAATCAGAATCTGGACTGTATGAAGTATGAATCTAGGAAAATTGGAAATCATCAAAAATGAAATGGAACATATAAACATCAATATCCTAGGCATTAGTGAGCTAAAATGGACTGGTATTGGCCATTTTGAATTGGACAATCACATAGCCTACTATGCTGGGAATGACAACTCAAAGAGGAATGGTGTTGCATTCATCGTCAAAAAGAACATTTCAAGATCTATCCTGAAGTACAATGCTGTCAGTGATAGGATAATATCCATACGCCTACAAGGAAGACCAGTTAATACCACTATTATTGAAATTTATGCACCAACCGCTAGAGCCAAAGATGAGGAAATAGAAGATTTTTATCAGCTGCTGCAGTCTGAAACTGATCGAACATGCAATCGAGATGCATTGAAAATTACTGGCAATTGGAATGCGAAAGTTGGAAACAAAGAAGAAGGATCTGTAGTTGGAAAATATGGCCTTGGTGATAGAAACAATGCCAGAGATTGAACGATAGAATTTTGCAAGACCAACGACTTCTTCATTGAAAATACCTTTTTTCACCAACATAAAAGGTGACTATACACAAGGACCTCGCCAGATGGAACACACAGAAATCAACTTGACTACATCTGTGGAAAGAGACGATGGAAAAGCTCAATATCATCAGTCAGAACAAGGCCAGGGGCTGACTGTGGAACAGACCATCAATTGCTCATATGCAAGTTCAAGCTGAAACTGAAGAAAATCAGAGCAAGTCCATGAGAGCCAAAATATGACCTTGAGTATATCCTACCTGAATTTAGAGACCATCTCAAGAATAGATTTGATGCATTGAACACTAGTAACCGAAGACCAGACGAGTTGTGGAATGACATCAAGGATATCATCCATGAAGAAAGCAAGAGGTCACTGAATATACAGGAAAGAAAGAAAAGACCAAGATGGATGTCAGAGGAGACTCTGAAACTTGCTCTTGAGAGTCGAGCAGCTAAAACAAAAGGAAGAATTGATGAAGTAAAAGAACTGAACAGAAGATTTCAAAGGGCCTCTCGAGAAGACAAAGTAAACTATTATAATGACATGTGCAAAGAGCTGGAGATGGAAAACCAAAAGGAAAGAACACGCTCGGCGTTTCTCAATCTGAAAGAACTGAAGAAAAAATTCAAGCCTCGAGTTGCAATAGTGAAGGATTCCATGGGGAAAATGTTAAATGACACAGGAAGCACCAAAAGAAGATGGAAGGAATATACAGAGTCATTATACCAAAAAGGATTAGCCGATATTCAACCATTTCAAGAGGTAGCGTATGATCAGGAACCGACGGTCCTGAAGGAAGAAGTCCAAGCTGCTCTGATGGCATTGGTGAAAAATAAGGCTCCAGAAATTGATGGAATATCAATTGGGATGTTTCAACAAACGGATGCAGTGCTGCAGGTGCTCACTCATCTATGCCAAGAAATATGGAAGACAGCTCCCTGGTCAACTGACTGGAAGAGATCCATATTTATGCCTATTCCCAAGAAAGGTGATTCAACCAAATGTGGAAATTATAGAACAATATCATTAATATCACATGCAAGCAAAATTTTGCTGAAGATCATTCAAAAACGGCTGCAGCAGTATATGGACAGGGAACTACCAGAAATTCAGGCCAGTTTCAGAAGAGGACGTGGAACCAGGGATATCATTGCTGATGTCAGATGGATCCTGGGTGAAAGCAGAGAATACCAGAAGGATGTTTACCTGTGTTTTATTAGCTATGCAAAGGCATTCGACTGTGTGGATCATAACAAACTATGGATAACACTGCAAAGAATGGGAATTCCAGAACACTGGAATGAGGGACCTTTACATAGATCAAGAGGCAGTTGTTCAGACAGAACAACGGGATACCGATTGGTTTAAAGTCAGGAAAGGTGTGTGTCAGGGTTGTATTCTTTTACCATACCTATTTAATCTATATGCTGAACAAATAATCCAAGAAGCTGGACTATATGAAGAAGAACGGGGCATCAGGATTGGAGGAAGACTCATTAACAACCTGCATTATGCAGATGACACAACCTTGCTTGCTGAAAGTGAAGAGGACTTGAAGCACTTACTAATGAAGATCAAAGACCACAGCCTTCAGTAGGGATTACATCTCAACTTAAAGAAAACAAAAATTCTCACAACTGGACCAATGAGCAACATCATGATAAATGGAGAAAAGATTGAAGTGGTCAAGGATTTCATTTTACTTGGATCCATAATCAACAGCCATGGAAGCAGCAGTCAAGAAATCAAAAGATGCATTGCATTGGGCAAATCTGCTGCAAAGGACCCCTTCAAAGTGTCGAAGAGCGAAGATGTCACCCTAAAGACTAAGGTGCGCCTGACCCAAGTCACGGTATTTTCAATTGCATCATATGCATGTGAAAGCTGGACAATGAATAAGGAAGACCGAAGAAGAGTTGATGCCTTTGAATTGTGGTGTTGGCAAAGAATAGTGAATATACCACGGACTGCCAAAAGAACGAACAAATCTGTCTTGGAAGGAGTGCGGCCAGAATGTTCCTTAGAGGCAAGGATGGTGAGACTGCGTCTTACATACTTTGGACATGTTGTCAGGAGGGATCAGTCCCTGGAGAAGGACAGCATGCTTGGCAGAGTACAGGGTCAGCAGAAAAGAGGAAGACCCTCAACGAGGTGGATTGACACAGTGGCTGCAACAATGGGCTCAAGTATAACAATGATTGTAAGGATGGTGCAGGACTGGACAGTGTTTCGTTCTGTTGTGCATAGGGTTGCTATGAATCGGAGCCAACTCGACGGCACCTAACAACAACAACATTCATTTTTTCAGGAAGAAGCTAGTTACAACCCAGAACAAAGACAGCTGTTGAGCTGTTGAGTAGATTTTCATCTCATACCAGGCACAATAGTCTGAAAGCAAAGAACTTTTGATTTGCAATAACTAGGCTCTTGTAAGAAAGAAATGTTTGCTTTGCATTTCAAAAAAGGCTTAGCTTGGTTTGGCAGCTCATGAGGCAGAGATTGGATTTCTATGTGATAGGGTTAATAGAGAATAACACAATACAGTGCATTACATTTCCTGATTCTTCGGGGAAAATAAATAAATGAAGATTCAGAAAGTGGCTGACAAGGTGGAGAGAATTTGAGGAGAGAGAAAGAAACCAAAGTTGCCTTTGTATAGTCCTATCCTTGGTTTCAGTCAGTATTTAATTTTTTAGGGTCTGGTGCTAGAATATAAAAACTGTACTAATAAATTCAGGAACCCGGCTGGAACCCTGGAAGCATGCGGATACATAATAGACCCTTCACCATATTGATATAGCTAAAATGGAGCAGAAGTTGTGGCAAGGTAGTTCTTGAAAGAGTCTGACATAGAAACCTTCCACTCCCCATTACTCCAACCCCTAGCCCCTGGTCATCCTCAAGTTTCCCCGGAGATCTATATTATATAAAGGAGATATAAAAATTTACATAATCCTAGTAGGGGATTCAGAAGATAGCCTCGAGTACTGGCTAGCAAGTGCCCTTGGTGGGTGGGCTGTGGTAGGGGACCACCATTTACCTAAGGGCCTAGACCTGCCAGATTTAGAGATAGGCTGGGAGCTGAGTCACAGCTTAGAGGACCTGTATCACTCCTGAATGTCAAGGCAAACGGCCAAGCTTCCAGTAACCATCACCAAGAGTTACCCAAGCTGAGGAGACTAATTATGAGTTAAAACAGCAGTAGATGCCGTGGGAACAGAGACAAAACCAAGCTGGAAGCATCCCCACAACCCTGGCCAGAAAATGACCAAAGGAGAACACGTGGAACCAGATGGTTTTCCCCAAGTGCCATGATCTTATGCAAGCTTCTGCTGAATGCAGATTCCACTCAAGGGAGAAGAGAAGTAGAAAAAGAAACTTAAAATCATCGAGTATTTAACCCAAAAAGACTGAGTTAATTTGCAAGTAGCCAAGTTGTTCTTAATAAGTTCAGCAAGTTTGCTGTGGAAAAGAGCTAAGTTAATAATACTAACAGAGAAATAAATACAGTTATATCTTTGCAGATTTGAGTGTTGAGACAATGAATCCTAAATCTGTTCTAAACCTAAAAGAAACTAGTAATGACTAATTCTGTCATACTAGGTGCATGATACATGAAAATACCCTTGGGTTTCTATTCTGAAGCACGTAGTATGATGTGACTGTCTTCCAGTTGACTTTCAAGTCCAGGATGGCCTCGCCTAACTTCAGTGAGAAAATAGAAAATTTCTTCTTCTTTTTCTTTTTTCTCCAATATTCCACAATATAGTCATATAGAACTGACTGAAAATTATGTTCTGAATTTTTTTAACCTCCATTGTGTACTAAGCACTTCAAATCAATGCAAACAAATATTTACATTTTGGTTTTCTACTACTTTATAGTAAAAAAAAAAGAAATCTGTTAGACCATCTTGTCAAATTTGAGTGAAAAAACTTAAAGAAAATAATAAACACACATAACCAATGTACCAGAAAATTCAAATTTCTTCTCTGCATTCACAAGTAAACAGTGAACACTAAATCAGCAGTAAGCTTAAATCCTCAGATCATTCCTCTTCTTGGATTACATGTCATATTCTCTTCTCTCATTCCTGCAACTGGGTTTTTACCATTTGCCTTTCTACGCCTCTCATTCATCGTTCTGATTTTTGTTTTTTACTTCTATTGATTTTGATTCAAACTTGCCCCACACTAAATAACATTTAATGCTTGGAACAGAAATCAGTCTTACCAACAAAATTTCATTCATTTACTTTTGGTAATTCCCATGCTAATGACTCAAAATTAGTTTAGAATAAAAATCAAATGGATGGCCTGAGGACTAAATGTTCAAATACATTCCTTCCTAGCCCAATTTTTAAATAACTTTAAGAAAAAATAACAGAAAAAATTTAAATGTCCCAGAATTCCACTGACTGGAGATCATTACTGTTAGCACTGTATTGTGTTTCACTTATTTTCTTTCCTATATAGTGTTCTGCCTAATGCTTTATGAAATGTTTTCTCTTTATCTTCTTGATTGAGTTTTACAAACCCAAGAATGTTCTTAATATGGTGGTTTCTTGTGTAGATTTCAATAATGAAAACTCGGTGGAAGCTAAGTTAACATCGTCTTGTTATCTAGCATTTTCCTAGTCAGAATCGAGACAAATATAGAGCTTTGCATATGTAGACCTAGTGAACACCTCTCCTATTCGACTGTCTTCTTTAAAAACTGCCTCTGGGAGGCAGGGCCAAGATGGCGGACGAGGTGGACGCTACCGCGGATCCCTCTTGCAACAAAGACTCGGAAAAACAAGTGAATCGATCACATACATAACAATCTATGAAGCCTGAACAACAAACACAGATTTAGAGACGGAGAACGAACAAAGATGGAGAGGCAGCGATTGCTTTCAGAGCCTGGAGCCAGCATACCAGTCAGTGGATTTTCCGGAAAAACTAGTTTCCCAGTGATGGCTCGGAGACAGCAGTCCATATCAAACCACATAAAGAAGCAGACCATGACAGCTTCTCCAACGCCCCAAACAAAAAAATCAAAACCTCTCCCAAACGAAGATACAACCCTGGAATTATCAGATACAGAATATAAAAAACTAATTTACAGAATGCTTCAAGACATCACAAATGAAATTAGGCTAACTGCAGAAAAAGCCAAGGAACACACCGATAGAACTGTTGAAGAACTCAAAAAGATTATTCAAGAACATAGTGGAAAAATTAATAAGTTGCAAGAATCCATAGAGAGACAGCATGTAGAAATCCAAAAGATTAACAATAAAATTACAGAATTAGACAATGCAATAGGAAGTCAGAGGAGCAGACTCGAGCAATTAGAATGCAGACTGGGACATCTGGAGGACCAAGGAATCAACACCAACATAGCTGAAAAAAAATCAGATAAAAGAATTTAAAAAAATGAAGAAACCCTAAGAATCATGTGGGACTCTATCAAGAAGGATAACTTGCGGGTGTTTGGAGTCCCAGAACAGGGAGGGGGGACAGAAAACACAGAGAAAATAGTTGAAGAACTCCTGACACAAAACTTCCCTGACATCATGAAAGACGAAAGGATATCTATCCAAGATGCTCATCGAACCCCATTTAAGATTGATCCAAAAAGAAAAACACCAAGACATATTATCATCAAACTTGCCAAAACCAAAGATAAACAGAAAATTTCAAAAGCAGCCAGGGAGAAAAGAAAGGTTTCCTTCAAGGGAGAATCAATAAAAATAAGTTCAAACTACTCAGCAGAAACCATGCAGGCAAGAAGGGAATGGGACGACATATACAGAGCACTGAAGTGGAAAAACTGCCAGCCAAGGATCATATATCCAGCAAAACTCTCTCTGAAATATGACGGCAAAATTAAGATATTTACAGATAAACACAAGTTTAGAGAATTTGCAAAAACCAAACCAAAGCTACAAGAAATACTAAAGGATATTGTTTGGTCAGAAAACCAATAATATCAGATACCAGCACAATACAAGGTCACAAAACAGAATGTCCTGATATCAACTCAAATAGGGAAATCACAAAAACAAACAAATTAAGATTAATTAAAAAAAAATAAAATAAGATAACAATACACATAACAGGGAATCATGGAAGTCAATAGGTAAAAGATCACAATAATCAAAAAGAGGGACTAAATACAGGAGGCATTGAACTGCCAGATGGAGAGTGATACAAGGCGATATAGAACAATACAAGTTAGGTTTTTACTTAGAAAAATAGGGGTAAATAATAAGGTAACCACAAAAAGTATAACAACTCCATAACTCAAGAAAAATGTAACAACTAAACTAACATAAAGTCAAACACTATGAAAATGAGGATCTCACAATTTACTAAGAAAAACGTCTCAGCACAAAAAAGTATGTGGAAAAATGAAATTGCCAACAACACACATGAAAAGGCATCAAAATGACAACACTAAAAACTTATTTATCTATAATTACGCTGAATGTAAATGGACTAAATGCACCAATAAAGAGACAAAGAGTCACGGACTGGATAAAGAAACACGATCCATCTATATGCTGCCTACAAGAGACACACATTAGACTTAGAGACACAAACTAAAACTCAAAGGATGGAAAAAAATATATCAAGCAAACAACAAGCAAAAAAGACGAGGAGTAGCAATATTAATTTCTGACAAAATAGACTTTAGGCTTAAATCCACCACAAAGGATAAAGAAGGACACTATATAATGATAAAAGGGACAATTGATCAGGAAGACATAACCATATTAAATATTTATGCACCCAATGACAGGGCTGCAAGATACATAAATCAAATTTTAACAGAATTGAAAAGTGAGATAGACACCTCCACAATTATAGTAGGAGACTTCAACACACCACTATCGGAGAAGGACAGGACATCCAGTAAGAAGCTCAATAGAGACACGGAAGACCTGCTTACAACAATCAACCAACTTGACCTCATTGACTTATACAGAACTCTCCACCCAACTGCTGCAAAGTATACTTTTTTTTTTCTAGCGCACATGGAACATTCTCTAGAATAGACCACATATTAGGTCATAAAGCAAACCTTTGCAGAGTCCAAAACATCAAAATATTACAAAGCATCTTCTCTGACCACAAGGCAATAAAACTAGAAATCAATAACAGAAAAACTAGGGAAAAGAAATCAAATACTTGGAAACTGAACAATACCCTCCTGAAAAAAGACTGGGTTATAGAAGACATCAAGGAGGGAATAAGGAAATTCATAGAAAGCAACAAGAATGAAAATACTTCCTATCAAAACCTCTGGGACACAGCAAAAGCAGTGCTCAGAGGCCAATTTATATCAATAAATGCACACATACAAAAAGAAGAAAGAGTCAAAAGCAGAGAACTGTCCCGAGAACTTGAACAAATAGAAAGTGAGCAACAAAACAACCCATCAGGCACCAGAAGAAAACAAATAATAAAAATTAGAGCTGAACTAAATGAATTAGAGAACAGAAAAACAATTGAAAGAATTAACAAAGCCAAAAGCTGATTCTTCGAAAAAATTAACAAAATTGATAAACCATTGGCTAGACTGACTAAAGAAATACAGGAAAGGAAACAAATAACCTGAATAAGAAACGAGAAGGACCACATCACAACAGAACCAAATGAAATTAAAAGAATCATTTCAGATTACTACAAAAAATTGTACTCTAACAAATTTGAAAACCTAGAAGAAATGGATGAATTCTTGGAAAAACACTACCTACCTAAACTAACGCATTCAGAAGTAGAACAACTAAATAGACCCATAACAAAAAAAGAGATTGAAACGGTAATCAAAAAACTTCCAACAAAAAAAAGCCCTGGCCCGGACGGCTTCACTGCAGAGTTCTACCAAACTTTCAGAGAAGAGTTAACACCACTACTACTGAAGGTATTTCAAAGCATAGAAAAGGACGGAATACTACCCAACTCATTCTATGAAGCCACCATCTCCCTGATACCAAAACCAGGTAAAGACATTACAAAAAAAGAAAATTATGGACCTATATCCCTCATGAACATAGATGCAAAAATCCTCAACAGAATTCTAGCCAATAGAATCCAACAACACATCAAAAAAATAATTCACCCTGATCAAGTGGGATTTATACCAGGTACGCAAGGCTGGTTTAATATCAGAAAAACCATTAATGTAATCCATCACATAAATAAAACAAAAGATAAAAACCACATGATCTTATCAATTGATGCAGAAAAGGCATTTGACAAAGTCCAACACCCATTCATGATAAAAACTCTTACCAAAATAGGAATTGAAGGAAAATTCCTCAACATAATAAAGGGCATCTATGCAAAGCCAACAGCCAATATCACTCTAAATGGAGAGAACCTGAAAGCATTTCCCTTGAGAATGGGAACCAGACAAGGATGCCCTTTATCACCGTTCTTATTCAACATCGTACTTGAAGTCCTAGCCAGGGCAATTAGGCTAGACAAAGAAATAAAGGGTATCCGGATTGGCAAGGAGGAAGTAAAGCTATCACTATTTGCAGATGACATGATCTTATACACAGAAAACCCTAAGGAATCCTCCAGAAAACTACTGGAACTAATAGAAGAGTTTGGCAGAGTCTCAGGTTATAAAATAAACATACAAAAATCACTTGGATTCCTCTACATCAACAAAAAGAACATCGAAGACGAAATAACCAAATCAATACCATTCACAGTAGCCCCCAAGAAGATAAAATACTTAGGAATAAATCTTACCAAGGATGTAAAAGACCTATACAAAGAAAACTACAAAGCTCTACTACAAGAAATTCAAAAGGACATACTTAAGTGGAAAAACATACCTTGCTCATGGATAGGAAGACTTAACATAGTAAAAATGTCTATTCTACCAAAAGCCATCTATACATATAACTCACTTCTGATCCAAATTCCAATGTCATATTTAAGGGGATAGAGAAACAAATCACCAATTTCATATGGAAGGGAAAGAAGCCCTGGATAAGCAAAGCATTACTGAAAAAGAAGAAGAAAGTGGGAGGCCTCACTCTACCTGATTTCAGAACCTATTATACAGCCACAGTAGTCAAAACAGCCTGGTACTGGTACAACAACAGGCGCATAGACCAATGGAACAGAATTGAGAACCCAAATATAAATCCATCCACATATTAGCAGCTGATATTTGACAAAGGACCAGTGTCAGTTAATTGGGGAAATGATAGTCTTTTTAACAAATGGTGCTGGCATAACCGGATATCCATTTGCAAAAGAATGAAACAGGACTCATACCTCACACCATGCACAAAAACTAACTCCAAGTGGATCAAAGACCTAAACATAAAGACTAAAACGATAAAGATCATGGAAGAAAAAATTGGGACAACCCTAGGAGCCCTAATACAAGGCATAAACAGAATACAAAACATTACCAAAAATGATGAAGAGAAACCCGATAACTGGGAGCTCCTAAAAATCAAACACCTATGCTCATCTAAAGACTTCACCAAAAGAGTAAAAAGACCACCTACAGACTGGGAAAGAATTTTCAGCTATGACAGCTCAGACCAGCACCTGATCTCTAAAATCTACATGATTCTGTCAAAACTCAACCACAAAAAGACAAACAACCCAATCAAGAAGTGGGCAAAGGATATGAACACACATTTCACTAAATAAGATATTCAGGCAGCCAACAGATACATGAGAAAATGCTCTCGATCATTAGCCTTTAGAGAAATGCAAATTAAAACTATGATGAGATTCCATCTCACTCCAACAAGACTGGCATTAATCCAAAAAACACAAAATAATAAATGTTGGAGAGGCTGTGGAGAGATTGGAACTCTCAAACACTGCTGGTGGGAATGTAAAATGGTACAACCACTTTGGAAAGCCATCTGGCGTTATCTTAAACAGTTAGAAATAGAACTACCATACAACCCAGAAATCCCACTCCTCGGAATATACCCTAGAGATACAAGAGCCTTCACACAAACAGATATATGCACACCCATGTTTATTGCAGCTCTGTTTACAATAGCAAAAAGCTGGAAGCAACCAAGGTGTCCATCAACGGATGAATGGGTAAATAAATTGTGGTATATTCACACAATGGAATACTACGCATCGATAAAGAACAGTGACGAATCTCTGAAACATTTCATAACATGGAGGAACCTGGAAGGCATTATGCTGAGTGAAATTAATCAGAGGCAAAAGGACAAATATTGTATAAGACCACTATTATAAGATCTTGAAAAATAGTAAAAACTGAGAAGAACACATACTTTTGTGGTTACTAAGTGGGGAGGGAGGGAGGGAGAGGATTTTTTATTCATTAATCAGTAGATAAGAACTGCTTTGGGTGAAGGGAAAGACAACACTCAATACATGGAAGGTCAGCTCAATTGGACTGGACGCAAAGAAGTTTCCGGAATAAAATGAATGCTTCAAAGGTCAGCGGAGCAGGGGCGGGGGTCTGGGGAAAATGGTTTGAGGGGACTTCTAAGTCAATTGGCAAAATAATTCTATTATGAAAACATTCTGCATCCCACTTTGAAATGCGGCGTCTGGGGTCTTAAAGGCTAACAAGCGGCCATCTAAGATGCAGCAATTGGTCTCAACCCACCTGGAGGAAAGGAAAATGAAGAACACCAAGGTCACACGACAACTAGGAGCCCAAGAGACAGAAAGGGCCACATGAACCAGAGACCTACATCACCCTGAGACCAGAAGAACTAGTTGGTGCCCGGCCACAATCGATGACTGCCCTGACAGGGAGCACAACAGAGAACCCCTGAGGGAACAGGAGATCAGTGGGATGCAGACCCCAAATTCTTATAAAAAGACCATACTTAATGGTCTGACCGAGACTAGAGGAATCCCGGCGGCCATGCTCCCCAGACCTTTTGTCGGCACAGGACAGGAACCATCCCCGAAGACAACTCATCAGACATGAAAGGGACTGGTCAGCAGGTGGAAGAGAGATGCTGATGAAGAGTGAGCTAATTACATCAGGTGGACACCTGAGAGTGTGTTGGCAGCTCTTGTCTGGAGCGGGGATGGGAGGATAGAGAGAGAGGGAAGCTGGCAAAATTGTCACGAAAGGAGAGACTGAAAGGGCTGACTCAATAGGGGAAGAGCAGGTGGGAGTACGGAGTAAGATGTATGTAAACTTATATGCGACAGACTGCTTGGATTTGTAAACGTTCACTTGAAGCTTAATTAAAGTTAATAAAAAAAAAAAAAAAAACTGCCTCTGCCAGCCAGATTTATATGGGAGAATGATAGCAAGTCAAGGTAGAATATTTTGCAATAGCCTTTGGAGTTCTCAGTTCTTGATTTAGAAGGTTTCATATTTTTTTTGGACGTTATTTAGTAGGTTTTAAATTTTGTTATCAGAATATGCTGAGGTAAACCTAAAGGTTACAGAAAAGCAGACCCAAAAATTTGGTAAAGGAGAAATTTTGAAACTTCTCCAGTGTCTAGATAAGTAGCTGATTAAGACCTCAGGGTCCATTCCTTGTAGAATACTGTGTCTAGTGCCTGGCAACAGAACTTAGTGAGTGGTTTCAATAAAAAGATAAAGAATATCAGAGAGTACCAAATTAAGAAGTCAATGAGACTGAAGAAAAAAAAAAAAAGGTCTATACTCTTTCTCAATCAATTTGATAGTGAAAAACAAAGGAAATAGTGTGGTAGCTTGAAGGGAATATAGGCCCAAGGAGAGGTTGTTTAAGAATTGTTCCAGGATAGGATAGTGTCTTAGTTATCCGTTGCTGCTATAACAGATTTACTACAAGTAGATGGCTTTAGCAAAGAGAAATTTATTCTCCCACAGTCTAGTAGGCTAGAAGCCCAAATTCAGGATTCTAGCTCCAGGGGAAGGCTTTCTCTCTTTGTCAGCTCTGGGGGAAGGTCCTTGTCATCAGTCTTCCCTAGTCAAGGAACTTCTCAGCATAGGGACCCTGGGTCCAAAGAATGTGCTATTCTTCTGGCTCTTGTTTCTTGGTGGTATGAGGTCACCATGGCTCTCTGCTCTCTTCTCTCTTTTGTATCTCAAAAAAAAAAAAGGAAAAACCAAAAAATACTTCAAAATATATCTCAAAAGAGATTGGTTTAAAACACAACCTAATCTTGTAAATTGAGCTTTGCCTCATTAACATCATAGAGGTAGGATTTACAGCACATAGGAAAATCACATTAGATGACAAAAAGGTGGACAATCCCATAATACTGGGAATCACTGTTTAGCCAAGTTAACAGATATTTTGGGGGGACACAATTCAATCCATGATGGATAGGCTATGCTACGATAACACAACCCAAGTTTACCAGAGGCTTAGAAACACAGGGTAATTTTTTACTCACACTGCATACACATCAGAGTGGCCAATGGGAGCTTAGGCTGATAGAACAAACCCTCTTCTCAAACATTGTTAGCTATTGTGGCAAAGGAAAAAAATACAGCTCTGCAAAAAATGATCATCAGACAATAACTTATTTCATGCCTGCGTGTAACTTACTGTTTGTACCTAGTCACTGGGCCCCATCCAACCAGCAATGAGCACAAAATACAATCTTGTCATTGGACCTGAGGGTGGAGAGCTGGAAATATTTGACAAATAACACTTGAGATTACCACAAAGAAGGTGAAGGAGAAAGTGACAGTTGAGAGAAAAAAATCAAAAAGGCAAGAGTAATTATTGCTAGAGAAAAGTAAAGTAGAAAGAGGGAAGTCATTGACTCTTGTGCTAAGGCAGAAAGTAATTCAATAAAAAGTGAGTTTAAAGGCAGGATGATCAGAAGTTGAGAATGTCTTGTTGTTGTTAACACTGTCAGTGTTTTCTATGAAGAAGATTTTGGCTTAGAGTGAGCAGAGTGAATAGTAGTAGTAGGATTAAAAATACTGGTATAAGTTTGGACAAGCATCCTGGCTGGTAAGAATGGCAATAAATCATTGGGGGGCCACGTTAAGAATGTTAAACTGTCAGCATTGGGGACCTCACCGAGGCATGGGACCATATATTTTATAGGCTCTAATCTGTGAAGTTATAGTGCTAAAGAGCTTGATTGCTAACCAAAAGGTCAGTGGTTTGAATCCACCAGCTCCTCTTTGGAAACCCTATGGGGCAATCCTACTCTGTTCTATAGGGTCACCATAAGTTGGAACCAACTGGATGACACATAACAACAACAACAACAATCTGTGAAGCGGAGCCCTGATGGCACAGTGGTTAAGAGCTGAGCTGCTAATCAAGAGGTCAGCAGTGAATTCACCAGCCACTGCTTGGAAACCCCGCAGGGCAGTTATAGTCTCCTATAGGGTCTCCATGAGTCTGAATTGATGGCAATGGGTTTTTTAAGTTTTAATCTCTGAAGTGATAGGATGATAAGTGGCCCAGAAGCAGAAGCAAACAAAGCAGAAAGTTATATTTATGCAAGGCTCAGGATTGCTGTGGTGAAAGCAGAGAAAGAACTCATGAGTAAAAGAAAAATGAGAGTTATGGTAAAAATGCTTAGATTCTTGGGCCATAGAAGCCAGGTTGCCTGGCAAAGAAAGAGAAAAATAGAAGATGCTTAGAGACTGGAACAGGGACAGATTCTAGGACTGAAGGTTTCAATCAGATCAAAGAACAAATAGCATACCAGAAATAAGGAGACTAAGAGTAAAATGATTGTAATCATAATTTTTAATTTAATACATTAACATATTAATATATTATTTTAATTAATAAATTAGTCAGTATTTTAAAGCTTACTGCTCTAACAACTCATAACCACCCTATAGTCAGATCAATTCGACAGCAGCAGGTTTAGGTTTTTGGTTTGGCTCTAACAAACAACCTCAAAACTATAGTGGCTTAAAAAATACATATATTTATTTCTCTCACACACAATGTCTATTGTGGTGTTCCTAGTGAGGCACTTTCTCTAAGCAATGAACTAAGTGGATCCAGGCTCCTTCCATTATGTGGCTCCATAGACTCAGAGTTCTTCCAATCATGAAGGCAGGGAAGAGAAAGCTCATAAGATTGAAAGAATGTTCTAGTTTATTTCTGCCCATAATTCTTGCCAGAACTATTTATCTTCATTTTAAAGCAAATATACTTGGAAATGTAGTCTCTCTGAATTTCTAAAAAAGAGAAATAAAAATGGTGCCATAAACTTACAGCATTTTCTTTTCTGTATCCATATCGCCCTCTAGTCAAAAACCATGTCATTGCCATTCCCATATGTACAATAAAAAAAAAAAAATTCCTTGATTTTTTTTTATTCCGACTCATAGAAACCCTATAGGACAGAGTAGAACTGCTCTATAGGGTTTCCAAGGAGCGCCTGGTGGATTCAAACTGCCGACCTTTTAGTTAGCAGCCAGAGCTCTTAACCACTGTGACGCCAGCATTCCACATGTAGGATACACTCAATATCTTCCCAAAGGAGATAACTAAAGTCTCAACCAGTTACCACATCCAACTCAAAGTAAGAGATTTCCAGTTTTTGTGCAACCTTCTACATCAAATCTAGATACGACTGTTATTTGTCCAGCAACCTATGAACTTGAAAGCTAAGTTACCTGTCCTACCGCAGGCCCCTCCCACCTCCAGCCTACGCACGCACATAGACTCAGTACACAATGTGGATCAGGGAAAGGCTTATTGCAATGAAAACTTCCTTTGGAAAGGCAAAATTGGAAGACTAGTTGAATTGTTGTCAAGTCAATTCTGACTCATGTCAACCACATGTGTGCCAGAGTAGAACTGTGCTCCATAGGGTTTTCAACAGCTGATTTTTTGAAAGTAGATCTCCAAGATATTCTTCAGAGGTACCTCTGATGGACTCAAGCTTCAAACTTTCAATTAGCAGCCAAGGGTGTTAACTGTTTGCACCACACAGGGCCTTCCACAGCAGTTATGAAATCTCACCCGAGAGACAACATATCCCGGAGCTAGGGACATCCTTTAATAAAAATGCCTTGATTCTACTAAATGGGAGGAAAACCCTAGTTTGTTATTCTCTGTGGGTCTGACCCTGCCTTCTAGTAGGTTCATTGCCCATTATATTCCTTGGTCCCATCTGATTTGTGTGTGTGTGTGTGTGTGTGTGTGCGCACGCACGTGTGTGTGTGTTTTGGAGGGTATGCTCATCTCAGAGTCATGAATTCTTCAAAGCCTGTCCCAACTCATAGAACATTGCAGGCCTGGAAGATTTTTAAACTTGAATGGTTAAAGGCATTATTAATCCACACAGTTTCTCTGGCAAAATGATTCACTGACACTTAGGTGGCTTCTGATCTATTTGCCTTTAGTTTGTGCCATGTGGTAGTAACCACACCCAAGTTCTTTCTTAGACCTTCCCAGACTCCTAGTCCTGAATCTTTTTTCTTCCTATTCTTAAAGCCTTCTTTTTGAAGTTAATAAAAGTTATCTTGAGGCTATCTGGAACAATAGCTGGGAATACCACCCTTAATTTAATCTTTTCCTTGAGCTACTTTATTTCTTTATTCTGTTAAGATGGTTTATCTAGCTTGCTTTACAAAAACCTCTTAAAATCCCGTTTTTTTTTTTTTTTAACTACTTAGGGTCTGGAACAGTTAGTTTTTCCAACCCTACAAGGCTCAAAATGTCTGTACTATCTCTGTGCTCTTTCATATATGCTTGTAAACTGGCTAATCCTTTCCCAAGCTCTTTATTTTATTAACCTTCCAAATGTAGCTAGTGACATTCAACACACACTATTCAGGTTCTGTCTTCTTCTTATCTAGATTTAACAGCTCAGTAGCCATATAAAATGCCTCTCAAGTTGTCTCAGGGAATAGTTTCACCAAATTTCCTCTGCTGCATTATATAGATTGCCATTTTTCCAAAGCCTAATATAGGAACATACTATTTTTTAAGGCACTAATTTCTGTATTTGTCACCAAATTTAGTGCCACGACAATATCTCAGCGATTACGTATGTATTTCTTGGAGCCCTGGTGGCAGAGTGGTTAAGAGCTTGGCTGCTAACCAAAAGATCAGCAGTTCAAATCCACCAGCTGCTCCTTGGAAACCCTATGGGGCAGTTCTATTTTGTCCTACAGTAGGCCAATATGAGTCAGAATTAACAGCAATGACTTTGGTTTTTTAGTTTTATATATAGATATATAACATTATTATCATATATATGTATACATTTTTAAATACTTAAATTTTGTTGTTTTTGAAAGTATATACAATAAAACATACATCTTTCAACAATTTCTACATGTATAATTCAATGACATTTATTACATTCTTCAAGTTGTACAGCCATTGTAACCCTCCTTTTCCAAATTGTTACTCCTCCATTAACATAAACGCACTGCTCCCTAAGTGTCTTATCTAACCCTTCGAGTTGCTGTTGTCTATTTGAGCCCATATAGATAGTTCTTTAAAAGAGCACAATGCTCAAGACAGGCATTCTTTACTAATTTTTTAACCAATACAAAGTCCAATGTGATGCGGAGGACTCATGTAGATGACTCCTCTCCAGATGGTAATTTGATAATTTCATGGGTCTGTTCTCTTTCATCTTTTCCTGCCACCATTTACTAGGTAGTAAGACTTTTAAGGTGGAGACTTCATATCTGGCCATCCCAGAAGCAAAGAAAGAACATGGAAAATTTTGTTTTAGCGACAGGACTGGAAGCGATACCCACATGATATTGACTAGAACTATTTACATGATACACCTGGATGAAAGAGGACTGAAAAATGTGGTCTTAATATGGGCTCAGGATGAAAATAAAGCAATGTGTTTAATACATAGCATTTCCTCTGATGCATATATATTTATATGTATGTAAATACATTTGGTCATATGTAAGTTAAACATTCCCTGGTTCTTACCTAAAATGGTATAAAAATCCATCCTATTATCTATTTCTGGCTAATTCTACTCCAAAGCTAAACTTCAATTACTGCTTTGAATTAGTATAAAACCCAGCAACAGGTTTTTGCCTTCTTTGTAGAAAAATTAAAGGAAAAACAAATCACATTTTATTTATATAATTTTATTAGACAGTCCAAAGACCAAAGCATGAAATAAGCAAAATATAAGATGAAATTATAATTTAAAAAATGAAAGTTCATATTTTCAAGGACTTTTCCACTTTAAATTTGTCTTTTTTTTTCACATTTTGCCTTATCTTATTACAGTAGCAACTAATTTGTCACATCTCCTTTCATAGTTCAATTCCTACCCTTGATGCCGCTCTCAGGAAAACTAGTTAGTATATCGCGGTATCAACAAGAACTAATTTCTGAAACCTTTGATACAAATAGCTTTCTATTTGTCCTGAGAATGATACAATGTTTTTATTCACATACGTATTAAAGATAAGAAAGAAACTTCAAGAATCCTGAATTCTTATGCTTGTTATATGTAATCAGTGAGGCAGAGTATATCATTTGAATATCTTTGGTTTACAGGAAGTGCTGAAAACAGGAAACCATTTGCATTTATTTTGTATTGGTCACTTTTGCATACACTTGCAAATATACTAGAATGCACTGTCCCAAGGAAAGTAAAATGAATATGAAATGATATAAAATGAGAACATGTTCTAGTACTGCAACATTTTGATTTATTCCATTCAGTCAGTCATGCTTAGTACCAAAATGTGAGACACTAATAATGTCTTATGTAATGGTAAAAGTAGTTTACAAAGCTATCATAAATTTAATGACAATTAACACGGGGAGTTTCTGTGAGGCAATCACTCATTTAACTTTCTTATTAATTCTGTGGATTGTTGTTAGGTGTCGTGGAGTCGGCTCTGGCTCATATAGACCCTATAATGGAAAAAAACTTTGCCCAGCCCTGCACCATTCTCAAAATCGTTTTCTATTTTTGAGACCGTTGTGCAGCCACTACGTTAATCCATCTTGCTGAGGGTATTCCTCTTTTTTGCTGACCCTCTCTTTACCAAGCATGATGTCCTCCTTCAGGGATCGGGCACTCCTGATAACATGTCCAAAGTAAATGAGAAAAAGTCTTGTCATCCCTGCTTGTAAGCAACACTCCGGTTGTACTTCTTCCAGGAAAGATTTGTTTGTTCTTCTGGTAATCCATGGTATATTCAATTCTTCACCAACACCACAATTCAAATGCATCGATTCTTCTTCAGTCTTTCTAATTCACTGCCCATCTTTCGCATGCATATGAGATGATTGCAAATACTTGAGTCAGGTGTGCCTTAGTCATCGAAGTGACATCTTTGCTTTTTCACACTTTAAAGATGTCTTTTGCAGCAGATTTGCCCAACACAATACTTCATTTGATTTCCTGACTGCTGCTTCCATGGCGTTGATTATTGATCCAAGTAAAATGAAATTCTTGACAACGTCAATATTTTCTCTCTTTATCATGATGTTGATTATCGGTCCAGTTGTGAGGATTTTTGTTTTCTTTATATTGATTTATATTCTTTATATTTGATCTTCATCAGTAAGTACTTCATGTCATCTTTACTTTCGGCAAGTAAGGTTGTGTCATCTGCATATTGCAGGTTGTTAATGGGTCTTCCTTCAATCCTAATTTGTTAGATACTATTATTAAAAATTTTTTTTTTTTTTTTTTATTATTACCTCCAGATTAACCAGAAAGCTACTGAGGCAGAGAAATATATAACATGTCCAAGATCACATAGTTAGTGGCGGAGGAAGGATTTAAATTCAACTGGTTTAACATCAGAGTCCACATTCTTAAAGACAATCTTATGCTCCCAATACAATAACCTAATCACAGTAAAATAAAAAGAAAGCCACTGACCAGTTCTGCTTATGATTATAGATGTAAATATTCTGAAAAAAAAAAAAATTAGCAAATTAAATCTAAATGTAGATAAAAAGTATCATGACTATGTAGGGTTTATTTCAGGAATTTAAGGATGATTCACAATCAACAAATTCATAAAAATAAAACATTTATCAATGAATTATTAGAAGTCACATGAATAAATGGATACAAAAGAAGACGTTTAAAAAATCACTGTCCCTTCTTTTTAAGAACTAAGATTATAAGAATTCTTCTTAAATATAATAAAACATACTTACCTGAACCTAACAGTAAATAATATCATGTTCATCTGCAATATGCAGATAACACAACCTAACCTGCCGAAAGTAAAGCTCTTACTGATGAAGATTGTGTACCCTCTTTTATATAAAAAAAAAAATTTCGTTGGTAATTCATGTCTCCTCTCTTTTTGCCTTTATCTGTCTAGCTAAAGCCTTTTTACTTTTATTTCACATGAAATCAACTTTGGATTACGTTGGTCTTCTCTCTTGACTTTTTCATTCCTGTATTTTTTTTTTTACTTCTATTGATATCCTTATTATTTCTTCCTTTCTGCTTCCTTGGGGGTTTAATTTGCTTTTTTTTTTTTTTTTCCTAGCTGGAAAATCAGAATGCCGATTTGAGATCTTTTCTCTTGCTTTATTATAAGCATTTAAATTTATACATTTCCCTCTATGCATTGCCTTTAGCCTCATCCATTAATTTTTATATTTCTATTTTCACAATTATCCATTTAAAGTATTTCTAATGTCCTTTGTTACTTCTTTATGGACCCGTGGATTATTGAGAAGTATAACTTTGCAATTCCATACTTACATATCCTCCCTCCATCCTTTATACTATAACTCAGTGCCCTCCTTTATCATATAGCTATTACATACATCAGAAACCCTGGTGGCTTAGTGGTTAAGAGCCACCATTGCTAACCAAAAGGTCATCAGTTCAAATCCACCAGGGACTCCTTGAAAACTCTATGGGGCAGCTCTACTCTGTCCTAGAGGGTCCTTATGAGTCAGAATCAACTCGCTGGCAGTGGTCTTTTTTTTATTACATATATTCAAATCCTCACAGGACAATGTTATAATTTTTATTTTGAATAATAATGTGTATTATGCATAAATTAAGAAAAAAACAAAAAAATAGAACTTTTTATTTACTCAGAGGTTCTGCATTGTTTTCTGATGATCCAACTTTGTATCTGATATTATCATCCTGAAGAACTTCATATAACATTAATAAGCTCTTCAAGTTCTTTGCTAGTTTCAAAAACTGGGTCATTCAAAGGTCAGTCACAGTTGATTTTCATCTCTCCTGAAATATCCGTTTTCCAGAGGTCTTCAATATTTAGGTTAACTTCAGAATGTATCCCATACATTACGAATATTAATTTGTGAAGATTCAAGATTATTTTTTTTCCCTGAAGAATGATGTTTCTATTGTTTTAGCATGTTGTCATCTTAATTGGATATGAACTGAAAACTCTGTTTCTTTAGCAGGAAATCCAGTGTCAATTCTGATTTTTTGTCTTTAAGTGAGTTTCTTTGAGTCCGTTCCATACACTCATGGTTCAGGGGCCAGTGAGGGATGTGGTTAGACAGAATTTGGAGATCTCATCCCAGCTTCTTTCCCTTATGAGATTTCCCCACTCTTTTTGGTGGCCATGGTTTCCTCAGGTCCTTTTTTCCTTGCAGGCAGAAAAACTGTAGTACTTCCTTTGACACTTATTTCTCACAGCCTGCACAGATTGCACCTGGCTCCAGGATAACAGGCTCCAAAATGGGAAAGCATTTGGTACAGCTGAGTGTTGTTGTTGTTGTTGTTTTTGTCTAGGTCTTTTAGTTGTTTTGTGTAGAGTATTGGTTCAGTAGGGTCTTATGATACCATAACCAAGAGATGACAAACAATACTATAAGTTATTAAATACTAAATGCATTTTTATCAAACCCATGAACAAGACAGTGATGCCCACTATCATGATTATTATTCAAGGTTATAACTAATAAAATAATACTGTAAAACCAAATAAAGGGGGTACAAATCAGAAACAAATAAACAACATTAAAGTTATATGCATAATTATCACTGATATGATACCTAGAAAAATCAAAGAACAATTTATAATAAACTATTTAAAATGATGGAGAAAAAAAAAACTTTACTAAGCTTTGTGGTTTAAAAGCAGTATAAAAATTCAGTAGTTTTCTTTTATAAGCGTGATAAATCAATAATTGATATTTAAAACGCCCACTTAAAGAATGATTGAAACTCTGTTAGACCTGGAAATAAGTTTACCAAATAAAACAGTAAGTTGTTACTGAAAGTTAGAAAAATACTGGCAAAAAAGAATAAAGGTAGAATATTCCAGAATAAAAAGGTTAATTATTTCCAAATCAGCATATATCTTTAATTCTCTTATACCCAAAACAACAATTAATTTTTGGATCACCAGAAGATATGATTCTAAACACATATGAAATAATAAAAAATTTTAATTGTTTTGGAAAAGAGCAAAGAGAACCTAGCCTCTCCAAAATTAATACACATTATAAGTTTTAAATAATCAAGATATCATAATACCAGCATAAATACATACAGAAAAAAACAGAGGAACAGAATATGATATCCATAAATAAATAAAATTATATAAGAGAATAAACATATACATTAACAGCATCATTTCCATTTTGTGAGGAGCAGTAAAAATAATTAACCATTCAGAAAAAAAAAATTCTACGTGTATTACTTCACATCATAAGCAAAATGAATTCAATTGTAATAAAGATGTAAAAACAATGTTGAAGATGTGAATATTTTATAACCTTTGAGAAAAAATTAAAGAAAATAATTTAAGTTGTAATTGTACAAATTTCAAACAGCATAAAAGACTTAAAACTACTAATAGGATGATAGACAATATTTGTAACATACACAGCAAACTGTCAACATTCCCAAAAGAGCTTCCGTATATAGTAGGAATACTACACAATAAAGACATGTATAGCTATCCACAAAGATACCCACAAAGATCTTTCAAAAGTGGCTGCAGCAGTATATACCTTTTGCAGTGTTAGCAAATTACAGCAGTCCACAATTTAGTAGATATGTGGATGTCCAGAGGCAGAGCACAAAGCAACCAGTTGCCTGGTGTGAATTGTTACAGGAGCAATGTGAGACTAGTCTGGCAAGAGTGACGATAGCTTCCTGGTCTCAAATAGTGAGAAGCTCCCATTGTTGCCTTGTGGTGCTGTGGAAAGCTCTACCTAGACCCTATTTCTTTAGTCTACCTAACAGTCCTATAAGATTTTTAATAACCTATAATAAATCCCTTTTGCATATTTGAATAAAATTAATTGAGTCCTATAAAAAATAACTTATCTTAGTAATGTCCAGTGACATTATTATGGTGTCTTTTTTCACTCTTAAAAGTATTTTAGTTTGAATGAGAAATTATATCATCAACAAACACCATATTCCTCAGATTCTTATATATATATGTATATATCCAGCTAGTCCCCAACTTATGATAAGGTTCCATTTCAAGGGCTCTGTTGTGTCAGTTCTCACACGACTATGCCCCCTTTTTTTTTTAATTTTTGTTATTAACACTTTATATTATCAGTATCTTCATACATCCAATCTTTATTTCTCTTTAGGGGTTGGAAACATTACATATAAACTTACAGATATATTTTAACATTGTATGTAGTACATATTACTAATATGCTGTAAGTTGGTGAATACATACATATATACCACTACATACATATACCACTACTCCTCTGTCAGTTTGTTGTACTTTGGTGGCTTGCATGTTGGTGTGATGCTGGAAGCTATGCCACTGGTATCTCAAGTACCAACAGGGTCACCCACAGTGGAGAGGTTTCAGCAGAGCTTACAGACTAAGACAGACTAGGAAGAAAGACCAGGTGGTCTACTTCTAAAAAAACTGGCTGGTGAAAACCTTGTGAATAGCAGCAGAACATAGTCTGACATAGTGCTGGATGATGAGTCCCTCAGGTTGGAAGGTACTCAAAATACAACTGGGAAAGAGTTGCCCCCTCAAAGTAGAGTCTGCCTTAATGACATGGATGGAGTAGAGCTTTTGGGACCTTCATTTATTGATGTGACATGGCTTAAAATGAGAAGAAATAGCTACAAACATCCATTAATAATTGGAACATGGAATGTAAAAGTATGAATCTAGGAAAACAGGAAGTTGTCAAAAATAAAATGGAATGCCTGAAGGTAGATAACTTAGGCATTAGTAAGCTGAAACAGACCTATATTGAACATTTTGAATTGGACAATCATACGGTAGATTGTACCATGAGTGACAAATTGAAGTGGAATTGTGTCACATTCATTGTCAAAATGAATATTTTGAGATCTGTCCTGAAGTACAATGCTGTCAGTGATAGGATAATATCCATAGGCCTACAAAGAAGACCAGTTAATATGATTATTCAAAGTTATGCACCAACCAATAAGGTGAAAGATTAAGAAATTAAATATTTTTACCAATTTATGCAGTATGAAATTGATCAAACATCCAATCAAGATGCATTGATGATTACTGGTGATTGGAATGTGAAATTTGGAAGCAAAGAGGAAGGATAATTAGTTGGAAAATATGATCTTGGTGATAGAAATGATGCCAGAAATTACATGATAGAATTTTGTTAGACCAACGACTTATTGCAGATACATTTTCAACAACATAGACATGGATGTCACCAGATGGGTTACACAGGAATCAAATTGACTGTATCTGTGGGAAGAGATGATGGACTTGATAGAAAACCTCTATATCATTAGTCAGAACAGGGCGGGGAAAGACTGTAGACCAGAACATCAATTACTCATATGCAAGTTCAAGATGAAGCTGAAGAAAACTAAAAGAAGTACACGAGAGACAAAGTACAACATTGGATATATTCCACCTGAATTTAGAGACCATCTCAAGAGTAGATGTGACACATTGAACATTAATGACCGAAGACCAAATGAGTTCTGGGATGGCATCAATGACATCATAGATGAAGAAAGCAAAAGGTCATTAAAAGACAAGAGAGAAAGACCAAAGTGGATGTCAGAAGAGACTCTGAAACATATTCTGGAATGCAGAGTAGCTAAAGTAAATGGAAGAAATGATAAAGTCAAAGAGCCAAACAGAAAATTTCAAAGGGCATCTCGAGAAGACAAAGTAAGTATTATAATGAAATGCGCAAGGAGTTAGAAAACCGAAAGGAAAGAACATGCTCAGCTTTTCTCAAGCTGAAAGAACTGAAGAAAAAAATTCAAGTCTCAAGCTGGAATATCGAAGAACTCTATGGGCAAAATATCAAATGACATAGGAAGCATCAAAAGAAGATGGAAGGAAGACACAGAGTCACAGTACCAAAAAGAATTAGTCGACTTTCAACCAATAGTACTGAAGGAAGAAATCCCAAGCTGCACTGAAAGCATTGGTGGAAAACAAGGCTCTGGTAATTGACAGAATACCAATTGAGATGTTTGAACAAATGAGTGCAACACTGGAAGCACTCATTCGTCTATGACAAGAAATTTGGAAGACAGCTACCTGACCAACTGACTGGAAGAGACCCATATTTATGCCTATTCCAAAGAAAGGTGATCCAACTGAATGCAGAAATTACCGAATGATATCATTAATATTACATGCAAGTAAAATTTTGCTGAAGATAATTCAATAGTGGTTGGAGCACTACAAACCAGATTCAAAAGAGGCCATGCAATGAAGGATGTCATTGCTGATATCAGATGGATCTTGGCTGAAAGCATAGAATACCAGAAAAAATGTTTACGTGTGTTTTGTCGACTATGTGAGGCATTTAACTGTGTTGGTCAGAACAAATTATGGATAGCATCGTGAAGAATGGGAATTCTAGAACACTTAATTGTGTTCTTGTGGAACCTGTACATAAACCAAGAGGTAGTTATTCAAACAGAACAAGGGGATGTTGAGTGGTTTAAAATCAAGAAAGGTGTGCATCAGGAACGCAGCATCAGGATTGGAGAAAGAATCATTAACAACCTGAAATATGCAGATAACACAACCTTCCTTGCCAAAACTGAAGAGGACTTGAAGTACTTAATGATGAAGATCAAAGACTATAGTCTTCAGTATGGATTACACCTCAACATAAAGAAAACAAAAATTCTCACAACTGAGCCAATAAGCCACATAATGATAACCAGGAAAAGACTGATATTGCCAAGGATTTCATTTTACTTGGTCCACAATCAACGCCCACGGAAGTGGCAGTCAAGAAATCAAACAACATATTGCATTGCTTTAAGTGTTAAAAAGCAAAGATGCCTGACCCAAACCATGGAAATCTCAGATACATACAAAAGCTGGAAAATGAATAAGGAAGACCATGGAAGAATTGATGCCTTTGAATTATGGTGCTGGAGAAGAATATTGAATATACATGGACTGCCAGAAGAATGAACAAATCTATCTTGGAGGACGTACAACCAGAATGCTCCTAAGAAGTGAGGATGGCGAGAATTTGTGTCACGTACTTTGAATATGTGATCAGAAGGAACCAGTTTCTGGAGAAGCACATCAGGCTTGGTAAATCAGAGGGTCAGTGAAAAAGTGGAAAACCCTCAATGAGATGGATAAACACAGTGGCTGCAACAATGAGCTCAAACATAGCATAGACTGTGAGGATGGCGCAGGACCAGACAGTGTTTTGTTCTGTTGTACATAGTGTTGCTGTGAGTCGGAACCAGCTTGATGGTACCTAAAACAACAACATATATATACAAATACATATATACATATATGTAATTGCTAAATTATTGACTGAGCATCTCTACTTAACATGTTTGGGGCCTTATAATAAGAAAATACTAGGATTTAGAACATAGGGGATTCTCAAAAAATGGAGAATGGAAGGGAGGAGTTAGCCAGATGAAGACTGGGACTTGAGTAACTGACCAAGTTTCAAGATTTTATTTAAAGAAGTGGTTCTTCTGTGGGAACAAAATGAGAGGGGCAGGGCACAGGTGGAACCATCTTTAACTAAATGATCAAACCTAACCTTACAAACGAAGGGACAAACACAGGTCCCCTTAATAATTTACCCAAGGCACCAGTCACTTATGTGACATGCCTGCCAAAATGTTTAACCTCATTCCAATTGTGAGGAAACAATCAGGTATATCCAAATGGAGGGGCATTCATCAAAACAACTGTACTGGATTCTTCGAATACGTCATTTCATGAATAACATAGAACAAAAAAAAAACTGGAGAAATGCTCTGGATCAAAGAGACTAATGAAACATGACATGATCCTAAAACAAGGTATGATCCTGATTAGATTCTGGATAATTGCCTCCGTGAACAACTGCCTTCTTTGCCATGAGGCCATAACAACTGGATGGTGCCTGACTACCATTACGGAATATTTTGATCAAAGATTCTTTAGAAGAATCCTGATCAAAAGGGGAAAATACAGAACAGGATTTTAAATTCTCATGGAATTCAAACCTTCTGTGGCCATGGAGGCGAAATGAACCCCTGAAACTATAGCTTTAAAATAATCTTAAACCTTAATCCTTAAACCAAAAACATCCCTGGAAGTCTTTTTAAAACCAAACAATAGTTTAAATGTAGAGAATGTCTGCTTTGAACATTGTGCTTTTTTCGGCTCTATCTATATGGGATTAAACTGACAACAGTAGCTCAAAAGATTATATAGGAAATTTAGTGAGCAGTAATTTTATGTTAATGGAGGAGAAAAAACTCAGAAACAAAGGGTGAGAATGGTCGTATAGCTTGAAGAATGCAATCAGTGTCACCGAATTGTATCTGCAGAAACTGTTGAATTGGTGTACTGTTGTTTACTCCCACCAACAACAATAAAATAAAATAAATTATTGAAAAACATAATAACACAGGTATAACGGACATTATTTATACAAATGCAGAAATTTGAATATGGATGCTATATATAATAGTATTGTGTTTATGTTAAATTTCCTGAATTTAATAGTTATGGTGTAGTTTTATTTTTAGAAAATATACGCCTAAGTAAGGAAAAAAACTCATAATGTCTGCAACTCTCTTTCACATGGTTTAGGGGGAAAAATAATATGCATGTGTGTACCTACACACACACACATGCACACACTCAGTGAGCGTGCAAATGAGAGTTAAGTTGTTAACGTTAGATTAGGTGAATAGTATAAGTGAGTTCATTGCACCATTTTCATAAATTTTCTGAAGTGTTAAAATGTTTACACATAAAAAGCTTAAGGAAAAGTGTAGAAAGGTAATGAGTCTACAAAATTAAAATCACTATAACAGTATTGCCGTTTTCAAATCAACAAGAATAAAGAAAAGTAAAAAATTATCAGACAGTATATCCACCAGGAAATACAATCTATCATCTTAGTTTTGTTTTATGAAAAGTAACACCTAATGAGCACTAAATCATTGGTTCAAAATTATCACCTAACTTATAAAAGTTATTATTTAAAAAATTATTTTTCATTGAGTCAATTCCAACTCATGGTGACCCCGTGTGTTTCAGAATAGAACTGTGCTCCAGAGTTTTCAATGGCTGTGATATTGTCAGACCTTTCTTCTGAGGTACCTCTGGGTGGTACCTCAGAGGAGATTGTCAGACCTTTCTTCTGAGGTACCTCTGGGTGGATTCGAACTGTCAACCTTTTGG
Organism: Loxodonta africana; assembly: GCF_030014295.1. NCBI lineage: Eukaryota > Metazoa > Chordata > Mammalia > Proboscidea > Elephantidae > Loxodonta > Loxodonta africana. Next base: position 65,068,591 of record NC_087355.1, read on the forward strand.
TTAGTAGCCATGAGCTTAACAGTTTTTGCCACCCAAGGGTAATTTCAAAATTACTCATTTGTATCAATGTTAGCTGCACACACACACAAAAATATATTCATCTGGTATAATTTTACCAAGTAGGTACAATTTCTGTTCACTCATGTAAGCATTGAGAACTACCTTGTGCTTTTAGAATTCATATTGCTGAAAATCTATATTTAAAATGTATCTATGCTCATAATCCAGATTTTGAGTGTACAAGTGTTTATTTTATGCTTATTTTTATACATTATGTATGTTTTAAATGTATATTTTAAATAGCAACTATTTATTAATATTGTTAGTGCATTTATATTAATACATAAATGAGTATTAAAATGATTATTATGATACTGTTCTGTGCATCCTTTATTTTAAATTAACATTCTTCACTTTTTTCATAGACAAAAAGCAAAATATTAGAAATTCCTGCTTGTTTTCATTTTAGTCACTCAGGAATTAGGTCCTAAATTTCACTATATTTGAAGTTCTTTCTTTTTAACAATTACATACATTTAAGAAATCAATTTAAATTGAATGTTAGACTTTATGAAAAGTCCTATACTCAGAGGCACAGTGTGCTTAAATGTGATAATCCACTGAAAAACCCACTGCCCTCAAGTTGATTCCGACATATAGCGTCCCTACAGGACAGAGTAGAACTGCCCCATAGAGTATTCAAGGAGTAGTTGGTGGATTCAAACTGCCAATCTTTTGATTAGCAACTAAGCACTTAACCACTGCACCATGAAGGCTACATATAAATGTGATTTTCATTAATTTGCTTAAAAGCCAAAAATGATACTGGCTTATTGCACTAAAAGGTCACTTGAATTTTTTCTTAAACTGGGAACACAATGGGTTTGGAGTCCTTTAGAGATTCAAGCCTATGAGAAAACTAGATCCATTTTTATGGAAACAAGATTTAGCTCCAGGGAAAGTTGTGAAACAGAGTCTTTTGTGCAGAAAGATAGATTTGGATTTTTGTAACACCCAGCTGTCAGGTTACCTCACTAGGTGATTTTCTGCAGTTTGTAATTTTGACAGTATCAATTATTTTACACTTTCTACTTCTTCTAGACATTTATATTTCTAATTTTTCCATCATTATTTCTTTTTTTTACAATGAATAATTTTATAGCATACTTAATTTTTTTTTTAAAACTTTGACATCTATTCCGAGAAAGTAACATCTTTTTCTCCCAACATTTCTCCTTCAACCTGCTGCTATCATTTACCCTGAATTGTTTAGAGAAATAGTAAGTGGAATTCTCTCCTCATTTGAAATGGGCAAATTTTTGATAAGCTTCAGAATAATGGATGGGCAGCTGTTCAAATAAGAGCAAGAAAGGGGGAAAAAAAAGAAAAAGGGATCTTAAAGCTACTTCAGTTTGGTTTTTGAACGAAATTAACCAGTATATATGAAGTTCACACTTTTCTTTTGAATTGAGCTCTCTATAGAAATGACTACATTGCTTTTTGAATTAATAATACAGAAAGCCTTACAAACGATTCATTGAATTTCATTTTACTTTTGGTAGCACTGAAATCCTTTTGCTTTCTCCAATAACTGATGATATTCACACATATTTAAAAATTTGTTAAGATTTCCAGGGAATGTATAATAAAACTCTCTTAAAAAAATACTAAGAAATTTTTCATAAGCAACAAAGAGATCACCACACAATACGCTATAAAATAACAGTCACTAGTTAAAACGTTATTCTTGTGTCACCCCCTATGATTATTTATATTCCACAAAAGCAAGCAAGTTTGAAACTTCACGAAAATTATTTTCTTAACTCTGAAAACCTCCCACACTGGATAATCTCCAGATCACAAAATATCCTCATTTTTTAGCTTGTGTTTAACACAAGAGTATAAATCAAATAAATCTAAAATGTCCTTAAGGACAAAAGAAAAAAGAGAAATAGAATAATGAAAAGCATAGGGGAACGAACCCTCTATTTTATTTTAAAAATTGGAAAGTACAACTTCTTTCTTTCCCTCTCTCCCTCCCTTCCTTCTCTTCCCCCTTCCTCGCTTCTTTTAGTCTTTCTTTTTTCCATCCCCCCTTTCTTCAACAAATAATGAAGAGTAGACATAAACTAAATGTTTGAATAAAAAGTGGGTATTCAACAGTCAATGATACAATATGAAGCTAGGGATAGGAAAAGCCTATAAGTGGAGGTATATTAAAAACAAAACGAGATGACAACAGCAACAATGAATCAAAGAAAATGATATTTAAGGCAGAGGCAGAGCAAATGATGACAAAAAAGTAAACGCTTTGTTCCTTGTTTAGTTTGAAGAATGCTAAATGCAGAAATGTTTCTTGTAATCTCTTTTCAGTAATAGTTTACCATGTGAACCTGCTCTTAAAGCTACTTCTATTCTTCTTCCCATTATAAAATACAGAAACAAGGAAATGCCTTTCTTAATTTGTTTTGTCCTTCATTGCTCTTAAAATAAAGACTCAAAACTATTACATGGCCAACATGGCTCTGCAATAATTGGATTTTACCTAACATCTCCATAGCCTCAACCTCATTCTGATCCCTCTTTTTTCTGCTTTACCAACAATGGCTTGATTTCACCTCCTGAATCATACTAAGTTCTTGTTAACTTGGGGTTTTCGCCCATGTTACCTCTGCCTGGCATTTCCTCTACCACTCTTTTTAACTTTTCTAGTTAACTCCACATACTTCTTCACATATCATCTTAATAATCTTTTCCTGAAGATACCATTTTTTACTTTCAAGTAGTCAAATCGTATTTTACATTCTCATAACTTGCCCACATATCATGTTATTGTCGTTGTCAGGTGCCATGGAGTCAGTTCCAACTCATAGCAAATGAAATGGTGTCCAGTCCTGTGCCATCCTCACAATAGTAGGTATGTTTGAGCCCATTGTTGCAGCCACTTGCCTATTGTTTGTCATACTATGGTGGCTTGTGTGTTGCTATAATGCTGACGCTATGCCAGTAGTATTTCAAATATCAACAGGGTCACCCATGGTGGACAGGTTTCAGTGGAGCTTTCAGACTAAGACAAGGAAAAGGGAATTGGTGACCTACTTCTGAAGAAAAAAAAAAAAAAATAGCCAGTGAAAACCCTATGAATAGCAGCAGAACATGGTCTGATGTAGTGCTGAAAGATGAACCTCATAAAATATCAATTATAATTTTATACCACTTAATTGTGCGATTCTCTGAGATTATATTTCTGTATGTATTTCACCTATATCTACATCTATCATTGCTATTGTTAGCTGCCATCGAGTCAGTTCCAAATCACGGTGACCCCACGTACAACAGAACAAAAAGCTGCCAGGTCCTGCACTATCTCCAGGATTGTAAGTATGCTCGAGTCCATTGTTGCAGCCACTGTGTATACTGAGTACTTTCCAACCTAGGGGCTCATCTTCCAGCACTATATTGGACAGTATTCTGTTGTGATCCATCCAGTTTTTATTGGATAGTTTTCAGAAGTAGATTGGCAGACCTTTCTTCTTAGTCTGCTGAAAGCTCTGAGGAAACCTGTCCACCATGGGTGACTCTTCTGGTATTTGAGATACCAGTGGCCTAGCTTTCTGCATCGTAGCAAAATGCAAGACATCCCATGCCAATTAATTACGCAGTAAAACAAACTGACAAATGGGTAATGGATCTATATCTATATCTATCTTTAGCTATAGATATAGTTATAGACACAGCTAGGGACAGATATCTTTAAAGGGTAGTGCAACAAGAGCAGGACCATTTTTTCTTTTGCTTACCATTATTTCCTTAATATCAAGCCCAGCGTTCAGCTCTCAAATTTACATTGAATAAATGTTCTCATCCACCAGCACCCCTCATTTTCCACTTTAAAATATAAACAAACATTGAATCCTACATTTAGGCTTCCTTCCAAACATGCCTTCATTTTGTTTCTATTAAATGTGTACATGAATTTTAATTTACTTTTATTATTATATTGAGACAATAATGATAATTAGTCTTATACGGACAGAGTTCAGTTGCAGTTAACAGAAAACATTCTAGCTATTTTTAAGTAAAAACAGATTCAATTCAGGGAGACTAGTGTTTAAAAATTGTTGGAAAGACTGGAGCAGCAGCCCTTAGCGTGACCTTCAGAACTTTATGCCAGAACAGATTCAGGTATGGAGCTGTTATGTCCACCAAGGTCAGAAAGCTACAACTCCACATGCTGGCTCCATGGTTACACCAACTTACCATGACCCGATGATCACGTATCACTCCTTGGCTCACAGCCTCTCTGTATCTGCAAGATATGCTAGATCTACTGCCTCTCTTCCCAATGAACTCAGTTCCAAATTTAGATTTTGTGCAAGGCATTGGAAGCCTGCGTCAGGGGAATCTGGGAAACAGAGATACAGCTGAGAGTTTTCCAGCACCCACTATCTGGAAAGGAACATAGTAGGAGTTTATAGCAGACACTGAGAAAGTAAGACATACCTTGCTTTCAGTTTCTTCAGACAGAAAAAAAAAATTGCCAAATTTGCCACTTCTTTTTTAGATGAAGATAGAAGTTTGAAGTCAGGCTAAATTGTTGCTTACATATTTCAAAAAATTTGTATTTTTTCCACTGTCATTTCATTAATGCTGGTCAACACTTATATTTTCCACTTTGCCTCCATTAATCACAACCTTAGGCTTATCAAACAAGGAATGGTCATTCTTCTCTGTGACTGTCACACATAAGCCTAATCTCAGGTATGCGATTGTTTAATCAGAAGGCATTTCATGCTAAATTGTTGTTGGTGGGTGCCATTGAGTTGATGACGCAGCCTCAAAACCTCTATTTTACTTTATAAATTGGAAAATATTAGGAATCGCTTCCTTTCCTTCCTTCATTGGTTTCTCTCTCCCTTCTTTCATTCTTTCTTTATTCCATCTTTCCTTTCTTTGACAAATATTGAGAGGCTTCTATGAGCCAAGGCCCATAGTAAGGAAAGAGAATCTAAAGACAAAGACCAACATAATTCTGTTTTTCTAAAACTTGGTCTAGATGGGAGCAAAGACTACATAAGAACTTACAAGGGAGATTGGTTTTACAGGTAAGTAAATTACAATGTAAGTATCAGTCAGAATCCTGTCACAAAGAAATCCCAAACCAATTAATTCAACATAGGAAATTTAATATGGAGAATTAGTCACAAAGGTATTTGAAATGATGAGAAGGCAAAAAGGGGTCTGTGAGTGAACCAAAAATTAGCTCAGCAGGGAGCTGCTATTATCCCTACAATCAGAGGAACTAATGGAGCAAGGGTAGTATGAGCTTTTGAACGGGGCCATCTGGTGGGGGTTGACATCATGTAGGAGATGTGTTCACTGCCAGAAACATCACTCTGACCAAAAAAAAAAAAAAAAACCTGTTGCCATTGAGTGGATTCTGACTCACAGCCACCCTACAGAACAGGGTAGAGCTGCACCATAGAGCTTCCAAGTAGTGCCTGGTGGATTTGAACTGCCAACCTTTTGGTTAGCAGCTATAGCACTTAACCTCTACAACACCAGGGTTTACATCACTCAGAGTAGAGAGAAAAAGGAGGAGAAATACCCTGATTTCTTACCTCCTTCCACCTTCCAAACATCCACCAATGCCCCTACTGGCCAAATACAACGAGGGAATGTTTGATAAAGGAATTTGGGAAACAATTTTTAAGAGTGACTCACTTACAAGGCACAATAGAGCAAGAGAAGGGGAAGAAGTGGACCTGAGAGCAGTGGTGCAACTGACCAACACAGAGTATTATGAAAACATGTCTAGGTGTTCAGGGAGTGACATTTAAATTGAGACCTGCATGTTGCAATTTAAATTTATCTAGAAAAGATTTGGTGAGAAGAGTGTCTCAGGTAGAGAGAACAGTATAATCAAATGCTTAAGAGCAGGGAGAGAAGAGTGCAATTTTCTTTCTATTTTTAAATCTAATTTTAAAGGGTCAGCACATACCTTAAATTAGAAGCCAAGAAGTGGAGTAGGTTAACTTGCTTGCTGATGCCAACGTATATCTAGTTTCTGAGAATGGTAAGCAACACAGATTTTCTTGCAAGCCTCTAATCATTAAAGAAGAAAAAGTAAGAGAGGAAAAGGAGGCAGAGAGGGAGAAAAGAAAACTGAACCTCTCTTCAAATTCCTTAAAAATAAATGGAATTTAACCTGTTTTTTTTTTTTTTACATGTGTAGAACTTATTTTTTTGACCCTTCTTTACTGATTTTTGATAATCATTTCCAAGAAGTATCTAATGTTTTCTTGAGGACGTCTAATTATTCTGAATGCCAATAATTTTTTATGATTTCCCTCAGGAAATAGAGGCTAATATGTTGTGTTATAATATGTTGTGTTAAATAAATAAAGGCTAATAAATTGTGTTAACTTATTCTATGGATTTTGTTACTACACTCCCTGTTTGCATGCCATGGAAAACAGGCATAGAAAAATACGTGCAAGTAGGACTCTGTCATGGATTGAATTGTGTCCCCAAAAAATATACGTCAATTTGGTTAGGCCCTGATTCCCAGTATTGTGTGGTTGTCCACCTTTTTGTCATTTGATGAGATTTTCCTATGTGTTGTAAATCCAATCACTATTATGTTAATAAGATGGATTAAATTAGCGGCAGTTATATTGATGAGATCTAAAAGATTAGATAGTGCCTTAAGTCAATCTCTTTTGAGAGTTTGAGAGAAGTAAGCAGAGAGACATGGGGACCTTATACCACCAACAAAGCAGTGCTGGGAGCAAAGCGCGTCCTTTGGACCTGAGGTTCCTGCACTGAGATGCTCCCAGACCAAGGGAAGACTGATGCATCACAAGGACCTTCCTCCAGAGCCAACAGAGACAGAAAGCCTTCTCCTGGAGCCTGCGCCCTGAATTCAGACTTCTAGCTACTTGACTGTGAGAGAATAAATTTCTCTTTGTTAAAGCCATCCATTTGTGGTATTTCTGGTATAGCAGCACTAGATGACTAAGACAGCTTCCATAATAAACAGCTCATCTCATTACAGTAGACAATTTAGAAGAGTACTGTGCTCTAATGAAGGCCTTGCTGATAGCTTCCAGATAAAATGAGATTTTTTAGTAGTTTGTTTTATTTTTGTTGTTGAGAACAGGCACAGCAGAATGTACCACCAATTCAACAATTTCTACATGTACAATTCAGTGACATTGATTAGATTGTCTAGTTGTGCAACCATTCTCACTCTCCATTTCTAAATTTCTCCTCTTCTATTAATATAAACCCACTGCCCCCTGAGTTTCCTACCTAATTATTCAGGTTGCTGTTGTCAGTTTGATCTCATAGAGATAGATATTAAAGGAGTACAATGCTCAAGGCAAACATTCTATATTAATTAATTAGTGTTTGGTTTTAAAAGGACTTCAGGGGATATTTTTTGTTTAAGGTTTAAAGATTACCTCAAGGCAATAGTTTCAGGGGTTAATTCAGCCGCCATGGGTCCATAAAATCTGTATTCCATGAGAATTTTAAATTCTGTTCTACATTTTCCACCTTTTAACCAGGACTCTTCTAACGAATCTTTGATCTAAGTGTTCAGTAATGATAGCTGGGCACCGTCCAGTTCTTCTGGTCTCATGGCAAAGGAGGCAGTCGTTCATGGAGGCAATTAACACACATTCCATTTCCTCCTCGTATTACTGACTTTTCTTATTCCACTGTTACTCCAGGTGAATGGAGATCAATTGTTGTGTCTTAAATGGCTGCTTGCAAGCTTTTAAAGCACCAGGTACTACATAATGACTAGGAAGTAGAAAGGAATCATTGAACGTGTTATTAGGTCTACTAACTGGGATGTCCCATAAAACCATGGCCATAAACCACAAAACCAAGGAACCAAATCCCAGCAGGTGTTTGGTTGTATATAAGCAGCCTCAACAGCTACTCTTTTTTTGTTGTTGTTTTTGTAAATACATTTATCACACAACTTTTGCCAATTCAACTTTTTACATGTGTACAACTGATTAACAGCAAATGTATTCATTGACTATGTAATCCTGCCCGTAATCAATGTGGTTTTTCCATCACCATAAACTGAAACTCAGTATTCCATAAGCAATAAACCCCTCTTCTCCCTCCCTCCTACCTCTGGTAATCACGAACAAACTTTGGTCTCTATACATTTGCCTGTTCTTGTCTTTTTAATATAAGTGAGGTCATGTAATATTTGCCCTTTTGTGGCTAACTTATCTCACTCAGTATAATTTCTTCAAGCTTCATCCATATTGTCGCATGTATTAAGACTTCATTTCTCTTACTGGTTCAGTAGCATTCCACTGTATGTATGTGTCACTTTTTTTTTTTTTTTATCCATTCATCCGTTAATGGGTATTTAGGCTTTAGCAAAATTTCCCAGCTTTTCCAACTATCATTTATGGATTTCAGAGTTCCAGGTTCATATCATGGAACTAGAAATAGTAGGCATGCATTAATATGTGGTTAGAGAATGATGATGCCTTCCTTGTTTCAACATGGGCTCATATTGTTGAATTGGATCAGCACAAAAATATTTATAAATTGCTTGCCTTTTACTAGCCCTACTGTCAAGGTTTGAGTGACTTACTCAAAACTCTGACAAAGAATTCAGAATACTCCCCAAGCACTTGGCTGTGTTGGCAAAAGCAATTCTTTTCATGAACAATATTCCCAAAGCACAAGGCAATCAGTGCATCCCCCATGAACTCTATCAAAGTCATTCACTCCCCCTTTCTTCTCAAAAGGAAAAAGCTTCAAAAAAGCACTTAGCCTCTCTCCCACCAGTAAAAAGGAGCATTTATCTAAATGTCACTTTTATCATCCTTAAGAAAAAAAGAAAATCAGAATATGGTTGAATTGAACATTGTTCCCATCAACACTGAAGAAGTGTTTCTAGTTAGAACCATGACTGGAAAAATCTATACGGCAATAGACATAAATTCTACATGCCAAAATGAGTCCACTTACTATAAGAAACAAAATATGTGATATTTTGGATTTTGGATTAGCACCCAACAATATTGTCAAAAAAACAAGAGCATAAAAGCAAAATCATGTAAAGAACTATAAAAATAATTATGGTGTTTATCCAGGAAATAAGTCATAAGGAAATAGGAAAAAATCAGGACAAAATTTACAACACATATCTGGGCTGAGAAGAACTATTTCTATAATGCAGTGTTTTTAGTTATGTTGTTTTTTTTATTATTATTTTTACTTCTATACTGAAGTATAACAGAATTAAATAAAATGTACAAATATTAAAGTTACAACTTGGTGAATTTTTGCATATATGCACATTCACATAACTGCCACCCAGGTCAAAATAAAGAGTATTTCCAATACTACTAAAAGCTCCCTTATTCCCTTTGCCAATCAAAAAAAAATTTTCAGAGATAATCATTTCTCTGATTTTCATTTTGTTGTTCTTAGGTGTCATCAAGTCGATTCTGACTCATAGCGAACCCACTTAACAACACAATGAAACGCTGCCAGGTCCTGAGCCATTCTCACAATCAATGCTGTATGTGAACACACTGTTGCAGCCACTGTGTCAATCCATCTCCTTGAGAGTCTTGCTGTTTTCACTAACCTTCTACTTTAAAAAGCGTGATGTCCTTCTTGAGTGACTGGCCCCGTCTGATAAAATGACCAAAGTGCATGAGAAGAAGTCTTACCATCCTCGACTGTAAGGAGCATTATGGCTGTACCTCTTCCAAGACAGATTTATAAGTTCTTCTGGCAGTCCATGGTGTACTCAATAGTCTTCTCCAAAATCATAATTCAACAGCATCAATTCTTCAGTCTTCTTTATACATTGTAAATCATTCCCATGCAGATGAGGCTACTAAAAATACCAAGGCTTGGGTGAGGTGCACTTTAGTCCTCAAAGTGACATCTTTGCTTTTTTAAAATTTTAAAGAGATCTTTTGCAGCAGATTTGCCAATGCAGTTAAAACCCACGACCCACTGCCGTCGAGTCGATTCCAACTCATAGTGACCCTATGGGACAGAGTAGAACTGCCCCATAGAGTTTCCAAGGAGCACCTGGCGGATTCGAACTGCCGACCCTTTGGTTAGTAGCCTTAGCACTTAACCACTACGCCACCAGAGTTTTCTCCCAATGCAATACTTCATTTTATTTTTTGACTGCTGCTTCCATGGGCATTGATTGTGGATCCAAGTAAAATGAAATCCTTGACAAAGTCAGTATTTTCTCTATTTACAATAATGTTGCTTATTGGCCCAGTTGTGAGGGTTTTTGTTCTTTTATGTTGAAGTGTAATCTGTATTAAAGGCTGTAGTCTTTGATCTTCATCAGTAAGAGCTTCAAGTCCTCTTTATTTTCAGCAAGGAAGGTTGGGTCATCTGCATACTGCAGGCTGTTAATGAGTCATTCTACAATCCTAATACAACATTCTTCTCCATGTAGTCCAGCTTCTATGATTATTCGCTTAGCATAGAGATTGAGTAAGTATGGTGAAAGGATACCATCTTGATGCACACCTTTCCTGATTTTAAACCATGCAGTGTCCACTTGTTCTGTTCAAATGACTACCTCTTGGATCTTTCAGCCAAGATCCATTTGCCATCAGTAATAACATCTCTCATTCCAAGACCTCTTCTGAATCTGGTTTGAATTTCTGGAACTTACCTGCTGATACAGAGCTGCAACCATTATTGAATTATCTTCAGCAATATTTTACTTGCATGTCATATTAATGATTTTTTTGATAATTTCTGCATTTTGTTGAATAGCCTTTCTTTGGAATGGGTGCAAATATGGATCTCTTCTAGTCAGTAGGCCACATAGCTGTCTTCCAAATTTTTTGGTATAGACAAGTGAGTGCTTCCAGTATTGTATCCTGTTGTTGAAGCATCTCAATTAGTATCTCAATTAGTATTCTGTCAGTTCCTGAAGCTTTGTTTCTTGCCAATGCCTTCAGCGCATCTTGGACTTCTTTCTTCAGTACCTTTGGTTCTTGATCACATGCTACCTCCTGAAACATCAACCAATTCTTTTTGGTAGAGTGACTTTGTGTATTCTTTCCATCTTCTTTTGATGCTAACTACATTGTTCTGTATTTTGCCCACAGAATTCTTCAATATTGCAACTCAAATTTTTTTCTTCAGTTTTTTCATCTTGAGAAATACTGAGTGTGTTCTCCATTTTTTGGTGTTCTAGATCTTTACTTTACACATTTCATTAAAATACTGTACTTTGTCTTCTCAAGCTGCTCTTTGATATCTTCTGTTCAGCTCTTTTTTTTCATCATTTCTTCCTTTCACTTTAGGTTCTCTACATTCAAGAGCAAGTTTCAGAGTTTCTTCTGACTTCCATTTTTGTCTTTTCTTTCTTATTTTTTTAGTGACATGCTTTCTTCATGTAAAATACTATAGCTCATCTAATCATGAGTGTTCAGTGTGTCAAATCTATCCTTGAGATAGTCTTTAAATTCAGATGGGAAATACTCAAGGTTGTACTTTGGCTCTTGTGGACTTGTTTTAATATCCTTCAACTTCATCTTGAATTTGCATATGAGCAACTAATGGTCTGCTATGCAGTTGGCCCCTGACCTTGTTCTACCTGATGATATTGAGCTTCTCCATGGTCTCTTTCCATAGATGCAGTCAATTTAATTTCTGTGTATTCCATCCTGTAAGGTCCATGTGTATAGACACCATTTATGTTGCCAAAAAAAAAAAAAAAATTCAAGTGAATAAGTGTGTCTTGCAAAATTCTATCGTGTGATTTCCAGCTTCATTTTTATCACCAAGGCCATATCTTCCAACTACTGATCCTTCTTCCTTGTTTCCAATCTTTGCATTCCAAGCACCAGTAATTATTAATGCATCTTAATTGCATGTTTGATCAATTTAAGATTACAGAAGTTGGTAAAAATCTTCAAGCACTTCATCTTTGGCATTTGTGATTGGTGTGTAAATTTGAATAATAGTTGTATTAACTGGCCTTCCTTGTTGGCATATGGTATGATCCTATCACTGACAGTGTTGTACTTCAGGATAGATCTTGAAATGTTGTTTTTGATGATTAATGAGATATCATTCTTCAATTTATCATTCCTAGTGTGGTAGACCATATGATTGTGTGACTCAAAATGGTCAATACCAGTCCATTTCATCTCACTAATGCCTAGGGTAGTGATCTTTATGCATTCCATTTCATTTTTGACAACTTCCAATTTTCCTAGAATCATAATTTGTACATTCCATATTCCAATTATTAATGGATGTTTGCAACAGCTTCTTCTTATTTTGAGTCATGCCACATCAGTAAATGAATATCTTGAAAGCTTTACTCCATCTACATCATTAAGGTGGAATCTACATTGAGGAGACATCTCTTCTCTAGTCGTATTTTGAGTACCGTCCAACCTGAGGGTCTCACCTTTCAGCACTGTATCACATCATGTTCCACTGTTATTCATAAGGTTTTCAGTGGCCAATTATTTTAGAAGTAGATTTCCAGGTTCTTCTTTCTAGTCTGTCTTAGTGTGGAAGCTCCACTGAAACCTTCACCATAGGTGACCCTGCTAGTATTTGAAATACCAGAGGTCTAGCTTCCAGCATCACAGCAACACACAAGCCACCACAGTATGACAAACTGACAGACAAGTGGTGGTGATTTTCATTCCAATACTTAATTTTGTGTATTCTTCAACTTCATCCAAATGTACTTTTTGAATGTTAATTCTCTCCCTAAGTTCCATTTATATATCTTTTGAATGCAGTAGTTTGTTTTTTAATTTTATCAAGTACTCCATTTGCTAAATATATTAAAATTTATTTATACATTATACACTTTATGGAAATTTGAATTATTTCCAGTTTGGAACATGAAGTTATTTTTAACAGGTTAAAAATATTTAAAAATTAGTGTTCAAAAATAGCCCAATTTTAGTACATAACATAATGGAGAATAATAACTAAATATGCATTGATAATCACCGGTAATTGAATTTGAAAGTTGGAACAAAGAAGAAGGAATAGTAGTTGGAAAACATGACCTTGGTGATAGAAACAACTCAGAGATTGCATGATAAAATTTTGCAAAACCAATGACTTCTTCATTGGAAATACCTTTTTTCAACAACCTAAATGGTGACTATACATGTGGACCTCATCAAATGGAATACACAGGAATCAAATTGAGCATATCTGTGTAAAAAGATGCTGGAAAGGCTCAACATTATCAGTCAAAAGAAGGCCAGAGGCCAAATGTGGAACAGTCTATCAACAGCTCATATGCAAGTTCGAGTTGAAACTGAAGAAAGTTAGAACAAGTCCACGAGAGCCAAAGTAAAACCTTGAGTATATTCCACCTGAATTTAGAGACAATTTCAAGAATAGATCTGACTCATTAAATCCTTATGACTGAAGACCAAACGAGTTGTGGAATGACATTAAGGACAACATACATGAAAAAAGAAAGAGCTGCATAAAGACAGAAAAGATAAAAATGGATGTCGGAAGAGATTCTGAAATTTGCTTTTGAATGTAAGGTAGCAAAAGTGAATGGAAGAAGTGACGAAGTAAAAGAGTCGAACAGAAGATTTCAAAGGGTGGCTCAAGAAGACAAAGTACGGTGTTATAATGAAATGTACGAAGACCTAGGGTTAGAAAACCAAAAGGAAGAACACACTCAGCATTTCTCAGGCTGAAAGAACTGAAGAAAACATTCAATCCTCGAGTTGCAATATTGAAGGATTCTATGGGGAAATTGTCAAACAAGGCAGAAAGCATCAAAGAGGATGGAAGGAATACACAGTCATTGCACCAAAAAGAATTGGTTGTTGTTCAACCATTTCAGGAAGTAATATATGATCAAGAACCAATGGTACTGAGGGGAGAAGTCCAAGCTGCACCGAAAGCATTGAGAAAAAATAATCCTCCAGGAAATGACAGAATACTAACTAAGATGTTTCAACAAATGGATGCAATTCTGGAAGCGCTCAGTTGTCTACGCCAAGAAATTTAGAAGAGAACTACATGGCCAACTGACTAGAACCAAAACAAATCCAAACCTGTTGCCATCAAGTTGATTTCGACTCATAGCGATCCTATAGGACAGAGTAAGCTGCCCCATAGAGTTTCCAGGGAGTGCCCGGTGGATTTGAACTGCCAGCCTTTGGTTAGCAGTGATAGCTCTTAACTACTGTGCCACCAGTGTTTCCAACTGACTAGAAGAGATCCATATTTGTGCCCATTCCAAAGAAAGGTAATCCAACTGAATGCGGAAATTATCAAATGATATCACTAAAATCACATGCAAATAAAATTTTGCTGAAGATCATTCAAAAGTGGCTGCAGCAGTCCATCAGCAAGGAACTGCCAGAAATTCAAGCTGAATTCAGAAGAGGACATGAAATATGGGATATCATTGCTGATGTCAGACAGATCTTGGCTGAAAGCAGAGACTATCAGAAAGATGTTTACCTGGGTTTTATTGACTATGCAAAGTCATTCAACTACGTGGATCACAACAAGTTATGGATGACACTGAGAAGAATAGAAATTTCAGAACACCTAATTATGCTCATGTGGAACCTGTACATAGACCAAGAGGTAGTCATTTGAACAGAAAAAGGGGATACTGCATGGTTTAAAAATCAGGAAAGATATGTGTCAGGGTTGTATCCTTTCACCATACTTATTCAATCTGTAGGCTGAGCAAATAATCTGAAAAACTGCATTGTATGAAGAAGAACATGGCATCAGGACTGGAGTAAGACTAATTAACAGCTTGCAATATGCAGATGAAAAAACCTTGCTTGCTGAAAGTGAAGAGGACTTGAAGCACTTACTGATGAAGATCAAAGACTATAGCCTTCAGTGTGGGTTAAACGTTAATATAAAGAAAACAAAAATTCTTATAACAGGACCAATAAACAACATCATGATAAGCAAAGAAAAAAATGAAGTTGTCAAAGATTTCATTTTACTTGTATCCACAATCAATGCCCACAGAAGCAGTTGTCAGGAAAAAAAATCGACACATTGCATTGGGAAAATCTGATGCAAAAGACCTCTTTAAAGTGTTAAAAAGCAAAGACTTAACTTTAAGGAATAAGTTGCACCTGACCCAAGCTATGGTGTTTTCAGTTGCGTCATATGCATGCTAAAGCTGGATTATAAATAAAGAAGACGGAAGAAGAATTGATGCCTTTGAATCATGGTGTTGGTGAAGAATACTGAATAAACCATGGACTGCCAAAAGAACAAACAAATCTGTCCTGGAAGACAAATAGCCAGAACACTCTTTAGAAGTGAGGATGGCAAAACTTTGTCTCACATACTTTGGGCATGTTATCATTAGGGACCAGGCCCTTGAGAAGACATTATGCTTAGTAAAGTAGAGCATCAGCGAAAAAGAGGAAGACCTCAAATCTATGGAATGACACAGTGGGTGTAACAATAAGCTCAAGTATAACAACAATCGTGAGGATGGCACAGAACCGGGCAGTGTTTCCTTCTGTTGTACATTGGGTTGCTATGAGTTGGAACTGACTCAAAACACCTAACAACAACAACAGCTTAAAGGATTCTTATTCAATATGTGAAATAGATATTTATAAAAGTTGTGAGCTAAATCAAAAAATAGTAAGAAAAACTAAGCCAAATGCAAAATTGACTCTAACTCATGATTAGAACTATGAAAAAATTATGTGTTCGAATGCAAATTAATTAGCCTATCACACAGAAAAAAACAAAATTCTTAATTGTTAGTATGGTTGGGTTAGGTGTTACATAGTAAAATTTATTCAAATAATTTTACATAATAAATGCATTTCTAAAATTTAATTAACTTTCTTGAAATAAAAATTAATTTATAATATGTAATTCAAAGATTCTGACAAACATAGAAACTGATAAAGCCACCACCACAATCAAGATATAAAACATTTCCATGAACTTCAAAATATTCCTTCATTCCGAGGGTAAGACAGCACACGATACTGGGGAAGCCAGCACAACTTGTACAAGGCAAGGTCATGGAAGCCTCGTAGACATATCCAAACTCCCTGAGGGACGGAATTGCCAGGCTGAGGGCTTTGGGACCATGGTCTTGGGGAACATCTAGCTCAAGTGGCATAACAGTTTATAAAGAAAATGTGCTACTTTGTACTTTGATGAGTAGCATCTATTGTCTTAAAAGCCTGTGAGCAGCCATCTAAGATACTTCAGTGGTCTCACCTCTTCAGGAACAAGGAAGAATGAAGAAAACTAACTGCACAAGGGAAAGGTTAGTCCAAAGGACTAATGGACCACAAATACCATGGCCTCCACCAGATTGAGTCCAGGACAACAAGATGGTGCCTGGTTACCACCACTGACTGCTCTGACAGGGATCACAATATAGGGTCTAGGACAGAGCTGGAGAAAAATGTAGAACAAAATACCAACTCATACAAAAAAAAATCAGACTTACTGGCCTGACAGAGACTGGAGAAACCCTGAGAGTATGGCTCCCTGACACTCTTTTAGCTCAGTAATGAAGTTCCCCCTGAGGTTCACCCTTCAGCCAAAGATTAATCAGGCACATAAAACAAAATGAGAGTAAAGGGACACAACTGCCCAGAGGCAAGGACTAGAAGGCAGGAGGGAATAGGAAAGCTGGTAATAGGGAGCCCAAGGATAAGAACAGAGAGTGCTGACATGTCTTAGGGTTGTAAACCAATATCATAAAACAACATGTGCACTAACTGTTTAATGAGAAACTAGTTTGTTCTACAAACCCTCCATCTAAAGTACAATTTAAGAAAAAAAATTCCTTCATTTTGCTTTAAAGTAAATCCCTCCATTCCACTCCTAGATTGAAACAAACCCTGATCTGCTGTCGTCTTTTATTATATTTTCTTGTTCAGGAAACTCAGATAAACATCTGGTTTCTTTCATTTAGTTTAATGTTTTTGGGATCCATCCATTTTGTTACTTGCATTAAAGGACCATTCCTTTTTGTTGCTACATAGTGTTCTGTTTCAATGAATATAAAAATTACTTACCTATTTGTCTGCTGATGGATATTTAGTTTATTTCCAGAATTTTTGCTAGTACAAATGATGATGTCTTGGACAATCATGTAAAACTCTTTGGTTGGACATAGGTTTTCTTTCCTTCACGTAAATTTCTAGGAGTAGAATTGCTGGATCATAAGGCAAGTAAATATTTAACTTAATTAGTAACTTCCAAAGAGTTTTCCAAAGTAGCTATACTATTTTACATTCCCACCCATAACACATAAGAGTTCCAGTTGCTTGACATCCTTGCAAACACTTGGAATTTTCAGCCTCTTAATACTAGCCATTCTTATTTGTGCACACTATGAGGGGCATCTCACTGAGGTTTTAATATTAATTTACAATTTTGAATAATAATTTTCAGCATCTTTTCATGTGCTCTTTGGTCATGATCATCTCCTTTTGTGAAGCGCTTAAGTGTTTTGCCAATTTTTAAATTGGATTATTTGTCTTCTTAATACTAAGTTGAAGATTCCTATATAGATTCGGAATAAAAGTTTTTTGGTTTTTTTTGAAACCGTATATATGCATGGAAAATAGTTTCTCCCTGTTGAGGGCAGTGGTGGATAGGTGGTAGAATTCTCACCTTTCACGTGGGAGTCTGGGGTTCAATTTTGGGCCAAGGTACCTTAAGCACAATATCACCTGCCTGTTAGCGGAAGCTTGCATGTTGTTATGATGCTGAACAGGTATCAGCGGAGCCTCCAGTCTGAGACTGACCAGGACAAAACCCCTGGAGATCTACTTCCAAACATCAGCCAAAGAAAACCTTATGGATTACAGTGGTCCAAAGCTGGTATGCATGGGACCCCCATGTGCCGGGGGCCCACTCAATGGCAGCTAATAACAACAATCATTATCATCTTTCAATTAGGTGTAGCATACTTCCTTCAGTTTCCAGCATATAGTAACATGTGCAGTGCTTCAAACATTCTGAATGTTCAAACAGGTATGCAGGAATAATGAGCTCATCATTTCTAAAGATCGCTGCCACTGGGGAAGGAAGCAAATATTGCTCTTGGTGTCTTCCTGTCAACTAATAAACTTCATTCTTCTGAGGGCGACTGGGACATATAATTTCGTGTCTCAGTTGGTAAAGGTTTTCAGTGACTTCCCAGAAATCGTGCAAAGGCCTGTTTTTTATTAGGAAAATTGATCTTGAATCTTAAAGGTCAACAAAGTAAAGACTTCGCTTTGGTTCCTAAGAATACCACAAAATAAGCTGCATGTAAGACAGTTTATCTACTTTTTGAGTTAACCCCATCTGG
This sequence comes from Loxodonta africana, assembly GCF_030014295.1. Lineage (NCBI taxonomy): Eukaryota > Metazoa > Chordata > Mammalia > Proboscidea > Elephantidae > Loxodonta > Loxodonta africana. Next base: position 65,086,940 of record NC_087355.1, read on the forward strand.
ATTTGCACCTGTGATTTCTGGGAGCCTAAACACTTTGGTGGAAACATTTAAAGTATGCACTTAAAGTACCAAGCACTTACCTTCAGCTAAGAAGAAAGACTTTAAAATTACAGAGCAAACATTAAGGGAAGTCTTTTCTAAGCCAGCTCCATTCAGCAATAGAGGATAAAAGTGATTGTGCTGCAAAGCAGGTGACAGTGGAGAACTTAGTGGTGTTTATCCATACTGCCCTTCCCCTCAGCTAGAGTAGATGCTAACGTGTTTCACATCCTGGCATCCAGCCAAGACCAAGCGCACTTTACTGTCATACCCACCTTACTCGTACAGTTCAACCAAATAGATTTACACATCAGATCAGTAAGTTAATTTATGTAGAAACCTTGCAAAAGTATATTATATATTAAAGACATCAAAATATTATTCTATCAAGTATAAACATCTCAGTTGAAGAAACAAATAAACAGATTTTTAAAGATTTAAAATTAGTTTAAAAGAACCATGAATATGAAAGATAAATATAGACAAACACATTCCACATTATTAAAAATAATTTCAAGTACTACACAGACTCTTGTGATTTAAAGACACGTCTTCAAAGCATTGGAGGAATATTTCAAATGATATAGGCAAAAACAGCATTTACTCAATCTAATAAAAAGGAATTGAGTTCGTCAGTACAAATACTAGGATGAGAGGAAATGGGGACAAACAAAATTCGGTTGCAAAAGAATATACATTTATTCACTCATTTATTTACCACTCACCCCACTAAAAAAATGGAAAAATACTGTGCCAAGTGCTAGGTATACATTTTTGGAAAAAGATGGATGTATGCCCTTCCCTCTGGCACTTGCCATGTAGAAGATAAGACAGACATTGGTCAAAACTTTCAAGTGATGAAGAATTATGAATGAAAAATGTTCATTATGTTATGAAAGAATTTTATGTAGATTTATTTGAGTATAATGAGCACTGCATTTGGAATCAGGAAGATTATGTTGAAAATAATCTTATATTAAATGGGGGTCAGGGAGCAATTATATGGAAACAAGAATTTGCTTACTTGTTTTTTTAAAAATTGTGAAATCTTTGACGAGATGTCTCACGATCCCATTTTCTGTGGCAGCTGAGAGGGATTAAAAACACCATCAAATACAGTGACTCCAGGTTATGTTTAAATTAAAGAAACTTTGAGTTATATTGAAATTTAAAAGGAAAAGAAATGATTGAATTGTGCCTCCCAAGATATTTTTGTAAATCCTAACCTCTCTGTCTGAGTTTATAATCCCATTTGGGAATGGGTTGTCTTAGTTATGTTAACAAAGTAGGATTAGTGTAGGGTGTATCTTGAGTCAATCTCTTTAGACATATAAAAGAGATTAAACAAGCAAACTAGGAAATAAAAATGGGGGAAGAGAGATGCCAAGCCACATGAAGACCACCTAGGAGCAGAAGCTCAAAAGAGAAAAGTGCCTTCCTCCAGAGCCAACAGAGATAGAAAGGTTTCCCCTAAAGAAGGCACCTGGAATTCACGTGTCAAGGACATAAATTTTGGGGGGCCAAAGGATGGTCTGTCATGGATTGAATTGTTTCCACCAAAAATATGTGTTGTAAATCTTAACCTCTATGACGGGTGATTCAAATCCTGTTTGGTAAAGCGTTGTCTTTGTTATGTTAATGATGCATGATTAGTGTAGGGTCATTCTCTTCTGCGATATAAAAGAGATTAAACAGGAAGCGGGGCCAAGATGGCTGACTAGGTAGAAGCTACCCCGGATCCCTCTTGCAACAAAGACTCAGAGAAAAAAGTGAATCGATCACATACATGACAATCTACAAACCCTGTCCATCAAACACAGATCCAAAGAGTTGACCTGAGTGACAGAGACTGAAAAGGAACAACCACGGGGAAGCAGCGACTGATTTCAGGGCCTAGAAACAGCATCTCAGTCAGGAAACCTTGGCACTGGGCTTTGGACTGGGTGCAAGGGAGCTGAGCACAGCATCCTAAGATGGTGCAAACAGGGGACGCAGCCCTAGCCCCCAGAAGTGACCTCAGGAGAAGATTAGCGAGTGCACACAGACAGCGCAGCAACATGGCTGACAGGAGGAGAAGTCACCGGGAGGCAGTGACTGGTTTTGGAGCCAGGAGTGCGGCGTCCCAGCCGGGGAACCTTGGTGTTGTGCTTTGGACTGGGAGCAGAGGAACTGACCACGGCTTCTGAGACAGCACAAGCACGGCACACGGGCCTGACCCTCGGGGGCAATCTCTACCCAGCCAGTGACACAGTCAACACGCCCCTCAGGAATCTCAGATAAAACAGTCATCCCAAGCAAGATAAGTAACTTTGTCTATATTCCGGGGTGCTACTCTCTCCTATTTATCTGAACCCTCCCCTCCCCTTCCCAGGCGGCTTCATTAACATTGGAATTTTCTGAGCCAGAGAGTGAACTGCGCTGAGGTTTTTCTTTCTTTATTTTTTTTGGTCTTTTCCTAACCCATTCTCCTGGCTGAGAGAAGCAGCTACAAAAAACCCAGGGACCAAAAATCCTTCCCTAATTGGACTAAAAACACAGAACCAGCTCCAGCCAAACATATGTGATCCACAGTCTTGGGCTTTCATCCCTACAGGGAACAAGGTGGCTATTATAATGCAAAGGCATTTCTGATAGGGATCTGACTGTAATTGTTTTAGGGGATTACCAGAAAGAAAAGTTTCCAAGGTCTGATGTCTCTGCGTATTCAACAGAGCCCTCACTGACCCACAACAGGGAACGGAGCGCTGAAGCTCCCCCCAGACCACCTAGCCTCCTGCCTTAGGGGTCTAAGGAGGGTGACACCGACCAATCTGTAGAGGTACTTGCATTGGGTGCCTAAGGTACAGCTGCAGAGCCCACCCACCAAAGTACTTTAGGAATAGAGACACACCTACCTCACTGACACTTGGGGGAAGCCTGTCAGCATCCTGTCCCCCCCCCCCCAGAGTGTGAACCCCTGCTGCTACTAGAATCTGGTGCACACAACTCTCACCACTACTCCGCTAGGTGGATAGGAGACAGTCTGCACCACACACTTGATGACCCAAAATCAGATCCTACTCAAGAATAGTGAATGGACTCTTAGGCTTATATATCTGGTAACAGCCCAAACCAGCTGGTAATAGGACATAAGTGATTCAAGGGCTACAACAATCAAGACAGTGCAATCTAGTAGCCAATCTATGTATATTGAAAGAAAACAAAACAAGAGAAGACTCAGTGAGCAAATATAAAATAAATCACTACAATATCTTAGAGATGGCTCGGAGACAGCAGTCGATATTAAACCACATAAAGAAGCTGACCATGATTGCTTCTACAACTCCCCAAACTAAAGAATCAAAATCTTTCCCAAATGAAGATACAATCCTGGAATTGCCAGATGCAGAATAGAAAAAAATAATTTACAGAATGCTTCAAGGCATCAGGGATGACCTCAGAAATAAAATAAGGCAATCTACAGAAAAAGCCAAGGAACACACTGATAAAGCAATTGAAGAACTCAAAAAGATTATTCAAGAACATAGCGGAAAAATTAATAAGTTGCAAGAATCCATAGAGAGACAGCATTCAGAAATCCAAAAGATTAACAATAAAATTACAGAATTAGACAACTCAATAGGAAGTCAGAGGAGCAGACTCATGCAATTGGAATGCAGGGTGGGGGATCTTGAGGACCAGGGAATTGACACCAATATAGCTGAAAAAAATCAGATAAAAGAATTTTAAAAAATGAAGAAACCCTAAGAATCATGTGGGACTCTATCAAGAAGAATAACTCGCGTGTGATTGGAGTCCCAGAACAGGGAGGGATAACAGAAATACAGAGAGAATAGTTGAAGATCTGTTGGCAGAAAACTTCCCTGACATCATGAAAGACAAAAGGATATCTATCCAAGATGCTCATCGAATCCCATTTAAAATTGATCCAAAAAGAAAATCACCAAGACATATTATCATCAAACTTTCCAAAACCAAAGATAAAGAGAAAATTGTAAAAGCAGCCAGGGGTAAAAGAAAGGTCTCCTACAAGGGAGAATCAATAAGTTCAGACGACTCAGCAGAAACCATGCAGGCAAGAAGACAATGGGATGACATATAGAGAGCACTGAAGGAGAAAAACTGCCAGCCAAGGATCATATATCCAGCAAAACTCTCTCTCAAATATGAAGGCAAAATTAAAACATATACAGATAAACACAAGCTTAGAGAATTTGCAAAAACCAAACCAAAGCTACAAGAAATACTAAAGGAAATTTTCTGGTCAGAAAACCAATAATATCAGATACCAGCACAACACAAGGTCACAGAACAGAACATCTTGATATCAACTCAAATAGGGAAATCACAAAAACAAATTAAGATTAATTTTAAAAAGAAAAAAATGCTCAAAGCACGGAATCATTGAATCAATATGTAAAAGATCACAATAATCAAAAAGAGGGACTAAATACAGGAGGCATAGAACTGCCATATGGAGAGGGATACAAGGCGATATAGGACAATACAAGTTAGGTTTTTACTTAGAAAAATAGGGGTAAATATTAAGGTAACCACAAAGAGGTATAACAACTCCATAACTCAAAATAAAAACTAAGAAAAACATAACAACTCAGCAAACATAAAGTCAAATACTATGAAAATGAGGAACACACAATTTACAAAGAAAAACATCTCAGCACAAAAAAGTAAGTGGAAAAATGAAATTGTCAGCAACACACATAAAAAGGCATCAAAATGACAGCACTAAACACATACTTATCTAGAATTACACTGAATGCAAATGGACTAAACACACCAATAAAGAGACAGAGAGTCTCAGACTGGATAAAGAAACACGATCCGTCTATATGCTGCCTACAAGAGACACACCTTAGACTTAGAGACACAAACAAACTAAAACTCAAAGGATGGAAAGAAATATATCAAGCAAACAACAAGCAAAAAAGAAAAGGAGTAGCAATATTAATTTCTGACAAAATAGACTTTAAACTTAAATCCACCACAAAGGATAAAGAAGAACACTACATAATGATTAAAGGGACAATTGACCAGGAAGATATAACCATATTAAATATTTATGCACCCAATGACAGGGCTGCAAGATACATAAAACAAACTTTAACAGAACTGAAAAGTGAGATAGACACCTCCACAATTACAGTGGGAGACTTCAACACACCACTTTCGGAGAAGGATAGGACTTCCAGTAAGAAGCTCAATAGAGACACGGAAGACCTAATTGCTATAATCAACCAAATTGACCTCATAGACTTATACAGAACACTCCATCCAACTGCTGCAAAGTATACTTTTTTTTTCTAGCGCACATGGAACATTCTCTAGAATAGACCACATATTAGGTCATAAAACAAACCTTTGCAGAATCCAAAACATCCACAAGGCCATAAAAGTGGAAATCAATAACAGAAAAATTAGAGAAAAGAAATCAAAGACTTGGAAACTGAACAATACCCTGCTCAAAAAAGACTGGGTTATAGAAGACATTAAGGAGGCAATAAAGAAATTCATAGAATGCAACAAGAATGAAAACACTTCCTATCAAAACCTCTGGGACACAGCAAAAGCAGGGCTCAGAGGCCAATTTATATCGATAAATGCACACATACAAAAAGAAGAAAGAGCCAAAAGCAGAGAACTGTCCCTACAACTTGAACAAATAGAAAGTGAGCAACAAAAGAATCCAGCAGGCACCAGAAGAAAACAAATAATAAAAATTAGAGCTGAACTAAACGAATTAGAGAACAGAAAAACAATTGAAAGAATTAACAAAGCCAAAAGCTGGTTCTTCGAAAAAATTAACAAAATTGATAAACCATTGGCCAGACTGACTAAAGAAATACAGGAAAGCAAACAAATAGCCCAAATAAGAAACGAGAAGGGCCACATCACAACAGAACCAACTGAAATTAAAAGAATCATATCAGATTATTAGGAAAAAATGTACTCTAACAAATTTGCAAACCTAGAAGAAATGGATGAATTCCTGGAAAAACACTACCTACCTAAACTAACACAATCAGAAGTAGAACAACTAAATAATCCCATAACAAAAAAAGAGATTGAAACAGTAATCAAAAAACTGCCAAAGAAAAAAAAGCCCTGGCCCGGATGGCTTCACTGCAGAGTTCTACCAAACTTTCAGAGAAGAGTTAACACCACTACTACTAAAGGTATTTCAAAGCATAGAAAATGACGGAATACTTTTTTTCCATTCTATGAAGCCACCATTTCCCTGATACCAAAACCCGGTAAAGACACCACAAAAAAAGAAAATTACAGACCTATATCCCTCATGAACGTAGATGCAAAAATCCTCAACAAAATTCTAGCCAATAGAATTCAACAACACATCCAAAAAATAATCCACCACGACCAAGTGGGATTTATACCAGGTATGCAAGGCTGGTTTAATATTAGAAAAACCGTTAATGTAATCCACCACATAAATAAAACAAAAGACAAAAACCACATGATCTTATCAATTGATGCAGAAAAGGCATTTGACAAAGTCCAACACCCATTCATGATAAAAACTCTCAGCAAAATAGGAATTGAAGGAAAATTCCTCAACATAATAAAGGGCATCTATACAAAGCCAACAGCCAACGTCACTCTAACTGGAGAGAGCCTGAAAGCATTTCCCTTGAGAACGGGAACCAGACAAGAATGCCCTTTATCACCGCTCTTATTCAACATTGTGCTAGAAGTCCTAGCCAGAGCCATTAGGCTATAAAAAGAAATAAAGGGCATCTGAATTGGCAAGGAGGAAGTAAAATTATCTCTATTTGCAGATGACATGATCTTATACACAGAAAACCCTAAGGAATCCTCCAGAAAACTACTGAAACTAATAGAAGAGTTTGGCAGAGTCTCAGGTTATAAGATAAACATACAAAAATCACTTGGATTCCTCTACATCAACAAAAAGAAAATTGAAGAGGAAATAACCAAATCAATACCATTCACAGTAGTCCCCAAGAAGATAAAATACTTAGGAATAAATCTTACCAAAGATGTAAAAGACCTATACAAAGAAAACTACAAAGTACTAGTGCAAGAAACTAAAAAGGACCTACTTAAGTGGAAAAACATACTTTGCTCATGGATAGGAGGACTTAACATAGTAAAAATGTCTATTCTACCAAAAGGCATCTATACGTACAATGCACTTCTGATCCAAATTCCAATGACATTTTTTAATGTGATGGAGAAACAAATCACCAACTTCATATGGACGGGAAGGAAGCCCCGGACAAGTAAAGCATTAACTGAAAAAAAAGAGACTAAACAAGCAAGCTAGGAAGCAGAGCTGGGGAAAGAGTGATGCCAAGTCGCATGAAGTTCACCCAGGACCAAAAGCTCAAAAGAGGCAAGGACTTTCCTCTAGAGCCAACAGAGCAAGCCTGCCCCTAGAGTCAGCATCCTGAACGCAGACTTCTAGCCTCCTAAATGGTGAGAAAATAAATTTCTTTTTCTTAAAGCCACCCATTTGTGGTATTTCTGTTATAGCAGCACTGGAAAACTAAGACAAAAGGGATAGAGCAGAACATGTTCCTCTGTTATCTATTTCAAAATCAACGGAACTCGCCTACTATAAAAACATAGACCTTCAGAGTTAAGGCAATGTTTAAAGGCCATCCAGCCCATGTAACTCACACATAGACTATCCAAGGGCCCTGCAATATCTCCTAGAACATCACCAATCAAGGGGAGTTTAGCACTTCCAGGATCAACCTCTTCTTGCTATGGAAAGTTCTATTTGATTATTCTTTTTAAAGACTCCGAATTAGTCTCTCTGAATGTTACCTCTTTGATTCTACTTTAAACTTTGGGGGGCAGATACCTAATGGTTATCTTTTCTTATCCACTGGACAGACCACCAAATGTTTTTAATTTGCTCTCTTCTATTTCTGAATTATTCTTTTTCTTGAACTGAATAATACCAATTTTGCCAGCAATCAATCCCTATTTCTCCCTGTTAAATATTATCTTGTTAGGTTTTAATCCGTTGTTTAACATATAGAAATATTTTTGAATCCTGACTGTCATTGAACATACTTTTTCCTTTCTGCAAATTTGCAAAGACTGTTTTTATAATCTCATCTAATAAATCAATAAAGGAAAAAAAAAAAAAGAAACATGGCCATCGAGTGGATTCTGACTCGTAGGGGACCTATAGGACAGAGAACTGCCCCATACGGTTTCCAAGGAATGCCTGGTGGATTCAAACGGCCGACCTTTTGGTTAGCAGCTGTAGCTCTTAACCACTATGCCACCAGGGTTTCCAAATATAAATAAATCAATCAATAAATTTCCACATATAACTAAATTAGTAGAATAAAGAAAAGGACACGGTGGATCGTTTTGCATACCTTTCAATACCTGCTTTGCAACTGAAATCAATTCAGCTTCCAGCTTGCTTTTAGGCCACTGGCATTTTTCCATCTTTTCATAAAAGGAATTAATATGGGATTTAAGAAATAGCTTGATGGAGTCTTGATGTACTATGGTTATTGTGCTTCACAGATCTACTTGACTAGCAATACTTCCAAAAGAGAAATGAGGCTATTTGGATACGCTTTGTCACTACTGCAGCACCTGGATACCCTTTGATCCTGAGACCAAATATAATTCTAAAACCTCTTACGAAAAAAAAAAAAAAAAACAATATGAGATCCCACCCGCTTAAAGCTTAGTATAGATTTAAACATTTAAAATAAAGAAATATATGTTTAAATTCACAGTTGGATGTGTTTTGTGGCGGTGGAGATGGCAAACACTGGAAAAGATTCTGAGTTTGTGGCTAGCTAATTGACGAGAATGCAGATGACCCTTATCCTCTGAAAAATTCATTGAGTGGTGTGTCTCTTTAGAAAGTAGCCCTTTGCAGTCTGGGGCTTACTGATGCATAAAGATGTGCTCTAAATGCCAGGGTGGTAGGGCACTCACTGCAGTTGTCACTGGAATGTCCTGTTAGTAACCCCTGTGGAAATCACAAAGCTTCCGAGCACACCGAGTCATGAAGGTCACCCTGCATAAATCTGTCTGCATTCATGAGTTACTACTGCTAACTGCCACCAAGCCAAGCTCAGTGTACACCTCATGCTGCTGAAATGACAGGCCTCATTGAATAAAATTCCAGCTACTGCATTCCCATTCCGTCTTATTTATCTTTAAAGCAGCACAGTATCTATCCAGAAACATGCACCTGAGCTTTTGCAGACCTGGAATGGCATTTGCTAAAGCTGCTAAGCTTTGAGAAAGGCATCTATTATTGGGGAGACCACATTTTAAAGGAAAATACTGGCTATAGCTTCTTCTTCCAGCATCACAACAAGACACAAGCCCCCACAGTACAACAAACTGACAGACACGCAGGGGTGTTCCACTGCTATTCATAAGGTTTTCACTGGCTAATGCTTTTCAGAAGTAGACTGCTGGGTCCTTCTTCCTAGTCTGTCTTAGTCTGGAAGTTCAGCTGAAACCTGTCCTCCATGGGTGATTCTGCTGGTATCTGAATACCGGTGGCATATGATCAGGAACTGATGGTGCTGAAGGAAGAAGTCCAAGCTGCTCTGAAGGCATTGGTGAAAAACAAGGCTCCACGGATTGATGGAATATCAATTGAGATGTTTCAACAAACAGATGCATCGCTGGAGGTGCTCACTTGTCTATGCCAAGAAATATGGAAGACAGCTTCCTGGCCAACTGACTGGAAGAGATCCTTATTTATGCCTATTCCCAAGAAAGGTGATCCAACCGAATGTGGAAATTATAGAACAATATCATTAATATCACACACGAGCAAAATTCTGCTGAAGATCATTCAAAAACGGCTGCAGCAGTATATCGACAAGGAACTGCCAGAAATTCAGGCTGGTTTCAGAAGAGGACGTGGAACCAGGGATATCATCGCTGATGTCAGATGGATCCTGGGTGAAAGCAAAGTATACCAGAAGGATGTTTACCTGTGTTTTATTGATTATGCAAAGGCATTTGACTGTGTGGATCATAACAAACTATGGATAACACTGCGAAGAATGGGAATTCCAAAACACTTAATTGTGCTCATGAGGAACCTTTACATAGACTAAGAGGCAGTTGTTCAGACAGAACAAGGGGATACTGATTGGTTTCAAGTCAGGAAAGGTGTGCATCAGGGTTGTATTCTTTCACCATACCTATTTAATTTGTACGCTAAACAAATAACATGAGAAGCTGGACTACATGAAGAATGGGGCATCAGGATTGGAGGAAGACTCATTAACAACATGCGTTATGTAGATGACACAACCTTGCTTGCTGAAAGTGAAGAGGGTTTGAAGCACTTACTAATGAAGATCAAAGACCACAGCCTTCAGTACGGATTACACCTCAGCATAAAGAAAACAAAAATCCTCACAACTGGACCAATAAGCAACATCATGATAAATGGAGAAAAGATTGAAGTTGTCAAGGATTTCACTTTACTTGGATCCACAATCAACAGCCATGGAAGCAGCAGTCAAGAAATCAAAAGATGCATTGCATTGGGCAAATCTGCTACAAACGACCTCTTTAAAGTGTCGAAGAGCAAAGATGTCAACCTGAAGACTAAGGTGCGCCTGACCCAAGCCATGGTATTTTCAATCGCATCATATGCATGTGAAAGCTGAACAATGAATAAGGGAGACCGAAGAGGAGTTGACGCCTTTGAATTGTGGTGTTGGCGAAGAATATTGAATATATGATGGACTGCCAAAAGAACGAACAAATCTGTCTTAGAAGAAGTACAACCAGAATGTCCCTTAGACGCAAGGATGGTGAGACTGCGTCTTACATACTTTGGACATGTGGTCAGGAGGGATGAGTCCCTGGAGAAGGGCATCATTCTTGGCAGAGTACAGGGTCAGTGGAAAAGAGGAAGACCCTAAACGAGGTGGATTGACACAGTGGCTGCAACAATGAGCTCAAGCATAACAATGATTGTAAGGATGGTGCAGGACCGGGCAGTGTTTCGTCCTGTTGTGCATGTCGCTATGAGTCAGAACCAACTCGACGGCACCTAACAACAGCAACAACAACATAGCTTCTTCTATAGAGATATGACACAGTTATCACATTATCAGTCTCTTAAAGCAATGACACATTGAACTAGCAAGGCAAAGAATTACAGTTCTTCTAAGAACTGACAACTGAAGATGATAATTTTCATATCAAATAATAATAGCGACAATATATCGACTCTGTGTATTCCTTCCATTTTCTTTTGATGCTTCTGGCCCCTTTTTTATTTTTTTCTTGCCCATAGAATCCTTCAATATTGCAACTCGAGGCTTGAATTTTTTCTTCAGTTCATTCAGCTTGAGAAATGCCAAGTGTGTCATCCCCTTTTGGTTTTCTAAGTCCAGGTCTTTGCACATTTCATTATAATACTTTTTACTTTGTCTTCTCGAGCTGCCCTTTGAAATCTTCTGTTCAGCTCATTTACTTCATTATATTTTGCATTCCCTTTAGTTACTCTACATTCGATAGCATGTTTCAGAGTCTCTTTGGATATTCATTTTAGTCTTTTTTTTTTTCTTTTTTTCTGTCTTCTTAATGACCTTTTGCTTTCCACATATATAATATCTTGGTTGTTGTCCCACAGCTCATCTGGTTTTTGGTCATTAGTGTTTGATGAATCAAATCTATTATTGAGATGGTCTCTAAATTCAGGTGGGATGTACTCAAGATCATACTTTGATTCTTGTGGACTTGTTTAAATTTTCTTCAGCTTCAACTTGAACTTGCATACAAGCAATTGATTGTCTCTTCTATAGTCAGCCACTGGCCTTATTTCAGCTAATGATATTTAGCTCCTCCATTGTCTATTTACAGAGATGTACTTGAACCGATTTCTGAATATTCCATCTGGCGAGGTCCACATGCATAGTCGCTGTTTATGTTGTTGAAAAAGGTATTTGCAATGAATAAATCATTGTTGTTGTTGTTAGGTGCCATCGAACCAATTCTGACTCATAGCAATCTTATGTACAATAGAACGAAACACTTCCAAGTCTGGTGGTATCCTCACTATCGTTTTTATGTTTGATCCTATTGTTGCAGCCACTGCGTCAATCCATCTCATTGAGGGTACTATTCTTTTTTACTGACTCTCTACTTTACCAAGCATGATGTCCTTCTCCAGGGATTGGTCCCTCCAAAGTATGTGAGATGAAGTCCCATCACCCTCGCCTCTAACGATCATTCTGGCTGCACTCCTTCCAAGACAGATTTGTTTGTTCTTCTGGTAGTCCATGGCATATTCAATATCCTTTGCCAACACCATAATTCACAAGCATCAATTCTTCTTCTTTCTTCCTTATTTATTGCCCAGCTTTCACATGCATATGAGATGATTGAAAATACCAAGGCTTAGGTCAGGCATACCTTAGTTCTCAAGTGACATCTTTGCATTTTAACATTTCAAAGAGGCCTTTTGCAGCAGATTCACCAAATACAATACATCCTTCGATTTCTTGACTGCTGCTTCCACGGGTATTAATTATGGATCCAGGTAAAATGAAATTCTTGACAACTTCAGTATTTTCTCTGTTTGTCGTGATATTGCCTATTGGTCCAGTTGGGAGGATTTTTGTTTTCTGCACGTTAAGGTGTAACCCACATTAAAGCTGTATGTAGTCTTTGATCTTCATCAGTAAGTGCTTCAAGTCCTCTTCACTTTCAGCAAGCAAGGTGTGCCATTGGCATATCACAGGTTGTTAATGAGGCTTCCTCCACTCCTGATGCCACATTCTTCTTCATATGGTTGAGCTTCTCGAATTACTCATTCAGCATAGAGATTGAATAGGTATGGTGAAAGGACACAACCCTGACGCACACCTTTCCTGACTTTAAACCTTGCAGTGCTCCTTTGTTCTGTTCAAACGACTGCCTCTTGACCTATGTACAGGTTCCTCATGAGCACAATTAAGTGTTCTGGAATTCCCATTCTTCACAATGTTATTCATAATTTGTTATGATCCGCAGAGTAGAATGCCTTTGCATAGTCAGTAAAATATAGATAAACTTTCAGGTATCCTCTGCTTCCAGCCAAGGTCCATCTAACATCAGGAAACATATCCTTGGCTCCATGTCCTATTCTCAATCCACCTTGAGTTTTTGGTACTTCCCTGTTGATGTACTGCTGCAACAGCTTTTGAATGATTTTCAGCATGATTTTACTTGCATGTGATATTAATGATATTGTTTGATAATTTAGCATTCTGTTGGATCACCTTTCTTTGGAGTGGGCACAAATATGGATCTCTTCCAGTCGGTTGATCAGGTAGCAGTCTTACAAATTTCTCGGCATAGATGAGTGAGCACCTCCAGTGCTACATCCATTCATTGAAACATCTCAATTGGTATTCCATCAATTGACAGAGCCTTGTTTTTTGCCAGTGCCTTCAATGAAGTTGGGCTTCTTCCTTCAGTAACATCAGATCATGATTATATGCTACTTCCTGAAATGGTTGGACTTTGATCAATTTTTTTTGGTTTACAGTCACTCTGTATTTCTTCCATCTTCTTTTGATGATTCCTGCATTATTCAATATTTCCCCTGTAGAATCCTTCAATACTGCAACTTGAAGCTTCAATATTTTCTTTAGTTCTTTCAGCTTGAGAAACCCCAAACATGTTCTCTCCTATTGATGTTCTAACTCCAGGTCTTTTCACATTCCATTATAATACTTTACTCTGTCTTCTGAAGATGCCCTTTGAAATGTTCTTTTCAAGTTTTTTACTTTGTCATTTCTTCCACTTGCTTTAGTTACTCTACATTCAAGGAGAAGTTTCAGAGTCTCTTGTGACCTCCATTTTAGTCTTTTCTTTCATGTCTTTTTAATGACTCTTGCTTTCTTCATATACGATGCCCTTGATGTCATTCCACAACTGACTTGGTCTTTGGTCATTAGTTTTCAATGTGTCAAATTTATTACTGAGATAATCTGTATATTCAGGTGGGATATACTCAAGTTCATATTTTGGCTCTCATGGACTTGTTCTAATTTTCTTCAGTTTCAACTTGAATTTGCATATGAGCAATTGTTGGTCTGTCCTATAGTTGGCCCCTGGCCTTGCTCTGACTGATGATATTGAGATTTTTCATCCTCTCTTTCCACCCAAGGGTTTCCCCTCTCTTTCCACAGATGTAGTCAATTTGATTCCTTTATATTTCATCTGGCTTGATCCACATATATAGATGCCATTTATCTTGTTGAAAAAGGGTATTTGCAATTAATAAATTCTTGGCCTTGCAAAATTCTATCCTGCAATCTCTGGCATGGTTGCTATCACCAAGGCCATATTTTTCACCTATGGATCTTTCTTCTTTGTTTTCCACTTTCACATTCCAATCACCTGTAATCATCAATTATCTTGATTGTATGTTTGATCAGTTTCAGACTGTGGAAGTTGATAAAAATCTCCAATTTCTTCATCTTTGGCATTAGTAGTTCTTGAGCATTATCCTTCCTTATTACAACAATCTATGTTATAGATATATTATATCATATGAAATATATTGTTATCAAAAATCAGTTTCAGTATAGGGTTTTAATCCTAATGATTTCCAAATCCATGTCATGTTATAAGTCAACATCATGTAAATAGTTTAAATTTTATTTCTGAACAGTCCAGCCTGCAAATCCAATTCATAACATGAAGAAATACACAGATTAAAAAACAGGGAGTGAAAAAGTATCAGGGAAAGAAATGAAAGTCAAACAGGAAGAAAAAGTAATCTGTTGTGTAAATAATAAGTGCCCCTAAACAAGGAAATAAATGAACCGAACACTGTTCAAAGACATAATGAAAATAAAACCATTGATGGAAAAAGGACCTGAATCTGCAGATCAAAAGGATTTTATATTTTATAATGGTTAAGAAATGGGATTATGAGCTAGAGAGATTTGCATTAAGTACTGACTCATCTTTACTACCTGTGTGGTTTTGGGCAGGTTATTTAAATCCTCTAAGTTTCAGTTTCCTCATATGTAAACATAAGTTTGTGGTGAGGATCAAATGAGATCATGTTTATAGATGGCTTAGCAAAATTTGAGACATATTCTGGGAAAAACTGAAATAGAGGGAGTAATAAATATGAATAGTTTTAAAGGGAGGAAAAAACTAAATTAAATGAAGGTGGTATACTGAATATAACCTATGATACATGTTAAAGTGATCTACCAAAAGATGGAGATAATAGATATAACTCAGAAAATAAAATTCAACTTTCAGCTACTTTTACAAAAATTATCTAGGACTAAGTGACTCAGAAAATAAAAAGTAAATGCTGGACAACAATAAAATTTACAAATGGAAGCAAATAGAAAATAAGTATCAATTATGCACATTAGACAAATGAGTACCCAAGTAAGTTTCATTAAAATTAGTCATGTTTTACTAATGAATGTTGTAATGAAAATAATGCTATATCTTTCAGGAATACTAAATAATATAGAAATGAATAAAATAACATTGCAGCCTTCACATGTAAAGCAAGCAATAGTCTGAGGGGAAATATATGTATTGTTGATAGTAACAAAAAGAGAAAGCTCAACTAACAACACTTTTTATATACTCCCTTAAATAATTCTGTGTTAAAGCAAAACGAAAACAGTCATTAAAAATAATACACATGTGTAACAAAATGGTTCTTAGAAATAGGAGTCAAATCTTAAATCCAAGAGCAAGTTTTTGGAAATACTAATTAAGTAAATGTACCACCACTGATCTATTCAGAAACAAAAAAAACAGAAAACCATATTGAAATGGTGATAAGCCATAATTATAAAGAAAAGGAAAATAATTATGAGTATACATTCTATAACTTTATGCTAGAACACTGAAAGTTTAGATGAAATAAATATTTCGTATGGAAAAAAGGTCACCAAATTTGATATGAAGTAGAAATTCCAAGTAGATCAATAAACAATTAAATAAATAAATAAAGGAACTGATCTAAATATACAACAAAATGAGATTTGATTAAATATACTTTTAAAATGATTAGGTGTAACACTATGCAGCCAAATAATGAAAAAAATCAAGTTACAAAGCAATATACGTAATAAAATTCCTTTTGTATGTACATGCAAAAGCTGGACAATGAATAAGGAAGACCAAAGAAGAATTGATGACTTTGAATTGTGATGTTGGCAAAGAATATTGAGTATACCATGGGCTGCCAAAAGAACAAACAAGCCTGTCTTGGAAGAAGTACAAGCAAAATACTCCTTAGAAGCAAGGATGGTGAGACTATGTCTTACATACTTTGGACATATTATCAGGAGGGATGAGTCCCTGGAGAAGGACATCATTCTTCATAAAACAGAGGGTCAGCAAAAAAGAGGAAGACCTTCAATAAGATGGATTGACACAGCGGCTACAAGAATGAGCTCAAGCATAGCAACAATTGTGAGGATGACACAGGACCGGGCATTGTTTCATTCTGTTGTGCATAGGGTCCCTATGAGTTGGAACCGACTTGACGGCACCTAACAACAACAACAGATACATATAGATATAGCTCCCCCACACTTCTGTCAGTTTGTCCTACTGTGAGGGCTTGCATGTTGCTGTGATGTTGGAAGCTATGTCACCCATATTCAAATACCAGCAGGGTCACCCATGGTGGACAAGTTTCAGCTGAGCTGACAGACTAAAAAGAAGGACTTGGTGATCTACTTCTGAAAAGAACTAGCCAGTGAAAACCTTACGAATAGAAGGGGAATGTTGTCTGATATTGTGCCAAAATTGAGCCCCTCAGGTTGCCAGGAATGACAACTTGAAAAGGAATGGCATTGCATTCATCCTCAAAAAGAACATTTCAAGATCTATCCTGAAGTACAACACTGTCAGTGATAGGATAACATCCATAGGCCTACAAGGAAGGCAAATTAATATGACCATTTTTCAAATTTAAGCACAAACCACTCAGGCTAAATATGAAGAAACTGAAGATTTTTACTAACTTCTGCAGTCTGAAATTGATGGAACACGCAATCAGGTTGCGTTGATAATTACTGGTAATTGGAATGCAAAAGTTAGAAACAAAGAAAAAGGATCGGTAGTTGGAAAATACGGTCTTGGTAATAGAAATGATACAGGCAATTTCATAACAAAATTTTGCAAGACCAATGACTTCTTCATTGCAAATACCTTTTTTCAACAACATAAACAGCAACTATAAATGTGGACCTCATCGGATGGAATGCACAGGAATCACATCAACCACATCTGTGGAAAGAGACAAAGGAAAAGTTCAATATCATAGGTTGGAACAAGGCCAGGGGCCAACTGTGGAAGAGACCACCCAGTTTCCCATATGTAAGTTCAAGTTGAAACTGAAGAAAATTAGAACAAGTCCACAAAAGCCAAAGTGTGACCTTGAATTTACAGTCCATCTTAAGAATAGATTTGATGTGTTGAACACTAATGACTGAAGACCATATAAGTTGTGAAATGACATCAAGGCCATCATACATGAAGAAAGCAAAAGGTCATTAAAAAGACAATAGAGACAAAAATGGATGTCAGAAGAGACTCTGAAACTTGCTCTGGAACATCCAGCAGCTAAAGTAAATGGAAGAAATGATGAAGTAAAAGAACTGAACAAAAGACTTCAAAGGGTGGCTCGAGAAGACAAAGTAAAGTATTATAATGACATGTGCACAAAGACCTGGAGATAGAAAGCCAAAAGGGAAGATTACACTCAGCATATCTCAGGCTGAAAGAACTGAAGAAAAAATTCAAGCCTCCAGTTGCAATATTGAAGGATTCTACAGGGAAAATATTAAATGGTGCAGGAAGCAACATAAGGAGATGGAAGGAATAAACAGAGTCACTATACTGAAAAGAATTGGTGGACATTCAACCATTTCAAGAGGTAGCATATGATCAGGAACTGATGGTACTGAAGGAGTAAGTCCAAGCTGCACTGAAGGCATTGGTGAAAAACAAGGCTCCTGCAATTAACAAAATACGAATTGAGACGTTTCAACAAACGGGTGCAGCACTGGAAGTGCTCACATGTCTATGCCAAAAAATTTGGAAGATAGCTACCCGGCCAACTGACTGGAAGAGAACCATATTTATGCTTATTCCCAAGGAAGGTGATCCAAATGAATGAGGAAATTATCAAACAATATGATTAATATCACACACAAGTAAAATTTTGCTGAAGACCACTCAAAAGTGGCCGCAGCAGCAAATTGACAGAGAACTGCCAGAATTTCAAGATTCCAAAGAGGATGTGGAACCAGGGATATTATTGCTAATGTCAGATGGATCCTGGCTGAAAGCAGAGAATACCAGAAAGATGTTTACTTGTGTTTTATTGACTACGCAAAGGCATTCGACTGTGTGGATCGTAACAAATTATGGATAACATTGCAAAGAATGGGAATTCCAGAACACTTAACCATGCTCATGAGGAACCTGTACATAGATCAAGAAGCAGTCATTTGAACAGAACAAGGGGATGGTTTAAAACCAGGAAAGGTGTCTGTCAGTGTTGTATCCTTTCACCATATATACTTTCAACCTGTAAGCTGAGCAAATATCAGAGAAGCTAGACTATATGAAGAAGAATACTGCATGAGGATGAGAGTAAGACTCATTAACAACCTGTGGTATGCAGATGACACAACCTCGCTTACTGAAAGTGAAGAGGACTTGAAGCACTTACTGATGATGATCAAAGACCACAGCCTTCAATATGGGTTACATGTCAACACAAAGAAAACAAAAATCCTGACAACTGGACCAATAAGCCACATCATGATAAATGGGGAAAAGATTGAAGTTGTCAAGGATTTCGTTTTACTTGAATCCACAGTCAACACCCATGGAAGCAGGAGTCAAGAAATCAAAGGACGCATTGTGTTGACCAATCTGCTGCAAACGACTTCTTTAAAGTGTTAAAAAGCAAAGACGTCACCTTGAAGACTAAGGTGTACCTGACCCAAACCATAATATTTTCAATCTCTCATATGCTTGTGAAAGCTGGACAGTGAATAAGGAAGACGGAAAAAGAATTGACGCCTTTAAATTGTGATGTTGGTGAAGAATAATGGATATACCATGGATTGCCAAAAGAATGAATAATCTGTCTTGGAAGAAGTACAGCCAGAAAGCTCCTTAGAAGCAAACAAGGCGAGGCTACGTTTCACATACTTCGGACTTGTTATTAGGAGGAACCAGCCTCTGGAGAAGAACATCATGCTTGGTAAAATAGAGGGTCAGCAAAAAAGAATAAGCCCTCAATGAGATGGATTGAGACAGTGGCTACAACAATGAGCTCAATCATAACAATGATTGTGAGGATGGGACAGGATTGGGCAGTGTTTCATTCTGTTGTACATAGGGTCACTTTGAGTTGGAGTGGACTCAATGGCATCTAACAACAACAAGAACATAGAGATAGAGATATTCCTAAATTGATATCTCACATATAGACACACACACAGAAGTCTTAAAATATAAGAATACAAGTGTTAATCTTTTCTCTAGGTGAGATTTCAGGTTATTTTTCTTTACGTAAATGTATCTACGATAACTTTTCTTGTTTGTATGTGTGTGTGCTTGGGTCTTATCTTCAAACATTTTTTAAATTAAGTAAAATGGGGTACATATTCTTTACTAGTCTCTACATAAAACACTAATTTCCATAATTATTATATTTGACATAAAATGAAAGACTTGCAGAAATGCAAACACCTTCATTACAACTGATCTGAATTTTAGATATAATTAAGAACCTATTTATCAGTGAACAAACATTTCTTAAAATATAAACAGAACTACAACTTTTAACTTTACTATTATTTATGATCACTATGTGTTGGAATCAACTTGACAACTACAGGTTTTTATTATTTACGCTCAAACTATTAGTCAATATTGTATTTGTAGCTAGACAGTATGTATATATGATTCCTCCCATGAGTTAGCTATTAAACTATGTTCTACCTATCTGGAAGAATTTTTTAGTTTTAAGCTCTGCAAAGGAAAAGAGTAAAGATACAGTTAAATATTTCTAGCCATCTTGTTGAAATATGTGATGTTACTGGTTACATAAAAATAACAACAACAAAACTCAATTATATATAAAAATAATACATGGTGCCATTAATAGATAATGCTAGAATTATAATTTAGAACAATATGACTTAAAGGATCCAGCGGTATAAATGAAAGACTGATGTTACCTACTTGTCATTCAGCAAGGAAAATGGTAAACAGTAGTTTATACCCAAGATCTGAGCAAAGAAGGTGAATGTTAATGCTGAGATTGCCAGTGGAGGTGGAGCAGAAGGGCTAAGGTCTAAAACAAGTCTCCATGCATTTCTTATTCCTAAGAAACGTGAAGCTATGTTCTTTCCACCTGTATCCTTTCAGTGTATGATATCTGTGGTTTGGAACTGATATACAAAATTATTCTGTGTCTAAGTCTATTCTACTTGATGATCAGTCAATTCAGATTTATATTTTTCTTACCATCTGCTTAATTAATTTGTAACTAAAATAGTGCACTTAACAGTAGAACACCAGAGGCAAACTATTCTAAAAGGACCTTTAAATTGCATCATATTAAAAAATCACATAATTTGTTATAAAGGGCCAAAAATTTTGACAGTATGATCTGCTAGACAGAATGTGGCAGCGCCAGTGCGCTCCAGCTTGGACTAGGTGAGCTGGGTGGAGTGGATGGAACAGAAGGATTTCAGTGATGCCAGCGTGTGCTCTCTGGTAAAGCAGGATTAAGAAGGACCACGATCGGGTATATATTTTGGCAGGTAATAGCTGCTGTAAAGAAATAACTCACAATTTTGCAAATATATGTTACATATCCCATTGCTTAAACCAAGCCATAGAAAGAAAAAAATTCACCTGGTACATAAAAGAAACTACAGCTAGAGGATGTTCAGTCTGAATCTTAAAGACCACAAGAAAAAGCCCTTTTCAGAGTTTAGAAATAGCATCTATAGATAATAAGAAAAAGGGTTAAGTAATAGTTTTTTTGTGTGTGTGTTTTTAAACAGAGTTTTGAAATTGAGAACGGAAAGGAGAGACAAGAACTAGAGTGATTAATGGAAAGAAAGTAAACTAAATTAATCAAGATTATTTCCAATGTCATGAGCCTAGAGGATTAAATAATTCATTAAACATTTTTAATGACCACTTGCCATGTATTATGCATCTTACTAGGTGTAGGGAGTTGTTTCTATGAGTAGGATATAATCATTACCTTAGAAGAGCTCAATGCCTAATGAAAAAAACAAAGGTAAATACTAATTTAAAGGGATATAAAAATGCTTAAATCAAGACATGTGCAAACGTGGATGACAACACAGAGAAGGCAATGACTCTCCATGGGGGTTGGAAGGTGGCACAAGGAGTCAGCAAAAAAAAAAAAGAAGAAGAAAAAGAAAATAGCAAGTGGTTAAGAGCTATGGCTGCTAACCAAAGAGGTCCTCAGTTGGAATCCACCAGCTGCCCCTTGGAAACCCTATGAGGGAGTTCTACTCTGTCCTATAAGGTCACTATGAGTTGGAATTGACTCAACAACAACGGGTTGTTTGTTTGTTTTATTGTCAGATAAAGAGAATATCCTAGTTTGGACAAAAGAAAAGAATGTTAGATAGATAGATTGATGAAAGAGAATGATTTCCTTGTAATGGAAACAAAGGACATCTAAGAAAAAACAATGGCTAAGAAGGCTGGAAAAGTGGTTTTCTACCAGATTACAAAAGATCTCCTATGCCATTAATTCATTCTGTACAGTATGGGAGTCCCTGAAGACAGAGGAGTCATATCATCCAGTCTGCACTTTAGAAAGACAATTTGGCAGCAGTGTGTAATAAAAACCAGCTTTTGCAGCAGACCAGGTGATCAGTAATGAGGGACTGTAACTACAGCAATGGTGTTCAAGATGTTGATTTGACAAGATGTGCTAAATAGCTCATCTTAATAATCATTTATTCAGAACCAGACATTAGGTACCTGGAATTCAAAGACCGCTGTTATCAATGGTATTATGCAGGGTGGCAGTAATAAAAGCCGCTACTCATCAAGTGTTTGTGCACTGTGCTGAGCACAAAACTTAATCCTCACAACAACACTATATGATGAGAGTGAACATCTTTACTGCACAATGAGAAAATTAAGACTCAGGTTAACCAAGTTTGGTAGTTTTCCAAAGGTCACAGTCTAGGAACAGTCAGGATAGAAGTCTCCTCACCCTAAAGCCATTTTATTTTTTAGTTACTATACTACAATTTCATCGACCTCTAAATCTCACATACTAGTAAAAATTCAAGACAAAATTAGGGTACCAAAAATAAACCAAACCAGTTGCAGTTGAGTCAATTCTGCCACCAGGATTCCATAAAATTAGGGTATAGGGAAACAAAACATAGAACATGTGATTTATTTTATTTTGCCAAGTAACTAATTAAAAACATATATACAAGAAAAACTACTATCTACCATAACCATAAGATTTTCATTAAAAGTCATGTAGAGGGTCAGCAAAAAAGTATAAGACCTTAAATGGGATGGCTTGACACAATGACTGCAACAATGGGCTCAACCATACTAACGATTGTGAGAATGGCACAGGACCAGGCAAGGTTTCATTCTGTTATACATGAGCCAGAGTGAACTCGACTGCACCTAACAACAACCACAACCATCATTTCGTAAATGAAAGGAAATGTTAACACCAAATGTTTCGAATCACTGACATCCATTTAAAGTAAATCCATCTGGAATTGAAAAACGTGAAAAACTCAAAGTATTTATTTTATAAAAACTGATACACTCCACCATGCATACGTGCCAATCTACACGGTGGCATTTGTGAAATATTATATTGCCATCCATTGACTAGGATACACTTCTGCCTACGAGAATTTTTCATTCTAACGGAGATAGATGGAACATAAACAGGCAATTGCAATAAAATCTGACAGGTTAGCAGATTGAATAGAACTTCGCACACATAGCCCAATACAGGGTTTAAAAAAGATTTCCTGAAGGAGTTGGTTACCAAACTGGTACTTGAAAGAATGAGTAATAGCTAAACAAAGAAGGAAGATGGCCCTGGAGTTTTAAACATTGCGAGCATTCTTTACAAAAATACAGAGGTATAAAATAGCACTTTTACAAGTAACTATGAACAGTATAATTATACTACAAAGCAAAGTGTGAATCAAGGTCTGGTAAAAGGTGCAATTACAGATACACAGGCTCTGGTTTATAAAGGACTTTAAATGCCACGCTAAGGCATTTGATCTATTAGAAATGATGAGGAACTATCGAAAGCTTTTAAGTAAACAAATGAACAAAAATATTGATAAAAATTATAAAATATTACAAAATACTGGCACTTTATAGAATTGCCACTGTAATAGATATGGGTACAGTCTAGAATTGCTACCATAAAGATATTTTAGATCTCATTAAATTATTCGGAAATATAATTAAATTTTCTAATCCTTTTCCTTTATTACCTCCGTGTGGTGTGGATGAATCATGGAGGATAAGCACAATGGTGGAAAGAATGGTGGCTGGAAGTTGTAAATCTATTGTTTTAGCCAAAGTGGAATATGATGAGGGTAGGGGTTAATCCTTTAGTGTTAATGCTAACCCATTGCCGTCGAGTCGATTCTGACTCATAGCGACTCTATAGGACAGAGTAGAACTTCCAGACAGAGTTTCCAAGGAGCGCCTGGCAGATTCGAACTGCTGACCTCTTGGTTAGCAGCCATAGCACTAACCAGTACACCACCAGGGTTTCCAAGACATAATAAGGCCCAAGAATTTATAGGTGGTGGATTAGGATTTAGACAAAAGCAACCTGACCCCACAGTTTCAGGTATTTTGGGGCCATTGAAGCACATATGTCCATTAGGAAGATGAATGAGACTTAGACTCAAAAAATAATTCACATCTTTATGATAAGTATATAAATCTTTTTTGAAATCATTAATTAAAGCTATGAAGTGGATAAGCTCTCTCTCAGATAGTGGGTGTAGAAAGAAAAGAGCAGTAGAAGAACAAGAAAATTTGAAGAAGTACTTTCTTCCAGGGATAGGCAAAGAGGAAAACCTCTGAGTGAGACAAAATAAATAAGTAAATAAATAAGGTGAGAGGCACAAAGATTAAAAAAGAGAGTAATGTCATAAAGCCAAAGAAGTCACTCAGATTTACTTATATAAGTGTTTCATTATGTAAATAGGTCACACTATCAATCATGTAGCAAATATTACTAGATATCTCCTATGTTTTTCCTATGTACCAAGCATGCTTCCTACTGGTGACTTTTTAAACAGCAGTTTGAGTGCTGTGGTGTAGAGCAGTACATGGGAGGGGTAGAATGAGAAATAGCAACAAGTAGAGTTTTATATATTTTGATACAGAGGTTAAGAGGAGAAATGACAGAGCTAGAAGAAAGGAGGATGTGGACTCAAGACTAGTGAGAACACAAGTTAAGTTTAGATAGTTAAGTTTGTTGTGTATATCTTCAGCAGGAAAATATAAGAATTCATCTTGGGAGAGCCGATAAGGGTGGGAGATTTAGTTATGGGTCCCAACAGCATATATGTAATAAATTAGGAGTAGATGATAAATCTAAGGGAGAAAGAAAGTCATAGTAGAAATGAGAGAGAGACTTGAAGAACTGAGAAATTATCAGTCTGTCATATCATTGCTAAGATCCTGTTGAAAATAGTTAAGGAGAAAGCTCTGTGAATAGATGACGGGGTGACAGTATTTTTTTTTTTTTTTCGTTAGTAATATTGCACATAGTATTTCAGAAAACTTTATTGATAATCATTAAGGAAATTACTGTAATATTGTGTTTGTTGTTGGCTACCATCTAGTCGACTCTGACTCATGGTGACTCCAGGTATAACAGAACGAATTGTTGCCCAGGCATTCTCACAATCACCAACATGTCTGAGTCCATCATTGCAGCTATTGTGCCTAACCATCTCACCGAAGGTCTCCCACTCTTTTGTTGGCCTGGCCCTCAACTAAACATGATGTCCTCCTCTAGGGACTGATACTTTCTGATAACATGTCCAAAGCAAGTGAGTTGAACAATGCTCTGTTGTAATCCGTAAAGTTTTCTTTGGCTAATTTTCAGAAGTACATCAACAGGCCTTTCTTTCTAATATGTGTTAGTCTAAAGATCTGCAGAAACCTGTTCACCAAGGGTGTCTCTGCTGGTATTTGAAATACCAGCGACATAGCTTCCAGCATCATAGCGAT
Organism: Loxodonta africana; assembly: GCF_030014295.1. Classification (NCBI taxonomy): domain Eukaryota; kingdom Metazoa; phylum Chordata; class Mammalia; order Proboscidea; family Elephantidae; genus Loxodonta; species Loxodonta africana. The sequence goes on from NC_087355.1 coordinate 65,112,308, forward strand.
GTGCAGGCCACCACAGTCTGACAAGCGGACAGATGATGGTGGATTGTAATAGTAGATTTACCTATACCCCATAAAAATATGCACCCTTCTGTTAGTTTGACTGATTTCCCATTTATGTTATTGATTCTTCAAGGTTTATCAACTTTATTAACTTGATAGATTGTGTAAAATACATATAAAAAGTGCTAAATATTTTACAGTGGGATTAAAGTAATTCACCTCAGTAAGAATAGAAGTTTAAGAATTTATACATGAAACATAATTATAAATTTACATCTGCAGGAGAGAAAGGGTACAAAACAGATATTATTTAAAGTTTTCCTATAACCAGAATTCTATGTATAAACCTTACACTAATAATTTTAAATGTTGAGGGTGGGGGGGAGACTCAGACATAAGAAATTAGTGATCCTATAAAAAGAGATAATATGTTTTATAAAGAAATGATATGTAATTACTTAATTAGAATTGTACTCAAAAGGCTGGCTATTTTGAGGCAGGTGGTTAAGATATAACATGGCTGCTTGACCTGGTCTATTATCTTCTTGGAAGTTAGGAGAGGGCCAACTTCTGGAAAAAAAATGTGAAATTGCTAAAAGAGTCTTTCGATCTACTACTTACACTTCCAGTTATGATTCATGATCATTCAGCACCAAAACCATTATGTATATAATTAGATGTGAGTCTAGGAACTTTGCTGTCTATGATGCAACAACTAAACTCTTGTGATTTTTACTCAATTTTATAATTATTGCACACGCAACATGGCTGTTCTGTCACATAAAAATGTTTTCCATTCATAGCCAAAACAAAAATATGAAAAGGATATTGCCAAGATATTTCAATTGCTGGACAAATGTCTTCAAACAAGGAAAAAAAAAAAAAAAAACAAGGAAGCAGGTGATAAAAATAATTGGCATATTATAGAACTGTAACTGTAATAGATATGGGTATAATCTGAAATTGTTACTGTAAAGATGTTTTGGATGTCACTAAATTATTCTAAAATATATTTAGGTTTCCTAATTCTTCTTTATTTACTGCATTTAAAAAAATGTGTATAAATTTAAAAGAAAGGCATTTATATTCATGCATTTCAGTCATTAAGGGAATCCTTTTGACTGTATTTGAAATTTCAACTGTTTATTCAACCACCAAAATCTATTCCTTGTGCCAACAATATCTTCAAAATTTTATAGCATAAAGTAATTTCAAATTCTTCACAACTGAGTGTAACAATCTGCTGAATCTTGCCAAAAGATACCAAAATAAGCAGGATATTTTATTCCCTTGGCATTAAACCATGTAGTGAAAATATTTTAATATGTTATATATATGCTAAAAAATGTATTCAAAAGCATGAATTCGAAATGTTACTTCGTAGTTATGTGTGAGACAAACATGGTGCTCCATTAGAGCATAAGGTGTTATCAAGCAATTCATCTTTAAATACATTTAGTAGTATATAATACAATAGTCCTCAATGTTCCTAATGACCATCACTGTAGCATTGAATATCACTAATATATCTTTCTCAATTATAACATAACTTTCAGCTCAATACATTTAGAAATTTTTACAAATTGAGGAAAAAATTTAGAACACAGCTACAAAAGTGACTCACACACAACTGTACTTCAACCTAATATACACTCGATTCTTGTTATTCACAATAGCTATATTCCACTGAGAACACTGGATTAGTGCGTACTGAGTGATTGCTTCTAGGGGAAATACAGGGTTAAGTTCCTGCAGCCTCTGGTCATAACATTTTCATCAACTGAACAATACATAACATTTGTTCACGTGTGTTTCTGTTAAAAGACACCGTATGTAATATGTATTGCTGAGTCATTAACATTGAAATCATGTTAATAACTCATGCCTGAACAAAGTTTTCCTAACACACTCAATTTCTCCAGAAGGCACAGCCTTCTTGCATTTAAGAACGCTACATAGTACTTTAAGGTAGACCTAATGGTGCGGTGGTTAAGAGCTCGGCTGCCAGCCAAAAGGTAGGCAGTTGGAATCCACCAGCCACCCCTTGGAAATCCTACAAGGCAGTTCTCCTCTGTCCTACAGGGTTGCTATGAGTTGGAATCGACTTCATAGCAGTGGGTTTGTTTTCGTTTACACAGTACTTCAGCACTGTGCTTGAGGGCCATTTTAAATAGTGGCATTACTGAAAAAAGGATAAAAAGTGTGAAAAAGTGGCACTTAAATAGACTGAAAGGAGGTGAAACAAGAAGGCAGACTCACCTTCAGTTTTAGCTGGGAAAGTGTACATCAGGCTACTCAGATTTTTCACCACTCTGTACATGTCTATGAATGACCCCGAATACACCATGAACATTGACTTCGGGGATTACAAATACATTTTAGTGAGTGGGCAATTTTGCGAATATAGAATCCGCAAATAATAAGAATCAAGTGTAGAATAGCACCATTCCAGTTTTTTAAAAAGCTTTTAACATACATTAGCCTTACAATAAGTTTATGGGATAGATAATACAGGTACCCATGGCCTTGTTTTATAGATGGGGAAATTTAAAACCAAAGATTAATGACTTCTTTACGGTCCAAAACCAAAAACCAAACTCACTGCCATCAAGTTGATTCTGACTCGTAGTGACCCTGTAGGATAGAGTAGAACTGTCCCATAAGGCTTCCAAGGCTGTAATCTTTACAGAAGCAGACTGCCACATCTTTCTCCTTTCTCCCGTGGAGTAGCTGCTTGGTTTGAAACACTGACCTTTCAGTTAGCAACCAAGCACTTTAATCATTGTGCCACCAGGGCTCCTCCTCAAGGTCACACGACAAAAATAACACAGCAAGGATTTACAGGTCTCCTGACTTTTAATGTTGGCCTTTTTCCATCACATGACTCCAGAAACAAATATACCTCAGTCTACATTGGAGTAATCGTTACAGGAAAGCCCTTAAGCACTTCTTAAAATCGGCTGAGTTAATAAACAGTGTATTAGGAATGGAAATTTAAAATAAGAAAAAGGCTATTGTTACCTTACAACAAACTCTGGCAAGGTTTCTACGGTAATTTCTGTTGCCAATCTGACCACACTAAATTTTAATGCCTACCTGCAGACACAGATTATATATTAGCACAACATCATTATCTACTATAGTGTTTGTGTATATAACAATAGAAAACAATATGACTCAGCAGAGTAAGCAATGAGCTGGAAACTTCCCAGGCTCTATGAATTCTAATCTCTTGTGCCTAGGTGACTCCTGATACTAAAATATAAGACTTCAACTGGTTAATCCCACCTGTGGTTAAATTGAGTCCATTTAGCTCAAGGAAAGGCTATATTTTGGGTAATAATTTTATTTGAATGTTCTCCCTTCCCCTCTTATTCTCTAGACAACAACTAACCTACTGATGACCTAAGAATCCCCTGTTGAGAGACAATTAAAGTTAAAATTCCCTAACAGAAATGCTGATATAAATAAGGGTTATGAGTGACAAAGCTGTTCCTGTCAACAGTAACAGTGCACTGGTGAGCTGATTGATTTCTACAATAAATAATTTTGGAAAACAAATGCTTTCTCTGCATACAGTGTATTCTTGTAAGCAAAGCTGGAATAATGCACTCTTTGCATTCCTACTCTCTCCTAAAACATTGCAGTTGCTACAAAGAAATCAACCACCCTTTCCACTCTCTCCGCATAATAAAGCCTATCTTTCAAGCCTGTAATTAAAAATAACCCCCCTAACAAATCAGAGAATTTAGATAAGAAAATAAGGGGACAGAATCATCCCCAGGGAATGAAAATCAAAGTGATATTCCAGGCCCTCAAATTGTGGAAGAGGACTGTGGAAAGGAAACTGGAGCTAAAATTAAGAAAAAGTAAAGCTAAAGCAAACAAATGCATAAGCAGTGAGACGAAAGACTAATAAAACCTCCATCCTTCCTTACCTCTGTATTTGATCAGACAAAGTGGAACTGAAGTCAGAAGCTTAATCACAATTCACACCGCGGAAGATGAGCAGCATTTTGTGATATTGATCTGTCTTAAAAGCTTCCTTAAATGTTTTAATGATTTTACAAATTTAAGTATCATTTTTACTCTTTAACATGCCAAAAAAAGCACCTTTTCCTTTTACAAATTTTATTTGTATATCATGCATTTAATAATGTTCAACAAGTTAAACATTCTTTCTAGAAGATGAACAAGCTGTGTACACGACCCATCAAAAAGTATTCATTAAGTCGTTCTATTCTAGTCCATTCTATTTTAGAGCAAAGATATGGATTTTGTCTTTACTGTTTCTCCCTCCTTCCTTCTCTACCTCTCTTGTTCCTTTCCTTCCTTTCTTCACTCAGGACACATATAATGTGCACCTATGTGTCTGTGTCTTGAGTGTGAATGCAAGATACTGATTGTTCCTTCATTTTTCTCTGTAACAATCTTATCCAGGGAAATTTAGAAACAGCCCAAGAATGATGAGCCTTTCTGTCTCTGCCCCTACACTGATTTATGCTCAGGACAGAAGAAAGATGGAAACAATCTCTGCTAGCTTGCTTAACGTTAAACAAAAAAATTAGAAGAAGGAGGAAATATTCCATCTTCACCCAAAGAAAAATAAGTGCTGATGCCTTCCTGGGTTTATAATCAGAAGAGCCAAATCATGAGATAGGCGAGCCCATGATGACGCTCTATTTTGAAAAACTTTGCTGAATAATTTTTATATACCCAATTTTGGGTAGCCATGACATGGGAAGTGATAGTCTAAAATCTAGGTTATAGACACCAGTTCTCACACATGATGGGAGCACTGACCTTCTCCTCTCGTAGGAGTCATTCTAATCCTCCTCTGTGTACTCTGCACCTTCTAAAACAACACATAGTTCTGAATTAGGGTAACCAATTAATGTCACTCAGGCACTGCTTCACACCAAAATTTATTCAATATTTTATCTACAGCTAACTTTTGTCATAATCATGGACACTGTATAGAGAGATTATCCCATATGCAGCCTCTAAGAAGCCCTGATGATGCAGTGGTTAAGAGCACTGCTGCTAACCAAAATGTCAGCAGTTCTAATCCACTAAGCGCTCCTTGGAAACCCTATAGGGCAGTTCTATTCTGTCCTATAAGGTTGCTATGAGTTAGAATTAACTCGATGGCAACAGGTTTGGCTTTGGTTTGGTAGCCTCTAACTTATATAAACAACAGTTTTTGTTTTTACACTGATCAATTTATACACGCAAAAATATTTTCACAGATCTCCAGAATTAGTAGAGGAATCATATGCAAATGGCTAAGCACTCATCTACTAGCTGAAAGTTAGGCAGTTTGAACCCACCCAGAGGCACCTCCAAAGATAGGCCTGGTGACCTGCTTTTAAAAGGTCACACCCTTGAAAACCCTATGGCTCAGTTTTACTCACCAAGAGTTGGAATCAACTGGTTGGCAACTAATAACAACAAAATTGAGCAGAGAAGGGAGACTCTAGGATCAATGACTGGCCCCTAACAAATTTAACACAGTGCTGTTGCTGTTGTGTGCCATCAAGCCAAATCCAACTCATAGTGACCCAGTAAGACAGAGTAGAATTAACTGCCCCATAAGGTTTCCTAGACTGTAAGCTTTATGGGAAATCACCAGGTCTTTTTTCCTGTGGAGTAGTTGGTAGATTTGAACCTCTTACCTTTCAGTTAGCAGACTAGCACTTAACCACTGTGCTACCAGGGCTCCAAAACTGTGATCACAGTGAGTATTCACTAGTTCTCCAAACATAGTTCCTACTCATATACTCTTCATTCTAGTGAGGGAGACAGGTAGATAAATTTTAAATAAACTAATGAATATATCATTGTAAACTGCCTTTAATGCCACAAAAGGAAGAACAAGGCCCTAGGCATAAACATAATGAGGTTGACATTTCTCTGAGGAAATGGCAGTTAAGCTCAGATCTTACACATGAGTAGAAATTAGTCGGTGATAATTACTCAGTGGAGGATGAGGCGGGGGGTGGGTAGGGAGGGGGGTGATAGTGTTTCATGTTGTAGGTAAAACCTGTGAACTCATTGCTGTTGAGTCAATACCAACTCATAGCGACCCTAAAAAGGACTTTGCAAATGTCCTGTTAGGTGAAAGAGGTTTGCATATTAGAGTAACTAAAAGTCCACCCTTTCAGTTGAACAAGTAGGGGAAGGGTGTCAGCAGAATTTGACTAGAGAAGCAGGAGTCAAATCACACAGTCTTAAGGAGACTCTAGTAGTGTAATGATTAAGTGCTACAGCTCCTAACCAAAAGGTCAGCCACTTGAATTCACCAGGCACTCCTTGCAAACTCTATGGGGCAGTTTTACTCTGTCCTGTAGGGTTGCTATGAGTCAGAATCAACTCGACGGCAATGGGTTTGGTTTGGTTTGGTTTGGTTTGGTTTGGTTTGGTTTGGTTTGGTTTGGTTTGGTTTGGTTATATAGGCCGTGTTAAAGAATTACATTTTAAACATTCCAATTACTAGTCATTGAAAGATATTAAATAGGGTATTCTAACTACACAAAATATATTTAAAAAATAATATTCTGGTTGCCATGTAGAGACTGAATGAAAGGGGTTCCATATTTTCTCTCCAGTCAATGTTTATTTTACGTTTACATTTTCTCTTCACTGGTGTGTTATAAATAAAGGTGAAAATTATTATAACCATTTGTCTCTTAAACAAGATTAAATTTATTACCTCTCTCGAAAAATACAATTGTGTACCAGGACTACCATACATGGTAGCCAAAGATAAGATCAGTGGTTCTTAACTGGTGGGTATTTCACAATGTCTGGAGATATTTTTGATTGTCATAACTTGGGTAGAGTCTTGCTACTGGGTAGAAGGCAAAGCTGCTGCTAAACATCCTACGGTGCACAGTAGCTATAGCTACCTACAACAAAGAATTTTCCAGTCCAAAATGTCAATTAGTTGAGGTAAAACATTGGGCTGTTGAACATCAGGACCTTCACCAGACTATTGATCCCTTCAAAGCACTGCCTCTTCTATAAATGTCTCATGGTTGTCAAATGATCAGGATGAATCTAAGGTTGAAGACAGGGACACTAATTCTTCAGTGGTGAGGTAGACACGGATCCACAATAGAAACCGATTTTCTTTTTGAATCACTTATATTGTTTCAGCCCAGGTTCAACTCTGATAATAAAAATGACCAATGGTGAGTCCTAACATGTAACATAAGCAATATCACCGTTTACGTAAAATAAGAAGAATGTGATAAACTGGAGTTCAGGCCAGCAAAGGAATTCTTGGGTTGTCTGCAGGAATTCAATGATGATCAGCTGGTCTTAGCTGATGAAAGTGAAACACTGAAAAGACTAGATTTATCACTCAATGAAAAATGTTTGCGAGAACTCTGTATATGTGTACGTAGGTATGTTAAATAGTTGCAATAAAACACACTTTGTGAACACCTCAACTACTACGTGGTCTTTAAACTATCTTTATGTTTTTAACCTAGGACTTAGGTTTGTTTTCATTTTATAAATGACAATTAAAAAGGCTATATACTCAATTGTGTCTTCAGGTCATAATAACTTGAAATGCAAATTCCAGTAGAAAATTCACTGCAGTAGTAAAAACAATCCCTACAGCAAAGTGGTCATGAGTCTCTGACATTTCTACCGCACAAGGTGATCACAACCTGCCACAGAGACTGTGCTTGGAGTTTCTCTTGGAAATATTCACAACTAGTTTCTAAAGACTTGAACTGAACAAAGGGTAGGGAACAAACACACTTAATAATAGACTAAAAACACCTAGTCTATTTATACAGGAAGCATGTTAAAGGAATCAGGCTCATTGTAACAGAAAATTCAGACTGCTTGAAAGTTGAAGAATTTTGCCTAGGCATAGAAATTTTTTTGAATAAATAAAAGAATAATTTCCTCATCTCTGTACTCAAGGGGAGAAAAATCCATTCTTCCATTCAGTTTCTTCATTATAAAAAAACTAAATACACAGTTTTTTTTTTTTTTTTTAATGCTACAAGTCAACATTAAACTTGAAATAATTGATGGAGACTGAAAATACGATAACTGAATTGATTTGAAAAATAATTCAATAGAGGCTTTCTTCAAATATTTTTAGAAGTAAAATGCTGGTTATGATTAAGTCTTTGCTAACACTTTAAATGGCTCGATGAAACTTGCTTTTATATCCAAAGTGGTTATTGTACATTTTTTAAAGGCACATTACAAAACATTAAACACTAAAAATAAAAATTCTGCATTACATATATGTTTATTTACAGCAGTAATCAGTTTCTCTAAATGACCATCGTATGGCATTCCCAAAAGATTTTTCATAAGTATGTAAAGTGAGAGAAAAACAAAAGCTTAACAACTTCACTAATTTGAAGCAATTAAATATTCATATAGATATTTCTGGATATCTTTAAATTTTACCTTCTTCCACAATATCTTTATAAAATATTGGTCCCAGCACTTTTCTATATCTAGTAATTTCTAGCATCTGTTTATTAGTTTAATCACTGCTACGTAATACCTTTATTTCTTCCATGCTCATGTTCTTATGTTGATCACTTCTATGCAGGGCAAAAAAACACACCAAACCCATTGCCGTCCAGTCGATTATGACTCACAGCAACCTACAGTCCAGAGTAGAACTATCCCATAGAGTTTCCAAGAAGCAGCTGATGGATTCGAACAGCCAACATTTGGTTAGCAGCTGAGTTCTTAACCCACCAGTGGCTGGTGGGTTCAGACCACCAACCTTTTGGTTAGCAGCTGAGTGCTTAGCCCACTGTGCCACCAGGCTCATACATAATGAGCCCAGTTCACACTAAATTCAATAACTTAAATCATAGCTCCCTATGATTATCTTGGTCTCTAATGAGCTTGGAGCCTGGTGGCACAGTGGTTGAGCATTTGTCTTCTAACCAGAAGGTCAACAATTCAAATCCACCAACCACTCTTTGGAAACCCTATGCAGCAGTTCTATTCTGCCTATAGGGTTGCTATAATGGCTTTGGTTTGGTTTTGGGCTCTAATGAGCTTAGTAATTACAGTAAGTGATTAATAACTGTTGGCTGACTAAGTGCACTACTCTGATATTTTAATTTTGCCGTTCTAAATCTACTTATCATCTGCACCCTGCCATATGCCCCAGGAAGTGGACATGTATGGGCTAAATCTACAGGCTCCGTTGACCTCTGGCTTATGGTTGAGTTTAGACAATAGGAGACATCAATAGGAGATTGGAGGGCAAAAGGAGAATGAGGTAAGAGCATTTACTGCCTCGTGTCCCTTCCTGCCCAGGACATTTCACCTGTCAGATGGTGCTCCTAATATAGTTATTATTTCTAGCTCCTGGTAACCATTACCTCTCCTTGCTCCTTCAGGCCTAAGGGTGGTGAAGGTTTCCCAATGTTACTACCTACTAGTTTTTATATTGTCTCTGGTGTCTTGAAGGCCACTGGGTGGTGCAAATGGTTTGCACTCTCATTTACTAACATCAAGGTGGTGGTTCAAACTCACTCAGAGGCACCTAGAAAGAAAGGCCTGGGTATCTACTTCTGTAAAGATTATAGCCAAGAAAACCCTATGGAGCAGTTCTATCTGTAACACATGGGGTCGCCATAAGTTGGAATGAACTCAGTGTTAATAGGTAGTATAGTGACTTGATAACTCTGCTATGTTTTTCTAAGGGCAGCAGAAACTGGAGAGTTGTAAACAATTGACACTGCTGTCTAATCTAGAAATATATTGAAAGTTATCTAGTAAAAATATAGTTTTATGTTGACCCAATGACCATAAAACCAAAAAACCAAACCCAGCACCGTCGAGTCGATTCCAACTCGTAGCGACCCTATAGGACAGAGTAGAACTGCACCATAGAGTTTCCAAGGAGCACCTGGCAGATTCGAACTGCCGACCTCTTGGTTAGCAGCCATAGCACTTAACCACTATGCCACCAGGGTTTCCCCAATGATCATTGAGGTAGAAAAATTAGCAGCATATGTTCAACTAATATTGACAGTCAGCTTTAGTTCAATGGCCAATATTGAATTAAATTCTGTCACAACTGTATTTGTATACAGGCAAGAGAAATTTTAGGTCCTCATTCTGACATGCTCTGACAGCTTGCAAGTTCCTGCTTTATTTTCTGGTAAGAAAAAGACAACTGAGAAGATAATGAGCAACTCCCCCACCCCCCCCCCAAAAAAATATATATATATATTGCCTTTGAGTTGATTCCAATTCATCATGATCCACTGAGTGGCTGGTGGGTTCAGACCACCAACCTTTTGGTTAGCAGCTGAGTGCTTAGCCCACTGTGCCACCAGGGCTCATACATAATGAGCCCAGTTCACACTAAATTCAATAACCTAAATCATAGCTCCCTATACATGCCCTTATGCAAATTATACTTTGTATTAATTAAATGGAAACTAGACTTTTCTCTAACTTTGCATACAAATCTAATAATTTCCCAAGAAAGAAATTACCAAGAATTTTAGATAACAAAAATAAGTATGGGTGTACATATGTATATACAGAATGTTTTCAAATCGTTAGTGAATTACACAAAATTTCTAAGCTATGCCTTTAAAAGAAAAATGACTTTTTGAGTAATGTATTTTTATGTAGCACTAATATCATTCTGAGAAGTGGTGCCTGCTAGATAAGTTGAATGACTGTTTGTTATTTATAATATAGTGGTTGAAAACACAGATTTGTAATCAACCAGACCAGGATTAAACACCTTGCTTTCCAAATGGTAGCTGGGTAATATCAAATCAATTCATTTGCCTCTTCCCACCTGTAATTTTCTCATCAATAGTATGAACATAAACATGACTATCTTGCAGATTTGTTATAAGAATTATTTGAGATGCTGTATATAAAATTCTCAGAGCAGCATAAATAAACAGCTCAAACAATAGTAATGACGATTACTCTTATTTTTTGTTTCTTTCTGAGCTTCAGCTTTGTGCCAGAGATTAGCTACTTACCTTCTTCTCCAGACAGAGCACTTTACTCACAGTTAAGAAGGCAGCTCTCCTCATCTGCCTGTTGAGAGTTTCACAGGCTTCCACTCTCCCTGGATTTTGCCAATATTGGACAAAGCAAAAACCAAAGTTGTATTAAAAAATGCCCTACAGAAACTTCCCTCAAATGTTCTTTAGTGTCACAGATTCTAGGGACTTCTAAAAAAGTTTTAACTTTCTTTTTGAATATCTATTTTATGTTTTAAGCTTGAAAAGGTGCATTTAGCACCAGCATTCTGCAGGGCCTAACTAAAGTGGCAATAAATTGTTTTTTAAATGTATAAACCAACAAGGGCAATGACTAGAGAAAAGAAGATTTTGAAAGCAGAAAGATAGATGGATGGGTAACAACTCACTTAGCAGATCAAAGGAAACTGCCAATCCAGCAGTGGTGAAAGCCAAGAAGTGATCCCAACTACATCAAAGAGTTCCCTAAAGGCTCAGAAAGTACCGAGGCACCAACTACTTCTGGAACCAAAAACAGGTGGATTGGTTAAAATTTGTGAACAAAGTAATGAGACACCAGGATTTCCTCACCAACTTTGCAACTTGGTTGACTATCAATTTTCCACCATGGAGGAAGACTAAATGACAAAACAAAAGTTTTCTTGGCATAAGAATTTGGAAAAAAAAAAAAAGCTGAAAACAATAGGATCAATAGGATTTTTCTTTAGAAAACTATCAGCCTTATTTATTAAAAGTTTTAATTAGGACATATATTTCTGGCAATGTAGCAAAACAGACAATGTGAAGACTACAAAACCCTTAGCGATTCTAAAGAAAAAAAAAAAATTCACATGTCACAAGTTCGTTTTCCCCCAAATGAAGGAATACCCTGCATTAGTCAGGGTAAAGAGAATTGAAAGGATCATGTTTTTGGTTTTTCCTCAATGATTTGAGTTGGTTCACAAAATACACAAAACTAGCCAAGCTCAATGCATTCAAATCACAATCCAGAATTTTCTTTTTAAAGGAAAGCCCTTCTCCAGATATCTGAGGATTCCTATGTATACATTCCATACTTCAAATGTAATGAATGTGATGATCTTTCTTCATTTGCTGAGTAATTTTTATATCTAAAATAACATACCATTTTTGTTTTTCATTGAAGTATGTATTACCCAATTAATCTATTAAACTATCTATTTAAGGTAGACTTCCTTTGAATAAAACTATTCAGAATTCTCACCTTAAAAGATGTATTTAAAAATATTAGAATCATGAAACCTAAAAACAAGCTCGAGAATTATGCACTTTTAAAAAGAAAATCAGTGATAACTCATAGTGGCTTACAGCCTGGCTGGTAGACAACAATAACATGAAACTTCAAATACCAGACAGTCTGGTTCATAACTAGACCTTGACCACCCAAGCAGTGGTCAGGGGTGAGAAGATATGTAATCAGGATAGCAAAAATAATAATAAATACAACTATCATTTATTGAGTACTATGGATTTTATTTATTTATTTTTTTTTTATGGATTGGGCATTACATCAAGTGTTATGTATGTATTTTCTCATTTAACCTTTCCAACAACCCTAGGAAACAGATCCATTTTACTGAAAAAAGATATTTTGATTCATAAAAGTTGAACAATTTTCCTAAGATCAGATAACTGTAAATGAACTTAACTGGGATTTATTCATATCGGACTTCCAAGTTCATAGAATATTCAGTCTTCTGTGCTTATATGCATTTAATACTTCACATAATTACAACTAAGTTTTACACCAGTCTAATTTACAATAGGAGCTCTGGTGGTAGAGTAGTTAGCTTGGCTGTTAACCAAAAGGTCAGCAGTTCAAATCTACCAGCTGCTCCTTGGAAACTCTTTGGAGCAGTTCTACTCTGTCCTATAGCATCCTACAGTGTCGGAATTGACTCTACTGTAAGGTTTTTTTAAGTTTACAATATCTCCTATTTTTTTCCTTTTGTAATCTTTCCACTTTACTCAGACTTACCTGTTCTATATCTGAAATACAAATGATTTCCATTCATGCTGTGCACCCTACTAAAAATTCCTCCATCTCTTGTTCTTCTCAAAACCAATCACAAAATCCTCTGCAATTTCCACCCCTCCCTTCTAGAAGATGTTCATTAGTCATCAAAACAACTATAATCTTTCCTACCTTGGTACACTTGTGTGCATTTATCACGTATGATCTTGTGTTTATTCCTTTACCAGTGGTTCTGAAGATACATTACCTGCACAAACAGCACCAGCGTCACTTGTTAGAAATGTAAATTTTTGAGATCTATCCTCCTGCACTAAATTAGAAGCCCTGGGGGTGGGGGCCAGCAAACTTAATGTTAACAATCCCGCCAGGTGATTCTGATTCACAACAAAATGTGAGAACCACTGAGCCATATCATGTAAGGATATTATTCTTTCTTACCCATATTCATGTATACATATCAGTGTATATTTGGGGGGTTACTATATTCTTTTTTTTTTTTTTTTTTACTATATTCTTAGGTTAATATTCTATTGTGATTAAATGGAAATGTTATATCCCTTTGGTAGGAAAAAAAAAAAAACTTACTCTTTATCTCTATTAAGCCATCCCTGGGCCTTTGGTAAAGACTTGTTTAGAAATAAACAGCTTGGTTTGACCTAAAATTAAGAGAAATGTGTGTCACACTTGGGGCAACTCTCTTAAGTACCTCTCTGTGAAGTTACCATTGTGATAATTAGTGAGTGTGCTCAAAAAGAAAAAAACCTTGAGACAATGAAATACTGGGTAAGAAAAATTTGGGTGATCTCTTATAAAAGGTGGACAAGAACTATAGTCTTTCTCCCCTTAAAAAGATTATGGATTTGTTGAAAGCAGCAACTATACTTTTGTATAATAATAATTATTATCATTATTACTATTATAATCCTACTACAATGTCTAGTATTTAGCACAAAACTTTTATGCAGTAGGGAGAGCATGAGGACTAATGAGTATTAGTTTAGTAAAGCAGGCAGTCAACGAAAATAAGGAAAACTCTCAATGATACGACTGACACAATAGACACAACAATGGACTTAAACATGTAAAAATTATGAAGAAAGCGCCGGACCAGACAATATTTCATTCTGTTATACCTAAGGTTCCCATAATCAGAGCCGATCCGATGACAGCTAACAACACCAACAAGTATTAAGGTCCTCCTATGTGCAGTAATCCACTTGATGGCAATGGGTTTTGGGTTATGTACAGGCATGGAGCCCTGATGGCATAGTGGTTAAGTGCTCGGCTGCTAAACAAAAAGTCAGTTGGCCAAACTACTGGCCACTACACAAGAGAAAGATGTGACAATCTGCTTTTTTAAAGATAACAGCCTTGGAAACCCTATGGGGCAGTTCTACTCTATCCTGTGGTGTCACCATGAGTTAGAATCAACTTGACAAGAATGGGATGGGTATGGGCAGGCAGTTTGTTACATGCTTTAAATGTATCATCTTATTTACAACTCAAAGTCCCTCTTTTAGCTTCATTATATGTCGAGGAAACTGAAGTTGTGAAGAGCTATAAAAACAAATGAACAAACAAACAACAACAACAAAAAAAAAAAACACAAATTTTAAATACTGATTTATTCAACACTGCAGCCTGTGGTTTTCCACTCCACTTGCTTGAATCTTATGTGTATTGACTAAAACCATGTCAAGACCAAGTTATTTTCTGCTTTGAATTTTTTCTAATACCATGTGTTTTCATTAATGAATGAAAGCACATTGAATCTTTAAGAGTCACTGAATTTTTGGTGGAAAAAGGGATATCATCGCTGATGTAAGATATATCTTGGTTGAAAGCAGAGAATACCAGAAAGATGTTTACCTGTGTTTTATTGACTATGCAAACACATTCAACTGTGTGGATTATAACAAATTATGGATAACATTATGAAGAATGGTCCAGAACACTAAATTGTGCTCACGCAGAATCTGTACATAGACCAAGAGGCAGCAGTTCAAACAGAGCAAGGGGATGCTTACTGCATGATTTAAAGTCAGGAGAGATGTGCATCAGGGTTGTATCCTTTCACCATATTTATTAAATGATAGGCTGAGTAAATCATCTGAGAAGCTGGACCATATCAAGAAGAATGTGGCATCATTATTGGGAGAAGACTCATTAACAATCTTCCATATGTAGATGACAGAACTTTGCTGAAAGCAAAGAAGATTTAAAACACTTACTGAAGAAGATCAAAGACTACAGCTGTCAGTATGGATTGCACCTCAACATAAAGAAAACAAAAATCCTCATAACTGGACCAATAAGCAACATTGTGATAAATGGAGAAAACATTGAAGGTGTCAAGGATTTCATTTTACTTGGATCCACAATCAATGCCCATGGAATCAGCAATCAAGAAATCACGTGAAGCATTGTATTGAGCAAATCTGCAACAAATGACCTCTTTAAAGTGTTAAAAAGCAAAGATTTCACTTTGAGGACTAAGGCGTGCCTGACACTAGCCATGGTGTTCTGAAATGTCTCATGTGCATGGAAAAAGAGGACCATGAATAGGGAAGGCCACAGAAAAATAGATGTCGTTGAATTATGGTGTTGGTGAAGAATATTGAGTACACCACGGACTGCCAGAAGAACAAACAAATCTGTCTTGGAAGAAGTACAGCCAGAATGCTTCTTAGAAGCAATGTTGGTAAGACTTTGTCTGAGGTACTTTGGACATGTTATCAGGAGGGACCAGTTCCTGGAGAAGAACATCATGCTTGGTAAAGTAAAGGGTCAACAAAAAAGAGGAAGACCCTCTATGAGATGGATTGACACAGTGACTGCAACAATGGGCTCAAACAGCAATGATTGTGAGGATGGCATCGGACAGGGCAGTGTTTCGTTTTGTTTTACATAGGGCCACTATGAGTTGGAGCTGACTCAATGGCACCTAGCAACAACAGGAACAGTATGAATTTTTTTTCTTGCTCCCTCCCACAAGTCTACACTTTGAGTCCAGAGGGACATACTTTGTCCCACTAATTCTACTCCCAGAGTTCCCCCTACAATTCTACTGGGACATATGTGTCCCCCAAAAAATTTTTCAAAATATCTATTTTTCCTACCAAAAACACACACACCTTATAAAATACCCTGTAGAAATAGTAATTTACAGCACACACCAGTTTTTTTTTTTTTCAGTTTCAGCCATAAAGGCCCCTGTCTTGTGGCAGCATGTAGTATCAGTGGGAAAGCAGCTTCCCAATGAACCTGAAAGACAGAAAATGTTCATAGGCAATAGTATAGCTCACTGGTCATAAAAAAATTAAAAGATGATATGTAAGTAATAAACTTGAATCATTAATAGGCAAAACAATTAAATAGTACAGCATGCTTTATTGTACTTTTCTAATAAGTGTGTTTTCCCCTATACTATACCTACAAGCTCAATGAGGCTTTCCTGTTCTCCAATTTTCTAACCGAGCCCCGTCTGTGTGTATGTATATTAGGTTTGGCAGTGAGAGAATGAGTGAATGAGTGAGTGGGCCTAAGCAAGAAAGAAGTGCATTTTTCTGTAGTTTGAATGCCACACCGCAGCCTGAAAAGGAAGTTCAGTGTTACATCATGCTCCATACAGACCCTGTTGGGGATCCAGGCAATTTCCATGTCCTCCAGGCATGGCATTCGTCATGGTCCAAGAAAGTTCCAAGGTTCAGGCATCAGTTTAGAGAAAGGGAGAAAAATTAGAGTAAAAGAAGGTTTACAGCAACTGACATATGGAGCTTTCACTGACATTTTTTTGGACTGAATATAGTCATATGTCACATCTAGATGCAAGAAAGGCTAGGAATTCAAGTCTTCATTTGGTTATAGCTACATTTCCAACTAGAATTTGGATAATATATGAAGGGGAGAACAGACATGGGGGACAGCATTCGCCTGTACCACATGATCTAAGTGCCATTAGGAAAAAAGCTAAAATTAAAAATAAAAGCCAATGTCAAATGCTGCAAAGTCAGTAGTGGTGTTGTCTCCTTCAAGTTCACTCTCCTTCTGACCCGAATATGGGTTGTCAAAGCAATAAAGCCAAGATTGTTGAAAACAACTGAGGCCACACCTAAGAGAGACAACTCAATGGCCATAAAGCAAAGGTTTTTCATAACCTTGCATGGAGCAAGAACACATAATTCAAGTAACAATAATCACAGCATTTAGTTTATTCCTTTAATACAATTTTAAGTCTAGGCACTGAAATATAGAATGGTGAGCTGACTAAATTTTTCACATGAATATATATGCTTTTTTTAATATAATTATTGAAGGTTTAATTTTGGAAAATTATATTGGGGGCTTTATAAATATGTGTGTGTGTATATATATATACATATATATGTATACATATATATATATGTATCAGGAATCTTGAGCCAAAATAAAGTACATGAAATTCACCCTGATTTGGCACATTCGTAAAAATAACATAGGGCTGTTTCTTTGCACGTGTTTAAAACAGCTTTGGGCATTATTGTGATTAAGTATTACCACAATACATGATGTAACACTACTCTCCAAGAGAGAATTGGGGAAAAAAAAAAAAAAGATAAATTCCATGCATCATTTGGAACACTTGCTAAAGGCAAAGGAAAAGAAAATTCAGACACATTTCAGTCCAAGTCCCTGCTGAAAAATAGAAAAGACAAATGATCAGAATGAGACAATGTAAAACAATACAAGAGCATTCTCAAATCTTATTAAATGAACAGGAAAGGTGCCGTTGTAAAGAAAAAAAAAGGAAAGAAAGAAAAAGTTTGGAAAACGCTTGGAGAAATAATTATACAACTTTCTTCACTATAGGAAACATCTGAGAGCCCAAATTAAAAGTCCTTAACCTTAATCACATCTGTAAAGTCTCCCCCCCCTTTTTTTCCCCCCAAAATTAATGTATTCACAGGCACTGAGGGTTAGGACATGGACATTTGGGGCCGGGGGATGGGCATTATTTTACTTATCACAGAAAGAAAGAAATACATGTATCTTTATTAGCAGTTGGCATGAGTGTCTGTGTAGAAAACTCTAAAGAATCTATATAACAAAACGAAACAAAAAGTTCTATTATGCATAAGCGAGTGTAGCAAGTATAACAAGCAAACCAAAGATTCAAAGTCAGTATAGAAAAGACAATTGCTTTCCTACCTACCAGTGATGAACCATTAGAATTTGAAATGAAAAAAAAAAAAATACAATACCACTTATAATACCACAAACTAAATGAAGTTCTTAGGTATAAATCTAACAAAATATATATAGATCTGTACATCAGAGATGTTCTTGTTTACCACTATAACGTATGAGATAAAAGTCACTTACCAAAAATAAAACAAACATGTTGCCATCCAGTCAATTCTGAATCGTGGTGATCCCACGTGTTACAGAGTAATGCTGAGCTCCTTAGGGGTTGTTTGGCTGTAACCTTTATGGAAGCAGATTGCCAGGCCTTTCTTCCACAGGGCTGCTGGGTGGGTTTGAACCATCGATGCTTAGGTCAGTAGTCAATCGCAAACAGTTTGCACCACCCAGGGAGTCATATAGGGCTAATAAAAACTCTGAAAGCAGGCTAGGAGTAAAATAGCATTTATTTGTAGCAGGGGCTGTTGGCAATTATTTGCAATTTTCAATAGCAGAGTATAAAGCCAATGAGTAGGAACGGATGAAAAGGATGATTCGGTGAATCCACTGTAGTGTAGTATAACATCCAACTGAAAAAAACAGCATCTTTAGAATCTACACAAGCACCAGTCCAAAAACTAGAGTCCAAACTACTAGAATATATACGCAGGAGAATCAGCGTGAACTAATTCTGTTATAAGCATGTAAAGTGCAGCTACAATCTGCAAATCTATACTTTGGTATTCTATTATGTTAAAAACGCAAGAATCATACTGCCTGAATCGTCTGAAATGATTTTTCTGCATGCTAATACAGCATAGAGAAATCAATTTTGCAGGGGAAAATCAATCTCATATCATTTGACATGCTCATTAGATAAGGCAATGCTGTACTAAATTTTAAACAGCTCAACGTGTAACTCTACCACTAATAAGTTTATAGTTTTATGTGACTGCATTCTAGCTTCAGATTTTTAGAATTAAGATATTAGAATATTTTTAATTGAAGAATTAAGGTCAATAGAAATTTCCACTGATGTGATTGCTGCTAGTTAGAGATCCAAAGTGAATGAGTGTTTAAAAGAATAATGGGGTTTATTGCTCACAATTAAGTGTTTCTCTGTTGGTGCGTTTCACTAAGTGTGAAATCTTGCGCTACGGAAATCTTGTTTTTCTTTTCTGTCTCTAATCTGATGTGGAATATTTTAACATTTTAATTGGCTTTTATTTTAAGTCAAATACATCCCTAAAAATTCTTCACTTGACCAGAATAATTAGACTTTTGAAATATACATAATGAAGAACATGTGAACGCAGATAGTATATAAAACCTATGTAACATCAGGCTACCCAATAGGAGTTATATCATAAAAGTTTTCCAAAAAAAATTCAGCTCTGGTAAACTCCATTTTTACTGTTAAAAATAAAAACTTCATATTTGGGCCTCAAACCCACTATGAGGTAATGAATTTGGGGCCCCAAGCCTATGGGTTTGAGATAAATTAGGATCACATCCTTCACCAGTGATTCCAAGGTCATTACAGAAATTCTTATCCTTAGGGCAGTTAGATGAGGTGAAACAGACAAACATATTAATTGCCAGATGAAGAATAACTTAGGGGAACCTAACTAAATTCTCTCTTCTTATTTTCTCATACTCAAGTATCTAAAGGTCAGTGACCTTAGGTTTTGAACAGCTCCTTGAATGGTCAAACGCTATGCTTTCTAACAAACAAAACAGCAACGGTATAAACAGAATCAGCAGTTCTGTCCTGAGAACCCAGCCTATACAACAGCCGACACTGGGATAGCATGGCTAAGATGTTATCCATTTCACTCTGAAGGTTCAGGGCTGTTAGAAAGAGCAGTCACACCTGATAAAACAGGAAATAATAACAGTTTGTTTTTGACTGAGAACCCTATCATGCTGTCAAGTGTACTGTTTTTCAAAAAAGAAATTAGCTCCAGGCAGTTTGTTAGTCTACTCTAATAATTAGCCTAATAAAATAAGAAGTAACTAAAGTACTTTTTGTTCTTCTGAATCACTGAAATAGCAAAGTGAAGAGGACTTCCAGGAAAGCTGGGATGTTGTCCAATAAAATCTCTAATTTGAAGCCTTTATCCTTAAGGAGTATATTTACTCCTTAAGCCTCTCTAAAATATTTAAAAATTTTTTAATTAACTTTAAAAAGAAACTAGTCACACGTGTCAGACATAAATAATTTTTTTTTCAGTATTAAACACTGGAATAAATAAATAAAGATATTTGTTAAAACAAAGGGAATTTCCTAAGTCAAATACATAAGGACAAATACTGTATTATCCCTCTTTTACAAGAAGACAAGACTAGATCTATAAAGAGACCAGTGTTCATTGGTGGTTACTGGGGGAGGAGAGAGCAGAAAGGGAATCATGCTCTAGATGGTAGATACTTGTTCTTGCTGGTGTTGGGAAAAGTGGCACCAAATATGGGTGTAGCATGACCAAAACGATGCCGCTGAGAAATGCTCATGAGAAAAGGATGCCTGTATCAAAGAATCGCACATATACAGATAGGAGGGCAACAACTCCAACGAAGAACAAAAAAATGAGTCTAGGATCACATATGGATGGGTATAGGCATATATGTATTCAGGTATGTACAGGTGTATTCATATGTGAAAACAGAAGTATCTATTCATATGTGTAAGCACAGATGTGTATGGACAGGCACATATATTCACTGAAGACACAATTACAGGTACTCCTCAGCCATAACCAAATATTTTACGAGATCCGTTTTCTTGGTTTGAAAGCTTAGGACCACAGCCAGACAACAGGTATATATAGCTCACAAAGTTCATGTTCTGCATCCTAATGAAGTGAGGAGCATCTGTAGGCTTAAAAGCTTGTGCAAAGCTACTTAAGTTACAGCTATTGGTCTCTACTCATCAGGAGCAAAAGAGTAGGAAGGTAACAAAAATCAGAGAAGAAACAAGACTGTACAAGGCTGACAGCCTACATGAACCATGACTTCAACTACCCTGAGACCAGAAGAACTGGATGGTACCTGGCTACCGCCACTGACCCATCTGACCAGAGTCAGAATAGATGATCCTGGTTAGAACAGGGGAAAAATGCAGAACAAAACTCAAATTCTTAAATCACCTTGTACATTGTACTTTATAATGTGGATTCTAAGAAGTTTGACGAAAATCAGCTGATTTAGAAAGCTCTCAAATTTTCTAGTACTTTTAACCATTGTACCACCGGGTCTCCTTCTTCAAAGAGTTGTTGTTGCTAGCTGCCATCAAGTCAGTTCCAACTCATAGTGACCCTATGTACAACAGAATGAAACACTGCCCAGTCCTGTGACATCCTCGTGATCATTGCTATGCTTGAGCCCATTATTGCAGCCACTGCATCAATCTATCTCATTGAGGGTCTTCCTCTTTTTTGCTGACTGTCCTCTACTTTACCAAGCATGATGCCCTTCTCCAGGGACTGGACCCTCCTGATAACATGTTCTAATTATGTGAGATGAAATCTGGCCATCCTTGCTTCTAAGGAACATCCTGGCTGTATTTCTTCCAAGATAGATTCGTTTGTTTTTCTGGCAGCCTGTGGTATATTCTTTAAATACATGCCAAATATTGATAAGCAGTATTCAATCAGCTGTTCGAACTCCATTCCTCTTTTATGTTGTTAGAACTTATCCTTGAGAGACTTCAGGCCAAGTGAGAGTATTGCAGAGGATTTAAGTTTAAATTCACATGGTTTGTTCACAAGATTTTTAAAGCTACCCTACACACATAGGCACACACACACACATACAAACAGATACATGCACGGCCTTAAGGAAGCTCTATAAATGTAGTAACAGGAAGATTTAGATATCAGAGGATAAAATTGTCATATCCTACTGTGCATGAAAAGGCGTTCAGAGAGTAAATTGGATGTTTACCAGGCAATGGAAGAAAGAGGGAATGGGAAGTTAGTGCTCATGGTTACAGAGCGTCTATTTGGAGCGATGAAAACGTTTTGGAAATAGTGGCGATGAATGCACAGCACTGTGAATGTGCTACTGAATTTTACACTCACTAATAGTTGAAATGGCAAGTTTTATGTTTTATGTATTTTACCCCAATTAAAAAAAAAATAGGGTCTTAAACATTTAAAGGATGTTGAGTAGAGTAGTGGTTGCCAGGAGTTCAGGGAAAGAGGAGTGGCTGACTACAGAGGGAGCACACAGGGGAAGGAAAGGTTGTATATAGCACTGTGGTAATGGACACAGGATTCAATACATTTGCCAAAACCCATAGCATCATACAGGATGAAGAGTAAACTTTAATGTGTGCAAACATAAAAATAATCAACCAAGATGCCAAGGACTGCAGGATGGAATACAGACTATGACAAGTGAACTTAAATATATTACAAATGTAAGAAGTAACTGAGCTGAAGGGAATGTGGATAAAAAGGCAATTGACCTAAGTAACTGGAAAACTGATGTTTCCACTCAAAACTGTAAGACTACAAACAAAAGGAAATGTACATCAACACTGTACTCAGTAAATTTGTTTCTGATAGGGGTACAGATTAATAATTCTGAAACTGCTTTGTGTGGTGGCACAGTAATTAAGAGCCCAGGCTGCTAACCAAAAGGTCAGCATTTCAAATCCATGAGATGCTCCTTGGAAACCCTATGGGGCAATTGTATATTCTGTCCTGTTGGGTTGCTATGAATTGGAATCGACTCTACAGCAAAGGGTTTTACGTGTATATTGGACTTGAACAGATAAGTAACGATGTTGGAGGGTGGGAACTGAGAGTTTCATGGTAAGAGAGGGAAATTATAGACAGGCAAGAAAGAAGGCTAGAATTGACTCTGTGATACTGAATTAGAGTCAGCGACATTAGGATGAATGTGAGTTTAGCATAAAGTATACCCACAGTTATAGATCATCTGTCTACATGGATTACTAACCATGCATATCGTGTACAGTGGAACCTGTGAGAGCCAGAACTCGATGAGACTGTTTTGTTTATCCAGGTCTCCCAAATTTTCCACCTTTGACACAACGCAGTCCACTTTTCTGTCACTTGTTTTAGTGGAAAACATCTGAGTTTTCCTTCTCTGACAGGTTTCTGCCTTACACAGGTTTTAGCTTTCGGAGGTTTGACTGCATTACCAAGCTCTGTGTGCTGAGAGCAATAGGTGGAACGACACTGAAGTTGCAATAAGCACACCCATCTCCCAGATCTCAGTTATCAAATAGCATTCTCCAATAACAGGGCTTCTTGGGAAAATGGCTGATTATTGGGAAAAATAGAGTAGGGAAAATGGAAGACGAGCTTGGAGAATTTTGTAGTACCAGAAAGTAAGAAAGGGCTAAAAAAAAAAAAAAAAGATCAAACAAATATTAAATTAAAATAAAAAATAAATACACTGTATGTTACATTAAAAAAAAAAATAGAGAGAAATGCTAAGAAGAAAACAATTAAATAAGAAAGAAAATACAAAATGTCAGTGCTTGAAATTTTGATACAGGCCCAAGACAATCTCACTGAGCTGAAACCTGAGTAAAACTTTTGAGAATTTAAGTATTTAATCAACGCTTAGCATAGAACTTAGCATAGCGTAGATTTTCGATAAATATGCATCTTTTTAATGTAAGAAATTAAAGAAAGAATATATTTCAACAATATCCACAACGTATAATGACCATATATGTGTGTCTATTGTGATTGTAATTCATGGTAATTATTTTGTATGGAAGAAACGATTCCAAACAGGTGCAAGTTTCATCATTTAAGCAAATTTAAGCAATAGGAAGTAATATTATGGCTTCATCAAGGATTTCACAAACATAAAATATGTATTTAAATTACACAGTTTATCATAATTTGTATAAAATTATATTAAATATATTTTTATGTAATCTTTTTTCTTCTATTTTGTACTTTAGGTTTAGCAATGTATTCCTCTGCTAATGTTTGAGACTGCTGACTCTATATAATTACAACCATAATTTAAGTCCTAGATTATTGTTTTCTCTCTATGTGAATATATTTCCCATTTAATTTGAGGATTTTAATATGCACTGTACAGCTGTACATTTATAATGGCTATCTCTTATAAAACAGTTAATATTTGCCAAGTACAACTCTGTCCTCTTTTATGTATTTTCAAATGTATTCCTTATAACAATACTAAGACATAAAAAAAAAAAAAGACATAGGTATTATAATTATCCGATTTTATACATACAGAGACTAAGGCATGGAGTAATTGAGTACAAAATTAATGAGTGACAGCTAGTCTTATTTAAGACACCATGATCTTAGTTACTACATTAATCTGCCCCTCTTCAAATGAAGGAAACTCTGGTGGTATAGTGGTTAAGAGCTATGGTTGCTAACCAAAAGGTTGGCAGTTCAAATCCACCAGGCACTCCTTGGAAACTCTATGGGGAAGTTCTACTGTCCTATAGGGTTGCTATGAGTCAGAATATACTCAACGGCAATGGGCTTGGGTTCTTCAAAAGACATATCTTAGACAAAATTCAGTTTCAGAAATTCTATGTATGGTGTATGTTGTTGTTGTTAGGTGTCGTCGAGTCAGACTCATAGTGACCCTATGTACAACCGAATGAAACACTGCTTGGTCCTGTGCCATCCTCACAATAGCTGTTTATGCTTGAGTCCATTGTTGCAGCCACTGTGTCAGTCAGTCTGGCTGAGCGTCTTCCTCTTTTTCACTGACGCTCTACTTAACGTAGCATCATGTCCTTTTCCAGGGCCTGATACTTCCTGATAACATGTCCCAAGTACGTGAGATGACGTTTAGACTTACTTGCTTCTAAGAAGCATTCCGGTTATATTTCTTCCAAGACAGATTTGTTCATTCTTTTGGCAGTCCATGACCTATTCAACATTCTTAACCAACACCACAATCTGAAGGCAATATTTTCTAAAAAAGTCTACTTTCATTTTCTTTTTCATCTTTTATATGTGGTACTATTAAAAATCTTATTACATCATTAAGACACTTTGCTGAAGTAACAACAACAAAAAAAGTGTTTCAAGTGTTCTGGTTCTGAAAAAAAACAGAATATGTGCACCCCACACTACCTCTCCCACTCGATACAACTATAAAACCCAGGCACTAAGCATGTTCTCTGCTATTCGAAAAGTCTGAAAAGGAAACAGTAGCAGCGGGAAGGGAGATAGAGATCAGGATTTGAAGTCCCCTTGCACTGAAGGTGACTGTATGTTTTTTGTTTTTCTTTTCTAAAGGCAGCTGGAAACTCAGAAATGTGCACTGGATAGATATAAAAAAGAGCTCCAGGAGAAGCTCTTTATTTCTAATTTAAGATAAGGAAAATAAAAGGAAATAACCTGGGTTTTATTTATTTATTTATTTTCCTTCCCCTTCACTCTCATACCAACACCTAGGCAATACTATGGCAGCGGTGACAGCAAAGTGATGACAGAAGTGGCCTGGCAGTTGCCTAAAACTCCAAGCAAGGGAAGGCAGAAAAGGGACCTTCTCTCTGACCAGAGGAACTGTGGTCCAAAGAGCAATGGGTAAATTCCTGCTGCTTGTTTCTTTGTCTGCCTTACACTGCAGTGACATGAAGTGCACAGCAGAGAAAAGAAACTTAAGCTCAGCTTTCTAGAATGGAGGACCAGGAAGAGAGGACTCAGGGAGCCAAGGAAGTGTTAGCGTGATCACAGAGAGGAAGATCGAGAGAGCGATCCCATAAATTTTGTTTAAATTCTTGGGCTCACATCCAAGGTGGTATGCAAGAATTTGCAATAAACAGCATACAAACATTTTGAGAGCTGAGATGTAGTGTAGATGACTACTGAGATCCTAGACAGGCTCTTGGATATTCCACATATAATAATGATCCAAATAGCACTACAAACAATTTAAAAACCGAATTCACATTGGAACTACAGCTAATGGAGGGCAGATTATTACCTGCTAAAATAAAAACAACAACAAAAATCAACATTTTCCTTAGGATTTAAATAGAATTCAGATTTAATTACAAAATAGTTACATTGAACTAAACAGTACTATCATTTAATTGAATGAAGTGACAATTATAAACACACCACCCAATAACAGAAGAATACATGCTTTTCTTAAATGCACATGCAACATACATTGAGATAGACCATGTTCTCTGTCATTAAAAAAAACTTAATTAACTTCAAAGAATTGAAAAATACAAAGTATGCTCTCTGACCACAAAGGAATTAAAGAAGACATTAATAACAGAAGAATAATCAGATCTTGGGAATTAAACACACTTTT
Source organism: Loxodonta africana (assembly GCF_030014295.1). NCBI lineage: Eukaryota > Metazoa > Chordata > Mammalia > Proboscidea > Elephantidae > Loxodonta > Loxodonta africana. The sequence continues at coordinate 65,138,783 of NC_087355.1, forward strand.
AAATAATCCATGAGTTGACAACGAAACCACATAGGAAATGAGAAAATGTTTTGAACAAAAATAAAATGAACATGTATCAAATCAAAATATGAGAGATGCATTCAAAGCCGTGCTTGTAGGGAAAATTATAACACTGAATGTTTATATTAGAAGGTCTCATATCAACAATCTAATCATCTACCTTAAGAAACCAGAAAAAGAACTATAAGCCCTAAATAAGAAGAGCATAATAAAAAACACAATAAAATTGAAAATAGAAAAACAATGGAGAAAGTCAATAAAATTAATTATTTTTAAAAAGATTAAAAAATATCAATAAACTTCCAACTTGATGGACAAAAAACAAAAATAGAGAAAAAACAAATACTAGTGTGAAGACTGAAAAAGGGGTTATCACTACAGTCAACATGGACACTGAAAGAATGAGGGAATACTATAGAGAGCTCTAAGCACATATTTTTAACCACTTACATGAAATAGAACAATTTCTTGAAAGCCACAAACTGCCAAAATTCACTTAAAAAGATATAAATAATTTGAATAGTCATGTAACTATTAATAAAATTTAATTTGTAGCTAGAAACCTTATAAAAAGAAATTTCCAGAAGCAGGTGGTTTTACTGAGTATATCAAAAATTTAAAGTAGAAATAACACTAATTCTATATAACCTCTTTCATATCATAAAAGAAGATACACATCATTACTCACTTCATGAGAGTAGTATAACCCTGATATCAAAGCCAGACATAGATTAAAAAAGAAAAAATAAACGCTAAAGATTCTTCATGAACATAGATACAAAAATTCTCAAGAAAAACTATAAATGTTTTAACATGCAGTCAGTTTATCTCATATATATATTTATGAAGTACTGTACAATAAATTCCCTGTGTATACTGAGGCGACAATGGTTAGGGCTTAGGAGCATGGGCTCACGAGCTAGTCTGCCTGGCAACTCCACCAAATACTTGATTTTGTGCAAATTGCTTAATCCCTTCCTGACTCAGATCCTTCATCTGTAAAATGAGGATTCCAATAATACCTATATCATCCAGTTTTTTTTTTTTTTTTTTCATCCAGTGGTTATTAGGGAAATGGGTAAAAATCCCTTAGGAACAGGTTGTTGTTTTTGTTGTTGAGTGTCATCGAGTCAATTTAGACTCATAGCAACTCCGTGAGGCAGGGTAGAACTGACCCATAGGGTTTTCTAGGCTTTTAAATTTATGGGAACAGATCCCCAGGCCTTTCTTCCACGGACCCACTGGGTGGGTGAGAACAGCCAACCTTTCCATTATCAGCCCAGCACTTAACTGTTGTGTCACCGGGGCTCCTTCCCTTAGAACAGTACCTGGAACATATTAACACTCTGTAAGTTATTATTGTAACTATTGCACTTTATTTTGTTTTTAATTTATAAAATTCATTCACCATTTCAAAAAACAACGTGTTGACAGCAATGTTGCTGGTGAAAGATTAGTTACAGTACATGTTATACACACTTACCTGTATTTGTTGCAGTCAGATTCATGGTGAATTAGCCCACATTTTAAATCCCAAATGTAAAGAAAATGATCTACAGTATTCATCCAGGATACTACAAACTGAGTTCATCATTTTGCTCACAAATGATTTATCAGTGTGCCTATGCCGCCAACACATTTCTCACTAATGGAGTAATGGAATCATAATAATTCGTTGAACATGTTACGAAGTAATAAGTTCATGAAACTGGCAAAGATATACCATGCTTCTAAGATTTAAAGGGAAACTTAAAAACCTTAATATTTTCACAGGAATACTTCTTTTAAAATCTTTTAAACACTAGCATAAAGGTGTCTTTTTTTTTTTTTTTTTTTTTTTACAGAATAACACCAATAATCACAAAGCCATGTAATCTTAGAAAATAATTAATTTTACCAGCTATCCATTGATGGAAAGAAACATAAGTGAAATAACATCTTCTGTTTCATTGAAGGAAACCTGCTGTCATAGTAGTTAAGTGTTACAGCTGCTAACCAAAGGGTCGGCAGTTCAAATCCGCCAGGTGCTCCTTGGAAACTCTATGGGGCAGTTCTACTCTGTCCTTCCTATAGGGTTGCTATGAGTCGGAATCGACTCGACAGCAGTGGGTTTGGTTTTGGTTTTTTATATCATGGAGTGGAAACCCTGGTGGCACAGTGTTTAAGTGCTAGGGCTGCTAACCAAAAGATCAGCAGTTCAAATCTACCACCAGGCGCTCCTTGGGAATTCTAAGGGGCAGTTCTACTCTCTCCTGTAGGGTCACTATGTGTCGGAATTGACTAGACAGTAAGGGGTTTGGGGTTTTTTTGGTTTATTTCCTTGAGCAATGATCCTGTTTCGAGATGAATTGATGAAATGCCAAAAGAATAAAATAAAATATTTGAAATTTCTCTGTATAACAGTGAACTGCAGTCAAGAAAATTTTACATTCAGTGGGAGAGGTATCCTGGGTAATAATAGTGCACTCCTGTTTGCATGAAGTTACTGAAAATGGATGCAAAGGTTTGTCTGTATTTAAAATTAAAAAAAAAAAAAATTCATTGTAACAATACCATCGCTTGTACAACAAATGGAACACCAAGAATAAATGTAGTTGTTGAGCCACATGGGTGTATAGATAACTTTTAAAAAAGAGTACCAGGTGTTTTATCAATGTATATCTTTCTTTATCAAAAATACTTAGTCACCAAGAATCTTAGTGATAGATTCTATAACAGTTATTTTCTTATCAACATTATCAGTAAAATTGAGAAATATCTTTTTCTTCTAGTTAGGGCATTGCATTTAATTTCTGTTTAGAAAATGTGCATTTAGTAATTTATAAATTTCATTTTGGATTGTCGAGTGGGCACTCCAAATAAAACCAAAAAACCGAACCTGTTGCCAATGAGTCAGTTCCAACTCACAGTGATCCTATAGGACGGTAGAACTGCACCATAGGATTTCCAGGGCTGTAATCTTTATAGATTTTTTTTTTTTTTTTTTAATCTTTATAGAAGCAGACTGCCACATGGGGTAGCTGGAGGGTTCGAACTGCTGACCTTTTGGTTAGCAGCCTATCACTCAACCGTGTGCCACCAGGGGTCCTTGGACACTCAAAATACTTTTTATAAAATGGGTGATTTAGACTGACAGGACAGAGAACCACTACGATGAAACCTTGTCGAAAAAGTATTACATTATTTTAAAATATTTTGCAAACTTATTACAATTTAATTATCAGGTTAACTTTTTTTTTGCACATACATTAAAAAAATACATTAGCCATTTATATTTTTCCTCTGAATTAACTTCCATATTTATTGCCTATATTTTCATCTGTAAACTTGAGTTTTATTTAAATCTCTTTTATGAATACTTTGTATATTATGTATGTTAATTCTTCATTATAATTATGGACAAAAAAATTTATATATACAGGTCTTTTAACATCATTTGTGATTTTGTTGTATTAGACAGTTACCAAACATATCATCCATTTTCCTTGTTTTTTTTTTTATTTTAATTGTTTTTATCCTTAGGGGGTCCTCCTTTATGTTTACAAATATTTTAATATTTTCTTCGAGTTTTTTCCTTAAGATTTCTTTTAATAAATTGAACTTGACTGTGTTCCAGCATTTATTTGACTGAAAAAAAAAAATGTTAGATGGGATTCTGAATGTATTTTATCACATAGCATGTTAATAGTCCCATTTACTCCTTTACCTATTGATATTATATTTTAAATCTTCATCTGTAGAGTTTGTTTCTATATTTTTTCCAATTATCTATTGATTCTCATCCTGGTAACACAGTCTATTAATTATTATACTTTATAATAACTATTTATTACCTGAAAGTCAATATCTCCATTATTTCTCTTTGTCCAAAATCACTACCATTACTTTCTCAATTGTCTCATTCAGATGTACTTCGGGAAATCCCACCAAACTTATAAAGACACTTAATGGATTTTATAAGATTGTATTAAACTTCTATATTAAACTAAGAGTTGGAATTGACTCAATGGCACTGGGTTTTGTTTTGGTTTTTTTTGGTTATTAAACTAAGAAGAATATATATATACATACACACACACAATAGTTAGCCTTCTCAGTAGCTTGTGTCACTGGCCATGTCAAGTGCAAATCGTGAATATTTCTTAATATCATAAATAAATGAGTAGGTAAATATATTTAAAAATGCATTAATTCATTTCAACCAGCTAATGCTTCCATGAAATTACTACCAGTCTTGCAAAATATAGATAAGTGATTTGGTTCTTGAAAAAGTTAAGGTCCTAAATCTCAATCAGCAAGAACTAATGTTTACATTTTTGCAAGTAAGTTTTACAAAATCACTGCCTAACTAGGAAAGTTAGTGTCAAATAGACTTACATGCATGGTAGCTCAAAAGAGAAAGGAATGCAAAACAAAACACGTACACACTAAGGTGTCAAGAGATGATAATCCATTGCCTTCAGGTCGATTCTGACTCATAGTCGGAGTACAGAGTAGAACTATCCCACACTGTTTCCAAGGAGCGCCTGGTGGATTTGAACTGCTGACCTTTTGGTTAGCAGCCGTAGCTTTTAACCACTACACCACCAGGTTTTCCCTGAAGACAATATTGAAACCTAACTGTGTGGCTCTCGTACACGGATCTTCTTTCCAAACAAAATTTCTTTTCATTCCAGATTAATTCTCCCAACTGCTAGTGTAATTTCTGACCTATCAAGACTCAAAGCTAGCCTGTTCCACACGCACATCTCAACTGTGATGATTTCTGCAGTAACAGGACAACCGATGAAAAGGTGACATGTAACCAGTGGTTTCAGTACAATTAGGACTCATCAATCCTTAGACCTTCACAGTCTCCTTACAGATACTAATCTGCTGGTATAATAAAAGAAGTGGAGGATCAAGACCTTTTATTACCCCTTACGTGACAGCCCTCAGGCAAGAGGGAAAATCAACACAGTGCATACAGATCTCCAGAGTAAGCAGTGGCTATACCCACAAAGTGAAGGGCACTACCAGTGTATCAAATCCTCTGTCACTTTTCCTCACAGACACCCACTAAAAGCCCCAAGGCAGCATTTTAAAGCAGAAAAGTGCTCCAGCAATGGTCAGTTAAGCTATGATTTTCCCTGTGTGAAATAGCCCACTAAACTAGAAAACAGGCAAAACTAGTCCATTAAGTCTCCTTTGAGAGGGGTGTGTTTTGTGGCTTCATAAAGATAGCAGTGCAGAGTTGGAAAAAGAATAAAAAGATTGACTTTAACTACTAAAACTCATACACTTTGTATCAATGTAATGAATTCTTAGTAAGTAAAAGGACTGCTCACAAACTGATTTATTCCAGGGATGTAAGTGTAAAACCCACATTACATGAAACAAGGAGGAACTTCCCCTCAACATAAAGATATGTACGTTATTTACTTTTCTCTAGAGCTCCTCTGGAGCTCTGGTGATGCAGTGATTAATCAAAAGGTCAGCTGTTCGAATCAATCAGGGACTCCCTGGAAACCCTATGGAGTAGTTCTACCCTGTCCTGTAGAGTCCCTGTGAGTTCAATCAACTAGAAGGCAATGGGTTTGGTTTGATTTCAGGGGTTCTCTGCATTCCTTAAAGGCAGGGATCCAGGTTAAAACAATCTCCCTGGCCCTGAAGGTATGTATGGTGTTATATGCATACTGAGGTTTTTTTGTTTGTTTGTTTTATTTTGTTTTTTTATGGTACCATACCTTGCATTGGAACCTTGACCATTATTTTCTTGTGGTGAGAGGAAATACACTGTTTGAATAAAGTACAGACTACAGCCGGTTTCATCACATTAGTAGGAATGACACGTTTGAGGTGTGAGAGGTGAAAGCTTCCTCACCCTGCTCATTCCCAGTATGACTTTTAGAAGGAGGAGGAAAAAGAGAATGGAACTTTTTGCACGATCAGTAAAGCAGAACTTGGCATTTGTGAGTGTACTCAAGAATACAGGGAGTGATGGGTACCAAGAATAAAAAAAGGGGGAATGTGAAAAGAGAGAACTGCCTAGAAACAGGCTTGAGGCTAACATGCTGAGGAGAAAGTAAACCACTGAGAAATGCCCAGTGGTGAATGAGCCTAATTCTGTGCTATGCCAGTGTGGACGAAGTCCCAAGAAAATCTCTAATTAAGGTTGCTACCTACAGCTGCCATGTTTAGTGGTTCTTTGAGAGTCAGATAGAAATAGGGGCGTGTCTAGCATGGGATGAACTTTATGGAAGGTAGTCTGCAATGTGCAAAGAGTGTCCTGTCTCTGGAGAACATAAGCTGTCCTCTGGTTATTCACAGAATTCTTAGTATGGGCACCCCAAAAGCATAGGATTAGAGATCAAGTCACATTAGAAAAAAGAAAAACACGAAAGAGTCACTCCAGAAGGTTGGAGGACCTGGAGACACTCTGGCAGCAAACATTGAGACTACTTTATATGCACAAAATTTCTGCCTCAGATTGTTTATTATAGTGTGCAGTCTTCATCAAGTTATGGCTAGGGAGGATTCTTTGTCTTTAATGACTACCATTTGTCATCAAGTCAGTTCCGACTTATGGCAACCTCGTGTGTCAGAGTAAAACTGTGTCCCATAGGATTTTCAATGGCTGACATGTTGGAAGGAGATCAGCAGGCCTTTTTTCCCAGACACCTCTGGTGGACTAGAACCACCAATCTTCCAGTTATTAGTCAAGCACATTAATTGTTCACACCACCTAAGAATGCCTTGTCTCTAATTCACTCTGCAAAATACTTGTCATGAGCTATTTGTTACTAGGAATGGTTTCTTTTTATGCTAACCTTATTCTGTAACTTTCTCTTTCTGTGTATTTTTGTTTCCAGTATCTGTGTTCAAAGTTCTGAGTAAATGGGGCATTTTTACATTGCTCACTTTGGGATGGGGAAAATAATTTTCAGGTTAAAGTCTGAGCTAAAGTGGTCTCCCCTATTAGGCAGAAAGTAGAATACCATAGCCCTCACTAAACATCCACAGTATCTGTCATGCCTCCAGTGGCTCATGGTTTTTATTATTCATGTAATTCACAACTGCTATAGAATTATTAATAATAACTTTAGGAAATAAAATGTCAAATGTGAAAATACATCAAGAAAGTTAACTAGGAAACTATCAAAGCTTTATTGCAAAAAAGATACTATTCCACTACAGAACAATTGATTTGTTGTTTCCCTAATATTCAAGAGAACGTACGCTTGTAGTCCCAAATTTGTTCTAATGATATGCCAGTCTAGAAAATTAAACAATTAACCTGGTTGATATCTCAGCTTCCTTCCAAGTCTAAATTTCTTTCCTCAATACCTGCCTGTCTCTCTCCCTTCCTTCCTCTCACCCTCTCTTCTTTCCTTCCTTTCTTCTTTTCTTCCTTCTACCATTCCACAGTCTATCCCTCCCTTTTTGAATTTCAATGGCAAAAGCACTATTTTAAATATCCCAAACCAATTTATAGATGATAAAGCACAGTGTTTAGAGAAAATTCAATGAAAATACGTAACCTCCATTGTCTACAATGTAAAACAGTCTAAAACACTCTAGTTAAAATAGGATTATCTTGGTCTCTCTATAGCAGTCGTATGCCATTCCCCAGTGAGAACTAGAATTCCAGCTGGCAGATACAAATGGATTATTTTGAATGCACAATATTAATTTAGGGAAATTACTATGATTAATGCTTTAAAAACAAAATTGTGAGGTTTTCTTAATGAATAAAGCTGAAATGTTTATCTTGTAGTAATGATGTGGTATTGTATTAAATATAAAGTGGAACATAAAAACCTAGGGACATGTAGAACAGCCAAACCATAAGTCTGAACACCAAAAAATTTGCCTTTAAATCTCATTACCTCACTACTATAAAATCTCCTAAATTGAAATGTAGAAAGTTTATTTGAGAACACCATTTGATATATGATTTCCTGAGGTTTAAATTCTCTTTCCAGAAATTAGAACTATGTGAAAAAAAAAAATCTCAGCCCTATTATAAAAAGACAGATTTGCACAAGACAAGTAAAATGGTACCATTTTACATTGAGAGATATTAAGGAGACAGTGTAATACTTAAAAATATTAAAGATTTATGGACATTTGTTCCTAGGTAGAATTTATTTTTAATAAAATAATATAAATGGAAGGACTGTAGTGCAGTGGTTAAGAGATTGGGTTTGGAGTCAGAATGTTTGAGCTTCAATACTAGTCCATCTGTGTGGTCTTTTTCAAATTACCTGACCCTTCCAACTCAGTGGATAATAATGTGTATAATAAAATTACATTTATTTCAAGAGGTTATAGCAGTGAATGATTATATTGCCTATAAATGTATAGCATATTTCCTGGTACAAAGTAAATGATCAATAACTACTAGTTACTATTTTTGCAATTTCTTATATGCATGTGAAAACTGGGCAATGAAAAAGGAAAACCAAAAAAGAATTGACACCTTTGAATTATGGTATTGGTGAAGAATATTGAATATTACATGGATTGACAGAAGGACGAACAAATCTGTCTCAGAAGGGATACAGCCAGAACGTTCCTTAAAAGTAAAGAAGGGAGAGACTTCATCTCACATACTTGGGATATATCAGGAGGGACCAGTCCTCAGAGAAGGACTTCATGCTTGATAAAGTAGATGGTCAGCAAAAAAGAGGAAAAATCTCAGTGAGATGGATTGACACAGTGACTGCAACAATGAGTTTAAGCAAAACAACAACAGTGAGGATGGCACAGGACTGGGCAGTGTTTTGTTCTGTTGTACATAGGGTAGCTATGAGTAGGAAGTAACTCAAGGGCACCTAACAACAACACTATTGCAAGGGTTGAGAGGTGTCATCTTCAGAGTCTTTTATACTTTTCCTGTTTAGTACGTGGCTTCTTCATTTTCACTGAGAAGAAAAATGAACAGAGAGAATGAAAGTACAACAAAATAATGGACATGGAATGATGAATGGAAAATTGGAAACATCCATGACTTTTATAATAGGTATTACCTCCAGAACAGTATTTTCGCAGATCTATCTACAGTCGCTTGCCTTCTCTGACCCTGACTTCTTATGTCTGTACTGGTTTTAATAATACCACACTCATCTCTTACAGTCGTTCTTAGGAACAAATGGAATGATAAACTTTAAAAATATAAAATTCTTATCATTACTTCAGTGTATGAGAATGTAAGTTTTCCATTTGGACTTAGTCTGGCTCCTTTATTTTCTGTTATAAACAATGAGAATGAAGGAGAAAAAATAAGTCAAAGAATAAAAGGCTGATTAATAGAATAAAAGGGCTGATCGCATTCAACTGTTAACAACTATTTTCAATTAGAAATCCTGTTGGTCTTTGAAATAAATACATGTGATTAATTCGTAAGTAGTAGCTTCCATATGTAAGTTAATATTAACTTATCTTAAAACGTTTGCTAGCTAAAATACATTGAGATGAATCTGTGGAATATTATTGGCTTTATTATTTGTATAATCAAATCTATTATTTATAGACAGTAAAAAATATACTTCCATCCATCTCATTCTTTTTTTTTTTTTTTTTGCTGCTTCCTACTCCTGGGTTTCTTTTTTTTATTGTGATTTGAGTGAAAGTTTACAATTCAAGTCAGTTTCTCACACAAACTTATACACTCATTGTTATGTGACCCCAGTTGCTCTCTCTATAACATGACAGTACACTCCTTCTCTCCATCCTGTGTATTCCCTGTCCATTCAACCAGCTCCTGTCCCCCTCTGCCTTTTTATCTCACCTCCAAACAGGAGCTGCCCACATAGTCTCATGTGTCTACTTGAGCTAAGAAGCCCACTCCTCACAAGTATCATTTTATGTCTTATAGTCCAGTCTAATCTTTGCCTGAAGAGTTGGCTTCAGGAGTGGTTTTAGTTTTGGGCTAACGGAGAGTCTGGGGGCTATGACCTCTGGGGTCCCTCCAGTCTCAGTCAGACCATTAAGTCTGGTCTTTTTACTGGAATTTGAGATCTGCCTCCCACTTTTCTCCTGCTCCATCAGGGATTCTCTGTTGTGTTCCCTGTCAGGGCAGTCATTGGTGGTAGCCAGGTACCATCTAGTTCTTCTGGTCTCAGGCTGATGGAGCCTCTGATTTATGTGGCCCTTTCTTTCCCTTGGACTCATATTTTACTTGTGTCTTTCCTGTTCTTCATTCTCCTTTGCTCCAGGTGGATTGAAACCAATTGTCCATCAATCTCATCCTTGATTAATAACCACAGATTAAATAATCACATATATTTGTTAGCACACAAATTAATAAGGAGCCCTGGTGGCACAGTAGTTAATGCATTCAGCTGCCAATTAAAAGGTATGTGGTTCAAATCCACCAGCCCCTCTGCAGGAGAAAGATGTGGCAGTCTGCTATCATAAAGATTTACAGCCTTGGAAACCCCACGGGGCCGTTCTACTCTGTCCTATAGGGTCACTATGAGTTGGAATTGACTCAACGGCAACAGGTCAGGTTTATTGAAGTTTCCTAATGTGAGAAGTTGTCACATTCATTCTTCATTGGTCACATGTATTAAGAGTACATAAAACACCATTTACTGAATCTTCATATCACTAAATAAAAACATGTGATAAGGTTTCAGAATCTTCTACAATTTCTTGCCAGCCATAAATTTCTTGTTTATGAAAATGACATAATTTCAAATGAAGTTACTAAACAAGTTTTTTTCACTTTTTTTTTTTTTTTTTTGGTATGTGAGTATGTGTGTGTATTTACCTTCTTTGAAAATACTCCTGTTAAAATTTGCCTTGGTGAAAATACTCCTATTATGCTATCAGATATCTTCTGCTTATTCACAATTTGCCCCCAAATAAGCATAGAGCATTTTTTTTTTCATATGTCACACTCAGTTCTTTGCTTCTTTGGCGTAAACATTGCTTACTATTCACATTTCCACTTATCACTTGCATTGAAAATATAGCATAAGTAAAATTGGTGTTAAAAATAAATAAACCTTGAGGAAAATGAAAAATCATCAAAGAGTAATTTTTGAAACATAAATTTTCATTCCATATTTTATACTATTGCACATCACAGTGCCGGAATAAAATGTCTTTTCCTATGTCCAGGGCCACCTGAGTAGACTGAAGTATGGTTTCCACTATTTAACAACTTTGGTGTACAAGCCAAAATCCCCAGGAAATCAATAATATCTCTTAGTAAAGGTTAGAAATTTTGTTGTTTTTGTTTGTCCTTAACAAAGTCAGACTTGTCCCAAGTGTAGAAAACAAGAAGAAAGACAGAACAGAATCTGTGAGCTACTGACTTTTGTATACAAAATACAGTTCATTGTTAAAACAGCAGCATGTATTAATTAACTGCTTACAAATAGGCATAAACATAAATGTAAGTCTAGAGTAAGAGTGTATGTCTACAAAATCAGAGTTTTGATATCTACTTCATAATTTCCGTGAGTGTCTAGTGTCCGGTACTGCCCAGGAGATGCTCAATAAATAGTTACTGTAAGTAATTACTTCTTAACCTGAAACGAGCATACCTCATGCTGTGGAAAAATCTAGTATACTCTAAAAACCAGTCAACTCTGATACCACAGGGTTTTTAATGGCTGAATTTTTAAAGTAATTCACCAGGCCTTTCTTCCAAATCACCTCTGTGAGCTGTAATCTCCAACTTTTTGCTTAACAGCCAAGCACATTTACCATTTGCACCACCCAGGGACTCCCAAAGTACTCTGTAGTTGCCGGTTCTGTGGAGTCAATTCTGACTCATGGCCACACCATGTATGCAGAATAGAACTTCTCCATAGGGTTTTCAAAGCTGTGAGCTTTCAGAAGCAGATCGCCAGGACTGTCTTTTGAGGCACCTGTAGGTGAGTTTGAACCACCAACCTTTCAGCTAGTAGTTGCATGCTTAACCGTTTGTGTCACTCAGAGACTCCTCTAATGTACTCTGTAAACAAGACAAAACCTGTTGCCGTCCAGTCGATTCTGACTCACAGAGACTCTACAGAACAGAGTAGAACTGCCTCAGAGAGTTTCCAAGGTTGTACTCTTTACAGAAGCTGACTGTCACATCTTCCTCCTTGGAACAGTTGGTAAGTTTGAACTGCCGACCTTTTGGTTAGCAGCCCAGTGCTTAACCAAAGTACTCTAGAAATCCATATATAGAAATTTTGCATCAAAATCACATATGGAGCTCTCTGGAAACAAATTTCAGAAGTCTGTCTGAGATCTGGAAACCCTGGTGGCTTAGTAGTTAAGAGCTATGGCTGCTAACCAAAAGGTCAGCAGTTTGAATCCACTAGGCGCTCCTTGGAAACCGTATGGGGCAGTTCTACTCTGTCCTATAGGGTTGCTATGAGTCAGAATCGACTCAACTTGGCAAGGGGTTTGGTTTTGATTTTTTAAATCTGAGACCTAGAATCAGAAATTCTGAGGTTGTGTCCCTAAAACTTGATGCCCTAGTGATTTTTATTTATTTGTTTATTATTTATTTTTTTATTTTTATTATACTTTAGATGAAGGTTTACAGAGGAAATTAGTTTCTCATTAAACAATTAATACATGTATTGTTTTGTGACATTTGGTTGCCAACCCAGGACATGTCAACACTCTCCCCTTTTCAGTATTAGATTTCCCATTACCAGCTTTCCTGTCCCCTCCTACATTCTCATCCTTGCCCCTGGGCTTGTGTGCCCATTTAGTCTAGTTTTGTTTTATGGGCCTGTCTAAACTTTGCCTGAAGGATGACCATCAAAAGTGACTTCGGTAATGAGTTAAAACAGTGTCTGGGGGCTATACTCTCCAGGTTTCTCCAGTCTCTGTCAGACCAGTAAGTCTGGTCTTTTTTTGTGAGTTAGAATTTTGTTCTACATTTTTCTCCAGCTCTGTCTGGGACCCACTATTGTGATTCCTGTCAGAGCAGTTGGTATTAGCTGGACACCACCTAGTCATTTTTTACCAATACTTTGAGAGCTGTTGTTCTAGGCACATGAGAAGTGACAGATTCCTTTATAAGATGGTCTCCTTCCATACCCTTAGCGTTGGTCAGATCTGAGACTCTTTAATGTATGCTTGGAAACCGATATGGCTGATAACCAAAAGCTAGGTAGGTCAAAACCACCATGCACTTCTTGGAAACAGTGTGGAGCAGATCTACTCTGTCCTACAAGGTCGTTACGAGTCGGTATCAACTCAGCAGCAATCGATTTGTTTTGTTTTGTTTTAATGCCTGCTCATTATTAAAACATTTAAAGCTCAGAAACACAGAAATATCTTATAAATTAACATAATTTAAAATTCTAAAAGATAACTATTTTTAATATTTTGCTGTTTGTCTTTTATGTCTTCCTTTTTTTCTTGTTTTGTGAATATGTGTGAGAAGTAACTTAGAGGAGTCAATACCCCATGGAAAGTCATTAAATATAAGATGCGATTGAATGTAACTTGTGACATTATTTTACGCAGTACTAAAAAAGAAAAAAATATTCATGATGCTTTCTTAACATGACTTTTATTAGAATCATTGAAGATTTTATTTTATACACATTAAGTCACTGATGGCATATAACCCTATCACCTTTGTCATTGACAGCGTAATTTTTTGGTATGTCAGAAAACAGGAAAGATTTGTTAACCTTTCCTATTTGTCTGAACTCATGGTTTCATTTTTTCATCAGTTAAGTCACATGTTGTTGAAGGCTATGCAGCTTCTGTTCAAAGTCAGCAGGAATTTTTTTGTCAAATTGATATTTGATGCCTTAATAATGGTTCTACGTTATGCATTAAACTTTCACACAAGTTGTTCATTGCTTAGAAATATCTTCCATCTATTAAAAGAGATTAGGAAATTTCTCTTTTCAGTTCCAATTCTTGTCAGGTGATTTTAATCCTTTTACAAGTAGCTCAGAAACAAACATATTTAGATAGAATCTGGAAATATTTTAAGCTAAATCACGAACAAAAACCTGTTGCCATCGAGTTGATTCTGACTCATAGCAACCTTATAGAACAGAGTAGAACTGTCTCACAGTGTTTCCAAGGAGCAGCTGGTAGACTCAAACTGCAGAGCTTGGCTGCTAACCTGAAGGTCAGCAGTTCAAATCCACCAGCTGCTCTTTGGAAACTCTATGGGGAATTTCTACTCTATCCTATAGGGTGCTATGAGTTGGAATCAACTCCATGCCAATGGGTTTGTTTGTTTGTTTTTTCAATAATATATTTTATCCCATTTCTTAGTACTGCCTTATGAGAGTTCTATTTTAAAATAAATTGTATATGAGAGCCTGATAAATCTATCAGATTTAGTTAACATTATTTTCTATTCATTATTTGTGGCAAAAGTAATCTCTCATAATAAATATCAATAAAAGGACAGCAGTTGGATAGGAGGTAGTCTTCCAAATTAAGTGGAGAAAAACATTTAAATCAAGTAATAAGAAGGATTCATTTCCTTCCCATCTTGTTATAAAGTAAACTTGAAGAAAACTCAGTAAAAACATTACTGAAGGAAATAGAATTAAAATACTTTGGTGGGACATAGGAAGACAAATTGTTTGCTCAGCATCTGACAAGCCTATATATGATGATACTTGTTAGGTGTTGGTTCTGCCTCATAGCAACCCTATGAACAACAGAATGAAACACTGTGTGGTTCTGCACCATCCTCATAATCATTGCTATGCTTGAGCCCATCGTTGCAGCCACTGTGCCTACCCATCTTGTTGAGGGGCTTCCTCTCTTTTGCTGATGCTTTACTTTACCAAGTTTGATGTCCTTCTCCAGAGACTGGTCCTACCTAACAACATGTCCAAAGTACGTGAGATAAAGCTATCCTGGCTTCCAAGAGCACACCAGCTGAACTTCCACCAAGACAGATTTGTTCATTCTTCTGGCAGTCCATGATATATTCAATACTCTTCACCAACACCATAATTCAAAGGCATTGATTTTTCTGTCTTCCTTATTCATTGTCTAGCTTTCACATGTATATCAAGCAATTGAATGCCACAGCTTGGATCAGGCAAGTCTCGGTCCTCCAAATGACATCTTTGCTTTTTAACACTTTAATACGTAGGCGCAGGCAATGCTCACCAAGATTTTCTCCTGATGCAGTTAAAGGAAAGAAACTGAATGAGAAAGTGGCTCAGAGATACAGAACAAATGAAACAGTGATTTCTCTGTAAGTGAACTAAAAAAAAAAAGAGAGAGAAAACAGAAGTTGAGGCATTTAAATCCATAAATAACTTTGGAAACTCGTCCAAAGTTTTCTACTTCAACAAAGCTCACTAGAAATCTTGAAAAGGGCATCCTGTTCCCAAAAGACTCACCGTTATCTCAACCTGTGTGATTTAAGATACTGAAACTAAGAATATTTCCTATGTATAGGAATTTTTTTTAGTTTTTATTGGAGCTTTTATGTCTTTTTTTTTTTTTACTAATTTCATGAATAACAACTCAATCCTGTCTATATATGTAACCAAAACACATTTAATGCCTGACCAACTACAACTTGTTATACAACAAGGCACTGTACAAATAAAATAAAAAATTACCTACTGAATTTATGAATTCATGAAAAAAAATAGTACACATTGGGATTCAGGGGGTGTCAGGGATTAAATTATGTCTCCCCAAAAATGTGTGTGTCAATTTAGTTAGGTCATGATTCCTGGTACGGTGTGATTTTCCTATATGTTGTAAATCCTGCCTCTATGATGTCAATGACGTTAATGAGGGAGGATGGGCTGCAGTTGTGTTAGTGAGGCAGGATTCAATCTACAAGTTTGGATTGTGTCTTGAGGCAATCTTTTTTGAGATATAAAAGAGAGAAGAGAGCAGGGAGATGGGTGAACTTATCTCATACCAGCAAGAAAGCAGTGGCCGGAGCAGATCATGTCCTTTGGACTGGAGGTTCCTGCGAGAAGAAGCTCCTAGTCCAGGGGAAGATTGATGAACAGGACCTTCTTTCAGAGCTGGCAGAGAGAGGGAGCCTTCCCTTAGAGGTGACACCCTGAATTTGGACATCTAGCCTATGAGACTGTGAGAAAATAAATTTCTCTTTGTTAAAGCCATCTACTTGTGGTATTTCTGTTATAGCAGCACTAAATAACTAAGACAGGAGGTTAGGACAGTTATATATGTCCATTAAGAGGCTACATTTAAAAACACAATACTGTTCATCACATGAAGCACATTATCAGGAAATTCATTTCGAGGAAGTGATCTGCAACGCAGATTGAGCTTCAGCCAAATGTATGATATTTAATCAATATGTCTCTGAATGCTTGTAAATAAGTTATGAATACATGATGAGAAATTTTAGATGTTCAAAGCAAAATCATTTAGGTGCTATACCAGGATGCCGCCAAAACCAAGTTAACAACAAAATCAAATGGATTATGAAAAAATGATCTCCTCCAGAAAGAATTATTTCACTTTTGATAAGTGAGATTTATTCTTTCAGTTTCCATCAGTTTGAAACCACCAACAGCTTGGCAAGGATTAGATCTAATTTACAGTTCATTGTCCTTTGAAACTCTAGCTGCGAAGAAATGACCAGGCCTTTCCATAAACCAATCAGAAATTCCAAAGGGAGTGCAGGGATTCATGGGAAATTAAGATTGGTGTGAACAGAACTGAAATTTCTCAATTGAAAAGAAGTCAATTGAAGTCAGAAGATAGTAGTCAATCAGTCAGAAGGCAGCGTCTGTCCTTAACCATAAAATAATGACTAGTTGCCATCGAGTTGATTCTGACTTATAGCAACTCTGTGACCTTCCTGTTTTTACGGAGAAACAATAATAAATTATGTACTTATTCTAGACAATGGGTGAACAAATTCTGGCCCTTGGGCCAAATCCAATATATAGCCTGTAGCTGTAATATAAAGTTTTATTGAAACATAGCCATACTCATTCATTCTATGCATTGTCTATGGCTATGTTTTCACTACAATAGCAGAGTTAAGTAACTGCTACAGAGACCATATGACCCAGAAAGCCTAAAATATTTACTATCTGAAATTTACAGAAAAAGTTTGCTGATTCCTATTCTAGACTAGTATTTTCTATTCAGGGTTAAAAACAAGACTCAGTATATTGTGTTTTGCTTATCCTTTCTTAAAATTGGGTAAAACATATTGTAAAATATCAAATTTGATTTCCATTGAATGGCTTCCTTACTTTTTTACTGAGTAGATATTAGATCACTGTACATTCTGCTTTTGCTTCTAGCGTCTGTCCCATAATAAGCTGTATTGTTTGTTAAACCAAATATTTCTGATACTAACCACAGAAAATTAGATTGAGAAAATAGAATACCACATAATATAAATAACATATAATACAATTACATGATTTCAGTCCTTTTATTTTTCCATTGTCATTTTTTTCCCCATGGATCCAAGAGCTGATACCAAATAAACATAACAGTGTAAATGTTTTTCTCTGATCTAAGGTTGCTATCCAGGCTATAATCAGATTTTTCTGAGCTTCGGTTTCTCATCTCTCATATAGCATATTACTAAAAAAATAATGTTTCACTTTATTCAAATCAATTTGAAAACATCATTTTTCAGGAGCATTATTTCTTTTGAACCCTGAAATAATTATTATATTAAATGTCATGTTCTAGTGCACTAAATTTTACCACTTGCATCTGCAAAAATGTAATATTCCTCCTGGGAAGAAATCAAACTTTTCAAGAAGTATAAGTTAAATAATTTAAAATAAGTGAAGAAGAAAAATTCCAATTTAATATTTAGTATTATATTTTGCCAAATGTCATATTATAATATTACATTAAATGTGAAAACAATAGAAAGAATAAAACAAAGCACATAGGTAAAGAACAAGCTCCATGGTGTGTGGATTACCACTGTGTTTAGTAAGCTATGTATGAGCCAACTCATAGTCTTATTAACCAAAGAGATATGAACTCAGTGATTACGCTGGGCAAAAGAGATATTATTTTATATCTGGTTGCTTAATGCTGTCTTATTGACATAAAATTAAGAGTACACAAGTAACTGCCACAATTTCCCAATTTTTTGCATGATCTACAGATATGTAATTTATGGAACTTCTTCTGTTGCCTCAGAAACCCTGCTGAAAACCCAAAAAGAACAATTGGTAATAAGCTTCTCCGCATTCCGAAGAAGAGCTTCTCAACACATCATCACAAAATTTATTAAGATTTGGCCAGACATTTCTGCTTGCTTCACATCCACCATCCCTTCCATCCTGAATAAGAAAAAGGCTGAAATTCATCAGAGGGGAGGATTCATTTGAGTGTTGAATTGTGTGATTATTAAGGAATGCTGTGGCACTCTCTGCCCCAAACAAAGCCAATTGGGCTATAAGAGATTCATTCATAAAGATTGGAGAGCCTGCTAAAGGTTTACACAACCTCCCCCCGCATAAGCCAACATGCTGGAGCCAACTTGGGTGAGACAGTTCTAGGAAGAGACTGACATGGATACCCTGGAGTTTCCAGGCATTTGTGTATGTAGAAGCTAAAACCTGGTTCTCATCTACAGATTGCTGAAGATCTCAGCTGGAGCAGTCACATAAAGTGGAACGAGAAGATAGAGGAGCAGTAGGAGTGGCATAGATGTCTACTTTTTTGGTTTGGTAAGTATTAGGGTTGCCAGATAAAATGCAGGATATCCTGTTAAATTTGAATTTCAGATAAACCATGAATCATTTTTAGAATAATTATTTCCTAAATATTGCATGGGACATACTTATTTTAAATTTTATTTGTTGCTTATCTGAAATTCAAATTTAACTGGGTATTTTTTTTATTTTTGTTTGCTAAATCTGACAACCCTAGGAAGAAGGCATGACTGAATTAGTAAGGTATCACTAGCTACTATGGCAAACACACCTCTAAGTGTATAATGACTCAAATATGCTAGAAATATGTGTCTTACTCATAAAAATGACAAAGAACCAAACAGAACATCGTCCCTTTAATTATCTCCAGGTTTATTTCATTTGTGGTTCCATCATTTTCAAAGATACCTGTCTTAGTTATCTAGTGCTGCTATAACAGAAATACCACAAGTGGATGGCTTTAACACACAGAAATTTTCTCAGAGTTTAGGAGGCTAAATTCAGGGCACCAGCTCTAGGGGAAGGCTTTCTCTCTCTGTTGGCTCTGGGGAAGGTCCTTGTCTCTCAGCTTGTATTCCTTGGGGCTCATGATGAGCTTTACATGGCATGGCACCTATCTGCCTCCAACTGCCTGCTTTATCCGCTCTTTTATATCTCAGAAGAGATTGACTCAAGATACTCCCTACACTGCCTCATTAACACAATAAAGAAAACCCATTCTCAAACGAGATTTTAACCATAGGCATAGGGGTTAGGATTTACAACACGTATTTTGCGGGGACACAATTCAATCCATAACAGTGCCTTTCAAGGTTTCTGTGCTCCTCTGCCTGAACGAGGCAGATATGAAAAGAATAAGGAGAACTGTGTATAGGAGATTTTGGTGGGCAAGACCTGGAGATAGCACTTACATTCACATTTCATTGCCTAGAACTCAGTCACATGTCCATATCAAATGCAAGGAAAGCTGGGAAGTACAAAATGGCTTTGTGTCCAGAAAGAAGAGAAACCAGTCATTCTTTAGCACAGTGAGTTCCCATGTACCAATTGGAAACTGGAAATTAGCTTGGCCCAGAACGAAAACCCAAACAAAACCTGTTGCTGTCGAGTCGATTCTGACTCATAGCCTGCTTGGCCCAAGGTTTCTCTGAAGAACATTGTCCAAGAAGGCATCTTCCCACAGTGAAGGAATTCAAGAAGGATAAACTGTAGTATATACCCCTTGGGAGGAGAAAATGGAGAGAGCTGAAGAAGGATTTCTAGTGATTAAACAGAGCCTAACTCTCATACCAAGAAACTGTTCACTGTGAGGATGCCAACAGTCTCCAAAAACCCACGAATGCATCCTAAAATAAATTCATCATGGAAGTACTTGTAACAGCACCACAGACACTCAGTTTTCACCCCTCTTTCTCTAGTGCCTGCCTCCAGAGGAACCAACAATTCAGGGAAAGAAGATATTATAAGGGAGAAAAAAAAAAAAAAACAGATTAAAATTATATCATCTACCTTACATATCAGGGCCATCTGTAGGGGAAGAAATAATAGGGAGAAATATTCTTTCAATTGAATATGAGGATTAATTTACTTGTATTGGACTATTTAATACGTGAAAGTGACCAGAAAACTGCCTCATTTACTCAGATGTACTCAAGGCACAAAAAAGGAAAATCCAAAAGTGAGACTGAAGGCAATGGTTGGAGAAAAATTAATCAATATCCTATTTACATCCCAATCCGTCATTCCAATTCTTCAATAACCTGGTTACATATGAAGAGAAAAAATTATCAAGTGGGGTCTTCAAAATTTCAGATGTTTCAATTTCCAAATAATACCCATTAGTAATCAACAAGTGTTTCCTCCTCGGAAGCAAACTTTTTTTTTTTTTTTAAATAATCCTATTGAATTTGAAACAGCCGTGTGCCTTATACACAATTGAATTCCAGCCAGGAATACCAAAAGTACAGAACCAGGTGGAAGTTTTGCTTTATGTTGTCTCATGGAGATTGAGCCCAGGAGCCAAGAGCTCTAGCTCAAGACTTGATTGCCAGGAACAACAGAAAGGAAAAAAAAAAAAAAAGAAAGGAGAGTTGTGAAAAATCACAATAAAGATTGCTGCAAATCAGAATTGCTAATAAAAGAGCACAGTTGTTCTCCTGAAATCATTGGCTTAGAGCATATATGCTCCCTCTAGGTTGTGCCTAAAATGTTTTAAATCTCACAGTAGGGCTATTAAAACTCAACAGAGAATACTTATATTTTAAAAACACATCATAAATACTTTACTGGAAACTGTCATGATGTGTGTGAAAATAATATAACCCAAATATATTTTTGCTCTTTTGTTATTACCCATCTGTCAAATAATTCCCAAGTGTTCTAAGTGTCTAGATAGAAAACATAGGAGTCCCAGGGTGGCGCAAATGGTTAAGCGCTCAACGACTAACTGAAAGATTGGCTGTTTGAACACAGTGAGAGGTGCCTTGGAAGACAGGCCTGGTGATATGCTTCCAAAAGGTTATAGCTGCCAACCTTTTGGTTAGCAGCCATAACTCTTAACCACTACTCCATCAGGGGATCCTTGAAAACACTAGGGAATGCAATTAAACTTTACACACATAAGGTTGCCATCGGCCAGCAATGATTTTTTTTTTTTTCAGATAGAAAACAGTACTGAAAATACAATAATCAGGTAGACATACCATCAGAACATCTCTTAATTTGTCACTGAGGTGGGAATATGTTTGCGTTTATTTACATAAAATAGGTGTTCAATAAGTGTCTTAAATATTGATATATGAATTACCATTTCTATAAAAATTGATGCTTTTGTGGAGCTACAATTAGCAAAAATAAATGTTGGAAAGCATGTAGTTCACTTTTTACATTAATACATTCTTACTGTTGTAAGAACCTTTTTATTAAAAAAAGAAGTCATATTTCTCAGCAATTTTATTATTAGTATCCTTCATAATGTCTCTTTAAAAATCATCTATTTTAATAAACTGATTCAGTTGGAAAAAAAAAAGGACAAACTCAGAAATTCAATGACTCCATCAGACGAGAGTCATCATATCCAGATGACTCAATGTCACATGGGAAGGCAGTATTCACATCAAAATGCGTACAATTTGTCAACTGGGAACTGGATTGGTAAATTTTACTGCCTGTATGAAGCCAGAGTGACAAAAATAAACTGACTTTCCCAAGCCACCTACTTCCAATAGTTTCAGGTTCACTCTTTAATTCAGCATTTGACTAAATGACACACGGGGGCAGTAAGGCATTGTTACGAGCATCATAAAATACATGGTTTTTAAAGACAAACTGCCTGGGTTCAAGCCCTGGCTTCTACACCTACTACCTATGTGATGCTACATAATTCATTGAAATTTACCATGCCCCATTTTCCCGTTGATGAGATGAGGGGAATAATGGCATGAACTTTGTGAGGCTGCTGTGAGGAATCAGTGAATTAATACATATAAAAGCACCTAAAAGAGCCTGGGGTATAGTAAACATTATATAAGTGTTCTCACTTCTTATCTTCTCTGTATCTGCATACATTTATTTTTTTAAGACTGCTTTTTTCTATTTTACCTCTAAAATCCCTTCTTCCCCATTTAAGGCAAGTTTAAATGTAAGGATTCTTAATATAGCTCTGTGTATAGAATTCAGGAGAGTTCAGGGACAACCTAAAATAATATGACAGACTTACTATGTGTGGTGGTTAATTTTGTGTGTCAACTTGGCTAGGCTATGGTGCCCAGTTGTTTGATCGAATGCTAGTCTAAATGTTGCTATGGAGGTATTTTATAGATGTGATTAACATTTACAATTGGTTGGCTTTAAGTAAAGGAGATTATCCTCAATAACATGGGTGGGCCTCATTCAGTCAGTGGAAGGCCTTAACAACAAAAACTGAGATTTCCTGTTTTTTTTTTTCTACAGCATGTCAGCAATGTCTCTTTTAAATTCAATAAAGAATGTAATGACTCAATTACAAAGTGTTTGCTTTGTCTTAAGACAAGTAAAATGTGTACACAGATGATTTTTGCAATATTTTCCCAAATATGTCATTTCAAGGTGTATTTGACAAGCATACTTAGAAACATTTACTGAAAAAATGGTTTATAACTATGACCTACAAGGTCATCTGTTTAGGGTGGAAGAATATACATTATCTAGGTTCAAATCAGTAATTATAGCTTTAATATCATGAAATTTTTAAGAAGAAGAAAACATTTTCTTTGTTCTAAAGGTGAAATATATAACATTTAAAAATATAACTAAATCTATATCAATAGCGAATTGATTATTTTCAATTTGGGGTCTATATCTTATTTTTTCATGAAAAAAAATTTTGTACAAGTAAAAAATAATGATCTTCTCCTTCCCTGTTTTTATTATGTCTTCCTTCCTAAGAAAACCCTGGTGGCGTAGTGGTTAAGTGCTGTGGCTGCTAAACAAAGGGTTGGCAGTTCGAATCCACCAGGCGCTCCTTGGAAACTCTACAGGGCAGTTCTACTCTGTCCTATAGGGTTGCTATGAGTCGGAATTGACTTGAAGGCACTGGGTTTGGTTTTTTTGTTTTTCCTTCCTAAAGTTCCCATCACCCTATTGTATATTCAGGGCCTGTAAATAAAATAATGATCTTCTCCTTTCCTCTTTGATTCTTTCCTTGAAGCCTATAAATCAATGGACCCATATACCTAGGAGTTTAAGAGTCATCTCCCATAAACCCAGAGAAACTTCTATGATAGGCACCTATAGCCCCTGAAGGAACAGACATGGTACAAATGGATCAAAGAAGATCACAAGATATCACCACTGAATTGCAAAATCAATACTAATTTCTGATTAAGCACATAGACTGCAATATTTAAAGAAATTTAAATTCTCAAAGAAATCTTATCATTTTAGTAATGAAAAGAAGGTAAAATACTTAATAGGTTGTTAAGAAAAAAATATCCCAAACTTGGAAATAAAATAAAAAAGAGGTCTGCAGGTCCTTTCAAAGTCATACTGGAGCATTGTCTATAGCACATGAAAATATTATTTAATTATCTAATCTTTGCCCAGCTTGTTGTTTATTATTGATTAGTACTCAGAGTCTAGGAAATTGCATGTTCACTTGTATAATTTGTATTTGCCTGTGTAGATATATAAATTATTTCTGCCTGATATAAAAGATGACCCAAAACATTGAGTTTTGTTGCCTTATTGGTGAGTTTTGTACCTAATTTAGTAATGTTAACCAACTTTTCTTTTTCAGAGTCTATAAATATTGCCTTTCTAGTATGTTCCTGGAAAAAGGTGGGTTAAAAAGATTTCTCTGTGCAAGTTGTAGGATAGGAGGGAAGTGGTAACCATTTTATGGCATCCACACATGCTCTCCTAGTTATTCCAACAAAATCTAATCTATTGCTGCTCCAAAAGGATTTTTCAGATGTAAATAAAGTTGCTTATCTGTTCACTTTAAGTTAGGAGATTATTCTTGGTGGCTCTGATTTTTTCAGTAGAAAGGCATTAATAAAAGATTTAAGCCTTCCCTGGGGAAAACAGCTTACGACCTTGAGGTTTCAGCTTGCTTGAGATCTTCCCATCCTGAATGCCTCTGGACAACAGTTCATACCTGACCTGTTGGCTTAGTCTGCTTAAGAGCTTCCTCTCCTTATTGCCTGTGAACAAGTTTTGGCCCAAGCTCAAGGGGTTCCAGCCTGCGGGCAATATTCCCTTCCTGACTTCAGTCTTCCCCGACAATTATGTAAACGAATTCCTTTAAAGGATGGAAGGAAGGAAGTTAGGAAGGAGGGAGGGAGGGAGGAAAGGAAGGAAGGAAGGAGGGAGGGAAGAAGGGAGGGAGGAAGGAAGGAAGGAGTGTATGTGTGTGTGTGTCCATATATCCTACTGGTTCTGCTTTCCAGATTGAGCCCTTGACTGACCCACCTCATTAATGAGTTAAGTAAATCTTTGGTGTGTTTACTCTATATTAATAAAGGAGTCTTTTTTTTTTAGTTTTTAAAACTTATTTTTTGATGAGGTTAACAGTAAATACCAGCAATAGTCTCTTCAGACTCTTCTCAATACAGTAAGAAACACAATGTTGTGTTTGTTTGAAACAGATTTCTCTCCATGGTTCCCAAGAATTAAGACCAAGTTGTAATAGTGACACTACTAAGAGATGATCTTAAATTGCTGTTGTTGTTTAGAAAATAATTTACCTAACTTCCGATTCTGCATATGGAGCCAAGTACAATCTGCAGGGAGTAACCATGTAAGAATGTTCCAAACCAGATACTTTAGAGTTAGAATAGTCACTGACAGTTGCTTATTTGGGTGTCACCCACTTGATCTGATTGCTTTAACCAGGTGTAAGAGAAACAGGAAGAATACAAAGGACATTGTGACCAGGTAGCTTACTCTGATCAAATGCTGTATCATATTGGTCAGTGGAAATCAACGAGATGGAATGGCAGCTAAGAAGTAACTCTGGGAAAGGCCAACTATTTTTATTGTTTCTGTCAATTGAGTAAAAAACATGACTCATGATGACTTTTGGCAGCTGGAGTGACAGAAAGAGTCCCCCCACCCCGCCCCCAAATGAGCACTTGGAGAGTTGCATCTGGTGAACAAGCATCCTTTTAAAATAGCCCTTGGGATTAGAAAAGGATGAGTTAAGAGAAGGATGATAATTAAAAATTGGAAGAAATGAAAGTGAGTAAGAAAACGGGAAACAAATGACTCAGATGAAAAGAGGAAAAATGCCAGGGAAAAGATTCTCTTTCAAATCACTGCCCTACACCACAAAGAGGAAAGCAAGCACTCTGTGGGATTTTCTGTTGGTGACTCAATGGTGGCATGATTAGTCGTAGCTCAGATACGGATATGGTTTGCGAGCCAACTAGGGCCGTGTACTAGACAGGGCGCTACGGGGAGAGTTGGCAGACCACCACTCCTTGTGACTGAAAGAGGAAGGGTGTAGTCTGTTTGCACTTATCCTGCATTTCATCAGTTCAACGTGTGATGTTTTCATTCACTTAAAAAAAAAAAAAAATGATAAAATGATCCCCAATGGGTGTGTTTCACTTTCTAAACAATAAAGACGTCTGTTTTTTTGGTGATGCTAGAAGAGCAAATTTTCACCAACCGCTTTTTCCACATTATACAGGGAGGGTATTCAATATCGAAGTGGGTGGCTCCCTCAAAGGGACAAATTTTGGAAACCCCCACCTAGAAAAACATTTTGGATTTTTATGACTCTTTTCATCCAAAGATCTCAAGGGATTACCAAGCAAAATAGGAGAGCCCTGACAACATGTCCAGGTGGTAGCAGGCAAGTGCTGCTAACATCTCTTGGCAGACAGAGGAGAGTGGCCAAAAGGAGGCCATCTTGAGACAGGAAATAACAATAGAACCAAGAACCCTTTGCCTCAAACTGCTGCTGCGGGCTCTGAAACTTTCATCCACCTCTGTCCTAACACAGCTTTTTTGTGATTATACACAAAATGTAATCCTTTATTGAAATACTGTCATTACATATGTGTGTGAGCATGTAACTTCCTGGATGAGGCTTGGCATTTTCAAGATCAGATGCAATTTCTAAGATGTATGGTTACATAACCCTGAATATTTAATATTTTTACCTTTAATAATAGATTCTTTGGTTGATATTTATTTGTTTGTGTGATTACCAGTCAATTTGGAGGGCTAATTATGCATGAGAATTATAGGGTTTTCCAAAAACCAAAACCCATTGCTCTTGAGTCGATTTCCACTAATAGCAATGCTTTAGGACAGAGTAGAATTGCCCCACAGGGTTCCCAAGGCTGTTTATCTTTAAGGAAGCAGACTGCCACATCTTTCTCCCACTGAGTGACTGGTGGATTTGAACCACTGACCTTTCAGTTAGCAGCCGAGCTCTTAACGACTGTACCACCAGGGCATCCTCAAAGGGTTTTATTATTTCACTATGAACTGAGCTTTCAGTAGATTATGCCATTTGGCTTTATTTAGGAGCAAGTGGATTATTTAAGATTGCCAAATGGGAGGGAAAAAAAGATTACCAAATCCATCTTTTATGTTCTTGAAACAGCTATGCTTTATTACAAAATGAATTTTTCTTCATTCCCAGACAAATCTTGTTGCATTTCACAACATTGTTGTTAAATTCAATTTGACTATAAATTTGATAGTTTTCCCAGGAATATGTTAAATCAATTAGCACTGATCTTATCCAGCCACTAGATATGCAAAGCAAATAGCCAGAATATCAACTACAGTTCCTCTAAGTTCCAGAATTCACATTCAAAATATGCCTCTCATGACCTAAAGGACATTTAATCAAATGAGCTACAGAGAAAGCTCCTTTTTTGTAATATTACTAAAATCTTTGCCAAATGACCCTCTGTTTCAAATGTCTGAAATGCCCTCATACACATATTTCAATATATTTCAAGTGCTGAATCTAGAATTGGACATTGTTAAATGGCTCATATTTACTCTCTTGAGTTTCAAAATGTAGGCAGTGCCAGAAAGCCTCTGGGTGTATGTACAAAATTTGTAAAAATACATAAAAACCTACTGAACCAAAACCACAGTGGAACTCAGCGATAACTTTCCAGACAGCATAACTCACCGCTTAGTCACTGGGGAATGCCAATCTCAAAAGATAGATTTTACACCAGGCCAAGAAGATCAACAAAAATAAACCTTTCCTGGATTAGGAATGAAAGAAAGTCCAATTCCAATGACCTTTAAACAATACCAATATTAATGCTAATAACAGTAAATTGCCTGTTTTAGTGCCAACATTTAAAGGAAAAAAAATTTTAACATCATGTCTTCTTGAAGTGGTATTGAATAACAAAAAATATTAGATGATGTGGTCTTAACCATTTTCTATTTATCACACATTGGGCTCTAATATTTCTTTCTGGTTTCATATTAAAAAAAAAATTAGATGAGTAAAAAAGTAGGGAAGCTAAATTAAATGTGTTTAGCAAAATTGGAGAATGACAGGAAGTTGCTGGCACTCTCTTATTCCTCTGTATCTGATCCCAGGTAAGGAGCACAGGAAGTCCCATCCATTCTATATCCAAAATTTATACTGATTATCACTTCTCTCTGTCTCCACTCCCATTGCGCTAGTCTAGGTATCTCTTACTGGGGCAGTTATAGCAGCTCCTCACTTCTACTTCTGGTTTCCTTTACTGCCTTCCCCTCCGCACTATAACTCCACAAATCTGATCTCACCAGAGCAGATAGATTTGTCTTTTAAGAAATAGTAATCAGATAACTTCATTCCTTTGCTGAAAATTTCCCATAGTTTCTCATTTTGCTTAAAATAAAATTTAATTCCTGCAGGAATACTCACAATGGATAAGTATTCTACAACCACAATGACCAGAGTATAACATTAAAATGTTTAAGATATGATTGATTAGTTTGTTAGATTTCTGTTTCTTTAAATACACACCAAAAAAAAAAAAACCCATTGCCATTGAACTGATTCCAACTGATAGTGACCCCATGTGTATGTTAGAGTAGAAGTGCTCCATAGGGTTTTCTTGGCTGTAATCTTATGGAATCATCGGACCTCTCTTTTGCACCAAGTAAAAACTTTTTGCGCCACTCAGGGAACTTTTAAATATATAAACATAAATAAAGCTAAGAGATTGTAGTCTGTATGTGGATCCCATGAGGCTTACTAGAAGACAGAAACTATCCCACAGTAAAAAACATGAAAAGTTTTTTTAGGTACCATGTGTATAAATCTGACACCTGGATATTTCCATTTCACCCACTAACTTATCCTGTGTCTTTCCTCTGCAACAAAAAAACAGAATGTTCTTGGAAATAAACTATAAACGTATCTTGAGAGTTTAAGCCAACCAAAACCAAAATGAAGTAGAAAACAGAAAAAATATAGGAGAGGAAGACTGTGGCATGTTACATCAAAGGACCCAGATTCTAATCTTGTCGTTGCCAGATATGTGATCTTAGAGAAAAATAACCTCTTAGACTCTACTTCTTCATCCATGAGTGTGGTGACTGGACATTTTCTGCATTATTCATAAATGTATTCTTTTAACAGCCTATAAATAAATGAGATGCGTGAATGTGTAGGAGGTAGTAGTTTAAATTTTTTTATTGTTGTTCATTCCTATTATTCATAACCTTCCTTCTCTATTAAAGCAGTAGGAATAACAGCCTTGGGGTCCTTAGCAGGGCATTCAACTATAGTTTTGAACAAAAAACTCAGTTGGGAAACCTAAATAGATTTTGAAATTAATAACAAACACAATTGTCTGAAAGCCAAAGGGTGTTTATATTTAAGATCCCAGGCATTTAAAATAGGGACAGTTTTCAGTTTGTGGTTTTTAATTACAAAAAAAAAAAAGGTTTGCCTTGGGAGAATAATATCCAGAGCCTAAAGGACTAAATTAAGCCTATGAAACAAGCACAGAGTGAAAGAGAGTTGGGGATGGCAACCTAAGAGCAGCTCTTCTGCTATACAAGGAAGAGATATAAAATCATATACACACACACACACATACTCATAAGTGCTTCTGAACATGTAAGAAGGGATTTGGAAGATGTTTGGAGGCAACAGGCTAAGGTTTAGATGTTCTCTTTGTCCCTGAGAAGAGGCCCAGTAATTCACACTCTTGAGTCTTGACTGTTTAATGATGGAGAGAAATGAAACTGGGATATAAATACCTAGAAAGGATTGACAAAATCCCAGAGGAGAAAATTTATATTTTATTTCATAGGAAACATCTGAGGAAAATTCCAAGCCTCTTGAAAGTCTTCATTCAAAGAAGTGCCAGAAGGTCCAGACACAATGGGGAGGAGATTAGAAATGGCTGAGAGAGGTGTTCATCTGAATGGGCCTGAGAGCTGGACTTATGAAGTCTAGCAGGACCCGAAGTTGGAGGGAGAACAGTCTACAATTCCCAAGGAGGCCAAAAGAACAATCAGAGGGTCTTTGCACTGAACGGAGTTTGACCAGGCACATAACCAGAAACCAAAAGGGGCTAGGGATGGTAGCTGTGGATCTTCAGGGTCCAAAAATCAGCCAGGAAAATAAGACGGAAAAGAGAAGATCAAACAATGGTGCTTATGTCAGATTCCATCTAGAGGAAAATTATGTTCATAAATCAGAAGTGACTTAGTTATCTAGAAGTTTCTAGATTAAGCATGTTATGCTTTCTGTGAAAATTGGAGTCCCAGAGCCAAGTTCGTGTATTGATAAAGGAGCCTTGCTGTCACAGTGGTTAAGTGCTCAGCTGCTAACTGAAAGGTCAGTAGTCAGAACCCACCAGCTATTCTGCAAGAGAAAGACATGGCAGTCTGCTTTCATAAAGATTACAGCCTTGGAAACCCTATGGGGAATTTCTACTCTATCTATAGGGTCACTCTGAGTCAAAATCAACTCAACAGTACCAGCAACGACACTAATAAATAACGACTGAATTGTGTCTTCTAAAACATCTAACCTCTTACAAATATGCATCAAGTGTCTAGAAAATGAAATTCTAATTTATTGTTATCACCATTATTAAGGAAAGAATGGGTCATTTAAGAGTTCCAAGCTGCTGCCAGTTCCAGCAGTAGAGGTCACAAATCACTGTGGAGCAGTATACCTGTCACCAAGGCAGCTGATCAGGATTACAGCAGAATTTGTGGACCATCTGTTCTTGACTCTATGCGGCTAGAACTGAAAAAAGGACACACTAACAACCTCTTTAAATTTCTGTTTTTTGGTTTTTTTTTCTTTGTCCACAGGGAAAATTTAAGAGAACAGAATAGCCTCCATGAGAGAAGACAAAGTCGTTCATGCAATAAACTAAAACCGAACCCATTGCTGTCAAGTCGATTCTGACTCATAGGGACCCTCCATAACTTTCTCCTAAGGAGCAACTGGTGGGTTAGCAGCCGGTTAGCAGCCAAGTGCTTAAGCAGTGTGTCATCAGGGCTCCTAGTCATACAATAAAAATTTATATTTTATTTGAATATAAAAATATTTGACATTCTGGAGCCCAAGCTGTTGAAGTGGGACTACAAAGGAAATATTTGCAACTTAATGCATGGGGCATGAATGAATGTTAAGAGTTAGTCAAATTATTTACAAGTCTTTCTTAACTACCTAAAATCCTTACAACAATATTCAAAAGAAGAGATCACATATAAAAGCTAAATCAGAAACATTAATTAGAGAATGTAATTCATTAAGTCAGCATTGCCTATAATAAAATGCTAAATACACTGAAGAGTTTCACTCTTTTGTAGTGGTACTTGATAAAAGTTTATGTGTGTGTGGTGTGTGTGTGTGTGTGCGTGTGTGTTATTTCATTTCTCAGTCACAGATATGAAAAACTTCATTAATTTCAAGAATTCCTGAACTCATTTACACTTACCGTAGGTGACCTGAAGAATCAGTCCAGTTAGAATCACTCTGTGTGAAGAGTAACAGAGAATTAAAAAGAAAACCCCTCTCTTGATCAGGGACCAAGTATAGAATTGCCAGTATTAGACAATGGAAAAAGGGTATTTATCCTTATATTCCGATTGTTCAAGAAATTGTTGTGTTGAGCCAGACATATTCTGATAAAAAATGTAAACTAAGTAAAATGATTGCTTGGGAAAAAGTGCCAAAAGCTAAAGAATCAAATTCCTTATGGGGAATTTTCAATTCTCGAGAAATGTGTTTTAAATATCCTGAAAACATGTTTCAATTGCCAAGTCTTATAAAAATATAGTCTTTGCTGAATATTTTAAAGTAAAAACACTTGAAATAGCTATGTTCAGTAAAACCTCGTTTATCTGATAACAGTTCATTCAAAATAGAGTGTAATTTGAAGAACTACTATAGTTGTATTGTTAGAGTTTTCCTGTTAATATTGTTCATTTATTTTGAAAATAAAATTTCAAGGCACAGAAGTATACGTGAGGTAGCAGAAAGGCCGCAGACAAGTTGTGAAACTAAGTCTCCCTTTGCAAACACCACAGAGACCACACTCAGACGACCAGGATCCCGTCATGACACACTTGCCCTACGAATTTAGACCTCTCCACACTAAAACTCAACGGCCACAACTAAAATAGTCATAAAGGAGCCTCCCTTGGTTCCCAAAGTCACTGAAGTGTGTGGGCTAGCCCTGACATTGCTGTTCATATGAGAAGCAGCAGCCTGCCTTAGGACTGAATAATGGAGAAAAAAAAAACTATAAATATTTTTCTCTATTGTTGAGAATATTAATCTTTTACCTTAATAAATTCCCCCAAAACCGCAAACATATATAGTTCTTAAAGATTAGCCAAAGGTAGGAAAGAGTGGAAAAAACTAAACAATAGCTATTATAGGTTTTGTTTTTATTTATTGCTTAGAACTTTATTTTTTTTTTTTTTTGAATGGTAATGCATGCACAGGGAACAGAGTTGAAACTATATTAAAATGTATACAATAAAAAAGAATTTTCTTTTCCACTCCTGCCTAGCTTTTTTTTTTTTTAATTTCTATGTCTGTGTATGTGTATATGTGTTTTTTCTTTCTTTCCACAGGGAAAATTTAAGGGAGTGGAATGGACTCCATGAGAAAAAACAAAGTCATCTACACAATAAAACAAAATCATACCAAACCCATTGCAGTTGATCCTGACTTATAGCAACCCTACAGGACACAGTTGAACTGCCCCATACGGTTAGCAGCCGAGTGCTTAACTATTGTGCCACCAGGGTTCCTTTTCATACAATAAACAACCTGTTGCCACCAAGTCGATTCCGACTCATAGTGACCCTACAGGACAGAATAGAACTGCCCCACAGGGTTTTAAAGAGCAGCTGGTAAATTTGAACTGCCAACCTTTTGGTTAGCAACTGTAGCTCTTAACCACTGTGCCACCAGGGCTCCTTTCATACAATTGTGGTATATAAATTTCTATCTTAATTTGAACATAAAAATACACAGCATTCTGGAGGCAACCACTGTAATTAACTCTTTGGATATCTTTCCACAGATAACCTATGCACGTTTAAGCAGGTACAGGCAGATTTCTTCATTAGCACACAAATATTAGCATGATATGCAATTTTTTCTGGATTTTTTTCCTTTAATATAAATACGAAATTATTCAACATCAGTGCATAGAAATCTCCCTCATTCTTTTGAATATCTTCATGGGATTTCATTGGGTGAATTTGAGATGATTTATTTGAACGGTTCCATTGAGCTACATTTTTCAGTGCTTTCAATGACTATTCTTTTTTTTTTTTTTTAACTTTTATTGAGCTTCAAGTGAACGTTTACAAATCAAGTCAGACTGTCACATATAAGTTTATATACATCTTACTCCATACTCCCACTTGCTCTCCTCCTAATGAGTCAGCCCTTCCAGTCTCTCCTTTCGTGACAATTTTGCCAGCTTCCAACTCTCTCTATCCTCCCATTCCCCCTCCAGACTGGAGATGCCAACACAGTTTCAAGTGTCCGCCTGATATAATTAGCTCACTCTTCATCAGCATCTCTTTCCTACCCACTGTCCAGTCACTTTCATGTCTGATGAGTTGTCTTCTGGGATGGTTCCTGTCCTGGGCCAACAGAAGGTTTGGGGACCATGACTGCTGGGATTCCTCTAGTCTCAGTCAGACCATTAAGTATGGTCTTTTTATGAGAATTTGGGGTCTGCATCCCACTGATCTCCTGCTCCCTCAGGGGTTCTCTCTTGTGCTCCCTGTCAGGGTAGTCATCGATTGTGGCCGGGCACCAACTAGTTCTTCTGGTCTCAGAATGATGTAGGTCTCTGGTTCATGTGGCCCTTTCTGTCTCTTGGGCTCTTAGTTGTCGTGTGACCTTGGTGTTCTTCATTCTCCTTTGCTCCAGGTGGGTTGAGACCAATTGATGCATCTTAGATGGCCGCTTGATAGCATTTAAGACCCTAGATGCCACATTTCAAAATGGGATGCAGAATGTTTTCATAATAGAATTATTTTGCCAATTGACTTAGAAGTCCCCTTAAACCATGGTCCCCAAACCCCCACCCTTGCTCCGCTGACCTTTGAAGCCTAGAAACTTCTTTGCTTTTGGTCCAGTCCAATTGAGCTGACCTTCCATGTATTGAGTGTTGTCCTTCCCTTCACCTAAAGCAGTTCTTATCTACTAATTAATTCAATGACTATTCTTATACATACATTATTCTGCAGGTGTGAAAGTTTATCTGTAAGATACACCCCTAGAAAGTGAATCACTGGGACAGATGACACACATTCGCATTTGCTAGGTAAAGTTATATTTAATTTCAGTTGTACCAATTTGTTTTTACTTAAGGTATGAAAGTACCTGTTTCCCCATACCACAGGGCCTAGAACTCATTGGCATTTGAAAGTGACGAAGATGAAGACTTTTTTTGCATACCACTGCAAAATAGAAGAAAAAAAAATGCAAACATGAGCTAAAATGGAAACGTTTGCATGTTTCTTTTTAATAAGACCAGATATAATCTCCAGATTTGAACTTTCTCTAAAGGGATAAACCAATGTCACCATTCACAAAGCCAAATAATTTAAGACTAAGAATTCTCTCCAAACTTCAGCATCATTGAAAATAACTAAAATAAAGTAACTTTAGTATGAATTAAACAGTACAATCAGTAGACTGTTATCTGTTCCTCATATATAATGTGGAGAGGCAGGGAACGTTTATAATCAATTTCATGTAGTTCAGTGGGCATCACACATTTAATTCAATTTCTTATTTCTAATTGCTTATGTTTTCTCCATATTTTGTCTCTTTTTTTTTTTCCTCTAAAACAGAAAAAGCCAGGACTCTAGCTGGTGCTTACAAATAAAGTACAATTTAGAGATTTAAAAAAAAAAAAAAAAAACTTTGGCAAAAATTCTATTCATTCAAAGACTAGTTTCTTTTATGTGCTTTTTAAAATAAAAACACCACTCTCAACTATCATATTGGAGCAATTCCAAGAGTATAATGCTTGATGAAACGTTACTTGCTCAATGATATCTCCTTTTAAACAAAATGATATTTTACATTTAAAAACTAATCAAATAAAAAGGATCAAGTTGGTTTTTTTTTTTTTTTTTTTGCCATATCATGCTGTTTTTATATACAAAATAGCCATGTAGCTGATAAACAGACTGGATGTCTTTGAGGTATTAGTATTGTACTTGTCTGTAAGATATGTAATTTAATTTTCAAGCAAGGAGAAAAGAACTTCTTGAGCATTTTAAGATGATGTTATTCACTTTGGGTGCTCCTTCTCATGTACATTTGCTGCTTACTTTTCTTTAGATCTGTTAACCTTCTCTTACATTCCCTTTCGTATCAATACACATCTAGAGTTGCTCTGGCTCTGATACAGCCCCAGTAGTTTTGACCTAACACTTTGAAGTGTGAGGCATCAGAGTTAAGTGAACATCTTTTGAGTGTCAAAAGTGTTTCTATAAAGAACTGCTCAACTAAAGTTTGTCTCCTTTAGAGATTCAAGAAAAGGCAGGAACAAAGTTGGCTCTCTGAGCCTCTTCAACCAGACTCCAGTGACTTTGAGTGCAAAAATCTGGAAGAGTGCCATATTGATTTCTCTTCACCACTGCTGGGATAAAGGTATGCTATGAGTCAGAATCTACTTAATGGCAACAAGTTTGGGTAAGTGCAACTAAAAAATAATGACCAGAGGTCATATCCACTGAGGAATTTGAAAGAGACTCCCAGTAGAAGAGAGAAGACAGGCTTATGGCCCTGGGGAAAAGGGATAGAAAGAAGGGCCTGAGTGTGTCTCCAATTTGTTACAGACGCCCTGCACCAAGGATCCTTGTCTGAGCTGAACCCGAAAGAATGGTTTTCATGAGATACTAAGTCTAAAAAGCCTCAATGACTTATAAATTATAAATATTATCATGCTTAGTGGTTGTGTACTATTCCCACTCTTCTTGCTGGAGCCTGATAAGTCCATTTCTACTCATAGTGACCCCGTGTGACAGAGTAGAACTAGCCCATAGGGTTTTCTAGGCTGTAATTTTTTTTTTTTTTAATCTTTAAGGGAGCAGATCTCCTGGTTTTTATGCTGCAAAACCACTGGGTGGGTTTGAATCCCAACCTTCTGGCTAGTAGCCAAGTGCTTAACCGTCAGGAATGAATGTGGGCATTCTTCCAATTGCTGAGTATGTTTATTACAATTATATATTATGAAACTGGGGAAATAACCACAAGATAGGTTTAAGGGCCCACTGGGCTCACTGCAAGATTGACCTGAACTAAAACTTCTTTGATGATCTAACCTTTGTAAGTCCCTACCCTGATTGACAGATCACCATGACATTTTGAATTTCCAGAAATTAGTGACAGTTGAGAGCTAGTATCTAGTAATCCCCCAAAAAACCGATTCTTTCACTTCCCCCAATGTACAGTCACCCTTGTAAGTAGCCATAGGTCCCTTTGTGGAAGGCTGAAGAAAGATTAAGAAATAAACCCATTGCCATCGATTCAATTCCCATTCATAGCGACCTTACAGGACAGAGTAGAACTGCCCCATAGGGTTTCCAAGGAAAGTCTGGTAGATTCGAGCTGTTGACCTTTTTTTTGGTTAGCAGCCATAGCTCTTAACCACTACACGATCAGGGTTTCTAGAGGAAGAATAAGAGTATATACTTTGGCAGTGTAATGGAGTCCTTCCCCAAGGGACCTGCCCTCTCCTTCATTAAATAAATGTGGGTCTTTAAAACTACCTCAAACCTGGGAATTGATTAAGGGGCTGTGACTCTCTCTCTCTGTATTGATGATTCAATTTAGACATCTATTCATGACCTAGGACTCTTATACAGATCAATTAACAATTTAGCAGGTTATCCATATATTTCTTTTCTAGGGATAGCATGTTGGAATAGCCAATGCCACAGGTCTTTCTGAGTCAGACTACTCTGACTAATGTTTTGTCTACACTTTCCATGGGGTAACTATACCCATGTAGTCTTTGGAAATTACGTGTCCCTGCCACTGTGTGATCCCAATATTGCTATTTTATTTAGGAATAGCAATTCAATTTTAGTAGTTCCCACTGTAACTACTAACCTACACAGAAAAGCGACCACAGAGTTCTTCAAATTTACTTCTCACAGTCATTGTGAAAGTTTGCCCTCTGCATCCTACCAAGATAAGTGAGCAGGTCTTATGTGATAAATCCACTCTAGCATTCCAATCTCTCTCAGCCTTTGGATGCTTTTTCTACAGTATACCAGACAGCTCTGGCCTTTCAACTTCATTTGTGTAGATCATCTTTGGGTTCATGTTTCAGCCAACAAATGAAGCAAACTGTTAAATCCCTTCCTAACCCCTGACACAAAACATTGAATTCAGAATTTCTGCTTAGTAGGCCTATATCAATAAACTTGGCCTGATCCAATTTTATGTTCCTTCTACCATTATCCCATGCCCTTAATATCCATCCTCATATATATTCCCCAGATTTCTGTGTATATAATTGAAAAAATAATGCAGTTCTCTTGGTGTGTAGTGTATTTTCTCACAGGTCACACTCTGTACCTCATCCTTCAGAGTCTACTAGGTCTAGAGTCTACTTATAGGTCTAGAAGTGAAGGAGGAAGGGTGGGCAACTACCTCAAGGGAGGCCATTATAGACGGTTCAAGCTAAGGAAGACTAACCTCCTCATAAGTGAATATTTTACCTTTTTTTTTTCAAAATTTGTTAGTCTCACCAAATATATATAATTAATTCTGTGACTTAGCATTTTTCTAGTTAACATACTGCTCTACTTTGAGATGTGTTAGGAATTGTTTTTAAAATCACAGAATGACAAACATTTTCTAGATATTTTTCATAAAACAAGTTTTCACGTTTTATTGTAAATCCAACAGAGAAGAAAAACAAAGATTCAGATGGAGCCTATGAAACTCATTATTTTGGAGTCTAAAACCAGCTGTAAAATTCATATTCTTTGAGGTAATTCATCTTTATTTTACACAAATTTGCATTCTCTTTTCAGTGGCTCTTCCTTCTATCTCTCAACCCATCACCCTCAATACAACACATTTTGCCCTTATACACCAGGGACACCTAATTGACTTCAAAATGCATTTCCTCTTGTCTTGTTTAACAATACATTTATCCTTACTGTCTTTTTGATTGCAAAAACAACTACCATTTTTGAGCAGTTGCTATGTAGGCAATACAATATTAATTATACAAAAATGGGAGAGACAGAGAGATAAAGAGACTTTCTTCCTTAAAAGAATACAGTCTATGTGAAATAAAAGATTACTACAATATTGTCCTTGTCTTTAAATTACTTGTTATTTAATGGAAGAGATAACTATGTAAAGAACTACATGTAATGCAAAATACACAAAATATTAGAATAAAGATGTGATTAGAGTGCCACATATGGTAGGCAGAATTTGAAAATGGCTCCAAAGACTCCTGTTGCCTGGTGCACATGCCCTGTATAACACCCTCCTTTGGGTATTAGCTGGACTTCTGGACTCCTGAATATAATAGGATATCACTTCTGTGATTATGTTAAATTATAAAACTGAAGGGATTTTGCTGATGTAATTAAGGTCCCAAATCAATTGATTTTGAGTTAATCAAAAGGGAGATTATCTTAAGTTGACCTGACCTAATCAGATAAGTTCTTAAAAGATGTCAAAGACTCAAACAGCAGATTTTCTCCTGTTTCTTTGGCCTTGAAAAAGAAATCTGCCATTTTGTGGAGAGGGCCATGTGGCAGGGAATGGCAGGCACCTCTAGGAGCTGGACCCTCAGTCCTATAAGCACGAGGAACTAAATTCTGCCAACAACTCAAATAGCATAGATGAGGAACCTGAGCGCCAAAGGAGAATGCAGCCTGGCAGAGAGCTTGATTTCGGCCCTGTGAGGCCTTCAGTAGAGAATTCAGCTACATTATGCCTGCTTTTTTGACCTACAGAAACTGTGAGATAATAAATGAGTAGTGTTTTAAGCAAGTAAGTATGTGATTATTAGTTAGGGAGCAGTAGAAAAACAAATATACCTTGCAAAGGGGGAAAAAAAACATTAAAAATGGATTCACCAATACTTCACTTTAAGATAATTTTCCAAAATGGCCAGAAGCTTTTTCTATGGGCCGTCTCTTTTGTTTTCAGCTGTGGTTTTCCTCTGTCCTATCAGGTCACTATGAGTCAGAATGAACTCAGCAGGAATGAGTTTGATTTTTGGTTTTTTAGTGCTGATTTAAGGTACTTTATGTCTCTCTATGAGAGATGCACTGATGGGCATAGCTGTCAATGGAAGAGGCTGGTAGCCAATTCAGAAAAGAGTCTCAAATCCAGTGAAATCCACTGAGGCAAGAGAAGAGAAAGCCAGACTTGCATGTTGCCACAGGTTTACTTCTCTGAGATTACATGGTCTACATTTTAATCAGGCTTTGTCTCATTCATTACCTAGACATAAATCCTACGAATTCCAGAAGCCAATGGTCCCAAAATGATTTGGGCAGATTTGCCTACCTATTGGAAAATGTTTCTATTTTATAGGAGACGATTAGTTTTGGGGGAATCATTTCTCTTAAAAATTTTTTTTTTTTTTAATTTCAATTAAGACTGCCTAACTTCTTTATTCTGCCTGGAAGCACTCACTCATTCATGCCAAGAAGCTTGAAAGACAGATACCTGGCCAACCAACTGAAAGAGATCCATATTTCTGCCCATTCCAAGAAAGGTGTTTCAACAGAATGTGGAAATTATTGAATACTATCGATAAAAAAAAAAAATTGTTTTTTATCGTTAATATCACAGGCAAGTAAAATTTTGTTGAAGATAATGCAAAATGGTTGCAGCAGTATATTGACAGAGAACTGCCAGAAATTCAAGCCAGATTCAGAAGAGGATGTGGAAAGAAGGATATCATGGCCAATGTCAGATGGATCTTAACAGAAAGCAGAGAATACCAGAAAATGTTTACCTGTGTTTTACTGATTATGCAAACGTATTGGACAGTGTAGATCATAACAAATTATGGATAACATTGTGAAGAATGGGAATTCCAGAACACTTAATTGTGCTCATGCGGAACCTATACATAAACCAAGAACCAGTCATTGGAACAGAACAAGGGGATATTGCATGGTTTAACATCAAGAAAGGTGTGCATCAGGGTCGTATCCTTTCACCATACTTATCCAATCTATATGCTGAGCAAATAGTCCAAGAAACTGGACTATATGAAGAGGAACATAGCATCAGGATTGGAGGAAGACCAAATAACAGCTTGCAATATGTAGACGACACAACTTTGTTTCCTGACAGTGAAGAGGACTTGAAGCACTTACTGATGAAGATCAAAGACTACAGCCTTCAGTATGGATTTTACACCTCAGCATAAAGAAAACAAAATTCCTCACAACTGGACCAATAAGCAATATCATGATAAGTGGAGAAAATACCGAAGTTGTCCAGAATTTCATTTTACTTGGATTCATAATCAATACCCACAGAAGCAACAGTCAAGAAATCAAATGACAGATTGCGTTGGGAAAATCTGCTGCAGAAAACCTCTTTAAAGTGTTAAAAAGCAAAGATGTCACTTGGAGAACTAAGGTGTGTCTGACCCAAGCCATGGTATTTTCAACCACCTTTTTTTTTATATGCATGTGAAATCCGAGTAATGAATAAAGAAGACCTAAGAAGAACAAACGATAGCTCTGAATTATGATGTTGGCAAAGAATATTGAATATACCATGGACTGCCAGAAGAACGAACAAATCTGTCTTGGAAGAAGTACAGGCAAAATGCTCTCTATAAGGGAGGTTGACTAGACTTCTTCTTAAGTACTTTGGACACGTTATCAGGAGGAATTAGTCCCTGGAGAAGGACACCATGCTTGGTAAAGTAGAGAGTCAGCAAAAAAGAGGAAGGCCCTCAACAAGATGGATTGATGCAGTGGCTGAACAACGGGCTCAAACATAGCAATGATTGTGAGAATGGCGCAGGATTGGGCAGTTTGCTATGAGCCAGAACTCACTCGATGGCACCTAACAACAACTTCCTAATGTATGAGCTGGAGTCTTAAGCTAAACTAAAAAAAAATCATTGCCATGGAATCACAATCCCATGTGTTGGAGTATGGTTGTGCTCCACAGGGTTTTCAATGGCTGATTTTTCAGAAGTAGATCACCTGGCTTTTTTCCCAGGGTACCTGTGAGTGGACTAAAAGCTCTAACCTTTAGATTAGCAGGCTAGAGCATTGACCGTTTGCACCACCCAGAGACTCTAAGCTAAATACACTTAATTATTCTATACCTTTTCCTGGAGCCCTGGTGGTTCGGTGATTAAGGACACGGCTACTAACCAAAAGATCTGCAGTTCAAATCCACCAGCTGCTCCATGGAAACCCTAGGGAGCAGTTCTGCTCAGTCTTATAGAATCCCTTTGAGTCAGAATCAACTCAACAGCAGCAAGTTTGGGTTTTTTGTTTCTGTCTTTCTTTTTTTTATACCTTCTCATGAGGAGTAGACTAGAAGAGCATTTTATCCTAATTTTTGGCAATTTCTCTGGATACACAACTGAATGCGGCTCCAATCTAATATGTCATGATGTTTAAAGATCTTTAATTGAAATATAGCATATAGGCCATTAGAATCATTACAACCTGCATGATTTTTGCAATAAATATTTTAAATCAAACTATTCAGTTCCACTACTGATAACCTTTCAGTGGTTCTCATCATCCAAACAGTGTTGTCCAATATAATAGCTACTAGTCACAGCCTTGAAAACTCTGTGGAACCTTGAGAACCCTCCAGAGTTCTACTCTGCAAACATGGGGTTGCCATGAGTCAAAATCGACTAGACACCAATTTACAAGTCATTATTTAAATTTTATTTAAATTAAGAAAAATGAAAATCTATTGCCTCAGTCTCATTAGTCACATTTCAAAGGCTTAATGGCCACATGTCACTGTTGTTGTCGTTAGGTGCTGTCAAGTCAATTCCAACCCATAGGGACCCTAGCTATGTACAACAGAATAAAACACTGCCTGATCAGGCATCATCCTCACAATTGCCATGTTTGAATCCATTGTTGCAACCACTGTGTCAGCTCATCGAGTTGAGGGTCTTCCTCATTTTTGCTGACCTTCTACTTTCCAAGTATGATGTCCTTCTCCAGGGACTGGTCCTTTCTGATAATATGTCCAAATATGTGAGATGAAGTCTCACTATCCTTGCTTCTAAGAAGCATTCTGGCTATACTTCTTCCAAGACAAATTTGTCCACTCTTCTGGCAGTCTGAGGTACATTCAATATTCTTTGCCAACACCATAATTCAAACTCGTAAATTCTTCAGTCTTTTTTTTTTTTCATTGTCCAGTTTTTGCACGCATATGAGGTGATTGAAAATACCATGGCTTGGGTCAGGCACACCTTAGTCCTCCAAGAGACGTCTTTGCTTTTTAACACTTTAAAGAGGTCTTTTACAGCAGATTTGTCCGACGCAATAACTGGTTTATTTCTTGACTGCTGCTTCCATGAGCATTGATTATGGATCCAAGTAAAATGAAATCCTTGACAACTTCAGTCTTTTCTCTTTTGATCATGATGTGGCTAGTGACTACCATATTAGGCAGCACAGATTAAAAAACATTTACATCATTGCGGAAAGTTCTATTGACAATGCCGAATTAAGTCCAGATTCCCAAGCATCATGCTAAAAACTTTTATAATTTTACTTCTTCCTCATTTTTCATCTAACTTCCTCTTTCTACCACATTTAGCCAGTGCTCCCTTTAGCCATTCTAAAACACTCGCCATTCACAAATCTGAAAACCATGCTATTAATGTCATTCATTCCTTCATCTATCTGATGAATTCCTGAAAATCCTTTAAGATTCAGCTCACATATCACCTCCTATGAAATACTTTTCCTGATATTCTTAAACACAGTTAAGTGTTTCCTTCTGTGTGCTTCTATGACGCCTTTTCCACACCTTTATCATAGCAGTGTTTATGTGGCTATAATTCATTTACATGGATTTATCCTACTATAGATCATGAGCTCTAGATGGCAAGGACTTTGTCCTTTTCATCTTTGTATCCCTCATCCCTCAGTATCAGGTATGTAGTAGGAACTAAGTCCTCAATAATTTATCCATCCATATGCTTATGTTCCCCATACAATTATTGACTGAGTGACCTTGGGGTAATACCGTTATTCATTGGTTATGGACAGAAACCAAAAATCCATATATTACTAATCAAAAGTTGACTTTATAAAAAAAAAGGGGGGGGAGCTTACAGTAAGAGAAGAGGCAGAGCAAGCTACCTCATGCAAGAAACATACTTTGGCAGGTAGTGAAGCATTGGAGTAACTTACTCATTGAGAAGGTAGAGTTATCCTTCCTGAGACTCCATAAAACCAGATAAAATTCACCTATACCTGTCATGAAGGGAGTAACACCAGAGGTAGAAAACTGAATATCTTCTACAGTTCTGTGGTCATTATCTCCCAGAGAAAATGGTAGCTGAGTGTTCCTCGATACCATGCTGAGCTTACGGAAGGCCCCAACTTCCCAGTGCATTGTAATTCCATCACGATACAGGCTGAATTTAAAATATATTCCTCTGAATATTTTCCTGAATTCGAATTGTACACAATTCTCTGTTTTTCTGGCTCATTACAGAAAGTGGTTAATTGAAACAAGAGAAATAAACTCTGACGTGCTATTTATAAATGCTGCACGTATAGTTCTGAATAAAATCAAAACGGTTCTCTGTGTAGATATGAGTCATATTTTTTGTTTGTTTTAGTCGCCTTTAAAAAATCAAAATGCTCTAGTAGCT
This sequence comes from Loxodonta africana, assembly GCF_030014295.1. Classification (NCBI taxonomy): domain Eukaryota; kingdom Metazoa; phylum Chordata; class Mammalia; order Proboscidea; family Elephantidae; genus Loxodonta; species Loxodonta africana. The sequence goes on from NC_087355.1 coordinate 65,182,269, forward strand.
TCCTCTGGCAAAAACAGAAGAGCTCCACAGATTTCAGTCTAGCTGCCTGCCATCAGTCACATAGCTGGAAAGGCCCTCTAGCACACAAGACCATCTCAGTGACGCAGAAGAGTCCTTTTCAAGGGTCTTGGAACATGCAATCGCTTGGCTGCCATCAAATATTTCTAGAGGAAAGGAATCCTCAAGTCCAATAGACCAGAGGGTCTTCTGCCTCTGCCAAGAAGAGTGACAGAGGCTATAAAACTGTCTGCTGGGCTCCTCTGCTAAATGTCTTGCCAGAAATCACACAGACTCAGAGCTGTTGAAAATACAGCTGCTTTATTTCAAAATGCACCAAGGATGGAATGCTGCTTCCTACTCTCGAGCTCCATCTACTGGAGCTTACTCAAAACGCTGATCTAGTTAGCACTCAGCTAGGAAAATTACATTCCAGAGTGCCTTCACATCTTCTATTATTTCCTGTTGAGGGCAAAAGTCTTCAATGAGCAAAGAGAATGATAACTGAGCCACTTAAATATGTTTGCAGGGTTTTTATTTAATTTAAAAAAAAAAAAGAGGAGAAGGAGCAATGGATCGGCCGAATATAGTAAAGCTCATTTTTAAGACCATATCTACTTTTTGAACTCCTTCCCCAGAACTGTTTTTTACTTTTTACTTTTTTTTTTTCAGAGCATTCTTCCCCTTCTATATTTGTTGCTGTTAGCTGCTGTGGAGTTGATCCTGAGTCATGGCGACCCCACGTGTGCAGAATAGAACTGATCCGTAGGGTTTTCAAGGCTGTGACTTTTCAGAAGCAAGTTGCCAGGCCTGTCTTCTCAGATGCCTCTGGGTAGGTTTGAACTGCCAACATTATGGCTAGTAATCAAGTGTGTGCACCACACAAGTATTTCCTTTCCTATATTAACCTTGTAATTATTCGTAACTATATCTGTTAACTTGGAGTAGGGGAATGAGTCCTGGTTTGAGGTATCAGAGATTCACCAGTGTTTTTCAAGTGTCTAGAGAAGATGCTCTTATGTGTGTCATTTTTTATTAAAAACTCTGGTGTGACAAAAGAGGCATTCCACAATATTCATAGCAATGGAACCCTCGTTTTCAATCCTAACCCCTACTGCTCCCTCCTGTTTACCTCTTGAACTTTCCTGTGACCTTTTAATTTTCACTGTCTCAGTGGCTCTCAGAGCTTCGCTGTGATCTCTCCACTGCTGACTGGGCCTGGGGTCCACATAAGACTAATAGTATCTTGGTGATAGGCTATCTCTAGTGACTACACAAGGCTTGGTGTGTAGCAGGAAGCATCTACTAAACGTGATCTCCTATCGTTAACCACCAACTATGCTTTCCTCGATGTCCTTGGAATCATTCTCTCCTCAGGTACATCACCTGAAGACTTCATTTTGTGGTAGCATTACCATAGGAAATTCACACACTCTCTGAATATCTATTTACTTACCTAAAAACAAAACTTTCAATCATTGCCTTGACAATCTTAATTTTGGTCAAGCTGCAGTGAGTTAAGAAATATGAAACTATTTTGTACTGTGTAAAGCGCTATGTCAAGTCTTTTTATTATTACACTCGCATATTGGGAAGTCATGTGTTTTAAGAAGCATGAAAAAAACCTACCTACTCCAAAATGCCTTCCTTACCTCTCTCCTGAAATACATTATAGAACACTACACACACACACATGCACACACACACACAACTAGTGCCTTAATTGAATATATAGGCCAAATCATAGTACTATTGAGGGATGCTTCTACTAAATAATGATGCCTGCCAAACATGCTTTTGAATATAATATTTAGTCAAAAACTTTGGCTCTATATTCAACAAAGACAAGAGTATTATTTATTCTTACAGCTATTTTGTCAGAACTATTTCCCAAATATCTGATTAGAACTGAAGGATTTGCTATTGATGTTGTTGAAATTGGAGATGTTATAATGATAGCAAGTGGCAATCAATAAGGCTAAACACGGCTCCTTCAACAAAGGAAGGAAATGAAACCATGTTTCCTGTATTCCAGAGGCTGATATTGTCCAAAGCTATGGGGATCTGAGACAAGGACAACCGTATGATTGTTTTCTGGACCACAGTCACTTCTAATATGGGATAGGTATGTAGATTTGGCAGTCTTCAAAATCACAGGTATTTGGGCCATGAAGGTGGCTTAAAGTTGTCAAGGATTTCATTTTGCTTTGATCAACAATCAATACCCGTGAAGCAGCAGTCAAGAAATCAAGCTATGTGTTACATTGGACAAATCTGCTGCAAAAGGCCTTTTTAAAGTGCTAAAAAGCTAAGATGTCACTTTGAGAACTAAGGTGCACCTGATCCAAGCGATAGTATTTTCAATCATCTGATACGCATGTGAAAGCTGGACAATGAATAAGGAAGACTGAAGAGGAATCGATGCCTTTGAATTATGGTGTTGGCAAAGAATACTGAATATACCACGAGCTGCCAGAAGAATGAACAAATCTGTCTTGGAAAAAGTACAACCAGAACAGTCCTTAGAAGCAAGGAAGGCGAGACTTTGTCTGACGTCCTTTAGACATGTTATCCGGAGGGACTAGTCCCTGGAGACTACAGGATCAGCAGAAAAGAGGAAAAGCCTCAAATTGATGAATTGACACAGTGGTTGCAACAATGAACTCAAACATAACAAAGATTCTGAGGTTGGCACAGGATTGGGCAGCGTTTTCTTATGTTGTACAAGGGGTCACTCTGAGTCAGAATCAGGGCTTCAAACCAGTGCAATTCTACCCCAGATATACTGAATCAGAATCTACATTTTAACAAGATCCCCCAGGTGATTCTTATATATAATAAATTTTGAGAACTACTCCTCCACTAGTAGTTCTTAGAGTTCGTCCCTAACCAGCAGCGTTAGCATTGCCTTTGAACTTGTTAGAAATGCAAATTCTCAGCAGGGGTTCAAACCAGAAGGAACTTGTTTGAAGCCCTGGTGGGAACTGAATCAGGAGCACCTAACAACATCAGTAGGTGGTTTGGATTTAGTCTTTGTAAGATCCAAAGCAAACTATATTTGCAACAGACTTTGCCTCCAAGAATTATTAGGAAAAGAGAAACAGTTGAACGGAATCTTTAAAAAAGGCTTATTTGCTCATTAACAATTATTTACTAAGCAACTTCAAAGTGCCATGCATTGCTCTTTCACATTTTTTGTTTCTCTAAAAAATACTTCCTTATTTTGCCCACATTGTTGAAAGCTATTGTCACTGGCTTGGCAATTATTTCATTTCTTTTATCACATTGGCTGTATTGTTCTACTGTCTTCTGACTTGAAAATACTCTGTTAAGAAATTAGGTATTAATCCATTCACCATTCTTTGAAGGTAATCTGTCTTTTCCTCTGGTCGATTTTTAGACTTTTTCACTTTGTTTTATATTCTGAAGTTTCATTTTAACATGTATTGGGTTGAATTCACTATCATTTCTAATCTTATTTGAGATCCATTAGGAATCTTAATCTCTTTGTATTGTCAGTTCAGACAATTCAATAAGCATTTTATTCATTATCTTTTCATGCACTGCTTCTTCCTTATTCTCTCCATCTTCTCCTTCTGGAACACGAATTAAATATATTTAGAACTTACTGATTAATCTTCTTTGACTCCTAACATGTTTTACATGTATTAGATATTTTCCATCTTTGAATTTCCCTGTGCTAAATTTCAGATAATTTCTTCTGGCTAATATTCCAATTCCTCTTCTGTTTAACTTTATGTAAAAATTAACATTGAGGCAATAATTTGGGTTATTTCTAGAAGGTTTTTTTTTGTTGTTGTCATTTGTACACTTGTTTGTACCTGCAGATATTTTTTTAAATTACCTTATTTCTTTAAGCACAACAAATACATTTTATAAAGTGTGTTTGAAAAGTCCAGTATTTATACTTTGTGTGTACGTTTCTTTTATCTTATTTCTGCTGATTCTGGCTTATAGTCTCTTGAATCTTCATATGCCTAGTTATTTTAACTGTGTGCTAGTCATGATCTTGAAAAATTATCTGTGTGGCTACTTTGAAGATTAAAATAAATGATCCTTCCTAAAGAGATATGCTCTGGCTTCTTGTAGGCACCTGGAGATCAGTTTGTGATAACTTCCACATTTATCCACAATGTGGATTTTTTTTTTTTTTCTTTTAACAAGCACTGGGGGATATTAATGTGGGGAACAAATCTGTTATACAAAGCTGATTTTATTTACAATTTTCTTTGAACACTAATGACAGAACATCAGTTGAGTTGTTGAATGACATCAAGGACTTCATACATGAAGAAGCCAAAAGGTCATTAAAAAGACAGGAAAGAAAGAAAAGACCAAAGTGGATGTCAGAAGGGACTTTGAAACTTGTTCTTGAACATAGAATTGCTAAACAGAACAGAAGAAATAATAAAGGAGCCGAACAGAAGATTTCAAAGCATAGCTTGAGAAGACAAAGTTAAGTATTACAATGACATGTGCAAAGACCTGGCATTAGAAAATCAAAAGGGAAGAACACACTCAGCATTTTTCAAGCTGAAAGAACCAGAAAAAAAAAAAAAAATTAAAACCTCGAGTTGCAATATTGAAGGATTCTATGGGCAAAATATTAAATGATACAGGAAACATCACAAGAAGAAGGAAAAAATACACAAACTCACTGTGTGAAAAAGAATTGGTCGACGTTCAATCATACCAGGAAGTAGCATATGATCAAGAACTGGTGGAACTGAAGGAAGAAGTCCAATCTACCCTGAAGGCATTGGTGAAAAACAAGGCTCTAGGAATTGACGCAATATGAATTGAGATGTTTCAATAAACAGATGTAGCACCGGAGGTGCTCATTTGTCTATGCCAAGAAATTTGGAAGACAGCTACCTGGTCAACTGACTGTAAGACATCACTGGCAGTGCCCATTCCCAAAAAAGATGATCCAACAGAATGTGGAAATTTTCAAACAATATCATTAACATCATACAAAATTAAAATTTTGCTGAAGATCATTCAAAAGCACGTGCAGCAGTACATCAACAGGGAACTGCCATGAAACCAACTCAATGGCACCTAAAACACACACAAGGCAACCTTCTTTGATGTGTAGGGGTATGAGTGGAAGGAAGGGGCTGTTAATTTCTGATTCACCTTTATTCTGATGGTGTAACACTTTGCAGTCCTAACTTCGTGTGTGAAGTCTCTTAACAGATTCCTTGCCTTGGGAGGGTAGCAAGCACTGAGTTTAATTTCTATTTTCTTCGTGTTCAAATCATCAAAACTGAAATGCAAGTCCTCCTTGATAAATAAATGCTTTTAGGGCAAAAACAGCTCTCGTATTCCTTCACCACTTGGGGTCCAGGTTTCCCTTAGATTTTGGCATGGTAATACCTTCCGACCTTGTCAGCGCTTTGATGCTTTTTGAAAGACACTTACAAAATATTTCCTGTAGCATCTCTTCTTGATTCCAACAGGAAGATTGATCTAAATATCCCAACCTGCCATATTCCTGGAAACAGAGCAAACATGCAACATTTTCTAAACAAATTGCTTAAATTAGAATTTAAGTCTGATTCAAAGTGGACCAGGCCACTTTGTGGAAACAAATCTGGCCAGAAATTAAATTCATGAACCCACACCAGGGTCTCAAAAATAGTGATACCATTATTTGGTAATAAGTACATGTTGTCATGGACTTTGTAGTATGCTCTTTAAGGAGACAAAGTACAACTGATTTTTTCCTTTTTTTGATCAACTCTGTTCTTGAAGAGAAATTTTAGCTGTTGTAGGTAAAGAACGAAGACTGCTTCTCAAACAGTAATAGTAAGAGGTCTTATGCAAAGAATCAGCAACTGAACCTAAACTGTAATTGTACAAGGGCGTTACAGAGCAAAGAGAAAACTGTCAAAACTCTGCCAATAATCAAAGAGAAATTGAAACCAGTCCTAACCAGAAATCATTTAAGTCTCATAATTCTAAAGGTTTCCCAATTTCTTAATGATTGCACAAACTTGGCCTTCAATATTACAACTTCACCCTGTACAATTTGCAGATTTAATTTTGTTGTATGGTTCTACTACTTTTGGTAATTTTAAATTAAATTATGTATGTGGCACAGTGGTTAAGAGCTATGACTGCTAACCAAAATGTCAGCAGTTCAAATCCACCAGGCGCTCCTTGAAAACCCTGTGGGGCAGTTCTACTTTGTCCAGTAGGGTTGCAATGAGTTGAAATCGACTCAAAGGCAAGGGGTTTTTGGTTTTGGGTATAGCTAAGACATAGATATATAAAGAAAAGGAATTATACTGTTGTTTATTTGTTTGCTTTGTGTTCTGTGTAAGACCATGGGAAATTGATTCTCTAGAAAAAACATCAATGCTTTGGAAGCCCTGTCATTACTTAATGTACACATTTATTTCTGTTCATTCTCTAGTTTTATTTCAAATTCTAATATCTAAATGTTCGGCCCCTAAAAGACTGAACATTAAGAAACTTAATCATAACATTTCAAGTTAAAATGGCTTTGTATGGAAGCCTTCATTACTTGAAAGGTTTTGTCATCCACTTTCTTGATCAAAATAGGTAGTGACCTGAAAAGCAGCCAAAAAATTTATACTTGGAGCAGCTTTCTCCTGATGGATGAAGGAGCAGGCAAAGAGTCCCCCTGGTAAAGTGTGAGTGGATAATTTTATGTGACAGCCACATTATGAATGAGGCAATATGAACATGAAGTAGTTCATAGCACTCACTTCTATCAAGTTCTGCTGATTAAAAAAAGCAAGGTGTGGTTCAAAAATTATCAGAGGCTTCAATAGTTTTTGGCTTCTCCTATAAGTCAGGCTATATGAGAACACACTAGAGGCTCTGGAAAGGAAGCCATGTCATCATAGACAAGAGGACTTCCAGAATTGGCCCCAGTTGGTTTAACTGAGCCTTCCAATGCAGCATGAAGGATGGAATTGGTGCATGTCATGGCTTGAAGCCTCATCTATTACAATCTTGTGTATAGCTTTTAAATGTAGCTATCCAATTATCCAAATGTCGCTCATAGCAACCATAAGCTTTATCAGAAGTCCTAGACACAGGCATCTTTTCAAGATCTCAAGCATTGAAAGGATCTTTTGTAATTTTGCATACTGTATAACAAACACTGTTGTCATCGGCAGGTTTGAATCTTCTGGGAGTCTGCACTCTGTCAAGGCTCTTGGCAGAGATTCAGGTAGAGAAACATTTACTTTAAAATGATTAATTATTCCCAACTCTTCTTTGCCAAGGACCAAGCTTTTTGTCCTCTCTTTTTAGTCATTGATCCTGAAACACTTCTGCAACTTGCCCAGCTTTCAAATTAACATGTATACTTTGAAAAATATACCTACTTGATTAGATCTTTCTTGTCCCTGGAAACTGACCACTGCAGATCTCTGTTGGGCAAGTACTGTGTAAATACCGATTTCATTAGTATTATTATTTGAATGGTGGAATTTAATTAGTCTATTTCTAAACCACATTTATGGGCCAGCTGGTAAAGCCAGCATTCCGAGATATGACCTTGATTTGATAGGATTTTAATAATGCAGTTACTTTAAGAGTGAGTGCACTACATATTACACAATAATACCTTTAAACTATTTCACAGCAAACAATAGAATAATCTAAGACCTCTTTTTTTTTTTCCTGGTACTTGTGACCTGGTACTCAGAAGGCAAAATCTCATACTGCTAAAAATATAAATTCTATTATAATTAGTTTATACCAGTAACGAAATATGCTTAAAAACATTCAGGCAAATGAAAATCTATGTTTCACCTCTCTCTTTATTTAAATGTGTTTTGCTGCCAGTGGAGGCTTTTGGGGCAAGGTGTGGGATAGAAGTACTGTGTGTGTGTGTGTGTGTGTGTGCATGCGTGCATGTGTTTTCTAAAATGAACAATTCATAAAATTACATCATTTCTTGATATAACTTTCTATGCTTTCATTTAAATATGCATTTAGTTCTCAAGTTTTAAAACAGTTTTTGTTAGGGTGAACAAAAAACAAAATTAAACAATAGGAAAGTATTATTTGAGCCAAATTTCCTCATCATTGTTCATTTGTTAGAAAAAGATTCGCCAAGAGGGATAATTTACAGGAGATCCACAAACTGGCAGAACTTGATAGGAAATCTTGCATAACACCAAGAGATAGCCAAATTTCATTCTTGGCTTACATGTGATGCCATTTGCACTTCGCTGGTAAGGCCAATTTATCCTTTTTTTAATTGTGCTTTAGGTGAAAGTTTATAGCTCAAGTTAGTTTCTCATACAAAAATTTATACACACATTGTTACATGACCCTGGTTGCTATCCCTATAATGTGACAGCACACTCCCCCTTTCCACCCCGGGCTTCCCATGTCCATCAATCAGCTCCTATCCTCTTCTGCGGTCTCATCTCACCTCTGGACAGGAGCTGCCCATTTAGTCTCATGTATCTACTTAAACTAAGAAGCACACTTTTCACGAGTATCATTTTATGTCTTACGGTCCGGTCTCATCTTTGTCTGAGGACTTGGCTTCGGGAATGGTTTTAGTTCTGGGTTAACAGAGAGTCCGGGGGCCATGTCTTCTGGGGTTCCTCTAGTGTCAATCAGACCATTAAGTCTGGTCTTTTTACATAAATTTGAGTTCTTTTTACAAATTTGGTCTTTTTACATAAATTTGAGTTCTTTTTACAAATTTGGTCTTTTTACATAAATTTGAGTTCTTTTCTCCTGTTCCGTCAGGGACTCTCTGTTGTGTTCCCTGCCAGGGTGGCTATTGATGGCAGACATGCACCATCTAGCTCTTCTGGTCTCAGGCTGATGGAGTCTCTGGTTTAGGTGGCCCTTTCTGTCTCTTGAGCTCTTATTTTCTTTGTGTCTTTGGCGTTCTCCATTCTCCTTTGTTCCAGGTGGGTTGGGACCAATCAATGTATCCTAGATGGCCACTCACTAGCTTTGAATACCTCCGATGCCACTCACCAAACTGGGATGCAGAACATTTTCCTAATAAACTTTGTTATGCCAATTGACCTAGGTGTCCCCCAAAAGCATGGTCCCCAGACCTCTACCCCTGCTATTCTGTCCCTCAAAGTGTTTGGTTCTGTTCAGGAAACTTCTTAGTTTTTGGTTTAGTCTAGTTGTGCTGACTTTCCTGTATTGTGGGTTGTCCTTCCCTTCACCTAAGATAATTCTCGTCTACCATCTAGTTAGTAAACTCCCCTCTCCCTCCCTCCCCACCCTCTTAACCATCAAAGAATGTTTTCTTCTCTGTTTAAATCTCTTCTGAGTTGTTATAAAAGTGGTCTCATACAATATTTGTCCTTTTTTGACTGACTAATTTCACTCAGGAAACCCTGGTGCCACAGTGGTTAAGTGCTACTGCTGCTAACCAAAGGGTCGGCAGTTCGAATATGCCAGGCACTCCTTGGAAACTCTATGGGGCAGTTCTACTCTGTCCTATAGGGTCACTATGAGTCGGAATCGACTCGACTGCACTGGGTTTAATTTCACACAACATAATCCCTTCCATATTACTCCATGTTATGAGATGTTTCTTGGACTGTATGTCTTTATCATTGCATAGTATTCTATTGTGTGAATATAGTATCATTTGTTTATCCATTCGTCTGTTGATGGGCACCTAGGTTATTTCCATCTTTTTGCTATTGCGAAAAGTGCTGCAATGAACATGGGTGTGCATATTTCTATTCTTAAGATGGCTCTTATTTCTGGAGGATATATTCTAAGGAGTAGGTTTGTTGGATCATATGGTACTTCTGTTTCTAGCTTTTTAAGGAAGCACCAAATTGATTTCCAAAGTGGTTGTACCATTTTACATTCCCACCAACAGTGTACAAGTGTTCCAGTCTCTCTACAACCTCTCCAACATTTTTTTGGATTAGTTTTTCGTATTTTTTGAATTAGTGCTAGCCTTGCTGGGGTGAGATGGTATCTTGCTGTAGTTTTGGTTCATATTTCTCTAATGGCTAATGATCATGAGCATTTCCTCATGTATCTGTTAGCCACCTAAATGTCTTCTTTGGTGAAGTGCCTGTTTTTATCCTTTGCCCATTTTTTAATTGGGTTGTTTGTGTTTTTGTTGTTGAAGTTTTGCAATACCTTGTAGATTTTACAGATTAGACTCTGACCAGATGTGTTGGAGCCAAAATTTTTTTTCCCCATTTGTAAAAGTTTTTTAGTAAAAGTTGTCTTTTTACTCTTTTGGTTCGAGGAGTGAAAGTGTTTGATTTTTAGGAGCTCCCAGTTATTTAGGTTCTTTTCTGGCATTTGTTAGTAATGTTTTGTATTCTGTTTATGCCACGTATTAGTGTTCCTAGCATTGTTCCTATTTTTCCTTCCATGATCTTTATTGTTTTAGATTTTATATTTAGGTCTTTGATCCATTTTGAGTTCATTTTTGTGTATGGTGTGAGGTATGGTTCTTGCTTCACTTTTTTGCAGGTAGGTATCTAGTTATGTCAGCACCATTTGTTAAAGAAACTATCTTTTCCCCATTTAAGAGACTTTATGTCTTTGTCAAATATCAGCCACTCATAGGTGGAAGAATTTACGCCTGCATTCTCAATTCTGTTCCCTTGATCTATGTATCTGTTGTTGTATCAGTACCAGGCTGTTTTGACTACCGTGGTGGTATAATATGTTCTAAAATCAGGTTGTGTGAGGCCTCCCACTTTATTCTTCTTCTTTAGTAACACTTTACTTATCTGGAGTCTCTCCGCTTTCCATATGAATTTGGTGATTTTCTTCTCTATCTAATCAAAAAATGTTGTTGAAATTTGGATCGGATTACATTGTACCTGTAGATCCCTTTGGGTAGAATTGCCATTTTCACAATTTTGAGTCTTCCTATCCATTAGCAATTATGTTTTTCTGTTATGTCGGTCTCTTTCGGTTTCTTGCAGTAGTGTCTTGTTGTTTCTTTGCATAGGTCTTTTACCTCTCTGGTTAGATTTATTCCTGAGTATTTTATCTTTTGGGGTCTATTGTAAATGGCATTGATTTGGTGATTTACTCTTCAAAGTTCTCTTTGTTTATGTGGAAGAATCCAACTGATTTTTGTATGTTTGTCTTGTATCTTGACACTCTGCTGAACACTTCTATTAGTTCCAGTAGTTTTCTTGTGGATTCCTTAGGATTTTCTGTGTAAAAGACCATATCATCTGCAAATATGGATACTTTTACTTCTTCCTTACCAATTTGTATGCCTTTATTTCTTTGTCTTGCCTAATTGCTCTGACTAGGACCTCCAGCACAATTTTGAGTAAGAGTGGTGATAAGGGGTATTATTGTCTGGTTCCTGTTCTCAGGGGAAATGCTTCCAGATTCTTTCCACTTAGGATGATGTTAGCTGTTGAATTTGTATAAATATCCTTTGTTACGTTGAGGAATTTCCTTTCTATTCTTATTTTGCTGAGAGTTATTATCATGAATGGGTGTTGGACTTTATCAAATGCCTTTTCTGAATCGATTGATAAGATCATGTGGCTTTTGTCTTTTGTTTTATTTATGTGATGGATTACTTTGATTGTTTTTCTAATGTTGAACCATCCCTGCATACCTGGTATGAATCTCACTTGGTCCTGGTGAATTATTTTTTTGATATGTAGTTGAATTCTATTGGCTAGAATTTTGTAGAGGATTTTTGCATATATGTTCGTGAGGGATATCGGTCTGTAATTTTTTTTTTTTTATAGTGTCTTTATCAGGTTTTGGTATCAGGGTTATGCTGGCTTCATAGAATGAGTTCTGGAGTATTCCATCCTTTTCTATGCTCTGAAATATCTATAGTGGTAGTGGTGTTGACCTTTCTATGAATGTTTGGTAGAATTTTCCAGTGAAGCCATCAGGGCCAGGGCTTTTTGTTGTTGTTGTTGGAAGTTTTTTAATTACCTCCTCAATCTCATCTTTTGTTACAGGTTTATTAATTGTTCTATCTCTGTTAGTGTTAGTTTAGGTAGGTAGTGTGTTTCTAGAAATTTGTCCATTTCCTCTAGGTTTTCCAATTTGTTGGAGTACAATTTTTCATAGTATTCTGTTATGATTCTTTTGATTTTGCTTGGGTCTGTTGTGATATCACCCATCTCTTTTCTTATATGGGTTATTTGCTTCCTCTCCTGTTTTTCTTTTGTCAGTTTGGCCAGCGGTTTATCAATTTTGTAGATCTTTTCAAAGAACCAGCTTTTGGTCTCGTTAACACTTTCAATTGTTTTTCTATTCTCTATTTCGTTTAATTGTACTCTAATTTTTATTACTTCCTTTCTTCTGGTGTTTGAGGGCTTCTTTTGCTGCTCTCTTTCTATTTGTTTGAGTTGTAGGGATAATTCTTTGACTTTGGCCCTTCTTTTTTGAACGTGTGCATTTATTGCTATAAATTGACCTCTGAGCACCGCTTTTGCTGTGTCCCAAAGGTTCTGGTAGGATGTGTATTCATTCTCATTTGATTCTGTGAGTTTCTTTATTCTGTCCTTAATTTCTTCTATAGCCCTGTAGTTTTTGAGCAAGGCATTGTTCAGTTTCCATGTACTTGTTTTTTTTTCCTTGATTTTTCTGTTATTGATTTCTACTTTTGTGGCTTTATGGTCAGAAAAGATGTTTTGTAATATTTCTATGCTTTGGATTCTGCTAAAGCTTGCTCTATAGTCTAATATGTAATCTATTCTAGAGAATGTTCCATGAGTGTTGGAAAAGTATATTTGGCTGCTGTGGTGGAATGTTCTGTATATGTTTATGAGATCAAGTTGGTTGATTGTAGCATTTAGATTTTCTGTGTCTTTATTGAGCTTTCTGAATGGTCTGTCCTTCGCCAAAAGTAGTGTGTTAAAGTCTCCTATTATTGTGGAGCTGTCTCTCTCTCTTTTCAATGCTGTTATAGTTTGTTTTATGTATTTTGGAGCCCTGTCATTGGGTGTGTAAATATTTATTATGGTTGTGTTCTCCTGGTGTAATGGCCCTTTAATCATTACGTGGTGTCCTTCTTTATCCTCTGAGGTGGATTCTGCTTTAAACTTATTTTGTCAGAAATTAGTATTGCCACTCTGCTCTTTTCTGATTGTTGTTTGCTTGATATATTTTTTTTTCCATCCTTCGAGGTTTATTTTGTTTGTGTCTTTGAGTCTGAGGTGTGTCTCTTGTAGGTAGCATATGGAAGGGTAGTGTTTTTTATCCATTCTGCCACTCTCTGTCTCTTTATTGGTGCATTTAGTCTATTTACATTGAGCATGATTATGGATAGGTATGAATTTAGTGCTATCATTTTGATGTCTTTTTGTGCATGTGTGTGTTGTTGACAGTTTCTTTGTTCCACTTATTTTTCTGTCCTGAGTCGTTTTTCTTTATGTGTTTTCTTTTCATCTTCTTAATTTTTGTTGGTTTTGTATTTACTGAGTCTTCATGTTTTTCTCATTTTTTATTTTGATGTGTAGGATTGTTAGTTTCCTTTGTGGTTACTTTAATATTTACCTCCACTTTTCTAAGTTTAAAAACCAATCTTTTATTTCTTGGTATTGCCTTGACTTTTTCTCTACATGAGAGTTCTGTGACTACATTTTCTTGTCCCTCTTTTGTTTGTTTTTAATGTTGTCATCATTTACATATTGACATCTCTGTTTTCCTATTTTCAGTGTTTTAGCTTTAATTCATTTTTGTGACTTCCCTATCTGGGTTGATATATGGTTGTTCTGTCCTGTGTTCTAGTCTTGGGTAATTGTCTGATGTTATTTATTTTCTAACCAGAGATCTCCCTTTAGTATTTCTTGTAATTTTGGCTTGGTTTTTACAAAGTCCGTAAACTTCTGTTTATCTGGAAATGCCCTAATATCACTTTCATATTTGAAAGAAAATTTTGCTGGATATATAATTCTTGGCTGGCAATTTTTTTTTTTTCTTCAAGACTTTATCTGTGTCATCTCATTGCCTTCTTGCCTGCTATGGTTTCTGCTAAGTAGTCAGAGCTTACTCTTATTGACTGTCCTTTGTAGATGACTTTTTATTTATCCCTAGCCACTCATTTTAAAAATCTCTATCTTTGGTTTTGGCAGGTTTGATTATAATATGTCTTGATGACTTTCTTTTGTGATCTACCTTGTGTGAGGTTCAATGAGCTTCTTGGTAGATATCGTCTCTTCTTTCACAATATGAGGGAAGTTTCTGCCAACAAATCTTCAACAATTCTCTCTGAATTTTCTGTTATCGGCCCCCTGTCCTGGTACTCCTGATAGAGTCTCACATAATTCTTAGGGTTTCTTCTTTTTTTTTTTTTTTATAATTCTTTTATATGATTTTTCCTCAGATAAGTTAGTGTCAAGTGCTTATCTTCAATCTCACTAATTCTGACTTCCATTGCCTCAATTCTGCTCCTATTATTTTCTATTGAGTTGTCTAATTCTGAAATTCTGTTGTTAATCTTTGGATTTCTGTTTGCTGTCTCTCTATGGATCCTTGGAGCCTGTTAAATTTGTCATTATGGTCTTGTACAACCTTTTTAAGTTCCTCTGTTGCTTTGTCTGTGTGTTCCTTGGCTTGTTCTCCATTTGGTCTGATCTCCTTCTGATCTTTTGAAGAGCTCTGTGTATTAATCTTTTGAATTTGACCTCTGATAATTCTAAGAAATTATCTTCCTCCTGGAGGTTTCCTGGGTCTTTATGTTCTGCCTCTTTATGTGATTTAATATCGACTGTTTTCTCTGAGCTATCAATAAGTTACTATATTTTTTATTTTATGTTTCCTTACTGTGTCCTAGCTTCTTGTTTTTTGTTTTGATGTGCCCAAATGGGCTGGTCATGTGAGCTACTTTGGTTACTGGCATCTTTAAAGCTCTCACCTCCTGTCACCAGGTGGTTAGACCTGTTACTAGGTATGTGAACCCAGAAGTCCACTTACTTTTCATGTTTGGATTCAGGTCAGGTGTCCAGTTTCTTGGTCACTGAGTGTGTGTGAAGGCTCTCACCTACAGTTCTAAATGGGCAGGGGTGATTGGAGTAGGCACACATACCTGGCTGCAGTAGGGGGTCATGTGCAGAGCAAAGCATGGAGCTGATAGCTGCCCATGAGCATCTGGGTGGAAGGTGTGTACCTGTTCCCTGGAATGTGTGAATGGATGAGTTTTGCAACCAGACTTTGGGCACCTAATGCTGTTGGTTGTAAGGACTGGGAGGCACTACTTGTTCTTGGACCCCTGTCATGGGTGGCTAGATGGAGTGGGTAGAGTCACCAGTCCGCAGGCTCCTGATGTTGGTAGGTGAAGACCCTGTTTAATGGGCAGGGCAGTGTCAAATGTCATGGCTTTGCCACTCCACCTTATAGTTGTTGCAATTGAGAATAGGTTTCAGGTATATACCCTGTTGTACTGTGCTAATGAGGGCCTGTGCTACTGAAAGGCTTTCAAAATCCATGGACCCCTTATGCCTGTGCATAGGCAAAGGGGCTGTGCCTGCTCTGAGTTCCCGGCTTAGGGGACTTGGCAGGTTATTTTTTGCTGTTTTTTATTTGTTCCCTCTCCAAAGTTGGGAGAATGGCTCAGGGCGAGTGATGGGTCCTACTTCCAGCCCAGAGGATGCAGCAATTACTGAAGCTGGACCAGGACCCAGTGCAGAGCTTGGAGGGAGCCAGTAAATGGGAAAGAGGTACTTCCCAAAGTGGGGAAGGTTTTTTTGTTTGTTTGTTTGTTTTGATCCGCACCATAGGTTAGATGATTATACTTATCTTTCACCAATTCAGAGCCACTTTTCCCTGATTTCAGAGGTGTGGGGGGACTCGCTGCTGCTCGGTTTCTCCTGATGCGGGAAACATGTCCCAAATGTTATTGATTGCCTTAGCCTGCATGCAATCCAAGCTACAGAGTGCTGGCCAGTTCAGGTCTGGCAAATCCTCACTGCTTCTGAACTGTGTCTCCCTTCCCTGTCACTCAGTCCAACTCCTCAACATTATCTTTTATGTTCAGGGCTCCTAGATTGTCATATATAATCAGTTCACTTTTTTTTTTAGTGTGTTTGTTGTAAGAGAGACCACAGGAAATGTCTGACTACTCCACCATCTTGGCCCCACCTCCTATCCAAACTTTTTAAAGTACCAACCAAACTACAAACTCATTCACAATGATGATCACATTCTACAATTAAAAATTATAAAGATTCTCTATGTTTATTTTCTTTTGAATTGTGTTTATATTATACAAAGGTATTTTTAAAACACAGATCTATCACAAATAAGAACCCTGGTGGCACAGTGGTTAAGAGCTTGGCTGCTAACCAAAATGTCAGCAGTTCAAATCTACCAGCTGCTCCTTGGAAACCCTGTGGGGCAATTCTACTCTGACTTATAGGGTCCCTAGGAGTTGGAACCCACTCAATGACAATGGTTAATGGCAAATAAAATGTTCTTGAAATCTCCATCTTAAAGAAAAAGTCTGGCTTATATTCTTGGATGAATGCAGGTATTTTTATAAATTAATCATTACTGGTTTTCCCTTTTAAGCTTTAGTGTGCTTTCATTTTCTATTTCATTCAGCAAGTGCTTCGTTCATTTATTAAGCACCTCGTATGTACTGAGCCCTGTTCTAGGTGTGGGGATTTGACAGTGAATAAACATATGAAATCTCTTATGTCATAAAACTTGGGATATTTGGTAATTTGTATATAGCAGAGGTTCACATACTATGCCCACAACTCAAATCCAAGCCATGACCTGTTTTTGTAAATAAAGTTCTATTGGCACATAGCCACAATCCATTTGTATACATATTGTCTGTGGTTACATAGTTGTGGCTGAGACCTCACAGCCCACAAAGGTGGAAATATTTAGTATTTGGCCACTTACAAAAAAAGTTTGCTGACAAAACAAGGCCAGGTATATCATAGTAAAGGTATCAAATTAATGTAAAAAGTATCTAGGACAAGAAGTAAAATAGAAATTCAGAATTAGGTGCTAGGAGATTCACTTTATCTGATAGAGTGGTTATGGTAGACCAGATAATAGTCTCCCTCAAACAGGTTTACATTCTAATCTCCCAAACCTATGGTTATGTTACCTTGCATGCCAAAAAGGACTTTGTAGATGTGATTAAGATAAGAATTTTGATATTGGGAGATTAATCTGATTATCTAGATGAACCCAATGTAATATCAAGGATTCTTATAAGAGGGAGGCAAGAAAAACAGAGTTAGAGCCAGGGAAGGAGATGTGACAACAGAAATAGAGGAGAGAGGGACAGGGACAAGAAGAGAGGGAAAGAAGCGGGGAGAGAGAGAGAGGAGGATGCTGTGCTATGGGCTTTGAAAAAGTAGCAAAAGGCCATGAACCAAGGAACGCAGGTACCATCTAGAAGCTGAACAAGGCAAGGACAAGGATTCTTTCCTAGGAGCTTCGAGAACAAACCAGCTTTAATGACACTTTAATTTTAGCCTTTAAGATCTGTTTTGAACATCTGACTTCCAGAACTGTAAAATAATAAATTTGAGTTTCTTTATGCCACTAAGTTGGGGACAATTTGTTAGGACAGCAAAAGGAACTAATACAGTGGTGAAGTTTATGACTCTGGAGTCAGACAGCCTGAATATATATTTTTATTCTGCTACTTACTTGGAATCTTGGACAGATTATGTAATTTCCTTAAGCCAATTTCTTTGTATTATAAATTAAATAAAATTATAATACTTAAGTCATTAAGGGTTTTTGTTTTTTTTGTTGTTTTTGTTGTCGTTCAAGTAGATACAATGCCTGTAAAGGACTCAATAAGAGATCTTTTACAATTATGATTATTGTGAGCCTCCGTTCTCTTATCTAAAATTAGAGCAGGGCTAAGTCCATTTTTCCAGTTCTACATGTTTCTAATGTTACAATCATGAGGTAGTAGTTACATAAACGTTTTTCAGGTGGCTGGACATCTAGTGTCATGATTCAATTTTTGTGGTACATTCACATATTTAATCTAGGTATAGTTTCTGCAACTTCCTTACTTCCCACCTTCAACATTTATTATCTGGATTATGAACGACTTCTCAACCCATCTCCCTGGCTGTCTCCAATACCCACAGTATCAACAAACAGATTCTAATGAACTGCAAAGTTGATTTCATCATTCATCTACTTAAAATTCCAACCTCCTTAGAAGAGCCTACGGCTCTTCAAAACCTGGGTCCAGTTTACCTATAAAACCTCATCTCTTCCCAACACTTCTTTCTCCATCCTTTGAAAAGTAAACACTAGTCATTTCATAAAATTTTCATCCCAAGGCCTCAAGTACTCTTGTGTTCCTCAGCAAGCAAATGCCTACAATAGTTTTGCTTGGCTATCTCTGATAAATCAACAAATGCCCTATTCCTGAGAAACCACGTATATGCTTCCACAGCATCCTGAATTTCCTTCTATCAATTATCACAATCTGTTCATTCATTCATTTACCTGCAAATATTGGGTGCCTAGTGGTGGCAACCCTGGTGGCATAGTGGTTAAGTGCTACGGCTACTAACCAAAGGCTCAGCAGTTCAAATCCACCAGGCGCTGCTTGAAAACTCTATAGGGCAGTTCTACTCTGTCCTATAGGGTCACTATGAGTCAGTATCGACTCGACGGCTCTGGGTTTAGTTTTGGTTTTTTTAGTGGTGGCATAGTGGGTAAGAGCTATGGCTGCTAACCAAAAGGTTGACAGTTCAAATCTACCAGGCATTCCTTGGAAACCCCATAGAGCAGTTCTACTCTGTCCTATGGAGTCACTATGAGCCAGAATCAACTTGACTGCAACAGGTTTGTTTTGTTTTTTTTTGTGTAAGAAAGTATTACCATTGTTGCTGCACAGATATTACTCCTTCGGAGTAACAGAACTTCAGTAGCTAGTGGAATACCAGAAATGTCAAATTACTACTGGCCTCTTTCTCATGTCTTAGTCCTCTCTGCGATTAGGGTTCAAAAGAGCTTTTTATAATACAAACACAATAAAGATTGGGAGTCTTTATGGTTCTTAATCGTAGAAGGTGACCATCATTGTCTTAGTTTGGTACCTGCTTTAAAAACTGCTCAACATAGCTCTAAGAACAAAGTAGATAGTTAATAGATATACATCATAAGAATGAATAATTAAAAGGTTGGATACCATACACTCCCTTGGACCTGTTTTTTTTTTTTTTTTTAATTTCTCTCTTCTTTTGTGGCCTACACTTTTGATAAAGAGACACATCCAAGAAGTCATTACTCTTCCAAAAATTTAAGCCAGAAGATGCAATCTCTATAGTACAATCAGGACCGCCTTACAGGAATGTTACATTTGGCAGTGGCAGTGAGCATGGACAGAGGAGAGAACTGACTTTAGAAGAGAACTGATAGGAAAAGAAGAAGGGCAAGGAAGATAATTAAGCATGATTCTCTGGTTTTGAAGTGGGTGACTGGTTGTCAATAACAGTAAAACCTTCAAAGGAAGACATCGTAAATATCTTTTTAAAAAATTAAATTAAGCATAGTATGCATGAGTGGGGTTCACAGAAGGTGAGGCACAAAAAGGTAGGTTTAAGTCGAACCCAGGAAGTTCTTAGGATGTTGTGAAGAGAGACAAGTAGGATGGTCCATTGACTAAATCTTGAGGCTCAGATTGTCTTCCAAAGAGCTGACTACAACCAAGGCCTCTTCCTGACCCAATGGAAGGGACAATACCTGAACTCAGCTTCCCATGGGCCTAGGTGCACCTCCTTCCTCAACCAGCTGGCATTTTCAGACAATCTTCTAAAGCTCTGGCATATACACTTGTACTGATTTTTGACTCTTTATTTAGTTCTCCCAAAGGCGTCCTCCCACATCCCACATGAACTATAAGACAGTAGCATAGTAGCGGGGCAGACACAAACCCATGATACATCCAGAAGCACCCTGTCCTCAGTGAGTCTCTCTAGGATATAGTGAGAGAATAGAGGACCACATGCCTTCTCTTGCTAGATGTTTTCCTAAGAAAGTCTATTTTCCATACCCATTCCCCACAACATTATGGAATTCCCCCTAACCTACCTCCCTATGGTTACCAGTTGTTTTTAATCGCTATAAGCTGACTGAAGACGTTGAACAGTGAAATTCCATAACTGAACCATTCATTAACCTGAAAGCAGTGTTAATGAGAAAGAAGCAGGAAAGTCAAGGAAATATGTCAGGAGTTGGATCAGTTTAAAAACTCTTAGAGGTCCCAAACTTTAAAAAGATTATAGTATCACCACTTCTAACTGTGGATCAAAATAAAATCAGTACTTAACTATTGAGGATGAAAGATGTGTAGTGAAATTTCAGTATATTTTACCAGATTTTCTGATAGAAAAAAATCCTGGAAAGGTTTATCGAAGTTGATCTATTTTCATCTTTATGATATCCTTGGTTGCAGTGCTTTAAGGATATGCTTGACTGCCTAATGGGTAATCCAGCCTGGGTCTAGAGGTAGTGCTTTATAGACGAAATAGGGATATTAAATATGGCAGTGACTGTGGGCATGGAAAGGGGTGAGAAATTGACCTTAAAAGGAAATTGATTGGAAAAAGAGAAGGACAAGCACAACAGAATTAAGACTCTCCAGTTGTGAAAGTAGAGGACTGGGAGTCAGTAATGGCATTATAAAAGAATCTATGAATTGGAGGAGGAAGACAGGGCAGAGAATGAAAAAAAAAGGAGAAACAGAAGGGAAAGAATAACAATAATATTATAGTTAACATTTATTGACTGCTTACAAGGTGCCAAGAACTCTTCTAAACACTTTATTTGCATTTCCTCAAATGTCTTGGCATATGATTACCCACAGGAGGACTAGTCTGCTTTACATGAATATAGTTATGGCTGAACATATGTTCTTTGCATTCCACTTGGACATATATGGAAAACTTTAACAGAAATGTATGGATATATTTCTCTGCTATATATAATGGCATTTAAACTCTTTAGAAGCCTGATTCGATTTCTCTGGTCACATGAAATATAACTCTTATCCCTAAACAGTTAATATAAGTTAAAACTGAAGAATTTGTAAATCACTGCTATGTCCAGCAGTAATCTGTTCTCAATTTCTGTCTTCAAAGAAGTAAATATTAGCTGGTATCTGTGTAAAAGAAGTGTGTCCATCTGCCTGATTGGATGGACCTCTTGACCACTAATACATACGGAGTTTTCTCTCATGATTTTATTTGTTGACACAGATAAAACCGACTCATTGTAAAGGACTTCCAGTGGATTCTGGTATCATTTTTCAGCGTTGCTTTTGTTGTTGTTTTTTTTTTTTTTTTTACTAAGCAATTGCCCCCTTGGCTTCTTTCCTATGTGTCAAGAGCACTAGACAATTAATATATCCAAATCAAATCTTCCTGCCACTGGCACATGCTTTTCTATTGGTAATGCAACAGAGTAACCCTTTCTCTTTTGATACCTTCACTACAGAAGTTGGAAAATCTAAATATAAGCATCCCCCAGTTAACATTGGAAATTTATTCCTGAAAATCTGATATTCTGGTCAAAAAATGCTAATCAGGATCTTACTTCCCATTATTTTAAATGGGGGAAATTGGAATATATTACATGTGAATACAACATCCCTAATTAGTTTCCTAAAACATAAATAAAACATACATACACAAAGTACCCACCTATATACAGATAATGAGCTAGGATATAAAATAGTAAAATTACTTCCTGATCACCAAATAACGTGGTAATTAGGAAGAATGCACAAAAACATGACAAATACGATTGCTGTCGTTAGGTATGGTAGAAGCGGTTCCAACTCACAGAGATCCTACGTATAACAGAATGAAGCACTGACCTGTCCTGCGACATTCTTACAATCATTGCTATGTTTGAGCCCATTGTTATAGCCACAACAAATACATTACAGTATGGCAAATATACATCAATAAATAAATTGGTTGAAAATAAGCAGGCAAATTTTTCAGTAAAAAGCAAGGCAATTGTTTATAATGATATATTACTCAACAAATGGGCTGGAGACTCAAAGCTTGAAGAAAGTTGAGAAGACAGGAGGGTGGGAGAGATGAAAAAGCTACTATTTGTCATTAGTTGTAGAAGATTATGGTGCTAACAAGTGGGTAGGAAAAAGGAAGTTTCAGATGATCTGGTTATTTATCATTATATAAGTCAAACTTAGTGGACTACAGCCTAATAATTCGTAATTATTTCTCATGATTCTGTGGGTTGACAGGGCTCATCTGGGTGGTTACCAC
Source organism: Loxodonta africana (assembly GCF_030014295.1). Classification (NCBI taxonomy): domain Eukaryota; kingdom Metazoa; phylum Chordata; class Mammalia; order Proboscidea; family Elephantidae; genus Loxodonta; species Loxodonta africana. The sequence goes on from NC_087355.1 coordinate 65,204,504, forward strand.
TTAGGGAATCCCATGTGGTTACAATAAGACGGTGTCTAGAGCTGAAAATTTCTGAAGGCTTTTCCCCCACATGTACATGTTTTTGTTGAGTGCTGTCAAGTCAATTCTGACTCATAGAGACCCCATGTTACAGAGTAAAGCTTCCCCATAGGGCTTCCTAGGCTCTAACCTTAACAGGAGCAGATCACGAGGTCTTTCTATGGCAAAGCAGCTGGGTAGGTTCAAACACTTAAACATTGCACCGCCAGGACTCCTTAGCACATGTCCTAGGATGGCTAGAACAGCTGGGGACTGCCAAGAATCTCTCTTTCTGAGAAGCCTCCTCAAGTGGCTAACGTCAGTCTCCACAGAGCATGATAGTCTCTGGATGGTCAGATACCCTCCATGATGCTTGCTTCCATTAGGGCAATTGTCCAAGAGGACCTAGTTAAAATTATAGGAGATGTTATAACCAAGCCTCGTGTGTTCCAGAACTTCACTTCTGCCACATTTTATTGGTTAAAGAATTCACAGAGTTCATCCGAATTCATAGGGAGGGGAACAAGACTCCTTTCAAAGAGAGGAGTAGAAACAAATTTGCAGCCATCATTAATCCGTTACACAGGCAAACCGCCAGACTCAGAGGAACTGATAAAGATTCTCTAAGGTTTTGAAGCTGCTCTAGTAATACCTGAAAAAGACTTTGAGAAATTTTCAGGAGTGGTGGTTGATGCTTTAGTGTTTAGTGTTGATACTTTCTCCTTACAGGAGAAAGTAGAACTGTCTCATAGGGTTTCCAAGGCTATAAATCTTTACAGAAGCAGACTGTCACATCTTTCTCCTGTGGAGTGGTTGGTGGGTTCGAACTGCCAATCTTTCAGTTAGCAGCCAAGCACTTAACCACTATACCACCAGGGTTCCTTTACTGTCCCATTGATCCTAAAATTTTTTGTCTGGTGTTTTTAAGACATATCAGGCTGCTTCCCAAAGAAAGTCTTCAAAACATTTTGTCATTATATTCAAGGATAAATGTACATTTGCAACCACACAGCCCATCTCACTGTAATGTCTTCTTAGCATGTTGCCAAACACATTTTAAACATAACTATACATTTTTCTGCATGTTTTGTTTAAAATATCTATTAAATTTAAGGGACATAAAGATATATATTTCTTATGTCAACCTCAGGTGAAAAATGTTTTTTTGAGATATGCTTACAGAAGAATCCTAATGAGAAAATGTTAACTAGAGAGACGTTGTCTGAGGTACTACCATACTTGCTTCTCTAGCCTCCCTGGTGGCCAGGAGTAGCCATTTGATATACCCCTGACCAGTAAACCACAGTAGTGATGTTCTGGGGCCTTCTGGGAAGATTTTACTTTCACAATGCAATGGAAAGATGTGGCAGACACTACGCTTCTTGTTCTAATCTTGAAGGCAGATGTAATACTTGGAACTGAAGCAAGTATCTTTTGAGTATGAGGTGAATATGAAGAAAAAGCCCAGGTGTTTGAAGACATACTTATGTAGCCACAGCAGCCCTGGACTGTACACCTCCAGGCCTTTATCATGTGAAATAATTTAATGTATTTATTACTGATGCCTTTAAACCATTATTATTTAGAAGCAAAAGGACTCCTTCCTAACTGAAACATAATCTTAGTCATCTAGTGCTGCTGTAACAGAAATACAGGAAGTGCATGGCTTTAACAAAGAGAAGTTTATTTTTTCACAGTAAAGTAGGCTAAAAGTCCAAGTTCAGGGCCTTAGCTCCAGCAGAGGGCTTTGTCTCTCTGTTAGTCTTCTCATCAGTCTTCCCCTGGACTAGGAGTTTTTCTGCACGGGGATCCCGGGTCCAAAGGATGCACTGTGTCCCTGGCACTGCTTTCTTGGTGGTATGAGATCTCCCTGTCTCTCTGCTTGCTTCTTTTATATCTCGAGAGATTGCCTCAAGACACAGTCCAATCTTGTAGCTTGAGTCCTTCCTCAATAACACAACTGCCGCCCATCCTTCCTCATAAACAGCATAGAGGCAGGATTTACAACATGTAGGAAAATAACACAATCATGGCCTGGCCAAATTGATACACACATTTTCGGGGGGGGACATCATTCAATCTATGACATAATCCAAAACTAGTTCTCTTCTAATGTTTATAATAATAATTTTTTTAATATTTATTGAGCATTTATTACGTTACAGACAATATTCCAAACGCTTTACACATAATCATTTTTACATGTACTCACTTGTGTATTTCCCCCAGATACCTTATGAGATTGATGTGTTACCATTATTATTCTCATTTTATTGATGAGGAAACTGAAGACAGAAATTAAGCAGCTTACCTGATGTCACAGAGGTAGTAAGTGACAATAAAATCTAGGATTTTCGCCCATCTCCAAGGCCTACTTGAATGGCACCAGCATCCACCCAGTTGAATAGGTTGAAATCTAGGAATCAGCTTGATAGAACACTCTTCCTCATCCTTATATTCACTCGTTTGCAAAATCATTCTAATTTTGACTCATTAATCCACCTACTTCTTTCTATCTTCACCACCCTGATTTAAGCTGCCATCTCTCATCCAGGCTATTGCTATTGTCTCCTATTCGATGTAGTGAAGATGAATTTTATTTTATTTAGTAGGCGTAAGAAATGTAATGTTTACTTATGTATCTAAATCAGATAGCCCTGCTCCAACATCTACCTAACTAGTACAAACTCAGTCTGCAAGTTTGAAGATCCATCCCTCCATTTTGTGTTGTACATGATTGGGGAAGCTCCCTCCTCTGTACTATCCACCGTGGTCCACCGACATCCTCCTTGCCTATTGGTTACCAGTTCTCATCAAGTCAGCTCCAACTCCTGATGACCCCATGTGTGTCAGAGTAGAACTGTGCTCCATAGGATTTTCCATGGCTGATTTTTCTGAACTAAATTGCAACAAATTTCTTCTAAGGCACCTCTGGGTGGACCCAAGGATCCAACCTTTCAGTTAGCAGCTGAGCACATTAACATTTTGCATTACCCAGGGACTCCATAGGGTCCTTTAAGGAAAGTGATGCTGCTACTTCATTGCCATAGTAACCTGGTGTTCCCAATGCCAGAACCTCAGTGATCAGTCATGACTCAGACTTGCATTCATGAGAAGCAGAGATCCAGTCATCTCTCAGGAGGTTCTTTATCAGGACCCATGCCAGTCTCCCCTCCCCACCATCAGGGAAAACTGTCTGGGCAACTCATTGGTACTTCTACCTAACCACTAAATCAATAAAATTTCTCCTCTGACACAAGAGAATATCACATAATCTCACCACCATGTGTCTTGAAAACACGATGCTGGTCCCTCCTTCCTGTTGGTGAGAGTGGGGTCAGGAAGAATTCCTTTTGTTTTGTATGGTTCCTTACTAACTCATTCTATTAAACTGGTTTACTGATTAATCTATTGTTTATATTATAGCCAGACTGATATATTTCAACACACAGCATTTTTAATACATAACATCACCATGAGTCAGAACTAACTCGACGCAACTAATAACAGCATTTTCAAAGTGCAAATAATATCATCCTTGTACTTAAAATCTTTGATGACCTTCCATTATAATAAACATTTAAAAAAATAAACAGGACCTATAAGGTCCTGGAGGGTCTGGCCCCAAGCTCCCCTCTTTCCCACCCTCCCCCTTTCTCTCTTAGTTCCTGCCACACTGGCTAGCTTCCTGATGCACACAACATGGAGATTTGGAGCATGAGGGTATCTCTTCCTCTCTACACCCTCACTGCCTTCCCCCAGGCCCTGCTAATGTCCCAGTTTGTCTAGTTAATGCCTGCTCATCGTTTAGATCTCAGCTCAAAAGATACTTTCTTAGTAAAATTCCCTGCTTTTCTATCTTCCAGGCTTTATTACCTCGCTTTGTTGAACACTCGCATCATTCCCCTCCTTGTACTTTTCTTCTTACTACTTAAAATATTTTGTAACTATATTTTTGTTTGGATGATTTGATTTTAATCTGCCTCTCCTATTAATCCATAAACTCCATGAGAGTGGGGATCATGCCTGTTTACTTTCCCTTGACTTTTCATCATCTAGCATATGTCTGGCACATAACTTTTTAGCTAATTAATAATAATAAGCTAGTGATGTGAGCCAGCTTGGCTCACAGAACTGTTCCATGGTCAAGCCTGACCTTGTTTTTGTATTTCTTGTGTTTCTCCTGTGATCTGAAACCTTCACTTTTTCCATTAGGGTCCCTATTATCAAAAATCGGTCTTAGCTTACATAAATGCTCAATGTAGGGTTTTTGAAAACCAAACCATCATATGTCAACCCCTCAAATAGTAATGCAACACGTTGTATTACTCGAAATTGCATGTTTTGTGTCTATCATCTCTCTCCTCGTATGTCTGCAGGGAAAAATAATCTTTGCTCCAATGATGTGCTCTCTCGAAGGAAATGGTTTTAAAGACCCTCTGGTGGGAAGAGTCTGTTCTTGCTTAGAGACTGAACCAGGCACATATATACTCCATTTGGGCAAAAATTATGACACTTACCGTGCCGCATCATTAAATCCTCCCAAGGCAACAGTAGCTCTTAGCATTGCTGTTTAATCACTTCATGCCCAAAAAAGTGTGGATTACACAATATTTTTACAATTCTATGGTAACCTAATGAGTCATCCACCATTCTAGGCCAGCGTATTTGTGTCCATGTTCAGGGCATAATGTCATCAGGTCCAGGATGGTGGCACTGACAGATGCTTACAAACTTTCTTTTTCTAGAATTCATGATAACCACACACGACATTTATCCTACTCATTGAATTGACAAATTTAAGCCTTACAACATACTTTTATGATGTGTTATGATTTTCACATTTTAAAATTATTTCAAATTGATTGCCATTAAGGAGACAAGAATTGTTATGACATCTTCAAAAGATCTTAATCTTGTCAATAAATTATTTCCAATTTATGCTGTAGAAAGAGTAAGTTCTGGTACATTTTCTCTCATGTGATGATTTGATGAGTTGTGAACACAGATGCTCTTTCTTTTACATGTATATCCTATTGATTTCCTGATATATTGTCAGTCATTTCCTATTCTGAAACTTGGTATTTTCAATAAATGTGTATGTTCATCCCCTATTTCACCTACAGTAGTAGAATGCAGCAGTTTTATCACATTATTCCCTTGAGCTGTTAAGAATAAAGTTTCTGATATTCTAATCCACTCACTGTCCCTTAATTTTTTTCTCTACCATGCATTAGCAAACCCAGTGTGTTGTCTGTCCATCTATTTTTTTGTTTGGTAGAAACACCAAAAATGATGTAATTACTTCTTTTAAAATGCTAAAATACAGTTGAGAATACAGCAAGTAACACAAGATAACAATACATAATTTAGAACCCAATTTGGTGGAACCACAATGAGTACTAGAGAAGTTCAGAGGAGAAAAAGCTCAAAGAGATTTGGAGATTATGAAGAGAAATAAGTGAGCCTTAAATGAACCTAAAAAGGAATAGAGAGTGTAACATTTACCTAAAGAGTTATGAGAGGGACGATGGAAATTCCCACTGAAATAAACAGTGGGAATACAAGTACAGAAGTACAAAGAGAAAAGTGTGATCATGAGGCAATGAGATGGGATAAGAAGATGAAATGGCAATCATTATTGGGATTGAATTTATAAAAGCAGCATTTGGCTAAATTTTACTAAACAGCAAATATTAAATGCCATTTCCACTAATGTTTTCTGTGTGATTATTTAGGAAGAAAATGGACAGTGAAGTCAAGCCAGAAAAATCTGATTTGAAATCTAAGATCTATCACTTTCTGGATATGTAACCTTAGGTGATTACTTAAATTCTCTGAGCATCAGTTTTCTTATTTGTAAACAGGAGAAAATGCCCTATGAGTTTATTGTAATTATTATAAACCCACCCAAACCCAGTTATACAAGATAATATATGCAAAAGGCAAAAGAGTACATTGAACATAGTTATTGTTGTTAATGTTAGGTACCATCAAATTGGTTCCAACTCAGAGTGACCTTATGTATAACAGAACTAAATGTTACCTGGTGCTGCACCATCCTCACATTCACTGTTATGTTTGAGCCCATTGTTGCAGGCACCGATTAAATCCACCTCTTTAGGGTCTTCCTCTTTTTCTCTGACCCTCTACTTTAACAAAACATTGTGTCCCTCTCCAGAGATTGGTCCCACCTGATAACATCTCCAAAGTACATGAGATGAAGTCTCACTATCCTCACTTCTAAGGAGCATTCTGGCTGTACTTCTTCCAGGACAGATTTGTTTATTCTTCTGGCAGTCCATGGTACATTCTATATTTTTCACCAACACTATAATTCAAATGTGTCAATTCTTCTTCAGCCTTTCTTTTCCATTGTTTAGCTTCTCATTCATATGAGGTGACTGAAAATCTCAGGTCTTGGGTCAGGCTCACGTTAGTCCTCAAAGTGATATGTTTGGTTTTTAATGAGGTCTTTTGCAGCAGATTTGCCCAGTGCAATATGTCATTCGATTTCCTGAATGCTGTTTCCATGGGAGTTGATTGTGGATCCAAGTAAAATGAAATCCTTGACAACTTCAATCTTTTCTCCATCTATCATGATGTTAGGAAACCCTGGTGGTGTAGTGGTTAAGTGCTACGGCTGCTAACAAAAGGGTTGGCAGTTCAAATCTGCCAGGTGCTCCTTGGAAACTCTATGGGGCAGTTCTACTCTGTCCTATAGGGTCACTCTGAGTTGGAATTGACTCGACGGCACTGGGTTTGGTTGCTTATTGGTCCAGTAGTGAGGATTTTTGTTTCGTTTATGTTGAGGTGTAATCCATACTGAAGCCTATAATCTTTGATCTTCATCAGTAAGTGCTTCAAGTCATCTTCACTTTCAACAAGCAAGGCTATGTAATCTGCATATCTAGGCTGTTAATGAGTCTTCCTCCAATCCTGATGTCCCATTTTTCTTCTATACTCCAGATTCTCCGAATATTTGCTAGCATACAGATTGAATAAATATTGTGAAAGGATACTATCCTGATGCACACCTTTCTTGATTTTAAACCCCACAGTATTCCCTTGCCCTATTGGAACGACTGCACAATTACAAGTTCTAGTATTTCCATCTTTTGCAATGTTCTCTGTAATTTGTTACGATCCACACAGTTGAATGCCACTGGGTAGTGAATAAATCACAGGTTGTTGTTGTTAGGTGCCATTGAGTCAGTTCTTGCACAACAGAATGAAACACTGCCTGGTCCTGAGCCATCCTCATGATTGTTGCTATGCTTGAGCTCATTGTTGCAGCCACTAGTCAGTCCATCTCACTGAGGTTTTTCATCTTTTTTTTTTTTTAACAAGTTTTATTAAGCTTCATGTGAACGTTTACAAATCCAATCAGTCTGTCACATATAAGTTTACATACATCTCACTCCCTACTCCCACTTGCTCTCCCCCTCTTGAGTCAGCCCTTTCAGTCTCTCCTTTGTTGACAATTTTGCCGGCTTCCCTCTCTCTCTATCCTGCCATCCCCCCTCCAGACAAGAGTTGCCAACACAATCTCAAGTGTCCACCTGATATAATTAGCTCACTCTTCATCAGCGTCTCTCTCCCACCCGCTGACCAGTCCCTTTCATTTCTGTTGAGTTGTCTTCGGGGATGGTTCCTGTCCTGTGTCAACTGAAAGTCTGGGGAGCATGGCCGCCGGGATTCCTCCAGTCTCAGTCAGACCATTAAGTTTGGTCTTTTTATGAGAATTTGGGGTCTGTATCCCACTGATCTCCTGCTCCCTCAGGGGTTCTCTGTTATGCTCCCTGTCAGGGCAGTCATCGATTGTGGCCGGGCACCAACTAGTTCTTCTGGTCTCAGGATGATGTAGGTCTCTGGTTCATGTGGCCCTTTCTGTCTCTTGGGCTCTTAGTTGTCGTGTGGCCTTGGTATTCTTCATTTTCCTTTGCTCCAGGTGGGTTGAGACCAATTGCTGCATCTTAGATGGCCGCTTGTTAGCATTTAAGACCCCAGACGCCACATTTCAAAGTGGGATGCAGAATGATTTCATAATAGAATTATTTTGCCAATTGATTTAGAAGTCCCCGCAAACCATGTTCCCCAGACCCCCACACTTGCTCCGCTGACCTTTGAAGCATTCATTTTATCCCGGAAACTTCTTTGCTTTTGGTCCAGTCCAATTGAGCTGACCTTCCTTGTATTGAGTGTTGTCTTTCCCTTCACCTAAAGCAGTTCTTATCTACTGATTAATCAATAAAAAACCCTCTCCCACCCTCCCTCCCTCCCCTCCTCGTAACCACAAAAGTATGTGTTCTTCTCAGGTTTACTATTTCTCAAGATCTTATAATAGTGGTCTTATACAATATTTGTCCTTTTGCCTCTGAGTCATTTCGCTCAGCATAATGCCTTCCAGGTTCCTCCATGTTATGAAATGTTTCACAGATTTGTCACTGTTCTTTATCGATGCGTAGTATTCCATTGTGTGAATATACCACAATTTATTTACCCATTCATCCATTGATGGACACCTTGGTTGCTTCCAACTTTTTGCTATTGTAAACAGAGCTGCAATAAACATGGGTGTGCATGTGTCTGTTTGTATGAAGGCTCTTGTATCTCTAGGGTATATTCCTAGGAGTGGGATTTCTGGGTTGTATGGTAGTTCTATTTCTAACTGTTTAAGATAACGCCAGATAGATTTCCAAAGTGGTTCTACCATTTTACATTCCCACCAGCAGTGTATGAGAGTTCCAATCTCTCCACAGCCTCTCCAACATTTAGTATTTTGTGTTTTTTGGATTAATGCCAGCCTTGCTGGTGTGAGATGGAATCTCATCGTAGTTTTAATTTGCATTTCTCTAATGGCTAATGATCGAGAGCATTTTCTCATGTATCTGTTGGCTGCCTGAATATCTTCTTTAGTGAAATGTGTGTTCATATCCTTTGCCCACTTCTTGATTGGGTTGTTTGTCTTTTTGTGGTTGAGTTTTGACAGAATCATGTAGATTTTAGAGATCAGGCGCTGGTCGGAGATGTCATAGCTGAAAATTCTTTCCCAGTCTGTAGGTGGTCTTTTTACTCTTTTGGTGAAGTCTTTAGATGAGCATAGATGTTTGATTTTTAGGAGCTCCCAGTTATCTGGTTTCTCTTTGTCATTTTTGGTAATGTTTTGTATTCTGTTTATACCTTGTATTAGGGCTCCTAGGGTTGTCCCAATTTTTTCTCCCATGATCTTTATCGTTTTAGTCTTTATGTTTAGGTCTTTGATCCACTTGGAGTTAGTTTTTGTGCATGGTGTGAGGTATGGGTCCTGTTTCATTTTTTTGCAAAGGGATATCCAGTTATGCCAGCACCATTTGTTAAAAAGGCTATCTTTTCCCCAGTTAATTGACACTGGTCCTTTGTCAAATATCAGCTGCTCGTACATGGATGGATCTATGTCTGGGTTCTCAGTTCTGTTCCATTGGTCTATGTGTCTGTTGTTGTACCAATACCAGGCTGTTTTGACTACTGTGGCTGTATAATAGGTTCTGAAATCAGGTAGAGTGAGGCCTCCCACTTTCTTCTTCTTTTTCAGTAGTGCTTTGCTTATCCGGGGGTTCTTTCCCTTCCATATGAAATTGGTGATTTGTTTCTCTATCCCCTTAAAATATGACATTGGAATTTGGATCGGAAGTGTGTTAAATGTATAGATGGCTTTTGGTAGAATAGACATTTTTACTATGTTAAGTCTTCCTATCCATGAGCAGGGTATGTTTTTCCACTTAAGTATGTCCTTTTGAATTTCTTCTAGTAGAGCTTTGTAGTTTTCTTTGTATAGGTCTTTTACATCTTTGGTAAGATTTATTCCTAAGTATCTTATCTTCTTGGGGGCTACTGTGAATGGTACTGATTTGGTTATTTCCTCTTCGGTGTTCTTTTTGTTGATGTAGAGGAATCCAAGTGATTTTTGTATGTTTATTTTGTAACCTGAGACTCTGCCAAACTCTTCTATTAGTTTCAGTAGTTTTCTGGGGGATTCCTTAGGGTTTTCTGTGTATATAATCATGTCATCCACAAATAGTCATAACTTTACTTCTTCCTTGCCAATCCGGATACCTTTTATTTCTTTGTCTAGCCTAATTGCCCTGGCTAAGACTTCCAACACGATGTTGAATAAGAGCGGTGATAAAGGACATCCTTGTCTGGTTCCCGTTCTCAAGGGAAATGCTTTCAGGTTCTCTCCATTTAGAGTGATACTGGCTGTTGGCTTTGCATAGATGCCCTTTATTATGTTGAGGAATTTTCCTTCAATTCCTATTTTGGTAAGAGTTTTTATCATAAATGGGTGTTGGACTTTGTCAAATGCCTTTTCTGCATCAATTGATAAGATCATGTGGTTTTTGTCTTTTGTTTTATTTATGTGATGGATTACATTAATGGTTTTTCTGATATTAAACCAGCCTTGCATACCTGGTATAAATCCCACTTGATCAGGGTGAATTATTTTTTTGATGTGTTGTTGGATTCTATTGGCTAGAATTTTGTTGAGGATTTTTGCATCTATGTTCATGAGGGATATAGGTCTGTAATTTTCTTTTTTTGTAATGTCTTTACCTGGTTTTGGTATCAGGGAGATGGTGGCTTCATAGAATGAGTTGGGTAGTATTCCGTCATTTTCTATGCTTTGGAATACCTTTAGTAGTAGTGGTGTTAACTCTTCTCTGAAAGTTTGGTAGAACTCTGCAGTGAAGCCCTCCGGGCCAGGGCTTTTTTTTGTTGGGAGTTTTTTGATTACCGTTTCAATCTCTTTTTTTGTTATGGGTCTATTTAGTTGTTCTACTTCTGAATGTGTTAGTTTAGGTAGGTAGTGTTTTTCTAGGAATTCATCCGTTTCTTCTAGGTTTTCAAATTTGTTAGAGTACAATTTTTCATAATAATCTGAAATGATTCTTTTAATTTCATTTGGTTCTGTTGTGATGTGGTCCTTCTCATTTCTTATTCGGGTTATTTGTTTCCTTTCCTGTATTTCTTTAGTCAGTCTAGCCAATGGTTTATCAATTTTGTTAATTTTTTCAAAGAACCAGCTTTTGGCTTTGTTAATTCTTTCAATTGTTTTTCTGTTCTCTAATTCATTTAGTTCAGCTCTAATTTTTATTATTTGTTTTCTTCTGGTGCCTGATGGATTCTTTTGTTGCTCAGTTTCTATTTGTTCAAGTTGTAGGGACAGTTCTCTGCTTTTGGCTCTTTCTTCTTTTTGTATGTGTGCATTTATCGATATAAATTGGCCTCTGAGCACTGCTTTTGCTGTGTCCCTGAGGTTTTGATAGGAAGTGTTTTCATTCTCGTTGCTTTCTATGAATTTCCTTATTCCCTCCTTAATGTCTTCTATAACCCAGTCTTTTTTCAGAAGGGTGTTGTTCATTTTCCAAGTATTTGATTTCTTTTCCCTAGTTTTTCTGTTATTGATCTCTAGTTTTATTGCCTTGTGGTCTGAGAAGATGCTTTGTAATATTTCGATGTTTTGGACTCTGCAAAGGTTTGTTTTATGACCTAATATGTGGTCTATTCTAGAGAATGTTCCATGTGCGCTAGAAAAAAAAGTATATTTTGCAGCAGTTGGGTGGAGAGTTCTGTATAAGTCAATGAGGTCAAGTTGGTTGATTGTTGTAATTAGATCTTCCGTGTCTCTGTTGAGCTTCTTACTGGATGTCCTGTCCTTCTCTGAAAGTGGTGTGTTGAAGTCTCCTACTATAATTGTGGAGGTATCTATCTCGCTTTTCAATTCTGTTAAAATTTGATTTATGTATCTTGCAGCCCTGTCATTGGGTGCATAAACATTTAATATGGTTATGTCTTCCTGATCAATTGTTCCTTTTATCATTATATAGTGTCCTTCTTTATCTTTTGTGGCGGATTTAAGTCTAAAGTCTATTTTGTCAGAAATTAATATTGCTACTCCTCTTCCTTTTTGCTTATTGTTTGCTTGATATACTCTTTTCCATCCTTTGAGTTTTAGTTTGTTTGTGTCTCTAAGTCTAAGGTGTGTCTCTTGTAGGCAGCATATAGATGGATCGTGTTTCTTTATTCAGTCTGTGACTCTCTGTCTCTTTATTGGTGCATTTAGTCCATTTACATTCAGGGTAATTATAGATAAATAAGTTTTTAGTGCTGTCATTTTGATGCCTTTTTATGTGTGTTGTTGACAATTTCATTTTTCCACATACTTTTTTGTGCTGAGGCGTTTTTCTTAGTAAATTGTGAGATCCTCATTTTCATAGTGCTTGACTTTATGTTAGTTGAGTCTTAACGTTTTTCTTGGTTTTTATCTTGAGTTATAGAGTTGTTATACCTTTTTGTGGTTACCTTATTATTTACCCCTATTTTTCTAAGTAAAAACCTAACTTGTATTGTTCTATATCGCCTTGTATCACTCTCCATATGGCAGTTCAATGCCTCCTGTATTTAGTCCCTCTTTTTGATTATTGTGATCTTTTACCTATTGACTTCCATGATTCCCTGTTATGTGTATTTTTTTTTAATTAATCTTAATTTGTTTGTTTTTGTGATTTCCCTATTTGAGTTGATATCAGGATGTTCTGTTTTGTGACCTTGTGTTGTGCTGATATCTGATATTATTGGTTCTCTGACCAAACAATATCCTTTAGTATTTCTTGTAGCTTTGGTTTGGTTTTTGCAAATTCTCTAAACTTGTGTTTGTCTGTAAATATCTTAATTTCGCCCTCATATTTCAGAGAGAGTTTTGCTGGATATATGATCCTTGGCTGGCAGTTTTTCTCCTTCAGTGTTCTGTATATGTCATCCCATTCCCTTCTTGCCTGCATGGTTTCTGCTGAGTAGTCAGAACATATTCTTACTGATTCTCCCTTGAAGGAAACCTTTCTTTTCTCCCTGGCTGCTTTTAAAATTTTCTCTTTATCTTTGGTTTTGGTGAGTTTGATGATAATATGTCTTGGTGTTTTTCTTTTTGGATCAATCTTAAATGGGGTTCGATGAGCATCTTGGATAGATATCCTTTCGTCTTTCATGATGTCAGGGAAGTTTTCTGTCAGGAGTTCTTCAACTATTTTCTCTGTGTTTTCTGTCCCCCCTCCCTGTTCTGGGACTCCAATCACCCGCAGGTTATCCTTCTTGATAGAGTCCCACATAATTCTTAGGGTTTCTTCATTTTTTTTAATTCTTTTATCTGATTTTTTTTCAGCTATGTTGGTGTTGATTCCCTGGTCCTCCAGATGTCCCAGTCTGCATTCTAATTGCTCGAGTCTGCTCTTCTGACTTCCTAGTGCGTTGTCTAATTCTGTTATTTTATTGTTAATCTTTTGGATTTCTACATGTTGTCTCTCTATGGATTCTTGCAACTTATTAATTTTTCCAGTATGTTCTTGAATAATCTTTTTGAGTTCTTCAACAGTTTTATCAGTGTGTTCCTTGGCTTTGTCTGCAGTTATCCTAATTTCATTTGTGATATCATTAAGCATTCTGTAAATTAGTTTTTTATATTCTGTATCTGATAATTCCAAGATTGTATCTTCATTTGGGAAAGATTTTGATTCTTTTGTTTGGGGGGTTGGAGAAGCTGTCATGGTCTGCTTCTTTAAGTGGTTTGATATGGATTGTTGTCTCCGAGCCATCACTGGGAAACTAGTTTTTCCAGAAAATCTGCTAAAAAAAAAATGCAGTCAGATCCCTTTCAGAGTTCTCCCTCTGGCTCAGGCTATTCAGATGTTAATGAAGCCACCTGGGGAGGGTGGGGGAGGGAACAGAGAGATAGGAGAGTAGCACCTCAGAATATAGCCAGAGTTGCTTGTCTTGCTTGGAATGACTATTATATGTGAGACTCCCGCGGGGCGCGTCGCCTATGTGTGCTGGCTGTGTGGAGATTGCCCCCGGCGGGTCTGGCCCACTGGAGTCACGGTCAGATCCTCCGCTTCCAGCCCCACGCCCAGCGTCAAGGCTCCCCTACTGGGACGGTGCACTCTCGACTCCAAAATCAGTCGCTGCCTCCCGGGGACTTCTCGTCCCTGCAGCCGCGTGGCCGTGCCGCCTCGAGAAGCAGTTGGGCCTCCTGCCGGGGTTAGTTCAGATGGGTGGAGCAGGTCCCCGTCCTTGTGCCGTGACTGAGTGTCCCGGCTGGGAAGCTGTTCTCCCCTCTCCAATACCAGTCACTGCCTCCCAGGGACTTCTCCTACCGGCTGCATCCCACGCCGCCCGCGCAACCTGGCTGGTCCCCTTCCTGGGGTTAGTTCAGGGGGGTGGAGCAACTCTCCGTGTTTATGCCGTACCTGCGTCCAGTCCAAATCCCTGCGGGACGGTTCCCCGGCTCGGACGCTGCTCTTTCTGCTCCAAGACCTGTCACTGCCTCCCGGGGACTTCTCCTACCGGCTGCGTCCCACGCAGCCCGTGGAACCGGCTGGTCCCCCTCCCGGGGTTAGTTCAGGTGGGTAGGGCCGCTCTCTGTGCTTGTGCTGTACCTGACTGGTACGCTGGCTCCAGGCTCTGGAAACAATCGCTGCTTCCCCGTATTAGTTCGTTCTCCGTCTCTAAATCTGTGTTTGTTGTTCAGGGTTCGTAGATTGTTATGTATGTGATCGATTCACTTGTTTTTCCATGTCTTTGTTGTAAGAGGGATCCGAGGTAGCGTCTGCCTAGTCCGCCATCTTGGCTCCGCCCCTGTTTTTCATCTTTTTTTGCTGACCCTTTATTTTACCAAGTATGACGTTCTTTTCCAGGGACGGGTCCCTACTGACGATATGTCCAAAGTATGTGAGGCGTAGTCTCGCCCCACCTTGCTTCTAAGGAGTATTCTGGTTGTACTTTTTCCAAAATAGATTTGTTCATTCTTTTGGCAGTCCACGGTATATTCAATATTCTTCCCCAGCATCACAATTCAAAGGTGTCAATTCTTTTTCAGTTTTCCTTATTTGTTGTCCAACTTTCACATGCATATGAGGAGATTGAAAATATCATGGCTCGGGTAAGATACACCTTAGTCCTCAAGGTGACATCTTTACTTTTTAACACTTTAAAAAGGTCTTTTGCAGCATGTTTGCCCAGTGCAATGCATCTTTTGATTTTTTGACTGCTGCTTTCATGGGTATTGATTGTGGATCCAAGTAAAATGAAATCCTTTTGACAACCTCAGTCTTTTCTCCTTTTACCACCTTGTTGCTTACTGGTCCATTTGTGAGGATTTTGTTTTCTTCATGTTGAGGTGTGATCCATACTGAAGGCTTGGTCCCTTTGTGAATATTTTTGTTTTCTTAATGTTGAGGTGTAATCCGTACTCAAGGCTGTGGTCTTTGATCTTCATCAGTAAGTGTTTCAAGTCCTCTTCACTTTCAGCAAGCAAGATTGTGTCATCTGCATAACGCAGGTTGTTAATGAATCTTCCTCCAATCCTAATGCCCTGTTCTTCTTCATATAGTCCAGCTTCTCCTTTTATTTGCTCAGCATACAGATTGAATAGGTATGCTGAAAGGATACAACCCTGAGGCACATCTGTCCTGACTTTAAACCATGCAGTACCCCCTGGTTCTGTTCGAATAAGGGTTAGGACTTCTTGATCCATGTACACATGCCTCATGAGCACAAATTAATTGTTCTGGAATTCCCATTCTCTGCAATATTATCCATAATTTTTTATGATCCACACAGTTGAATGCCTTACCATAGTCAATAGAACACAGGTAAACATCTTTCTGGTATTCTGTGCTTTCAGCCAGGATCCATCTGACATCAGCAATGATATCCCTGGTTCCATGTCCTCTTCTAAAGATTTCTGGTAGTTCCCTGTCGATATACTGCTGCAGCTGCTTTTGAATGATCTTCAGCAAAATTTTGCTTGCTTATGATATTAATGATATTATTTGATAGCTTCTGCATTCGGTTGGACCAACTTTCTTGGGAATAGGCATAAATATGGATCTCTTCTGGTCGGTTGGCCAGGAAGCTGTCTTCCAAATTTCTTGGCATAGATGGCTGAGCACTGCCAGTGCTGCATCCATTTGTTGAAACATCTCGATTAGTATTCCATCAATTCCCAGAGCCTTGTTTTTCACCAACGCCTTCAGTGCAGCTTGAACTTTTTCCTGCAGTACCATCGATTCCTGACCACAGGTAAGCACTCTTCTTATATCTCTTTGACGAATTCCCAGAACACAGAAGAGTTCCTGGGCACATAGTAAGTCCCCAATAAGTTTTAATTAATTGAATGAATTATTATTTCTAAAACTCTTCCCACTTTCCTCAGCCTTTTATTCATTAAGATTCATCTTTGTTTAGCAGGTGAAAGAGTAAAGATGGCTCAAACAGAAAATCTCATCTAGTAATAAAACAAATAAAAATTAAAAGAATGTTAGCTGATAGTGTCATCTCCATATGTGAGCTTCACATGCTCAGTAAACCGTTCATAAACAGGTAGCTAAATAACAAATGCGACTGTTTGTGATTACATATACTACTAGGAGATGATTGTGGCTCTAACATATATCTGCTAAACTCCGTAAATTCCATAGAAATGTCTGATAACTAAGAAGGGAAAATACTGCCTCCCAGACTCCCCATAACACATACAAATAGTTTTTTTTTTTTTTAAATAGATGTATTTCAATATTAACCATAAGCTTCCAGATCGTTCCTTGGTTCATGGGACTAGTAAATATTTTTTAAGAGAATAGTCAAGTTAATTCTTCCTATATAGTAAACTAAAGCTATATTTTTAGCAATATTTTATCATTTGGATTCAAAATATCCAAAGAGATATAGTCTGAAATATAGAAATCATGTCACTCTGCTTTCACATATATTACCGTGGTAAAAAGACAGCCTACAAATGCACGATAAATTGATGAATAAATCTGGTAACTAAATCAGCTTCCTTCATTTCAAATATCATTGCAAAGAGGGCCAGATGGTGAATTGAAAATCTGCCTGAGTATTGACTTTTAATGAAAACACTTACATGCTCTTCAGGGCCATAATTAGTATAGCTTCTCCACTCTCTTCCCTTGATGCTAGGACCTTGTTAGACTGACCTTTTATGTCAATAAAACCAGCTTGAAGTTCACATGCAAACACATTCATAATAAGCAACCTCCCTAGTTAGTTAGGAAGGTTAATCAAGGTAAAGCCCTTGGTAGATGAAGGATATTTATTTCTAAATTGAACAGTCTTCTTGATATTAAGGTTTGAAGGAAAAAAAAAAATATTTGCTAACCCTATAAAATTGAATTACCATCAAGCAAGGAGCAAAGGAAGTGGTTCTGCATATTTCATACATGAAAAGGAAATATTTAGTATTCATTCACTCACAAGTCCTGTTTCGGACTTTGTACTTATACAATTAGAGGGAAAAAAAAAGGTTAAATTAATGCACTACCAGTCTAATGGTTTGCCTCATACTTTTCCTGGAGCCCATTTTTCACTGTTCTGAAAAAATAAAAAGAACATGCAGGACATAGGATAGCAATACTCAGATTTTATGCTTTATGAAAACCTCATCTGAACAGCTGGTATTCAGAGCTGTTGGAGAAAGATGGACATCTGTTATACAGATATCTTGTTTTTACCAATATTAGTTTTCTTAAAATTGTGATATGGATTGGGGTATCCATCTGTCTGTGTTCTTGGTGCGCATACAAGCATTGTAGCTTTCAGAGTTTTATTCCCAATATTTACTTTAAAAAAGAAAAAAACAAAATGAGAAGGAGCTAAAAAGCTAGCAGCAGGTCTAGTATACCACAGATAAGATCAAGAAAACTTGCATTTAGTGCAGAAGAAGATATTTCACAGATAATGGTATTAAAACCACCAACTTGTTTTCTCATTTTTAGGATCTCATAAAATCGTATTTGGTATAATCCTTTATCTAACTGAATATTTTTTAACATACTGCTTGTGTCTTTTGACATCTACTTTATCCAGAAATTTATTTATTGTCTTATATACATTTTTTCTTTTACCTGCATCATTAGCAATTGAAGCGGGCAATCTTCTGGAAGGTATTTTAAAAAGAGAATTTAGCAATCTTAACCAATGCCTTCTGAGAATGCTCAGTATTGATTGGTATTTTGCCAAATTTACATCAGAGAATTCTGTAACAAAACTATAATAGAAGAATCAAATGAGTGTTATGACAATAGCGGTATAAAATCAAAGAAGTGGGCATTGACTCTAATGGGAAGAATCTGCAAAGACTTCATAGAAAAAGTGAAGCTTAAGGTGGACTTAGACAACAAAACAAAGTGACACATGGCAGTGAGGATGGAATGAGAAAAATCATGTCAGATAGAAAAATATGTAGTTTCTCTGCCTGTAGTTGCTCAAAACTGTATTGTGTGTCTACTGCTCATCCCATAGCACCCTGCCAGGTAATGGCAGAATGGGAATAGAAAACATCATCTATGACTTGAAGTTGTTTGATGACTGGTTGAAGGAAAAGATTTTGTATCTATTTATAGAGATACACAGACAAATGAATTGGTGTAAGTGCTGGGTGGGTATGTTCTATCCTAGGAAAGTTCAAGAAAGAGAATTTCAGCTTGATCCTAAAGCAAATATATTGGATTTAATCAGTAGCAAGGAGTCACTGGGAGGTTGGTGATATTAAATGGAGGAGATATTATATATGGAATAAAGGAAGTAGATGGTATGTGGCATATGGGCCCAGATAACATGGTCATTACAATCATGAGCTCTGAGGTCGACTAGACTATTTCAAAAACCAGCTTCTACTGCATGTGACTTAGGGAAAAATGTTTCATGAGATATGGTCTATTGTGGAAAATGTTTCATGTATATTTGTGAAGAGTGTGTATTTTCAAACTTTATGAAAATTAAATTATGGAAAGAATTCAGAACAAGTAGCACATCACAAGTACTCAAGAAAAATTATTTATTAGTATTATCATTATTGGCATACAAGATAGGTTTGTAGAATAAATAAAAGAATGAAAGACTATGTGAATTAATGGTAGTAAAGGGATGTAAAGAGACAATCCTATACTGAGTTGAAACAACCCCTATTACAGCCTAGCTTGACCTGTTTGGGGTTATCCTTTTATTATTTAGGCTCTGTGAAGATAGAGAAGAGCTAGGGTCAGCTGTAGGGTGGTTAAAAGCAAGCCCTTTAGAATTGGAGATATCTGCATTTGCATTCTAAAAAAAAAAAACTTTCGAGTTGTTCATCCTTAATACTGTCAGGCTTTGTAAACTAATTTAAGCCTTAGCTTCTTCAGCATAGGAATGACAAGGGGGATATTGCACTACAGGAAGAAAACTGTATTTAACCAGGCCTGAAACGATGAAGTTGAGGGCAATAATAGCAGTTGTAGAAAAGAACAGGAGATATAAAAAGTACGTTAAAGGATGAATTGTCTGGAGTTGTTCCCTAAATTAACTATAGGAATTAAAGAATAAGATATCTGTGAATTCCAATTAGTAGCAAAACAAAGCACCACTGACTCAATTTTAGTCAATAATGACCTCAAATATTTAAAAGATTTTCATAATAATTTATAAAGGATTTTCCCATATATTACTTTATTTTATTTTCATAGTACTTTATAATGTGGATTTTATTTTTATTCTTATTTTATATTTAAGAGAACAAAGATTCCCAAAGAGGAATGTATCTTACCCAGTAAGTGGCAGAATCAAAAATCTCATTCTTGTTTCTGATTTGAAATTCCATGGTATTTCCATTATATTATTGCTTTTCTGGAAACTAGGTTGTCTCTAAAGACTTGTCTGTGTAAATCAATCATTATGAAGCAGTTGATGGGTTTTCCAATGTTGAAAATTGAATTTGACCAATTGACTTTTTCAGTCACTTCTGACTCTAATTCAGTAATACTGTGAATCCCATGGGGTCAGTCTGGGTTGACTCATGGAAACAACTGAGCTCAGGGATTGTCCACAGTTTCGAGGCATCTTTTTGGAAACAAGTTGGGGGTCGTTTATTTGTTTTAAACTGGCACAATTTGTTTGACCTTCATGCAGTTATAAACCAGATGAGAACAGACGATGATGAGAATGTTGTCTAGCACAGTGGTTCTCAAAGTGTGGTCTGACCAGCAGCATCAACAACCCTTGGTAACATGTTAGACATGCAAATTGTCAAGCCCCATCCCAGGCCTACTGGATCGGACACTCTGTGTTGAGAGCCAACAATCTGTGTTTTAACAAGTTTTCCAGGTGATTGTGATGCACATTAAGTTTGAGGATGCCCGGTAGAACAGAATATCTTACACAAGCATTGATTTCATGGCATAATTCATGTTGTATTCCTCTTGGCATTTAGGTTATTTAGAGTATGATAAAAAAAATAGTTGCCTAAAATGGTTAATAAATCAATAAAGGAAGGATCAGACACAGTAGGCACTGGCACTATCTGTAGGCTTAAAACTCATATATACATTTATTTTCATATATGAAGTTTATAGAATATCATTTCCCACCTTGACAACATTTTAAAAATATTTACTTTGGCAATTGTCAATGTATTACCTCTGGATGTCAACAACTGACACATGTATGTACTAAGTGTGATCAAAAAGTGAAAAGATAATACATAGTATTAGTGATACATAGTCATCTAATATACTTTAAAGGGGCCTTTGAAAGTGATTAAGACAGCTAAAGCTGATTCCCTAAATCTAGTCTCCACAGGTGTTTCCCCAATGAACCTCCTTTCTCTTGAACGCTTGGCACCGTGTGCCATCTTTGCTTCTTGAAAGGTTGTGAAACACCACTCAACTGGGAAACTGCCTCCCTGGACCATGATGCCACACTGGTGGGATCCCCAGGCTTTTTGTTTTGTTTTGTTCTGTTCTGTCCTATTTCGTTTGTTTGTTTGTTTGTTTTCTTTTCTTTTCACGGCTTAGGAGCCACTTCCAGCCAGGCTGTACTGTGAGGCTTGGGAGCCACTTCTCCCATCTGTGCTGCTGTGTCAGTGGGATTTCTGAGGTCGTATTTTTCTCTTTCTTCATTTCTCAGTTTCTCATCTCTCTATACTCACCTTCTTTTCCTGTCCCCTGAATACCTGGCTCTGTGTGATATCTCTACCCCTTCTAGCCAGGCTGTACTGCATGGCCTGGGAGCCACTTCCCCGGGCTTCACAGGCACACCAATGGGATCCCTGGGGGCTATGTTTTTCATCTTTTTTCCCCCTAATTTTTATTTATTTATTTTTATTTTTCCCTTTTTCTTTTTGTTTTTCTCCATTTCTCAGTTTTTCATCTCTCCATTTGAACCAAAAACTCCCTTAGCACTTCTTTTTGTTTGCTTGTTTTTGTTTTTGGCCGTTGTTTCTCTATCCTCTTTCTCCTCTTTCACATACCCATCTTAGCTCCACACATGACAACCTCCACCTCCTCCTGCCTACTGTGTACTAAATATCGCACTCCCAAGCAGCACAGGCACAGCCTACTGGAACCTGCCCTTCACTGATACCCAGCCTGCCTTGTCAGCCCTGGCGCATACCACAAACAACCCATCTTAGCCCCTCCCCTTCAGCTGGATCTGGCCCTGCCCATTGGACAAGGAAGTGAAAAGTATTGTAGAAACAGACAAGCAAACAACAAAGAATGCACAGTCCCCCTGCTCACATAACCAAAAAAAAAAAAAAAAAGCAGGATGAAACAAACAAATCTACAATCAATAAATGAAGAAAATAACTACTGAATGTTCCAAAGACGGCAGACAATACCAAAACGTATTAAAAATCAGGACAGGATAGTTCCAGTAAGGATCCAAAATAAAACACCAGATGACCTTTCAGTAGAAGAAAAGGCAGTAGAACTACCTGAAATGAATTTGAAGTGTCTAATATTCAGAGTTATCCAAGAGTTGAATCGAAAAGCACACAAACACGAGAAAAGAATAGACAAAATCATGGAAAGGACAGACAAATTCATGGAAAATACAGACAAAGAAATGGAAGAATTCAGGAAGATAATACAGGAACAAAGTGCCAAAGTAAATTCACAATACAGAAATCATACAAAAACAACAACTAGAAATCCAAAAGATAAAAAACAAGATTTCAGAAATGGGCAATGTCAAGAAGGACTGAGGAGCAGGTTTGAAATGATACAAGACAGGATCAGTGAAATTGAAGACAAACATTCGGCTACAACTCTGTTTGAGGAAAAATCAGAAAAAGGAATGACAGTAAATGAAGAAACCCTGAGAATTATGTGGGATACAATCTGTCATGGATTGAATTGTGTCCCCCAAAAAACATGTGTCAACTTGGTTAGGCCATGATTCCCAGTATTGTGTGGTTACCCTCCATTTTGTGATTGTAATTTTATATTAAAAGGATTAGGGTGGGATTTTAACATCACCCTTACTCAAGTCACCTCTCTGAACCAATGTAAAGGGAGTTTCCCTGGGGTGTGGCCTGTACTGCCTTTTATCTCTCAAGAGATAAAAGGAAAGGCAAGCAAGCAGAAAGTTGGGGACCTCATACCACCAAGAAAACAGCACCAGGGCAGAGTGTATCCTTTGGACCCGAGGTCCCTGAGCCTGAGAAGCTCCTCAACCATGAGAAGACTGAGGACAAGGACCTTCCTCCAGAGCCAACAGAGAAAGAAAGACTTCCCCTGGAGCTGATGCCCTGATTTTGGACTTCTAAACTACTAGACTGTGAGAAAATAAATTTCTCTTTGTTAAAGCCATCCACTTGTGGTATTTCTGTTATGGCATCACTAGATGACTAAGGCACAATCAAAAGCAAAAATTTATGAATGATTGGAGTTCCAGAATGGGGGGAGAAAACAGAAAACACAGAGACGATCATTCAAGAATTGCTGACAGAAAACTTTCCCAATATCATAAAAGATGAAAAGCTGGCCATTCAAGAAGTTCAACAAACCCATATAGCTTAAACCCCAAAAGAACATCACCAAAGCATAACATAATCAGACTCACTAAAACCAAAGACAAAGAAAGAATCCTGAGACCAGCTCAATTAAAACAAAACGTCAGATACAGAGGAGAAACAATAAGACTAAGCTCTGATTATTCAGCAGAAGGCATGCAAGCAAGAAAGCAATGAGATGATATTTATAAAATCTTGAATGAAAAAAATTGCCAACCAAGAATAATATATCCTACAAAACTCTCATTCAAACATGATGGTAAAATTAGAAAATTTCCAGAAAAACAGAAATTAAGGGAATATGTAAAAATTAAACCAAACTTGCAAGAATTATTAAAGGTAGCCCTTCGGCCTGAGAACAAATAATATCAGACCACAGTCTGAATCTAGGATGCTAGATCATACCAGCCAGATATCAACCTAGGACATGAACTCTCAAGGACTATCCAAAATCTAAAGAATTACAACAGGGAACCAGAGAGGCTAATCTGTAAATGACAACAACATCAGAACAATAAAAGACGAAATAAACTTTGAAGATATAGAACTTTCTAATGGAGAGGAAGGTGAGGCAATACCAAGTAATAATGGACTGGTGGAAACATCAGAGGATAAGGATAAATTTCAAGGTAACCACAAGAAAATTAACAAACCTACTCTTCAAAATAAAGAAGAAAAACACAAATTCTCAGTAAACCCCAAATCTACAAAAATGAAAGAAATGAAAAAAATAATTCACAAACAAAAGGAATTCAGCACAAGAGAGTAAGAGCAACGAAGAAAATGTCAGCACCACAAAAAAGCACTACAAAATGACAGCAATAAACTCATATCTATCAATAATTACACTGAATGTATACCCATAAAGAGACACAGAGTAATAGAATGGATTAAAAAAACACAATCCATCAATATGCTGTCTACAAGAGACACACCTTAGAATAAAAGACATAAATCTATTAAAAATCAAAGGATGGAAAAAAAATATATAAAGCAAACAGCTACCAAAAAGAGCAGGAGTGGCAATACTAATCTCAGATAAAATAGACCTTAAAACAAAATCCTCCATAAAAGACAAAGAAGGGCATTATATAATGATTAAATGGACGATCCGTCATAAAGACATAACCATAATAAACATCTACACACCCAATGACAGGGCTCCAAAATACATAAAAAAAAAAAAACTCTAACAGCACTGAAAAGAAATATTGACAGTTCCATATTAATAGTAGAAGACTTCAACACACCACTCTCAGCAAAGGACAGAACATCTAGAAAGAAACTTAACAAAGACAGAAGAGCTAAAGGGCACAATCAGCCAACTTGACTTCATAGACATATGTAGAACGGTCCACCCAACAGCTGCAAAGTACACATTCTTTTCCAGTGCACATGGAATATTCTTCAGAATAGGCCACATCTATAGCCACAGAGAAACCGTCAACAAAATCCAAAACATTGAGATGATACAAGTTATCTCCTCTGACCACAATGCCATCAAGGTGAAAATTAACAACAGAAAGAGCAAGGAAAAAAAATCAATTTACATGGAAACTGAATAATACCCTGCTTAAAAACCACTAGGTAACAGAAGAAATCAGAGATGGAATCAAAAAATCCCTAGACTCAAATAAGAATGAATATGCATCCTACAAAAACCTTTGGGACACAGCAAAGGCAGTCCTCAGAAGTCAATTTATAGCGATAGATGCACACATCAAAAAAGAAGAAAGGGATAAAATCAAAGCATTACCTACACACCTAGAACAAATAGAAAGAGAACAGCAAAAAAAAAAAAAAAAAAGCCCATAGCCACCAGAAGAAAGGAAATAATAAAGATCAGAGCAGAAATAAGTGAAATGTGGGGGAAAAAAAAATTTTTTTTTTAAGTGAAATGGAGAATAGAAAAACAACAGAAAGAATCGACAAAACCAAAAGTTGGTTCTTTGAAAGGATCAACAAAATTGACAAACCACTGGCCAAACTGACAAAAGAAAAACAGGAGAGGATACAAATAACCCAAATAAGAAATGAAATGGGCGACATTACAACAGACTCAACTGAAATAAAAAGGATCATAACAGAGTATTATGAAAAACTATTCTCCAACAAATTTGAAAACCTAGAGGAAATGGACAAATTTCTAAGAACACACTACCTACCAAAACTAACACAAAATGATGTTGAAAATCTGAACAGACCCATAACAAGAGAAGAGACTAAAAAGGTAATAAAAAAAAAAAAATTCCAACAAAAAAAAAAAGCCCTGGCCCAGATGACTTCACTGGAGAATTCTACCAAACTTTTAGATAGGAGTTTACACCAGTGCTACTCAAACCATTTCAGATCATAGAAAACGAAGTGACACTTCCAAATTCATTCTATGAAGCCCGCATAACCCTGACACCAAAACCAGGCAAAGACATTGCAAAAAAAGAAAATTACAGACCAGTATCTCTTATGAATATAGATGCAAAAATTCTCAACAAAATTCTAGCCAATATAATTCAGCATCAAATGAAAAAAAAAATATATCACGACCAAGTAGAATTTATACCAGGTATGCAAGGATTTTATGCAAGGATGGTTCAACATTAGAAAATGAATCAACGTAATCCACCACATAAACAAAAGGAAAAAAAGAATCACATGATCATCTCAACTGACACAGAAAAGGTATTGAACAAAGTCCAACACCCATTCCTGATAAAAACTCTCAATAAAATAGGCATAGAGGGGAAATTTCTCAACCTAATAAAAGGCATCTATGCAAAACAACCAACATCATTCTTAATGGAGAGAGGCTGAAAACATTCCCCCTGAGAACAGGAACAAGATAAGGATGTCCTCTACCACCACTCTTATTTAACATTGTGCTGGAAGCCCTAGCTAGAGCAATAAAGCAAGAAAAAGAAATAAAGGGCATCCAAATTGGTAAGGAAGAAGTAAAACTGTCCCTATTTGTGGCTGATATGATACTATACATAGGAAATCCAAAAAGCTCCACAAAACAACTACTGTAACAAATAGAAAGATTCAACAGAGCAGCAGGATACAAAATAAACATATAAAAATCAGTTGGGAGCCCATCCACCAAGGTGCTTTAGGAATAGAGACACACCTACCTCACTGACACTTGGGGGAAACCTGTCAGCATCCTGCCCTCCCTGGAGTGTGAACCTTAGCTGCTACTAGAATCTGGTGCATGCAACTATCACCACTACTTCTCAAGGTAGATAGGTGTCAGGGTGCGTCACACACTTGATGACCCAAAATCAGACTCTACTCAAGAATAGTGAATGGACTCAGGCATATATATCTGGTAACAGCCCAAACCAGCTGGTAACAGGTCATAAGTAAGTCAAGGGCTACAACAATCAAGATAGCACAATCTAGTAGCCCATCCACATATATTGAAAGAAAACAAAACAAGATAAGACTCAGTGAGCAAATATAGAATAAATCACTACAATATCTTAGTGATGGCTCGGAGACAGCAGTCGATATCAAACCACATAAAGAAGCAGACCATGACTGCTTCTACAACCCCCCAAACAAAAGAATCAAAATCTTTCCCAAATGAAGATACAATTCTGGAATTATCAGATACAGAATATAAAAAACTAATTTACAGAATGCTTCAAGACATCAGGGATGACCTCAGAAATGAAATAAGGCAAACTGCAGAAAAAGCCAAGGAACACACTGATAAAACAGTTGAAGAACTCAAAAAGATTATTCAAGAACATAGCGGAAAAAATAATAAGTTGCAAGAATCCATAGAGAGACAGCATGCGGAAATCCAAAAGATTAACAATAAAATTACACAATTAGACAATGCAATAGGAAGACAGAGGAGCAGACTCGAGCAATTAGAATGCAGAGTGGGAAATCTGGAGGACCAGGGAATTAACACCAACATAGCTGAAAAAAAAAATCAGATAAAAGAATTTAAAAAAATGAAGAAAACCTAAGAATCATGTGGAACTCTATCAAGAAGGATAACTTGCATGTGATTGGAGTCCCAGAACAGGGAGGGAGGACAGAAAACACAGAGAGAATAGTTGAAGATCTGCTGACAGAAAACTTCCCTGACATCATGAAACACAAAAGGATATCTATCCAAGATGCTCATCAAACTCCATTTAAGACTGATCCAAAAAGAAAAACACCAAGACATATTATCATCAAACTTTCCAAAACCAAAGATAAAGAGAAAATTTTAAAAGCAGCCAGGGAGAAAAGAAAGGTCTCCTTCAAGGGAGAATCAATAAGAATAAGTTCAGACGACTCAGGAGAAACCATGCAGGCAAGAAGGCAATGGGATGACATATACAGAGCACTGAAGGAGAAAAACTGCCAACCAAGGATCATATATCCAGCAAAACTCTCTCTGAAATATGAAGGCGAAATTAAGATATTTACAGATAAACACAAGCTTAGAGAATTTGCAAAAACCAAACCAAAGCTACAAAAAATACTAAAGGAAATTGTTTGGTCAGAAAAGCAATAATATCAGATACCAGCACAACACAAGGTCACAGAACAGAACATCCTGATATCAACTCAAATACGGAAATCACAAAAACAAATTAAGATTAATTAAAAAAAAAATGCTCAAAACAGGGAATCATTGAAGTCAATATGTAAAAGATCACAATAATCAAAAAGAGGGACTAAATATAGGAGGCATAGAACTGCCATATGGAGAGGGATACAAGGCGATATAGGACAATACAAGTTAGGTTTTTACTTAGAAAAATAGGGGTAAATATTAAGGTAACCACAAAGAGGTATAACAAATCCATTACTCAAAATAAAAACCGAGAAAAACTAAACGACTCAGCAAACATAAAGTCAAATACTATGAAAATGAGGAACACACAATTTACAAAGAAAAACGTCTCAGCACAAAAAAGTAAGTGGAAAAATGAAATTGTCAACAACACACATGAAAAGGCATGAAAATGACAACACTAAACACATACTTATCTATAATTACGCTGAATGTAAATGGACTAAATGCACCAATAAAGAGACAGAGAGTCACGGACTGGATAAAAAAACACGATCCATCTATATGCTGCCTACAAGAGACACACCTTAGACTTAGAGACACAAACAAACTAAAACTCAAAGGATGGAAAAAAATATATCAAGCAAACAATAAGCAAAAAAGAGCAGGAGTAACAATATTAATTTCTGACAAAATAGACTTTAAACTTAAATCCACCACAAAGGATAAAGAAGAACACTACATAATGATTAAAGGGACAATTGACCAGGAAGATATAACCATATTAAATATTTATGCACCCAATGACAGGGCTGCAAGATACATAAATCAAATTTTAACAGAACTGAAAAGTGAGATAGACACCTCCACAATTATAGTAGGAGACTTCAACACACCACTTTCGGAGAAGGACGGGACATCCAGTAAGAAGCTCAATAGAGACACGGAAGACCTAATTACAACAATCAACCAACTTGACCTCATTGACTTCTACAGAACTCTCCACCCAACTGCTGCAAAGTATACTTTTTTTTCTAGCGCACATGGAACATTCTCTAGAATAGACCACATATTAGGTCATAAAACAAACCTTTGCAGAATCCAAAACATCGAAATATTACAAAGCATCTTCTCAGACCACAAGGCCATAAACGTGGAAATCAATAACAGAAAAATTAGGGAAAAGAAATCAAAGACTTGGAAACTGAACAATACCCTCCTGAAAAAAAGACCGGGTTATAGAAGACATTAAGGAGGGAATAAGGAAATTCATAGAATGCAACGAGAATGAAAATACTTCCTATCAAAACCTCTGGGAGTTGGGGGCCAAGATGGCGGACTAGGTGGATGCTACCGCGGATCCCTCTTGCAACAAAGACTCGGAAAAACAAGGGAATCGATCACATACATAACAATCTACGAACTCTGAACAACAAGCACAGACTTAGAGACAGAAAACGAACAAATACGGGCAGACAGCGACCGTTTTCAGAACCAGGAGCCAGCGTACCAGCCGACTTCCTGGAAAATCTAGTTTCCCAGTGATGGCTCGGAGACAGCAGTCCATATCAAACCACATAAAGAAACAGACCATGACAGCTTCTCCAACCCCCCAAACAAAGGAATCAAAATCTTTCCCAAATGAAGATACAATCCTGGAATTATCAGATACAGAATATAAAAAACTAATTTACAGAATGCTTAAAGATATCACAAATGAAATTAGGATAAATGCAGAAAAAGCCAAGGAACACACTGATAAAACTGTTGAAGAACTCAAAAAGATTATTCAAGAACATAGTGGAAAAATTAACAAGTTGCAAGAATCCATAGAGAGACAGCATGTAGAAATCCAAAAGATTAACAATAAAATTACAGAATTTGACAACGCAATAGAAAGTCAGAGGAACAGACTCGAGCAATTAGAATGTAGACTGGCACTTCTGGAGGACCAGGGAAACAACACCAACATAGCTGAAAAAAAATCAGATAAAAGAATTTAAAAAAATGAAGAAACCCTAAGAATCATGTGGGACTCTATCAAGAAGGATAACTTGCGAGTGATTGGAGTCCCAGAACAGGGAGGGGGAACAGAAAACACAGAGAAAATAGTTGAAGAAATCCTGACACAAAACTTCCCTGACATCATGAAAGACGAAAGGATATCTATCCAAGATGCTCATCGAACCCCACTTAAGATTGATCCAAAAAGAAAAACACCAAGACATATTATCATCAAACTCACCAAAACCAAAGACAAACAGAAAATTTTAAAAGCAGCCAGGGAGAAAAGAAAGGTTTCCTTCAAAGGAGAATCAATAAGAATAAGTTCAGACTACTCAGCAGAAACCATGCAGGCAAGAAGGGAATGGGACGACATATACAGAGCACTGAAGGAGAAGAACTGCCAACCAAGGATCATATATCCAGCAAAACTCTCTCTGAAATATGAAGGAGAAATTAAGATATTTACAGATAAACACAAGTTTAGAGAATTTGCAAAAACTAAACCAAGACTGCAAGAAATGCTAAAGGAGATTGTTTGGCCGGATGACCGATAATATCAGGTACCAGCACAATACAAGGTCACAAAACAGAACGTCCTGATATCAACGCAACTCAAATAGGGAAAGCACAAAAACAAACAAATTAAGACTAATTCTAAAAAATAAATAAATAAACAAAATAATACACACAACAGGAAATCATGGAAATCAATAGATAAACGATCAAAATAATCAAAAAGAGGAACTAAATATAGGAGGCATTGAACTGCCAGATGGAGAGTGATACAAGGCGATATAGAAGGATACAAGTTAGGTTTTTACTTAGAAAAATAGGGATAAATAAAAAGGTAACTACAAAAAGGAATATCAATTCCATAACTCAAGAAAAAAGCCAAGAAAAACATAACGACTCAATAAACACAAAGTTAAACATTATGAAAATGAGGATCTCACAAGCTACTAAGAAAAACGTCTCAGCACAAAAAAGCATGTGGAAAAATGAAATGGCCAACAACACACATGAAAAGGCATGAAAATGACAGCACTAAAAACTTACTTATCTATAATTACGCTGAATGTAAATGGACTAAATGCACCAATAAAGAGACAGAGAGTCACGGACTGGATAAAAAAACATGATCCATCTATATGCTGCCTACAAGAGACACACCTTAGACTTAGAGACACAAACAAACTAAAACTCAAAGGATGGAAAAAAATATATCAAGCAAACAATAAGCAAAAAAGAACAGGAGTAGTAATATTAATTTCTGACAAAATAGAATTTAGACTTAAATCCGCCACAAAGGATAAAGAAGGACACTATATAATGATAAAAGGGACAATTGATCAGGAAGACATAACCATATTAAATATTTACGCACCTAATGACAGGGCTGCAAGATACATAAATCAAATTTTAACAGAATTGAAAAGTGAGATAGACACCTCCACATATATAGTAGGAGACTTCAACACACCACTTTCGGAGAAGGACAGGACATCCAGTAAGAAGCTCAATAGAGACACGGAAGACCTACTTACAACAATCAACCAACTTGACCTCATTGACTTATACAGAACTCTCCACCCAACTGCTACAAAATATACTTTTTTTTCTAGTGCACATGGAACATTCTCTAGAATAGACCACATATTAGGTCATAAAACAAATCTTTCCAGAATCCAAAATATCGAAATATTACAAAGCATCTTCTCAGACCACAAGGCAATGAAGCTAGAAATCAATAACAGAAAAACTAGGGAAAAGAAATCAAATACTTGGAAAATGAACAATACCCTCCTGAAAAAAGACTGGGTTATAGAAGACATCAAGGAGGGAATAAGGAAATTCATACAAAGCAACGAGAATGAAAATACTTCCTATCAAAACCTCTGGGACACAGCAAAAGCAGTGCTCAGAGGCCAATTTATATTGATAAACGCACACATACAAAAAGAAGAAAGAGCCAAAATCAGAGAACTGTCCCTACAACTTGAACAAATACAAAGTGAGCAACAAAAGAACCCATCAGGCACCAGAAGAAAACAAATAATAAAAATTATAGCTGAACTAAATGAATTAGAGAACAGAAAAACAATTGAAAGAATTAACAAAGCCAAAAGCTGGTTCTTTGAAAAAATTAACAAAATTGATAAACCATTGGCTAGACTGACTAAAGAAAAACAGGAAAGGAAACAAATAACCCGAATAAGAAACGAGAAGGACCACATCACAACACAACCAAATGAAATCAAAAGAATCATATCAGATTACTACATAAAATTGTACTCTAACAAATTTGAAAACCTAGAAGAAATGGATAAATTCTTGGAACAATACTACCTACCTAAACTAACACATTCAGAAGTAGAACAACTAAATAGACCCATAACAAAAAAAGAGATTGAAACGGTAATCAAAAAACTTCCAACAAAAAAAAGTCCTGGCCCAGATGGCTTCACTGCAGAGTTCTACCAAACCTTCAGAGAAGACTTAACACCATTACTATTGAAGGTATTTCAAAGTATAGGAAAAGACGAAATACTACCCAACTCATTCTATGAAGCTACCATCTCCCTGATACCAAAACCAGGTAAAGACATTACAAAAAAAGAAAATTTTAGACCTATATCCCTCATGAACATAGATGCAAAAATCCTCAACAAAATTCTAGCCAATAGAATCCAACAACACATCAAAAAAATAATACACCCTGATCAAGTGGGATTTATACCAGGTATGCAAGGCTGGTTTAATATCAGAAAAACCATTAATGTAATCCATCACATAAATAAAACAAAAGATAAAAACCACATGATCTTATCAATAGATGCAGAAAAGCCATTTGACAAAGTTCAACACCGATTTATGATAAAAACTCTAACCAAAATAGGAATTGAAGGAAAATTCCTCAACATAATAAAGGGCATATATGCAAAGCCAACGGCCTATATCACTCTAAATGGAGAGAACCTGAAAGCATTTCCCTTGAGAACGGGAACCAGACAAGGATGCCCTTTATCACCGCTCTTATTCAACATCGTACTTGAAGTCCTAGCCAGGGCAATTAGGCTAGACAAAGAAATAAAGGGTATCCAGATTGGTAAGGAGGAAATAAAGCTATCACTATTTGCAGATGACATGATCGTATACATGGAAAACCCTAAGGAATCCTCCAGAAAACTACTGAAACTAATAGAAGAGTTTGGGAGAGTCTCAGGATATAAAATAAACATACAAAAATCACTTGGATTCCTCTACATCAACAAAAAGAACACCGAAGAGGAAATAACCAAATCAATACCATTCACAGTAGCCCCCAAGAAGATAAAATACTTAGGAATAAATCTTACCAAGGATGTAAAAGACCTATACAAAGAAAACTATAAAACTCTGCTACAAGAAATTCAAAAGGACATACTTAAGTGGAAAAACATACCCTGCTCATGGATAGGAAGACTTAACATAGTAAAAATGTCTATTCTACCAAAAGCCATTTATACATATAACGCACTTCCAATCCAAATACCAATGTCATATTTTAAGGGGATAGAGAAACAAATCACTAATTTCATATGGAAAGGAAAGAACCCCTGGATAAGCAAAACAATACTGAAAAAGAAGAAGAAAGTGGGAGGCCTCACCCTACCTGATTTCAGAACCTATTATATAGCTACAGTAGTCAAAACAGCCTGGTACATAGACCAATGGAACAGAATTGAGAACCCAGATATAAATCCATCCATTTGACAAAGGACCAGTGTCAGTCAATTGGGGAAATAATAGTCTTTTTAACAAATGGTGCTGGCATAACTGGATATCCATTTGCAAAAGAATGAAACAGGACCCATACCTCACACCATGCACAAAAACTAACTCCAAGTGGATCAAAGACCTAAACATAAAGACTAAAACGATAAAAATCATGGAAGAAAAAATAGGATCTACCCTAGGAGCCCTAATACAGGGCATAATCAGAATACAAAACATTACCAAAAATGATGAAGAGAAACCAGATAACTGGGAGCTCCTAAAAATCAAACACCTATGCTCATCTAAAGACTTCACCAAAAGAGTAAAAAGACCACCTACAGACTGGGAAAAAATATTCAGCTATGACATCTCAGACCAGCGCCTGATCTCTAAAATCTACATGATTCTGTCAAAACTCAACCACAAAAAGACAAACAACCCAATCAAGAAGTGGGCAAAGGATATGAACACACATTTCACTAAAGAAGATATTCAGGCAGCCAACAGATACATGAGAAAATGCTCTCGATCATTAGCCATTAGAGAAATGCAAATTAAAACTACGATGAGATTCCATCTCACACCAACTAGACTGGCATTAATTCAAAAAACACAAAATAATAAATGTTGGAGAGGCTGCGGAGAGATTGGAACTCTCATACACCGCTGGTGGGATTGTAAAACGGTACAACCATTTTGGAAATCCATCTGGCGTTATCTTAAACAGTTAGAAATAGAACTACCATACAACCCAGAAATCCCACTCCTCGGAATATACCCCAAAGATACAAGAGCCTTCACACAAACAGAT
Organism: Loxodonta africana; assembly: GCF_030014295.1. Lineage (NCBI taxonomy): Eukaryota > Metazoa > Chordata > Mammalia > Proboscidea > Elephantidae > Loxodonta > Loxodonta africana. The sequence goes on from NC_087355.1 coordinate 65,238,494, forward strand.
ATATGCACACCCATGTTTATTGCAGCTCTGTTTATAATAGCAAAAAGCTGGAAGCAACCAAGATGTCCATCAAAGGACGAATGGGTAAATAAATTGTGGTATATTCACACGATGGAATACTATGCATCGATAAAGAACAGTGACGAATCTCTGAAACATTTCATAACATGGAGGAATCTGGAAGGCATTATGCTGAGCGAAATGAGTCAGTTGCAAAAGGACAAATATTGTATAAGACCACTATTATAAGATCTTGAGAAATAGAAAAAACGGAGAAGAACACAGACTTATGTGGTTTCAAAGGGGGGAGGGAGGGAGGGAGGGAGGGAGGGAGGGAGGGAGAGGGCTTTTTATTGATCAATCTGTAGATAAGAACTGCTTTGGGTGAAGGGAAAGACAACACTCAATACAAGGAAGGTCAGCCTAATTGGACTGGATTAAAAGTAAAGAGGTTTCCGGGATAAAATGAAAGCTTCAAAGGTCAGCGAAGCAGGGGCTGGGGTCTGGGGAACTTGGTTGGAGGGGACTTCTAAGTCAATGGGCAAAACAATTCTATTATGAAAACACTCTGCATCCCACTTTGAATTGTGGCGCCTGGGGTCCTAAATGCCAACAAGCGGCCATCTAAGATACATCAATTGGTCTCAACCCACCTGGAGCAAAGGCAAAGGAAGAACACCAAGGTCACATGACAACTAAGAACCCAAGAGACAGAAAGGGCCACATGAACCAGAGACCTACATTATCCTGAGACCAGAAGAACTAGTTGGTGCCCAGCCACAATCGATGTCTGTCCTGTCAGGGAGCACAACAGACAACTCCTGAGGGAGCAGGAGACCAATGGTATACAGACCCCAAATTCTCATTAAAAGACCACACCTAAGGAATCCCAGAGACAATGCTCCCCAGAACTTCTGATGGCACAGGACAGGAACCATCCCCGAAGACAAATCATCAGGCATGAAAAGGACTGGTCAGTGGGGGGGAGAGAGATGCTGATGAAGAGTGAGCTAATTAAATCAGGTGGACACGGGAGAATGTGTTGGCAACTCTTGACTGGAGGGGGGATGGGAAGATAGAGAGAGAGGGAAGATGGCAAAATTGGCATGAAACGAGAGACTGTAAGGGCTGACTCAATAGGGGGAGAGCAAGTGGGAGAAGGGAGTAAGATGTATGTAAACCTACATGTGACAGACTGATTGGAATGGTAAATGTTCACTTGAAGCTTAATAAAAATTAAAAAAAAAAAAAAAAGAATGCCAGAAAAAAAAAACCTCTGGGACACAGCAAAAGCAGTGCTCAGAGGCCAATTTGTATCGATAAATGCACACATACAAAAAGAAGAAAGAGCCAAAATCAGGGAACTGTCCCTACAACTTGAGCAAATAGAAAGTGAGCAACAAAAGAATCCATCAGGCACCAGAAGAAAACAAATAATAAAAATTAGAGCTGAACTAAATGAATTAGAGAACAGAAAAACAATTGAAAGAATTAACAAAGCCAAAAGTTGGTTCTTTGAAAAAATTAACAAAATTGATAAACCATTGGCCAGACTGACTAAAGAAATACAGGAAAGGAAACAAATAACCCGAATAAGAAACGAAATGGGCCACATCACAACAGACCCAACTGAAATTAAAAGAATCATATCAGATCATTAGGAAAAATTGTACTCTAACAAATTTGCAAACCTAGAAGAAATGGATGAATTCCTGGAAAAACACTACCTACCTAAACTAACACAATCAGAAGTAGAACAACTAAATAGACCCATAACAAAAAAAGAGATTGAAAAGGTAATCAAAAAACTCCCAACAAATAAAAGCCCTGGCCTGGATGGCTTTACTGCAGAGTTCTACCAAACTGTCAGAGAAGAATTAACACCACTACTACTAAAGGTATTTCAAAGCACAGAAAATGACAGAATACTACCTAACGCATTCTAGGAAGCCACCATTTCCCTGATACCAAAACCAGGTAAAGACATCACAAAAAAAGAAAATTACAGACTTATATCCCTCATGAACATAGATGCAAAAATCCTCAACAAAATTCTAGCCAATAGAATTCAACAACATATCAAAAAATTAATCCACCATGACCAAGTGGGATTTATACCAGGTATGCAAGGCTGGTCTAATATCAGAAAGACCATTAATGCAATCCACCATATAAATAAAACAAAAGACAAAAACCACATGATCTTATCAATTGATGCAGAAAAGGCATTTGACAAAGTCCAACACCCATTCATGATAAAAACTCTCAGCAAAATAGGAATTGAAGGAAAATTCCTCACCATAATAAAGAGCATCTATACAAAGCCAACAGCCAACATCACAAAAATGGAGAGAGCCTGAAAGCATTTCCCCTGAGAATGGGAACCAGACAAGAATGCCCTTTATCACCACTCTTATTCAACATTGTGCTAGAGGTCCTCGCCAGAGCAATTAGGCTAGACAAAGAAATAAAGGGCATCCGGATTGGCAAGAAGGAAGTAAAATTATCCCTATTTGCAGATGACATGATCTTATATACAGAAAACCCTAAGGAATCCTCCAGTAAACTACTGAAACTAATAGAAGAGTTTGGCAGAGTCTCAGGTTATAAGATAAACATACAAAAATCACTTGGATTCCTCTACATCAACAAAAAGAACATCGAAGAGGAAATCACCAAATCAATACCATTCACAGTAGCCACCAGGAAGGTTAAATACTTAGGAATAAATCTTACCAAGGATATAAAAGACCTATACAAAGAAAACTACAAAGCTCTACTACAAGAAATTAAAAAGGACATACTCAAGTGGAAAAACATACCTTGCTCATGGATAGGAAGACTTAACATAGCAAAAATGTCTATTCTACCAAAAGCCGTCTATACATACAATGCACTTCCGATCCAAATTCCAATGTCATTTTTTAAGGTGATAGAGAAACAAATCACCAACTTCATATGGAAGGGAAAGAAGCCTCGGATAAGCAAAGCATTACTGAAAAAGAAGAAGAAAGTGGGAGGCCTCACTCTACCTGATTTCAGAACCTATTATACAGCCACAGTAGTCAAAACAGCCTGGTACTGGTACAACAACAGACACATAGACCAGTGGAACAGAATTGAGAACCCAGATATAAATCCATCCACATATGAGCAGCTGATATTTGACAAAGGCCCAGTGTCAGTTAATTGGGGAAAAAATAGTGTTTTTAACAAATGGTGCTGGCATAACTGGATATCCATTTGCAAAAAAATGAAACAGAACCCATACCTCACACCATGCACAAAAACTAACTCCAAGTGGATCAAAGACCTAAACATAAAGATCATGGAAGAAAAAATAGGGACAACATTAGGAGCCCTAATACAAGGCATAAACAGAATACAAAACATTACCAAAAATGACAAAGAGAAACCAGATAACTGGGAGCTCCTAAAAATCAAACATCTATGCTCATCTAAAGACTTCACCAAAAGAGTAAAAAGACCACCTACAGATTGGGAAAAAATTTTCAGCTATGACATCTCCAACCAGCACCTGATCTCTAAAATCTATATGATTCTGTCAAAACTCAACCACAAAAAGACAAACAACCCAATCAAGAAGTGGGCAAAGGATATGAACACGCACTTCACTAAAGAAGATATTCAGGCAGCTAACAGATACATGAGAAAATGCTCTCGATCATTAGCCATTAGAGAAATGCAAATTAAAACTACGATGCGATTCCATCTCACACCAACAAGGCTGGCATTAATCCAAAAAACACAAAATAATAAATGTTGGAGAGGCTGTGGAGAGATTGGAACTCTCATACACTGCTGGTGGGAATGTAAAATGGTACAACCACTTTGGAAATCTATCTAGTATTATCTTAAACAGTTAGAAATAGAACTACCATACAACCCAGAAATCCCACTCCTCAGAATATACTCTAGAGAAATAAGAGTCTTCACACAAACAGATATATGCACATCCATGTATATTGCAGCTCTGTTTACAATAGCAAAAAGCTGGAAGCAACCAAGATGTCCATCAACGGATGAATGGGTAAATAAATTGTGGTATATTCACACAATGGAATACTACGCATCGATAAAGAACAGTGAAGAATCTGTGAAACATCTCATAACATGGAGGAACCTGGAAGGCATTATGCTGAGTGAAATTAGTCAGAGGCAAAAGGACAAATATTGTATAAGACCACTATTATAAGATCTTGAGAAATAGTATAAACTGAGAAGAACACATACTTTTGTGGTTACGGCGGGGGGAGGGAAGGAGGGTGGGAGAGGGTTGTTTACTGATTAGTCAGTAGACAAGAACTGCTTTAGGTGAAGGGAAGGACAATACTCAATACATGGAAGGTCAGCTCAGTTGGACTGGACCGAAAGCAAAGAAGCCTCCAGGATAAACTGAATGCTTCAAAGGTCAGCGGAGCAAGGGCGACAGTTTGGGGACCATAGTTTAAGACGACTTCTAAGTCAATTGGCAAAATAATTCTATTATGAAAACATTCTGCATCCCACTTTGAAATATGGCATCTGGGGTCTTAAATGCTATCAAGCGGCCATCTAAGGTGCATCAATTGGTCTCAACCCACCTGGAGCAAAGGAGAATGAAGAACACCAAGGTCACATGATAACTAAGAGCCCAAGAGACAGAAAGGGCCACATGAACCAGAGACCTACATCATCCTGAGACCAGAAGAACTAGTTGGTGCCCGGCCACAACCATTGACTGCCCTGACAGGGAGCACAACAGAGAACCCCTGAGGGAGCAGGAGATCAGTGGGATGCAGACCCCAAATTCTCACAAAAAGACCATACTTAATGGTCTGACTGAGACTAGAGGAATCCCGGCAGTCATGGTCCCCAAACCTTCTGTTGGCCCAGGACAGGAACCATTCCCGAAGACAACTCATCAGACATGGAAGGGACTGGACAGTGGGTAGGAGAGAGATGCAGATGAAGAGTGAGCTATTTGTATCAGGTGGACACTTGAGACTCTGTTGGCATCTCCTGTCTGGAGAGGGGATGGGAGGATAGAAAGAGTTGGAAGCTGGCAAAATTGTCACGAAAGGAGAGACTGGAAGGGCTGACTCATTACGGAGAGAACAAGTGGGAGTATGGAGTAAGGTGTATATAAACTTGTATGTGACAGTCTGACTTGATTTGTAAATGTTCACTTGAAGCTCAATAAAAGTTAATTAAAAAAAAATTAGTTGAATTCCTATACATCAATAAAGAGAACAATGGAAAGGAAATCAGGAAAACAATTCCATTTATAATAAAAAAATAATAAAATAGGAATAAATCTAACTAGGGATGTAAAAGACATATACAAAGAAAACTACAAAACATTACTCCGAGAAACCAAAAGAGATCTACATAAATGGAAAATCATACCCTGCTCACGGATAGGTAGACCCAACATAGTAAAAATGACAATTCTACCCAAAGCGATTTACAAATGCAATGCAATACCAATTCAAATACCAACAACATTCTTTAAAGAGATGGGAAAACTAATCATTAACTTTATATGGGAAGGGAAGAAACCCTGGATAAGTAAAATACCCTTGAAGAAGAAGAATAAAGTAGGAGAACTCACACTACTTTACCTCAGAACCTAATATACAGCCATAGTAGTCAAAAACTGCCTGGTACTAGTACAACTACAGATACATTGACCAATGGAACAGAATTGAAAACCCAGATGTAAATCCATCCACCTATGGTCATCTGACCTTCAACAAGGGCCCAAGTCCATCAAATGGGGAAAAGATAGTCCTTTTAACAAATGATGCTGGCAGAACCAGATGTCTATCTGCAAAAAAAAGAAACAGAACCCATATACACCATATATAAAAACCAGTTAAAAGCTGATCAAAGACCTAAATGTAATGCCAAAAACTGTAAAGTTCATAGAAGATAAATAGAATCAACACTAGAGGCCCTAATACACAGCATTAACAGGATACAAACCATAACCAACAACGTATAAACTCCAGAAGATAAGCTAGATAACAGGGATCTCCTAAAAATTAAATACTTATGCTCATCAAAAGACTTCACCAAATGAGTAAAAAGAGAACCTACAGATTGGGGAAAAAATTTTGGCTATTACAAATCAGACAAAGCTCTAACTTCTAAAATCTACAGGAAAATCCAACACCTCTATAACAAAAAGACACATAATCTAATTACAAAATGGGCAAAAGAAACAGACACTACCGAAGAAGATATTGAAGTGGTCAACAGACAGATGAGGAAATGCTCAAGATCACTAGCCATTAGCATTAGAAATGCAAATCAAAACCACAATGAGCTACCATCTCACCTAGGCATTACTGACACAAGTCAAAAAAACAAGAAATAACAAATGTTGGAGAGCCTTTGGGGAGATCAGCACTCTTAAGCACTGCTGGTGAGAATGCAAAATGATATAACCATTTTGGAAAACGATACGGAGCTTCATTAGAAAGCTAGAAATACCATACGATCCAGCAATCCCACTCCTAGGAATATGTCCTGGAGAAATAAGAGTCATCACACAAATAGACACATGCACACCCATGTTCACCGTAGCATTATTCACAATAGCAAAAAGATGGAAACAACCTAGATGCCCATCAATAAATGAATGGATAAACAAACTATGGTGCATACACACAATGGAGTATTATGCAACAATAAACAACAATGATGAATCTGCGAAGCATCTCATAACGTGGATGAATTTGGAGTGCATTAAGCTGAGTGAAATAAGTCAATCACAAAAGGACAAATATTGTACGAGACCACTACTGTAGAAACTCATGAAAAAGTTTACACACAAAAAGAAACAATCTTTGATGGTTACAAGGGAGGGGATGGATGGAGATGGAAACACACTAAATAGACAACAGATAAGTGATAACTTTGCTCAAGGGTAAGAAAGTACACAATACTGGGGAAGCCAGCACGACTTGTACAAGGCAAAGTCATGGAAGCTCCATAGATATATCCAAACTTCCTGAGGGACCAAATTGCTGGGCTGGCTGAGGGCTGTGGGGATCATGGTCTCGGGAAACATCTAGTTCAATTGGCATAACATAGTTTATAAAGAAAATGTTCTACATTCTATTTTGGTGTGCAGCGTTTGGGGTCTTAAAAGCTTGTGAGGGGCCATCTAAGATACTTCACTGGTCTCACTCCTTCGGGAGCAAGGGAGAATGAATAAAACTAAACATACAAGGGAAAGATTAGTACAAAGGACTAATGGACCACATCTACCACTGCTTCCACCAGACTGAGTCCAGTACAACTAGATGGTGCCTGGCTACCACCGCTGACTGCTCTGACAGGGGTCACAATAGAGGGTCCCGGACAGGGCTGGAGAAAAATGGAGAACAAAATTCTAACTCACAAAAAAAGACCAGACCTACTGGCCTGACAGAGACTGGAGAAATCCTGAGAGTATGGCCCCTGGACACCCATTTAGCCCAATAATGAAGTCACTCCTGAGGCTTATCCTTTAGTCAAAGATTAGACGGGCCCATAAAACAAAATGAGACTAAAGGAGGGCACTAGCCCAGGGGCAAGGACTAGAAGGCAGGGAGGGACAGGAAAGCTGGCCGCAGGGAACCCAAGGTCTACAAGGAAGAGTGGTGACATGTTGTGGGGTTGTTAACCAATGTCATAAAACAATATGTGTACTAACAGCTTAATGAGAAACTAGTTTCTTCTGTAAACCTTCATCTAAAGTACAATAAAAAAAAAAAAAAATGAATATAAAACTGAGTAAGGAACCAGATTGCTGCTAGAATATTATTAGCGTGGCTCATTCAATACACACTAATGAATCCATTCACCACGTGTAGGTGAATACCAGTAGGTGCCATATCATACACTTTTGTGCAGCTTGATTATTTTGACCATCAGAAAGCCAGAGTTAAATTGATAACATAACTGGCTACTTGGTAATTCACTAACAAGAAGCTGCTTGATTTATCATATTCTAAGAGTGTTCATTAACAAAAACATTTGTTCCAGGTCAAAAAAACAATTCTGTTTTTGCTTTTGTTTTCAGGACCGATGAGTATCTGTTTTATTCTCAAATGATCTCCTGTCAACTTTATCCCATTGAAGAAATATAGTATAATTGATTTGTGAACTAGGAGTTAGGAAGCATGGTTCATTTAACCAATATTGTCACCCACTCACCATGTAGCAGGCATCATGTTAGGTTTTGGGATGCACAATCCCTAACCTCTAGTCTTGATCCTGCCATAAAGTAGCTATGTGAACAAGTCTTGTAACCTTAAACCCATCAATTAGACTCCTTTGACTTGTCATATATGAAATAAGATTGATGGTAGGTGACTGTCAACAAATCACTATTCTAATATCTTGAAGAAAACTTCTCCTTTGAAGTTCTGAACAAATCACTCTCCAAATATGATGCTTCATTATTTAATACAGAGATAACAATAAACTTCTTACTATTTGAATCATACCTGTTATTAAATTTTAATTTCTGTTCTTTTTAACACATTTTCATCCATTTTAAAATCATGTTACCTAAAAAGTTTCCTGAATGCTCCATTAGTTCATTCCATTCAAAACTTTGCACTCTAAACATATAAGGAATAGCCATATGTCCCAAGGGCTCAGAATTATCTGTGGGAGGTAGTCACAGAGTGACATTATTTTTATTGTGGAATATAGTGATAGGTATACATGAAAGGTATTGTCAGGGATTGAACTGTATCCCCTAAAAATATGTGTACCAATTTGGCTACGCCATGATTCCCAGTATTATGTGATTGTCCACCATTTTGTCATTTGATATAATTTTCCTAAGTGTTGTAAATTCTAATCTCTGCGTGTGGTTCATGAGGCCAGATTAGATTCTGTTAAAGAGGATTAGGGTGGGATGTAACACTGTCACTCAGGTCACTTCCCTGATCCAATGTAAAGGGAGTTTCCCTGTGGCCTGCACCACCTTTTATCTCACAAGGGATAAAAGGAAAGGGAAGCAAGCAGAAAGTGGGGATCTCATACCATGAAGAAAGCAATGCTGGGAACAGAGTGTGTCCTTTGGACCCGAGATTCCTGAGCTGAGAAGCTCCGTGACAGATTGATGAGAAGGACCTTCCTCCAGAGCCTACAGAGAGCGAAAGCCTTTCCCTGGACCTGATGCCCCGAATTTGGACTTCCAGGCTACTAGACTGTGAGAAAATAAATTTCTCTTTCTTAAAGCCATCCACTTGTGGTATTTCTGTTATAGCAGCACTAGGTGACTAAGACAGGTATTATGGAAATACTAAGTAGGAACACCTAACATGACTTGGCTGGGTGTTAGGGAGGACCAGAGATTTCTCTCCTGTTAAGAATAAAGCTAACAGTATTTCTCTACAAAGTGCTGTTGGCATACGTTAGACTAATCTTCACCGTGTGGGACTGTCCCATGTATTGCAGGATATTAAGCCTCCCCCATCCCTTGGCCAATACGCAATAAAGGGCAATAATAATCTCCACACATGTAGTCATTAAAAGCATCTTCAAATATTTCCAAATGTTCTTGGGGAGAAGGGTGATACCACTGAGCTAAAGAATTCTATGATCTCCCGTTTGTTAAAATGGTTTAGGCAAGTACAGAGAATATAGGAAGCCCTGGTGGCGTAGTGGTTAAATGCTATGGCTGCTAACCAAAGGGTCAGCAGTTCGAATCTGCCAGGCGTTGCTTGGAAACTCTATGGGGCAGTCCTACTCTGTCCTATAGGGTCGCTATGAGTCGGAATTGACTCGACGGCACTGGATTTGGTTTTGGTTTTTTTTTTAACCTGGGAATAACCTAAGACAATATGAAATGAATGAATTCATGAGTCTTTGTATTGTTCTTTGCTCTGTTACAACGAGATGTACTTTAACTTAAATTCCAAATCTTTGGCAATACTTTGTTTATCATTCAAAGATATGGCTAAAGCATTTATGAAGGAGGGAAAAAAAAGTCTTCTTTAATATCCAAGAGGAAACAGTTTACTCAACAAAATGAATTGGGAGAAATAAATGATGTGCTCACCACATTAACATTGTCTTCTTACTGAATTATGCAAAATAATAATTCAAACTGAGGGCAAGGATTATGGTCCCCTTTAGGAAAGTTCAAATGAAGAAAAGAGTAGAGCGTATAACATCTTCACCAGCGATGCTGTCTTTAAGCTTGTTTTGTTTAAGGCATTTTCCTAATAAATTCGCTGGCCTACATTTAATAATCTAATATCGTCAAACCACAAAGAACAAAACTATTGAAACTTTTTTAGCAGGTAGCTATTTATGTCTTATTGGTGGTTAGAGTTTTCTTTGCACATAATACACAAAACTAGTAAATACCGACAGAGAGGCAATTAAAGTTTATCCCCACCATTAAACTCCTTGTAAGCCATAAGGTTGTTCCCTTATGCTGACCTGCTTAAAAAGATTTAAATTGTGTCCACTTTAAATGTTACTAAATCGATGAAAATTATGTGTTGGGGAGCACTACAGATTGCAACTTATGTGTACATTAAATTGCCATGAAATATCAATAAGGACTCTTCTGCACTTCCATTCCCGCCTAAAATGTGTTGGGTTGTAGCCTAGCAATGCAGGAGCAACTTCTTCCAAAGGAAGCCTCATTCAGGGTCACTAGGATTGCTCTTCATTTTCCCCCTTTATCTGGGAAAGCATATTAACCAGCTCCAAATAGTGCTTCACAGAAAGTATTAAACAAAAGGCTCAGTAATCAGTATTTTGGTGTACAAAAAATAAGTTTTCTTTTTTCTTTACTACTACCCTGATGTTTACCACCTTCGTTTTCTTTGAATTTCTTAGTTACAGTTTCATCTCATAATTGTAGGCTTATTTGTCAGTGCAAGCGCATACATGCACATGTGGGTATACGCACATCTTGTCTCACAAATTATATGAAAATACCAGGAATATCTAATCAAGGCATAAATTATTAAACAAGACCTTAGAAATGTTTCCTCATTAAGTTTTAATCTTGTTGATTTAACGATACACACTTAAACACCATGATAACGATGTCTAGGCACTTAAAGAAAATTGCACAATAAGCACAAAAATAAAAGACTCACCTCTGGTAATATTTTTGAGCAATTATAGGGAAAAAATTGAGAAAATTAAAACTGAATATAAAAATAATACAAAGACCAGTGTAAAACTAGACAACCAAGAAGTCATTTAACGTACAAACAAGTCAATATAGGATTATTCCAATAGTAGAGCTACTGATATTTCCAGTAATCTCGTTTGTAAATGTCTCAAGTGATGAATCCTATGCTTCTGCTCTTGGAAGAACATCTCATAATCCAATCACTTGTACCAGCTTTCCCTAAATACTCTAAACCCCAGTTCCTGGCACTGGGTAACAGTGTTTCTCTCATTGCTGTTTACAGCCTTCGTGTATCTGTGAATAGTTTTCTTACCATTCCTCAGACAGTATTTTGCCAAAAAAAAAAAAGGAAAAAAGCAATATATATATGCATATATTACATATATCAGTCAAAATACACACACATACCTTATAGAAAACAGACCCAAACCAAAGTTAGTTTTACTCAAGTTGCCAACCAGAGTTAGTTTTAACATCAATTAAGTTTGCAACATTATTCATGGTTGGGAGTATGCAAAGGAGAACATTTTTTCCCTCTCAAGAATTTTCCATTTTTGTATATGGTTAAGATAGTCATAGTCTCACACACAGAAAACTAAGAGCAAACTAGGTAATGCTATTCTGTTATCTCTCCACTTCCAATGCTAATAGTTATAAAAGAGTTACAGATTTGATGAGGCAGGAAAAAAAAAACTTTTAAATACATATCACACTACAACTTAAAGAAATATAGTTTTAAAAATTCCATTTGCTGTAACCTCTGTGTAATTACATTTATTTAAATCAAAATTACATTAAAAAGCAATTGAACTTTGTAGTTTCCATTGGTCATAGTAGAATTATTCTAGTTTTTAAGCATAAGAATGTGTTAGGGCAGGGATAATCAATCAACCTATTAAGCCTTGTTCTGAAAATAAGAGAGCTAACTTTTAAATCAGCCCTGTCTCTATGGTGCTACTAACTCACCAAGATATCCCTTTAAAGAGGATGCTTGTAGCACCATCTTTGGTGACTTTAGATCGTGTCCTCCTTTTCCTCTCAGTTAGCCCAGTGTTGCTGAGAACTAAGAGAGTAGATTTCCAGGGCTCTCTCTGCTGAATGATCCAGGCAATGGCTGCTAGTGAACAAGAATCTTCATGCTAATTACATATCTGAAGAATATGTGTGGCTGTCCGTTTCAGAGACTAGAACTAATATTGGAGAATTCAGGCAATAATTGGATGTTTGGGAGTCAGATGTACAAAACTCATGTCTCTGGGAGATTTATCAGTTCAATAACTCAAATAAATATCGACTGAGTGCCTACTATGTACTGGGTGCCAATAATATAGCAGTGAATAAACAGGCCTATTCACTTTTTATACAGCTTATATTCCATACAAGACTCTCACCTAACCCCTTAGCAACTGACTTAAAACTGCCAGAAAGCTGCCTTTGGAACTCAAAATGGGATCCCTTTTCACCAGACAGCATTGATGCAGCAGCACGTACATCACCTGCCATGGCAATGGTGTTATTACAGATCTAAGAAGCTCACAGGGGTAAAGCAAGCATGAAAGAGTTGTTGGTGACTTCCGTTCCGAAGTTCAACCTTTACACTTTCCCAGACTCCATATCTTAAAAGTGGTCATGGGTTCCCTACCATTTCTTCCTCAAACTATTCCCTTTCCTCTTGGCCAGACCTCATCTTGCCTTGCTATGCAATGCCTTTTATTATGATTAGTAACCGATTAATCTCTTGGATTTCTGAGTTTCCTAAAGCCATGGGCAGCTCTGTTAGCTTGGAGCACCATAAATGACCCCATTCAAAGTCATTAAGCAACAGGTTGAAGAAAAGTACCGTATTTATTTCCTCCTCTTCCTCTCTTTCTTCCTGTTCTTCCCCTCCTCTTCCTTCCATTTTTTCTTCTCTTCTGTACTCTTCCGCTACTCCTTGTATTGTTATCCGCTTCATCCTTCTTCCCCTTCTCCTCCTCCTGCAACTCCTTCTATTTCTATTTCCTTTCTGTCTCCACATTCCTTTTTTGATCTGGAAGATACCCCTTGCAACTTCTAACGGTCCCTTTACCACTCCAATCGCCGAGTTTGTACCTCATTAATTTGTACCAGTATTTGTCACGGATTGAATTGTGTCCACAAAAATATCTGTCAACTTGGCTAGGTCATGGTTCCCTTGTATGATTGTGTGATTGTCTACCATTTTATCTTCTGATGTGATTTTCCTATATGTGGTAAATCCTATCACTATGATGTAATAAGATGGATTAGTGGCAATTATACTGATGAGGTCTACAAGATTATGTAGTGCCTTAAACCAATCTCTTTTGAGATATAAAAAAAAGAAGAAAGCAGAGAGACATGGGGACCTCATACCACCAAGAAAGCAGCGCTGGGAGCAGAGCGTGTCCTTTGGACCTGAGGTTCCTGCACTGAGATTCTCCCAGACCAAGGGAAGACTGATGACAAAGACTTTCCTGAAGAGTCAACAGAGGGAGAAAGTCTTCCCCTGGAGCTGACGCCTTGAATTCAGACTTCTAGCCTACTGGACTGTGAGGGAATAAACTTTTCTTTGTTAAAACCACCCACTTGTGGTATTTCTGTTATAGCAGCACTAGATGACTAAGGCAGTATTTTCAGTCTTATTTCACAAACAAGACATGGAACATCACATAACAAGACAACCGTTTCAGTTCTACTTTCAGTTATCTTTTTCTAGAAGGTCAATTGGTTAAAAAAAAAAAAATCAAAAGAACAACAACAAAAAAAAAAAAAAAAACAGAAGAACAACAACAACAACAAAAAACAAATCCAGAGGAAGCCTAAGTCATAGCTACATCAGTTTTGATGAGTATTGCTATCTCTGTTCAACCAAATAAGAAGAGGGAGAAAGCTCTAGTATTGACCTAATTCTTGTATATTTGAGCATCTCAAAGGCTGTTTAAGGCCAGTACTTGCAATGGTTAAGTGCTCAGCTGCTGACCGAAAGTTTAGCAGTTCAAACCCACCCAGTGGCTCCATGGGAGAAAAACCTGGTGATCTGCTTCTGTAAAGATTACAGTGTAGAAAACCCTTTGGGGCAGTTCTCCTTTGTCACACGGCATTGCTATGAGTTGAAATCGAGTCAATGGCACCTAACAAAAACTATGCTTGCAAGCTGGAAAATCCAAGGATAAATTACAGGTAGATTCCAATGCCAAAGTCCTTAGTGGAGCTCTGTTCAATGCTTTTTCTAAACTGAGAGAAGCAGCCATGTATCAAAAAGGCATATTTAACCTATTAAAAAATGTAATCTATTATGAGATCTTAGTCAGCCACAAGAAGGAGTGCTAATATTCCATTCTTTTTCCCAGCACCATTACCCTATTCTGTCTGCTCACCACCCTGATACAATAAATCCAACGAATTTTCGGTTGTGTAGCATGTCAAAGTGATAGTGTCTAAACCTCTAGGTCACATCCTGTCTCTTAGAAATTCTTTGCTGCCACAGGAATATTTTTCAGATGGTTCAGTCTCATATCAGCAGTGACACCCAGTGGAAGGAAACATCTTGAGCAAACTGGCTCTGGGCTCTTTGCCCCACCCCCAGCTCCTCTCTTCAGGGAAAGATTTTTCTAAATGCTTTGTTTCTCTGACCTTCTTACAGTTCTCCACAGGAAAGGAATTTATCAGATTGCCTAATGCCAGCCAGCTTTTCTTTAAAATTTACTCAAATTAGAAAGAGTAGGCCATTTCCTTTACACTGAAGACATTTAAACCTATCAAAATATGTTCAGCTAATCTGATATTTGGTTTCTAAAAATAAAATCAGATATACAGGCATAAGGATAAAAGAGGAGAGAGGCGTTCAACTAATTTCCTACATTTTGCACGTTAAAATATGTAATTACCAGCAGAAATCATGGCTTTATTATTTATTCATAGCCAGTCACTCAGAGCATATTAAACTAAATTGTGAATAAAAAGTAAAATAAACTATGGACAAAAATCAACTCCGTTCCAAGTAATGGCTATCAGTAAAAATATATCCACTTCTGGTAATGTATTATTTTATTAAGAGAAACTAGTTAAGCTGGTCTGACAAGATGAAATAAGCAGTCAATGCTGACTTGACAGGAACTAACAAGATATGGCGAAAAAATGTCTCTCACTTATAGCTTCTTTATTCCACAAACTCATTTGTACAATGATTTATAATAGGATGCCTGGAAAAGCAAAGACAGCATTTTATTTTGCTTTGTCTACAAGACAAATTGTCTTGTTCTCTGTATAGTTAGAGCCACTAAGAGGTATCAATTCACTGTTAAGTAGGTCATTGTCCAGCATCAAGCACTAGTGTGGGCTCTCTTAATTGCTTCAATATAAATTAAAGAAGCACCTACTGGCAAAAAATGGTGGGGCTGGGGGCGTTAAGAGAAAATCTTCTGACTTTATCAGTACCATTATACCCTGAGAGTTCTGATTTTCAGAATAGGTCTTTGGCATGGATGTGGGTAGATTTGCATAAAGAATTCAGGGATTTGGAAAGTAAAGGAAGAGATTTAAAAAAAAAAAAAAGAAAAAAAAAAAAACACTATTGCCTTCTAGTCCATTGCAACTCATAGTGACCCTATAGGACGGGGAAGAACCACCTCATAGGGTTTCTTAGGCTGTAATTTTTATAGGTGCAGACTGTCATATCTTTCTGCTGGGGAGCTGCTGGTGGGTTTGAATTCCAGACTATTTGGCTAGCAGCACAGTGCTTAAACACTGCTGCACCAGGGCTCCCTAAAGGAAAGAATGTTGTTGTCAGGTCTGTCAAGTCGTTTCCAACTCAGAGTGACCCTATACACAATAGAACAAAACACTGCCAGGTCCTTTGCCATCTTCATAATCATTGCTAAGTTTGAGACCATTTTTCCAGTCACTGTGTCAGTCCATCTTGTTGAGGGTCTTCCTCTTTTTCGCTGACCCTCCACCAAACATGATGTCCTTCTCCAGGGAGTAGTCCCTCCTGATAATATGTCTAAAGTATACGAGACAAAGTCTCGCCGTCTTCACTTCTAAGGAGCATTCTGGCTATATTTCTTCCAAGACTGATTTCTTTTGTTCTTCTGCAGTCCATGGTGTATTCTATATTCTTCACTAACACCATAATTCAAAGTCATCAATGCTTCTTTGGCCATCTTTATTCATGGCCCACTTTTCCCATGCATATGAGCAACTGAAAACACTATGGCTTGTTGCAGGCACACCTTACTCCTCGAAGTGACATCTTTGCTTTTTAACACTTTGAAGAGGTAATTTGTGGCAGATATGTTCAAGGCAGTATGTCATTTGATTTTTTGATTGCTGCTTCCTTGGGCACTGATTGTGGATCCAAGTAAAATGAAGTCTTTCAAAGTTTCAGTATTTTCTCCATTTATCGTGATGTTGCTTATTGATCCTGTTAAAAGGATTTTTGTTTTCTTTAAGTTGATCTGTAATCCATACTGAAGGCTGTAGCCTCTGATCTTCATCAGTAAGTGCTTCAAGTCCTCTTCACTTTCAGCAAGCAAGGTTCTGTCTTCTACATATGGAAAGTTGTTAATGAATCGTCCTCCAATCCTGATGCCACGTTCTTCTTCATATACTCCAGCTTCTTAGACTATTTGCTCAGTCTACTTAATAAGTATAGTGAAATACAACACTGACACACACCTTTCCTGATTTTAAATCGTGCAGTATCCCCTTGTTCTGTTCAAACGACTGCCTCTAGTTCTATGTACAGATTCTGCATGAGCACAATTAAATGTTCAGGAATTCTCATTCTTCACAGTGTTATCCATAATTTTTTATGATCCACACAGTCAAATGCCTTTGCATAGTCAACAAAACACAGGTAAACATCTTTCTGATATTCTCTGCTTTCAGCCAAGATCCACCTCTGACATCAGCAATGATATCCCTTGTTCCATGCCCTCTTCTGAATCTGGCTTGAATTTCTGGTAGTTTCCCGTCAATGTATTGCTGGAACCATTTTTGAATTACCTTCAATGAAATTTTACTTGTGTGTGATATTAATGATATTGTTCAATAATTTCCGCATTCTTTTGGATCATCTTTCTTTGGAATGGGCATAAATATGAATCTCTTATAGTTGGTTGGCCAGGTAGTTCTCTTTGAAATTTCTTGGCATGGACAAGTCAGCACTTCCAGAGTTGCATCCATTTGTTGCAATATCTCAATTGGTATTCCAACAATTCCTGAAACCTTGTTTTTCACCACTGCCTTCAGTGCAGCTTGGACTTCTCTCTTCAGTACCATCAGTTCTTGACCATATGCTACCTCCTGAAATGGTTGGACATCAATCAATTCTTTTCGATACAGTGATTCTCTGTATTCCTTCCATCTTCTTTTGATGCTTTCTGCATTGTTTAATATTTTCCCAGTAGAATCCTTCACTATTGCAACTCAAGGCTTGAATTTTTTCTTCAGTTCTTTCAGCTCGAGAAATACCATGTGTGTTTTTCCCTTTTGATTTTCTAACTCTAGGTCTTTGCACATTTCATTATAGTACTTTACTTTGCCTTCTTGAGCTGCCCTTTGAAATATTCTGTTCAGCTCTTTCAAAATACTGGTGGCATAGCTTCTAGCATCACAGCAACACACAAGCCACCACAGTAAGAAAAAATGACAGATGAATGCTGGAAAGGAAGGGATACTCAGATCTAATTAGAGTGGTCATAACTAAAGTTAGGAAAGACAATAAATTTCTTGAAATATAATACTTAGATGATATGTGAGATTTTACTTACAATCTAACCTCAAGAAAAGGGATTTATTTGGTGGAAGATGACAATCTTGGTTTGGCATAGTTTATGCATATGGTTTAAAGTTCATTTGTATCGACGTACCATGATATAAGGAATGACTGAGCATGGAAGTATGAAATAGCATATTGCAACATGGCGCCTAACATAGAGCAACATTCTTTAGTAGGAGTGGGGTAGTAAAGCCCATTGGAGCTGCAGGGCAGTTCCTCAATAGTATCATTGTATGGTTATGAGAAGGGAAAGTATTTACACGCTGTTTAGAATCTTCACTGCAAATGGTTGTGTGTTTCACAAAGCACCAATATCTATGGAAACAACATTTATTTCTTCAGTAGGAGAGTAAACACCAGGCCTCCTGGCCAAGGGCTGAGCAGTGTAAGAGAGGACATTCTGACATGAATCACAGGACCCCACACGGGCATGCACTCACAACTGGCGGATCACACCTCTCCTGCTCCCTGGAGAGGCTGGCCCTGGCCTTTCTTCAGCCCTCTCCTGAGGCTGCTTCTCTACAATCTCAGTTACTCCTGGATATCCAAGACCATCTACTCACTCACTCCCACATCACTCTGAACATGACTCGTTGCCTTACTTGGGCGGGTGCTTATGTATGCATAGCCTCTGTGGTGCCAAAAAGCTCTCCTGTGCCAAGCTGTTCAGATCGTGTAATAATATACTTCCTTAAAATAAATTTTTTCGCTTGAGCAAGGAAAACTTTCTCTAGTACCCACAAAGACATCATCTGGGCAAACCATAGCCCAGTCCTTACCAAGTGATGTTTGCAAGCCAGGCTATTCCCTTTTGACATTTAGAGAAAACATGAAGGGTGCAGGACTAGAATGAAGTGCCCTTTAATGTAGATAGGAAATACATTTCTAAGTGGGTATGTGATGCTCATAAAAATAATGATTGGAACAGTAATTAAAAAATAAAATAGATATAGCCATTTTGTTCTGAATAGGTGAAACAGGCTATACCCTCTACCTATGGGTTTATTCATTTGTCAAACATTTATTGACCTCCTACTATGTACCAGGCAAGGGCTCAGTGCTGGGGATCAAAGATAAGCAAACAGCTTCTCTGTCCTATTGACCTCCAAACTGAGTGTGTATGGGGAGGAAGGAGAGTCAGTTACAAATCTTTTTCCAACATGATTTACCTTAGTTGATCTCAAAATGGCTTGACCACCTGTTTTTCCATCTCACATCATGCATTTAGTCATCATGAATTTATTTGATCTTTGTCACTCTGTCTTTTTCTCTGTGGGCTCTAGGGGAAGATCCTTGTTTCTTTCTTCTTCTGTAGCCCTGAGTATTTCTTGGTGCTCTTTGGTTCCTTGCAAATGTATCTTCCCATGGCATCTGTCTTCCTCCTGTGTGTCTGTATCTATTCTCTTCTGTTTACAAGACAGCACCGGAAACAATTAGTTTTAGAACCCACCCTACTCTGGTATGACCTCATTAACATAGCAAAAGAAAACCCTTATTTCATATTTAGTGGTACAGTTGTTAAGACTTCAACATAACTCTTAGGGAAACACAATTCAACACGTAACAAATGGGAATGTGAATATTATTTTAGGTTAGGACCAAAGAGGTGCAGAAGTAGTTAGGCTTAAACTGGTTTCATGTTTCTTCTTAAGGTTTTTTAAAATTTGGTTTGTTTGTGAACTTTTTATTGAAGTATGACATAATATAGAAAGTGCACAAATAATACATGTAGAGCTTGAGGATTTTTTACATAAAGAACAAACTTGTGTGTCTAACGCCTAGATCAAAAATAAGAATATTACTAGCAACCTAAAAACCGATCTCAAGTCCCCTCTACACATTACTTTCCCAAGAGTAAATATAACTTCAATCATCACAGATTAGCTTTTAGTCTACATATAATTGGAATTATACAGTGTATACTCTCAGATTCTCATTTTTTTGCTCAGTGTTATATTCGTGAGATACATTCCTGTCGTTGGGAGAATTAAAGTTCCTTTATTCTAAGTGCTGTGTAGCATTTCATTGAATAAACACATCACAAATTATTCATCCATTTTGATAATGAGCAAAGCTTATATTTTTTAATATCTGCTATTACTGATAGTAAAAAAAAAAATCCCTCAATTTATTTTTAGAGTAGATTCATGTGAGCAAAGCACATTGCTGTATACATATTGGTAATTAATTAGGTTAATTATTAATAAGTTGCGTTCAGGAGAGGAAGTTGAGAAAAGCCTTCTTGTCCCACACATACACACTTCAGTGAAGAGGAGTTTGGGTCAGTATGTTGACTGAACAGTGTGGGAAGAAAAGCATGACAGTTCAAGCCATGTTCGAAACCAATTGAATTTAAGTCCATGTTGAGAAAAAGAGTTGTGCCTGACACTCTTCCCCCAAAACACGAATGTATGGAAGCAAATTCTGACTTTCATGAAACTCATAGGAGCCCTAGTGACTCAAGGGTTAAGCACTCAGTTGCTAACTGAGCTGTTCAGGCCCATAAGCATCTCCAGGGGAAAAATGACCAGGGGATCTGCTTCCATAAAGATTGCAGCCTGGGAAATTCTGCGGGGCTTTTCTACTCTGCCACATAGGGTTGCTATGAGTCAGAATACACTCAACCATACTCAACAATAAGAGTGAAACTCATGGACGGATTAAAGAAAGATTTTAATCATGAACAATAAAGAATACACACTATATACATATATATATGTTATAGATACACACACACAGGCTGAAAATAAGTTATTTATAAAAGCTACTTGCAAAGGTTCTGCTAACAAATGAGTGAGTGTTATAGATTAAATCATCCCTCCAAAATGTGTATCAACTTGGCTAGGCCATGATTCCCAGTATTGTGTGGTTGTCCACCGTTTTGTGATCTGATGTGATTTTCCCATGTGTTGTATATCCTAATCTCTGCCAGTGGTTAATGAGGCAAGATTAGGTTATGTTAAAGAAGATCAGGGTGGAATGAAACACCCTTGTTCAGGTCACAGCCCTGATCTGATATAAGGAGAGTTTCCCTGGGGTATGGCCTGCATCACTTTTTATCTTACTAGAGATAAGTGCTGGGAGTGGAGCTCATCCTTTGGACCCAGAGTCCCTGGGCTGAGAGGCTCCTAGACTAGGGAAAAAATGATGACAAGCACTTTGTCCCAAAGCCAACAGAGAGAAAGCCTTCCCTGGGTGCTGGCACCCTGAATTCAGATTTTTAGCCTCCAGGACTGTGAAAGAATAAATTTCTGTTTGTTAAAGCCACCCACTTGTGGTATTTCTGTTGTAGAAGCACTAGATAACTAAGATAATGAGCTAGCAAATTTCCCCTTTTTCTTTTGGAAAAATGTTACCCATTGTATGGTATACGTGTAACATGCAATTAATCCATGAGAGATGTGAGTTTATACACACTGGTTATATGAAAGTGTGTATTGTTCTGACCTAAGGCAGAGGTGTGATCCCAGTTTTAACCTGATCATGGACTCTGCCCAATAGTGCCATAACAATAAAGTCTGTGCTTCATGACTAATTACCCCTGTGATCTACCGGTTCCTGCTCCTCTACACTTATAGGCCTCACTAATATTCTAGGTTATCCTGGCCTATGTAATCAGACTCAGTAAAGCTCAGGGGATCTAGCTGTCCAAAGTGCAGCTAAGATTTTCTTACCTCCCACTTTGCTACAATGAACCTGCATTCAATGCACGTCTCTGTGTCAAATAACTCTCTACAACAGCCTGAAATTAATAAAATTTACCAGTTCTAAACCTCCTTTTTTTGCCTTTTGTTTATATAGATGTGGCTTAAATGAATTTTATCATTAAAGCAGCAGACATTACTAAGCCCAAGAATAAAATCAAATATTACTCGGTCTTACCCTCTTTTATCAAGGATTTACTGTTGAAATGGAAATAAGATGTATTTTATTTGGGGATCAGATAGATTTTTATGCTTCAGAAGGGAGAACACTGCCAGTGTAATTTTTCCTGGCACATTTATACTAAACAATTGCTTCTGTATAAAAGGACTTAGCTATTTTTAAGTAATTATATGCATTCTTAAATAAGTTATTTTGGCCACAGTGATTATTCTGTCCTCTCTTGGATAGAAGTTAATTGGAAGTGACTTTATGAATCAAGTCACTCCTGATATTTACCCTGCTTTAGCCAAAAATTTGCCTCAATTCTTCAATTGCTTTACTATGTATAGATAACACTATAGAAACAATTGCTGATGTTAATTTCCAAAATTGAATGGGTGAAGGAGGAAGCAGAATTTGAAAATAGAGGATTTTTCCTGCTCTCTTTAGAGCACTAAGATGGAAGCGAAGAGAAATCTATTCTTTCCAAGGACAAATAAAGTTATATCATGTCCAAGCTTGTCTAAATCTGGGCATTGGTCACAGCCTCTGGAAAGAGGATATGATTATTGTGGCGTTAGCATCTGGAGATCATATGTTTCCACACATTTCACCATTCCCTGTGTCAAACCTTGTACATCAGCAGACTAGTTCTGTTTTTTTTTGTTTGTTTTCTTTTTTTTAATAATGGGGACTTTTCCATTAGTTCTTTGGAAATTCAGGCATTTACTCAGAGATTTCATATTAGGAACATGTGCTACATTCAAAATGAAGTGGATCTTAAGGTATTATCTCCATGATTCAATCTATATTACAAAAAAAAAAAAAAAAACTTTTCCTGATATCTCCAGATAATTGAAGTGATATTATTTGATATATTCCTTCAATTTTACTAATTCTTTCCTCTAGTCTTCATTCTCCTTGAAGATCGTAGGTTGGTGCACCCATGGGGAAGGCAGGATTCATACCTCTGCTTCTGCACATTTAACTGGTGCTCTCTGCTACCATTATCTAGATGACTGTCAAAGAGGTGGGAACTCATATTCACAGTTTGCGTTTATGTTCGGAAGGCTGTAGTCACTAGAAAAAATCTTCAGTCCCTACTGGTTCCAGTTCCTATTGTTGCATCATCTAATTAACCCAAAACTTAGTGGTTTTAAACAATCATTTTATTATGTTAGCAAAGTCTGTAAGGCAAAAATTTAGAAGGAAACCATTGTTGTTGTTGTTGTTTTTAGGTGCCATCGAGTCGATTCCGACTCATAGTGGCCCTATGCACAACAGAACGAAACACTTCCCAGTGGTGCGCCATCCTTACAATCGTTGTTATGCTTGAGCTCATTGTTGCAGCCACTGTGTCAATACACCTCTTTGAGGGTCTTCCTCTTTTCCGCTGACCCTGTGCTCTGCCAAGCATGATGTCCTTCTCCAAGGACTGATACCTCCTGACAATATGTCCAAAGTATGTAATACCCAGTCTCACCATCTTTGCCTCTAAGGAGCATTCTGGCCGCACTTCTTCTGAGACAGATTTGTTTGTTCTTCTGGCAGTCCATGGTATATTCAATTTTCTTCACCAACACCACAATTCGAAGGTATCAACTCTTCTTCAGTCTTCCTTATTCATTGCCCAGCTTTCACATGCATATGATGCGATTGAAAATACCATGTCTTGGGTCAGGTGCACCTTAGTCTTTGGGGTGACATCTTTGCTCTTTGACACTTTGATGAGGTCCTTTGCAGCAGATTTGCCCAATGCAATGCGTCTTTTGATTTCTTGACTGCTGCTTCCATGTCTGTTGATTGTGGATCCAAGTAAAATGAAATCCTTGAAAACTTCAATCTTTTCTCCATTTATCATGATGTTGCTCATAGGTCCAGTTGTGAAGGTTTTTGTTTTTTTTATGTTGAGGTGTAATCCATACTGAAGGCTGTGGTCTTTGATTTTCATTAGTAAGTGCTTCAAGTCCTCTTCACTTTCAGTAAGCAAGGTTGTGTCATCTGCGTAACGTAGGTTGTTAATGAGTCTTCCTCCAATCCTGATGCCCCATTCTTCTTCATATAGTCTAGCTTCTCAGATTATTTGTTCAGCACACAGATTAAATAGGTATGATGAAAGAGTACAACCCTGACGCACACCTTTCCTGACTTTAAATGAGAAGAAACAGCTGCAAACATCCATTAATAATCAGAACCTAGAATGTACAAGGTATGAATCTAGGAAAATTGGAAATCGTCAAAAATGAAATGGAATGCATAAACATCGATATCCTAGCCATTAGTGAGCTGAAATGGACTGGTATTGGCCATTTTGAATTGGACAATCATATAGTCTACTATGCTGGGAATGACAACTCTAAGAGGAATGGTGTTGCATTCATCATCAAAAAGAATGTTTCAAGATCTATCCTGAAGTACAATGGTGTCAGTGATAGGATAATATCCATACGTCTACAAGAAAGACCAGTTAATATGACTATTATTCAAATAGTCATATTTGAATGACTAGGGCACCAACCACTAGGGCCAAAGATGAAGAAATAGAAGATTTTTATCAGCTGCTGCAGTCTGAAATTGATCGAACATGCAATCAAGATGCATTGATAATTACTGGTGATGGGAATGCGAAAGTTAGAAACAGAAGAAGGATCAGTAGTTGGAAAATATGGCCTTGGTGATAGAAACAATGCCGAAGATCGAATGACAGAATTTTGCAAGAAGAGGAAACCATAGAATGGTTTATCTCTGATCCACAATATCAAGAGCATTAACGGGAAAGCTCAGAGGTGGGGTGATACAAGGCTATGTGCTGGAATGATCTGAAGATTTATTTGTTTACATTTATGACACCTGGGCTCAGAAACTTCGGCTGCCATCAGGAGCTTCTGTAGTGGCTTTTCCACATGCTTTGGGTGCCCCACAGTGCATGGTAGCTTCAGGTCGTTGGAATTCTTTCATGGCAGCTCCAGTTTCCATTTGCAAGTATTCACATGAGCAAGGGAGAAACTTCATTACCTTTATGAGCCAGTCTCAAGAATCACATAGTGTCTACTGAAGTAGTCACAGCCTTCCCAGATTCATTTAAAACTGCCGTAGTAATCTAAAGATGGTAGTGAATACCAGGCATTTACTCCATGTATAATCTTTATGATTTTCTCCATGTGCAATCTTTGTGCGCATAACACAAGGTTTCATACTAGTATTTTCTACACGCGTTTTCATGACATCGAGGGAAATTAGACTATAACTAGTTTTCACATTATACTAACTTATGACAAAATAACTATTTCAAAGATTAATTTTTTTTGTAACTGATTTTACTTCATACCAAGATACAACTTGGTATACTATTTTGACTGAACAGTTACTTGCTGACTGACTTATTACACAAGACCAGTTGATTTATCCCATACTTTGACAGTTGACCATAAGTTGGCTTTTTTTTTTCAATCTGTAGTTTCTATCATGCTTGAGAAACTTATTTCTTTTCTGAAACCAAAGGGGATTAGCTAGGTTTGCAGCCAAACATCTTCAAAACTTCTCACGACTATGTAGTTATTACTCAACATATTTTTCTACCTGGACATTTCAGTCAAGATTAGTTACCTGATCAAAAAAAGACAAAAATAAAAGTCTACATATGAAGTGTCTACTTACTATTTATGTATCCTTTCAGCATTAGAATAATTTGTATAGAAGTGGCAAAGCCATACGTGAGAAAGTCCTAATGAGGTTTACTCGACTTCCTGTGTTACTAAATCTACAAGGAGATAACATTCCACGTTCAATGGGTATCAGAATGCTGGAGGCCCACTATTTCTTAGGGCTCTGTGTAACCCCAAGGCATAGAATGATTAGGTTTCAGAGATGTATTTCTTTTCCAAAAATGCCAAGCTGATAAACATCTGAAATTTCAACACAGCTGTTCTGAGTGTTTCCTTATTGCTATAATCACACTGAGAAATCAAAATTGAAGTAAAATATTTGGAACACATTTTCTCTCCTCTTTAATAGCCTGTTTTGAGTGTCTGTGGTAAGGAACTGGGTCTGAGGGAGGGGGAAGAGAGTTTTCTTTTTAAATTTTATTACTATGTGTTTTTGTGCTTTAATGGAGGGTTTTCCCAATATTTGCCTTTAATTTTACTTGGAGTCTGATGGTTGGCATCTTATCATGTATATCTTACAAGAGGATTTATTTTGAAACTCAAACTAGCTTTGCCTACTCCAGGAAAGCAAACAGTTGAAGCAATCATTCAGGCTATTTAGGCCCAAATCACTTTCATCTCCCTTTAAAGAATATTTCAGCAAAATTTCTGCTGATGAAATAATTTAAAGGATGAAAAAGGCAATATTAAAACATGTCAATGGCTTCTTTGAAAGTCTAAACTAGACTAACATAATCTTGGATTCTTCTGTACTCTTTTACTGTATCTCTGGGCCCTGTAATAACCTCTCACTACTGCTACCTGAGAATTCTCATGTTGAGAGACAAGCATCAGCTTTATCATCAGAACATAGCATTCTGTTTACCAGAGAGTGAATGTGATAATTTCCTGGAGTTTTCCCTTCCTATAAAACAGCAAAGAACAAAACCAAAAACTAACGCGTACTTCATAGGGTACTAAAGCAATCAGATGACATAATATGTGGGAACACACTTGGAAAACAGAGGCTAAAAAAATGCAAATCAGTTCAAGGTCCAAGACGTAAAATGACTGTTATACATTAAATATGAGTTTGTTAATTGAGGGCTACAACTGGTAACATCCATAAAGGAAAGGTAGAATAAGAGATGAATTATTTTCCCATTCCTTCATTCATTTAGAATAGAGTGAGGGAGAATAATAAGTGGAATTTAGAATAGATTTTGAAGTGAGTTGAGATTTGAAGAATGAATAAGAGTTAGAATGCTGGAAGCTGGGGAAGATCATGTGAATATTCTGAGCCTCAAAGAGTTCGGTGCCTTTACTGAACCCAAAGAAGATCAGTGTGGCTAGAACGGACACATGTAGATCCGCTGGGGTCACCATGACTTCCTTAACTGCCTACTTGACTAGCTACAGGAACAGCTCAGGTTTGGAGGACAGATTGGCATTATGATTTGGCATACTCTGCAAAGGCATGCAGGGACACTTGAGGCTCATGGCCAAATGTCCCTCCCAACACAATTCAACTCCCCCAGACTCTCAATGGTGACAACTGAAATGGCATTACCTTTTGATGATTTATGACAAATGCTAAGAACTGGAGGGAATTCCCCTCCTAGGCACTAAAATTTAAAAGATTATAGACTAAGTTAATGTAATAGTGATAAAGGTAATCATCAAATCAACAAATGTGATGTATTCTTTTTTTTAACTTGACAATATTCTTGCTTTTATCTAGATGTCGCATATATATCTTCCTCCCTTGCTGACTCAAAATGTTTAACAATCATTTCCTTCCTTCTTAAACACATCCGGTATTGAAATTTCTCTCTCTCTCTCTCTTTAAAGATAAGATATGTGAAATACAGAAAATGCTGAGAGCTGACAGAAGTGTTAAAGCCCAGCAAGCATTTCGATGGTAGATGTGAAACTAGATCACCTCTATTTTTGAATATCTAGCATTATGCAGCCCACTCTTCCTTATAGGGAATCTTGATTTGAGTCATGGGGACTGTCTTCAAGTCATGGCAGCATTGCTCAGCTTTAACACCCTTTAAACTTTGATCTGGAAAATAGCTCATTGATTCATTATCGGTATGTAAGAAATCCTTGATTTTACATATTAGGATGTAACTTTCACAAAGTATGTGCACAGAGGCCCTGGCACTGCAGAAGTTAGAATTAAAGGACCTCATCAAGTGAAGTCCACATCAGAAAAGTTATCTAGAAAATGATTCGGAAGGTATTGTTAGATGCCATCGAGTCAATTCCAACTCATAGTGACCCTATGCAGAGCAGAACAAAACACTGCCTGGTTCTGCATCATCCTCATGATTGTTGTTATGCTTGAGGCCATTATTGCAGCCACTGTGTCAGTCCATCTCCTTTTTGGTGACCCTCTACTTTACCAAGCATGATGTCCTTCTCCAACTACTGGTCCCTCCTGATAACATGTCCAAAGTACGTGAGACCTAGTTTCGCTATCTTTGCTTCTAAGGAGCATTCTGGCTGTACATCTTCCAAGATAGATTCGTTCTTTTTTTTGGCAGTTCATGGTATATTTAATATTCTTTGCCAACACAACAATTCAAAGGTGTCGATTCTTCTTTTGTATCCCTTATTTATTGTTCAGCTTTCGCATGCATATGAGGCCACTGCACCTTAGTCTTCAAGGTGGCATCTTTGCTTTCAAACACTTTAAAGAGGTCTTTTGTAGCAAATTCGCCCAGTGCAATGCATCTTTTTATTTCTTGACTGCTGCTTCCATGGGTGTTGGTCGTGGATTCAAGTAAAATGAAATCCTTGACAACTTCAATCTTTTCTAGCAATAAACCGTACCCTTCTCTTTTGTCCTATCTATTTCTACTTTGTCCCACCTATATCCACTAACAATATTCTATTGTTCCCTAGCTTGTGCTCTTCTTCCTGATAGCCATGTCCAGTCCTCTTGGTGATCTCCCTGATGCTATAGGGATGTCTCAGAGTAAACTACTGAAAATTCCAAGCCAATCCTCCATTTCACGGATTCAACCTCTGTCAGTGCAGAGGTTTAAAAACTAATAAGATTTTTTCTAGAGTGCCTTATGAGTCGATTAAAATTTCATCTTCTCTTTCTGGACACACCCTCTGTTGAAGGTGAAGTAAAACAATAGAGTGTCCACAGTTGTAGAGACAGGACATGTACGTGAAGACGACAAAGGCAAGACAAGAGACTGACTACTTCTGCTCCAGGCTTTGGTGCCTTTTGAAATGAGTCATTCCTCAGAGCTTCTACTGCATACAGGAAAGAGAGGAATCAAGCATGAGATTAGTATCTGGCATACTAGTCCCAAGCATTCGGTGGCTATTGGCATTGACAGTTAGGTGTGAGAAGAGTGAGAAGCCAGAGGTCAACAGGGAAAAATAACACCTAAGTTTAAAAGTGACTCTCAGAAGGGGTAAGCATATGCAGAATTGGAATAAGGGTGTGCTCCTTCATAGGGTGTTATAAAAGGTGAAAGAGATCATTATTATGTCTAATGGTTTGTTAAAGGTAAAGTTACAGAAAGATATTAGCCGTTACTTTTCACCAAACCATGAACTCTTTCAAGGTAAGAGAGCGGGGTCTTCTTCATTTTGCTATTTCTTATACCCAGTACAGTGCAGTGCAAGAAACAGCACAGAGATGACCTGAAATAAATGTGTGTGGAATTGAATAATGAAACTTTTCTTAGTCTCAGATTCTTAGACTTGTTAATAGGAGAGAGTTGGCTTTGTTGTCTTTTCATATTATGTTATGTTATACTTTATTATATTATATTGTATTATTATATCCATTCCTAACCTTAAAATGTGTCCCTGAAATGTAGAAAATCAGAGAGTGTAATCATATCCTTATTTGCATGTGTATTAGATAGATAGATAGGTGGATGGGTGGATGGATGGATTGGTGGGTGGATGGATGGATGGATGGATGGATGGATGGATGGATGGATGGATGGATGGATGGATGGATGGATGATGGATAGATGATGGATAGATGAATAGATGATGGATAGATGGTTAGATAGGTACAGATAGAGGTATTTCTTAATAGCCACTAAGAATAAAAAAAAAAGAATAGCCTTTCCAAAATAAGAAAATGAAAATGAGAGCTAGGAAAGGCCGTAACAAACGGTTGTGCTTGGATCAAAGGATTTGCATAGAAGACTCATTTTTCATCAGAATTCTAGAGCGAGTAGGGGAGGGGAAAGATGAAGGCAGTTGCTGGCTACGAAATGTATTAACACTTTAATAAGGCTGATCCCCCTGAGAAGAGCTGCTGGAGCTAGTTCTGGCCCCTTTCCAGCGGGTTTAATGCTGCAAGTGGAATGTATATTGGTCTCCAAAGAGAGAAAGCAGAGCTGCAGCCATGTAGACAGAAAAAAAACACTACCTTGTTCTCCAACGGTACCTGTTGCACATAACCCCCGCAGATTTTCAGTAAGATAACCAAAATATTGCTATACATGTTGTGATTCAATTTCTTTTAACGACCATTAAGGGGCAGTTTTTTGCACCCAAGCCAGAGCAGGGAAGAATGCAAAAGAAGACATCTAAAATTTGTAACTCTGCAAGAATCCTGGGAGGACACACACTTGCTAAAATTGAGAAAATGAGGAATTGAGGGTTGGAGCCAGGTTTATCTGAAAACCGAGAAGAAAATCTTCACGTAATGTCTGAGTAGTCTAGGTAGCCAACATCTTCCCTGTCTTAGCTTTGTAATATTCCATCTACTTGCCTGACTGCAATGCCCCAAACAATGTAAAATAATAAATATGGTTTCCACATTAGGAATGAAGAAAACCTACTCAATGTTTTTACAAGCACTGCTGCCTTATTATTAATCCATATGCAAGGCCATCATCTTTATGATGCAGAAAATTCTGCAAACAATTTTAAGCATGATTTGACAAGGGCCCAATTCTTTCATTCACTGACTTCACCAGAATACCCACACTGATAAGAAAGGTTTCATTAAAAGATCTATTTATTTTGACACATAATACTTACCATTTATCTTTGTTTAAGAAGCTAAATCTAAGTATTGATAGCTGGTAAATGCTTTAACAAGACAGATGGATAGATAGATAGGTAGACAGTAATTTACTACCATTCCCAATAATTTTCACTTTATTTTCTTTTAATTTATTACCACTCCTAATAATCTTCACTTTATTTTCTTATACAAATTACAGAAAAACATGAAGAGAAACACTCTGCAAGCATTACATAGACTTAAAATTTAAGTTTTAAATATTGAAAAAAATGATTAGAACACCTTGGAGAAGAATATAGTAATAAAAAGAATTACTACTCCCTTTTTTTTCTCTACTGCTCAAAGCATAGTTGTATTCTGATGGTGTCAGAAATCCAAATTACAGTACCTGCATTTTGGAAAGTTCAGTATCTAGCACCAAATGCTTAGTTTTTAAAACTTCTGGACTTTGTCTTGGCTTTTCTACAAATACAAATTTCTACCCATTGAAGTTCAACAGGAACAGTTTGATGCTTCACCAAGTGAGGACCTTGGGAAATGAAGCTATAATAACACGGAAAGAGCACCAAACTAAGAACTAAAATACGTTCTTGTCCTTGTTCTGCCAGAGGTATGCTCAAAGATCTTGGACAACTTACTCTGCCTCTTTTTAATCTCTTGTGTTTTTGGCTTCCTGATAGCATCTTATTTGAACAAAATGTTCCAGAGCTTTAAAAAAAAAAGGAAAACTCATGAGACTAGATAATTTCTAAAGTTCCTTCTAGTTCTCAAATGATCCCAAACTGTAGTAACAAGCAAAGTCCTTGATAATGTGAAAAATTATGTTACCCAGAGCACTTAACGAAAGTCATATAAATATTAATATTTTATAATTTAATAAAAACATTCTATTACATTGCATATTTATCCCCTTCAATGTAACTGAAGCTCAGAAAGAGAAAGTGGGTACAAATGTGGATAGATTTATACATTTGGTGGTGAAAAAATGTTAATTCCTGGCTAATAGTTTCTCTTTCCTCTCCTACTTTCTAGATAAGTGACTGTGTAACATACTTCTCTGAGCTTGTTTCCTCTTCTGTTGGCGGAATAATGCGCAACAACACATTTGAAAAAGGCTAACACCCATTGAAGTTACTCATTAGTGGTCTATTTCTATAGGTACATAGAGAAAGAATTAACTTCATTCAGATTTGAGCCAGAACAGCAATAGAATAAGAGGGATTATCTCTTTTTACAGAAGAGTAAAGTATTTCAGGGTGAATAATATTTGGTGCAAACAGTTAAGCGCTCAATTACTAGCTGAAAGTTCAAATTCACCCAGAGGTGTCTCAGAAGACAGGACTGCTCATCTGTTTGCAAAAGATCACAGCACTGAAAACCCTATGGAGCATTCTACTCTGCACACATGGCATCAACATGAGTCTGAATTGACTCCACAGCTACCAACGACAACAATAGCATTGCAAAAACGTGGGGCAAGGGCATTCAGGAATAGAGGCAGTAAACAGTACGGTATATATGAGCAATGGCAGAATGTTTGCTATGGCTAGATGGCATTGTAAGAGGTAGCAGCAACAGGAAGAGAATTGATCAAAAAACCTTTCCTGTAATCCAGTACAGATAGACTTTCAGTTTCATCTTGTAGACCTGAGCTATCGAATATGGTTGCCACCAGCCACATGTGGCTATTGAGGACTTGAAATGTGACTAGTGCAACTGAAGAACTAATTCACTCTTTACTTTCATTTCAATTAATTTAAATATTAAAGCTGATGCAATTTTTTTTTTTTTTCATTAAATACAACCGTATTTGGGGGCAGAGCTACATTTCACTTTAAATGTTGAAACCAGCATTTAGGTGAGATATGCTGTTAGTGTTAAACGCTTATCAGATTTTGAAGATCGAATAGAAAAAAAAGAATGTATAATATTGGTAATCTTAATTACAGGTTGAAATGACAATACTTAGGATAAAAAAAAAAAACAGTGAAGTCGAGTCGATTCTGACTCATAAGAAAATGACTCATAGCGACTGTATATTAGGTGAAATAAAATACTATGAAAATTAATCTCACATGACTCTTTTTACTTTGTAATGTGACTACTAGAAACTTTAAACCTATATATGTAGCCATCATCATGTTTCTATAGGACAGTGCTGCTACAGATAACAGGAAGCCATTTTATTTTCAGATCTCCATTTTACAAAGAAAAGTTCACAGCAATATGAAGACTAGATTTAGCATTTATGATATTAGAGGCAAAAAGATCACTTTATGTGGCTGTTGTAATTATTCAGGTGAGAAGAAATCAAGGTCTGGGTAAGAGAGGAAGGGATGAATTTTCAAAAATACATACAAAATATAACAAAGGGCCATGGTGATTAAGTGGAGAAAACAGAGATTGGGACATATAAGACCAGGAGACAGTTTCAATAAAGTGGGAGTGATTGAATCTATGAAATGCTGTAGAAAACATAACCATAAAAGATTGACATGTTGCTCTAGATGCCCCTCTCAACTAGCTTTACTCATTATATCTTCCCTAAATTATTGCAATAGATTCTTACCTGATTTTCAGTCCTCAGGCTACAACTCCTAGGAAGTGCATGGATGGGTGTCAATCAATCAGCACCTGAAGGTATATGCAAAATATTTATGCATATGCATGTATGTGCAATTATAGGCATTTTTCCAGGGATAGATGCCATAGTTCTTACCATATTCTAAAAGGAGGTAATGACCACCCATCCATCCCCCCAAAAAACTAAAAATCAATATTCTAAAATCCATAAAAGTTAAAACACTCTTGTTAGAGAAGGAAAAGAATTTCATACAAAATCTTGAAGAACATCCATATTAATATGAAAGATTAATAAAGTAGAAGTAGACTAACCTCCCCCCCAAAATGTAATTGAAATACAGATGGCAGTTTTTCATAGGTCTTCAACATGTATTTGCAAATCAGTGTTGGCTGAAATACTTCATTGTTTGTGCACATGGTTCCCATGAAAATATTTTTTAGATCATGATCTTGCTTGAGTATCTAAAATACAGTATCTGCTAGAGTATCTGTATCTGGAAGTGAGATCTGCATTTTTAAATACCATTTCCTGCCCTGAAGGTGGGAAGTGTCTGGCTGGAACATCTGTAAGATAATAGGCTACTACTCACCAGCTATCTCGATGGCCTGGTGTCCTGGGAGTTGGAGCTGGCCATTTCAAAACAATGCAGAGACTGAGTTGTACCCCCATGGCAGCTGAGAATTTAAATGGATTTCAGGTGCAGAGGTAGTATCACTTACCACTGAAGACTTAAAACAGGAACAAGCTTCAGACCTGGGAAAATTCAAAGTAAACAAAACAGATCTAATCATGAAAAGCCAAGCCACAGACTTGTGACCACAGCCCCAGCAAATTAATAGCTATGGATCACTGGGGATTGACATAAGGCACTCAGCAAAATGCATTTATTGAATAACTAGTCTAGACCCAAGAAAAGGGAACGCAGTTTTATTCAACATGGCTTTTCCTAACATGTCTGCTCAAGTTTAAGAATTCAGAGGGGCTCTGTGCCATTGTGTAGATTGATGACAGATTCTCAGCTGTGGCATAGACTGTCTGGCAGTTTATAGACGAGGCACAGTTTTCTGAAAGGGAGAAAGGGATTGAACTCAGAAGATTTTGATCTGGGACTCTGTTCTATCATATCATACACGTCTTCTTAGAGCTTACTTTCTTCGTCTTTCCATAGAAGAGATGGGACTAAAGCACGTGAAATTCCCTTCCTTTTTCATTCTCAGTGATTTGATATTAGCCTTTGAATGAGTAGATATCAGTATACCCTTAATAACAGAAAAATTGGCAGTGTGCATGGCTTAGGTCTTTGATTAACTACCTTAAAGGCAAGTATCATACTATTAATATTAGTTCAAGTTCAGGAACTATGGATGGTTAATTTTTTGTTCTTTTGTTTAACCATAAACTCGGTCCAGTTACTTTTGTTATCAAGTGGTGTCTGAAATTGAATTTCTAATCATTTATGCAAATTATAGCAAGGAAGAAAAATAAAAATAATGAATATGGTCCTTTGGCAAATATTTCAGTATCAGACAGCCACAAACATTTGGTAAAAATCTTTATTATTTCCATATGTGTATATTCCATTTTCAACTAAGAGTTTTTATAACTTTTTTTAAAAATTCACCTTCTATACTTTAAGCTAGGGTCTTAGGCCAAAAATTAGTCCAATAATTTTTTTAAAAAATATTTTCTTTTGCGTAATCCAAGTCATAAGGTGCAAACTGCTAATAACCGTTTATAATTATTAGGCCCCACGTATAGGAAAGACACCACGCTAAGCACATTACCTGTTTTACAGTTCATCCTCACTACTTGTCGATCTCATTTCTCTCATTTAACATATGAGACAATTTATAGATTAAATGAGTAGCCCAAGACTGAAGAGCAAATAAGTTGCATAGCCAAGATTTGATCAAGAGTCTGTCCCACTTCCTGTGATTTTTTCATTTTTCTCCTCTTTCCCTTCTATTATGCTGACTCCATTTTATTCAACTGCTATTTCTGTAATTCATTAAATATTGCATGTAATCTGAGCCTTATCTCTAGTGGTCAGATAGGAGCTCCCTTCAAGGTCTTTGGACAAACTTTTTCATCTCTTTACTGAATAACACAAGTTTTGATTTATGTGGAAAAAAAAAATTCTGCCAGCATTCGAATAAATACATATATATCTACTTATTTTCCAATGAGCCTTTTTATTATAATGATGACCAGAAGTCATTAAACCTGTTGAATCCTTTAAGTGACAGAAGATTTCTACTTTAAAGGCAATTCCTTCTAATAAGAAGAGTATCTTGTTGTTGGAAGCTATCCCCATGGAGTAAATAAGTTATCTATATTTATGACTGCTAAACCTTTATTTTAGTCTAGACTTCTTACCTGAGCTTCAGAACTATATATTCATCCACCAGCTAGATATCTTTCTATATGCTCAGATTGTTCAGAGGCAATTAAATCTCAGTATATTTAAAAGCGAACTCATCTTCTCCTCCCACACCTATTCTTCTGTTAGTGTTTCCTATCTCAGGAAATATTCCCTATCTCAGTAAAAGATACCATCATCCACCCAGTTTCTCAAGACAGAAATCTTGATGTCATCTTTAACTTCTTACCCAATACTATGATATCATACATGTCTTCTTAAAGCTGTAATTTCTTCATCTTTCCCTAGAGGTGATTAGACTAGTAATACCCAATGCTCCCAAGAAAATGTCGAGCCTTATTGATTGTACCACCTAAACAATTTTCAATCCTGTCTTTTTCTCTGCATCCCTAATAACAACCATCATCTTATCAACTATTTCTTAACTGATTTCCTTTCAGACTTTTGATAACATTGCAAACATACACGTGCGCGATAAGTAGATTGAAACTCGAAACCAGAGGTCACCATTGCTTGGTCTGGACACAGGCCCACTAGAGCCTCAATACACGATTGGACAAGAAGCTTCCATGAGACCATGTGAAGTCAGTCTCCAACTGGGATACCACATGGTGTCAACAAAAACTTAAAACTGGTGAACTGAGCAGAACTTCTCCAAGTGGGAGTGACCTATTTGAATAATGTGAGACTTTAGAGGCCTTGGATAATCCAGGTAAAGAGTGGGAGGCCTCAAGAAAAATAAATTAGATTTCATTTTAAAAAAGGAAATGAAATTTTTATTGTGTAAATATAATAATGATAACAAAAAATTAACATAACAATTATGTCCTTAGCATATCAGGGAACTAATTTAAATTTAAATTTTATTTTAATTATATCTAGACAACTAAAGTTTCCGTGTTTACCACAATAGCCTAAGATCAGGCTGCTGATAATGTGAAAAAAATTAAGCCTTATAGTAGACTTTCCTTTGCAGCCAAATCCATTCCTAACCAATATACTTACATCAGTCCTTTTTCCCACTCCTATGTGAAATTGCTTTCTTCTTATCTAAAGTTTATTAACTCATTAAATATAAACTCACAAATATCAATTTTCCAATGGTGTACTCTAATTTATCTAATTTAAATGACATCACAAACTGTTAATTTCTTTAAATAATGTAGGCATTAACTTCTGAGCCCAAGATTCAACAAAAAGGAAAGTAACCAAGAAAATTTCTGAATAAAAACAAAACAAAACATATTGAGATATACATGGTACAATTCCTTGGGAATTTTTTCAACAAAATTTAAATTATGTATATATTACCAAAGCCAAACTTGTTGCTGTCAAGTCGATTCTGACTCATAGCCACCCTACAGGACAAAGTAGAACTGCCCTATGGGTTTCCAAGTCTGTAATTTTTTTAATCCTTTAGGAAGTAGCTTGTCGTATCTTTTTCCCTGGAGCAGCTGATGGCTTTGAACTGCTGACAGTTCAGTTAGCATCCGAGCGCTTAACCACTATGACACCAGGGCTCCTTAAAAATATGTGTTAAAGCAAGCCAATTTGCTTTGTGTGTGGATGTTAAACAATCTTCAATCCTGTATTCACTATCAGTTGAATCCAATCTAACAACCAATTATTTTGAAGTTACTATTTGCTAAATGTATATTTAAGCCAATTCCTATGGAAAACACTTTCATGTGATTTTCAAAGACCAAAACATAAACAATAAACTCAGACAAAATTTTATCAAATACAATTCTGCTTGCATTACTTTTTTTTTTTTTAAGTAGACATATGCTTCTACTCTCTTAATGGAATTAATCAACTAACACTACAGGATTTTGCAGCTGTATTTTTTAAAAGTCCGTTAATTTTGACTGAAATCAATATAACTACAACTCAATCCATTTTCACCAGATGGTGGAGAAAATTTTCCCTCAACTGCCTAGAAACCTATATTAAAGCAAGTTCTGTGAATTCACTATGTCAAAGGCCACTGTGCTGCACAGCTCCAGAGGACACCATTCATAGAGAACAGCTCTGCCAGCATTCCAAGCGCATGACCCTTCCCTGAAAATCTGTTAGGGACAATTACTGCAACTGACTTTTCTGCTTCACCCATAGATCAATGACCTCAGTGGCAGAGGTCACATCTTTATCTTTGTGTTATCATTGCCTAGTACAATGGCTGACACAGAGTATATGCAAAATGATTGTTCTTTGAACTGAACGAAACAACTGTCTGCATTTCAAAGCATCAAACAGGAAGCTAGTTTGGAGATTCTAGCTATCACTAATATCTGTTATCTGGAAAAGATGATGTTGGCCTAATGCACAACTTCAAGAGGTAAATATGTGGAGCTTCAGTGAAGGAAGGGAAAATTTGCTGAACCTACAAGGATATAAAATCAACCATGGGAATCAATGGAATGTAGGTGGCTTGAGCCCAATATCTTTCAAATCCATATTCAAACAGAGCTACCCTTCACTATAGACAGCCCTCCCTCAAATAGTTGCTTCTTGCTTTGAACTTGTACATCGGCTCACCATATAGTTTTGATTTTTTAGTTCTGATTCTGTCATTTTCCAGTTTTAGTTACAGATTCATCATTAGCCCCTCCACTCACCCATCGCTAATACTCAGGAAGCAGTCAAATCATTAGTGCTTGTCCAGCATCTTGTGGTTAAAAGTATCATATAGTAACTTTGGAGAAAGAAATTATCACATTAATTTCTAACCTAATTTCTAATGGGTTGAAAAAAATGGGATGGGGGAGTGCTGTTTTATTGAAATATGTACTGTTAGTACTATAATTAATTTCATAGTTTTATATCTGCCCCCTCAAGGGAAACACTTTGTCCATCCTTTTTTAAAAAATATATACAATTATAAGAGATAAGGAAAAGATACTTAGAGAATATTGTTTTTCCTCTGGAGTTTAAGAGACAGTGGGATTTACTCCTTAGATTTAATCTGAGGAATGTAAATTTCTGAGATTCTAACTATGGGACTATGGTGCTAGAACAGGAAGAAACTGAGGCGCATTTTCTGAAGCCACACTTCGACCACACAAGGAGACAAGTGCATATGAGAGTTTCTTTTCATTAGAAACAGAGACTGTCAAGTGATTCACTTTAAATCCATAACCCCAACAAAGAGAGTAAACTTCTGGTCACCCAGATGATGAAGAAAGAATCTTACGCAACAAGCCAGGAGAGATCAGCTCAATGTAACTCACTGGAGAATTCTGTGAGGAATCAACTTAAGAGTTCTATTAAAATGCTACCCTTGAACATCTATCATGCCTAGAAAACACAAATACCAGATCACAGCAGTACTAGACAGGTAAGGAGATCCTTCTCCTTACCTGTCTTTGCTTCTAAACCTCAACCCCAGAAGAGCCAGAGGTAGCCTACAATGGGTTGGGGACATGGGTAGGAGGATAAATACAAAGGAGAAGAATAGAGAAGCCATTCATGACCCTTGATTCCACTGCACTCTTCCTGCATGAAGCAAAGCAGAGACTGTGGAGGGTAAAAATCAACTTCAAGAGCATTTCATGGCATTCAATCTTATACGGGTCTGTACACTTACTGAAGTGAGATTATGGGGTTTTATTTTGTCCAGAATTTATCGATATTTTATTATGGGAGGGGAAACCCTGGTGGTGTAGTGGTTAAGTGCTACAGTTGCTAACCAAAAGGTCAGCAGTTCGAATCCACCAGGCGATCCTTAGAAACTCTATGGGGCAGTTCTACTCTATCCTATAGGGTCACTATGAGTCGGAATCGACTCAACGGCAGTGGGTTTTTTTAATTAGAGGAGAATCACCAAAAAAGTAACTGGAACTGCCCTAAATTTCACTCAAGATGCAGAAAAGCTTCTGCCCTACTGAAAAAGTTTGAATCAGTCCTGACGAGATTTTTTTGTTTTTAAATGATTGTACTCTTCTGTTAACTTCTATCCTTTCAACTTAATGATTGCAATAATGGTGGTGTTCAAAGGCAACTAGGATTCAAAATTGGGCCCGCTTGAGGAGCTAGAAGTTGCTCAACATACCTAAAGCCCATACAAAAAGTATCAAAACTTGGAACTAATGTCTTTTGATGGACTTAGGCATATCTAGGAATATCCAGAAATCCTTACCAGCCTCACAAAGAACTTATATTTATAGCATGAACTGTTGTTTGCCCAACTAACATATACCATCTCTTGCTCCAAACAGAACCCATTTCTTTCCAAGTATATCTATATATACCTATATGCACAGGAAACTGATCATCTCCCCTGTTCCAGATAAGTCCAAGCCAATTAGAGAAATACAATTCCTCTTGTGTGTGATTGATTTAAAAACCCAGTACCCATTGATTTAGAGTTATCAAATTTGCTAATGGAGTCCCTGAGTGGTACAAATGCTTAATGCACTAGGCTGCTAACCAAAAGATTGGAAGTTCAAACCCACTCAGAGGTGCCTCAGAAAAAAGGCCTGGTGATCTACTTCTGAAAAACCAGCTTTGGAAAACTCTATGGAGCACAGTGCTACTTTGACACACATGGAGTAGCCACGGGTCAGTGTCAGCTTGATGGCAACTGGTAATTTGCTAATGGATTATGAAGACTGGCCTTTTGAGAGGAGGCCTCTCGGAACATTTTCTCGCTCTGAAGACGTTGTCTCTGGATGCAGAGAACTGATTGTTTTACTTCTCTGCTGGTGGTGATCCATGCTAGGCTCAGATGACTTTTTGGCTTGCCTCTAAATCTTGGGCTAATTGACCATTTCCCTTTGCACGTATAACAGATTCTGTATAATTGCTGCCAGGTCAATTACCTCCAACCTAAGAATGAACATGACACACAAAGTTGTGATGTGCTGGTACCATAAAGGCTGTTCTTGTGAACTGGTCCAGAAGTTGGCCGTGAGGGCCTGAAAGGGAGCCTTGGAGTACTTGTACTGACTGTGTGATGATAAGGAGTCCTAGTGATACAGTGATTAAGTGCTCTGCTGCTAATGGAAAGATCGACGATTCAAACCCACCAACAGCTCCATGGGAGAAAGAAATCCGCTTCTGTAAAGATTTACAGCCTTGAAAACTCTATAAGGCGGTTCTACTCTGTCCTATAGCGTCTCTATGAGTGTAAAAAGACTCGATACCAATGTTTTTTCTCATTATGTGATACACACTCAAGTCAGACAGTCAGATGTTCTCTTTCCATACAGGAAGAACAGCTCAGAGAGGATTTTCCAGTTGAAAAAGTATTGCTTTTAGTTATAGGGGACAATGATTCTTTGGCTATTCTCTGCATAGGTGGACGTAAGCATTGTATGGAATTCAACAAGGCTACGGAGTGATGGTCAGGGAAAGCCAAACCAAGCTTGCAGCATTACTTCCAAGAGTATTCCAATGACCAAATGTGTGGAAAGGTAATATATTGACTGATTTGGAGTTGGGGATTTGTTGGACAAGTGGGAATGATAAAGTGCTTTGAGGGCAATTATCATGTATAGGTGACCAGTGGCCAAAATTTCACCTAAGCCCAGTGAACACATGTTTATACAGCTGAAAACCTAACAGTAAGCAGTAACTATCAGGGAATAATCTTTAAACTAATTTATTTGACACTCTTTTTACATCATTATCAAGGCATTATTTTATTTTACCTGAGATATTTTTCCTTTAAAATTCAGTGATGTCAGTAAAATCAACAAAGAAGATGCATTTATATTTGGAACTTAGAATTTTCCTGGTAGCAGGGATTGAGAATAACCCAACCTGTATCTTCAGTATCCACAGTGTCTCCCATCTACTGGGTATATTGTAAATGTATAATACATGCTTCTTAATAAACAAATAATGTTCATTTGACATATACTTCCTGTATATATCAATACTGTCATCTAAAATCAAAATAAATTATTCTTCTAAATAGAATAATAGAATAATTTTTAGCACTAATAGTTCTTTATCTTTAACACATATCACAGGACTTAGTTTAACCAGGTTATTTTCTATATTTGTTATTTCTTAATATTTGAGGATAATGCTACTGTTGGCAATCTTCTTTC
Source organism: Loxodonta africana (assembly GCF_030014295.1). Taxonomy (NCBI): domain Eukaryota; kingdom Metazoa; phylum Chordata; class Mammalia; order Proboscidea; family Elephantidae; genus Loxodonta; species Loxodonta africana. The sequence continues at coordinate 65,279,987 of NC_087355.1, forward strand.
AGCAAAAGAAAATGCAAATATTAAATATCAAGTAAGAGGAAGTTCAATCACGAAAGACTCAAAGAAAGTGAAACTCAAATGAACTGAAGCACAGTAGCTAGTAGTTAACTTCCTGACATAGATTCCCTGCACATTGAAGAGAAGCCTAGTACCTGCCACTTTACTAACCTACAGAAATGTTATTTAGATGGGAAAATAGGTGTGAAGCATTTTGAGAAAGGTGCTAAATAACTACAAAGTGTCATTAAAATATTCAAGCTGGTGTTTTGATTTTGTGTCTCTAGAAATTCTATTTCTCTTGTAACAAACTCTTTAATAATTTTCAGAAGCTTACTGCACAAGTCAGATCTAATAGCCCATATGCTACTCAGGAAACATTAGCACCTTCCCACAGAAATACTAACACCTGATGCAAAAATCTGTAGCATTAGTTTGCAGGTGGAAAATATGTTGTAATAAAAATACATATAAGCCCCAGTTTTTAAAACATTTTTAATCATTTTTTAAATTATTTTTTCTCTTTATAGGGAGTCACTCTTGTGCACTTTTGAGGACATATGGCAAGAGAATTTAATTTAATTTCCCCCTTACCCGTTGCTGTGAAGTCAATTCCAACTCATAGGGACCCTAAAGTACAGAGTGAAACTGCCCCATAGGGTTTCCAAGGACAGTGTGGTGGATTTGAACTGCCGACCTTTTGGTTAGCAGCCATAGCTCTTAACCACTATGCCATCAGGGTTTCCAACTTCCCCCTTAGAAGTTAAAAAGACCTTGAAAAACACATTGTTCTCCAACTCAAGTGATAACCTCAGCTTTTCATATTAACACTCTGTTCTCAACATCTCCCCCCCTCCCCCCCGCCCATTGCCATCAAGTCAATCCTGACTCATAGACACCCTATAAGACAAAGTAAAACTGCCCTACAGGGTTTCCAAGGAGTGACTGGTGGATTTGAACTGGTTATCAGCTGTAGCTCTTAACCACTGCACCACCAGGGCTCCATTTGCAGTACAAGAGGTAGCATTTGTAATTATCTCTCCATCTACTGGAAAACAAAGACATCTAGAGGAGTGATATTTAACACACAGTCACTTGAATCAGCAAATACAGTGCTAACAACAATAATAGGAAAGAATCTTTAGGAGCTTTCCCTGGAATTGTCCAAAGTGCTTTCCATGCGTTGCCTCATTTAATCCTTAAAGCAATCTTATAGGATGAATGCTACTCTTCTTCCCAGGTTATAGTCAAGGAAACTGAACTCAAAAGAGGTTATAACAAATTCCCACAACTAGTACTGGGAGGAGCTGAGATTTGCAGCCCCCACTGGCAGATCAGAACGCGAGCTCTCAGCCACTCTGCCTCCCAGGATATTTTTTAAACTGTCAATGTTGACTTCTTCAATTTGTAGGATGAGAAGTATAAATCTTGGGGAAGATGTCCCCCCCAGTGAGTAGATTCTTGCTTTATCATATTAAACAAATGGCAATGCAAATTTAACTCTTGGAAAGACAGTACTAAAAGTGACAGAACTCTAGTCACTGTTATAATTCACAGATTGACAGCAGACGTTTTATTGGGATCTGTGTGGTTATCGTGACTCATAAGCTGGTGTCAATAGGTTAAGTCTGTTTGTATTTCTACTGCATCACTAATATTCTTATGTATTAGAACCTGCTTTGATAGCACCTATTAGTCCTGTCTTCTCTGGTCAAGAACTGTCTACACAGAAACCAAGGCCAGATAGCTGAGAAGCTAATTTACAGAGGGAACAATAGTTCAAAGGTATTGGAGAGTTTTACGTTATTTGTCGTTGCTTGGTTTCTGGGTTTAGGTACAAAAACAAACAAAAAAACAGGCTCAGTAAGCACTTAACTACTTGCACCACCAAAACCAAACCCATTATTGCCATCGAGTTGATTCAAACTTACAGCAACCCTATAGGACACAGTACAACTGCCCCATAGTGTTTCCGAGGAGCAGCTGGTGGATTCGAACTGCTGACCTTTTGGTAAGCAGCTGAATTCTTAACCACTGCATCACCAGGGCTCATTTGCACCTGGGCTCCTTAAAGAAAGCAAGAACATATACATAATTCATTAAGTATTTATTGAGAACCTACTATAGCAGGCTCTATTGTTAGTTATAGAGCTGATGAGATCCCTGCTTCCTTGGAGCTTACTATTTTAATTATCTAATTAAAAAAAATTAGAAGTATAGAATTCTATTTTTTAAACATGTAATTTATATAGAATTCTATTTTTAATTGTATAATTTTCTAATGGTGATAGACAATAAACAAATAAACCAGCAAATATTTATCAAATGGAGACAAGTACAGTAAGATGGATATATGGTGATATCGGTATCATTTACCATGGAGAGGTAAGGGAAAGTCTAAACCGACATTTGAAGAGACACCTAAAAGATACAAAATGAGCCATGATGATACAGGGAAAAGAGGATTCTGCAGAGAAACTAGAAGTGCCAGAGCCCTGAGGTGAGAGCAGACTTGGTGCATTTATAAAACACCTGGGAGTTTGATGTGGCTGGAATGAAGCTAGGTAGGGTTGGAGGAAGTGGTGGAAAAGGGTGATAGATTAGGTCACCAGGGTAGTGGTGAGAAGGGGGTGTTGCAGTTCTTGCCGAGCAGTGCAGAGCTCAGTAAAGACTAAATTTTAATTGGAGTGCTACGAGATGCCACTGGCAAATTTTGATCAGAGGAAAATAAGATCTGGCTTATCCTTTAAAAGAATCACCCTGGGAGCTATGTCATCAACAGTCTGTAAGGCAGCAAACGTGGAAGCAGAAAGAAAAGCTAGGAAGCAATTGCAAATATCCTGCCAAGAAAAGACAGTGACTTAGATAAGAGAGGCACTGGTGGATGGTAGGAAATAACAGTGTCAGGCAAAAAAAATAACTAGATATGATGACGGAGTGGGTATAAAGTGTGATAGCAAAGAATCTACGGTGACTAATACTTTCGAGATGAATAACTGAAGAATGGATGTGTCATATTCTGAAATGGACAAATTAGGAAAGGAGGAGGTGGAAGATAAAGAGAAATTCAGAGAATCTCTATTAATTTGCAATGCTTATTAGATATTCAAGTAGTGGTGAATATACAAGTTTTGGTTACTGTTGAACATTCCATATTAGAGATATAAAATTTGGGGCCATCAGCTTCAGATAGTTAAAGACCTTAAGTGTGAACAAGATCATCTACAAAGTAAATATAGATAAAGAATAGTAGAGGTCCAAGGACAAAGCCCTGGGGCATCCAATGTTTGAAGAACATAAAGATGAAGTAGAAGCAGCAAAGCAAACTGAGAAGCTTAATCCAGTGAGGTATAGGAGAGTCAACAAATAGAGGCCTGGATGCCATATAAAGAAAGTGTTTGAAGAAGGAGAAGGTAATAAACTGTGCCAAGTGCTTCTCATAGGACCATTAACATGAGGATGGAGAAATGACCTTTGGATACGTCATCATAAAGTCAATAATCATCTAGACAAGGGCAGTTTTAGCTCAGAGTGGAGAAGAAAATTTGATTGGAATAAATTCAGGAGAGATTTGAAGGAGGCGATAGTATATACACAATATGGTGACCCCTTTGTTAACAAAAATTCAGGATGTGCAGTTTCATACATCACCTCTTAAGAGTCAGAATATTTAAACTTACAACTATTCCAGCAAGTTCAAGAACGACACTGGTAGGTTATGATATAAGTACACTTACGCTTGGCTTTCCTTTTATAGTGCAAACCTAGTATAATTTTATCTTCACAAATCCTCAGCTCTTAAAGACAGCTTGTCACAGCAGGCATCCTATGGTGGACTGATAAATGTCTATCAAAAGCTTCAGTCCCTGTGTGGTTTAGTAGGATGTTTCCTGAAGCATAAGGCTGAATACTATTTCTAGCCTACATGTGATGTTGATGCAAGTATGCATACTACCACATTTTCCCTCCATGAATAATGCATATACTATTCAACTTGAGTCCAAAATAAGAAAAAAAAAAAAATGCTAAACATCTAAAAATCCACATTGAATGAAAAAATGAAACTCGTCTGTTTTATCATCTAAGACTTGAAATAAAATGTGTTACTGGGTTAATTTTGTACAAAAATAAAATAAGGTCAAAGAATTCTCTCCATCTCTCCCTTATTGGATTTTTTTTTCTGCCATCCATCTCTATAACTTTTCAAATAAGTGAACCCTCCTGTAAAACCATGGTGCAAAGTGTTCATTCTTTGAGCAGCAGAAAATGAATGGGTCACCGTAGACCAATGTTAAACAGCAGAGACAGTGTGAAGTAGACACAATGGCAATCAAGAGACTCAAGTACACTTAACTACACATATCACTAATGCTTTTTTACTTCAAATAACTTAGGTAACTTCAGTTCAGTCTAGACTATATGAAAATTATTATAAATTTAGGTTCAAAAGGAAAATGGCATTTTTAACTATGGAGATACAGGATTATTTGCAACTGATTATTTTAATAGATTGATTAATTTATGGACTAGAGCTCAGTAATATTGTCTCAACTGAAATGAGCTCTGCATTCAGCCATCGGGGACCAACGATTGAGTTTTAGCACTTAAGTTACACCAGTGTGATGTCATTCGGCAGGTCACAGAACCTTGAGTCTCAGTTATATTGTCCATAAATAAACTAATATCATCGTTGTTACTATTTGTGTCTGTATGTGCATATTTGGAGCCCTGGTGGCTCAGTAGTTAAGAACTCAGCTGCTAACCAAAAGATCAGCAGTTCAAATCCACCAGCCGCTCCTCAGAAACCCTATGGGGGCAGTTGTACTCTGCCCTGTAGGGTCACTATGAGTCAGAATTTATTCGATGGCAATGGGTTTTTGATCTTTCTCTGGGAAATGTGTGGGGGGAGGGGGAAGTGTGTATGTGTGTGTGAGAGAGAGATTTAAGTGAGATAACGTGCTCTCTAAGCAATTTCCTCTTGTGGTCTCAGGCATTTCCCTCTGCCAATTATTTCCTCCTCTGTATCTTCAACTTCTCTTCTGGTCAATTTGCTCAATTACTTTAATCGTAATCTCTCCCTTGGCCACACATTCTCCTTTATCTTTTGTTTCTCTCCTTTAGAGGCAATTTTAAAAAATAATTGTCTGCATTCTCTCTCTCTCCCTCACCACACACTTTTCGTAATTTTTTTTTTATTGTGCTTTAGTTGAAAGTTTACAGCACAAATTCGTTTTTCATTCAAAAATTTATACGCAAATTGTTTTGTGATATTGGTTGCAATCCCCACACTGTGTTACCACTCTCCCCCTTTCTTTCCCCCCCGGTTTCCTTCTGTCCATTCATCCAGTTTTCTTGTCCCTTCCTGCCTTTTCGTTTTTGCTTTTGGGCAAGTGCTGCCCGTTTGTTCTTGTATACTTGATTAAACTAAGAAGAACATTCCTCACATGCGTTATTGTTTGTTTTATAGATCTGTCTAATCTTTGGCTGAAGGGTGGGCTTCGGCAGTGGCTTCAGTTCTGAGTTAGCAGGGTTGTTCAGGGACCATACTCTCAGGGGTTCCTTTAATATCTGTCGGGCCAATTAAGTTTGGGGTGTGTGTGTGTGTGTGTGTGTGTGTGTGTGTGTGTGTGAATTTGAATTTCGTTCTACATTTTTCTCCACTCTGTCTGGGGCCCTCTATTTTGATCCCTTTCAGAGAGGTGGGTGGTGGTAGCTGGGCACCATCTAGTTCTTCTAGGCTTAGGCTGTTGGAGGATCTGGTTCATGTGTTCCATTAGTCCATTCAACTAATATTTTCCTTGTGTCTTTGGTTTTCTTCACTCTTTTCTCCAGATGTGATGGGACCAATAGATGGATGTTAAATGGCCACTTTCAAGCTTTTAACGTCCCAGGTGCTACTCACCAAAGCAGGATGTAGAACACTTTCTTTATGACCTATGTTACGCCAGTGGGCGTAGATGTTCTCTGAGACAATGGTCTCCAATGCTCAGCCCCAACAACTTGGTTCCTCAAGGTATTTGGACGTGTCTAGGAACCTTCTATGATTTTGCTTTGACCAAGTTGTGCTGATTTTCCCTAAATTGTGTGTTGCCTTTCCCTTCATCAAATTTACCACTTGTCTGCTATTTAGTTAGTGATTTCTCCTCCCCTCTCCTCCCTCATAACCATCAAAGATTGTTTTTTTTTTTTTTTTTTCCTGCATGTAAACCTTTTCTTGGGTTTTTATAATAGTGGTCCCATATAATATTTGTCCTTTCATGACTGACTTATTTCACTCGGCATAACACCCTCCAGATTTACCCAAGTTGTGAGATTTTTCTCAGATTCATCATTGTTCTTTATCATTGTGTGGTATTCCATTGTATGTACCATAGTTTGCTAATCCATTTATCTATCGATGGGCACTTAGGTTGTTTCCATCTCTTTGCTATTGTGAATAATATCTATTCATATGTCTATTCATGTGACGGCTTTTATTTCTCTAGGATATAATCCTAGGACTGGGATTGCTGGATCGTATGGTATTTCTAGGGTTGCTATGAGTCGGAATCGACTCGACAGCATTAGGTAAGTAGGATAGTATTTCTATTTCTAGCTTTTTAAGGAGGCACCATATTGTTTTCCGTAGTGGTTGTACCATTTTACACTCCCACAAGCAGTGTGTAAGAGTTCCAATCTCCCCCAATCTCTCCAATGTTTGTTATTTTCTGTTTTTTAATTAGTACCTGTAATGTCAGAGTGAGATGGTATCTCGTTGTAGCTTTGATTTGCATTTTGTTAATGATTAATGATCACGAAAATTTCCTCTTGCGTCTGTTAGCCTCCTAAATGACTTCTTTGGGAAGTGTCTGTTCATATCCTTTGCCAATTTTTAATTGGATTGTTTTTCTTTTTGGTGTTGAGGTGTTGAAGTATTTTATAGATTTTAGAGATTAGACTCTTGTCAGATATGTCGTAGCCAAAATTTTTTTCCCAGTCTTTACGTCCTCTTTTTACTCATTTGGTGAAGTTGTTTGATGAGCATAAGTGTTTAATTTTTAGGAGCTCCCTGTTACCTAGTTTCTCTTCTGGTGTTTGTGCATTGTTAGATATGGTTTGTATTCTATGTATGCCATGTATTAGGGCCCCTAGCATTGTCCCTATTTTTTCTTCCATGATCTTTATTGTTTTAGGTTTTACATTTAGGTCTTCTTTGATCCATTTTTAGTTAGTTTTTGTGTATGGTGTGAGATATGGGTCCTGTTTCATTTCTTTACAGATTGGCATTCAGTTTTTGCCAGTACCATTTGTTAAAAAAATTGTACTTTCCCCCATTTAATGCACTTTGGTCTTTTGTTAAAGATCAGCTCACCATAGGTGGATGAACTTACATTTGGGTTCTTGATTCTGTTCTCTTGGTATATGTATCTGTTGTTGTACCAGTACCAGGCTGTTTTGACTACCATGACTGTATAGTAAATTCTGAGACCAGGTAATGCGAGGTGTTCTACTTTGCCCTTTTTTTTTTTTTAAATCGTTAATGCTTTGCTTATCTGGGTCCTCTTTCCTTTCCATATGAAGTTGGATCTGTTAAACTCTCTAATGGAAATTTTATTTATCTGTTCAACAGTTACCCACTAATCAATCTCTTTCAACAGCAATTCATTACTATCACCTCAACTCTCATTCTTTCTCTTATATTCCTATTTGCTGAGCTTAAAACTTGAGTAGCACAATCCTGTTGCATCCTGTTGCTCAGTCATAAAACTAGACACTTACTGTGTCTCAACTCACTACTATTAATACATGAGCTACTGTTGGCTCTACCTCTACCCACTTATACCCATTTCTCTCTACATCGTATAGAGTTATATCCTCAATCATTTTTTGACTAGATTCCCTCAATAGCTCCCAAACTAGGCTTCTTGCAACTATTATTTCCTCTGCCCAATGCATTATCTGTTGTGAAGCCACAGTAATATTTCTAAATGTGATTTGATCATGTTTTCCTCATTCTTAAGACCTTTAAGTGGCTCCTTGTTTCCGTGAGGATAGAGTCTCAGTTTCTTGATATTTTTTGATTTCAAAAGCCAACTGTTATCTGGATGCTACTCAACTCTCTACTCTCATCCCTCTACCCTGAAGCCTCTCAAATGTTACTGTTCTTCATTAAAACTTTTTCTAGGAGTGATTTAGGCTATGTTCGTGTAACTTTCCTACAAAGTATTCATTGGATTTTGGAAGGCACCACAATTCAACAATAGGTATTTAATTTAGCCATTGCCCCATCAAATGGATTCTGCTTCTGAAACTGATTCATCTTCCCCTACTTTATGTCTTCTTGGTGGACATACGGTCCAGGGAACCCTAACCAAAAGAGTGTTCCTCAGACCAGGATAATCAAACTTTCTCACTCTTTCTCTCTCTGGAATTTGATTCTAGAGGAAAAAAAAAGATGAAGGGAAAGAAGATAGTTGGATATGAGCTAGCGTGAAGACAGAGTGCTAAAGAGATTGCCCAGGTGTTCCTATAATTGGTTTGAGCTACTAGAGCTGCTCTGGCTTTTGTTTCTTCCCAAGGTCTGTTTTTATTTATTTTTTTCCAGTTTCCTTCTTTGAACGACTTAACATTCTTATAATAAACCATTTTCTATTTTTAAATAAATTAATCAGAATTCATTGTTATCAATTTCAAACAAAGCCTAGAAATAATACAGCTTGGAAACACTATGAGGCAGTTCTACTCTGTCCTATAGGGTTGCTATAGGGTCACTATGAATCTGAATTGACTCCATGGCAATGGGCTTGGCTTTTTTTTTTTTTTTTTTAATATTTACAGGAGCATATTGCCAGATCTTTTCTCCATGTAGCCGTTGTTGTGTTCAAACTGCCTAGGAGGGGTTGGGTAGAATTCATATCAACTGTCCTTAACGTGCATCTGTTAGCCAGACTTCAACAATTGAACAGCTTGAACTTGATCATATTATCTCTATCTCCTCCCTAGAAATCTTTCTTGATCTAAAATATTCTACGCTATGAGTTTAAAACATGGTGACTTCCTTAGTCAATGTCACCCATCACTGACATAGAATCTTTCTCACCCTGACTTTACAATTAAAAATGGTACCTTATGCTCCTTACTTTGATTTAACATAACCTCCTTCTGGTCTCTTATGCTCCATACAAATTCTTCTTCTCTTCAGTTATAATCTCTATGTTCCTGAATTGCAGCTGGTCACATAGCCCTAATTGCTCATTTTAGATCTCTCATCCTGGACTACGCCCTGACTCTGATAAATCCCTTGATAGTGACTTAGCAGGATTGCCCTGGACATTTTCCTGTGGGACAGAACATCACCTAAAAGCCACATCCTTATTTTCAATCTTTTATCAAGCAACTCACTAGAGCATTCTGTTCTGATACCAACAGAGAAATGAGAGTACAGTAGAGGCCTTTTCTTTTTGAATCTGTGGGGTGACCACATAAAATCAGGCTCCAGAAAATGCGGCTAGAATGAGAGACATGATGAGGTGTGTCGGAGGCTGGGCCTGCCAAGGCACGTCAGGTGGAATGAAGGCTCTCACTATATCTGTTCTGTACCACAAAGGCAAATTTGTCCTGGGGCTGCTGCATAAAATCAGCCAAAGGAGGCATTTAAGAATGATATATGAAAAGGGGAATTATAAGACTTGCATGTTGATATTTTCAGAGAAATTCTAGACTTTAGTAAGTGATGACACTCCATCAATATCCTTCAGTACAAGGATACTTGTAGATACTAACAAATAAATATGCAGTAGAATATTCAATATGAACAAACTACAGTAATTAATTGAGGAAAAGCATACCATCTGAAGTAAAGGAAAAATCAGATGTGATTTTTTTTTTTTTCCGGGCATAAATATAAGCAAAGAATCACTTTTTCATTTTCTGGCATAGTTTTAAAGGAAATCTGTCTTTTCCAGAAAATTGTTTAGACAGGCTCAGATCACACTGGAAATATATCATTAGAGAAAGGAGAAACCAATGATGGGGTGCTGAGGGCATTGTCACATTTAGCCGAAAGAAACACACTTTTGACTGCTTGTCATCTAGCAGTTTTTTGGGTTTTTTTTTTTTGTTGTTGTTATTTGTTTGTTTGTAATAAAATAATTTTAAAGCTATTTAAATTTGAGATAGCAAAATTACTACTAGTTTTCTCACACAGATGTAGGTAAGTATAAGTGGAAAGCTCCTCTGCCTTCTATCTCAGTCATATTCTTTCACTCCCTGGATCATAATCAGAGTAATCATTCAGAAGCAGAAATATTTGTAGCTAGTAACTACGGACAAAGCTCCCATTTTTAACTCCACCATATTCCACAAGCCTCTGCCTTCACTGCCTTGCATGGTTCTCCTGAAAAATAAGCTTGTCTTTAGAAAGAAAAAAATATATATCCCAAGTTTTAATGCCATTTTCTACTTAAATTGTCATATCCACATCACTCGCATCATAAAAATCTCATTTCATGGGGATGTAGCTGTCAAACGAGATAGTGTCTACAAAATGTTCGTTTGCTGAAGACTTTTAAAGAAGTTTTCACTGAATCCAGTTATCGTTACTAAGCTTTTAACTCATCAAAAGGCTTTCAATTTGTTTTTAACCTTTGTGATAAGTGTGATAAGTCACTATCGGCAGTTCAAAGAAATGGTAGTAGCTTCAGTAGGCACACAGAAGGTGGGTAGATCTCCCTACCTGAACACAATGGCAATTTCATCAACCCCAAGCTCTTGATTCCATGTAGCATTCTTCCTGATGAACCTTGGAATAATGTAACAACCACTAACTTGCCAAGACCAACTTTCTAATTTGGAATGTTATTCATTATTTTTAAACTTTTCTGGTCCCTTATCCTTAGACATAAACATAACACTCTGCTTATAACTCCTTTGACTTTTGCCTTCTGCTTAGAGATGGTATGACTGAAACCTTTAATGCAACAATGGTGCTAGCAAAAAATTCTCAGAACCAAATGGCAGGAGTAGATAGTCATCAGAATATGAACTAGTTTGCTCATAAATCATCCTGTGAGACAAAAAAAAATGCCACTGACCATTAGAATAGAATGGGGATCAGACATGAGAAAAATGAAAGGTTTCAGATCACAATCAATACACTTCTAATAGCTTCTAAAAACACCAGAAAAGGAGCCATGATGGCACACTGGTCAAGCACGAGGCTGCTAACCGAAAGGTCAGTAGTTCAAACCCACCAGCTGCTCCACAGAAGAAAGCTATGGCAATCTGCTTCCATAAAGATTACAGTCTTAGAAACCCTTTAGGGCAGTTCTACCCTGTCCTATAGCGTCACTATGAGTTGGAATTGACTCAACAGCAACATGTAAAAACACCAAAATATGTAAACTAGTAACATTACAGTTCAGTAATAGTAATGTAATGGTTTTTAAATTGGCCGTCTTGGAGGGGAAAAAAGACCTTCTCTAAAAGATTTCAAGTAACTGAATAAAACCTGTACTGAAAATAATTATATTTATTTAATTGTACGAAATTGTGAGGATGTTTTATAATTTGTTTACAAGAATATGTATAAGAAAGTTATTGTATATCGCAATGTTACAGAAGCTCATTTCTTTCTGGTAACTGCAAAGTTGCTCATTGGTGACCTCGGGAAAATTAATACAACTGTACCCCAGTGTCCTCAACTGTAAGTCCAAAATGATAATGCAGTCTACATCATAGAATTTTTGTGAATATTAATGAAGTTTTTATATGTGGAATAGCATCTGGCACACACACACTGTATTTTTACACAAATAAAACATGCCTTCTATGTTTGTTTGCCAACCATGCCCTCCCCTCATGAAATAGTTTTGTACACATACTATGCTAAATTTTTTACAGCAACATGTAAAAAAATTGACATAGCTGTGCTTATGAAAATGCTTCTTGAGGGGAGGGCATGGTTGACAAACAAACGTACAAGGTGCACATTATTTGCATAAAAATATGGTAATAAGTGCTTTATACTTTGTTATTGACAATAATGTTTTTGTTCATTATATTACTCACAGTTATGTATTCAACAAATATTACTGAATATTACATATTTGTGCCAAGCTCTGTTCAAATGCTGCAAATGCAAGAGTAAGCATGATAGTTCCTATTCTCACAGACTAACATTCAGTGGTGAGAGACAGAGAGGCTTCCTTCTAACAAAGCAACTCATTAGAAGTCTTATTTGTACAGTGATTCGTGAACACAGGGTTCTCATGTATGCGACAAGGAAAGGTTACAAGACTTTTCAGTAATGGTACACTGGTAAAGTCTAACACCCAGGTCTTCAAGGAAAAACAAAAAACAACCAAACAACCACACAAACAAAAAACCAGTTCCAATTTGTAGAATTTGCCAATTTCCCACATCCACCATTGCTAATTTCAAGCTATGAACAGGACATCACCGAATGTGGAGCTGGAAAAACTACACACCATCAGGCAGTATTTACATGATTGTTGTTATTGTTGTTAGGTGCCATCAAGTCAGTTCTGACTCATAGCGACCCTATGTACAACAGAACGAAACACTGCCCAGTTTTGTGCTACTCTCACAATTGTTGTTATGCTTGAGCCCATTGTTGTAGTCACTGTGTCAATTCATCTTGTTGAGGCTCTTTCTCTTCTTCGCTGGCCCTGTACTTTACCAAGCATGATGTCCTTTTCCAGGGACTGATCCCTCCTGATAATATGTCCAAATTATGTGAGGTATAGCCTCACCATCCTTGCTTCTAAGGAGCATTCTGGTTGTACTTCTTCCAGGCAGACTTGTTCGTTCTTCTGGCAATCCATGGTATATTCAATATTCTTTGCCAGCGCCACAATTATAAGCGCAACAGAAAGATGATACATGAAAATACTCAAGAGATAATAGTAAAACATAGTAAAAGAATTAGGAAGCACTGAGTTATGAGTATTTATAAACTTTGTTCTTAATATAATTTAGTTAACTGTATTTTATATAATTATTTTTACGAATGGCTGTTTTAGTGATCAGCTCGCACAATTTCTGGTAATTTAACAATTAGCTCTTGCCAACCAGTGCAGGCGAGGTCCAGCACACCACTGCTTCTCAGACACAATTCCACTCAGAAGAGAGTTTTCACCCTCTGTGAAAACATACGTATTTTATTACATAAGAGAACAAGGTAAAGTAGATATCAAAATTTTGGAGAGACTTCATTATTGGAGAGTTTGCATTTTGAAAAAGCACAAAAACTGAGAAAAGTTAGATGCTATTCACACCGATCTCTACATTAAAACAGAAAGGCTTTACAAATGTTTCCAGTTAACTGATTTCTCCCATGACAACTAATTTCTCCCACTGACAACTTGTCTCGTTAAAACAGGTAGCCTCGCCAACCCTGGGCTTAAGGGGATATCAGTTGGAGACAGAGTGAGAAAAGGGAATTAAAAGAGGATGGGTTTTTTTAGGCAAAGATACGGAAGGATGACTTTGGGCTTAAATCCTTGGCCCATGTGCCTAAGATGAGCAATCAAAGGACTTATAAAATGAGGTTACATTTTAATAAGCCACAGCCTTTAATGTGGACCCTAAGGGAATGCCTTGCCAGAATAGATGCAAAGAATTAAGTTTCAGAATCTCAACAGAAGATATTGGGCAAAATGATGAGGCCTTTACATTTTTAGAATTTCACCCTAAAGATAAATGTTAAAGAAATAGATTAGAATTGTTGGATTTAATCAGGTGATCGTAAAGCCTTTAAAATTGACAAACTCCCTCTTTTGGAATTTGAGGAATGTTTCCTTGGTAGTCCACAACAAAAGATTAAGTTCTGTCCTCTGAAAGAAAAAAAAATGTTAATGTTTCTATCACAGAACAAACAGACTCCCAGGAGAGGACCACCCCACATAGAGAGACTCCTGCAAAGAAGGCAGCTTGAGAAGTAAATCTGCCTGTAATTTTTGTTAATAAGACAGGCCCAATGTCATAAGTTACCAGAAATGTGAAATAGTGTAATAATGTTTAAATATATTTCAACATTGAAGTGAGAAATTAGATACGTATATGATTTTTATTGCTTTAAAATTTAACTAGTTAACTTTGTATATTTTTATAGAGTTTACAAAGCACATAATCACTATATTCAGGGGTTCTGAGGACAACATTTTGAGATATTATCTACATTTATAGACAGGAAAACAGCGTCAGACCTTAAGTGGCTTACCTAAGATTTGATAATGCGGAAGTCAAGAGTCAAGACTCACGTACAGATTTTCTTGAACAATTCTAGAGCAGGGGTCAACAAATTTTTTCTGTAAAAGGCCAGGTACTGACTGTTTTCAACATTGCAGGCCATAAGGTCTCTTTGGTAACAGCTCAACTCTGCTGTTGTAGTACAAAAACAGCCATGGCCATGGCTGTATTCCAATAAAACTTTATTAACAAAACGAGGCAACAAGCCAGATTTAACCCTCAGGGAGCACAGTAGTTTGCTGACACCTAGTCTAGAAGGAAAAGCTTGGACTTTTAAGTGAGATAGAATTAGAACAATTCAGATCTAACATTTAACATCTGTGTGATGTTAAGTAAATTGTCTAGCGCCTCAGGAGACAGGTCCGATGATCTGCTTCCAAAAGGTCACAGCTTTGGAGTCCTGTGGAGCAATTCCGCTCTGCAACACAAGTCACCGTGAGTCTGAATCACCTCAATGGCAAGCAACAACAAGAAGAAACACATACAAAGCACTTAACATCATCCCCAGCCCATTGTAAGTGCTTAGTACATGCTGGTAGCTTCCTCTTCTTCCTTTCATTCCACAATACCATTTCATTTTTCTTGATAATAGATCTGGTAAACATCCTCCATAGTATCATACTATATTTTTTATTCCTTGGAATCGCGTTGATTTAGTTTCCCTCCTTCTTACTTCTTTTACTTCTTCTCTTCTCTCCATTTACTTTATTTTTTTTCCAGAAAGAATGTGTTACCATTAACATGGCCTTTCTCATAAAAAAAAAATCTCTGGAAGTACAAAAGTTTCAAGAGGAATAGATAATTCACAATGATCTTTACAGCAAGACATAAGGACTCGATGTGATTTTCTAATTAACTGATTTCTCACACACAATATTCAAAATTATAAACAAACAATTGTGTTTTGGTACTTAACTCTAAATTGAAATTTGTCTGCATGCCAAATAAAACAGCAGTCTGCCACTGTCTGACATACTATAGGAGTTCTCAGATATTACTTCAAGGCAATGCCAAAATTAGATATCTATTTCTTTTTTATCACTCATAAAATAAATTGCTAGTTGTATCAGTTAGGGTATGTTTTATTGCAAGTGACAAAAATCTCACTCAAACTGTGTTAAACAATTAACAAAATCTGTTGGCTCACTTAGCTGAAAAATGCTGAAGAACAGAGAATGTTAGGGTTAGATTCTACAGCTTTAAAAAATAATTTCGTTGTTGTTTTGCCTCTCCCCTCTCTTTTGTATGTATTAGCTTCATCATTAGGCTATTTTCCCTTAATGCCCAATACTTACAATTTCTTTGGGCTCTCTTCCTCGATGTTCATGTCCAAGCCAAGAGAGAAAGTTGTTTCCCAAAAATTATCTGAGTTGCT
Organism: Loxodonta africana; assembly: GCF_030014295.1. Lineage (NCBI taxonomy): Eukaryota > Metazoa > Chordata > Mammalia > Proboscidea > Elephantidae > Loxodonta > Loxodonta africana. Next base: position 65,295,609 of record NC_087355.1, read on the forward strand.
GGGAGTCTTCTTTTTCAGAAACATGAAGCAAATCCAGGCCTTTGAACCAGTTCATTCTGGTTTGAACCCATGCTGAGAATTTGCGTTTCTAACAAGTTCCCAGGTGATGCTAATGATGTCGGTTTGGGTCCAATTGTGAGAACCATTAGTAGAGCAGTGGTTCTCAAAATTTATTATACATAATAATCACCTGGGGACCTTGTTAAAATGTAGATTCTGATTCAGTATATCTGGGGTGGAAATGTAAATTATCAGCAGGGGTTTGAACCAGAATGAACCTGTTCAAAGCCTTGGGCAAATCTCTTTTGTACCACAGAAAAACCCAAAATCCCTTCACAGTAGCACTTAGATTATTCTTTAATTGAATAAATGGGCACTTAACCAGAGACTGTAGTTCAACCTAACTAATACCATCAAAATACTACTACAGTTGCTGAAATTCTTAGTTCTCTACTTCAATAAATATTATTTGAGCTAGACAAATTGCCACCTAGGTAAAATACTACGTTTCTCAGCCTACATTGTACCTATGTGTGGTTATATAACTAGCTTCTAGACAACATCATATAAGTGGCACGAGAGAATTCTACCACTGACTCACCCATGCACTAACATGATGTAAGTGGAAGCGCTCTGTGAGCTGTCTGGAATGTCACCTTAAAGAGAAGTAGTCAACATTTTTTATGCCTTCTGCTTTTCCCACTGCCTGGAATTTTTATGTGAAGGTTAGAGTTCAAGCAGTTTCTTGGGCAATGAGGTCATATGCTACATATGGTGGAACAAAATGATAGAAGTCAAGATCCCTGATATCAATGAACTGGTAGGCCATTCCTAGGCTGCCCTGCTTTGGACATCTTCTACATGAGACAGAAATAAACATTGTTCAAATCCCTGTTATTTGTGCATGTCTGTTAAAAACAGCCCAAACAAATTCCTACTAATACTGGAATGAAACCACAACATTCACTAAGCTATTATAAAATTGAACCAAGTTTTCTAGTATAGCGTCAAAACAATATTGTATTTCCAATGGAGAGGAAGTATCAATGAATACTTTTGAATTTTAAGTTAAAATATTGGTCATTTTTGGATGTCACATGTTGGAATAGTAGGTAAAAACCCAGGGGTAAAAAAAAAGACATGTTATTTGTAAAACTGCTATGTTAGGCTTCCTTGAAAAGCAGGAAGGGCACTGACAGGATTCCTTAATTTAAAGGGTATATTTATTATTATTAAGTTAACTCAATCAATATAAGAAAGTCCAAATGATCCTGTATAGCAAATGCCTATTCTGAACCAGGATCAGTAATATTGCTGAGACAAAACCCAGATCCTGTAGCAGAAATTAAGTTGGTTTATTATACTTCAAACAAATATATATAATTGATTTTAATTTAACATAATTAGGTAAAAAAGGAGTACATCAAACAAATATATATTGTACTTCAGACAAATATATATATATATCTTTTAATTTAACAAAATTAGGAAAAAGGGGGGGTCAATTACTTTCTAGATAATATCTACAAACTCTTCTTCAAATTTTAAATATGTACCTTTCAAAATATTTCCAGAAAATGAAAGCATTAAAACCAAATTATATGAATCAAAGGAAGAAAACTATAGGAGAAATTAAAAAAGAAGAAAGGAAGAAAGAAAGCCATTGGTTTAGCCAGCTACACCTCAAGTATCACCAAGTTTCCCAGATTTCTGGGTTGCCCTTTAATTTTAATGCTTTTGTTGTTGTTGGGTGTCATTAAGTTGATTCCAACTCATAGAAACCCCATGTGACAGAGTAAAATTGCCCTATACAGTGTTCTTGGCTGTAATCTTTATGGATGCAGATAGCCAGGTCTTTTTCCCACAGAGTCTCTGAGTGGGTTCAAACTGCCAGCCTTACAGTTAGCAGCCAAGATCTTAGCTATTGTGCCACTAGGGCTCATTTTTAACAGCCAAATAATTTTTTTTTAGTATTCCTACTTTGTTATTATTTAAATTTATGGAAATTATGTTAGACTTGGTTTTATTAAAATTTGGTTATAGTTGTATGACTAACTCATTTTTGTAGATTTTTTTTTAAGTTCAAATAAGACAGTTTAAAAAAAACAAGAAAAGAACATAGACAACAGGAGATTTTTTTTGAAGATTTTCTTAGGGTTTATATAAAATAAAGGGATTTATTTATCCATATTTCAGCAAAGTCATTTACTTTTACTTTTAGATCGTAGATAACTTGGTCAATGTCCCTCATCATGACAAAAGAAAACAAAATGATTCAGTGAATCTGATAAATTTTGGAGAGGACTTACAGGGGGTTTGTATGAAAATAAAATATATTATCAGACCAGCAAGAGTCACAAGAAAACATTAACCATTCAGAAAGTCTTTAGAAATTTTTGTTTCGATAAGTCACACCTTACAGGAGTTTACACAAGTATCTTCATACTATGCCATTAGAGTCTTTATACTGGCAAGGTATAAACATTGACCAATTAAAAATCTGTGTCCTGCCGATGTAAACAGAACCTGTTGCTGTCTACATTGTTTTCTTAAGTTTATTTTTAAACAATTTTTTTTATTTGAACCTAAAAAAGCCTTTGTAAAATGATCATTGTGCAAATGCTTTCTGAAGTGTGCTGTCATAGAAGAATGTGTGCACATCTCGTAAAAGGGCTTTTCTCGTCTTCTTTTCAGAGCAGAAATTATGAAAACACCTCCTCTTTTAAACCACAAATCACCACTGGCAAGGTCTAGAAAATATAATCACTCAAACTCAAGATGAATCAGTCTACAACCTTCTAATAGGAAATGTACACATTTTATAAAAAATGCTCAAATTGGTTGTTCTATATCCCAGAAGGCTCTACAATTTTTGACTCATCACAAGGTAGTGACTTTTTAATTGGCCTTTGAAGGAAGCTGAAATTTTCACTGAATGGGCTGGCCTTTTTAATAGCATCTGTGGCTTTGTACAACTCAAAGTCTAAAGATAATTTTTTTGTTAAATTGGGCTAATTATTCCTTTCTCTGGGAAAGCGAAAACATGATTTATCTGAGTAGAATATAGTTAAAATGACAATGACTTCATTTTTGAAAGATACAGAGAATTTTCCATCATTGTGGGTTTTTGGCAGTGGAAAATGGCTAAGTACAAAAACAACACACACACAAAAACTAACAAAATCAAAATGTCACCCATAGACTTCAAGTTTCACTCTGACACGTAAAGAGTCTGGAAGTCATCACTCCTCACCCCACAAAAATGAAGAGCTGGGCAAACTAAAAATAAATGACTTTTCCTGGACCCATCAAAGAACTGAGGTTGCAGGGCAAACTGCCACCCCAAAACCTGGAGACACAGGCATATCCAAAGAAATACAGCAAACAAGGTCTGTTTATCTGGAACAGAAGATGCTGGAGCCATAAACTAGTAAAAATACTTGAAAAAAAAAAAAAATTTAGTGTAAATTGCAGGAGACAGAGTGTCAACTGGATTTCCTGGGTAGTACAAACAGTTAATGTGCTTAACTGCTAACTGAAATGTTGGAGTCCACCCAAAGGTGCCTTGGAAACAGGCCTGGTGATCTACTTCTGAAAAATTAGCCATTGAAAACCATATGAAACACATTTCTACTCTGACACACGTGGAGTCACCATGAGTTGAAATCAACTTGATATCAACTATTCTTTGGTTGTTGTTGTTGTTTTTTTGATTTTTGAAGTGTAGACTAGAGTAAGACTGAGAAACTCCTGGGGACCACAGTCTTAAACCCACCCCAGCCCCCATATGCATATTTATGGACTTTCTTTCCAGGAATGCCACCACGTTCTCACAGTGAAGATCTGAAAAAGATGGCTCTGGGAAGGGGGAGGAAAGATTATTCATTTGAAATATACCCAATGGCTTCTCCATAATTTAGGTGTACTCGTCAGGAGAAAAAGACTTTTCCAGGGCCTTATCCCAGCTGGGGAAGGGCATTTCCCTCAATTCAGCCCCCTAAAGCCTTCATATCTCACCAAGTTGGGGATGGAGACACCATCAATAGAGTTCAGGGCTTTAAGGAAATATATTGGGAACCTTGCAGCCAGGAAAGGAGGCAAAGGGGACAATCTATATTGCTGGAGAAATATTTTTGAAGGCTACAGCCCCAAAACACAGAACCACTAAAAAACTGAGATTTATTCAGAAGGTTATACAACACTCCCACCCCCTACACCTGACCAAAACACCAACAAGACTCCAGATTAATAACATTGGATTATAGCTGAAAGTACTTTAAGACACAGGTCCTCTATGAGGAGGAATATATGGGAAAGTCTAATTCAAGAGGAAGCACAAAAGCAAACAAGCCAGAGGAATTTGAAGATACTGACACCTAATACTCTATGAGTCGGAATCGACTCGACGGCACTGGGATAGCTACTTAGTTAAAACATTAAACAGAGCTCAACTTCTAGCCATATTAACATAAATTCTCACACTAATGAACTATTTGCCTCACTTCCTATAATCTGATATAACAGTTCTGGATTTCAGTAAAAAATTACAAAGCATGCAAAAAGGAAAACAAAAAATACAGTTCAAGAGACAAAGCAAGTATCACAACCAGACTCAGATATGATAGACATATTGTAATTATCAGACAAGGAATTTAAAATAATTATGATCAATATGTTAATTGCTCTGCTGGAAAAAAGCAGACAACATGCAAGGATAGATGAGTAATGTAAGCAGAGAAATAGAAACTCTAAGAAAAATTAAAAGAAATTGCTGGGAATCAAAAACATTAGAACAGAAATGAAGAATGCCTTCTATTGGCACATCAGTACACTTTGCATGGCCAAGAAAAGAATAACAATAGGTTTTTCATCAGAAACCATGTGTATTGGTTTTCTTGAGCTGCTGTAACAAAATACCATAAACTGAGTGGCTTAAAACAAAAGAATTTTATTCTTTCGCAGTCCTGGAGGCTAGAAGCCCAATACCAAGGCGTTACCAGGGTTGATTCCTTCTGGAGTCTTTGACTAAGCCTTCCCATGTTTTTCCTCTCACACCTGGTAGTTGCCAGCAATACTTGGGGTTCTTTAGCTTGTAGATCCATCAGTCCGATGTCTGCCTCCGCAGTTACTTGGAATTCTCCCTCTGTGTCTGTGTCTTTGTGTCCAAATTTCTCTCGTCTTATAAGGACATAAGTCGTATTGTATTTAGGACCCATCCTAACTAGATTACATCTGTAAAGACACTATTTTCAAATGTCACATCCTCACATTTCGAGTGGACATGAATTTTTGGGGTACACTATTCAACCCAGTATACCATGCAAATAAGATTTGTTGTTGTTAGGTGCCTTCGAGTCAGTTCTGAGTCATAGTGACCCTACATACAACAGAACGAAATACTGCCCAGTCCCACACCATCCTCACAATTGTTGATATGTTTGAGCTCATTGTTGCAACCACTGTGTCAGTCTATCTCTTTGAGGGTCTTCCTCTTTTTCACTGACCCTCTGCTTTACCAAGCTTGATGTCCTTCTCCAGGGACTGATTCTTTCTGATAACATGTCCAGTGTATGTAAGACGAAACCTCACCATCCTCGCTTCTAAGGAGTATTCTGCCTGTATTTCTTCCAAGACAGATTTGCTCCTTTTTCTGGCAGTCCATGGTATATTCAGTATTCTTCACCAACACCATAATTCTTCTTTGGTCTTCCTTATTCATTGTCCAGCTTTTGCATGCATATGAGGAGATTGAAAACAACATGGTTTGGGTCAGGTGAGAGTGGAGTGAAATATTTGAAGTGTTGAAAGAAAAAAAAAAATCTACCAACCTAGAATTCTATACCCAGTAAAATTATCCTTCAAAAGCGAAAGAGAAATAAAGATTTCTCAGAAAAATAATAACTAACGAAATTTATGTCTAACAGACCTGCCTTGGAAAAATAATGTTAAAAGAAGTTCTTCAGGCAGTAGAAACTGATATGTCAGAAACTCAGATGTAAATTTAGAAAGAAACAGCATCAGGGAAGAAATAAATGACGGTAAAATAAAATTTTTATATTCCTTATTATTAAGTGATCTCAAATATAATTGTATGCTTAAAAGACAATAGTAATGATGTATTGGGGGTTATAGCATATATAAGTGAAATGAATGACAGCAACCACACAAGGAGTAATTGTGGATACTCAGTGTGAGGTAGCTGTACTACATGTGAAGCATTATAGTGTGATTTGAAGGTGGATTTAGATAAGTTGAAAATGTATATTGTAATATCTAAGGCAACCATTAAAAAAAATTCCAAGAGAAGTACAATTGATACACTAAAAGGTGATATATAATGGAGTCATAAAGTATTCCACTAAAATCAAAGAAGGCAAAAATTAAAGGGGAAGAAATAAACAAAGAACAAATGCAGCAGATAAACACAAACGTGGCAGATATTAATTCATCTATATCAATAACCATATTAAATGTGAATATACAATTAATACACCAATTAAAAGACAGAAGTTTAAAGCAGATTTAAAAAACTAGATCCTATTATATGCTGTACACATGAAACACACTTAAAAAATAAAGACTCAAATAGGTATATTAAGAAGATGTAGAAAGATAGCATGCTAACATTAATCAAAAGAAATCTGGAATAGCTATATTAATTTCAGACAAATCAGGCTTCAGAACAAGAAAAATAAGGAGTGATAAAGTGAGGTGTTATGGTTTATATTGTGACCCCAAAAAAGTGTGCCAACTTGGCTAGGCCATGATTCCCAGTATTATGTGGTTGTCCACCATTTTGTGATCTGATGTAATTAACCTATGTGTTATAAATACCAACTTCTATAATATTAATGAGGCAGGACTCAATCTACAGGATTAGGTTGTATAACGAGTCAATCTCTTTTGAGATATGAAAGAGAGAAGTGATCAGAAAGGAGAGGGAACTCCTATTATAAAGACGGAAGAGCTGGGAGTGGAGCATGTTCTTTGGATCCAGCGTCTCTGCATTGAAAAATTTGTAGACCAAGGGGAAGATTGATGACAAGGGCCTTCCCCCAGAGCCAACAGAGAGAGAAAGCCTTCCCCTCGAGCTGATGCTCTGAATTTGGACTTCTAGCCTCCTGGACTGTGAGAGAATAAATTCCTGTTTGTGATAATCCGCCTGTGGTATTTCTGTTAGAGCAGCACTAGATAACTAAGACAGAATTTGGCACTGGGAGTGGGGTGCTGCTCTAACAGATACCTAAAATGTAGACATGGTTTTGGAATTGAGTAATGGGTAGAGGCTGGGGAAATTTTAAAGTGCCTAATAGTAAAAGCTTAGATTACCTTGAAGAGACTGTTGGTGGAAGTATGGACATCAAAGACAATTCTGGTGAGGGCTCAGAAGGAAGTGAGGAGATCTTTAACACCAGAGATGGTGCACATGTAAAAAAGCAGCAGCAGAGAAATGGCAGCAGCAGAACCAGGAGACTGGCACAAGATGGCATGGGGCACACCCAGGAGCAAGAGAACTGAGTGCCTTTGGGCAAGAGCCTTCCTGGCAGAGTAGAGTGCCTCCAGGGCACTTATCAGTAGAGCTTAAGAGCTATGTAACACTTGCCTAAGCAAGGTAGAGGCAGGGCTGGACCAAAAGTCTTGAAAGGCTGAGAGACCAAGGAACCAGGAAGCAGAAATGAAGAGAAGAGTAGCACAGGAAGCAAAGCTACTCAATCTCAAAGAGTAGGGCCACAACCTCTGGGTTCTCAAATGGTATAACCATGGCCTGCTGGGTGTCAAAGGGTGGGGCCGCAGTCTCCTAGGTTTCAAGGAGTCAGATCTTCAACTTGGCTCAGGAGTGTGGGGCTGCCTTTCCCGCATGTCAGCAGGATGGGGCTGGATCTGCTGTGCAAAGCTGAGGGGTGGGGGGGGCTGCCACACCCAAGGGGCAGAAAAATGTGGCCTGCCTGGGCCAAAGGGATGGGGTTCCATTCCAATGGACTAGAAATGGCATCCAAAGCCAAGGGAGCAGAGTTGCCATCCCAATGGACCTGGAAGGCGGAGTTCAAGCCCAGGGTCGGTGAGCCTCCACCCAGAGTTCAGAAAACATGGCCAACACCCAGAATCTGGAGTGCAGGGACATTGCTCAGATGGTCTCAGAGAACAGAGGATTATTTTAAAGCCTTGAGAGCTAATGTAAATTTTTCTTCTGGGTTTTTGACTTGTTTGGTGTCCATTATTTCTTCTTTCCCCTCAATTTCTCCCATTTGTATGGGAATGTCTACCTTGTGCCTGTTCCACCACTGTACTTTGGGAGCAGATAACTTGTATGAAGAAGAATTTTGCCCCAGGGTGGAATTTGGACTTGGAGTTCATTTAAGACTTTTGGAATGATATGATGGGGTACATATGTTTTACATGTGGAAAGGACATGAAATTTGGGGGGCTAAAGGGCAGGATGTTATGGATTGAATTGTATACCCCAAAATGTGTGTCAGCTTGGCTAGGCTACGATTCCCAGCATAGTCTGGTTGTCCACCATTTCGTGATCTGATGTAAATATCCTATGAGTTGTAAATCCTAACCTCTATGATGTTAATGAGGCAGGGTTAGAGGCAGTTATGTTAATGAGGCAGGACCTGTTCTACAGGATTAGGTTGTATCTTGAGTCAATCTCTTTTTAGATACAAAAGAGAAAAAGCAAGCAGAGAGGAGAGGGACCTCCTACCATGAAGAAACAAGAGCAGAGCATGTTCTTTGGACCCAGGCTCCATGCTCTGAGAAACTCATAGGCCCAGGGGGAGATTGATGACAAGGACCTTCCCCCAGAGCTGAAAGACAGAGAAAGCCTTCTCCTAGAAATGAAGCCCTAAATTCTGACTTCTAGCTTCCTAGACTGTGAGGGGGTAAATTTCTGTTTGTTAAAGCCTTCCATTTGTGTTATTTCTGTTACCTGCAGCACTAAATAACTAAGATAAGGGGCATTAGAAAATTATAAACAGATCAATTCTCCAAGACAAAATGATTTGAAATATGTACACATCTAACTATAGAATATCAAAATACATCAGACAAAAAAATGATAGAATTGAAAGAGAAATACAAAAACCCATTAGTATAGTTAGAGACTTTAACACCCCTTTGTCAATAATGGCTAGATTAAGCAGGCAAAAAATATAAAAAAACAGTAAGGATATACATGGCCTAAACAGCACTATCAATCAACTTGATCTAATTGACATTTATAGAATATTCCATTCAACAATAGCAGAATACACATTTTTCTTAAGCTATCATGGAACATTTACCAATATAGATCATATTCTGTACCATTAAATGCACCTTAACAAATTTAAAAGAACAGAAAGTGTGTTCTCAGACCACAATTGAATTAAATTAGAAATCGATAACAAAAAAAAGCTGGAGAAGTCTAAAATATTTGGCAATCAAGCAGCATATTTCTCAATAACACAAAAGTTAAAGAAGAAAACTTAAGAGAAATTTTTAAATATTTTGAACTAAATGAAAATTTAACCTACCGAAATTTGTAGAATGCACTGTTTAAAGGAAACTTTATAGCATTAAATGCATGTATTAGAAAAGAAAAAAAAGACTAAAAATCAATAATCTAAACTTCTACCTTAAGGAACTAGAAAAAGAATAGCAACTTTTCCTTAAAGAATAAAAATTATAGCAGAGATCAATGAAAATGAAAAAAGAAACAATGGAAAACAACAATTCAACCAAAATATGCTTATTTGAAAGATCAATAAAGTTGATACACCTTTAAATTTGGTGAGCTAACCAACAAAACAGAGGAAAAACACAAATTATTAACATCAAAAATAGTGATCGTTATTCTGACATCAAAATATTAAAGTAATATTAAAAGAATACTATGAACATCCTTATGATAAATGGTAAAGAATTGTTATTAACTACTTGGATCAACAATCAGTATCTATGGAAGTAGCAGTCATAAACTCAACCAATGTGTTGCTTTGGGCAAATCTTTGGCAAAAGACTTCTTTAAAATCTTAAAAGGCAAAGATGTCGCTGATGACTCAGCTGTGTCCGACCCAAGCCATGGTATTTTCAATCACCTCATATGCATGTGAAAGCTGGATGATGAAAAGGGAAGACTGTAGAAGAATTGACACATTTGAATTGCTGTATAGGTGAAAAATATTGAATATACCATGAACTGCCAGGAGAAAGAACAAATCAGTCTTGGAGGAAGTACAGTGAGAATGCACCTTAGAAGCAAGGACGGCAAGACTTTGTCTTGCTTACTTTGGATGCCTCATTAGGAAGGACCAATGGCTGGAGAAGGACATCATGTTTAGTAAAGCAGAGGGTCAGCAAAAAAGAGGAAGACTCTCAGTGAGATGGATTAACACAGTGGCTGCAACAGTGGGCTCAAATATAGCAATGATTGTGAGAATGGGGCAGGACCCAAAAATATTTGGTTCTGTTATACGTAAGGTCACTCTGAATTGGAGTTGACTCAACAGGATCTAACAACAATATATGAGAATATATTTATGCAAATCTTACACAAGAAAAACAGTAGGAAAGGGAATTCAACCATGGTTGACTTTTCTCCTGTGTTTGTCAAATTTTATTTATAGTTATATAATGGAAATACTAATTTTTATGGACCCTTTAAGTATGCTCATATAATCAATGTTTATTGCATAACTAGTAGATTTCAGGAGGAAAATATACCACCAAGTTTCTTCTCGAATGGCACTTACAGCCTAGTTGATGGAAGAAACAATATGAAAACAGCAATTTAAAAAACTGACAATGCAATTATACGTCCAATACATAGTAGAACTAAGTATTCAAGACATTCAGAAGGAGTAAGTAAAATGGGCTAAAGAAAAAGACAGAGGAAATTTTATTAAAGACTTGAACAGTACAAGTTTTGGATTTTTTAGTAAGTGGAAAATGATTTCCTGGTCATGTCTGTATGAATGTATACTATTTGACAATATTCTGCTGGAATACTTGAGGGGAAAAAAAAAACCCTACTAAGTACTGTATCTGTAATTCTCATCTTCTCATCCAGAAGAGGCTCGTAACCTGCCTTCTATGTGTTTCAACTGGGTTATACTTTGGGGTGGTTGATTTTTTGGTTTATCTTTAAGTACTTACTTAAGATATTGTAGCATTTGTAAGTGTTGTTTGACTGAGGTATAACCAGTTGCTGTATATCTTTAAATAATAATGATAATAAGCTTTCTGCCAGAATGAAAGCCTCGGAAGGCTAGTAGCTGCTCTGTCCCAGACCCTGACACATAGTAGGTAGAGGTAGTCCCTAGATTATGAACATCTAACTTACATACAACCCATAGTTGAGTCAACCCCCGTAAAGCCTATTATATTAAAAATTTGAGGTACATACCATGATTCTTAATAACAAACGAGCGCTACTTTGAGATGCTCATGAAAACGTTATTATTAATGTTACTGCATTGTGTTAAAATTTCTAGTGTATGTCCAGTGTTTTTTTAATTTTTTATGCATAGAAAGGTACACTCTATACTTAGACAAATATTTGACTAACTGACGTTAGATATGAACCATCCTTAACTGTTCCAACTTACGCATAAATTCTACATAAAGAAAGACTTAGGAACAACTTGTTTGCAATTCGAGGACTGCCTGTATTTAGTAAACATTCATGAGAACATGAATAAATGGAGGCTGAACATGAATAAACGATAAACAAAATTACTTTAAAATCCACAAGAAAAAAGATAGAAGGAAAAAATGTTCATTAAACAGTAAAATGTAAAACAATTGGTCATTATTTTAATAAAAAGATAAAATAGCAATATAGATTTAGTGAGAAATTAAGGTTTCTTCTAGATTTAACAGAGATTAACAGGTCAGTCCACAAGGGCTGTTTACTGTCTACAACTGAAAATGAAAAGCTAAAATCAAGAAGTTAAAGTCAAATAAATACATTTCCATGAATTGAGAAATTAATTACTGTTGTTCCAGAAAAAAAAGTTTCAAAAATTTTTTTGCTACTTATTACTGAGTATAAAACTAAGTGACTTATTTCATGTTAATGGATTTATAAAAATAATATAATAATTTTTAATAAATAATCTTATTCCACATCTTGCCATCAGCCTTATAACCCTACACCCTGGCAGTGAAAATTTAGTTTTAAATATGTCCAGGAACATAAATATGCCACTTTGATATCCAGTTTCTTTAGATCGAGATTTCTTCAGAATTTTTTTTTCTAATTCTAATAGTATTAATTTAACTCAGATTGAATTAGGTTAAATTTTTAGGCAGGTTCCACAGAGGAAACAATAAAACAAAAACAAAAGCTTTACTTTTCAAGGATCTTTCTTGTTCCACTTCTTCATATTTACTTTTCCCATCCCCCTACCCCCGGAAACCATTTTCAACATCGAACGGGTGTTTTGCACCTGGAAAAGACTGGGATGTGTGGAGAGCAGGAGGAGAATTCAGCTGACAGGATTTAAAATAGAGTTCTCACTTGTGGAGGATTCTGTGGATGGAGAAACCTGGAATCTTCCCCTTCTGGTCAGCGAAGCAAATTAGGATGGTGTTGAAATTATATTTGTCTTGTCATCTCCCTGGCAGGACACCTCTTGATACGGCCTTCTGTTCCTCTCTTTCTTGGCAGCCTCTTCCTTGGGATGTCTGGAAATAATGGAACTTTCAAGACTAAATAATGGAGCCTGGCAGAGCTTCTGTGGTTCTTCCTTAAAGATCTAAATCATATGTTTGCATCAGGTCATTTAAAGTAAACTTGAAGCACTTGAATTGAAGCTTAAAATACAACTGCTTCGCAATAGGATTCAATTTTTGTCAGCTCTCCCTGTGATGGCAGTTTCACCTAGAAAACAAGGTACTGCAGTATTTTGCTAAATTTATCTCGTTGCGTTTTTAAAATAAATGATGTTTCACACTTGAGGTAAGAAAAGATAAAATATCCAGACAGATGATGTGGTACCCATCATTGGAACCAGATGCATGGTTTTTAAACGTGGCACGGGCTGGGGATCTGCCGGTGTCTGGTTTTGCTCTGTCCCTCGCAGGCCCGGTCTAAGCAGGAGCTTGCTCTGACTTCGGAGGGAACACTAGGTCTTTGACTCCAGAACAAACTCCTGTATGCAATTCCACAGAGCACAGAGCAAAACGGGAACAAGTTTTGTACTTTTCAGTGTCAGTATGATTCATGTAATATTTCCTCATACATGTTCTCCCAGCTCTCAGTCTCTTGAGGGAAATTTTTATATATCCCGAGATGAGGCCTAGATTTTGTTGCTGGTGTTTTTCTGAGGCAACAGGTTTCAGTAATACCATTTTTGTAAGCACTGCGAGGACTTCATTAAAAGGCCTGCTGTTGTTGGTTTCATTTTAGTGTTGAAAAAATAAACTGAATCTCTAAGACATTATGCAAGGTGAAAAGAAGCCTTACACAAAAGAATACATATTGAGTCCCTTTACGTGAAGTTCTAGAATAGACTAAACTAATTGAAAGTAAAATATGTGTAAAGCCTTATGAATGGGAATAAGGCGTGAATTTTGTCTTCTTTTTTAACATCTTCAGGAGCAAATTCACCTAAACTAATAGCTGATTATATTTCTCAGCTAAGAGTTAAAAAGCAAGGCATTATTGTTTAATTTAAATTTTCCTTCTCTTTTTTTGTTGTTGTTGTGATAAAATAGACATAAAATTCAGCAGTGCAGGCATTTTAAAGTGCACAATTCAGTGGCATTAAAAACGTTTACGATGTTATACAAACATCACCAACCACTATCTAGTTCCAGAACTTTTTCATCACCCCAAAAGGAAACCCCATCCCCATTAAACAGTTACTCCACCTTCCTCCCTCAGGCCAACATTATTTTAAAATGTATGTTTTTCTTTTACTCACTCATTCATTCAACGACTATTTTTAAGTGCCTCCTCTGTCCTGGGCATAAGGACAGGCCGGCAGAGGCAATGCTGAAGCAGACAGTACACCAGGCCCCTCCCTTTTGATGGCTCCCTCTCTGCCTTGTCCTGAGAAGCCCCTCAGCAAGTAGAAAAGATGGAAACACAGAGGTAAGACGTTGGCGCTTGAAGTAAGTAGCATTAGCAATATTAACTTGCAATATTTGTTTTCTATCAACACCTTCGAAAAATATTCTCCCTTTAGAAGGTGAATTTTAGAAGTACAGACGTCCATGCAAGGTTTTCAGTTTACTTTGAAAGAGAGGCTTTGAAGTGTTTTCACAAATTATTCAGTGGCATCAGCAAAGGAAAGGGAATCAGGAACTTTTGATTCTATTCCTGTACACTGGTGATTTCCTGTGTGGGTTTAGGCAAATCACTTACTGTTTGGTGTGTTACTTATTGGGGTGTTCTTATTTTTCAGAATGAGTATCTTCTATGTTTGAAGGGACCGGTAGAATACACATTGCTGAATTTTACGCAACAAGGGTAATAACCTACTTTCTGGATGAATAAGAAGCTCAGACTTTCTCAGCCTGACTTCTGCATGGCCTTATCAGCAGCAATGCAAATCATGTTCAAAAGGGGCTTATCTGACAAATACAGATCGTAATCATAATCCCAACAAGATTCTACACATATTTTTAATGAGGAATAGAATGGTCACATTGTCAGGCACATTCACATACACGGGTTGGGTCAACGGCCTCGCCTAATTTCAGGTAGAAAGGAAATGTAACCTCCCCCTGTGCCAGAACACAGAGGAGAATCCAGACTATTTGGGAGCATGATAAGGTCCACACAGGCTTACGGTGCTACTTTTGTAGGGTAATTGTGTCCTCTCTGATAAGGCACACGTGTACAACATTTTCCTCTGATCTTCCTGTTCAGTCTCAACTTCCAGTATCAAGTCCCCTTGAAGGACTAGCATCTGAGATGTTTCTTCCTCTGGGCTTCTTATTCTTGTACCCTCTATTCATACTTTCAGAAAATTACATTCTCCAGTTTGCCATCCTGTCTTTATAAGACAATTTGGTAAAATGGAGATAAATTTAAATTTTTTAATTGCAATTGACTTATGGCTTGATTGTGATTATCTGCTTTTAGTGTTTCTCATAAAGGTACAATATTTCATGCTAGTAGAAAAATAGATTAAAACATTTTATTACAGAGTACTTTCATAGAAAAAAATAGAAGTAAAATAATTTGCATATACACCTACAATCTATGATACATCCATATAATTGAACACCAAATGAAGAAAAGCTTATACACACTAATTACAGTGGTCACCACACTATATTGTTTTGGAGTTCATTTATTGAATCTTCAAATATTTATTGAGCAGCCACTATTTCCAGGCACTTTTCTAAGTTCTGAGGATACACTTGTGAACAAAATAAAGGTCTTATCCTCTAAGACAGAGACATGGGCAATAAACAAATAAATACATCAGGTGGTAATAAATGCTTTGGAAAATAACAAACAGTTTAGGAAAAAGGGGGGGGCGGACAAAGTTGGCAACGTATGTATCAGAGTAAGCTAGGTTATGCTGCGGTAACAACCTCCAAAATTTCAGGGGCTTAAAACAGTAGATATCATTTCTCACTCACACTATACTCTGATAATTTTCATTTGGAGAGGCTTAGCTCTGTGTAGTTATCACTCAGGGATCCAAGCAGATGTAGACTCCAGCCCGTTGTCAAAGGAGGGAAAAGGGGGAATGCTTAGAATGCGGGATCACACACAGGCTCTTAAATGTTTCCACAGGTCACTTCCATTCACATACTATTGACCAAAACAAGTCACACAGCCTTGTCTGACTCCAAGGTGGAAAGGAAATGTAATCTCCCCATGTCAGAACCCAGAGGGGAATCTCAGATGTGTGTGAGCATGACTAACGTGCACAAGGTTTATGGTTCCATTTTTGTAGGGTACTCAAGTCCTCTCTGATGAGGCAACATCTGATAAGAGGTGTGAAGAGAACGAAAGAATAAGCTGTGCAGACATCTGAGAAAAGAGCATCCTGGGCAGATGAAACAGCAGGGCATAGATTGGCGGCAAGTATGCCTGGCATGTTGAGGAGAACAAGGAGGCTGGGCTGACTGAGTGAATGAGGGGGAAAATGATAATGATATAAAGACAATGCATAGAAGTAGCGGAGGACCTGGCCCAAGAAAGCCTACGGGCTGCTTACTCTAAGGACTTGGATTTAATGCTGAGTGAGATGGGCTAAAGCCAAGAGAGAATGGCAGAATTTCTCTTGTTTTTAAAAGATCATTAAGTCTGCTGTGAGAAGAATAAACATTTGTGTGTGTATGCGTGTGTGTCCAAAGGTGGAAGTAGTGAGACAAATTAGGAGGCTATTGTAATAATTTAAGCAAGAGATGATGGTGGATTGGAATAGGATGATGACTTCAAGGGGAAAGAAAGGGCTGAATTCTGCATGTATTTTAAGGTATTATACACCGTGGGGGAAAAGTGAAAAAACAAAGTAAAAAATATATTATTATACACTATGAAATAAATACTACTTCTGTAACAAAAGAGAAATAAAAAGCTATTTAACAGTATGGTAGTTACTTCTGGCTGTGACTGGTACTGGTAATTGGGATGGCTGAATGGAGACTTTTACTTTATACTTTATATTGTCCTATAAAATTTTATTTTTCTTTTTTGTTATGAGCATTTGTTATTTTAAATAACCACTAAGAAACAAACTAGCAAATGTGACCATTTAACGTATATACAGTAAAAAAAAATATGATTTCAGAAATATTATATGTACATACCATTTGGAATATTGAACGAATATATTCAAATTACATGTATACAAGTTTTTTCAGTGAAAAAAAAAAAGAATGCATTCCGGTATGAAGAAATATGTCATAAATTATCTCACTGGATCCTCTCAACAACTCACACATAGCTATGTAAAATTTATTCATTAGTGCATTGATTCATTCATTCAGCATACTATTATTGGGTATTTTATTATATGCCAGGCATTGCATTAAATACTAGGGAAAAAAATGGAAGCACAAAACAAATGGAACAATCTCAATGTAAACATTCACAGTTTTAAAAAATGAAAAAAGACTTCTCTGTTGAATCATATGAAGAGAGTAAAATTGTTTAAGAATTCAGAAGCACCTGGCCTGTTATGGAAACCCTGGTAGCATACTGGTTAAGAGCTATGGTTGCTAATCAAAAGGTAGGCAGTTCAAATCCACCAGGCGCTCCTTGAAAACTCTATGGGGCAGTTCTACTCTGTCCTATATGGTCTCTATGAGTCGGAATTCACTCGAAGGCAATGGATTTTTTTTTTTTTTGGCCAATTATATTCATTACTTACTAGACTATTCTGTCCAGTTTGTAGCTTCAAAAGATAGATACGAAATCTTGGAGGCTTCTTAGAGAAGCACAAAGACAAAGGATCAAGAAGTACTCTTTATGAGAAAAGGCTAAAGAAAAAGATTATTCAGCCTGCGAATGAGGATGTGAATGGTGACTCAATATTGAAGCTCCAAATACCCAATAGTTTTAAAGATCCTGCCTAACAGTTCTCTACCTCAGCTAGGAAGAGAAAATGAGGAAATGGTTTGAAGCTTGCAGCATCAAGTTAGACATGAGTAAGGAGCGAGGATTTTTAGACTTTGGTATGAAGTCATGGCATTTCTTCCTTCAGGGGACTTGGTCTTTCAAAAAGACGATCAATTTTCATCTGCCTAAATGACTTCCCAAATCCCCTCCATCCTTCTGATTCTCACTCTGGGGAAGAGGGTTCCTTGACCTGGCTTAGCGGTCCGTTCCTACGCCAAACAGCCTTCAAGGTCAGGAAATTCTCTGATATAATTCACCTGAATAGATCCGGCTCCAACTAGAATCCATTTCCTCTTATTCTGTCCTCAGTGGAGAGAAAGAAACATTTGTCACGGAGCTCCATTTCAGAACACTTCAAATAATTCAAGACAGCAATTTTGTGCTCTAATCTTCCTTTCTCCATGTTAAATGACTTCGATTCCATTAATATTTCACGAATGTTGCCTATGTTGCCTATCTTTTAATCAAGTTCATTGCCACATCAATCATAGCACCTCAATTTATAGTGGTGAATTGAAGTGAAACTCTTCTGGAACCTTTCTTCACATTTCCTCTATGCAATGGAACAAGTTTTGATTAAGGATCAGCACCTCTAGTCCCATTTGGTATCAGGTTTCGAAGTCTTGAAAGTTGAATGATCTGTTCAGCTGAATGTTCAACTTCAATGATCTACTTTAGTGAGGTCAGATCTTGAATTGGATTGTCTCTTCCACTTCCTAAAACTTAAATGTCTGTGGTTCCTGGGTACATTAGTCAAAAATCTTTTTGCTGCAAATGCCAAAAACCCAACTTGAACTAGCTTAGAACAAAAAGGAAATTTATGTAACCAAACCACAGATGCAGGGATGCAGCTAAGCCTCAATAATTAGAGCACAAAATAAATCATGACCAGGACTTTTTCCTCTTAGTCCCTTGATTCTGCTTTTCTCTGCAATTCAGTTTTAAGCTCAGCAGGTTGTAATCCTTTAATATAAGTTAAATTGATCCCTCCTCTCTATTAATTATATTAATTGAACTACCACCAATCTATTCCTAATTGTCCCTTAACTGGGTGTGAAAGATCCTCCTAAGAGGTTCGCCTGTCCTCAGTCTCTTCTTTTCCAATCCTTCAAATTACAAATTGCATCATATCACCTCTTTGGTTATAAGTCCCCTAAAGCTTTTATCAACTGCCTGGAGAATAGAAGCCCAAATTTCTACATCATTAAAAACCCTTCCCTATTCATTGTCCCTATTCGTGCAAAAGAATCCAATAATGAACGGGGAAGACTGAAAAAGACTCGACACCTTTGAATTGTGGTGGTAGTGAAGAATATTGAATAGAGCAGGGACTGCCAGAAAAACAAACAAATTTATACTGGAAGAAACACAACCAGAATGCTTCTTAGAAGCAAGGATGACAAGACTCTGTCTCATGTGCTTTGGACATGCTATCAGGAGGGACAAGTTCCTGGAGAAGGACATCATACTTGGTAAAGTGAAGGGTCAGCGAAAAAGAGAAAGTCCTTCAATGAGATGGACTGATACAGTGGCTGCAATAATGGGCTCAAGCTTAGCAAAGATTGTGAGGACCGGGAGTATTTTGTTCTATTGTACGCAAGGTCGCTATGAGTTGGAATCAACTCTACATCACCTAACAATGACAAAGACCCTTAATAATGGTACTCTTCAGACTTCTCAAGCTTCGACCTCTCCTTATGATTCAACTATTCTGAACTACTTAAATTTTTCTGTATCTGCCACAGCTTCTTAAATATCCATGAACTGTCCACATTAGCACTTCTGTCTGGGCTGCTCTTCTTTGCTTTGCCTTTTTTTTTTTTTTTTTCCCCAGTTACCATGGAGTCAGTTTCAACTCATGGCAACCCCATGTATCTCAGAGTACAACTGTGCTCCACAGGATTTTCAATGACTATAATCTTTCAGAAGTAGATATCCAGGCCTTTCTTTCAAGGCATCTCTGAGTGGATTTGAACCTCCAATCTTTCAATTTGTCTACTAGGTATTTTTTTTTTTAATCATCCTTAAAGATTCGACTCAGTTAGGACAACCTGTTTTAGTACCCCTAAAACACACACACACACAGCCATTGAGTCAGTTCCAACTCATAGTGACCCTATAGGACACAGTAGAACTGCCCCATAGGGTTTCCAAGGAGTGGCTGGTAGATTTGAACTACAAAACTTTTGGTTAGCAGCTGAGCTCTTAACCACTGTGCCACCAGGGCTCCTTAATGCCCCTAGTCAGAGTTAATTACTGCTGTGAAAGGGGTGGTGTTATAGAGTAATAACAAGCACTATTATGTAGTCCATTCTCCAATTATTTATTTGCCAGCTTATCTTCCCTGCTAGCATATGAGCTCTTTGTTGGGACAGAGCTGATATCCTTTTCATCCTCAAATCCTACCCTTATCACTTATAAGCTGTGTGGTCTCAGTTCCCTCACTTCTAAAACGGGATGATGAGAACATTACCTACTCCACAGTCTTGTTGTGAGGACTCAATAATTAACAAATATAAGGTGCTTAGAAAATAGAATGCCTGGCATGGGAAGCACCCAATAAATGTCAGTTGTAATTGTTGTTAAGTTGTTACATATTTAGCATTCTGCCTGGTTCACAGTAATACTCAATAAATGTTGGATTAAAAAAAAAAAAAAAGATGATTCGATCAGTGAAAGAAAAATAAAGGAATGAACATACCTGGTGGTCTCTGAATTTCTAATAACGCTACTTATTAAGTCTCATAATTTCCTGGGAGCTTTTTAATGCAGGTTGGGGATTGGTAAACCAAACCAAACCCACTGCTGTCAAGTCGATTCTGACTCATGGTGACCCCATAGAGTTTCCAAGGGTGTAAATATCAATGGAAGCAGATTGCCACAACTCTCTGCTGAGGAGCTGCTGGTGATTTTGAACTGCTGACCTTTTAGTTAGCAGTTGGCACTTAAACCAGTAAAGTAACCAAAAATTCATTATTGATAGACAGATATTGGAATCAATGTTGGTGATGCCAGTCTGGTTTATGTTGGTATGATAGGGAGCCTCCTCAGTGACAGCTGCACTAACTAGCAGGAGAGCTCAGATGGCTCCCAGCAAGACCTTCCACAAAGGTGGATGCCATTATTTCCATTCAGAGAATCTCTTTTTCCCTAAGACCAAGGCCAACTGGAAAGGAACACCACAACTTCAACTAAATATGCTAGACAATCACACCCACTTTGTCCTTATTCTACATTTCATCATCAAGGAGGGAAGAAGAAACTTACCCTTCCTGGTAATATATATATACCAATCTTTCTGCACTAAATGCTACAAATAGGCTACATAACTGAATCTTCATAATAATACTAGGAGATGTCTTATCATTCTCAACTCACACACCAAGAAACTAATAAACCAAAATCTGTATTCTTTCTACATTATCATGTTACTTCTCCAAAATCTACTTTTAAGAGAACAAAGGAAAAAGATAGAAAACACAGACGGGATTCATATTATGTGTTTATCTTCTTTTGGAATCAAAGACATGGACTAAGAAAGCCTCTAAAATGCTTTTGGAAAGAAGAGAGAGAAAGCTTGTACTTGCCAATAGACAGCAGTAAAATGCAGATCTGAGAATAAGGGTGGGATGACTTGGGCTCTTATTAACCCAAAACCCTGTGCTGTCGGGTCAAATTTCTGCCTAATGTGCAGGACCAGGCAGTGTTTCATTTTATTGTACATGTGGTCCCTTTGAGTTGGAGCCAGCTGGACGGTCCCTAACAACAACAACAATTTTCTATGTTTTTCTGTTCATCCTATAGTACAATATAAGGCCATAGATTTTGGATTCAGTTATTTTAATCTTACTTCTGCCGATGGCTGTAAGCCTATCTGTGCCTCAACTTCTTTATCTATAAAAGAAAACCAAAAACCAAACCAAACCCACTGCCATCGAGTCGATTCCGACTTGTAGCAACCCCATAGGACAGAGTAGAACTGCCCAATAGAGTTTCCAAGGAGGGCCTGGTAGATTTGAACTGCTGATCTCTTGGTTAGCAGCCATAGCACTTAACCACTATGGCACCAGGGTTTCCATCTATAAAAGAAGGAGTAATACAATATGCTTCCTAGTATAGCTGCAAGGAGTAAATAAGATAATTCACATGATGCACTAATCCAAGTCCCAGCAAAGAGTTGGTGAGCTGCTCTCACTCTCTTTCCTGTGTCCGTGTGTGGTGGTGGTCGTAGAGGTGGTAGTGATGGTTGGGGCAGAATATACATATAAGGAGAGAAAGAGAGATAGAAAGAGACTGTGAAAAGAGAGAAATATGCATGTATGTGTATTTCCTCCTTTGCTCATAAATTCTCAAGATCTATCCATTTTGTCACCAAAGGGGGAGCAACTAGCTACGTACATACATTCTAAATCTTGTGGCTTGTGTACTGGAAAATTTCTTCAAGATAATCTAGTCTTGTATCCTCATTTTACAGAATCCAAGTACTTAGAAAATTAATCTCAGCAGTTTAGATGTGTCTATGCCTTGTCTTTTCTCCCCGGAAATAAAGTTTTCTTTCTTCCTGAACATTATTAAGTATAAAAGAATTCAATATAGATAGCACAGTCCTTTAATTTCTACAGATATAAATACATACATACATATATATTTATATGTGTATATATACATACATACATATAAGCTATATAATTTTTTAAAAAACTCATTGCCGCCGAGTTGATTCCGACTCATAACAACCCTATAGGACAGAGTAGAACTGCCCCATAGGGTTTCTGAGGAGCAGCTGGTGGATTTGAACTGCTGACCGTTTGGTTTGCAGCTATAGCTCCCGACCACTGTGCCACTAGCATATGTATGTGTGTGTGTATACATATATGTATATGTATACACACACATATGTACATACGCACATACATGTATATATACATATATATGTATGTATACACACATAGACCTTATATAAGAACAATCTATAAGTTAAATGGCAAGTGAGAATACTGCCCCCATCACATCACCTGTCCCACTAATAAGAGGACTATCCCTGCTTGTATCAAAATCATAATGGCAGATATGCTTCTGAAAGGGTTGAATGCCTGGCGCCAAAATGAGTAACAAGATGTGTCTCTGTCCTATTTGTCCCTCGTTAAGTCTTGCAGTTACTGCGTTATTAATGATGACCCACTACCCACTGTGCCAACAATTTGTCTCATGTTACTACTTGGCTTCTTAAGTAGGAACCTCAAACAAACGTTTCTGCCCTGATACTTTTTAATCCTGTGAGGCTATAGCTTCTTTACTTTGTGTTGTTTACCTGCTATAGTCAATGAGAAAAAATAATAACCATGAAGAAAAAAATACATGAAAGAGATTTCTCAGTAGAATGTTTGACTCTATTACAGACTTATAACTTACTTATAGAAATTTCTCTCTGATCTTAAAATTAACAAGAACTTCTACCAGCCAAACCTCTAAAAAATCTTTCAGGAAAAGAATGGGAGATGTTGGTGTTTATTTCTATGAGTTATTTTAAAGATTTTACAAATTATTTATTTTTATTCCAGCCAAATTAAAAAAAAAAAATTAAATCTCATTGTAAGTAGATTTCTTGACCTGTTTTTCTCTTCTTAGTGGTGTGGTAGGAAGAATATTAGTTTGGAAATGAGGCAATCTGGATTCGAGTCACAGTTGTGCTGGCAGCCAAACTTTCGCCTCGGGAAGCGCACTTAACCTTCCTGCCTGTAAAATACAGGGCAGTCCAACTAGAGAGCATGTAAGGGTGTTCCACACTAAGCATTCTACCCTCTCAAACTAGATTATTAACCTTTCAGAAGACCAAATTCTATTCGACCTTGAGAAATCTCAATATCTCAAGCACTTGTCCCTCTCACCACTCCCTTGAAAACCAGATGGTAATTCAAACTGGTTTTTATTATAATTATTCCCAAAGTTTCTCTCTAAATGGCTATTGTGTGTATTATTAAGGCACAGAGGATGACAGAAGAGGGAAACTTTAGACTATTTAGAAAAAAGTTAAATAGACGAGGGGTGACACTCCTTCCTTCATCAGAGGCAAATATGACACTGATCTACAAATTAACCCCACCGTGACTCTGGTCTAAAGAGAAGGTGTTGGAAAGGTGTCCCAGGAAGTCTAATGCAGCAACCAGTGATAGCACAACCTAGTAAACTACTAATAGAGTTTCATTTCCAAATGCAAACTTTAAACCTTCAGCTTAGGCAGCTGGGTGGTAAGGCAGCTGATTGAGGGGTTCCTTGTCTGAGTGCTTGCCCATCTCCACCCATGACTTACACAGGGTGCTCCCAAGTCTGAGTCGGAGGTGGACATGGCCCCTGGAGAGAGGAAAGCAAGCAGGAGGCAGCAAAGGCAGCAGAGCCACACGGGCCTTAAGTCCCCTCCTTAGGCCTGCTCTGTTTTCTGGCTTTGTTTTCGTGTTGTGTTTAGTTTTTCATTACTTACAGCCACAGAAAAGCCTTTAGATTTACTGACTTTGCTTCTGATCAATTTATTTTTTTTCTTTAGAAAATCTACTCTCTTCTCTATAGACTTTTATTTTATAACCCTCTCCTCGGATTCCCTTAATCCTTCAATAACTTCTCACTCTCAACGGCATAAACAAAACTGCGTTTCATTTTTCATGCTTATCTTATAAATAAATGTCCAGATTCAAACTTAGACCTGAAGAGAAAGTCTCTGTTCTTTACTCTCATGTGATCTACTGTTCTTTACAGAGTCTCCCCAAGCTCTAATTTCACAGAATGAGGCAACACAGCTTTGAGACGACAGACATGGGGGTTTCAGAGTTGGTGGTGTTAAGCCCCAGCTCTCCCTCTAACAGTCATGAGATCTTGAGAAGTTCACCCAACCTCTCCAAGTCTCCATTAGTTCGCTTCTAAAAGTGAAAGGCACATCCCCACTTTGGAGGATTTTAATGAGTATTTCATTTCATAACATAATTGGACTTACAACGCCTGGTACATAGTAAAGGTTTAAAAGGTGACATTTAATTTTTATGCTTTTACTACTGTTATTAATATACTATGTGAAATTAAATAAGTTAATAAATATGAATAAAGTGAAGCAAAAAAGAATCAGGCATAGCCATTGTCCCCAAGGAATCTACAATCAAGTAATGATATGATTTTTAAAAATGAAAATGTTTGCTTATTTTACATCACTGGAAGGAATTAACCTGAGAAGGAGTAAATTTGTTTTTAGAGATTACAAACAATACCTAGCATCAGAAATAATAATGGCTGGCACAAAGTAAGTGGTCAATAATTATTTCTTGAATATATAAATAAATGTCTCTCTCTAAAACTTTCTCTCAAATCAGAAAAAAATTAAAAACCGGAAGATTCTCGCCTTTATTCTCTCATGTACCATCTACCTGAATCAAATCCTACATGTCTGACCAGATTTTCTGGCCAGCAGCGCCACTCCTTACCTTCCGTTCAGACTCATGTGCTCTCTAACTGCTGAAAGTGCAGTCTTCAAGTAGGGAAACTGATTATCTCCCCTGTCTGTTCACTTTGGACTCTGACAAGAGATTGATATGATTAGTATCTTGGGATTACAACATCCTGGTCATGAAAGAGGTAATGATGCCTTCATCCTCCAGACAAAATGGTCCATAAAGTACTCTCATGCCCAATAATGGGTGCCCATTTTAAGGGAGCATTAAGAAATGGGTTACTAAATGCAATGTGGTACCCTGGACTCCATCCTGGAACAAAAATAGGACATTAGTATGAAATCCCAATAAATTTTGTAATTTAGTCAATAGTATTGGGGGTGTTTGGGGTTTTATTGTTATCAATGCTAATTTTTTAGGAGATGGACCATGGTAATATAAGGCGTTAATATTAGGGGAAGCTGGGTGAAGAGTGTAAGTAACTCTCATTACTATGTTGGCAACTTTTCTGTAAGTCCAGAATTATTACAATATAAAAATTTTATTTAGAGGTATCAAGGAGAGAATCCAAGATACTGACCGACTAGTTAGGATATGGTGACAGTAACCACAGTAGGAAGCATGGAATACTGATTGATTATCATAATAATAGCAAGCACATATAGTGTTTGCATAAATAGTGACCAAAGTGCTTTATCTATATTAAATCTCTTAATTTTCACAGTAGCATACAAGGTAGGTACTATTGTTATACCCACTTTGTAGATAAGGAAACTGAGGCTCAGAAAGCTTGAATTACTTCCCAAGGTCACCAAATTAAGAAGATACAAAGCCTAGGCAGCTTAGCTCAAAAATCTCTGCTGTTAACAGTAAGCATCCCACAGCTAAAGTAAGATGTACTAAAAACAGTCTAAAGTCATGGTTATGAAAGATGAATTAGAAATAATAGGAGAAAGTGGAATAATACACACATAGACACATACACACACAAAAGCAACAACAGAAAGAAATGACTGGGTTTTGACCCCAACTATACTACTAACTACCTGTGATAAAAATCCAGCAGTCGTTTAAATTCTTTCAGCCTGAAATACCTTCTCTTTAAAAAGATAAATGTGAAGATTATTTTCAAGGTGTTTTCTAAAGCTAGGGTATAGCCCAAGTGTCAGGTGATTAAAATAAACAAAAAAATTCAATTAAAAAAAATTTTAATTTGGAAAATACAGTGATTTCTGCTATATTTGGCTGATGTGGGAGCAGCATCAATAGAAGAATTTTAATTAATTTAGTCAAAAAGCTGAGTAATTCAATTTTTAAAAAAATAAGTCTAAGAAGTCATATAGTATTTTACAAAATAATAAATACACAACAGTGTTGCAATGAAATAGTTCATGCAACTTTCTACCACAATAATTTATTAATCAAATGAACAATCATTGAACATCTGCATATGCTGGGCATAGAATCAAAACCGGTAAAAATAAAGGTGAATAAAACCTGGTATCTATCCTCAATATTTTGAAAATGCTTACAGTTGGGGTGACATATATTTACAAGATAATTACAGTAAAAGGTAATAAGTGCTATGATTGACAAGGGACTGCAGAGGAAGGACCATCACAGACAACAGAAAAATGTTTGAAGAATGAGTGATTTTTCAGGTGAAGAAGAAAGGAAAAATATCCCAGGAAGAGAGAATTGCATGTATAAAGAAAAGGATGGGAAATGGCGAAGTATTCTGGGAAGTTTGCACATCAATTGGATGGAGGGATATTGGGAATGGGGGAGAGAGAGGCCAGTGATATGAATTGAGCATAATTGGGGAAGACCAAGAAAGGAAATCAACGAGGCATCTAAAAAGAAAACCACTTTGATTAGATTTGTTTTTGAAGAATGGTGTTAACTATACTATTGTATGCTGATCTAATCAGGCCACATCTGGAGTATTAGGTTCAATTATGTGTCCATTTTGAGAAGAACACTAACAAACAGAAGCACATGCAGAGAGGCTACAGAGAAAGCAAATGAACTGAAAGTCCTCTTTAATAATTATGACAGCATTTTTAACTAACTGCTGCTAATGTACTCAAGAGCCACCCTTTACTCTTGACTGCCAAATCCAACTCCAACATAATTTCACTCAAATCCAATATCGAGTTATCTTCATTCCTGTGAATGGAGACTTTTGTTTTTGTAAGTGAGAATGCAGAAGGTTGGAGAACTGCAAATGTGTGAGGGAAGGAAGAGACAATTGGAAGAATGGAAGGGAATAGAACAGTCTCTTTAGAATAGCCCCTTAGATTAGGTGTAAGCCTTTTATAGAGGAAGTGGAGGATGCTGATAGATCTATCCAGGAAACTTTATGAAATGATACAGAGCTGCTTTGGGTGTTTGAAGATAATTTAAGGTAAAAGACTAAAGAAGATACCCTTCCTCTCTGTCATGTATGGCCCCCAGGGCTGTTTGAAATTAAAAGGCTTGGAAACCTAGCTAGCATCTGAGATACACTCTAGACATGCCTTTAGGGTTTACTGGTGGACATTAATCAGAGATATGGACAAGAAGGAGTCCAAGCATGGCTGAGGCACATGGTCAGACTGCTGAAAAACTTAAAATCCCTTTGAAGACTTCAAGTTAGAACCGAGAAGAGTTTGAGGATGAGGACAAAAGACTTGCTGCATCACAGATGGAGACCATGGTATCAATAGGCAAAGACCTATAACATCATCACAGGTGGAAACTATTAAGCCAAAACACGATGTCACGCACACTGAAGATGGTTCACCCTAAAAGAGGATAAACTAAAAGAAGATTATCAAAGCTTGTCATGAATAATGAAGTACTAAAGGAAAAGGCCACAGGCAATGAGTAAAAATAATACAGGGTCAGGTTTCAGCTGAACACAAAACCAAAACTTGGACTTGTCCAACACCAGAACAATCTACCTTGGAAGGGAATAAGGATATAAGCTTCCCATCACTAGGTATACTCATGTAGGAGCTACATGACGATCTGTCCAGAGAACCATGGAGAAAAAATCATGAGCCTTGGAGCCAAGCAGCCTGGGTTTTAGTCTGGTTTTGCAATGTTCTTGTGGGTAATCTTGAGGAAGTCACTTAGTCTCTGAGGCTTTGTTGGCTCATCTATAGGTAAGAATTATAGCTGCCTTTCAGTTGTTTTAAAAATCAGAGCTACTGTTTATGAAGAATGTAATAATGTCTGACGTATAATAGATCTTCAAAAAATAGAAACTGCTGGTCTCTTTATCATCATCATTATCATCCCCATCAGTTTGGGGGGTGAAGTAGATGACCACTAAGGATTGCCTTCAAAATTTCAAATTTCAAAAGCACTCAAAACTTAATAAATCTCTTATTCTTCTTAATTACCTAGCTCTCTTACCCTCTTCTCTACCTCTTCAACTCCCAGTCATCATTGGCTAACTCTAACACTCTCTGTTGTTCCGTTGTTGTTAGTTGTCATCTGTGACCCCATCCGTGTGTGCAGAGTAGAACTGCTCCATAGGGTTATCAAGGCTGTGACCTCAGAAACAGACCACCAGGCCTGTCTTCCAAGGTGCCTCCAGGTGGGTTTGAAGCGTCAATCTTTTCGCTAGTAACCTGTTGCTGTTGAGTCGATTTCCTCAATTCCGACTCGTATTGACCCTATAGAACAGAGTAAAACTGCCCCATAGGGTTTCCAAGGAGGGACTGGTTAGTTTGAACTGCCAACCTTTTGGTTAGCAGTGGAGCTCTTAACTACTGTGTCACCAGGGCTCCTTTGGCTAATAGCTGAATATTTAACCTTTTCATCACCCAAGGACTCCTTTTCTCTAAAGCTCTAGGCTAGGTAATATGTCCACATTAGACACTCACGTAACACCTTGTATGTCTTTTGCAGCCCTTCTAAAATTGCATTAAACTTTTTCAGTATTTTTCTAAATGTTTTTCTCTTCTACCAGGGCTCTAAGCTCAATTAGGACAGAGACAGTTCTGACTTTTTCACCTCTGTATTTCCTGTGGCTAGCGTAGCCCTTCCAAACAATAAGTTCTCAGAAGCTATCAATTAATTAACTAATTCATTCATGTGAGGCCAGCCCCTTGCATACCTCTACCCCTCAGCACGCTTGTCATAGCTGCTTTCTTAAAACCTATCCAGCCAAAGCTTCATCTCCTAGAAGGAATCAGTTGCTTCTCAGTTCACTTCGTCTTTGCTGCTGGTAGAGCACTTATCAAAGCATGTCACAATTATTGCATTTGTGTGATTGATCCTTCGCTCCAACAAGTTATGTCTTAATAGATTTCGTGGAAGTTTTCTTAATAAAATTTTAATCAAATTAGGTTACATGATATTTATAAATCAAATCGCAAACAGTTTGAGTTTTAAGCAAACTGAAGAAGCTAAACATCACTGCTTGCTTCAGAGTGGAAGACGATGGCAGACACGGATGAGAAAAATTTCCAAGTTCCACTATGTGTGATTTTCAGTTAAGAGTCAACTGAGATTGAAAAATAAAGAACTCTTATGGGACAAGAATAGGCCAGGAAATCTTAAACTGAAAGTTAATGTGGAAAAATAACTTTGAAAAGCCATAATATTTCTAGGCGAAACAAAGAGCAAGCCACAAGATTTTGACAAGTAATCTACCTATGGCCA
Source organism: Loxodonta africana (assembly GCF_030014295.1). Classification (NCBI taxonomy): domain Eukaryota; kingdom Metazoa; phylum Chordata; class Mammalia; order Proboscidea; family Elephantidae; genus Loxodonta; species Loxodonta africana. Next base: position 65,325,273 of record NC_087355.1, read on the forward strand.
AGAAAGTACCATTACATTAATGCTAAATAAAAAACAAATAAACACACACACACTCCTTTGGGCACCAACAGAGGCCCATTGTTGCACAATTTTCCCAATTCCTTAGCCTGCAAATTTATCACATATACACTTGAGGCATTAATGAAATATTTTGTTATTGTTCCTGTAGGCCAATCACATGACCTTGTTAAATCAGCTGCTGCCAGGAACTCAAATTCTGAATCTCTAAACAGTTAGGCAAACTGCTGAAAAGATAGGCAGGGGTATGGGCAGGACAGAGTGAGCTGTGTCTTCCCAACTAGCAAATTGCTTGCCATAGCACTGGGCATTGGTGTGCAACGATCTACTAAAACCTGAGACCATAGGATCTAAGAAACTACAGTTATGCAACACATAACCTCTGTTTGGACAACATCTGACTGCATACATGTCCGTGGTTCCAACTCCCGTAAAGCCTATTGTATTAAAAATTCGAGGTATATACAATGGTTCATAATAACAAACGGGTGATATTTTGCGACACACTCCAAAACATTATTATTATTGTATTATTATGTTTTGCTGTACATAGGGTAGCTGTGAGTTGGAACCAACTCGATGACACCTAACAACAAAAGCAACGTTATATTAAAGATGTTTCTTTAATTTTTTTTTATGAATGGAAGGGTAGACTATATCTATGTGCGAAGACAAACATTTGATTAACTATTGTTAGATACAAACGGTACCTAACTGTTCGAGTTTACGTACAAAAATTCGACTTAAATTTAGGAACGAAACTCATTTGTAGTCCTGGGGTACTTCCTGTATATAATCTGGTGTGTGTACAATGTCCAAATTACATAGTGTCCTATTTCACAAAACATGTCATGGACATTAAGTGACGCATGATTGTAGTTCCACCAGCCCTTCCAGATACTCATGACACTATCAAATTATCCCTCACAATGGCATCTACTACCTTCTTTCTAATCCAGATACTAGAGTATACCTCGGGATCTTTTGAAAAACACAGCATGTGAGTTTGCCTGTGTCAATCTATATATTAAATATTAGTAAAGCAGATTTCTCCTATTTTTACATTTAAAAAATATAGAGTGCCAATACAGCATTTTGGAAACCACTGCTCTCCAAACATTTTCCACTGCATGGTACATCGGTAAAGATATTCTAGTGCACTCCTAATATATTTGTTCATTCATGTTCTATAGACATATTCAATCATACCATTATGTTACTTATATTATAAAACGTGGACAAAAATAAGCATCAAAAAAAGGAAGTACAGATTAGATGAAAATATTATTTCTCTGTATTTATTAATGTAACAAAATTAATAATGGTACAAATAATTGTACAAAATTAATAAAATGAAGGATAAAAATTAATGCTCTTACTAAATAAACACTAATTTTTGATACCTAAGCTTTTTTTTTTAAGCTTTAGCTATAGAGCCCTGGTGGCACAGTGATTAAGAGCTATGGTTGTTAACCAAAAGGCTGTCAGTTCAAATTCACCAGCAGCTCCTTGGAAACTCTATGGGGTAGTTCTACCCTGTCCTGTAGGGTTTCTGTGAGTCGGAATTGACTCCACGACAACAAGTTTTGGTAAGCTTTAGCTATAGGTATCTGAGCTTTAAAAAGTTAGCTTTAGCTTTAAAAACAACCTATCAAGGACATGTTTACCAACGGAAGAAGTTCATTGCCAGCCATTTTTCATTTTCACCAACCAATACTGAAAGGTTTTTGGGTTTTATTTGGGTTGGTAAAATTCCATATTCCTTCATATTATGAAAAATTAATGGAAATTAATTCAAACGTTTATGTTTTTCTATTTTTAATATATTGACTTAAAATTTATTGAAACAACTTTAAGAGATTTTTTAAAACAGATTAGAAAATTATATTTAATATCTTTAAGTTTGTAGATAGGAAAGTTTTTGTGTTCTGTTTTTTCTACAAGTGACTCACTTGACTGCTATTTGGCAACAAAATCATGCAATTCTGAGCATTCTTTTTCAAAATGCCTTCTCCCCATGATATATGTATTAGAAAGGAAAAACGATTTCCTTCCCATCATTCCTTTGACAGGAAACATTAAAAGGCAAAGTTTTTCATAAGCATCTGGTAGTGTAGCAGCCTATAAACAGCTACTTGACATCACAGAAAACTTAGTATATTTGGGACTCTTCTTTTGAAAAAGAAAACTGTCTTACTCATCTTTAAATTTGTTAATTCTTTTAAATACCATGTTAGAGGAGCCAGATGTCACCAATATCCATTCTCCCCTTCTTTAGTAAGAGAACCCTCAAACTTTAACCGGGCACATGAACAAGTAGCTCATGTTTACATTTCTCAATTCCCTTGCAGCTGAGTATGGCCAAGGGAATGAATTCTGGCAGAATGGAGGTGAACTTAAGGGAAACAGGGGACTTCCTGATTGTACCCACCTCTTCCCTGAATCCCTTTTATCTGATGTCCGGAAGGTGGACAGATACTGAACTGTCTTTAACCAAGCAATTGAGAGAAACAGCTTGAAGATGGCAGAGCAATAAGACAGAATGTACCTGAATCTCCAGCATCATTAAACTGCCATTCTAGCCCTGAACTGCACACCTAGATTGTTTTGTGGCGAAAAGCAAAACAGAAATTGAAGTTCTGACATATTCTTTCTGCCCTTTAATGGATTGTCTTGAGCAACTGCACTTTGGAGAATACTGTTCAAAAAGATCCGCTCTCCACGAACCTAAATGTAAGCAACTGGTGGAAAAGAGGAGAGTATGTAAAGAGGGGGGACAGGGAACTGGTCAACTGGTTTGTTCAAACATGCAGTTTTTTCAAGACACAGAACATACACCACTTCTACCAAAATGCTACATTGCAAATGTCTCATTCATATATCATTTGAAGAATGATCCATTTAATATTTAAGTATTTGTTTAAATATACTCTGTGAAATCATTTCATCTTTTTTTTTTTTTAACTCATGTCTGAAATGTACCATTTACTGTCCTTCAGTATGTTTATTTTCTCTCCCATTTTAAGTGCCGATACTGCCGCTAGCAGATTATTTTTCTCTACGGTGTGCTCTGTATGGTTAGAGTGTCTGACTTTGAGAGAATTGCCCAGTTGTATGTACAGTTTATTAGATAACTATTGAGAGTGTGTTCTGCCCAGTTTTAAATTTAAACTGACCGTGATCCCCAACATAGTTAGTCCTGAAACCTAACTGACCTACAAATATGTGTGTAAGGGCATAATAGAATACCTTCAAATATGAAGGAATAGTATATTGCATAAGAAGTATTGCTTGGGTCTAAATGTTACTGTATCATTTGGTATCTAAGTAAACCTGGGAAGTTATTTAATCTTCCCATACATCAGTTTCCTGGGAAATAATATGAGAATAATAATAATACTGCATAATTATAGGACAGCTTTGAGGATTAAAACATGTCAAGTGCTTAGAACAATGTCTAGCATATAGCAAGTGCTAGAAATATTGTTGGTATTGCCTGGGTGGTGCAAATGGTTAACACACCCAGCTGCTAACCGAAAGGTTGGAGGTTTAAGTCCACCCAGAGGAGCCTCAGAAGAAAGGCCTCGTGATCAACTTCTGATCTACTTCCATTGAAAACCTGATGGAGCACAGCTCTACTCAGAAACACATAGAGTCATCATGAGTTGGAATCAACAGCAAATGGTAATAAATGTTGTTATTACTTCAGTCGACTACAGTAGATTTATCCTGAGCAGTTATCTTTAAAAATGCATCATTCATGGATCAGGTCAAGGTGTAAATAGTGTAGATGTTTGGAGGACTCTGTTAAACAAGACATATCAAAGTGAGAGAAAGTTTTACCAGCAAACAAAGCCAATTTGTTTTTTCCTGTAGGCAGAGGTCACCAAATAAAATTTTGTTGGAACACAGCTACTCCCATTCAATCATTTCCTGTCTATGGCTGCTTTTGCTCTACAGCAGCAGATTTGTATATTTGCAGCAGAGACCATATGGCCTGTAAAGCTAAAAATACTTACTATCTTGCCATTTACAGATGTTTGCCATAAGCTGTAATTCATAATTCTTTCTGTTCGATGGTGACATGTGTCTCTTATGTCCCTGAAGATCAGAGCTATCTCTCAGACTTGCACAGACTCAAGTAAATACCCTCCTGTTCTCACAGTCAGTGCTGCTCATCTTGATCTGGCTCTCAAGATGCCCCATCACCATGTCCAGTTGGCTTTGCCCTCTCATTTCCCACCAGCGCACCCCTCATTCATATCATTGGAAACTCTACTACAGCGGATATGCTCATGATGTCTTAGAGTTGCCCAACTCCTGCTCATTTCGTAGAAACCCCTTAGGGAAGACCCCCAATAGATTGGGAAATGATAAGGAAAGAAAGAGAAGAATCAGTGAAGAGTATAAGACAGTCGGTACCCATGGACAGCAGTGAACAGTGGTACAGACTCCCCGCTCAATTTTAACACAGACTCCACCACTCAAAGTCCACTGATCAACTACCCAAGTGCTTTGTTGCCACCTTAATCATACCCAAAAACACAAATATAAAAGAAGGATTTAGAATTATAGACTTTTTTCAAGCTGGAAAAGGCTGTAGCATTTCTCTGGCACAGTGGTTATCCAAGTATAGTTTGAAGACTCCAGCACCCCCAAGATCGTGTCAGTGATCCATTGAGGTTAAAACTCTTCTCTTTTATAAAGAGACCACTATGATTAGGTTAGGACCTACCTAATTATTATCATAACAATGAGGTTATAATAATACTGTAAGATACTATTTTCTTTTCTTACTCTTATTCTTCATGACTGGACAGTGGAGTTATCCAAAGGCTGTGTTGTTGTTGTTGTTATTAGTTGCCATTGAGTCAATTCTGACTCACGGCAATCCCATGTGTGCAGACTAGAACTGCTCCATAGGGTTTTCAAGGCTGTGACTTTCCATAGGCAAATTACCAGCCCTGTCTTCCGAGGTGCCTCTAGATGTGTTCGAACCACCAACCTTTCAACTAGTAGCCAAGTGCTTAGTGGCCCCCAAGGGCAAACATGCACTATCACAACACATTAAATATGGAAGCAAACATGATAATTCAGCTGTCTTCTATTAAACAAATCATTAAAAACATTTGGAAAAGTATACACTATCACCACACTTCTCACTATTTTTTAAAGTAATTATTCTTACTAAAATTGTTCAATTTATGTTAATGTATTAGGTCTAATTTTTATTATTTTAAATGAGTTAGTATATATACATATATATTTAATTCTTTGGTTTAATTTCAGTTCTAGTAAATCAGTGGTATGCTGGTACACCAGCTCTCTGAATAAAAAGCTGATTTGCACCCTTTGCTGATTTCTGTAGTGTAAATTCTCCCTCCATGGCTAATTTCAAGCTACAGATGATTTAACTACAAGCTTGCAAAATTCCTGAATATTTACGGCTCTCATAACAGTTACACTGGTGCAAATAAAAAGCTCTGGGGGACTCTCTTTGGAGTGTATGTAGATTGGCCCCGAGACCACATCATCTGAGAACTGTTGCGCTAATAAAATGCTCTCCTTCCACAGATAAAGCAGGCCCCAGATTACCAAAGAAGTCAAGGGCAGAGCCTAGATTAGAACCTAGTCCTATTTGCTCCTGTTTTAGTTTCCAAGGGCTGCCTTAACAAAGTACCACAAACTGAGTAGTTTGTGAGAACAGAACTGTTGGTCTCACAATTCTAGAGGCTGGGAGCCTAAGACCAGGGTATCAGCTATGTTGACTCCTTCTGAAGGGAGGGAGAATCTGTTCCCTGTCTCTCTCCAAGCTCCTGGTAAAAAAAAAAAACAGTACTATCAAGTCATTTCCGACTCATAGCAACCCTATCTCCAAACATTTCTTGGTTTAGAGCTGATTCTTCACATGGCATTCTTCCCTTTGTGTCTCTGTGTATCTTCTCTTTTATAAGGGCACCACTATGAGTAGATTAGGACCTACTTCATGTTAACTTAACTGGTATCTTCAAAACTCTATTTCCAAACAAGGTAACATTCACTGGTACCAGGATTTACAGCTTCAACATAAATTTGGGGGGACGCAATTCAATCCATAACACTCCTATGACTCAAAGCTGAAAAAAAGGAAATATTTTCCCAGCACGCTTAAGCATTTAAACCTGATTTGATGTGAAAAAAAGGGAAATTGTGGTGGGTGATATTGAGGTGAGAGAATGGATTGAAGAAAAATAATTTTCATTTTAAGTCTCAAAGTGGATGAATACCATGTAAAGTATATTTTCAAAATAACAGGATTCGAGAAACCAAAAAACTCTTCACAGTCGAGTCAGTTCTGACTCATAGCAACCTATCAGACAGAGTAGAGCTTCCCCATAGTGTTTCCAAGGCTGTAAATCTTTATGGAATCAGACTGCCACATCTTTCTTTTGCAGAGCAGCTGATAGGTTTGAACTGCCTACCTTTTGGTTAGCAGCGGAGCACTTAACCACCGTACCTCCAGGGCTCATAGATTCCAAAAATAAGTAGAATTAACAGAAAAAAAAAAAAAAGGTAGCTTCCTAAGACCAAAGCCTCTCTGTTCCTTAAAGTTCAATTTCCAAAGTAAAGAATGTTTTAACAAAGGACGTAATCCTTTCAAAAGAAATAAATCATAAGCCAAATAAACACAGGGTGTTATGCAGTTTATTTGAAGAATGAGGGCACAACAGTCCACTTTGAAGGAGAGCAATTACAGCATGATGCCCTCAGGACATACTTTGTGTGCTTCACTGTAAATCAAAGTCGATCTCCAAAGGAGAGATGCTCAATTCTAACTGTAGAAATAAGGTCTCATGCTTGTTCATCACTTCCTAAAGAGAGGGACAGAGAGACCTTGTGTTAAATCTCCTAACTCTGAGTCAACCCAGAATATTCTCCAGATATATTCAGATATATGTGTATTACACACATTCCTGTGGAATCCTATGAAGTACAGGACCAAGTTGACATGAAGACAGCATGTGCATAATTCCCTATAAAACTTATGAGAACTATTGCAGAACATGATTGCAGTTCCCATTGGTAAGTTATGGTGGATTCCTGGAAATTCTGTGTCTTTTCTGACCTAGCAGCTTCCACAGAAATGGACACTTTAATAGATTGTCATCACCCAGATACCCAACCCATTGCCTTGGAGTCATTTCCGACTCATAGTGACCCTAGAGGACAGAGTCGAATTACCCCATAGAGTTTCCAAGGAGTACCTGGTGGATTCAAACTACCGACCTTTTGGTTAGCAGCTGTAGCTCTTAACCACTTTGCCACCAGGGCTTCCCAGCCAAATATGGTGTTTCAAATGACATCACCCTGATCATAACAGCCAGTGTTCAGTAATAGTACAGGGTGTGTTAACAAAGAATATTTAAAGAAACCACTAATAAGTACATCCACACACAATATCCAATTAAATTGATATTTAAACAACCAAGAAGAAAAAAAAATGGCAGAAAGTTTTAAGAAAATTAAAATTTCTCTCAAGAAATCATGTTTTAGAGCTCCCCATGAACAATTTTTTTTTTTTTTTCTTTCTATTTCTACTTCTTTATCTCTTGAAGAACGAACACATCTGTCTTGGAAGAATTACAGCAAGAATGCCCCTTAGAAGCAAGGATGGTGAGACTTTGTCTCACATACTTTGGACATGTTGTCAGGAGGGATCAGTCCCTGAGGAAGGATGTCATACTTGGTGAAGTAGCGGGTCAGCGAAAAAGAGGAAGACCCTCAACTAGATGGATTGACATGGTGGCCACAACAATAGGCTCAAGCATAACAACAATTGTGAGGATGGCGCAGGACCAGGCAGTGTTTCCCACTGTTGTGCATAGGGTCGCCAACTCAGTGTCACCGAACACCAATGGCTCTCGTCTCTAAAATATCCTATAATTTTTTTGGTTTTACCCTCATAACACTGATCATAAACTGAAATATCCTTATTTTATATTGTACTCATTTGTCTTCTGCTAGAATATAAGTTCCATGAGAACACAGGCTATAGCTTCAGAATATAGAACAATGGCTGTCACACAAAGGATCTTATTAAGTCCTTGATGAATGCAAAAAATGTATGAATGAGGATCAAATCTCTCCTCTAGTCAATATTTTCTTTTATTTTGCCTTCCATATATCACTTAAGTGCCTCCCACTGAGATACTAAAATGGAACGATATGGGGAAGGGTCTCAGAGAAATGTAATTCCTTCTTCCTTCTCTGCCTTAGAATGGTCTGATTGTGAATGTAAGTTGAAAACAGACATTCGGTATGGGGGGTGGGAGGGTATACCCTGGGTCTTACCACAAGCTCCCTGTGTGCTACTTCACCAAGATGACTGTAGGAAGTTTCCTGATAATTCCAAAGCTCCATCAAATAAATATTGTTGTTGTTGTTGTTAGGTTCCATTGAGTCAGTTCCAACTCATAGTAACCCTATGTACGACAGAACAAAACACTGCCCAGTCCTGTGCCATCTTCACAATTGTTGTTATGCTTGAACCTATGGTGTCAGTCCATCCCATTGAGGGTCTTTCTTTTTTTTGCTGACCCTTTACTTTACCAAGCGTGATGTTCTTCTCCCAGGTCCTTTCTGGTAACATGTCCAAATTATGCGAGACAATCCTTGCTTCTAAGGAGCATTATGGCCATACTTCTTCAAGACGGATTTGTTCTTTCTTCAGGCAGTCCATGTTATATTCAGTATTCTTCCCAACACCATAATTCAAAGGCATTAATTCTTCTTTGGTCTTCATTATTCATTGTCCAGCTTTCTCATGCATATGAGGCAATTAAAAACACCATGGCTTGGATCAGGCACACCCTATTCCTCAAGGTGATATATTTGCTTATTAACACTTTAAAGAGTTTTTTTGCAACAGATTTGCCCAATGTAATATGTCATCTGATTTCTTGACTGCTGCTTCCATGGGTGTTGATTGTGGATCCAAGTAACATGAAATCCTTGACAACGTCAATCTTTTCTCCATTTATTGTGATATTGCTTATTGGTCCAGTTGTGAGGATTTTTGTTTCCTTAAAAAATAAATAAATAAATAAAATCACATTTTGAGGTGCAATATATACTGAAGGCTGTAGTCTCTTACCTTCCTCAGTAAGTGCTTAAGGTCCTCTTCATTTTCAAGAAGCAAAGAGTGTCATCTGTATGTCGCAGGTTGCTAGTGGGTCTTCCACCAATTCTGTTGCCTTGTTCTTCTAAATATATTCCAGATTCTCTGATTATTTGCTCAGCATACAGATTGAATAAGTATGGTGAAAGAATACAACTCTGATGCACTCCTTTACTGATTTTAAACCCCGTAGTATCACCTTGTTCCTGTTAGAGCGACTACCTCTTGGTCTATGTACACATTCCTTAGGAACACAATTAAGCAATCTGAAATTCCCATTCTTCACAATGTTATCCATAATTTGTTATGATTCTCACAGTCAAATGCCTTTGTGTAGTGAATAAAACACAGGTAAACGTCTTTCTGGAATTCTCTGCTTTCAGCCAAGATCCATCTGACATCAACCATGATATTCCTCATTCCATGTCTTCTTCTGAATCTGGCTTGAACTTCTAACAGTTCCTTGTTGATGTACTGCTGCAATCACTTTTGAATAATCTTCAGAAAAATTTTACTTACATATGGTATTAGTGATATTGTTTAATAATTTCAGCACTCTGTTGGATCACCTTTCTTTGGAATGGTCACATATATGGATCTCTCCCAGTCAATTCATCAGGTAGTCTTCCAAATTTGTTGGCAGAGAAGAGTGAGCACCTCCAGTGCTGCATCTGTTTGTTAAAACATGTCAGTTGGTATTCCGTCAATTCCTTCAGTGTACCTTAGGCTTCTTTCTTCAGTATCATTGGTTCTTGATCATATGCTACCTCCTGAAATGGTTGAATTTGACCAATTCTTTTTGGTCCAGTCACTCTGTGTATTACTTCCATCTTCTTTTCGTGTTTCCTGAGTCATTCAATGTTTTCCCCTTGGAATCCTTCAATATTGCAACTTCAGGGTTTTTTGTGTTTTGTTTTGTTTTTTTTTGTTTTTTGTTTTTTCAGTTCTTTCATCTTGAGAAATACCGAGCATGTTCTTCCCTTTTGGTTTTCTAACTCCAGGCCTTTGCACATGTCATTGTAATACTTTACTTTGTCTTCTCGTGCTGCCCTTTGAAATATTCTGTTCAGCTCTTTTATTTCATCATTTCTTTCGTTTGCTTTAGCTACTCTACTTTCAAGAGAAATTTTCAGAGTCTCTTCTGATATCCCTTTTGGTCTTTTCTTTTTTCCTGTCTTTTTAATGACCTTTTCCTTTCTTCATGTTTGGTGTCTTTGATGTCATGTGTCATTCCACAACTCATCTTTGGTAATTTGGTCTTTGGTCATTAGTGTTCAATGTGTCAAATCTGTTCTTGAGATAGCCTCTAACTTCAAGTGGGATATACTCAAGGTGTGGTATTTTGGCATTACTCTCCTTTAGGGATTGTTCTCCTTTAAGGAAAGGCTCTAAAATTTTGCAAGCACCAAAATAGTATAGGGAAGGAGAGTTCCCCTAAACAGAAATCATATAATTAATATGAGACTGAACTACATATTGGCAGAAACCGGAAGGAAAATACAGAATGGCAGAACAAAAAGGGTTTTTTAGTTGTTATTGCTGTTGTTTTAATTATTGTTTTTCTATTTCTTAATGAGCACCACTCCTGATGTCAGGAAAGGCAGAAAAGGAGCCTGGCGTGAGCTACATGCAGGTGTGTAAGCAGTTAATGGAAGTGACAGCTAAGATGACATATAACCAGGGTGTTGAAAAATGAATTATCCATGTGGTTTAAATAGGCCAAATGATATATTGGAACACCATGTGGTTTTACACACAAAGCGTGGCATTGAAGATGGAAGGTCCAAATCCTAACTCTGGCTCTAACACAGACCACTTTTACGAGACTGAATGAGTCATTTAAACCACACCATGCTGTGGTTTCTCCCTCAGTGAAATCTATGTAGCAAAATGTATTGCCCAGTCACAACACAGGATGTTGCGAGGAAACAAGGGAGGTAGCGACAAATGCAGTTCATTGTGAACACTGCAAGGTGCACACGTTGTACAAAATAATGGCCCATGTGTGTGATTGTCAAGGCAGAGGTCTTGAAAAATAATTTTTTTTTTAAACCAAAAATCTTACTTTTCTAAACTGGTAGAATATATCAGAAATATTAAACTTCATTGCAATAAATCTGTATTCCCTCCCTTTATACGAATTTACATTACGTACCGCAAATATTTAGAATTGGACAATCCATTTTAATTAAGCCAACTTTTTGGGTTTTTTTTTCCCCCCAATATTTTGCAGCATTTTACCATAACCTGAAAGATCCTCTCTGGCCAGAAATGCGCATTCTTGGCCCTGTATTAACAATCTTATATTTAGCTCTTGCCAACAGGCCGTTTCGGTTGCTCCAAATTAAATAAACCCTGAAGCCCACACAGTAAGTATTAGATCATTACTGAGCAGGAGGCACACGGACTGGAGGTGCAAACAAAACTCAGGGCAAAAGGGAATCACCAGACATGAAATTATACTGAGAGGCAATTATGGCACAGTGGAAAAAGCCCAAGACAAGGAGTCACAATAGCTGAAGTTCAATACCAGTTCTGAAACTTATTGTAAGATTTTGGTCAATCTTGAACAGAACTCGAGGCCTTAGCTGTAAAACTGGAACAATAGGGGACGACTCCAGGCAATCAAAGGCAAGAGCACAAGCTTTAGGGCCATACTTCCTAGGGTTAAATTCTAGCTCTAATTCCAACTGTGACCTTGGGTAAAATACTTAACCTCTTTGTGTCTCCATTTTCTTGACTTTAAACAAAAGGGTAATAATAGTGGCTACTTCATTGAAGTTACTGTGAGGATTAAATAAATTAGCCTGTGTAAACCACCTAAAACAGTCTGTGGAATATAGTACCACTCAATAAGCATTGGCTACTTGTATTAATATGATCTATAACCATGTCTGTTTAACTCTGCACACTTAAAAGACTTTCACTCTCACATCTCAGCCACTAACCAAAAGGTTGGAGGTTTGAGTCTACCCAGAGGTGCCTGGGAAGAAAGGGCGGATGATCTCCTTCCTAAAAATCAGACATTGAAAACTTTATGCAGCACAGTTCTACTCTGGTATACATGGAGTTATCATAAGTTGGAACAGACTCCACAGCAAATGGTGTTATTACTTTAAAAGATCTTTCTGGCAGCAGTGTTAACAGTGGACTTAAATGAATAGAAGAAACAGGGAGGGCATTTTAATAGTTCAAGCAAGCGATGATAAGTACTTGACCTTGGAAGTAGCTATGTATGGTGGCCTTGGCAAGTATTCAGGAATTGCCAGGGGTTAAAAACAAAAGTTAAATGTATTGAAATAGCTGCCTCCTTCATGCCTACATCCAGATTGCTAACATCAGCAGCACCTAAACACACTTTGAAAATGCTGTTATGGTAGGATTTCTAATCCAACACTTTATATTAATGGCTATAAAATGTTTACCTTCTTTTCAAACCTCTGGCTTTCCTACCACACCCTTCTATCTCAGCAGATATCCTCACGGAAAGCCCCACACTTTATGTGAAGGACATATATACTCCATTGGCTTCCCATCACCAGATCCACAAATTTGCCTGTATCACTTCCCCTTCTCTCCTTTATTTTAGAATGTAATTTTTACTTAAATGCAAGAGCTGTCCCCTTCTCTACTCAGGCTAAGCCTGTGTAATATGCTTCACCCAGTCTCCCCTACTATAGTACTCTCATATTTAATTATCCTCATCTTTTCCAGTATCTTCATTGTTCCACTTTCCATTGGTTTCCTCACTTAAGTTTATGAACTTAATCAAGGGTTTCACATAGTAAAAGGTTAAAAAAAAAAAAAAAAGTTCCCTTAGCCCCACATACCCTTCTAGCTTAAACCTTATCTTTCTAGTCTTTTTAAAAGCCACATTTATTTTAAAAGCAAGTACTTATCTACATTTGACATCTCCATTTTTTTTCACTTCTCTTTTTTTCATTAACTCACTCAAGGTAGGTTTCTGTTCCACTGAAGCTGGACTTGCTGAGATAACCAAGGATCTACATCTGTATCTCTAACTCCAACAGACTCCTCAGTTTTTATCTCACTTGACCCAGCAATACTATTTGACCTTATTAACGACTTCCTTCTTTAAGAAAGTACGCTTTTCACTAATTGTCAATACACCACACTCTCCTGCTTTTCTGCATCAGTTTTAGCTGTCTTGTCCAGGTCTCTTTTTTGGCTCCTCCTCTTCTACCCATTTCCTAAGTGTTAGAATTTGTCAGAACTATCCCCCAAACTCATCCTCTTCTCTCTCTACATACCTCCTTAAGTGACCTCACATATTTTCCATGGCTTCAGTAAATTTCAGCTCTAGTCCAGACCAGCCTTGTCTGAGCTTCAGACCCATATACCCAAGTGTGTGGTCCACATCTCTCATTTCTCAGCTTATACACCATTCCTTAAGAGCAGCCTTCTTTGGATTCTGGGATGCAATTACCGCCCCTCTGAAAAACAGTTTTAATTCTCATGGAATCCATACTTCTGGGGTCCATGGAGTTTAGGTGACCCACCTAGGCCATTACCCTGAGGTGATCTTTTGAACGTTGAGCCTTGAGCAGACTGGTCTTCTCAAAGTCACCTTTAAGTGAAACAATAGCCTTACTAATTAGTAAAGACTGTTTTGCCTTAGGCATTGTGCTCTTTTGAAGAATTTGGCAAGATTTGGGAAACAGAAACTTCAGGGTCAGACTGGAAGCTGTGTTTTAGGGTAAATTGTTATTATCAAAACACTGTTCTGGCCCTTTTCCATAGCAATGTCAATAAGATGGGCTATAAGAATCTTTGGAGGTTCTTTCATCTTTCGAACATTTTTGATCCCCTAGTTGAAACGTTACATGCATTAACAAATGGTATATTAAGTAAACTTCAATGTCTATTATTGGCTTAATATGATTTTTGGCTTAACACCTCCTTTCCCCTACACTATATGGTCCCATTGCTTTCCCTTCTCCCTCAACTCTGTTATATAAAAATCCAGTCAGCCTTTCCTTCTGCTCACGTTTTACACTCATTATACTTGAATTTATTCAATATCTGTCTTCCCCAAAGGCTCCTTGAGGGCCAGGACCACATCGACATTTTTGCCATCCACATATCCAATGCTTTTGATAAGGGCTGGCACATAGAGAATGCATAAAAAACACTTCATAAATGAATGAATGAATAAGTGCCACATTGCGATTAAATACTAGGTACACAAGGGGAGCATCTAATTTGATTTTGGGTGACCAGAGAGAGCTCCCTAGAGGTATAAAGGAAGAGTATTCTGGTAGAGGAAGTAAAGGTGTAAAGATCTCCAGAGAGAATAGTTCCATACGACTGGAGCTCAGCGCCTGCGCAAGTCATCCAAGATGAGGTAGTTCAGGCGGTCGGACTCACCTGGCTCCAAGGTCAGTGCAGATAGTACACTGAATTTCTTTAAAAATATCTTCAGGGGTTTAACTGAATGCAACATGGAGCCATTACAGGATTTTAATGGGGGGTGGTGCAAGGGACATGATGTAGGCTTTCAAACATGCATTGTGGCTTTACTGTGGAGAATGAAGGAAAGTGGAACAAGACTAGAGACACAGCTGCCAAGTAAATATCCTTTTACTGATCCACTCAAAATATGAAGGAATGTGTTTAAAATGGATATTAAGAAAAGTACATAAATTTAAGAGATGATTAAGAAATATCCTTGCTGATTTGTTGGATTGTGGATTAGAGACAGTACAGTGAACAGTGTATAATAAAGGATAATGCATATACTTCAGATTGTATAAATGGATAAATGAGTGCCATTTAATAAGATAGGCAAATGGAAAGAAAAGCAGTTTCAGAGAATAAAATATCGACTTCATTTTTAGATATTCGGTTTAAGTTGTATGTGGAATACCCAAAACTGTATGTCAGTGAGTGATTCAATATAGAAGTCTAGAACTTAGAATAGAGATATGAGTTAAATAGATGTGTGGGTGGATAACTGGATAGATGAGTGGGAAGAAGGGAGGTAAAGGAGGATGGGAGGTAAAGGAGGGAGGAAGGGAAGAAAAAAGAAAGAAAAGAGCTAAGTAAATAGAATTGAGCATCTTCAAAATAAAGACACTAATATAATCCAGGCGGGAGGGTGAAATTAACTAAGAGAAGCATAAAAACAAAAGAAGAAAAGTGGCAAGAAAGGATTTTAGAAATAACTCAAAGGCATACCAAAATTTAAATCAAGAATTTTCTTTAAATCAAGAAAATCTGGAATTGGGTGACTGGGGGCTCCCTGGTTAAGAGCTACAGTGTGCTATGGCTGCTAACCAAAAAAGCTGAATCCACCAGCCACTCCTTGGAAACCTTATGGGGCAGTTCTACTGTGTCCTATAGGATCACTGTAAGTCAGAATCTACTCAATAGCAATAGTTTTGGTTTTTTTGGTTTTGTCATCCAAAAGACAAAAAAAAAAAAACTTCAGGGAAGTACGAAGTCATGGAGTAAGTAGTCCATTAGTTACTAATTGTATGACTTTAAGGAAGTTTCTTAAATCTACTGGGCCTCAATTTCTTTATCAGTAAAATGAGGTAAATAAGAACACCAACCTCACAGAGTTGTTACAGGGATTAAATGAGTTAATGTGTATGAAGAGTTTGTTACAATGCCAGAATGCTAGACATCATTAGTGTGGTTGTCAGCCAGTGACAGTGGACAGTTGCCTTCAGGAATCTGCTCAACCATCAGAACTACTCTCTGAAGACAATTAGCAGTACAGAATACCAACCTATACCCAAAACGAAAAATATGGCCCTAAACCCACGCACATGCACGTGTGTGCACGTACATGGAGTAGCACCTGTGCTTGTTGGGACCAAACAGAACCAGCTAAAGATCCAGCCACACAGCCTATTTTGAGTAGAGGTAAAATCCACCCCACTACTCTTGAAAAGAGCCCTGGTGGTGCAATGGTTAAGTGCTTGGCTGCTAATCAAAAGGGGATTCAAATCCACCAGCCGTTTCTTGGAAACTCTATGGGGAAGTTCTACTCTGTCCTCTAGGGTCGCTATGGGTTGGAATCGACCAGGCTAGGTTAGATTAGGCAACAGGTTAGGTTTTACCCTTGAAAACCTTCTCTGGCATATTATGACCTACAAATAAATTAAAAAAACTCTACAGCATGATGTTCTCAAGTTCTTTCCATTCTACCTGTCCGGCTTCACATCACGACAATGAATTCTGTCTACCAAAACACTCTGAAATTTAACTAGTAATGAACTAATAGTGCTCCACACATATGTCCTGTACATTAGTGCCTCTGTGATTTTGCTCCTGTTGGACCCTGTGTCTAGAACATCTGCCCTTCCAACCCGGCTCAGCAACATGGTGAACTGCCCCACAAAACCCTTTCTCAAACATGGGCTACTCAGGCAACATTATTCACCTCTTCTTAGCTCCCCAGGTTTTAAACCTAACTTGTGTACTCCCCAAGTACACAGCCTTCAGTTCACGTCTTCCTTGCCAAGGGCAATCTGTTCTTGTTTGTCTTTGATTTTCTATTGTCTATCAGAGAGCAAGATACAAAAGTGTTCAATTATTTTTTATCAAATTTATTGAAAATGAAAAACTGGGGGAAAACAGTCATCCTGGTTATTAGTCTAAAAACTCCAAATGAAGATTTTTTTCTCTTTTTTCATGAAGTTGGTAGAGTTTTTAAGTTGTTTCCCTAAATCTCAGTAAAGGAATATCAATGGGCCAAATAAGATACTATATAGACTTTGGAAAAAAAAAAGAGACTCCATTATTCTCTACTAGAAAATGGGTTGGAGGGATCATAATTAAAGATTTGTGCTGATTTTTTTTTAATTAAAATTGATACTAATGTTAATATTTTCTAAAAAATAAATGCTATGACAATCCCCTAGGCTGATCCTGAAAACATATAAATGTCAAGTGTTTGAAGTAACTACAGAGAAAATGTGGAAACTCTGGTGGCGGAGTGGTTAACAGTTTGGTTGCTAAGCAAAAAGAACAGCAGTTCAGCACCACCAGGTGCTCCTTGGAAACCCTATGGGGCAGTTCTACTCTGTCCTGTGGGGTGGCTATGAGTTGGATTCAACTAGACGGCAATGGCTTTGGTTTTCTGTATAGAGAAAATTCAGGGAAAAGATTGCCTTAAAATTATATACTTCTCAACAACTTAATGAAGTTGAACATAATTGAGCACTATCTTGAACTAGAACAAGGACATGAAGTTTTCCAAGAATGCTATTGGGCATACTGATAAGAATTCACTAAGGGAACATCACCCTTCTGCCAGGCATCTAGAGAATACTGCTCATTTTGTTGAAGGTAATCGTGTACATACCTACATCACTCGAGCTCCAAACATTCATTTACTCCCATACTATAATATGTGTTAAGGAAAGGAAAATATGAAGCAGCTCTTTCCCTCAGACTTATCTGTCTGACTGGGGAGACACATAAATAAATAACTTTAACATTCTTTTGTTTCTACGATAACAACAAAAAAAAATACATAGATGGAAGTTAAGGAAGACTGGCTCAGGAAAGCTTCACAAGAAACATAATAACACTTGAACAAGGTGTTCATTTTTGTTTAAAACTTTTATTTATTCATTCATTCATTCATTTATTATCAAAGTAAGGTATTGTAATAGTTGAAAATTTAGAAAATACAGAATAAAATGAAATCCATAATCTAATAACCTAGGGTCATGATCTTATGGAAGCATCCTATTCATTTATGTTCCATCATACAAGACCATCTGCAAAAGGTGGATTTTTTCCCCCAGTTTTTAGTGTTATGTTGTTGTAGTTGTCAAGTGCTCTAGAGTCGGTTCCTACTCATAGCGTCCCTACGTACAACAGAATGAAGCACAGCCTGGTCTTACGCCATTCTCACAAGTTTTGCTCTGACCCATTGTTGCAGCCACTGTGTCAAATCATCTTGTTGAGGGTTTTCCTCTTTTTTTGCTGACTCTCCACCTTACCAAGCATGATGTCCCTCCTGAAAACTTGTCCAAAATATGTGAGACAAAGCCTCTCTTGCCTTGCCTCTAAGGAGTATTCTGACTGTACTTCTTTCAAGACAGATTTTTTCCTTCTTCTGGCAGTCCATGGCATATTCAATATTCTTTGGCAATACCATAATTCAAAAGCATCAATTCTTCGGCCTTCCTGATTCATTGTCCACTTTTTGTATGCATATGAGGAGATCGAAAATACCATGACTTGGGTCAGATGCACCTTAGTCTCAAAGTGACATCTTTGCTTTCCAACACTTTAAAGAAGTCTATTGTAGCAGATTTGCCCACTGTAATACATCATTTGATTACTTGACTGTTGCTTCCGTGGGTGTTGATTGTGGATCTAAGTAAAATGAAATCCTTGACAACTTCAATCTTTTCTCTGTTTATCGTGATGTTGCTTATTGGTCCTGTTTGAGGATTTTTGTTTTCTTTATGTTGAAGTGCAATCCATACTGAAGGCTGGATTCCAGCAAGTGCTTTAAGTACTCTGGAAACCCTGGTGGCGTAGTGGTTAAGTGCAACGGCTGCTAACCAAAAGCTCAGCAGTTCGAATCCGCCAGGTGCTCCTCAGAAACTCCATGGGGCAGTTCTACTCTGTCCTATAGGGTTGCTATGAGTCGGAATCGACTCGATGACACTGGGTTTGGTTTTTTTGGTTGTAAGTACTCTTTGCTTTCAGCAAACAAGGTCGTGTCATCAGCATATCTTCCTCCAATCCTGATGCCAAAATCTTCTTCATGTAGTCCAGCTTCTCAGATTATTTGCTCAGCATACAGACTGAATAAGTATGGTGAAAGGATACAACCCTGACACGCACCTTCCTGACTTTAAACCATGCAGTATCCCCTTGTTCTGTTAGAATGACTGCCTCTTGATCTATGTACGGGTTCCTCATGAGCACAATGAAGTGTTCTGAAATTCCCATTCTTCACAACGTTATCCGTAATTTGTTTGGATCCATTCAGTTAAATGCCTTTGTGTAGTCAATAAATCACACGTAAACATCTTTCTGGTATTCTCTGCTTTCAGCCAAGATCCATCTGACATCAGCAATGATATCCCTCGTTCCATGTCCTCTTCTGAATCTGGCTTGGAAGAGGCAGTTCCCTGTCGATGTACTGCTGAAACCATTTTGAATGACCTTAGGCAAAATTTTACTTTTGTGTGATATTAATGATATTGTTTGATAATTTCTTCATTCTTTTGGGTCACCTTTCTTTGAAGGGGGCACAAATATGGATTACTTCCAGTTGGTTGGCCAGGAAGCTGTCTTCCAAATTTCTTGACATACGCTAGTGAGAACCTCCAGCGCTGCATTCGTTTGTTGAAGCATCACAATTGGTATTCTGTCAATTCCTGGAGCTTTGCTTGTTATGATTCCCTTCGGTGCAGGTTGGATTTCTGTCAGTACCACTGGTTGTTGATCATATGGTACCTCATGAAATGGTTAAACATTGACCAATTCTTTTTGGTACAGTGACTCAGTGTATTCCTTCCATCTTCTTTTGATGCTTCCCACATCATTTAATATTTTCCCTGTAGAATCCTTCAATAATGCAATTCAAGGCTTAATTTTTCTTCAGTTCTTTAGGCTCAAATCTGTTCTTGAGATGGTCTCTAAATTCAGGTGAGATATACTCATGGTCATGCTTTGGCTCTTGTGGACTCGTTTTAGTTTTCTTCAACTTCAACTTGAACTTGCATATGAGCAATTGATGATCTATGCACAGTCACCCCCTGGCCTTGTTCTGACTGATGCTATTGAGCTTCTCCGTTGTCTCTTTCCACAGATGTAGTCAATTTGGTTCCTGTGCATTCTAGCTGGTGAGGTCCACATGTATAGTTGCCACTTATGTCATTGAAAAAAGGTATTTGCAATGAAGAAGTCCTTGGTGTAGCAAAATTCTATCAGGAGATCTCCAGTATCATTTCTATCATCAAGGCCATATTTTCTAATGATCAAACCTTCTTCTTTGTTTCCAACTTTTGTATTGCAATTGCCAGTAATTATCAATGCATCTTGATTGCATGTTTGATCAATTTCACACTGCAGGATTTGGTAAAAATCTTCAATTTCCTCTTCTTTGGCATTAGTTATTGGTGTGTAAATTTAAATAATAGTCATATTAACTGGTCTTCCTTCTAGGTATAAATATTATCCCATCACTGAAATTTTTTTTTTTTTTAATCACTGACAGCATTCTATTTCAGCATAGATCTTGAAATGGTCTTTTTGACAATGAATGTGACACCATTCCTCTTCGATTTGTCATTCTTGGCACAGTTGACCACATGATTGTCTGATTCAAAATGTCCAACACTAGTCCATTTCAGCTAACTATTGCCTAGGATGTTGAACTTTATGTGGCCTATTTAATTTTAATGACTTCCAATTTTCCTAGATTCATACTTTGTACATTCCATTTTCTGATTATTAAGGGATATTTGCAGCTGTTTCTTCTCATTTTGAGTCATGCTACATCCGTAAATGAAGGCCCCAAAAGCTTGACTCCATCCACATGAGGAGGCAGGCCTTCCCCAGTCCTATTTTGAGTATCTTTCAACCTGAGGGGCTCATCTTCCAGCACTGTACCAGATAATGTTCTGCTGCTGTTCATAAGGTTATCACTGGCCAATTTTTTCAGAAGTAGACCACCAGGCCCTTCTTCCTAGTCTTAGTCTGGAGGCTCTGCTGAAATCTGTCCACCATGGGTGACCCTGCTGGTATTTGAAATACCAGTGACATAGTTTCCAGCATCACAGCAACATGCAAGCCACTATAGTACGACAAACTGACGGACACATGGTATTTAGTATTATAAATAAAGTTATTTTAAAACACTGTCTTCATAAAGCCTCCTCCTCATTTTTTAAAGAAATGGAAGCTAATTTTTTAAAAAATATATATGAACAGAATTTTTATTAAAGAATAGCATTCAACACATGACTAATAACAAGACAGGAATTTTAGGCCCTTAGAAGAGAATACATCAAAGCACACAATGTGGACACATAGTGTGGGTTTAAGATTCCCAACCACATTACCTTACTAATCCATAAGGTAAATCAGGTGAGGAGGGTTGGGAGATGAAGCTGAAGACGGAAGTAGAAACCAGATCATGAATATGCTTTTATGCTGTGATCAGTAACTTATCTTTTATCCTGAAGGCAATGGAAATTCAATACATGTTTCCTTAGTGTAATTGATTTACCCACTTAGGAAGAGTTTGGTTCCTAAAACAAATAATTCTAGTAATGGGATATCTAACAAGGGTCTAACCAAAAGTGTTCTTCCTCAGGAAGTATAGCTTATCTTCCTAGCCGAAATTAGAAGAAACCTTCTAATTCAGCACATCAACACTTCTAATTGCTTAATCAGAAAAAATATATATATAGTCTTATTTTTTTAATGAGACACATACACTGAATGTTAATTTATTTTAAAAAGTAGACAAATGCTTCAGTTGCTAATCTTTGGACTAGGGCCAAAGCCTTTTCTTTGACTAGGAGTCCACTGATCAGAGTTCCACCTTCCTGTACCTTTGCAGAAACCACATGAATAATTCATAATATATGATGTCCACTTTTGATTTCTTCAAAGAAAGTTTGTTTAAGATGTGCAACACACTCAGAACTCAGATTCCATCCTTTAATTCTTCTAAATAAATTTTATATGCATTTATATTTTTATGAATTTTTCAAACTGTCACAATGTCTAACTATATCTAATTCAATAGGAATTTTTTCTTAGCAAATTCTTTTTTACAGTATTCAACAGATTTCCTTGTAAAACAAATTATTCCACACTCGTATTCACTAGTTTACTTAATACTCAATTGCTTCGAATAGTCACAATAATTAGCAAAACTGGCTTAATCAGGTTTGGAAACCATTTCAACTGACTTGCTAAGATCTTCACACAAATGGAGGGAGCAGAACTGCAAGCACGTTCTGAGGAGCAGAATGGGCAACTTGCTGTCGACATCAGTCATCCACTTTACAGAGGGAATGGAGGGCATTGGTAAAGCAGGCAAACCTCTTATATGGAGTTCTGTCAAGGGAATTACTAGTGTAACTTCTCCTTTACCCAAACTTCAAAGCCCTTTACCTGAAACTTTCATCATTTTCTATCGAAATATATAATTTTTTAGACACATGAATTTTCTCCCTTACAAAATCCATTTCTGATATGTCTTTGTGTTCAGCATATGGAAGCTTTCATTAAAATTTGTTGTATAGCCAAACAGCTTAAACTGATTGTATGAGGACTTTTCAAAAAACATAGATATTGTTCGGAATTGAGAAAGTCTTTACATGTCTTTTATTACTGCTTTGTGCAGCTTCACACATGTACTTTAGTTATTTAAACTCTTGTGTGCAATAAATGTTTGGGAACTAAAGATTTTTGTGGTTGGTGATTCAATATTAGTTTTAGAAAAAAAAAAAAAAAAAAATCCAAAGCTCACCAGAGAAAATGCTCTAGGACAGTTAGGAAAATGTTCTAGGACAATTGTGAACAGAAAGCCTTGTAATGGCGGTTCTCCTTTTCCACGCCCCCACCCTATGTATTCTCTATACTTCCTGGTCTGGCCTTTGGGGACTGCTTCATCCAGCCTGTCTCCCTTGCCCTCTGGATTCCAGTTGGGTTTGACCAATAGGAGGAACTACCAGATCATGAGAGGATGGAAGGAGACAGTAGCCTGGAAATTTTGATCCCCACTCCTACCCTGCCTCAGCACAAAATTTTAACAGTGGCTGTGTCCTTGACAAGCATATTTCCCGTGAGACATTCCAGCTTCAAGAGCATTGTCCACCAGGCTCCAGGATGACCACGTCCTCTCCATTTCTCTTCAGACTGTGGATGCTAACAGTTTTCTTTAAGTAGTTGCATTCTCCTGGACTGAGAATTATGGTGATCCCAGGTACGTCAGAGTAGAACTGCATCATAGAGATTTTAATGGTTGTTTTTTCAAAAGTGTATCAGCAAACCTTTATCTGAAGTGCCTCTGGATAGACTCTAACCTTCAGACTTTTGGTTAGCAACAGTTTGCACACCCACATTCTCCAACAGCTTCCTTGGGAGCCTCGATCATCACTGATTGGTTGTCTTAGCCCCACTGCCCCTCCCCCCAAGAAACCAAACCTGTTCCCATCAAGGTGACTCTAACCCCACCCACACCTCCATAAATAGTCCCTCATTCAACTTCCTTTAAGATCTCAGCCTAGTGTGTATTCTGTTTCCTGCCAGGACAAAGGCTGATACAACCACCAAATATCAGTCTATAAAACATTTCATTAAGTTTCTGTTATTCAAAGGTATTTCTTACTGTTTTTTCCTACTAGATTTACATTGCATTTAGCTCTAGCTGAGAAGGAAGAACTCTGATATACTGTTTCTGGGAATTTAGTACAACTTGAGAAATTATTTGGCAGTATTATCAAAATTTTAAACTGATCCTGCCCTTTGATCCAGAAATTCCACCACCTACACTCTACCAAAGTAGTAATAGCAGCCTACACTTTTAATGATACATCTCAGGGATCACAAACATAAGGGCCCATGAGAGCCAGTTAGTGGTTAAATGAGGAAAACTGGTCAAGTGCAATGTGAAGGGAGGGCAGGAACGACAGCAGGTGGAGCAAGTATGATTTGATAAGTGCAGCAGCTCTTAAACTACCAACGTTGATTATTGCAATGCAATTATTAAACCCAATGGTGATTAATTTTTAGATCTTTCAAGAAAAGCCAAAAATCTAGATTTCCATCTAAATTCTCTTGATTTATATCGGCTCTTTCCGCCCACTCTCCCAAACTATTTGGAGTCCAAATCACATGAATCTGCAGCCTTTGTCTGGCCCACAGGGGGGCAGTTTTTGATCTTTGATAAATATATAGGAATGTTCTTGGTGACACTGTTTACAAAATAGCAAACATTTGGAGACAAACTAAATGCCAGTCACTAGAGTAGGTAATATGATAAACACCTTCTGTTTCTGAGTATGCTGTAATTGAAAGGACAAGGTGGATCTGTGTATGATTCCAAGGGATATGTTATATATAATTGAGGGTTAAAAAAAAATCAATTTGAAGAATAATATAAAGGCAATAATCTAGTTCTTAAAAGGGTTTGTGTAATACAATTAGTATACATGCATATGCATAATTGTTTTCGTTGTTGTTGTGCAATCCTATAGTACAGAGTAGAGCTGCCCCATGGGTTTCCTAGGCTGTATTCTTTATGGGAACAGATCGCCAGGTCTTTTCTCCCAAAGAGCAAAGCTGATTAGTGGGTTCGAACTGCTGACCTTGCGGTTAGCAACCAAGCCCTTAAATATCGCACCACCAAGGCTCCTTTTGTGCGTAATAAACATCTAGAAAGACACAAATCAGGCTGCGGACAGTGGTTTAACCATGGCCCGGGGATGGAGGCCATTTCTCTTTTTATTTTTTATTAATTTTTCACGAGGAGGCTGTACTACATATGCAATAAAAATAAAAATAAGATTTAGCTAAAAGTTTTTGAGACTTTCGTGTTCACCAAACAGCTTTGGAAAACTTAATCCATCATGACCTATAACGAAAATAAATGGTAAATTGGCACTAGTTTTGTTTTTTTTTTTTTTTTTAACTCATAACCCGTTGCCATCGAGTCGATTCCGACTTACAGCGACTTTAAAATTTCTTGAAGGCACGTCTATAGTATCAGATTCTTCTTTTGTTAAGTATAACAATACATAGTCTATGAAAAGTCACAAGTATTTTGGCCATATGGGCTAGTATACACAAACAGTAAGTTCCAACATTCTAGAGCGACTTCAGAATTTTCCCTCCACAGGTTTCTTCTACTCTATGTGTCTCTTTAACCAACATCAGTCAAGACAGAAGGGCTGAGTTTTAAAAGAAAGATTTGCAAGAAAGATTGTAATTTTTTCTGAAAATACTTTCCAGAGAATAGCTTTATTATGGCAAGAGAAGTCCCTGCTCTCTAGTTAAGGTCACACTAGTATTTAAATTATACACATTTACCAAAGGAGAAAACTTGGCATTTTTCCTTCTGTCCTCAAGCATCCATAATTCTCACCCTAATTTAATTGCACTTACAGAGCTTATCTGCAGGGCATTTAAAGGCATTAAACCGGACAATTTACTCTCTTTTTTTTTTTTAATTTTGTTTGTTTTACTAACTAGGTATATTACATAGTTGCTTTATGTGGGAAATTCCTAAAGTTGTTAAAACTTATTCTTAAAACGTCTTAGACATAAGATCTTGAAAAACAACGGATAAAACATAACATAGCAAAAAGATAAGTGATTTTGGTAAGGCTTTAACAAATAAAGGAGAAAGGGAACACTTTACTGCCAAGTTCAGGGAACCTGAATTTATTCAAAAGATAAAAATGAAGTAACAAAGTTAAAACACAGAGAGAAAGAACAATTTAAGGGAATAACACACTCATTTGTTTATTCTCCTGTTCTCTTCAGTCTGCCCCCTTCCCACAAATCTGTTGCCATCAAGTCAACTCACACTGGGCTACAAAACACAGGGAGGGCCATTTCAAAGATGTAAGGGGTAAGTGCCCTAGAAGGTAAAGATACAGAATCATCAGTTCTAAAATCAAAAGCCTTACCTGCCCAAGAACCAGAGTTGACAGACTGTCACATTAAATCTGAATCAAAGGGTGAATTTAACAAAGAAACAGACCAAGACCAAAAAGGAGATGGCTGCCTCCCCAGTGAAGCCGTATTACACTTGCAAACCAAGACGAAAGCTATCAATATGAGAGAAGGCAACCCTCTAAGGTATTCAACTCTAGGATTCTACATACCAGATTCAGCCCTTCACACAGTTTCCGCCTTCTCCCCCATGGGTTTCCCTAGGCATTATATATTTTGCAAAGCCAACAGAGAATTGGCAGTTTTAGGATCAAGAATTTCAGGGATTATCATAAACATTGATCTCTTCCTGCTCCATACCAAAAGTTCTCAAAATGTCGAAGGGGTGGTAGAATCATGTGCCTCATTTAGGATGTTTTGAATACTACTGATCTGTATTTAGATATAATTACATGACATAATCTGTATTTAGATACATTTAGATATAATTTCAGGTTGACTGCTGAAGTCCAGCCATGCTCGCATTCCATGTTGAGAACCATAGCTCTGAGACTAGGAGATAGAGACAGAGAGCAGGTTGACAGAAAGAGAAATATTTCATTGCCCTCGATTTACAGACAAAAATGTGAAATGTCTAAAAAGAAATGCTTCATACTATGTCTCTACCTTCCTGGCATTTGACAAAATTAAGTTACAGAGTTTAACCAAGGGGGGAAATATTTCTAAATTGAATCCATTTGTGATATACTGGTTTAGAATTCAAAACTGCCAACATATTCTGTTTACTCCCTCGGCATCTGTTACATCTGCCAACTGGTGGACAAAAATTAAGCAGACTTAACTAATTAGAAGGGTCCCCATCTGGTAGCCGAACTCCTTATTTACGCTTCCTTTACATTTTAAGTACACAGATTCGAACCAGAACTTCTGCAGTCTGTAGCAGAGAAGACTCTCTCTGGCCAGCCTACAGGCTGTTGTCCTGCTGAGCTGAACTTGGCACAGATGGAAGTTTTCTCTATAGTTTATAGTCTCCCTTCCTCCTTGTCTTCCCCTTTGCCACAGGAGTTTCCATTGTCTCCCAAAACACTTTCCCATTTATTTTTATTGCTATAGGCCAGATCTAAGACCGTGAGTACTTTATTGAGAAATAATAGCTTCCAAATAGAGCCCATGATTTGATAAAGTCAATACCACCCTTCCTATATATATCTAGAGGAAAGGATTAAAGGAAAATATCACAGGATCATTTATTTCTTCATGGATTTTATTTAATCATTGTGAGTATAATTTCACAATAAAGCAAATTCCTGGCAGGATCGTGCAGTGATTACAATCACAGGCTTTGGATAAAAACTTAAGTTGGAATTCTGGCTTTGTCCCTATTAGTTGTGTGTCTCGAAACAAGTCACCTAATATTGCTAAACTTCAGATTTCTCAGATGCAAATTTAGAACAATATTTCAATTACTATTTCATAGATTTTTTTGAGGATTAAGTAAGAAATTATATGCAAAGTCCCTAGTGACAATATCTGGCATAAAGAAAACAGGCAATAATGATAACTACTATTATTATTGAGAATAGAGACCTAAAATATTTTTAAAGATTATAAGTAATAGTCTTTTCTAATGTAATACACCTACTCCTCACTTATTGTAAAAACGGCGTGGGGGCAGTGTCTGACCTCCTCCAATCCCAAGAAGAACCAAGATTAACAGCGCAAGTCTAACGTTTATTAAGTGGATACCAGACAAGCCTCCTCTCTCCACCATCTTTACCAATTCTGACACTAACTGTCCCTCCCATGGCACTCTCTACTTTTTGGCTGCATTTGATAATTTATTGCAATGGTCACACACAGAACTCATGGACAATACTCACGATTATGGGGTTTATTTTTAACAGGTTACAATTCAGGCTCAGGAACATTCAAGGATACAGTTCTTCCATTAGAACAGGCTCTATTCAGCTGTGCTCACAGGCAAACCTCTCCCTGGCCCTAAGCCCACCATGCTGTCTCCTGCTTCCGAGTGTCTGTTGCTGGGTCTCTCCTGCCACCACTTCTCAGTGTCTTCAGGGTTATAGCCTTTTCCCTCTCAGTCTCCTGCTTCGAGAAGCTTCTCAGCACAGGGATCCCAGGTCCACAGGATGTGCTGGCTCTTGGCTGTTCTTCCTCAGTGGTAGTGGGATCCGTCTCTCTCCTGCCTCTAAGGTGGCTCAGTTGAAGCCCAGTGGGATGGCAAAACTGACCAATCCCCTTGGTGGGCCATAATTACCCTATCACACAGTCTCACCCAATCATTTGGATGGAAGTTACAAGACGATGGCCAGAAAGACCTCACGAAAAAGTGATCTATCACAACATTTTTATGGACTATCTCATTATCTGATATTTCACGTTTACGCCAATAGTAAGAAATCTACTATTTGATTATTTTGTGTATTAACAATATACATGTGGCAGTAATGAATACCAAGGTGCAAGGAAAGAGTAACACTGGCTGTGGTGGTTAAGGTTACATGTCAACTTGGCTGGGCCATGACTCTCAGTGGTTTGGTAATTATGAAATGATATAATTTGGGAGTTATGTAATGATGTAATTTGGCCATTATGTAATGATATTGTCTATTTTGTGATCTGATGTGGTCATCCTCCATTTTCACATAACACTGCTTTTCACATAATGAATGACCTGGTCTTTGAATCTTAACCATGTCAATAAATGAGTGAGTATATATAATTAATTCAAATGGTTGTTTTGAAGCCTACTTACTTGTTATATTTTTAAAGGAGCTCGTAGAGGCATTTTGATTTCCCTAAGCATACTCCAGTCAATATTACAGGAAGACTAGTAACCTGCTGGGTGGCAAAAGCAAGCGAGCATGAGATTGATGTATTAAGAGAAACCAACTCTATTCATTTTACCACGTTTCTATTCTTTTTCCAACAGCAGTGCACTGGATATACAGACATGAGGTGATAGTAAGTTTGAAAACAAACTTATTTGGAGGCAGTGAGGAGTTAGTCATTCAACATCTGTTAATAAGCACCTACTATGTGCTCTGAGTCAGAATCCACTCGACACAATGTTTTGGAAACCCTACTGGTGTAGTGATCAAGTGCTATGGCTGGTAACTAAAAGGTGGGCAGTTCAAATCCACCAGGTGTTCCTTGGAAACTGTATGGGACAGTTCTACTCTGTCCTACAGGATTGCTATGAGTTGGAATCAACTCGATGACAATGGGTTTGTTTTTTGTTGTTGTTGTTTTTGTTTTTTTTGTTTTTAATGTGCTATGATTGTTTTAAGCCCTGGGAATACAAAGATGGTCTTCATCATCAAAGTGTTTACAATGTTCTGGGGGAATCAGGTACGTGAATAAATGACTAGGTTTCAGTATATGTAACCACAAACCCAGGTTTTAGTGTCTGGAAATACTCCCTGAGAAAAGTCAATCCTAAGTTGAATTTTAAAGGATTCATAGAAGTTAGTGGGGATTCCTGTGATGGGTGAAAAGCATTCCAGTTAGGGCAGCATGAGATCAACTATGGAGTGGAGTGGATAAATAGTATAGCGTGTGGGGTAATAAACGCAGTTTAGAATTGCTAGAACTTAATGCACATGGCAGGCAGCGTAGAGGACCGAGATGGGACAGGTGGCAGGGACCAAGTTGTGGAAGGTCTTATGTAAGAGTTCACCCTACAACAGTAACGAGCAGTTATTGCAGATTTGAAGCAGTGAAGTGACATAGTCAGATTTTTCATTTAAATGACTCAGCAGCAGTGAGGAGGGCAGAATAGTGAAGATGAATTTGCTGCAACTCAGGAATTAGCTAAGAAAAGACAATCTCAAGTAGGACAGTAATAGTTTAAATACAGTAGCTAGGATAGACCCCTAAAGAGAATTTAAACTTGGGAAGTCTAGGTGTGTGTCAGCATGTAAGGGAGAAGAAGGATGACACCCTTGTTTGTAGTTGGATGTCTAGACAGATAGTGGGGCTACCCATGGAACTAAAGAACAGAGAAGGAGCAGCCAGGATAAGCAGAAACATGAGGAATTCAATTGAATTTGAAGGGCTATTATGGCAGGGGGTGACTGGAAAGCAGGGAAATTGCCCAAAAAACAACTGTATGAAGAGTCTCCAGGGAAGTGCTTGGAAGTTCGGAGCATATTGGTTATCACTGAAATCATTTAAATTAATGATAATATCTTGGAAATATAAAGAGTGGGAAAAGAAGTGGCCTGAGGACATTAATCCAGGGAAAAATGTAGTTTTAAGAAGCAAAAGGAGGAAGAAGAATCCACAAAGACGACAGAAAAGGAACAGTCAAAGGGAAGTGCTAAGAGAGCACAGAATCATGGAAGCCAAGGATGGAAAACATTAGAGGAAGGAGGGGTAGTCAGCAGTGACTAGTGCATAATGGAGATCCCATAACACAATGACTAAAAAGTGTAGTGAGTTGGCCTGGATTTTGGAGTCAGACAAAATCAGGTTCAAGTCCCACCTCTATAACTTACCATTTGTATGACTGTGGACAAGTTATTTTAAGTCTCTAAGTTTCAATTTCAAATCTGTAAAAATGAGGCAATATATCTCCCTCTGTACTTTGTTGGGAGGATTAAATGCAACAATGTAGGTGAAAAACCTAGGTAATCCCTCAATAAAAAAATAATAATAACCAAACCCATTACTGTAGAGTTGATTCTGACTTATAGCGACCCATAAGACAGAGTAGAACTGCCCCATAGGGTTCCCAAGGCTGTAATCTTTATGAAAGCAGACTGCTACACCTTTCTCCCACAAAGTGGTTGGTGGGTTCAAACCACCAGCCTCTTGTTTAGCAGCCGAGCACTTAACCACTTAATCCACCTGAGCTCCCTAATCCATGGATAAGGGTGCCTGTTTTGATTAGGCTTTCCTTTCCCTTAAAACGTTCAGACTGCAACATGATGTCACAGTTTAAATTTTCTAATCAACAAATTAACAGCATGGTCTCTGCCAACTGATTCTTTGAATATGAGCGCTATGTTAATCATTCCCCCCTAACACCTGGTGTGTACCTGAGCATATGTATTAATGAATGAGGCATAATTAAAAAGGCAATTCATAGTCAATTCTTATAATTAACAGGTCAAGAACTTCATCAACCTAGATAAAACCCTTAAATGTAATGGAAGTTATAGAATTACAATCATGCTTTGTTGGAGAATTTATCACTTAAATGCAACACATTTGAAGAGTCTGGCTCTAAAGCGGAAAAATAGTTCCCTTCCTGCCCAATTCTCTATTCTCTTGCCCATAACTTTAGACACAGGCTACCTGTCACAGTTGTTCTCAAAAAGAAGTAAAGCAGAAGAACAAGAAACATAAAAGAACCAAAGGAGGCATAAAGTACAATAAAGACACAAATACAACCTGAGTGTCTCCAGATCGAATGCATTCTGCATTATCCAGTGAGGTTCCCAAAAAGGACTCTACCCTCAAGAACCATTCCCTCTACCAGCAGAGGCAGAGCAAAAGATGAAGAAATCACAGCAGCATGGGCCTCAGAAAAGCCTTCAAGGAGAAGATTTCATTAGAAATGGATTATTAAATAGAGTGAACTTGCAATAAGTTCATTCATTCAAAAATATCAATTGAATACCTACTGTGTATCTGGCACTATTTTAAAGATCGGATACTTAGCAGCAAACAAAATTATTTCAGGGGCAATGCCTTGTCTGATAAGTTGGAGGATGTACCAAAAACCAAAAACCAAACCCAGTGCCGTCAAGTCGATTCCGACTCATAGAGACCCTATAGGACAGAGTAGAACTGCCCTATAGAGTTTCCAAAGAGCACCTGGCGGACTCAAACTGCCAACCTTTTGGTTAGCAGCCATAGCACTCAACCACTATGCCACCACGGTGGATGTACAGAGTAAAGCAATTAATGATTCTGATTCATAGTGACTCTATAAAAAAAAAAAAAAAAACAGAGAAAAACTGGCCCATAGGGTTTTCAAGGAAAAGTGGTGAATTCCAACTGCCGACCTTTTGTTTAGCTGCTGAATGCTTAACCACCGCGCCACCAGGGCTTTAAGACATATTCAGGTAGTGATAAATGTCAAGAAGGATATAGCTCTTTGACTGACAGAGAAGAACTGGGCTGGGGGCCAGGGGTACATGAGAGAAAAGGGTGGTCATCTCTGAAAAGATGACATGTGAACCAAGAACTGAAGGATGAGAAAGAGTCAGGCAGGCAAAGAAAAGATCTGGGAAGAGGGGAACACATTTCATGCAAAACAACAGCAAGCTCAGATGCCTGTGATAAAAAAGGACTTGAAATGTTTGTAGTACAAAAAAGAGACTGGTGTGGCCACAGGAAGATGAAGGAGGAACAGGAGAAACAGCTGGACAGGCAAAAAGAGTGTCAGGCAACACTAAGGAGGGTGGATTTTATTGCAAGGGCAAGAAATCCAATGATGCAGTAGATGGTGGGGTAGGGTACTTCCAGGTGGAGGGAACAGCATAAGCACAGAGAGAGCATGGAGCTGGCTACAGAGATGAGCTTGATCAAATTAGAGCATTAGAGGGTGACAGGAAGCAGAGACAAATAAAACAAGTAAATGTCTCAACTATGACCATTACATCTGAGGGTTTTAGATTTTAAAAAAGAGGCAATATTATAAATTTGCATTTAAAGTCAAATCTGTTCTATAAAATAGTTGCTTAACCAGCCCCTGTACAGATGCCACTGATTATATCAATATGATTTATTTTGTTCAGTCATTTATTCAGTCATTCTACATTTATTGAGTACTTACTATTTGCTAAGGTCCATGTATAACCATAATGCAGGGATGAACCAAACAGACACAAAGAGTTTTATAGTCTAGTGGGGGAGCCAGGTATCAGTGAAATGGCCACAAAAGTCTACTACTATAATGTGTGATTATTTTGAGAAAGGACAAGTACAGGGTTCTACAAGAACCTAAAATAGGAGTAGTGGAGATATGAATATATGGGAGATAACCAGGCAGAGGTGCCAAATATCTAATGGAGAGTCAATTTTAGGGAGGGGCAGCAGTATGTGCAAGGATCTGAGACTTTCTGTTGAGTAAATCCATGACAGAGCAAAGAGAAAAGTAAATGCTTTAATTACGGTATGAAGACATTGCTATAAAAAGAACCAAGACCTTAAACATATTCTGTCGGTAAAATTGTAACTCAATTTTTATCATTTCGAGTGAAACAACTCACGTCCTTCTTACCATTTCAGTGTCAGAACTCTTTATAAATTGGTCTAAATGAAATGAATAATAGACGGTCCAACAACCTAACTTCCTGTGTGACTCCTGTTACCCTCCTTACATAGCCTAGATCATCTTTAATTCTTATGGGAAATAAATGAAACATATACCAAAAAAAAAAAAAAAACCAGTTGCTGTCGAGTCGATTCAGACTCATAACGACCCCATAGAACAGAGTAGAACTGCCATGTAGAGTTTCCAAGGAGCGTCTGGTAGATTTGAATGCCAACATTTTGGTTAGCAGCTGTAGCACTTAACCCCTGCACCACTAGGGTTTCCAAATGCAACAAAATAAGTTTAAAAATTTTTAAAAAGAAAAGAAAGCTCCAACCCTTGGCAGCGATGTGTTACTGTGGACAGCACCTCCCACCTCCACACCATTGAAGGTCATAAAATCTTTCCTATTGTGGACACAACTGTTTCTCCTGAT
Organism: Loxodonta africana; assembly: GCF_030014295.1. Classification (NCBI taxonomy): domain Eukaryota; kingdom Metazoa; phylum Chordata; class Mammalia; order Proboscidea; family Elephantidae; genus Loxodonta; species Loxodonta africana. The sequence goes on from NC_087355.1 coordinate 65,358,804, forward strand.
TAACTATTTACCTGTAGACAGAAACTCACTAGTGCTGCTTTTTTTTTTTTTTTTTTTTTGGCCTCATCAAGAGTTTAAGATTTTAGGCTCACACACACACACACAAAAAAAAACCCAATCAAACAATATTTAAAGAAGCAAGCCCACAATTACTAAACTCAGAACATGACCAATCATCACTGGAATTGTAGAATGTTATTCAAAAATACTGATTATTTGTATTTCCTGTTATTCTTAAATGATGTAGTGCTTTGAAAAATCTAAATAATTAAAAATACCTAATGAGATATTAGGTTAAATATTAGGTTGAAAATTTGCCATTTTTATAGGTCAAAAGCAGGCAGCTTCATACAACCCAACATAATATATGACATGGAAAACATAAAGAATCTTTAAAAAACACCTACTTATCCAACTCCAACCAAAGTAATAAAGCCTTACCGATACAGTTGAACCCCTTTGCTAAAAATTGAACTCCTTAGCCAAAAAAGCAAACATCCTTACCTGCTTGCCCCTTCTTGATCTCAGTTCCTGACTCTTTGTGGTTGTTCAGCAAACTTTTCACCCATGCCTGTTCCTCTATGCATGACATCACAGACCCCCGTAAGTGTTTCTAAGTAGTAATGGCCATCAACACTTTGAAGTACACATGACTATGTAAATATCTTGAAAAATTAACCCATATCCCTTTGGTTTCTCATACAAAAAACTTACTGATGGTAAGTAAAAGAGGAATGCAACATACTAAAAAACTTTCTGAATTGAAAAAATAAAAGATAGAAAAAGGTAATTGTTTTGTCTTTTAAAAAAAACTATTAAAAAATTTAAACAATTTTAAAAAATGTTTTCCATCAACAATAATATCTACCATTTGGGGACATTACTGTGAGCCAGTCTTTGTCCGTCTCTCTCTCTCCGTCACACACACACACACACCCTAAATGTTTAGATCTCATCAGCCTGTAAATGTAAAATAAGTTTTTTAATCTCCTACTAATGACTTTCAACCTCTGCCTACCTAGGTGTCTAGTCATCTCCCCAGGGTTCTCCTTCTAAACAGTTCTCACACAGTTGGTTACTTTCTATTGCTCCCAACCCTTACACCCATCCTTTTCTCCTCTTCTCTGTAACACTGGGGCTAGTATTTTGAAAATTACATTTCTTAGGCTCCCTCTTTCTCTCCCTCTCTGCTTGTGTATGTGTGTGTTTGTGTGTCTCACTGCTTCTAGTAGCCTCTCAGAAACTGACAGGAATTCTTTAGCAAACCCAGCCTCTGCCACTGGGCCTTCTTCTCCGCAATCTCAGAGTGAGTTTTTGCTCTAGGCCTTGGTAAAATCATCTCCTTTTTTTCTTCCCCTCACCCTATTAGGTGTTTCCTGGCATTATTTATCCCTGGATTACCTCACTTCCCCTTTTTACTTCCTCGGCCCTTTCAACACTTCTGTAACTAATTCCCTATACTAAATTCCCTCTGTTTAAGACAATGTTTTCTATTTTTCTGGCAGGGCCCTGGCTGATACACTTATCCATTAATCGGTCCTACTCAATTCACTGCTGGGTTGCCAGGAGCAAGGAAACTCAAATATACCCCTGCATACAAGGCTCTCCAAATCCTTGGTCATATATGTATGTATGTGAGATACACACACATTTTGAGGAGCATTCTCAGAGAGGCATATCTGAGCATGACCCCTTTTATGTAAAAATGTATACACACGTCCATCTACATGGATGGTCATCACACAGCAGTTACTTCATAGCAAACATTAATGATTTTTACTCTCATTTTGATATTAAAAAAGGTATCATTTTGATCATTTTATAAAGCTATTTTTATTTTGAAAATATGTTCAAATATCTTAAGAGCATGATGTTGTTGGGTGCTGTCGAGTTAATTCTGATTCATAGCAACCCCATGTGAAGCAGAGCTGCCCCATAGGGTTTTCTTGGCTGTAATCTTTATGGAAGTAGATCACCAGGTCTTTTCCTTCAGAGCCAGTGGTGGGGTTAGAGCCACCAGCCTTTTAGTTAGCAGCTGAGCACTTACCCATTTGTACCACCAGGGCTCCTCCTTAAGCACATATGAATGTGTTATAAAATATTTTATATTTATTAACAATTATACTAATTGGATATAATACATAACTAATATGAGGTAAAATATAAGTTATGATATAATGTGTGAGAATATATGCCTTTCTCACAATAAAGACTTGGTAAACATTTGGGAAATTAATATTATTGTTTTTTTTAATTCAACTTCATTACATTATTTGTCACATTTTCGTTCTTCCATTAAAGTGTAAACTCATAACCATGATCAATTCTACTCTAAGTCTTTGCTTCCATTAATCTGACACCAATTGAAATTATACAGTAAATGAACAAAAGCCTTGGAATCAAAAAATAAATAAGGCACCAAAAATAAGATTAGTATTTACTCCTCTCAGTCATCTCTTCTCACTGTAACTAAACAGCAGGATACTACATGACTCCAAACAATCTCTATAAGGAGAACAGAGAAATTTCCAAAAAGCAAGTTAAAGACTGAGTGACTCCAATTTGTTGGTTTGTGTTCAAACTTAATGTTATTTAAATGCATTTTTTATAGTGTGTTAATAACGGTAATAAAAAAATAGGAAAAAATGACAACATACAGCTATGTTATAACAAGCAGATGGTGGCTGGAGATGGGCTGTTCTCCAACAGTTCCCATTCTTGTCCAATTCATGATCAGTAAAACGAGTAAACATTTGTGTTCCCCAGGCTGTTATAATATTTCAGCAGTGAGGTACAGAATCTCAATGGCTTACTAGATGAAAATAATCGTTTAGCACTCTGAACTTAATTTTCAAATGAGAAAATCATCATAATCTGTATGCTGAGCAAGTAATCTGATAAGCTGGACTGTGTGAAGAAGAAGCCGGCAACAGGATTGGAGGAAGACCAATTCACAACCTGCGATATGCAGATGACCCAACCTTGCTTCCTGAAAGAAAAGGAAGAGGACTTGAAGCACTTGCTGATGAAGATGAAAGACTACAGTTCCAGTATGGATTATATCTCAACGTAAAGAAAACAAAAATCCTCATAACTGGACCAATAAGCAACATCATGATACCTAGCCAAAACCAAGCCCATTGCTGTCCAGTAAATTCCAGTTCATAGCAACCGTATAGGACAGAGTAGAACTGCCCCATAGAATTTCCAAGGAGTGCCTGGTGGATTTGAACTGAAGATCTTTTGGTTAGCAGCCATAGCTCTTAACCACTCACTACACTACCAGGGTTTCCTAACATCATGATAAATGAGAAAATGTTGAAGTTGTCAGGGATTTCATTTTACTTGGATTCACAATCAATGCCCATGGAAGCAGCAGTTGAGAAATCAAATGGTATATTGCATTAGACAGATCTGCTGCAAAAGACCTCTTTAAAGTGTCCAAAAGCAAAGATGTCACTTTGAGGACTAAGATGCACCTGACCAAAGTCATGGTATTTTCAATCGTCTCATACGCATGTGAAAATTGGACAATCAATAAGGAAAACAGAAGAATTGATGCCTTTGAATTATGGTATTGGTGAAGAATACTGAATAAACCATGGACTGCTGGAAGAAAGAAAAAATGTCTTAGGAGAAATACAGACAGAAAACTCCTTAGAAGTGAGGATGGTGAGACTTGTCTCATGTACTTTGGACATGTTATCAGGAGGGACTAGTTCCTGGAGGAGGACATCATGCTTGGCAATACAGAGGGTCAGCGAAAAAGAGAAAACCTTCAGTGAGATGGATTGACACAGTGACTGCAACAATGGGCTCAAACATAGGACTGTGAGGATGGTGCAGGACCAAGAAGTGTTTCATTCTGTTGTATATATGGTCACTATAAGTCAGAACCAGTTTGACAGCACCTAACAACAACTCTGAACTTAGAATTGCTAGTCTAAACCACGAGTGTTGATTTAGAAATTTCTAAATAATTTTGGAATTATAGGCAACATTTCATTTAATGCCTCCATCAGACAAGATTAACCAACAACAATCATTCACAGGTGTAAGTTAGTAATGAGGATGTGTTTTACTCCCCCCTAAATTTCATTAGTGGTTATTTGTTCCAATGAACATGATAAAGGAATATTTCGGTCATAAATAGTCTACATATTTGCAGTCGGTTTATGGGTTATTTTGGGTGACGTATGAATTGGTAGTGATCTTAAAAATCCATTTGAGGACATATTTTGAGAACCAGATACTATACATCAAATAGATTCGCTCCAATTATGGGAAATCCATGATCTGTGCATACTAGTTGGTTTCACACACCACAGAAATCAACATCTGCTCCAATTATCTTCACGACACGTAGATGAATCACATTCTTGACATCTCTTACATTAGGCCATCCCAAGAAAAGCTGTAGCATGGGAAAAGTTGGCCTTTTCCAACCCTATTTCATCATTTCTAAAAATTTGCCGTAGTTGTACACATCACCTTTTGTCATGCATAGACTCCTCGTGGCCCTCGTCATTTTCCCTGAGGAAGCCTACACTGTGCATGAGTCTGATATAAATTCACGCTGTAGTGTAAATGATTATTATGCACTTAAGTACTATAGTTCTGGGGGCAATTTGCATTCATCTGCTCACGGAAAGCTAGTTTCCTCTTTTGTGCCTACTGTTGTTGTCTCATCTCAAACACTGGCCAGTTCTGATCTGAGCTCTTAAACAGCATCCAGAATAGTTTCCCTTTTCCCACTGCCTAGTTCCCTTCCAATTTGAGAGTTATATTGCAACCAATATAGTTTTTTAAAATAGCATTCTTGTCTCTCTACTCCTTCTGCTTCAAATAACATTCTTACCCCACTCCTCTCTCCTGATTACTTGACAAAATCCATAAACTAATCTTTATGAAATTTTCTGACTTACCTCTTCTTATACCCCTCCTTATATCTTAAGTGCCTTCCATATTAAATTGCTAGCAATTTTCAAACACTCTACAATATCTCATGTGACCATGTTTTGTTCAGGTCTCTCTTTTTGGTCTAGCCGGAATAAGTTCCACCACTGATCCATCTGGTGAAATTCTATTGGTCCTGCAAAACTTAGTTCAAGTATGAGACTCCTCTCTGAAGCCTCCTTTGGCACCTGTTTAGGAAAAATCATTACTTCCCGGACAACCCTTATACATACCAATGTTTGTTTCTCATACTAGACAGTAAGCCCCTTGAGGCTAGGGACTATGTCTTAATTGGCATTTTATTTATCTTTGTGTCCCCTACAATCCAGCGTTGTAGACATTTCATGTATGGTGTTAGTTAAATAAACTGAAGTCACATAGCTGCAATCATTATGTATCAAACACCATTAAACTGAGAGAGAAAAACTTTTGAAAAGTATAATTTCACCCTTGAAACCATAATAACAATATGTATTATCACATAGCTGCTTATTCATGAGGCTAGTCCACAGGCACTTTATCTTCCTTACGTAAAAACTGCAGTAATCACTTGCTGGGTGCCTTCCTGGCATATATTTTACCTTTCTCTCCTTTTACAATGATAGTCTCAGTTTCCCAGTCATGAGGTTTGCCTGGAATTGACCCATCTCCAGCTATGAGGTAAACCTTGCTTTTCTTCCTCTTAAAAGAAAACCTCATCCTCCATCCGTAAGTGGTTGGTTTAGATGCAGTCACGTGACACATCCAGCCAATCAAAGCAATGAATCTCAGTTTCGAGGCCCTGTGTGAGTTACCGGGGAAATAAGTAGTATTTGCTTTCTTGCGTATAGAAGTGAGACAAGGCATAACCCAGGGAAATAAAGGCAATAATTCTTTGGCCTTGAGAAATGAATCTGCTTCATGATGAGGTCAACACTGAGAAATTAGAGCCAAAAAAAAAAAAGAGAGAGAGAATCTGGATTTAAGTAGTATATTGGAGTTTGGGATCAACCTGCGCTTAGGTGGTTTCATACCAGCCAAATATTTTCTTAATTTTAAACCTGTTTTAATGTGATTTTTCAGTTTCTTGCAACTGATAAGAGTGCTAAATAACAGAGATATGCATAAGAATAAAAGTGGAAAAAATTGATGGTATAAGACAAAAATCATGGGCTTTGGAATCTATGGATCTGGATAATCCTAGGTCTTTCATTTACTAAAGGTATGATTTTGGTCAAGGTTAAATGTGTGATTTTGAACCAATTACTTAAGCTATCTGAATTTCAGTTTTCTTACTGGTACAGAAAAAAGGGAAAGCAGTTCTTGCTAAGTTTATTGTAAAACCTGTACACAAATGACAACCTAATAGCGATTTAAGAAAGAAAAGCAATGATTAGAATATCCCCCTGGAAGTCAGAAAAGTGTTAAGAAGAAATGATGGTGTATTGCTAAATTCTCTCTTCTTGTGAACCTCAAGTCAATTATTATTTCCTTTTGGGGGGTTCTTTGCTCCCAAAAACAATTGGGAGAAAACTAAGACTTAATCTCAGCAATAACCTCTCTTGCAAAATGGCAGCTCTGAACTCCAGTATTTTTGGCTTGCTTCCAGTTGATTCACACCCAAGCATTTAATGTACAATTTAATTAAGCATCAACGAATGCCAGTCAGCTTTGTGCTCCCACATATTGCTACTTAAACAGCAGTGTAGACACTTTCAGGTAGAAAAAAACACGAAATGAAAGTAAGATCATGCTTAATTTTTACAAAATAAGTTTCCTCTGCAAACATAGAAAAATCCACGAGGTGACATTTTACTCCCACCTCAGTATTTTTTGTTCATCTCTTCTCATGCCTGCCTAAACATTTCAATCTTTTTAATCATCAAAAAACATATCTTTGCTCAAATAATCTTTTGTCTCTCTCATAGGGTCCCTAGACACAATGCTTTCTTGTTTGTTCTCTTACATTTCTTAGGCCAATTATAAGAGTAATTCGGATGAAATATCAAAATATTCACATACATATTCCAGTTCTTGGTTTTGCTTGAGGTTGGTTTTCAGTAAACAAATCAGTTAAAATGGCAAATATTTGTTAAGTGACTACTTTTGCTGAGTACATTGTAGGAATTCCTAGGAAGCTACAAAAAACTACAGAAAAAAGAATTCTGACTTTCTTCTCTGTTGTTTTTAATACTTAATTTTCTTTAAATATTGTATAAGTACTAATAGCCTCTTTAGACTAGACCAAATAATTGTTGGGTTCCCATGCTTTCCTATTTCTAAAAAGTTCAACTTCTCTTTTTCCTTTATCTTCTCTGCTAAACACTACCTTTTTATTTACTTATGACCACTAATGGAAACTCTGGTAGCATAGTGGTTAAGAGCTATGGCTGCTAACCAAAAGGTTGGTAGTTCGAATCCACCAGGCACTCCTTGGAAACTCTATGGGGCAGTTCTACTCTGTCCTATAGGGTCACTATGACCACAATAAAATTTACAGTTGTAAAAATTGCTTAACATCTTGGATATAAAAAATAAAACTATACAACATGACACAACTATAAGTATGCCATAGTGATTTGAAATTTTATAGGTTGTACTCAGTCAAGCAACTAATAAATGTATCAAAATGTATCAGCAAATAGTGACTACCCAATATGTGCCAGAAACTACATTAGATATAAGAGAGGCAAGTTAAAAATTCTTTCTCTCAAGTAGCAGATAATCTAGTCAAGTTTAACAGGCATATAAACAAGTACAACTATGTGCTTTATACATTGTATCAGTCAGTGTCTAACAAAATCACGTTAAGTACAACAGAAGGTATTTAATGCAAGGAATTATCAGATGGGTGACAGAAGAGGTTAGGGCCAAACAAAAAATAACTAGGTAAACCAGGGATTAGCAACATCAGGAAGTCAATCCACCACTGAGAGTAAAAGAGGCTAGAATCATCCAGCAGAAACTGGAACCCCTGGCAGATTAGGCAGGAGGAGACACAGCTGCAGCAGGAAAAGTGACTGAAGCAAAGAAAAGGGCGAAATGTCCTGGGTTTCTCAATCCTTTCAGCCAGTGCATCCCGCTGGGAAATTGGCCAACTCTACCTGGAAGCCAACTGACATGGGAGCCTAGAAAATATACCCTGTTTAGACAGGAGTGCAGGTGAAAGGCCCAGAATGAATCAGAGGGTCAACCGGTCTAGAGATGGCACATGTGATAAGAGTCTGAGCAAGGTGGTATTGTTGTTGGGTGCCTGTTGAGTCAGTTCCGACTGACAGTGACCTTACATATATCAGAAGGAAGCGTTGCCTGGTGCTGTGCCATCCTCACAATTATTGCTATGTTTGAGTGCATGGTTTGAGTCCATTGTTGCAGCAAGGTAGAGTGGGACATAAAATAATCAACCCTGAAGGGAAATGGGGAGTGAGTAGTAAATTCTGCTTAACTTATCTCAGAAAGAAGAAAAAAAGGAGGAGAGGGAAGAAGGAAAGAAAGAAGAAAGAGAGTTGGGAGGGAGGGAGAGAAGTAGGTAAGTAGGTAGGTCAGCCAGAATTAAAGCCATTTTTTGAACCCCTTAAAAAAAAAAAGGTTACACTTTGTTGCCGTGTGCTGTAAGGTCGATTCCAACTCATGGCAACTCTATATGATAGAGTAGAACTGCCGTACAGGGCTTCCTAGGCCATAAATCTTTATGCGAGCAGATCACCAGGTCTTTTCTCCCACCAAGCCACTGGTAGGTTCCCACCAAACCACAGACCTTACAGTTAGCAACCAAGCGCTTAAACATTGCACCACCAGGACTCCTTTAGTATCTAATTTTTTTCCGTTAAGGAAAGAAACGTTAGATATTAAGATGTAAATTATATTCCAAGGCAAAACAATTCTATAAGGATAGAAGCTTGGGAACGCCACCAGAACATAGAACCTTTTTTTTTTTTTTTAGTTCCCCAATGTTTATGAGTGAAGAGAAGTATAGTAAGAGATTAAATCAAAAAAATGAAACTTAAAAATTTACCCTTTAGGCTTCTTCATGGGACTTCTGGTATGGTGGTGATTCAAAATCTGCAAAGAAAACTTTCATTTTAAGTGTTCATTACAGCATGCGAAGCTCAACCCAAAAAGAAACCCCAGTGTCAAAGCTTTTACATATGATAATTTATTTCGTGCCCCAGAGCCTGGCATGAATCAATAAGAGAAAGGAAAGTGTTGGGGGCATGAGCTGTAGCAGAAACTAAATGAGACAGAGCCCAGAGGTTTAAGAAACCACAATGGAACAAGATTGTTAAGAGACTGAGTCTATTCAGCACAAAGCACAATAACCAAGAAGAAAATAAATTGAGAATCAATAACCTCAAATTCTGAAATTGCCTGAGGACTTTGAGCAATGATATTTATCTTTCCTTTTTCAAGCAATGCACAATAGGGTCACAGAGCCGCAGGGAAACCACTACCTAGGAAATTTTATCTTCCCTGACTACCTCACAAATCTTACTCTGCCCTGTGCTACAAACACTACCATGGCCATATGTATCTCTTGATGTGAGAAACATGCCCCGGAAAAGACTGGAACTAAAAAGGTTGTAGCAGACTATAATTCTGTCTGTGTGTTTTCATTTCATTTATATGTTCCAATTTTTTTCTTTTTCAAAATATGCCTGATAGAAACAGAAGGAAACACAAATCAGTGCTTTCGATCTCCCACCTCCACTGTTTATGTCTTTCTTTGTGTTCATCTTCTAGTAGGAAAAAACTAAGTTCTCTAAAGATTAATGAATCCACATTGCCAAGAACACAGTTTACTTGAGGCCAACAGATCTTTCACTAAGAAAGGACAAACATTCCATAATTTAATTCAAAATCTCTGGATTTCATATTTGCTTCCTTTGAATTCAGGTTGTCTCTCAAAATTGTCAAAAGCACTAAATCTGTCTGAGGGTCACCAATCCCCACTGAAGCATTTTATGTAGTCCATGGACAGGAAATGGCATACTGATACTAACACTGTGTCTATAAATATGATAACTCCAGGACTACCTTTGAAGAATGAGGGAGGGTGTTAGAGCAATGCCTGCCTTGATCAGATCCTCACCCCTATGCAGCAGTTACTGGAGAAACAATACTCAGGATAATTTTAAAGATTGCTATGAACTCCTAAAGGCAGATAAAACAAATAATGCAGGAGAAATCTTCAATGAGGCACCTGTTTCTTTGAAATGATTTGGAAGTGAGGCTCATGATAGAGAAACCCTTTGCTTCTACAGGACAGGATGATTGCTGTGTATAGTTTGGAAGTTGTATAGCCCCAGTCTACTTTATCCCAGCATAGTCCTGATGATTTGAATTCTTTGCCAAAGTGCTGTTGTTGTTATGTGCAATTGAGTCAGTCCTTACTCATGGCGACCCCACGCACAACGGAATGAAAGGCTGCCCAACTGGCTGTGGATCAGAACACTTTGATCCATAGGGTTTCATTGGCTGATTTTTGGAAGTACCATATTTTCTCAAATAACACATCCACGTATATAATGCTAACACAGCCTAGGAAAATAAGGCACCAAGGGGTTGTGCACTTGGCAGAAAACATATAGCACGTGTTATTTGCATAAAAAATATGGTAGATTGCTGGCCCTTTCTTCCTACTTCATCTTATTCTGGAACATATACTGAAAACTGTTTAGCATCACAGCAACATGCAAGCCTCCACTGAGAGATGTGGTGGCTGCGGCTTAGGTGCATTGTCTGGGAATCGAACCTGGATCTTCCTCATGGAAGGCAACAATATGACCACTAAACCATCAATGTCCCATGCCAAAGTGCTACTAGAGGTTTAAAAAATGTTGGAGAAAAAGAACTGCCAAGCTCTCTAGGGGTTCCTTACTTCCAGGGCACTCTGGTCATTCCAGCTTGTGCTTGTTGTCACCAAAGAGCCAACTACTTTCCGTAGAAACACAAAGACAGAAGCAGAGAAGACAGAATTTGAAAAGATCACCTGGTTCAATCCCCCAGATTGGTAGGCAATGTCTGAATTATCCAGAGCAAATACCTAATGTCTTGAAGACCTCCAGAGAGGGAAGGAAAAAAAGGGGAGGGAAAGATTTACTGAGCACCTAGTAAATGTAATCACATCTGCAATATCCCTTGATACTGCCTTCCGTCACCCTCACATTAAAAATAGCCTTCTTGTGTCTAATTTTCATTTTTCTTCTCTTATTTTTACTAAAATTTATTATTTTCTTGATGCCCAGAATCATAGAGGATAACTTTGAAGCAAACCTTTTCAATTTAATATATTTGTACACATGAAGGAGACCTGGCGGCTCTGTGGTTAAGAACCACAGCTGCTAACTAAAAGGTCAGCAGTTCAAATCCACCAGCTGCTTCTTGGAAACCCCATGGGGCAGTTCTACTCTGTCTTATAGCGTTGCTAGGAGTCAGAATTGACTCAAAGGCAATGGGTTTGTTTTTGTTTTTTGTAGACGTTAAGGTACCTTGGACTTCCTAAGCTAACAACACAATCTCATTAGTTATTCCTTATATAATCTATTTTTATTCTTTTAAGTATTTTGTAATTTTCTGTTTTTGCATACCTTTTTTTAAATATTGAAAAATTAAACAATTACTACACAGTCTGTCTGTTGCATTCTTTTCTCTACGTTAAATCAGGTAGGCTAATTTCCGCAATGTCATTATATTACTGACTCATTGAGAGTCTACTCAACAAAGCCCCAAGTCTTTTCCTTTTTATTCTTGTGCACAGAGAGTCCTTTCTCAATCTGTACTTACAATGCTTACGCTTTTTGTCCCTAAGAAACTGAGCAAACATACTGTGGTCATAGCCAGAGGGTATAAGGAATTAAAGACAACAGGTTTTAGAGAATCGCATTTAGAATTACACTGGTTACCTCCAGCACCAAATTTTAAGAACAAGTTTCAATATTTTTTTGGAATCAATTTTGATGAAGTTGCTCAAAACTTTGTTTCAACTTGTCACTGATACAAGGTATCAGTGTGATCAACAAAATATTTCAGCTTATCTTAGTTCCTTAGAGATGTGATGCACAGAGAAAACTAAGATAGTAAGGATTTACAAAAACAAATGAAAAATAAAACGGGTTGATTAACCTCAGTTTGTATTATGAATAAAACCTGGAAATGCTATGACAGTCAGTGTAAACTTTGGTATTTTTATGCAAAAAAAAAAAAAAAAGCCAGGGAGAAAACTGGCTCTGTTCAGCCCTGGTTGGCTTTCAATGCCAACATATGGGAATGTTTCCATATCCAGGAAGCAGATGATAAAAAACTCAGCTTTAGATCAAAGCTAAATGGATATCCCCTTGGGAGCAGGTATGGGCTCAATAAAAGCCAATCTTTATGGGATATATACCAATTCAGAAGCATGCCCAGATTTTAAATATTAGTAAGAAAGTCATAATTATATCAACTAAAAGAGGCAGCTATTATTTTTACCTATTAGGGTTATTTCCAACTTGCATACCAAGACTCCACCCAACTTGTTCTCAAAAAATCTAAGTATATATATGTTTTCCAGATTGAATGCATTAATTGGTACCTCACCTAGCAAATTCCAGGAACTCAAATTTTCCTTTTTGTGAAACCATCATTCATTTTTACTTAAACTCAAAATTTCAAATATATTTGATTCGGACTTTTCCTTCATTCTATATGGTCAGTTTAACAAGACTTGTCAACATTTAATTTGAATAGTTTCTTAGTCAATACTTCCTCTTTTCTCCAATTGCCAATACATGCAGCATTTTTATAATCTCAACAGCCAGCCAGTTATTCTGGCAGTTACCAGGTGATCTCCCTGACATTAGGCTGTCTTCTTTTTGCTGCCAGAGTGTTATTTCTTTTTTGGGTTCACTTTTTTGTGCAAAATATTTTTGACTTCTGTATTTTTTAGCATGTTGAATTATAAATTATAGAAAACTCAATGTCAAAGGAAATCTAGTCACATAGCCCCTAGGGAGGCTAGGAAATGGAGTCTCTACCTGAGTAGCCATGGACACTGCTAAAACCAGGGCAAGGCATATGCATTACTGAAAAGATGGAGGCAATGGATACTGGATAACAACTGGTAGTCCTGCACAATCACACAAGAATATATATATATATATTCTTTTTAATGACTCTGACAATGGCATTTTTATGAAAGAATTACAGTGTGATTAGTCCAGAGCTTTCCCCCGCCCCCTCTATTGAGGGTTAAATTCAGCCAAGATACTCATAGGCTACTTCTGAGGCAAAAAAAAAAAAGAGGTTGACCAGTAAGAATTCTGTCCAGTCAATTCCTCGTCAACAAGAGCCCTGGTGGTGCACTTGTTAAGAGCTCAGCTACTAACCAAAAGGTCAGCAGTTGGAACCCACCAGGTGGTGCTTGAAAACCCCACTGAGCAGTTCTTCTCTGCCCTATAGGGTCACTACCAGTTGAAATCGATTTGAAGGCTATGGGTTTGTTTTGTTTCGTATTGTTATATACATATTTTACTCTATACTACATAGGTTAATCATAGGCATTTTCTCATCCTAGACTAGTAAATATTCTTCCTGACAAGCCCACCTCCATTACTTGAACAATTTTTTTTTTTTTTAAGTCAAATTCTGTTAAGGGTGATGGAAGATCTGAATATGGATAATGGTGATGGCTGTACAACTTGATGAACACAATGTCATTGAATTACACATGTGAAGAATGTTAAAACGGCAAATGTTATGTTAAATATATACTTACCACCATAAAAAGAATACGCTATAAGATTGCACTGAATGCAGAAGATTGAAACCCTTTTTGGATATTATTATATAAGAAAGAGAAAATCTGAAATGGTCTGGTAAGTGTGTAAGAAAAATTTTTGTTAGAGAAGAAGGTGATTTAGGTAGGTACACTAGAATGATAGGAAAGGGCAACTTTGGCTTGAACTTAATGTTAGATTCCAATATTTTCACCTTTCTGGAGAGGATTTATGACTTTCTATCAAGTCTTCACAGTGCTGTGAGGACAAGGAATGGTATTCTTTGAATTCCTAGCCTTCTCCACACCCATTCACTTATTTTACCCTTGTCTTTGACATGTTTCTTGGTATTTATAATCTTATAACATTTTCAATAGATGGAAAGCTGACCTCTGAGGTCTAGCACACAGTTGTAATTTCAATTCCAAATGAACACCTACTCAATCCCTTTAACAATAATCCTTGCCAAAGCTTTAATACACAGGGTGAGATCTCCCAAGGCCAGAACTTTTTCTTGGCAGGGGAACATCAAGGGGATGGAAAATTCTTTGAAAGAAGGAGGACCTAAGACTTTTTAAAATTTTACACATTAAGCTTTATCTTTGCCAAGTGCTTCCTCAAGGGTCAGCCTGCTATGTCTAAGGGATAGAAGGTGTGTGCCCCTACGAGATTTTGCTACAATGGAATTTATTAAAGAACTCCATGTGGTTTACAGCATCAGAACTAGCCAAAAGGCTCTGAAACTCATATTCCCAACCTGGCTCCAGTAATCCTTTTACTCTTCTACTTCCTCTCTCATAATTTAGGTACAGAATCCATATTGCTGTAATATTTTCACTCATTTCTTTCCTTGTACATAACCTCTCTTCATTTGTGCTCTTCTGTCTTTTCATTCTCGAACTTTTTTTTTAATTTCTAATTCTATTTATTCTGCATTTTATCAAAGCACTCATTAAATTCTGGGTACATGAAGAGAAATTATAAACAAATCATCAATTTCTTCTAGACTGACTGGTCCATAGTATTAACTCTGTGTGAGATCACAAGGCATTTCTATTGTCCAAATTCAAAACTCATTTTTCTATTCTAAACTTTATCTTCTTGGTGCTATTTATTCTCATTTGGGGCTTTCATAATAATAATTTTCTACTTCACTCTATATAACTCTCCATTATTCATTCCTAATCTTCATCCTCACATCTGTACACAGGTAGTCTTTTTAATAAACAGTCTGGGTGGATGTGTATTATATAGCATGAATAATCTAAGCACAATACTGGATTTATTCACACCTCACTAAGGAAAAATATTTCATTTTCGTAAATTGTCTATGTTTGCCAATATTCTACTCCTTCGAAATAATGGAGAAGGAAAACAATACCTCTCTATGACAGTGATTTTCAGGAATTGAGGATGGTTTATGAAGGGCAAATGTCTCTAACCAGTTGTCATGAAGTCAGTTATGACTCCTGGCAATGCCATGTATGTCAGAGTAAAACTGTGCTTCATAGGGTTCTAAAGATTGATTTTTCAAAAGTAGATTGCCAAGCCTTTCTTCTGGGATCCAAACCTGCAGGTTAACCATTTGTACCATCCAGGGACTCCTCAAAACATTTAGTCTTCCCTAATCTGGTAGCCACCTTGCCTGGCCCATAAGGCAGAAGAACTGGAATAATTCAAAACCAGTGAAAATTAATTAAATATCCAAGTAGCATTTCAAAATATACAGATGAAAAATATGGAGCTACTAGACAAAGACTTCTCTTTTTAAAATCAGACAAATTGTATAAAGTAAAATTGAAGCATCTGCTATTGATGGAAATAAAAATGGGGGGGGAATAAATCAATTGGCAAGTTCACCATGTGAAACTATTTGAAAAATTATGGACATTTTGTTTAAGAGAATAAAATCTTGTGTTGTTATATGCTGTCAAGTCAATTCCGACTCATAGTGACCCTATAAGACAGAGTAGAACTGTCCTATAGAGTTTCCTAGGCTGTAAATCTTTATGGGAGTAGATTGCTACGTCTTTTCTCCCGTGGAGCCACTGATGAGTTCAAACCATCACCCTTAGGGTTGGCACCCGAGAACTTAACCACTGGGCCACCAGGCTTCCTCGAGTAAGATCTAGGGTGATCAGATGTATTGTCCAAGGTGGGAGGGACACTTTTAAGAGTGACAGAGAGCACTGTGGGTAATTATATTGAGACATCAGGAATAAACTGGGTTTTTTTTTTTTAACTGCTAAAATTGAGACATATGGCCACTCTATAATAAAGTCACAGATAAAATCTATATACACTTAGATATAAATACAATCCATAATTCCATAACCATTTTATTAAAAACATTCACAAATCTCCAAACAGTATAAACAAAGTAGAAAGAAAAAAATAAAGATAAATTACATGTTTCTGTAAAATGCACTAATAAGCAGACAGAAGCACTGCCATTATAGTTACAGAACACAGTATCAGTATCCTGGAACAGAAAAGACAAATGGACAACTAGAATAAAAGAAGAGTCCTGCTGCATGCTTGCTAAATAGTTTACACAGTTCCAGGATATGAACACACACATAATTTATCAATAGGCTCAAGGAATTTTTCCTGTTAACTAGAAGAGAGTCAAGAATGCATAAAGGAGGAAAATGTTTCTTATAAATACTTAGGACATAAAATATTGATTCAAAGTCTGTTTGCACATGAAGATAATCTAAATTTGTCCTAAGAAAATTATCAAGGTCTTCTCTTATTCACAAACCAGGGCAACAATGTTCCTCTCTTCCATAAAAAACAAACCCCTAAGGGACATAAGATTCTCTGAATGCTAGAATAGCAACAGAATTCATGATATTCAAAAAGGGAGTTGTGCTTAAACCTATAAATATAATAAATTGATCATTAAGAAACCACTCAACTTAAACAATATTAAAAATATCTGTTCATTAATAATGAAGTACTACTTTCCAAAGTACAGTGCATAACATTTGCTTTACTTAGAAAGATTTATAAAACAAAAATCAGGATATTTATTTTATGATCACTGAAACAAAAATTAAATGTTTCAATTGACCCTCTCACAAGTTATTTCCACTTTCAAGATGCCATATCCATTTACATAATTTCACCTATATTTAGCAAGCCATAAGCAAATATTGTATACTATAACAAACACATTCAAATTTATAAAAAGAATATTGTACATCTATTTAGGTTCCTTATATATTCTAACTGAAGTGTTAGAACCTATCAAAGTGCATAATGACCCTAATTTTCTACTGTAAATACTTTTGAGTAAACACTGGTTTCAGAATTTTCTGCATAAAACATAGATATTTCTTTAACACAGATACAGCCAAGGTTTTTTATTTATCATATCGGTAAGTGAACACATTACTTTGTCACTAAAAAAAAATTATGCACAAACCAACTCTACAGAAAATAGGGTAGAGTTATCGAGTAGCGTATTTTCCTTAAAGATCAGTACACTTACCGCAAGGTACGAGTGCAAGTATTTTTCAACTGAAATGCTACAGTGACGATATTAAATATAAGCCATTCCATCGTAGCTTTAATGCTGATAAACTTGCTAAGATATTTTGGTTTTATACAAATGCAAATAAAAAAATTTTTTAATTTTGTTTTGCTTTGTTTCAATTTTATAGCCTATCTTTACTTTGGATTTCCACAATTCTGAGACTTATGGGAATGATAATTACCTTCGCTCTCCCTATTTTTGCCCCTTTCAGTCCCCCCCCGCCCCGACCCCTTTGCCACTCCTCCCTCACCTCCCAAAAAGCATTGCGGTTAGGGCAGGCAGGATTTCGTGGGACTACTAATTCATTTGAGGCTATAATTTTTGTTCCAGCAACTAACACTTCATTAAATTGAAATAGTTTCATTATGAAAGGAAATATTCAAGAGAATCTAACCAATGAATGGAAAATTACAAAGTTTCCAACCAGTTTACTTCAGACTAAATGTAAAGCTTATTATTAATAAAATTGGGTTATGTTTTGAATTTTTAAAAATTTTTAATCATAGGAGAATGGCGGTGGAATGTATTTGTAAGCTTTTAAGTTTACCACAGAGAAGCAAAAATGTCGTATAAAAGTACTTAATTACTCTTTAAAAATGTGCAAGCTTCTATTTTACTGAAATCAAATACAAACATAGTCTGTTTTTCTTTAAAATACATATAGATATTAGATCTGGGCTTTATGCTTCCATTTAAGCACAAAAATTCTGTCTTGTTTTATTTCATTCATTCATTCAACACCTATTTACTGAGTGCCCACTTTGTTCAAAGCATTAGGGTAGAAAGACTAAGTTGACCATGACTGACATCGACTTTGTCTCAGGAACTAACATTACAGGCAGTGGTAAAGAAATTACATAACCAAAGTCAAGATTATTTCATTATCATCATGAGAAGCGGTAAAAAGGTGAAGTACAGAGTACTAAGAATGCTTCTCTGAAGAAATATCATTTAAATTCACATCTGAAAAATGAACAGGTCCAGCTTAGGTGAAGGAGCAAGGGTAGGAAAAATAACTAATTTAATAAGAACAGACACTCTGAGGTGGGAAATAGTATGACTCGTTGGAATGATCTTTTTTTTTTTTTTTTTTTAAAGTCTGGAACACAAAGAGCCAAGCTGCTAAGAGTACCTGCTCTGAAGCTGGATGGTCCAGATTCAAATCCTGGCTCCATCATTTCTTCCAGATTGTATGACCCTGGCCAGATTCAGTTTCCTCATTTCTCAGTTTGGGATAACGATAATACTGACTCCGTAGATAGTGTAAGGATTAAAGAGTTAATACACTTAAAAGCTTATGTTGGAACGAGGCACATAGGAAATGCTGAGGAATACCAGTCTTTTTATTACTAAGGTTGATATAATCACACACACACACACACAAACTAAATATGTGTATTTGCTGTACTTTTCCTTCTCTGGACAATATTATCAGTTACACGATAGGAAGAGATCAGGAGTTCTATCTTGAGTCCCACAGGTGTTCAACAGTCTAAAGCAAATGAGTATTATGGCCCAAGCACTGACATACATTTCCAAAATACCCTTTGCAAAGATCTCTCAAACTATAGTCCAAGAAATTCAGCTTGTGTGTGTGCGTGTGTGGCTGTGGTTATGATAAGCATTATTATTTATGTTAGTTTTGCTTTAACGTTGCTAAGTCTTCTTTTAAGAATGGGGAACATTGTTTTCTCTATCTACCAAGTCTAGATCCCAGGTCCTTTACTATGACCCTTATTAATAATTCTTTTAGATTTAAAATAATGCCATAACATAATGCAAAGTAGGTTCCATTAATAGAGAATACTATGAAGATACACATGTCTTTGAATATCAGTGTAAGCATTAAGTTTTAATGTTGATGAGGTTTTGTTCTCTCTTTTTTCCTCCTTTCATTCTGTTTAATGTCTTACAGTGTTTTTAATCCATTCTTTACTATGTAGCTAAATAATCTATACTTTGTCCAACTCTTTTGACTCTTGGCCATTCAAATTTAATTTGTCACTTCTCATTTTACTGGTCTTTTTTTTTTTCCCCCCTGGTTGTCTTTGAAGGGGGTCATATTTAGGTCCTCCCAAATCACAGAAGCTTTAGCAAAGCCAGTTATTTAACTGTCCTTTGTTATAGTCATGCAGGAGATGTTTCTAGCCCTGTATCCTGACTTAAGTTTAAAAAGTTCTCACATATAGCCTATAAATACAGAATTTACTACAGAGACCAACAAACCCACTGATAGTGACGTTCTCAGTCCAAGTTCTTATCTGACATTCTTCATACAACAGAAACACAGTCTCCAGATAAGTCCCTCTATGCTTTCTTGGAAAGATTCCCAGCTTTACTGATGTTCACTCAGGAAGAGATTCAGGATTTTTCTAAATTTATCTGAAAATGAAACTACTCAGGGGAGTGACTATAATCCATTTATAGTCGGGCTCTGCATGAATATCTATCTTGAAACTTGTCTACAATTGTCATAGACTAAAAATATTCACTCCCGAAGCCCAAACTAATACTTGTCTTATTTGGTTTCCAAATTTTGTGCTAGGGCTTTCAAATGTTCATTAAAAACTTCCAAGACCCATATGGTTTCCCAGTTATTTAATTTTTAAAATATGAGATGCTTTTTTAGTGAAGGCAACACCATGAACTATCTCATTCCTAGTTTTCTCAACTCGACATTTGTTCCCTGATTATAACAATAATAGCCAGATCACTGTGAAAAATTAAGAAAGCAGAGTAATATAAAGCTGTTATCGCCCCTTCCCCAAGAAGTCATTGTAAGCATTTTCACATGTTTTCTTTCTAAATTTCTAAGACTATTTAAATACAAGCAGATTTTTCTCAGAAAGTTAAACTCCAGATAAGTATTTCCTCATTCAAAACAAAATCTAGAAAGTGCCTACATCTCCTCTCCCTCTCAAAAAAAACATACCATTTTCTTTTGCATTGTTTTAGCATTTTAAAATAAAAGAGGAAAATGTATAAAAGATTCCACTATTTCCACAAAAGCCAATTTTCCCTTTATGAAGAAGTAAAATGAGAAATGTACATATTAAAGTCAATAGCCCTCTTTTCAGACAGTTATTAGGAGAAGAAGATTCCTTAAACTGATCAAAGTAATAAGCCAATACTCTTTCTGATTTTTGAATTTACAGAATGAACCAATAAAAAGAAGGCACTAAGCTCAATTTGATTTTTTACTTTACCAAGAAAATTTGCTACCCTGGTTAAATCGTATTTCATAATTCTAGGGTTTTTAAAGTGAAATCACACACCAAGTAATTATGGTTGCATGTGGACCCATCCATTTAGGGCTTTTTAAAAACATACACAAATATCAAAAGGGCATTAACCACACCATTATTTGTTTAGTGAAGAAACAGCATTTCTGTGTATGACACATGGAAATATGATAATGTCCAGGTAAAGCCTAGGGTTGTTGTCTGATTTCTAAAATGCAGAAGCAATTTCACCACAAGGGGCCATGTCTACAAAAAACAAACTTAAATGGAGAGCATGGAAAAACCACTTTAGGGTCATTTAGAAATTTTGTACTCAGGCTTATTCCTATGAAAAAGATAATTTGTGGAAACAAAGTCCATAGTCAAGGGATTCCCTTGAGCTTCCTTTTCTGTTCCATCCTAGGTTGATGAAACAAACATATAATTGCTGAAGAAATTGTTTTCATTTTATCTTCTTCCTTCGATGCCTGTAGGCCATGGAATAGATACACACTGGGATAGAAATGGGAACATTGCAATTATTCCAAGTAACTATTCAAATCTAGTGACTTCTGGGCCTCAACAGTTATTGGCCTATCATCTTTAATATTAAACACATTTAGGACCTGATCCACTTTACATAGGATATTTCTCCCTTTGTACCATGAGGAAGATTAGCTAAAGAACTAATACTTTCTGTGAATTTGCTAAAAGACGCTACTTGGCTGTCAAATGTTCTAACAGCAGAGTACAAACCTGAGGTGGGAGTGGGAGAGGTATTTGATTGGTAGAACAGAAAATCATTGACGTAAGTCGCCCCTTGCTTACCCTCCTCTCATGCCTTCAACATTTTGACCACTGATGTTTGGATTCTCTTTCACACACTCTTTCCTCTTCTTCAGTTTTTTGTCATGTTCTAAACAAGTTGCTTACAAGTCAGGGTGTGTGGTGCAAAATCACTCATTGAAACATGGAGAAAAAAGTAAAACTTCTATTTATATTTATTTGTATCTAAAAAATAAAAATTATAGTGTTTAGTATATAGATTGACTGGTATGCATATATAAGGTATAAATAAATATATATTTATGAGGAATATGTGCTCAAGTATTTTTACTACAGAGGCATAAAATCAATAAAGCTCAAGATCATTGGTCTCCACCAATGATTAATATTGCTATAGTACAGAATGTGCTTGGAAGAGTGAATAAAACTCTCCTTGTCTCACCCCTGTTCCACTTCTACAAAAGAAAAGGCATGTGTCTAGTGAACCCCTCATAAAACCAAGTATGCATCTATAAAAGACTTCTTCGTGAGGGAATATTTTATGTCCAGAGTAGAAAGTTTTCTTAAAAGTGGTATTCCTGCTATACCAGCACTAGATAACTAAAACACTCAACAACTGATAATAAATACTGCTTTGTTCAGTAATCTCTACGCTGACATAGAATCTGAATGTAAGCATCAAAACTTTGAACTGCGTGCATTTAATCAATGACAAAATAAATTCTTCTCTTCTGACATTTGACATTCTAATGGCCTTATAAAGCTGCGAAGGATAACTGGTGTAAGTAAGACTAAGTTCATTCAGTTCTTTCTAGGTTCTCAACAGAAGTCAAATTGTCAAAATAGGTATAATATTCTTTCACTTTTCCAAATTTTGTCAAAAATTCTAGCCAATGAAGCTCTTCCTAATTCGGATGTGTCACAGAGGCATAACATCCTCCTAGATTTTTTTTTTTTTTTTAGAGGACCTCTATTTGTTAGTGAGGGTAATAGAATTTAGTTCCTACTTCCCTGAGATCTAGATTCATTGTGGGTTTTCACATCTTAACTTCTTTTTGTAAGTTGAGGAAAAATTGCTTTGTACAGCTACATGACTACATTAATCTCACATTTCCACAGCACTTAAAAATATTGTTGAGTCTATATTGAACTCCTATAATCCAAGAAAATTTTCCAGTTACTTTTCTGAATATGTTTTTAATCCATTCTCAACAGACCAAATGATCCTTGAAGAAAGGATGATAGGCCTTTTCTTTGTTGTTCCTCAGAGTGACTCTAACTGTGTTCTGCATATAGTAAGGACCCAATCGATAAATGTGGTTGACTGGTGGAGCAAAACAACAGTAGACTGTGGTAAAGAATTACGCAAATATCCAATAAAGGCAAATAAAGTGAATTAGCACAAATAATATTATTCTGTGGGTCAAATAGTGACCACACCAGCATAATAATGCACCATGAAATTATTGGTCATGTCTGCATTGGCATTATAATACAGAATCAGTATCAATCTCTACCAGGTTAAACTCTCATAATCAAAGTTTATAGCTGTAATGTATAGCCACTTCCCCTTTGTAATAAGATATTCCAAAACACATGTGCCATTTTTTTTAAATGCCATTAAAAATATTAACCATCAAGGACCAGCAAGTTTTCAAAGTGTCTTATTTACATTTGAAATAGTGAGCTTGCCTGCCCAGAGCTTCTGTAGGAGGTTCAAAGCATCCCTGTGAGACTCAAAGCTTTACTGTCTGCTTAACCCTTTCTCCAGCCCACAGGTGACTAGACTAGAAGTTTTCCAGGGGCTCCTATCCATTAGCTGGTCTGAGACTTGTAACATGGTAGGAAAAGTTCAATTGGACCAATCCATTCTTATTTCACAATTCTGAATTTGGAAACCATGGGGCTCGTGCACACTAATGCAAGCTGATGAGGAAGATCGACAGGAAGCTGATACAGAAAAAAATACAGCAGACTCACGCAAAAAAGAAGAGATGAAAGAGGCTCTTAGACTTATGAAAGCTGAGATCAGAGTCTCAGTTCTTGACCTTACTATTCTTAGTTTCATTTCACACGAAATCTGACTGCACTTAAGTACCTATTCCTCTGCATCCTTACAATAATTCTCACCCCCTTTTAACCTGAGCAACTTTGAGTAGATTTCTTACTCCAAAAAAAAAAAAAAAGTTTAGCTATAATATTCCTTTGGGCTAAATATAAAAGCGAATGGAAATATTAAGTCAATAAAGAATTAGCAACAAAGATGAACACAGAGCTACCTGAGAGGAATAAAAATGAGATGAACCTTAACCTACTTCATTCTCTAAATAAACTTTTCCATGGTAATTTCATTCACTATCATGGATCCAACAACCGTATATCTGTAGATGATTACCAAATCGATATCTTCAACACAGATCCCTCCCCAGAGAAATTCAGATTACCTCCTAGACTCATCTACTTACATATTTAATGTATTTTATATTTAACAATGTTAAAATTCCAGCTGACTATTCCTCCTTAATTTTTCCTGTTTCACTATTTTCTGTCTTGGATGATCTCACCATCTTATCCTAGCTGACACCTAAAACCACGCTTAACTTCTTTCACTCCCTCATTTCGCTCTTCTCACCCTTACATACCTACTTAACAAGAGCTTCCGACTGATCTTAACATTTCTCAAATATGTACCTTCTTCATCTCTAACATTTCACTAATCTAGGTCATCATCTCTAAACTAGCAGCCAAAACAAAAGTAAATATATTCACTTATACATCTCATGGAGCCCTGGTGGCACAGTAGTTAAGAGCTCAGCTGCTAACCAAAAGGTCAGCAGTTTGAGTCTCTACCAGCTGCTCTTTGGAAACCCTATGGGGCAGTTCTACTCTCTCCTATAGGGTCATTATGATTCAGAATCCACTTGACAGCAACTTTTTTTTTGATATATATATATGTCTTATAGTGTGCATAAGGTTAGAAACCAAAACTATTAGTCACTGGAACTCTTCTCGTCTAAACAGAGGTGAAGACTGGAAGTGTTGTGCCATTTTCTCGTCATTGTTACTTCCAAATCGTTTTCCTTTCCCATTCACTAAAATCACCCAGTTTTGACTCTCATGTTAGCATCTGTATCATCTACTAATCCTAGTTTTTGCTATGAACTGACTTCTAAGCTTTTCCCTTTATTTCCCAAGGATTTCAGTATTTGGCCACTCTACTTGACATATTTTTTTTTTTACTTGACACATTCCTGTCCTAATTCTTGGTAATTTCAATACTCACATAGATCTTCACACCAGTCTCTTGGCTTCCTCTGCTGAAATGATCTTTTCCTCAGCCACACGTCAGCCTTACAATGACCAATAGGGTAGCTATTCTGCCACTGAGTTCTGAAATGTATGAACATGAGAGCATTTTGATCCAATGAACATCTTTAAAATTATCTCTTCACTGAACGCAATACACATACAAATTTTCATAGTATTGTTTATCAATTCTTTCAATATAGACTAATAGCATAAATACAAATAATTAGAGGAAAAAAATAGCTTAAATGTACAGTTCTCTGATGTTGTTATGTTTGTTCTTTGCTGTTAAGTCAATTCCAACTCATAGTGACCCTACAGGATAGAACAGAACTGTCCCACAGGGTTTCCAAGGCTACAATCTTTACAGAAGGAGACTGTCACATCTTTCTCCTTCAGAGCTGGTGAGTTTGAACTGCCAACTTTCAGTTAGCAGTCAAGCACTTAAACCTCTGCACCCCCAGAGCTCCACACGGTGCTCTATATAGTCTGACTTAATGACTCAATGACTAATTTTGAGTTCTAGATAAATAAAAGGAAGTCTATCGTGATTATAATTTACTCCAAACAAATTTTGGGAAAGTATTGGCTGGCTTTGAGTTTGATGGTATAGTACTTCTGACAGGAACCTAGAAAGAATAACAATATGCTGTATCCAATAGCCAAGTGCTTGGTAGATTTGCTCTCCTCTCGTGAAAGTTGAGAAACATAAAAGGTCAGGTATATGGATAAAAGACCACACCATCTTTACCAAATTTGAGCCAACAGAACATCTACAGACAAGGCCAATGCTCCCCAGACAACCATTGTGAATCGGCTCCAAAACAAATGGATTACGTAGTCCTTAAATTTCTACCTGATAAGAAAACACAATTATAACATGAAAAATATTAAAACCATGTATTACACAATACCAACCAAAGCAAAACAAACCCATTGTCATCAGGTTGATTCCAATTCATAGCTACTATATAAAACAGAGTAGAACTACCCCATAGGGTTTCCAAGGCTGTAAATCTTTTTTTTTTTTTTTAATTGTGACTGTAGGTAAAAGTTTCCAGCTCAAGTTAGTTACTCATACAAAAGTTTATATACATATTGTTATGTGACCCTAGTTGCATCCCTATAATGTGACAGCACACTCCCCCTTTCTATCCCCGTTTCCGGTTTCCATTCAACCAGCTCCTATCCCTTTCTGCATTCTCATCCCGCCTCCGGAGAGGAGCTGTCCATTCAGTCTTGTGTATCTACTTGAACTAAGAAGTACACTCTTCAAGAATATTATTTTATGCTTTATAATTCATTCTCATCTTTTTCCAAAGAGTTGCCTTTGGGAAAGGTTATAGTTCTGGGTTAACAGAGAGTCCAGAGGCCATGTCTTCTCAGGTTCCTCTGCTCTCCGTCAGACCATTAAGTCTGGTCTTCTTACATGAATTTGCGTTCTGCACCACACTTTTCTCTACTCTGTCAGGGAGTAAATCTTTACAGAAGCAGACTGTCACACCTTTCTCCTGCAGAGTGGCTGGTGGGTTCAAATCACGGACCTTTCAGTTAGCAGCCAAGTGCTTGACCACTGTACCATCAGGGCTCCTTTCCATAATACCAACCCAAACCAAAACCAAAAGTTGTTGCTGTCGAGTTGATTCCAACTCATGGCAACTCTATAGGACAGAGTAGAACTGTCCCAAAATGTTTCCAAGGAGCAGCTGGTAGATTCCTACTGCCGACCTTTCGGTTAGCAGGCGAGCTCTTAACCGCTGTGCCACCATAGTTCCATAATACTGATAGCGACCACTAAAAATAAGAAAAAATAATAAAATGTTTCTAGTATGTGACCTATGGGTGAATTACCAAGGTTAAAGTGATTGCACAATGAGCTTTTCTTTGAGTTGCTTTGTTTTCAAGGTTGTAAGCTGTAAGACAACTAAAAGACAAAGAATCTCTATCAAGTAGGTTGAGTAGAGCTTGGCAGACTTAAAACTATTCTCAGTTATTTGTTAGTGCAACCAGCTCTCTAAGAGCTCTCTTAGTTTAGGAAAACAAAGACACATTGCCTGTACATGAACACACCCAAAAATACATAAATGATGTAACAAACAACTAAATTTTTGTCTATCTATAGACTAGAGGAAATAAATTCATATTAAAATAGGTAGAGAAAAGAACAAGTTCAATATTACTATATCATCTTGACTAAATAATGAAGCATAAGCTAACATCAATAGGGTGTTTACACCACCTGTCCGTCACCTTGTCATACGTGGTGGCTTGTGTGTTGCTGTGATGCAGGAAGCTATGCCACTAGTATTTCAAATACCAGCATAGTCACCCATGCTGGTTTCAGTGGAGCTTTCGGACTAAGACAGACTGGGAAGAAAGGCCTGGCAATCTACTTCTGAAAATTAGCCAGTGAAAACCCTATGAATAACAACATAATATTATCCAGTATAGTGCTGGAAGATGTGCCTCTAGGCTGAAAGGCACTCAAAATATATGGTGGCTACAATGGGCTTGAGCACCCCAAAATTTGTAAAGATGACGCAGGACTGAGCAACATTTCACTCTGTTATATACGGGGTCAGCATGAGTTGGACTCATTTCCACGGTAACTAACATTAGTGTTTACTAAATCTCTGCCATTGTGCTAAGCACTTTTCAAATATTTCCTCTTTTGATCTATGAAAAGCACCAGTTCACAGGTGAGAACACTGAAGCCCAGAGGTTTTAAGTAAATTGTCCCAGCTTATGGAGTTAATAAAGGGAGGAACCAGCATCTGAACTCTCAGTAACAGCCTTGAGAGCTGCAGCTTTTCAGCAGGACGCCATGCAGTCTCCACCTTGAGGTAAGAATGGATGTTCTCAGAGCAATTAAACGAAATTGTAAAAAGCCAAGGCGGAGAGCGGGGGAGTCCAATAGCTATAAACATAAAATTGAGGTCCAAGGAATGGAAGAAATTATATGTTTCGTAAGCTAACCAGAAGGAGAAAAATCAGGATACAACCTCAAGGCAGGCTTAGAGACAGCGATGATTGAATAATCCCCCAAGGGTCAGTGGTACAGATGATTCATTAGTTCTGATCTTGTCATCTTGTCAGGGAGACAGACAAGAAAGCCTGTTTTTGGAACACAGAGGAGAAACTGTAAAAAGAGATCCAGAGACAATTTCTCGCAGTAACTGATCCTTGAAGGAAAAGGAGCATTTTGCCAGCCTGTCAAGAAAAGGAAGGGCATTCCAGAGAGTGAAGAAAACACAGGCAAATGGAGGGCTTGATGATAAAAACAACCTAGCAACTTCAGGACATGACAATAGTTGGGGGGGAACGGGTGGAGAGAGGGATTTCTGGAGAGAAATACATCAGATAGGAGGCTAGTTGACCAGCTTAAAAAAAAGTTTCCACATTTGTAAATTAATCACTGTAGATTGCAAATCCAGTGCCATAAATTTGATTCATGGCGACTCCATGTGTTACAAAGTAGAACTGATCCATACGGTTTTCTTGGCTGTTATCTTTGTGGAAGCAGTTACCAGGTCTTTCTTTATAGGCACCACTGGGTGGGTTCAAACCACCAACCTTTAGGTTAGAAGTCTAGAACAAACTGTACCACTCAGGGACCCTACAATCACTGTAGATAATACCTTGTTCATCACGCATCTGTCGATTTGTCGTACTGTGGTGGCTTCTGTGTTGCTGTGATGCTGGAAGCTATGCTACCGGTATTTCAAGAACCATGGTGACAGGTTTCAGCAGAGCTTCCAGACTCCAGACAGACTAGGAAAAAGCACTGTGAAGTCTACTTTTGAAAAGATTGGTTAATGAAAACCTTATAAATAGGGTTGTATCCTTTCACCATACTTATTCAATCTGTATGCTGAACAAATAATCTGAGAAGCTGGACTATATGAAGAAGAAAGCAGCATCAGGATTAGAGGAAAACTCATTAACAACCTGCAATATGCAGATAACACAGTCTTGCTTGCCGAAAGTGAAGAGGACTTGAAGCACTTACCGATAAAGATCAAAGACTACAGCCTTCAGTAGGGACTATACTTCAACATAAAGAAAACAAAAATAAACTGGACCAATAAGCAATATCATGATAAACGGTGAAAAGATTGAAGTTGTCAAGGATTTCATTTCACTTGGATCCACAATGAGTATTCATGGAAGCAGCAGTCAAGAAATCAAACACACGTATTGCATTGGGCAAATTTACCACAAAAGACCTCTTAAAAGTGTTCAGCAGCCAACATATCACTTTGAGGACTAAGGCATGCCAGACCGAAGTCATGATATTTTTAATCATTTCATGTGTGTGCAAAAGCTGGAGAATGAATAAGGAAGAGAAGAATTGATGCTTTTGAATTACAGTGTTGGTGAAAAATATTGAATGTACCATGGACTACCACAAGAGCAAACAGGTCTGTCTTTTTTTTTTTTTTTTACCGCAAGAGCAAACAGGTCTGTCTTGGAAGTACAGCCAGAGTGCTCCTTGGAAGCGAGGATGGTGAGACTTCATCTCATATACTTTGGACATGTGATCAGGGAGGACCAGTTCCTGGAGAAGGACATCATGCTTGGTAAGGTAGAGGATCACTGAAAAAGAGGAAGACCCTCAACAAGATGGACTCCCGCAGTGGCTACAACAATGGGCTCAAATATAGCAATTATTGTGAGGATGGTGCAGGATCCAGCAGTGTTTCGTTCTGTTGTACATGGGGTTGCTATGAGTCAGAAATGATTCAATGGCACTTAACAATAACAAGAGCATAGAAGTCTCTAAGAATTTGCATAGCCTCTTGATCCTGTATAGGTTGCAGGAGAACCTAAAGTGATTCATTTGATTGAAATGGTGGCGATAAAAGCAGGACCAGAAGAGGCAAAAAAGAAATTGTATAAAAGAAAAAAGCTAACTGAGTCTAGAAGACCTGATTAAAACAGAAGGTTAAAATAGGGAAGATGGTTTTTTGTAGTTGTTGTTGTTGTTTGTTTTAATTTTTCCACAACATGGGTAAAACTGGACAATTGTATCCAAAGACAGATTTTTTTAAATCCTGAATTGTGGTCAGTTTTTCCTGACCTGAAAACTCCAAGTCTTGTGAAATGCATTATTAATTGTGGACAATAATTTCATTCAGCAGTAATTAACTATGGCTTTGAAATTGCCATGACTCAGGATCCTCAGCACACATCAGAACAAAAACTTAGTGCCAGGAGCTGGTGGAGAAGAGCAGATAACAAGGACTAGAAAAGCGCTTACCCACCCAGAAAGGTCTTTTTTCTGAAAAGTATAGCTTTATATTCCAAAATATGGCTCCATTTAGGCTAACATTTATAACTAAGGCTTATAATCTATTGCTGGGAGTAGAGTTGCAAGACTCTCCAGTGCATTCAAATAACAAAGAGTAACTACATAGACTGAACAATAATGGTTTGATTAGCAGAAAGGGGCATCTTGTCATCCTGAGAGGACTGGCAACTGGACCTACATCTGTGCCTCTGTTTCCAGTCATATCCCTTGCTTATATGGAGAAGATTCCTGGCTCTGTTTCTAATGACCTCAAGAAATCGGTGAAACTGAACCTGAACAGGAGAGGAGGCTGTAAAGACAATAAAAGCAGCAGCTAGCAAACTCACTTCTTGTTTTCTTCTTCTCGCCTTATTTAACTCTTATAATTATCTTTTCCAACATTTATGAATAGTCTCCCCAGCTAGGTGGTAAACTTGTCAAGAAAGACCATCATTCATAGGTCAATGTATTCACCTCAAAATCACCTGGCCTTTAATTGGTACTCAACCAATGTTAATTAATTCTCTCAGCATAAAGCCTCTAAAGGTACACAGTAAAAGAAATTACAAAATCATGATGGGATTTAGAGAGATGAATATAGATTTACTGCTACTATTTTGGAACTCTGCAAAAAGAGAGGACATGCCTAACATTTTGAAACAATAAAATTATGACAAAGAAAAAAACGTAAACCATATAAATGATTGCATTATGCTCAGGAAGCAGTTAGCTGAAAATGTAGTTCAGGTGGAAAATATAAATAAGTTCAAGAAGTATTTCCACAAATTGACAGATAATAACCTCAGATTAAATTAATAAAAATTATAAATTTTCTCTTCATCATTTGAAGTTTAATCATAGAAGGTAAGATACTCTTAGTTAAAAAAAAAGAAAGAAAATCCTCTGATGAACTTGACCTCTGAATAGTTCAGCAATTTGTATTGCAGGGTCACATAAACAAGCTAAAAAAGAAGCCAGGAAGAGATGAAGTAAAGAAGGAAACATTCCAGCACTTGAAAAGTTTTGAGCTCAAAAGTGATGATGACATAGCAGGAATTAAGCCTCTACCGCTGAAGTGAGCTCTGGTTAGTATTTTGTGAAGCCACCTCTTTTCAGAAGTAACCAAATTAATTCAGTGGCTACACTGAGATCTGAGAGCACATGGCTTCCTCACATACTCGCTGTACAGAGCCCCAGCTTCCTGTGAAAGCCGCCGGAACTCTGTCAACACCAAGGGGTTGCCCAGTGGAGGAGCCTGTAATGCCAGGCTCCCAGCAAACACAAGTAACGGAACATGCTGCACTTTGTAGAACAGCCCCAGGAAAGCTAATAGAACTAATCCATACCCCGAATCCTGTCCATCATGGAGTTTCAGGTTTTTTTCATTTTTTTTTTTTTTTCAGTTTTGTTTTTATCATCAGATCCCCTTTTCAAATGTAATCCTGTTTGGAAACTCAATACATAAAACAGGAAGAAGGGAATGCAGTCTGGTTGAAATGGGGATGAGGAGAGCAGAGCTTGGCTTACTCTCCTTAGCTCCCCTTCCCCACAGTGGCTCCTGTAGCGTTTGCTGAACCCTAGGGCTTTGCAGAACAGTTTGAAAAAGAACAAATACAGGTCATGTTATGCAACTTTCCATTTATTTATTTCTTTAATTTAGAATAAAGATCAGTTGAATATTTTCACAGAAATGAAATCAAGGCTCTGATAATATTCACTGAAAACTTCTTAATCTAAGATCTCATTCCTGATTGTTAACCAACTTCTTAGCTACCTGACCTGGATAGGACGTGGAACACAATACATAGAAAAATTTGATTTAACTATTTTAGTTTGGAGTCCTGCTAGCTCAGTGCTTAACAGCTCGGCTGCTAACCAAAATGTCAGCAATTCAAATTCACCAGTGGCCCCTTGGAAACCCTATGGGGCAGTTCTACTCTGTCCTGTAGGGTTGCTCTGAGTCAGAACTGACTCAAAGGCAATGGGAGTTTTAATTTATTCAGTAAATATACATTGACTATTTCACACCTAAAATATGTGTTGGAATCCTAACCTTTAAAGCTGTAGAAAGGAGCCCTGGTGGTGCAGTGGTTAAGTAGTCAGCCATATCAGTATAGGGTGTGTCCTAAACCTAATCATTTCTGTTGCAGCAGCGTTAGGAAACTAAGACATTGAGCATCTATGATCTACCAGTCATGGACAAGCAGCTCACAGGGTACTTGTTTAGAATTTGGTCACATTTATACAATACTCTATAAATCCCAACATTTTGGAACCCACCAGTTTGAGCAACAGGAGCAAACCCTTTCTTGGAAGTCCTCTCAGATATTTCTGGAAATTCCTTGGGGTGCTTTCATTCATCTCTACCCCTGGTCATCTTTCTTCCTGACATTGAGGTGAAAACTGAAGTGTTGATTAATTCTATTTTAAGGCTTCAAATCATAAAACTGACACTCTCAACAACTCTGTCCCTCTAGAAGAGCTGCTCCTATTAACCGACCTCTCCACATACCCTCATCCTTGCCTGCCTTGTTTACCTCAATATAGCCTATGATTTTGCCTAAGAAGAGGAAATCTTTCATTGTGCAGTTGCCAAAGTGTATCGAGCATTCGTGGTTTTAGTTCCTTACAATTTCATTGGTATAAGCCTTCTTTCAATGGCCTTGGTGCAGAACTGTCTAATTACACAGGCAATGATAGATCCAGTGGATGAGAGAGGTGGAGCATTCCTAGCTTTTGTTTTGCACTCAGTCAGAATGGCCTGACCCAGCCAGGATTCAGGTGCTACTAGCTAGAATGGAACCCCCTGTGATGATTAATGTTACGTGTCAATGTGGATAGACTGATTCTGAGTGGTTTGGCAGATGCTGGATTGGGTACTCTTCCACAATGTAATAAATATAATCACTTTCTATTATGTGATCTGATATGATCAGCCAACCAGTTGAAAGTGAAGTTTCCTAGGGGGTGTGGCCTCCATCCAGTATATAAATGGATGTTCTGGCAAAGCTTGCTCTCTGTCTTCGCCCTGTACTTTCCTCGTTACCTGACTTCCAGTTCATGGGATGTAAGCATGCAGAAGTCTCCAGCTTGCTGCCTGGCCTGCAGATTTTAGACTCATCAGCCCCTCAACCCCATGAGCCAGCAGAGATTTCCATCCTGCTGCCTGACCCATGGATTTGGGATTTGCCAGCCCCCATAATTGCGTGAACAGTTTCCTTGAAGTAAATCTCTCTCTATAAATTTGATTTTACTCCTTTAGAGAACCCAGACTAAGACACCCATCCTCACACCTCACCCTCTTCCTTGGCTTAGGCCATGTGCACCTGTGTGGAACACATCAGAAGCTGTTTTATACGGGAGGCAAAAAAGGGGAGAAATAAGGAAGTCTGAACTTAGTGTGGAGGAAATTGAAAAGAGGCTCCAATTTGAGTAAAATCTTGAGTGATAACATATTTCAACTGAGAATAGTGGAGTTCATAAATCCAAACTTGTCAGCGTGATTGTGTGTTATTGTATGTAGCCAAGATGATAAGAAAGCCAAAAATACTTTTTTTTTCCTCCAGAGAAATAACTGACAAAGTTTTTATGAACCCACAATGAGGCCCCTTTCTCAAAAGGTGTTATGATCAGTGAAGTCTAAGATTTTGTGGCTATAAAACCAACAGCCGGGTTCCTTGGAGCCTGGCTACTCAAAGCATGGTCTGAGGACTAGCAGCATCAGCAGGACCTGGGAACTTGTTAGAAATAGTGAATCTCAAGCCCCTTCCCATACCTCCGGAATCAGGTAATTTCAGGAATTCACAGCACATTATAGTTTGAGAAGCGCTGCCATAGAGGATTTTAAAGACTAAGTAGCCCCTCCAGAAACATGCAAAGAAAGCTCAAGTTGTAACCTATGGGGAAACCAAGCTCAGGAAAAACTAATATAATATTTGCTAAGTGTGGCATATAAGTACCTTCCTAATTAGACAGAGTTCCATCATATTCAGCACTAAAATACAATATAACAAAAGTTTAAATGCAAAATATGAGAGATCGATGTGCAGTAAAATAAATGGAGAAGTATATTAGCAAGGCTACCGCTAAGGGACAAAACGGTTTTATTTATTTTTATTTTATTTTTTTGGTGGTACAGTGGTAGAATTCCTTTTTTTTTTTTTTCTTTTTAATTGTGTTTTAGGTGAAGGGCAAAATGGTTTTATGGAAATATACGAGCTGCCACTGTAGCCAAGAAACTACAAGAGACATCATTACAACCAGTAGGATAAGCAACTCAGACAGACAGGTAGGTAAGAAAAAGAGGATCAGGACATAGGCTTTACCTCTGATCGGTCATTACTGAATGATTTATTCCTAATGAAAAGAGATCAGTCATTCAAAATTGGCATCCGTATAATAAATGATGTATTTAGTCACAGAGAGATGTAAATAAACTACTAAGTAAACCCGTGTATCACTTACCTTCTGGAGGAGTTCCTCTGATTTTTTTTTCTTTCTTTCTAAAGAAGGAATCTTAGTCACGTGTAAAATTGGCCAAGTCCCATATTTATTGCTCCTACAGCAGTGTTTCTTAGCCCATGGTCCCTAGACAGATCACCTGCAGAATTATATGAGAGTGCTTTTTAAAAATCAATCTCCTAGACCCAATTCCAGACAATGATTCATAATCTCTGGGGGCCTGACCCAATAATAAGCATATTTCATAAAATGCCTAGGTGATCTTAATTCATTAATTCATTCAAATATTTCACTATGTCTGGCATTGTGCAATGAACAAGATATATACTTAATAATTGCAATGTGGGAAACAAAAGAACAGCCTACTTCTTTATATAAGGTGATCAGGAATGCCTTGCTGAGGAGATGACATGGAGCATTGGGGCTCTTGGTGCCAATTTCAGAGGGACCAGCCTTAGTGGTGAATAGCATCTGGCCAGCCTAGCAGCAAGGGCATTGCCTTTATAGATCTCTGGAGACTACGGTGGTATGTTCAGTGATACAGGGGTCAGCTCTGGACGTTGTCAGGAGTAGGAGTCATTGCCATCTGGAACTGGGTAGTAAGTATTGGCAGAAGCCAGAGGGCATCCAAAACAATCAAATCTCAAGCACACATGAGACATTTCCTTAAGATTCCTAGAACTATTTCAGGTAAATGTAGAACGCAAGAATCTATAGAGTAGATATAGAAAGAACAAGAAAAATATGATTGATAACTTTTAGATGATGCTATTTTTTTCCATTCCTTTACTTTCCTTCATTGCCTCTCTGCCCCTTTTCTTTATCCAGTTTACTCAGAAACATGGGCTTAACTTGATTTACAGGAACTCTGAAAATGACTTCTTAAGGACCATGTTATTGAGGATAGTAGCGTTTTTTTCAGAAGACGCTACCTAAATACCCGGGCATAAGGTCTGTAGATTATGTATTGCTAGTAAATACAGACATTTCATTCATCTTAAAATATAGCCTTGGCTTGTTAATGGAGGAGAAAAGCCATATGGAATTTGATCTGTGAGGTTTTTATATGGCACCTAACTACAAAAGATACTGATGACAAGCACATTAGGAATTTTCAATAACTCTTTCAAGGTAGACAGGTAGTACTTATAGATTTATATATAAACCTAGAACACTTTGCAAAAGTATCAAAATGCCTACCCTAAATCTCCAAAACTCGCTTTATACACAAGAAATGAAGTCTTAGTTGATATATATTTTTTAATTTGATAATAAAGGGCATATTTTTCTTTTAATTTTGTTTCTTCCTACAAACATATTCAACCAGTCAATATATTCTTGAATGAAGTCAGTTACTTAAGGTTGGAGCATAGAAAAAAATATGAATCATAGTCCTCAGCCCCAAAGAGCTGGACATTTAATGAAAGAATAGATCAAGAACTTATCTTTATAGAGAGTAAACAACAGAAGCAAACTCACATGCCCAATCAATTAGTTGATATCTCCTTGTTGCTACAATGGGAAAAAGGGTGATAGGTGGGGAGTGTGGTTGTAGAGGTAAGTGTAATTTGTCAGAAAACGCCATAAGAGAAGATGAAGGAAGAAAGAGTTCAGTAGTGTTTAAAATGATTACTGAAGCAGGACCAGCCTGCAAAAGAGAAAGCATAGCACTGTCATAAAAGGCTTTGGAAATAAACAAAAATTCTGGGTAGCTGTCTACAGCTGTATTTGAAATAAGGTATACCAGAAATTGAGAGGACTTAAGTCCGTGGAGAGTATAATTGGTTACCAATCTTATGTTTGATTTTGAGGAGAGTGACAATCCAAATAATGAGTGAGAAGAATATTCCTTTTATGCTAACACCCAAGTAAAATTGTTTTGTAATATTCTACTGAATAAAAACTCATTCTTTTTTGTCATGCTGGAAAGGGAAGTATAAAAGAACTAAAATTGTTTAATAAAATTTGAAGAACAGGCATTTTAAATGCTTGTAGGGCTTCAAAGATACAAAAGGAGACAAC
This sequence comes from Loxodonta africana, assembly GCF_030014295.1. Taxonomy (NCBI): domain Eukaryota; kingdom Metazoa; phylum Chordata; class Mammalia; order Proboscidea; family Elephantidae; genus Loxodonta; species Loxodonta africana. The sequence continues at coordinate 65,395,119 of NC_087355.1, forward strand.
AGTAACAAAGATGTACATTTTAATGACCAAGTGAGCCAGGTGCTAAAACAAATATATTTTGCCATTATGATACACACATAAATGAAAAGTGAATAACCAAAACCACAGGATGAGATTAAATAAATATACACCAAAGGATTCATTTAAATAATTACAATTTTACAAGGTTTTGGTGCTGAATATGACAAAAGACTGCATAGCACATCTGAAACTATCTATTAAGATGTTATTTAGAATTGCAGGCCTAGATATTTCTTTCACAGACTTATAGGTATTACCGTTTTCCATATCTAGTTGGTTAACGCATTTTAAAATATTTCTGAAGTTGAAATACTTGTCTAAATAGGTACTGAAATGATAAAATTTATTAAACCAAATACAGTGAGTAAAACTTTAAATTGAACATGCAGAAATATAGTTTTGTTATTATTAAAACTTAGACTTTGGACAAAGGTAACTGTTTCTGATAATTTTTTTTTTAACATTCTAGGGTGACTTAGGGTAATATTAATGATGCTTTAATTCAATGGATTCAAAGCATTCTTCTGAGGACAGTTTATACAGAACAAAGAGCAATGTGGATGCACTACCCACAGAGAAGAAACATCGGACATCTTAGTAGCCTAAACTACAGTTTACATTTGATGATTTGGAATGAGTATTTTTATGTGCAGATACAGCCGAAGTTAAAAGCTCCAGTTAAAATCCCCTTCACTGTTTTTTAATTAACAGTGAGGACCCTAGCAGTTGAATACCCACTATCTTATGTCAGTTTGTCATACTGTGATGGCTTCAATGTTGCTGTGATGCTGGAAGTCACGCCACCAGTATTTCAAATACCAGCAGGGTCACCCATGGTGGACAGATTTCAGCAGAGCTTACAGACTAAGATAGACTAGGAAGAAAGACCTGATGATCTACTTCTGAAAAAACTGGCCAGTGAAAACCTTATAAATAGCAGCAGAACACTGTCAGATGTAGTGCCCGAAGATGAGCCCCTCCACAATGGGCTCAAGCATAGCAACGATTGTGAGAATGGCTCAGGGCCAGGCAATGTTCCGTTCTGTTGTACATAAGGTCCCTATGAGTCAGAACCAACTCAAGGCACCTAACAACAACAACAATAACAAGGACCCTAGGAACTGAATATAAGCTCCTTGTTAAAATGGAAGCTCTAAGAGGACAAGAATTTTTGTCTATTTGTTAACTACTCAGAAAAACATTGGCATACAACTGGTATTTTATGAAAGTGTGTGAGTGCTTACAAACAGAAAAGAAGGGCTCAGACCTGGGCCTCATTCAATCTAAAATGTAAAGTCTAACAGTGAAATTATCTGTTATCTATTAATTTAGCTATATTTTTCTAGTTACTGTACTTACATTTTTAGCCTGAATCATCTCTTAGAGAAAAGTTTCCTGTTTAAATTCCTTTCATTTATTCCAAATGTGTATACTTCTTGCAACAAGAGGTTCCTTTTGTGCTGGAATCTTAGAAGTAAAACAACAGGAAGATTATCAGCATTCAGTTTTCCTTGTTCTTTAAAATCTCAGGAGTTTCCTTCAATTTCTTCTCTAATTTCTTGATATTACCACCCCACCTAGCGCCACGAGGGACTCAAGAATTCCCTTTCCTCTCTATCATTTGGAGCTAACTTTCCCCAGAGGGTTCTAGTATACTAATGGTGGACCCCACCCCAGACCAACTGAATCAGAATCTCTGGAAAAAACCAAGCACTTCTTTTTAAAATCTTCCCACCCACCCCCCAACTAGGTCATTACGTTGTGCATCCAAAGTTGAGAACAACTGCTTCATTTGACTAGAGCTTCTCAAACTTTAGGGTGCATGTGATTGACTAAAACCATAGGAATTTTTTAAAACGAGGATCCTGATCCAGTAGATGAGTGTGTATGAGATTCTGCACTACAAACAAGCCCCCAGGTGATTCTGATACTGCAGGTGTGGACCATACTTAAAACAGCAAACCAAACCCATTGCCCTCGAGTCGATTCCGACTCATAGCGACCCTATAGAACACAGTAGAGTTGCCAGAGACGGTTTTTAAGGAGCAGTTGGTGGATTTGAACTGCCAACTTTTGGTTAGCAGCCAAGTTCTTAACTACTGCATCACCAGGGCTCCTAAAATAGCAAAGTATCCTTTAAAAAGAATCCTTTTTACTGGCAATTCTTGTGCTCCACAGAGACAGCTACCTGTTTAGCAACTTTTCTATCTTGTGTTGTTAAGGACCATCAAGTTGGCTCCGGGTCATAGTGACATTATACATAACAGAATAAAACCTTGCCTGGTTCGGCGCCATCTTCAAAATAGTAGGTATGTCTGAGCCCAGTATTGTAGTCACTGTATCAGTCCATTTTCTTGAGGGTCTTCCTCTCAAAACCCTCTTTGCTTGTTTTGTTTCAGTAAACCTGATGACCCATTTGCTTTGAAGTCTGTTTACAGGGGAAATTACTTCCTGTTGTCAAAGGGAACGGCAGGCATAATATTGCAACTCTCTCAAAAAAGGAAAGAAAATATTTTATCTTCAGTAAATACATAGAATAAAATCAAGAAAGTCAAATTTCCATGTCAAAGCAATGTAAAAGCCCCTAGCCAGCCTCAGTTAATTTGGAGGTTCCATCCTATAATATATAGCTGTGCAAAGAAGTTGTTACTAAAGACTAGAAAGAGAGACACAGAAAGAGGATACAGAAAAAGAGAGAAAGATTATGAGAGTAAATAAAATTTTTTCGAAGAGATATATTCTCTTAAAACTCCCTTCTTCCTTGATCTCTCCAGCTCTCTCCTACATAATCATTTAAGTCTCTATATGATAGTACTTTTCAACTCTGGCTATAAACACCTAAAGGAGCTTTAAAAAATTACTAAGCATAAACCCCACTTAGGAGCCCTCGTGGTGTAGTGGTTAAGTGCTCAGCTGCTAACTGAATGCTCTGTAGTAGAAAGATGTGGCAGTCTGCTACCTTAAAGATTACAGCCTTAGAAACTCTGTGGGCCAGTTTTACTCTGTCCTACAAGGTTACTATGAGTAGGAATTGACTTGACGGCAACAGGTTTGTTTTTTCAGTTTTATGAGCCCCACATAGAACAATTTAATCAGTATTTTGAGATGGGGCTTTTTTTTTTCATTCCCCACTGATACACACAGAGTGGACTGCAAATCGCTGACATAGATGGAGAGGAAGGCCATGCACCTTTGGGGCTACCTACATTTTGAGGCCTCCAAATAAAAAAAAAGAATAATGGAATTTGAAGAGTGGTCAAAGCTCAAGAGATGAATTTAAAAAAAAAAATCTTAGTAAATAAAGAATGAAAGGGAACTTCTCTAACCTGATTAAGTTTTCTATCAAAAACCTGCAGCAAGCATCATACTTAATGATGAGACTTTAGACATATACTCTTTAAAACAAAGTGTTATGGATGACCCTATCTCCATTATTATTTAACATTGTGCTCAATGTCCTAGCTAAATAGAAGTGCACGAAAAAGAAATGTTTTTATGGTTAGGTGCCATCAGGTCAGTTCTGACTCTTAATGACCATATGTACAACAGAACAAAACACTGTCCAGTCCTGCACGATCCCTCTTAATCATTGCTATGTTTGAGCCCATTGCTGCAGCCACTGTGGCAATCCATCTTGCTGAGGGTCTTCCTCTTTTTCACTGACCCTCTGCTTTGCCAAGTATGATGTCCTTCTCCAGGGACTGGTCCCTCCTCATAACATGTCCAAAGTATGTAACACAAAGTCTTGCTATCCTCCCTCCCATCTATGTAACACAAAGTCTTGCTATCCTCCCTTCCATCTAAGGAGCATTTTAGCTATACTTCTTCCAAAACACACTTGTTTGTTCTGGCAGTCCATGATATATTCAACATTCTTTGTCAATACCTTGATTTAAAGGCATCAGTTCTTCTACAGTCTTCCTTATTCATTGTCCAGCTTTTGCAAGCATATGAGGTGACGGAAAACACCATGGCTTGGGTTAGGCACACCTTAGTCCTTTCTTAGTTATCTAGTGCAGCTATAACAGAAATACCACAGGTGGCTGACTTAACAAACAGGAATTTATTCTCCCACAGTTTAGGAGGCTAGAAGTCTAAATTCAGGGTGCTGACTCTAGGGGAAGGATTTCTGTCTGTGTCAACTCTTGAGGAAGGTCTTTGCCTCTTCAACTTCTGCTTCCTGGTTCCTTGGAGTTCTCTATGTGTCTTGGCATCTACCTTATCCCATCTCTCTCCCCCCATCCCCATTTCTGCTTCTCTCTCCTTTTACCTCTTGTAAAATAAAAAGTATGATTTAAGCAAGGCTGTGACTTGAGTAAAGGTGTGACATGAGCCACACCCTCTTGTAAGACTGTGACTCAAGATACACCCCACACTGATCATGCCTTATTAATATACAGAGATTAGAATTTACAACTCGTTACAAAATGGAGGATAATTACATCGGATCATAAAATGGAGGACAACCACACAATACAGGGATGCATATTTTGGGGGAGCACAATTCAATAAATGATATTTCACCCTTTGTCCCCCCAAAGTTCATGTCTTTGCCACATGTAAAACACACAATCACCACATCACAGTCCTCCCAAAGGTCTTAAATACTTTAGGTGGATTCCATCCTGGAACAAAATTCCTTTTCATCTGTGAACCTGTGATATCTAGGTTACAAGTTATCTGTTTCCAAAGTACAATGATGGAACAGACACAAATTAGACATTTTCATTACAAATGGAAGAAATTGGAGGGAAAGAATAGGTAATGGGCACCAAGCAAATCCAAAATCCAGCTGAATAATTTACATTAGTTCTAAAGGCTTGAAAATATTCCTCTGTTCTCTGAGACCATCTAGGCGGTGCCCCTACCCTCTGGACACTGGGTGTTGCCCATGCTGTCTGGATTCTGGGTGAATGTCCCTAGGCCCTGGGCTTCAGCTTTACCTTCCAGGCCCATTGGGATGGCAAGACTGCTCCCTTGGCTTTGGGAGGCCAAGTTCTCCTAGTCCATCTGAATGGTGACCCCACTTCTCAGCCCTGACAAGCCCTTTTTTCTGCCCCTTGGTCATGGCAGCCCCACTCCCTCAGTTTTGGGCAGTGGCCTCATGTCCCTAGCACACCTTAATGGCAGTTTCACACTCTGAAACTGAGTTGGTAAAGATCCAACTGTTTGAAACCTAGGAGGCCGTGGCCCCACCCTTTGAGATCCAGGGTATCACGGCCCCACCCTTTGAAACTTCCTGTGTTCCTTCTGACAGTTCTGCTGATCTCTGAGCTTCTCCAGGAATGGTCCTTTTCTATGCTTAGAAGACAACAGATTTAGCTCCTTTGACCTGTTTCCTGTCTGTAGAATTCCAAGCATTCTTTCCTTTTGTTCTCTGTTCCTTCATTCTAAGCTGATGGGTTTTCTGCTATGGTAGTTGGTTAGCTCCATCAGTCACAAGCTTAATCTCTTTAACAAAAGATTGTGTAGCCCCATCTTTGGTGACCATCTCAGGGCACATGGCCTTAGTTTTACACAACAGGATTTTCCAGTTATTTTTCTGTTTTCATTTTGCATAGTTCATTTTTAAGTCCATCTCTTTCCTCTTGCATTTTTTCTTGCAAAGAGAAACCACATGGGCCTTTAAGATCTTGCTTAGAAATCTCACCAGCCAGGTATTCAAGATCATCACTTACAAGTTCTACCTTCCACCAAATATTTAAACATAATTCAGAAAAGTTCTTTTCCACTGCTTAAAAAGTATCACCCTTCCTCCATCGTTCAAACACATTTTCATCATTTTCTTTTAAAGCTTCATCAGAAGCACATTTAACATCCACATTTCTAGCAATATTCTATTGCTGGTGCCATATGTATTGTCTAAGATGATAGAGATTTTCTCTATAGCTCTCCTCGCTTTCTTCTGAGCCCTCACCAGAATTGCCTTTGACATCTATAATTCTACCAACAGTCTCTTCAAGGCAATCTAGGCTTTTACTACTAGGTACTTCAAAACTCTTCTTGCCTCTACTCATTACCCAATTCCAAAACTGCTCCCACATTTTGGGTAGCGTTTGAGCAGCACCCCATTCCCAGTACCAAATTCTGTCTTAGTTATCCAGTGTTGTGTCTTAGTTATATAGTGCTGTTATAACAGAAATGCCACAATCTGGTGGCTATAATAAACAGAAATTTACTATCTCACAGTCTAGGAGGCTAGAAATCTGAATTCAGGGTGCCAGCTACCAGGGAAGGCTTTCTATCTCTGTTGGGTCTGGAGAAAGGTCTTTATAATCAATTTTCCACTGGACTAGGATCGTCCCAGCACAGGGACCCTGGGTCCAAAGGACGCACTCTTCTCCTGGCACTACATTCTTGGTGATATGAGGGCTTCCTGTCTCTCTGCTTGCTTCTCTCTTTTATATCTCAAAAGACATTGATTTTAGATGAAACCTAATCTTGTAGATTGAGTCCTGCCTCATTAAATAACTGCCTGTAATCCTGCCTCATTGATGTCACAGAGATAGGACATACAACACATAGAAAAATCATGTCAAATGATGAAATAGTGGACAATCACACAGTACTTGGAATCATGGCCTAATCAAGTTGGCACATATTTGGGGGGGACAAAATTCAATCCATGATCAGTGAGCAGTGGGTATATTTTATAACTTTATAAATATGATAAAATGATTTTTTTAAATGTTGGTGATAACCATGATCCTAGAGCATTACAGAACTTGAAGATGTTTTCATAAAGAAGTATCAGGAGGACTATTTGATTGGGTAGGTAAGAGTTCAGTGATTCACTGACAGACATACAAGTAGAGTGGATAAAACTCTGAGGACTAGTCTTAGATGAACACGAGTTTGAATTTTTTCATTTACATATTAGTTGTGCTGACTTAGGCAATCTTAACTTCACTAAACCTCCATATTTTCATCTGTAAATGTTAGCAATACTATCTCATACTCATGTGATTATTTTAAAGATCAAATGAGACAAAGTATATAAAGAATTTATTATAAATATTGCTGACCAAATCATCTGCTTTACCTCGCTCAGACCAGAAAGAGTTGCTTTAGTGAAATAACTTTCCAAGAACAATAAATTTGGTTCAGTTGGGACCCGTCTGTGCCTCCAAAGAATTTACAATATCCTTAGGAAAGTAGAGAGTGGGAGAGAGACTTTGGAATTAGATAAATGGAGCTTCAAGTCCAGGCTTCTCCACCTAAATTACTTAATCTCTCTGTTTTCTGTCCAAGTCTAAAGCAATGGAGATAATAAAACATTTTTTTCACAAATCTGTTGTAGGTACCAAATGAGGTAAAATATGCAAGAACAATATCTGTGATAAAAGTGCTGCATAATAAACATTCATTGTCTTTGAAAAGACAAGAATTAGAATAATAGGAAATGCGAGAATAAATCACCAGAATGTATAATCAAATGCCAAAGTGGGTGGTACAAATGAAAGAGGTCAAGGATGGAAGAGAGAGCAACATGTAAGATCTACTACCTTTTTTCAGTAGGATTATTCCAAAGGTGAGTACTTCTCAAGTCCAGGCAAAATCACTTCTTTAAGGAGGTGCCAAAATAAAACTCATCCTTTGTTTTTCAAAGAAGCTTTTGAATTTTTGGCTCCTAACCCTTGAGAACCTTCTTTATCAATCTTCTGAAACAGTATCCCTTGAGGCTTCATTCTCATATCTTATCTAATTCAACAAAGTAACTTTGCTATCTTTTCCTGTTTCATTCTGGAGGTTTCCAGACGTATTTGCCTAAATTTTCCTGCCTCATTTGCAAGGCAGAAAATTGTTAAATCAGACTGGCTGCAGACTGTGCATTGGTGCTTGGTGAGTTTGCAATCCTCTGAAAGGCCTGAGATAACCTTAGCAAGAGGAGCTTATCTCGCTTGTTTTTACAAATGGAAAACAAGTTGCCGAACAGGGGTTTATCTCCACTAGGAGAGCTACTTGAACAATTTAGATAGCTTTCTATCTGCCAACCAACTTTCTGTTATCAGGAAATACTACACCAAGAGGCTGACTGTGGAAAACATGTGAAAATTTTCAGCACATATTTATATCCCAGCTAGAAAGATGATGTTGTTTAAATAACAGACAAGTGTTGAAATACTATTAAAAGTGTGCAAAGTACCTGTCAGTCAAAAAAAGCCAGAGCAAGCTGCCACAGATAGGGTCATATATTAACAGCACTGTGACTTGTTGTTTGCTTTTATCACAACTTGGTGTACAAAGAGCCATTTACCTTGCTGGATCTGGGGCAGATGCCATTTCCCTCTTTCATTTGAAAAGGTGTATATTCGAGCCGTGTGCTTGATTGATGCTCTATCTACAGAGCTTTTTATGTAGTGATGCTTCGAGGGGTTTCCAAGAAATTCAGGAGATGCACTTGAACTCTTCAAGATCAAACATGTCCTGCAAAAACTGAGGAGGAGGCAAGGTGCAGGAATTCCAAAGCCTTCAAAGGAAAGGGCCAAACATGCTACCAGAGTGCTTTCTGCCAGTGAAACTAATTTTCGGCAACAAAATTGATTGCAAAAAATAAAAGTGGTCTTACCCTCCGAAGAGGAAAGTTGATAGCAGATGCTGTTTCCTGTGCCACACTTTGGAGAGTGGAATCTCGCGTTATAAGGAAAATATCTCAAAGGGGAGGGGAGAATATAATAAGGAGAGATAGAAATGAGGGCTGGAGCCTGTTAACGGGAGGAAGCAGATGTGCTGCAGCCGAGCTCGAGCACGGCAGGAAGTTTAACAAAAAGTCACCTGAGGCCTGGCACCACTGAACAGCAGGCCTCATCTAGCATTTAATCGAGCATTCTAACTGTCCCAGGAACAAAAAGTTGGAGGAAACGCTAAAAAGTACACATAAACAATAACGAGTCTTTTGTCTGTGACACACTGCATATAGACTGACTATGCTTCTGGGAGATCTTCATTATGCCGAGGGAATTAGTTCCCTACCTGACAGGACGCTTCTTGAAATAAGCTGGCAGGAAATTTGGATAATAAAGAAGATGAGCCTCTCAACTTGAATGCATTTACGAACAAGATTGACAAAATGGAGGAAAAAAAAAAAAGGGTGTAAAAAACCTGAGGTAGAATGTAGCTGAATCATTTCCCAACAACATCTGAGGGAAAAATGAAACTTTTAGAGAAACCTAAATCTAAACTTTGGAACTGTAAGAATTTTAAGATTTTTTTATCTGTGCAAAGCCATTTCTAAGTCTCTTTTCTGAGATATAAGTTCTTAGCTTATTCACTCTAGAATTCAGGTGTGGTTCAAAAACAAAGACTCAGGACTAAAAGGAAGGGTGTAGCCTGAAATGAATAACTTCGGTTTTGCTCTCACTATAAAATGGGAACCATATTGATCTCCTAAGGTGTGGCGGTGATTGAACAGGAGTATTTTATAGACATTGGCACTTCCTTGGCATATAAAAAGAAAAACAAACAAACAAACAAAAACCTTTGCCATCCAGTTGATCTCGACTAGGACAGAGCAGAACTGCCCCATTGGGTTTCTAAGGAGTAGTTGCTGGATTCGAACTGCCTACCTTTTGGTTAGCAGCCAAGCTCTTAACCACTGGGCCACTAGGGCTCCGGTCAGGAGGATATTAAAACAAAACAAACCCCTTGCCATCGAGTCAATTCTGACTCATAGCAATCCTATAGAACAGAGTACAACTGGCCCATAGGGTTTCCAAGGAGCAGCTGGTGGATTTGAACTGCCAGTCTTTTGGTTAGCAGCCTGAGCTCTTAATCACTGTGCCACCAGGGCCTTAGGAAGATATGTTCAGAAGATAAAAGTGTGAAGACTCTTAGTCCAAGGGTTTCTCTGACCTGAGGTAGTCTGTACCCACTCCGCCTTAGTTCTGTATCCATGCAATCCTAATGGAGAGGGAATGGGACATTCAGAACCCTTATCTTGTTAGTCAGGAAGTCTCTACTACATTGACATTGTTGTTGTTTGTAGATGTTTAACAATTCTCATTATTAATATTATCATGACCAACACCAGTGTTTTAACTCAGGTTGCCCTAAGACACAAGAAATTTTGCCTGCCTCCTAAGGGGAGCACGTAGAATAAAAGAAAAAATAAAAACTAGCAAACTCTTTAAAGAAAACCGGCATGGTTCAGTGAGAGCAAATGGTGTTAATAGCATTGGTGCTTACAGGGCAGGAGGGTACAGTGCCAAGAAGTGGGAATAGTCTCAAATGAGTAAAAGGCTAGTTAGGATACCCTGCCACCGAAGTGATTTCAGGCAGTACCTAGGAGCAGCATTAAATATCACTGACTTGCTGAGAGAGGTATTCCTTTTCAGTTATTTTAGTTCCCAATCAGGGAGAAAGTATCAGTGGGTGCTAACATGCCTTTAACATCTCTCTTAATACTTGCTGTTGTTCGCTGCTGTCAAATTGGCACCTGGCTCATGGAGACCCCATGCCTGATCCTACACCATCCCCAGGATCAATTGTGAACTAGAACATTTTGATCCACAGGGTTTTCACTGCCTGACTTTCAGAATTGGATCACCAGGCCTTTCTTCCTACTCCATCTTAGTCTAGAAGACTTAATCTAGCATCATAGCAACCTGCAAGTTTCCACGGACAAAGTGGATTGGAATCAAACCTGGGTCTCCTGCATGCAAGATGAGAACTCTACACTGAACCACCGCTGACCTCATCTCTAACACTGACTCATAGCCATTTTAACAAAGAGAAAACAAATGTCAAGTCCAGAGTCTTTATTTGTGTTTACTTGGAATTTAGTAACATGTTTGTTTTCACAGTATTTATTTCTACGGCTGCTTTTTATTTATAATGTATTGTTTTTTCAATTAAGGTGGTGATAAAGAGTTTCCTGTCGAAATACATATGTGTACATAAAAATATATATAAAGAAGAATATTAAGTATATTGCTCATCAACCTGTCACTAGTTTTATGTTCTTGGTAAAGCTGATTAACTTTTCTATGCCCTATTTTCCTAATTTGTAAAATGGAATAATAATTGAATTTACCTTATATACCTTTAAAATTATTAATGTGAAGTGTTTGACAGAATACCTAGCAAATACTTACTCAAATAAATACTTGCCATGATTTTGTTGTTGTTGTTAGGTGCCATTGAGTTGTACATCAGAACGAAACACTGCCCTATCCTGTGCCATCCTCACAATATTTGCTATGCTCAAGCCCATTGTTGTGGCCACCGGGTCGATCCATCTCCTTGAGGGTCTGCCTCTTTTTTGCTGACCCTCTACTTTACCAAGCATGATGTCCTTTTCCAGGGACTGGTCCCTCCTGATGACATCTCCAAAATACTTGAGAAGAAGTTTCACCATCCTTGCTTCCAAGGAGCATTCTGGCTGTACTTCTTCCAGGATAGATTTGTTTGTTCTTCTGGCAGTCCATGGTTATTCAATATTCTTCACCAACACTATAATTCGAAGGTGTCAATGCTTCTTCAGTCTTCCTTATTCCTTGTCCAGCTTTCACGTGCATACAAGGTGATTGAAAACACCATTGCTTAGGTCAGGCGTACTTTGGTCCTCAAAGTGCCATCTCTGCTTTTTAACACTGTAAAAGGGTCTTTTGCAGCAGATTTGCTCAATGCAATATGTAGTCTGATTTCTTGACTGCAGCTTCCATGGGTGTTGATTGTGGATCCAAGAAAAATGAAATTCTGACAACTTCAATCTTTTCTCCATTTATCATGATGTTGCTCATTGGTCCAGTTGTGAGGATTTTTGTTTTCTTTATGTTGAGGTGTAATCCATACTGAAGGCTGTAGTCCTTGACCTTCATCAGTAAGTCCTTCAAGTCCTCTTCACTTTCAGCAAGGAAGGTTGTGTCATCTACATATCACAGGTTGTTAATGCATCTTCCTCCAACCCTGACACCACATTCTCCTTCATTAGTCCAGTTTCTTGGATTATTTGCTCAGCATACAGATTGAATTAAGTGTAGTGAAAGGGTACAACACTGACGCACACCTTTCCTGACTTTAAACCAATCAATATCCCCTTGTTCTGTTTAAACAACTATTCTTGGTTACCACCTACAGGTTCCTCACGAGCACAATTAAGTGTTCAGAATTCCCATTCTTCACAGTGTTATCCATAATTTGTTATGATCCACACAGTCGAATGCCTTTGTATAGTCAATAAAACACAGGTAAACATCTTTCTAGTATTTCCTGCTTTCAGCCAGGATCCATCTGACATCAGCAGTGATATCCCAATTATTGTGTTCATAGTATGGTCTATTTTTTATGCAACCAAACTTCATATTTGACAGCCTGATTATCCAAATTATCTTCTACTAAAAGAAGGTACAAAACAAATACATATAGGTTCACAGATTTCTTAATCATTTCACTTTTAGTAATTGATAGACTAAAATTAATGTAAAGGCAATATAGTATATCAGAAAAGAGGATTACATAGGTGTATATATATATATATATATATATATATATATGATGGAATGATAACTAAATTAACAACAAATATACCAGAAATCATAAATATGTTTCTGGGGTCCTCAGAAGTTGAAGAGGCAAAGAGAGTGATGGATTTAAAAATTGGGAAGAAAGAAAGACAAGGAACGGAAGGGCCCTACCAAAGGATTTCTTCTAGAATATTATAACTTTGGGAATCTTTGGTAGCAAGCAACATAAGCTGACTAACTTACCAAAAAGCAAACCAAACCCACTGCCATCAAGTCGATTCCAACTCATAGCGACCCTACAGGACTGAGTAGAACTGCCCCATAGAGTTTCCAAGGAGCACCTGGCGGATTCGAACTGCTGACCTTTTGGTTAGCAGCTGTAGCACTTAACCATTACGCTACCAGGGTTTCCCTAACTTAAGCAAGTTGAAAACAAAATTATTATTTTTTTTTAAGTAATTAGGGAAGGCTGAAGAACAAGATTTGGGAATGGGCAGCTATAAAAATGGCATGGGGGCATCATCTGACCTCTTTGTCTAACTTCATAAGTGGAGAGAGAAAAAATCATCAGCATCAACAGCCCAAGCTGATTCCTATGAAATGGAGGTCAAACATATCTCCTCATTCCAAACTTTTTACCAATTCCTACACCTGGCGTCCCTGCCACTCCACTCCCTACTTCTCTGCTAGGTTTGATCGTTTATTCCAGTGGCCACACAGAACTCGCAGACAATACTCACAGCTATGGGGTTTATTAGGGACGTAACAGGTTGCAATAGTTCTTTGATCAGGACAGCCTCTTCTTAGCTGTGGCCACAGGCAGGACCGTCTCTGGTCCTTAGCCTCTTGGTCCCTCTGCGCAACCTCTGCCCTGCTTGGGTAAGTGTTACAAAGTTCTTTAGCTCCACCATTAAGTGCCCAGAGGCACCCCAGCCCACCAGTAAGCCTCAGTCCAATGGCGCTCAGCTCTCTCACTCCATGAGTCGGCTAGCCTAGCTCAGCTGACAAGTGCCTGAAGGCATCCCACTCCACCAGAAAGTATCCTACTGAAGGTGTTCAGCTCCTTCTCTCTATGGGTTGGCACACCCACTGCAACCGCCTTGCTCAGTGGCCTGGGAAGCTCACTATGCCATCTTGCATCGGTCTCCTGGTTCTGCTGCCACTGTTTCTCCTCTGCTACTTCTCACTTACTTGTGTCGTCTCCAGTGCTACAGCTCTCTCTCTCTCTGTCTGCTGGGTCTGGAGGTTCTCAGTGCAGGAATCCAGGATCCAAAGGACTCGCTCCACTCCTAGGTCTTATTTCTTGGTAGCGAGGTTCCCCCTTTCCACCTCTGTGATTGTTCATTTTAAGCCTACCAGAATGGCAAAACTGACCAACTCACTCATTAGGATTCCATATACCTTATTTGCATGGTGCCACCCCCACAACGGTGCCTTGCACCCTTTTTGTATTATTAGCAAGCTGTCCAACCCCCTTGGTGGGCCACAAGCGCCTTATTTGCACAGCCCCATCCAATCAGTTGGTGGGAGTTACAAGACCATGGCAAGAAAGGTCATATAAAAATGATCCATTGCACTGCAGCAGCACAAAAAAGGCTCTTGAGACCATGAAGTGGGAAAATACAAAACCAAGAAAAGGCTGATTTGGAGAGGATAGAATTCTAACCATTCTCAATTGCCTTTTAAAATTTCTGTTAAATTTCGTGTTTTAGAAAGAAAGAATCCTCTTGACCTAGCTTTCGTCAAATCACCTCCCTTCTGTGTCAGGAGAAGTCAAGGACCTTACAACAACTACATTAGTGTGTATCCAATAAGGAAAATGACTTTTAATAAAGGAAATCAAGGTTCTGGTGGGATGGGAAAATGGATGCTAAATAGCCAAAGAAACACACAGAGCTACTGCAAGAAGGATTAAGTCCAGGCCAAAGTCTGCCACCCACAGTAGTTTCAAAGGCTACTTTTCAAATAGCCACAGTCCTTGGCTTACATTCCACCCCAAAGCACAAATTAAAAGACCATAGTGTCATGCAGAAAGAACCACCCTCTTACTTTTCTGGGTATGTTCGGTCTGCCCCTCAACATCCACTTCCACCTTGCTGCACCCTGCTCTTTGCCGGCTGACCTGGATGGATTGTATCAATAAACTCCTTGCCCTCTGGAATCCAGCTGGATTCAGCCAATAGTAGGAGATTGGAGGTCGGGAAGTCAGGGGGCTCAGAGTATTGCCTCACCTTCCCCTGCCAGGTCACCTGTAGGTTGACTGTATCCCTCCATCAAAATTTATAGCTTCTGGCAGGCAGCTCATGAACGCTTCTCCAGATTCCAGTAATTGCTCTGTCTTTACCGTTTAGACTGAGGTCTGATAATGGCTCCCTGCTGTTGCTGGCCCTGAGATCCCCTGCTCTCTCTCTTGTTGGTCCTCCCAAAGCTGCACACCTTTGTAAAGAGTTCCTTTATTAAAATCTCCCCAATTGTAAGCTTGAGAGTTCCATCTGATTTTGTAGGGGCCCAGGCTGATGCATTCTCCCTCCAATGTATTTTTATTCATTCTAAGGCTTACCTTCAGGCCTAGCAATGAGGGGGCTGATTGTTATTTCAAGAACTCACCCAGACAAAATACTTTTCTGTGCTTGTTAACGCCTAAAATACTTAACAATAGGAGAGTAAAAAGTATTTTATGTGACAATGTTAAAAGTTTAAACGTTTCATTCATTCCTTGAATTGATTCACACCTTAATTCTTTGAAAATTTAGGATATGAAAGAGCTAAGAGACAAAATTATAATAAATTTTAGAATAGAAAATCAGGAACGATTACTATGTAGATGGGGCAACAATGGGGGGGTGACTCGCTGGTGGAGTTAGGGTTCAGCTTCTTGACAGTCAAGGCAAAAGTAGCTTCGTAAGATCATTCATTGTGCACATCAGAAAGCAAAAAAAGTTATAATAAAGTGCAAATTATCAATGACTTTACATTGTGACTAAAGACAAAAACAGCCAAGTAAGGTTCCATAGACTGAAGTCTGCTCTGCCTCTATTTAAATGGCTCTTATTGAGGTGGGGCCAAAGGGGAAGAAAGCGAGAGGAACATGTAAAACATGTGAGGAGAATGTCAAGGGGAAAATAGATCAAAATAATGAAAGATTGGGGAGGAATGAGACAAACTTCACATATGTCACTAAATTGCTAAGATTCCCTCCTTCAATCTGACTGGATGAAAATAACTAGAGGACTGAGCAGAGACAGACAGCAAATTGCGGTTTCTACTAACTAGCCCAGTCCCATTATCTGTGAAGATTTTTGTTCAGAGATTTAGTTTCTTTTTGTTGTTTTGTTTTTAAACATGGCCAAATTTATTATAAGAGAATGCTACACAGGTAAAATGTTTTTTATAAGGCTTCAATGTAGAAAGTACTATGTGATTTAAAAAAAAAAAAATTCTATTCAAATTTCAATAACTAAGATAAACACCGTTGATTAGGCAGACTAATCCTCCTAATCCCTCAAATGACAGGGGATGGAGGGACAAGTCAGCCTAAGAATTCTTGATGACAGGAAGAGTGGAGAGAGCAGACCCACCCTGAACACTTGCAGGGAGTTCCAATGCCATATGCCTAAATAAATCAAGCTTAAAAAAAACCGAGTGCCATCGTTCTTAAATAAAATATGTTCAGTTTTCTTGACATTTCACCAATCTAAGAAGTGACTCAAATTTAGAATTATTGGATTCCTTGAAGTTTCACACCAGAAAATGAAGGTGCTGGGAGACCCAACCCCATCCCAGCTCCTGGCTTGTCCCTTTTTGCTTATTACCCCAACACCATCCTTGACTATGAAGGGTCTTATGCACTTGTGTGGACACTCCACCCTGCACAGCCAAGCTCTGTGCTGCGAACAGCCACCCTTTGAAGACCTCTTTCACCTAGCTGTGTGCACAGTGGTGGCACAGGTTGCCATCAAGAGGACAGACCTGAGCAGAGGCCCACGCAGGGCCTGAAAGCCCACCCAGAGCCATTTGGCAAGGAAATTGAGAGAGTATGAATACCTGGAATGTGGTCTGGGTGGGACAGGGACAGGCTCTGGGTGGGAATGTACTCTTGGCCCCAAGGAATCTTCACCATATGGAGAGGAATATGACAAAAGAAGTCTAGAGGGTCCTCTAAAAAATGTGGGGCCCAACGAAGGGGTCTTCTTTGCTTGGGCCTAAAAACAGAGTTGGAAAGAAGAATTATCTGAGAAGGTTATTTTCTTTTTTGGGGTTTCATGCCAACATTCAGGCCTTATATCCAGGACTCAGAACTGATAGGTCTTTGGTACCTCAGGGAACCTAATTTTTTCTGCTCAGAACCTCCGTTGATTCTGTGGCACATGCCCCCCTGGAAAAAACCAAACCAGTTGTCATCAAGGTGACTCCAACTCATGGCGATCTTATGTGTGTCCGAGTAGAACTGTGCACCACAGGGTTTTTCAATGGCTGAATTTTCAGAAGTACGGTGTTTTTATGAAATAACGTGTACTTTCTACACTAGGTTTTTTTTCTACATTTGTTTGCCAACCACACCCTCACCTTGTGAGGTATTTTCATAAGCCCTGCTATGTCCATTTTTTTCACATGTTGCTATAAAAAAATTAGCATAGCACACTTACAAAAATATGTTGTGGGGGGAGGACATGATAGGCAAATGTAGAAGGCATGTGTTATTTGTGTAAAAATACCATAGATAGCCAGGCTTTTCTTCTGAGGTACCTCTGGGTGGACTCGAATCTCTGACCTTTTTTTTTTCAATTGTATTTTAGATGAAGGTTTACAGAGAAAACTAGTTTTTCATTAAACAATTAAATACACATATTGTTTTGTGACATTAATTGTCAACCCCACAACATGTCCACACTCTCTCCTCTATCTTGGATTCACCATTACCAGCTTTTCTGTCCCTTCTTGCCTTCTCATCCTTGCTCCTGGGCTGGTGTGCCCATTTAGTTTCATTTTGTTTTATGGGCCTGTCTAATCTTTGTCTGAAGGATGAACCTCAAGAGTGACTTCCGTACTGAGTTAAAAGGGTGTCCAGGGGCCATACTCTCAGAGTTTCTTCAGTCTCTGTCAGACCGGTAAATCTTGTCTTTTTGCGTGTGTGTGAGTTAGAATTTTGTTCTACATTTTTCTCCAGCTCTGTCCGGGACCCTCTCTCGTGATGTCTGTCAGAGCAGTTGGTGGTGGTAGCTGGGCACCATCTAGTTGTACTGGACTCAGTCTGATGGAGGCTGTGGTACTTGTGGTCCATTAGTCCTTTGGACTAATCTTTCACATGTGTCTTGGATTTTCTTCATTTTCCCTTGCTCCAGATGGGGTGAGACCAGTGGAGTATCTTAGATGGCTGCTCACAAGCTTTTAAGACCCCAAATGCTACTCACCAGAGTAGGATGTAGAACATTTTCTTTATAAACTGTGTTGTGCCAATTGAGCTAGATGTTCTCTAAGACCATGGTCCCCAGCCCTCAGGACAGTAATTCAGTCCCACAGGGAGTTTGGATGTTATCTATGAGGCTTCCATGACCTTGCCTTGGTCAAGTTGTACTGGCTTCCCCAGTAGGTACTGTCTTATCCTTCACCAAATTTACCACTTATTTGTTGTCTATTTAGTGCTTTTCCCTCCTCACCCCACCCCTCCCTCATAACCATCAAAGATTGTTTCTTTTGGTGTATAAACCTTTTCATGAGCTTTTATAATCGTGGTCTCATACAATACTTGCCCTTTTGTGATTGACTTATTTCACTCAGCATAATGCCTTCCAGATTCATCCATGTTGTGAGATATTTCACAGATTTATCATTGTAGTATTGCATTGTGTGTATGTACCATAGTTTGCTTATCCATTCATCTGTTGATGGGCAATTAGGTTGTTTCCATCTTTTTACTATTGTGACTAATGCTGCAATGAATATGGTGTGCATACATCTATTTGTGTGATGGCTCTTATTTCTCTAGGACATATTCCTAGGAGTGGGATTGCTGGATCTTATGATATTTCTATTTCTAGCTTTATAAGGAAGTAGCATATCATTTTCAAAATGGTTGCACCATTGTGCATTCCCACCAGCAGTGCATAAGAGGTTCAATCTCCCCACAGCCTCTCGAACATTTGTTATTTTCTGTTTTTTTGATCCATGTCAGTAATGTTGGGGTGAGATGGTATCTCGTTGTAGTTTTGATACGCATTTCTCTAATGGTAGAGAGCGTGAGCATTTTCTCACGTGTCTGTTGAGCACTTGAATGTCTTCTTTGGTAAAGTTGTCTGTTCATTTCCTTTGCCAATTTTTTAATTGGATTATTTGTCTTTTTGTTGTAAAGGTGTTGGATTTTTCTGTAGATGTTAGAGAATAGACCTTTGCCAAATTTGTCATAGCCAAAATTTTTTTCCCAGTGTGTAGATACTCTTTTTACTCTTTTGGTGTAGTCTTTTGATGAGCGTAAGTGTTCAATTTTTAGGAGATCCCAGTTATCTAACTTATCTTCTGCTGTTTGTGTATTTTTCTTTATTGTTTGTATCCTGTTAATGCCATCTACTAGGGCCTCTAGCATTGACCCTATTTTTTCTTCTATGATCTTTATAGTTTTTGGTTTCATGTTTAGGCCTTTGATTCATTTTGAATTAGTTTTTGTGCATGGTGTGAGGTATGGGTCCTGTTTCATTTTTTTGCAGATGAACATCCAGTTTTGCCAACACCATTCATTAAAAAGACTGACTTTCCTCCATTTAATGGCCTTTGGGCTTTTGTTGAAAATCCTGTGACCTAGGTAGATTGACTCTCTGACCTTTTGGTTAGCAGCCAAGTGTACTAACTATTTGTATCATCCACATTTGTTAGGACTGCTCTAAAGAGGAAGTATTGAAGAGTGGTTAAATACCTGGCTTAATATGCTGAAATGCATTCTGGATCCAGAATGACTGGCTTTGAATATAGCCTCTATAGTGCACTAGCTGTGAAGTTCTATACTAATTACTGAATTTAATCTATGCTAACTTCCTGACTGTAAAATAAGACAAATAAAGGCACCTATTTCATAAGATTGTTATGGAGATGAAATGGGTTAATGCATACAAAATATTTATAAGTATATCTGACACATGGTAAAAAAGCAAGATAAGTTAGTAAATACTCCTATTTGAAACAGCCAATGTGGGGAGAAAACCAAACTTACATTGTCAAATCAATTAATAAATATTGCCAACACAGGATAGGTAAAGATATTTAATCAGTGTCTGATGTAAAGTTTTGGACAGATGAGAAATTTAGAATTTTCTATGCGTTCTTCCTACCTTTATTATCTTTCTCGTTTATTAGCTGTCATAATTGAAACTTGGTTTGGAATATGAAATACAACTGGGCTGCCAAGGGGATAAAATTTTTGTCTCTATGTACCATAACAGTCATCCTATCTCTCCTATGTAAACTCGCATTAGTGAAAGGGCAAAGTTCATTTACACCCTGAAGAATCTCCCATTTCTAGGATTGCCAAATCGTCAGTCAAGTGATAGGGCGCCTCACTGCTTCTTTCCATCATACTAAATTCCTAATGACTTTTCCCCTCATGGAAAAGACATGCTTATTCTTACAGACTAAGCAAATGCTTATTCAGAACCCAGATCTAAAAAAGCACACAGGCTAACGAAATAATATTTCAGATCTCACATTTCCATGTGGCAGAACAGGAATAGAAAGAAATCCTACTAAAGCTGGTACTGACATTCCCAGATGTGCAGCCATTAACACATGCTAAAACAGGCTTTTTAAGAAGTCTGTGCATTTTTCTCCAAAGGAATATAAAATGCTGTTCTCCAAAGCTGCCCCATAATACTCTGTTCATCTTAACTTAAGAGTTATCAAAGCGGTGAACAATGTTCTGGAACATTGCCACTGGCATGAATGCCAGGCGTGGTAAAGAAGGAAGACAGTGTAATTCAGCACGGTGTTTTTATTTTTGGGGGGTTCTTCTGAGTTCTTGTAGAACCATACAATATTGACTTAAGGTAGAATTAGCCCAAAGTAGTCTGTGCATCATTGAAGGGTTCAGTTGAAGGCCTGTTTATCCTTCACTGTTTTACTGTCACCCAGCATAATCTTTTGGTATTGAGGATGAGATTCCATCAAAAAGCTAGGTGAGAGCAAGGAGTATCAAACAACAGTACTGGTGAATTATTCAATGCAGCCTCTGCCTGGACCTAGGGCACATCCTGCGCCTGAAACGACTCCTTTGAGGGTATTGGTGAATTTGATGTCGTCCAATATTTTCAAAATCTAATAAATTAAGTCCATACATTATCACAATAGTCCACATCACCCAGAGTCAGGACCTATTGATTATTCACAGAAGAATGAAACCCAAGAATTTTCCCGTAAAACCATATGGCCCTGACATATTTGCCAGTCTACGTTTGCTAAGCACAAGATGGGTGTTGTTTCCAATTGTGGCTTATCAATAATTATTGAAGATATAAGACAACGTTTTCTTAGAATCTTCTTTGACAAAATTTCTGAACTCACCATTCTTTAAGACTACATTGACTTATATGCAAATGTGCAAACTACACCGATAAGTTTACACTATGAGTAAAAATACGACTTATACATCCTTGTACCCCAACTGCTTAGTGCAGTATGTGGCACATAACAGGCCTTTAATTCACTATTAAACTGAACTAGAACGAACCTCTGGGAAAAAAAAAAAAAAAAGCCCACTGTTATGGGGTCGATTTCAACTCATAGTGACCCTACAGGACAGAGTAGAACTGCCCCACAGGGTTTCCAAGGCTGTATATCTTTACAGAAGCAGACTGCCACATCTTTCTCCCACGGAGCCACTGGTGGTTTTGAACTGCACCAACAGGGCTCTACTCAATAGTAAAACAGGCAATAGATCTTTGGAGAAAATTCTGGCTTTTACTACTAAATTTACTTTCATCAGAAGAGTCTCACTACAGAACAGTGTCAACAAAATTCTCAAATGCAAAGTTACAAGAGGGAGTATGCTAGACTGATTGCAATAATGGCTCCCCCAATTCATTGCTTTTCATATCTCTGTACTTTGTCAGAAAAACTTGTAAGGTCCCCATCTCTGATGCAGGGCCTGGTCCTGTGACTCAGTTTGGCTAAATAAATATTTTGGTTGAATGGCACTGACGATTTGCGATCGTTTGTTATGCAGCATTGTGTATGCACACATACAGCATTAGATAACTGATAATTGGAAGCTGGTTTAGTTCTTCTGCATTTAATCTGTGCATGAAGCTTTTTGACAGATAGACTTGTGCTTTTGGCTGTAAAGCAGAAGTAGAAAGTTTGAGCATCTACTCTACTGAAAGTGTTCCAAGCTTTATATCTTTCGGTAAAGTCCTACATAACAGGTATTACAATCTACTCCACCCTAATACCCATTGCAATACAATCCCATCTTTTCTTTTTAACCTCAAAATAACCACGTAGCTACTAAAGATATGCAAGTATCCTGAGAGACCATGAACGTAAAGTAGTATATGCATGCTTTCTTCTTAGTTGTGGAGCTGGGCTTTTCCCTAAGAACAAGATGTCTCTAAGAGAGCAAACGCTTACTTCTGAATGAATATCATCTTCAAAGTTAAATTATGCACAAACTGAAAAGTAGCCCTACTGTTACCACAAGAGTAGGGTATC
Organism: Loxodonta africana; assembly: GCF_030014295.1. Lineage (NCBI taxonomy): Eukaryota > Metazoa > Chordata > Mammalia > Proboscidea > Elephantidae > Loxodonta > Loxodonta africana. The sequence continues at coordinate 65,417,294 of NC_087355.1, forward strand.
ACAATCCTGTTTAGAATTTGTATTGACCATAAATCTCTATAAGAATGTTCTTACCTAAGCCAAGCAAAACTCATTGGCACGTCACCACATATTGCAAAAATCTCTTCTGCTCACTGCTTATGATTATAACAGACTTCAAGCTCTTTGAAGGAGGAAGCTGGATTTTATTTGTTCCTCTATCTGAAGTATTGAGTAGGTACGTGGTAGAACAGGTACTTAGTTATTTGTTGAATGAATGACTAGACGATTAAATACATACTCATCTCTAGAGGAATTCTGAAATAGTCTGGTTAACTGTCGTGGGAAGGGTAAAATTAAGAGGCACACATCTGAAACTAGACCCATCTGAGGAGATTAGTCATTTTATCTATGTACTTTGTCCAGAGGCTCCAGGTGCATTACGGTCACAACTTGCTTTTTCAATCTGCATTTGGACAGGTGAGTGCACTACTATATGTAACTTTTGGCTATTTTTTACCGCAAGTCTAGTCATTATCAGAACTTATAGCAGTTCCTGACTCCATCATAAGGCTGGATTTTGACTTTCTTATTCATTCTTCCACTCACCTATTGATATATTGAACTCCGTGTGTATGTTCCAAGTGTTCTCAAAGTATGTTCAGCCTATTAAACAGTGAAATCTTTAAATAAATAATTTTAAAACATGATAGTAAGTTCTATACTGGAGAACAGTGGAAGCTTTCCTGAGAAATTAGACAACAAAATGTTCCCTTTTTTCTCTTCTGTTCTCTAATTTCTCTTCAGTAGGAGTCAGGAACTCTTTATAGAGGAAAAGACATTTCTGCTGAAACTTAATGAGTAGCCATTAAATCAATTATATTCCATATTGGGTAATCACTACATGTTGTGATATGTGAATAATGGCATATGTGAACAAGAACGGTAAGCTTGTTTCCCTCATGTGGCTGACCATCTAATGATGGAGTAATAGACAAAAATCACACACACACAAAATTCAATAGTTTTTATCAAATACAGTCATTTTAGAAGATCATCAAACCTGGTAAAATAGAAAAATGAGAAAGATGGTAGGGATCTTGTTTTATTCATCTCTCTGTCATAGAATTGATATAGTTACTGACACATGGTAAAAACTCAATAAAATCTTATTAAAATAAATAAGTGGAGGTCACAAAATTTGTGTCATAAAGTCCAGGGTTCATAGAAACAGGTAAGATTTTATCGGCTCTTATAATTCTCCTCTAATAGTGACCTGGCAACAACCACTATTAGGAGAATTTTACCTAGACCTTAGGCATTGAGAATGTAGCCTGCAACTCAGTAAAATGTACTGTTCCTCTGCGTGGGTGTGGGGGTTGAATGGGAGAGGGTGTGTAAAATGGTAATAATAGTACAACAAGAAAACAGAAGCCACTCAAGGTATTTAAAGAAGAGAGATATTAATACAGGCAATTGAATATATTGGTAATGGACAATCTCAAAAGCAAAATAGGGTTTAGCAATAGCAGGAAGCTCCTACCACTCCTAAGGATGGAGGGACCAAGATCAATTCAGGCCTGAGTGAGGAAAAATAGGACTTACCATAAAGTTCTCTACCCAGAGCTACAGCTGAAAGAGGAGAAGGAGCATTGCTGGAGACATACGCGAGCACAGAGAAGGGGAGAAATACTCTGGCTGTGGTGTACTTGTAATAAGGTTCCCCCCTCCCTCCCCCGCAAAAAATCTTCTATTTGTAGTCCTGGCCAACTTCTGTGGTGTAAATTTCAAACTATCAAGATTTAACAATCCACATGAAAAATTACTATTTTGAAATCTGCTCTTGCAAGGCTCCAGTATGTTGCAGGCTTTTGTTCCTGCCCTTTGGTCAAAAATTCCTTCCCAGTACCCAGAGAAAAAGGGAACCTGAGAAATGTAGTCCATATGATGGAGCACTGCAAGGAATGGAGCTGGGCACAAACAGACAAAAGATCAGCATACAAGTGATCTTGGAATTTTCACAAATTTGTACCTAATTAGCTTGCACATGTGAACCAGTATATCGGTACCACTCAACCAGCTGCCAGCCCCTACCATTATTTCATTCATGTATTCATTCATTTATCCAAAATATATTAAAGCCCATGATGTGCAAGGCACTTTCCTGAGCACTAGCAATATAGTAGTATAGACAGATACAATCTCTACCTTCGTGGTTCTTACACTCTAATTAAAGAGATAGATTTTAAACCAGTAAACACCCCCCCACACACACACACAAAAGATTGATACACGATTTAATAGAAAAGTAAAGGGTAAAATTAGTAGATCTGTATTAAATTTGGAGCCTGGTTGGTGCAGTGGTTCAGAGCTTGACTGCTAACCAAAAGTTAGGCCAAATCTACCAGCCGTCCCTTGGAAGCCCTATGGGGCAGTTCTGCTCTGTCCTATAGGGTCACCGAAGAAGTCAGAATCAACTCGTTGGCAATAGGTTTGGTTTTTTGGGTTTTGTATTAAATTAGAAGAAAGATAGCAGGAAGACGTTTTTAAAAAAGTAAAAGTTAAGGTGAAACTTAAGGGATGAATAACTGTTAGGTGGGGGTGTTAGATTGTGCTCTGTCAACTTGGTTAAACTGGGAACTACATTTCCCAGAATCCCCTTGTTTGCATTAGTGTTTTGGCCTGAGATTTGAGAGGCTGAAGTGAAGCAGCTGCCATTATTCTTTGAAGGTTGTCATGATCAAATGCAGTGGCAGACAAATACAGATATGCCTGGCATATTACAGCTTGTCCTGTCTCTTCTCCAGTCTACATCTAGCTCTTCTTCCTAACTGCTAACCCTGCTGACTGGTAGGAGCCCCAGGCCCACCTCCACATAGCTGTGGACCCAGAGACAGTAGCTGCACAAAGGCTACAGCTTCCCATAATCCTCTCTATAAGCTCCCTCTCTGTGGTCCTACCTTGGCAGCTAGATGTGCTTGGCTTCTCAGACTGGTTAGGACTCCTTTTCTGATCTCCAGTCCCTCCCTCCAGAACTCCACTTCCCCAGCTCCTCCCCCAATTGAGTAAGTCATAATTCCTAAAATAAATCCCTTATCCCATAACACTCCTAGTGACTCTTTTACTCTAATTTTACTCTAACTGGTATACCAGGTGGTATGCAAGTGAATAAAGATTCTAGGCAGAGGGAACAAATTCACAAAGCCTCTTGTCGGAAAAAGCTTGATGTGTTTGAGGAACTTAAAAGACTAGCGTTTTTGTACTCTCATGTATGAGAAGTGAGAGGATTGAGTTGAGGCTAAAAAGTGAAGCAGTAAATAGAATTTACGGCCCCTTAAAAACCATGCCACATAATGTGTATCATACTAACGGCAATAAAAATTTTTGGCTCATCAATAGAGAACTGAGACAACATGTATTCATGTAATTTAATTCACACAACAACCCCATGACAGTTACTATTGTTATTCTCATTGCACACCTGAGAAATCCGAGGCACAGAAAAGTTAAGGTAGCAAAAGAAAAGTAAAATTTGGACTCTAGGCAGTCTGGCTCCATCATCCTTGCTCTTAGTCTCTACATGAAACTGCCATCAACAAAACATTCAGATGACCTTGCCTCTGCTTTGCACAATCCCAGGGCACATCATTCAGGGGATTACAATGTTGTGCTCAATGGCATGCCATTCACACTTTATTCTTCGCGAATGTCGCCGCTGGAATTGTGTAACTTTCTGCTCTGTCCGTGCTCAGCACCCAAACATTTGTAAGTCCTCCAACTGTAGGAAACATTAAAAGTATATAAATAAAAATTGAATTTACGGGAAAGCCTTGCTCTAGAATCATCTTGTATTAGCCTTTTGGCTATGGCAGTAAGGATTCTTCAGGGCCGAGAAAGTGTAGGAAGCTGTGATTTTTTTTCTGACCACTGCAACTGGTAAGATAGAATTCCACTTATTATGCCCTAAGGAAAACACTTAGATTTTATAGCTACAGAGACTGTTTTGTTTAATGGTGTCACATATGGACCATCAGGATGCCCATGATTTATGCTCTGTAAGGAAGGCTTTTCAAATTCAACTCAGTCTAGAAGTTATTCTTTCCACCAAAAGTGACAAGGGTATATATAAAACCATCCTCTGACCGTCACAGCCTGGCAAAGCAATACATTGAGTGCGGTGACATATGAGTCATCCCACCTCCAGCCTTTTTAAGGTAAAGGCCAGTCTTTGCTATTCATTCACATTCAGAACATTCCTGCTGGCTTTTTTTTTTTTTTAAGACTTTAATGGTCTATGCCATGTATGCTTGACCTCCCAAAAAAGTCTCAAAATGTATTTTAGTAAGATCTTTCCTCCTCTTCGCTCATTCATTCTAAACACAAAGAAATTTTGTCTGAAATTGAAGTAGTAATGGATGTAGTTTGGATTAGAGTTTATCTTCAAACAGCTGGGACCTTAAAACAAGTACTACCATTGATTTCGACTTTAATAGCCATCATTTTCCCCAAACTTCCCCTGGGAAAGGATTTGAAAAGAATTGAGGTTTTCCACTTACATTAGATTGAGCTGTTCAATTCAGTTCTGTTTTTATGTCTTGAAGTTATCTTGGGGATTTCTTTTATACTATCCTGAAATGCTCACTTTAAAACAATGTGTGTATATATATATATATATATTCTTAGGTATACTACATTAATAAAGACTTATTAATATTCATCTTAAAGAAATCTCAAAGTGTAAAAAAAAAAAAAAAATCATTAGGTATACAAAGACTTTTCTGAAGTACCAGTTTGGTAAAAGTCAATTGCTATGGGCTTTAAATGTTGCATGCATGACTAACAAATACTCACAACCCCATAGCAGATATTGAGAAAGCTGAGCAAAAAGAACCTTCTGGAAATATAGGAACAGGAGGCAGCTAATATATTATTAGACAGCAAAATTTGTGATTCTAGTAATTTAAAATAATCAAAATCTAAGAAAATGTTAACATTTGCTTTGAAGATTTGAAAGTCAATCATCTGAGACTAAGTTTTAGAAAAGGACTTAAACGTTTAGGTGTTCTGTCTTATAATACTTGCATCTCTGTTTTTTGTTCTAAACAGTTTTTTCCTGTTCAATGAATCACTATAGTTCTCAAGTTGGGCCTCAAATGCCCATCGTAGACTTTTGTGGGGGAAACGCATATGTGTGTGTGTGTGTGTGTGTGTGTGTGTGTGCGCCTGTGCACATGTGCACACACGAGCACACACATACATAAAGGGGCAAAAAAATAGTCATTTCTATTATGAATGAACAAATTTATTACTTGAATATGTTAAATTGTGTTTGTGACATTGCCTTTTTACTTTTTTCTTTTCTAGGAATTCCTCAGTGCTGGATGATGAAATCCAAGCTTTGTCAGCAATTTTCTATAAAACCTTAAACAAGTAATTTGGTATGCTTACATTTTAGTTACCATACTTCTAAAAGGGAAAAAAACAATATTAACCTAAATCATATAGTTACTCAAAGAGATTATGCAAAGAAATTGCTTTCTACAAATGTGAAAAACACAAACTAAATTAGTACCCATTCAGAGAAATCCTGAGACTTTCAGATCATTTAATTCTCCAGGGCATCTAAGTCCTGACTTAGTCAACTGAGAGAAATAAGGTAACTTTAAAAATATTTCATTCCCAAAACGGAGCTTATATACTGGAGGCATGAGACCAAAAATCAAGCATATAAATCATTATTATTAAGAGTATGTTGCTGAGAGTGACACATGACAGATAAAACCATTGAATAAGTACCCATCCGTGGCATTTCTTTTTTATTTAAATTATATATATTCCCATTGTTGCCCTTGTTGTGTTTTGTTTGTTCTTTTTTTTTGTTTTTGTGTTTCGTTTTGGTTCGTTTTCTATATTTTCTATGAAACAGTCCCATTTGAACATTCAAATGTACTTGAAATCACTATTGGATTTATTTCAAAATTACTCCCTTATTTTCTGAAATTCCAACATGCACAAAAGACATTAAACCCATCACATGTTGAATTAAAGCAGCTTTTCTGCTATGCATTTCACAAGTCTCCACAGTGAAGACATTCCTACAAGTGCAACCAGGTCAAAAATCAAGAAAAATGTTATCTTTCTTTTAGATCGACAGCTTTACTATTATTCTGCTTCTACATCTCTCTGTTAAATGACAGTTTTCAATATGTTTAATCATATGTTCACATTTTCGTGAGATTTTCTGTTTTTCAATTTATTTGGTTGTGTTTTCTTTAAGGGACTATTCCCATAGCCAAACAGTAATTAAACTTCCAATACTTATATGAATACATAAGTCTGGGAATTATATCCCAAGGACTCTGGAGGAGTTCCCCAGTAGGATTTGATCTGTTATTAGGTTGTTAATGAAAAAGTAGTGCAACAAGATCAAGGAAGACTTAAAATATGTATGGTGAAATAAGTTCTTATTAAAAAAAAAAAAAGTCTACATCTTTCTAGTTTCTAATTTGTGTAGAATCGGTAGGATCCCAGAGCCTAGGAGAAAATCGCCACATGCTTTCTGAGAAAGGCTTAATTACAATTATTGCATTGTTTGTGGTTACTGTGCAGTTAACCTCTCCTGGATGTCGCCTTAGGCACAGAGAGGAAACTGACACAGCAAAGATTTTAATTTTTTTTTTCTTCCTTTCTTACCTAACATTTTTGCATTAATAACTTCATAGTAGAGGTGCTGTCACATTTTTTTGTTGTTGTTTTAGAGTAAAGAAAGGAGGTAATATTAAACATATTCAATAACCCCTACAATATAAAAATTAATGCTTAATCAGAATGATACCAAGCCACAGCAGCAACCGGTGAGAACGGGTCCAATCTGTAAACAATTCATGCAAGCCAGCTGTAGCATGGCATAGGTTCATAGCATCTAAGAAATTTCCAGAAAAACAAGAAGTTTCAGTTCTCTAGTTTCTATGTCATTGCCTGTAAGTACAGTCCTAGTCTCTGACTTTAAAGAGCTCAAATAAAATAAATAGGTAATAGATGAATAAATAGTCTTCAAAGCATCAAAGAGGTAACAGGACAACTAAGGGAAGGGACATTGCAGACCAACGAAAGAAAGCTGGTGTGGAATTTGCTTTTGTCCCCAAAGAAATAGTCCCTGGAAATTAGAATCTTTTTTGTCAACTTCACAAGGAGAAAGGGACAGAAAAAAAGCCTGGCATGTACAAAGTGGGAAACAGAACAGAAAATCCAGCTGAATCCTTAAGGAGAGAATGAACCCAGAAACGGTATATCCTATGTAAAATTACTTTCAAGATTTAATCTCCTATGCTGTTGAGGGAAATTTTAAACTTTTACGTTAGATTAAGGTAGTACTGGAAGTAATGGCCATAGTCTCCCAGCAGAAACAAATGCTAGTTCTTTCATGAGAAATGTGAACAACTAAATGTGGCACGTTGATATGTAAGAATTAGTAAACCAAAAAAAAAAAAAAACCCCGTCTAGCCCATTCGGACTCATAGCGACCCTATAGGACAGGGCAGAACTGCCCCATAGAGTTTGCGGGGAGCACCTGGTGGATTCGAACTGCAGACCTTTTGGCTAGCAGCCGTAGAGAATTAGTAGGTCCACATTATTAACAGCTTTGAAATAAATCACAATTACATGGCACTATAAATGCGTCCACTCAGTGTAGGAGCACAGTTAGGCGTTTAATTATACAGGAAAATGCAATCACTTCCCAAGTAGGAACCTAAGCCACAAAGCATGTTCCTACTTGAGCCATTGTGTTTCACAAACCCTGGGGCTTTTCTGCCCTTTCAGGGCTTTCCGGATTTTCCACAATTTTGCCCCAGTTTTTACCTTCCACCTCTCTCCATAATGCCTCACCTATCTGATCTTATCTGTCATATTATCCTCATTAAATTTCCTTTATAAACTTCTTCGGTGTCTTTCAGACTATTCTGTCCACTTAGGGTGCCTGCTCAACTTTGTTCAGTTAAATCTGCCAAGGAATGCCATTCAAAATTTGACGCCTACTCTGCAACACTTCTCTGCTTAAGAAACAACAGCAGTCAGCCAAATAGTCCTGCTTTCAAGCAATTCTTCAAAAGGCTACATTTAAACAAAAGTTGTTTCTTTGTTTAAGCCTCCAGCTCCAAAGCAGAACCTTAAAAATCCTCCTGTGACTGTAAAATCCAGTCATTCCCACATAAAAGCACCTGTTTGCTACTTTCTCGTGACACGTCAGGTATGGTGCCCATGGTCAGATAATTCCAAGGAATCAATGGATATTAGTAGTTTCATAGTCCCGAGAGAGCCTATGAGATTTTGGGGGAGGTGGCCCAAAAGGGAATGGAAAGAATTAGAAGACGATAATATGTAACATAGGCTCATCATTATGTTTCAAATCACCAGCAAAAGATTAAACTATTATCCAACATTTTTATAATTAATAAATAAAGTAAATCATCTTAGAAATGTTTCCCTTGAAAGAACTTTCATTTTGCAAAGTTTTGAACTTAAATTACTCAAAATATGCAATTTCCTTTCTCCAGAAAATCAACTGATGGCCTCTATACATTTATTGGCGGTAGGAGATATTGTAGCTTGATGCTGAAAACTTGATGTCCTCCAGGCACTCTACCTGATTTCAAATTCAGTCAGACAAACTGGGTACAAATTCTACCTTTTTTTTTTTTAATCTGCCATAATTCCTAGCACAGTTTTGGATTTGTAGTAAGCACCTAGTAAATATTTCTTGATTGACTGATTTAAATACTTTTATGTGCATAATAGTTGGGCAAAGTGAAATCATTTGCATTTCAATTAAAACTACTTAAAAACACCCAGCTTCTCCCCAACAACTCCATTTATTTGACTCCAGGTTGCAGCTAGTTAGAGATAATATGGCACTGTTTAAGTTTTGGCAGACTGTAATTTGTGGATTTTCATACAACCAAACTGCCTAATACATTTACATTGGTCCACATGCCAGGAAAATACATTCAAATTAAAGAATATTATTTGGTTAAATAAAATCAGAGGGATGGCTTTGGCTAATAATGACTTTTTGTAGCCAAAAGTTAGCTTAGGAGAATGGTTTTATTGATGCTATCATTTAAACTGAGCTTTGTTTATATCATAAATACTCAAGAAACAGTATTTGGCCCCCAGGGATATTCTCAGGTATAGCATTAGCCAAGTAAACATGTCATTAGTTGTGGTTATGTGTTCAACGTTTTTCAAAGTCATATGAAACAAAATCATTTCAGTTAAAAATAAATTTGAATTTGGATGTTCATGCAAATACCATTTTTAACACAAATTTTGAACTGAAAGTACATTCTGGGAATGCTTTCAGATGAGGTAGTCTATATATGTGTACTGAATTAAAATTTTTACAAAGTTCATTTCTACCCAATGCAATTAAAATTAGTGTCATTAGATAGCATTGGATAGATATTAGATCGTATTAGACATAGTTGAGATTCTAATCTTACCAAAATAGGACATTAGAAAGTAACACATTTAATGGTATTGAGTTGTACATTAAAAACAAACAAATCAAACCCATTGCCGTCAAGTCCATTCTGACCTTATAGAACAGAGGAGAACTGCCCCCATAGAGTTTCCAAGGCTGTAATCTTTACAGGAGCAGACTGCCACGTCTTTCTCTCTTAGCGTGGCTGGTGGGTTTGAACTGCTGAGCCAGGCATGAATTACTCAATGAGCTAGGTAAGCATGCACTTACAGAATCAAAAAAAAAAAAAGAAGGGTGACACCAGTTGTCCAAAGGAAAGATCCATAGATGCTGACATGGATTGAATTATGTCTCCCAAAAATGTGTCAACTTGGCTAGGTCGTGATTCCCAGTATTGTGTAATTGTCCACCATTTTGTCATCTGATGTGATTTTCCTATGTATTGTAAATCCTACCTCTATGATATTAATGAGGCAGGATTAGAGGCAGTTATGTTGATGAGGTGGGACTCGAACTACAAGATTAGGTTGTATTTTAAGCCAATCTCTTTTGAGATATAAAAGAAAGAAACAAGCAGAAAGACATGGGGATCTCATACCACCAAGAAAGAAACACTGGGAGCCTAATGTGTCCTTTGGACCTGGGATTCCTGAGCTGAGAAGCTCAGGACTGGAGGAAAATTGATGACAAGGACCTTCACCCAGAGAAGACAGAAAGGCTTCCCCTGGAGCTGGTGCTCTGAATTCAAACTCCTATCCTCTAGACTGTGAGAGAATAAATTCCTCTTTGTTAAAGTCATTCACTTTGTGGTATTTCTGTTAAAGCAGCACTAGATGACTAAGAAAGATGCTGAGCAGACAGGACACAAGGAAAAGGAAGTACCACAGTGGAAGGGAATTTGGTAGAGCACAAAATGAAATTGACATCAGCTTCAGTGCGTAAGAATGTGCCTGCCAGAAATAAAGTTCACACAGTGTCTTGAGGGTGCCCAAGCACAAGGTTATTTAAGCTATGAGGCCCCTATTACTTTAACACCTTCGTTGACATGTCTTCTAAGGAACCCTCCCGTGTAGTTAAAACTTCTTATCTTAGCAGGTCTCTTGGGAGTATACTATTTCTTTCTAATAAACAAGAGGTGGGCTAGGCTGTTGAGTCTAACTCTTGCTACTTTCACCCAATATGCAACAGGATCCAACATAAGCAGCTACTGGATGAGGATGGATTATATTAACAGATAACTGGTCTCTGATCCATTTTGAGAGAACCATCTTGTACATCCATGTCTGCTGATCCAGCCACTCCAGCCAGGAGGGACAGCAACATTCTTTGCCATGATACAAATGTATGCTCTTGCACATGTCCCGGTAAACAACCGATGGGAATTCCAGTCCCAGATGATGCACAAAAGCAAAGGAACTCAAATATGTTGATCATTGCAGTTAATTCACTCAAGTTACTTCTTGACCCCCAACAAGATGGATTGACACAGTGGCTGCAACAATGGGCTCAAACATAACAATGATTGTGAGGATGGCGCAGGACTAGGCGGTGTTTTATTCTGTTGTAAAAAGTGTCAGGCTATGAGTCAGAACCGACTCAACAGCACCTAACAACAACAAAACTGTTAAGCATTTTCATACAGAATCATCTCCTATATTTTGTAAACAATAATATTTATAAATCTAACTTTAAAATATGTTTGGTATACGCACAGACCCAGTCTAGCACACATTTCATATAATACTAACCAAACCCAAAAACCAAACCCATTGCCATCGAGTCAATTCTGACTCACAGCAGAGTAGAACTGCCCCATAGAGTTTCCAGGGAGTGGCTGGTAGATTCGAACTGCCAAACTTTTGGTTAGCAGTCAAGATTTTACCCACTGTGCCAACAGGCCTCCATATAATACTAACATGAGTAATGATTTAATATAATCTTAACATACGAAACATCCAAAACACACTGGAAATATTAATATTTATCTAACGTGAAAAGTTTTAACTTATGTATCAAGTGACTTTTTTATTGTTTGTTGTACAGGACACAGGGCTTGATATTACTATATATACAGTAATAAATGAGGTATTAGGGACATTGAGAGGATGCAAAATTCAATATTTATTTATTGTGCAAAACATGTTTCTGTTTTGCAGCAATAAATGTGTTTCTGAATTGATCTCCCAAGGAAGAAACAAAGGGTGTTTATCCAAACATTTCATCTACATTTGATCAGAATATTTATTTAGCCATGTATAAGGAAATTGAACAAGTCCTCGAGGAAAAAAATTCAATAAATATCTAAACCCACTGAGATAGTAAAAATTACATAAATGTATTTTATTTTCCATTTCCCTTCAGAATGATTTCTTTTAAGAAATTGATTAATATTGTTATGACTAGCAAAACAAACTTGCTTGTCGAGAAGTGGTGCTATTGTAACACCAGTTATGTACATGTTTCTGAATATGGAGTTGAAAAATTCCACAAAGAAATAAACCGTTTGTTTTATAAATTTTGTATATGATCACAATGATATTTGCCTTTTCATATCAGACCAGTTGGGTACAACTACACATTCAGTTCTCTCTTGTCAGCCACAAAAGAACAAGCCAGCAGCACTATAATCATATGAGTCGTGATGTATCTGGTCCTGTCCTGCAAAGTGAACCAAAATGCATCTTCAGATTGAGCATACCCTTGGATTTGTATCATGCTCTTTGTGAATTGCTCTTGCCCCCATCGGAAATCAGCTGTAGTCCAATTAATTGTGAAGGCTCTGCATCAAAGGACCGGAAATGACTGCGCAAGTTTTTAAGTATTATTTCAAGATGAAAAACACTGGAGATCTGTGAAGGGCCTACCAACAAACAGTGCATGACATATGAATGAAATTATTTCTGACTGCCGTGTCAGTACTATTTCTTTTGACTATCTCAGACCTTAAGAACAAAATTACATGTTTCAAATCAATTTTTTTACTTACTGATTTTCAAATATAAATTTTGTGTTAAAGTCCGAATTTTAATGTAAGTTTTGTTTTATACATTTTATTTCTTTTCAACTATTCAAATTTACTTGCTAGGGTACAACCAAATTTCAAAAGTGACATTTTATATTCAGGTAAAATGAAATGGTAGCATCTAAGTGGAATGCAAAAACAAAAGCTCACAGAAGATAAAAAGGAAAGGATTTGTGAATCTCTAAAGACAATTCCAATATTAACTTCTTTTTAAAACGTAATGAATCAGAAGAGACTTCTTCCATTGAACACTAGAGTTTAATGGGTTCAAATCGTATACTAGTACCACTAGTGCTGAAATTTCTAATAGCACTGCAGATATAACAGAATTTGATCCAAATTTCGCATCCATTCCTTGCTGTAGTTAAAAAAAAAAAAAAAGGAATGCTGTAGAAAGTGAAACTATTTTAGAATCTGAAGTTGTCACATCTATAGACCCCATAAATAACAGAAATACAGATCCTGCCCCGTGGAATAGTTTTTCTTCTAATGATATAAGTTATTGGATTGAAAGAGGGTCAAGTGATTGTCAGCATCAAGTGGACTATTTGAAAATTTCTGGATGGTAAACAAGGTCTTGTAGCCAGAAAATATTTCTAGGGTGCAAATCTAATGGTGAAAATTATAAGAGGGAGTATCTACTCTATTCTCCATTAGTTGGCTCTGTATATTGTTCTGTTTGCAAACTATTCAGTCCTAAATCATGTAATTCTTGATTTGCTATGAATTTAGCAATTAGCACAACTCGAATATGATTGATAAACATGAAAATAGTTCAATTCGCAGAGATTGTATGTTGTCATACTTAAACTGAGGACATGATTTTGGCTTAACTCATGAACAAGAAACACAAATTAGTGAAGAACATCAGTATCGGAAAGCCGTTTTGCAGTGCATCGTTGCTATCACTGAATATAGACTATCTTTTCAAGGAAGAAATGAAGTGTTTGAGTCCCTACAAAATGGAAATTTGGGGGTTTACTTGAACTTGTTGCTCAGTTTGATCCATTTTTAGCAGGTCACATCTCAAAATATGGTAACACAGGAAAGGGAAACCCATCATATATGGGCAAAACAACTTGTGAAGAATTAACAAACTTTATAAGTGACAAGTTCAATCAACTATTTTCAGTGAAATAAGTCTAGCTCGGTATTTCAGTTTGTTTGTAGATTCCACTCCTGATCTTTCTTACATAGATCAAGTAAGTATTGTTTTAAGATATGTATCTCCAACAGATGGATAACCTGTCCAGCAATTCATCACATTTACTAGCTTAAAAAGTCATACCAGTGAAGAAATTGCAAATAAAGTACTTTACAATTTATGTCAAGTTTGCAAAATTAATTTTTTTTTTTTAAGTTCTGAGACCAGTCCTTTGGAAATAATGCCAATATGTCAAGGCATTATAAAGGCATGCAAAAGAAAATCTTAGAATGTAATGAATATGCCATATTCATACCAAGTGGTGCACATTCACTTAATCTTGTAGAACGTAGCACAGTAGCTTGTTGTCCAGAACCAGTTGAACTTTTCCTACTGTTCAGTTACTCTACACATTTTTTGCTGCCACTACTTACTAATGATTGGTACTTACAACATATTTAGGCTAAGATCAAGTGTTAAAATGTCTTTCTAATACACATTGGGAAGCACATGCTATGGCAACAAGTACAACCCTGGAATCGTATACTCAGATTCTAATTGCCTTAGAAAATATTGCTGAAGACTGGACACAAAAACGAGATATCAAGAGAGAAGCTGAAAACATCACCAACAAAATGCAAACACTAGAGTTTGTATTTATGTTGGTTATGGGGAATTTTTTTTTTTTACGGGGAATAATATATTGCAGCATTTTCATTGGACAAATCAAGTTCTCAAAGATTCAGAAGTAAATTTAAAGACATACACAGATCTCTACCAGTCATTGACAGGGTATTTACATAATTTAAGAGAAGATTTTTGAAAAATTTCAAAATAAATACTGCCAAATACTAATTGTCAAGCAATTCACTATTACAGGAACATCAGAAAAAAACAATAATGGAAGCATGCCGGAAGTATTGAGTGCCAGAGATCAATTCCATGTAACCACATACTACACCATCATTGACGCACTTGAATCTTGCATGAAAAGAAGGGTGAAAGTGAATAAGGCTTTTGTAATTATTTGCCATCTTAAACAATTTGGAAATGCCTGATGAAGAATGCATGAAGACATCCAAAAAATTAGTGTAGGCTTATCCTGATGACTTAAATATAAGCTTTTATGAAAAAGAGCATCAATTTCATTCTTACACGAGCACAAAGTTTACAGATTCAGGAAAGACAAATTGACTCGTGTAGGTATGTATGGTTTAATAATAGATAAAATACAGTGTGTATTTCTCAATGTTGAAATTGCTTTATGCATATTCCTAACTTAATACCACAAACTTCATAACAGAATGCTCATTTTCATCCCTAAAGAGACTCAGAATCTCTCAGGATGCAACAATGATTCAAGAAAGATTCGATTCATTATCTTCTTTATGTATGGAACTATATATTGTTCAGCAGCTTAATTGCGATGAAATCACTGAAGAATTTGTAAGAGCAAAGAATAGAAATGTTTTTAATTTTAATATTAGAGGTGAAAGATCTATCTAAAAATAAAATGTAGCAATTTGTTGTAATATTTGTTTTCTGATCATTAAATTTTCTTTTATGTTTTTTCATTCATTCATTTATAATTATAATTATAGCACTTATTATAAAATAGGTATCAAAATTGAAGTATGAGCCATTTAAAGCAAAATTAGTGAAAGTCAATTTTTTGTTGTGGGAGATCAACGGAATTTTACATTGATTGTTGAAACGACTAAGTTCACTGACTCATTTTCTTGGTTTTAGAATATGTGAAATATTCTTTTTGTAGAAAATGTGGTATATGGTAAAGATCTTAGTACCCCACATCCACTGAAAATGTTATAATCCAGTTCACCTCATTCCACTAAAATGCTATATGCCACTTTTGTGTTCAATTGCTAATATTATAGTCATGTTTAAAAAGAAGTTACATCAAGTATAGCTAATACACACGTATATACATCTAACGCATGTATCTCGTTCGAATACATGAGTAAACAGAGTAGGATGTATCACAGATTATCAATACTTAGGACCCTCACATGCCTTAATCTGGCTGTGCACCGCCCCTTTGGTTAGCAGCCGAATGCTTAACCACTGCACCATCATAAAACCACAGGTGTATCATTTTTTTTTTAAACAGGCTAGATGTAGTTATTATAGTGAAATCCATATAAATTATCTCTCAAAATCTGTTTTCAATTGTGTCAAGCAATACTATATCATCAAATCATATAAATTGAAAAGATGACATAGAAGGATAGACAGATTGATAGATTAGATAAAGATAGTTAATAGATTGATAGAGGCATAGACATAGACATACTTTAATCATTAATGTAATTATTATTTTTATGATGCACTTTCTCATGTCCTCTTTTCCCCTCACCATGCATCTGAACACACTATAAGACAATAATCAAGTGTATAAATATAGGTTTTGATTATGTTAATTTTTGAGGAGAAAATACCCCCAGGGAATCTACATTTGTTTTTTTTTTAAAAGAGAAAAGGCAAAGAGTAGAAAGAAAATTGACAGAGAAATCAGAAAGATGTGAAAAGGACTAGAACCTGTTTTTGATAAGCTGAAATGGATTATTCAAAAGTTACTATTTCATCCAATATCTGTTCTATTCTTCTTACCTAATTTTGTTTAAGGCAAAAATATTCCCAGTTCAAAAACAACAACAGCAATAACTAAATTTCACAGCCTTCCTTGCAGCTAGGAATAGCCAAATTCTGATCAATGAGATGTCAATAGAGCATGTATTAGTTTCCTAGAGCTGCTGTAACAAACTAAAATAAAGTGGGTAGCTTAAAATAAGAGAAATTTATTCTCTCACAGTTTTGGAAACTAGAAGTCTGAAGTCAAGGTGTCAGCTGAGCCATGCTCCCCTGAAATCTCTAGGGAAGATTTCATCTTCCAGCATCTGGTGATCCCAGGCATTCCTTCGCTTGTGGAAACGTAACTCCAATTTCTACCTCCATCTTTACATGGCTGACTTCCCAGTGTTTAGGTCTGACTCTTCGTCTTTCCTCCTGTTTTTATAAGGACACCAGACCCAGACTAGACCCGTGGCTACTGAGTTGATTCTGACTCATAGTGACCCTATAGGACAGAGTAGGACTGCCCCACAGGGTTTCCAAGGAGCAGCTGGTAGATTTGAACTGCCAACCTCTTGGTTAGCAATCGTAGCTCTTAACCACTACACCACCTACACTACTCCAATATGACCTCATGTTAACTTAACTAATTACATCTGCAAAGACCCTATTTCCAAATAAATTCACATTCACAGGTACCAGAGGTTAGGACTTACACATATTTTTGTTGTTGTTAGGTGCTATTGAGTTGATTTTCAACTCATACCAACCCGGAGTGACAGAGCAGAAATGCCCCATAGGGTTTTCTAGGCTATAATCTTTATGGGAGCAGATGACTAGGTCTTCTCTCCCACAGAGCCACTGAGTGGGTTCAAACCACCAAGCTTTCAGTGAGCAGGTGAGTGCTTAACTGTTGTACCACTAAATCTCCTTACATGTCTTTTTTTGGGAGGGGGCAACAACTCAACCTATAACAGAGGAGATGCATAAGCAGGGAGGCATTTCTGGAAAGACAAGGCAAATGAACAGATTCAAAGTGTGCCTTTGGCCCTTTGACCTTATTTTTCCTGCCTAGGATGTGGGTGTGATGCTGGAGGCGTAACAGTCATCTTGTCACCACGAATTGATTTAGCTTAAGGATGAAAGCCATATGATAAGGCTAGCTAATGCCTATTGAAAAGCCAATAAACACTTTAAAAAAAAAAAAAGGATTTTGTGAGGAAAAAAGGAGACACCAATCAAGGAAGTTACCTGAGGACTCTGTGCCCCACCCCACCCTGACCAATAAGACATAATCAGTTCACAGAGACTTCTGCGAATCAGAGACTAAGACCAAAATACATTCTGGACAGTCAAGAGGCTGAATGGGATGTAATATGATCTGAGATTACAGAAGAGTCAAGAAAAAATCACTCAAATTACTTGTTTTCTCTGAAATTGAAATTTTTTTTGAATAGATTGTGATTTGGTTGTAGAAAACATACTTCACTCTCGATTGTTTAAGTAGAAAGGGCTTTATTACAACATCCTGATGGTTTATTGAATTGTTGGGAAGGCTGAAGAAACAGAATTTAATTTGTGAAGTGACTTCTGAACTATGTCACAGATTTGGTCCACTTAGAGAGCCACTGTCTCATTCATGATCAGGAAGCCTACAGACCCAGAACCACATTGCCACTGCCATAATCAGTAAGATTCCGCACCAGGAAGCTGTTGCCACAGCTGCCAGCTATAGAACCAAGCTACTCCTAACACAGCCACTACCAAGATGCGTGATCCTCACCATGTCAGTAGAGGAAGGCGCAGACAGGAATTGAAGCTGAAATGGACATCAAGTGCCAATCCACCATATCCACCAGGGCTGAGACTAGAGTGAAGTGAATGAGGCATCAAGAGCTCAAACGCTGAGGCAGCACTCACTTTTAGGGTCATGCATCTCCTTAATTTTTGTACCATAGGTACCTCTGTCTCCTCAGCCTAGTCCTGGCCCTGGTGTCCACCACGCTAATGGAACAAGAGGGACTGGTTTTACAGTACGTGCAAAATAGAACTAGGAAGTAAAATTAGAGATGGATAAAACAGTCCAAATATTGTGTGTGGGGCACGAGTTTCAATAATTTTGTGATTGTTAAATGTGTTTTTAAGGGAAATGTTTTGACCCCTTTAATCAGAGTTTAGGCAGCTCAGGCTATGTAGAGCAGCTACTGATGACCCAGATCACACCCTTTCAGCCCAACTCTGATTTCAGTTGTAGCTGTGGTGGATAGTTCTGAGTGATCTCAGACTCACCTGGAATTGAAAGCTTGCTACCTGAAGTATGCACTGACCCTCTACCTGCCCCAGGACCTTCTCAAAAGCTTCAGGAGACCATTTGTATCCTATACAAGTGCAGCCTTCAGAGAGTTAATGGCTGCAGGGATAATCTGCTACCAATGGGAGGATGGATCCAGTGACTAAATGTTCCATTCCAGAGCTTCTCAAACTATCTGTGGTGGAAACTAGCTTTCTCTCTTTTTTCCTTTTTACATTTTTATTCAGGGGGAACCAACATTTTCAGTTCTGTAAAATCACATACTTAAATATTACAGCAATGTCAAATTGCTAGAAAAGATTCTAAAAAGTGTTCTCTGACTTTCTGAATTTATTTTGGTGTGGACTGGTAACAAACATTGGGGGGACAGACACTCATCTGCAGACTGTACTTTGAGTAGCACTGCTCTTGCCTTGGTCCTTCAGGACAGCAATTCTGGAAGCCATTCTATACACTTCTCAGTAGCTATTGGGTGAATCAAATCCTGGTTCCCATGGCAGTGACCTTAATAATCCACTCTTTTCTTGTTTTTTTTTAATGGGACACTTCACAAATTTGTGTGTCATCCTTGCACACGGGGCCATGCTAATCTTCTCTGTAGCATTCCAATGTTAGTATACGCGCTGCCGAAGCAGCACAATGATCCACTCTTATGTTGACTTTGCCTCCTTCCCTGACTCACTCTTCCCATCCTCTCACTCCTGCTTCCTGTATCACCCCCAAAATAAACAAGCTGCACCCAAACCCTTGTCTCAGGTTCCACTCCTGGAAACTCAAAGTAAAACACTAGGATGTCTACAGTTCTGGGATTAGGAGACTGGATGGAGAAAAACTGTAATATATGGGACAGTACATCCATACAGAAAAAAGAAGCTAAATTACAAATAGACCAGTCTCAAATAACAGGAAAAGGGATTCTCATCACATCTATCACTCCTAAAATGAAATTAATATATTATAGATCCTTCCTGACATTTCTCAACTGTCATGAAAATAGGGAAAGATATATATATCTTTTTCACTTTTTTAATTGTTCTCTTATTATATGGAACATTATTGATGAAATCTGTTGGAAATGTTTACTCAAGGAAAACGAAAGATCTTATTAAAATCTATGGATCCTGTAATTACCTTAAGCTATTAAACCTCTGTTTGACTTAGTTTTCTCATCTATAAAAATGGGTTTAATTTTAGAATATACCTTATAGACATCTTGCAAGGATTAAAATAAAATCCAATTAAAGCATTTGGTAAATTGCCCAAAGTGAAGCAAGTATTATTAAAATAATTACCATTTTATCTCTCATTACTTCCCTTTCCCTCACTGCATACCAGTTATACTGGCCTTCTTCCTGTTCCTCAATGCACCAAGTCCTTTCCTGACCCTGAACTTTAACATATGCCTGAAATATTCTCTACCTTTAAACACCCCACATGCCTATTAGTTCTAAGTCCAAATCACTTATTTTTTGCATCCTCAAGGAAGCATATTTGACAGCTTAATCTACATCAGCCCTTAATAGTCTCTAATTCTTCTCTACACTTTTTCCTATAACATTTATTGCCATTTAAAAACTACTTTATCGTGTTTTCCTGATTGTCGTTCTGTTCTCCATCACTTAATTGCAGGGAAGGACATTGTCTAGCGCATTCTTATGGCTAATACAATGTCTGGCACATGATAGGTATATGGAAATATTCACTCCATAGGCAGACATTAACATGGGACTCTCTGTTTATTTGAGACTGTGTAATGCCAAGAACAAAATAATACACTGCACATAAGCCCACCTTTCAAAGTGAATTGCTGGACTGGCAAAACAAGACTTGCAAAGGTAGTGAACAAAGGGCAATTTTGTGACCTTTGCCCAAGAGCCATACTAAGAGCTGGAAAAATAATAACAATAATAATGGAATAGAACAGGGCATAGAAAAGACTTCTTCCCTCTCATCTTTAGTCTATGAAAGGAGCTTCAAGAACACTCCTTGGAATGATGGATATGTGTTCCCTAGAGTTTGGGGCAGAGGGGAGTTTTGTCTGAAACGCACCAGAGAAATCTAATTACAAGAGGCTGTGGCTATCCAACTGGCCTGTATTGGGCATGAGGATGAAGGATGGTTTCTTGTAGGCTGGAGGAAGGCCTGCAAATGAGACACAGACTGGAATCCTGTTGCATCCTTTGTAAGAGGACCCCCTGGAATGGTGATGTGAACCTAACAAAAGGGGTAGACCCCTGGACAAGTAGGGCAAGGTGCCAAACAGGAGACGAAGAAACCATATTACAGGAAGTCTGGGTAAATGTTCCTGGGGCGTGGTATCTGCAGAAGCCATGAAAATGTTCCAAAAGAGAGTAATTCCAGTGGGATCTTTCCTATCTCCTGTATTTCCTTCTTGTCCCTAACCAGAAAAACCAAACCACTGCTGTCAAGTCGATTCTGACTCATAGCAACCCTTTAAGACAGAGTAGAACTTGCCCCATAGGGTTTCCAAGGATGTAAATCTTTACAGAAGCAGACTGCCACACCTTTCTCCCACGGGAGCTGTTGGTGGCTTCGAACTGCTGATGGGTTAGCCACAGAGCGTTTTAACTGCTGCGCCACCGGGGCTTCTTCACTTAACCAACCTGTAATCCAGGAAGAAACAGAGGCAGAGTAGTGGTGAGAAGACAGAAGGGGAAAAGCTAAAAAGGGAACCCCTCCTTTGCCCACTAGCAGGTTCTAGCCTGAAGCAGTCCCAACTGAGGAAACATTCATTTCTGACTCAGTTTAAAGTTCTGCTTTTACACGATCATTATGAAATGAGGCCTATTTGTGACTAAAAATGTCAAGAGGATTTTTATTATGTGAAAGTGACTAAAAAAGTCACAGATCCTTTCCAAAATATCCACCCAAGATATGAAAAAGAGTGAATCCGATAGACAGTTTAACCAGACAGTCCTGGCCGGGGTGAGGGGTGGGGGGGTGGTGAACAGGGAGAGACAGAGAAAATTGTTTATTCTATAGAGTTTTCCATAAAGTGCACTCTACAGAGATGCATTCTTTCAATATAATGGTTACTTCTGATTGAATGAAAGAATGAGCACAAACAGCCCTATTATCAATGTTCATTTTATTCATGAAGAGGTATGGCGTTGAATTTTAAATGACAATCAGCCTTTCCTTTGAGCCTTAAAATTATGTGTAAAAATTAACTAAATTATTTTCCTTGTGTTATGAAATACAATAAGCTGCTCTATTTACTCCATTAATGACATTGAAAATTTGCAAGGCATTAAAAATGTATACTTGTAAGCAGCACTAATAACTTGACTACCTACTTTTTATCCAGTTTATTATCTATGACATACTAGATCTATGACATAGATCTAGAAAACTGTTCCAGCCTTCATTAAAGTTTTAAACTGTTATGAAATAGCAATACCCACCACATGGTTTAAATATTTTATGTAACATCTTTAATCACCTCTTTCTAATTTACAGTATAGATTGTAAAATCATCACAGATATGCATTAATAATTAATATGTAATATTATCATCTTATAAATATATGTCATAGGTGATATGTAAATCCTTTGCTTGCAAGATGAATAATAGAGTTTTCTTTTATGACTTTTAAGCACATTATAATTTTATTGCAAACTTGTGTTTCATACTCACTTTTCCTGGCCAGATTATTGTTACCTCTCAAAAATTTAAGATTATGGTAATCACTCTTTGAGGAGCCCTGGTAGCACAATGCCAGTGGTTAAGAGCTTGGCTGCTAACCCAAAGGTTGGAGGTTCAAACCCACTAACTACTCCACCAGAGAAAGATGTAGCACCCTTTGGGTTATCCAGATAACTTATTTGTAGTATTCGTTAGAACTATTCACAAATGTCTTTGGGTGGAGCAAATGGTTAAGCACTCAATTACTAGCCAAAAGGTTGGTGGTTTAAACTCACCCAGAGGCACCTCAGAAGACAGGCCTGGTAATCTGCTTCTGAAAGAACACAGCCTTGAAAATCCTACGGAGCACAGTTCTACCCTAACACACACAGGGTCGCCATGAGTCGTAATAGAATCCACAGCAACTAACCACAACAACAACAACAACAATTCACAAATATTCATGCTTTTCTTCCAGACACATGGCATGATTTCATTTCCCTCTTCCCTTTGAGGATAAACATGGTCCTGTGACTTGCTCTGGTCAAAGAAATATGAGCGGAGTTGATGTGTCACTTCCAGTTGGGAGCTTAGAGCCCCAGTGTACTTCCTCTGATCTTAGAAGCCAGTGTCAAGATGCATCCTCTGTCACCCTGGGACGCTAAGCTTAGCACTCACACCCAACCACATTAATCATGTCACAGGAACAAGAAATAAATTCTCTCGTGCTCAGACACTTCAATTTGGGAATTGTCTATTACTACAGCATAGTCTAGTACAGGAGGTGGCAAGCTTTTTCTGTAAAGGGCCAGATAATAAGTAGTTCAGACTTTTCAGGCCATAAGGTCTCTGTTGAAACTGTTCAACTCTGCCACTATATTGTGAAAGCAGCCATACTCAATACGTAAATGACAATACATAAATGGTTGTGTTTTAATAAAACTTTATTTACTAAAAGAGTTGGCGAGTCAGATTTTGTCTGCTGGGCTGTGGTTTGCAGATCCCTGGTCTAGCCTATTCTGACTGATATAGTTTTATGATGGAGTCACAAGAAATACCTGGGTGTGAACTTCAAATCATTTTTTTTGATTGGTTACTCAGATGTTTTATATCATGATGATTTATATACATAAGGCCCAAAGAAGTTTTGAGATTCTACCTTGGTGTTTTATATATAAGGTTGAAAGAAGTTTTGAGATTCTTTGTGGTTTTCATTTTTCATATATTTCCTAAATAGTATTAAACAAATGAACCTGTTGCTGCCAAGTCAGTTCTGACTCATAGCGACCCTATCGGACAGCGTAGAACTGCCGCATAGAGTTTCCAAGGAGTGCCTGGTAGATTCGAACTGCCAACCTTTTGGTTAACAGCCATAGCTCTCAACCACTATGCCACCAGTGTTTAAATTAAATACAAATTAAACACGTTTCTCTACACCTGAAATATTCAAATATTTCTCCTTATTCTTGGGTTGAATTAAGTATCTTGGCAAGGCTTAGGCAGTGTTTTATATTTAAATTAGTCAATTATAGGAAAATGAACTATTGGGATTCTGTCAGTAGTCTCTTTGTGTTGTTGGGTGCAATCACGTAGATTCTGACTCACAACAAGCCCATGTGACAGAGTAGAACGACTCCATAGGGTTTACTCGGCAGTAATCTTAATTTTTCCATGGAGACGCTAAGTGAGTTGGAACCACCAATCTTTTGGTTAGCAGCCGAGCACGTTCATTATAGTTGAATAGAAATATAAATGTCAATTTGTTTAAACAGAATTAAAAAAAAAGGGGGGGTCCCCAATCCAAAATGAAGTCTTTTCCATAAACTTAATGGCTTTATATAGGTGGGAATCTGGCTAGCAATGTCAATGATAGGTACAT
The DNA here is from genome assembly GCF_030014295.1 of Loxodonta africana. Taxonomy (NCBI): domain Eukaryota; kingdom Metazoa; phylum Chordata; class Mammalia; order Proboscidea; family Elephantidae; genus Loxodonta; species Loxodonta africana. Next base: position 65,441,324 of record NC_087355.1, read on the forward strand.
CTCATTTACTTAAGCATCCTACCATATAGCTTGTGAACTAAGCTGTGGCCTTCAAAGAGAGAATATTTATTCTGCACACATAGGTTTCTTTATACAACCAGTTGCCACCAACTCAATTCTGACTCATGCTAACCCCACGTTTGTCAGAGTGGAACTATGCTCGATAGGGTTTTCAGTGACTGATTTTTTGGAAGTAGATCATCAGACCTTTCTTTTGAGGCACCTCTGGGTGGACTCAAACCTCCAACCTTTCAGTTAGTAACCAAGCATTTTAACCGTTTGCACCCTCAGGACATATATAGGTTGCCAAACTGAAAGTTGAGGGTCATGTCATGTTGGACATCCCTTCAGACCTGGCCTATGGTACATATTAACACATTACCACATAAACATACACTCACACATATTCACACTTATGTACGTTCACACACAAACACAGGTACCTATAGTAAAAATGGTTAGAAAGGAAAATACTTGAGAAAGTATAATTCCCCTCCACGGAAACTATAATCTGTAAGAGAGCTCAGTCAATAAATAAAATCTAGATCTCTCTTATTCCTTGTGACTTAATGTTGATTTTTATCTTAAAGCTTAGTCATATTCCTCATTCCTTTTTTGAGTGGCTTCTGTGCCAACATTTACAATAAATGAAGTTAAAATGTATGTGCAGTGCTCCAGTACAGTGTAATAAGTACAGATTTCAGTGAGCATACTACTTTTCAGCTGTTAGCTATTAGATTGGTAAAGAAGTCATTATGTTTCATTCCACACAATTCAGTGAATGGATTTTTGACAAGGCAAATTGTTATAATTCCTCTGGATCCATTACTTTTTTTTCATGTGAAAGCCTTTCTGCCTTGGGATCATTAACATAGTAGATTCTTTGGCTAAAAGTATTATGAATCAATCGGCTTGTCTGCAAAAATATCCATTTAATTTTTTTTTTCTATTCATATATGATTTTAAAATATAGATTAAGTTATGGACTAAATGCTTTCCAAAGTTCTTAATTTTTATTCTGCTAGCTGTGAGCGGAGGTTAACAATAGCAATTTAAAGCTTTGAACTTTCCTTCTCGTGCGCATGCATGTACGTGTGTGTGTATCCTGTAAGCCAATGTTAGATATGTATTTGCTCTGATTTCTAGATTCACCCTGAAAGAAATATATAGAATTTGGTATTAAACCCCTAAACATCGTGGGTTTTAATAGAAACACTGCCCAGCCTTTCATATACTGCTCCAGATAATTAAAGATTTAAAAATTCCTGGTTTGGTTTTCACCATGTAGCTACGTTTATTCCACTCATTAGCAGAACATCGTATAACATAGTCCAAATTAACATAATGCAAAGAATGTCATCCCAGCAGGAACCCTGGAACACGAAATGGATTTCTGTCCCTGGAATTTTTGTTACAGCTCATTTGGGTGCTTTCAATATGCTATAGTAGTTACATTTACGTGCCAGTTCTCTGGCTTAATCTTACGGTTTTTCTACATAACAACAGGGTAGAAACCTTACAAATAGCTCTGTGCGTGGATGACTTGTTGTGGTGTTTTCTTTTGATACTGTTCCCCTAAGGGCTTGATTTGTAATTAAAATAAACTTAAATGAAAGTCTTAAACTTTTCCCCATCTTTTTAAAGTTTTTAGAAAAATCCCTTTGTTTTTGAAGAGTTGAAAAATCCTCATTACTCGAACTTAGATAAATATTTTCATTATAAAAGCTATTAATTCTTTTAAAACATAACATTGTAGATGGAAAATAAAATGTTATGAAAAACTGTGAGAATTGGATTTAATTTTGAACTATAACTTCAATTCCAGGCAGTACCTATTGACTTCCTGCTATAAAAATGAAGAATTTATTTCCCATACACTTCCTTTTGTTTTTCACCCTAAAACTTCCTAATTATTATAAATTATACTATTATGTGTATTATAAGCATACACATATTATAGTATATAAATGAAGGCATATAACACAGCTTCACTTCAGTAGGAAACCCTGGTGGCATAGTGGTTAAGAGCTACAGCTACTAACCGAAAGGTTGGCAGTTCGAATCCACCAGGCGCTCCTTGGAAACCCTATGGGGCAGTTCTACTTTGTCCTATAGGGTCACTATGAGTTGGAACTGACTCGACAGCAACAGGTTTTCACTTCAGTAACCACAATTCCCATAGATCTTTGTTTTAGTTAATACTTAAAGGGACTCCATAATCTCTATTAGTTTAATTTTCATGGCTTTTCCTTTCCTGGATTCTTCATTTTGATTCATTTGGTTGACAGAATATTGTTGACAAGCAATTCTTTTTAAGAAAGACAAATGGATGCTTTCTAATCTTTCCACACTTAAAAATATTTGCTTCTTATCCTTTATGTCTGAGGTGCAACAAATAAGAAAATTCATGGGTGAAACTTTTTTCCCTCTAAAAAATGCACGTATGTTGCTCTGCTATCTTCAGCATTGTGGACTGTTGTGCAGTTGTGATAATTCTAAGTTTCTCTTAACAACCAGAATGTTCCTTAGCAGCAAGGACAGAGAGACTTTGGCTGACTTATTTTAGACATCATCAGAAAAGACCAGTTGCTAGAAAAGGGCATCACATTTGGTAGGGAGTCAGCAAAAACAAGGGAAACCCTCAATGAAGTGGATTGACACAATAGCTACAGCAATAGGCTCAAACATACTAAAGATCATGACGATGGCACAGGACTAGGCAACATTTCATTCTGATATACATAAGGTCACCATGAGTCAGAGCAGACTCCATGACGCCAGCAACAACAACAAAGTTCTTTTTATTGACTTGTTGTGTTGTGTTTTGTTTTTCCCTATTTGGATGCCATATGATTCCTTCTTCATTATTAAAGCTAAGTTATTTTGCCACAACATTTTCTGGCTCCCTTTTGAGCTGAAGATTTAAGTATTCTTCCATTTCAGAAAGGAATATGTCCTTGAGGAAAAGTTTCATTTTTATCTCTTCTATTTGTTCCATTGTCTTATTTATCGATTATATCTTCTGTATCTATTCTCAATTTTTTTAATATCTTTCTAAATTTTAGTATTGTTTCATATGATTTCTTTGTTCGATCTTCACTTGCGTTTAATTTGTTTTACTCCATCAAAGATAATTTTCATTCTGTATTGTTTTATGTTCTTTTCTATTCCCTTCCTGAATTTTTCCATCTCTCTCTCTCTTTTTTTTTAATCTTCCTTCATTGTATTGTTTTCATCTTTCAGCCCTTGTATCTCTTTGACTCTTAATCTGAGGCAGATCACATTGTCTACAATTTCTTTACGAACATGGGCTACTTTTTGTAAGAATCCTTTTTCTGTTTCCTTGGGCAAGTACTCTTATAAGGAATATGTTTATTCCTTAGGTGTTTTTCTACATTTTTCTTTCTGTTCTTCCCTTGCTTTAAACTTTTGTTGTTTTGCAGTATATCAGGTAGTTCCCAAGGAGCCCTGGTGGTACAGTGGTTGAGGGCTGGGCTGCTAACCAAGGTAGACAGGTTGAACCCACCAGCCATTCCGCCAGAGAAAGGTGTGTCAGTGTGCTTCTGTAAAGATTAAAAGAGAAAAATTTTTTTTTTTTTTTTTTTTTAAGATTACAGCCTTGGAAACCAAACGAGGCAATTCTACTCTGTCCTACAGGGTCACTATAAGTCAGAGTAGACTCAGTGGTAATGGGCTTGGGTTTTAGATATTTTCCAGTAGGGACCACTCTAGGCATTTCAAACCGAAAGGATTCTAATACAAATGTACTGAAAGGACAGGGAAGCAAAGGGTGATGACAATGCTACATAGAGATCACTAACTACTCGAAGCTACTACTATCTCTAGGACTGGAGAAACAAACAAGAGGAAGTAGTGATACCCACCACACATAAGTGTTCTCAGCACAGAGAGAGCTGGAATGATACTTCTGCCATAGCTGCAATCGGAGCTCCCACTTCTGCCATCAGTGCTGCTGGAGTCTGTAGTCACTGCAGTTGCCTTCACGCTATTTTTGCAAACACTTTTATTGCAGGAGCCCCCAGTCACCTGCCAAATACCACTTGTCAGAACAAGAAGTAAGGGAGGGGGGTGGGGAGAAATGACTTCTCCTTTCTTCTTGCCTTTTCATTTCCTCTGTACTTCCTATTGGAAGGTACTAACTAGAACCCAACTGACAAGCTGTTGTTTTTGTTAAATTCCATCATGTCAATATTCAACTCACAGCAACCCCATACGACGGAGTAGGGGTCCCCGAAGGGTTTTCTAGGCTGTAATCTTCATGAGAGGAGATTGTCAGGTCTTTCTCCTGCAAGGCCTTAGGTGGGTTCTAACTGTCAATCTTTCAGTTAGCAGCCAAGTGCTTATGTAGTTTTCGGATTTACCATACTTGGAAATACAAGGAAGGGTATAGAAGGATGGTTTAAATGCAAAGGACAAAAACAAGGATGCACAGTGTTCATAAATAATTCTGGTGCTTATTTCATTCTAACTAGTGCATATCTTTGAAAGAAACATAAATGGTGGTGAACCAAGAGAATATAAGCTAGTGCACACTGCAGTTCCGATCCCAGATTTCAGAATTTTTCCTTTTGAAATTTTTCTCACCAAAACTGCTGTTTCTTTTTTTCATATGTCTTCCCAAAGGGGTTAGTGCAAATCTGAGAATATTAATAATTAAGAAAGATATTTTTAAATTGTGTAAACATAATTTTCATATTTTTATCTTCCCTATCTTAAGAGTATTGCATATCTACTGCATTTTTATGCAAATAACACATGCCTACCATGTTCGTTTGCCAACCATGCCCTACCCCGCCGTGAGTTATTTCTGTAAGTGTGCTATACCAATTATTTTTACAGCAACATGTAAAAAAATTGGTGTAGCAGCACTTACGAAAATACTTTGTGGGGGGTGGGTGCAGTTGGCAAACAAACATACAAGGCTTACATTATTCACATAAAAATATGGTATTATGTTCATAACTCTTGAAAAGATACACGTTCACTGCTCAGACTCCAGGACTCCTTCTCTCCATTTCCAGCGCCCAATTCCTTTCTGGGACATAGGTTCATTTTGGTAGTTTTTCACACATATGCAGAGAGAAAAGAAAAGGTACCAGGTCTCTATGGGCAATTTGCAAACAAATAACTACTGTAAATGAGTAACAGTTTTTGAACCACAATTCTCCTCTAGGTAAAATGGGTGTATTTTAATCAAATTATGACACAAAGCCACAATTTTTAATGGTTTATTACTATATTTATGTTGTTGTATGCCATTGAGTCAATTCTGACTCATAGTGGCCCTATAGGACAGACTGGAACTGCCCCATATGGTTTCCTAGGCTGTAATCCTTACAGGAGCAAATCTCCAGGTCTTTTTTCCCATAGAATCACTGGTGGGTTTGAGCCACCAACCTTTTGGTTAGCAGCTGAGCATTTAACTATTGTGTTACCAGGGCTCCTACATTTATGTTACGCAGATATTTTTTATCTCTGTTGTGCTGTATTCTTTATTTCTTGTCCTTTCGTGAGTCTTTGTATAGACGGAGAAAAAGAAATATCAAAAACCTAATTGAATCCTTAACAAGAAATAGGCATATATTCCCAAAACCCATTGCCATCAAGTCAATTCCAACTCATAGCAACCCTATAGGACAGAGCAGAACTGTCCCATATGCTTTCCAAGGAGGAGCTAGGTGGTGGATTCGACCTGCTGACCTTTTGGTTCGCAGCCGAGCTCTTAACCACTGTGCCACCAGAGCCCCAGGAATATACTACTTGGGAAATTTTTCTTTGACCAATCTAAATTTTATTTGATATTTAAAGATTTTCACACTAAAGATATTAAATATTTTAATCCCTCATCACCACACATTCTTATATGTCCTGGATCCTCACCTGATAATATTCATAGTTACCACCATAGCACCCATTACCAGGACATCAATAATGAGACAACCTTCCAAAATCTTCATCGCCTCACTGCCCAAGATTTTCTTGTCACCACTTGGTCACTTACACTATCCTACTATTACAATTACTTTTTCTGGTACAATATTACTACTGATGTTACTATGAGTACTACTACTATTATACAAGTACTACTACTAATAGTACTGCTGCTACAAGTACTGCTTCTACAGGTAGTAAAACACATTGCCTTTGAATCAAATTCTGACTGATAATGACCTTACAGGACAGAGTTGAACCACCCCATAGCGTTTCCAAGGCTGTAAGTCTCTATGGAAGCAGTCTGCTACATCTATCTCCTGAGGAGTGGTGGGTGGGTTCTAATAGCCAAACTTTTGGTTAAGAGTGGAGTCCTTAACGACTGTGCCACCACCGTTCTCTACAAGTAGTAGTAGTAGTAGCAGAGAATTCATTGGTGAACTTAGCAAAAGTTGTCCTGGTGAAATGATGAAAGAAAAAAAAAATATATCCCCGTGGGTTGGATAGAATGTGAAAGTGAATAAATGGAGAACACAAGGGAAAATAATTCTTCTGAGAAGATTGGCTGAAAAGAAGGAGAGAAATATATGATGGGGAGGTAGCAGGGCTTCCAGCCAGTTCCATCTGGTTCAGATCCCTTCTGAGAATTTGCATTTCTAACAAATTCTCCGTGGAGAATTTGCATTTCCACCCCAGGTGTACTGAATCAGAATCTACATTTTAACAAGATCCCCAGGTAACATATAATTTACTGGAAACTTGTTAGAAATGCAAATTATCAGCAGGGGTTTGAACCAAATGAAGCCCTGGGAAGTAGCTAAAAGGAAGTATGAAGTCTGGTGTGGTTGATTTCTTCTTGTTGTTTAAAAATGAAAGTAACTTTAGAAAGAAAGGGTGAGTATATAGAAGAGAGAAGGGAACAGTAAAATGTATGAATAGACAGGAGGCAATTGAATCCAAAGCTCCAGAGCAGGAATTATCATTAGAAAGAAGACATGAAAGCTCTGTTTTTCTTCAAGAAGAGGAGGAAATGATGAATGAAAATAGGGGCAAGTTTAGTTTCTATAGGAGGTTATGTTATCTGCTGAAATTGAAAAGCTAGAGGTGTTTGCGGCTGGTGGAAGAGTTACAAAATACCCATAAAAGAGAGCTGGAGAGATATTTGACCTGAAAAATGTAGAGAGATAGCCAAGCAATATTAAACACCCATTTGAATGTGGTGATTCCAAATTTACAGTGAACCAATGTGCCTTCTCTTATAATCTTGTCTACTACTACTCAGCAGCTCTTACTGGTACAGGCATGGATAATTGGGTGTTAAGAGGAATGGGTTTTACTAAGAAGTGTAAAAGAACAAGTATTCAGATACCACAAGTATTATTGAAATGACAGACTATATAATCTAAACTAGAAGAGGAGGAAAAACGAAAAACTGATTGGGAAAAGTAGAGGGATTAACGAATGCCATCTGAAGAGAGGGATAGAACTGAAGAAGTAAGGTAGCTAATTCTGTATTACCTTAATCAAGTAGAAGTCTAGATTCTGGATAAAGAATGGGAACACTGATATAATTCAACTTGAAACGTCTTTGTACGGCACATACCATCCTTTTATTACATGAAATGGTTGCTTGAGAGTCAAATTCACAATTTCACACCAATGTTTGCATTTGTTTTCATAAGGAATAGGCATTAAAGAATTGTTTTAAAAATTCCCTGAAATGCATACTTTCAAATACACGTTTCCTAAACAAAAGCTTACAGCTATTCGCTGAAGCAATTACTAGTTCAAGTTGGGTGGCCTTAAGCTTTTCATCTGAAAGCTCCAACCAGCTCTGTTTTATACACCAAATAACATTTGGTGTGGGTATATACACACATATATGGGTAACTAATTAACATTATATATGAGGCCACAGTGGTATGCATTCCTTTATAATTAAAGGCACAATTCACTGTTTTAAAAAAGAACAAAAATAAACAAACACAATAAAGACTTTTATCCCAAAGTTTAACTTCCTTGTATAATTTGACTAAGGTCTAGGATTAATTTTGTTTTGTTCCTTAATGCCTGTAGGCTTCTTGAATAAAGCTAATAATAGTTTTTTTAAAAGTGCTTAAGCCACATTAAAAGTAATGCATGGTACAAGAAAATATCAAATGGAGGTTGTGGTATTATAGTCATGAATATTGAAGTTGTTATATTGTTAGGCGCCATTGAGTCGGTTCCAACTTGCAGTAACACTACATACAACAGAACAAAACACTGCATGGTCCCGTGCCATCCCCACAGTCAGTGATATGTTTGAGCCCATTGCTGCAGCCACTGTGTCAGTCCATCACATTGAGAGTCTTCCTCTTTTTCGCTGACCATCTACATTACCGAGCATGATGTCTTTCTCCAGGAACTGGTCCCTCCTGATAACAGGTGAAAGTTACGTGACACAGTTTCACCATCGTTGATTCTAAGGAGCATTCTGTCTGTACTTCTTCCAAGACAGATTTGTTCCTTCAATATTCTTTGCTAACAACATATTTCAAAGGCATCAATCCTTTTTTGATCTTCCTTATTCTTTTTTTTTTTTTTCATTGTCCAGCTTTCGCATTTATATCAGGCAATTGAAAATACCATAGCTTGGGTCAGATGCACCTTAGTCCTCAAAGTGACATCTTTACTTTTAACACTTGAAAGAGGACTTTCGCAGCAGATTTGCCCAATGGGACACATCATTTGATTTCTTGACTGCTGCTTCCTTGGACATTGGTTGCGGATTCAAGTAAAATGAAATCCTTGACAACTTCAGTATTTTCTCTATTGTGATGTTGCTTATTGGTCTTGGTCTAGTTGTGAGGGTTTTTGTTTTCTTCATGTTGAGATATAATACATACTGAAGGCTGTAGTCTTTGATCTGCATCAGTAAGTACTTCAAATCCTTTTTACTTTCAGCAAGTAAGATTGTGTCATCTGTATATTGCAGGTTATTAATGAGTCTCCTCTAATTCTGATGCTGTGTTCTTCTTTATATAGTCCAGTTTCTCAGATTATTTGCTCAGCTTACAGATTGAATAAATATTGTGAAATGATATAACCCCAAAGCACACCTTTCCTGATCTTAAACCACGCAGTATCCCCTTGTTCTGTTAGAATGACTGCCTCTTGGCCTATGCACAGGTTCTGATGAGCACAATTAAGCATTCTGGAATTCGCAATCTTCAAAATGTTATCCATAATTTGTTATGATCCACACAGTTGAATGCTATTGCATAGTCAATAAAATACAGGTAGGGAGGCAAGGCTAAGACGGCAGAGTAGTCAGATGCTTCCCTTGGTCCCTCGTACAACAAAGACCCAAAAAAACAACTGAATCGATTATATATGACAATCTAGGAGCCCTGAATATCAAAGGAAAAGTTAAGGAATCAGACTAAGCAGCAGGAGGAGGGAAAGACGGTTCAGAAGCAGCAAGGAGCTGCTAGACCTGACCGGAAGGGAACCAGTATACTGCATGCTGGTATCAGCTGGCACCAGAGTTGAGGCAAATGGTGGTGTTCAGGACGGATTTTCCACATTGGGAGAGACCAAGCTGCAGAGAGTCTACTTATGCCTCCAGAATCAGTGAAAAGCAGCACTCAATTGGCAAAAGGTAAATAGATGTGTCTAACCTATCATGTGGATCAAAAAACACCCCTTCGGCAAAAACCTCTCTCCCATATACCCTGCCCCCCTTCCCGCTATGCACTGGGTCCAAGCCAGCTTCAGAGAGTGCAGTGTCCTCTGGGCCAGAAGAAGTACTCATCATGCACCCTAAGCCTTTCTCCCAGCTTTGGAGAGGAAACAAATTAACAAACAGGGAAAAAGTAATCTGCCAGCTTCCATAAGCCAGGAACTCAGGGCAGAAACATCTCCTTTGCTTAAACACAGGCATAAGGAGTCAAAGGGTTTCGAATGCCTTTCACTGCTCTTTAGACCTGTGTGGGCCCATTTCAACAGCATAGGACCTTATTAGCACAGTAAAACAGAGTTTATACCTGAAGTCTAACTTCAATTGTTTCAGCTACATGGTGGAGAGGCAAGTTCATGACATATGATACCACTCTGCCTATTAAGCAAGTCCTCACCTATCCACATCAGGAGCCTGAGGATGGGTGGCTCCACCCATGCCACCTAGACACCCAAGACAGGGGTCCAAGAACAAGTGCTGCCTCCCAAGCTTTACAGCCAACAGCACTGGGTACCCATAGTCCAGCTGCAAAATCCACCTACATACGTGCTTTAGGGAACAGGGACATGCTTTCCTCACAGACACTCAGAGGCAGCTGTCACCCCCCTGCCTTGCTCAGTGTGTAACCCCCTACTGCACCTAGATATCTGCACCTATGCCAATCACCCCTGCCAGTCTAGGACTGTAGGTGAGAGCCTACACCATATGCTTAGTGACCAACTACCTGGACTCCTGAGCTGAATCCATGAAAGAAAATAAATGGACTCCTGGGCTCACATACCTAGTAACAGCTCTAACCACCTGGTGACAGGACATTAGAGCTTAAAAAGCACCAATAATCAAGCTAGTTCACACGAGCAGCCTATTTGGGCATATCAAAACAAAACAAAACAAAACAAGAAGCTAGGACACAGTAAGTACACATAAAATAAATAAATATGATAATTTATTGATGGCTTGGACCCAACAGTCAACATCAAATCATATAAAGAGGCAGACCATGATGGCTTCAGCAAGCTCCCAAAACAAAGAATCAAGAAATTTGCCAGATGAAGAGGATTTCCTGGAATTACCAAAGGTAGAATACAAAATATTAATATACAGAACTCTTCAAGAGATCAGGAGGGAGACCAGGCAAAACACAGAAAAGCCAAGAAGCATAAAGACACAGCAATAGAGGAAAGTAAGATTAGAGAAGAGTATAATGACAAATTTAATAAGCTGTGTGAATCCATAGAGAGACAGCAAACAGAAATTCAAAAGATTAACAATAAAATTCAGAATTAGGCAACTCAGTAGAAAGTCATAGGAGCAGAATTGAGGCAACAGAAGTTGGAATCAGTGAGATTGAAGGTAAAGCACTTGACACCAATTTATTTGAGGAAAAATCAGGTAAAAGAATTTAAAAACATGAAGAAACCCTAAGAATTATGTGGGACTACATATCATGCATAAGGAATAACTTACACATGATTGGAGTATCAGAACAGGGGGGATAACAGAAAATACAGAGAGAATTGTTGAAGATTTGTTGGCAGAAAATTTCCCAAATGTCATGAAAGATGAGAAGGTATCTATCCAAGATGCTCATCGAACCCCACATGAGGTAGATGCCAAAAGAAAGTCACAAGACATAATCGAACTTGCCAAAACCAAAGATAAAGAATTTTAAGGGTGGATAAAGATAAAGAAAAAGTCACCTACAAAGGAGAGTCAATAAGACTAAGCTCAGACTACTCAGCTGCAACCACAAAGGCAAGAAGGCAATGGAATAGCATATATAAAGCTTTAAAGGAAAAAAAATGCCAACCAGGAATTATATATCCAGCAAAACTGTCTCTCAAATATTATGCCTGAATTAGGACATTTCCGGATAAACAGAAGTTTAGGGAATTTGCAAAAACAAAACCAAAATTACAAGAAATATTAAGGGAGTCCTCTGGTTAGAAAATCAGAAACATCAGACAGCAATCCAAGACAGGAACACAGGACAGAGCAACGAGATATCAACCCAGAGAGGGAAATCACAAATATAAATCAAAGCTAAAGCACTGAAAATATGGAAACAGAGATGTCATTATGTAAAAGATGACAATTTTAAAACAAAAAAGAGGGACTAAAACATGTAGTCATAAATCTTTCATACCAAAAGGAAGTCAAAGCAATATAAAGAAATAAAAGACTGGTTTAAACTTACAAAAATAAGGGTGAATATTTAGGTAACCAGAAAGGAAACTAACAACCCTACACATCAATATAAAAAAAAAGAAAAACATAAAGACTCAGCAAACACAAAATAAACAAAAACAAAAAAGATGAAAACAAAATACATGAAGAAAAACAACTCAACAAGGAAAATTAAGTGGAACAAAGAAACTGTCAACAGCACACACACACACAAATACGTCAAAATGGCAGCACTAAATTCATACCTATCAGTAATTGCACTGAATGTAAATGGACTAAATGCACCAATAAAAAGACAGAGAGTGAGAGAATGGATAAAAAAAAAAAATCCATCTATATGCAGCCTACAAGAAACACACCTTAGACTTAAAGACACAAAAAACTAAAATTTAAAGGATGGAAAAAATATATCAAGGAAACAGCAATCAAAAAAGAGCAGGAGTGGCGATATTAATTCCTGACCAAAGAGACTTTAAAATCAAATCCACCACAAAGGATAAGGAAGGACACCATATAATAATTAAAGTGTCAATACACCAGGAAGACATGACCATAATAAATATTTACTCAGACAATGACAGGGCTCCAAAATAAATCAAACTAACTGTAATAGCATTGAAAAGAGAGACAGACAGCTCCACAATAATAGTAGGAGACTCCACACGCCACTTTCAGCGAAGGACAGAACATCCAGAAAGAAACTCAATGAAGACACAGAAAATCTAAACACCACAATCAACCAACTTGACCTTACAGAAATATACAAAAAGCTACACGCAACAGCAGCCAAGTATGTTTTCTTTTCTAACGCACATGGTACATTCTCCAGAATAGACCACATATTAGGTCATAGAGCAAGCCTTAACAAAATCCAAAGCATCGAAATATTACAAACCATCTTTTCTGACCATAAAGCCATAAAAGTAGAAATCAATAACAGAAAAAGCTAGAAAAAAAAAAAAATCAAACACATGGAAACCAAACAACACTTGCTTAAAAACTACTGGGTTTTAGAAGAAATTAAGGATGGAATAAAAAAATTTACAGAATCAAATGAGAATGAAAACACTTCCTACCAGAACCTTTGGGACACAAAAAAAGCAGTGCTCACAGGGCAATTTATAGCAATAAAAGAGTACATCCAAAAGAAAAAAAAAGGCCAAAATCAAAGAATTATCCCTACAACTCGAACAAATAGAAAAAGAGCAGCAAAAGAAGCCCTGGGGCAGCAGAAGAAACCAAAAAATAAAAATTAGAGCAGAATTAAATGAAATGGAGAACACAAAAACAATTGAAAGAGTTAACAAGACCAAAAGCTGGTTCTTTGAAAAGATCAGCCAAATTAATAAACTATTGGCAAAACTGACAAAAGAAAAACAGGAGAGGAAGCAAATAACCCAAATAAGAAATGAGATGGGTGACATCACAACACATACAACTGAAATTAAAAAAAATCATAATGGAATACTATGAAAAACCGTACTCTAACAAATTTGGTGAAAATTTACAAGAAATGGATGAATTTCTAGAAACACACTACCTACCTACACTAACACAAACAGAGGTAGAACAACTAAATAAACCTATAACAAAAGAAGAAACTGGAAAGGTAATTTAAAAACTCCCAACAACAACAACAACAAAAAAAGCCCTGGCCCTGATGGGTTCACTGGAGAATTTTAGCAAATTTTCAGAGAAGAGGTAACACCACTGTGACTGAAGGTATTTCAGAGCATAGAAAAGGACAGAATACTCCCAAACTCATTCTATGAAGCCAGCATATGAAGCCCTGATCCTAAAATCAGGTAAAGACATCACAAAAAAAAAGAAAATTACAGACCAATATCCCTCACGAACACAGATGCAAAACTCCTCAACAAAATTCCAGCCAACAGAATTCAGCAACATATCAAAAATAATAATAATTCACCATGACAAAGTGGGATTCATACCAGGTATGCCAGGATGGTTCAATGTTAGAAAAACAATCAAAGTAATCAATCATATAAACAAAACTAAAGAAAAGAACCACATGATCTTATCAATTGATGAAGAAAAGGCATTTCACAAAGTCCAACACCCATTCATGATAAAAACTCTCAGCAAAATAGGAATAAAAGAGAAATTTCTCACCATAATAAAAGGCATTTATACAAAGCCAATAGCCAGCATCATCCTAAATAGAGAGAGTCTGAAATCATTCCCCTTGAGAACAGGAACCAGGCAAGGATTCCCTTTATCACCACCCTATTCAACATTGTACTGGAGGTCCCAGCCAGGACAATTAGACTAAGAAAAGAAATAAAGGGCATCCAAATTGGTAAGGAAGAAGTAAAAGTAACTCTATTTGCAAATGATATGATCTTATACACAGAAAACCCTAAAGAATCCTCAAGAAAACTACTGAAACTAATAGTTCAGCAGAGTATCAAGACACAAGGTAAACATACAAAAATCAGTTGGATTCCTCTATACCAACAAAGAGAACATCGAAGAGGAAATCACCAAATCAATACCGTTCATACTACCCCCAAGAAGATAAAATACTTAGGAATAAATCTAACAGGAGATGTAAAAGACCTATACAATGAAAACTACACGACACTACAGCAAGAAACCAAAAGAGACCTACATAAGTGGAAAAACATATCTTGTTCATGGATAGGAAGACTCAACATTGTGAAAATGTTAATTCTACCCAAAGCAATCTATAGATATAACACAATCCTGATCCAAATTCCAATGGCATTTTTTAATGAGATGGAGAAACAAATCATCAACTTCATATGTAAAGAGAAGGGGCCCCAGATAAGTAAAGGATTAATGAAGAAGGACAAAGTGGCAAAGTGGGAGGCCTCACACTACTTGATTTTAGAACCTATTATACCGCCATTGTAGTCAAAACCACCATTATAGTCAAAACCACCTGGTACTGGTACAACAACAGATACATAGACAGGTGAAACAGAATTGAGAATCCAGACATAAATTTATTCACTTATGAGCAGCTGATATTCAACAGAGGCTCAAAGTCCATTAAATGGGGAAAAGACAGTCTCTTTAACAAATGGTGCTGGCATAACTGGATATTTGCCTGAAAAAAATAAAAGAAGACCCATTCCTCACACCATGCACAAAATCTAACTCAAAATGGATCAAAGGCCTAAATATAAAATCTAAAATGATAAAGATCATGGAAGAAAAAAATACGGACAATGTTAGGAGCCCTAATACATGTCATAAACTGTGTATAAAACATTACTAACACTGCACACACACCAGAAGAGAAACTAGATAACTGGGAGCTTCTAAAAATCAAACACTTATTCTCATCCAAAGGCTTCACCAAGAGAGTAAAAGGCAACCTACAGACTGGGGAAAAAAATTTTAGTTATGAAAAATCCAATCAGCATCTAATCTCTAAAACCTACAAAATACTATAAAACCTCAACAATAAAAAGACAAATAACCCAACTAAAAATGGGCAAAGGATATGAACAGTCACTTCAGCAAAGAAGACATTTAGGTGGCTAAGAGATACATGAGGAAATGATCACAATCATTAGCCATTAGAGAAATGCAAATCAAAACTGCAAGGAGGTACCATTTCACCCCAACAAGATTAGCATCAGTCCAAAAAGCACAAAATAATAAATGTTAGAGAAGTTGTGGAGAGATTGGAACACTTACACACTGCTGGTGGGAATGTAAAATGGTACAATGACTTTGGAAATCGATTTGGCACTTCCTTAAAAAGCTAGAAATAGAACTACCATAGGATCCAACAAAACCCACTCCTTGGACTATATCCTAGAGAAATAAGAGCCTGTACACGAACAGATACATGCACACCCATGTTCATTGCAGCACTGTTCACAATAGCAGAAAGACGGAAACAACCTAGGTGCCCATCAACAGATGGATGGATAAACAAATTATGGTATATGCACACAATGGAATGCTATGCAAGGATAAAGAACAATGATGCATCCAAGAAACATCTCATAACATGGAAGAATCTGGAAGACATTATTCTGAGTGAAATAAGTTACCTGCAAGGACAAATACTGTATGAGACCACTATCAAAAGAACTCAAGAAAAGGTTTAAACACAGAATAAAACATTCTTTGACGACAGGGTGGGAGGGAGGGAGTATCCACTAACTAGACAGCAGACAAGAATTAGGTGACGGGAAGGACAACACACAATACAGGAGAAGTCAGCACAGCTGGATTAAACCAAAAGCTAAGAAGTTTCCTGATCACTACCAAACACTTCACGGGACAGAGTAGTAGGGGCAGGGGTCTGGGGACCATGGTTTCAGGGGACATCTAGGTCAATTGGCATAACAAAGTTTATTAAGAAAATATTCTGCATCCAACTCTGGTGAGTGGTGTCTGGGGTCTTAAAAGCTAGCAAGCAGCCATCTAAGATGCATCAGTTGGTCCCAACCCACCTGGAAAAAAGGAGAATGAAGAACACCAAAGACACAAGGAAAGTAAGAGCCCAAGAGAAAGAAAGGGCCACCTAAACCAGACACTCCATCAGCCTGAGACCAGAAGAACTAGATGTTTTCCAGCTACCACCAAAGACCACCCTGACAGGCATCCATCAGAGAATCTCTGATGGAGCAGGAAAAAAGTGAAGTGCAGAATTCAAATTCTAGTGAAAACACCAGACTTCATGACCTGATTGAGACTGGAGAGACCCAAGAAGACATGGCCCCCTGACTCTGTTATCCCCAAACTGAAACCATGCCTGAAGCCATCTATTCAGACAAAGATTAGACTGCACTATAAGACACAAAATGATACTTATGAGGCATGTGCTTCTTAGCTCAAGAAGATACATGAGACTAAGTGGGCAGCTCCTGTCTGGAGAGGCAAGATGAGAAGGCAGAGAGGGACAGGAGCTGGATGAACGGACATGGGAAATACAGGGTAGGGAGAAAGAGTATGTTATCACATTATAGGGAGTGCAACTAGGGTCACATAACAATGTCTGTATAAATTTTTGTATGAGAAACTGACTTGAATTATAAACTTACACTTAAAACACAATTAAAAAAAAAAAAAAAAGGTGGAACCAAGATGGTGGAATAGACAGATGCTTCCAGTGAGCCCTCTTTACAACAAAGACCCCAAAAAACAAGTGAAATGATAAAAGAATTAAAAAAAAAATGAAGAAACCTTAAGAATCGTATGGTACTCTATCAAAAGAAATAACCTACAACTGATTGAAGTATCAGAACAGGGAGGGATAATAGAAAATACAGAGAGAATTGTTGAAGATTTGTTGGCAGAAAACTTCCTGATATCGTGAAAGATGACAAAATATTTATCCAAGATGCTCATTGAACTCCACATAAGGTAGATGTTAAACGAAAGTCACCAAGACATATTATAATCAAACTTGACAAAACCAAAGATAAAGAGAGAATTTTAAGAGCAGCTAGGGTTAAACAAAAAGTCACCTACAGAGGAGATCCAATAAGAATAAGCTCGGACTACTCGGCAGAAACCACACAGGCAAGAAGGCAATGGGATAACTTATCTAAAAAATTGAAGGAAAAAAATTGCCAGCTAAGTATCATATATCCAGCAAAACTGTCTTTTAAATATGAAGGTGAAATTAGGACATTTCCAGAAAAACAGATAAAGGAATTCATAAAAACCAAACCAAAACTATGAGAAATACTAAAGGGAGTTCATTGGTCAGAAAATCAATAATATCAGGTATCAACCCAAGAATAGAACACTGGGCAGAGCAATCAGAAGTCAACCCAGACAGGGAAATCAAAAAAACAAAGCAAGATTAAAAAAAAAAAAAAAAAAAAGCTTAAAACAGGGTAACAATGATGTTATTACATAAAAGAAGACAACATTAAAACAATAAAGAGGGGCTAATTTTTAAGGAATGCAATCCTACACCTTCCATATGGAGAGGAAGATACAGCAATACAAAGAAATAAAACTTAGGTTTAAATTTAGAAAATACGGGTAAATAATAAGGTAACCACAAAGGAGACAAACTATCCTACTCATCAAAATAAAATACAAGAAAAAAACAGAGACTCAGAAGAAACAAAATCAACTACGAATACGAGAAAAGGACAATATATAAAGATAATCTACTCAGCATGTAAAATTAAATGGGAAAAAGAAACTGTCAACAATAGACAAAAAAAAAAGACATCAAAATGATAGCACTAAATTCATAAAAATTCATACCTATCTATAATTACCCTAAAAGTAAATGGACTAAATGCACCAATAAAGAGACAGAGAGTGGCAGAATGGATTAAAAAACACGATCCGACTATATGCTGCCTACAAGAGACACACCTTAGACTTAGAGACACAAACAAACTAAAACTCAAAGGATGGAAAAAATATATATCAATCAAAAAAGAGCAGGAGTGGCAATATTAATTTCTGACAAAATAAACTTTAAAGTTAAATCCATCATAAAGGATAAGGAAGGACACTACATAATGATTAAAGGGACTATATACCAAGAAGATATAACCATATTAAATATTTATGCACCCAATGACAGGGCTGCAAGATACATAAAACAAACTCTGTCAGCATTGAAAAGTGAGATAGACAGCTCCACAATAATAGTAGGAGACTTCAACACACCACTTCCGGTGAAGGACAGGACATCCAGAAAGAAGCTCAATAAAGACACGGAAGATCTAAATGGCACAGTCAACCAACTTGACCTCATAGACATATACAGAACACTCCACCCAACAGCAACCAAGAATACTTTCTTTTCTGAAGCATATGGAGAATTCTCTAGAATAAATCACATATTAGGTCATAAAGCAAGCCTTAGCAGAATCCAAAACACTGAAATATTACAAAGCTTCTTCTCTGACCATAAGGCCATAAAAGTGGAAATCAATAACAGAAAAAGCAGGGAAAAGAAATCAAACACATGGAAACTGAACAATACCCTGCTTAAAAAAGACTGGGTTATAGAAGACATTAAGGATGGAATAAAGAAATTCATAGACTCCAATGAAAATGAAAACACTTCCTATCAGAACCTTTGGGACACAGCGAAAGCAGTGCTCAGAGGCCAATTTATATCAATAAATGCACATTCAAAAAGAAGAAAGGGCCAAAATCAAAGAATTATCCCTACAACTTGAAAAATTGAAAGAGAGCAATGAAAGAAACCCTCAGGCACCAGAAGAAAACAAATAATAAAAATTAGAGCAGAACTAAATGAAGTAGAAAACAGAAAAACAATTGAAAGAATTAATAAGACCAAAAGCTGGTTCTTTGAAAACTCAACACAATTGATAAACCATTGGCCAAACTGACAAAAGAAAAACAGGAGAGAAAGCGAGGAAGAAATTAGAGGGGCGATATTATAACAGACACAAGTGAAATTAAAAGAATCATATCAGATTACTATGAAAAATTGTACTCTAACAAATTTGCAAACCTAGAAGAAATGGACGAATTCCTAGAAACACACTACCTACCTAAACTAACACAAACACAGGTGGAACAACTAAATAGATCCATAACAAAAGAAGAGATTGAAACGGTAATCAAAAAACTCCCAACAAAAAAAAACCCTGGCCCGCACGGCTTCACCGCAGTGTTCTACCAAACTTTCAGAGAAGAGTTAACACCACTACTACTAAAAGGTATTTCAGAGCATAGAAAAGGACAGAAAACTCCCAAACTCATTCTATGAAGCCACCATATCCCTGATACCAAAACCAGGTAAAGACACCACAAAAAATGAAAATTACAGACCTATATCCCTCATGAATGTAGATGCAAAAATCCTCAACAAAATTCTAGCTAATAGAGTTCAACAACACATCAAAAAAATACTTCACCATGACCAAGTGGGATTCATACCAGGTATGCAGGGATGGTTCAACATTAGAAAAACAATTAATGTAATCCATCACATAAATAAAACAAAAGACAAGAATTACATCATTTTATCAATTGATACAGAAAAGGCGTTTGACAAAGTTCAACACCCATTCATGATAAAAACTCTCAGCAAAATAGGAATAGAAGGAAAATTCCTCAACATAATAAAGGGCATTTATACAAAGCCAACATCACCCTAAATGGAGAGAGCCTGAATGCATTCCCCTTGAGATCAGTAACCAGACTAGGATGCCCTTTATCACCACTCTTATTCAACATTGTGCTGGAGGTCCTATGCAGAGCAATTAGGCTAGATAAAGAAATAAAGGGCATCCAGATTGGCATGGAAGAATTAAAATTATCTCTATTTGCAGATGATATGATCTTATACCCAGAAAACCCTAAGGAATCCTCAAGAAAACTACCGAAACTAATAGGAGAGTTCGGCAGAGCATCTGGATACAAGATAAACATACAAAAATTAGTTGGATTACTCTACACCAACAAAAAGAACATCGAAGAGGAAATCACCAAATCAATACCATTTAAAGTAGCCCCCAAGAAGATAAAATACTTAGGAATAAATCTTACCAGAGATGTAAAAGACTTATAAAAAGAAAACTACAGTACACTTCTGCAAGAAACCAAAAGAGACTTACATAAGTGGAAAAACATACCTTGCTCATGGATAGGAAGACTTAACATTATAAAAATGGCTATTCTACCAATAGTGGTCTATACATTTAATGCAATTCCCATCCAAATTCCAATGACATTCTTTAATGAGATGGAGAAACAAATCACCAACTCATATGGAACGGAAAGAGGCCCCGGAGAAGTAAAGCATTACTGAAAAAGAAGAACAAAGTGGGAGGCCCTACTCTGCCTGATTTTAGAACCTGTTATACAGCCACAGTAGTCAAAACAGCCTGGTACTGGTACAACAACAGATACACAGACCAATGGAACAGAATTGAGAATCCAGACATAAATCCACCCACATATGAGCACTTGATATTTGACAAAGGCCCCAAAACAGTTAAATGGGGAAAAGACAGTCTTTTTAACAAATGGTGCTGGCATAACTGTATATCCATCTGCAAAAAAATGAAACAAGACCCATATCTCACTCCATGCACACAAACTAACTCAAAATGGATCAAAGACCTAAACATAAAATCTAAAACGATAAAGATCATGGAAGAAAAAATAGGGACAAGGTTAGGACCCCTAATACTTGGCATAAACAGTATACAAAACATTATTAAGAATACAGAAGATAAATTAGATAGCTGGGAGCTCCTAAATATCGAACACCTATGTTCATCCAAAGACTTCACCAAAAGAGTAAAAAGATTACCTACAGACTGGGAAAAAGTTTTTAGCTATCACATTTCCGATCAGCACCTGATCTCAAAAATCTACGTGATACTGCAAAAACTCAAATGTAAAAAGACAAATAACCCAATTAAACAATGGGCAAAAGATATGAACAGACACTTCACTAAAGAAGACATTCAGGGAGGTTAACAGATACATGAGGAAATGCTCACAATCATTAGCTGTTAAAGAAATGCAAATCGAAACTACAATGAGATTTCATCTCACTCCCAACAAGGCTGGCATTAATCCAAAAAACACAAAATAATAAATGTTAGGCTGTGGAGAGATCGGAACATTTATACACCACTGGTGGGAATGTAAAATGGTACAACCACTTTGGAAATCGATTTGATGCTTCCTTTTTTAAAAAGCTAGAAATAAAATTACCATACCATCCAGCAATCCCACTCCTTGGAATATATCCTAGAGAAATAAGAGCCTTTACACGAACAGATATATGCACACCCATGTTCATTGCAGCACTGTTTACAATAGCTAAAAGAAGGAAGCAACCAAGGTGGATGAATGGATAAATAAATTATGGTATATACACACAATGGAAAACTACGCATCGATAAAGAACAGTGATGAATCTGTGAAACATTTCATAACACGGAGAAATCTGGAAGGCATTATACGGAATGAAATTAGTTACAAAAGGACAGATATTGTATAAGACCACTATTATAAGGACTCAAGAAATAGCTTAAACAGAGAAGAAAATATTCTTTTGATGGTTATGAGAGGGGGAGGAAGGGAGGGTGGGAGAGGGGTATAAGGTGACAGGAAAGACAACACACAATATAGGCGAGATCAGCACAACTGGACTAAACCAAAAGCAAAGAAGTTTCCTGAATAAACTGAACACTTCAAAGGCCAGTGTAGCAGGGGCAGGGGTTTGGGGACCATGGTTTCAGGGGACATCTAAGTCAATTAACATAATAAAATCTCTCAAGAAAACATTCTGCATCTCACCTTGGAGAGAGGCATCTGAGGTCTTAAACGCTAGCAAGTGGCCATCTAAGATGCATCAATTGGTCTCAACCCACCTGGACCAAAGGAGAATGAAGAACACTAAGGTCACAAGGTAATTATGAGCCCAAGAGACAGAAAGGCCCACATAAATCAGAGACTACATCAGCCTGAGACCAGAAGAGCTAGATGGTGCCCAGCTACAACCGATAACCGCCCTGACAGGGAACACAACAGAGAACCCCTGAGGGAGCAGGAGAGCAGTGGGATGCAGACCCCAAATTCTCATAAAAAGACCAGACTTAATAGTCTCAGTGAGACTAGAAGGACCCTGGTGGTCATGACCCCCAGACCTTCTGTTGGCCCAGGACAGGAACCATTTCCAAAGCCAACTCTTCAGACGGGGATTGGACTGGACAATTGGTTTGAGAAGGATGCTGATGAGGAGTGAGCTTCTTGGATCAGGTGCACACTTGAAACTATGTTGGTATCTCCTCCATGGAGGGGAGATGGGAGGGTAGAGGAGGTTAGAAGCTGGCGAAATGGACATGAAAAGAGAGAGTGGAGGGAGGGAACAGGCTGTCTCATTAGGGGGAGAGCAACTGGGAGTATGTAGCAAGGTGTTTATAAGTTTTTGTGTGAGAGACTGACTTGATTTTTAAACTTTCATTCAAAGTGCAGTAAAAACTAAAAAAAAAAAACCACAGGTAAACATCTTTCTGATATTCTGTGCTTTCAGCCAAGATCCATCTGACATCAGCAATGACATCCCTTGTTTTGCATCCTTTTCTGAAATTCGGCTTGAATTTCTGGCGGCTTCCTGTCCAGGTACTACCGCAATTGTTTTTGAATGATCTGCAAAATTTTACTTGCATATAAAATTAAAGATATTGTTCGATAATTTCCCCATTCTGTTGGATCACCTTTCTTTGGAATGGGCATAAATCTGGATCTCTTCCAGTAGGTTGGCCAGGTAGTTGTCTTCCACATTTCTTGATGCAGACTAGTGAGAGCTTCCAGCATTGCATCTGTTTGTTGAAATATCTCAGTTGGTATTCCATCAATTCCTGGAGGCTTGTTTTTCGACGATGCCTTCAGTGCCGCTTGAACTTCTTACTTCTGTGACACTGAGTCTTGATCCTATGCTACCTCCTGAAATGGTTGAACGTCAACAAATTCTTTTTGGTACAGTGACTCTGTATATTCCTTCCATCTTCTTTTGGTGCTTCCTGTGTCGTTCTATATTTTGCCCATACAATCTGTCAATACTCATGAATAAAAAAAAAAAAAAAATAGATAACAAAAATCTCTCAAAACTGTTGAATAGTTTAATAACCTCACTTTTTTTTTTTTTAATGGATAAGATCCATTCTAATTTAAAGATATTAACTTGGTTAGGATGAAGAGCTGGGATGAATGGTAAGAATCAGAGTCATTTGTAGGTAAGTTATAGGATGATATTACTTCTTATTCCTATCTATCAGATACTCCTTAAGTAAAGTTTTAGAAGGCAGCCCAGAGAATTCAAACATAAAGTATTTTGTCTTCCATCAATAGAATATCTTTTTCCATTAATAACTGAATTGGTTTCTACAATCCTGCAAGTTTCCAGGGTAGCAATAAAGCAAATGAGTGAAATCCTTGGATATATGCAAAAGTATTTGCTGGGCTGTTTCATTTTTCTGTAACCTGCTCACATCTGACAGTGGTCAGCAAATGTGTAAATTGTGCCTGTGTTCAGTGATCTGATCTCCATTTAATGATTTTTTTATTTAATGAAAGCCTATTGTCTTTCATAGGAAAATATCAGAATAATATTTGTTGAGTCTAACAAAGTGCTGACCCTTTCTGGACATCAGCCAGTTAGCAGTAATGCATACCACAGGAGAAAACGGGTAAAATTGCATACTCACACCATTATATTTGGAAAGAACCTTACATAGTGTCGGGTTCAACCCATTCATGTTACATAAGAGGAAACTGAAACCTAGAAAGAAGTGGCCTGCCAAAATTTGTACAAGTACTTATAAACTGGACCAGGACCAGAGCTCAAGTCTTTAGACTCCAAATCCAATAATCTTTCCTCCAGCTGATGAGCATAACAAGAGGAGAGATACCATTTTTACAGTGCATTAACTCCATGAGATCTCATGATAGGTTTACTGACTTTTGAAAGTATTGCAGAACTAAACTTACTAATCAGAAGTAAAAAAAAAAACCACCCAGTGACGTTGGAAGTAGCACTTCATAAACGTTATTTTCCAGTTCTGAATATATGATAAACCAAAAAAAAGAAAAAAAATCCAAACCCGTTGCCATCGAGTAGATTCTGACTTATAGTCACTCTATAGGACGGAACAGAATTGCCCCATTGGGTTTCGAAGTAGCTTGGTGGATTCAAACTGCTGACCTTTTGGCTAGCAGCTGAGCTCTTAACCATTGCGACACCAGGGCTCCAATGATTTCATAGATATGATAAATAAAGAATGTAAGTTTGTATGCTTATGTGGTGGTTAAGATTGTGTGTCAGCTTGGCTGGGCCATGATTCTCAGTGTCTCGGCAGTTGTATAATGTTATGATCACTTCCTTGTTGAAATTAGATATGTGATCATCCCCATGATGGAATCTGCTGACTGGTACTGGTGGTGGGTAGGGCCTGTGGTGGCTCCCCAAACCCTCAGCCTTCATCTCTCTGCTGCCTATTTCTTTCCTGCTTGCCTTGCCAAGGTCTTTGCTTGTTCTGGATCCAGCAGCTGCCTCTTGTCTGGCCTCCAGTTCTTGGGACTTGAGCTAACAGCTTACCTGTCCATCTTGGGATTCATCATCTTCACAACCTGCAAACAAGAGTCCTGCTCCCTGACCTGCTGATCTTGGACTCACCAGTTCCTGCAGCTATGTGAGTCAGGAGAAACCTTGCGGTCTTGCCTGCCAACCTTGGAATTCCTCGGCCATCACAGCCTGTGAGCAGGAGCCCTGCTCTCCAACCTGACAATCTTGGGTTCACCAGCTGCTGCAGCTCCATGAATTGGGAAAGGCCTCTATCCTGATCCACAGACTTGAGACATTGCAACCTCTACAATCATGTGAGCTAGTTCCTTGATATAAATCTCCCTATATATATTTATAAGCTTTACTGGTTTTGCTCTCTAGAGAACACAGCCTAAGACAACTTACAATGTCAATTTATGTATAAACCATTATTCAGTCCTAGCATTATTCAGTCCTAGCATTATTCAAGACATCACATCTACTGAGATTATAAATTGACATAGTGGGAAGCAAAAATGTAATTTTTCAAATAGTTTTAAATTATGTCGTATTTATAAACATGATCAATTTTTACTTTTTTGGCTTGAACAAGTAGAAAATCTTGTATATATTTCATCAACTCTGCTATGTCCATAAGATATTCAGACGAAATGAGACTATGTATAGCCTACTGAGGATAAATATGCAAGATTTTCACTTTATGATCTATATATATGTATAAGACAGTAAACTTAACAAGGAACAACAATAAAATATTTATGGCTGTAACCTATATGTCCTGCTTCACCAAATCTGGGTACAAAATGAGGTCTTATTTAATGTTATGTTCCAATTCAAGAAGCTAAATCACCATTCTAGATATCTTTTGGTTCTTCCTATTATTATCTTTCCTGGGATGTATTTAAGAGTCACTCAAGGGTACTTACTAACTCCTGGTCACTGTCAGTATGTAGACAGAAAACCAGAAAATCTGATCTAACCACCAAAGTTTCCCATGTGGCACTGTTGTTGATGTGGCTGCCATATGGCGTCGCTGTTGAAAACACTAGCTTCCGTAGCCCAGACTTTTCTTGGCTGCTGCTGGCAACGTCTGTGCACATTCTGTCAAAAACTATCACTGCAGCAATCTAGCAAACTAGTAGTCTCTGTCCTGTACGGGAAGATTTAATGTCAACTAAGCATAATTCTTTAGCAAAATCTGGCAGCTAAGTCAAGTCACTTTCTACTGGAAAAGAAGGATTAAAAAAAAAAAAAAACTGGTTGACTGAGAAGGAACACTCCATTGTCACACTCTATAATAGTTTCTCATCAGTTTTTCAAGATGCAGGCAGCAGATACTCTTCCTCCAAATATGAATATAATATGTTCTTTCACCACTCTGTAGGCCTAAACTGTTAGTATTAGGGCTCTTTGAGATTACCTTAAGTCCTGTCCACAAGGGCAGGGTAGTTGGAGAAGGCAGGGTCTTAATTTCAAGTTCTTGATATGGCTGAAAGTAGCATTTCTTCACACAATAAGCCAGGCCCTGGGGTTAAACACAGGCTGCCTGTCTAGGTGCCTTCCCCCTTGTTTAAGCCAGCCCCTCTAGTTGTTTATTACTTTTTCGTCCCTCTAGCCTACTCAAAGAGTCCCTGGGTGGCACAAATGGCTTGGCTACTAATTGAAAGGTTGGTGGTTCAAATACACCCAGCAGCTTCTCAGAAGAAAGACCTGGTAATCTGCTTCTGAAAGATCGCACCATTGAATACCCTATGGAACAGAGTTTTACTCTGAAACAGATGGGTCCCCATGAGTTGGAATCCTACATATTTTTTTTCATTTGCATTAGTATACAAACATTAGAATTTTTCAAATCAAAAGTTTTTTTTTTTTTCCTCTTGACCCTATTTCATCCTCCATTTATAGACCAATCTACTGGTTTTCTTTTATGGAGTAGAAGTGTTGTTGATTCTCAATGTCTCCAAGAAAGGTCTTTTTTAAAATGGCTCAATGTCTATATCACTCTAGATTTATAAATGATTTTCATTTTTTTAATGGCAGCCTTTCCTTCCTTTTTAAAAGAGAAAAATGTATGAACCAACCCATTGGGTACTGTGATATATATCAACAAAGATAACCAATGTTATATCAGGTAATTTATCACATATGATCTATGAAATGTTTTGCCTTCACAAATATGCTTATGGGCTTATTTCTGATACTTTCTTGGAAATAAAATGGGCAGTAGAGACACACCACATCTGCCTTTTCCACCACCCTATCAACCTCAAGCTCTATTCCTTGCTTTCTTCATTCGATGTTAATGAATAGTTACTAAGAACCAACTACATATGCATTTGGTTCCCTTCTGGAAGCACAAAAATAGAAGAAAGACTTAGTCTTAGCCCTGAAGATCTCATAGCCTAGGCAGAAATAGACATGCAAATAACATGTATAACTAATCAGGTAATAGGAACAGGAAGCTGGTAATTTGCAAGATGAGTAGGCGTTGACTAGGCATGGTGGTAGAGGAAGGAATATCCCAGGGGAGAGAACAGCATTTGCAAATAGGAGAGGGTCAGGTACAAAATATGTAAATTATTTACTATTTCTGAGTGTAAAGTTTGAAGCAGGAATGGCCAGGTAAAGTTGGGGAAAAAGTATAGAACACATCTTGATAGCCTTCTATACTATGGTGGTTAGAATTTTATCCTGTAGTTCAGTCATTCCCAAATGGGCAAAGGCATTGGGGAGAGAATAGGAGAATCACATGGGAATGCTTTTTCAAATACACATGGTTACCAGATGTGTTTTGAAAAAATATCTCAAATGATTGATGCAGCATCTCCTCTTTTCCACCTAATTTGAAAAATCACTGCTGTGGATTATGGGCAATCACTGAAGAATTTTGAGCAAGGAAATGAATAAAGAGATTTGCCTGATATCCGGATGTATAAGTCCTCCATGTACATTGGACATCACTCCTTGCCCAATGTATTACCATACTTAGCACTTTGCTTAATCCTCAGCATAGGTCCAACTCCACAACACATTAACCAGAAATACAAGCATTTGCAGAAAATTTCATAATGAGGTACAGAAAACAATTTGACCCATTCAGTAGAAAGATGATAAAAATTTCACTTTAGCTATCTTTACTCCTCCCCACTATTGCTTCCTCGTTCTTTTCTCTAGTTTCTGAAAAATCCCTTCTATCATTCCAGTGGTTAAGTGCTCGGTTGCCAACCAAAAGGCTGGCAATTCAAGTCCACCAGCCACTCCTTGCAAACCCTATGGGCAGTTCTACTCTGTCTTATAGGGTCATTATGAGTCGGAATCAACTCCACAGCAACGAGTTTTGTTTTGTTTTAAATCACCCTAAGCAATTTAATTTTTTGCCTCAACTTGCATAACCCATTCAGAAAAACAAAAACCTGGCAGCTATAATCTATTTTTCTTCAATCACCTTCCTTGGTGGGTCTCACCCCACATCCCATCTTAAGCAATTTAGCAAATTACTCAACCTCTTTAAAAAGGAGGGGCTATAAATGTTGGAAATTGTTCCCCATATTTTTATATATATTAGAAGCATTAGCACCAATTACTTATTTATTCATTTCATAAATATTTATTGAGCCAGCCAGCCTATCTTAACTCATAGCTATGATCTGGTTATATGTTTTACCACCATCACTCTAGTTCATAGGAATATTTTTTAACAGTGAAAGACAATCAAGAAAATTCACAGTTAACTTGTTTTTTTAATTATGGGATTACTATATTGTGATCATCTGAAAAAGCTTTTTCAAAGAACAGTCTTGGCCCTCGCTTTTTTTATCCCTGTAGTTTTACCATAAAGATAATTAGATTTCCCATGACTTATATACAGGTTTGCCTTCAATAGAAAAAAAAAAAAATCTTTTCTATCTATAGGAGGATTTATCAAGTAAAAATCTGCTGGCTACATTTTCATAATTATTAATAATTAATACTTATTCCCGATGTATAATAAATTTTTAAGCATAGCAAAGAAAAGACATCCATCAAATGTAACTATCTTCTCAACCAAGGATAGAAAAAAAAAAAGGATAGATGGTTGAAATTCTCCTCATGCCCTGTTTTCAAAATGTTTCACTGCCATTTTTAGAAACTAATTTGGTGAGTCTTAGTGTATGACATGGAGAGAAATTGCATTTACTTTGAACTGTTTCCTGGTAAAATTGTTTCACCTTCCAACAATAAGAAATTACATGGGGACATTGAATTACTCCCTGCTCAAAACTAGAGTTCCAGTTTGATATGTTTTCCTAAGATATTTATTAATCTGCAGAATTTCATTTAATATCTTGTTACTTGTCCAAGTCATATTTGAATAGTACATCAAAACTATCCTCAAACCAAAAACTCCCTTCAGATGAAGACTATGTTAATATGTTGTCTATTTTTTGCACATGATCTAATTCTGTTTGGAGATAGCAGCTTTGAGACGTAGGCAACTATTGCAGGAAAATAGAGTATTTAAGACTAGATGCTTATGCCGGGTCTTTTTGCTGTTGCTATTGTTAAAGTATTATACAATATGAAGATATTTTAAAGGGTAATTTAATTTGTATCTATCAAAACAAGCAAACAAAAGGCATTGGAGAAGAGAAGCTAAACACTTTCACTAAAACCAACTTAAAATCTATTGTGGACTTTTTTACTCTCAATGTGGAATTGAAAGGTTATTTAAAATTTATTTAAAAGACTGGTCATGTGAATTGCTTTATTAAGTACTATATTTCTGTCTGTAAAATAAACACATAGTATAAAAAAATTTTTTTTTATTTTATATATAGAGTTACCAGGTTTAGCAGATGAAAACAAAGGATTCCCAGTTAAATTTGAATTTGAGAGAAACAATAAATAATTTTTAGTGTAAATATACCCATGTAACGTGTGAGACATACTTTTATCAAAACATGTAATTTGTTGCATCCTAGTAACTCTAAGTATATGGCAGTTAATAGAATAAAACATTGAGTCTTTAAAAGAAAAATAATTGGATAAAATGCAAACCTTATGCTAGTTTGATATCTGTTGAGTTACTTAAAAATCGAGGGCCCATCTGACTCAGGTTCTGGCATAAGTATCTTGTGATTAAATTTTAAAGTTCGAACATAGAAATCTGAGCATCCTTAAAGTTCATGGAATTTTAACAACCAGAATACCATAGACCTCTGTGCCTGTTTTAAACTCAAAACACTGACTAACCAGAAAAATCTGGTAGGCTTAATCTCATAGTCTTCATTCACTGTTATGATTATTAATTATCATATTCCCTCTGAGTTCAGCTGAGGACAATTCAGTTTAAACAGCAATGTTGAATTAATTTACTTCTATGACTTTCCAAAACACACAACCTGTGATGGTTAAGATTGTGTGTCCCCTTTGCTGGGGCATGATTTTCAGTGTTTTGTCAGTTGCATAATGTTGTGATCACTTCCCTGTTAAGATTTGATATGTGATCACCCCCATAATGGGATCTGTTGTGAGTAGCCAATCAGTTGAAAGGGAGTTTCCTTAGGCATGTGGCCTGCATCAAATGTAAGCAGACTTCCTGGCAAGGCTCTGGGGCTTTTTGCTCATACTAGATCTTGCAGCTGGCTCCTGTTTGTCTGATCTCCAGTTCTTGGGACTTGAGCTAACAGCTTACCTGTGGTCTTGCCTGCTGATCTTGGGACTCATCAATCTTCGCAGCCTGTGAGCAAAAGCCCAGCTCTCAGACCTGTTGATCTTGGGTTCGCCAGCCCCTGCAGCCACGTAAATTGGGAGAAGCCTCTATCCTGACCCACGGTCTTGGGACATCCCAGCCTCTACAACCACGTGAGGCATTTCCTTGATATATGTATTTATATTCTTTACTGGTTTTGCTTCTCTAGAGAACCCAGCCTAAGATACAACCAATTTATACATTGTTCCTTATACATTTGATTATTTTTAGTATATCCACTCTTTCTTTCCCTTTTAATATTTCCCACTTATCGATAGGCTTAGTCAAACTTAACCCTGAGTAGAGTTTGACTCTACCCGGAGTTTCACTTACTCCCACCAACCCTTCCTGATCACTCCAGTTAGTAGTAATTTTCCCTCTTGTGAGTTCCTAAAGCATCTTATCAGATAATCAGATAAGTTTACAAACTGGTGAATCTACACATGCATCTGGGTGCATGTGCATGCACACACGGAAACTTATACACCTTGCTAAAGATACTTCAATATCTCCCTTTTAGTTTTCTTCCTCTTGGGTGGTCTGTAGAGAGACCACCTAAGAGTATCCATGAGCTGTGACGAAATCAGCAAACTGTTGTGGTGGATTATACCTGAGTCTCCTTTGAGGTTCTTTGAGAAATATATATAAACAATTTGAGTTATTTTTGGCTACAGAACTAGGTCTTCTTGATTGCAACACTACTCTAAGGCTGTACCAAATGGGGGCCCCCTACTATAAGATTACATTCAGTTGACATTCTAATAATAACTAATGGATAGTCTTGTGGGTATCCTATGTACAAGGTGCTATAGGATAGCACTCTACATGTTCAGTCTCATTTAACCTCCAAAATAATTGTGTGAAGTACTTTCTATCTTCATTTTACAAATGAGGAAACTGAGATTCAAAGGATTTTCATGAATTTCCCATTTACATAGCATTACAGATCAGTGCAGGTAATACATATAAAGGAAAAAATACGTAGAGAGTTCTTAGTACAAATAAGTCACTGAGCTACTTTCTAGTTGTCAAAAACAAAAAGAAGAAGGAGGAGGAAGAGCAAGATGCAAAGAAAGAAGGGAGGGTCCTTGGCTACCTATATCTTACAGTCTATTAAGGAAATTACATATGCAAATAAATAAATATAATCATATATGTGTGTATGATATGGTATTGTATAAAGATAATAAGAAAAGAAGAGGAAATGACAATTAGTTTTATGGGTGATGAGGAAGAAGAGCAGGAACACTGAAATATTCACAAAGGTATCATAGAACAAGAATTTGAATAAAATAAAAAAAAAAAACTAAACCCGTTGCCAGAAAGTAGATTCTGCCTCATAGAGACCCTATAGGACCGAGCAGAACTGCCCCACAGGATTTTAAAGCCTGAAATCTTTAGGGAAGCATACTGCCACATCTTTCTCTGCAGAGGGACTAGTGGGTTTGAACCACCAATCTCTTGATTAGCAGCCCAGTGTTTAACCATTGCACTTCCAGGGCAATTTAGAATTTAAATAGATATTTATTAATACATGAGTTGGAATCAACTCAACAGCACACAGCAACAACAAAGGGAGAGTGTTGCAAGCATACATGCCTATGTAAAAATTTGTAATTGTGAAACTGAATACTGTGTTGGCAACACTTCAAATAGGTCAATATTGTGGATGAGAACATTGTGGGGAAGGGGAAATAACAGAATAAGATAAAGTAAGAAAAATCGTAATGGACTTCATATACCATATAAAGAATTTTGGATTGCATCCAGATGGGGAATATAATACCTCATTATTATAAAATAATATAAACATAATAGCTCATTATTATTAAGTCCAAATGCCTCAGTATAAAGTCCAAACTCCTAAGTCTGACACTCAAACTTTGAAGAAACTAGCAAAAATTGACCTTTGATACCTTTATTTACTATTATAAATATCCTTCTTCAAACATATTAGGCTACTCATTTTTTCACAAAATATGTCATATGTTTTTCTTCCTCTTTGCATCTTGCTGTCACTTTTATATACTTAGAATGCATGCATGTATGCATGTGCACACAGACACACACACTTTCTCCATCAAAGCTCAATTCAAATCCCTCTGTCTCCATGAAGATTTTTCTATTACTCAGTTACTAATGAGTAGCCCATTACAACATGGTTTCAACAACTAGCAGAATTTAGAAAATAAATTATTATCATTTAAGAAAATACCTCAATGGACAACTTAGTGTTAGATGATAAAACTCTGAGAGGAAGTTTGAAAGAGACAGCAAGAAACAAAATCTTACTGGTTCTTTATACACTACTTTTGAGAAGCCTTTAGTGCCTGCTACCCCTGATCTTGTAATGTATTTCTCCCGTGTGTTCTAGATCACCCCAGGCTAACTTCTGGCACAACATTTATCAACTCTATTGTAATGGTCAGTTGACTAGTGTGCAATCATGTCGTCCACTAGACAGTGGGAGAGGGACTCTTTAGGGACAGAAACTGTAGCATGTTTACAATTGTTTCATAGTGCCTGGCTCATAGTCAATATTTAAAAGACAGGGAGTGAGTGGAGGAATGAATGAATGAACAAATCAAAGAACTCCCCACCCAGGACAAAGAACAGTTTTATGATTATACTTACTAGAATAATGGATGCTCAATAATTTCTTGATAGCAATACAATAGTTTGCAAACCTTAATAGAGCTGGAAAAAGAAACCAACAAACTTCCTAAAATAGTTCATATGTCAGAAGAATGTTGCGTTACCAATCCAAGCCATGTCACAAAGGAGAGCTAATGACCTCAGTTGAAATAAATAGGTGATTAAGGCAAATTTACTTTGAGTCAATGTAATTGTTTGTGATTGGAATGGGACTATGTATAAAATTGTACCTGGGGCAATAGGATACTAAAGATGCTGCCAAGTTGGCCTTTAGGTAGTAGAGGGATAATCAGATGTAGACCGTGTTTTGAACTTTAAGTGGCACCGGGAGATCCACAGTGAATCAGGAAGAGTCAGGCAGAAGGTTAAAACGTTCTGAGATAAATATTCCCTTATCTCTTTAAGATTTTCACAAAGCAGCCAGAGTCCCAGTCCTGCTAGATGAATGTGATAATTATTTTCTAACAGTCTGTAAATAATAAAAGCAGTAAATGTTAGTATTTTTTTGTCTGTGTTTTAAATTTTAGTCCAAGACTCTATTAACCCCTAGTAGACTGAATTTCTATCTCCACTTTTGAAATTATTCATTCATTAAATATTTATCCAATCTTATTGAGTGACTATTATGTACCAGGCACTGCGCTAAGTGATGTGAATACGATGGTGAACAACACACACTTGGTCCCTGTCTTCACTGTACTTAAAATCCAGCAGAAAAGATAGACATTGAAAAAATAATTGAAGATGTGATTAATAACTTTGAAAGAGCAGTGCAAGGGGTCTGAGAAGCTTAGAGTTGGGAGATCTAACCTAACATTTAATTTTAATTTCAGAGGAAGAAAATGGGAAATTGGAATACCAATAAGAAATGCAGTTGATCCACCCAAGATAAGTTGAGAGGATGCTATGATAAATTATATACTTTCTTGTCCTAGAATCCAAAGGGTAAAACCTTATTACCCTCACAGGAACATCTTAGTCTCAGGACGTTCAGGAGAAAAAGGACAGTCAACTATTAAAGTTCCAAACAGTTATTTAGTACCAAAAAATTAAGACACAAAGTGGTCACAGGAATGCACAGCTTATAAACAGCAGAAGTAGGACTCAAATCCAAGTGACAAGGCTTCTAGAATAGTGTACTCTCTACACCTTTAACCAGTATTACACAACTAAAAGCAAGGGCAAGTTAGCCCCCTAATACTGAGTTTATATCTCACTATAATTACTTTGGATTGTGTTGTTGGGGGAGTGGTCATAGTTATAGGTGCTCTGAAATTTTGTGAACAAAGATGATGATATAGAGGTTCTAACACAAGGGACTTAGAAAAATAGCCCAATATATGAAAATAGATTGATGGAGAGAAATAACCATTCTTCGAGCAGAGACAAAGAAGTTCAGCTGCCCGTTCTCCTTCCAGCTTCTCTGCCCAATGATGGTGCTCCTATTGGCTAGGCAATAGGAGCAGAAGATTTTAGGCTGCACCAGAATTTCTACCAATCCCCTTCAGTATCCTTTAATATGGACAATTGAGTTTCTCAATCTTATGTAAAATGTGAGTAAAAGTATATTTAGAAATTCAGAAATCTTGGCCCTTTTTTTTGAAGCCATAACATAAAATTCAAATAGAAACCTCGTCTTTGCAAACCAAAAGCATTTTCAAGACAAGTTCTCTGGTATCATTCCTTTCCCATACCACTCATTTCCAACTTGATAACTTCCTTAAGACACTCCTACATGAAATTCTGGACTGCTCAACCCTGTACCACAGGTGAGAGTTGGGTCACTGGATAACCTATGTCATCATTTACCTTGTATATTGCACCAGTGGAGCCTCCACTGTGGAGGCTTTCCTTTGACTGACCCACTTAGTTGCTGGCTGCTTAATTCTTCACACTGGATGACCCCCATTTGTGACCCAGGTCCCACTTCCCAGAAACAAAAGGAAACAAAGGGTTACCAGTTTAAATAAGAGGTTTTCTTTGACATTCTTAATACCAGAGGAGGTGTTCAGTACACGTGCAGGGGGGGAATCTAGGGGCCTTTTGTTCCTTGGTTTAATGTTTAACCATTCTCTAATATTTCTGCCTTTAATAGGCTTTAACATTTTCCCTTTGATCTCTTTGCTTCCTTTTTAGAGAAGAAGAGCCCAGCTTCTGCCCACCCATTTCACAAGCTCTTTTCAATGGCTTTCCCACTGGCCTTAACAGCAGTTCTGAAGGTATTGGCACCTCTTCAGCAATGTCCCTCCTGAGGCTGTCACTGTTATATTTGTCATCTTCCTGATTAACACCTCCTGCGTTTCGTCCCCATTCTTAAGTACTTGTGAGAGTTTTGTTCCAAAGAAAGTGTTATGCTTTTGTGAAATTTCTCCCCAAAGCATACTTTCCTGACCATCTTTCACCACATTTTCTGTAACAGCAAGCACTATTCACCCAATAGAAATTCAGAGGAGAAAATAATATGAAACCTCCACTTTAGGCACTCTGAGGAACAAACTGAATTATTTCAGACCATAAAGCCTTCTTGGTACACTGAAGCAACTATGTAAAAACCGTACTTCCATTGACTGCTACTTGGTTTTTTACAGAGTATTTTCCCAGACATCATTTCATAACTCTGTGAAGTAGGCAGGCCTGAGAAAGAGGAGGACACTAAGCCTCAGAACAGTTGAGTCATTTACCAAGGCTAAGGCTGATATCCCTATACCAGTTATTAAACAACTGGAATACCAAAATACCAAGTGGTAAAGAGCTGCTACCTTGAGACTCCTGAATGCCACCCCTACCCATTGTTCTATTCCCTCCACTGGAGCCTTCTAATCCTCCCACACAATGCTCAATGCTATGGGGGTGGGCATTCAGTGTTATGGTCAACAGTTAGTTCTGATTGTTGGTACCCAGGATATACTTGCTGTTAAATATTCAGTATCAACCGAGGACCACTTTGAACAAAAATCTTAGGTGTTTTCTTTTTTTTGGGAGGGGGGAATGGGTGAGCTGGAGTAGGGTAGGGATTGTCACATAAGTGATGTAAATTCCAGACACAAACCTGTGTGACTGCGAACTTGTGTTTAGGGATTCTCAAAGGAAAGTTTCTTTTCCTCCTGCTCCTACTCAGAGTCAAGGTTGAGCTAGATAAGTGTGTCTGTGCAGTGTGAGATTTTTTGTTCCCTAATAGTCTATTGCTCTGAAGTGTCCAAATTTTATGCAAGATTTATTTCCCTATTCACTCTACTCAAGCCTTCAGCTTTGTCTCCTGTCTTCCACTAATATACACTTATTAAAACTTAGACTCTAATCTGTAGGAGACTGGAGGTGCCCTCAGGCAAATGCCAGACATAGCACTTGCTTATACGCCTGGATTTGAACATTTCTGGCCACCAATGGCTTCCTTTACTTTATTAGCTAGTTCAGCCATGGTTTTAATAAGATTTAATATTTAGTCCAGCATTTTGTAGGTGTTTGATATGGAGAGGGCTTTTTCTGCGTATCTGTTCCTCCATCATGCCAGAAACAGAAGCTTTTGACCCATAATTTGTTAGGTTGTCCTTTATTGGCTGCCAAACATGCCATATACAAACCTCAAGGAAAAAATGAACTTCCAGAATTGGCATTGAAAAGTGGAGCAACATTTCATGATAGCGTATGGAAATGGATCCTAGGGTGTACGGGAGGCAGTGAAGTCACAGAAATTGCTATCATCTGGAAAAGATGATGTGACCATAAGCCAGACACATGGATTTAAGCAAAGGAAAGTTTACACATTTATTAACTAAGGTTTTCTTTAGAAGGAGAGAGAACATTTTAAAAAGTTGGAGCAGCAGCTGCCATGGGAATTCCAATAAAAGTACATTGCAGGAAGGGGGACAGTCATGGGCCTTCAGCCAAAACAGGTTGGGAACCACCAGTATAGAGGAAAAATGGACTCATCTCGTCTAGAACAATGAGACAGTTTGATTTTCCCCCCTTGTGCCAGGTAATATATGTGCCCTCATGGACCAAAAGGAAGAAGTTCCCTCTACTTCCCTCCACAGTCACATTTTCAGGCAGATTTTGTCTCAGCCAAAGCGAAAGATCCCAACTCCACTCGCAAAGTATTCTCCTTCTCTGTATGCTAAGAGGTTTGTTTGTTAAGGCAGAATTTTAAACTCGGAGGCCTAGTGGCAAAGTGGTTAAGAGCTTAGTTGCTAACCAAAAGGTCAGCAGTTAGAATCCACCAGCTGCTCCTTGGAAACCCTATGGTGAAGTTCTACTGTGTCCTACAGGGTCATTATTAGTCAGAATTGACTCTATGGCAATGGGTTATAGGAGTGAAAAAAATCTAAAGAATGGGGCAAAGCCATGTTATGTGAAAACCATCTCAATCAACAGACAGATAAGAACTTTATTTAAAAAGGCAAACACCAAGTAATACGAAGAAACTAATCTGGTGTAACACAGATGCTGCCTTTGAATACTATTGCATTCTAAGATTCCGCTTAAGTGAAAAAGGAAATAAAACAGCCCTAAAAGGTGACACAGCTAACATTGTCTATTATAAGAACTCTAGTGCATCAGAAGTAAACTCATAGTATTCTAGTCACTCAATAAATATTTATTCAATTCCTGCTATGTGCCAGGTCCTGTTCTAAATCCTAATCAGTTGAGCAGTGAAGAAAACAGATTACTATTGGTGATAATGCTATATTTTAATACAAGTATCCATGGATTTCTAATCATTTTTCTTTCCTTATACCTTACCATTTTCCCTTCTTGGATTTCCCAGAGCCTACCCTTCCCCGTCCTGGATATATGCCATTGTGGGTTTTGTTGCCAAGAATAGTTTTGGCAGGGTCCCAATCCTATGTGTAGCTGTATGGACAACGAAGGTCTCTATCCATGCTGGATAGAGATTAGCCTTTGTGCCTATGAGTTTACGCTCTCCCAAAAAAGATGATTCAGGATAATGATTCTGGCACATTATCTCATTAGGCCTCCTGATACTAAATGAAGAAGGCAGTTGAAAAATAACACTCCATTTCACAAGAGAGAAATCTGGGGCAGGGAGAGGTTAAATAACTTCTCTAAATCAAACAGCCAGCCATTGGGCCTGGGACAAGGACAGAGATCTTTAAAATTCACATCACATTCACCATCCCTTACATCTCACTGACTTTAGATTAAGTTTAAGGAATTCTTTCAAAATCAAAGATACACAAAAAGGAAAAGGTAAGAATTAAGTAGTTGTTCTTTCAGAATATTGCTAAAATTTGGAGGTTGTCCACACTGACCAAGATCACAAAAATTTTTATCAATCCACATAGAAACGTGTTTTATAAAATTAATCTTGTTTTCTCAGATTAGATAAAGCTATAAGATTATATTTTAAAAATACTTCAGTTCCAAATACCTCTTTTTCTCCAAATACCAATACTATGGCAACATACAAACTCCCGGAAATCATTTCACAATATTATGTTGCTATCTAAGGTTTTAAAATCCAAACTTGGAAAATAAAATACATAAAGGAAGAAGCTGAGGAGACACATTTGTAAATAACCTGGAAACATGAAGAAAAGAGATCAATCTGAAACTGAATATCCAGCTGTGTAAACACATCTAGATATGGCCTTTTAAAAAATCCCAAATTGATGCTATTCATAGGACCTTCTCCGTGCCAATTCATATACTTCACGTCAATTCTTCT
Organism: Loxodonta africana; assembly: GCF_030014295.1. Classification (NCBI taxonomy): domain Eukaryota; kingdom Metazoa; phylum Chordata; class Mammalia; order Proboscidea; family Elephantidae; genus Loxodonta; species Loxodonta africana. The sequence goes on from NC_087355.1 coordinate 65,480,292, forward strand.
GTAATTCCATGTCCTTTCAGCTCTGCATCAGTCTAAACTGTCTAGTTCCGATGGAACCACTCGAATTCCACGAATGTTTTTGTCTAATCAAGTGAACACTGTAAACTGTTGTTCTTGGTCATACACTCTTCCCTTAAATAAAAATAAGATTTTTGAAGATGAAAGATTGAGGTGCAGGTGCTAAATATTTGCAAATACTCCCCATTACTCTCAGAGATCTGAATTACAAGTAAGGAACTGGGGCCTTCGTTAGATTCAGTTCAGAAGACTGTTAAATTCTACTATCTAAAGGGGCAATGATTTTCTATCAAAAGAAGAAAAAGAAAAAAAAAAAAGAAATGACTACAATATAGAGACATTCCAGAAAAGTCCTTTAGTTCACTGAAAATCAGTATCAGATCTATCCACATGTTGAAATTCTTCTTCTAATTAGGTGAAATTCATGATATGGCAAACCTACATGGTGCCTGGCATTATAAAAAAAGAAAGTTTTCTATTTTTTTTTTTTTTTTTTGGCATTATAGTAAGGGTTAATTTAAACCTTCATTTGCAATCTTTGTAATAGTGTTAGAAACACCAACTTTGATGAAATTGTTTACAATGCAAATTCATATCTGAGTTCTGAGAGATGTAACTACCTTAATGAATCCAACACCTGTCTCACTTCTGTACCCTACTTTGGTCAATAGGGAAGTGTCAAATGGATGCTAACCCATCAAATTCATTATTATTGTTGTTGTTAGGTGCCGTCAAGTCCATTCCAGCTCATAGGGACCCTATATGCTCGACAGAACGAAACACTGGCTGGGTCTGTATCATCCTCACAATCATTGTTATGCTTGAGCCCATTGTCAAAGCCACCGTGTTAATCCATCCATTTGAGGGTCTTTCTCCTTTTTGCTCACCTCTTCTTTACCAAGCATGATGTCCTTCTTCAGGGACTGATCCCTCCTGACAACACGTCCAAAGCACGTGAGATGTAGTCTTGCCATCCTCTCTTCTAAGGAGCATTCTGGTTGTACTTCTTTCAAGACAGAGTTTTTCATTCTTTTGGCAGTCCATGGTATATTTCATATTCTTTGCCAACATCACAATTCGAAGGCATCAATTCTTCTTTGGTCTTCCTTATTCATCGTCAAGCTTTTGCATACACATAAGGTGATTGAAAACACCATGGCTTGTGTCAGGGGCAGTGTTATGGATTGAGCTGTGTCCCCCAAAAATGTGTGTCAACCTGGTTAGGACATGATTCCTAGTTTTGTGTGGTTGTCCTCCATTTTGTGATTGTAATTTCATGTGAAAGGGGATTAGGGTGGAATTATAATACCCTTAACCCAGGTCACATCCCTGATCCAACATAAAGGGAGTTTCCCTGAGGTATGGACTGCACCACCTTTTATCTCTCAATAGATAAAAAGAAAAGGGAAGTGAGCAGAGAGGGGGTACCTCACACCACCAAGAATGCAGCACCAAGAGCCAAGCGTGTCCTTTGGACCCAGGGTCCCTGCACTGAGAAGCTCCTCCACCAGGGGAAGATTGATGACAAGGACCTTCCTCCACAGCTGACAGAAAGAGAAAGCCCTTCCTTGGATCTGATGCCCTAAATTTGGACTCGTAGCTTACTAGACTGTGAGAAAATAAATTTCTCTTTGTTAAAGCCATCCACTTGTAATATTTCTGTTATAGCAGCACTAGATAACTAAGACAGGCACCTTAGTCTTCGAGGTGACATCTTTGCTTTTTAAAACTTTAAAGAGGTCTTTTGCAGCAGATTTGCCCAATGCAATGCATCTTTTGATTTCTTTACTTCTGCTGCTTCCATGGGTGTTGATTGTAGTAAAATTAAATCATTGTCAGTTTTTTCTCCATTTATCATCATGTTGCTTATTGGCTCAGTTGTGAGGAATTTCATTTTCTTTATGTTGAGGTGTAATCCAAACTGAAGGCAGTAGTCTTTGATCTTCATCAGTAAGTGCTTCGAGTCCTCTTCAGCTTCAGCAAACAAGGTTGTGTCATATACATATCACAGGTTGTTAATGAGTCTTCCTCCAATTCTGATGCCCTGTTCTTCTTCATGTAGTCCAGCTTCTTGGATTATTTGCTCAGCATGAAAACTGAATAAGTTTGGGGAAATGATACAACCCTGACACACACCTTTCTTGACTTTAAACCACGCAGTATCCCCTTGTTCTGTTCAAAAGACTGCCTCTTGATCTATTTACAGGTTTCACATGAGCACAATTAAGTGTTCTGGAATTCCCGTTCTTCGAAATGTTATCCATAATTTGTTATGATCCGCACAGTCGAATGCCTTTGCATAGTCAATAAAACACAGGTAAACATTCTTCTGGCATTCTCTGTTTTCAGCTAGGATCCATCTGATATCAGTAATAATATCCCTGGTTCCACGTCCTCTTCAAATTCATACGAAAGTCTTATCTACAAATTGCAAGAACCTTATTTTTTATATTAATTAGTTGACCTAGAACTACATTGTTAAGCTAAATATAGTTGAATTCACAATATTTATTTACCGCAAATGCTGTAACTTCTTTGTCTTTATTTTACCTGTTTAGATGGAAAATTCTAATTTCCTAATCCATTGAATTCATCCTGGCTTTTTAAATTTAAATATTAAATAAATGTACACAATTAAAATAATTATTTTGTCTATCACACAATTGTAGGATTGCCAGATTTAGCAAATAAGAGTAGAGGATGCCTAGTTAAATTTGAAATTCAGATAAACAACAGATATTGCCACTGTGGTCCACCTGATTATTAATCCCATGGGACCCTCACTGGAGACATATGAAATGCATCTCAGAACCATCTCCCTTGGGAGTGAAAGGGTGAGTATTCACCCAACAGATCTCATCCTCCAATGGTCAAGAATGATTATAAGGACATTAACTCCGTGGACATCTGGATTGCTCAAGAGTGAGTACCAATGGATTCCTGTGAGTTCTTCTGCAACTTTGAGGAAACCCAAGGATAAGAAGCCTGAAGGGAGGTGCTGTCAGTCTGCACCTGTGTGAAGTTGGTCAAAGTTTTTCTGGAACTGGTCACTGCAGGAGTGGGTGGATTAAGAGGTAGGGTTGAAAGGATTTGGCGTTGTGTAAAAATGTGACTGATAAATCTCTGAATCTATGTCCTCATATGGAAAATGAAAACATACTTCTATATTAGGTTGCTGCGGGAAATACCTTAGATAATCTCAAAAGCTTGATACATAGTGTAAGCACATAGTTTTGTTAACTATTGTTTTTATTGTTATGACAATGTTATTAAGGAGCTTAATGATAACTATCGTCATCATCATCATCATCATTATTAGGGAAAGTCATTATCTTTGACCCAAATATCAGATGGGAATACTTACGTTACGATTTTTTTTCATTGGTTTTCTGAAATTCAGATTAAACCAGGTATCCTATATATCTGGTAGCCTTACTCAAAGTCATTACAATAACCAATACTTAACAGCTGTAGAGGATGTGTGATATTGGTCTGAATCTACTCATTCAAGAATTGTACTTTCTTAAATAGATCAAAACTCCACTTGTTTCTTCCTCATTTTCCTATATGTGATCGAAGTGGAATGTAGGGCAGTTAGCTGAATGAACTTCTGGTGAAGAATTGTGAATGAATACCTTTGTAAACTTTAATTTTAAAATCAAAGATGGAAGTAGATTTCTGAGTTGTTGAGCCTTAAAAAAAAAAAAGGTTAATTTTAAGACAGTTATTTTACAAAAAAAATGTTGATTTGAATCTATTCATCTTTCTAAAGGCATAAACACTACTTAGTAAGACTTATGAAGAAAAATGTAAAAAAGAGGGCAAGAATCTTTTAACATGAAAGTGTAGAAGTTTATACCAGATCTAAGGGGCAGATGCTTATTGAAATAACCTTGGTTGAATTTGTTTATCTGCATACAAACTTTTTTCGTATAATATATAATTGCACACATAGGAGCCCTGGTGGCACAGTGATTAAGTGTTCAGCTGCTAAACTAAAAGTCAGCAGTTCAAACCCACTCTGCAAGAGAAAGATGTGACAGTCTGTTTCCGTAAAGATTACAGCCTTGGAAACCCTATGGGGCAGTTCTATTCTGTCCTGTAGGGTTGCTGTGAGTCAGAAGCCCAACAGCAATGGGTTTTGTACATGCAAGTATCACATTTCCCCCCATATACATGCAAGTATCACATTTCCCCCCATATACTAGGGTTTAAAAAAATTAGGATACCCATTATTAAAAAAGAAGACATATATCTTGTTGAGATACTAAGAATTGGCATAATAAATTAGAAGACAAGGTACTTCACATGAAACAACATCCAAGAGTAGCTATCAAAATAATTAAATTTAATAGGCAATGAAAGTCAAGAAACAAAGTTCATCAAACATACAATCTAGCAAAAAAAAAAAATGTGATCTATACAACCAATTCAGGTATGTGTTATAGAGTGAGTCATTGATGCTTACTTAATCCCATGAAATCCCTACTGAGCCTTACGCAGTGCAGCTCAGAACTGTCCCCCTGGGGAAGGGAAAGAGGAAGTATTCGTCCAGCAGTTCTCATGCCCCAGTGGTCAAGGGTGACTATATGGGTATTTTATTTACCATCCATCTCTATATGCCTGAGTCTGTGTGTGAGCTGGTTTTAAAATCAAGTCACGTTCTAGGCCTCCAAAAAAAAAAAAAATTTGTTACCTTCGAATCAATTCCAACTCATAGTGACCCTATAGGACAGAGTAGAACTGCCCCATAGAGCTTCCAAGGAGCATCTGGTGGATTTAAACTGCTGACCTTTTGGTCAGCAGCCATAGCACTTAACCACTATGCCACCAGGGTTTCCTCTAGGTTCTAGACACGTATTTACATATTTTTCAAACTGAGATGATTTTTGTCAAATAATACGGTCAGACAAAGTATATGACTATTTGAAGACTTTTCCGACTATGATTCTTTAATGAATATATAAATGGTGGACTTAGGGAAGAAAAGAACATTTTAATTGAATGCATTTCCTGTTTATAAAACAATGAAGATACTGATTCTTCATTCTAAACCTGAGAATATATAGACTCTAAAATGTTCATTATGAAATATATTTTCCAATCCTAAAACATTGCAAGTATAATACTCTATAATTATTCTAAAAATCTTCAAGTTTCCTATAAATCATAAGACATATTAGCAAGTAGAATAAAAACTTGCTCCTGACAGATTGAACTTCAACTCTTTGTATGGTTTAATGATTAATTGATGAGTGCTGCATTGGGATTCCATGTTCTGTAGCAGGGTAAAGGAAAATATAGGGCTGATGATAGATAATGACTTTCCATAATAATAGTAATAATGGAAATTATCTTTAACTTTCTAATAACATTGTCATAAAAACAATTGCTATGTACCCAACATTATACAATTTCTCCTCATCGTAGCAACCTAATGTCAGGAAGCCTTAGTTCTTCACCATGTGGATCTCTTCATAGGGAAACTTGAGCGTCATCACAACATGACAGCTTGCTTCCCCAAGACAGTGATCCAAGAGAATGCAAGGTAGATGCCACATGTCTTTTAGGACCTGGTCTCAGAAGTCGCATACCTTCATTTCTACAATGTCCTACTGGTTACATAAGTCAGCCCAATTCAACATTGGAGGAAATTATACAGGGGCATGAATACCAAGAGATAAGAATCAATGGGGGCCATCTCACTGCCCTATTAAGGAATTTGGATTTATTATGCATGAAATAAGAAGTTATCAGATGATTTTTGAGCATAGTATTAATACAAATAAACTTTTAAAAAGATCACCATGGTTGCTGGATTGAGAATGGACAGTAGTGAGGCAAGAGGCCAGTGACTAGGCTATTTCAATAAAATACCAAGCAATGATGGTGAATTGGATGGAGGTAAGGATTAAAGTGGGAGGTCAGAAGTGATGAGGTATGGTCAGAATTGGAATCCTGAGATATTTGAAAGGCATACCCGATAGGATTTGTTAATGGATTTTACATGGGCTGTAAAAAGTTGAGCCAATGACAAACCAATATATTTGGTCTGGCCAACCAGAAATATGTTTAGGATATAATACAGACATTTATTTGTTGTTAAGAGAATATAGGGAAGGGTTAACAACTAGGGGAGTCAGGAAGGTACTTCAAGAGGTAACTGGAAAAACTTAATGGATAAGTAGAAGTTAGCCACGCACCGAAAAGAAAGGAGAGAACAATAGGCGGAAGAACAGTATGGACAATAGCAAAGAAGTAGAAAATAATATGGTATGTGTGCAAAGAATCAAAGCAATTATACGTTGCTGGGGTTTCTATTACAAAGTATTTGGTGGGAAAATATTTTGATATGAAGCGTATCTTATACATTTGTTCAATTAACAGAGGTGTTATTTAACCTATTTAATTTGTGCCAGGCACTCTGCTAGCTGCAGAGGATACAATGATAATACATTTATTGGCATTACCCTCATGGAAATTAGAGCCTAATGGCTTAGAGAAGTATGATGGCTAATTTAATAGGTCAACTTGCCTGGGCTTTAGTTTCCTGTTGTTTTGCCAAACTCTAGCCTAGTTGCTGTTGTGAAGTAGTTACATGTGATTAGATCTGTTGGCTTTGGGTAGAGCAGATTATCTTCCATAATATAATGTAGCACAATCACCTTGAATCTAGTGTAATATGATATAATCACTTTTAATAACGTAATCTAATACAATGTAATCAAGCAATTAGTTGAAGTCATACCATTGTAGGGTGTATCCCAAATCTAATCACTTCTGAGTTATAAAAACACCAGAATAGATACAGAGACACAGAGGAAGACAGACAACAGGTGAGCAAAGGAACACCAAGGATCAAAACAGACACTAGAACTAGGACAGAGGCTCCCAGAAGGAATCAATATGACCAGGACCTGATTTGGATTTTTAGCCTCCAAAACTGTGAGGAAGTAAGTTTCTATTCTTTAATGCCATCTACTAGTGGTATTTGTTACGGTAGCATTAGGTAACTAAGACAAGAAGCTGTAAATCAAACATTAAACATAAAATTATCAGTGTGATCACTGTTTCAAAGGCTAGAAATATAGTGCCACCAAGGTAAATAACAGGATGAAGGGACATGATGAAAGATATCAAGAAACTTTTGTCCCTGTGGAAGTGATGCCTGGGCTGAGAATTAATGAAAGATTTAAAAAAAAAAAAAACTCATTGCCATCGAGCTGATTCCAACTCATAGCGACACAACAGGACAGAGTGGAACTGCCCCATAAAATTTCCAAGGAATGGCTGCTGGATTCAAACTGCCAACATCTTGGTTAGCAGCTAAGCTCTTAACTGCTGCACCACCAGGACTCCAGATTACAAGACAGTTGCATGGAAATACGTGCAGGGTGTAAGGAAGACCATTTGAGAACAGCATGTGCAAAGTTCCGTGATAGATGTGGAGGTGGAATGTTTGTAGAAGAATAGAAAGTCATTTTGCCAGGGGTGGGAAGGAAGGCAAAGGGGACAGAATGAGATGAGGCTGAAGAGGAAGACAGTGGCCAGACCATCCCAAGCACTGGAGACCATGCTAAGGATTTAATCTCTCTTCTAAGACTCATAGAAAGATAAAGAAGGCTTTTGACAAAAAGGGGTAAGTGTGGAGGGATGGGAGAATGACATAATAAGGCTAGTTTGTAAATAACTCATTGCCTATGGAAAAAGATTGAAAATGGGTTGAGAAGAAGTGGGAAGTCTAGTTAAAAGGATCTGTCTGGTGAAGGTGATGTTATTTATGAGGGGGGTGTTGGCAGTGGAGATGAGGTGATTAGAGGTAATGAAAAATTAATTCAAACACATTTAAAAAATAAGAAGAGGTATAAATGTTAGCAGTGGCTGCTCCAGGATAGGGGAAAAAAAAAAAGAAAAGGCTTGAGGGTAGAAACCTAGACAGAAGGTAGAAGGAACTTGCCTTGAAAACATTTTTGCCTAGCCAGAGCACCATGTTTACTTAAGTGGTTTATTTATTTGGGTGTACCTTAGGAAAGGGGTGATGGACATTACTGAGGGGTTACAGAACCCTCCAAGCCACTCTTAGAGCTACCATTGGATGGTTTCTGACTTGGACAACTGGGTGGACATTGATGCCATTTAGTAATTTGACTACTTTGGAAGTTCAGTTTGGCTTTGACAAGAGACCATAAATCAGATTTTGATACAGTGGAGCCCTGGTGGTACAGTGGTTAAGAGTTTGGCTGCTATCCAAAAGGCTGGCAGTTCAAATCCACCAGCCGCTCCTTGGAAACTTTATGGTCACTATTGTTGAAATTGACTCAACGGTAACGGGTTTGGTTTTTTGTTTTTTTGGTAATGTAATAGGAGCCCTGGTGGCACAATGCTGAAGCACTGGACTCCTAACCAAAAGGTCAGTGGTTCAAACCCACCCAGTGGGTTTGAAAAAAGACCTGGGAATCTGCTCCCATAAAGATTAAAAAAGCAAAAAACTCCCACCTTTTGGTTATCAGCCAACACTTAACCACTGAACCACCAGGGCTCCTTCTGCAAAGATTATAGCCTTGGAAACTCTATGAGGCAGTTCTATTTTGCCCTATAGGGTCCCTATGAACTGGAATTGACAATAGCATACAACAGCAACAACAGGCAATGTAAAGCCTCCTCAGTCTTTTTTACAAATTCTTTTTGTTTTTTTTCTTGTTTTACAGTGCTTTTTGGTTGAGGGAATAAAGTGTTGAGTCCTGCTCCAAGCAAGTCCTACATGGGGCAAGAACAGAAGGGAGACTTCTCCTGGGACCTACCCACATCTGAGTCCATCTCTGTACCTGCAGCACATAACCTTTTCCTGTTACCTATCTCTCTGTTTAAAAGACTGATTCCTTTTTTCTTGTTTCTTTTCCTGAAATCCTGATTCCTGGTATCCATCTGCCTCGATTTCTCCTCTGCCTCTGTTATACTCCTAGATATCCAGGCTCCTATCCTCTGTTCACCTAACTTATTGGTATTACTATCCCCTTCTCCTGAAATATCTACTCAGCTCTCACCTATATCTTGTCCTGAAGAGGCTGCTTGCAATTCAGTATGGCTTCCAGGTTCTCTCTGAACAGCAAGCCTACCCGTATCTACATCCCAGAGAAAAATTTAGCCAAAGACCATTTGGGAGATACATGCTACTGGATGGAATGTTACTATAGTAGTAGCATTTTAAGTATATTCTATATACATATCTATCACTATTATATTATCATCTATCATTATTGTTATAGATAACATTTGTTGAGCTCTTAAAATATACCATGCACTGTGCTAAACACATTACAAGCATTATGTTACTCAATTTTTAAAATAACTCTAGGATATTAGATTATTAAAAAACAAAAACAAAACCAGTTCCAATTATTTCCAACTCATGACAACCCATGTGTGTCAGAGTAGAACTGCTCCATAGGATTTTCAGTGGCTGATTTTTTGGAAGTAGATCTCCAGACCTTTCTTCTGACATGCCTCTGGGTGGACTTGAACCTCACACCTTATGTTTAGCAGCCAAGCACATTAACCATTTGCACTGCCTAAGGGCTGGAAATCAAAGCTTAGAGAGTTAAGTAATTTGCCCAAAGTTACAAAGCAGATGCAGTAATCAAACCCAGGCTTGATGACTGCAGACTACTCTTAACCACTGCCATATACTCGTTCACATTTAGTCATCCTTAAGATTCACAAGCTTTTTACATAATCATATTCTTATTCAGAATATAAAATATATATATTTTTTAAAAAGCACTTTCGCTTTACAAAGGTACAAGAGAGATCACAGAAACAGAATTAGAGAGACCCGGAATATCATAAAAAAAACTTTGCAATAAATTGAAAAACAAGCTTACATATTGGTTTTTTGCGTGTGTGAGAAAATCCAAAAAGCTACAACTGAACCACACGGGTAAAACATAAAAAGTTAAAGACAGACATTCATAATTCAGGTTGTCAGCTTTCAAAAATTTCTTCTTAGACTGGGTATTGTAAACTAAACAGTGATGTCTTATAAGAGTATAAAAAAAAGTTTTGATGACTAGGGGAAAAGTGAAGTAAATTTCAGTATAGTCAGCAAAATGAGGAAAACTAAGATTAAAAAAAGAAGAAGGTGAAGGAGGAGGAGTTTATCTAGAAGCTTTTAAGCTCAGGAAAGCTTGAGGAAAGTCGCTGTGGAAACATTATTAATAGTGACAAATTGACATCATTGATTATGAAATTAATGGAAGTAGGAAGAGCCTGTCTTTGAGCTTTTATCCAAAGTTTTCAAATGTTTTAAAAAGAGTCCCATGGTCAATTCTTTCAAAAGAGACTGATAAATTGAACATAATAAAAGCACAGATCAGGACCCTGTCAGCCAACATTCTGGGATGATTATGTTCTCCCCGAAGGCTGGCCTCTCTGGGTATGATAGAGGCCTAAAGGCTGACAGCCACAACGTATTATACTGCCTCTAATGATCCCAAGGACCATGCAGCTCAGCTCCCAGCCTACCTTCCCAGCGATTTCCTGTGCAAAGAGAAAGTTAGCTTGGTAATAAATAACCTATTTGCCCCTAGACAGGGAGGACTATTTGACAGCCAGATGAATAGAAACTATTTTGAAAATCGAGGAAAAATTACCCTTCACTGAGAAAAGGCTGATAAATGAGACGATCACATTGGTCTCAGTTAACCATTTAAAAAGTCAAAACAGCATGGATAGATCAGTTGGTGGTTAGACATAATCTCCAAACCATCTGTAGTGTCAGGCTCTGAAAGATCCATGAGGCACACAGCAAAGTAAAAGGTAAAGAGTACTGTACATTTAATGTTAACTTTGCTCAGTTTTACACGTTGGGATGATGATTTATCTTGGTTGTTCAATTGGCTAAACAAAATATAGTTCCAAAGAGCAAGTTTTGTTTTGTTTTGTTTTTAGCCTAAGTTAATTCTCATTTACATGGAATAGAGGCAGGGAGTGAAGAATGTGAAACTCAGGTTAGCTCACTGTTACCCTGCATTAGATTCAGTCTTGAGAGGTAGTCCTTAATCCATCCAGCCAGGAGGAGCAAGTTGGTTGGGGGAAACATTGGTTATGGGGGACTCTTCTGGGGAGGGAGACAACCCACTTTAGAAGTCTGCGAGTCTGTGGCTAATAAGCCTGAACAATGAGTATGTTGCAATTAACTTTGTTTAGTATAACTCCAATTCAACCCTCATGTTTGGAACCAGAGAGAAATTTTATTATAGGCTCTCTGCATGACAGTAGAGATTCCCAATGAATTGGAGCACAACGTGCCCCCATATTAGGCACCAAAATGGATTCAGCTTGACTGGGGCTCTGTGAATGTGTCTCTCAAAGATGTGACCTTCTGACATGGAATAGAAATACTCCAGGCAGCAGCATGTGGGTAGCCACACACTCCATGCAACAATCTCCATAATGCTCTTAAAGAGATAGAAAATATGAATATGTATTTAATTAAGAGGGATGCCGACCCTCACTATAGCAAAGGGTTTTGTAACGAGGCACTGGAAAATCATATAATCATTTTTAACAAAGATGATGAGAAACATTATCTTACAAATAATGTGAGACAAGAGAATGAAGATTATGTAACAGGCTCCCACAACACTCTACCCCATCCTACCCCACCCCCCCACATGCGCGCGCACACACACACGCACACACATACACATGCACATACATACACATGCACACACATACACACGCACACCCGTAATTCAAACCCAAACCTATGACTCAAGATTAACTGGAAAGCAAAAATGTGTATCTGAGCCTTCGGGCAAAGTGAGTAAAGAGAAAATGTTAAAGTAGGAAAAAGAGATCTGTCTCTATTGATGAGAATATAAATTGGAATAGGCCTTCTCGAGGGCAATTTGGCAGTATTTATGAAAATTTTAAGTGTGCTTACTTCTTGACCCACTCATTCTACTTCTCGGATTCTATCCTAAAGAAATGTTTTCAGGTGTGCATATAGGCATGCACATTGTTCATTGTGTATTGTTTATTAAGCAGAAAAACTGAAAACAAACTAGATGCCCATCAATAAGGAAGTAGTTAAATCATGAGAAATTTTCAAGATAGAATACTATGTGAAAATTTAAATGAAGAAGGAATAGCTCTATGCTTTGATATTTGTCCATCTCCCAAGTATATTATTAAATAGAAAAGGAAAATGCAGAAATACATGTCTATATATGTATATCTGTATGTGTGTAATATATACACACCATAAAAAATATTTTTTTATAGTATGATTAAAATCTGTTTATACCTGCATATGTGTTATTTACATTTAAATACATTTATTACAAAGATGTGTACAATTATATTATCAGTGGTCACATCTAGGGAAGAAAGTAGGTTTCACGTGGGGAAGTAAAGGGAGATTTCTTTTTTTAATTTTATAAATGTCCATATTATTTAAATATTTTAAAAACAGCAATGGAGAAGAATTCAAAAGTGAAAGATTTTTAATTAAAAAAAAAAATCATACTATTGACAAAGAGAACAGGATCTACTCAGGATGGACTAAGGTACGCAGTGGTACTGAACAACACCCAGATCCCAGTGACTTCATTATGTCCATCACAGTCCTCCAGCAATTCCTCTTTGGCTGGTCTTTATTCTGGGACCCAGACTGAACACCTGCCTCTGGAATATTGCTGGTTATTGTAGCAGAGGAAAAGGATACATGGAGACATGTGTCACATCCCCTCATAATTCACTGACCAAGGAAAGTCACATGGCCCTGCCCATGTTCAACAGGGCGGGGATGCAAAATGGTCCTGCAGGAGGGCATCATAACAAGTTTTTATTAGTAATGCAGCATACCACACAGCGTGATTAAACTGTTTCTTCTTCCTTTTTCTACTGCTTAAATATGTACAAAACTAAGCCCATTTACACATCCCAACACTGTGCCCCTGCTCCCAAATTCTTCTCTCCTTCCGTTCCTTCCCCTCCTCTCCCCTCCCCTCCCCTTTCAGTTAGGGCCAGAAATGTAAAAAAAAAAAAAAAAAACCCAAAACCAAACCCATTGCCCTCAAGTCAGTTCCAACTCATAGCAAACCTATAGGACAGAGCAGAACTGCACCATAGGGTTTCCAAGGAGTATGCCTGGTGGATTCGAACTGCCGACCTTTTGGTTAGCAGCTGTAGCTCTTAACCACTGGCCCCCAGGGCTTCCAGAAATGAGTTTTGGTTGTAAGCCAACTTAAATTCTTTTCTCTACTAAAAACTCTTTCTTCACCAAAACTCAGTTAATTAAGCCTCAAAAATCCTCTCTAATCTTCAACCTCTGCTCTACACTCAAAACACTTCATTCACTCAGGAAGAGCATCATCACTTGCCTAAACCATTGCAAGTGCCTTCAAACCAACTTTTCTCTTCCCGCTCTTATCTTTCTACCTATTACATGTCCTATGTTGCCTCTGGAGTTATCTTTCTAGAACATTAATCCAACCATATCAGTTTTCTCCTTAAAATGCTTTGAGTCAGTCCTTCAAAACAGGATAAACCCTAAACTCCTGAAGGTGCTGTTGAGAGTGGTTTACAGTCTGACTCCTGCCTGTCTCACCACTCTTCTGTCTGGTGGTTCCGGCATACAGACTTCACACTGCAGTAATATCAAACTCCTCACTGTTCTCCAAATGCACTGTTCTCTGCCTGAAGTGCTCCTGCCTGCCTCATGAACTCCTACTTGCCTTGTAAGAGTCAGCTCAAGAGTATCACCATTTTAATTCTTATGCTGTTAATAGGTGTACTCTTAAAACCTTGGTCTTCCCACTACCACTGCATTCATCACAAAAGATTATAATTTCTGATTTACTTGTCTGTCTTTCCCATAAAGCAGGTGCTCCTTGAAAGCAAGGACTGAATATTTCATCTTTTTATTCTTATGCCTAGCTCAGTACCTGGTACCTGTAGGTGTTTAACAAATGTGAGTTAAACAAACAAATACCCTCAGGAGAGCTGAGGTGGGAAGGGTGTAGGCAACTGTCCTATGTAGTCCCTGCTTGGCAGACCTTTAGAATCCTTATACTTACCCTTTGTAGGAAAGAGGATTCTTGGCCAGAATCTGAGGCAGTTGACTTCATAAAGCCCTAATCTGACTCTTAGCTCCTTTGTCCGGGTCCCTGATCTTCTCCCCATCTTCAGGGTAAGCGGCAACCTAAATGGACCTCCCTGAATCAACATAACTTCAAGAATGGCCACTATTTAGAGATATTGATTCTAAACCTCCATTGCCTTAGATAATTAAACCTGTGCTAATGGAAGCTGAACTTTCTCCTCTCAATTGGATTGCAGGTCCCACCCTACCAACAGTTTAGGCCTTAACTCAGTACTTTTCTTATATCACTGCCCTCATCGACCACCCAAAACCTCACATACCTTGGGGTTAAGGTCACGTTTCTACAAAAAAAAAAAAAACTAGTAGTGAATTACCAGGGAAGATTTTTAAAGATACCATATGCATGGGCCTCACCCTAGAACAATTGAATAAAAATTTATGACAGAGATTTCTAGGTGGCTCCCAATATCCATCCTGCCCTCTTCATGTACATACTGGTGGCCCACCAGGACCCAGGCACTGTTCTAAAGACCACCACTGAAAAGAATGAAGATTATTTGTTTTCCATTCAACAGTATCAATGTCTAGAAGAGTTTCCGATTTTTTCTTCCTCTTTGCTCCTCTTTTTCTTCGTGTGGAGTATCTTCTGGGTGGTAAAACCCAGTGGGGTCGGAAGTGGAGGCTGGGGATGGAGGAAGAGTCTGTTAAATCTCTCTAGAGGTTGTTGGAGTGGAGGTCAAGGATGGAGGGGGGCTTTTAATGAAATGTCCAATAAATAATTTAGCTGAGGAAATTATGAGCCATGATAAACTAGTTTGCAAAGACACAAATGCTGTCTATTAAGACTTAGTATAATGACAAACTCATGATATTTCTGTTTTTACCTTCAATTTTGTACTAATTATCCTTTATCTTATATTTGAAACAAGCAACCATTAGCTGGAAAGTATGGCGATCTTATTTTAATTTACTAACTCTTGTAATTCAGTTTTATTCACCAAACCCATACTGCTACGGGATTTTAGAATTGATGTTACAGAGAAAAAGATTAAAAAAGTAGTTTGGAAGACTAGCAGCCATGGTTCAGCCCCAGTCTGGGGCTCATCTAGCCTGCTCTACCACAACACAAGCTTTGGGTTGAAGGGCTAGAGTTGCCTATGAGTTCTTTTCGAAGTGTGTTTTTCTCATCTTTGGCATCCTTAAAGTAGCAGAGAAGCTCAGGTACACCACTTGAAACATAATACAGACATATAGCAAAATGTTTCTTCCTTTGCTTCCTTAAAATTTAAATTTTAAAAGCTCTTTATGGATAATAAAAGAAAAGGTAGTACACTTTTTCAGTGATTAAATCTTATCTATATTGAGGAAAATTAAATTTCTCTGATATCAAGAAGGTATTTCTTGTCATAAATGGCAGTCATGAATTTCAGTCTATAAATTCAGACCATAACATTTTTTTTCTAATAAAAAATTTAATATCTACCCCTACTGGGTTTTTTTATCTTGCTATTATAGTAGAAACTTTATCTTAGTTAATTTGGGGTTTCTATTTTGCTCAGGCTTTTTAAGTTCTTGGAATTTTACAAGGTGCCAAGGCATTTGGGTTGGAGAAATGACAAGCTCCTCAGGACTGCCCATCACCAGGCCTTAAAGATATGCCCTGAAGGCATTGAAATAAGTTTGCTGCCTCTTGGCCCTGCTCCAAAAACCCAAACCCATTGCCATGGAGTCAATTCTGACTCATAGCGACCCTATGAATCTCAGCTTGGCTAGAGCATGAAAATATGTGAGAAGCTATTTTCACAGCCCCTTTACCTAGACATACCACACCGCAGCGCCTTTTCTGAGGTCTTAACAGTGCTCCAGGACTCTGTGGGGCCTGCAAGGAAAGGTTCCCTCCCTCCAAGTACCTCTGATGTTTTGCCTTTCAGTACCTCTGCTCCAACTCTCTTCTGTCTAGGGCAGAAAAAACCATTCTTTTGCTTGCTTCAAAGGCATCAAGCAAAATCTCCTTAAAGATTTGACACTTGTCGAAATGAAAAGCCTGGAGAAACCTTTTCCTACTTTTTAATGTATTGCTTTTCTTCTCTAAGACAATGAGCTTCTTATTTGCTTGAAGGAGATGAAATAAAAAGGAGAAATGCGGGAGAAAAAACCTTTCATATTTCAAAAATGTTATCCTACTTTAAGTGCAGGAGGTGAAGCATTCAAATAATTTATTATTTTTTTACTGTGTGATTTTGACTTTAAAGTACTGGTTCTGCATCCAGATTTTTTTTTTTCCTTTGAAAAGAAGATTTATTTATTTTTATGCATCTTTTTTTAAATTGTATTTTAGATGAAAGTTTACAGAGCAAACTAGCTTCTCATTAAACAACTAATATACATATTGTTTTGTGACATTGTTTGCCAACCCCACAACATGTCAACACTCTCCCTTTCTCAACCTTAGATTCCTCGTTACTAGCTTTCCTGTCCCTCCTGTCTTCTAGTCCTTGCTCCTGGGCTGGTGTGTCCATTTAATCTCATTTTGTTTTATGGGTCTGTTTAATCATTGGCTGAAGGATGTCTGCATCCAGATATGTTTTACCTACGTTGTAACTCCTAAAAAATTTATTTCATATTTTATTCATCTATGTATACTCACCCTTGCTTGAACTTCAAAAACAAACAAACAAATCCATTGCCCTCCAGTCGATTCTGATTCATAGTGACCCTATAGGACAGAGTAGAACCACCCCATAGGATTTAAACTACCAACCTTTTGATTTATAGCTGAGCTCTTAACCACTGCACCACTACAGCTTCACTTGAACTCCAGGACCTATTATAGGTATTCAGTAAATATTTGTTGAATTTAGCATTTAAGATCAATTGTATGTATGTACTCTAAAACCAAAAAGGAAAGAGGGGGAAAGAAAGCCTGAAAAATCTAGATGTAACAACAGATAGTTAACGTACATAAAATTTATAGTTAACTCAATTATTTAGTGGATAACTATGCTATTCATTCAGAAATTTAAATGACAGAGGAGTGGTCCAGTTTCCATATTGATATAAACTAGTTTGAAAAGAGACAAACATCTGTCTATTAAGACTTAGCAAGGATGAGCCTACTCCCTAAATCGTATAAATCCAAAAAGACATCTGTTCAGGAAGACACTCAATGGAGTTAAAAGGAAATAGTTTCAAGACAGAATAAAAGACGTATCCTTGATATATTGTTCTTGTGTGCCGTCAAGTTGATCCCAACCATGTGACAGAGAAGAACTGCACCATAGTGTTTCCTAGGCTGTAATCTTTACAAGAGAAGATTGTCAGGTCTTTTCCTCCATGGAGCAGCTGGTGGGTTCAAACCGCCAACCTTTTGGTTAGCAGCTGAGTGCTTAACCACTGTGCCACCAGGGCTCCTTCATTCTTGGGATAGTAGAGACTAAATGTAGGAAACTAGTTATAACAGAGTTTTCTAACATCAGCATTATTGACATTTGGGGCCAGATAATGGATAATTCTTTGTTGTGGGGAGTATCCTGTGCATTGTAGGGTATTTACTAGCATTTTGATGCGTTTATCACCACCACCACTACCACTAACTCAGTGGTAACAACCAAAAATACATTTAGGCATTGCCAGATGTCTCCTGAGAGATTTAATCATCCCAAATTGAGAATCACTAAACCATTTCTAGTAGGTTAGGTAAATTGGCTCTATAAAAGGCAGCTCTAATATTTATTAAGATTCTTTGTAATTCATAGTGAAACAACAGTTTGATAGGAGGGGTAGGTAGTGGGGAAGTGGAACATTCTTAATTAAGGAAAGTCCATGGGCAATGAATGTTATGATCTTCAAAAAGGACACAATGAAGCTCCTACCAAGGATGAGATGCCAGGCTGCAGACGCTGTGGCTCTAGTTCTCGGTGGCTATTTCTTAAATTATCCTGCTCAGAGATGGTAGATGTTGTTGTTGTTGGTTTTCAACTTATAACGAACCCATGTCACAGAGTAGAACCACCCCATAGAATTTTCTAGGCTGTAATCTTTAAGGGGGCAGATTGTTGGGCCATTCTCCCACTGAGCTGCTGAGTAGGTTCAACCCGCCAACCTTACAGTTAGCAGCCAAACATTTGACTGTTGAGCCACCAGGTCAATAAGAATTCCACAGTCTGAGAAATACTGCATAGAATATTACGGAAATGTGCAGTGCATGTTGTTGTTGGTAGGTGCCGTCGAGTCAATTCCAACTCATAGCAACCCCATGCACAACAGAAGGAAACTCTGCCTAGTCCTGTGCCATCTCCACAATTGTTGCTATGCTTGAGCCCATTGTTGCAGCCACTGTGTCAGTCCACCTCGTTGAAGGTCTTCCTATTTTTCGCTGACCCTCCACTTTACCAAGCATGACATCCTTCTCCAGGTACTGCTCCCTTCTGATAATATGTCCAAAGTATGTGAGACGTAGTCTTGTCATCCTTGCTTCTAAGGAGTGTTCTGGTTGTACTTCTTCCAAGACAGACTTGTTCGTTCATTTGGCAGTCCATGGTATATTCAAAATTCTTCGCCAACACCACAATTCAAAGCTGTCAATTCTTCTTCAGTCTTCCTTATTCATTGTCCAGCTTTCACATGAATATGAGGTGACTGAAAGCACCGTGGCTTGGGACAGGAGCACCTTAGTCCTCGAGGTGACATCTTTGCTTTTCAACACTTTAAAGAGGCCTTTCAAAGCAGATTTGCCCAATGCAATGAGTCTTTTGACTTCTTGACTGCTGCTTCCATGGGTGTTCATTGTGGATCCAAATAAAATGAAATCCTTGACAACCTCCATCTTTTCTCCATTTATCATGATGTTGCTTATTGGTCCAGTTGAGGATTTTGTTTTTTTTATGTTGAAGTGTAATCCATACTGAAGGCTGTAGTCTTTGATCCTCATCAGTGAGTGCTTCAAGCCCTCTTCACTTTCAGAAAGCAAGGTTGTTTCATCCTCATATTCCAGATTGTTAATGAGTCTTCCTCCAATCCTGATGCCGTGTTCTTCTTCATATTGCCCAGCTTCTCTGCTTATTTGCTCAGCGTACAGATTGAATAAGTATGGTGAAAGGATACAATCCTGACGCACACCTTTCCTGACTTTAAACAAGGGGTATCCCTTGTTCTGTTAGAACGGCTGCCTCTTGATCCATGTATAGGTTCCTCATGAGTACAATTAAGTGTTCTGGAATTCCCATTCTCCACAACGTTATCCATAATTTGTTATGATCCACACAGTCGAATGCCTTAGCATAGTCACTAAAACACAGGTAAACATCTTTCTGGTATTCTCAGTTTTCAGCCAAGATCCGTCTGACATCAGCAGTGATATCTCTGGTTCCACATTCTCTTCAAAATCCTGCTAGAATTTCTAGCAATTCCCTGTCAATATACTGCTGCAGCTGCTTTTGAATGATCTTCACCAAAATTTTGCTTCCATGTAATATTAATGACATTATTCAGTAATTTCTGCATTTAGTTAGATCACCTTTCTTGGGAATAGGCATAAATACGGATCTCTTCCAGTTGTTTGGCCAGGTAGCTGTCTTCCAAATTTCTTGGCATAGACAAGTGAGC
This sequence comes from Loxodonta africana, assembly GCF_030014295.1. Taxonomy (NCBI): domain Eukaryota; kingdom Metazoa; phylum Chordata; class Mammalia; order Proboscidea; family Elephantidae; genus Loxodonta; species Loxodonta africana. The sequence goes on from NC_087355.1 coordinate 65,500,021, forward strand.
ACTTCCAGCACTGCATCCATTTGTTGAAACTTCTCAATTGGTATTCTGTCAATTCCTGGAGCGCTGTTTTTCACCAATGCCTTTGGTGTAGCTTGGACTTCTTCCTTCAGTACCATCAGTTCCTGATCCTATGTTACCTCTTGAAATGGTTGAACGTTGACCAATTCTTTTTGGTATAGTGACTCCATGTATTCCTTACATCTTCTTTTGATGCTTCCTGCATCTTTTAATGTTCTCCCCATAGAATCCTTAGGTATTGCAACTGAAGGCTTGAATGTTTTCTTTAGTTCTTTTGACTTGAGAAATGTTGAGCACGTTCTTCCCTTTTGGGTTTCTATTTCCAGGCCTTTGCACATGTCATCATAATACTTTGTCTTCTCAAGCGCCCCTTTGTAATCTTGTTTAGCTCTTTACTTCATCATTTTTCCTTTTGCTTTAGCTACTTAACTACAACAAATAGCCTTTTTTAAAAATTGCATGTCTCAGAGAAGAAACTAACCTACACAAGCCACAGCCTCATCTACCCTGAGACCAGAAGAACTAGATGGTGGCCAGCTACCACTACTAACCTTTCTGATCAGGGCCACAATAGATGGACCATGATAGAATTGGAAAAAAACACAGAACTGAACTCAAATTCTTAAAAAGTCCAGTCTTACTGGACCAGTTGATACTAGAGGACTCCCTGAGACTATAGCCTTGAGATACTCTTTAAACCTTGAACCAAAACTATCCCCTGAGTTCACTTTTTTAGCGAAATAACAGATTGGCATACAAAACACAGAATATTACCTGTGAGTATGGTATACCATTAAAAATCATTTATATGAGACCAAAATGTCAATAATTACTCTCAAGCAAGGATGAGAAGATAACAGGGGAAGGAAACTAGAGTACTGAAAATGGAACAACCAGAATGCAATTAAAGTGAATGTTGACACATTGTAAAAAATGTAACTAATGTCACTGAACAATCTGTATAGAAATTGTCAAATGGGAACCTAATTTGCTGTGTGAACTTTCACAGATAATACAATAAAATATTATTTAAAAAAAATGTATATTTATCCATCAATAAAAGATCATACATCTTACATCAATTTTTCTCAACCCACCTGGAGCAAAGGAGAATGAAGAACACCAAAGACACAAGGTAAATACAAGCCCAAGAGGCAGAAAGGGTCACATAAACCAGAGACTACGTCAGCCTGAGACTGGAAGAGCTAGATGGTGCCTGGCTACCACCGATGACTGCCCTGACAGAGAACACGACAGAGAATCCCTGATGGAGCTGGAGAACAGTGGGATGCAGACCTCTAATTCCCGTAAAAAGACCAGACTTAATGGTCTGACTGAGACTAGAGGGACCCCAAAGGTCATGGTCCTGGACCTTCTGTTAGCTCAAGACTGGAACCATTCCCAAAGCCAGCTGTTCAAACAGGGATTGGACTGGACTATAAGACAGAAAATGATGCTGGTGAGGAGTGAGCGTCTTGGCTCAAGTAGACACATTAGACTATGTGGGCAGCTTCTGTCTGGAGGTGAGAAGAGAAGGAAAAAGGGGACAGGAACTGGTTGAACGGACACAGAAAATACAGAGTGGAGATGAGGAATATGCTGTCTCATTAGGGGGAGAGCAGCTAGGAGTACATAGCAAGGCGTGTATAAGTTTTTGTATGAGAGACTGACCTGATTTGTAAACTTCCACTTAAAGCACAATTAAAAAAAAAAAAAAAAAGATCATGCGTCTTTCAGAATCCTGGTCAAAGTGGCCAGAAGGGAAAGCAGAATTCATTCATACAGCAGTGGAGGTGAGCCCCTTTAGACACTCATATTTTATTAATGGGCTAGTATCTGGGCTTACCTTGTCATTGTTTTTGTTGTTAGCTATCATACAGCCTGCCCTGGGCTCATGGTGACCCCATGAATAACTGAACAAAATGCTGCCCAGTCCTGTGCCATTCCCATGATCATCTGTAGATCGAACCATTATAATCCATAGGGTTTTCTTTGGCTGACTTTTGGAAGTAGATTGCCAGGCCACTTTTCTTAATCCATCTTAGTCTGGAAGCTCCACTGAAACCTGTCCAGCAACACAAGAGCCTCCGCTGACAGATGGATGGTAGCTGCACATGAGGTGAATTGGCTGAAAATCAAACCTGGGTCTTCCGTGTGAAAGGCAAAAATTCTACCCCTGAACTACCATCGCCCCTTTGGGCTTACCTGAGGTTTAGGTAAACAGCCAATTTCTTCTCGTAATAATGATTTTCCTCCCTTCCTCCCTTCCGCTTTGGCCTTTGGATAAGTGAACTCCTTCCCACTTGTCCCCCATTAAGGGAAGAAAGATTTAATCAGATTGGTGAGAACCTGATATCTATTGGACCATGTCGCAAGTGTGAATTCTTTTCCTCAGACACAGGAAATAGGATTGGTTTTCTGCCTCAGGGACCACATGTGTCTTGTATTTCCATTCTTCATGCATAAGCCAGTGGTTTTCACGTGTCGATGTATATCAGAATCATTTGGATCGCTTGTTAAAACAGATTGCTGGGCCCCAGCCTGAGTTTCTGATTTAGTTGTTCAGGGATTGAGCCCAATAATCTGCATTTATAACAGGTTTCCAAGAGATGCTAATGCTGGTCCCTGGACCACACTTTGAGAGCCACTGTACTAGACAAAATAAGAAAGACATTTTTCCTCACAGATTATCCAGGTCTTCACCATTTCTGTTCTAGCATTTCCTCCTCTAATTGCGCAAGTAATTTAGGTGGGTCTTTTACCTGAGTCAAAGGTGACAACCTCATTTCATCCTTAGGTCTAAGCTACTATCCTCTCACGTAGTCACTTTGTACTTTGGATAATAAAACTGATGCTTTAAACCCCATTTCGCTCATTGTGTCTTTTTTTTTTTTTTAATGAGTTAAAACTCAGAGAGGCTGTGGTATGAATGATTATATTGTCCTCTAGATCTTTTCCAGGTCCGATAAACCTGCTTCCCTTCTTTAGCAAAATGTAATCTCCTGCCTGGGTACCCAGAGGTGGGCACAGGTAGTGGTCTTTCTGCATCTGCGGTTTGCAAAGAATTAAAGTTTTTCTAAAAGAAAGGCCTTCTATCAACATAAGACATTCCAGTTTCTGTCTTACAGCAGAAAGAGCATTATGAAGCCTTTTCTACACATGAGGAAGTGCAGGTGTTTTCATACCCATATATCATTTACAGTTCACTGCAGGAATCCGTGACACCAGAACGCACATTCATCACAGGATTTAATGTAACGTGAAGTTTTTGAAAGTTTCCTGGTCTCCAACACAGTAATTATTTTCTCCTACTGTGTTTAAAAAAAAAAAAAAAAAAAAAGGGATGGTAATTTAGCAAGTAATTAAAGGTAAAGCAAAGCCTATTATATTTGCTGAAAATGTGTAGACTATGGTGATGGCTCCATACATACTAGCTAATTAAGGTAAACATTCTAGTTATCATTTTTTCAGATGGTAACTTCAAGTGGAATATTGTTAAGATTTTGCTAAATATTACTGTGGATGTAGTGAAATTTCATGTATACAGATGTTCATTGCATTAATATGTATAGAAGTGAAAAGTTGCAAAAAGTTAATATGCAATATTTGACAACTGGTTGAATCAATGATGGTGTATCTATCTATATGATCAAATGCTATAAAGTCATTAGAATCAGGCTCTCAAGAATATGAAGGATGAGTAAAAATGCTCACTATTGCAATGGATTCCATGGGAATCAGGAAATTATTTGGGCTCCTTGTTAAAGGCAAAAGCCCCTGTGGCACAGTGGTTAAGTGCTCAGCTATTAACAGAAAGGTCTGTGATTCGAACCCACCCAGTGGCTCTGTGGGAAAAAGATGTGAAATTCTGCTCCCATAAAGATTTACAACCTTGGAAATCCTACGGGGCAGTTCTACTCTGTCCAGCCATGAGTTGTAATTGACTCAACGGCAATGAGTTTGGTTTGACTTTTGGTTCTGTTAAAGGCTTATTTCAAGATTATGCAATGTTTCAGATCTCTAGCCTATATTCTCTTATTTACTATACAAGCTACAAGAAAGAGTTTTGCCTTATCATTAGTTGGTAAGTGAGACTTCTATTAATTTTTTTGTCAAATTGACCTAGGTGAACCCCTTTAGTCAAGATGTCTATTAAAGTCTGAAACGTTTCAGTGTTTATGGCCAGATGCTGAAAAGTCATTTCGTGTCCAGAGTTCAGGTTGAAGGTTGTACAGGTAAGGTGTCTTATACCCAGGGGCAGATTAACTAGTAAACAGGTATGTACCAGCTTATGTTGAGCAAGGTACACACAAGCTTAATTGTATTGTTATTCTGTGGTGAAAAATTTCACATGAGTTTCACGACATGGTTGACCTGGCAGGAAACAGGTGAAATTGTGCACTGCAGAATGAAGAGGAGGCAAAATTGGGCCCACGCACACCTTGCATATTGGGTAATCCGGCCCAGTTTACACCTCATCTTCAGATTGGTTCCATGCTGGGCCACATTGCAGCCTGGGGCAAAAATAAAAAATCAGTAATACTTATCTGGTATTTATTGAAAGTTTCAATATTTGTTTATCGTGGAATCTTTGCCTCGTTATTTATCTATTTTTAAATATTGCTTAAAAATGTTATCACTCTTGATTACTGAGATTTTTGGTGGCCCCTTGAATTTTCATCTAGGTGAATGCCTCACTGGCCTCACCCTAGTCCACACCCTGATCCAGATAAAGCTCTCCTTCTTTGTCATAGGAGATGGGTAATTTGTTGTTCTCTCTGATAGAAAGCTCTTCTTCCCAGTCTTTGTTTCTCCCCTAAAAATGTATAATGAAATTTTTCAACATTCAGAAAAAATGAAAGAATAGTACAATGAGCCTCTTATCCCCAATGAGGGAAACCTGGTGGCATAGCGGTTAAGTGCTGTGGCTGCTAACAATAAGGTCAACAGTTCAAATGCACCAGGCGCTTCTTGGAAACTCTATAGGGCAGTTCTACTCTCTATCCTATAGGGTCACTATGAGTTGGAATCGATTCAATGGCAATGGGGTGGGATCCCCGATGAAACCACAAAGTTTCAGCTATTAACATTTTGACACATTTGCTTTATCTATTTATCCACTAATAAACTTTTTTTTTTTTTTTCTTTTAGAGGAACCATTTCACAGAATGTTGCAAATAATTTGGCACACATTCCTAAAAATACACTCTTACCTAACTGTGACGTAATCATGACATAAAAGAAAATTCATAAAACTCCCCTAACACACTGGTTCCCAAACTGTGTGCCAAGGTGCTCCAGGGTGTTGCGGCAAGCTCTCAGGGGCCATGGGATATTGTTTAATTTCTGGAAGAGCACAGAAAGATACTTGGGATCTTTCAGACACTTCATGAACTCCTAGCTCCTAGTTTACAGATTCAACATCAGATTCCTTTTGATGATATCATACTGAAGGTGGGATTTTGGCGGCATTTTGAAAAAAACCGAGTTCCCTGAAAACATCACTTTGGAACAGGCAATAAGGGTGTTGGTGTCCAATCTGATATCAAGGTTTGAGAAATGGTGCAGTGCCTAACATGTGCACCGATCACTTTAGTAAGTAGTTGTGATTATTTACAAATGCAGTAAAAATATTTATTTCTTTCAACTTATTACTTTTTGGTATAGTAAGTTGTTAGAACATACATACTTATTACGTTGTTTAGAGAGCAATTTAATAAATGTAACCATTAGGTATTTCTTTTGGAACAAGGCATTATGAAAAAAAAATACTGATGGACTAAGCATTTTAAAATCTCTGGTGCCTAGTACATGTCCGGATCATAAGATCTGTTGATGTTCAATAAAGAAATGTATGTATGATGGGTGAATAATTATATAACAGAAACCAAACCTGTTGCTGTCGAGTTGATTCTGACCTGTAGCGACCCTATAGGACAGAGTAGAACTGGCCCATAGGTCTTCCAAGGAGTGCCTGATGGATTCGAACTGCCGACCTTTTGGTTAGCAGCCAAACTGTTAACCACTACACCACCACGGTTTCCGAATAATTATATAGCACGATTTTTATAATATTCTAAATTATTTATTATTAATCCTATCACCTGCGCAGAAATTCTCTGTAGCATTTTATCACAATCTTAAGTCATTTTATGCATGCAATGAAAAATCTCCCAGGAAGACGGGGACCGTTTCTGTTTTTCTCACTCACTACTGTATCCCCAGTACTTAGCACAGGGCATATATAAGAAATCTTCAATAGACACTTGTTAAATGTACAAATGGTTAAATAAACAGTCATTCTTTTGCATGCAGGAATTGTGTTCAAAAGGATCCTGTTAAAATGTACCATACTTAAGTAAGGTAAAATGTTAACCTTCAGGAACATGCTACTATTATCTTTTTCCCTCAGATCTGCCTTCGAAGAGTTGGAATCCTAAAATCATTTAGTTTGATATGAAATTGGAATCATCTAATTTCACACTTTATGCATTTGTTCTTCACTTAGATAATAGTAATAACTTACTATACTTCTGGTACAGAGCTCAGGTGGTGTAGTGGTTAAGTGCTTGGCTGATAACTGAAAGGTTGGCAGTTCAAACCCACCAGCTGCTCCCCAGGAGAAAGATGTGGCAGTCTGCTTATGTAAAGATTTACAGCTTTGGAAACCTTATGGAGGCAGTTCTATTCTGTCCTATAGGGTCTCTATGAGTTGGAATCAACTTGACAGCAATGGGTTTTGTTTTGTTTTTATACTTCTAGCCCTGTTTAATTTGTTCAGAATAACTCTTCAGTATGTGAGAAAGGTACAGTTATTGTCATAATTATTAGTGCCTTGTCATTGAACATTTCTTGTCTACCAACCTTTTATGCACATGGTAGATCTTATGGATTGAATTGTGTCCCTAAAAAATATGTCTCAACTTGGCTAGGCCATGATTCTCAGTATTGTGTGGTTGTCCTCTATTTTGTGATCTGATGTAATTGTCCTATGTGTTGTAAATCCTAATCTCTGCCTGTGGTTAATGAGGCAAGATTAGGTTATATTATAGAGGATTAGGGTGGGATGAAACACTCTTACTCAAGTCACAGCCGTGATCTGTTGTAAGTGGAGTTTTCCTGGGATGTAGCCTATATCACCTTTTGTCTTACAAGAGACAAAAGGAGAGAGAAGTGAGCAGAGAGAGGGGGACCTCCTACCACCAAGAAGCAAGAGCCAGGAGCACAGTGCATCCTTTGGACCCAGGGCCCCTGCACTGAGAAACTCCTAGACCCAAGGGAAGACTGATGCCAAGGCACACAGAGATCTCCAAAGAATGCCAGGCCCACAAATGTTGAAAGGAAAACAAAAACATTCCCCCAGAGCCAACAGAGAGAGAAAACCTTCCCCTAGAGTTGGTGCCTTGCATTTGGACTTGTAGCCTCCTAAACTATGCAAGGATAAATTTCTGTTTTTTAAAGCCATCTATTTCAGTTATAGCAGCATTAGATAACTGAGACAGTATGGCTACACTTCTTGGTCTTGGGGTCACATATGGCCAATGATTTATCAATATATGTGACATGGGTCACTTCTGGGTGAAAACACTCATTGGAGAGAGACCTTCCTGAGCTCTTTTCTCTCTGTCAGGGAGTCTGGCAATATCTGCTGTGTTTGCCTAGGTCCATGAGCAACAGCGATATGGAACAAAGAGCTGTACAACCAAAGGGAACATGGGAAGGAGCAGGCCCCAGATCCAGCTGGCGGAGGCTCTGTAGAGGAGCAGGAGGATGGTATGGCCCAACTGGGAGAGAAACCACGGGGAAAGGGTCAGAGATGGAGGGATCCTGACTGCCTGACTTCATCTCCTCTAGCCTGGAAGATTTGAGTAGCCGAACCCCTGAACCCCTGAACCCCTCAGTGGCTTCTGCTGCCCACGTTCAGACTTTGGCTAGGTCCAGTGGGAGACCACGGTGCACTTGAGGAGACAAGCCAGAAACACGAGAGGACCAACACTCCTTGCCTCCCTTTCTTCAGGGACTTACCCAGCCTTTGCTGCTCAGTACTGAGTTCCTGAGGACTGTGAGGCTTAGCTGCCTGAGTCAGGCCAAAACGTGACTGCTCTGCAAACAGAATTTAAAGCAGCACCCATACAAGGAACTAGGACTCCCGGCCTATAGAAAAGCTCCTTGGAGGCCTGACGCTACATGATGGGTTCTCCTCTACAGGAAGAAAGTATCAGCAGACAGGAGTGGCCAGCCTTACAAGGGACAGAGAATAGGAAATGTGGTCTCTGTGTTTTCTTTTCATGGACTGCTAAAGACCCTGCCCTTTGTCAGTCATCTGGCGTAAGAACCAAGTGTAAATTCATCAGTTAGCATTTCAGCCCAACATGTATTTCTAAGTCCAAGAATCAAACCAGCAATGAGGTAGGGTATGCAGTAGAGCCTCAGAAATGTCCTACCACCAGCTAGATGACCCTCACATTGACCCACCCCCAAACGAAGACAGTGACATGAGAGTGGTGATCATAGAGGGCAGGTAAGCAAGGGAGGAAAGAGTGTTTCCTCAGGGGGCCAGACGCCTGCCCTGCTGCTGAGGGAGGCCAAAGTGTGGTGGGGCCAGCATGGAGCCAGGAGGACTGTCCACAGAGTCAGTGTCACAATGACACCACAGTTGCTGCATTACACAGAATGTCAGACCCTCAGATGTCCAGTCTCGTGGGTTCTAGCCCTGGCTCTGACTCCTACCCCATGTGTGGCCTTAGGAAAGACCAAGAATCTCCCAAGCCTGTTTTCTCACTTGTGATTTTAGAAGGGTGCCTTGGGTAGCCTCCAAGGTCACTCTGTGACCTGTGACCTAGGGTATAACTTCCATAAGAACAATGTCCTACCTGCCAAACTTTCTCTTTGAAAGCAGAAGAGTATTTCAATACTAAGATGACATGAAATAATTTAGCCTGTGGTTAATTTTCTTTTGTGTAAAGGATATTATAAGATTTAATAGATGTATGAAAATAGGTGAGAGGAACTTTAAAAAAGAAAATGGTTTATAGTTTAATAAAGGGCAAGGTTGGTGCACTATAAAAAAAAAAAGTCATGTGGGACAGAGCCCCCAGCTAATCTGAGATAACCATGAAATATGAACAAGAAATCATCCTCTGTGGCTTTATAAAACTGAGACGTAAGGATTTTTATTGCAACATAATCTAGATCGGCACGTCAGATCAAGTTATCACCCACATTTACAGATGAGGAAACCGAGGTACAGAGTAAGCAACCAAACTCACATCACACCTCAGTTAAGTGGCAAAAGTGGGATTTCAACCAGGCAATCTGCCCTGGGGTCTGCACTCCTAACATTCTGCTGCCCTGCTCTACAAGGACATTAGCCGCCTCCTAGCTGTGACATTTGCCTCAGACACATGCAAACACACAGCTGCATACATTCAAAATGAGAAGTGGATGATAATATAAAGAACTGTTTAATAAGGCCAAATCTCAGAGAACCATTTTTCCTCTCCTGATTGAGTATTCTGTCATTTTAATGGGACAATCATAGTTTCACAAATCATTTAGTTAGGACAATTTCTGGGATAATTACCTTGTCAGTTAAATTTAAAAATATTGAAATTAAGGTTGAAGTTTGAAAATTATTCACAGCTTTTGCTTTCTCCTTCTTTTATAAAACCACCAATAATGTCCAGAAATACATGAATGCTTTGATACTATAAACCTGAGATCAAATGAAGTGTAATCAATTTTTCACGGTGGTTAAAAGGCCCATGGAGAAAAGCATGTTTCGGCTGCCTACAGAGGCACAGGCTTGTTACTATAATATAAAGTGACTTCAGTATATTTGCCAAAGTAAATTGTTGAAGAATTTAGTAAAAAAAAAAGATGTCTTTTTCAAATAACTCTATTTTTTGATACTCATAATAATAATATACCTGCACATTAAGTGTTTATAATTAAATATGGAACTTTTATCCAAGAATAAAAGTCAAGAAAAGAGATCAAGCTGATCATTTCTTATTTTCCCTACAATCAAGCAAGTTAACAAGTACATTCTTTCAGGAAGAGTCTAGGGCTAGGCTGTCCATTTTAGTAGCCACAAGCTACATGAAGTTACCGTGGTGGCATAGTGGTTAAGTGCTATGGCTGTGAACCAAAAGGCCAGAGGTTCAAATCCACCAGGGTCTCCTTGGAAACTCTATGGGGCAGTTCTACTCTGTTCTATAGGGTCGCTACGAGTCAGAATCGACTCAACGGCAGTGGGTTTTTTATATGAGGTTATTCAATTTTAAAATTAAATAAAATGTAACATTCATTTGCTCAGTCATACTAGCTACATCTCAAGTACTGCCCTCACATTAGGAGGCAGACCATGTCAACATAATATGAGTGAAAAGATAGGCATTTGCCAGAAAGCCCAGACCAAACCAAACCAAATCCGTTGCTGTCAAGTAGATTCTGAATCATAGCAACCCTATATGACAGAGTAGAGCTGCCCCGTAGGCTTTCCAAGGAGCAGCTGGTGGATTCCAACAGCTGACCTCTTGCCCATAGCTCTTAACAACTGTGCCACCAGGGCGCCTGGAAACCGAGAAGAGGGACACTTGTCAGCACTCTGTATTCAGGGAAGTCACGCTGGAGATCATTTCTGAGCTAAGACTTCACCCTTGAGTAAGGAGAAAGATAGTCTAATAAAAAGAGGGGGGAGTGGGCACTCATATCAGAAGAAACATTCCAAGTAAACATATAGACTTGTGAGCCCTTGGTGTATTAGTGAAATTAAACCAGTTTAGTTTTACTAGGAGTCCCTGGATGGTGCAAATGGTTAACACACTTGGCTGTTAACCCAAAGGTTGGAGGTTCGGGTCCACTCAGGAGAACCTTGGAAGAAAGGCTTGGCGATCTACTTTTGTTAAATTAGCCACTGAAAACCCTTTGAAACAGTTCTACTCTGACCTACATGGGACTGCCATCAGTTGGAGGTACTTTGCGGCAACTGGTTTACTGGTTTAGTTTTACCAGAGATGAATGAGTGATGAAGCCATCAAGGTCGATAGGGCTCAGCCATTGGAGGCTTTACTGTAAACTAAGTGGGAAACGTTGAAGGACTTAAAACAGGTGAATAACAAGATCAGGTTTGCATTTTGTGGAGTTCAACTGGCAGCTGCATAGAAGCTATATCCAAGAAGGAGACTATGGCCATGACCCAAAAGAAAAATGCCTCAGCTGCAGTAGGGGTAATAGATTCAGAGAGTAGGTGAAGATTAGAAAGCTGCTTAGTAAGTAAAATGAGCACGGCTCTCAGGTTTTTACTATGATGGTGTTATCTACTGACATCCACCACCCATCTGTCAGTTTGTCCATGCTGTGGTGGCATTTCAAATATCTGTAGGGTCACCCATGGTGGACAGCTTTCAGCAGAGTTTACAGACTAAGACGGACTAGAAAGAAATGCCTGGCCATCTACTTCTAATGATTAACTAGTGAAAATCCTATGGATCACAACAGAATATTGTCCCATAGTGTGCTGGAAGAGGAGCCTTCTAGGTTGGAAGGCACTCAGAATACACAGTGGCCGCAACGATGGACTCAAGCATACCAACAATTGTGAAGATGGTACAGGACAGGACAAGGTTTCATTCTGTTGTACATGGGGTCACCATTGGAGCTGACTTGACGGCAACTAACAACACAAACTTAACTGACATAGTAAATTATAGAAGAAGATATAGAGCTCCCATAATACTGATGATTAAGAAAGGTCTTCAACAAACTTAAATCAATTTTGGATGAAATAGCTAGGAAATATGCTTTAAAAAAACTGCTCGGTAGCAAACTTTCATCATTAAATAAATGTTGTCCCCAAGTTGCTACCCACCTCCAAACTCCAGGGGAACTCCAGAGGGATCTTTGGATTAAAAAAAGCATCTTCGTTGTCTTAGTTAGCAGAAGCACATCAGAAAACTTACGTTGATTCAGATGTGGCTAACCTGTGAGGCCCACAAATGAGTAAGGACAGAACAAAGTTTGGGTTGGCAGTTTCTCAAGTGTGTCTTTTAGTGCTATAGATTGTCCACCTGCATTCTCAGTCCTTTGGTTAAATACGTCTAATCCTTGACCTTTCATGATTTAATCAACAAATATTTATTCAGTGACTAATATGTTTAAAATAGTTTCAGTGGATACGAATAAAAAATGAAAGCCGTTCCAAAGAGTTTTAATCCCAAGATAATTCTCAAATGTGAATTTCTTTAGTTAAAACATCTTTCCCTAATAGACGTTCTCACAGCCATTAACATGTAATTCCATTTAATCTAGAAAAAACTTATTGCACGTCCACTATGTCAAGAACATAGAAGAACTGAGTGCTGTACTCACTGATTTAAGTAACAAAGTCATTATGATATATATATTTTTTTTACCTCCTCTTTCCTTCCCTGCCCTCTTCTGGTAGATGTCAAAATGTTTTCTGTAATAGAACAAAAGCAAATAGTTAAAGGAAAAATTCATCTGTAATTAGCAGCTGTATCATCAGTCCCTTAAGGGGCCCTGGTGGTGCAGTGGTTAAGCACTCGGCTGCTAATCAAAAGGTCCGTGATTGAAACCCATCAGCCACTCCTCAGGAGAAAGATGGGGCCATCTGCTCCCATAAAGATTACAGCCTTGGAAACCCTGTGTGGCAGTTCTACTCTGTCCTATAGGGTCACTATGAGTGAAAATCACTCAATGGCACACAACAACATCATCAGTTCCTTAATTAAAAAAAAAACCAAACCTAGAATAATAGGGATAGATATAGGTGGGAGGGCTTTTTTTTTTTTTGCTGTGATTTCTTAAAGAGTAGAAAATATCTTCTATCCAAGGGAAATTTTTGTGCATTCCTTGATGCTTTAGAAAAAAACAAAGCTATAGTGATTCCTGAAATGTTGAGTGAGAGCAGAAAAGCCTTTGTCTGAATTTTAGAGTCTTCTGTTACATTTCCATGAAACATCACTCACTTTGAAACATATGTGCTTTGGATATCCTAATTTTTATATTCATCATTTTTTTCTTTATTATGAGCTTTCTTATTACTGAGCAAGAGCTAGAGGTAGAGAACTTATGTAACCTGGTATTTAAACTAAGATGAATTTTATTTCATCTGTAACTCTGGAAAACAAAATTTAATCATTTTTTTTTTAAGACAAAAGTACACTCACGGTATTTCATATAACTGTAATCTATAACCCTTACAACTCATAGGTAGTCCCTGGGTAGTGCAAATGATTAAACATAGGACTACTAGCCAAAATGTTGGTGGCTTGAACCCACCCAGGGGCGCCTCAGAAGACAGATCTGGGGATCTGCTTTGGAAAATTCACAGCCTTGAAAACCCTACGGAGCAGTTCTACCCTGCACACATGGGGTTGCCGGGAGTCAGAATCAACTCAAAGGCAACTAATGACAACTTACAAAGTTACTTAAAAGTAACTTGCACTTTTAAAAAGTATATACTAAAGAAAGATACAAACATTTTAATATTTTTGCGGATTACTGCATAACTTACTAAGAAAAAAATACTCAAGACTTGAAATAATGCCAAAAAAAAAGTAGACTGCTTGACCTTTCAATACCACAGTAAGTTTTCTCTAAAGGGTCTTAAGGGTTATCCTACTCTCTAGGAGTATATATGTTACTTGCTGTAACTATTTTACTTCTCTTTAAAGTTACCCAGTAGATAATTTACAAAACACAAATGAATTTTGTCCAGAAGAGATGCAAATTATTTCTATTCAGTAATGGAGATAAATCAAATGGTTATGATCTTATTGCCCAGTAGGGCATGAACTATATTATACCTAATTTAGCAATCTTATTTTAATATTCTGTCATTATCGGTCTTCCATAGCCTTTTTAGAACCAGCTTTGTTATCTGGTTGGTTCTCTCATTAATAGATTTAAAATATTTACAAGTGCTCACTCTCCCTGTGAGAATTAATACTGTTGTTTTTAATATTTTGCAAGTTATAGTCTGACTTGCCAAAAAGATAAGTATTACCATGTATTTATTTTTGTTAATAAACATAGTCTATAAGGGTCTGCAGTTCAAATCTACCAGGCCTTCCTTGGAAACTCTATGTGGCAGTTCTACTCTGTCCTATAGCGTAGCTATGAGTCAGAATCAACTCGATGGCAACAGGTTTGGTTTTTATACACACAAACTAAAAGGAGCTCTGGTGACACAGTGGTTAAGTGCTTGGCTGTTAGCCAAAATGTCGGTGCTTCGAACCCACCAGCCCTCCGAGGGAGAAAAGGCCTGGCGATCTGTTTCCGTAAAGATTTCCACCTAGGAAACCCTATGGGGCATTCTACTCTGTCCTGTGGGGTCTCTATGAGTCAGAACTGACTCAACGACTGCAACAACACACATAAACTATCTTTAGGTGAAAAACACTGTTTCAAAAAGGAAAACAAAGCATTTCTTTGATGGGAAATTGAATTCTAAAACTTCATTATTAGCATCTAAAGTTTTTGATGCTATGGGACCTGCTTATAAGACTTTTCCAAGAGGTCCATGAAAATTGCCGTCAAAATTGAAGTCAGCGTGTTAAAACAACTTATGAGGCTGTGTTTTTTTTTATTTTTCTTGTTGTTCCCCCCGCCCAAAAAGATTTAAAACATAACCTGATATATTAATGCTTATAAAATGTTGACATATATTTCCTTAAAAAATATTTCCTTAGTACATCTAAAATGATTATCTAAACTCATGATGGACAATGGTATACGCCAATAGGTAATTCTCTTTTCTCAAGGTGTTTATACCTTCAAGAAATTCAAAATATATATTTTTATGTAAAAATGACATCCTTTAAGTTTAAAAATCGACAGAGCTTCATATTGGTGTTTGTCTTGAATAGTTTTTGCTAATTATAAAACATTCTAGGGTTTGTTTTTGAGGTGAAAGTGTTTGGGGGTAATAAGGTTAAAAGGAGCAAGTCTCCCCTCTTAAGGTAGTGTTGTCAATAATTGAGCACATGTGAGCATAGTCAGGGAAGTGATCATTAAGTAGTGGGCCTAGTTAAAATGATGCCTTCATCTTTAAACTTAATTAACTGAAATGATTGTCTACTCATGGTTTGTTAGGATGTTAAGGTCATTGATTTGATTAAAAGAACGTGCTCTTGGAAGTTTGTGTTTTATCAAACTTTAGCTTAATTAAATAATATTTAAAATGCCAAAGACAACTGGCTATCATCCAGAAGCCAGCATCTTCAAAAGCAAATGACAATCCATTTCATCGTGGACATTAAGGTGCTAGTAAGGTAAAAAATAAAAAAAATAATTTTTTATTTTTATTTTTTAAGGTAATAATGTTTGAAAGCCAATTAGAGGAACCCAGGTAACAAAAGGATCAAGTGAGAAATGTTCCCGTATACCTTTGCTGTGGACAAATTTAACGTAAGATATCAAGGAAAGCTTAGTAGTAGGCTTTAAATATAAGACTGCCAGGGAAATCAGAGCCAGCTGGCACCAACCCAGAAAACAAAGACAAAAAAAAAGAAAAAGATTTTCCCCTGCATTTGAGAGCTCTGAAGTTAGTCTCCGTTGCCATCATTGGTCAGTAATGTAAGGGTATTAGACAGCCCACTGTAATTGTGTTTTTCAATTATGGTAAACAGTTGCCATTGCCTATGAGCTGACTTGCTTTAGCTTAATGTTTGCTGCATGTAGATAGGATACCCGTTGCTGTTGAGTCCATTCCAACTCATAGCAACCCCATAGGATAAGTACTGGATTATAACTTAAGGAGCAAATACATTGTAGGAAATACTAAATCAGTTTCACTCTCTAAAGCTTCTGTGGGTCAGTGAGGTTCACTTTATTTGTGTTCCCAAGTTTGGATATTTATTATATGCCTAGGTTTCAGTGCTTTCGTAACTGCTAGTACCAAAATTTTGACACTGAATATATTATTTTTAAAAATCACAGTTGGAATAAAAGATATTTTTATCCTGACATTCAAGAACATTTTATTAGGAAAGAGAGGGAAAAATTTTTTTTAATGAGGATACTTAGGGAGAAACACAACAACTAAAGTTTCAGAAAATAACCCTCACAAATGAGAAAAAATTCATGATAAAGCAATATGATAACTTAATGATTTTATACCTGTGGAAACATCAAGAATATGCACCAAATTTTAACAGTTTCTTGGGTCTCCTCTTGGCCTTGCATAGTTCTGAGTTCAATATTAGGACTCAATAAACATGATTTCATCCACTCAACAAACCAATCACATATGAAAGGAAAAGAAATCTGCATTTTGGGGTGCATTTTCCAAAATTTATAAAATGCTATTAAGAAAAACTAAGAACGTTTTCATTTTAGTAGTGTTCTTTTTTCAGCATAACAGAAGGGCACACTGTCCTTTAAAAAATAAAACTAAGGAATATATATTTTAAACTAAACAAAACGAATATGTTTGAGTCTATTTTTAAAGAATGAATTTTTAAAGTGAGATTCAAATAATATCTTAGGTCAAGTTTTTCTGACTTTATCCTTAAAAAACAAGATGCCAATACATTGTAAGTAAACCATATTGTCTTATTTACTGCATAAATTGACTAATTTCTGAATGGAGTCCTATGGATTTCTGAGTGGAGTACATAACAGTAGTGTCACAAGAAAAACATTTCATCAGAGAAATAGTCTTTGGGGACTCCACATCACATCCACGCACCTGCCAACATCTGTCTCCATGCAGTTTGCTTTCTCAACTGCGACTATGAATGTGAACTATTCTTTTCTAATGTCATCCTCTGCCCTCGTGCAATAGATCCTATTACCTTTTACTTACTCACATATTATAGAACATCACTCCAGCTATACTCTCTCTTCTGTAAGATTAATTAGTTCCTCCCTATGGCGTTACTCTCCTAAGCAAAAGAACATGCTCTTCTTTCTTCCATCCTTAAAAACACCTTCTCTATTGATTCAACATCTTGTGCCAGCTATCGCCCCATTTTTCTGATCCCATTTACAGCAAAGCCCTCCAAGCCTCTTTTTCATTCTCTCTTAAACCTGTTCTTGGAGGCTTTCCCACTTACGTCTTCACTAAAACTCCTCTTGTGAAGTCACAATCAACTAGAGCTGGCTTAATGGGCATGCAATCTTTGAAGTTGCACAGGGGCCTGTCCTTAGAAGGGTTTAATGGACTGCTGTTGCCATCTTGAAATTCTTAATTTTTGAACAAGGGGTCTTGTGTATTTATTTTTCCCTGGGCCCCATAAATTAGTAGCTGGTCTTGCCAGTGGTCTTCATGTTGTTAATTCCAATGGTCAATCCTCTATCTTCATCCTACTAGACCCATCAGCAACTTTTGATAAGATCGATCCCTCCTTCTGTCTTGATATACTTTTGTTTTACTTGACTGCCAGGATACCATACTCTGTAGATTTTCCTTCTACCTCACAGGCCCCTCCTTCTTGGTTTCTATTACTAGTGTCTCATTTCCCTGACTTGGTTTCAAATAATGTCTTTCTATTAATGACTACCTAACTCCCATCTCATAGATCTAAAAATCTACTTGATCTTAACGTTTCTCTTTGATTCCTAAATGTAGCCAGTCCAAAATTGATGCCTGTCCTTCCCCACTCTAAACCTACTCCACTCAATCTTCCACATCTGTTTATGACAAGTCTAGCTTACTAGTTGTTCAAAACAAAAATCTTGGAGAAATTCTTGACTCTCCTCTTTCTTTGCACCCTGCATCCAGGCAATTTAGTTTGTTCTACTGCCAAAATATGAACTGGAATTTTGACTGCTAATTCTGCTCATCTCTGCAGAGATGACTGCATTGCTACCCAGTCTGCTTGCTTTACTCCAAGCACATGATTTACTTCAAATACAGGCATGAATGGTTCCTTTAAGAAAATAAGAAGTCAATTAATAATACTCTTCTGTCCAAAACACCTCTCCAATTCTGGCAGAATAAAGTCTACACTCTTTACAGAAGCCTACAATGTCTTAAGTGATCTGACCGCTCCTACTGCCAAGCTTTGTCTCTGAGGGAATCTCTAACAACTCTCTCCCTCGTTTGCCCTGCTACATTGGCCTCCTTGCTCTTTCTCAAACTCACAAG
Organism: Loxodonta africana; assembly: GCF_030014295.1. Classification (NCBI taxonomy): domain Eukaryota; kingdom Metazoa; phylum Chordata; class Mammalia; order Proboscidea; family Elephantidae; genus Loxodonta; species Loxodonta africana. The sequence continues at coordinate 65,518,157 of NC_087355.1, forward strand.
GTACCCTTTCTCACCTTAGGCCCTTGTACCAGCTGGTTCATTCTGCCCATTCTTCCTTTAAACCTTGGCTCAAATGAGGCCTCTAATGTTCAGTGTACTGAAAATTGCATCCATCCACTCCACATCCCCTTAACTTTGCTTCATTTCCCCCCCCCACAATTTTTAGCACCTTCTAAAATGAAATGTTATTTGTTCACTGTGTGTGTTGCAGGGTGTTTATTGTCCCTCTCTCTCCTCTGTCTAAGTAGGACTGTTGATCTATTTTTTTTTTTATTGATATATCCCAAATGCCTGGAATAAGGGTGGGCACATAGTAGACAGTCAATTAATATTTGTTGAAAGAGTGCATAAAATCTGGATGTGTACTAGATAGGGCTGGGCACATAGTAGGCACTCAATATTTGTTGAAAGAGTGCATAAAATCTGGATGTGTACTAGATATCACACACAAACAACAAAATAATGGCAATTATATATGATACACAATACACATATATATATATGAAACAAACCATCATGATGAAGCCATACTTCATAATCTCAGTATTGTAAATATTCACTTTAGGATACAGCAATTACATTGGATAACATATACTATGTAGGAAGAAAATAATCTAAGGAAGCTTAAGCTCTGAAGAAAACACTTCTGGTTCTATAACAACACTAAGAACCAACTAATATATAAACATGGTGATGGCAGACACTGCTTTCATGTAAGAGGTAGTAAGAGGTCTGAGAAAAAGCACCGTCATGCATTTGTGGAATTTGGGTTCATAAAAATTCCAGGGAAATTGTTTACAGTTCGGTGCTTATGTAGGTTTAAGCTGGAAATTAACCTTGCATTTATGGAACTTCCTTTATGCAATTTTCCATTATACTTTCATTCTCATAATTTTTGCTCTACAGGTCTTTATTGCTTACCCTGAAGAACAAGTTAATATTTGTTAATGTTCTGTTGTGGTGGTTGGTATTGACCAGGGAGTTCCAAGCAGAGCCAGTTGTTAACGCTTGTAATATATTCTACATACATACAACAATATTAATGAAAGATGACCTCAGGATTATTAACACCCTGAATACACTGGAAAGCAGTAGCATAAAACTAACAATTTTATTATAAAATTTATTTAAGGAATTTCTTTATTAATTCAAATGATCACTTCTAACATGAAAAAGCCCTCTCCCCTGCAAAAGTTATGCTTTACTTTTTTACCTGTTATTTTTACTTTAAAATGTGACTTGGAGAGGGATATAAGGGTATCTTCAGCATTACTTGACATTACTTCTAATGGTTCGGGGATTTCTTTTTTCACTGATAAGGTCAATTTGTTCATACCAGTGTGTTAAAAACAACAAAAACCGTCATCAGTTACAAAGATGGAGAACAAAAGTACAAAGTAATTTTCAGTATGCTTAAAACGTAGTGCTAGTATCTATTTGTGCAAATGTTTTTTGTTTGTTTTAAGCAAATTTGGCATGGAAGGAATCCAGCAGGTGCTGCAGACTGATGCTTTCGGGTTTCCTGGCAGAGTTGGAGATACACTGGGATCTGAGACAAAACACTAAAGAACCACAACTAACCTCATCTCTTTGCCCAGTTTCCTCCCTGCCAGCTACCAAAGTTCACTATTGTTCAAGCTCTGGGGGTCACACAAGAGGTGGAATTTATTCTTCACAATTGTTTTGTTTGGCTTGCAGTATTTAAAAAGGAAAGCAAGTCAGTCACTGACATTAAAAATTAGATTTCATATAAAATTCCCTTTGTTCAGGTTTTCTTGAAACACTGAGAATCTGGCAACACTGGTCAGCATTCTCTCTTGGCAATCTTCTGCGCTGAGGAGACTACCTTTATACATGGGGAATAAGTTCTCCAGTTCCATTTCCACCCAGCTGGCTTCACCCACATAGGCTCCTTGCCTGCTCCTTTTATGCAACTGAGTTTATGACCTCTGCTCTATCCTCAAGAAGATTGAAGACCAGAAGAAGGTGAGGTAGGGGTAACCCTGTTGACTCACTCGCCTCCCTGCACTCCCTCAGACTATGGTAAATAGTTCCTGGCTACATATTTCTCCTTTAATGGGATTCTGACAGTCCTGGGTGAGAAGAAAACGGATTCAACTTTATCTGCAAAGTGGTCTTGGATGAAGAATCAGATTCTATATAAGGAAAAGAAATCACACTAAGTGTTATTGCTACACTGTTATCTAGAGAATGTTACCTCCAGCTGTGAAACAAGCTTATTACCACGCTGAAAGCCCCTCAAAGAGTCTGCTCTGCTGTTTTCAAAACAAGGGAGAAGGGAAAGAGCTAGGGAGGAAACAGAAGAAAATAATAACAGGATTTGTTAATTTGGGTTCACAAAATTGAGGAATGAAGATTGTGCCAGGAGGGTAGCCAACAATCAATATAAAAATTTCAAACCAAATCTTCTGGAGGAATGAATTATACTTTGTTGTGTCGTTTTGTTTTTCCTTCTGGTTAAAAACACTTACGTGAGTCTTCCCATGCTCTTTTTCTATCTTGGAAATCTTCTGCCTTTTACCTCTTTCAAAATTATCCTTTGGGAAACCTGATTAATTTCATTTTAAGCTCAAAACAAGTAAGGCATGTGAAAAATCCATGTAAACTTTTTGAGATGGTTTATCAGGTTCTTCACATCATTGTTATGTGGGTATATTGAACTGAATTCAAGATAAATTTGAAAAGCGGGAATTCTTACATATATAACATAATCAATAGCCAATATTCAGCACTTGATACTTAATGTTTTTGAAACACAATTTTTATTATTAATTTTCCTAAAGAAACTAGTCTGTGTGTGTGTATGTAATTATTTTTTTTTTACACCAAATCTGTCAATAAGAGATTGGTTGGCTAAAGGGTGGTGGGGAGCAAAACAAGATGAGAGAATCCTGGCTTTATCAATCTTAGTAATAATAATAATAATTAAAAAAAGCTGATTTGATTTCACCATCTCAGTTCCTCTAAGCTTGTCTGTATGTTACAATGGTCTGTATTCTCTCTTCCTACTTGGGTGAATGTGAATTCATATAAACCATACCAACGCCATTATGTGTAACTGGTGGTAAAACTTTATTATTCAAGTTTAGATGTAACAGACATCTTTGCTGCCTGAAGATTGTTTGCATAAGAAATACACCAAGGACATGTTTGTGAGTAGAAATGAACATGCACTATGAAAATAAAATAAAATAAAATAAAAATTCCATGTGTTGTAAGAACAGAACTATTATAGCCAACATTCTAATATTCAAATCAGGACTACAAAATGAATTTTCTTAGCAACATGAAATCACTCCATATGAAAGACATTTTCTGCTGGTGAATATTGCTGTAAGTTAATTTTACATTGGCATTTTGAGATGTTTCCCACCCCCTTCCATCCCCTAAATTATTCATGTTGTTGTCAAAATAGTCCACTCTAAGGAATTTGGCATTTGTTATTCTGGTATTTGCCTTGTTGGTAGCCATTAAGAAACCATGGTTTTATCAGCCTTATAATAGTTTTGCCTCTTTGTAGTCAACACTATATAGGCTGTCTAATTATATTTACAGCTCATCTTTAACAAAAATGACCCCAACATTTCCTGGCCTTCGGGAACTGAGAGTTTAAATAAGCCCCTTGGCCACGTAATAATACTTGACACGCACGTGGTGCCTTTCAACCAAGGATCTCAAAGTGCTTTACAAACAAGTACTACATTACCATTATTATTATTATTATTATTAATATTATTATTAATATATTTTAAATTTTTTCCATTTTACAGCTGAGGAACCTGAGGCACAAAGAGAAAAAGTGATTTGCTGCAGTGTCATATTAATGAAAAACAGCCAGGAGTAAAACTAGGATCCAGTTTTGGGACCTAAGGGTCTGGAAGGACCATTTTCTCTGATGAAAGTAAAACAGTATTTCCACGGCGAAGTTACATTGGCTCTTCTCTGGTGCAGGATGGAATGAAGCTTTCGGCTTCAAGAGAACAAACCATGGCATATAATATCCAGTTTTCATGTGTGGATCAATGTCGAATTTCACATTTTCTTCACCCCTGCCATAGCATCTTCCAGAGGTCCTAATGACTGCAAATAACCGTGGAGGCCTTTGCAAGGCTTGCACCGCTATCAGGAACACGCGTGTCCGCTGTCTGTGAAACAGGAATTGGAAACCCAAAGAAGTGCTCTGTGAAGAAGCCATGCCTTCTACCCTTGGTCAAGTCTTTCTTTGGAAAAATAACACTGCCCTTCTTCAAAGGCCTGATGCATGTCATTCTATCTTCTACTCATTTACAGTTGCCAGCTGGTAGAATTCCACCTAATAGTACCTACCTTCGATTAACATATTTTTATATTCAGGTTCAATCAATATCAATTCCTCAGCTCTCTCCTGTGATCTGGGACAGTCAGCAAGCTTTCAGCTACTTGCTCACTAAAGACACCATGGCCCTCGACCCAAAGACAGGTAGCTGTGAGCTCATCTGGACTTTGGGCAAAAAGGCTGCCATGTGGGGCCAAAGCCAGCCACCTGCTTTTTTGCTCTGTGTTTCCATGGCTGGATGGCAGACAGCCCCCCCTCTAGAAATGCGTTCACGTTCACTAACGAAGCAGGCAGGTAGTTCAGAGGTCTCAAGACAGATCACTTTGTGATGTTTTGTAGCCACACACCAGGCGGCTAATAATTCTTTTAATAGCATTGATATTCTTCAATTTATTAAGAAAAACATATTTCCTCAGGCATTTTAAAATATATATACATTTAATATTTTTGGAGCTGTATTTGCATTGGATCGTAAGATTATGTGCACGTGTGCAATCATGAACATAATGTGCTACCACAGGCTTCAACAAAGCTGTTAAGAATAATTATTTTTTTCTTCTCCTTCTCATTAATGTTACCTTAGAAAAGAATCCCCATGCTTGTTTTCTAAAATCTACCTTTACTAAAAGAGAACAGTTTAGAACAGAACATTATTACCATAACAGTTGATTTTTTTTTTTTTTAAAAGAACATCTCAATATGTCATGTAGAGAGAACTGGCCATGCTCTTTTCCTTTTGAACTACAGAGTTAACGGGTTAACCTTCAGAGCTCCATCCTTTTCTCATATACATAAGAGTCGCGTAGTGTCTCTCAATCCACAACCTTCTGAGGTGGGCTGCTGGCTCTTTATGATTTTTCTGTCCCAAACAACAGTATGAATATGTGGGTGAGAGATGATGAAAGAAAGAGTGAGAGAGGGGAGAGTGAGAATGCATGAGCTGGTACTGGCCTAGGGTTTGATACAAAGCTCAATTCAGAATATACTTGAGTAATCATCTTAAAAGACCTACAGTTTTTAAATGACATACGATTTTAGCTAGCATACAGTTTTCAGCCTCAGGGAAGCCTTTTCCAAGAGGAAAAATTCCTAAATCATCCTGAAATTTCTCCAAAAAAAAAAAAGTACCTAAGTAGCTCATTTAAAATCACATTTTAAGATAAAATCATTCAAAAAAATATTAAAACAAAAAAATACCAGAGATGGAACAAAGGCTTTAATAGATCAAAGAAAAAAAAGAGGAGGGGGGGCTATTTTAGTGTTATAAATTTTAGTCTTTTTAAAAGCCCATTCTATCCCCACCAACATACATATAAAAGAGAAAGCAAAAATGAAAATAATCAATAACAGGAATATGGAGTAGGATCTATCACGTCAAGGCTGTCTAAGAATATTCTACTGAAAGTAGGCTGACCAAAAATATTCCAGGAAAGGTGATACGTATGTTCCAATGCTAGTAATTGCTACTATGTATGAGAAAAAAAAAAAAAAAAAGAACCAAAAAAATAAAAAAAAGATACGCATGTCAAAAATGAACAGCCTGTGTTTAACACACTGGAGAAATTACTTACGGAGTAGTTTTGCCCAGAAGTAGTACCTGTAATACTGTCCAATTAATCAAATTTCTGGTATCCTGCTGACTTGAGCAGTCCACAGGTTTAAAGTTGCTTGAGGATTGCAACTTTGTTTTTATTCTTTTTACTAAAAAATAAATAAATAAATAAATACTGCTGTTGTTTGGGAAATCTCCATTTTTTTTTAGATCTTTAATTTCCACCTCCGAAGTCTACCTATACGTTTTGAGATGCGTTTATCAAAGTTCCTAAGAAAGATCAGTTATGTCACATAATTTTAATGTCAAAGCTCCACATTCCATCTCTTTTATTTCGGTTTCTGTGAATATTAGAGCTACGCGACTTGTGGGATGAGAATGGGGCCCTTTCACAATGAAACTGAAGCAGAGGACTTGGTCCTGATTTTGCGCTCTCTCTCGTTTTAAACATGAAAATGAAAATGCAAGAATGGAAATGACAACACAAGGTCAGAAAGACACTTTTAACTGCATTCACTGCGACGGCCACCAACTGGGCGAACCCCACCTGCCATCCAACTTGGAGAAACAAAGACCCGGCACTGTGAAAAAGCAACGAAACCCAAACAAAACAAAACAATACAAAGCAATTGCGAATTACTGTAAAAATGGAGTGCAAATGCAACTACAGAATGCAATAAAAACATTAGTGCTGCAGATTCCAGCAGCACTTATCAAAATAATTTCTGAAATGTTTCATCTGAAACATAGACAAAGCAATAAAAAGAGGATATATGTTTATCATTTTAAGCATAACAATGTGAGTTAAGAGCTTAAAAATTAAAAAAAAAAAAAAGAAGTACTTGGAATGAATAGTGCTACCCTTTTTTTCCTAAGTAGGCATAAAAATATTTTCATTTCCTTCTTGTTTTCCATACCATTATATCAAGAACTTTCATTGTTTCATGTTACCGTTTACAACTTTAATGCACACACACACACACACACACACACAAAAGATATCTACCGCAATAGAAATAGTTGCTTCATTACCTTGTTTGCTACATTTGCAAATGTAAACAGCTAGGCAGAGCCAGAACTGACTCTAATGCATGATGGAATATCTTTGTTGCATACGTACACTGTAGAAAATAATTATTCAATATGTCAGGCACCATTATTTGAAATGTAATACATTAATATTTACTAGAAAAATAAGTTTTTTTTTTCCTATTTGTTCTCCCAACTTCTTTAATGAAATAAGTTAATCTGACAGTGCATCCAGTAGCTTGTAATATCTTCTACATCTCCATGGCAAAAAATAAACTACTGGTTGGGACAATATAATGCAATTATGAAAGTCAGTCCTTGTACATACATCCTTGTAGCAAGCATTGAGGCTCGACTAACAGCACCTTTAACCAATTATTTAATGTTCAGTTATTTAGCCCTATTTCCCTGAGCAGTTATGCTGAGGAGCTTTCCCTTCATGGATAGTTTTACAAAGCCTTAAGTATTAAAAGTACTATGAAGACATACTTCTAAGAATCCTATTTAATGCTACTTAACTAAACTTGTATTAACCTACTGAAGGGATTGATTGGTACATATACCAACTGTCAGTCTGTGGTAATGAAACCTTAGACTCTGCCTGACCACAAAGTTTGGAAATTATATTTAACCAAAAGAAAATAAATAAATACAGCAGGTTACCTTGTGGAGAAATACCTTGTGTTTCAAACGAATTAAGCCCAAGGTGTGACTTTTGTACACACCTAGTCTTTTGAACTGACGGGGATTTCTTTAGTTATAATGTGCCAAGTGAGATTAGTGACCAAGAGGCTTAAAAAACAAATCTAAACTGGTTCATCACATACAAGAGAGAAATACCTGGCTAAAAGTAAGAAAAAAAAAAAAAAAATACTACGTAAGCATTGAGGACATTGTTTTTTAAAAAAATGCATATATATTTGGACAAAATGAACCTAAATCGCAAACGAAAGGACTACTGAGTATTTGAACATCTAAAGGACAAAAATAACACAGAAGGTGTGCATGTGTATGTACAGGCAGAGCTAGCCAAAACCATTGTGCCACCATCTGTCACTTTTCTTGCTGCTCTCTCACCATGCCTAACAACAGCTCCCATTTCTAGGTCTAAATCGGAAACATGGTCAATGAGAGGGGACTGATCTGAGAGGGTGCCATTTTCCTTTCACTGTCCTAGAGATTACATTTCTCCTCATCTGCCTAGGATTTCCTGATACTTCTAAATTTAAGCAACGATTTATAAGTTTTTGAATAAACAGGCCAATGGGCCTGCCCAATACTGCTGTAGTATCACAATATGTAAACCCTTTCAAATTCTAGAGTTTTTTTAAACTCTGTCTTTGCAAACATAACGGGTTCAAACTGCCGACCTTTTGGTTAGCAGCCGAGCACTTTTAACCACTGCACCTCCAGGGCTCCACACTAATTACAGTCTGGTGATATTTCACATGGTGCATTTCCCCAGTACACCTTAGCCAAGGTGGTTTTGGCTTACTGGGTTCCAAAAAATGACTGTTGACCATCTCTCATTCTTTCTCACTGACCATTTGTCTCACTTTTTTTTATCTTGGTAACCTACTCATCAAAATAAAGAATAATAAAAGAAGGGAATTTCATGTTGGATAAGGCAGGCTCTATGAAGTTTTTTTTTTTTTTTCTTTTTTAATAGGTCTTCATAAGACATTACAAGCTATTGAATTCCCATCAAGAAAACCTATTTCTATTTAATTGTGCTAAGTGCTAAGGTTTTACTCTTTCGGTTTTCCATTTTTTTCCGCTTGTGCATTGTTCCTATGTAGGCCCCTCTGGATATGAGTTGTGAAGTCATATTTGTCCGTGCAAAGATGCTGGCATATGCTGCACTGGAAAGGTCCACTGTCACCGTGGCAACTCATATGCAAAGCGTACATCACTTCATCCAGAAAGACAATGCCACAGTGCACACATTTTGTTGAAAGTTCATCTTGAGTACTTCTATCAACTTTCTCTGTTTTTACTACATTCAAGGGACCTTCATTTTTTAAATTGGACGGTGCCTTGGTTTTCTCCTTGGAGGCACCGTTTGCAGTTGGCCCAGGTCTGGAATGCTTGATCGCCAAATCTAGAGGAATGTCATTGTCTGATCCAACAGTTGAAAAATGAGGAGGCAGATTGAAGGTGGGATAAGGCACATAGTTTTGGCAAGGATTTGGTAGGCCAGGCACATGACTCAAGTAGTGCGGATTCCCAGGAACGGAGAGCTTATATTTACTCCAGAACCGCAGCCAATCAGCTTCACTCTGGAAGTCATTATGTACAAAGGGAAGTCCAAAAAGTGGGTACTGGTACTTTTCAATAGGGCTGCCTGGTGGTGAATAATTTGGGTGTTTTGCAGGTCTCATGTACTTTTCTATGGGACTGCCTCTCTCAGAACTTCCTTTCCCTTCAGAGACAGACGAACTATTTCCTGGGTCTCCAGTACTTTCCTGAGGAGATTTTATCTGAATGTGCAAAGGTTGCATCCTTTTGTGAATATCCAGAGTTTGACTGACCAGGACTGGCTGCTGAGCAGAATGGCTTTTAGTCAATGAGCCCTGGGCTTCATATTTACTCAGGCTCGGGAGCGGAATTTCTCTCTGGTGACCTTCAGTTAAATGATCTTCTGACCTCCTCTCTAACGGGCTTCCATTGACCTGCTCCTCACTGCTACCCCTTGGCTGTTTGTTGAGCTGCTCAGCCTGAAGTGCCTCTGGGTTAAGGCGCTTTCTTGTTCTTCTCCTAATTATCTGCTCACCGTTGTTCTGTTTAATGATGTTTAAAGGTCTGGGAGTCTGCAGAGAACACACACACAATACATAAAAGGGAAACATTAAGAAATACATTAAAATTCATTAAAAATCCCTCACAAATATAAACCATGCTTAAGTTCAAAGCAAGGATAGGATTTATGTTATAGATTTACTAAATCGCTTCCTTTTGCTCTAAGCAGGATGGGGGAAGTAGTAACCAAGGCACACACTATGTTAGCCTAATTAAATCAGGCCCATCTTTGCAGAGAAGACCGAAAATGTTCATCTGTTTGAAAACAACTTTTTCAAGTTCCACAGGTTTTGGGATTGCATCATTTAGTAACAAAACTGTGTAGAAAGTTAGTTGAAGAAATGGAACTGTCATTTTCTGAAACATTTCTCCACTTTTGTGTCGCACACTAAAATGTCAACGTGGTAATGTGGGAGATAAGCATTAATGACAATAGTGGAAAAAAATTATGTATGCTTCATAAATAATTTCAAGGGTGACAATAAAACTATTAACTATCAGAGCATGAAGAATCAAAGAAAACTGACAGAACTGTAAGGAAACAGATAAGATAATCAAAGCCAATAAAGTGGGAATTTTTTTTTATCTCTCACTTTATTTCTCTTCCTTTAACAATATTTTATATTAGCTATGGATGATTTAACATGTTAACTGATGAAGCATTTGTGTTTATGCTGTAAATCTAAAGTCATCTGTGGCCTTGGTTCAAATAACTGATCTGTCACTGTACCTGGTACTTAAGGTAAACGCTGACTTCTACTCCAGCTTAAGCAGTATATGATTGGTAATTATGTGCATGTTCAACAGGTGTTTACACTATATGATGAAAATCCACGGATAAGGCTATAATAAAACACTTGACTTGCAGTAAGAGCTCTAACTTTGATTTATAAAATGAAGTGAACAAGTTTGATAAAAGTGCCTGTTTACAGATTAACAATTTAGAAGGAGAATCTTTAAATGGGCTAAGTTCTCCTTTTTCTAAAAGATTACTGAAATTAGGAAATAATTACTACATATCTACTTATATTTATATAAAATTTGTGAACTATTCCTAAGACACACCTTAATGGAAGGGAGTACCTTTTACATATTAAACATAATACAAATCTTAATTCTTTTCTGGAATTTTCTTTTGTCCCAAAGGTACTTTGAAGAAAAGAAAGATAGCATGCTTGTTATCAGCAATTCAAACACTGGTTTCAGAGTGAAAATGCCACCTCTCTCAGATACGCTCTGTGCATTTATTTTGTTCAGATCGTTCATTTTTATAGCATTCATATTTGTATTTAAAAACAAGCAGTATTTAATCTCTATGTTACAGAGAACCTTGAAATTTGCGTTCAAACTTTTTAAAAACTTTCCTAACTTTTGGGGCAATCTTTGACATGAAATGTGAGCATAACCTTTATGCATTTCAATTATGGTTTTTAAAAAATTCAAATCTGAATACATCTTTGTCTCTGGAGAGATGAATATTAAAACAATTTTATAAAAGAGTTTTGTTTATAGCACTGGTTAAATTATCATAAAGTAGCACGGCAGTAGTTTAATTAATTCTTTGCCTATGATTGGCCAGAGTTCAATTAAAATCATTCCTGTCAGTGCTCATTAAATGGAAGCTTACTACTGCACTTAAATGGTGAGGGTTTAAAAAAAAGTAAGGTGATGGGGGGGTGGGGGAATCTTTTTACTAGCTACGTGCTCATAACTAAGGTTTTCACAGTTTATCACCAATTAATATTGTTGGCAGCATAAATTTTTTAAAGAGTGCTTCCAATAGTTCATTTACGAGGTCTTTTTGTCTAAAACTGTATTCTCTGTAGCTGTTATCTACTCACCGGATTGTGCTAAGAGCTATGGTAAAATGCCAGAAGAAATGAAAAAGGCAGAGAGAAACAGAATTCTAAATGGGGTATTCCTATTTTAAAGTCTGCTCTTGTCGTCAGATAAACTTTCTACACGAAGCAATATCTTTCAGGAAGTCAAATGCATATTCAGGTAGGGGATATGTGAGTTTAAATTTTATCTGAAATTTTTTTGGGAAAAAAAAATGTAGTACCTCAGTGAGCCATAAGGAAGAAGCTAGCAAGAGATCTTAAAACACGAAGTACTACTGTTACACAAAGTACCTTCGTGTGTGTTAACAGGACTCAGATATCCCACCTAAATACCCACTGGAAGCCCTGGACCTTTGAATGTACCCGACTTTCCTCTCATCTTCCACAGTGCCCAAGATGACACTTGTAATTCTGAAGATAAATTGGAAAATAAGAATTCTTTCCCTGCCCTATATTTTAACACTGACCACCCAAGAGTCTTCTTTTATTTTTAAAAACGTTTACTTTTGGAACTTTGAAGACGGTTTCTTTTTTCTACCTAAATTCATTTCACTTTATTCTGATAACCATTAATGGGACTGTTATATGAAGTTCCCAGAAATCAATCATTTTCCTCTTTTATATCAAAAGAAGTATAATGCATTACTAATGATCTCAAGGGTATCTCCCCATAACATTCAAGCCCTTTTCGCCATAAATCACATGTTTACTCAAAGTGACTGTATTAAACAATCCTGCGGGGGCAGGAATGGCAGAGCAGGGATTGATACTTATCACACCACAGACCAGGCAAGTGATGCCTTATAAAGTTTTTCCTGAAACTAACAAATTCTTACCGAGTGAAGCTTCTGGTACAGGCCACACGCGTTGCATACATATCCACCATTTGCATTCTTTCGCCAGAGAGAGGTCTTTGTGGTCAGGCAATTGGCACAAAAAACACCGGAGCCTCTCCGCCTCTGAAATGGAAAAAAAACACAGGGTCAGAGGTGAGTCACGTGATCAGTGGAGTTAGACCAAATCAACCCAGGAGTTTTGTCTTTGGACTAGCTACAATGACAGTATAAAACCACACTGCCCATAATGAGGTCAGGTTCAATTGTGTTTAATAGGCACCACTGATTTTCATTATAATTAAACCTACAGTGATGGATGAGGTGTGTGGAACACCAAAGGCTTTTCACAGAAACAGCTTTAACTTTTTGAACTTTGGGTTTGGTGCCTTTAATGATGGCTCCTAAATGCTGAGTCCTGAAATACACCTTTTAAAAGTGTCAAAACATAAGTTGAAAGACAGAACATGGCAGTACGTTTAATATACTTCGGGAAAGGAGGAGCACACGCTACCTGAGGTTTAAAATACAGTCGAGCTTGGGACAAACGCAACACATGAACCATTTAAAATTCAATGTGATCTGTGTCTTTTTGTATGTCATTTATGTAACTTAATTAAGAGAACATAAGACACTTGATTCTGGTCTTTCATTTGCAATTGTAAAATCGGAAAGAAAATACCCTCTGTTTCCCAAAGCTGAGAGGACCGGTGGAAACTTCTGCCAACAAGAAGTACAGTATTACGAATGGGAATCCCTATGAGGTGCCTGCTTGAGCCAGACAACATAGTAGCATCAATGACTATTTAGCTTATTTGCCTTTGACATCACAAGCGGATTCCAAATACAAACTGATTTTAGTAGCCTGAATTCTGTAATCACCAGATTCAAAAATCATCTAAGGATATTTAAAAGGAGATAATTAGTATTGCTTGTTCCATTCTTGCTTTCAAGTAATGATTGCATTAAACTTCTCATTTAAACAAAAGTCAGGCTGTCTCTGTAGGCACAAACGCTAACAGGCAGGAAATGGAATTCTCCTGCAGCAAAAAGCCAGCCTGCATTGCAACTTGGCTCTACTTTCTCTAGGAAGCAAAGCCTTTAATGATAAAATATCCACGGTAGATAAGGAATGGAAAAAGTCTTGCTGGAACCCAATTTTATTATGAATTTAAAATTACAAACACTGTAAGTCAAAATTTCGAGGATTCATAAAATTTAGGCAATTTATTTAACTCTTGAGTCCATACTGTGGAAGAGTGGTATCCCTGCCAAGAAAATACAATGGTTATAATTGTACTCTGATACATTTCAAATGGAAAGCTTTCTGCAGACATAATTTTGGCTTCAAGACTGGAACACTTTCTTGGCATTGAAAGGGCATTTGATTCATCGGGTGTTTCACAATGTATCACTAAAAAGACCTGGTGAGCAGCCAGTTCCCTATAGGGTAATTTTTCCATCCAGATGCAAGTGCTATCAGAGGCCCTCGTCAGCTAAACTAATTATGATCTTGCAATTGCTGATGCCTGCTCACTCTAACATTCGACATCCTCCATTAATCATCAATACAAGGAAAATGAATGAAACGTAAAGAAATGAGGGCTGGTAAACTGCACCGCCATAAAAATCTGAAATGAGAGCAATAATTTAACAAGATTGGGGAATGTTTTTAGTGAGCACAAAGTCAGGCTAACAACTGCCCTTTTAAACCAAGAACACGATTTCATTAGTGTAGCAGGTCGTGCTACTTTAGGTGATGTAATAAAAGCTAGCTTTTTCGTAAAGATAATCTCTGGCCCCCCCTTTTCTCCCTTCCCCCAAGTCGGAACCAGGAATGTATTACATGATTCTACCTCTCAATAAGAGCAACACCAAATGGTGAGTGGGTGTCGGTCCACAACAAGTCCCACTGGGGACCTACTGCAAAAGCAGAGACTGCTGCTTCCCAAAAGACAATGAATTATTAGAGGTGGTGTGTATCAAACACTCTGGGGTCCCCATTATAGAAGTAAATTGGGCAGCCTAGTTAGATTATCATTGAGAAACTTCCCTGGGGCCATGCAAGTCTTTTTCCTAGATCTAAATAACCAAAAACAAAAGAAAACAAAACAAAAACAAACCCACTGCTGTTGGGTCCATTCCGATTCATAGCGGCCCTAAAGAACAGAGTAGAACTGCCTCATAGGGTTTTCAAAGCTGTAAATCTTTATGGAAGCAGACTGCCACATCTTTCTCCCACGGAGTGGCTGGTGGGTTCGAACAGCCAACCCTTTGGTTAACAGCCAAGCACTTTAACCACTGCATCACCCATGCTCCTGATCTAAAGAACACGTTTGGCAAATAAACACCAACATGATCCACATAAGGGCAATGTAAACGTCCATTTGCCAACTAACCACACATATGGCTGAAGCTCAAACTTGAATGTGTAACCATTCATTCCAGCCTGCTTTTCTTTCCTTATGCCCTGGGTGCTTGACACAGCATGCCAAAGTGGGAGTAATCCTGATTTCAGCGAGCGTTTCAACCCTTGCACAATTTTGTGCTTAATTTTCTTGCAAAGAAAATGCCCTTCATTAGTTAGAGGGAAAATCCTGAAATTACAGCACTGGTTTCCACAGGTATATCTTGCTTTAAGCAATCCTTGTGCCCTAGTAAAGTGTGTTATATTTTACGTGAAGTCTATCTTATTTTAAATACATTAGGGCACTTTGAATTCACTTACTCTGAGAGTCAGTATAGCATGGAGGTTAATAATTAGATTGAAGACTCAGGCTATCTGTATTCAAAACTTGCCTCTGCCCTTTGCGAGGTACAACTTTGGGTATGTTGCTTGACCTCTCAGTGCTTAAATTTCCCATCTTTAAAGTGTTAGCTGCTATGAGTACCAGGCTGGTTAATGAATGCAATCAGAACAGTACCAAACCGTTGCTGTGGAGTTGATTCCGACTCACAGCAACCCCATAAGACAGAGTAGAACTGCCCACGGGGTTTCCAAGGAGTGACCGGCGGATTTAACTCCCTACCTTTTTGATCAGCAGCCGTAGCTCTTAACCACTGTGCCACCAGGAACAGTGCTAGGGATGTCGTAAATGCTCAATAAGCAGACTCTTTGTCAAGGGGATTTTATTTTGATTTCTTTTGTAAGAGAAAAATATTTTGTTGGTTTTGTCTTTTAAGTTCACCTTTTCAATCTAGTATTGAGCATTTGAGATATGCTTAAAAGGTATTGTTGAATATTATCAAATGTATTTCACTGGTACCAATCTTATCAAATATGAGAATGGAAAGTTGAGTCAGAGTGAAATAACTAGGTGTTCACACCTAGAATTCAATAGGAGCTTGCTTACATGGGGGTGGAGAGTGGGAGGTAGGTGAGAAGTATTTCACACGTAGTTACCTCCCATCTAAACAAATTTAGCACTTTGGTAAGCATTATAGAACCCTACTTTTGGTGCACTTGGAATTCCCAGAAGCATCAGAGAAGGTGGAAGAAGTTGATAGCGTCCCTAGCTTTGTGACCATAGAACCATGCCAGGTCTCCCGAAGCCACAACACAGATGAAAGGTCTGTCCTCCTCACATTGTGTATAATGTAGCCTGACTGGACACAGTATGGCATTTCTTTTGAAGTTATGCACATCCTTAGCCCAGTCAAGTGCAGAGAAGCAATCTGCTGCCAAAGGAAGGCAGAGTAGAAGCCTCTCCCATCCCACTTTTTTAAAAACAAGCTTGGCCTTGTTAAAGAAAAAGAAAAGCACTAAAGACCTGTTTCATTCATAGCTTATCATTCATGACAGCGTTTTAAAATATTTTGTCATTCTCGTTTACACTATGTTTGTTCAGGACAGAAATCACATCTCCTAAAATTCATCAAATATTCTAAGTCACCAGCTATCTAGGATAGTGCTTTGCCTTGAGCAGCTCATAATGAATAAAGTTCAAAATAAACTTCCCCGCTATTATCTTCATCATTAGCACTCACTCTTATTTTGGGGGGGGGGGGGAAGTTTCTTGTTTTCTTTTTTAATATCCTGTTTAAATTAAATGTCTTCCATTTTGACAAATACATTTTGTTGATGGCTGATCATGTTGTTGAAAATAAAATCAAGCCAATTCTCTATTCCACTTATTTCTGAGACAGCTAATGCCAGGTACTTGCTAGACCCACAGGAACAAGGTCAGGTAGAACTGGCCTTTATTTCTCCTTCATATCTCCTTTATTTATATCAGTATAATCATACACTGCTGATATGTGTATATATGCATGCATGTGTTTAAATAATATGATTTTTCCCCTTTTCCTAAAACTGTCTTTAAGAGATAATAGTATTTGTACCTGATCTTGTGCAGCAGAGGGAAGAATTATGGGTCTGCTGGGAGAAGAAATGATAGGAATCAGGAGCCAGTGGAGAACACCAATAAAAGAAGCCCTGATGTGCAGTGATTAAAGCACTCAGCTACTAACTGAAAGGTTGGCAGTTCGAACCCACCAACTGCTCCATGGGAGGGAAATGAGAGGCACTCTGCTTCTATAAATACTACAGCCTTGGAAGGTCATGGAAGCTCCACAGACACATCCAAACTCCCTGAGGGACTGAATTGCTGGGCTGAGGGCTGCAGAGACCATGGTCTTGGGGGACATCTAGCTCAATTCACATAACATAATTTATAAAGAAAATGTTCTATACTCTAAAAAAAAAAAAATTTTTTTTTTTACACTGGGGTCTTAAAAGCCTGTGAGTGGCCATCTAGGATATTTTATTGGTCTTACCCCTTCAGGAGCAAGGAAGATTGAAGAAAACTAAAGATACAAGGGAAAGATTAGTCCAGAGGACTAACGGACTACCATCTACCACAGCCTCCACCAGACTGAGTCCAGTACAGCTAGACAGTGCCTGGCTACCACTGACTGCTCTGACAGAGTTCACAATAGAGTGTCCCAGATAGAGCTGGAGAAAAATGTAGAACAAAATTCTAAATCAAAAAGAAAGACCAGACTTGCTAGCCTGACAGAGCTGGAGAAACTCTGAGAGTATGGCCCCCGGACATGCTTTCAGCTTGGTAATGAAGTCACTCCTGAGGTTCATCCTTCAGCCAAAGAGTGGACCGGCCCATAAAACAAAACGAGACTAAAGGGGCACATCAGCCCTGGGACAAGGACTAGAAGGCAGGAGGGGACAGGAAAGCTGGTCATAGGGAACCCAAGGTCGAGAAGGGAGAGTGAAGACATGTCGTGGGTTTGTTAGCCAATGTCATAAAACAATATGTGTACTAATTGTTCAATGAGAAACTAGTTTGTTCTGTAAACCTTCATCTAAAGCACAAAAAAAAAAAAAAAGATTACAGCCTTAGAAACCCTATGAGGCAGTTCTACTCTGTCCTACAGGATCCTATGAGTCAGAATTGACTCCACAGCAACAGGTTTGATTTTTGTTTGTTTGTTTAGCACCAATGGCACATCTGAGGGGGATATTCAGCATGAGTCTTAATCTCCTCTCATACTGAGGGAAAGCTATGCTCACATACCCAAAGCCACGACACAGTCGTAGATTGTCTGCCCGTGAACTTCTCTGAGAAGCCCATCTTCCACTTCTATTTAGACGGGCTCAGTGGAGAGCAACACTGAAGGAAGGTTGGCCCAAACCCCAAATATATGTGACAGTCACCTCAACTAAAAATTTCTACAGAAAACATTCTGGAATCAATAATTCGATGAAACTATTGTTTTCCCACCCAACTTTTTAATAATTTGACTAGCAGTTTTTAGGTTGTATTTGGGCGGCTTCTGTGCTACTTCTGATGGCTGGTAATTTCCGGTGTGAAAAAGGAAGGGTGATGATAGGAACATTTCATTGCAAGGAGTTTTGAGGTAAGGTCAACGATTGGCCTAGCAAGTGCTTTTCAGCAATAATTACTGAGAATTCTTCCGAATACTTGTTTCCTTTCCGTGTTTCAAATGTATCATACTCACAGTACAGGTTTTCATAACAGCAATGTAAAGTGACAGTCGTCCACCCCAGGATTTGAAGTAGAAAATGATGCAACCATTTTTACGTAAGAACAGTTCAAAGGCAACACACACACACACACACACACACACACACACACTTCCTGCATTGGAGTAAACCAATAAGTGTAATGACTAAATAATTATCTAAGAGAAAAAAACAAATTTAGTCTTTAGGTTCATAGCTAACCATCATATGAGTGTAATGATAGTTCAATTATTCTCAAAGCTTCTCGTGCAAGTTTTGCTTTTGGGGAAAATCCTAGGTTATATATCACTCTGGGTTGAGACTTGGCACATGTGGAAACCCAGATGTGACTTTGGAAAAAAAAAAGAAAATGCTTTAAATTGGTTCAGCTGTTTTTATTGCTTATTATATTTTATTATTTGAAGGTTAGCCAAAAACCCAAAAAATAAGGTTTTCAAATTTCATTATTAACAAAGAACTAATTACATCTGATTAATAAAAAGTAAATTTACTTGAAATATTCATTCAAGTGGCTTAATATTTAGCGACATGAATATTCATCCTCAAGATATTAGAAGTCTCCATGGGTAAATAATTTGTGCAGAAATGATCTTTTATAATAGTTTTCTATGAATAAAAACCATACAGAAACCATGTAATTACATAACAAGCCTTGATAGGCAGAGTATTTACTCACATTTTTTATGGTTTTTATATCTTAGCCATTTTAAATCGAATCAATCTGTAATTTGATATATGTGCTGTTAGTCTGGATGCATCCCAAATATTTTTAACTCTTTCGATGATCTCTGTGTTTATTCAATTACATTAAGAGTCCTTTGCAAACGTCCTTGGAGGAAAATGCACAGACACCTTGGATAGAACATTCTGGTACAATTTTACAGGAACAAAATGACAGTGGTAAATTTAATCCAACTGAGTTCTGGGATTAATTATTAAGTGTCCACCACGGGCCTGGTACTGTGCTAGAGGCTGGGGTACAGTGATGTGAAAGACACACTTGGTCAGTAATCTCACAGAGTTTTCACTAGAATCTGCTAAAAACATACTGAGTAGAATTAAGTGCCACAAACTAAGATTGTTCATGAACATTGACAGTTTAATTCATGTAATTATGTGGAAAATTTTCTGGATGAAAAACAAAGTGAAACAAAAACCAATGTATTTCCCATGAATAAATCTCATATAAATGCTGAAAGCAATCTACTAATCAGAAGGCATACCCTCTGTGCTCCTTTTAAAAATGGGTAATAGTTTAGTCATTCCAGAAACGAACTGACGCTTGCGTATGGTCTCATCAGTAATACTGTCCTATCGATAGCACTGTCCTATTCACTACCAAAAGAATTGAGATGAATTAAACAATATGTTCATGACTGTCATATATGTTAGGCACTCAATCATTGTTGAAGAATAGATTCTTTTAGTTCCTATAACTATTATTCACCACTAAGAGACCCAGAAAGCCAACACCCCCACACCCTGCCCCATGGAACTAACAGTCTTCTGACTACACACCAGTAGACTCTACAGAATATACAGAAGGCAGCAGCTAAAATAACTTAAAGATAGTCAGTGGCTTCCAATGAACACCTCTACAATTAATAGCCAGATTTTTATCAGAAGTACAGCTGTCCAATAGTTTAGCAAGAGCAGGGAAAGAACTCTGCCAACCGAAAGCAATCACTACCAATGTCCTGGCTGACTTTTGTTTCCCAATAAAATGTGAAGAATCATTTAAAATGGGCTGTACAGCAAGTCTGTGTTTTTAAAATAGCCCTCTTTGCCCTTAGATTTCTTGTCAGAAAACTAAAGAGACCATAAGGTTCAACCAAGGACCTAACTTACAATCACCTACGACAGAGCTTGGAAATAAAATTTGTTTACCTTGCTTATTAAATTCACTTCCTCAACTCATCAGCAATGATAATGCAGACCAGTGTAAACTAAGCTGACATCCCTGGCTAGGAGCAATGGAACAACTTTTGTTTCAGGGCATGAGGCAACATATACTTTAGAAATCAATCATATATTGAGCCCAGGTACGAATGTGCCCAAGACTTGTCCCACCGACATCTCACCACAGGGAATGTTGCACACTGCATAGGTAACGCTGGTCTGCACGTTAGCTCTAACTCTTCCGAGATGCAACTGACAGATCTTGGAGCGGAATAGTCGAGACTTCCCAACGTACATCCCACAATTTACATCATTCACATAGATTCTTCAAATCTGAAGATTTTAGAAATTTACTACACAGAATTTTATAACCCATTATGTAGGTCTGAAAGGCGCCATCTCTCCATGCCTATATTTGGTAAATGAGCAAACCAAACATCCAATGGCATACACAGATTACATAGCAGAACAAGACTAGAAAAACCCAGATCTTTGCAGGTCTAACCCATGCTGTTTCCGTAATAATGTTCTGCCTTTACAGCAAATATGCATTTGGACAGCTAAAAATATAGTTGAAAATTTATGTCTGTGCTTTTTTCATTTCGCCTGAAAACCATTATTGTTAAAATAACTACTCAAGTCTCTCCTTGCTTCTATTTCTGCCACCATGTATCCATTTTCACCTTTCCTTCAGCTACAATTGTTAGAAAGTTGCTCTACAGGGACTTTGTAGTATGCCAGTGCCAAAGTCTGACAACTGAAAAGGGGGGAAAAAGGCTTTTTGGAGGCTTAAACAATCTTAGCACAGCCTATGCAATCTTAGGCTTGAGAATACAAGAAGTATCTTCCAATATATTTATTGTATATGTTATTTATACAATGTATACAGTTAAAACACTTAAGGGAACACTTCACATTCTAAAAAATAAAATTTCAGTGATACAGTAGAGTCTTCTCCAGAAATAACCTCAAGTCCAAAGGTCTTAGCTTCTAAGCACTTAATTGAAGAAAAAAATATTTTATGCATTATTTATGCAAAGTAGCCTTATAACAGATAATGCTGATGGTGGTTATTTTGAATTAGTCAAAAATACCAACTAATCAACATTTCTTCTCATATTAGCTAACAATAACTGGCCCATGAAGCTTTCCCATGCTTACAGCAGTTACATATCCATTAACTAAAAAACAAACAAACAAACAAAAAACAAACCCAGTGCCGTCATTAATAGTTCCTTAATGGTTCCTAACTTTTTGGGAGGTCACAAACTCTTTTGATAAAATGCATGACTCTCTCCCCAGAAAAAATAAACATGCACAAAATATTTTGCCAGTAATTTTAGGATGTATCTAAAGACTTTGTAAGCACCTGAGCGCCCATGGACCCAAAGGCTAAGAACCTCTGACATATGCTATCCCATTTTAGAGTCAAAGTGAGTCATTAGGTATTATTATTCTCCTTTTACTGAAGGTGTAAAAGACAGAATGGTTCTATGACTTATCTAATGTTCAAAAATATATCCTGACCTCTAAGTCCAGGCAAAAAAAGACAGGATCATATTCTAAAAAGCATTTTTTAGATCAAATATCTGGTACAACCCTCCAGTTTGACTACTTTTTGTGCCTTCTTTAACAGCTACCATCATAATGGCTAGTATTTACTGAGTATTCTGTGCAAGATAACATACTCTAGTTTTAGTTTCATTATTTGATTTATCTTCAAAACAATCCTAAGAGGCAGGCATACTATAATTACAATTCCCTCCATTTTACAGATGAGAAAACTGAGGCTTAGAGACATTTTCCAATTGCAAAACAGTGAGTCTAAAATTCAAACCCAAGTCTCCCTCATGCAGAGCTAGAGTTCTTAACCACATTTCAGGCCCTATTTCTAAAGAGGTGATTTGGGAATTTTTATAAAAAATATTTCACCATAACCTCGCTGTGAAGAACCATTCTCTCTTCACGCCACCCTATAACCGTAACAGCTGACCGAAATTATGCCCGTTCTGAGGTACAACAGAGAAATGACTCATTCTTGATCAGATATGGCAATGAGCTGTTTTGAGGTTGACAGATACAGTCAGAGCCAGAGGAACAGAACATTTGGCTGATGGATAGACGGGGTGGAGAAGTGCGGTGGGGTGCAGTACATGTATTTTGATTCTAAGGTCTCAAAAAAAAGAAAAAATAATATGTGAAATTAGCCTCTGTTTAAAATCAGAAATTAGTGACATTGCTGGCTTAGCCACCAATAATGTCTGTCCCATGTGAGGGCAGCTGTAAATGGGTTTCTGTTTGATTTTGCACTTCACTTGGCTAGAGATGGGGCAAGAAAAATGGTGCTGTGGTTCTGATGTTCTGTCAACACACATGGTCAGGTAACAATTTACTGAATTGCTTTTACATATTTGTATTTTCCCGGACAGAGGCCTTTTGCAGTGTTTGGTATCACACATGGAATACTACCAATTCTGAAAGATGAAGTTATCTTGCCAAATTCCTCAGGATTCAGATAATATGAAAAGATTTATATACGTATTTCTTTTCCCTTTAAACACCCCATTATTATATATAAACATCTTGTACATAAACATGTACATAAGCTTCCAAATCTACCCATGGAGTTTAGTTTTATACTTTCATTGGTGATATAGTTTCTCTTGTATTACAGAACAGCAAGGACACAAATTATTTTTAACTCTAAACACTATTTACAGGCTATCAAGTCCAGGGGATACAGACAGACAGTGTAGATCAGATGTTAAAACACAGCATGTCGTCTGCTCAGTACAAGGATGGAAACCGCTGCTTAACTGCATTTTAACAAAAACTATGGAAATACAAGAGTTAAATACACTGAGGGTCAGTGTAAGGTAAGAGAACAAAAACAGAAACCAAACCCATTGCCGTGGAGTTGATTCCAACTCATAGCGACCCTGTAAGACAGAGTAGAACTGCCCCACAGGGTTTCCAAGGAGCACCTGTGGATTTGAACTGCCAACCTTTTGGTTAGCAGCCTAGCTCTTAACCACTATGCCACCAGGGTTTCCAAAAAGTAGGTGATATTTAAAAAGTGCAAATGCGTCAACAAGGGATCTTAACACCAAATATGAAGCTTGATTAATTACTTGACAGACTATTTTGGGAATACTTCATGTACCATTTCATTCTCTCAAAACAACAAAAACAAAAAAAACCCATTGCCGCCGAGTCGATCCCGACTCATGGTGACCCTGTATGAAAGAGCAGAACTGCCCCACAGGGTTTCCAAGGTGCGACTGATGGATTCGAGCTGCCAACCTTTTGGTTAGCAGCTGGGCTCTTAACCACCGTGGCACCAGGGCTCCTTTCACTCTCTAGTACTTTTAAGACATGAGGAAAAAAAAAAAAAACTCTTATGGAAAATGAACTTGAACGTCATTTAACTTTGGGATCTACAAATAATTCTTTTAAAATTTTACATTTCCACAGGGCACATAACATCATTAATGTTAAAGTACACCTTCCCAATGGTTAAAATAAGTGCCTGGTACATGATACCATTGTTCAAATGGAAGATATGTCTTTCAGTGAGAGCTCTTTGGCTGCTACAGGCACAACTGAGCATGAGCAGATAATTTCATTACAGAGGTACCACGTAGACAGGGAAATCTTGGTGGATTTCTAAAGTTTTAATAACATTATTTAAAAAAGACAACTTGGAATTATGAATTTCCTTAACAATAATGATGTCATTTTGTAATAACTGAAATCTATTCATGGGAAAACTGCCTCTTCAATAACTCATGCAATCAATTACACAGGAAAGTACTGTAATAGGCTGTCCCCCGTCAAAGAGCTCACGTACATGACTTCCTTTTCAATTACCAACTTGTCTGCACTGCCATCTGTAAAAACGAACACATACCTTGCATTGCCAGTTTCTGCCTTTGCATCTCCATTAGTGGGACTGGCTGCAGCTGCTCAAGGAGAAAGCAACGATTGTCTTTGCTTATATATATATTTATACATATATATATATGAAAATATATAAACATATGTTCTCCCTCTAATACTGCCGTTATCAGCTCAAGGTAATCCATTGTCTTGGGTAGCGGAGTGCACTCAATAGCCTTCCTCTGGCCTGGCTCTCTCTGTGATCTGGCGTTTGTTAATCACACCGTATCACATACCAAGGTAAGGACTACTGCATCGCATCAAGTATTCTCGAGACTACCCTTCAGTCATTCGCACCAGGAGGAACTTAAAATCGTTTTGTACTCTGACTTTTTATACATTAAGCAGAGTATCAGGAAACCAATACTGAGGCCTGGCAGCACATCCTGAGACACAAAACTCCTGGCGAGAGAGATATTATTTCATGAGAGGGGCTCTGAAAATATAACACACACATTACCTTTTCCAAAACTTGATTTTTCCCTGACTCATATTCATACTCTTTTTCTGCTGGCATTATTTCTTTCCCTAGCCGAACATTAAACTGTTCACAGAAGATGCAAAGAAATTATAGCCACAATTACTCTCAATTAATTTTTTTAAGTGGCTTACCTAAAAGAAACTTGTCTTTCTTATTGTGAGTAATATGAGCAAAAGACTGGTATTTATCAAGCTCTCAAACAAAATAACGGTATTTGAAAAAAAGATTCATACAAAATCTGAAAGTTAAAGCATGCCAAAAAAAAAAAAAAGAGGAAAACAACAGAATAACTGACTTGGTTGTGATTTATCCTATGCTATTTCCCATTAACAAATGTAGCCCTAATCTTTCAAAACTACTTTCCTTCATAAGAGGTACTTTGTTGTTAATGTGTCAGCTTAGCTTCTGGAACACTGAAATGCTTGACACTGAATTGTCTTAAATCACCAAATAGCTGTGATTCCTCAACTCTTTTCGGTACAGGAGCTACAGTGCAGGTTTCTGATTATTTACACATGCAAGTCACGGCAGGGTACTGAAAGTGTCTAGAAGGAAGGGCCTATTTTTTTTTTTCTCAATCTGTGAACTTGCACTGCACACAGTATAGAGCATTTAATTAATAACGACGTATTTGAATTGATCTTTATTAAAAGGAGAGAGATGATACTGGCAATTTTAATAAAGAGCCGTTCTCTTAAAACATGTATGTGTGTGCTTGTATACACATACATACATGACGTGATTGAAAGATTATACTTAAAATGCAGCTCTGTTCATGAAATATAAATGGCAGTCTTTGTTACAGAAAACAAGACTTGATTGAAAGTAGTTTCACTTTTGTAAGGAATGAATCTTTTCATCATTATGGTCAGAAATACCGTAGATCAGAAATAAAAATGCAAAAGAAAATTAATAATTTCTGTACCATGTTTAGACTATATATTCTTTGAGGTGAAAGAAAAGGAATGGGCCTTGTCTGCTTGATGGTTAGCTTTCTGAGAAATCTGCAGAACTTGTAGAATTAGCATATATTGGTGGGTGTAATGTATGTATGTATACATTACCTATACACACATAAAGGAATCCACTGAGATAGTCTCAGCACTATCATGAAGTGAGATATTGCTAGTTGTTTTTATTTTTATTCAACCAGTATCATGTTTTATGAGTGGGGCTAACATGCCAATAATGCTGTTTATATTAAAGAGGAAAAATTCCATAAATTTTCTGGAGAGTTGAGAATAAATACAAATACTTACATGTACACAGGACTATGAAAAAAAAAAGTGATAGACTACTTAGCAGAGTATCTTATATTTCAGCCTAATAATTATTGAGTTTAATAGGTGGAAAATAAGGTATTAATTCTTTGTGATTCATGTTTATTACTGATTCACTTTTATTATTATGTTCATGTTCTCTCAATTCACATGCATACTGAATTCACAAAAATAATTATGTATGTATATAGGGTATTACCCAATGCTGTGCTTGACAGGTATCAGGCACTCCATGGGCATTAAATTCTTTCTTTCTTTCAGTCACACTGAATAATCAGAAAGTAAAGTACGTGTTAAAACTCTTTTTGGGACTTTTCAGAACGGCTGAAGCTTGAGATGGGAGAGATCTGTGAATGTTCTGAATAAAAATAAAGAAAAAAATAAGAGAATTGTGTTGTGAGAGAATCACTAGCAAACTTTTCAAAAAGTTAATGCATGGGTAATAAATATTTAATTTCCACATGCTGTGAGCATCTGCCTGCTTTCTACTGAAGGTAATAGAACATATATTGTGGTAGTTTCGATAATTACCACCATTTGCTGAGCCCCAACCATGCACTGTACTCTGTATCTTTGACATGTACACATGTATGGAACTCAATATCATAGCTACGTATTTGTGTATATACGTACAAAACTTAGAAAAAGGGCCTCACAAACACTTATTTTATTTTTCCAACAGGAAGCAAGTACAGATAGTGATCCTAAAACTCCCACGTTTAGGTGCCTGTCTTAAAGTTTATCATATTTGTAATTATGCATTTAAAAATATATGAATATCTCTCTCCTCTCTCTCCCTTTCTCTTTTCCTCTCTCCCTCCTCCGTCTCTCTCTCTCTGACTGCTTACCTAAAGACCTTTAAGCATTCATTACATAAACCAGTTTGGGGGTGACTCGTTCACTTTCATAGGATTTATAAGCCTATCAAAGACACATATTTCTTACCCCCTAAACTAAAAGGAAATTTGAAGAAAGGACCAGTGGCTTCTGAAATTTTCTAGAAAGTAAAGGAATGTTTTGTGGATCCTTCATACATATTACTCAATTCTAGCTGTGGGTAGCTTGCTTATTTTCATACAGTGTTGCTTCATAAATTATGTACATTATCACAAAATACAACAATGGATATTTAATTCATAGATTACACATAAGGCTGATTTCACTTAGATTTGTATAGATTCAGACTTAGAAACTTATATACAAGCATCATTCATTTTGTGTACTGGCTGCAAATTTATATCCATAAGTAGCCATTTGGAATTTAACTGACGTTCTCTACAAATTTGTACTTGAATATGAGCCCTGGCAGTCAGCGGTTAAAAGTTGTTGGCTGCTAACCGGAAGGCTGGCAGTTCGAGCCCACCAGCTGCTCTGTGGGAAAACAATGTGGCAAGTCTGCTTCGGTAAAAGATTTACAGCCTTGAAAACCTATGGGGCAGTTCTACTCCGTCCTGTAGGGTTGCTATGAGTCAGAATCGACTGGGGGGCAGAAGGGCTTTTTTGTTATACTTGAATATATATACATGCACACACGTTTAAAATATGTGCTTGTATATACACATCCACTTTCCTTTTTTTCAAATAAAGTAGCTTCAAGGTCCTCTAATACACTTAAAAAATTTATAAACTGATGGTCTTGTATTTTAAAACATCTATTCCTGGTGGTGAAGTGCCTAAAGCACTGCATTGCTAACCGAAAGGTCAGTGGTTTTATCCACCAGCCACTCCTCGGGAGAAAGACGTCAGTCTGCTTCCGTAAATATTACAGCCTTGGAGACCATATGGGGGCAGTTCTACTCTGCCCCATAGGATTGCTATAAGTCAGAATCGACTCCATGACAATTTTTTTTTTTTTTTAAACAAGAGAACGTCATGCTGTCTTCCCAAGTTACAGGGTTATATCTGACTTAGAAAATAAAATATCTCTTTGATGCAAACAAAAAACAACAACAACAAAAAAAAAACCATTGCTGTCAAGTCGATTGCTACTCATAGTGACCCTATAGGACAGAGCAGAAGTGCCCCATAGCGTTTCCAAGGAGCAGCTGGTGGATTCAAACTGCTGATCTTTTGGTTAGCAGTAGAGCTCTTAACCACCGTGCCACCAGGGCTCCCAAATGAAGATGGGCAGTAATTAAAAAATAAATGGAATAGACTGATTTGGTACCAGAGTAGAATGTAAAGTAATTCGCATTTACCACAAAAAAGTGAAGTTAATGTAAAGTGTGCCTAAAACATGAAAGTCATAACATTTAAAGACAAAAATCACCATTACCAGAGGTTTAGTTAGTTGATCTCATGCACAAATTTTATGTGTGTAGGTTTACAAATTTCAGAAAATGGCCAAATTATTCCACTTATATCATTAACTTGACCCCTTCCAGAATTTGACCTTCCTAATAGATTTGTTTTATAAGATGACATTGTGAACAGCTGTGCTATTCTTTCTTGAACTCGACTTTTTTTTTTTTTTTTTTAATGGATGAAAATAGGCTGGATTTACTAAGGCATGTGTACTTTTGGTAACAGTAGAGAAACGGAGGGATCAGAAATGGAAAAAATAATCTTAGTTCCTATCTAAACAAGTCACTTTGAAACACAGACATGAAGACTTAAGCATTACAAACACTTGTGGCCAGTTGAAAAACTGATACAGAAAAATTGGGAAATATCACCATGTATTGAGTTCATTAATATAAAGAGACATGATTATTAAAACGAGGAAGAAATACATTTGACTGTTCTGATCTTCAAACCCCAACTGTTGACTGGATGCGATCATATGTTCACTGCAAACTGTAAGATATTTAAAGACTGGTTAGTAAGGCCCTCTCCAGGTTTTTGCTCTTTTAAACTAGATATAAATCAGGATTAAGTCAGACAATTTGCAAGGCAAATTAATCCTGATTTATATCAAGGCAAATTGTCTCGCAGGGCAAAATGACTTGCAGATATATTAGGATCTTATTTATTTATTTATTTTTCTTATGATAGGTTATATTTAATGTAGCAACTAAATAATAAATATTCTGGTTTAATCTGCATTCTGTCCTTACTCTGAATTCTCTTAATGGCAAAAAGCAACAATGGGTTTATGGGTGAAGTATCAAGGGGAAAAAACAAATGTTTAATAACCATGGTTCCACCAGTGTCCAACAGCTCCAGTTCACTGTTCTTTTTACAAGAGGTGAAGGAATTTGGGACAGAACAACAACAAAAAATCAGACAACTCTGTTTCCAGTATCTCGGGAATAATTGTTACCTTTCTCCTTTTCAACTTTAAAAGACAGTAGTGTCTGTTTTGTTCAGGGCAGCTGTTTTAAGCTCCTGCTGTCAGAATCTTTTCAACCTGAGGAGATTTAGGATTATTTAAAAATCATTACCGTATCACACTAAGCCTTCTTTTACTGTTAATAACTGAACAGGCATAATGTCCATACACAGCATGGTAATTATCCCAGGGGATATGCATTCATATTCACCTTTGTGTATATATATACACATATACATATATTTCACACAGGTGATTCTAAATGGTTTATTTTGATTTTTAAAAAATATTAGGCAAAGCTGTTATATGGGGACTGTTAATGTCAGTAGTCTGAGATATTGTAAAAATTGTTAAAATGTTCAGCCTTCTACTTATAGATCTGAAATTCATATTTCAAAACAAAGAGAAATTTTGAAAATAATATTCACCTAAAACAGACTGACCTCTAGAAATGGATCCATTCTTGCACATTGCTAGGCAATGTGCTATTACAATATAATCCCCTGAATATTAGTAAATTTTTGCTCTAATAGTCTAACAAAGTAATTTCCCCCAAATTATTCTAATACTCACAATGTCTTTATGGTGTATGAAAGTTACCTTTACCCACCACTCAGTTAAGATTAATAAAATTAACTAAAAATATTATTTTGCTAATATATTTTTCAGTTCATAATTTACATGACTGGACTTGGTTCTTACTAGATAAGTATGGAATTTTTAACTTGGCAATATTAATATAATTTTCCACTAGAACTGCAATTAAAATGTGTTTTAGTTCTAGCCATAAGCACTGTTTTCCTTTAGCTTCTTTCTAAGTTGATTCAAAATTTCCTTAGCAACCGATGCACAGCCTGCTCCACCCCTTTATTTCTTTGAATGTTTATTACCTGTTGAAATCTTCTTGGCTTAGAGAAGCAGCAGAGAGGAAAGGAATTAATTTACAACCTGAATGCCTGATATTTAATCAATAAGGGAAGAATTTTCTTCTTCAGAAACTCACTGCTCTATACACCCTTTCTCCCCTCGTCTCTTAGGAACAAAAACGAAAGTCTCTGCTTCCCACAACATCAGCCCTCTCAGCGTCACTACACCATATACAAGAGCATAAGGAACAGCCTCTTATTTATTTATTTATTTTTGGATACATCCGCTAATCTCTATTATACAAACATAAAAAGATCTCTGAATCCAAACTTATAGTTACAGTCCCTAAGTCTCTTAGAGGTATGAACGGATACACTTCAATATATTTGGTTTTCACTGCTGTTTCAAAATTACATGTATCTTGATATCACATTTTCCTAGATACTCAATATAAAGTCAAATTTACAAATGTATTCATTATTTTCCATAGTCAGTGGGTACCTAAAATATAAATTATCTATAAGGATCTATCCCCAAACCATGAAAAGCAGAGAAGTTCAAGTCAACACAGAAATTTACAGCAGAGTAGAAAATTCTCAGAACAATCAGACTAGCGAAATAAAACAAAGAAATGCTATGTCCAAATAAGAAGTAATCCTAGAAATGTTCTCAAATTTGTAAAGGTTAAAATAAATGCACTGTTGATTATGCATATTTAAAAAAACAAACAAAAAACCTTTTTACAGATGTTACGCCAAAGAAACTTCTATTATATTTCTGGAAAAGGATTAAAGATTGAGAAATATGTTAACTGCAGCAGGTAGCTTACTACTAATGTATAAGAAAATATATTTTTTAATAGTAGGTCTTTTTTTTGGTAATCAAACCAAAGCTGAGGTATTATTTTCATTAAAGAACTTTCTCCCTAGAGTTGGCTATCATTTTATAATGATTTCAGTTAGGTACTTCGTTTCATTCAGTAAGTCTCCATTTTTATAGACAGCGCCTGCTATCTGAAGTTATTACTATGGGAGAGAATCATAGGCTGTTAAAAATAAATAAATAACTGGGAGAGGACCTTAACATGGCTTCTCTATTGCCCTTAGTTTGGTTCACAAAGTAAGTTGTTAGTCATGAAGATGGGTTGGTTGGTCTCATTACGTAAATCTTATGCTGTGATCACTATAAAACTAAAAAACCAAACCCACTGCCGTCAAGTCGATTCTGACTCACAGCGACCCTATAGGACAGAGTAGAACTGCCCGATTGAGTTTCCGAGGAGTGCCTGGTGGATTCAAACTGTCCAACTCTTGTTTAGCAGCCCTAGCAGTTAACCACTATGCCACCAGAGTTTCCGTGATCACTATATTTGAAAAATATTGCCCCAATCCTTGATAACCAAACCAAAAACCCAGTGTAGTTGAGTCGATTCCAACTCATAGCGACCCTATAGAACAGAGCAGAACTGCCTCATAGAGTTTCCAAGCAGCGCCTGGCGGATTCAAACTGCTGACCCTCTGGTTAGCAGCCGTAGCACTTAACCACTATGCCACCAGGGTTTCCCACCATCACCCAGTAGGATGTGGAAGAAAGGTGTGGTAGTCTGCTTCCATAAAGATTACAGCCAAGAAAACCCTATGGAGCAGTTCATTCCCTGATGCAGACTATATAATAATTAATATGATATTCAACTTTCTTTCTTTAAAAGGAACATCTGCTGCACTAATGATGAGTTATAATAAAAATGTATTCAACACATTAAGACTATTATTAACCATAACATCTTCTAAGGAAAGCTGTTAAGTTACTACTGAAGGTTTTCCAGTTTCCTCAGTCATGATACTTTGGACATGCTGAAATTTAGTGTGAAACTTAGTAACTGAGGAGGCAGAAGATTAAGCTGAGTCATACAATATTTTAAAAGAAATCAAGTGTAATTACATACTACGTGTGTATACACATTATTCATTCATACATTCACACTTGATTTGCTTTATATTTTAATTTTTCTAAGTGGGGGTCCAGTTTTAATGCATGATACTCATGACCTTATTGTTTTTAGACAAACTTATTCCTACAAGTGCAATGATAAACTTCAGTACGATACTTGTGAAATTAGTACAAATTCTAAATTAGTGAAGCTAAATTAATCAGATTTTGTACGAGGATCAATTTCTACTGTATTCAGAAATGCTACTTTGAGTAGACATTGCCTGCACGTATAAGTAGGTATAATATCACCACATCTCTTGGTATCTTCATAGATTGTGCTTTGGGAAGATGTTACTATGCTGGGTTATTGACACAGTGACTTATTGGGTCAGTGGATATTGTTTTCCTCAAAATGACTGCCATGCAAATACTTCTGGATTTACTACATTTAATATTTACTTTTTATATTTCTTCTGTATCCACTAATAAAAACGTTTTTTACTCAATACTTATGCCACCAGGGTCCTATCACCACAGCTAGGAATTTATAGAATAAATAAGCATGAAAAACAGCTATAGCCTAAAACTAGTGACTCTGATAAATGTGCCAGAAATTACAATTTCGATGAGAACACTCTAAAGAGATTCATGTATATGAACTTTATATGTACCACAAAGATGGAAACTTTGCTTTAAACATTTCTTAAAACAATTTGAGAATGGTATTAAGAAACTGTGGTATAGCATATATGTACTGATTATACTATTGGTTTTTATAACCGACATTTACTGAACACTTACCAAGAAGCCAAACACTTCTTACAACTACCCTTTGAGGGGGATATTACTATGTCCGTAATAGAGATTAAAAACCAAAAGAAATGGCGGGGGGGGCATGAGCAAAATTCTCTTAGAAGTGGTGGGAATAGGATCTAAAGCTATGTTCCACCAACTCCAGTGCTCTTAAAACAACCCAACCCACTGCCATCAAATTGATTCCGACTCACATTGACCTACAGGACAGAGTAGAACCGCCCCATAGGGTTTCCAAGGCTGCAAAATCTTTACAGAAGCAGACTGCTACATCTTTCTCCTGCAGAGCGGGTGGTGGATTTGAGCCATTGACCTTTCAGTTAGCAGCTAAGTGGTTAACCACTGTGCCACCAGAAATCCTTCCAATGTTCTTAGTGGATAGAAAATCTTTCCTGGAGAGGCAATCTCACTTTTAGAAAGAAGAAAAACTTATTCAGAGTAAAACTGATGAATAAGGTTAGTAGAACTGCCTTGGTAATACCCAAGGGAGATATTAAAATATACAACAATCAGGATGGCATGGGTGATGACTACTCAGAATCAGAGCCAGTGTTGGCTGTATGTAGTACAGGGGCAGATTTCTGGAGAGCCTCTCTTAGGTCAGGAGTCCCTGGCTGGAACAAACAGTTAAGTGCTCTGCTAATAACTGAAAGGTTGGCAATTCAAATCCACACAGGGGTGTCACTGAAGAAGGGCCTGGCGATCTGCTTCTGAAAGATCACAGCCACTGACAACCCTACGGAGCACAGTTCCACCCTGAAACACACGGGGTTGCCGTAAGTCAGAATCAACTCAATGGTGTCTGCACTGGACTTGCTCAGGCCAGGTGTTACCTCTTCATTGCTGGATAGTGAAAGTTTCCAGGGAGTCGTAGGGAGGAGCTGGGACACCTGGTGCATCACTGACTTTCAGCAGACTCAGGGAGGAAGCTAGTTACCAACCAGAATTAAAATGTTCGGCAGGGTTGACTATTAGCTCAGTAGTATCACTTTTAGTCAAAATCAGATATGAATACAAAGCAAATGGTATGATCTCATGGCTCAAAAATGGGTGCTGATCATTATTCTAAAGAGTTACAACAATGTTCTCTCCAAAATCAGCAAAACCTGAATAAATTGGCAGCTTTCTCAGGTAGTGGTTTTGAAACTCTATACTCACTTGGTATAAGTTCTCATATGTTTATTTATAAACGTCTTATTACTTTAAATTATCACCTCATGTAAGAAAAGTTCAGTGCCTTTGAAGTGTTTATAATTTTGAGAGGAGGTAAGGTAAATATACAAGAAACAATTAAGGGAACAGCACAAGAAAGTCGACATGTCTCAGCCCTATGATTTTAATGATTCCTATGCTTCTAAATGCTAGAACAAGTGA
This sequence comes from Loxodonta africana, assembly GCF_030014295.1. Taxonomy (NCBI): domain Eukaryota; kingdom Metazoa; phylum Chordata; class Mammalia; order Proboscidea; family Elephantidae; genus Loxodonta; species Loxodonta africana. The sequence continues at coordinate 65,552,404 of NC_087355.1, forward strand.
GAAATGGGAACATCCCTCCCTCCTCCCTGCCCCACACAAAACAGCCAAAGAGCCCAGCAAGCAGAAGGGGAAACTTGAATATACTCTCACTGAGCATTGTATGTGTTAGTTTCTTTCAATCGATAATTGATTACGGCAGAAAATACAACTCAAACTGGATTTGAATGAAGGAAACCTACTGACCCATGCAGCTGAAATTTTGGGAGAAACTCTACTTTAGGCATAGTTTAATAAGAATTCAAATGCTATCATGAAAGCACAATTTTGGTCCTTTTTAAAAATATGCTTGCTCTATGCTGGTCCAGCCTCACTCATATCCAGCCTCACTCATATAGACTTTCCCCTCTTGCAGCAAATAGCTGCTTCAAATTCAGTCCCACACTTTATTGAATAATGCAAGAGGAAAATCCTGAAACCACTTTCCCTACACAAAGAGGGCCTGGATGGCCAAACTCAGGCCACACGAGTGTCCGTGAACAACTTACGGCCAAGTGAATGGAATGCCTGGGCTGGCTTAGGCTTAGAGAAGTTTTTTCAAACTTTAAGGTCCATTACAAATTGCCTGGTTATCTTGTCAAAATGCATATTTTGGTTGAGTTGGTATGGAATGGGACTTGAGATTTGGAATTTCTAACAAGTTCCCAGTTTAGTTAGATACACTTTGACCCTGAACCTGGAGCAAAAAAAGTGAGTGAGGAAAAAATGTGAGTGAGGAAGGTCTGGGCTCTCAAAAGATAATTAAAGACTGTTACGTTACCAGAAGTAAGGCATTCAAAAATAAAAACAAAATAAAAATAAATAAAATCAACAAATTTCTCCTATAATCTTCTGCATGTTACCTTTCTAGAATACTGGTCTTGGTAAGCAGAGCATCTGTGCTGATAGTACTGCTAATCCCATTTGAAAATTCCATCTATGCCATCAGGTATTTTCTTAAACTTGAATTAACCTCCAAAGAGTCCATCATTATCTACACTTCTCATGTAACTCTTTGGATAAAATTGATCTATGCCACTTTCTTCTTTTACAAAAAGTCACTTAATGAGAAGGAAGTATAATGGTGACTATGCTGCTGAAGAGTCTGTTCGGAAGAACTTGGCAAAACTTCATTTTGGCACAGACAGCAGGAATACCCCCATGAGAGGTGCCACGGTCAACTATTTGAGATTCAATCTATGCCATTTCCTTAGTTCACAATGCACATACAGGGTACATTTGGGAGGTTCACAATAAAAGCCCTTGTGGCCAGTTCACATGAGATCTCTCCTGACATTTCATCTAGCACCTGAAAGACCAACAGAACTTTTCAGTTGTCATGATGGTGGCCAAAGTATCAGGTTTTTTTCAGTATGCACACACTTACCAATCCTATGTCATATATCCAAAAGTATTTAATGGGCAACAATCATTCCCACTGGCACATATATCAGAAGTTTAAGTAACCGACAAAAGTATCATGCTTATCTTCCAGAAAGGCTGAAGAGCTACATGAACAAAAAGGAAGGCAAGTTACTCTTTCAAATGAAAGGTATCTACTTGGATTGGGAAAAATATATGTACCTCATTGATTACTATGTCTAGCTCTAGCTCATAGTTAAATGTAAGTATTAGATTATCTGCTATAAATTTTAACTTTTGCTCTTGTTACATCCTTAAGGGTCAGTATACTCTTTTGTTTGCATTCTGTATCACCAAGTATGTAGTCTAGTCTAAGTCAGAGGTTATAGTCAAAGAGAACATAAGGCTACTTTTTATATTCTTTCTAAGGCAAAGAAAAAATATGAGTTCCATTTCCATCTATGAACTAAAAGCATTACAAAATTTTCTAAGTGTTTCATGAGGGCATTAAGGCCAGAAAACCAAAAGAGGTATATACACATATATTTTCAACATGTAAATGAAAGCAAGCCGGTACCACCAAAAAGATGTACCTCAGTCAAATAAAAACCAGAACAGTGCAAGGCTCACTTACTCCAAAACACATGTACCCCTAGTGTCAACAAGTCTAGTATGCACAGAGTTGCGTAAGCACCAAGGCCATGGCACACCGAATGCAATCATCAGGTGACATTTGCTCACAATTCATTTACTAGTCATTCATTCATTTTAAAGAACTTTCATTCAGCATCTTTCCCGTGCCCAGCACCATGCTGGATGCTATGGACACAAAGCTGTAAAAGACATAACCCAAGGTTTCAAACTGCTCACCAACCAGCAGAGCAGGAAAGCCACATATCCAAAGACATTATTATAATGCAACCTGAAATATGTTCTAATAAAGCTATTTACTAGGTCTGTTTCTGCAAAAACAAAGACTAAGTGGCTAATTGTTCAGAAGTGTCGTGAATATGATGCACACAGCATGCCTTGCATTTGCTGCTGTTGTTAGGTGCTGTCGAGTTGGTTCTGACTCAGAGTGTCCCTATGGACTACAGAACAAAACACTGCCCAGTCTCACGCCATGCTCACAATTGTTGTTATGCTTGAGCCAATTGTTGCAGCCACTGTATCAATCCATCTCGTTGAGGGTCTTCCTCTTCTTCGCGGACCTTGTACTTTACCAAGCATGATGTCCTTCTCCAAGGACTGATCCCTACTGATAAAATAGCCAATGTAAGACGTAGTCTCTCCATCCTTGCTTCTAAGGAGCGTTCTGGTTGTACTTTTTCCAAGACAGGTTTGTTCATTATTTTTGCAGTCCATGCTATATTCAATATTCTTCGCCAACACCACAATTCAAAGGCATCTATTCTTCTTAGGTTTTCCTTATTCATTGTCCAGCTTTTGCATGCATATGCCGCAAATGAAAATACCACAGCTTGGGTCAGGCGCACCTTAGTCTTCAAGGTGACATGTTGGTTTTTTCAAATGCCTTGCATCGTGCCAGTAAAATAGTAGGTGTTCAATAAATCTGTTTCTTCCTTCTTTCTTTATATGTTTACATAAAGGGGGAAACAGAGGGAGTGAACACTAAATGATCTCTAAGGTCTGTTCTGGCTCTAGGATTCCAAGAAGATTTCAATCTTATTTTTCTTGGTGGTCTCATTGGCTTTGAAATTTCACATTTCCTTTTTCTCTCTCCTGCCTTCCTTCACCCTTTGCCTCCCTTCTTTCATATTTCCCTTCTTTCTTCTTTTTTTCCCCTGTATTTATCACTTACAGACTACCCTAAATTCCAGGTATTCTACACTGGTAATTCTCTCACAATGAAACAAACAGTCCCAGATAAGCATCTTACGCCGTTAGTAAAACATGATTCAAATACATGCCGATTGGTACAAACTAACAGTAATCTATGAAGGAATAGGGTGAACTAATATTAGCTTTACTCTTTTAATAAATATTTGTAGAGGACCTAGTAATATGCACATGACTCTTGCAGGTTTGTTTTTTGTTGTTGTGTGAAATAAGGGGATAAAATGATCTTGGATATGAAAACAGTATTGGATTTGCTTCTTTGGCTAAGCTTAGACAGTCAATTAAGCACCTGAGAAGGGGTGTAGATGATGAGTAACTCACTGGCTTCTGTCATGAATTTTGTATAAAGTAGGAATGGTGATACTCACCTTCTGTATCTCTGGGCCATGGGACGGGGTGAGGCAGTGATTCTTTTAGGCTGATGGTGGTATGATTTTTTTAATTTCCTGGCAAAGTATTGTGATAAATCTGTAGACTGGGAGTTGGGAGACACACCTTCTAGTGTGGTTCTACCTGGGACCTATTCTGTGACTGCAGCAAGTTACGTTATTCTTTTCGACTATCTTCTTCTTTAGGAAACGGGAAGTATTTTTTTCTGTCCTAGCATCTTCAGAAGGAGCCCTGCTGGCATAGTGGTTAAAGTGCTTGGCTGCTAACCAAAAGTTCGGTGGTTTGAACCCACCAGCAGCTCCAAGGGTGTGGCAGTCTGCTTCTGTGAAGATTTATAGCCTTGGGAACCCTATGGGGCAGTCTACTCTGTCCTATAGGGTCAAAATCAAGTCAGAATCAACTCAGTTGCAGTGGATTTGGTGTGGTTTACCATCTTCAGTGGGAGTCCCTAAGTGGCACAAACTGTTAAGTGCTTGATTACCAGCTGAAAGGTTGGTGGTTCGAGCCCACTGGGAGGTAGGTACCTTGGAAGACAGGCCTGCAGATCTGTTTCATAAAGGTCACAGCCTTGAAAAACCTGTGGAGCAGTTCCACTCGGCACGCATGGAGTCACCATTAGTTGGAATCAACTTGACAGCAACTAACAACAACAGCAACACCATCTTCAGTGATGATAAATGGATAAAATTCAAACACATGAAAGTAAAAATCATGTTTCAATGTCAAAGAATTTTGAGGACCAAATGGACAAAAGCTGAACCTGTGAAAATGGCAAAGACAAACAGACAAAGATGTGATGGAGTCCTTAGTTGTTCGATTGGCCTGTAAGTTATTTTTGGTGCTATCTTCTAGGACAAGTTTGGTTAACTGTGTTATGTTCTTTGGGATTTTTTTTTTACAAAGTTTGTATTTAAAGTAAATCACTGGTAGAACAAAATTTAATAATGAAAAAGCTATAAGAGCAGAGTTTTTCCTCATTAGCCACAGGGGACATTTTGTACCCTGTTTACATTATTATTAGCACTTTGCAGCTAACAAGCCACTTTTAAACACTACTCTGCAACAGCTGGAAAACTAAACCTTCCAGCCGTTTGTCTTTTCTGCTGAATGTCCAGAAATGCAGTGTTATGACATGTACGAACATCAACCCTGACTTCCTTTAAACTGAGAAAGCTCAAGACGGTAGAAGACGAAGTGAATCAACAGGCATTCTCTCCCTTACTGTATACAGTATCTCATTCTCTGATTAGAGCCCCATGCCATACTCACAGAGAGCAACAGCTGTTTTCTGTCTTTTCATTCCCTTCTCATATTAATGTTATTTCAATTGTGTTATGGGCTGCACTTTAGATCTAAAAAGAAACATTTAGTTTTATTTGAATGTTTAAATGATTAATGGCCCTTGAGTGTAGTTGTCTTCTCATAATTGCCATAGAGTAAGCTGCAATTTACTTTAAAACTCCAGACCTCTGTGTGCTTCGGAGAGCAAACGATAGCATGGGAATTGGCCACTAGGTGGAAAATTCGTTTTTTAAAGCATTCATTGCTCAGTATTCTATGCGAACAATTTCTTAAATCGTATGTATGTGAAGTAAAACAAAAGCTGAAAAAATTTCATTCTGGAAAAATCATGGTCTTTCCATACTGTTCTCTGGTGAAGGGCTAGGTAGGTGTATGTCTGAGAAGCAAAAGATGCAAGGAGAGCGAGGCTCACATGCTTAAGAAGGCTGACTAGATGAGGCGCGCCTTCGCATTCTTCAAAAGGAGGACATTCTTGCATTTCAGCCGAGAGCGGTGCACAGCTGTGTACTGAAGGGGAAGGAAGTAGTTACGTGCTCCTATCGTGTAATCAGGAAAAGGTGCCTGTAAGTTGTAACAGGACCATGTGAAGCTTACAGCCTTCAATGTTATACAACTAAAATCCTCATCTCTCAGTAAGAGTCAGAACAGCAGTCTACACAAAACACACAACTCCTAAAAATATAGATGTTTACATTTTCATAATGGAAAAAGACATAGTGTTTGCTTTCCAAGATTTCAGCAAGAAGTCTTAGAAAAAGTTTTTATTGCCCTCCTTACCTTTTTCCTTTTTGGAAAACACTAAATACCTGAAAGAATATAGATCTGTATTTTGAGGCACTGTTGTAAAGTACATACGATAGGACATATAAGGATAGCGAGTGACAGGATAAAAATTGACTTTATCGAACTGCAGTACCTGAGGGTTACCTGGATTGTGCCGTCAGCTTGTTGTGTTTTTCTTTTTAAGTATTCTGACTAAAATATTTCCTGACTTTTGTCTTGGCCAATTTTGGGCCACACTGAATGTTAAATAAACTATTATTTAATCAAATACAGGCATATTAGTCTCACTCCTGCTGACAACTTCAATTAGAATATTTTTGCTTTGTTAAAAAAAAAAAAAAAACTCATGATCTTTAAACTGTTATGGCCTCTGCAGAACATCTGGTAACAATTTTTGATACATCCAACCATCAAACTTCTATCTCCATGAAGTGGTTTATCCAAGATTTGTTTTAATTAGCCCGCCTTTCTAACTTCACATGGCTTTCAAGAGGCAGAATCACTCAGATGTTTTAAGCTGTAAACTTACTGAAAGGTTCAGAGGCTGTAATTAGAGCTTCACCAAGGTGGACCATTTGTGTTTATTAGCGAGATAGCTGGGTTAATTCAGTTGTCTCTGAAGCCAGTACAATAAACTAGCTCTAATTTAGGCACAAGGGTTTTAACTTTATAAAAGCTTTTAGTTGCTCTTCAACACCTGACTCTTCTTGTTTGTGTCTCAGATCGAAAGCAGTTTGGGCCTAACCTTTGCACAAAAACCTACATTCAAAAGATATGATTTCTATACAGAGCCAGCACAGTTCAGGTCGGCAAGGCTTCCATTTAAATTATGTCCAAGTTAGAGAAACGCGCCACCGTGAAGACAAGATCGGGTAGAATCGCGTATTCTTGAACAACGAGTACAAAAATAAATCTACTTGAAGTTCTTTTTAATAAAGCTTCTTCCCTATCGGTTGTAGCATCCTGTAAGCTGCTGTTTTAGTAAGAAATTACAATTTCCTTGGGTGTTCATTTTTAATACAGTTGCCTCCATATAAACCTCAGGGAGAATAAAAACCCCCACGCATTTATCTGCATCACAGGCACAGATTAAAGGCAAAGGTAATGTGGAAACTTAAACTATTTATTTTATGAGGTAACTATTTTAAAATCCACTGGGAAAATAATGAAAAATGGCCTCATTATCCCCTTTTTTTGGTGAAGCAGTCTTTATTCCTTTATTTTTCCGAGATAGATCTCCCAACCGTGTGTGTGTGTGTGTGTGTGTGTGTGTGTGTGTGTGTATAAGAGAGAGAGAGAGACTGTGTGTGTGTGTTTAAGGGTGATGGTGGCCTGTGGCTGTTCTCCACAAGTTTTTGATGTCATTCCCTTTGAAGCACTAGCACAACTTTATAGCTTTTTATTATAAAACTTCATAAATGCAGAATTTTCTCATAGTGGTTCACAGAGCCTAAGAATAGACTGAAAGTATCAATAGTATTTCAACTTTCTGGGTAAAACTGGATAAAAGCAGTTATAGTGAAGTCCATTATTTAGTCTACATGAAACAATGTATGTAGATATTTGGAAACACTTGGAGGACTGACTTCAAATGTCATATTTAGACTCCCTGATATTCTATAAACAGAGCCAAATCCGCAGGCTGGATGACAGTGCAGGCACAAAGAAACATTTTTACCCTTGATTTTCTGGAGGGAAAAAAAAAATACATCCAATTTTCTATTTTTACTTGTAGAAATGTGGGAGAAAAGTATGAATTTTCACCCAAAATTTAAAGCTGTTGTGAGATTTTCACCATCACTGAAAATTCTCTCTGTTCAAGACAAGAAATCGCAGGCTTCACTAACATGTATGTAATGTATGCAAGGGTTTCAAAGGGTTTTACTAAATTCAAATTCTTAGGGTCATATCTGGACAGCAGGTGTGTTTTTTGTTTGGGGATATGTTTTTTGTTTGCATTAATAAAGAAAAACCTAAACTGGCTGTCAACATTTTAAAACTGGGAGATAACACAAAAAATCCCTGTTTGATACTTGTAAAATCTATTACCACTAGGTTCATTTTCTCCCATGGCAACACACATCTTAGGTGGTTTTAACTACCCAGATATCAATGACCCTAAGTCCATTTCTGTCTGAACTACCTTTATAATCTGGAGTTACTAGAGACTGACTACCTGGATTCAAATCCTGGCTCTGACACTAACTAGCTGTATGACATTGGGCAAGTTGCTTACTTCTCTTTTATAAAACTTTATCATCTTTAAACAGGGTATAATAATGGTACCTATGTAGTAATGGTTGCGAAGACCAAAGGAGTTAATTCAGTGTTTGGAAAATGGTACCTACTCAATATATTTTGTTATTATAATTCCAGTTTCAGACTTTTCAGTCTGTTCCTCACTCTTTAACCCAGCAATTCTTAGGGCCCAGCAATCACATACTCCCCATGATTGGCTGACAGCACCATTTAGACGAATATCTAAAATTTATCTCCATGCCTAATATTCCTGTAAATAAATATTTCAACTTGGATATCTGCTTAAATTTCTAAATAAAGATCTATAATGTCACTTCTTTGTCTCAAACATTCAGAGAATAATATGACCACTTGCTCCCATTCCTTCCCTATTTGACCTACCTTGTCTTCCATCAGTCCCCTCCATCCTCATCCCTTTGTTCCAGCCACATGGAATCCCATGACACTCACTTGGGCTCTGTACTCTCCAGCCTTTGTTTTCCCTGATGGGACTGTGCTTTCTTTTCCAGTCCAGTGTTCAGTATTTGTTGAATGCATGAATTAATGAAGAATGGATCCAACTGAGTTAAGTCCTTCCTAATCTTTTTAGGTCCAGCTCAAAGTAGCTCTTTTATTACTTATTCCAGAAATCTCTCTGTCCCTATGTTCTCTCATTGCATTTTATTGGCAGCTCTCACATTCTTCAAGTACTATACCTTTTTCTTGAAGATCGATACTCTAGGCATTAGTGAGCTGAAATGGACTGGTATTGGCTATTTTAAATCAGATAATAATATGGTGTACTATGCCAAGAATGACACATCTAACAGGAATGGTGTTGCATTCATTGTCAAAAACAACATTTTAAGATCTGTCCTGAAGTACAACACTGTCAGTGATAGGATAATATTCATATAATTACAAGGAAGATCAATTAATATAACTAGTATTCAAATTTATTCACTAACTACTAACGCCAAAGATGAAGAAATTGAAGATTTTCACCAACTTCTGCAGTCTGAAATTGATCAAATATGCAATCAAGATGCATTGATAATTACTGGTGATTGGAATGTGAAAGTTGGGAAAAAAAAAGAAGGACTGGTAGTTAGAAAATATGGCCATGGTGACAGAAAATGATGCCAGAGATTGTATGATAGAATTTTGCAAGACCAATGACTTTTTCATTGCAAATGCCTTTTTTCAACAACATGAATGGGGACTACACAAGCAGACCTCACCAGATGGAATATGCAGAAATCAAATTGACTATATCTGGGTAAAGAGACAATGAAGAAGCTCAATATCATCAGTTGGAACAACGCCAGTGGCTGGCTGTGGAACAGAACATCAATTACTCATATGCAAGTTTAAGTTGAAGAAAATGAAAACAAGTCCACAAAAGCTAACGTATGATCCTGAGTATATCCCACCTGAATTTAGAGACCATCTCAAGAACAGATTTAACATATTGAATGCTAATGACCAAAGATCAGATGAGTTGTGGGATGACATCAAGGACATCATACAGGAAGAAAGCAAAAGGTCATTAAAAAGACAAGAAAGAATTTCTTGTCTTTTTAATGAAACAAAATGAACCCAAATGAACATCAGAAGAGACTCTGAAACTTGCTCTTGAATGCAGAGTAATTAAAAAGAATGGAAGAAATGATGAAATAAAAGAGCTGAACAGGAGATTTCAAAGGGCAGCTAGAGAAGACAGTAAAGTATTATAATGAAATGTACAAAGTCACTGTACCAAAAAGAATTGGTTGGTGTTCAAACATTTCAGGAGGTAGCATATGACCAAGAACCAATGTTAATGAAGGAAAGAGTCCATGCTGCCCTGAAAGTATTGGCAAAAGCAAGGCTCCAGAACAGATAGAATACCAATTGAGATGTTTCAACGGAAGGATGCAACGCTGGAAGCCCTCACTCAACTATGCCAAGAAATCTGGAAGACAGTTACCTGGCTAACCCATTGAAATAGATCCATATTTGTGCCCATTCCAAAGAAAGATTATCCAACAGAATGTGGAAATCATTGAACAATATCATTAATAGCACATGCAAGTAAAATTTTGCTGAAGATAATTAAAAATGTTGCAGTAGCACATTGACAGGGAACTGACAGAAACAAGCCAGACTGAAAAGAAGATGATGTGGGAATGAGGGATATCACTGCTGATATCAGATGGATTTTTGGCTGAAAGCAGAGAATGCCAGAAAGATGTTTACCTGTGTTTTACTGACTAGGCAAAGGCATTCAACTGTGTGGGTCATAAGAAATTGTGGATAACATTGCAAAGAATGGGAATTCCAGAACACTTAATTGTGCTCATGCAGCAACTGTACACACACCAAGAGGCAGTCATTCAAACAGACAAGTGGATACTAAACCAAAACAAACCTAGTGCCGTCGAGCCAATTCTGACTCATAGTGGCCCTATAGGACAGAGTAGAACTGCCCCATAGGGTTTCCAAGGAGTGCCTGGTGGATCTGAACTGCCGACCCTTTGGTTAGCAGCCATAGCACTTAACCGCTATGCCACCAGGGTTTCCAAGTAGATACCACATGGTTTAAAATCAAGAAAGGTGTAGGCCAGGGTTGTACCTATTCACCACACTTATTCAATCCATATGCTGAGCAATTAATCTGAGAAGCTGGATTATATGAGGATGAATGCTGTATCAGGATTGGAAGAAAACTCATTAACAACCTCAATATGAAGAAGACACCGCCTCGGTTGCCAAAAGTGAAGAGGACTTGAGGCACTTACTGATGAAGATCAAAGACTATAACCTTCAATATCGATTGCACCTCAACATAAAGAAAACAAAAATCCTCACAACTGAACCAACGAGGAACATCATGATAAATGGACAAAACATTGAAGTTGTCAAGGATTTCACTTTACTTGGATCCACAATCAATGCCCAGGAAGTTGCTGCTGTTGTTGTTAGCTGCCATCGAGTTGGTTCCGACTCATAGTGACCCTATGCACAACAGAAAGAAACATGGCCCGGTCCTGCACCATCCTTACAACCGTTGTTATGCTTGAGTTCACTGTTGCAGCCACTGTGTCAATCCACCTCGTTGAGGGTCTTCCTCTTTGCCATCGGCCCTGTACTTTGCCAAGCATGATGTCCTTCTCCAGAGACTGATCCTTCCTGACAACATATCCAAAGTATATAAGATGCAGTTTCACCATCCTTGCTTCTAAGGAGCATTCTGGTTATGCCTCTTCTGAGACAGATTTGTTCATTCTTTTGGTGTATTCAATATTCTTCGCCAACACCAAAATTCAAAGGCATCAGTTCTTCTTCGATCTTCCTTATTCATTGTCCAGCTTTCACATGCATATGATGTGATTGAAAATACCATGGCTTGGGTCAGGCGAACCTTATCCTTCAAGGTGACATCTTTGCTTTTCAACACTTTAAAGAGGTCCTTTGCAGCAGATTTGCCCTATGCAATGCTTCGTTTGATTTCTTGGCTGCTGCTTCCATGGCTGTGGATTGTAGATCCAAGTAAAATGAAATCCTTGACAATTTCAATCTTTTCTCTGTTTATCATGATGTTGCTCATTGGTCCAGTAGTGAGAATTTTTGTTTTCTTTATGTTGAGGTTCAAGCCATACTGAAGGCTGTGGTCTTTGATCTTTATTAGTAAGTGCTTCAAGTCCTTTTCGCTTTCAGCAAGCAAGGTTGTGTCATCTGTATAACGCAGGTTGTTAATGAGTATTCCTCCAATCGTGATGCCCCATTCTTCTTCGTATAGTCCAGCTTCTCAGATTATTTGCTCATCATACAGACTGAATAGGTACGGTGAAAGGATACAACCCTGATGCACACCTTTCCTGACTTTAAACTACTCAGTATCCCCTTGTTCTGTCTGAACAACTGCCTCTTGATCTAAGTAAAGGTTCCTCACGAGCACAATCAAGTGTTCTGGAATTCTCATTCTTCGCAAAATAATGACATGTGCAAAGAGCTGGAGATAGAAAACCAAAAGGGAACAACACGCTTGGCATTTAAGCTGAAAGAATCGAAAAAAAAAAAAAATTCGAGCCTCGAGTTGCAATAGTGAAGGATTCTATGGGAAAATATTAAACGATGCAGGAAGCATCAAAAGAAGATGGAAGGAACACACAGGGTCATTATACCAAAAAGAATTAGCTGATGTTCAACCATTTCAAGAGGTAGCATATGATCACGAACTGATGGTACTGAAGGAAGAAGTCCAAGATGCGCTGAAGGCACTGGTGAAAAACAGGGTTCCAGGAATTGATGGAATACCAACTGAGATGTTTCAACAAACAGATGCAGTGCTGGAGGTGCTCACATAACTACGCCAAGAAATATGGAAGACAGCTTCCTGGCCAACTGACTGGAAAAGATCCATATTTATGCCTATTCCCAACAAAGGTGATCCAACCAAATGAGGAAATTATAGAAAAACATTAATATAACACACAAGCAAAATTTTGCTGAAGATCATTCAAAAATGGCTGCAGCAGTATATCGACAGGGGACTGCCAGAAATTCAGGCTGGTTTCAGAAGAGGACATGGAACCAGGGATATCACTGCTGATGTCAGATGGATCCTGGCTAAAAGCAGAGAATACCAAAAGGATGTTTCCCTGTGGTTTATTGACGATACAAAGGCATTCGACTGTGTGGAATCATAATAAATTATGGAAAATACTGTGAAGAATGGGAATTCCAGAACACTTAATTGTGCCCAGGAAGTAGCAGTCAAGAAATCAAATGACTTATTGCACTGGCAAATCTCCTGCAAAAGACCTCTTTAAATTGTTAAAAAGCAAAGATGGCACTTTGAGGACTAGGGTGTGCCTAACTCAAGCCATGGTATTTTCAATTACCCCATATGCATGTGAAAGCTGGACAGTGAATAAAGAAGGCCGAAGAAGATTCGATGCCTTTGAATTATGGTGTTGGTGAAGAATACTGAATATACCATAGACTGCCAAAAGAACAAACAAATCTGTTTTGGAAGAAGTACAGCCAGAATGCTCCTTAGAAGTGAGGACGGCGAGACTTCGTCTCATGTACTTTGGACATACTATTAGGAAGAACCAGCCCCTGGAGAAAGATATCTTGCTTGGTAAAGTAGAGCGTCAGTAAAAAGAGGAAGACCCTCAACAAGATGGATTGACAGAGAAGCTGCAATAACGGTCTCAAACACAGCAACAATTGTGAGGATGATGTAGGAACAGACAATGTTTTGTTCTGTTGTACATAGGGTTGTTATGAGTAGGAACCAACTGGACAGTACCTAACAACAACAGTACCTTTTTCTATAGTTTTGTGAACTTGACCACATGTCCCACTAAAGCAGGAACTTCTAGATGGCAGAGAGGACTCTTAATTTTTTTTCATCTTCCAAAATGCTTTGTAAATAATGTGCTCAATTATTCAATTTAATGTTTCATCATCTCAAAACTCAACAAGTATACAAATAAACTTCTCTTTTATCTACCTGATTTCCTCTCTTTCTCATTTGTCAATGTGGCTCCACTCTCCTGAACACTGTCACCATCTTTGATGACTTCCTCCACCATATCCAATCAGTCATGAAGTCCTGTTCATTTTTCCTAGCACGAATCCTTCCCTTCTACTAGGAATAGTTCCCTACACTTGTCTCCTTACTTTATAACCCACCACAAATGCCATTTCTGGATTAAACTTCTGAAGAAAGTCAAAATTATATTCCTTCCTTGTTCATAAATTTCATGTTTTCACAACCCAGTGAATAAGTTCCAAAATTCTGTGTTCCACATTCTTAAGGCTCTTCCCAACCTAACAACCAAAAACCCGTTGCAGTTGAGTTGATTCCGACTCATAGCAACTCTATAGGACAGGGTAGAACTGCCCTACCGAGTTTCCAAGGAGCGTCTGGTAGATTCGGACTGCGGACCCTTTGGTTAGAAGCTATAGCGCTTAACCACTACACCACCAGGGTCTCCCTTCCCAACGTACATTTCTGAATTAACTTCCATCACTCCTACCTGAATCCTCCAGTCAAACTAGTTTACGCAAAGTTTCCTCAAGCAGATCTTGCAGTTTCCAGCCTGGTATGCTTGGCTATATCGTTCCTTTCACTCAACTATCTGAAACTGTGTAGCTTTCAGAGCCCACTTCAAGATTCCTGACTTTATGAAGCTTTAAATGCTGAAAGTTAGTATCTGGCACGTCTAAGACTCTGTAACTTGTTATATTTATACTATGCTGTCTTTCCAAAGCCTTCCTCATCAACTAAACAAACATTTTATTCTTCTTTTTTATTTATCCTCTTCTGCTATATCCCAAAAAACCTCCCTTCACTGAGTCCTACTGACCCACTTCCCTACCCTTACTGTGCATCTTGGATTATATTCCTCTCTAAAAGTTGGTCTTAAAATGTTGTAGCTAAGTTACACTAAAATTTATCCACCACTTAAGGAAACAAAAAAAAAAGCCAATTAAAAAAAACAACAAAAAAAACAAAACAAGAGTTTGTAATTGTATGAGACTGTGAATTCTAAGTGGCAGGAAACTACGACTTTTAATTGTTCAGCAAAGCTCAGTTCACTAAAAGAGTAAAAAGAATTAAATGGCTCAATTTAGAAACTTAAGAAGGGGCGGCACACTAATTTTAAAATTTAATTTTATTTCAAAACAAAACATTGCCTTAGTAAAATGCTAAAATGGTGCAAGACCAGATGGGATGACCAGTGCAATATTACTAAAATAGTACCTTACTTCTGTGCTGCCATTACAAATACAAGAAATTTTGCTACAAATATCTATGCATAAGGGTTTTAATATAAAATGTAGCGTGTCATTAGCCATAACTTCATTCATGGATAGATTTAAAATAGGATGGATAAATGTATGATGACTATATTTATCATCATGGTTTTCCCATTAAATAAATACAATTCTCTCCTGAAAAGCTTTTTTTTTTTTTTTTCCTTTTCAAAAACTGATCACTTTCCAAATCTGAGGTTGGATGAAAGTACTATAAAATGCACTATTGTTGGCTTGCACACATTTGGATATTTTGGTAATTTAGGTGAGGGTGTATGAACTGCAGTTTGTTTTGACTTAGCAGATTATTTCTTTAGAGAGCTCAGTTGAAATTGTGAGGATGTGTTTATCGGGAATGTTTAAAACACTCAGATTAGAGTTTTCAAGCTATTTTAAAAACATCATTTACATAAAGAGTGCTGTGCTGTGCACAAATCACTCCTATATGTTTCAGACTCTTTTTTTCCCTAGGAAAGTTTTTTCCCATCAGACCAAAAAGAAAAAAAACAAAAAACCCGGTGGCTTCTCCATGATCTCATACTTCTCACCTGTGCCAGCTGCTTCCAATTACCTGCTTCCACCTGCAGGACCCCATCTAGTTGTATTGAGATTGGTTCCTGTTTCAAAAACAACCACTAAAGTGATCTCGCCCGAGGGCAGAGGCTGCTTTCGTTAGGAGCAAGAGCCTTGCATCAATTTAGCTTCCTGGTTGTTTTTCCTCCTCTGAAATTTTTGCTTCTTCACCCCTGGCAATTTTCTGATGACTTGTGTTTTTCAGTCCCTGATATATCTTTCCAATTGCAGTTGAACTCTGCAATGTCTTTCTATCCATGGCTATTCCAGAAACCCAAATGTTAGAACGAAAGATTTTGCAGAAAGGTTACGGTGTTACAAAAACTTACTTTGATGAAGACAGAATTAATACACGAGACCATACGCAATTGCCACTTTAGAGGTGAATTGTATACAGTTCAACCCAACGGAATGCAGTCTCCAGGTTACCAGTTCAGGCTTCCTTTCTGCTCTTCCCTGGTACCTTTCTCCTGTGCTTTCACTTCAGTTTCCCTACCTGGTCTCATCACTTAGCTTTGCCCCACTAGGCTGATATTTGGGATGGCAAATCTCTTGATCTAGGACAGTGTTTTTCAGAGTGTGGTTCACAGACTACCTGTATCCAAATCATCCAGGAGTACTCCTGTGATTAAAAAGCATAGTGTCTTTTGTCCCACCTAGGCCCACAAAATCAGAACCACTGGCTGGGAGGCCCAGGAGTCTGTACTGTTCATGAGCTCCCCTAGGGATTCTCAGGTATGCTCAAGGCTAAGCATCTCTAGTCTTTTAGCCCCAGTTGGAATATGACCTTCTGGGTTCCACAACAAGTTCTTTACTAAGCCTACTTACCACATATTTGCCCCATACTTGCTGCTAAGTATCTTAGGCCGGTGATCACAACATGAGTCACAATGGAGTTTCCCTGAGTTGTTACTCAATGTACTTGAGGGTAATGGAATTTCGTATGTAAGAGATTTTTTAGCGAATCAGATAGATTTTCTCCTTATATATTGTTCTTGGTTCATCTGATTTTTTTTTTTTTTTCAGTAATTCCACAAGCCAACCAAAACCAGTCGAGTCTGATTCCAACTCAGCAATCCTACATAACAGAGCAGAACTGCCCCATAGGGTTTCCAAGATTGTAAATCTTTTACAGAAGCAGACTGCCACATCTTTCTCTCACTGAGCAGCTGGTAGATTCGAACTGCAGACGTTTTGGTTAGCAGCCAAGTGCTTTAACCACTGCGCCATCAGGGCTCCTTCCACAAACCAAAACCAAAACAAAACAAGTGCCTTCTTTATACCTTTAAGAAACGTAATTGGCTAAAAAGCTTTCGTGTGATAGATATATGAAATGAAAATTATAATAAATTATGTAAAGGTAATGATAAATACATCCTGGTGTAATGCTAGCAGAAATGGGTATTAATCAAACCTAGTTTAGGTTCTACTGGATCAAACTATCCTTGTTTAACTTTTACTGTAATCTTAAATAATTCCAGGTTTATTTTCTTGGGATAAAATTACAATTACATTTTAGAAATAGTTTACTTTTCTCAGCAGGAAAATCAGTAGCGTGGTTCAGCAAGTTTTTTTTTTTTTTTTTTACACAAGTGTTTTAACTGTTAACTTTTGTGAACTAAATACTTAGAACAAATAGAACTTACGTTCAATGTCAACTACTATGAAATCACTGTGTAAAGATGAGCCCATTCGTTTACTTTCATAATTGTTGTCAAAGTTAAAATGTATTAAACCTTTGAAAACAGAAACAAAAATGTCTCAACTTTCTACATCACATAAAAGAGAATACATTTTATGCTTGCTTGGAAGCCTCTCAAGTCTTTTCCTTTCAAGTACACTAAATTACTGACTTGCCATGATGAGTAACATAAAAGTACCAAGCAAAACACTGTTCACTTACCAAAGAAGATATACCGACTCATTATAATAAAGTACAATTAATTTCCATTCATGTAAACTAAACAACACCAAAACTAGTAAGAACCGTCTTAGCCATACCCCTTGTCTCTATTTAGGAAGAGTCCAAATAGAAAGCAGGTTCACAGAATTTCAATAGTATATTTTATTCTTTTCTACCAACCACATCGCTCATATTGCTTTCGACATTTTCATTATTCTTGTGATGTTTGAGGAACGACAAAATTAGAGAAGAGAGATCTGATAAAGATAAAGCATGGCACAAAAGCTATAGGGATAATTGCCTTCACAAATCTAGTTCAGCTCTCATCTCTCCTAATTAGCCTCATTACCATACCTTAAGACAGACTAGCAGTCACTCAAGACCCTGTTCTTTTCTA